>NC_030816.1:2016639-4914567 GCF_001704415.2 Capra hircus
CAGGTCCCCCGTCCTGGGATTCTCCAGGCAAGAGTACTGGAGTGTGTTGCCATTGCTTCTCCAATGCATGAAAGTGAAAGTAAAAGTGAAGTCGCTCAGTTGTGTCCGACTCCTAGCGACCCTATGGACTGTAGCCACCAGGCTCCTCTGTCCATGAGATTTTCTAGGCAAGAGTACTGGAGTGGGGTGCCATTGCCTTCTCTGAATATGGACACTGGTCCATCTTAAATGCTATTGCCTAAAATCTTCTGCATTTCTTCCAATCATACCTCCTCCTGCCTTGGAAGAACCCCTTCAGAAAATTTAAAATGTTTCAATGGATCTTTGAATGTCAAAATGTGACAAATTTCCAGTCCTGTACATTTCAGAATTTCTCTTTCTCCTGCATTAAATTTTGAGCAGAAGATTTATTCTGAATTTCTAGAATTAACACATAGTTTTTCTCATCTATCAAGATATTATCCATCATGTGTTACTCTTGAAAAAAGGAACCATATCTTCAATATGCTTACCTCCTTGATTAAAGTGCTTACCTGCACTTGATCAAACACACCAGTATTAAACAGTATTAAATCTACTATCTTTATATGTATCATAAGTTTAATCTGTGAGAAATTGTTCAGAGATGTAGCTCCCTAAATAGAAGCTATTGGTTAGCAAGGAGCAAGTCCTAAAACAAAGGGGGACCAATTATGGTACCTTTCTACTGAGGGATCCTAGACCAGTCAGAGCACTTTCTAAAAATTTATGAACACAAGTCCATAGATAATATTTATTTTCTTTGAGGTGTGTCCCGTCAAACTTTGAAGCCCTAACCCTCAAGGTGACTGTCCATGGAGACAGGGTCTTTATGGCACTAATTAAGGTTAAGTGGGGTCATAAGATCTGGGCCTTAATCCAATATGAGAGGAAGAGACCCCAGAGCTCTCTCTCTCCCCACACCACATGGAAGGGCCACAGGAGAACACAGCAAGGGGGCCATCTGCCAGCCAGGAACAACGCTCTCACGAGGAAGCAAATAGACCAGCACCCTGATCTTGGGCTTCCAAGAAAGGAATTGAAGATGGCACAAAGGAGATAAATACCATGCTCACAGGCTGTAATAATTAATACTGTTACATTGTCCATACTACCCAAAGCAATGTACAAATTAAACGTAATCACTATCAAAATACCAATGGCATTATATAAGAAATAATTTTAAAATTTGTATGGAAATGCATAAGACCCTGAATAGTCAAAATATTCCTATAAAAGAAGAACAAAGCTGGAGGTATCATGCTTTCTGGCTTCAAACACAATTACAAAACTATACTAATAAAACTGTATGTTACTGGGACAAAAACATACACATAGATCAGTGGAACAGAGAGCCTAGAAATAAACCCATGATTATATGGTCAATTAATTTATTTCTTTAACTTCAAACTTGTTATTTTCTATTGGGGTCTAGCCAATTAGCAATATTGTGATAGTTTCAGGTGAACAATGAAGGGACTCAGCCATACATATACATTTATCCATTCTCCCCCAAACTCCCCTTTATGGTCAATTAATATGTGATAAAGGAAGCAAGAATATGCAATGGGGAAAAGATGGTCTATTCAATAAATGGTGTTGGGAAAATTAGACACGTACATGCAAAAGAATTAAACTTGACCACTTTCCTATACCATGTACAAAAACAACCTCAAAACTGATTAAAAACTTGAATGTAAGATCTGCTAGAAGAAAATCCCTAGAAAAAAAGCATAAACTATACACTGTTTGACATCAGTCTTGGCAATATTTTTTCACGTCTGTCTCCTCAGGAAGGGAATCAAAAGCAAAAATAAACAAATGGGACTTAATCAAACTTAAAAACTTTTGAACAGGGGGAAAAAATAGCCATGAACAAAACAAAAAGGGTGATGAGAGAAGATATTTGCAAACATTATGTCTGCTAAGTGGGTCAATATTCAAAATATGTATTAAAAACTAAACTCATACAACTCAATATCAAAAAAGCAATTCAATTTTTAAAATGAACAGAGGACCTGAATAGGCATTTTTTCCAAAGAAGACATATGCGGTGGCCAACAGGCATATGAGAGGATACTCAACATCACTACTCATCAGGGAAGTACAAGTCAAAATCACAATATCATCTCACACCTGTCAGAATAGCAGTCGTCACAAAGACAAGAAATAGGAATTGTTGATGAGGTTGTGGAGAAAAGAGATTTTCCATGCACTCTTGGTGGAAATGTGAGTTGCCCCAGCCAGTACAGCAAAGAAAAATTAAAAATAAAACTGTCATACAATCCAGCAATTTCACTCCTGGGTATTTATCCAAAGAAAATGAAAACACAACTTGGAAAAGATATATGCACCCCTATGTTCATAGCAGCATTATTTACATTAACTAAAATATGGAAACAACTGCATCTACCATTGGACTAATGGATAAAGATGTGCTATTTGTATATATATTATATAATATACACATATATATTATATATATTATAACTAGATATGTGTGGTTCAGTTGCTAAGTCATGTCCAACTCTTTGCATCCCCATGGACTATATATAGCCCACCAGGCTCCTCTGTCCATGAAGTTTTCCAAGCAAGAATACTGGAGTAGGTTGCCATTTCCTTCTCCAGATTCTGTTAATATACATAACTAAAAACATACAATATTTGTCTTTCCCTGTCTGATGTATTTCACTAAGCATAATACCCTCTCAGTTCAGTTCAATTCAGCTCAGTCACTCAGTCGTGTCCAGCTCTTTGCGACCCCATGAATCGCAGCAAGCCAGGCCTCCCTGTCCATCACCAACTCCCGGAGTTCACTCAGACTCACACCCATTGAGTCAGTGATGCCATCCAGCCATCTCATCCTCAGTCGTCCCCTTCTCCTCCTGCCCCCAATCCCTCCCAGCATCAAAGTCTTTTCCAATGAGTCAACTCTTCGCATGAGGAGTTTCAGCTTTAGCATCATTCTTCCAAAGAAATCCCAGGGCTGATCTCCTTCAGAATGGACTGGTTGGATCTCCCTGCAGTCCAAGGGACTCTCAAGAGTCTTCTCCAACACCACAGTTTAAAAGCATCAATTCTTTGGCGCTCAGCCTTCTTCACAGTCCAACTCTCATATCTGTACATGACTACTGGAAAAATCATAGCCTTTACTAGACGGACCTTAGTCGGCAAAGTAATCCATATTGTTGCAAGTGTATATACATTGTGGCTACACAATATATAATATTGTATATACATTGTACATACACAATGTGTATCATAATATTTATACATATATAACTATATAGATACAATGGAATATATATATACACAATGGAATATTACTCAGCCATTTAAGAAAGAATAAAGCTTTGCCACTTGCAACAATATGGATAGAACTAGAGGGTATTAGGCATAGTGAAATATATCAGACAGGGAAAGACAAATATTGTATGTTTTTGGTTATGTATATTAACAGAATCTGGAGAAGGAAATGGCAACCTACTCCAGTATTCTTGCTTGGAAAACTTCATGGACAGAGGAGCCTGGTGGGCTATATATAGTCCATGGGGTTGCAAAGAGTTGGACATGATGTAGCAACTGAACCACACACAACATTAATAGAATCTACAAAATAAAACAAATAGTATGGAAACAGACTCAGAGATACAGGAGAACAAAATAGTGGCTACTGGAGGAGAAAAATCGGTGAAGAGGATTAAAAGGTACAAGCAATTAGGTATAAAATAAGTAAGTTTCAAGGATATAAGATATAGCACATGGAATGCAGCTGATATTTTAGAATAACCTTGTATTAAAAGTGTAATATATGAAAATGGAATAATGGGCAAATTTGACCTTGGAGTACAAAATGAAGCAGGGTAAAGGCTAACAGAGTTTTCTCAAGGGAACATGCTGGTCACAGCAAACACCCTTTCCCCAAAACCCAAGACATGACTCTACATATGGACATCAACAGATGGTCAATACCAAAATCAGATTTATTATGTCTTTGCAGCCAAAGACGGAGAAGCTCTGTACAGTCAGTAAAAACAAGACCTGGAGCAGACAGTGGCTCTGACCATGAGCTCCTTATTGCAAAATTCAGGCTTAAGTTGAAGAAAGTATGGAAAACCGCTAGGCCATTCAGGTATGACCTAATCAAATCCCTTATGACTATACAGTGAAAGTGATGAAGAGATTCAAGGGATTAGATCTGGTAGACAGAGTGCCTGAAGAACTATGGATGGAAGTTTGTAACACTGTACAAAAGGCAGTGAACAAAACCATTCCCAAGAAAAAGAAATGCAAGAAGGCAAAGTGATTGTCTGAGGAGGAATTACAAACAGGTATGAAAAGAAGAAAAGTGAAAGGCAAGGGAGAAAGGGAAAGATATACCTAACTGAATGCAGAGTTCCACAGAATAGCAAGAGAGAAAAAGGCCTCCTTAAATGTTGGCTGCGACGGACCTCGCAGAAGTGTGGCCAAGAGGAGCTACCCCATGTCTGAGGTCAGGGGAGGTGGCTGAGAGGAAATACCCCATGTCTGAGGTCAGGGGTGGTGGCCAAGAGGAGCTACCCCACGTCCAACGTCTGGAACGGCAATTGAGAGTGCCAGGCTGCGATGGTGCAGGAGCAGCTGACAGGAGCTACCGCATGCCCGAGGCCAGGGGCAGCCACCGAGAGGAGCAACCCCATGTCCAAGGAGCGGTGGCTGCGCAGGTGCAGGAGGCCCAAGAGGAGCTACTCCACACTCAAGTTCAGGAGGGGTGACGGTGAGGAGATACCCCTTGTCAAGGTAAGGAGCAGCAGCTGCGCTTTGCTGGAGCAGCCGTGAAGAGATACCCCAGGCCCAAGGTAAGAGAAACCCAAGTAAGATGATAGGTGTTGCAACAGGGCATCAGAGGGCACACACACTGAAACCATAATCACAGAAAACTAGTCAATCTAATCACACTAGGACCACAGCCTTTTCTAACTCAGTAAAACTAAGCCATGCCCTGTGGGGCCACCCAAGACAGGTGGGTCACGGTGGAGAGGTCTGACAGAATGTGGTCCACTGGAGAAGGGAATGGCAAACCACTTCAATATTCTTGCCTTGAGAACCCCATGAATAGTATGAAAAGGCAAAATGATAGAATACCAAAAGAGGAACTCCCCAGGTCAGTAGGTGCCCAATATGCTACTGGAGATCAGTGGAGAAATAACTCCAGAAAGAATGAAGGGATGGAGCCAAAGCAAAACCAATACCCAGCTGTGGATGGGACTGGTGATAGAAGCAAGGTTCGATGCTGTAAAGAGCAATATTGCATAGGAACCTGGAATGTCAGGTCCATGAATCAAGGCAAATTCAGTTCAGTTCAGTCGCTCAGTCGTGTCCGACTCTTTGCGAACCCCATGAATCGCAGCAAGCCAGGCCTCCCTGTCCATCACCAACTCCCGGAGTTCACTCAGACTCACATCCATCGAGTCAGTGATGCCATCCAGCCATCTCATCCTCTGTCGTCCCCTTCTCCTCCTGCCCCCAATCCCTCCCAGCATTAAAGTCTTTTCCAATGAGTCAACTCTTCACATGAGGAGTTTCAGCTTTAGCATCATTCCTTCCAAAGAAAACCCAGGGCTGATCTCCTTCAGAATGGACTGGTTGGATCTCCTTGCAGTCCAAGGGACTCTCAAGACTCTTCTCCAACACCACAGTTTAAAAGCATCAATTGTTTGGCGCTCAGCCTTCTTCACAGTCCAACTCGCACATCCATACATGACTACTGGAAAAACCATAGCCTTGACTAGATGGACCATAGTCGGCAAAGTAATGTCTCTGCTTTTGAATATGCTATCTAGGTTGGAAATAACTTTTCTTCCAAGGCGTAAGCGTCTTTTAATTTCATGGCTCCAGTCACTATCTGCAGTGATTTTGGAGCCCAAGAAAATAAAGTCTGACACTGTTTCTACTGTTTCCCCATCTATTTCCCATGAAGGGATGGGACCAGATGCCATGATCTTAGTTTTCTGAATGTTGAGCTTTAAGCCAACTTTTTCGTTCTCCCCTTTCACTTTCATCAAGAGGCTTTTTAGCTCCTCTTCACTTTCTGCCATAAGGGTGGTGTCATCTGCATATCTGAGTTTATTGATATTTCTCCCAGCAATCTATATTCCAGCTTGTGTTTCTTCCAGCCCAGCGTTTCTCATGATGTACTCTGCATAGAAGTTAAATAAGCAGGGTGACAATATACAGCCTTGACGTACTCCTTTTCCTATTTCGTACCAGTCTGTTGTTCCATGTCCAGTTCTAACTGTTGCTTCCTGACCTGCATATAGGTTTCTCAAGAGGCAGGTCAGGTGGTCTGGTATTCCCATCTCTTTCAGAATTTTCCACAGTTTCTTGTGATCCACAGGCTTTGGCATAGTCAATAAAGCAGAAATAGATGTTTTTCTGGAACTCTCTTGCTTTTTCCATGATCCAGTGGATGTTGGCCATTTGATCTCTGGTTCCTCTGCCTTTTCTAAAACCAGCTTGCACATCAGGAAGTTCACGGTTCATGTATTGCTGAAGCCTGGCTTGGAGAATTTTGAGCATTACTTTACTAGCTTGTGAGATGAGTGCAATTGTGTGGTAGCTTGAGCATTCTTTTTCATTGCCTTTCTTTGGAATTGGAATGAAAACTGACCTTTTCCAGTCCTGTGGCCACTGCTGAGTTTTCCAAATTTGCTGGCATACTGGCTGCAGCACTTTCACAGCATCATCTTTCAGGATTTCTAACAGCTCAACTGGAATTCCATCACCTCCACTAGCTTTGCTCTTTGTAAGTGGTCAAACAAGAGATGGCAAGAGTAAACGTCGACATTCTAGGAATCAGCGAACTAAAATGGACTGGAATGGGTGAATTATATCTACTACTGCAGGCAGGAATCCCTTAGAAGAAATGGAGTAGCCATCACGGTCAACAAAAGAGTCTGAAATGCAGTACTTGGATGTAATCTCAAAAACGACAGAATGATCTCTGTTCGTTTCCAAGGCAAACCATTCAATATCACAGTAATCCAAGCCTATGTCCCAACCAGTAATGCTGAAGAAGCTGAAGTTGAATGGTTCTATGAAGACCTACAAGACCTTTTAACTAACACCCCCAAAAGATGTCCTTTTCATTATAGGGGACTGGAATGCAAAAGTAGGAAGTCAAGAAACACCTAGAGTAACGGGCAAATTTGGCCTTGGAATATGGAATGAAGCAGGGCAAAGGCTAATAGAGATTTGTCAAGAGAACACATTGGTCATAGCAAACACCCTCTTCCAACAACACAAGAGAAGACTCCTACACATGGACATCACCAGATGGTCAACACCAAAATCAGATTGATTATATTCTCTGCAGCCAAAGATGGAGAAGCTCTATACAGTCAGCAAAAACAAGACCAGGGGCTGACTGTGACTCAGATCATGAACTCCTTATTGCCAAATTCAGACTCAAATTGAAGAAAGAAGGGAAAACGACTAGACCATTCAAGTATGACCTAGATCTAATCCCTATGATTATACAGTGGAAGTGAGAAATAGATTTAAGGGACTAGATCTGATAGACAGAATGCCTGATGAACTATGGGTGGAGGTTCATGACATTGTATAGGACAGGGATCAAGACCATCCCCATGGAAAAGAAATACTAAAAAGCAAAATGGCTATCTGAGGAGGCCTTACAAATAGCTGTGAAAAGAAGAGAAGTGAAAAGCCAAGGAGAAAAGGAAAGATATAAGCATCTGAATGCAGAGTTCCAGAGAACAGCAAGAAGAGATAAGAAAGTCTTCTTCAGTAATCAATGCAAAGAAATAGAGGAAAACAACAGAATGGGAAAGACTAGAGATCTCTTCAAGAAAATTAGAGATACCATGGGAACATTTCAAGATGGGCTCGATAAAGCACAGAAATGGTATGGACCTAACAGAAACAGAAGATATTAAGAAGAGGTGGCAACAATACACAGAAGAACTGTACAAAAAAGATCTTCACAACCCAGAAAATCATGATGGTATGATCACTCATCTAGAGCCAGACATCCTGGAATGTGAAGTCAAGTGGGCCTTGGAAAGCATCACTACGAACAAAGCTAGAGGAGGTGATGGAATTCCAGTTGAGCTGTTTCAAATCCTGAAAGATGATGCTGTGAAAGTGCTGCACTCAACATGCCAGCAAATTTGGAAAACTCAGCAGTGGCCACAGGACTGGAAAAGGTCAGTTTTCATTCCAATCCCAAAGAAAGGCAATGCCAAAGAATGCTCAAACTACCGCACAATTGCATTCATCTCACATGCTAGTAAAGTAATGCTCAAAAATCTCCAAGCCAGACTTCAGCAATACATGAACCATGAACTTCCTGATGTTCAAGCTGGTTTTAGAAAAGGCAGAGAAACCAGAGATCTAATTGCCGACATCCACTGGATCATGGAAAAAGCAAGAGAGTTCCAGAAAAACATCTATTTCTGCTTTGTTGACTATGCCAAAGCCTTTGACTGTGTGGATCACAAGAAACTGTGGAAAATTCTGAAAGAGATGGGAATACCAGACCACCTGACCTGGCTCTTGAGAAACCTATATGCAGATCAGGAAGCAACAGTTAGAACTGGACATGGAAAAAAAAAAAAAGAACTGGACATGGAACAACAGACTGGTTCCAAATAGGAAAAGGAGTATGTCAAGGCTGTGTATTGTCACCCTGCTTATTTAACTTAAATGCAGTGTACATCATGAGAAATGCTGGGCTGGAAGAAGCACAAGCTGGAATCAAGATTGCCAGGAAAAATATCAATAACCTCAGATATGCAGATGACACCACCCTTATGGCAGAAACCGAAGAAGTCTACAGAGCCTCTTGATGAAAGTGAAAGAGGAGAGTGAAAAAGTTGGCCTAAAGCTCAACATTCAGAAAACGAAGATCATGGCATCTGGTCTCATCCCTTCGTGGGAAATAGATGGGGAAACAGTGGAAACAGTGTCAGACTTTATTTTGGGGGGGCTCCAAAATCACTGCAGATGGTGACTGCAGTCATGAAATTAAAAGACGCTTACTCCTTGGAAGACACTTACTCCTTACTCTATGACCAACCTAGATAGCATATTCAAAAGCAGAGACATTACTTTGCAGACTAAGGTCTATCTAGTCAAGGCTATGGTTTTTCCAGTAGTCATGTATGGATGTGAGTGTTGGACTGTGAAGAAAGCTGAGAGCTGAAGAATTGATCCTTTTGAACTGTGGTGTTGGATAAAAGTCTTGAGAGTCCCTTGGACTGCAAGGAGATCCAACCAGTCCATTCTAAAGGAGATCAGTCCTGGGTTTTCTTTGGAAGAAATGATGCTAAAGCTGAAACTCCAGTACTTTGGCCATCTGATGCAAAGAGTTGACTCATTGGAAAAGACGCTGATGCTGGGAGGGATTGGGGGCAGGAGGAGAAGGGGACGACAGAGGATGAGATGGCTGGATGGCATCACCGACTCGATGGACATGAGTCTGAGTGAACTCTGGGAGTTGGTGATGGACAGGGAGGCCTGGCATGCTGCAATTCATGGGGTCGCAAAGAGTCAGACATGACTGAGTGACTGAACTGAACTGAACTGAAAACTTAGTTTGAAGGATTTGGGGCAAAATGTTGCTAGCATGTAAAAGGAGAGTAATTGTCCAGTAGTTTGAACATTCTTTGGCACTGCCAGTTTTGGGGATTGGAATGAAAACTGACTTTTCCAGTCTTGTGGCCACTAGTGAGTTTTCCAAATTTGCTGACGTATTGAGTGCAGCACTTTAGTAGCAGCATATTTTAGGATTTTAAATGGCTTAGCTGGAATTCCATCACCTTCACTAGCTGTGATCAAAGGCCCACTTGACTTTATATTCCAGGATGTCCAGGATGTCTTAGTGAGTGACCACACCATTGTGGTTATCCTGGTCATTAAGAACTTTCTGGTATAGTTCTTCTGTTTATTCTTGCCACACTTCTAAATCTCCTCTGCTTCTGTTTATCCTTATTGCTTCTGTCCTTTATCATGCCTACCCTTGCATGAAATGTTCCCTTGATATCTCCAATTTTCTTAAATATTATCCAATATTATCCAATCCCTCCCAGCATCAGAATCTTTTCCAATGAGTCAACTCTTTGCATGAGGTGGCCAAAGTATTGGAGTTTCAGCTTTAGCATCAGTTCTTCCAATGAACAACCAGGATTGATCTCCTTCAGAATGGACTGGTTGGATCTCCTTGCAGTCCAAGGGACTCTCAAGAGTCTTCTCCAACACCACAGTTCAAAAGCATCAATTCTTCGGTGCTCAGCTTTCTTCACAGTCCAACTTTCACATCTATACAGTGTATGTGAACTGAGAACTTCCCAGTGTACAAGCTTGTTTTCAAAGAGACCAAATTGTCAGCATCTGTTGGAACATGGAGAAAGCAATGGAGTTCCAGAAAAACATCTATTTCTGCTTCATTGACTACACTAAAGCTTTTGAGTGTTTGGATCACTAAAAACTGTGGAACATTCTTAAAAAGACAGGGATACCAGACCACCTTACCTGTCTCCTGAGAGACCTGTATGTCAAGAAGCAACATCTAAAACTGGACATTAAACAATGGAGTGGTTCCAAATTGTGAAAGGAGTACATCAAGGCTGTTTATTGTCACCCATTTGTTTAACTTATATGTAGAGTACATCACATGAAATGCCCAGCTGGATGAATCACAAGCTGGAACAGGATTGCTGGGAGAAATATCAACAGTCTCAGATATGCAGATGATACCACTCTAATGGCAGAAAGTGAAGAGGAACTAAAGAGCGTCTTGATGAGGGACAAAGAAGAGAGTGAAAAAAACTGGCTTACAACTCAACATTCAAAAAACTTAGGTCATGGTGAGAGAGTCAATTCCTAGGCAGGTTGATAAGAAGTCCAGGGTCCCCAAGGAGGAGGAGAAAGGGGTCTGGGACTCTCAAGGAGGAAACAGGGGTCTGGAATTCTCAAGGAGGAAAAAAGGACAAGTGCATTTTTTCCCTCTACATTCCTTAGTCTTAGTCACATAAAATGTTTTTTTGTTTTTTTTTCCCTTTAAGCCCAGAACAATGAACAACTGAGTTCAAACTCTGTAGTAAGGATTATATAACAATGTATCCTGCTTGAGGACATGTTTCTCCTTCTTCAAAACCTTCTAATACTGCTATCTTAGAATGTATATTATGGGAGTGGGTCTGGTAAGATCTTTCTATTGTTAGTTCTTATCCTGTCATTTTAAAATGTAAATTATGGGAGTAGGTCTAGTAAGATCTTTACAACCTTGAGAAATTCTTTTGATTTATTGCAGTTCAGTTCAGTTCAGTCACTCAGTCATGTCCCACTCTTTGCGACCCCATGAATCGGAGCACGCCAGGCCTCCCTGTCCATCACCATCTCCCAGAGTTCACTCAGACTCACGTCCATCGAGTCAGTGATGCCATCCAGCCATCTCACCCTCTGTCGTCCCCTTCTCCTCCTGCCCCCAATCCCTCCCAGCATCAGAGTCTTTTCCAATGAGTCAACTCTTTGCAACAGATGGCCAAAGTACTGGAGTTTCAGCTTTAGCATCATTCCTTCCAAAGAAATCCCAGGGCTGATCTCCTTCAGAATGGACTGGTTGGATCTCCTTGCAGTCCAAGGGACTCTCAAGAGTCTTCTCCAACACCACAGTTCAAAAGCATCAATTCTGTGGCGCTCAGCCTGCTTCACAGTCCAACTCTCACATCCATACATGACCACAGGAAAAACCATAGCCTTGACTAGACGGATCTTAGTCCACAAAGTAATGTCTCTGCTTTTGAATATACTATCTAGGTTGGTCATAGTCAATTAAAAAGGTATATAACTCCCTTGCTTAAGCTAGTGAGGAGGCACTCTCCATCCCCCTTCTGATGTCTGTGTCAGAAGCTTTCTCTGTCCCTTTTTCACTTTAATGAAACTCTGCTACACAAAAGCTCTTGAGTGATCAAGCCTAGTCCCTGGTCCCAAAACTAAATCTTCGGAGATCAAGAATCCAACATGACACATTCAGTGTAAGCTAACAAGGGCGTCTGGTTCCATCACTTCATGGCAGGAAAAAGTGGAAGCTATGACAGACTTTATTTTCTTGGGCTCCAAAATCACTGCAGATGGTGACTGCAGCCATGACATGAAAAGACGCTTGTTCCTTGTAAGTAAAGCTATGACAACCCTAGACAGCATATTAAAAAGCAGAGACATCACTTTGCTGACAAAAGTCCATACGGTCAAAACCATGTTTTTTTCCAGTAGTCATGTAATGATGCAAGAGTTGGACCATAAAGAAGGCTGAGTGCTGAAGAATTGAGGCTTTTGAACTGTGGTGCTAGAGAATACTCTTGAGAGTCCCTTGGATTGCAAGGAGATCAAACCAGTCATTCCTAAAGAAAATCGACTGTGAATATTCATTGGAAGGACTGTTGCTAAAGCTGAAACTCCAATACTCTGGCCACCTGATGTGAAGAGCTGACTCATTCGAAAAGACCCTGATGCTGGGAAAGACAGAGGGCAGGAGGAGAAGGGAGTGGCAGAGGATGAGATGATTGGATGGCATCACTGACTCAATGGACATGAATTTGAGCAAACTCCAGGAAATAGTGGAGCCTGGCATGCTGCAGTCCCTGAGGTTGCAGAGTTGAACATGATTAGTGACTGAACAACAACATAAAAATACCTAATTATAACATTGTACACCTGAAACTAATACAACATTGTAGTCAACTATGCCTCAATTAAAAATTAAAATACATATAAAGAAATAATCATTACAATGATTATTAAGATAGGATCAAGGTGGAAAAATGACCAAAGGGTGAAGGTATGTTTTTGCGACCAAAGCAGTTACAATGTTTCATCACTTTCTAATTTCCCAAAGAAGATACTCTTTTAAGAAAAAGCACCATGGGAAAATATCCAATAGTAATGGCCATGAATAAAACATTTAGCACATTAATTGGGGCTAAAAGGCCTGGAAAGAGATTAACAAAGCCAAATAAGGACATTAGCCTTTAATCTTCAGAATAATACCAGAGAATATTTTTAGCAACTCCCCAGAGGGAAGTTTACAGCCTCCTACAAAGAGGTCAATGAAGCTCTGACCTAATCTTAGAATTTAAGGAAACAGCCCATCTTTTATTATATCAATGGCACATTTATCATTGAAAACCAGTGATTCTAGAACTAGAAATAAAAAATAAAAGCCATACATATATATACATACACACATTTATTATATTCTAGCACTAAGGCTGCAAAGTTTAATACTGTGAGTTCCTCTTCCTCAGGCAAACTTTATGCGTGCTTGGAAATAACCACTTAAACAGACAGCTCTCTAGTTTCCAAGCAACTTAATTGTAAACATGCAATCATTTCTCCCCTCTAGTATATTATACTAGAATAAAAATATAGAAAGTGCCTTGTGTTTGGATTTATTCTTCTCATTAATGAGGTAAGTTCTTCAAAATATCTCCAACTTAAAGAAGCTGTTTTTAAAAAATGATAAGTACCACCTGTAAAACTGAAACTCCATTTCATAGAGATGGGCAATCAGAGCAGATATATGGTCAGCTTCACTGGAACTGGAGAGAGAAAGAAAATTAAAAATCAATAATTATTAAGATACAAATTTACCAAAATAACCAGTGAACCAACAGCATCCACACAGGAAAAAAAATCTATGAGAGAACCAAACAGTAAAGTTGTCCTAAGTGTTTTTCTTTCTTCTTTGCTCATTAGGAAGTAACTTGGTACATAGTGGATTAAAAAAAATGGGGTTCAGAATAAGCTCTTGATTTGAAATCAGGTTCAAACACAATTGCTCTGTTTGATTTCCCCTTAACTGTATTTTCTCAGCTTCTAGTTCTTGCTAATAATAATAACAACAACTATCTGGAATAGAATAGTTTCTGTTTAGCATGCATACTAAGTCGCTTCAGTCCTGTCTGACTCTTTCTGACACTATGGACTGTAGCCCACCAGCTCCTCTGTCCGTAGGATTCTCCAGGTAAGAATACTGGAGTGGATTGCCAGTTTCTCCAGGGGATCTACCTGACTCAGGGATTGAACCTGTTTCTCCTGCACTGCAGGAGGTTTCTTTACCACTGAGCCACTTGGGAGGCCCTGTTTAGACATTTGGTTAAATCAATGCTATGGTCATCAGATTGTATTGTGTAATATTATGAAAGCAAATAAAAAAGCAATCTGGATCCTGAGTGTAGGAACATGGGCAAATGTTATATTGGTCACAGGGGAAGAGATAACCACTGCTGTTGTCTTTCTCCACCTCCCTGTGTTCCCACAACACTGGTCTTCTATCTGCAGTTCAACCATGCAAAACAATTCCCCTTTCCCCTCAATGCTTTTCTACCAAGTTTTAGCACAGCAGGCTCCTTCTTTTTTGGTCTTGTTTCAAATGCCACTTCCTCTGAGGCCTTTTCTAGCTTCCACTCTGGCACTTTTCCTAAGAGATCACACTGTTGATTCCTTTATAGCAGTTCCAACTGTAGACCATTATCCATGCTCATGAATTTACTTACTGTCTATGTCTGCTGTCTAGAATGCAAGTTACATAGAGGAGCTTGCTCGTCTAGTTCAGTTATATTCTCAGAGCCAGAACAGTGCCTCACACAAAGCAGACGTTCAATAAGTCATGGTTGGATGGATGTCTGCGAGGGTGGATGGAGAAGGGCAAGGTTTAATTGGCTGGTGGAGTAAAGCTCGTCCTCTGTGCATGATCTGACCACTTTCCATTGCCTCCATGATGATCATCTCCCGGTCTCCATCCTTCTGAAAGGTTGTTGCTGAGCCATGAAAGATGCCAGGATTCTTGGCTTCTGGAGGACAGGAATCCAACCTGGGGCCAGTGACGAGGCTGAATTGCTAAGAGCTTTTGTGTAATAAAGTTTTATTAAAGTATAAAAGAGAGAGAAAGCTTCTGACATAGACATCAGAAGGGGGCAGAAAGATTGCCCCCATGTTAGTCTTTAGCCGGATGTGATATAGCTACTAGCAAGCTGTTAATTAGAGAAAGGAGATGTCTCATAACTCAGAGTGGCACCAGGCCCCTCACCCACAACATGCATTTTGAGATAACTTTGACACAAGGTGAGTAGTCCTGGGTCATAAAATGATGGGCATTACTCTTGAAGAAAGGCAGGTTTTTAAGCAAATACAGGCTCATTAACATAGCTTAAGAGAACATTTGCATGAGTAAAACATACAAATCGTTTTGTTGAGTAAAACATACCAGTCTATAAAGTCGTCCTGAGTCTCCAGTTCAGTTCAGTCGCTCAGTCGTGTCCGACTCTTTGCGACTCCATGAATCGCAGCACGCCAGGCATCCCTGTCCATCACCAACTCCCGGAGTTCACTCAGACTCACGTCCATCGAGTCAGTGATGCCATCCAGCCATCTCACCCTCTGTCGTCCCCTTCTCCTCCTGCCCCCAATCCCTCCCAGCATCAGAGTCTTTTCCAATGAGTCAACTCTTCGCATCAGGTGGCCAAAGTACTGGGGTTTCAGCTTTAGCATCATTCCTTCCAAAGAAATCCCAGGGCTGATCTCCTTCAGAATGGACTGGTTGGATCTCCTTGCAGTCCAAGGGACTCTCAAGACTCTTCTCCAACACCACAGTTCAAAAGCATCAATTCTTCAGCGCTCAGCCTTCTTCACAGTCCAACTCTCACATCCATACATGACCACAGGAAAAACCATAGCCTTGACTAGATGGACCTTATTCGGCAAAGTAATGTCTCTGCTTTTGAATATGCTATCTAGGTTGGTCATAACTTTTCTTCCAGGGAGTAAGGGTCTTTTAATTTCATGGCTGCAATCACCATCTGCAGTGATTTTGGAGCCCCAAAAAATAAAGTCTCACACTGTTTCCACTGTTTCCCCATCTATTTCCCATGAAGTGATGGGACCAGATGCCATGATTTTCGTTTTCTGAATGTTTAACTTTAGGCCAACTTTTTCACTCTCCTCTTTCACTTTCATCAAGAGGCTTTTTAGTTCCTCTTCACTTTCTGCCATAAGGGTGGTGTCATCTGCATATCTGAGGTTATTGATATTTCTCCCAGCAATCTTGACTCCAGCTTGTGTTTCTTCCAGTCCAGCATTTCTCGTGATATACTCTGCATATAAGTTAAATAAACAGGGTGACAATATACAGCCTTGACGTACTCCTTTTCCTATTTGGAACCAGTCTGTTGTTCCATGTCCAGTTCTAACTGTTGCTTCCTGACCTGCATACAGATTTCTCAAAAGGCAGGTCAGGTGGTCTGGTATTCCCATCTCTTTCAGAATTTTCCAGTTTACTGTGATCCACACAGTCAAAGGCTTTGGCATAGTCAATACAGCAGAAATAGATGTGTTTCTGGAACTCTCTTGCTTTTTCCATGATCCAGCGGATGTTGGCAATTTGATCTCTGGTTCCCCTGCCTTTTCTAAAACCAGCTTGAACATCAGGGAATTCACAGTTTACATATTGCTGAAGTCTGGCTTGGAGAATTTTGAGCATTACTTTACTAGCGTGTGAGATGAGTGCAATTGTGCGGTAGTCTGAGCATTCTTTTGCATTGCTTTTCTTTGGGATTGGAATGAAAACTGACCTTTTCTAGTCCTGTGGCCACTGCTGAGTTTTCCAAATTTGCTAGCATATTGAGTGCAGCACTTTCACAGCATCATCTTTCAGGATTTGAAACAGCTCAACTGGAATTCCATCACCTCTACTAGCTTTGTTCGTAGCGATGCTTTCCAAGGCCCACTTGACTTCACATTCCAGGATGTCTGGCTCTAGATGAGTGATCACACCATCATGATTATCCGCGTCATGAAGATCTTTTTTGTACAGTTCTTCTGTGTATTCTTGCCACCTCTTCTTAATATCTTCTGCTTCTGTTAGGTCCATACCATTTCTGTCCTTTATTGAGCCCATCTTTGCATGAAATATTCCCTTGGTATCTCTCATTTTCTTGAAGAGATCTCTCGTCTTTCCCATTCTATTTTTTTCCTCTTTCTTTGCATTGATCGCTGAAGAAGGCTTTCTTATGTCTTCTTGCCATTCTTTGGAACTCTGCATTCAGATGCTTATATCTTTCCTTTTCTCCTTTGCTTTTCGCTTCTCTTCTTTTCACAGCTATTTGTAAGGCCTCCTCAGACAGCCATTTTGCTTTTTTGCATTTCTTTTCCATGGGGATGGTCTTGATCCCTGTCTCCTGTACAATGTCATGAACCTCATTCCATAGTTCATCAGGCACTCTATCTATCAGATATAGGCCCTTAAATCTGTTTCTCACTTCCACTGTATAATCATAAGGGATTTGATTTAGGTCATACCTGAATGGTCTAGCTGGTTTCCCTACTTTCTTCAATTTCAGTCTGAATTTGGTAATAAGGAGTTCATGATCTGAGCCACAGTCAGCTCCTGGTCTTGTTTTTGTTGACTGTATAGAGCTTCTCCATCTTTGGCTGCAGAGAATATAATCAATCTGATTTTGGTGTTGATCATCTGGTGATGTCCATATGTAGAGTCTTCTCTTGTGTTGTTGGAAGAGGGTGTTTCCTATGACCAGTGCATTTTCTTGGCAAAACTATTAGTCTCTGCCCTGCTTCATTCCACATTCCAAGGCTAAATTTGCCTGTTACTCCAGGTGTTTCTTGACTTCCTACTTTTGCATTCCAGTCCCCTATAATGAAAAGGACATCTTTTGGGGTGTTAGTTAAAAGGTCTTGTAGGTCTTCATAGAACCATTCAATTACAGCTTCTTCAGCGTTACTGGTTGGGGCATAGACTTGGATAAGTGTGATATTGAATAGTTTGCCTTGGAGACTGTTATGCCCAGTGTCCGAGTCCCCAAAACTGAGAGAATAAGACGTCCACAGCAATGCAAAAGCAAAAAGGGGTTTATTGGTAGCTCGAGCTAGGGCTCAAGTCTCATCCAGCACAGTGGAGTCTTGATGAGAGCCCCAAGCTCTGAATCACAGCTGCTTATATACAGGCAGTCTTTTGTCTCAGCAATAGTGTAGTTGGCGTGTGGTGATTGACTCAACCTTGGGTCATCGTGGTGATTGACTTAACTTTGGCGTCATCGGGGGACCTTGGTGTCATCGGGGACCTTGGTGGGGCTTCCTAGATTTATGACTCATGCTTACAAGAACCTGAGGCCTAGGCCTAGTGTGGCCCGTCGAGCCTGTCACGGCTCAGGTCAGGTCCCAACAGAGACGAACAGAGATCATTCTGTTGTTCTCGAGGTTGCATCCAAGTACTGCATTTCGGACTCTTTTGCTGACCATGATGGCTACTCCATTTCTTCTGAGGGATTCCTGCCCGCAGTAGTAGATATAATGGTCATCTGAGTTAAATTCACCCATTCTAGTCCATTTTATTTCACTGATTTCTAGAATGTCGACGTTCACTCTTGCCATCTCTTGTTTGACCACTTCCAATTTGCCTTGATTCATGGGCCTGACATTCCAGGTTCCTATGCAATATTCCTCTTTACAGCATTGGACCTTACTTCTATCACCAGTCACATCCACAGCTGAGTATTGTTTTTGCTTTGGCTCCATCCCTTCATTCTTTCTAGAGTTATTTCTCCACTGATCTCCAGTAGCATATTGGGCACCTAATGACCTGGGGAGTTCCTCTTTTAGTAATCCTATCATTTTGCCTTTTCATACTGTTCATGGGGTTCTCAAGGCAAGAATACTGAAGTGGTTTGCCATTCCCTTCTCCAGTGGACCACATTCTGTCAGACCTCTCCACCATGACCCGCCCGTCCTGGGTTACCCCACGGGCATGGCTTAGTTTCATTGAGTCAGACAAGGCTGTGGTCCTAGTGTGATTAGATTGACTAGTTTTCTGTGAGTATGGTTTCAGTGTGTCTGCCCTCTGATGCCCTCTTGCAACACCTACCATCTTAATTGGGTTTCTCTTACCTTGGGCGTGGGGTATCTCTTCACGGCTGCTCCAGCAAAGTGCAGATGCTACTCCTTACCTTGGATGAGGGATGTCTCCTCACTGCTGCCCTTCCTGACTTTCAACATGGGATGGCTCCTCTAGGCCCTCCTGTGCCCAGGCCGCCACCGCTCCTTGGAGGTGGGGTTGATCCTCCCGGCCACCACCCCTGGCCTCAGGCGTGGGGTGGCTCCGCCCAGCCACCACCCCTGGCCTTGGACGCGGGGTAGCTCCTCTCAGGCGCTGTCTCTGGCCTCGGACGCGGGGCTGCTCCTCTCAGACGTCAACCCTGACCTCGGACACAGGGTAGCTCCTGGCAGCCACTGCCCTGACCTCGGACAAGAGGTAGCTCCTCTCGGTCATTCCTGCGCCATCGCAGCCTGGCACCCTCGGTTTCTGTCCCTGACCTTGGACGTAGGGTAGCTCCTCTCGGCTGCGCTGATTGTGCCGTCCAGTCGCAGCCACCTGTGCTTAGTGCGCCAGCCAGTCGCAGCCGCCTGAGTCTTAGGCAGAACCAACTTGAAGACAGAGTCTAGGGTACATATAGTTCATTAACATAGCTTAAGACAAACATTTCCATAAGAAAAACGCATTGGTTAGTTAGCTCAAGGTTTGAGAAAAGTTAAGTTCTGCTGGAACCAGGTGTCGTCATGGCAACACACAATTTTAAAAGAAACCTCTTTTTAGATTTGTATAGAGAAGGGGGAAAAAAAATATAACACTAGTAGTTTGTTTCCTCCTGCCGCTTAAGAGAGAGAAAAAACATTGTCTGACACTTGCAGCCTATTTCCTCCATTTGGAGACCCCTGGCCTTCCCGCCTGTTACCCTCTCATTTCCTCACCTGGATAGCAGCATAGGCTTCCTGATGAGTCCATCTGCCTCTACCCGGGGGCCCCTCTGGTCTTTTTCCACATGACAGCTGAGCCAATCCTCGTTAAAGCATGGCAGCCTCTCTTCTCTGAGAAACTCTGCAACGGCTCCCCACACCACTCGGAGTGAAAGGCCACATCCATCAAGGCCCTACTGGGGGTGATCCCTTCCTGCCTCTCTTCCTTGTCCTCCCTCCATCAGTGATAACCGCCCCTGCTCTTGAATTTGCCAGGCACCTTAGTGCATGGGATCTAAGCTGTTCCCTCTTCCTATGAGGCCCTTTCCCCACATACCTGCTTAAGTTGCCTCCAACTCTCCTGTTTTATTTAAATATAACTCTTTCATTGAAAGGGCTTTCCTGGTGGTTCAGAAGGTAAAGAAAGCTGCCTGCCAATGCAGGAGACATGGTTCGATCCCTGGGTTGGGAAGACATGCTGGAGAAGGAAATGCCAACCTGCTCCAGTATTCTTGCCTGTGTTGCAGAAACCAGTACTCGAGAAATCAAGCACCACTCTAGGAGAGTTGGAGAACTCAGGTTTATTACATCAGCGGGACCAGAGAAGTTAACACTCCAAGCTCTGAGCACTGCGCAAAGGGGTTACAGAGTTTTTATATACAGACAGGCATGATTAAGGTGGTTTGTGGTTTTGCAGGGGCTGGGCAATTGCAAAGAGCACAGGACAAGGGTGAGTGAGATAAACTCCACTTCCTAGTATTGTGAGTCCCCACGTTCTGAGACCTGTGTGGTCCAGACTTTGCAAGGAGCAAGCTGAGTTACAGAGGCAGAAGGAGCAGGAGGTTATGTAAAATTTTAACTTTTCCTCTTCATTCCCCCCCTCTTGATGCTTCTATCACTCCTCATAGAAAGCATCATCTCATGTTTTGGTAGGACATTCAGAGCTCCCCATCAATTAGGGGGCTATATTGAGCTTTGTAACTTTATGGATTCAATTCCAGAGGTCATGAACTGGGTAGTAGCACTGAGAATATAAGGGCCAAACAAGAACACTGCAAAGAGCATGAAGAGAGGACCGGTTAAAGGGAGATGCCACGATGCCCAGCTGCAGATACTGTTCCAGTTCAGTTCAGTTGCTCAGTCGTGTCCAACTCTTTGCGACCCCATGAATCGCAGCACACCAGGCCTCCCTGTCCATCACCAACTCCTGGAGTTCACTCAGACTCACGTCCATCGAGTCAGTGATGCCATCCAGCCATCTCATCCTCAGTCGTCCCCTTCTCCTCCTGCCCCCAGTCCCTCCCAGCATCAGAGTCTTTTCCAATGAGTCAACTCTTCGCATGAGGTGGCCAAAGTACTGGAGTTTCAGCTTTAGCACCATTCCTTCCAAAGAAATCCCAGGGCGGATCTCCTTCAGAATGGACTGGTTGGATCTCCTTGCAGTCCAAGGGACTCTCAAGAGTCTTCTCCAACACCACAGTTCAAAAGCATCAATTCTTCAGTGCTCAGCCTTCTTCACAGTCCAACTCTCACATCCATACATGACCACAGGAAAAACCATAGCCTTGACTAGATGGACCTTAGTCAGCAAAGTAATGTCTCTGCTTTTGAATATACTATCTAGGATGGTCATACCTTTTCTTCCAAGGAGTAAGCGTCTTTTAATTTCATGGCTGCAGTCACCATCTGCAGTGATTTTGGAGCCCCCCAAAATAAAGTCTGACACTGTTTCCACTGTTTCCCCATCTATTTCCCATGAAGTGATGGGACCAGATGCCATGATCTTCATTTTCTGAATGTTGAGCTTTAAGCCAACTTTTTCACTCTCCTCTTTCACTTTCATCAAGAGGCTCTTTTAGTTCCTCTTTACTTTCTGCCATAAGGGTGGTGTCATCTGCATATCTGAGGTTATTGATATTTTTCCTGACAATCTTGATTCCAGCTTGTGTTTCTTCCAGCCCAGTGTTTCTCATGATGTACTCTGCATAAAAGTTAAATAAGCAGGGTGACAATATATAGCCTTGACGTACTCCTTTTCCTATTCTGGTTACCCCAGGAATTAGCTAGCTTCTCTCTCCTTTTTATGATTTGTTCCCTTAGCTGTTGGGCCATGTCCCTGACTATTCCCAATTGGCTTACAGCATTCTTCATTCAAGAAGAGGCAGAGTCTTCTCTTTTCAGCTGTCAGTAGGTCTAGCCCTTTCCTAGTCTATAAAACCACCTCAGCCAGGGAGTCTAGTTGGTCCTGTAATGAAAAGCACAGCAATAATACCGATTAGGGATAGAGACCAGGGTTGACAATGAAAATCCATCGATATTTTGATAGCCGAATCCTCAAGCTTCTGCCGTGCACAGACTAGTCAGCTTCTGGTGTGACTAGAGCAGGGCTCAGTGTCCTTCGTGGGTGAGGGCTGTTGTCTTTAGAACCAGACCTTGAGGAGGTTTTGAGGGTCCCAAACTGCTTTCCAGATTTCACCAACTGATTTCCAGGTGTCCCATCACAAGAAGTAGCTGGCTTCTTGACTCTGGTGTGGTGGATCCGAGGGATGATGCCTATAACTTTAACAGCAGTAGTGGTTGCCAGGACAACCGTGTGAGGACCTGTCCAAACTGTCTGAAGTGGGTTTTTTTGTTCTAATCTTTAACTCATACCTCATCTCCCAGCTGACAGAGGTGAGTCCAGTTGCCCAAAGAAATGGATGTCCTTTCTAAGTTTTCTTGGGCAATATGGCAGAAGACTTTCCCAGGGCCTGGAGGTGTTGGGACATCTCCAGGTCAGCTAGTTGTTGGTGGTCTCCCTTGAGCTTTTTTAATCACTGGGGTTGGTCTCCCATGTAAGATCTCAAAGGAAGAATACCCTGAGGACCTTGGGGTGCATTTACAGAGCGAGATGAGAGTGCACAGCCTGATAAGGCAGCTTGTTCTAGCATTGTCTGGGTGTTGGCTGGGGGGATATTCTTCTCATACTACTACTTGGAGAAACAAACTCAACAAGAAAGTTAAAGATATTTGGCCCAAAGATTAATGGATGTAGGAAAGCTGCTGAGGGGCTAGCCAGGAGAACCATGTCCAGACACTGGTTCATGACATTAGTGTTTCTCTAGGTATAAGAAGACGCATGAATTTGGACTCATAAAAATTTTTACCAGAAAATATCTGACTATCTGAAGGCCTGTTTTTCTGGGTTTTCCCAGAGCACAGGGTGCCTTATTTTTTGTCTCCACCCTGAACTCCTTTCAAGGGGGCGTTGAAGGTCAGCATCTTGTAGTGGTCATGATTTAATCTTTGTAGAGGCAGCTGACAAGGGCCAACTTTCAGTCAGCAGGGCCCCTTCATAACCACATTTTTTACCATGTTTTGGGGGCATTCCATGGTCATTGTGTCCCACGGTGCTGGGAAGGCTCATTCCCAGTCTAACAAAGATTCCATTGACAGCTACTCAATGTGTTGTCACTAGACCAGGCCTTGTAAGTAGCAAAAGTCTCTGGACCATATCTACCTTACTAACCTCTTGGTCCAGGAAAATATTTCCTTTCCTTGCTTCTTCCCATATCTAGAGTTACATTATTACAATTATTGATCTCATATGGAACTACGTATCAGCATTTTATCACAGGTTCAGTCACACATTTGGTAACATAAGAAATAATCTTCTGAAACAAGCTATACAGAAAATAATATAGCTAGCAGTTATTAGTAAGGTTACAAGCAAGAATATAAGTCAAGAACTTTCATTGGGTACAGCCGGGTATACCCCAGGTCATCTGACTCAGTTAAATGATTATAGCCAACTGTTAATCTCCTGGTTGTACATCATGGAGCATCTGACTTTTATCCAAAGATTGGTTACTGAGATAAGCTTTAGAAACAATCTTAGTGTCCTTTCTAATAACTTAATTAAAACTTTTAGCAATATAACATAACAAGGAACTATCTTGGAAGTGAGTCTTAGTAAGCATAGACCTTAATTAACAAAACTAGTATTAATATTCAGTGAAACGTAATTTTTTTTTCTTTCTGGAGAACTCATTGTGAGGGCATTAACACAGTAGCCAGGTAAGGCTTTAACCCATCAAATAAAAAACATCTGTCAGGGAGCCAGGAAAAGCCAAGCAGCCAACTTGGATTTCTCATCGCCCTGGCTCTCTGATTTTCAGCTGTTGTTTACTTATTTTTAATTTCCTAATTTAAGAGCAGACTATAGCCATGTTTCAAGGACATCAGGATAGCAAAAGTCTAACTGTGAGGGTTGTTTTTTTTTTGGGGGGAGGGGAAGCAGAATGAGCTTTGTCTACATGTACCATAATCTTAAATAATGTTTATTTACTTTACCAAAATAACAAAAAGATTTTTAAAAACAAATATAAATCACTTAAAGGCAAAGAAATTCATAATCTTTCATTGAAAGCTGCATTTTAAGAAATCTTTGTTCTCTAGACAGAGAGAAGATCAAATTCCAGTCTGGTACCAGCTTACTATTAATAATAAAATTTGTTTATCTGCTTAATCTTAGAAAGTTTTTCCCATAAATCTTGAAAAACTAGCAGCATTTTTCTAAAGGCATGAAAGTAGAACCATAGAAGGCATGTTTAAAATCTGATTCTATTGCAATTGACAAATAAACTGGTCATAACACTTAAATATGATAATTAGAATTATAATTGACCATATTTTATCAGGGCATATCAGATCTATGCGGAGAAGGCAATGGCACCCCACTCCAGTACTCTTGCCTCGAAAATCCCATGGACAGAGGAGCATGGTAGGCTTCAATCCATAGGGTCACTAAGAGTCAGACACGACTGAGAGACTTCACTTTCAATTTTCACCTTCATGCATTGGAGAAGGAAATGGCAACCCACTCCAGTGTTCTTGCCTGGAGAATCCCAGGGACGGGGGAGCCTGGTGGGCTGCAGTCTGTGGGGTCGCACAGAGTTGGACAGGACTGAAGCGACTTAGCAGCAGCAGCAGATTTATATGAATTTCACATAATTTGGGGATATCTATATTAGTAACATCAGCCGTACAGTATAAGCTGAAAGGATTTTTCCCCCCACCACTTTAACAGTACTTCCTATGTAATTTAACATGTCCAATGAACCCAGGTAGCTTAATAGCTCTTTGGGATGTCTCAGGGGCCCTCTGAAGCATCCCAAAGTTAGCTAGAAGTCAAGTTATTTAGGAAGTTTTGTCGATAAATATCAAAAGGGTTTATAACAGTCAGGTAGGATCATATAAGTCACCGTGAAATAATAGTTATTTACTTAGTCCAAGGTAACAAAAGATTTCAAAGGTAAATATAGAACTGGTCAATTAAGAGGTAAAGAAACTTAAATCTATTATTAAAAGCAGTTCAACATCTGAAGAAAGTACGTCCTCTTAATAAAGAGAAAGACCAAATTCAAGTTTTGTACCAGCTTACTTTAAACTCAGTTAGGTAAACTTAATTAAATTTATTTTAAACTTAGTGGCAACCCACTCCAGTAATCTTGCCTGGAAAATCCCATGGATAGAGAAGCCTGGTAGACTACAGTCCATGGGATCACAGAGTCAGACACGACTGAGTAACTTCACTTTCAACCATGTACAAATTTTTTTTTCAGGGTCTGCTTTCCACAAACTTTTTAATCACTGTCTGTAACAGCCACCTGTAAGTCAGACCTACTTTCTTTTCCCTGTATAAAATGTAATTTTTATTTTTTATATCTTCTTTATTAAAAACATACATCCTACTTCCTTTAGATTAGCAAACAAATATTAATACTAGATACTTAATATTGAATATTTCCAAGGTCACGTGAATCTGAAATTTATTTAGGCTTATTTTTCTTGTATTTAGAATTATTTGATGTGTAAGTGCTTACCTTTTTTTAGGTCAATCAAATTAGAACTCATTTACAACTTCAACAATATTATCAGAAAACAAAACAAAAGATACATGCTGAGACATACATAAAGACACACAGATCTTACATTTTTCTGTTTGAGATTTAAAATATGTCTTTGACCACCCCCTCTTTTTTTTTCTTTGCTTGAAGTTCTAATTTACCCAAGGCTGAGGTCAGCCAAAGTTGGCTGTGTATTTCAAGGACAGGGAAAGGGTTGACTTTCAGCTTTCCCCCAGGCAGGGCTTTTAACAAGCTGCTACTGCTACTGCTAAGTCACTCCAGTCGTGTCCAACTCTGTGCGACTCTGTAGACGGCAGCCCACCTGGCTCCGCCATCCCTGGGATTCTCCAGGCAAGAACACTGGAGTGGGTTGCCATTTCCTTCTCCAAGGCATGAAAGTGAAAAGCAAAAGTGAAGTCACTCATTCGTGTCCGACCCTCAGTGACCACATGGACTGCAGCCTTCCAGGCCCCTCCATCCATGGGATTTTCCAGGCAAGAGTACGGGAGTGGGGTGCCATTGCCTTCTAGTTGTTTTTAATTGCATATGCAAAAATAATTGGTTTTGCAGTTTATAAGAAAGATTTCTCTCACTCTGTTCAATCAGCAATCACACACTCACATTCAGTGGCTATCACAATGCCTCCCTTCTCCCAAGTCTCCAGGTTTCCTTAACTGTTGCTCCCTTCCCGGAACTCCAAGGAGGTTATCAGTCACAATGCCTCCCTTCTCCTGAGTCCCCAGTTCTCCATATCTGACGCTCCCTTCCTGGGAGCTCCGAGGAGGTGATCAGTCTCCACTTCTTGGGGTAGGACCTGACTGGGGACTGGCCCTGGGGCCTTACCTGTTCCTGTGGCCATTCCTGGTGAGTTGGTCTGTCCCTCCAATGAGTGCAGTTGGGGCTCAGCCATCTGGAGAGTCCAAACGCTGGTCCAAAAGAGAACCCGTAATACCGTCAGGCGGTGCGCCTGCTCGTTCATCTCGGGGTTCCTTCACTCCTGCCAAGTCGAGCCACCAATCCAGTGGCTCAAGGGCCGGCATGGTTGGAATCTCTCTGGGACCGCCAGAAATGTTGCAGAAACCAGTTCTCCAAGAAACCAAGCACCACACTCAGAGAGTTGGAAAACTCAGGTTTATTATACCGGCGGGCCCAGAGGAGTTATCACTCCAAGCTCTGAGCCCCGAATAAATGGGTGACAGAGTTTTTATACACAGACAAACGTGATTAAGCGTGTTCCTGGGTTTGCAGGGACTGGGCAATTACAGAGAGCAGGACAAGGGTGAGTGAGATAAGCTCCAATCTCTAGTATTGAGTCCCCATTTTCTGAGACCTACGTGATCCACATTTTGCAAGGAGCAAGCTGAGTTAGATGCAGAAGGAACAGGAGGTTACGTAAAATTTTTAATTTTCCTCTTCTCCTGGAGAATTCCATGGACAGAGGAGCCTGTTGGACTACAGTCTATGGGGTCACAAAGAATTGGACACAACTGAGCGAATAAGCTGATGAACTATGGAATGAGGTTTGTGACATTGTACAGGAGACAGGGATCAAGACCATCCCCATGGAAAAGAAATGCAAAAAAGAAAAATGGCTGTCTGAGGAGGCCTTACAAATAGCTGTGAAAAGAAGAGAAGCAAAAAGCAAAGGAGAAAAGGAATGATATAAGCATCTGAATGCAGAGTTCCAAAGAATGGCAAGAAGACATAAGAAAGCCTTCTTTAGCGATCAGTGCAAAGAAATAGAGGAAAAGAACAGAATGGGAAAGACGAGAGATCTCTTCAAGAAAATTAGAGATACCAAGGGAATATTTCATGCAAAGATGGGCTCAATAAAGGACAGAAATGGTATGGACCTAACAGAAACAGAAGATATTAAGAAGAGGTGGCAAGAATACACAGAAGAACTGTACAAAAAGATCTTCATGACCCAGATAATCACGATGGTGTGATCACTCACCTAGAGCCAGACATCCTGGAATGTGAAGTCAAGTGGGCCTTGGAAAGCATTGCTACGAACAAAGCTAGTGGAGGTGATGGAATTCCAGTTGAGCTGTTTCAAATCCTGAAAGATGATGCTGTGAAAGTGCTGCACTCAGTATGCCAGCAAATTTGGTAAACTCAGCAGTGGCCACAGGACTGGAAAAGTTCAATTTTCATTCCAATTCCAAAGAAAGGCAATGCCAAAGAATGCTCAAACTACCGCACAATTGCACTCATCTCACACGCTAGTAAAGAAATGCTCAAAATTCTCCAAGCCAGGCTTCAGCAATACATGAACCATGTATTTCCTGATGTTCAAGCTGGTTTTAGAAAAGGCAGAGGAACCAGAGATCAAATTGCCAACATCCGCTGGATCTTGGAAAAAGCAAGAGAGTTCCAGAAACACATCTATTTCTGCTGTATTGACTATGCCAAAGCCTTTGACTGTGTGGATCACAGTAAACTGTGGAAAATTCTGAAAGAGATGGGGATACCAAACCACCTGACCTGCCTCTTGAGAAATCTGTATGCAGGTCAGGAAGCAACAGTTAGAACTGGACATGGAACAACAGACTGGTTCCAAATAGGAAAAGGAATACATCAAGGCTGTATATTGTCACTCTGCTTATTTAACTTATATGCAGAGTACATCATGAGAAACCCTGGACTGGAAGAAACACAAGCTGGAATCAAGATCGCCGGGAGAAATATCAATAACCTCAGATATGCAGATGACACCACCCTTATGACAGAAAGTGAAGAGGAACTAAAAAGTCTCTTGATGAAAGTGAAAGAGGAGAGTGAAAAAGTTGGCCTAAAGCTCAGCATTCAGAAAACGAAGATCATGGCATCTGGTCCCATCACTTCATGGGAAATAGATGGGAAAACAGTGGAAACAGTGTCAGACTTTATTTTTGGGGGGCTCCAAAATCACTGCAGATGGTGACTGCAGCCATGAAATTAAAAGATGCTTACTCCTTGGAAGAAAAGTTATGACCAACCTAGATAGCATATTCAAAAGCAGAGATATTACTTTGCCGACTAAGGTCCGTCTAGTCAAGGCTATGGTTTTTCCTGTGGTCATGTATGGATGTGAGAGTTGGACTGTGAAGAAGGCTGAGCGCCGAAGAATTGATCCTTTTGAACTGTGGTGTTGGAGAAGAGTCTTGAGAGTCCCTTGGACTGCAAGGAGATCCAACCAGTCCATTCTGAAGGAGATCAGCCCTGGGATTTTTTTAGAAGGAATGATGCTAAAGCTGAAGCTCCAGTACTTTGGCCACCTCATGTGAAAAGTTGACTCATTGGAAAAGACTCTGATGCTGGGAGGGATTGGGGGCAGGAGGAGAAGGGGACGACTGAGGATGAGATGGCTGGATGGCATCACTGACTCGATGGACATGAGTCTTGAGTGAACTCCGGGAGTTGGTGATGGACAGGGAGGCCTGGCGTGCTGCGATTCATGGGGTTGCAGAGTCGGACACGACTGAGTGACTGAACTGAACTGAACTGAGCGAATAAGCACTAAGTCTGCTTCCCATTGACACCTGTCCTCATACCTCATTTACTACTACAACCAATAACCCCAGCCCCATGCCATTTGGTTCCCCCACCACCACCACAGGATTCGTTACCTGCTAACGTAGCTTATGGTGAACAGTATCAGATTCGTGATTTCCAAAGATTTAGCTTCAGAACCAGGGACCAAGCTTGATCACGCAAGGGCTTCTGTGTAGCAGAGTTTTATTAAAGTATGAAAAGTGACAGAGAAAGCTTCTGACACAGACATCAGAAGGGGGCGGAGAGTGGCCCCCTCGCTAGTCTTGGGAAGAGAGCTATATACTCTTTCAATTGGTTATTACAGTAAATCAAAAGAATGTCTCAAGGCTGTAAAGGTCTTACCCAGACTCATTCCCACAATTTACATTTTAAGATAATGGGATTACAACCAACAATAAATAAAAAGATTTTTCCAGACCCACTCTCTAATATACATTTTAAGATGACAGGATTTGTCAGAAGATCCCCAAGAAGGAGAAATATGTCCTCAAGTAAGATACATTGTTGTCATATAATCATTGGTACAGGAATTTAAGAAAAACATATCATTGAGCAAGATGAATTGTTTTGTCGTGCAATCATCAGCTCTGGGCTTAAACAAAAGAACATTTGTCCTTTTCTTCTCCTTGAGGACTCCAGATCCCCATAACCTCCTTGAGAGCCCCAGACTGTCTCTCCTCTCAGGGACCCAAATTACCAACCTACCAAGGAATTGACTCTCCCACTAACATAATGTACAATTTATCTTTATGTTTTATTAACTGTCTTCCTTGCACCCCTCACTCTAATGGAAACTCAGTGAGGATAAGAATCTGCATATTTTGTTCAACAATGATTCCAGGCACCCACAAGAGAGATTGGCACCCTGTAGGTACCCAATATATGTTAACTTGTGGTATACGTAGAAACAAAGTCCTGGGTAGTGGCTCATGAGGTGTTGCCCTAACATGGGTGCATACAGGACCCGAGCAGTGGGAGTCCCAGGCTAGATGTCTGTGAAATCAATCGGCAGCTTTGGGGAACTTGTGTATAACTACCTCAAACGACAGAAAGTGAAAGCCGCTCAGTTGTGTCCAACTGTTTGCGACCCATGGACTATAGTCCATGGAATTCTCCAGGCCAGAATACTGGAGTGGGTAGCCTTTCTGTTCTCCAGGGGATCTTCCCAACCCAGGGATCGAACCCAGGGCTCCCACATTGCAGGCAGATTCTTTACCAACTGAGCCACAAGAGCAGCCCTCAAATGGCAGAAAGGGTTCTGTAAACCCTGAACCAAACGGACTATAGCAGCATTGTAATTTGTTTCTATCACTCGTGTTCTCCCTATTTGCATTCTTGCTGGTTGAAACATTCCTGTCTGCTATGAGAAACCAGTAGCGGCTGCCTTATTTAAGCGTATAATTGGTTTGGAGTAAATGGTCGAGGTGTGGTCCTAGATAGTATAAGAGATGAAAACAGGAAATCCTGCTTTGGTTGGTTCTTGCTTGAGAAACCTACTTGAACTAACTTAAGCACAAAGGGAAACTTATTTGATGATGAAATGCAATCAAGCTACGAGCAGGCACAGCTGTGGGCATTGGCGGCAACTACAACCAGGAACCAAAATGCCCACAGGTCCTTCCTGTCTCCTCCAGCTTGGACTTCATTCTTTTGACAAACAAACTGGCTGGGGGAAAGCCCATGCCTGTGATGAACCTAGAGGGGTGGGATGAGGGTGATTCCTGCTCTCGTAGGTCAGAGCCCAATGCAACAATGTAAAGCAATATCCTCAAATTAAAAATAAATTCGAAAAACTGACTAGGGCAGAGACAGTTACTTGCCAACTCAATACCGTCTCCTGTTACTAAACAGAACTCCAATTTTGCTTGGTAATAGGCCCAGCTAATACATTTCTTAGCCTCCTTGAACGCAGACACAACCATTTGGCAGAAGATCTGGCCAAAGAGATAAAAGCTTAAGGCTTTGGTGGGGCTTCTGAGGCTCTTTAAATAGAGCTCGCTTGTTTAGCATGTGGTCTTTTCATCGATCTTCCTTCTTCCTGCACGAAAACAAACACAATAGCAGGAGTTGCAGCAGCTATCTTACAAGGAGAATGAAAGCCATGCGCTGAGGATAGCAGAGCCTGAAGACAAGTCATGGATGAAAGCGTGACCTGTCTTACCAGCCCTGACCAGCTCATGGACCCTGCACTGTGCCCAGTTGACAGGGATGAATTGAAAAGATACAGTTCTTTCTCTCAGAGGACAATAGAAGTACTAGCGTTTACTGTACACTTGGCATGTCAGAAACCATTTTTTTGCATTGCATGCATTAGAATAGCCATGTGCAGTAGGCATTATTCCATTTATGCAGATGAGGATACAAGTTTAGCAAGGCTAGCTACCACGGTCATCTAATATAAAGCTTGAAGCTGGGTCTCCGACTTCATGATCTGTGACTGACTACAGTGCTGCACTTGTTCCCAGTCTTATCAACAATTATTAACTCAAATTTGAATTCAAAGGCATGGAATTCTCGACAAAGATGAATACAGGAAATGCTGGGAGGAAATGCTGGGAGGAAAGGGAGGACTGTCAGTCTCCAGCAGAACCTGGGGCACTTTCCCAGATACTCAGTCAAGGCTGAGCATGCTCGCACCAAGCAGAGGCGCACGTGGCTGGTGACGAACGTGGACTTCAGAGCTCATGTGCAAAGAGGGAGAGACAAATGTTAAACGGCAGGTGGACTGCAAGCGATACAGAGAGAAGATCAACGCAAACCTGAAAGATGGACATGGAGACTGTACTGATCACCCTTTCTCAAGCCTGACAGGCCAGGGGATGAAGTCTGCAGGGCACTCATAGTTACCGACAATGCTTCCAGCAGCGCACTGAAGCTGTCCCAGCCAATAAATAAACATCCGATATGATGACGTATACTGGAAAGACCATGAACTTCAACAATTCAAGATAAACTTAGCCTTCAAGTCTTGCTGTTTGTATCTGTGGGTAAACTGCATGCCCTGAGCTTTAGCTTTCAATGTAATTTCATCTAGAACAGCTAGACTATAAATGCCAATCCTGAGTACAGTACTAACATAATTTCACTTAAACATATCTCCCATGGCGTTTATATTAATGGGATAATATCACCATAGAACTTCTTGTTTAATAGCAGATACTATTCTCAAATAGTAGAGCAGCAGATACTATAATGAGGGCTTTCCCGGTGGCTCAGCTGGTAAAGAATCCACCTACAATGCGGGAGACCTGTGCACAATCCCTAGGTTGGGAAGGTCCCCTTGAGAAGGGAAATTCTGCCAGTATTCTGCCCTGGAGAATTCCACGGACAACAGTCCATGGGGTCACAGAGTCAGACATGATTGAGCAACTTTCACTTCACTATTCTCAAAAGAATATGTGGTAAAGCTACAAAGGAGATTGAAATGACAAATGTTTTTGAAGGGCACATTTTTGATACTCCTTACGAGCTGTTCTATGGACACTTGGTCGGTCTTTGAAATTTATCAGCAAGAGTCATCTCTCCCTTACTAAATGCTAAGTGCACCAGGTAAGTTCACAGGCTTCTACCCAGCAAACCCTCTTCTGAGATCTTACCCTTTGTCACCTTCCCATTTCCACCCTCAGAGAAGGCAACGGCACCCCACTCCAGACTCTTGCCTGGAAAATCCCATGGACCAGGGAGCCTGGTAGGTTGCAGTCCATGGGTCGTTAGGAGTCAGATACGACTGAGCGACTTCACTTTCACTTTTCACCTTCTTGGTGAAGGAAATGGCAACCCACTCCAGTTCTTGCCTGGAGAATCCAGAGCAAGATGCAATTGTGTTTGTCGGCAATCATCAGCTCTGCCCCGGCTTAAACAAAAGAATCATTTTGTCCTTTTCTTGCCCTTGAGGACTCCAGATCCCCATAACCTCCTTTGAGAGCCCAGACTGTCTCGCCTCTCAGGGGAACCCCCAAATTACAAGCCTACCAAGGAATTGACTCTCCCACTAACATAATGCGACCATTCATCGGTATGGTTTATTAACTGTCTTCCTGCACCCCCTCACTCTAACTGGAAACCAGTGAGGATAGAATCTGCCTATTTTGTTCAACAATGATGTCCCTAGGGCACCCACAAGCAGAGATTGGACCCTGTAGGACCCAATATATGTTAACTTGTGCGTATACGGTAGCAAACAAAGTCCTGTGGGTGTGCCTCATGAGCGTGTTGCCCTAACATGGTGCTACACGACCCGAGCAGTGGAAGTCCCAGGGCCTAGATGTCTGTGAAATCAATCGGCAGTTTGGGGGAACTTGTGTTATGAACTACCTCAAACGGACAGAAAGTGAAGCCGCTCAGTTCTGTCCAACTGTTTGCGACCCATGGACTATAGTCCATGGAATCCTCTCCAGGCCAGAATACTGGAGTGGGTAGCCTTTCTGTTCTCCAGGGATTTCCCAACCAGGGATCGACCCAGGGCTTCCCACATTTGCAGGCAGATTCTTTACCAACTGAGCCACAAGAGCAGCCCTCAACATGGCGAAAGGCGTCTCGTAAAACCCTGAAACCAAACGGGGACTTTTATTAGCAGCATCTGTAATTTTGTTCTCAAAAAAGAAAAATGGCTGTCTGAGGAGGCCTTACAAATAGCTGTGAAAAGAAGAGAAGCAAAAAGCAAAGGAGAAAAGGAATGATATAAGCATCTGAATGCAGAGTTCCAAAGAATGGCAAGAAAGACATAAGAAAGCCTTCTTTAGCGATCAGTGCAAAGAAATAGAGGAAAAGAACAGAATGGGAAAGACGAGAGATCTCTTCAAGAAAATTAGAGATACCAAGGGAATATTTCATGCAAAGATGGGCTCAATAAAGGACAGAAATGGTATGGACCTAACAGAAACAGAAGATATTAAGAAGAGGTGGCAAGAATACACAGAAAGAACTGTACAAAAAGATCTTCATGACCCAGATTAATCACGATGGTGTGATCACTCACTAGAGCCAGACATCTGGAATGTGAAGTCAAGTGGGCCTTGGAAGCATTGCTACGAACAAAGCTAGTGGAGGTGATGGAATTCCAGTTGAGCCTGTTTCAAATCCTGAAAGATGATGCTGTGAAAGTGCTGCACTCAGTATGCCAGCAAATTTGGTAAACTCAGCAGTGGCCACAGGACTGGAAAAGTTCAATTTTCATTCCAATTCCAAAGAAAGGCAATGCCAAAGAATGCTCAAACTACCGCACAATTGCACTCATCTCACACGCTAGTAAAGAAATGCTCAAAATTCTCCAAGCCAGGCTTCAGCAATACATGAACCATGTATTTCCTGATGTCAAGCTGGTTTTAGAAAAGGCAGAGGAACCAGAGATCAAATTGCCAACATCCGCCTGGATCTTGGAAAAAGCAAGAGAGTTCCAGAAACACATCTATTTCTGCTGTATTGACTATGCCAAAGCCTTTGACTGTGTGGATCACAGTAAACTGTGGAAAATCTGAAAGAGATGGGGATACCAAACCACCTGACCTGCTCTTGAGAAATCTGTATGCAGGTCAGGAAGCAACAGTTAGAACTGGACATGGAACAACAGACTGGTTCCAAATAGGAAAAGGAATACATCAAGGCTGTATATTGTCACTCTGCTTATTTAACTTATATGCAGAGTACATCATGAGAAACCCTGGACTGGAAGAAACACAAGCTGGAATCAAGATCGCCGGGAGAAATATCAATAACCTCAGATATGCAGATGACACCACCTTATGACAGAAAGTGAAGAGGAACTAAAAGTCTCTTGATGAAAGTGAAAGAGGAGAGTGAAAAAGTTGGCCTAAAGCTCAGCATTCAGAAAACGAAGATCATGGCATCTGGTCCCATCACTTCATGGGAAATAGATGGGAAAACAGTGGAAACAGTGTCAGACTTTATTTTGGGGGGCTCCAAAATCACTGCAGATGGTGACTGCAGCCATGAAATTAAAAGATGCTTACTCCTTGGAAGAAAAGTTATGACCAACCTAGATAGCATATTCAAAAGCAGAGATATTACTTTGCCGACTAAGGTCCGTCTAGTCAAGGCTATGGTTTTTCCTGTGGTCATGTGATGGATGTGAGAGTTGGACTGTGAAGAAGGCTGAGCGCCGAAGAATTGATCCTTTTGACTGTGGTGTTGAGAAGAGTCTTGAGAGTCCCTTGGACTGCAAGGAGATCCAACCAGTCCATTCTGAAGGAGATCAGCCCTGGGATTTTTTTAGAAGGAATGATGCTAAAGCTGAAGCTCCAGTACTTTGGCCACCTCATGTGAAAAGTTGACTCATTGGAAAAGACTCTGATGCTGGGAGGGATTGGGGGCAGGAGGAGAAGGGGACGACTGAGGATGAGATGGCTGGATGGCATCACTGACTCGATGGACATGAGTCTTGAGTGAACTCCGGGAGTTGGTGATGGACAGGGAGGCCTGGCGTGCTGCGATTCATGGGGTTGCAAGAGTCGGACACGACTGAGTGACTGAACTGAACTGAACTGAGCGAATAAGCACTAAGTCTGCTTCCCATTGACACCTGTCCTCATACCTCATTTACTACTACAACCAATAACCCCAGCCCCATGCCATTTGGTTCCCCCACCACCACCACAGGATTCGTTACCTGCTAACGTAGCTTATGGTGAACAGTATCAGATTCGTGATTTCCAAAGATTTAGCTTCAGAACCAGGGACCAAGCTTGATCACGCAAGGGCTTCTGTGTAGCAGAGTTTTATTAAAGTATGAAAAGTGACAGAGAAAGCTTCTGACACAGACATCAGAAGGGGGCGGAGAGTGGCCCCCTCGCTAGTCTTGGGAAGAGAGCTATATACTCTTTCAATTGGTTATTACAGTAAATCAAAAGAATGTCTCAAGGCTGTAAAGGTCTTACCAGACTCATTCCCACAATTTACATTTTAAGATAATGGGATTACAACCAACAATAAATAAAGATTTTTCCAGACCCACTCTCTAATATACATTTTAAGATGACAGGATTTGTCAGATCCCCAAGAAGGAGAAATATGTCCTCAAGTAAGATACATTGTTGTCATATAATCATTGGTACAGAATTTAAGAAAAACATATCATTGAGCAAGATGAATTGTTTTGTCGTGCAATCATCAGCTCTGGGCTTAAACAAAAGAACATTGTCCTTTCTTCTCCTTGAGGACTCCAGATCCCATAACCTCCTTGAGAGCCCCAGACCTGTCTCTCCTCCTCAGGGACCCCAATTACCAACCTACCAAGGAATTGACTCTCCCACTAACATAATGTACAATTTATCTTTATGTTTTATTAACTGTCTTCCTTGCCACCCCCTCACTCTAATGGAACTCAGTGAGGATAAGAATCTGCATATTTTGTTCAACAATGATTCCCAGGCACCCACAAGAGAGATTGGCACCCGTAGTACCCAATATATGTTAACTTGTGTATACGTAGAAACAAAGTCCTGGTAGTGGCTCATGAGGTGTTGCCCTACACATGGGTGCATACAGGACCCGAGCAGTGGGAGTCCCAGGCTAGATGTCTGTGAAATCAATCGGCAGCTTTGGGGAACTGTGTATAACTACCTCAAACGACAGAAAGTGAAAGCCGCTCAGTTGTGTCCAACTGTTTGCGACCCATGACTATAGTCCATGGAATTCTCCAGGCCAGAATACTGGAGTGGGTAGCCTTCTGTTCTCCAGGGGATCTTCCCACCAGGATCGAACCCAGGGCTCCCACATTGCAGGCAGATTCTTTACCAACTGAGCCACAAGAGCAGCCCTCAAATGGCAGAAGGGTTCTGTAAACCCTGAACCAAACGGACTATAGCAGCATTGTAATTTGTTTCTATCACTCGTGTTCTCCCTATTTGCATTCTTGCTGGTTTGAAACATTCCTGTCTGCTATGAGAAACCAGTAGCGGCTGCCTTAATTTAAGCGTATAATTGGTTTGGAGTAAATGGTCGAGGTGTGGTCCTAGATAGTATAAGAGATGAAAACAGGAAATCCTGCTTTGGTTGGGTTCTTGCTTGAGAAACCTACTTGAACTAACTTAAGCACAAAGGGAAACTTATTTGATGATGAAATGCAATCAAGCTACGAGCAGGCACAGCTGTGGGCATTGGCGGCAACTACAACCAGGAACCAAAATGCCCACAGGTCCTTCCTGTCTCCTCCAGCTTGGACTTCATTCTTTTGACAAACAAACTGGCTGGGGGAAAGCCCATGCCCTGTGATGAACCTAGAGGGGTGGGATGAGGGTGATTCCTGCTCTCGTAGGTCAGAGCCCAATGCAACAATGTAAAGCAATTATCCTCAAATTAAAAATAAATTCGAAAAAACTGACTAGGGCAGAGACAGTTACTTGCCAACTCAATACCGTCTCCTGTTACTAAACAGAACTCCAATTTTGCTTGGTAATAGGCCCAGCTAATACATTTCTTAGCCTCCCTTGAACGGCAGACACAACCATTTGGCAGAAGATCTGGCCAAAGAGATAAAAGCTTAAGGCTTTGGTGGGGCTTCTGAGGCTCTTTAAATAGAGCTCGCTTGTTTAGCATGTGGTCTTTTCATCGATCTTCCTTCTTCCTGCACGAAAACAAACACAATAGCAGGAGTTGCAGCAGCTATCTTACAAGGAGAATGAAAGCCATGCGCTGAGGATAGCAGAGCCTGAAGACAAGTCATGGATGAAAGCGTGACCTGTCTTACCAGCCCTGACCAGCTCATGGACCCTGCACTGTGCCCAGTTGACAGGGATGAATTGAAAAGATACAGTTTCTTTCTCTCAGAGGACAATAGAAGTACCTAGCGTTTACTGTACACTTGGCATGTCAGAAACCATTTTTTTGCATTGCATGCATTAGAATAGCCATGTGCAGTAGGCATTATTCCATTTATGCAGATGAGGATACAAGTTTAGGCAAGGCTAGCTACCACGGTCATCTAATATAAAGCTTGAAGCTGGGTCTCCCGGACTTCATGATCTGTGACTGACTACAGTGCTGCACTTGTTCCCAGTCTTATCAACAATTATTAACTCAAATTTGAATTCAAAGGCATGGAATTCTCGACAAAGATGAATACAGGAAATGCTGGGAGGAAATGCTGGGAGGAAAGGGAGGACTGTCAGTCTCCAGCAGAACCTGGGGCACTTTCCCAGATACTCAGTCAAGGCTGAGCATGCTCGCACCAAGCAGAGGCGCACGTGGCTGGTGACGAACGTGGACTTCAGAGCTCATGTGCAAAGAGGGAGAGACAAATGTTAAACAGGCAGGTGGACTGCAAGCGATACAGAGAGATCAACGCAAACCTGAAAGATGGACATGGAGACTGTACTGATCACCCTTTCTCAAGCCTGACAGGCCAGGGGATGAAGTCTGCAGGGCACTCATAGTTACCGACAATGCTTCCAGCAGCGCACTGAAGCTGTCCCAGCCAATAAAACTAAACATCCGATATGATGACGTATACTGGAAAGACCATGAACTTCAACAATTCAAGATAAACTTAGCCTTCAAGTCTTGCTGTTTGTATCTGTGGGTAAACTGCATGCCCTGAGCTTTAGCTTTTCAATGTAATTTCATCTAGAACAGCTAGACTATAAATGCAATCCTGAGTACAGTACTAACATAATTTCACTTAAACATATCTCCCATGGCGTTTATATTAATGGGATAATATCACCATAGAACTTCTTGTTTAATAGCAGATACTATTCTCAAATAGTAGAGCAGCAGATACTATAATGAGGGCTTTCCCGGTGGCTCAGCTGGTAAAGAATCCACCTACAATGCGGGAGACCTGTGCACAATCCCTAGGTTTGGGAAGGTCCCCTTGAGAAGGGAAATTCTGCCAGTATTCTGCCCTGGAGAATTCCACGGACAACAGTCCATGGGGTCACAGAGTCAGACATGATTGAGCAACTTTCACTTCACTATTCTCAAAAGAATATGTGGTAAAGCTACAAAGGAGATTGAAATGACAAATGTTTTTGAAGGGCACATTTTTGATACTCCTTACGAGCTGTTCTATGGACACTTGGTCGGTCTTTGAAATTTATCAGCAAGAGTCATCTCTCCCTTACTAAATGCTAAGTGCACCAGGTAAGTTCACAGGCTTCTACCCAGCAAACCCTCTTCTGAGATCTTACCCTTTGTCACCTTCCCATTTCCACCCCTCAGAGAAGGCAACGGCACCCCACTCCAGTACTCTTGCCTGGAAAATCCCATGGACCAGGGAGCCTGGTAGGTTGCAGTCCATGGGGTCGTTAGGAGTCAGATACGACTGAGCGACTTCACTTTCACTTTTCACCTTCTTGGTGAAGGAAATGGCAACCCACTCCAGTGTTCTTGCCTGGAGAATCCCAGGGATGGGGGAGCCTAGTGGGCTGCCGTCTATGGGGTCGCACAGAGTCAGACACGACTGAAGTGACTTAGCAGCAGCAGCATTTCCACCCCTGCTGACTGTGCAGAATTTTAGAGTGAAAGGCAAAAACTTAATTACAGCACTTAAAAATATTTTTAAGTATCTTAAGCATTTAACCAACTTCTGCTTTATCCAATCACGTGTATTTCCTCACTAGATTTCATTAGAAATAGATAAGCACCTCACAGCTCCAAGAGATAAAGGCTATCAAGGATACCAAGCTGGACTTCTTTTTTTGCTGTACAAAAGTATCTTTCACATCATGTTAGAAAAGCATTTCAAATCACATGGATGAAATTTTCCTTTATACAATGCTGATTGCTATGAGGGGCTTCCCTCAGAGCTCAGTCAGTAAAGAATCTGCCTGCAATGCAGGATACCCAGGTTCGATTCCTGGGTTGGGAAGATCCTCTGGGGAAGGAAATGGCAACTGACTCCAGTATTCTTGCCTGGAGAATCCCATGGACAGAGGAGCCTGGCAGGCTACACAGCCTAAGGGATTCCAAGAGTCAGACACGACTTAGTGACTAAATCACCACCACAATGCTGATAAATGTAACTAGTTTCAAAATATTATCAGTGGCTGCTTTTTCGCTCTGAATCATAGAATTGGACCAGATTCCATACCAACTTCAGACCTTCCTCCAAATTTAGAAATGTCTAATGATACTCATTACACTCCTTTCAAAAGCAGTGTTGTCTGCTGTTAGTAATGAGATTCTGTAAGAGGCTGGGCCGACTCCTGCATTCAGTAGCAGGTTAGGTATACGGCTCCCAAGATCTGACTTCCGAGATTCAAGGCTGAAACACCTTTTATCAGGTACCTGTTGAGATGGATTTGTATAATAAGCCTCAATGTTTTAAAAGGCAAAGATTTGGTTTGGCTATTTCAGACTTGACTCTATTTTTCTAAATATACTGACTTTCTCAACTTTATCCAGAAATTGAAGTTTAGAAAACCATTACTCATGGATTGCCCCGAGGTCTGACACACCTAGACTCATCTTCATGGGCATTACAAGCGCACGCCTCGCAGAGGAGATGACCAAGTCTGACTCCTTCTATTCCCCCAGAAGATTAACTGTGACAGATGAAGCATTTTAAGGAAAGGCACACTTCACATTATGGATCAAACTAACATGACAGAAGCCCACTCTGAGTGTGAAAAGAACAAGCGCTGGATTACTTTCCAGCTACTCTGCTAAAGCCTATTTCACACTGCAGAATACATCCAATATTCTTGACCATAAACACACAGCTAAGAGGAAAAAAAAACTTGAACCCCATGAGCCAAAAATAACCTGCTTCTACTAACCTCAGGTACTAGCACACCCCAGGATACAGTACAGCATGGAGGAGGAAGAGAGAAAGACTCTAAGACTCTCCATGTGTCAAGCTCTTTTAGAGCTGAAGACCATTCCCTGTTGTAACCTGAAGCTGCTAAAAATAAAGTCACTAAAATAATACCACAACAGTACTTTATATAACCTAATGACAAAAGAAACATTTTTTGCTCCTTACCAAGGTTTATAAGGCTGCTATTACTGGTATAATGTATCCTAAAGTGATAAAATAAAAAAAGGCATGGTAAAGACTGCTTTATTGGTGGCAGCTAATACAAGTCAATAAATATTGATCCCCAAAGAACTCAGTTATGTGTCAGATTACTGGTCCACAGAGAGCTGAATGGAATTGAACCAACTGATTGCTGGCAGGATAAACTGAAGTCAATCCTGCTTCTTGGGAAATGAAGCCACAGCCAGTTCATACATGGCATATGCCGTTCCTGAAAAATGAGAAGAGACAAAATAAGAACTTAAGAAACCCTGAGGTTTGAATGTATAAACTCAATATTCCAGCTAAAAAGTTGGAAAGGTAAAGTAAAGGAAATCTTGGTATTATGACTACTTTTATGAGAACATACAAAAGTATTTTGATAGATGCTGGCAAAATTTAAAATATATACAAACACATTTAATATCATTTCAATATTAGTTAACTTGTATAGGAAGTGTTAGACACAGTAAAATAATGTATTTGCTAACTTAATGGCATGTAAAAATTTAAAATAAGATTAAGAATATATAACCTAAGATTGCCTGAGAAATGCTAAGAATGATTCAAAAGCCAAAGAAGGTCAAATATCCAAAGCCTTCCCTGAAGTGTATCATCAATATAAAACCAAGGAAGAGTGACATATAATTTTTAAATAATCAAATCTATAAGTAAGAATTTCTAATTTAGGACTTTACCTTAATAAAGCCCAAATGTCACTCTCTGGTTATTGTCCATAAACGGCCCTTCACTACATTCAACTCAAGTCAAAGAAGGCACCTTGGCACAAGCAAGGGGACTTTGTGATTAGAGTTCAAACATCAGCTATTCCACAAAGAAGTGGTATTATCCTGGGTAATTAACACAGCCCTTCATGGACCACAGCCTGGTCTCAGCAAAGGGGCTTGCATTAATTGAATGAATCTATGAGCCAAGCCATGCACATGACCCAAGATGGATGGGTCATAATGAAGAGTTCTAACAAAACGTAGTCCACTAGAGGAGGAAATGGCAAACTGCTTCAGTCTTCTTGCTTCCCCCATGAGGGGAGCCTGGGGTGCTGTGGTCCATGGGGTTGCAAGGAGTCAGACATGACTTAGTAACATGACTTAGTGACTGAACAACAACAAAATTAACGCAACTTCATCTTTAAAAGGAGGACACATTACAGACTTAATACAAAGGTTATAGAAACCCATGTATGCGGCTTTCCTATCAACAGAACAAGCACACAGTAATCACTAATATTATGTTCCCTTCTCCCCTAGGGAGGAATCATTCAAATTCCTAACTCTGTTCCTAGAACTCCAATTTGTGATACTCTAATCACAAATACCAATTTGTGATTGCTAGTACTGAATAATGGACCCACCCAATTCACAGAAAAAATATTAAAGTGCTTTACATGTAGGGAAAAAGTACTGTCTTGCAGAAGGTTTTATTTCCATCATAAATACATATGTACATGGTTTACATCTAAACTGTGTTTCTATTATGTATCCCAGTCAAAATACGTAAGAACCCCTGTTACAGGAGATGGGGAGCAGCAGCTATCTTTGACTCCTCCAAAGGCCTGCACAGCCACCAGAGGCACATTCCAAAAGCCACCTCTATCACAAGATAATCATCAAACTTCATTGGCTTATTTTTTTTTAAGACACTAAACTGTTCTTATACAATGTGTATCAATCATCTTCTTGAGTCATCGTATGTGAAGCAATTAAGACCTCAGGTTCTGGGGACAGACTGCCTGTGTTAAAACACTGGCGTAGTGAGAGCAATGATGTTGTTAGCTATCCCTACTATGACTTTGCTACAGAGCAAACATTCCACCAACTTACCACCAACTGTAAGAATCATGGTGGCTCTATACAGGAGGGCATCAGCTATCCCACCCTTCAGATGCACTGGAATTCCATTATCCTCCTAGGATAAATAATAATTAATACATGTGTCATTTGCTTCCAACTAAATGAAAAAGATTAATCCATTCATATGAAAGTAGTGGCTTCTTAGACACCTGGAACTGAAATATTTTAAATATCAAAATTAAAAAGGACTGTAATTTTCCTGATTCTTTCTCTACTGCAACTACTGTTAAAATAAAAACTCCTAAAAATCAACATTCTTTATCTTTTAAAGTTAATTCCAGATCTAAAAAAGATGCTCTTTCCAAGGAAAATACAAACAGTATAGCTATGAAAATATATTGACTTCATCAATTTTAAAAATGTAGTAATCATCAAACTTTAGATTTGGTTATAGGGATCTTCCTTCCCTTAAAAAATGGGGAGAGTATTTTGGTTTATAACCCTAAATTACATCTTTAGTGCGCCCATCCAGCACCTGGCATACAGTAGATATTCTATACATCTACTCAATATGTTTTATTTTTTGTAGCATACGACAGAATTTTTTTTAACCATTTAAAATTTTCTTTATGAAAAACCAGAGATCACAATAAAACAAAAAATCAATAACCTAACTACTTATAAAAGGTAAACTGCTATGTGCCATTAAGTCTTTCCTCATGAGAAATCCACTACTGACAGCAAAATACATAGCCTTAATTTCTTAAAGCTCATACTGTCAAAGCTTCTAAATTATGCACATACTTACATGAATGAGACTGTGCTATATAATGATCTGTCACACTATTTTTCACTCAATACTTATGTTAAAAACCACTGTTAGTCCATTTAAACCTACTTTGTTCCTTTTAATGGCTATATAGCATTCCACTGTGTAAAAAGTGTCATAATTAGCCAATCTTTTATTAATGCGTGTTTAGGTTGGGATTTTTTTAATATTAAAATCCCATAATGAATAACAGCCTATTTCCTACTTTTATATATTTATGCTACTATTCTGTAGGAAAGATCCTTTTTGCATGTGTGTGTAATTTTTACTTTTTTGGTCACACCTCACAGACGTGGGATCTTGAGTTTCCCAACCAGGGATCCAACCCATGCCTTCCGCATTAGAAGTGCAGTTTTAACTCTGGACTGTCAGCAAATTCCCTATGTAGCAAAGATTTTTAAAATGGGAGTCCTGGATCATAGCGTATGTAATTTGTTTCTAATGATACTTTCAAACACCCTGTAAAATTTCTGTACCAATACTACCACCTGGCATGTATCAATGTACTGTATAGGAATATACATATATCCCATACCTGGCTATCATAACCTATTTTAAATCTTCTAAAATTGTGACAATCAATCAGGGGAAAAAGTAGCAACTTGTCATTTTAATTTGCATTTCCTACTGATTTATAGCTCTCTGTATAATAAGGATATTGACTTTTCGTTAATTTTAAAACTTTTCTCTCAATTTGTCACTGAGCTCTTGTAACCACAGAACATTTGAAATTTTCTTGTCACCAAACTGCGCAATTTTTCTCCTTTACAGCTTCTAGGCTTTGTAAAGACTTTCTGAGGATGGCTCCTAAGATTAAACCTGAGTGTGATAATCATTCACAGATATATTAAATGTAAACAATGTACACCTTAAGTAAAAATCAGGTACAACCTAAACACATACAATTTTTACTTGTCAAACATACCTCAGTAAAACTGGAAAAAATTCTCCTATATTATCTTTTAGTTTTTTTTGAGGGAGAAGTATTTACATCTAAAATTAATCTTTTATAAAATAAAATAAATCTATATAAAATATAGAAGGGCTGTAACTTTACTTTCTTCCTAAAAGCCAGCCAATTTTTCCAACATCAATTTACTGCATCCTTTCCCCACTAATATGGATACACCTTTAACGTGTATCAAGCTTCTATGCATATATTTGCTCCGTTTCTGAGCTCCTTCTGTTTGTCCACTACTGTGCAACTACCCCAGAGAGTACCAACCCAAGGTGACCCCTCCAAAAGAAAGTGTCTTGACCTTTACCCTTCCCCCCTCATTTCGTCTGCTGTCTCAAAGGCCTCCTGGTTATATCAAATGCCCAGTTCGCTATTAATAGGCAGTTGCTTATTATTCTTTTGCTAACACAGCAGGATTGCTAACAAGCAAATTTACCTCCTACCTCCAACTTTCAGTAATCTAATTTTACAAGTAACACCTATAAAATACTTCAATACCTGAAACAGCTTTTGTTTCTCTGGAACCTTATTTTCAAACTGCCTGCGTGAAGCAGTACTTATGGTCCTCTTAGCAATCTGACGGAGAGCCTGAAATTTAAAAATCCATGTTAGACTTAGGGCTTAAAGAAACCCTTAACCATTTCTAATCTTTAGTACTACAGAAAAGTGGAACTGACAGTTAAAACATATCTGATTCGTCAATAACAAAGCTATAGACAAGCACTTAGGTTTTCCTTTGTTTCCTGTCCATTGCATTTTACATTGCATTCTGAATTACCAAATACATTCAAGAGGAAATTCATGTAGATTTGGAGCGAAAAAAATCATGACCTTTACCTGAACTGAACCAGTAACAATATATGAGGAAAACATACTGATACATAAATATTATAAAAATAAACAATGGTTACAAAATAACACTAGAATCAAAGTTTCTTATTTAACACTGTACCAGATTATTAAAAACCTATTAGTTGGTATCAAATAAACTGGCATGATTCCTACTTAATCAAAATGCTTCCCTCATTACATTTTTCCTCAAAAATCAATAGGGATAAATCTTTTACAAGAGAGACTTGCGTTACATATCCAGTTGGATTAAAACAACAAATATGCACTCCATTTTCTAAAATAAATAATACATTGAGAAGATGAAAACGACCACGGTTACATTTTCCTTTTCGTTCTCAAAATTTGGGGAAACTATTCCGCATGCTCAAAGTCGGTGGAGGAGTAGAGGACACCGCGGAAAACCGCCTGGTGATAGCAACACGACCCTTCGGCCATGAATGCTCCTAAAGCCCCACCCAAAATTGAGTAGATTGTTTTCAAACTGCCTTCTGACACCCATAAAGCCTACAACCACTGAACTCAAACCTTTCAGTATCGGAGGCTGTATCCTTCCGAGGCTTCCGGGTATCAGAAACTTCCCACCTGGACCCTCAAGACCAGGGGTGGCGACTAAGAGCCCCAGGCATGTGTAACGCACAACCTTCCGGCCTCCTCCCAGGCTTCTCCTCTCCCTACAGCTATTCAGCACAGCTTGGGGCGAGAGGGATGCACGGAAGGGAAGGAAGGTCAAGCGAAAAGGACACCAACCAAGGTGACTTCCGAAGCCGCCCTCTCCCTTCTCTCCCAGTTTTCCGTCGTGACTCTGCAGCCTCCGCTCCCAACCCTCCCGCCCTACATCACCGTGGCTAGCCGAGCAGCTCCTCACCAGAAGATTCCGCAGCATCTTGGCTCAGTTACTGCCCCACCAACCGCGGCAACTGACCACCACCAACGAGAACGCCCCACGCCGGAACCGGAACTACCTTCTGGCCTTGCGCAAGCGCCTGGAACCCAAATAGTTCCGGGCAGAGGCGGGGCCGGCACTCCTAACCATAGAGAGCAAAAGAAAAGAGAGGGCGGTCGGCCAGCTGTGGCCGCTCTAGGCGGCTGGCCGTCTCTGCGCTTCGGCGTCTTCGCTGAGCGGCGGGATGGCCCAGGAGCTGAGGCTGGGGAGACACAGACTACTTTTGAGACCGGAGAGGCAAGCAGTGAGGAGTTACGTCCTCTTTTTAAATAGCTTGGATAAAATTAATATGAAAGAAATTAGTTTGTGTATTTTGAACAAGAAGGCGTAAAACTGAGCAACCTGGTTTGGCTGGATAAAATACGAAACAAAAAGGGTTAACTCCTCTTACACGGATACAGTCAGTTTTGTTTGTTTTTTCTCCATTGTCGTGAGACCGTTACTGTTCCTTGAGCTGAGTGTGTGCTGTACACAGCTGCGTCGGGCGGTTGTATCCCGACGATTGTATCCCCAGCACCTAGAATTGGCATGTTAGAAAATGCTCAGTAAATACTGGTTAAGTGAATAGTACACTGTACAAAACAGCAAATTCATTTTACTGAGTATAAAAGTTCACAAAATCTTTCTTAATACTTGTACTCCTTTCAATCATTTTTCAGTCCCAGGGTCCCTCACTCATCATCCCCTTGGCTCTGTAAACTGACTTTCCTGACAGAAAAACACAGCTGAAATTTGCCTGGGTGCCTATCAAACTTTAATTTTCCCAGGCACACTTGAAATTTGTTACCTGATTTGTTAAGTTCATTCTCTGAGGCAGAATATTTATTTTCAAAATAGGTTCTTTTCCAAAACATCCATTTGGGGTTCTTTTGTAGTATCAGAAAATTATTAGAAATGACTCTTTCATTGAAAATCTTTCCTTCTGAGAACTCTAGAACTTCATAAGAGAACTGGCAGTATGCTATTTAGATACGTGGAAAATCTGAGGTGGGTAATGGTTAATTTTACTTTTGCTGTAAGATACCTTTCTGGATATAGATGTGAAAGTACTAGGTGAAAAAATTTCACAGTTACTGAGGCAAAGCTGCCAAATCACAGTTAACTCAATCTTCCTTTTTCCTAAAAAAAAAAAAAAATGACAACACTTACTTTCATCCTGCCTAGAGCTCCTCTACATAAAAAGCAGAGGAAAGCCAGAATAGAGTTTTGTGTGATTGGGATGTATTTTAACTCTGCAATCACCCTTAAACCACTTAAAGCTTTATAAAAATAACGTAGCAGAATGGCTTCATGTGAAGTTTAATGTATTAAAAACTACTAGCTTGATAAAAGATATAATTTCATATTTTATTACATTCAGTTCAGTTCAGTTCAGTTCAGTAGTTCAGTCGTGTCCGACTCTGCGACCCCATGAATCGCAGCACACCAGGCCTCCCTGTCCAGCACCAACTCCCGGAGTTCACTCAGACTCACGTCCATCGAGTCCGTGATGCCATCCAGCCATCTCATCCTCAGTCGTCCCCTTCTCCTCCTGCCCCCAATCCCAGCATCAGAGTCTTTTCCAATGAGTCAACTCTTCTCATTAGGTGTCCGAAGTACTGGAGTTTCAGCTCTAGCATCATTCCTTCCAAAGAAATCCCAGGGCTGATCTCCTTCAGAATGGACTAGTTGGATCTCCTTGCGGTCCAAGGGACTCTCAAGAGTCTTCTCCAACACCACAGTTGAAATGCATCAATTCTTCGGCGCTCAGCCTTCTTCACAGTCCAACTCTCACGTCCATACATGACCACAGGAAAAACCATAGCCTTGACTAGACGGACCTTAGTTGGCAAAGTAATGTCTCTGCTTTTGAATATGCTATCTAGGTTGGTCATAGCTTTTCTTCCAAGGAGTAAGCGTCTTTTAATTTCATGGCTGCAGTCACCATCTGCAGTGATCTTGGAGCCCCCCAAAATAAAGTCTGACACTGTTTCTACTGTTTCCCCATCTATTTCCCATGAAGTGATGGGACCAGATGCCATGATCTTCGTTTTCTGAATGTTGAGCTTTAAGCCAACTTTTTCACTCTCCTCTTTCACTTTCATCAAGAGGCTTTTTAGCTCCTCTTCACTTTCTGTCATAAGGGTGGTGCCATCTGCATATCTGAGGTTATTGATATTTCTCCCGGCAATCTTGATTCCAACTTGTGTTTCTTCCAGTCCAGCGTTTCTCATGATGTACTCTGCATATGTTAAATAATCAGGAAACATCTGGCTGTCTCAACTACTGTATTAAATAATTTCTCTAACTGCAAGCTGCAGTCTTTTCATCATCAAAGTTAGGGATTGGGCTAATGATCTTTATCCTCGGATCTAAAATCCTATGTATGAAAAATACTTTCATAAAACCACAATATAAGTTCACTCCTGTTGAACAATTTGTTTGCTACCCCCGATAAGTTATTAAGGAGGTAACACTTTGTGATGTGCTCACGGGATAACTTTAAACCTCCGACCTTTAATAATTACAAAGATAACATACACTTAAGAGTAAATTATGATGCAGACAGAATGACTCTCTGGTAACTGATACCAGGTTGCTACGGGAAACTCAAGTAAAGTTTTGTTCATTAGGAACGTTTTTAAAAGGCTGAATATTAGCAAAGTCTGGTAGAATTAAAACAAATGGGGAAAAGATTAAAAGTCATTCCACACTTGGGGCAAAAACATGATTAGTAACAGGTATAATAATCATCAAGCATAATCTGCTACAAGAACTGTAAAACAGAGGCCTGGATGGGAGTGAAGAGAAAAAAAAATATTACAAGAACCTGGAAGTTAGAACCTAGATCTGTCATTTAATAGTAATCTCTCTCTCTTTAGTTGCTAAGTCGTGTCTGACTCCTGCAACCGCATAGACTGTAGCCTGCCAGGCTCCTCTGTCCATGGGATTCTCCAGGCAAGAATACTGGAGTGGGTTGCCATTTCCTTCTTCAGGGGATCTTCCCAACCCAGGAATCGAACTTGGATCTCCTGCATTGCAGGCAGATTCTTCACCGATTGAGCTATGAGGGGAGCCCTGAATAGTAATATGAAGGAAGGCAAATTTCATTATTTATACCTGTTTATCTGTAAAATGCAAATACTAGTACCCATCATCAAGTGGCTGTGAAGATTAAATGATACAGTTCAGTAAATGTGAGTTATTATCACAGGAGGAAATGCTGGAAAGGAGATATGGGTCAACAGATAAAGTATCCAGGTAGAAGGCACAGCAGATGCAAGGTGAAGAAAAGATGAACAGATCTCTTGGGGAACGGCATGCAAGTAGTTTGGTTTGGTAGGACAAATGGAAATGTGAGGCAATAGTGGAAGACAGGAGGTTTTTAATGATGAGTTTTAGATAGGTTTAAATGGCAAATGCTTTAGAATCAGAACTCTATTTCAAGATCATTCTGGTAGTAGTGAAAAGGCTGGATTGGATATGAGTTACTAGGACAAAGAGTCCATTAGCAGGCACTTGAAGGGAATTGCTACCCAGTCCAGTAGTCTTGCCTGGAGAATCCTCATGGACAGAGGAGCCTGGCAGGCTACAGTCTAAGGGGTCACAGAGTCAGACACGACTAAGGGACTAACACATTACAGTAACCCAAGAAATCCAAACAAAACCTGACGTCAGCAGCAAGAGAGATGGAGCTAAAGGAATGTAGGTTAGAAGATGGGTTAGAGAGTCAACAATGAGGAAGCACCTTCAAAAATCAATAGAATGTAGTGATTTATCAGACTGGGAAGTTGGGGAGGTGAGCAGATTTCTGGCTTAACTCTTAAGATGGTTGCTCATACCATTCACCACATCGAGTAATGGTAAGAGAAAGCCCAGGCTAGGATGGGATGGGCTTAGCTGATTTGACAAAAAGTTGTTCCCTGAGTGCCATTTTTCTATACTTTGTGCTAAATGCTTATCATCTATCACTTGCTTTATTCTTCAAATCAAAATCTGTCAAATGGGTATTAAAACTCCCATTTTACTGGCAAGGAAATGATAAGTAAATGATTTAGGAGATTAAATTATCTAAAGATACAGTTTATATATTTAAGAGCCAGGTCAGCCTGATTCTAAAAACTGTATTATTCTACAGAATCTTTCAGACGCAGATTGATAGTGAAGAGGCCACAGTGCAACAGTGGGGCAAAAGGCTAGCTGAAGACGGTATTAAAATATAATTTCCCTTTTACAAGCTTTGTTGTGAAAAAGGGAAGACAACACACCCCAGGGATTATTTTAGACCACTGATTCAACTGTTATTTGACATGTAATTGTAAAGCTATTTTTTTTTTCTGCGTTTCTTGTCAACAAAGGACAAGAAATGCAGAAAGCGGCATATCAGTCTTCACAGTAAAGTGGTGTACGGTGAGTTCAGTCTTCTTCCACATCACCCTTTCATAGAAAAGCCTGTGACATACAGATAAGCTCACATTAATTTAAAAACACAATAAAATCACCAAAATGTACTTCAAGGTGGTTCTAGTTTAAGATAGTGGATCGGCCCCAAAAGTTTATCACTCCAGTAAAATGAAAGAAAAGGAACTGAAAGAGATATATTTAGATACATCACCTTAGGTGAATCTCAAAGGCATTATGCTGAATAAAATAAGCCAGCTTCAAAAGGTTACATATGAATACATTTATGACATCTCAGGAGACAAAACAATGGGGGTGGAAAAAAGATCAGTGGTTGCCTGGGATCATGGGTGGAGGAAAGGGTGACTATAAAGCTGTACAGTAGAAAGGAGACTGGGGTTGTGGTATTGCTCTGTATTCTAAGATGGTTACACAAATCTATACATGTGTTAAAATTCACAAAACTGTACAAGAACAAAAAGTAATGACAGTCTAAAGAACATGTTAAAAAATACAGCCTAAAAAGATGGAGAGTAAAAAGAGAAACAGAAATCAATTTCAACAGATTTCTGGAAAACAGAAAGGAGATGGAATATGGCTGAGCAGGACAGAGGGAGTCTCACTATCTAAAGGGACTACAAGGGGACGGATGCCACTGAGAAGCATGCTGATGGGTTCCCAAACCCCTGAGAAGCTCAGACTTGACAGGAGAAGCTACAGCAGAGTGGAGTCAAGGGACCGGCCTGAAAATGAGTAGCTGAAAACCATACACGACAGAATGGTCCAGTCCCCCAGATCTCCACCCCCTGCCTCTCGGCCAGATACCACCTCTCACCTCCGTCAGGTCTCCCACAGGCAGAAGACAAGAGCATTTTTATCTGGAAAAAGTAATGGGAGACAACTCGGTGGACAGCATATACAAAGGGACAGGTACAGCAGAAACATGTGAAGTGGAAACAGAAACTGAGGGGGAGGACAAGGCAGAAGCAGAGAGTTCTGAGCAGTAAGAGACAGATCCTCTTTCAACCCTTCCTTTTGCAGAAGACTAGAGAATTCATCCGTAGAAAAACTGAACAGTCCCACAGAAAATGCCTCCAGGCAAAGGACTGGCTCCCTGACAGTCGTTCCCTAATGCAGCGCTTCTCAAAATTCAATCTACCTACAGTTGTTGACCTGCCAACCATTTATTACTTGTCTAAGCATTTTATCATGAGCGGCAGTTCTGAGTAGCACTATGCTAGGGAGGCCATCACTTGTCAAGCACTAGCCCACAAAGAGCTTTCAGTAAGTTTTTGGGGTCCATTCATACACAATACATTGCTCAGACTAGCTAGAAATAGGAGGAAATTCACCTAAATGAAAAACTGAAAATCGCTCCAGTAAACAAGACAGTAAATTAGGCCACAGCAGATGCAACACAGGAGGGTGCAATGAGAGCATGGAGTAACAGCTGCGCAGCCCACCAAACCACCACCAGCACAGACTGGCAGAGAAGGGCACACACAGGACAGACCTTCCTAGTAAAGACAGGGAAGCGGGTTATCTGATACTTGGAGACAAAACCGATCAAAAGACTGACAATGAGAACATGATGGACCTGCCAGAAAAGCTAGAAAAATTTTAAGACAGGCTTCCAGAAAGTTACGTAAATGTTAAAAAAAAGTAGAATGATTATTAATTCCAAGAAAAATAAAGTGTACAAAGTATAATCTTGGTGCCCTCCTCTGCTCTACTGAATACAATATTTTTAAAGTCATAATTAAACAACAGTTAATGTGTTTATTAAATATTATAACTATATAATAGGAGAAGGGGAAATATGTGTGTGAGCTAAATCATCAGGTAGTAGCATCAAGAAGACAATAAGGTCTCAAGTTATTAAATCAAGCAATAGTAGAATAGACATGTTACTTAGATACATCAAGACAAATACCAAAAGTAACAACCTCTGAAGTCAAAGTAATCACCCCTAGAAAAGCTGGGGCGGGTACTGCTGTTTTTCATCTTAAAGCCTTCAGATATTTTTTTAACTGTGTGCATTAGTTTGATAAGTTTTAGATATATAGAAGAAAATAAGGTCACCATGGTCTGACTCGATTTTAGACATATTTATTCTGAAATTTCAAATGACATTAGGGGAAATATGATTTTTGTGTTTACTGAAGGGCATGGGCAAGAAACCAGCTCTAATACACTTTGCTAGATTATCCAAATACTACATTTATGCATCAAATTCTCCTTGAAACAGCACTTCCTTACTCCCTCCATCCTCCCCTCAAAATAACCAGGTTCACAAAGAACAGAATTCTGCAGCTTAACCAGCACAGGATGACAGAGTAATACGAAGGCAGTGTCTCCATGAAGACAGGAGATGAGAGGCTTAACAGCAACCATTGAGCCTACCTCTCAGCTGCTCATCTTTCCTAGTCTGGCTTTTCATTTCTTATGCCCCCTCCCTACCTTCTTCATTATTTTCATCACCCTTGCCTCCCTACCAGTTTTTCATTTTCTATTTACCAAAAATTTCCCTTGCTCTAATACCAAATCTAGACTGTCTGCCTATAACTGAGGTTGTAATCTGACCACTTCCTAAGAACAGATGCTGCTCAGTAGTGTAGATACATCTTGCAATGAATGCTGTCAGAGTGACTGATACACATACAGATGGCAATCAAATCTAGGCATGGAAATGTTAAAGCTTGGACTCATTGAGCTTGGGCTAAAATTTAGAGCTAAATATTAACAATACTGGGGCACTGTTATTTTAGCAAGACACTTAAACATAGCAAAATTAATATTTTTAATTTTTATTAATACAGAATATACTAACAGTAAGTTATCTTTCAATATAATCAAGGTTACAAATAAACTCTTACCAACCAATAAACAAATAATAGTCACTTGACTCTTCTCTTGGTTGAATAGTTCTCTATTAGGTAGTACAGTTATTTTTACCAATTTATTTTTAAACTGCTTTATGATTTCAAAGAAATTTCTTAGTTTTTACGTATTAAATAATTCCATCAATTGGGAATTTCATGTATCACAATTATTTCCAGCAAGTTAATATATTCTTCAATGCCTTCTACTCAACCTAGTTGTCTTAAAATGCATTCTGATTCTTTGAAAGCTGAGTATGACATTGGTGTTTCCAAAAAGTGAGCATAAAGCCCATAAGAAAGAAATGTTTTCCTTCCTTCCCCCAGTCACAGAGGCCATGAGTGTTCCACGTTCTTCGTATTTAGCAACAGGGATCCCTTACAACTCAAATGGCAGCAGACAAGGGAGAACTTAGGCCATCAATGTATTTGTAAAAACAGATAAAACTCCAAATATCTTTTAAGATTCCATCTTCACCACAGATGACAAAGGGCTGGAGAGGCTCTTCGACTTTTCTGTAGCAGCAATCCTGGTCCCCCAGTTAGAAAAGGAGATGCAGGATGGCAGTCCTTAGACAGCACAAACTCAGTCTGCAAATACTGGGAGAAGCCCTCTCCCCTACTGATATATCCCAGAAAACACACTGCCATGTGCAAAAGGGCCAATTATCAGAATAAATGACCGTATTCTGAAGGACTGACAAAGAACAGTTTTACACAAAGAATACCCTATGCACTCAGAAATTTCAGGATGACCAAACATTAAGTACCTCATGCAAGTAATATTCTGTTAAGCATGAACTACAGGTTCTTTTAACTGAATTTCATATTGTACAAAACTTAAGTGTGGCACATTTCTACTATTACCATTACATTATTTTTTTTTAAAAATGTAGTCAGAATTGATACATTACACAGACCTTTTGATTTAAAATATAACCAAAGGAAACCATTACAAACTCTTAATTCAAACAGGCATTTTTCTATACAAACATGAGTTATTTTAGTCTAAAAAAAATAGCCATTTCAATGCAATTAAGCCACCTCTGATTAAGACATACATTTCATGCATGTGAAAAAATAAGTTTACATTCAAGAATCAGTTCCATAGCAAACAAATTACAGCATTTATTCAAGAAGGAATATTAAAAATAATTCCAGTTAATAGAAAATAAAATAACTTCAAGCACATATATTATAATTTATCGTGTACAGACTCCAAAATCTCCAGAATTTAATTAGGAAATTTAAAGAATTTCTTTTGAAAGTACGTCTTAGAAAACCAACCAAAACAATTGGTGCCGTAACTAAAGAGAACGTCCGTACACATCCACATTTGACCTACATGTAAAAACTGGATGAAATATAGAGGAAATAAAGGTTACTGTTTTCTAAAATCTCAGAAATATAATATTAGTACTTAGGTCAAAACACTTACCTGCAAATTAAAAACAGCTTGAGGTATTTCCAATGCTGAAGCAAATTTCTGAATGTTAAATACCACAAGAATGAAAACAGTCTCCTTTGAACATTTATACCTGGTTTATAGTTGAGACAGAAGACAAGGTCTGCCAAGAAGTTTTCCCATCTCACCTATATTCTTGGATCCCTGATGAAGTGTAAGCTTCAAGGGAAATGGTCACATGTAAAAAGAGCCAAGTAAGAAGAGTTTCCTGACTGCAACATCTTAGCCAAAATGGAAAGTGGAATTTTAAATTCTCCTGAGATCCACCTGACCTCTTCAGACACGAGCATTAATTCCTATGCTAGCCAGGTTAAGCATGTCCTTTGAAATCAAATTTAAGCTTGACAACTGTACTGGATAAGCTGAATACAGGAATCACCTCAACAAAGATGGTACTTGAAGTCTTTACACATGACACACGAAAATGATGAAGTGTTTTATTTAGATTTGGTCTTTCTTCATCTTTTTGTAACTCTGGATCCTGAAAGGTTAGCAAGTCGTTATACTCATACATCTTGTAATCCCATTCTTCACACAACAGGCACACAGATACAGTATCACATGTCAATATATTATCAACACAGCATAAACGTATAAGCAGCAGACGTGTTTCACATGAAAGAGGCTCTACGCATCACACAGCCTGTCCCAACAAAAGAAACATCACAATGCCATTTCAGCAGTTACAGTGTTGATATGATCAGCATAGCGAATCTGTTTATACCCGTCATATATTTTCGTAAGTCATCCATAAGGAAGAAGCAGAAGACAAAGACTGCTTTTTAAAAAATGTTATGTGCCAACTTCAAAAACGACATACTAACCAGAACATCAGCATTGGAAAGCTAGGTTGAACAGGACTGGCCTTGATGCACATGCAGTAAATTTGTTTTCAGAATATAAAATTAAATGGTAATGTCAGCAGTATTACTACTGTTTCTATATTTATGATTAATTACTAGCAGTACAACTCCCAGAAGAAAGGAGATAGATCCAATAGTGATGTAAGCAATCCCCAAAAATGGATTTTTTCCTCCCATCCATGAAATGGTGCTCAAGATCATCCGCTTCCGTCCATCAAACGAATGTACAGGGTAATCTGAAGAGTGTATAGGAAGACGTCCATGTCTTGTTACTTAATTTTTAAAATACAACTTAAGTTGGCATTTAATTCCTTGTAATCATTGGCATAATTCTATGATAGATACCTTACTCATATGTTCTAAATCACAAAATAATTATGTAATTATTAACCTAAAGGATTGATTTCACAAACTGTTAGTAGTAGAAGCCAATATAGTTTACAAGCAAAAGCAACTAAATTTAAGAGTTACATCATTTCTCATTTCTCAGATATTTCTGTTCTCATTACACAGGAGGGGGTAAAAGGCCTGTAACGTGAAAAAAAAAAAAAAATTTCAGATAAACAGCAATGAAACCCACAGAGGAAAATGAGGCTGACAGACCAGGAGAAATGGGAAGAATGAAGGGACTGGGGCACTTTTTGAGCACTGAGCTCAAAACGCATGTGCAGCAAGAGTGTTGTTCTGAGAAGGTGGGAGGGCTCAGCACAAGACAAAAAGCATGACACTAAAGTTTTAGATGGCGGACTTGCAGCAATGAGAAAACTCACAGTGTGCCACACAGTCAATGGCTAAAACAGAGTGGAAATGAAGGAAGAAATGGAACATCGACACACTGGATGAGCTACATCCATGGACCAATTCCAGGATTCTGGCAAGAGTAAGGGCAGAGAAGAAGACAGAACTAAGTCCCTAAGCAAAAGGTTCACAACTTCTTCAGAAGCATCTTTTAAATCAAGTGTGAGAGTTCCCATCTGTTTCTCCAGCTTCTGTTGCTTCCCAGCCTGGAAGACAGGCCCTGTGACTCCAATGGGAGGCTCAGTTCTACTAGTTCTTAAATCAATCGCAACCCAAGCCAGGAATAATTATAAGAGTTCTAACTAACCCAATACTCTATGGGATGTGGTATCAAATCACCCAAGCTAGTCTCTCAATATCCAAACCCTCAAAAGGGGGCTTCTACCTTAATTCTAATATCTAGTTCCCCACCTTAGACTCAGTTTTGATAATTAACCCTTGATGTTTTGCAGGTCTCATTTCTGTCTTACCGATTTTCAAAACAGTCTACATTTCTCCTAACAGTTTTCTTGGTGCAAATTATCTGTCAACTAAGAAACCCTGAGTGCTCCAAAGCCTTCCCTTTCTTGTACTGTAGGCTGCAGGCTGCCCTCTACTTTGGCTACAGCCTCAAGATTATTCTCTCTGCTGCTGCTGCTAAGTCACTTCAGTCGTGTCCGACTCTGTGCGACCCCACAGACGGCAGCCCACTATCTCCTCTGTCCCTGGGATTCTCCAGGCAAGAACACTGGAGTGGGTTGTCATTTCCTTCTCCAATCCATGAAAGTGAAAAGTAAATGTGAAGTCACTCAGTCGTGCCCAGCTCTTAGTGACTCCATGGACTGCAGCCCACCAGGCTCCTCCTTCCATGGGATTTTCCAGGCATGAGTACTGGAGTGGGGTGCCATTGAGTCTGTTTGTCTAAAACTGCTGCTATGTAGGCAGAGTTTCCAAAACTTGGGCACTTTCAGTCTGTCACTATCCGGTCACGCTCAGGTGTGTACCGAGGTACAAAATCAAAAGACTAAGGACCCAAATAGATCTTTGCTTTGAAATGAGGTCTATTAATTCAACCATTTATTAATCTAAATTGAAAGTATGTATTTATAGCTAATTTGGGTTCAGTTCAGTTCAGTCGCTCAGTCATGTCTGACTCTTTGCAACCCCATGAATCATAATTTGGGTTATGAAAAATCAAAAATGTAAGATCAGCAGCAAACATTTAAATGCTAATATCTGAGCTATTTTCATCCACAATATATACAAGCAATGGGCTAGAGGTTAAAAGATAAAAGGATTTTGTTTAAAATAAAAGTTAGTGCCCAATATTTCTAGCTTAGGAAAGACTCTGCACCCAGGCTGATATGGACAGGTCTGACTACTTGAGTGAACCAGCCAGGGATGCAGCCTACAGTGGTGGTTGATGGTAAAGTCAACAGCCTTTGGAGTCAGCAGCTTGATTCTGAACCCCACTTTTTCTACTACTTGTGTAATCTCAGCTAAGTTACTTAAAGGCTCCATGTTCCTGTATTCTTGTCTACAGTATGGAGATGATTCACAATGTTTGAAATAAATAATATATGCAAAGTATTTAATATAACTGACATAGAGTTAAGATGAAATAAATGATATTTATCAGCACTTAGAAGTCTGCCTAAATTATTAAGGTAGAACAATACAGCTAATGATAAAAAAAGCTTTGGTACTGTAAACAGAATCATTATAATTATGTTGATATGAAGTAACAAATTCATTTTTAATATCTAAAAAAATTTTTGAAAAAAAAAAAAAAAATTGAAACAGCCCAGTACCACCAACACTTATTTGCTAAGCACTAGGTATACTTACTAGCCTTTGCACTAAACTCAATTACAATCTCTCATAAAAATATCTAACTTATTAATAAATCTAGCACTGCATTTTAAATAATCTACCAAGTAATATGGGAACCCCTGATCACTTTTTCACCAAATAATATGCTTGAATTCTAGTCCAAAGTATACAGAAATTAAATATGTTTCCAGAAGAAACAAGTTAAAAGAGACTTTCTCATACCTATACACATACTCCTTTATAAAAATGCAGTGAACAGAACTAAAGTACAAAGTAGCATGCCACATAACTGAGACAAGGTTGGACTGTACTCCTTTCAGATTCTCTGAATCTGTGTACTTGGCCAAAAAAGGATACTGTATGTGATATTCAAATAGTATCGTCCAGCTGGTAATGTTGGATGTAAATCATTTTTCCGCTCTATAAGACGATATAACTTACGAAAAGTAGGTAATGCTGCAGTACGCATCCAAACAATAAAATCCTCATTTATGAAGCCATTATTATCTTCGTCAGAATCCAACATGTAAACTGGTTTAACCCAGTTTACTGGCTTTGTTGTGCCTTAAAAAGGAGAGATGGTAGTGGAATGGGGAGACAAAATATTCAATTTTATTAAGAGTTTCAATGAAAAGTCACACTCTGATAAAACAAAGATATACAATATGAATATTTTCCCTATGTGCAAAAACAGAAATATAGTCATATTCTAAGTCTTAAAATCTAAAGAGAAATCAATTCCTCACATAAAACCTTAACAAATAATTACAAAGATTTGACTGATATCAGGCTATTGAGTATGTACCAAAAGGCAAAAGACTTAATGCAAAGATGTAATGGTAAGAAACATTACTTTATGAAATAAGGAAGCAAAGAAAAAAAAATTGGACTTATAAAATTTAAATAAATACTTGTTTAAAATAAACTTTTACAACTTTAAAAGATTATAGCTGAAACACATAAGAAAATACCAGAGAAATTCAAGATGAACAGTATATGTTTCCTTTAGAATTTTAACACATTAGAAAATGCTACGTATTTTACCTAATTTGACATGAAGAAAAGTTGTTTTTAAAAAACCATAAACTTTTTTAAGATCCTAAAGACAGAAAATTTTAGGTATTTCATTAAAATACCTAGACTATGTCTTAAAGGATAACAGTAATACTTTACCTTTGAATCGTTCTTCTAAGGGATCTGTTCCAGGGGGATTTCTGAATTTTACATTTTTATCTGTCCACCAAGCAATACCTTTCTTTTTCAAAGTAATAGGCATAAGATCAGATGCATTGCCAACCTGAAACAATTCTAGTGTATCTGGACACAAGAAAATAGAGATATTACTAAACATCTACTGAAAATCCACAGTAACAGCTTTACTCCATGAGAAATGAGGATCTGGTATTTGCTCCCCAAAGCAGTTTTAACAAAGCAGGCACATGATGTGCATCTGCTCTCTCGGTTATTTCCATGTGAATTAACTATGGTAACTCCATGATCCTAGATGAACTTGCCTTCCCTCAATACAGTTCCAAGTCATTTTCCTACATGGCTAGCTGATATGTGATAAGGTCAAATGTTTTAATAATAACACAAATAAAACAAGTTGCAAGGTAAATCTGCCTCTCCTATTCTTTAAAAAAGAAAAACACATTGCTAAACAGCTTCTGGCTTATCAAATTCTCTATCTGCACTGTTCAACATGGTAATCACTGGCTATACTGCTACAGACCCCTTGAAATTATGGCTTGTCCAAATGAATATGTTTTATAAGGATATAATATACATCAGACAAAGATTTTATATAAAAAATTAGTATATAAAATATCTCACTAAGAACTTTATATACTGAACATCACTTACATGCTGAAATGATAATATTTGGGGCATACTGAGTTTAATAAAATATTACTAAAGTTAATTTACCTTGTTTTTTATTGTTTTTAATGTGACTATCAGAAAACTTAAAATTATATACATGTCTCTCATTTATGGTTCATATTATATTCATATCAGACAGTGCTGTAGCCCCTTTTTAATGGTATAAATATTCAAAGTTGGTTTATCATATATGAAACCAGAAGTTAGCAGAACGTCTCTACTTCTTTCTTCTCAGAGATATAAATTCATTCTTAAAATATAAGAATTCACAAAAGAAAGTCATAAAACATTCCAATATCCCACTGCATAACTAATATTATATATTTATCTTAAAGTTGTTGAATTTTACAATTTCATGTTCCCGTTCAGTTGCTAAGTCCATTCTTATTTCTGTAAGATTATACAAATATTCCTAACTATAGTATACTATATATAATCTTTGTTTATCTCTATATCATACCATTAAACATGCTGTTGGCTATAGCCCCACAAGGAGCAATTGGTTTGTCTTCATTTCTTCGATAAGGCTCACACTCCTTACTGGGATTCTGATATTCAAAAGGAAAGAAGAGAGAAATTATTATCCAGGCCTCTGAGAGGACTATCAGTTAGCCTTAATTACTGATTAAAAATTCAATGCCTACACATTTCTTATTTGCAATGCATATAGAGTGTCTACCCTATAGACAGATTATAAATAATACCACATTTAACTACGCAAAATATATTCCTTAACATTACTGCTTTATAATCTTTGCATATATTTTGTCACACAGATACATGTCAAAATGAAATTTTAAAACATCTTCATACCAACACAGAAATAATAACTACAAACAGTTTTCAACCCAAGAAAAATTAAGAAGCCATCTATTGTCAATCCAGCTATAACGTAATGAAGGGAATCTTAAACTGGAAGTAAGACTGGAGCTTCTAGTTCCAGCTAATGTACTTAGTTGTGTAACTTCAGGCATGTCCCTCGATTTATCTGGGCCTGACTTACAAAAAAGAACATGTTCAACTAGATAATTTCAAATTCTGTAATTTGGAGTTAAATCCCCAAATTAAATCCTGAGGAAAGAAGGAAGGGAGAGCAGGGAAGAGGGCTGGCTGACTGGAGAGAAGGAAAAGAAGTCCCAGAATATAGCAGTCTCCTCTAAACTGTGCACCCAGGCCAAAGACAGCAAGCATGTCGACAAGGCAAACGGCAACTCACCTGTCCTCCAGGTTCAGCTTTGATTCAGTCCCCACCGAAGATCTCACGGAAAGATGTGAGTTGTAGAGCTAATCTAGAGATTCTACCAAGTCTACCGTGAGGTATATGTCTGAGTTATTCTGCGATTCCAAGGCCACATTAGGCCATGTCTCAAAACACATAAACCAAGATAGTCTCAGTTTGAAATTAACTAGAACCTAGCATCCTAGGGCTATTTCATTATCACCAATGTTGTCTTATATCTACACTCTCATTGGAAAAAGAACTACAGGAGTGAAAAAGACAGGAGAAGGTTAAAGAAATGTGGCAGAAATCTCATAAAGTCTCTTTAATATTTGACTTCTCAGCTTTTCGGTCCCTGTGCCATCTACATTCATAAAGTTATTATTCTAAGGCTATGAAGATAAACAACATATAATTAGCCTATTATTATTTGATTGGTTTGATTAAAAGTGTGATTTCAAGAAAAAAAGGTAAATAAACTCTCAGTGTGACATATATATATATTGTAACCACTAAACTCCTGGGGGGCAGGGAGGGAGTGGAATAGCAACTTCATTTAGAAAACCAGCAGAGAGGAGATGGTGGACTTGAGTCCTGAAGAACCGTCTTCTAGCTACTAAGTTAGTTACTGAAGTTTTAAAAGAAAGGAAAATATTCACTACCTAGTCATCAGGTACTGAACTAAGCAGTGTTACATACTTTGTAGTAACTGGCTTAGAAAAACCATTTAATGAGTACCTAACATGTACCACGTACCATGAAAGGTGCTAGAAAGGGAAAAATGGAAGAAAAAAAAGTCTCTGCTTCTCAGCAACTCACAATGTAACAAGGGAAACAAACCCAAACACAACCAACTATAATATGAAATGAGAGCCATGACAAAAGTGTCTATATTTATTCCATATATGTTTAGTAAACGCCTCTCGTGTGTTAGGCACTGTAGAGGTACTTGGTACATGGTGATTAAAGAAAGTCGTGCTCCCTGCTCTCATGGGCTTGCAGTGTGGTTGGGAAGACAGAAGATAAGTAAAGAAATGATACGGGAAGTCCTTCTCATCAAAGTTAAGATCTGAAGAAAGCAGGAGACAGCCACGTGAAGAACACGCAGAAGAGAGCCTGAAGCAGAGAGGACAGCACACGCCATTTAGAAAGAACCTGGTATCTCTGAGAAAGTCAAGGGGGAATGTAGTTAAGAGTATGGGCAATAAAGAAAGCGGTAAGACTGGAGAGTCGTGCACAGCTCAGACCATCCTGAGTAAAAACACCACTGAAAGATTTTAGGCAGAGAAATGGTATTTATGTTTTTTTAAAGATTACTCTAGCAGTTACGCAGAACTGCTGGAACGGCCTGGAAAGGAAGAGAGAGTGGATGATATGGGGAGACCGCGTTAAGTAAAGTATGAAATGACGTATGAACACAGTATGAATGAAGTACACAAGAAAGAAGTTAGTTTGCATCCAGAGACACTAAACAGCAGGCCTGAAACGAGAGGACCTCCAGGGAAAGAGTAAAAACCACAATCTAGACAAATGAAATGTAAATGTCAAAACGGGCCGATTACGTGTGTCACCAGGCATAGTTATGGAATAGTATATATGGCCAGGGCAGCCAAGCCAAAGGGACATTAAGGATAGACTATAAAACCAAAGAAGCTGGAGTAGTAGGCTGACATGAGATTGTGGAGGGCCTTACACATGATGTTAAGTAACTTCCACTTCAATCTGTTTATTCTGAACATCTTTAAAATTTCTGAAAGCCATCTGGTCTTAAGTCACATATTTTGGTCTAGTCCGGGGATCCATAAATGACAGCCTGCAAACCAAATTCAGCCCAAGACCTGTTTTTGTAAATAAAGTTTTATTGGAACACAGCTACACCCATTCACTTAAGTATTGTCTATGGCTGCCTTCATTCTAAAATGTTTACTATTGGCTCTTTACAGAAAATCCTAAGTTTAGTTGAAAAACTTTGCTTGAAGTTTGGAAGAAAAGAATCTCAGCTTCTTTTGCCCTCTGTGAAGAGTGTTATCTACATAAAAGAACTGTAAATCAACCACCACTTCTGGGTCTTTCAACACACACCCAATCAACAAATTCTGAGTACCTGGTGTGTCTCACGGAACATCACCTTCTCTGGACTTGTGGATCTCACAACATAAACCCCCACATGGACTGCAAACTGGAATCTTTAATAGACTTATTATTTCTTAAGATCCCAAACATCAAGAAAGAGCAATAAAACTGGGAAGGATAACCAAGGGCAATTATACATTTACCAGGACCATTCTGGTCCCAATATGGTTCTAAACTGCATTCTAAGAGAGTCACTGTTTTTAAGAAATCCTTAAATTACCGTGGGACTCCTAAGGCTTGCTGCACTGACAGCAACAGTATAAAATACTTGAGCACCAACCACTACTATGGAAGCTGAACAACAGTCAGGAACCTAAGATCCAGGTTGCCAAACCCGGCTGAGCATCAGAAGGGGAGCTTGTAAAAAATAGACATTTTACAGCTCCAACCCTGTAGACGTAGACATGAAAGACTTAGGAGAATTCTGGACCCTCTATTTTCAAAAAGCTCCTCAGACAGTTTTCAGTAACCCACCCTTTGGATTTTAGTACTTAGGTGTCCCACAGGGTGAAAAACAAAGAGCATACATGTCTGATTTTAAAACATAATCTCAGAAATCAAAAGTAGTTTATTTACATACCCCTACCCAGTATAATAATAATGAATAAACCCAACAGAACAAATTATATTCCCAGAACGTAGCTACATTCATCAAAATTCCATTACAGACTGACTGTCGCTTTTGTTGTATAGTCGCTAAGTCATGTCCAACTCTTTACAACCCTGTGGACTGTAGCCCACCATGCTCTTTGAAGTCCAAAATGCGGTTCTTGGGTGCAATCTCAGAAACGACAGAATGATCTGTTTGTTTCCAAGGCAAATCAGTCAATATCACAGTAATCCAAGTCTATGCCCCAAACAGTAATGCTGAAGAAGCTAAAGTTGAATGGTTCTATGAAGACCTACAAGACCTTCCAGAACTAACACCCAAAAAAGATGTCCTTTTCATTACAGGGGACTGGAATGCAAAAGTAGGAAGTCAAGAAACACCTGGAGTAACAGGCAAATTTGGCTTTGGAGTACAATATGAAGCAGGGAAAAGGCTAACAGAGTTCTGCCATGAGAACACACTGGTCATAGCAAACACCCTCTTCCAACAACACAAGAGGAGACTCTACACACGGACATCACCAGATGGTCAATACCGATATCAGACTGATTATACTCTTTGTAGCCAAAGATGGAGACGCTCTATACAGTCAGCAAAAATAAGACCCGGAGCTGACTGTGGCTCAGATCATGAACTCCTTATTGCCAAATTCAGACTTAAATTGAAGAAAGTAGAGAAAACCACTAGACCATTCAGGTATGACCTGAATCCCTTATGATTATACAGTGGAAGTGACAACTAGATTCAAGGGATTAGATCTGATAGACAGAGTGCCTGAAGAACTATGGATGGAGGTTCGTGACATTGTACAGGAGGCAGGGATCAAGACCATCCCCAAGAAAAAGAAATGCAAAAAGGCAAAATAGTTGTCTTAAAAGGCCTTACAAATAGCTGAGAAAATAAGAGAAGCTAAAGGCAAAGGAGAAAAGGAAAGATATACCCATCTGATTGCAGAGTTCAAAAGAATAGCAAGGAGAGATAAGAAAGCTTTCTTCAGTGAACAATGCAAAGAAATAGAGGAAAACAATAGAATGGGAAAGACTAGAGATATCTTCGAGAAAATTAGAGATACCAAGGACATTTCATGCAAAGATGGGCTCAATAAAGGACAGAAATGGTCTGGACCTAACAGAAGCAGAAGATATTAAGAAGAGGTGGCAAGAATACACAGAAGAACTGTACAAAAAAGAGCTTCACAACCCAGACAATCACGATGGTGTGATCACTCACCTAGAGCCAGACATCCTGGAATGAGAAGTTAAGTGGGCCTTAGGAAGCATCACTACGAACAAAGCTAGTGGAAGTGATGGAATTCCAGTTGAGCTATTTCAAATCCTAAAAAACGATGTTGTGAAAGTGCTGCACTCAATATGCCAGCAAATTTGGAAAACTCAGCAGTGGCCACAGGACTGGAAAAGGTCACTCTTCATTTCAATCCCAAAGAAAGGCAATGCAAAAGAATGCTCAAACTACCGCACAATTGCACTCATCTCACATGCTAGTAAAGTAATGCTCAAAATTCTCCAAGGCAGGCTTCAACAGTACATAAACTGAATTTCCAGATGTTTAAGCTGGATTCAGAAAAGGCAGAGGAACCAGAGCTCAAATTGCCAGCATCCACTGGATCATTGAAAAGGCATGAGAGTTCCAGAAAAATATCTACTTCTGCTTTATTGACTAAGCCAAAGTCTTTGACTGTGTGGATCACAATAAACTGTCAAAAAATTCTTAAATAGATGGGAATACCAGACCACCTTACCTGCCTCCTGAGAAATCTGTATGCAGGTCAAGAAGCAACAGTTAGAACTGGACATGGAACAATGGACTGGTTCCAAATCAGGAAAGTAGTACATCAAGGCTGTATACTGTCAACCTGCTTATTTAACTTACATGTGGAGTATATCATGTGATACGCTGGACTGGACAAAGCACAAGCTGGGATCAAGATGCCAGGAGAAATATCAATAACCTCAGACACGCAGATGACATCACTCTTAAGGCACAAAGTGAAGAAGAACTAAAGAGCCTCTTGATGAAAGTGAAAGACGAGAGTAAAAAAGTTGGCTTAAAGCTCAACATTCAGAAACCTAAGATCATGGCATCCGGTCCCATCAGTTTATGCGAAATAGATAGGGAAACAATGGAAACAGTGACAGACTTTATCTTTGGGGCTCCAAAATCACTGCAGATGGTGACTGCAGCCATGAAATTAAAAGATGCTTACTCCTTGGAAGGAAACCTATGACCAACCTAGACAGCATATTAAAAAGGAGAGACATTACTTCGCCAACAAAGGTCCGTCTAGTCAAAGTTATGGTTTTTCCAGTGGTCATGTATGGATGTGAGAGTTGGACCATAAAGAAAGCTGAGTGCAGAAAAATTGATGCTTTTGAACTGCAGTGTTGGAGAAGGCTCTTGAGAGTCCCTTGAACTTCAAGGAGATCAAACCAGTCAATCCTAAAGGAAATCAGTCCTGAGTATTCATTGAAAGGGCTGATTCTGAAGCTGAAACTCCAATACTTTGGCCACCTGATGGGAAAAACTGACTCACTAGAAAAGACCCTGATGCCGGGAAAGAGTGAGGGCAGGAGGAGATGGGGACGACAGAGGAGAGGTGGTTGGATGGCATCACCGATTCAATGGCCATGAGTCTGAGCAAGCTCCGGGAGTTGGTGATGGACAGGGAAGCCTGATGTGTTACAGTCCATTGGGTTGCAAAGAGTCGGACACGACTGAACAACTGAACTAAACTGAAGGCTCTTCTACCCTTGGGATTTCCCAGGCAAGAATACTCAAGTGGGTTGCCGTTTCCTTCTCAAAGAGATCTTCCCAACCCAGGATGTGGAACCCGTGTCTCCTGCATTAGCAGGCAGGTTCTTTATAGCTGAGGCCAGGGAGTTAACAAAGCAAAAATCCCAATTATATTATGAGAAACAAGCAGGAAGTAACGTGTCCTCTGGCCTCAAGAAATCATTAATCTCTTAATCATTAACCTGTGCAAATTCCAGAGAAAAAAATTTAAAGTAAAACCCTCAGTGAACAAATGAAAAATGACAAGCAATATTTTAATTTAACATTTTAATATCTATCATTTCTTACTGAAATGAGAACTGACAGATCCCACTGAAATGAGACAACACAATTAGCACATGTTCTTAGTTATTAAAGCACCAGTTCCATGTTCTGTCACTTTACTTACAAGCAAAGCACTAGGATCTCCGTTTAGTTGACCATCATCTCGAGATTTTACATAGCGACGATGGTTTTGATAGAAATTAGACAGTCCGTAATACATAAACACATTGCCCTAGAGAAAGGGAAAAAATGTTCATATAAAACTATTAAGTACAAAGTTTCATGCATACATAAAAACTATGTAATTTGGACTAGTTCAGAACATTGATAACTTAAAACAGGTACCGGGGTGAATTCCGCCAGAACTGGAAATAAAGTTAAAGAAAGCATGCTCCAAAAAATCCAAGAGTAAACTTTGAAATACCCTGAAAGACCTCAAAGATATCTATTTACATTAAAACAAACAAATAAAAAAGCTCTCATGAAATCTATTAGCCTACTTTGATCTACTTTCAATTTTAAATTGCAAAGTAATTATCTTCCAATTAAAATCTATAAATAACTTTTAAAAAATTTTTCTGTAATTCAGATTGGTCTTTATCCAACTAGCATCAACTTTCCAATGATATAATTGTCAAGCTTTCATTTATTGCTCAAAATAAATGCTGAACTTGAATTGGGACATAGTAAATTCTTCAACAGGATATTATGTAATATTAATAATGAACGAATTTATAATTAGTAAAGATAACAGAAGTCATTTTATAATAATCAAGCAAAATACTTTAATGTATGCAGTGGAGTCAACTTGGAAAAATCCTAGGAAAGAAGAGTAACCTATATACACTATAATTATTTAGAAGATGCCATGTAGTCATCTTAAATGACTAAGATTTTTGGAGATGGCAAAAACATTAGCTATTTTCTCCTTTCTCATTGCTACCTCTACAATCTGTAATCTATCCTTGATTAAAAGGAATTCAGAAAAGAAAAAGGATTTCAATAATATTTTGCTTTATCTGATTTGCTGTTTTCAAATACACAATCATTTATTCAAGGCTTGATTTTTGAATGTCAAGTATGCAAATTTTTTCAGTCTATATAAAGAAACCATTTACGTAGAAACCTTTTATTTATTTGTTCATTTATTTTGTTGGCTGATTTCTGTTCTCTGAAAAGGTTTTAGTCCAATTCAAATTTGGGCTTGTGAAAGAACACAGAACCCACAAAAAAAATGAATCTGAGGACAATCACCTTCACGGAAGAAAAGTTCTGAAACCCTAAGTGTTTCCGAATGGGAGAGGAAACTAATAGAGCTTCCAAATCATTATAAGTCTTATCCATGTCTTTCATTCTGCCTGTTTTGACAAAAGCAGAACTTAATGCATCTTTATAGTTTGTCCATCACATTAAAAAAAAAATCAAACTTTTCTGATGTTTTACATTTATGCTATTTCTGCTAAAACAAAATAATTAAATTCCTGTCTTCTCCCTAATTTATTTTTATAATTTTTAAAAAGGGAGCTTTATTGTCCATTATCTCAGTGCAAGAGCATCCATAACCACTAGATGGCAACCATCTACCAGGGACTTCAAAAGTCATCAGTACTTTTAAAAAAATCTAAAGCATAGCTACAAAAGTTCAAAAAATTGGCCTGTATTAAAGTAGTTTTGCTCCCTGAAGAATAAAACAGTACATTTTAAAAGTTCAATTTCCAGGTAAAGGAGAGCATAAATTGGTCTAGCCATGACTACTCTGAATCTGTGTGTCCTTCACCATCTGGCTCAGTTTCCAAGAATGACAGCTAAGTGTGAATGCAAAAAGCACGCAGACCACGCACGTGCACGCACACACACGCACACACACGCACACACACACGCGCGCACACATATTGCATACTTTGTGGAGAGTTTTCTAACTGCTCGTCAGTAAGGTTTTACTAAGTGTTTGCACTTATATTAAAGGTTAAAGCATCAGATCTGATTAAAAATGATGCAATTAAACGTGTGAATTAGTATTTATTTTCTAAAGTAAAAACTGTTGGTATTAAAAGTAGTCAACACAGTTTGAGCAATAATTTTTTAAATACAAACATATGTAGATAGAATCTTGATACAAAAGTGATTTGTACAGTTATAAAATTTTCCAGAAATAGGTTTCAAATTTTGCTTATAAAGTACTAATTAGAATAAACTATTAATGCATTTAATTATCAGACAGCATAATTCGCTAACTAAACAAAATAATCTTCCTCAAAAGTGTACTGACTCTCAATAAATTAAAGCGACATCTCAACAAGAAAATAACTAGTAAAAAATAACTAATATCAGTATTTTTTAAAGCATGGGTTTTCCAAGACATTACTTAGAATACAGACCTCAAATGACTGGTCCAGTGTGAAGTTAATGGTACAAATACAAGGTGTAACATTCGGAGACAAACATTTATAGCAGGGACTGGAAGGATCTGTTCCGGTATAATCAATCTGCAAGAGAAAAACATAACTAAGTATATTTCCTTGGAGAAAGTGAATACACTCTGAAATAATCTGCTATCAGATAGAAAAATGAGTCTGAGAGAGCAACCACAGGCCAGGAAAAAATATTTCTATAAGGTCATCTATTAGACAGTGTGAGCCTGTAAAAACTGGAAAGGATCCTATGTAATCCTACTGGCTCATCTCTCCTTTTTCACAAAGAAACACATTTATGCACAAAATCATAAATATAAAATTCAAACTGTATGATGTATTAACTTTTAAATAGCTATAAAGTCTAAACAACTTTTCTGTCATCTCAGCTTTCCATGGCATAGCTTCAAATTAAATAAAGCAAACAAAATACTATCAGGTTTCTCAAGGGCTACCATTTTTAAAACCTGGTGTTGGATAATTAAGAATCTGTTTTATCTCTGTCTTGGGTTCCTGGTAGGAGCCTCTAAATCCTTTAAAATTTCCCTGCTGATTAGAGTCTGTTTTTGATAAGCCCCTTAATTCACATGAGTTTGTGCTAAGACAATGGGACAGGCAGGGGGTCAGTCATCAGAAAGACCAGATGTGACTTGGGACTTTGGCCCAGTTCAAACTCTGCAAAGACGGAGAAGGCTGGAGGTTTAGTTGAATCATGTCTTAGTCGCTCAGTCGTGTCAACTCTTTGCAATCCTATGGACTGTAGCCCACCAGACTCCTTTGTCCATGGAATTCTCCGGCAAGAATTGGAGTGGGTTGCCATTCCCTTCTCCAGAGGATCTTCCTGACCCAGGAATCGAACCCGGGTTTCCTGCACTGCAGGCAGATTCTTTACCAACTGAACCACCAGTGTTTAATCAATCCTGTCTTCATCATACTGCTACAGCTGCTAAGTAGTAGACACACACTTCAGTCGTGTCTGACTGTGTGCGACCCCATAGATGGCAGCCCACCAGGCTCCCCCGTCCCTGGGACTCTCCCAGCAAGAGTACTGGAGTGGATTGCCATTTCCTTTTTCCAATGCATGAAAGTGAAAAGTGAAAGTGAAGTCTCTCAGTCGTGTCCGACCCTCAGTGACCCCGTGGACTGCAGCCCACAAGGCTCCTCCATCCATGGGATTTTCCAGGCAAGAGTACTGGAGTGAGTTGCCACCGCCTTCTCCTGGAATCCCAATAAAAACACTGGCCACCAAAGCGCAGGTGAGTTTTGAGTTGGTTAGCCCATCCACAAGCCCTGATTCTGAGGGAAGAGGAGTGCACGAAGCTCTACATTCAGGACCTCACCAAATGTCTCTTTGTTTAGCTGATCCTGATTAATACAATTTTAAATAAAAGTGTAAGTCTAGCACTTCCCTGAGTTCTGAGTCGTCCCAGCATCTTGGGAAACCTGAGAGAAGTTACAGTAACCTCCCACATTTATAAGCAGTTGGTGAGAAGTTCAGGTGGCCTGGAGACGTCTGAACTTGCACCTGGCCTGTGAAGTGAGGGCGGTCTGGGGGAGGTCTCGGAACTCCCTTATTTGTAGCCAGTTGGCCGTAAGTATGGGTTGCCCTGGAGCCTGACTTGCAGCTGGTGCCTGAGTGGCACTCAGATGTATTGCTGGAGACCAAGCCCTTACACCTGTGGACTCTGACACAAACTCAGGTGGTTAGTGTCACAACTGAATTGCAATACACCAGCAGATGTCAGAAGACCTGACCTAACAGCTAAAATGAGAAAAGTTTTTTCCATTACATGAATTTTTTAAACTAGATTTTATTTTCTAGAGTGGTTTGAAGTTCACAGCAAAACTGAATGCAAACTACAGAGTTCCCATATACTCCCTGGACCTACACAGACACAATCTCTCTGATTATCAATATCCCTCACCAGAGAAACGTACTTGTTACAAATGATGACCCTGTAATGTTACATCATCACCCAAAGGCAATGGTTCACCTTAAGACTCACTCCTCGTGTTGCACATTCCATGGGTTTTGACAAGTGTGTAATGACATAAATACACCATCACAGTATCATACTGAATAGTTTCATACCTTAAAAACTCTCTGCACTCTACCTATTCATTCTTCCCTTACCCCTAACCCCTGACAACCATAGATCTTTTTACTGTCTCCATGGTTTTGCCTCTTCCAGAATGGCACATAATTTGAAATCATATAGCATGTAGCCTTTTTGGATTTATCTCGGTCACTTAGTAATATGCATTTAAGATTTCTGTCTTTCCATGGCTTGATAGCACATTTCTTTTTAGCATCAAAGATTATTCCATTTTCTTGGTGTACCACAGAGGACATCTTGGTTGTTTCCAAGTTTGAGCAATTACAAGTAAAACTGCTATAAACATCCATGTGCAGGTTTTCATGTGGATGTAAATTTTCAGCCTATTTACATAAATAACAAGCAGTAAAAATGCTGGATTGAGTTATAAGAGTATGTTTAGTTTTGTAAGAGACTGCCAAACTGTCTTCCAAAATGGCTGTACCATTTTGCACTCCCACCAGCAATAAATGACTTCCTTTTGCTCCACATCCTCACCAGCATGTGATGCTGTTGATGTTTTGGGTTTTCACCATTTTAACAGGTGTGCAGTGGAACCTCGTTTTTTAATTTGCAGTTCCCTAATGATGATGTCAAGCATCTTTCACATGTTTGTTTACTTGCCATCTGTAAATTATGGGCTAAATGTTTGGATCCGCCAAAATTCATATGTTGAAGCCCTAATTTCCAATATAACTTGGAGGTGGGAACCCTGGATTTGGTTTAGATGAGATGATGAAGGTAGGGCCGCCACAATGGAACAAGAATCCTTCTGAGATGGAAAAAGCAGAGCGGAGCGCTCGCCCGTGCACACTGCATGCACGCTCCCTCTCTCTCTCTCCCTCTCCCCCCCCCTCCTCCCCCCCCCCCCTCCCCCTCTCCTCCTCTCTCTCTCCCCATCCTCTCTCCTCTCTCCCCCCCTCTCCCCTCTCCCCCCCTCTCTCCCTCTCTCTCCTCCCCTCCCTCTCTCTCCCTCTCTCTCCCCCCCCTCCCCCCTCCCCTCTCTCTCTCCTCCCTCCCCTCCCTCTCTCCCTCTCTCTCTCCCCCCCTCTCCCCCCTCCCTCTCCTCTCTCTCTCCCCCCCTCCCCTCTCTCTCTCCCCCCCCTCTCCCCCCCCTTCCCTCTCTCTCTCCCTCTTTGTCTCCCCCCCTCTCTCCCTCTCTCCCCCTCCTCTCTCTCCCCCCCTCTCTCTCTGCTATGGGAGGATAAAGTGAGAAGGCACCCATCTACAAGTCAGGAGGCGGGTCTTTCTTCACTCTCTTCAGGGTGAAGAATCTGAAGGAACTGAACTTGCCAGCACCTTGGTCAGACTTCCAATCCTCCAAGACAGTATGAAATAAATGTCTGTTATTTAAGCTATCTGGTCTATACAGTTTTTAAAATAGCAGTTTACGCTAAGACAGACTTTAGCACTGAGAAGTGAGGTGTTGCTTCGGCAAATATTCAAAAAGACAGAAGTAGCTTTGGAAGTGGGAAATGGGTATAGGCTGGAGATTTGAGATGCATGCTAGAAATATAAACATTAAAGGTGATTCTGGTGAGATCTTAGAAAGAAATGAGGAGAGTTAAAAAGAAAGCTTCCATCTCCTTAGAGAGCTAATAAATAAACATGATCAGAATACTGGTAGAAACATGGATGGTAAAAGACAGCTTTGGTGAAGTCTTAGAAATGGACATTATTGGACATTGGAAAAATGGTGATCCTTGTCAATAAAGCGGCAGAGAATATGACTAAACTGTGATCCAGTGTTTTGTGGAATGTAGCACTTGTGGAAGGATGAAGCTGGATATTTAGATTTCTAAGCAGTGTTCAAAGAGTGGCTTGGTTCCACCTGACTGCTTATTAATAGTAAGACGGGAGAGGAGAAAATGGACTAAGAAAAAATGTTAAACAAAAAGGGACCAGATCTTAAACTTAAGATCTGGAAAAATTCTCAAACCTATCCATACCACAAAAAATCAGAAAGCATGCTCTGAAAAGAATACTAAGGGCACAACTAAGGGTAATACTAAGCTGAACAACCACTCAGTAAAGAGACGAGTGAGCATGCGAACCATGGACCTAGTCAGCCATTCCAGCAGAAACACTGCCGTGTGAACTCAAGGGGAGAGAGAAGGAGCAGAAGGCAGGCAAGCCGAGGAACTGCTCAGAGCCTACAGGACTGGCCCACGGAGCCATTCTCTACATAATGTGCTACGGATTCTCCAAAAGAAGAGAAGAGTGATCCCTGAGATGACTTCTGAGACCATCAGGGCTACATCCTCATTTCGTACTGGAGGAGGAGTTCAACAGACCGGCTGGCAGCAACCCAGAGCCTTGAAGCAGGACTTCTACCCCAGTGGGTCTCGAAGGTAGAGTGTTAAACCAAACAGGTTTAACAAGCCTTAAGAGGCTTCTCAAGCCTTAAGATCTGATGATATTTGTCTTGCTAAGTTTTGTAGATCTGCTTGGAACTCATCACCCTTTTCATTTTTTTTTCCCCCCTTTCAAATTTGAGTGTCTGTATGTCTGTTACTTCATGGTATTTGGAAGCACATCTGGTTCCACAGGTTCACAGCTGGAGAGAAATTTTGCCTCAGGATGAATCATACTGTGAGTCTCACCTATCTGCTTAAAATGATATTTAGATGACTTTAAAGGTGATGCTGGAAACAGAAGAGATTTTGGGGGCTGATTACATGGAATAAAACTATTGTGCATGAGCACAAGGGTGGAATGTATGAAATGAATGTGTCTCTTCAAAATTCACATGTTGAGGCCTTTGGGAAATAATCAGGGTTAGATGAGGTCAGGATGGTGAGGTCCCCATGATGAGATTAACACCTCTAATAAAAAGAGGAAAAGAAATCAGAGCTCCTTCTCTCTCTGCTGTGGTGAGGGCAGCAGGAAAGTGGCCACCTGCAAACCAGGAGGGTCCGCACCAAGAACCAAACCTATCAGCACCATGACCTTAAACATCCCTACCTCAAGGACTGTGAGAAATGAGTACCTGCTATTTAAGTCACCTTGTTTACAACACGTCATTGTAGCAGTCTAAGCTTATTAGGATATTGCATATCTTCTTTGGCGAGGTACCTGTTCAGGTCTTTTGCCTATTTTTAATAGTTTTTCACTTGCTTATAGCTGAGTATTAAGAGTCCCTTGTATATTTTGGTAACAGCCCTTTATCAGATATGCCTTTTAACAACTTTTTTCTCTCAGACTGGGATCTGTCTTATCACTCTTGTGATAAGTAAGAATTTTATCATTAACAACTCTAATTACCTTTACCTTAATAAAGTAAGGAAAAAAAAAAAAGCCAACTGACCTTTATTTTTGAAACTGAACACGTAAACTTTCTATGTGGATATTTCTTTTCATAATTGAAAAAAAAGGTTAAAATCTGTATATAGAAAATAAAGCTTTAAATTACAACATCTAGGGAAACCTCCTACATTACTGATGGGAATTTAAATTAGTACAATCACTATGGAAAACAGTATGGAGGTTCCTTAAAAAACTAAAACTAGAACTACCTTTTGATCCAGCAATTCCACTCATGGGGATATATCAAGAAAAAATATAATTCAAAAAGATGCAAACATCCCAATGTTCATAGTACTATTCACAATAGCCAAGACACAGAAGCAACCTATGTGTCTACTGACAAAGGGATGGGTAAAGAAGATGTGCTACATAAATGCAATGGAATATTACCCAGCCATAAAAAAGAAGGCAATAATGTCATCTGCAACAACACGGAGGGACCCAGAGATTATCATACTAAGTGAAGTGAGGCAGAGAGAGACAAATATTATACAATAATATTTACATGTGGACTCTAATTTTTAAAATGATAAAAGTAAACTTATTTACAAAACAGAAACAGACTCACAGATTTCAAAAACAAACTTATGGTTACCAAAGGGGAAACGCTGGAGGAGGGAGGTGCAGGGATAAATTAGGAGCTTGGGATTAACACAGACACACTACTATACACAACAAAACAGATAACCAAAAAGGACCTACTGTATAGCAGAGGAAACTCTACTCAATATTCTATAATAACCCATATGGGTAAAGAATGTGAAAAAGAATTAATATATGTGTTGGACTTCCCTAGTGGCTTAGACGGTAAAGCTTCTGGCTGCAATGCAGGAGACCCGGGTTCAGTCCCTGGGTTGGGAAGATCCCCTGGAGAAGGGAACGGCAGCCCACTCCAGTATTCTTGCCTGGAAAATCCCATGGACCACGGAGCCTGGTAGGCTACCTTCCATGGGGTCGCAAAGAGTTGGACACAACTGAGCAACTTCACTTACACACCTGAAACATACTGTAAATCAACTATACTCCAACAGAAGTTTTTAAAAAATTAAACAATTACACCTAACTGCTTTCCAAAAATCATAAAACTGCTTAATAAAACTTCATTTTGTCAAATCCTGATACAACCTATTGAAATGTTCTCCATCAAAGCCTACTTACTAACGAAACTTTGTTTAGAGAAAATTTTCATTCACTACAAATATCTAAGAGAGGCTTGGCATGTAATTAAAACAAGTTAATAAACACAAGTCTCCTAAATGAAGACAGGCAAAGCATATATAATTTTTCACTAAACTTGAGGGGTCACAGCTTTCTACCTAGGGCTTATTCATATAAAATATTCCACTTAAAAGTCAAATTTTATGATGTTGACAAGATGAGAGAAAAGATGAGACCGTTTAGAAAAATATATTTTAAATCTATATTAAAATATATTAAAATTTTTTCAGTTTTTTGTTTAAAAATCTCTACACATCTTCTCTCTCTTTTAAGTCTAATTTAGGATAAAAAAAAGTTGCCAGCTGGGCCTATTACCACATATGGTTTGCCTTTGAACAGAAACCTCTTAAACCACTCTCTTTCAAATTGGTGTCTAAGGCAAAGGGGGAAAGAAAGATGATCAGTTGTGATTAAACAAAGATATATTCTTTATTTAATTGAACAAAAACAATAGGATGGAATATGAAATCTAATAAATTACACTACTACAGTATATTAAAACAAGTATTTTTAAACCAAGTATTGCTTAATATTAAATTATACTCCTACAAAATCAAAGGATAGCTATAACATTTTCATCATAATCTTTTAATTATACTTTTTTAAATATACAAGGAAATTGCATGTCTTTGATTCCAGGAAATTCTGAAAGTAAAAAAAATGATCATTAACACTTTAAACCTTTCTATCTGCAACACATGACATGAAGTGCAAGGCAGATGCAAAAGTAATATTTTATGTAGTTTACACAGTCCTTTCTATTAAACGTGTATTTCATCTGATCCTCACCAAAATCCTAAAAGTATTATCCTCATTTTACATAAAGAGAACACATTCAAAAAAAAAAAAAAAAAGGAGAGAACACATTCAGAAACTTGCCCAAGGATACGCAAATAGCAAGAGCTGGTGCTATGCTAGACACAAGAATTTTTGACTCGAAGTCCAGTGTTCCTTCTACTAAACTGCTTCTTCACAAAAACATTTCCCTTGGCCCTCCAGAAGACTACTTCATCAAAGGTTAACACACAGGGAAAATAAGTATAATATTACGTGCTAAACTGAACAGCAGAGGACAGTAAGTACCAGACGGACTAGTACTTTCAAAGAAAAGAGGATCTGAAATGAGCCATTAAAAGGAAAAAAAGATGGAGAAGAGGGCCATATGGAGAAGCATGAAGCCAGGACCCACAGGTACATTTAAGGACAATGAGCATGAACAGCAGAGAAGGCAATGGCACTCCACTCCAGTACTCTTGCCTGGAGAATCCCATGGACAGAGGAGCCTGGTAGGCTGCAGTCCATGGGGTCGCGAACAGTGGGATAGGACAGAGCAACTTCACTTTCAGTTTTCACTTTCACCCATTGGAGATGGAAATGGCAATCCACTCCAGTGTTCTTGCCTGGAGAATCCCAGGGACGGGGGAGCCTGGTGGGCTGCCGTCTATGGGGTCACACAGAGTCGGACACGACTGAAGCGACTTAGCAGCAGCAGCAGAGCATGAACAGTTTGGGTTTGTGGAGCATTTTCACATTGGAAGGAAATGAGACAATGCTGAAAGGTAAACTGGATCCATAAGAACATGCTTTGTTTTATAGGCTGCTAAGTCGCTTCAGTTGTGTCCGACCCTGTGTGACCCATAGATGGCAGCCCACCAGGCTCCCCCGTCCCTGGGATTCTCCAGGCAAGAATACTAAAGTGGGTTGCCATTTCCTTCTCCAATGGGTGAAAGTGAAAAGTGAAAGTGAAGTCTCTCAGTCATGTCTGACTCTTAGCGACCCCATGGACTGCAGCCCACCAGGCTCCTCCATCCACTGGAGTGGGGTACCATTGCCTTCTCCATAGTTTTATAGGCTACTGTTTATCAAATGTATATACTAAGTGCCTGACATTAAGTACTTAACACACATCAACTCATTAAAATGTATAATAGTTTCCTGCAAAGTTAATTTTTATTTTCCTTATTTTAACCTAGGAACCTGACATTTAGGAAGGTTTAGTAATTTTCCCAGTATCACCCACCAAGAATTTAAACCCAGCTCTGACTTTGTCTAAAATCTATGTTCTTAGCTCCATCTTATGTCCTCTTACACAAGGAATATACCATCGTTTCTGATGCACAAACTCAGAGCCTCCAGATTATATGAACAAAGAAAAGTATCTGTGATTTATTTTTGTTGCTAATCAGGTTGCCCAGCACCCAAACACACTCCCAAGCACTGGGGAATTCTCCATGTTGAGAGTTTCGGAGGCAGGCAGGGCTCAATCTTCCACTTCAGAAGCCCAGACAGCAACTGAGTCCTTCCGCATCCTAACCCCAGGAGCCAAGCAAAAAGCGTAAGATTTGGATCAAGCCTGATACAGACTAGAGCACTGAATCTCCACAAAATCAGAGTTGAGTGGGTGTCATCAGAGCAGCAGCTGAAGCAGCAGTCTAACAGACAGCTAAACAGCGGCTGTGGCATCTGAGCCACTATTTCTGCTTCCAAACTTCCCCTGCTTTCCTCTCGTCTCCAAACCTGATCCTCCAGACCTCCCACCTATTCAGTGTGAGACCTACCCAATCTCCCTCCAATAAATCCTCTCCCCCATCAGGTACCCACAGTTGGTTACTGTTGCTGGCAACAAAGCCTCGGAAAGCTAAGTAATCCTGAGTGTTCAAAATGTCCTGCAGGAAATAAGTAAGTGGAGAGAGAGGAGGCTAACATAATCAAATACCCGTGTGATAACAGATTTTAAAAAAGGAGTCTAAGAAATATGACTTTCATTTCTTCCTGAATGTGCTGTCAGGAAAGCATCACTTTATTAACTTAATATTTACTTGAATGTCTGTGTTTTCCAGGCAGGAGGGACTCACCCCAATATCTAACCACATGCAGCTTACAGTGACAAAACACGCGTCACTGAAACGGAATGGGTGCTTTGGTAAAAGAAATACAGGTCCCATGGAAACTCATACCTAATCCAGTGTCCAGCAATTTCTCCATGAGGACTGATGAGTGGATGTTACCTACAAGGAGACAGTACCAAGAGCGACAATCTCTAACTGAGGGCTTAACACATGAACAAAGCCAAGATACATGAATTTGGAACATAAAGTTCTGCATTAAAAATGTGAGAATCAATTAGGAGTTCACCAGTTAAAGCATCTAATTTTTCTACAGTGTCCATTTACCAAACGGTTGACAATCAGTAGTAAGGAAAATTTAGGTCTCAGAAAACAGAAAAATGAAACTGGATTACAGAGTCGAAGCTAAAGGGGTAGCTTCTGTAACTAGAGTCACTATAAGCGAGAGCAGTGTGGCTTTGTAGTCCAGGGGACAAAATGTAGAGAGAGCCAGCCCAGAACTCTTAGAAAGGGCGGTGTCAGAAGCTTCAGGAGACAGCACCCTCACACCGACACAGCTGCACACACGAGATGCTGCAACTCCAGCAACAAAAACGAAGCTGGCTCAGTTCCCGTCAGGCAGGGCAGACAGAGCTGGGGGACAGGGAGGTCACGACGCTAACCTTGCCCTAGGTGCCTCCAGCAGACGCCTCAGATTTGCGAGTCAACCAGTGCCGCTGGTGTGACACCACAGAAGCCGACTTCCCCCTTTGTTATGAAGGGATCCCCCACAGAAAGAGAAGGCTGAGCAGGCAGAGCAGTGGACCATGTTCTCGCCTCAGAGGAAGTACTGCGACTTACACTGCTTCTAACTCAAGGCTCAAGAATGAGGGACAGCACTGAGCTCTCCACACATGTTTTTATGACTATAGACGAGGCCATCTGTATAACCCAGGCCCCAGTAAGAAAGAAGGTGGGTAAGGACTGCGAAGAGTGAGGAGAGGGGGGAAAGGGGGCACAAGAAGAAAGCAGGATATTCTGGGACACTGAACATTTTTAAAAGCATATAAAATAAAAAGCTTCCTTTTTATTCAATAGGTAATACCTCAAGAAGAAAAACTCCCTTCAAAAACGCTCATCAGATAAAGGAGGTGGAGGAAAGACATCACATCGACGTGTGGACAGGGAATGCTGCCCCCCAATCCTGGTTCTATAAGCACCAAGCAATTAGCCATGGCATCTGCCCACCAATAGTGTGCCCTGAGGAAATTCAGCATGGAGGAAAAACAGGAAGCATTCTGTGCTTGAGATACTGGCCTGAGACAGTCAAGATGCCCATCTAAGGAATAATTTCAATGAGTCCAGACTCTCGCATCTTCCCATACCCAGAAAAGCACTAAAATCATTAACTTTCAGTGTCAGTCTCTTCTCAGGGATTTAGTCGGGGACTAAACTCTGTATATCCTGGCTCCTTCCGGACCTCTTGGGGACAGCACATCAGAGCTGAGAGGCTGTCTCCTGGGCTCAATACTCAGGAAGACCTGCAAACAAAACTTAACTCACAACTTTAAGGTTGATGGTTTTTTTTCAGTCGACACATACTCAAATTATTTAAAGTCAATTAAAAGTTAACAGTTGAATTATTTTTTTAATTCACTCTATTTTATTTTTGAAAATTAGTTTTTTAAAAAATCAAAAGCTTAGTTTGACACTGATAGTTACAGAACAAGTTTAACCCTTCATATCCTAATAAAATTCTATGAGTCGCATGAAATCTGCTGCATGTTTCTGTAGGTTAAAGAATCTGAGTGGGAACTACAGAAAAGGTGTTTACTTCTAATTCAATCAGAAAGTCAATCTCACATGTGGAAATGATAACCAAATTAAGTAATATGTCATGCAAACCATCAAAACAATAAAAAAATTTTAAAACTAGCTATTATTTCCCAAATGTCTATTCAGTGCCAGAACTATTTTAATCTTTCTCAGAGGAAACTGATATTCGAGGTTACATGACTGCCTAGAACCAATAAGCTAATATATGACTATTATTAGTTTTTGAGGGCTAGTGAAGCAAATTACTGCAAACTAGGTGTCTTAGAACAGGAGAAATTTCTTCTCTCACAGTTCTGGAGGCCCTAAGTCTGAACTTGAGGTGCCGGCAGGGCTATTCTCCCTGAGACCCTGGGGAGAAACGGTCCTTGCCTCCTGCCTGCTTCTGGCAACGGCCAGCATTCCTCGGTTTGCAGCTGCATCACGCCACCTCCACATCTGCTGCTACGTAATTCTCCCCGTGTCTTCTCTTCACATCATCTTCACTCTATGCCTGTCTTTTCTTACAGGGACACCGGACAGACATACTGAACAGGAGCCCACCAGAATAACCTCATCTTGATTTCATTTGCAAAGACTCGATTTCCAAATAAAGTCACATTCAGGTACTTGGACTTAAGGTTTCAACGAGTCTTTCACAGGGACACAATTCAATCTGTAACAGTGATATAATCATATCTGTCTAACTCCAAAATTGCCGTTCTTTATATAAGATTGGCCTGCTCCTACTGTACAATCATTTGGAAACATGGAAGTCAATTTAAAAGACATTATGTTTTAAAAATAAAATTGGCACCATTCGTGAATATGCTGATGTTTTAAACAGTACCAGCAAATCTTCATAGTTTTTGTCTAAAATACAGATTCAAAACAACAACTTGGTTATGGTAAGGTGGATGTCATTTCAGGAACACCTTAACTTTCAGAGTTTGAAATAGAATTCTGTTATACTAAGTTGTCACACACAAAGTTTTTACATCTGGCATTTAATGCATTTTTACAAACAAAAAAGCATATTCCAACATGAGGTTTAGTTTACCCCTTAAAACTCTTACTAAACTATCAAGTTATAAAAACTGCCTAGGACAAAACTGGTGAAAATGGCTTTGCTAATCATGCTTCAATCTATACAAGAGGGTAGATAAAAGGAACAGATAAGCAATCAGTATGAGTAAACTAGGGCTTCTATTTAAAGGAAATACAGGTCTTTTCTACATAAAGCTTTGTTTTATACAGTCATATAACTGATATTCAAACATTAGTGGCTTTTATCTTTGTCTCCAGTGCTACTTTCTGACAATAACCTTGTGCGGCCTCATATCATATTTCATACATTATAAGGTACACATTATACACTTATTTCCACCCTCAAGTCCCATTTTCATATTCCTAGATGTATTCCTTTGGTTGAATTTCTTCTTTCTCACTTGAAACTCTTACCATCTCCACGGTATTTCAAATCCATGGTGAGCTCTTAAAAATTAAGCCAGATATTTGTGACTTGTTAATTTGGGGGGTTACACTTCACTAAAAATTTCAGTTAAAAAAACAGTCATGGTTCATTGACTCCCATAACCTCACACCCAACAGTGGTCTTCTGATGCCTATAAATGGTACCACCATTGTCCCAAGCATCCAAACTCAAAATTTTGGCATCATCTTTGGAATTTATTCATTCATTTATTTAAACATTTTAGATCTCTATTAGATTCCAGGAACTATCTCTATTAGATGCCAGGATGATAATATATAATGGAAAAATACATCGTTCATGCCACAGAGAACTTACATAATAGTGGGATAGAAAGTTATGTTAATTAGTAATTTAAAGATATAATTCAATAATGCTATGCCAGGTTATAAGCTGGTCCTTATGAAACCGGAGAGAAGCATCCATTTATTCAGTATATCAGGTGGGACAGGAATGAAATTTGAAAACTGTGGTAGAACAAGAAAGGAAGGCTATTTCAGGTTGATCTAGCAACATGCCACATTTCATAAACTGCAACAGTTATGACTAGAGCAAAGGGCAGGGGACTGGTAGGAGATGAGGCCAGAGAAACAGTAGCTTATCATGAAGAAAATTACATTTCACGTTAAGGGTTTTGAACATTATCCTGAATGCTAGAGGCAGACATAGAAGAAATGTTAAGCGAGAGATGAAATATTCAGACCAGTCTTTTAAATATTCAGACTAGCCTGCACGCTTCTGGCAGTAACGTGCAGAAAGATTGAAGAAAATGCCAACTAGAAAAATAAAATAAAATGCTATTACAATAACCCAGCAATACATGAAAATCATAAAGAAAAAGGCGGTAGAAATAAAGGGAAAAAGTGTTTCAAAAAATACAGAGAAAGTAAAATCTACAGAAGTTAGTGGCTAGAGATAAGATGATAACAAGACTTTCGGGGTTTCTGGCTTGAAACCCATGTGGATGGTGACTCCATTCATTGCACGAGAGCTGCTTTTCATGTTATTAACTCAGAGGTCAGCTTCCAGTTTTCCGCTCATGTGAACTAGTAGCAGCAGCCCTGGGCGTAGCTATCACGTGCTCTACCTTGAAACTGGTTTCCAGACCACCACATTTCCCTTGCTTTTCTCCGGTCTCACTAGCTGTTCCTTTTCTACCTCCTTTGCTAGCTCCTCCTCATCTCCCCGACCTCTGTAATCACTGGAGTGACTCATGGCTCTCTTTGGATGCTCTTCCTTTTTCACCTCTTTTAACTTCATTCTATCTCATGTCTCTGTGTATCATCTACACTGATGAAACCTCAAAATACTTGACCCCAGTTCTCAACCTTCTCCCTGTTCAGTTGTCTACTCATTATTTCCAATTTGGATGTTTAAAAGGCATCTCACTGTAACGAGTAAAAACCAGAACTCTTTATTCAGCTTCTAACCTCCGAACCCCTGCTATCACACCGCAACTGTTTTTACGGTCTTCCCCATCTTGATAAATTGAAGCCACGTCCCCCTAAAACTGTGTTCCCTGAGTTTATGACTAATCAATCTCTCTATCCAAAACTTATCCCTTTCTTGTCCCCTCTGACCTCAAGCCTGTGCTAGCTGAACGCTAATCAACCAGAGTCAGATGACTAAAATCACAGTGGTTGTTGATAACATCACTGCTGTACTAAAACTGCTCTTATAGACATCGTCATTAACACACAAACTCAGGCTGTTTCTCCGGGACAAGATGAGCTCACAGATGCCTGAGCCATGGACCACGTAAACCAGAGACATCCTGACCCTCAAAACTGCAAATAAAGAAACATCACAAGATGACCATTAATCTCGGCCTCTGTGTTCTTTTCCTTAAGAAACGCCCCAACTCACAGACCAGGTTGGGGTGGCTTGTCCCCCACTCCCCTCCGTGGCACTCTACAAGTAAAACCCTACATTTTGCTGCAAATACTTGCTGTCAGTTTCTGCAACCTGGCATACAAACCCATGCTTGGTTACAAAATCACAATCCCATCATTCCAATGCAGACCAAAATACCTTCAAGTTAGATTTGACTCTACAATTTATCTCACACCCTACACACCCACCAGAGAAGGCGACGGCACCCCACTCCAGTACTCTTGCCTCGAAAATCCCATGGATGGAGGAGCCTGGTGGGCTGCAGTCCATGGGGTTGCTAAGAGTCAGACATGACTGAGCGACTTCACTTTCACTTTTCACTTTCATGCATTGGAGAAGGAAATGGCAACCCACTCCAGTGTTCTTGCCTGGAGAATCCCAGGGACAGGGGAGCCTGGTGGGCTGCTATCTATGGAGTCGCACAGAGTCGGACACGACTGAAGCGGCTTAGCAGCAGCAGCAGCTACACACCCACTACATGAGAAAATTCTTTTAGCTCTACTTTCATAATACATCCTAAATCTAACTGCTCTTCACTGTAATCATTCTACAGTGGACGCCATCATCTTTTATCATCAAATACCTAGTCTATCCACCACCTAGCATCAGCTTATTTTCCCTCACTCCAACTTTTTACACCTTTTGACTTCCTGCTACTACAATTTTGCTCATCTAAATCTGCTTTCTTGGAATGCATCCAACCTCCTCTTTAGAAGTGCTATTTATTCTTCAAGTTCCAGCTCAAAGCCCACCTGAAAGTTTTCCACGGTTACTGGAGACGTGTAATCTTGTCTTTCTCTGGACCTCTAGGGCATATTCTATCTGTGCCACTCATCCAGCAATGCTTGCAGTTCCTTTTACGTGTATGCTTCATCTCCTCCGAAAGACTTCGTGAGGTTTCTAAGGAGGGCTCACTACTTGGAAGGAAAAAAAAAGGAGGCCCTGTCCACAAGCTTTTTTCTGGGTATACTATACCCAGAGCAGCACTTTACTTATAGAAAATGCTCAATGCTGATTAAAACTCTTGATAAATTTAACTCAGTCTATGAGTTTTTACCATCAAAACCCCACTATATCCTTCATAAACTAAAATTCAAGGGCAGCCTGGCCTAACATCCAAACTGTAATAAAATCCACTGGGTACAAAAACAAGGTTTGTGAATATGGGAGTGCATGTATCTCTTCAAGATACTGATTTCAGTTCCTTTAAAACATACCTAGTGGGAGTGCTTCACTCTCACTTTCATGCACTGGAGAAGGAACCCACTCCAGCGTTCTTGCCTGGAGAATCCCAGGGACAGCAGAGCCTGGTGGGCTGCCGTCTATGGGGTCGCACAGTCGGACACGACTGAAGTGACTTAGCAGCAGCAGCAGCAGCAGCGGGAGTGCTAGATCTTATGGTAGTTCTGTATTTTCATTTTTGAGCACCTAACATAATCTTATCCCTAATAGCTATACCAATTTACATTCCATAAGAGCTCCTTGTCCTCTACATCCTCACAAACACTTGTTATCACTTGTCTTTTTAATATGTGAGTTACTATAGGAAGTGATGGACACGTTAATTAGCTTTATTATGGTGAGCATTTCACAATGCATATCAATGTATATGTATCAATATATATAACTATATAAATATAAAATTTATATAATCTATACAATTTTTGTCAATTGCAACCTCAATAAAATTAGGGAAGAAACAGCTTATACTTAAGATAATAATTCATAACTTACCCTAGAAAGAAAGATGCTACCAGGTAGGAAAGGAACTATAGTTCCCTTATTTTAAAAATTAATGCCTATTAAATGTCAAAAGCATAGAAGGCACAGGGCAGAACAACAAGCGGGAGACCTGCCTGGCAGCTTAAATTCAAAACACAAAGAACCAGAGGCAAAGCAACAGATGGAGATGACTAGTTTAAGCGTTATCATGTTTCTCAGCTCTGTTTCTGCTACCACTATAATTGTTCTCCTAAATCAAACTGACAATTCTCAGTAATTGTTAAACTGCATTCCATTCTTAAGAAAGCTGACTGGACTTCATGCAGTGGGAAAGGAGGACTTTGAAGGACATGCCATTTGTACCCTGTATAAGGGCTGGAGAACTTCCATTTTCAAATGTAAATCTGACTTAAAAGGAAATCAATATAAGACTTAAACAGATCACTCAACAAAATGCTGAGTAATAAGGTAAACCATATTAAGTATTAATTAGATTAAATTTAAAAACAACATTTTAAGTACCCCTTGAACTAATGATTTCATACTAAAGAATTCATCTTTAAAAGATAAAAATTAAAAAATAAGAGATAAATAAAAGAGAATTACTTGTCCTTTCTAGAGGCTCTAATGAAGACAAAAGGTAACTAAAGTAAAAACTTCAAAAGCAATTTTGTTTAGTTGCTTAAACTTCATCTGTGAAAAGACATGAATAATAATATTACCTGTACCAAGATCAATGGTAAATTCAACTAAGGTATTCTACATTTATTTGTACAAAGAATGCAGAATACAAGCAATTATCAGTGATCACTACACCTACCTTGAAAGATTATTGAGGATTAGAATGTATAAAATAAACACTGCTATTTTTATAACAAATGCTAAATTTGGCAGTATGTTTCTTTAAAACTCCAAGTCAAGGACAGGAAATTCTTTTCTATAAGGGGTCAGAAAGTAAATATTTTATGCTTTGCAAACTAAGAGGCAGGTTTGAGGATATTATATAGGTTCTTATATAACAGATTTTAATTGATGGAATTAAAAATATAATAACAAATGTGTACAATTTTTTGGTGACACAGGTCTACAAGTAAGAATAAAATTATTTTGGGGAGATAACATTTCATATTATTGGAGTTCAAGGTTACTATCCTCTAGCATCAAACTCAATTGCAAATGTCCATCTGTAAAACCACTCTCAGTTCCTGGGCTTCACAAAAGTGGTTTCACTAGCCATATTTACTTTTTTTATATATAGATTTATTTATTTTAATTGAAAGCTAATTACTTTACAATATTGTATTGGTTTTGCCATACATCAACATGAATCCACCACAGGTGTACAAGTGTTCCCCATCCTGAACTCCCCCTCCACCTCCCTCCCCATACCATGGCCCTAAGTACTAAAGTTACAAGAGAAATAACACGAATGCTAAAAATCTCTTCATTTCCAAGAGTCAACTTCTAACCAACTGCAATTCATTTAACTACTAAAATCTTTACACTTCTCAACATGAACTACCTAAATTTTAACAATCATGCCTACAAAGCAACTTATTCTTCTTTGACTCTTAGCTATGGGCTAAGTATAAACGAAGAATACCAAATACAGAAGATCCTTTTGAAATCCTTAAATCTAAGAACCTAAGTTGTTGTTTAGTCGCTAAGTCGTGTCCAGCTCTTTTGTGACCTTGTGGATGGTAGCCTGCCAGACTCCTCTGTCCATGGGATTTCCCGGGGAAGAATACTGGAATGGGTTCCCATTTCCTTCTCCAAGGGATCTTCCTGACCCAGGGATCGAATCCCAGTCTCCTGCATTGGCAGGTGGATTCTTTACCATCAAGTCACCTGGGAAGCCCCAAGAATTCAAACTGCACAAGCATAAAATCAAAAGATAAAAATCTATTTTTGTCAGAAACTAAGGAAACAGAAAAAAACCAGAATAACAGAGTTGAGGGTGATAAACAATAATAAGGTAAAGAGGAAGAGAATTAGGGTTTCTCAATCAAGCATGTTTGCATGGGGGTGGGAGTGCTATTCCACTAAAATTTGAAATGCAAATGTAGGTTGAACACAACACTTTGGCAATATTAATTTTGAAGTAAATATTTAGTTCTAAATTTATGCTATCACTCCAAATAATGTCCTCATTTGATTCTAACCATTAATTTACAACTATATAACTTAAAACTGATAAACGTGTGAAAATGCAAAAGTTAAGAATACTTTCTATCAGGGATAGAAGGGGCTTCTCTGAAAGCTCAGTTGGTAAAGAATCTGTCTGCTATGCAGGAGACCCCAGTTCTATTCCTAGATCAGAAAGATCCCCTGGAGAAGGGTTAGGCTACCCACTCCAGCATTCTTGGGCTTTCCTTGTGGCTCAGCTGCTAAAGAATCCGCCTGCAATGAGGGAGACCTAGGTTTGATCCCTGGGTTGGGAAGATCCCCTGGAGAAGGGAAAGGCTACCCACTCCAGTATTCTGGCCTAGAGAATTCCATGGGGGTCACAAAGAGTCGGACAGGACTGAGCGACTTTCACTTTCTTTTTCAGGTTCGCACTATTCAATTAACATCTCTGCCTCAAAAACAAGGACCATCAACTAGAAAAACATTACCTTTATGGTATTACTAGAAAGATGTTCCCGACTCTTACAACTGCCACATTAAAGACTTATTTCTTGCTGCTAATAATAAATGAAGATATTAAATCTTAGTTTTAATTAGGTATTAAATATTTTATGACTGAAAAATTAACAATTTTAGTTTTCTAAAAATTTCTATCTTATTAGATAATAGAAAATCTAAAACCCAGCTAAACAAGATATAGAAACCTAATGAGATGAGATAATCTATTTCTAAACACCTTTTTTAGGGGAGTCCAACATGCTTTACAAGAGTAGTAATATTTTGTATAAACTTTCCAGGAAAAAGATGAAGACCCACTGATTTTTATCTGGATTTCTGATCTTAGCACTTTAAGCTATATTACGAAAGCATTCTGACTGGACAAGTCTTCTTTGGCCTAGTAATTTGATATATTATGTCAATGAAAGTCCTTCAGTTCAGTTCAGCTGCTCAGCTGTGTCTGACTCTTTGCGACCCCATGAACCGCAGCACGCCAGGCCTCCCTGTCCATCACCAACTCCCAGAGTCCACCCAAACCCATGTCCATTGAGTCGGTGATGGCATCCAGCCATCTCATCCCCTGCCATCCCCTTCTCCTCCTGACCTCAATCCCTCCCAGCATCAGGGTCTTTTCAAATGAGTCAGCTCTTTGCATCAGGTGGCCAAAGTATTGGAGCTGCAGCTTCAAAATCAGTCCTACCAACGAACACCCAGGACTGATCTCCTTTAGAATGGACTGGTTGGATCTCCCTGCAGTCCAAGGGACTCTCAAGAGTCTTCTCCAACACTGCAGTTCAAAAGCATCAATTCTTCAGCGCTCAGTTTTCTTTATAGTCCAAATCTTACATCCATACATGACTATTGGAAAAACCAAAGCCTTGACTAGACGGACCTTTGTTGACAAAGTAATGTCTCTGCTTTTCAATATGCTGTCTAGGTTGGTCATAACTTTCCTTCCAACGAGTAAGCGTCTTTTAATTTCATGGCTGTAGTCACCATCTGCAGTGATTTTAGAGCCCAGAAAAATAAACTCAGCCACTGTTTCTACTGTTTCCCCCATCTATTTGCCATGAAGTGATAGGACTGGATGCCATGATCTTAGCTTTCTGAATGTTGAGCTTTAAGCCAACTTTTTCACTCCTCTTTCACTTTCATCAAGAGGCTTTTTAGTTCTTCTTCACTTTCTGCCATAAGGGTGGTGTCATCTGCATATCTGAGGTTATTAATATTTCTCCCGGCAACCTTGACTCCAGCTATGCTTCCTCCAGCCCAGCGTTTCCCATGATGTACTCTGCATATAAGTTAAATAAGCAGGGTGACAATATACAGCCTTGACTTACTCCTTTCCTACTTGGAACCAGTCTTTTGTTCCATGTCCACTTCTAACTGTTGCTTCCTGACCTGCATATAGGTTTCTCAAGAGGCAGGTTAGGTGGTCTGGTATTCCCATCTCTTTCAGAATTTTCCACAGTTTATTGCAATCCACACAGTCAAAGGCTTTGGCATAGTCAATAAAGCAGAAATAGATGTTTTCCTGGAACTCTCTTGCTTCTTCCATGATCCAGAGGATATTGGCAATTTGATCTCTGGTTCCTCTGCCTTTTCTAAAACCAGCTTGAACATCTGGAAGTTCATGGTTCACGTATTGCTGAAGCCTGGCTTGGAGAATTTTGAGCATTACTTTACTAGCGGATGAGATGAGTGCAATAATGAAAGTCTTAAAAGTTTCAAAAATGAGGACATAAGCTAAAGAGATGTGAGCAACGTGTAGTATGGAAGTGAATCTTGCCAAGAACAACTTCTTACGTATTTATTTTTAATAACCCTCAACTTTAAACTAGTGACTGACAAAGGGTGGGGAGCAGTCAGAAACAAGTATGTGTGCTTAGGGGAAGTTCCCTAGGTTCTTCTAGTAACTCCAGGCTCAATTCAGAACCAGTTCTCTACACAATTATCAAATTTTTTAAAAATTTATTTGCACAACTGTATCTGAGCATTGGTACAAAATTCCTAATCATTCTTAATTCTCATCTCCTCTAGTTCCAAAGGTGATACAACTTGAATATGCAGCATTTTTCTTAAAATCACATTTAAGTTGGAAGTCACGGAATATTAAAGTTGAACAAGGCCTCTACAGGATCATCTAGTCTGAATCGTTCAGCTCTTCAAGCAAAATGAAAACTGAGACTCAAAAACATGCCTAACATCACAAACTAGGGAGTAAAAGCTGGACTCTAATGCCTTGACTCAACTTCAGTGTCCTTCTAACGAGATCCAGCTACAGTAGACTCTTCAGACAGTTTGAAATCAGAATTACATACATGAAAATTATTTAAGAACTTTCCATTTCATCAACTAGCGTGAAGAACTTTATTTCAGAATCTGAAAGTTTTAAAGAAAGTTAACATTTACCTTCATAGTATAGTAAATATTGACAGAAATTGAGTTCTGATAATTTAGTCAAGACTCATCATATAAATTCCAAACTACTGCTGCTTTCATCTTAATATCTGCTATAAACATAGACATAAGGATCCCAGTATAGTGTAAAAGCTTAAGACTGAAAATCAAGACATCCAGGTTTGGTTTCTGTCTCAATTCTACAATGCTTTTCTAGCTTACTAGCAAATACCAACCCCTCTGACTCCATTTCTCATCTCCTGATTAGCGGACATCACAATACAGTAACTAGTGTATAAATGTACTGCCAGGAATATTATCTTTCTTGTTTCTAAATCTCACAGTTCACAAAAAATAGGTATTATTTACCTATTTTACAAGTGAAGAAATTGAGGCTTAGGGCGATTATGTTTTGCAACAAACTGAGCCAGTTAATAGCTGAGCTGGTATTTAAACCCAGCTCTGCCTGACTCCTGCCTAGAGCCCACGGCCCTTGTATTATACCACTATGCTCTCATCCTGGTATGTGTGGTCCTAAAAAGGTTTGGGGCGTCCCTGGCGACTCAGACAGTAAAAGAATCCTCCTGCAATGAGGGACACCTGGGCTCGATCCCTGGGTTGGGAAGATCCCCCGGAGGAGGGCATGGCAACCCACTCCAGTGGTCTTGCCTTGGAGAAGCTCCACGAACAGAGTCTGGCGGGCTACAGTCCATGGGGGTCTCAAAGAGTCAGACATGACTGAGCGACTAAGCACAGCACAGCACAGCACAATACAGTTGGGAGACCACTAAGGACTACATTTGAAGGACTACTAGGAGATAAAAATGATAAAACAGAACATTAGACTGAAAAAATTTGTGATACTTCATTATTAACTGAAAATGAACCTTCAGTAAAAGATTTTAAAACTATGCTATACACGCGTATTACTAACAGAAATGTACACGTTGTACAATTAAAAATATGATTCTGCTTTTACAGGTAACACTGTTAATTAAATTGGAAAGTATGCCTATTCCTGCCATTGAAATAAAGTTGTTTTGAAAGCCCTATTAAATTGCATGCATACATTTTAAAGTATTTAGTATAATTAAAAAGGGAAAAAAATGACATAACTGATAGAACAGAAAAAAAATCAAGAGAATTTTGTACCCGTTCCTCCCCTTTCAAACAGATAAAAAATACCCTCAGATAGTCAAGAAAAGAGGATGAGCAGATGTTTAATACTGGATATGTACACAAAGTATTTACATTCTGTACCAACCTATCTTCACCACTGCAGATGTATGAAGATACTATATTACGATGATGGTTTCTCTGACGGAAGTCAAGATGTTTCCCCAAGTTTCTCTATCATGTCTTATAACACTAACACGTTCAGGAAATAATTCACAAATTACTCTCCCTGTGAGGTCACAGACTTTTTTTTTTCAGTTTAAAATCTGGCGCGGTGGGGAGGGTTGAGGGGGGACGAGGGCGAATGTAGGGCATGATTATTAATCAATGTAACCTAAAAATAAAACCGGAACTGAAGTGTCAAGTTACCTTTTACCGGTAATACGCCCCTGTAAGTAAAAGCATCTGTGAGTTCAACGTGAAAAGTACTGTACACACTTCGGTCACAGGTCCTAATACGTGATCTGCCACATGGCAACTTCTTTACATAAAAATCATCATTGCCTCTAAGACACTGGGTCCTTTCCCCAGCAACGGCCAAGGTGTTGATCTCCGTGACTCGGGATAATCCCCACACAGATAAGTGACACTCTGACCGTGTCAACTCTCCTGGAGTTTGATCTCCATGTAACTTCTTTCCACTTCTCCTTTTCTTTTTTCCTTTTTTAACCTCCGTTAGAGGTTCAAAACCACACAAACCGCCCATCAAAGGGGCGTTCTTCCCCTGACCCACACTCTGCATTACAGTCATCCCCCAACTGGATAAACAGCGAGAGAAAGCGCCGGCAAAGCTGCACATTCAGAAAAACCCGTAGGAAAAGAAAGAGGAAACTGAGGAAGACAGAAGGTGGGGAAGGGCAGGGCCCGCCCGAGCCCCTGGACCCCAGGAAGGAGGGACACCGCTCCCCGGCGGCGCCAACGCGCACGGCCGCCGCCTCCCCGCCGCTCACCTCGATCTCGCGGATGTTGTTGGAGGTGACGAAGATGCCGATGCCAATGGGGATGAAGATGAGGCCGATGATGAAGAAGGTGGGCAGCACCGTGCCAGCCGTCAGGATGGGCTGCCAAGCCGGCAGCCGTTGCTGTTTGAAGGCCGTGTTATCTGGCCTCCGGGTCTTAGCGGTGCCCCCGGGAGGACACGGGGGCCCGCCGTCCACTTCATCCTTCGCGTTATAGTTCATCGCCATCGACCCCCCGGGCGCGGCTCCGCAACGCGCAGGTGGACGGCCCAGGGCACCCGCCTGCTGACCCGGACAGAAGACGCGCAGGCGCCGCCGCCGCCGCCGCTGTAAAGGCGGAAGGGGCGGGACACCCTTCCGCAGACAGCCGCCGACCGGAAGCGAGAGTTGGCGGGGGACGCCAGAGGGAGGGAGAGAGAAAGGAGGGAGAAGACTGAGGGACAAGGGGAGGGGGAAAGGGAGGAGGATGGAAGGGGGAGGGAAAAGGCGGACGCACCCCGATCATCTGCCCTGTGACGACAAAGTGAGTGCTTCTATCCCGAGTGTGAAGCTACGTTGGCGCATGCGCGGCCCTGGGGAGGGTGGGGCGAAGAGGCCTCGGCGCTTGCGCCATAAGCGCGTCTTCCACTCGGCTCACGGAAGCTTCTGTTGGCGCTCCGCTGCCCGCTCTTTTTGGTATCATGGCGACGGGTGTTTCAGGTGGTTGACGGATCCGCCCGGCCTGCACTGCTTCGGTCAGCCGAGGGGCGGATGGCTTCAAGCCAGCTAGGTGTTTCCTCTACTTCGAGGTCCTCTGTAAAGGGGAGCGCAGCATTGGAAAGGCCACACAAAGAGCCTGAGCCTCGTGGCATTGGCAGTATTTGTTGAGTTACAAAACCACGACTTTGTCTACTTAAAGAAATAAACCTCCACTCAAAGTGCGAGGATAAATATTAAGTGGGATGTATATGGTCGGTGACCTTTTTGTTCTCAGGAATAAATCATGTGACTGGGTTTACCCTGTTATCATGCCTATAATTGCTCTGACTTGTTTTTCCACCATTAATGATCTCCAGGCTACTTTGCATATTGATTTAAGTCTTAAAAAAATGAGATACAGTTGTACAATATGAATCACAACTTTTAAAAGTTACGCCCCATTCATAGTTATTAGAAAACATTGGCGATATTCCCAATGCTGTAAAGTACACCCAATAATTGGTACATGTTAGTCCCCTGCCCCTACCTTGCCCCTCCTCGCCCCTCCTCTTTTCCCTCTCCCCACTGGTAACTAGTTTGTTCTCTCTTTTCTTGTTATATTCACTAGTTTTACTTTTTTAGATTATACAAGTGATATTATACAGTATTTAAACTTTCTCAGTCTCACTTATTTAGCTTAGCATAGTAACTTCCCAGTCTGTCCAAGTTGTTGCAGATGACAAATTTTCATTCATTTCTGTAGCTGTGTAGTATTCTGTTGCCTGGTGTGTGTGTGTGAGTATTAACTCTTTTCCATTTGTCTGTTGATGGACATTTAGTTTGCTTCCATGCATGCTAATCTCTTGTGTCCCATTCTTTGCAATCTTATGGACTGTAGCCACCAGGCTCCTCTGTCCATGGGATTCTCCAGGCAAGAATACTGGAGTGGATTGCCCTGCCCTTCTCCAGAGGCTTTTCCTGACCCAGGGATCAAACCGGTGTCTCTTAACATCTGCTGCACGGCAAGAGGATTCCTTCTTACCACTAGCGCCAGCTGGAATGCTGATATGCAATTGGGGTGCATATAGCTTTTCAAATTACTGTTTTCATTTGGGAAAGATAAATACTCAGGAGTGGAATTACTGGGTCATATGGTAGTTATACTTTTAATTTTTTGAGAACTGTCCATACTTTTTCCAACAGTGAATGCACCAATTTACATTCCTACTAAGTGCACAAGAGTTCCCTTCTCTCCACATTCTTACCGACATTTATTATTTGTGGTATTGATGAAAACCATTCTGACAGGTGACTTCTCAGGTAGCTCAGCTGATAAAAAAATCCACCTGTAATGCAGGAGACCCCCAGTTCATTCCTGGATTGGGAAGTTCCATTGGAGAAGGGATAGGCTACCATTCCAGTATTCTTGGGCTTCCTTGTTGGCTCAGATGGTAAAGAATCCACCTGCAATGTTGGGGACTTGGGTTCGATCCCTGAGTTGGGAAGATCCCCTGGAGGAGGGCTTGGAAACCCACTCCAGTATTCTTGCCTGGAAAATCCCCATGGACAAAGGAGCATGGTGGGCTACAATCCATCAGGTGGCAAAGAATCAGACACAACTGAGTGACTAAGCACAGCACATCACGTTCTGTCAGGTATGACACTGATATGATATCTCGTTTGGTTTTGAGGTGATATCTCATTGTGGTTTTGATATGCGTTTCTCTGATGATTTGTGATGTTGAACATCTTTTCATGTGCCAGTTGGCCATCTGTTTGTCTTCTTTGGAAAAACATCTCTTCACATCTTTAATAAGTCTTTTATTAAAGACTTAATCCTAATAATCTATAGCTCTTATTTTACTTTTGATAATTAAGGAAACTTCAACGAAGAATGGCATTATTTATAAAATGAAATTTTGTGCAGACACTGAAGAACTACCAAGGATTTAATGGCCCATGCAAATACATAACAAAAAGTGACTTAATCGTAATACTAAAGTAGTATAACTATATAGTATAAAAAGTAAATGGTAATAACCTCCACTGACTGGATGGGGAATGTTTTTCCTCTACTTCTTTGCAATCTTGTATTTTCCAAATTTTCTGCAGGAAGTATTTATTTGTAGAAAAGAATTTTAAAATTATATATAGCCCATGTTAAATTGGCATCTTTGAAATCCAGAACAGAGTAAGTCACATCACTTTTAAAAAAAAAAAAAAAAGGTCCCCAAACTTTACTTTCTTTAAGGCTTTGTCTATAGTTAGGCCTTCTGGAAGGTGAACTAAGGGAAGGGGAACTAAAAGATTGCTTGGGCCTCATAATTTACAATTATATGCATTTTCAAAAAATGACTACAAATTTCAAGGGATGATCCAATCTAATATTTATCTGGCAGGTAACTCATTTGCTCATATAGCAACGTTTATCTCTTGAATAATTAGCATAGCACTGGTAACATAAATTGATCTATATGTTGTTTTGATCTATGTAAATGTCCTTTCAACCTCAGGCACAAGTGGAAAAGATTCAGCTATCAAATCTAATGGAGAAATGTTTTGCTAAGTTCTGTTGGCTTCTGTGTGTTAGTTGCCAAGTCGTGTCCAGTTGTATGCGACCCCATGGGGTGTAACCCACCAGGCTCCTCTGTCCATGGGATTTTCCAGACAAGAATCCTGGAGTGGGTTGCCATTTCTTTCTCCAGAGTCTGTTGGCTTGTAAATATATATAAACAACGTTGGACATAATGCAAAAATACAAAACATAAGGCAAGTTTTTTTTCTCCCCATTTCTGGTTGCATCATTATACCCACCATTATGTGGGTATCACCACATCATTATGTGATAGTTCCTTAAGTCAGAGATCCCCAAACCCTGGTCTGCAGACTGATGCCAGTCCATGGCCTATTAGGAACCCAGGCCACACAGCAAGAGGTGAGCAGCAGGCAAGTGAAGCTTCATCTGCTACTCCCCATTGCCCACATTACCCCTGCCTCTGTCCCTGGAAAAATTACCTTCCACGAAACCCATCTCTGTTGCCAAAAAGATTGGGGACCACTACTTTAACCGGGTTGGTATTCCAGCGTTTTCTGAGACTGGTCAAGTAATTTGCTTTCAGGGTTTTTTTTTTTTTTTTTTGCTGTTGTTGTTATTCTAGTGATCTGAGTGATCATGATATATTTTTTCTAATATACTGTTTTTATTTTTTTTAGTTTTTTGTTTGTAGAAAAGATTAACTTCTTGTTTCTTCTTTTCTAATTAAAAAGTCCATTTTGACTGAAATAATAGACCTGTGTGCCTGGGTCCCTTGTTTTTAGCTGGATCCCTTGTGATTAGCCAGGCCCCTTATGATTGTAGCACCCCCTAACATTTAACAACTGGACTAAAATAAATTCTGATTGGGCCTTGTTGCAGAAAGGCAATGGCAACCCACTCCAGTACTCTTGCCTGAAGAATCCCATGGACGGAGGGAGCCTGGTGAGCTACAATCCATGGGGTCACAAAGAGTCAGACACAACTGAGCGACTTCACTTTCACTTTTCACTTTCATGCACTGGAGAAGGAAATGGCAACCCACTCCAGTATTCTTGCCTGGAGAATCCCAGAGACGGAGGAGCCTGGTGGGCTGCCATGTATGGAGTCGTACAGAGTCGGACACGACTGAAGCAACTTAGCAGCAGCAGGCCTTGTTTGCTCACGCATGTTGGCTCCTTGCTCCCTGCCCAGTACTCCTTGTTTTCATGATCTAACTTTTAGCTGCTGAAATGCTATTTCTTGGTCAGGCAGGAGGAGATAACACCAGAGTCACAAGGAGAATTTATGAGTTTGTATTGCAGAAGAAATGGATGACTTTAAGGATAAGATATGATCAGCTGCTGGCACCCAGAAGTCTGGTTGTACCAGTGGTTTTCTGAGACTGAAGAAACATAGATTTCCCCCCTCAGTTCCCTAAAACTCCCTCTCTCTTGCTTCCTAATCATGTAAAATTCCCCAAATTAGCTTCTTTGTTATGGGGAAGCTAAGCAATCTTGCTTCTATTGTTCTCACTTTGGCCAAATCTAATAAACCTTTCTCCATGCATGCTGGTGTCTCAGTACTTGGTTTGGGCTGCACGTTGGACACCCAAGCTTGAATCTGAGAGGTTTGCCAACACTTGTATAACTGAAAGCTTTCTTACATTTTTAATCTAAAACTTACCTTTTCAGATGAGGTTCAAATGGTTGAAATGACTTTTCCAGACTCCTTGATATCGTTCCAGTTCCTTTTCCTCTACTATGCTCTGCCATCATAGTAGCTTTACCCACCTAGCTTTTTATTCAGCACAACATCATTATCTGTGTGTGTGTTGTAGATGTGTAAGATTGCCAATGTTAATCTGTAAAAGAGCTCTATTTAATTGGCTTAAAGGAAATTAAGCACTTATATAAATACTCAGAAATATTTAAAAAACTAACCCAAATGAACTTCAGGGTCATGAGATCTAAGATTAATGGTTAATGAATGAAATTAAGTTGTTGGCTTAATTAATATAGATATGTCTTTAGAGTTATTAACATTAAGTATAATACTTTTATTATTTCTGTTGTTGTTCAGTTACTAAGTCATGTCTGATTTTTTGCGACCCCTTGGACCGCAGCATGCCGCACCTCCCTGTCCTTCACTGTCTCCCAGAGTTTGCTCAAGCTCATGTCCATTGAGTCAGTGATGCCATCCAACCATCTCATTCTCTGTTGTCCCCTTCTCCTCCTGCCTTCAACCTTTCCCAGTATCAGAGTCTTTTCTAAAGAGTCGGCTCTTCACATCAGGTGGCCAAAGTGTTGGAGCTTCAGCATCAGTCCTTGCAATGAATATTCAGGATTGATTTCCTTTAGGATTGACTGGCTTAATCTCTTTGATGTCCAAGGGACTCAAGAGTCTTCTCCAGCACCACAGTTTGAAAGCATTGGTGCTTCAGCTCTCAGCCTTCTTTCTGGTCCAGCTCTCACATCCATACATGATTACTGGAAAAACCATAGCTTTGACTAGATGGACATTTGTCAGCAAGGTGCTGTCTGCTTTTTAATATGCTGTTGAGGTTTATCATATCTTTTCCTCCAAAGAGCAAGCCTCTTTTCATTTCATGGTTGCAATCACCATCCACAGTGATTTTGTTTTGGAGCTCAAGAAAATAGTCTGTTACTATTTCCACTGTTTCCCCATCTATTTGCCATGAAGTGATGGGACCGGATTCCATGATCTTAGTTTTTTGAATGTTGAGTTTTAAGTCAGCTTTTCCACTCTCTTCTTTCACCTTCATCAAGAGGCTCTTTAGTTTCTCTTCACTTTCTACCATTAGGTTGGTGCCATCTGCATATCTGAGGTTGTTGATATTTTCCCCAGCAATCTTGATTCTAGCTTGTGATTCATCTAGCCTGGCATTACACATGATTTACTCTGCATATAAATTAAATAAGCTGGGTGACAATATACAGCTATGTATTCCTTTCCCAATTTTGATCCAGTCCATTGTTTCATGGCAGGTTCTAACTCTTGCTTCTTGACTTGCCTATAGATTTCTCAGGAGGCAGATAAAGCGGTCTGGTATTCCCATCTCTTTAAGAATTTTCCAGTTTGTTGTGATCCACACAAAGGCTTTACCATAGTCAGTGAAGCAGAAGTCGATGTTTTTCTGAAATTTTCTTGCTTTTTCTATGATCCAACAGATTTTGGCAATTTGAGCTCTGGTTCCTCTGCCTTTTCTAAATCCAGCCTGTACATCTGGAAGTTCTACTAGAAGTCAAATAAGATTTTATTATTCCTGTTATAAAATTTTCCAGCAAGAAAAATAACTTGATGTGATGAAAGTATTAAATAAATTAAATGTAAATGAGATAACAGATTGATAACAGATTGTAACATTTACTTACCTTTTAAGTAATGTTATAACTTTCTATATTAGCTTTTGAATTTTTTAATATAAATTTATTTATTTTAATTGGAAGCTAATTACTTTACAATATTGTATTGGTTTTGCCATACATCAACGTGAATCCGCCACGGGTGTACACGTGTTCCCCATCCTGAGCCCCGCCCCTCCTCCCTCCCCATACCCCTCTGGGTCATCCCAGTGCACCAGCCCCAAGCATCCTGTACTATGCATCAAACCTCAACTGGTGACTCATTTCATATATGATAATATACATGTTTCAATGCCATTCTCCCAAATCATCCCACCCTCCCCCTCTCCCACAAAGTCCAAAGACTGTTCTATACCTCTGTGTCTCTTTTGCTGTCTCACATACAGGGTTATCATTACCATCTTTCTAAATTCCATATATATGCATTAGTATACTGTATTGGTATTTTTCTTTCTGGCTTACTTCACTCTGTATAATAGGCTCCAGTTTCATCCACCTCATTAGAACTGATTCAAATGTATTCTTTTTAATGGCTGAGTAATACTCCATTGTGTATATGTACCACAGCTTTCTTATCCATTCATCTGCTGATGGACATCTAGGTTGCTTCCATGTCCTGGCTATTATAAACAGTGCTGCGATGAACACTGGGGTACATGTGTCTCTTTTACTTCTGGTTTCCTCGGTGTGTATGCCCAGCAGTGGGATTGCTGGGTCATAAGGCAGTCCTATTTCCAGTTTTTTAAGGAATCTCCTCACTGTTCTCCATAGTGGCTGTACTAGTTTGCATTCCCACCAACAGTGTAGGAGCATTCCCTTTTCTCCACACCCTCTCCAGCATTTATTGCTTGTAGACTTTTGTTACTTATTGTTACTTTGGTTAAGAAAACAAGCATTGTCCCACAATGATCTATGATCTTATTGACTAAGTGTTTTGAAATCTTTTGATATTTTTGACAAACTTCTCACAGATCAGATTCTAATTGAAGTTTCATTGACCTTTGTGACTTTCTAAAGGGCCCCTGGAATACCTCAAAAGATTTGTTTTCTCAATAAGATTTGGTCTTGTTTGGTGTGTTAAATTACATGGAAAATGTTGTCCAGTGAGTGCTAATAACCTTCTTATGCTGTATTAGGTAAACATGATATGAATGTTCTAGAGATTGTGTGAAATTCATAAAAGTTGATTGTGTCCTAGTAAAATGTTAGCAGTAATAATTCTACTATTATCCTAATATGTCTTTTGCCACAGCAATAACCAACTTTGTTGATTACATTGTAATCAGCTTTCTAACCTTGCCAAGTCTTTTGTCATTTATAGTTATTATTTTACTGATGTTTTTGCAAAAAAAAACACAAATACTTGATCTTCAAGAAGATTCATAGAAAGAACTTTATGACAAACACAAGCTTCTGATAACTTTTAGGTCATAGTGCTGAACTGGGTAAGAAATGAAAGAATTCTAATGGAAAAACCTGATGGTTTCATAAAACTGTTAACAGAATATTAAGATCAAGAATTAGTCACATAGGACTGAGGGAAATGATGAATATGGTTATAATATTTTTGTGTTTTTTATCTGAAATATTACTGATTTTTAATCATTCCCTTGAGTTATTTATGACTTACAACAATTTGGTAAATTATGCCTTTATAAGTAGAATTGTAACCGTTATCTTTTCTCTCTAGCTGTTCTCTCCAGAAATTGCAAACTCTTATGTTCCCAGCAGTTTTATCAGGTCAATAAGAAAGGCCACTTCCTGGGAGGTGCAGGAATTGCAAGATATCTTGAGGACCTTAAGAAGACAGTCTGTAGCTATTGCAGGCAGAATGTGATGGCAAGCCCTTGACATGATTTTCCCAGCCTTGATGCCTCTTAAAAGTTTACTTTGAGATTCCTTATAAAAATTTCAGCTTAGCCAACTTAAAGAGCCTGTGTAATTGCAACTCCTGTTTCTGACACCCAACTTCAACTTAGACCAACACTACCAGACCAGGACAAAATGATGATGTCATCTGAACTAGAGAGCTGACCCAAGTTACTGGACCAGGACTATGTACTAATTACTTTGATAATTGTTCATATCTTACTTATGAACAAAATTTATTTATTCCTTGGGCTCACTCATTTGCAAATTTCAAAAATCAATCCAGTTGGTGGACGTGTGGCCAATTACCTGCATTCAGTATTCCTAGGTGACCTTGGTAGATTTCTCCTCTCCAAGGTTCTAGTTGAATGGCTGTTAGACATTTTAGCTTAGAAGAAAGAAGCTCTAGTACCGTGCAAGCTACCATTACTGCCAGTATTACTAAGTGAGATCTTCTTACTTGGCCAATTTAACCTGCTTTGAACCTGGCCATAAACATTCCTTTTCACCAGATGTTAAATATTGGGTAGTTCCTAAAAGGATCAGTAGATTTGTGGAACAAGTTTATGGCCTTGGCTCTCCCCAGGCTGGTTAGGAAGATGCAGAGTTGGTTTCTTTTGGGGTCAGGGTCTCCTATATGTAGCCTTGGAAACAGTGCTTGTCAATCTGCCTTTGATATTTGCATGCTGATTTTCTATCAGTTTTCTAATGGTATGATCACTTGGCCAGTATATTCATTCCTTCACTTGGAATGGAAGATACCATTAATCTCATAGTGGCTTTAACATTTACTGAGCAAACTTTGAATGATAGTCATCAAGCCAACAGTTTGCCCACTTCTGAAGTCTTTATGATGAGAAAAATGGTCTTACAAAATGGGGGAACTGATGATATAATGCATAGTGCATGTTGGATTTTTATACTTGCTGTGTCTTCTGGTGTAACTCATGACACATATGAAGAATCAAATGTCTGTTCTGAATGATCCTTTTCCCAGTTTAGTGGAAATATGAGGAAATGGTTTGGAATGGCGACCTACTCCGGTATTTTTGCTTAGAGAATTCCATGGACAGAGGAGCCTGTTGGGCTACAGTCCATGGGGTTGCAAAGAGTTGGACACAACTGAGCAACTAACACACACACACACACACACACACACGAGGATCTTGGCTTAAACCTTTGTTTAATGACATTGTTACTCCAATTGACAATTTTGATTATAGTTGGTGTGACTTATAAAGTGATAGTTTCTTGCCTTTTGCACTGTATATCACCTACTCCTATTAAAATAATGATACCTAAAAGCTTGAAACTGCTGATTACATCCATAGTTCTCAAAAAATTGATGAACATGAAAAATGCACATGTGAGGTAACACTGACATAAGTCCTATTGGACAACTTGGAATCGACCACTAGTCCATCCCAGACACCTCACTATAACACCCTAACAGGAAGGAAAGAACCAAGCTACAAAGATGCAACATGAAGGGACCTGATAGAGCCTGATAGAGCCTACAGACTTGAATGTATTCCGCTCTTCTCACAGTGAAAGTGAAAGTGAGGTCACCCAGTCATGTCCAACTCTTTGTGACCCCATGGACTGTAGCCTACCAGGCTCCTCAGTCCGTGGAATTTTCCGGGCAAGATAGTTGCCTGGAAGGTAAGCACAATCCTGGCATTGAGGGACCAAAGATTTACTCACCTAATGCTTTCCACTAAAAGACTAATGATATAAGAGGGGGAATTGATGAAATAAAGTCATATTTCATGACAAGACAAAAATTTGAACATAAAAATTTTCCTCTGCTTATTTGAGCCTCTTCCTTCCCCTTGAGTGTGTATTGTGGATCTGCATTAGCCATACCTCCTCAGAAGTAAACCTTTCCTCTTATTCTTGTAAAGGGCCAGGATGATCCACTAATCATTTTGTACATGCAGATATGGATTGTATTAACTGTCAATACATCATTTAAAATGTAACCCTTTGTCTCAAAAACATATATCACTGTGCTTTGCTTATGAACCAAATGTATTTATTGTGACCAGCTATAAGGAAACCCTTCCCCTTAAGCTAATTATGAAGTGAAGTGAAGTCACTCAGTCATGTCTGACTTTGCAACCCCAGGACCGCTACCGGACTCCTCCATCCATGGGATTTTCCAGGCTGGAAGAGTACTAGAGTGGGTTCCCATTTCCTTCTCCAGAGGATCTTCCCCACCTAGGGATCAAACCCAGGTCTCCCGCATTGTAGGCAGACGCTTTACCGTCTGACCCACAAGGGAAGCTAAGCTAATTATAGCTTACAGCAATTTGATAAATTATACCTTTGTAAGTGAAACTATAACATTTATCTTTCCTTTCTCCCTGTTCTTTCCAGAAGTTGGAAACTCTTAGGTTCCCAGCAACCTCATCAGATGAATAAGAAAGGCTGGCAGATGCAGGAATCTCAAGATTTGTTGCGGACTTCCCGGCCCATGCAGCCACAGCGTCCCTTTTTGGGCTTCCGTGGTGGCTCAGATGGTAAAGCGTCTGCCTGCAATGCGGGAAACTCAGGTTCAATCCCTGGGTTGGGAAGATCCCCTGGAGAAGGAAATGGCAACCCACTCCAGTACTCTTGCCTGGAAAATTCCACGGACTGAGGAGCCTGGTCGGCTACAGTCCATGGGGTCACAAAGAGTTGGACATGACTGGGTGACTTCACTTTCACTTTCACTTTGAGAAGAGAGGAATACATTCAAGTCTATAGCTATCGCAGAATCTCACGCAAGCCCTTGACATGTTTTCCCAGCCTTGATGTCTTTGAAAGTTTAATTTGAGATTCCTTCTAAAAATTTCCAGGATAGCCAACTTAAAAGAACCTGTATGATCAATTGTTGGCTGTTGCTGTTTAGTCACTAAGTCCCGTCCAACTCTTTTGTGACCCTGTGGACTGGAGCCCGCCAGGCTCCTCTGTCCATGGGATTTTCCAGGTGAGAATACTGGAGTGGGTTGGAGTTTACCATTCTAACAGACAGAGCAATCCTCAGAGCTTTCTCAAAGACTGTCTGCTGGGTTATAATCCTCAGGCTAGCTCAAATAAAATTTTCCTTTTTTTTTTTTTTTCTTAGATTGACTACAGTTAAGTCCCCTACCTACAAACTTTCAAGTTTTGAAGTTTTAAATATGCAAACATGCTTTCACATGTCCAATCACGTCACGTGTCTGGCATACACTGCCACGTGCGTGCATCCTCTACAAGTAGCTGTGCTTTCATGTTCTTTAATGCACAGTACTGTATAGAGCACAGTAGCACAGTATCTTTATTTCAAGCTAGATTTGCAAGAGTATATCTTCATTGAACTTCTTACTGTGCGACACGAGGAGTTTACTAAGGAAGACCTGATGGAATTGGAGGTCCAAAGAAAGAACAAAGGGAGACAAGAGGAAGAAGAAGTAACTAAAGAAATTTATGACACAAGAAATGGCAAGGGGATTTTCTCTATTTGTGAAGGCACTGATAATTTTATTTTTTAAATATTTTATTGGCTGCGCCGGGTCTTATTTGCAGCAAGCAGAATCTTCCATCTTTGTGTGTGTCTTTAGTTGCAGCATGTGAAATCTTAGTTGCAGCATGCAGGATCTAGTTCTTGGACAAGGGACCAACCCCGGGCCCCTTGCATCGGGTGCGAAGTCTCAGCCATTGGACACCAGGGAGGCCCCAGAGGAGACACGGTTAGTTTCTGAGGCACGGGGCCCAAACGTGGAATGGCACACAAAGATTGCAGTATGCAATCCAACGCCATCCATGTTGAGGAAAAAGATCTACTGCCCAGACGCCACTGGATCACTTTTTCTGAAGGATGGGCAGAGCTGAACCCAGTAAGGAACCAGAACCTGTACCATCACTGTCAGGTGGGAGTGAAACTGCAGCTCACCCTCCATCTCCTATTGCTGACGACCCTTCAGCTCGCCCATCTCCCCTCCTTCTCCCTCCTCCAGTCAGTAACTCTTCTTGCCTGTTCACTCGATGCCAGCCCCTGTGTGCAGCTGTCGTACTGTACTACTATACTTTTAAGGTACTGTACTGTAAGATTTAAAATGCTTTCTTTATTTTTGTGTTTGTTTTTTATGTATTATTTGTGAAAAGTATTATAAACCTATTATGGTACAGTGCTATATTGCCACATGTGTTACTTAACTACTTAGTTAACCGTGGCTAACTTGGACTTTGATACAAATTGCACTTATGAATGCACTCTCAAAACGGGCCTCATTTGTATGTAGGGGACTTACTGTATTGATTAATTTTTCATCAGGAATATGATCTGATTTCTTGTATTTATTGCAACAGAGCTTGATCCCAACTATTTTTAAAGTTAATCTTTTTCTGATTTTTATGTAGGGTATTTACTAAACTTTCAGTTAGGCATTTAAGAAAATCCTTTTGTTCTCCCAGTGAGATTGTCTAATTAGCCTAAGGTCATTGACTGTGATAAAGATTATGCAAATCCATGAATAACCGCAATCAGTAGTCAGAAAGACAAGTCAAACAAGATACTTTAATGGTTAATCTCATTAGAGGAAAGATAATGACACCAAAACTCCTGGTAGGAGGTCTAAGAACTTTGTTTGGGGAAGGAAATAAGGTTCCATTTCTCATAATTCTACATCATTTCTTGGCCTTTTGGCTAAGATCAGGTGTAGTCTCATAATTCTACACACTCCTTAAATGAAAGAATACAATTCTAATGGAACCTCAGGCTCCATAACTTTCACTATGTGGCTTGCTTAATTACTCAGTTGTGTCTGACTCTTTGTGACCCCATTAACTATATGGCCTGCCAGGCTCCTCTATTCATGGGGTTTTCCAGCAAGAATACTGGAGTGGGTTGCCATTCCCTTCTCCAGGGGATCCTCCCAAAGCAGAGATTGAACCCAGGTCTCCTGCACTGAAGGCAGAGTCTTTACCATCTGAGCCACCAGGGGATCTTCCCTCCATTGTGTAGAACCTTGTCAGTTACTTCCCATGGTATGTATTTTTCCATCAGTTATCAATTATGGGTGCCATTAGTTATAGATAAGGTCTTCCTTTCAAATGCAACATTACGGTTTCTTGTTTGACAGTCAACTGACATGTGTGTAACAGTGAAATTATTTTTTCAAAGGGGAAGGGCTATGAAGGAAAGAGACTTTACTTGCTCCATGAGAATCGTTCAAGAGATGCAGGAAAGTAGAATCTTAAAAATATTAATCTCTTATAAATCACATGTTGGACAATTTTTAGACTTGAACTTACTTTGTGCCATTACTCCAAGTACTAAATTATTGGAAGTTTGGAGGGAATGGGTATTGCAGGCATTTCATCTTTGTTTTTCTGTTTTTTTTGGAAACACTTGGGCCACTACTATCTGTTAAGTCACTCATTTTTTTAATGATTTTTTATTTATTAATTTATATGTGGCTGTGCTGCATGGCTTTTTGTCTCGTTGTGGTGAGCAGGGGCTGCTCTCCAGTTTCAGTGTGCAGGCTTCTCATTGCAGTGGCCTCTCTCGTCGCAGAGCGTGGGCTCCTGGGCAGTGGGCTTCGGAAGCTGTGGCCTATTGGCTCAGCAGTTGTAGCTCCCCGGCTCCAGAGCACAGGCTCAACAGTTGTGGTGCACGGGCTTCATTGCTCTGCGGCACATGGGGTCTCCCCGGTTCAGGGATAGAACCCATGACTCCTGCATTGCCAGGTGGATTCTTGACCTCTGAGCCACCAGGGAAGCCCCATTTATTTCTTTAAAGTAACTTTAACTTACACTTGAAGGATGACTTTCATAAGATGAACTTAAAAGTGAAAGTCAGTTTTTACTGAGCCTACTTAGTCCCATTTTAGTAACTGGAACTGAATATTTAGGACAACAGACATCAGGCCCTCCTGGGATTTCTCCCTGACAAGCACACGGTAAGGAATGAGGTTCGGCACACTGTTCCACCACATCATTTTGACTGTCACCAAATCTCCTGGGATGAAAAAGCTGCACTCACTGTCTCCAACACCCAGTACTCAGGGACCCAGTGCTCCCAGAATTCAGACCTCTCCTCCACTGAAACTGCCTTGCTAGCTAATTCCTACTCAAGCGTCAAGATTCAGGACAGTGGCCAGTTCAAGTCTTTGTCCCCTCAGACTGAACCAAGAACTGTTCTCTGAGCACGTGGCAATATGTGCATATCTCTATACTTGCACTTACCATAGTGTCAGAAAGTATCTTTTTATACCGTCTTTCCTAGTAGGTATAAGCTTCTCAAGGTCAGAGATGTTTTTGTCAATTACTATATCTCCAATATCTGTCAAGGGAACTGGGACATAAAAGGAACTCAATAAACTTGTTGAATTAACTTGATCTACTTTAAATGAGCACACATTTGTGTGAGAAAGAAAATTTACCAACAAATAATTGAAAAATAATGAGGTCACTGGCATATGAAATGTGTGGTCAGGGTCTTATAGGGGGTCTGAGGAGGTACCACACCGTATCCTCTTTATGATATCAAAAACTAAACTGTGAGGAAATGGATCCTAAGGTCTGAGTGATATTGTGGTTCTCCACCCAGGAGAGAGGGCTTCCCTGATAGCTCAGTTGGTAAAGAATCCACCTGCATGCAGGAGACCCCAGTTTGACTCCTGGTTCGGGAAGATTCACTTGAGAAGCGATAGGCTACCCAGTCCAGTATTCTTGGGCTTCCCTTGTGGCTCAGCTGGTAAAGAATCTGCCTGCAATTCAGGAGACCTGGATTCAATCCCTGGGTTGCAAAGATCCCTTGGAGAAGGGAAACGTTTCCCGCTCCAGTATTCTGGCCTGGAGAATTCCATGGACTGTATAGTCCATAGGGTCGCAAAGACTTGGACGTGACTGAATGACTTTCACTTCACCCAGAAGAGAATAGAACTAAAGATAAAGGGACATAGAGAAAGTTGAACCTTATACTAAACTTGTTATTAATGTTTTGTAAAACTGTATACATACCCTCGGTGATCATGGTACTTTTCTCAAGCAAGATCTTAGCAGGTCACAATTTCCCTATGAACAAAGTTGTCTGGTACCCTCCTCTTCTGGGAGATGCTTGGTTTGTTAGCTTATAGAGTCCCCTTGTCCCACTGACTACTTGCACCAATGCTCTATGTGGGAACCAGTGCTTACCTCTTTTGTGGTTCAAAAATGGCTGAATACATCTCTTGTGTTTTAGTAGCCTAGACCGTCTGGTGATCTGATTAAATGAGGGCATTTTTGTCCTTGCAGAGTGAATCAATGAGTGTTGAGACTCCTGTTTCATCCAGATATTCTGCCTCTGAAAAGTTCAGTGGGTACAGTGGCTTCTGCAAGGGAAGAATCACCAGGCAAGTCAATTTGGTGAGGAAGATCTAGCCCAGAACACACTGCTGAAGGAGCAGCCCTTTGGGATTAGGAGTCAATTACCAAGTGCCTACAAAGCACCCTGCTATTCTGACTATGCACATGCCTTCCTCTCAAGGAGGAGAGACAAATGGGAGTGAGAGTCCATCAGAAAACCCCCAACTGACTATGTATGTGCTTATGGTCATGGAAAACCATAAGGCAAGGCAGCTGGGAGAAGGAATTATATTGCCCTTTGCAAACATTTATTCAGTATCTTGTATTCACTCTAAGGAATATGCAAGTCCTGCCCTTGAGAAACTTACAGTCAAACTAGAGAGACAGCATTGTGTCCTAGTGCTAGTCAACATAAGGCAGAAAGAGAAAAAAAGGACTCCTTAAGAGAAAGAAAAAGAAAGACTTTATTCTTAGAGATGCTTATCTCTGAAAAAGAGATGCTAGAAATACTGCCAGGCAAAATGAAAGAACTGATTATCTTTTTTAAAAAATTGGGAACTGCAGAGAACTGGGTTCCTACTGTTTTCTGTGGATCAGGCTGTGATCTGGCTGTGCCAGGAAACTTGCAGTCAGTAGGGTTGCCCCAGCTGATTGACATCTTTCAAAGGTCAGGAAGATCCCCTGGAGAAGGAAAAGGCAATCCACTCCAGTCTTCTTGCCTGGAGAATCCTATGGACGGAGGATCCTGACAGGCTACAGTCCAGGGTCACTCAGACATGACTTAGTAACTATGCAGCAACAATAGGTTCCTTGGGATTCACTGAATACAAATTATAAATGTGGAGTTTAATGACATTCAAGAAAAATAAAAGAAGGAAAGAAATCTTAAAAATTAGGGCAGAAATAAATGCAAAAGAAACAAAAGAGACCATAGCAAAAATCAGCAAAGCCAAAGGCTGGTTCTTTGAAAGGATAAATAAAATTGACAAACCATTAGCCAGACTCATCAAGAAACAAAGGGAGAAAAATCAAATCAATAAAATTAGAAATGAAAATGGAGAGATCACAACAGACAACACAGAAATACAAAGGATCATAAGAGACTACTATCAGCAATTATATGCCAATAAAATGGACAACGTGGAAGAAATGGACAAATTCTTAGAAAAGTACAACTTTCCAAAACTGAACCAGGAAGAAATAGAAAATCTTAACAGACCCATCACAAGCATGGAAATTGAAACTGTAATCAGAAATCTTTCAGCAAACAAACACCCAGGTCCAGACAGCTTCACAGCTGAATTGTACCAAAAATTTTGAGAAGAGCTAACACCAATCCTACTCAAACTCTTCCAGAAAATTGCAGAGGAAGGTAAACTTCCAAACTCATTCTATGAGGCCACCATCACTCTAATACCAAAACCTGACAAAGATGCCACAAAAAAAGAAAACTACAGGCCCATATCACTGATGAACACAGATGCAAAAATCCTTAACAAAATTCTAGCAATCAGAATCCAACAACACGTTAAAAAGATCATACACCATGACCAAGTGGGCTTTATCCCAGGGATGCAAGGATTCTTCAATATCTGCAAATCAATCAATGTAATTTGCCACATTAACAAATTGAAAAATAAAAGCTATATGATTATCTCAATAGATGCAGAGGAATCCTTTGACAAAATTCAACATCCATTTATGATAAAAACTCTCCAAAAAGCAGGAATAGAAGGAACACAGCTCAACATAATAAAAGCTATATATGACAAACCCACAGCAAACATTATCCTCAATGGTGAAAAATTGAAAGCATTTCCCCTAAAGTCAGGAACAAGACAAGGGTGCCCACTTTCACCACTACTATTTAACATAGTTCTGGAAGTTTTGGCCACAGCAGTCAGAGCAGAAAAAGAAATAAAATGAATCCAAATTGGAAAAGAAGAATTAAAACTCTCACTGTTTGCAGATGACATGATCCTCTACATAGAAAACCCTAAAGACTCCACCAGAAAATTACTAGAGCTAATCAATGAATATAGTGAAGTTGCAGGATATAGAATCAACACACAGAAATCCGTTGCATTCCTATACACTAATAATGAGAAAGTAGAAAAAGAAATTAAGGAAACAATTCCATTCACCATTGCAACGAAAAGAATAAAATACTTAGGAATATATCTACCTAAAGAAACTAAAGACCTATATATAGAAAACTATTAAACACTGGTGAAAAAAATCAAAGAGGACACTAATAGATGGAGAAATATACCTTGTTCATGGATCGGAAGAATCAATATAGTGAAAACGACTATACTACCCAAAGCAATCTACAGATTCAATGCAATCCCTATCAAGCTACCAGGGGTATTTTTCACAGAGCTAGAACAAATAATTTCACAATTTGTATGGAAATACAAAACACCTTGAAAAGCCAAAGCAATCTTGAGAAAGAAGAATGGAACTGGAGGAATCAACCTGCCTGACTTCAGGCTCTACTACAAAGCCACAGTCATCAAGACAGTATGGTACTGGCACAAAGACAGAGATATAGATCAGTGGAACAAAATAGAAAGCCCAGAGATAAATCCACACACCTATGGACACCTTATCTTCGACAAAGGAGGCAAGAATATACAATGGATTAAAGACACTCTCTTTAACAAGTGGTACTGGGAAAACTGGTCAACCACTTGTAAAAGAATGAAACTACACTTTCTAACACCATACACAAAAATAAATTCAAAATGGATTAAAGATCTAAATGTAAGACCAGAAACTATAAAACTCGTAGAGGAGAACATAGGCAAAACACTCTCAGACATAAATCACAGCAGGATCCTCTATGACCCACCTCCCAGCATACTGGAAATAAAAGCAAAAATAAACAAATGGGTTCAGTTCAGTTCAGTCGCTCAGTCGTGTCCGACTCTTGGCGACCCCATGAATCACAGCACGCCAGGCATCCCTGTTCATCACCATCTCCTGGAGTTCACTCAGACTCACGTCCATCGAGTCAGTTATGCCATCCAGCCATCTCATCCTCTGTCGTCTCCTTCTCCTCCTGCCCCCAATCCCTCCCAGCATCAGAGTCTTTTCCAATGAGTTGACTCTTCTCATGAGGTGGCCAAAGTACTGGAGTTTCAGCTTTAGCATCATTCCTTCCAAAGAAATCCCAGGGCTGATCTCCTTCAGAATGGACTGGTTGGATCTCCTTGCAATCCAAGGGACTCTCAAGAGTCTTCTCCAACACCACAGTTCAAACGCATAAATTCTTCAGTGCTCAGCCTTCTTCACAGTCCAACTCTCACATCCATGCATGACCACAGGAAAAACCATAGCCTTGACTAGACGGACCTTATCAGCAAAGTAATGTCTCTGCTCTTGAATATGCTATCTAGGTTGGTCATAACTTTTCTTCCAAGGAGTAAGCATCTTTTAATTTCATGGCTGCAGTCACCATCTGCAGTGATTCTGGAGCCCAAAAAAATAAAGTCTGACACCGTTTCCACTGTTTCCCCATCTATTTCCCATGAAGTGATGGGACCGGATGCCATGATCTTCATTTTCTGAATGTTGAGCTTTAAGCCAACTTTTTCGCTCTCCTCTTTCACTTTCATCAAGAGGCTTTTTAGCTCCTCTTCACTTTCTGCAATAAGGGTGGTGTCATCTGCATATCTGAGGTTATTGATATTTCTCCCGGCAATCTTGATTCCAGCTTGTGTTTCTTCCAGTCCAGCATTTCTCATGATGTACTCTGCATATAAGTTAAATAAGCAGGGTGACAATATACAGCCTTGACATACTCCTTTTCCTATTTGGAACCAGTCTATTGTTCCATGTCCAGTTCTAACTGTTGCTTCCTGACCTGCATACAGATTTCTCAAGAGGCAGGTCAGGTGGTCTGGTATTCCCATCTCTTTCAGAATTTTCCACAGTTTCTTGTGACCCACACAGTCAAAGGCTTTGGCATAGTCAATAAAACAGAAATAGATGTTTTTCTGGAACTCTCTTGCTTTTCCCATGATCCAGTGGATGTTGGCGATTTGATCTCTGGTTCCTCTGCCTTTTCTAAAACCAGCTTGAACGTCAGGGTGTTCACGGTTCACGTATTGCTGAAGACTGGCTTGGAGAATTTTGAGCATTACTTTACTAGCATGTGAGTGAGTGTGGTAGTTTGAGCATTCTTTTGCATTGCTTTTCTTTGGAATTGGAATGAAAACTGACCTTTTCCAGTCCTGTGGCCACTGCTGAGTTCTCCAAATTTGCTGGCATATTGAGTGCAGCACTTTTACAGCATCATCTTTCAGGATTTGAAACAGCTCAATTGGAATTCCATCACCTCCACTGGCTTTGTTCATAGTGATGCTTTCTAAGGCCCACTTGACTTCACATTCCAAGATGTCTGGTTCTAGATTAGTGTTCACATCATCATGACTGTCTGGGTCGTGAAGATCTTTTTTGTACAGTTCTTCCGTGTATTCTTGCCACCTCTTCTTAATATCTTCTGCTTCTGTTAGGTCCATACCATTTCTGTCCTTTATCAAGCCCATCTTTGCATGAAATGTTCCCTTGGTATCTCTAATTTTCTTGAAGAGATCTCTAGTCTTTCCCATTCTGTTCTTTTCCTCTATTTCTTTGCATTGATTGCTGAAGAAGGCTTTCTTATCTTTTCTTGCTATTCTTTGGAAGTCTGCATTTAGATGCCTATATCTTTCCTTTTCTCCTTCACGTTTCACCTCTCTTCTCTTCACAGCTATTTGTAAGGCCTCCCCAGACAGCCATTTTTTTGCATTTCTTTTCCATGGGGATGGTCTTGATCCCTGTCTCCTGTACAATGTCACGAACCTCATTCCATAGTTCATCAAGCACTCTATCTATCAGATCTAGGCCCTTAAATCTATTTCTCACTTCCACTGTATAATCATAAGTGATTTGATTTAGGTCATACCTGAATGGTCTAGCAGTTTTCCCTACTTTCTTCAATTTGAGTCTGAATTTGGTAATAAGGAGTTCATGATCTGAGCCATAGTCAGCTCCTAGTCTTGTTTTTGCTGACCATATAGAGCTTCTCCATCTTTGGCTGCATAGACTATAATCAGTCTGATTTCGGTGTTGACCATCTGGTGATGTCCATGTGTAGAGACTTCTCCTGTGTTGTTGGAAGAGGGTGTTTGCCATGACCAGTGCATTTTCTTGGCAAAACTCTGTTAGTCTTTGCCCTGCTTCATTCCGCATTCCAAGGCCAAATTTGCCTGTTACTCCAGATGTTTCTTAACATCCTACTTTTGCATTCTAGGGACCTAATTAAAATTAAAAGCTTCTGCACAACAAAGGAAACTATAAGCAAGGTGAAAAGACAGCCTTCGGAATGGGAGAAAATAATAGCAAATGAAGCAACTGACAAACAACTAATCTCAAAAATATACAAGCAACTCCTGCAGCTCAATTCCAGAAAAATAAACGACCCAATCAAAAAATGGGCCGAAGAACTAAATAGACATTTCTCCAAAGAAGACATACAGATGGCTAACAAACACATGAAAAGATGCTCAACATCAATCATTATCAGAGAAATGCAAATCAAGACCACAATGAGGTACCATTTCACACCAGTCAGAATGGCTGCGATACAAAAGTCCACAAGCAATAAATGCTGGAGAGGGTGTGCAGAAAAGGGAACCCTCTTACACTGTTGGTGGGAATGCAAACTAGTACAGCCACTATGGAGAACAGTGTGGAGATTCCTTAAAAAACTGGAAATAGTACTGCCTTATGACCCAGCAATCCCACTGCTGGGCATACACACCAAGGAAACTAGAATTGAAAGAGACACGTATACCCCAATGTTCATTGCAGCATTGTTTATAATAGCCAGGACATGGAAGCAACCTAGATGTCCATCAGCAGATGAATAGATAAGAAAGCTATGGTACATATACACAATGGGGTATTACTCAGCCATCAAAAAGAATACATTTGAATCAGTTCTAATGAGGTGGATGAAACTGGAGCCTATTATACAGAGTGAAGTAAGCCAGAAAGGAAAACACCAATACAGTATACTAACGCATATATATGGAATTTAGAAAGATGGTTACGATAACCCTATATTTGAGACAGCTAAAGAGATGCAGATGTACAGAACAGACTTTTTGACTCTGTGAGAGAGGGAGAGGGTGGGATGATTTGGGAGAATGGCATTGAAACATGTATAATATCATATAAGAAACGACTTGCCAATCTAGGTTCGATGCAGGATACAGGATGCTTGGGGCTGGTGCACTGGGATAACCCAGAGGGATGATACGGGGAGGGAGGTGGGAGGGGCGTTCAGGAGTGGGAACTTATGTACACCCATGGCGGATTCATGTTGATGTATGGCAAAACCAATACAGTATTGTAAAGGAAAAAAAAAATTTAATTTAAAAAAAATTTTAAGAAAAAGAAAAGAGTTTCGTGCAGTGTGTCCTATTGCCAACAAACATAAAGCCCAGATAAGTTGCTCTGGTTTCTCTATACCTAGGGGAAGCACCTGTTCTCATTAAAAGTGACTCTAGCTCAGGGCTCAGAGACAATATTCCATTTGCGCATATATGATAAAAGCCTGAGACCCCTTCTCCCGGGAAGTCATGAAATAAACAGTCTTTTGGCAAGTGCTCTCAAACCATGTACCCCAAAGGGCTCCACACCTCCAAGAAGAGAAGCCAAAGAGCTGTCCTTGTGGTCAAGACCCCTAACATCTGCAGCTTTCCTGTGGAAGGCATCTTTGTGTAGACAGCAGCCTTGCCTGGTTTTTGGATATGTGTATCTTTAAATAATAAATAAGAAAAACCCATTCCTTTGTCTCAAATAAGGCAAAGATAAGTTTCAGGCTGGCTATGGCAATGGACCACCACTTCTGGTACAAAGCTGGCAAATAAGAGATCGGAGCACAACCCCACCGTCATCCCCACCCCACTTTTCGGAAACCATTATCCAGCTGCCTGTATGGGGGCTGGGCTGACAGTTGCTGGCAAAACCTCAGGAGCATTTGCTCTGCTGAGCAATCTACCTTTAGACAGACAGTGGAAGGCAGTGGGAAGTATCTGAATGTTGATTGACAAAAGCATTTGGGGGAGGCTAATGGACAAGGTAAACCCTGTAACCAGTTCCATCTCTTGGTGTCTTGTAGGGACTCAAACCATGATATAACTCAGAGAAAAAGCCTCTCTCATTTTGGGAGATCTGCTATTTGACTTATATTTATTCATGTTGAAAAGCACCATATTTTAAAGAAAATACGAAATGCAGAGGGGAAATCTATTTTAAAGCAAATAATTTTAAGTAAAAAGAAGGTCAAATATTCATTTTAAATGATTTTAATTTGATAACTTTTATGTTCCAATTCAAAAAAGAATATTGCACAAATGCTTTTGTATCACAATCGTTATTTTTTCTCACCCTGGTGAGATTTTGACAAACATAGTTGGCTTTGGGAAATAACATAGAGAATGTCTTAATTGGCTTAGTAATATCAATAGCCTGTGAAAAAAATGAAAGTAGGATATTACATTCATAGAAAAGACAAGTATATATCCATAAATTCACCTGGGTGTAGTGAAAAATAATAAGCTTTTCATGGATTTAATAAAACTTAAAGGAGACAAAATTGAGAATGCTGTGAAAATAGAATGCAGCTCACAAACTTTTCAATGCAATCTTTTGCTTTCAAAAATCCATTAAACCGGCAAGACTTCTAAGAATATTTGATCACATTATAAATCTCTTATATTGGAAAAGTTAACATCTGATATTTTTAAAGCAAAAAATCTAAATAAATACAGACCTGAATTGTTCAAATAACAAAATCTGTGAATGGTGAGGTAAAATTACCAAAATAACATAAACAAACAAAAATAACACCAGAAAAAAAAATAAGTCTTGTCATGGCACCGATAAACATTTCTGTTGAAATTTATGAATATATGACAGTTTCTCTAAGTAACAAACACAGTTTTCATCACTTATGTAGTAAATGCTGAAATTTTAAGAAAATAAAAATTTTAGTGGTCAGCAAGCAAAAATAATTCCACGAAACTTTCCCCATTTTTATGAATTCATTACAGCAATTTTTATTGTTCTTCTTTTTTGCCTTTGAATTAATATTTTTAGCAGAGGCATGGCACTGGAGTCCAGAGGCACACATATGCCTCAGGTGCCAGATGTTTTTTTAAAACACTTCCATCTTGCATTTTTGGTGTTTTTAGAATTGTTGCTCATCACATTCATGAACACACCCTACTTTAGCTATACTTTTAATTTATTTCCAGGAAAATTCAACCACAGTATATAGAAGAAAGGCACAACCATATTAATTACATTGTTTAACACCCCACTTTATACTTCCTTTGTCACTGGTTTTTAGAAGCTGTGAGTTACTTCAGTAGTGTCAGTGTTTCTGTTCATCTTTAAGCTATACACTCCACGTCATGATTTTTTTTCAAATGGTTGTCCTAAGATACAATTAATTCTTCACATTTTGTGACCATGCCAGGCATCTGATATCTGGAATATTTACAACTAACTTCATCAAACCTTAATGTTTTATGAAATACTTGAGAAAAACATCTTTGTAATCAGTACTGTCAGAACACATTCTCCTATCAAAAAGAAAGGGGCAACATAATGAATTAGTTCAACTACGCACCTTAATCTGGAAACACTGATTATGACTCTGCTTCAGAAAACATAATTATTCCATTGAAAATGGATTGTCATTCATACTGATGATTGGAGGTTTACTTAAAATAAAATATATAGAAATTATGTGAGCCTGGCCTGGGATAGTGCCAGGATTGAACACGGGGGCAGTTTTTTCAGTTGGATGTTGATAAGGGAATGGCAACCCACTCCAGTGTTCCTGCCTGGAGAACCCCATGGACATGGGAGCCAGGTGGGCTCCAGCCCATGGGGTCACAAAGGGTCAGACTCGACTGAGCAACTAACCCTTTCACACTTTCACTGGAGTATGACTATTTATAATCTTGTTTGTTTATTCACTAGATAAAGACTTCTGTGTTTATTTTCTATTCATTTTTAATATTTTATTTTTGTCAAGACAGTTTTTTATTAATGTAGATTAATTTTACTCATCTATCACTCACATTCCATTAGAGTTTAAAGAAGGGACTTAATCATAGAAGGGGCGGAAAAGAGCAACCGTCTGAGTTGCCCTGATCACACCATCATCCCCTGCAAATTTCATTATAAATGCAGGAGAAACAAAATCTTTAGATCCAAATATACATGTTACTTGTAATATTTTAAGTTAACATCAAGTAGTATTTAAAGTTTTATCTTCTAGCCTTTTCACTCTGTGTGTAATAAAATTCTCACAAGTTAAGAAAGTTATTTGCTTCAAAATAAATTCTGTGGTATATCAGAATATTTTTGCCATCAGAAGTATAAGCATTGGCAAATAGGGAATTTAACTGTGAGTCGAAAAATACAGCAATGCTAAATAAAACCCCCTTCTCACTGAAATGGCCAGTTCAGAAACATTTTCAGAAATCAAAACCCATAACAACAATTTTTAAAATCTTCACACATACACACTCTAATTTCATTAATCAGTAATGAAAGCCCTGCATGTCTGTGATGCATTCACAATTATTCATGCTAAGACAAACTTACTGTGACATTTCTCTTACTTACAAAACTCATAACTAATTTTACATAAAATACAGTTATTTAATTTTTAATACCTACTGAATGTGATTTGCTAATTCCATAAGGTATACCTTAAAACCTAATGTTTCTGTTCCATAGATTCAGTGCGTATTCCCCTCATGGTCTCAGGAACCTGGGTAATGTTGTGGACCCGAGAAATGGGCCAATAGTATTACCTGTGTGCTTTCTAGTTATCCTTGTGATGCTAACAAGCATTCTTTCTTTAATCTCGATAAAGTGACATGATACGTGATTTATGCTCCTAGAAACTGATGTGTCAACGCCTCATTTGTCTTCATAATGATCTTTTTAAAGACCTTATTGAAAACATATTCATATTAACAAAATCTTTTTTTAAAAAAAAAGCTATACTATTAGAGTTTCAAGTAGTTTTCTGATGCATATTTTCACATAAACCTAAATTCAACAGCAGGTCTGACACTGAGATTTGATTAATGCATATTGTGCTTTGAATTTTTAAAGAATATATTATCTAACCTATGGGGGTTATGAAAACATGTCCAAATTCTAGCTATCAAGAAAAAAAGTTTACGTATCTTGGGATTTCTTTTACCACTTAAAAATAAAATGCTGATAGTATCTAGGTCAGTTTTTATTTTCAATTTTTTCATTTGGATAGATTGTGAGAAATAATCTAATATCACAGTCCTTATTACACATCCTGTACATGTAAGTACATAATGCAAACAGAAATACAATAGAACTGTCAGTAAAAGCTGTCCCTTTAAGGCTTACTGGTAAAACTCACACAGCTCCTTCTATTAATTTGTTCCATATGAAAACAAATTCATCCAGGGTTTTGGGCACAGAACACCAGAAAGAGCAACTTTAGAAAACTGGCTTAAGTGTTTTAAATTAAACTCTTAAATCACAGTGTTGTTTGTTAGTGGTGAACCATGATCAGAACCAGAGAATTGTATAAACAATAATAACAGATCTTCCAGGACCTCCTGCTCTGGTTTTACCTCTTGAATTTACCCTATAGAATGTTGTACTTTCTTTCTTTTTTTTTTTTTTTTTCAGGAATAGCAAACTGATAGAAGAAAATAAGCAGAGCTTACGATTTTGAATACACCAGTACCAATACTTTGGTGAACTGACAGTGTAGTCTACAAATATATGTGCCATAGACTCTGAAGAAGGAAACACTTTAGGAAAGCTAATCACATTACAAAGTGTATTATAAAAATAAATTACACAGCATGTGCCCATGGACCTGAAAGCTTTGCCAAAGGAAGAGAAATTTGACACAAAGATTGAATTGCTCTTGCTACCTGTTTTTATATTATCAGCAAAACCATTTTCAGCTTTTATGTTTATATTCTCAAAAAGAAAATTCACTGGAAGAAGGAAATTATTTCCAGTAGTGATCAGTAGCATGGAGGACCTTAGTGATGGTGGAGGGCTGGAGATATATTATCCATTCAACAGGGATTCAGAGGAAATACACACACCCAGTATGTGCTTGGTTTACCATTTCATCTTGAGTTCATACGTAACTGGTGGATGATGATGCTTTCTATAAAGAGAAGAAAGATACAGCATTTTCAATTAGACTGAAACTAACATCAGTAGTTTACGTGCAGGTCAACACCATATCATTTCACTAACAGACCATAGGCATTAAACAACAAAGCAAAAACAGGTGCATGCACCCAGTAGCTTCTCTGGAAGTTCTGTCCTATTTTGGGGTAACTTCTTTATATTGACATAGGAGATTTACCTCTAAAATTCTTAAAGCCTTTTAGAAACCATGTCTAATATTCTAACAACATTCAATCAGTTTTACCCAAGGAAAGCCCTGAACACAAAGACAGTAATTACTACAGACAAGTTGCATAATGGAAACCAGACTATTTCCTAGAATTTCTGTTCTGAATAATATTCACATACTTTTATTTTTTTGTGTCTGTGGACTTGAGTTTTAATAAGGAAATATTTATTTTATTCCCAGGAATTCACTAGATAATATTTATCTTTATTCTCAGGAATAACAATAATATTTATATTATTATAAATAATATTTATTCCCAAGAAGTCACCAAATACAGATGACTCATTCTTATCTCTGCTTCTTTTTGTATACTCCACCTGGGAAGATGCTTTATAATTCTTCATATGCTTTTCAATTGAAATTCATTTTATAAAAGTAAATAAAAATAGATTGAGATAGTAATTAGAACAGCAGCAACAAGTGTGTAGTATTTATATTTATTTGATTCATTTCGCTTTTATCTTAACCTCGATGCCTTTGTGAACATGTATCTTTTTTTTTCTTTTCATTGTGTCATTGAGGTACTTACTATATGCCCATCACTGCTGGGCATGGGTTTCCCAGGTAGCCCTAGAGATAAAGAACCTGCCTGCCAGTGTGGAAGAGCTAAGAGATGCAGTTTGATCCCTGGGTGGGGAAGATCCCCTGGAGGAAGGCATGGCAACCCACTCCAGTATTCTGGCCTGGAGAATCCCTTGGACAAAGGAGCCTGGCAGGCTCCAGTCCAAAGGATCGCAAAGAATCAGACATGACTGAAGCCACTTAGCACTCATGCACTGCTGGGCATGGAACTACACTGGTGAGCAAAATGAAGCGTGATCCTGCATTTGCTGAGATCATAAACAGCAGAGGAAAGAAATGACTAAGCCTCAAATGGTTTCTCTGCCTGAACACTGTATTGCCTCCCTGTCAACTGTCAGGCTTCCCAGGTGGATCAGGGGTACAGAATCTGCCTGCCGTGGAGGAGATGCAGGAGACATAGGCTCAGCCCCTGGGCCGGGAAGGTCCCCTAGAGAAGGAAACGGCCCGCTCCAGTGTTCTGGCCTGGGAATCCCATGGACAGAGGAGCCTGGCGGCCTACAGCCCTTGGGGTTGCAAAGAGTCCGCACGATTTAGCGACTGAGCATGCGGTATGCTCACAAACATTAATTGAAACACACTGGTTCACTTTCACTTTTCTTCACTGGAGAAGGAAATGGCAACCCACTCCAGTGTTCTTGCCTGGAGAATCCCAGGGACGGGGGAGCCTGCTAGGCTGCCGTCTATGGGGTCGCACAGAGTCGGACACGACTGAAGCGACTTAGCAGCAGCAGCAGCATGTTGTGGACCTAGAGGTTTACTTCACACTGACCACTAGGTGGAGATATTTCCACTCTGTCTCGACCTTTCTGAATTGAATTTGGGATAAACAGATAAGCAAAATAAAATGAAATACATAATAGTATTTCATTATATACTTAATAGTAACTAGTTATGAATGTTTTGCAAAACTTTTAAGACATATATGTGATTTTTCACTGTACCAGAAACTCGGAAAAATCATTAGCTCATTTTGTCTTTTCAAAGTTGTTCTAGCCTCAATTTTTTTCAACACTTAAAAATGAATTAAAATCTTCAGGTAAAGACTAAAAACACTAAATAAAATATTATGTAGTTAAAAATCAGAGTCTCTTTTTTTACTTTTACAAGTTAAAATGCTATTTCCTACTCAACACTGTTTCTCTTTTTAATTGTTTAAAGTAGTTTTCAAAGAGTAAAAACACATAGGTCTCAGACCTCCCTAACAGAATTCAAGTATCTTCCCCATTTTCCTCCCCTAAGAGACTACAGGAAACATATGTTTAAAAGAGTGAAATCTAGAGTTGTTCTTATTGCAGATGTAATTCAGAATGTGTTTGCCTTGTTTCTTCACTAAATTCTCTCTCAAGTCCCTGGTAGGACTAATATTTCGTTTTTCTGTGATACCTTCTTCTCTCCTCTTGCGTGTGCAAACCTCTAAATTCCTAGAGTTGTCTTCTCCTAATCCTAGAGTTTTATAGTCTTCGTAATAATAATAGCTTTTCAAGATACACGCACCCCAGTATTCCTTGCAGCACTATTTACAATGGCTGGGACATAGGAGCAACCTAAATGTTCACTGACAGAGGCATGGATAAAGGAAAAATGGCACATATATACAGTGGAATACTACTCAGCCATGAAAAGCACAAAATAATGCTGGATGCAGCAACATGGATAGACGGAAAGATTGTCATACTGAGTGAAGTAAGTCAGAAAGATAAATAAATTATATCACTTATATGTGGAATCTTAAAAAAAATGATACAAATGAGCTTATTTACAAAACAAAAATAGCCACAGATATAGAAAACAATTTTATGGCTACCAATGGGCAAATGTGGAGAAGGCAATGGCACCCTACTCCAGTACTCTTGCCTGGAAAATCCCATGGACAGAGGAGCTCGGTAGGCTGCAGTCCATGAGGTCGCTAAGAGTCAGACTGAGCAACTTCACTTTGACTTTTCACTTTCATGCATTGGAGAAGGAAATGACAACCCACTCCAGTATCCTTGCCTGGAGAATCCCAGAGACGGGGGAGCCTGGTGGGCTGACATCTATGGGGTCGAACAGAGTCGGACGCAACTGAAGCGACTTAGAAAAAAAAAAAAAGGGCAAATGGGGAGGGGGGATAAATTGGGAGATTGGGATTAACATATGCCCACTACTATATATACAATAAATAATAAGGACCCACTGTATAGCACAGGAAACTCTACTCAAAACTCTTTAATGGCCTATATGGGAAAGAATCAAGGAAATATATATATATATATATATATATGAAGCAGATTCACTTTGCTGTACACCTGAAACTAACAGAACATTTTAAATCAACTATACTCTAATAAAATAATAATAATAATAGATTTTCAGATTAGTATTTGGTAAAAATACATATGGCAAAAGAGTCCATATATAGAAACAATGTCTTGGTTGGACCATTATATTTCATTATTTTTTTTTAAGGTAACAAACTGGTAATCCATGCATGGTATTATATATTAACGCTATTAATCAGATTGTGTTACTAAAAAAGTCTATCTCAAAAATACTTGATAATGCCAAATAAGAGAGCTTATTTTATTTAATTCAACTTAATAATAAAAGATGGCATTTAATATGTATGTACATACAATTTACTTAAAGGAATACAATTAAACCCAAGTTATTTTATTTTATATAAATAGGGACATATTTCACTTTGCTTCTAAATATAGTGAGACAAGATCCATATGACAGTGACTTTATCATTTGAAACTTATTAAGGATATTTATTAAATCTATGTTTGCTTGTTATCTACACTTTCTCCAAATCTATAAGCTGACTCAGATAAGAATCGCCCAGCCAATGCACAAACTTGTGAGAAATTTTTTAAAAGGTTGCTTTAACGCATTAAATTTTGAGGTGACTCATTACACAGCTGAGCTGTCTGATTCAGAAGGAGTCCAAGGTTGCCAGCAAAAAAATAAAATAAAAATAAAAGTGCTTTAGGGATTCAATACAGTTCAGTTCAGTTCAGTCGCTCAGTCATGTCCGACTCTTTGCGACCCCATGAATCACAGCACGCCAGGCCTCCCTGTCCATCACCAACTCCCGGAGTTTACTTAAACTCACGTCCATCTAGTCGGTGATGCCATCCAGTCATCTCATCCTCTGTCGTCCGCTTTTCCTCCTGCCCCCGATCCCTCCCAGCATCAGAGTCTTTTCCAATGAGTCAACTCTTCGCATGAGGTGGCCAAAGTACTGGAGTTTCAGCTTTAGCATCAGTCCTTCCAAAGAAATCCCAGGGCTGATCTCCTTTAGAATGGACTAGTTGGATCTCCTTACAGTCCAAGGGACTCTCCAGAGTCTTCTCCAACACCACAGTTCAAAAGCATCAATTCTTTGGCGCTCAGCTTTCTTCACAGTCCAACTCTCACATCCATACATGACCACTGGGAAAACCATAGCCTTGACTAGACGGACCTTAGTCGGCAAAGTAATGTCTCCGCTTTTGAATATGCTATCTAGGTTGGTCATAACTTTTCTTCCAAGGAGTAAGCGTCTTTTAATTTCATGGCTGCAGTCACCATGTACAGTGATTTTGGAGCCCCCCAAAATAAAATCTGACACTGTTTCCACTGTTTCCCCATCTATTTCCCATGAAGTGATGGGACCGGATGCCATGATCTTTGTTTTCTGAATGCTTTAGGGATTAGTATCATTATATGTGTTTTTTTTTAAGGTGGGATTTCCAAGTCCCTTCCTGTTTCTTTATGATTTAGGACAATAAGATAATATTACAAACTTTATTGAAGTTATAAATTCTGTCAGCAAATCTTAATTTATCTTCAATTCTGTCCTCAACTCAGAATAAGACCCAAATAGAGGACCAAAGGCCACAGTTCAGCTTCAATCAGCAAACTCAAAAGAGCAAAGCACTTAAATTTGGGGCCCTCTGATGTGTAGGTATTTACCAACAATTTCTGTTTTTCTAATTGAAAGAAGAGCTGCTGCTACTGCTAAGTCACTTCAGTTGTGTCCAACTCTGTGCAACCCCATAGATGGCAGTCCACCAGGCTCCCCCGTCCCTGGAATTCTCCAGGCAAGAACACTGGAGTGGGTTGCCATTTCCTTCTCCAATGCATGAAAGTGAAAAGTGAAAGTGAAGTTGCTCAGTCGTGTCCAACCCTCAGCAACACCATGGACTATAGCCTTCCAGGCTCTTCCATCCATGGGATTTTCCAGGCTAGAGTGCTGAAGTGGGGTGCCATTGCCTTGTCCAAAAGAAGAACACAACTTCTAAATCTTAATCAACATATACACATGGGTTTGTTGCATTCTTACATATAATTTTATATTAACAGTTGATCAAAGGACTTACAAACATTTTCCATTATATATTTCTCTCAAGTGTTACCTTGAGGTTTTTTTTTTCTTAAGAAACTTCAGGTAACACATTAAATAATTGTTTGCTTTCATGATATTATTGTGAAATGATGTGGCTTATGAATCCATTCTTTTATTACACTAGCTGTTAAGTGACTTCCATGGAAAGGATGCGTTGTTGTTGTCACTGTTCAAATGCTAAGTCATGTCCGACTCTTTGGGACCCCATGAACTGAAGCCTGCCAGGATTCCCTGTCCTCCACCACCTCCCTGAGCTTGCTCAAAGTCATGTCCATGGAGTCAGTGATGCCAGCCCACCATCTCATCCTCTGTCGTCCCCTTCTCCTCCTGCCCTCAATCTTTCCCAGCATCAGGGTCTTTCCCAATGAGCTGGTTCTTTGCATCAGATGGCCAAAGTGTTGGAGCTTCAGATTCAGCATCAGTCCTTCCAATGAATATTCAGGGTTGATTTTCTTTGGGATTGACCAGTTTGATCTCCTTGCAGTCCAAGGGACTCTCAAGAGTTCTCCAGCACACAGTTTGAAAGCATAAATTCTTTGGCACTCAGCCTTCTTTATGGTTCAACTCTCACATCCATACCAGACTACTGGAAAAACCATAGCTTTGACTACGTGGACCTTTGTCAATTCCTAATTACACTTGACTTCTGTCCTTACAAGCATGACTTATTTATCCTCCATGGGTGGTATCCCCAAAACTCCTGGCCAGTCAGATGACTTGAGATCCAAAGCTGTATACATAAGACAGGATTGGGGGGGAAATTTGGGGGAGAATGTCTCTTGAGTGCTAGAGTGGGGCAATCTGGCAACAAATTAAATTCTAATTCCTCCCAGGAGAGCCCCTTCAGCTAAGAAGTAAGAAAGATGTATTCCTTGCAAAGTCAGTGCCTTCCTCCTGAGCAATGCCTATGTTCATGCTCTGCCATACTCAAGAGAACCCTTGAGCTCTAAATTTTAAAAATCAGCTCTAGTAAATGAGACCACATCACTTAGAAAGCCTCCAAACTCACCCACCAGAGACAAAACAGAGCAAAAGTTCGACTTGTAGCAGGATTTTGCATTAGTAAAGAAGGGCTGCTTCATTCACAGGAAACCACCCACTAAGTTACAGGAAACAGTTTCTGTTGGTTTCTGCATCAGCTTGGCTGGCGGATGGCCTGTTCGCCTGTTCCATGGCCCCTGCTCCCAGGGGATCTGCCTAGAGATCCAGACACTGGCTTAGGGCTCTACTGTTCTTCTTCCTTTCTTCCTTCTTCCTGGGGGTTCCTTCTACCAAACCCCAGCTTTGAACTCGCTGCCTGCCCTCCAGCAAAAATGTCCTAGTTCTGTACACCTTTTGGAAGTAGGGGTGCCTGGATATTGTTTACTTTTAAGGTTTATTTTAATAAACTGCTTCAGTACTCTCTTGTTATTATCACATTCAGACATTATAATCAGAGTTCTGATAAAACATCTGTTTTAAATAGGAAGTCCAATAAACTTCCTCTGTGGACTTGGACTTGTAGTTCTTCTGGATTCAGCTCAACTAATTAAAAACACTTCCGCTAATCAGTTTTGTCATTTGTTTCAGGAAACTTTTGAAGCAGATGACACAACGTCTCTGGAGCTTTCTCAACCACGTAAGTTTACTTGCTTCCTTCCAGAACATTTCCCACTCCATCATCAGACCAAGTCCTCACCCCCGCCCCCCCCAATGCCCTCCCTGCTCCTAGGTGGCAGGAGTAACTAATCATCACAGTTACGACTGATGGCTTCTTTTTCAGGCAAGCTATTTGTTCTCTCTCACACAGATTACTGTTCCCCAGATACAAACAAATTGGAACTAGTTATCCCATGCGTGCGTGCCTGATAAGTCACTTCAGTCATGACCAACTCTTTACAGCCCTATGAACTGTAGCCTGCCAGGCTCCTCTGTCCATGGGAGTTCCCAGGCAAGAATCCTGGAGGGGGTTGCCATGCCCTCCTCCAGGGGATCTGTCTAATCCAGGGATTGAAACTGCATCTCGTACGTCTCCCGCATTGGCAGGTGTGTTCTTTACCACTAGCACCATCTGGGAAGCCCAGCCACCTGGGAAGCCCCGTTATCCCACAGGTAACATTAATTATAAATAAAAGTAAATGGTTGGAAAATATTAAGTGCTTGAGCCAAGCGTGCTCAGTTTCCACCTTTTGGACACAGGTGCTAGATACTGGATGCTGAGATCGACTTACATTGACATAAGTCTACAGCTGATCCTAGGATAGCACGGAATATAACATTATGTGTGAAAATTGAGTGGCAGCTGTGAGTTTTAGATAAGGCCAATATTTATCGAAGTGCTGTTTTGAGAACTTTAACACAGAGTTACCATGTGCTATGCTGTGTGACTATGCTAAATCACTTCAGTTGTGTCCAACTCTGCAACCCCATGGACTGCAGCCCACCGGGCTCCTCTGTCCCTGGAATTCGCCAGGCAAGAATACTGAAGTGGGTTGCCATGCACACCTCCAGGGGATCTTCCCAACCCAGGAACTGAACCTGTATTTGCTGCACTGCAGGCAGGTTCTTTACCTCTAGCACCACCTGGGAAGTCCCAAGAGTTTCCATAAAGATAGCTCAATATCTCAAAGCTTTGGCAATATTATTTTGGCCCATTGAGTGGGTATTTTTATCTATAATACACTTTGCTCATTTGAAGTGGTCTCATCATATGAAATCATGAATAAAATACTAGAAGAAACGGAAACCCTGGTTCCATCATCGAGAAGACAGACACTGTGAGCCTTGGGGTTTATTTGTTTTGATTTTGTTTTCATCTTTAATAATAGGGATAGTTATTCTGTTGACTTCTAAAGTCTGGTTCATTTCTAAATAGTCCTTGACTTTGCAATTCTATCCATTACATATACATAGTATTAATACAAGTAAAGAGGTCAAAACTATTTTTGCTGGGTAAGCAACCTAACTATTAGTTTTTAGGAAAAGCATTATGACAGAATCTTTTAAATTGCTTACTGAATATGAAGCATATCATATTATCGCTATAAGCAGGAATGTCAGAATCATAACAGATAATAGCTAAATGTAAGCCGTAAGCCAAGGTGAAGTGGTTTGCCAAAGGTTACACTGCCTTCCTCTGATCTCTGGTCGGTCCCATGTCCATTCAGCAATCCACCTTCGCTCCGTGTTCACCTTAATAACTATCTGCAATCTAAATCCTGCATATGGTGGTGGTGTTCAGTCCTTTAAAAGGACAGCCTCTCTGATCTCTTTTGGAGGTCCGGCATGAAACTAAAGAGCATGACAAATCACCTGAAACCTTTTCTTTCCTGAACTCCTCTAGGGGAGTCGGAAAGGATGAGCCATTTGCAATTCATTCAAGTATGTTTATAATTCACAAGAAGCTCTCAGGTCCCCTTAGTTCTTCACATACATGATGGCTTCAGAGGTGAGAACTTCCCAATCTGGGACTCCTGTTTGTTTTGAATCCATTATCTGCGATGGTAATGATGCTTTTGAACTGTGGTGTTGGAGAAGACTTTGGAGAGTCCCTTGGACAGCAAGGAGAACCAACCAGTCCATCCTAAAGGAGATTAGTCCTGAATATTCATTGAAAGGACTAATGCTGAAGCTGAAGCTCCAATACTTTGGCCACCTGATGAGAAAAGCCGACTCTTTGGAAAAGACTCTGATGCTGGGAAAGATTGAAGGCAGGAGGAGAAGGGGACGACAGAGGATGAGATGGTTGGACGGCATCACCGACTCGATAGACAGGAGTTTGAGCGAGCTCCGGGAGATGGTGACGGACAGGGAGCCAAGTGTGCTGCAGTCCACGGGGTCACAAGGTCAGACACAACTTAGCGACTGAACAGCAGCCACCTGCCACGGTGCCTTTGAAGGGAAACAGAAGCGGCTTACACCACCCGGGATGGCAGCACTTGGATTTTCCCCCAATTCCACCCTCTCTTTCCCTCCGTGTCCTCAGGCGTGAAGTGTTGGCATCCTCCCCGTCGCTCTCACAGGTTTGTACTGCAGACCAAAGAGGAAGCAAGGACGCCTCTCTCTCCTCTAACTCCTAGCCATCCTTCAGCTGCTGGTTTTCTCCTCTACAGTCAAGCGCCCGGTTTTGTTTTGTTGACAACATTTTCCATAAAAATGTTAAAAAAAAAACAAAAAAAAAAGGACAGGCTTTAAACCCTGACTTAGATTCTGAAATAATGGCCTGTCTGTGACGAGACTTGTGACTAAACCACTGGCAGCCACCGCCACGCCTTCATGGAGGGTGATGCTTTTAAAAGAGACTTTGGAGAGAGAAAGACAGAACCACCCGAAGGAGATGCCGGAGGAAGGGCAGCTTCCACGGAGAGCAAGCAAGTCGAGCAAGTCAAGCGAAGGTGAGCTGGCTGCTCTGCAAGGCATTCTGTGCGCCTGGGGGTGGGAGTTCAGCTGGGGGCAGGCAGGGCGGGGCGGTCAGGAGCCAGGTCACAGATCCTCGGTGCCATATGGTCTTTTAGCGTTGACTGATATTTTAACTATGCATACGAATTACTTTAACAGAAATAAGGATGCATTAAAGAATAAATGGGAAGCGGAGGCAGACAAGCCTGAGCATCCTGTCAATGGCTCCACGGGTCAGGGAAGACAGAGGAGTAACTCGCCATAGAGGATGACACGTCTGAAGGAAGAATTGTGCTGAGATGGAAGGGGCCGGTGCACTGATGTCCTGTGTGGACATAACAGGTGGAAAAGGGAAGCTGAAAGAGCAGAGGGTGAAGAGATGGCCCATCATGAAACCCTGAAGGAGATGGTAGCAGGGAAACGCTGACCATCGTCTGGGTTGGGAAAGTTGGGGAATGATACACTCTCGGGTCCTGGGAATCCTCCCTGGGCTGGTCTTGTTCCCTCTTCTCTCTGCCCTCCTGCCTCCCACATACAAGTGCCCTTCTTATCCGTGGGATTTTTCCAGTCAGGAAAGCCTCACTCTCTCCTCAGTATTTCCAAATCTATGAGGGAAGGAGAAATTCAGATCTCTGCACATCTTACATTCACGGGCAGGTTTTTGTTTCCCTGAAATTATACTGTTCCCACACTGCACATCAAAGCTATGTCTTCACTTCTTTCTTAAAGACATTTAAGTAAGAGGTCTGGTAATGCCCTACCCTGGATGAATACACAGAAACCTCCAGACACTCCAACTGCCCCATGTTAACCTGTCCTTACTGAAAATATCATAAAGATGACAGTAGAAACTGAATGTCTCTGTTTAAGCAATTGACCCAGATGGGAAGGTTATTTTCAAGAAACTGTCAAGATCCTTTGCGCCACGTCTCATCTTGGAATGTTTCTGGTATACGCATGCTACATGGCCATGCTCATAGTATGAGAAACAGCCGACGTACACAAATGATAGTTTGTGAGTGTCTGCTGTTTCTGCATACTATGATGGCCCATGGTGAAGAATTTGCCTGCCAATGCAAAAGCTGCAGGAGATGCAGGTTTGATCCCTGGCTCAGGAAGATCCCCTGGAGGAGGGTATGGCAACCTACTCCAGTATTCCTGCCTGGGAAATCCCATGGACAGAGGAGCCTAGCGGGCTACAGTCCATGGGATTGCAGAGTCAGACAGGACTTAAGGGGCTGAAGAACAACAAGATCAGGGCTGCTCTGTAGCTCTGTGAATGGGGCCCCATGTGTCCCCACATTGTAATCTGTGGCAATGGTACCCCTCTCCCTCCCAGGATGAGATCTGATGGCATCTGTCCACAGTAGCCCTGGTGAGATCCCTGCTACACAATACTTTGTTCCAAAAGAGGGGGAAAAAAAACTCTCACCTTTTCACCCCATTCACTCTTACAAAAGCACATGCATCTCAAAAAAAAAAAAAAAAATTAAATTCACACATGGATGCCAAAGTTGGAGTGCACCAAATCCTCCACCTCCAACCCCCAGTGGATGTCACTTCTAATATGCAGTTTAAAACAAAGCTAGCCAATCAACGTCGAGTTGGAGCTAAAATTACAAAGGAAAACTGCCACAGCAGTTGTTCTTTATCATTTCTGAAAAGTGAATATGTGTCGTGCCCCCAAGTTTTCTTAGCGGGCTGTATCCCAAGACCCAGATGTGTAAACATCCTGTCCATGCATGGTTAAGCGTCTTCTGGGCCTTCCCTGTGGATGGAATGAGCTTCCAGGCAGAACCCCTGTAAGCGTGATGTGTGCAGGTGAAAAAGCAAAACAGCAGCAGCGACAGTTGATTAGGAGGGCACTGAAGAACGGCAGGTAGAATAAAAAAATGCAGCCTTTCACTCTCTGGACTCCTCCGTTTGTTCAGATACAACGTGTTATGGTACAACAAGACACAATGCCAGGGAGGCATTTGAATAACAGCGGAGCATCTTTATTTTTGAAGGGGATGATGTCCACTCTACAAAAGAGGGGCTCTCCCTTTCAAAAGAACATTGGAATGTCGATATTTCAAATGGCAAGATCTCTAGTTTAAACATGTTCAGAAAGTTTATGTTTTCTTTTTTCTCATTCTCCCTCTTCTTCTACCTTGAAATTCCCTTATCAGGGCATGTCGACCGTGGTTGCTTAACGTTTTAAAATATGTTTGCTGAGAACTGAGCTGTCGGCCACAGTGATCTAATTAAGTGAGTGTGAATACGGAGACGTGTCTACCTCCTTCATCCACAATTTGAGTCCAGGTTCTACAGGGAATAGGAAGTCCGGTGTGGAAAGAACTCAGAAGACAGTCTCTTTACCCTGAAGCTCAATGATTCCCTGATGGCTCAGATGGTAAAGAATCTGCCTGCAGTGCAGGAGACCCAGGTTCAATTCTTGGGTCAGGAAGATTCCCTAGAGAAGGGAAGGCTAACCATTCTAGAACTCTTGCCTGGAGAATTCCATGGACAGAGGAGCCTGCCAGGCTATAGTTCATGAGGTCACAAAGAGTCAGACTTGACTGAGCCACTAACACTTTCACTTTTTTTTTTTTTTAAGGGCTTCCCTTGTGGCTCAGCTGGTAAAGAATCTGCCCACATTGCAAGAGACCTGGGTCTGATCCCTGGGTTGAGAAGATCCCCTGGAGAAGGGAAAGGCTACCCACTCCAGTATTCTGGCCTGGAGAATGCCATGGACTGTATAAACTATGAGGTCACAAAGAGTCGGACAGGACTAAGCGACTTTCACTTTTAAACAATGGGGTAAAAACTAATCATATATCTTAAAAAAAAAAAATCTACCTTTACACAAATATCTGGAGCAGGGACTATCCAAATGATTTTGGAACCCTCACAATTGAGAAGTGGAAAACCTGTAACTAAGTACTTACTGTGTTGTTGTAAAGTTGACCCAGTTGGCTCAAAGACTTGGAAAGGTGCTGGCTACCTGAGACTTCAGATGCTAAGCAGAGGGTTATCAGCCTTGAGCTCATTTGTGGTTACTTGACTATGATGCACCACGTCCACATCAACGCAGTTAATCTCATTGACAACAGCATTTTGCATTCACTCACTCTTCATGCATATTAAAACATGCTTAAAATAAACAACAACAATACAAACACAAGTAATAATACACTTCACCACACCACACCACACACACACACACACACACACACACACACTCTCATGAACTGGTTCTGTACTTGCAAAGTATTCCACTGTGAAAATGTTTCAATTCAATTAAGCTATGCATCATGTCATTTTATGTTGTGGCAACAAAGTATCAAAATTTACTGACCGCTATTTTCTATGCATTACAACTTCTGTTGAGTTATAAAGGGCTACTTGGCAGCACCACTCCACAATTTAAATCAACTGCACACTTGAATAGAGTGTGAGTCTGACATTAATGGTTCTGAAATTCCAAAATCTTTACAATACACACAGACACACACAAATAAGTAAAACTCTGTTTTCAGAATTCCATACATTATTTCCATTTTATTTCACATTCGAATTGTTCCCTGAAATTGGCTTCGGGGCTTTGTTTTTGCAAAACTTTCGAGGCCCAGGCCCTGTGATAACTAGGAGATAGTTTCTGCTTTTTGTTTGTTTGTTTCCCACACATGAAGCAAATTTGGAGTCCGACAGAAGCAAATTACAATTGATAAACTATTTCCTATTTCAAAAGAGAGCTTCTGAAAAATCAATTATGGTAGAACAAGGCTTACTTAATTTCATTTACAATTAGGAAATAAGGCAGCAGCTTTGGAGAGGTGGTGATTCAGCTCCCCCACCCCAAGCCTCCCCAGTCTTACTGGTTCAACTGATGAGTCTACTTTCTCGAAGCAAAAATGGCTCTAGAGGTCAGGCCCTGCCTCAGGCCTATCATTCTCTGCCAAGCACGTAACGTACAGTAGTTTTGCTATTGAGTTCTGTGTCCCGGCCTCAAAACAAATCCACAAAATAGGAAAGACACATGGCTATTAGTTGATTATTTTATGAACAAGATATCGAAAACTCCAGTTAGTACACACAGCGAGTGGGCAGGGACAGACAGCAGCAGTAGCATCTGCTCGACCTACCCCCTCCGCCACTGCCCTCAGCCCTTCCCCCCTCCAGGAGAGGTAGCGCTGCTGGCTGCAGATTTCTTCAGCTCTATTTTCATAGACTGAGTCTCAGCTCGAGGCTCGAATTTGGTCAGATTTCCTGCTCCTGGGGCTGCCACTACTGGCTTTCCTGCTTTCATACCTTTTGACATAGGAATGCGGGTGGGTGTAGGCCGCTGGGCTGACCCGTCTTGTCCTGACTGCAAGAGAAGAAAAGATAGAGACACAAGGGCCATGTTGGTGAGTCTCCCCCTGGAAATGCCATCATCTGAACATAAGCACACCACAGGACCACCCACAAATGAGCCCGCCCCAGGAAGATTGTTGTTAGAAAGTCGGAGTTGCTTGCGGTCTAGCCCACTTTCGCCTTTTCCCTCTCCCTGAACGTCTATGCCCAGTGTCTTTCTGTTCTCAAGCCCCCAACCTTCACTCCTGTTTCGCAGAAAAACTACAGGCCACCTGCGTACACTCGGGCCTTTGTATCCCTCCTGTCCCCAAACCACCTCCACTTTCTTTAGATGAAGCAGCTCTCCTTTCGCCTCCTACTGAGGCCAACTCCTCTTTTTTGACACTGTTGACCACATCCTCCGTTTTGTTTTTTTGGCCTTGTGGCAGGGCATGCTAGATCTCAGTTCCCTGACCATGAATCAGACCCCGTGCCCTCTGCAGCGGAGCCGTGGAGTCCTAACCACTGGACCACCAGGAGATCTCCCTACACCCTGCTTCTTGAAACAACACAGTGATCTCAGTTCGTTTCCAAAGCTAACCATTCAGCACCACGGTAATCCAAGTCTATGCCTCAACCACTAATGCCGAAGAAGCTGAAGTTAACAGGTTCTGTGAAGACCTACAAGCCTTCTAGAACTAACACCAAAAAGAGATGTCCTTTTCATCATAGGAGATTGGAATGCAAAAGTAGAAGTCAAGAGATACCTGGATGAACAGGCAAATTTTGCCTTGGAGTGCAGATGAAGCAGGGCAAAGGCGAACAAAGTTCTGCCATGAGAACACACAGGTCATAGCAAACACCCTCTTCCAACAACATAAGAGATGATTCCTTCTTGAAGGAGTTCCTAAAACTCTCCTGCTGTGATATCTCACTTGGGTCTCCCCCATTGCCCTCTTGTCTCTTACTCCTTTTCATTCCCAAATGGCTCCCAGTTCCAGCTTGCCTGCCTTCTAAATGTGGGTACCACCGTGCTCCACCCTCAGTCCTCTTCTCATTTTCCACACTCACCCCGAAAATTACCTGAGTTGTCACCCACATGTATCTGAGACCCTGAACCTTGGGCCATCAGTTCAGTTCAGTTCAGTTCAGTCACTCAGTCATGTCCAACTCTTTGTGACCCCGTGGACTGCAGCACACCAGGCTTCCCGGTCCATCACCAACTCCCAAAGCTTGATCAAACTTATGTCCATCACGTCGGTGATGCCATCCAACCATCTCATTCTCTGTCATCCCCTTCTCCTGCCTTCAATCTGTCCCAGCATCAGTGTCTTTTCCAATGAGTCAGTTCTTCGCATCAGGTGGCCAAAGTATTGGAGCTTCAGCTTCAGCATCGGTCCTTCCAATGAACATTCAGGACTGATCTCCTTTAGGATTGACTGGTTTAATCTTCTCGCAGTCCAAGGGACTCTCAAGAATCTTCTCCAGCACCACAGTTCAAAAGCATCAATTCTTTGGTGCTCAGCTTTCTTCATGGTCCAACTCTTACATCAAACTTTCACATAACAGGGCTCTTCTTAAATGCAGATCCAGATTTCGAACTACATGCTAGACATTTCCAGGGTCCCTGAGGCATCTCAATTATAACATGCCCCAAACGTTATTTATCTTCTTACCCAAACAGTAATCCCCCGGGTTTCTCGTTTTATCCACCCCTATGGCCAAGCCAGAAACCTCCAAGCTACCTTCTGAACTCAGTGTCATGAAATCTTCAATTCTGTCTTCAGTATATCTCTGTGGCAACCCTCTTCAGTATTCTTGCCCGGAAAATCCCATCGACAGAGGAGTCTGGAAGGCTGCAGTCCAAAGGGTCACAAAGAGTCGGACATGCCTAAGCATGCACATATGCACATCCTCATTTTCACCCCCACAGTTCAAGTGTACATCTCCAGCCTAGAGAACTGCAACCATCTCTCTTCCCTCAGCCGCTGCTGCCTCCAGCTGATCCTTTAAATTGTTTTATAAACATATCTAAAACAGAAATAATGTCATTTTAAAAACCACTACCCTGTTTGTGGCTCCCTTTGCCTCCTCTCTGAGATTAAATGTCAGTTCCCTAATGAGACACACGCGTCTTCAGCATCTGATCCCGGCGTGCACCTCCTCTTCTGCTCCTGCACAGTGTCCCCAGGTCCGACCGCTGCAGCCCAAAGGGACTGCTCACTGTCTCCCACGCGACATCTCCCCACACTGCCAACCCTGTGCACATGCTGCCCTCTCTCCGTATCTGTGAACAGCTCTGCCCCCGGAGAAGACTTCTCCGCTGGTTCCTTTGTACAGCACGCCCTCACAGAACCACTAGGTGGGTTCCAATCCTGCCTCTCCCACTAAGCCAAGACCTTCAACAGTCCTCTCTACAGTCAGCACCCAACCTGGTGCCTGGAGTGCAGCTAAAACTGCACAAATGATCTAGTCTCACTATTCATCCCAAACTTCTTGTTGACCTTGATTTTATGGACGCTGATCTACCTAAAGTACGTGGGCCAGCATTTAGGCCTTAGAAATCTTAGACAGTTGTTTTAAAGTCCTACTTGCATATGGGCTTTAATCAGTAATCCAAAACGTTATTCCAGAAAGGAGGGCTGTTTCAATCTGACCCTTAAAATGGGAATAACATGTTCTAGCAGAAACTTTGCTCTAAATCACAACAATTACACCTCTGCTAACTTTTATTAAAAAAAAAATCCAAGCGATGCTGTGTTGTTTAAAAAAACAGTATTGAACCATTTGAGAAGGGTGAGCAGTTCTGAATGATATTTAGCTCCTGTGGAGCCAATAACAAAGAGCCTAACCAACAAAGCAGTTCATAAGTACTTCACTCTTTGAAGCCTGTTCTGGTCTATGCTTGTGCACAGAGAATTAAAGTAAATTATAGTGAAGATACAGGCAAATAAGCCACAGTTTCTATACTTAAATAATAAGCTTCCTGCCTTTTTAAGACTTTCTAATATCTGCTGCAGAACTTGCTCAGAAATTAGGGGTCACAATTTCTAGTCTATTAGCTTAAACTTATATCTAAACAATACATGATCTTCTATAATTTCATCTACCAATTGTTCCCAATAAATGAAGAAAATCACTGGAGGTGTTTTGAAAAACAGAATTTATTTTTAAGTTCTGGCCTTTATACTTTGGACATGCTTTCCTATAATCCATTTAGCCCTCCAGCTGGTTTTAACTAAATATTTATCAAGCACCTGCTCTCTGCACTGTACTATTAATAAAATACAGTGTTTAGACATATAAATTCACTTCTTTTTAATTTACAAAAATTTTTTGATAGCATAATCTTTTAATCTTACTTTTCAAGTAAAGTATGACTATGACCATACATAAATGAATATCAAATGTCTCAGGTTCTAAAAATATAACCCAGGAATAGCTTTCATTTTTTTGCACATTGGCCAGTTTCTTCCAGCCTCCATTTTTAAAAATACTTTTAACATTAAAAATCAAATTCTCAACCTTATTATTAGCATAGGCTGAGGTGGTAAGAGGCCATCGTTGCAAAAGGGTTTCGGAGTCAACATGATTTAAGTGAAAAAAAGAAATTATCCCTCGTAATTAGCTCAAATTAATAAAATAGGAGGTTCCTTTTTGTTCTCATTTCTTGGTGTAGCCAGTCTCTTGGGAAACATCTGGTAATGGGTTCCAGCCGAAGAGAGACATGTGCTTTGGTTCCCTTTTGGGCACTGGGTTATTCTGTCTTCACTTCCCCGCCTGACCCCCGCAGAGGCCTGAACCAGGACCGCCCCCCCCCACCCCTACTCACCACTGACTGGGTTCCTCTGGCTGATGAAGTCGTGACCGGGGTAATGGTGATGGTGCTGGTCACTTTGCTCGCACCAGGGCGTGGCGAGAGGTGGCTCCTGGGCGAGCGAAGGACGGTGCCAGTGGACGCCTCCTTCTCGGCCGTCACGTTCACTGGTCTGACGGTGATCACCGGGCTCGCCCCTTCAGCCGAAGTCCCCGGGCCTCGCTTAAACTGAGAGCCTAGGTGGATGTGGATTTTGTTGTCTTCCGTGGTTATGATATTGGCGTTGGCGTTGTATTTGCGGACTGGGGTTGGTCCAGGCTGCTTCTCCGGGGTGACCTTGAGGACCGTCCTTCCCACGGGCATTTCCTGGGATTCGGGAGGGACACTGACGTCTGTGGGGGCCGCCGACGTGGACACGGTCATGATCTGGATGGGGGACGTGGGCCGGTCGGCAAACGCCCCCCTCCCGCCCTCTGGGGGCTTCTCCCTGGAAAAGGTGGTGATGGTGACTGGAGACACGGCTCGCTCCGGGCCGAGGGTAGCGTCTGCGCCTTTCTGCTTCTGAGACAGGACGTTTGGGGAGGGGATGATGGTGATCCTCGGCTTCTGGTTGCCCAGGGTGGGGATGACGGTGGTGCTCGAGAAGAACTCTTCTGCCGTGGGGCTGGTGATCTCCAGAGTGGCGGTGCTGTTCTCGTGGTCCGGGGTCACGCGAATGTGCAGCGGCTGGCCCTGCTTGGGCGAGAGGACCAGCTCTCCCGGGTGCCCTGGGCTGGCGCTGGCTCGGGGCCCCTTCTCCGGAGCCACCGGGGGCCCGTTCTCTCTCTTCCTCATCCACGGGATCCAGGACTTCCTCATGGTGAGCTCGTTGGCCGCGGGCGGATACCTGTCGAGAACCGACGAACGTTCCAGAGGCTTCTTCAGTCCTACCTGGCGAAGGTTGCTCATGATGTGGTTTTCCTCCTGAAAGGATTTCCGAATGAACACGGCCGGTGTGTCCTCCTCCGCCGCCTCGCTGCCTAGGGCATCCGTCTGCACGCCCGTGGATGTCACGGGGACGTCCACCATCCTGCGCCCGTTCACGCTGGGGCGCAGGGCGCGGCTGTACCGCTTGGACAGCTCCAGCTCTTTGGTCAGATGGAGGACCTCCTGGCCCATGCTTTTGTTCTTATTTTCTTCTTCCATAAACCTCTGCTGAAGGACAGAGTAATCCACTTGGAGCTGAGAAAGCTGATCTTCTTTGTTCATCAGTTCGTGAATCTTCTCTTTAAGAGCTTGGACCTCAGCTTTTAAGTCACGACTTTTGGCTTCTTCCAGCCGAAATCTGTGTCTCAGCTCGGCTTCTTGGCTCACGGCCTCGCCTTTCTCTATGGCTTTGTTCTTGGCGATTTGGTGTTTGATCTCCTCCAGTTGCTGAGAGAGGAAATTGGCCTTATCCTGCTCGGTTCTAAATTTCTGCTCCAGCTGGTCATACTCATCTTCCGTCTTCATCAAGTCCCCTTCCACCACCTCCAGCTGTTGGAGACGGTTCTTCAGTCTCTCAATTTCCAGTGTTAGTTCCTTAATTTTGTTATCTTCGGGGCAGGTGAGCTCAGGTCCTTTTCGAGACCTTCCTCTTGTTATTTCTCTCTCCACTTCCTCTATTCCATCAAGTCTCTTCTTTAATAAGTCCACACTGCAGCTTAATTCAGAGGATTTTTCTTCTTCACTTTTCAGTTTGCCTATTAACTCATCTCTCTCTTTCGTTAAATTGTATACCTTTTCCTCCATTTCAGATTTCAGCTTTAAAAGCTTCTTACTTTCTTCGATGAGTTTTTCTGTGACGTCCATAACCTTTCCTTGCTCCACCTTAAAATTTTTGTTGAGTCCATCCACTTTTTTCTCCTCTTGCTTTATTTTTTCCATCATATTTTTCCTTTCATCCACCAGCATCACGGTAAAGGACTTCAACTTTGTAAGATCGTCTTTGAGGCTTAATTCAGCCTTTTCCAATCGACTTTCAGAACATTCCAGTTCTTTAACCCGACTCTTGACCACCTCCAATTCGTTGAGCAGGTCCTTGGTTAAATTCTTTTCTTTCTCCAGATTCAAGTGCAGCTGGGTGCACTCGGATTTACTCTTGCTAAACGCTTCTTCCAATTTCTCCAGTTCCGACATTCTCTTCTGTAACTTCTCAACTTCAAGTTTGAGCTCCCGGCTATGGTGTTCTTCCTCCTGCAGTTTCTTCCTCAGTTCCCGGCACTGGGACTCGGTTTTCGTGATCTCTTCGTCTTTACCCTCCATCTCAAGCACGCGCTTCCGTAGATTTTCCACTTCTGCCATGAGGCTGGAGTTGCCGCATTCCCCTTTGGCAATCTTATCTCTTAGTTCCTGAAGCTCTTCTTCTGCCTTCTGAAGGTTTTTGTTGGTCTCTTCTAACTCCTCGATTCTCTGAGTCAGGCCAACCAGCTTGAGTCTGAGTTGTCTGTTGTGGGACTCCTGACTGGCCAACTTAGCATTCATCTCTTCATGCTCCTGGGAAAACCTTGATGCCTTGTGTTCGAAGTCCACTTCCAGCTTGAGCAATTTCTGCCTGTCTTCTTTGGACTTGGAAGTGATGGCTTTGAGCTTTTCTTCCTCTTCCCTCAGTTTCTGAGTCAGGTCCTGTACTTTCTGGCTCTGCAGGCCAAGTTGCTCGATATGCATCTGCCTTTCATCCACAAGCATGAGTGCAAAGGACTTGAGTTTCACAAGCTCATCTCTCAATTTGTTGAGCCGCTTAGCGTTTTCCTTTTCTTTGCGGGCTTGGTAAGCTTTTTCCTGTTCAAGGAGTTTTTTCAACCTAGAAAACAAAATATATTAAAATATCCTATTTTATTCCATGATATTTTGTTCATGATATGTTTTTATACATATTAGAAGATTGTGTGCATGCTAAGTCTCTTCAGTCATGTCCAATGCTTTGTGACCCTATGGACTGTAGCCCACCTGGCTCCTCTGTCCATGGGATTCTCTAGGCAAGAATACTGGAGTGTGTCACCACGCCCTCCTCCAGGGGATCTCCCCAACCCAGGGATCCAACCCACGTCTCTTAGGTCTTCTGCACTGGCAGGCAGGTTCTTTACCACTAGCTCCACCTGGGAAGCCACTAAAAGATTAATCAGCAATAAGACTGTCTTAGATATGAACCAAAAATAAATGTTATTGTAATAAATCCCCTGTCAATGACTGAAATATGAAAGTTTAACATATAGCCATAAACTTACCCATAGTGAGGGGTAGCAACTAGAAGGGTGCCTGGAGAGGGCTTTTCACTAGGTTCTGTTCCATAATCTGTGTGCCTTTTACACAGAATTATTCAGCTTCTGAAATTTCAGTAATTTGAACCCCAATGAGTACCTTTCTACATATATGCTATACCTCTATAATATAAGGATGGAGTAAAATTTAGGTTTTGCAATAATAATGACTATTTATGTAGAATTTTCTGTGTTCTAGGCACCAGTCTTTATTTATCCTCATGGCAAGCCTCTGAGGCAGGTACTGCCACTGTCATCCCAAGGAAGATGAGACGGGACCAGCCCAGTCAGTCAGAAGGGAACGGGTCTGGGGTCTCAGGCGGTACAGCCCAGGATACTTGCTCTTCACTTTGCATCGTAAGGCTTCAAAAGAGAAATTTACTTTAACTGAAAGGGAAGGCTCAGAAAAGAAGGTGCTTTGGGTTTCCTTGTATTGTATGCAACTATCACCGGACAGGAACAGGGCAAGACAAGCTTTCTGATAGACAGCCGAGCTACATAACTGACTTTAGTTAACACCAGGGCTGGCACAGCATCTTGTCTCTGTTTTCTGATTTAAACATTTCCTTTTAGATTGAGAGCTAGGTAGGGAGGAAACACAAATTCCTATCAATCCAAAAAGATGTGGCAGTCACAGGAATTACTGTTGTATATGCATGAAATGCATTTTCTCTATGGTGGTGGTGGTGTTTAGTTGTGTCTGACTCTTTGCAACCCCATAGACTACTGTACTGTAGCACGCCTGGCTCCTCTGTCCATGGGATTTCGCAGGCAAGAATACTGGAGTGGGTTGCCACTTCCTTCTCCAGGGTTATGGTTTAATGTATAGATTTTAATGTTAATGTATAGCTTTAAAAAGTAGAAATATAAGTAGACCAAAGTATATTTACAGTACTTATGGTTGTCAGTTAGCTTACACCAATTTTTAACAGTTCTTTTCAATTATCCATAAAACAAAGTTAATATAATATTTACCATATGTAGTCTACGAATGCATTTAGTAATTTATGCTTATATGAGAAGCAAGTTATAAACAACCACTGATGTATTTGTTGTAAGTACATTTTTTTCTTTCAATATATTTTGAACTTTATTTATTATGAAAGATTTATTTCATAATTAGTTGAACTTGGATTAGATTAGATTTACTTGGATAACAGCTAATCTGACAGCTGATAACAGCCAACAGAAGTTAATAGTGTCATATTGGACTGTTCAAGAAATGATTGAACGTACACAGAGTAAATATAATCAAACCCAGTGTCAGACAGTTACTATAGAAATAGCTCAGCTGATGTCATTAAGTTTTTTTCATAGAATTTATTTCTGTAAAATATACCGTTGTATCTAAACATCTATTAACTGAAATGGGTAACTTCCATACTCATTATGGCTTTCTTTATAAAATAAGACAAAAATATTATTTTCAAATCCATGAGTTGAATGAGTAATACTGTAATGGCATCACTAATTGTGGTTCTTACATGTGTAAAAGGGCATTTTATTGATTATCTTATCTTTTTACTTGGTGTCAAAACAACTGAAATGTCACCTTACTGTAGAATGAGAGACTTCAGGGGATATTTTCAAGTCCCTTGACCTAACTAGACTGTTAGAGACAAATTCCTTTAAAATATCACTACTCTCAAATTTAAGGCTTAAAGTGTTGAAATTTCTGAAGATAGTTGTTGAAGAATCTTATGCTTCTGTGCTGTCAGAGGCAGAGAGCTGGAATGGCTAAAACATAGGCTTTGGGGTCAGAAACAACTGTATCTGAATCCTGGCTCAACTGAAACACTTGACCCTATGTTTTCTAGGCTGTAAAGGAAGGTGAAATGGATACTAATACCTCCCTCACAGGATGTTCTAAAGACTGAGATAGTAAAGTGACTGACACACAGACTCAACCCACGGATGTAATAAAACACAAAAACAAATATAAGAACTAGAGAGTACACTGTTTCCTCCACATGGGAAGTCTGTTCAATGCTTTTTGTGTTTAATCTGTAAGTATTTTTACATCACTATCTTGACTTTGATAGTAAAACCTGGGGCAGTGATGTTTCAACCAGAGAAAAGCATAGCGTTTTCTGCTCATAGACAATTCTGTGAGCCAAGGGCATAACCTTAGATCTTGGCTCCATAAAACCACATTTTTTCAGGTCCTCTTACCTGTGACTATTTCTCTTTTTCTAGGCCCATTAAACTTTCTCTCCTTCCCTCTTCTTTCACATTTTGAGCCATTCTCATCTTTTAAGGGCTTCCCTTGTGGCTCAGCTGATCAAGAATCTGCCTGCGATGCAAGAGACCTGGGTTCAATCTCTGGGTTGGGAGGATCCCCTGGAGAAGGGAAAGGCTACCCACTCCAGCATTCTGGCCTGGAGAATTCCATGGACTGTATAAACCATGGGGTTGCAAGGAGTCGGACACCACTGAGTGACTTTCACTTTTACTTTCATCTTTTAAAGTGGACCTAACAGCAATACACAACCCATTCTCTGCAGGCGCCCAAAGCCCAGTTTCCCAGTTGGTGTAGCTGAGGGTTAGATCCAGGACTTGGTAGACTTGTGTGGCTCAGTCAGGACACTCTGGCAACAGTCCCTCTGCACAGAGACCTGCATTCAAGTGTCTGTAGGCGGGGCGTTGGGGATGGGAAGAATGGGATGAACTGCGAAGACTTTACAAAAGATGATGTGGACTTTGGGACTGCTCACTCACTGGCAGGAAGAGAGAGACAGAAAAAATTACTTCAGTCCTTTAGGTCTGAATAATTGCAAATAGTAGTGCCTTTAATAGAAGCAGGAAAAGAGATGAGAAAGGGTATTGGCAGAAATTGAGAGCTGAAGCAACGCTAACTTGCAAAGTATACCAGACAATAGTTAACAATACTATATTGTATACTTAAGAAAAATTTTAAGATGGTAGATCTTGGGTTTTTATTTCAATAAGGGAAGTGACAGTCTTTTAAACATGGGAACAAATATGACCACCAAAGGAGAAACTATGCACAGAGAGAAAAAGGAAAGGATGGAGAAAAAAACTTTGGGAAATGCCCAGAAATAAAGGGCAAAAGGAGGAGGAGGAGCTATGGGAACACATGTCAAGAGATGGGGGAGAGGGGACTGAGGTGGGGAGATATAATTTTCTTCAAATTATATCTGAAGAAAAAAACATTAAGAAAAAGCCCTGGAAAGTTTTCTAAGATGTCAGCTCAAGGGAGAAAGCTGTAAACAAATACAAAGTGGAGTGGAGAGAAAGGTGCAAGGAGAGACCCATGGAATAACACAGGGGCGCCAAAGAAAGAGAGGGCTTGTCTCCACCGACCTGCCCTTTCGGTCAATTTTGGCATTGCATTTTCAGGTGTGTGTTTTTTTCCTTCTCCCTTATCTGCAAATCCTCCTTTTCACATTAAACAAGCGTTGAGAAGTATTATCATATCATTGCACACATGTCACAAACCATAACGACTATGGCATGTTAGGTTTCCATTTCAAACAATTTTCTAATAGTTATACTTTCACACTGTGCTTTAAACACTTAATTTGCTCTACATTACAGGGCACTATTTCCATGTAATTACAGTATTGAAAGAGGAAATTAGGAGGATTTTGGCGCTTTATGTGCCCACTGGTCTTACTACCACCCTCTGCTCTCTTTTGTATCCGTCTTGCCTTTCTTCAACCATACCCTGGTTCTGAACATATTAACATTAAAAGGAAACAAACCAGAAGACCAAGACTAAGAAAGTGAATTAGTGCCTTAATTCTCATCAGCAGTTGCAAGCAGAGCACTAACTATTCTGAAATCAAATTTGTTCTTGGCAAGTTCTTAATTTTCTGCAAACATTTTATCTTATTTAGAGGACAAAAGGAAGACAGTAATCTAATAGATTCTTCAGAATTCTCTTGCCTTTCTTAATAACTATTCTTAAATGTAGTCCTCATTTCTCTTCCATACCCAGTAAAACTATGTGTTTTTTAACTTACAAATTTGTCATTTATAAACATGTCCAGAAATTCAGTAATTTTCACTAAGAAGACGTTAAAAATAGAGGCTGAATTGTTCTGTTTATGAGGTACACATTTGTCAAGACTCATCAAAACATCTCATTAAAATTGGTGAATTTTATAATATATAAATTATATCTGAAGAAAAAAAACATTAAGAAAAAGCCCTGGAAAGTTTTCTAAGATGTCAGATAAAGGGAGAAAATTGTAAACAAATATAAAAGAGTGACTTAAAATATGGTAGAAAACATAAAATAGGTTATTAATCTTAAGGCAGAAAAAGGTGAAAGCAGAATTTGAAAAAATTAAGAGAAGGCAGCCAAGATTTTCAGATGGAGTTTGGACTGACAAGAAAACTTGTTCTGGGGAAATAATGTTTCAAGTACTAGAAAACCTTTAGTTCTAAAATTAGTTCTAAAATTCCAAGAGGCTCTTAAAAGCACATCCCAAACTCAAATTTTTGCTAATAATTCCTTAAAAAATAAGGGATAGGAAGAAAGGTGTTCTGATAATAAAACATTTTATTTACCAAGCGACTATTATAACACCTCCTTGGCTGTGTGTTAAGTGTTTTTATTAGTTGATTTCATTTTTATAACAATCCTTTGAGCAAAGGTTACTCATCACTATACTGTTTTATAAACAGGGAAGTTATTTGACTTAATCAAGGGAACAGGACTAAGAAGGTAAGATTGGGATTTTGGACCAGATCTGTCTGACCACAGTGCTTTTAACAATAATGTTATTGCTCAAATAGGTATTGCTTGGAGAGCTGAAGTTTGCAAGACTGTTTAGGTTGCATGCGTGCGTGCTAAGTCGCTTTTGACTGTAGCCCCCAGGTTCCTCTGTCCTTGCGGATTCTCCAGCCAAGAATATTGAGTAGGCTGCCATGCCCTCCTTCAGGGATCGAACCCATATTTCTTACGTATCCTGTATTGGCAGGTGGATTCGTTATCGCTAGTGCCACCTGGGAAGCCCGTTTGTTTAGGTTAATTGTGTCTTATTTGATTTAGCCTATCTTTCTGGAATTGTCAAGATCCTCCTTGAACTGTTTCATCACCCAATATATCAGTTTATATCCAGAATTTTGTCAATGGAAACATGACCCCGGTGATTAAAGGACAGGTCAATGAACAAAGCACTTTAAATACATTCAGACTCTCCCTGCTGCTGACATCAACCCATTCAGCAGTAAGGACGTCACCACTGGGCACCCATGAGCCTGCGGGGCTGTTTTTCATCATCTTCCCGAGCTCCCAGTCCTCCCCATGTGCCTGTTCCAACGACATCTTCCTCACATCAGTCAACGACAACCAAATTCTCCCAGATGTTTGGGTCCCAAATCTAGAGTCATCCTTGAGTCCTAGGCATCCTCATTCAGTTCTTCAACAAATCTTGTCAACTCTACCTTCAAACTACAGATCTACAAAATATAATCTACAGATGAATGGTTCTTACATTTTTAAAAGCTTGTAAAACATAACTGAGAAGAAGAGGCAGATACCGTATGTGGCCTGCTAAGTCTAAAGTAGGAGTCTAGTGGAAACCGCACGGTAAAAGCACACAATTGGGAAACAGACATAATAGATGGCTTAACTGAAATGAAGGGTACCTGTGGGAAGAGTATGGAGAAAAGAGGTCGGAAAGGAGGAACAAGCCACTTCAAGCCCTCTGTGGGCTAGCAGGATGGATCTGAACTTGGGTTTCAAAATATGAGAAAGTTCAACAGCTCTGGAGAAGCTGAAAATCAGGATGCTGCAAAAAAAGGAGCTGAGAAATACAATGAAGTCTGAACTAAAGTCATGTCATTGAAAAAAAAAAGGAGAAACAGGGTCACATAGTGATTCTTAGGAGACAGAGTTTATAGGGTTTGGTGACAGACTGAGTGAGGATGGAGGGGGAAATTTGGACAGACTCCCCACCTTCTGGACAGGGTTATTAGTTTGCTGTCAGGGCTTATCACATATAGGCTAGGAGAAGAGAAACAGACTTGGAGGGATAGCTCATGATGCTCCAAAAAAGGCACACTGACTTTGAGGTTCTCGAGAACCTACAAGTGAAATGCTTATTGGGAGCCTGGAGTTTAGGAGAGAAATCTGGACCAAAGATACAGACTGGGAGTGTCCAGTGACAGTGTAATCTAAAGCCATGAGAGAAGGACATCCCTGGAGGCCCAGTGGCTAAGACTCTGAGCTCCCCGTGCAAGGAGTCCGGGGTTCGATCCTTGGTCAGGGAACTAGATCCCACAGGCTGCAACTAAGTGTTTGTTTGCATGCCACAACCGCAACTAAGACCTGGCACAGCCAAATGAATGAATATTTAAAAAAAAATTTAAAGTCATGAGAGAGGAGGAGATGAATGAGAGGTATGAGACATCAGAGAGAAAGAGGAGCAAGGACAGAAAAAAGACATTGAGATGAGAAAACATCAAGGAACGTGATGAGAGAGGCTGAGTAGGGAGGGCCAGAGAGTTAGGAGGGAGTCCAGGAAATAGTGGGTTTGCAGACACCAACAGGGCAGGAAGGGGACATGTCCATAGCACAATACTCTGGAAGGATCAAATGAGAGATAGGAAAATGGCCATTGTTTTCATTTAAATTCAAATTTAAAGAAAACTCCTTCTATTGGATATGTCAGTATGCATATCGACAATTCTTTGCCTGAGCAGTTTTCATGGAGTTCAGGGGCAAAATACAGAATAAAGCTTAGCTGGGAAAAAAAATAGAGACAAGTACCTGAGACAAATTATTTGAGATCTTGATTATGAAGGCAGGAGAAACAGGCAGCTGGACACAGGACACAGGTAAGGTAGGGCCAATATCTTTAACGTCATATGTTGGATGTGAGATACTAGCTTGTTCCCACTTTACAGCCCTTTGTTTTTCTTGATATAAACAGTTTAGTTAATAAATGAATAATTGTAGAATACATAAAGAGGTAATTATAAAATACCACCATTTTGCAATCCGCAATGAAATAATGGGCATAGGCAAGACTCATCAATGTTTCCTACAAGATAGCCAGATACTGTGTATATATGTATGGACCTCCACCCAAGAAATATTCTTACCAAAAAATTGAACCTGAATCAGATTGACTAAATGACATTATGATGATACAATCAGGAAAATACAAAATGTAGAGTCTATACAGTTAAAAAACCTAGTTTCTTCAATAAATAAATCCCAAGAAGAAAGAGTATGGGAGTTGAAACTATGGATTAAAAGAAATTGAATCTGTTTCAATTCTCATCCAAATTTTTTGAAAAATGAGATAATTAGAAAAATTATGCTAAGGAATTATTATTAAATTTTAGGTATGATAAAGGATCTTGACAATATTTTCAAAAGAATCTTTATATTTTAGAAATACATATTGAAATATTTACAAATGAAATGATATGTCTGGAATTCACATGAAAAATAATCTAGGGGAGTTAGGATAGATGAAACCAGATTGTTCATAAATTGATTAATTGTTGAAGTTAAGTACATGGGGGTTCATTATACTATCCTTTCTATTTTTGTAAGTTTTTTGAAGTTTTCATAATAAAATTTAACCCCTTATTGTATATAGTCTTTAGCTTTGCCCACCCAAGTCTCAGCTAGTTTGGAGACTGGTCAGATTTTCTCTTTCCTTACAGTACCATGTGACTCTCCTATTATTGTGATTGTGGGTGATATTTTCATTCATTTCTATGTTTATTAAGGTAAGCTTGTTGAAGACTCTGACTTTTTCTTGCTTATTGGAATCCATTTACACTTACTCAAACTAACGCCAGGAAAAGGAGCTCATTCTGTACTGTTCCACAGATATTTGTTAATTTCTTTCCGTTTAGAGTCGAAAAATAGATTGTTTTGGAGGAAAAGGGGGAAATAAAAGATTTTTTTAAGACTTCTTCTGCTTTTCCATCTTTGAGATAAACACGTTCCCTGAAACAATTGTCAGTCTCTCCTCCTAAAGACGCAGGGCCGCCCTGGACTATATTCATTCTCACTTTTTTCCTCGGAAGTAAACCACGTAAGATTTCACAGATCTTTTTCTCCGTCTTTCTTGGCACTCCCACTTTTTCAAGCATTTCTCCAGATTTGTCAGCGTTAGCTCCAGACCAGCAATTCTAATTCTCTCTTTGTCTGTTGTCCCTCCATTGTCACTTGTCACTATCTTAATCCACCAGACCCCATTTGAAACTCTGATGTCACCCTAGGTTTGTTTCTCATCCAGACCATGCTAATTTCCCTGCTCACTGTTTCCTTCCCTTCCACTATTTTTGCTCTTCACCTTTCCCTGTGCATGTGTCTGTCTTTCAAGGAAAAACACAGGTTAAAACCAGCAGGGGCATGATAGTAATTAGAGATGAATGAACCTTAGGAGTCAAGCTTGCCTACAGTTTGAAGTCTTAAATCATGTGCATTTTCCCCCCAACTAGAACATATCAGTTCAGTTCAGTTCAGTCACTCAGTTGTGTCTGAGTCCTTGTGACCCCATGCACTGCAGCACGCCAGGCCTCCCTGTCCATCACCAACTCCAGAGTTTACTCAAACCCATGTCCATTGCGTTGGTGATGCCATCCAACCATCTCATCCTCTGTGGTCCCCTTCTCCTTCCGCCTTCAATCATTCTCAGCATCGGTCTTTTCAAATGAATCAGTTCTTCAAATCAGGTGGCCAAAGTATTGGAGTTTCAGGTGCAGCATCAGTCCTTCCAATGAATATTCAGGACTGATTTCCTTTCGGATGGACTGTCTGGATCTCCTTGAAGTCCAAGAGATTCTCAAGAGTCTTTCCCAACACCATTCAAAAGCATCAATTCTTCAGCGCTCAGCTTTCTTCACAGTCCAACTCTCACATCCATACATGACCACTGGAAAAACCATAGCCTTGACTAGACAGACATTTGTTGGCAAAGTAATGTCTCTGCTTTTTAATATGCTGTCTAGGATGGTCATCACTTTTCTTCCAAGGAGTAAGTGTTTTTTAATTTCATGGCTGCAGTTGCCATCTGCAGTGATTTTGGAGCCCAAAATAATAAAGTCTGCCACTGTTTCCACTGTTTCCCCATCAATTTGCCCTGAAGTGATGGGATCGGACACCATTATCTTTGTTTTCTGAATGTTGAGCTTTAAGCCAACTTTTTCACTCTCCTCTTTCACTTTCATCAAGAAGCTCTTTAGTTCTTCTTTGCTTTACATAGTACAGAACTAAGCAACTTGGTGGGTTTTCCAGGTGGCACAGTGGTCAAGAATTTGCCAGCCAATACAGGATATGCGGGAAAGGCGTGTTCGATTAGGTTCAGATACGTCAGGAAGATCCTCCGGAGCAAGAAATGGCAACTCACTCCAGTATCCTTGCTAGGATAATCCCATGGACAGAGAAGACTGGTGGGCTGCAGTCCGTGGGCTCACAAAGTCAGACGTGAGTGAGCGACTGAGCACACACACAACCTATCTTTAAAAGCCACAACTGGCAGCAACTGAAAGGCACGGGAAGCTCATGGCTGATAACAAATTCTTCTTCTTGAAGATGGTGAGATTTCCTCCTACTAGGTGAGCACACGCTCGGTGCTTGCCAACATTTGGTAGCAACCAGACTCCACTGTAAAATTCAAGTTTATTCTTCATGAAAATCTAGTAAGATGCTAATTTAAATTTACAAATGCTATATTCAGAAATAAATCACTTACTATATTACTAGTATAATAAATTACTCTGAGTAACAGTAGAAATAAAAGTCTAGGAAATTATTTATTTTTGCCCCAAACCATTGAAATGACTGTTTTTCCCCTGTTAGTTTGCTGCCCAACAGGAGGCCCATATTTGAGAATCACTGAGAACATGCTCTCTATTCCTATATTCCGGTACAAAGCTCTCTGACTCACGCAGAAGATAGCTAGGATTCATTAATTCACTCAATAATTCAACAAAGATGGGTTGTAAAACATTATCATCATAAAACAATGTATCAGGTGCTTGGAATAAAAAAATAAATTGCAATGCTCTGTAAGAAATACCATTTATGCTCTAGAATTTAGGCTCCTCCATGCAACGGTGGAGATGCAATTGGAGGAAGTCATTGTTCTGTTCCTGTAATTGTTTTTCCATTCCCCTGCTGTGGGAGCAGCCCATATGGCCCCTTTGGGGGAACTGCTTAAGGGTCGCCCTCCTCCCTTGGGAACCAGGCCTGGCTTGATATGCTAAATGAGGACCGGATTTCGGCCCCATTACTGTTTGGTCAGGAGCTGCCATCTGCACAGCCACACGCTATCAGCCCAGGTCCTCTTCTGTTTCATCCTTCAGGTTTCGGTTCACACTTCCTCTCCAGAGAGGCCTTCTCTAGTTAGCCTTTCAAAAACAGCTTTCCTGGCCACACTCCATCGGGACTCCGTGTTTATTTCTTTTACTGCACTTGCCCTGTCTGAAAGGATCTGGTTCTTTTCTTTGTGTACTTAGACACCGTCTTTCCACCACTGCACAAAACTAAAGCACAGTAAGAGCAGAGTCCAGGGCTGAACACTAACCCTTCTCCTGCACAGTAGGTGCTCAACCAGTATTGGTACAATGAGTGAATAAACAAAGGTCGTTCTGAGGAAGAATGGAAAAAACACTGTGCCCCGTAAAGGGCAAAGAGCATGCAAATGCAAGAAAATAGAACATCTGAAATTCAGTTCAGAACAGTACCTCACTACACACAGTAGGAGGTGGGACAATGTCAAGAGATGAGACTCTTGTGGAAGACGGAGGTCAGATCATCAAACAGTTTGGATGTGACTCCTAAGGAGTCAGGCACCATCCTGAGGGTTATACAGACTTCTCTAAGGACTTTAAGAACAGTGATAACAGACAATTTCAATATTAGGATAGTCTGATGACAACATGGTACATGGATTGCAGAAAGGAGAGACCAGACGCAGGGAGATCAGTTGTCTAAGCATTGAGATTTTCCCAAGCCAAAGGAAAAGTAAAGACAAAACTAAGATAACACTGCAATATGAGAAAGGGAGATTATAGGAATAGTTAGGATGTAGAGTCCTGCAGTCCTAGAGTACTCCAGTACTCTTGCCTGGAAAATCCCACGGACAGAGGAGCCTGGTGGGCTGCAGTCCATGGGGTCGCTAAGAGTTGGACACAACCGAGCAACTTCACTTTCACTTTTCACTGTCATGCATTGGAGAAGGAAATGGCAACCCACTCCAGTGTCCTTGCCTGAAGAATCCCAGGGACGGGGAGGCTGGTGGGCTGCTGTCTATGGGGTCGCACAGAGTCGGACACAACTGATACGACTTAGCAGCAGCAGCAGCAGCAGAGTTGTCTAGTTTTGGTAACTGATAGAATGTGAAGGTTAAGGTAGAAAGAGATGGGATTCTTCCCGCGTTTTGATATGGGTGAATATAGAAATGACAGTGCCTTTCCTTGATCACACTGGCCCCAGGAGCATCACAATCCAGCTGATTGATCTAATGGTATCACGGGAATCTTAGGAAGATGATTGCCCCCCTTTCCCTCAGTGCTTTACTGACTTGAGCTAAGGACAAACTTTTTGAAAAACTCAACTGACTCAGGATGGGCAAGACAAGTTTGAGGTCTTTTCTAGAAATATGACTTTTTGAAATGTTCACTTTTAGATATCACTTTGCTTCATCTTTGAAAAGAAAAAAAGCACAGTTTTCTCTTATAAACTTGTGAGGGATGCAAATTAGGGCTCAAAAACCTCTTGGGGGAAAGTATTTTTGAATAGGGACCCTGACTTAACTTAAAAGATCAATGTTATACACAGCTGTAGGAGAAAAAACAAACTATTATTAAAATTACTAAATTACCAAGCTATTAATTTGTATATTACTTGATAACATAAAATTCCACACTTCCCATTACCTTTGGTAAGACAGGCATTGTATTAATAAGCTCCTTCTAGCTTCAAGCTTGCTTTAGTCAGTAGGAGGCACCAGGACTTCCCTGGCAGTCCAGTGGTTAAGACTCTGAGCTCCCAATCCTGGGAGCACATTTGATCCCTGGTTGGGGAACTATGATCCTGCATGCCTTGCAATGTGGCCAAAAAAAAAGGAGACACTGAAAGGAGATCAGAGAATGTATTAATTCCCTCTTGAGTCTTGGCTATTTGGCTTCATTCTTCTCCTAAGTGGAGACGGCAATGGCACCCCACTCCAGTACTCTTGCCTGGAAAATCCCATGGACGGAGGAGCCTGGTAGGCTGCAGTCCATTGGGTCGCTAAGAGTCGGACATAACTGAGGGTCTTCACTTTCACTTTTCACTTTCATGCACTGAAGAAGGAAATGGCAACCCACTCCAGTGTTCTTGCCTGGAGAATCCCAGGGATGGGGGAGCCTGGTGGGCTGCCGTCTATGGGGTCGCACAGAGTCGGACACGACTGAAGCGACTTAGCAGCAGCAGTAGCAGCAGCTTCTCCTAAGGGCCACAGTCCCTGTTCAGAGCTCTTGCCTATAGATAGTTACTTTTGAGGGTTCTGATAATGACTGGTCCTGGTAACTAATTCTCTCTCTATCTGCGTATTTTAATGATATTAAAGTATCCTGTTTGAGTCTGCTGGGTTTGTTTTGTTTTTCTGTAACCTTGCATGTTATACTGTATCTTGAACAGATCTTATGATATGTACGGTGCAGAGTTCAGGATCACTTCCCGTGTCTACCCCCAACACACAACTGTATGAGGCACGATGTCCCCGAAGACAGATCTAGAACTTGGACTCGCAGGACAAATCTAAGAAGAGAGGAGTCACGGATAGCCCTGGTGGAGAGTGGGTCCGTAAAGAACTGAGGAACAGGAAGAATGACCGAGGTCAGCACAGGTGCTCACGGCTAAGCATGGGGAGCTGAAGCAAGAAGCGGGAAGGCAGAGCGGTGCCCCACCTCCCCCGGACCAGACACAAAGGGGCCTCATCTCTCCCTGCCCTCAGGCTGGGCAGCAGGCACAGGCCTTGTCTGGGATCCCAAGGCAAAATTCCTGAAGCCTAGCTCTTTACCCTTTTTCATTTTGCGCTGTGAGTTCTTTAGAGCTAGAACGTTTCTGGTTGATAAAGGTGAAAAACCGCAAATACTGAAAGCTGAATGGGAATATCCAGGAAAATAAAAATAGGTAACTGCTGACAGAGGACCAAATAGGAAATCAGAAATATGAAATTGTGTATATAACTCATCTAACTCTGTAGAATTCCCAATCATGCCAATGATTTTCACTGACAGAGGATATATGCCTTTTGGGGGGCAATTGTCATTTCCGAGCTAACCCTCTGTTCAGTGTGGTAGTTCTGAGTACGTGCTCTAGAGCCAAACTATCTGGTTTGCGTCTCACTCTGCACCATCCTAATTTAATCAAGTTTCTTAATTTCTTTCTTCTTCAGTTTTCTTCTGTATCAAAGCAGGAATAGTATCTGAGCACAGGGTCATTGTCAGGATCACATAAATTATTATATATAAAGGGATAAGTACATAATAAATGTTAGATACTATTAGCAACAATGCTAAATTGAAACTCACTGCCAATCTGTATTCTCTGTCTCTCCACCTCTCCAATTCTCCAAAGCTATTGGGGGTGGGTGCCTCTACTATGCAAGAAAGATCACCTCATTCTTGAAACCTGAGAATGCTGTTGTTTCTTTGTGGACACAGATGAACAGTTTCTACCCACAGTGTGTTAGTGTGTAAGTCACTCAGTCATGTCCTACTTTTTGCGACCCCATGGACTGTTGCTCACCAAGCTCCTCTGTCCATGGGATTCTCCAGATAAGAATATCATTTATTGTGTTTTCATATTTCCTAATTTGGTCAAAATACTATTCATACAACTTCAGGTTGATCAGATAACAGTAGGAAGAAGATGTCATTCTTTCCCTTTGATGTTGATGAAGGGTCAGCCAGGTGCCTACATTGACTGAAAGATTTTCAGGAGGAACAGGAAAAGCCATGAAGCAGAGAAATTTGTCTTTAACTGCGTGGCCTTGAGCTCTTTCTTCCAAGTGGCCCCTCACCGTAACCCAAGGACCCATTCCATCCCCAAAGAAGATGTCACCAAGGCGCATCACAGCTAATCATGGGATGCGGCCTCTAGGTAACGAGGCTTTCCTGATGGCTCAGTAGCAGAGAACCCGCCTGCCAACGCAGGAGATGCAGGGGCTTCAGGCTCAGCCCTGGGATGGAGGAGACCCCCTGGGAAAGGAAACGGCAGCCCACTGCAGAATTCTCGCCTGGGAAAGCCCATGGACAGAGGAGCCTGGCCGGCTACAGTCCACGGGGCTGCAAAGAGTTGGACAGGACTTAGCGACTGAGCACACACGCCTCTAGGTAGCACTGTGCCTTATCACAAGAAGTACCCTCAGACAATAAGCTAAAGGGAGTGATTCACCAGGGAAGCCAGACAGTGGGGAGGGTTTTGAGGTCTCTGAAACCTCAGTATGAGGGGTCCTCCCACAGGCCAGAGAGGCCTCTCCTGTGTTCACTTAGAACATGCAGGGAGGGATGGAGCTGAAGTCAGATTTCCTGAGACTATTCAAACAAGTTGAAGATAATCCATAAGGGTACAAACATACCCCATTTTACCACTTTACTCTGTACATGTATTTATAGATTGCTGGGCAAAAGTCACATTTTAAGCTCATATATTCTGGGAACTCACAATATAGAAACATATCCTGTGGCAAAGCCTTTTATTAAGATATGATTCGTCTGTCTCTTGGGTAAATCTATTTTCATAAATAAGATTTGTTTAATATAGACATGAAATAAGCAGCAACTTAAGTCCATAAATCACTGATAGCAGTGCATTCACATGCATTTATTTACTCAGAAAAATAACTCTCTCCCTTTCGAAAAAGCCAGTGGAATTTATTGCCATTGTATCCAAAAGTCTTTTTTAAAGTTTTTAAATATAAGCATATGTGAAATTTCATTAAATACTTTAAAACTTATTTTAGCATATATCTGATAATTACTTTATCCAGTTTTCAAGTTAACTTTAAAGCTAATTTTAAAAATAATAAGTCAAAACAAATAAAGTTGCAAAACTCAGACTTAATTTTTGTATTGATTCTATTGTTGATCAAGAAAAAAAAGAAATGTGCCATGCCCTTCTGTTGTGGAAAGGATATTTAGTCTTACAAGCAAACAGAAATTCATCCAGTCACATGGAATTAAGAATACAGGCAGATCAATGCAGTGAACCGAAGATTTTCATCACAGTTGAATTCAAGATTTTCATCACTTTAAACACAGAGACAAAACATTAACAATCAATCTTACACAAAATTAAATCTACACAAATGAAAACCATACCATCTGCCCTTCTGTTCAAATTTCCGTACAACAGGTCATATGGATCTGAAATCATGCTATAAGAATGATTAGGACCAAATGAAGGTTTTTCTTTTCTTTTTTTTTTTGTGAAAGACACTACCTTCTAGCCCTATTGAATGCTAAACACAAGCTATTTGTTTTTATACACTCTGCTAAATTCAGACAGTGCTTTTTGGCAGTTTGAAAAATTACCAAAGCTGAACTTTTTACACAACTGTTTAACACGGACCAAATTTTAATGTCATTTAGACTTTAAAATAAAACCTCCTGTTTGCTTTGTTATTCTTGTTATCACTGCCACACTGTTTCAGCATAAACACAGCTTTCTTTAGATCACTGTGCAATCCAATTCATCGCCAACTTTTGCAAGCCTCTCCACATGTGCAAAGAGAGATCTGCAGAAAATCCGCATAACAAGAACAACAAAATCTTTGAAAATAATATTTTTACCTCAGATTAGTTTTTTGCTCCCCAAGAAATCATAAGTTAGAAGAGACATTTATAGCGCATGGAAAGGTTGTTAAAAGCCTTCAGAACACATTAGTAGGACTGCTGGCAGCAAAATACGAGATTTTTCCATCCTTATACAAACTCCCCAAGTTTCTGTAGGGTGAGATTACTGTTCCCCTCCATAGAAAAACAGGAGCACGCCTCATACCACAAGGTGCTTCTTGCCCATTTCCAATCAAGGAGCCTGAGGTACCAAGGAAGGTCACAGTAAGCTGGTCATTTTCAAGGGTTGTCACCATCCACACTCAGTAAAACCTGTCGTGGAAAGTTGAAAAGGTTGCGGAGTCCTTACAGCCCTTGTCAGCTCTAGAAGCGTCCCAACTCAGCTTCCAAGATGCTCTTTGCACAAGACTGAGAAATGAGTTTACTGCCAAGGAAGCCTATGAACAAATGAAACGCGCATGGACCAAAGTAACTAGAGTTGCTTAAATCAAAACAGATCTTGACCTCCTTACCTTAATACTAGGAAGCATGGTAGCTTTTGTTTTTGTTTTTTGTTTTGTTTTTTTTTAAGGGGGTACTGAAGTTTGTTCAACAGCAGCTCAGCCCCTTACTCCATAGGGAATTACCCGTCACATTCCAGTCCTGTCATCAGAACAATGAAAGGTGACTGTTGTGCAAAACAGCCCGAGACCACTAACTGGTGATGTCATTCTTCCCTCTAGGGTTCATTATTGTGCAGATTTACTCTGGTCTGAGAAAAGGGGTGGAGCTGCCTGGGACAGGCGGGGAAGGCAGCTCTTAAGAAGCAAAATCAGTGAATGGGAATTACTTTCCACCCTGAGGGAAGCTCCCTGGGGAGGGTACCGAAGGGGAGGAGGAGGAAAAAGTTAAAGAAAGGACATGCATAAAATGTCAAATGGGCCTCACTCTGGATTTTTCAAACTACTTAAATGCCATACAGTTCTATTCAACCCACCCTGGAATTTAAATAAGCAGGGATCCCACTGGAGCCTTATCTACAATTCAGCCAAGAGGAGGGGATTCACATTTCAACCCAAGTGCTGGTTAATTTCTGTGTTATCTAAATGAAAACACTACAGAGTGTGCCAAAGAATGCCAAGTACCCACTAGTTTAAGAATCACTGTGTCCTGAAAAAAATGTTTACCTGTATTTCTTTCTTTCTTATAAGTGTTTTGAAATGGAAAAAAAAAAAAAAAAAAAACCTATGGCCATTCACACACACTCACAAAAGTCAGTGAATACATTCAGCCAAGTTTCAAGGAGTATCTGTGACATTTATGTATTGTTTTCAAAATCTTCAATCACCTTCAGAACAGTTTTCTCTCTTTTATTCCCTCTTTCTTCCTCCCTCCCTCCCTTTCTTTCTTCTTTCATTCTTTCTGTTTTTCCTTGTTTCCTTTCTTCTTTCTTTGCTGAATCTGCATGAGTATTCAGTCAAAAAGCCATTAGGTAACTTAGAAGTTCCAGTATAATTTTTTCTAACCAATATGCATAGAATATGTATATCATTTGTATTAAATTATATTTTTATTATAGAATAAAAGCATAATACCAGATAAATTAGTCACATTAACTTTAAAGTTAACAATGAAATGCTTGCAGAGCATTTTTAAATCCTCAGATAACTTTCTATTATATAAATATAAGCTATTATGTTGTGGCATAGAGAAAAATATGAAGGGAAAATAGTTAAAGATAAATGTTTTCCTACCTCCCTGATGTTCACTCATGCTTTTTGCTTTAAGAACTTGTCTATCTTCTTAACAGCATAAATTAAGTATCAAGATGAGTCCATGTTGTGGGGTTGCAGTTCTGAATAAATGTGTTTTGATTATCAAGTTATTTTGGTAAAAGTTACATAAAGCAGCATTCATGATTAAGGTAAGATCACAGAGACTGAACCACTTAGTTGCTGTTTATGGTTTCTTGGTTTTTTAATTTTGGGGAGGGTTCTTCCAAACTGTTTTCACATTGATAGGAAATCCAAGAAGAAAAGAAGAAACTGTAGCCATCACCTGTTGTACAAAAGTTCTTGCGAGTGTTGCAGAAAGGGGCTTCTCGGCAACTAACAGACCCAAGACTGAGTCTTGGTTTGGCATCTACTTGGTAGGTCACTGAGAATATGTTTCATAACTCCACTGACTTCAGTTTATCCAGCTGTATAACAGGGATTTGGGTTCTAACTTACAGGGTTATTATGAGAATTAGGTAGAACAATGAGAGCCAAGGCCACAGAATCTGGTAATAGATAGTTAGTAATATGCTTATGCATTCATGCTGAAAATGGGAGACACTTGGCAAAAATACGAAATTGTGGTTTAAATTTGACACAGACAACACAAATCCACACTGGAAAGGGAATGAAAGAGTCAGCTTCGATTACGTAGTCAAGTGGTATCTTACATTCAGTCTGCGTAAGTGGTAGTCCCAGGACTTCCCTGGCGGCTCAGACTGGAGACCCGAGTTGGATCCCTGGGTTGAGAAGATCCTCTGGCGAAGGAAATGGCAACCCACTCCAATATTCTTGCCTGGAAAAATTCCATGGACGGAGAAGCCTGGCAGGCTACAGTCCATGGGGGTCGCAAAGAGTTGGACATGACTGAGCGACTTCACTTTCACTTTCAGGAGTCATTGATTATGTTAAAAACTTTATCAAATCAGGGACTTCCCTGGTGGTCCAATGGTTAAAAGTCCATCTTCCAATGCAAGGGAGATGGGTTCAATCCCAGGTTGGGGAACTAATATCCCACAAGCTATAGAGCAACTAAGCCTATGCTCCGCAACAAAAGCATGACCCAGCAAACACCAAGAGCAGCCTTTTGAGATATATATATATATATCAAATCAATATATAGAGACATATGATGTTAATAGCAAGAGAAAAGTCTTATCATCTTTGAAAAGTCACTAAAACAATGCCATAAGTGTCAATCACAGAAGCAATTTTTTTTCTTTCTGGCTTAATACCACTAAATAGTTAACATTCAAAATTAATTTAAAGCCTTATGATTAAGACTCTCCTAAAATAGCTGTATTTATCATAATTAATTAAGATTCTCTAGACAAATGATGTTACTTATTGGAAGCTTCTTAGAATGAGAGGAAATGTTTAAATGGGCAATAGAACCCTCTTTAATGAGGGTCACAGTAGGTGTTAATAGAAATGTCCCATTATTGGATCCTGAAGGGGAGGGACCACACCTTTTATTTTTTTTAAAGCTTTATTTAGGTATAGTTGACAAAATTGTAAGATATTTAAAGTGTACATCCTGGTGATTTGATATACATTGTGAAAGATTCCCCCCATCTGGTTCATCAACAGATCTCTCAAATCTCTCTCTCTTTTTGGTGAAATTTTAGTTTTACTGTCTTAACAAAGTCCAACTTTACAATACAGTGTTGTCAGTCACAGTCCTCAATGTCTTATGTTATATTCTCAGGCATCACCCAACAAATAGCTGAAAGTTTGTACCCTTTTACTACTGCTGCTGCTGCTGCTGAGTCGCTTCAGGCGTGTCCGACTCTGTGCGACCCCATAGACGGCAGCCCACCAGGCTCCCGTCCCTGGGATTCTCCAGGCAAGAACACTGGAGGGGGCTGCCGTTTCCTTCTCCAATGCATGAACGTGAAAAGCGAAAGGGAAGCCGCTCAGTCGTGTCCGACTCTGTGTGACCCCATGGGCTGCAGCCCACCAGGCTCCTCCGCCCATGGGATTTTCCAGGCAAGAGCGCTGGAGTGGGTGCCATCGCCTTCTCCGACCCTTTTACTAACCCCTCCCTATTTCCCCCGCCTGCTCAACTCGTGGCAACCAGTCTTCTACTTACAGTTTCTATGAGTTGACTTTTTTTTTTTCATTCCACACATAAGAGCTATCATGCAGTATTAATCTTTGTCTGGCTTATTTCACTTGGCATAATGCTCTTAAGGTTCATCTATGCCATCAAAAGTGACACAGTGTCCTTTTTTCGCATGGCTGAATGATAATATTTCATTATGTACATATGTATATCACATCTCCTTATCTTCTTTATCCATTCACCCTTTGATGGACACTTAGGTTGTTTCCATGTCTTGGCTACTCGGAACAGTGCTGCAGTGAACGTGGGGATGCAGTTATCTCTTTGATATCCTATCTTCGTTTCCTTCGTTTCCCCTCCAGAAGTGGGATTGGTGGGTCATACGATAGTTCTATTTTTAATTTTTTTGAGGGACTTTCCTACTATTTTCTTTAGTATGAAAGTGAAAGTCTTAGTTACTCAGTCATGTCTGACTCTTAGTGACCCCAGAGACTGTAGCCCGTCAGGCTTCTCTGTCCATGGAATTCTTCAGGCAAGAACACTGGAGTCAGTTGCCATATCCATAGAGGGTAAAGCAATTTACATTCCCACCAACAGAGATTCCTTTTTTCTATATCTCTGCCAATAATTATCTCTTGTCTTTCTGACTGCAGCAAATCTAACAGGTGTGAGAAAATATCACACTGTGATTTTGATCTGTGTTTCCCCATTGATTATCATATTCACTCATTCTGAGTTGGCTGCCCACCAAGAACCAGGAATCGTATTAGGCACAGGGGATGTGGTGCGAACAGGACAGACAAGAAATGTACAAATCAGGTCTTCATCCTGATTCTGGCACAGAACTCCTAAAGCCCTTAGAATTTCCTAAAGGTGTCTTGTTATGTTAATGAGGTATCTTTTGGAAAGCCTTAGGTAACCTAAGGCTTAGGACTGGTTGTCAGGGAACCAACCCCGCGATTAGAGGGTTAGGATTTTCAGTCCCGCCTCTTGGACCCTTCAGTTCAGTTCAGTCACTCAGTCATGTCTGATACTTTGCGATCCCATGGACTGCAGCATGCCAGGCTGCCCTGTCCATTACCAGCTCCAGGAGCTTGCTCAAACTCATATCCATCCAGTCAGTGATGCCATCCAACCATCTCATCCTCTGTCAACTCTTTCTCCTGCTTTCAGTGTTTCCCAGCATCAGGGTCTTCTAATGAGTCGGCTCTTCGAGTCAGATGGCCAAAGCATTGGAGCTTCAGCTTCATCTCAGTCCTTCCAATGAATATTCAGGACTGGTTTCCTTTAGGACGGACTGGTTTGATCTCCTTGCAGTCCAAGGAACTCTCAAGAGTCTTTGCCAACACCACCATTCAAAAGCATCAGTTCTTTGGTGCTCAGCTTTCTTTATGATCCAGCTCTCACATCCATACATGACTACTGGAAAAACCATAGCTTTGAGAGATGGACCTTTGTCGGTAAAATAATGCACCCCTGAGGGAGGGGAAAGGGGAATGGAGATGGAGCTCAACTGCTAAAGGCTAAAGATACAGCCGATCACGCAGATGCAATGAAGCCACCATACAAGCCCCAGGGATGAGCCATCTGTTTTGGTGACCATGTGGTGACTTGAAAGAGTGGCACACCTGGAGAGGGTTGAATCTGCCTGCAATGCAGGAGACCTGAGTTCAGTCCCTGCGTAGGGGAGAGCCCCTGGAGAAGGGAACAGCTATCCCACTCTAGAATTCTTACCGAGAACTCCACAGACAGAAGAGCCTGGTGGGCCACCGTCCACAGGGTCAAAAAGAGTCGGACATGGCTCTGTGACTAACACTTTCACTAATAAGTATTAATAAAATGTTTCTCTGAATTCTGTGCAAATTAATGGAAGCCAAGGAGAAGTTTATTGGAACCTCCAATCTATAACTTCTTGGTCAGAAACACAAGTGAACAGGAGACGAGAGAACATGTGTCCTGAACATTTCTGAAAAAGATCTAGTTTAGCATATGGCAAGCTGGAATTTTCTCAGTGTGTGGGTGATCACTGGGCCTGCCAATTCATTGTGCTTTCATCGCAAGAGACACATTTTGCAGCAGAGGGGGTTGTGTTCCAGAACTCTTAGAAGTGGATATCCTGAGGGGTTGGAGTGGCAGGCTGGGAGAAGAAAGTCACAGGATGTGCTAGAAGCATTGTATTTGCATTCCTTAGTTGGGGCAGAACTATCTTCCAAGATCTCTCTCTGGAGTTTTGGTCAGGGTGTACTCAGTCCAGGCAGTAGTTTTGTACACAATTATCTCCTTCTTTGGGAGAAATATAATCCAAAACTTCTCAAATATTGCAGATTACAGAAGTCAGACAAATCTGTGAGCACTGGAGAGCTGAGAAAATCAGAGACTACTGGAGGGAAGAATGATGGGTATAAACAAGTAGGTAAAGTTAGAACATTTGCATCCTTAGAATACTGCAGGATTTGGTGACATTCAACCCTGAATATTCATTGGAAGGACTGATGTTGAAGCTGAAGCGCCAATACTTTGGCCACCTGATGCAAAGAGCTGGCTCATTGGAAAAGACCCTAATGCTCAGAAAGATTGAAGGCAAAAGGAGAAGAGGGCAACAGAGGATGAGATGATTAGACAGCATTGCCAACTAATGGACATGAATCTGAGCAAACTCCAGGAGACAGTGAAGGACAGGGAATCCTGGCGTGCTACAGTCTATGGATTGCAAAGAGTCAGACATAACTTAGCGACTGAACAACAACACATAAGAGCATTCCCCTTTTCTAATAGCCCATTTGGTGTGGAGCAGTCAGAGGTCACCTCTTCAAGTTTCCTTCACATTTCAGGTCAGACACAATTACATCGTTAAGTATTTCAGAATGAAATAAATAACAGTAATTCTCAGTGAAGTCCTGTAGGCTAATTGAGAGCTACACAGAAAATTTAACGCCAATCCTTTTAGGCACATTCCTCTGAACATAAGAGGAATGAGTTAAGATTAAGTAAAGTTGACCTGTAGTTTGTAGTTGAAGCTCACATTCAGCCCCTAACTATTATTTGAATAGTTTCTTAGCTAAGAGTTCACATCCAAGAACTGAATATGTTACGCATTGAGCATGAAAGACCAAGGTTTTGATTAATCTTTTCTGTTTAAACTTTTCATCACCATGAAGTACTTTCCAAACACAAGCATTCTTGGGAAAAGAATGTACACTTAGTCAAGGAGCCAGAAAGGAGCAACCCCCAAACACTGAAAACACACCTTCCCAAATTCCAACTCCCTTTTTGAAATCCAGGATTTGTAATGCTAATCTGAGTACCTTCCTCCATCCTGGAAAAAAAATTAATAGTTATTCATTATCAGTGTGAAGAAACAGCACGTTTTCCCAGGACTTTCTTAACTCTTTCCTGGAGTATGAATTTGTGCCAAAAAAAACCCCCCAAAACAAAAACCCCACTTTGCCTGGTGTTTATTATGGCTGCTCATTTAGGGCAATATTCCCAAGGCTTTTCACTCCAGAATAATCTTACTTATTACTTTTCAATACTTTATTTTGTCCACGATGCTGAAATAAACCATTAGCTCAATTAAAAACTCAATTGAACTAACTTGGAATTTGAGGACCAAAATCAGCCAATCAGTTGTTAGAAATGTTCACTTTTAACCCAGTTGTTTTTGCAACCTTGATTCAGGTGTTTTCTCTAGAACTTACATATCTCACTAATCCTTCAATTAGCTAAAAAGAATCTGTAGATTTTTATTTTGTATTTTCTCACTTACAGAATGCCTGTCAGAATCGATCAATTACCTAGTATTACAACTGCCTGAATTACAATGGACAGTCTCAGTGTATTGATAGATCAGAAGTAATTTTTTTTTTAATTTGTCACTACCTTGGAAATTATTCACTGTATTTTGCCACTTGGGTAGACTCTGAGGCTATAGTTATTGACTGAAAACCTGCCAATTAAAGTTCCATTCTGGCTGAGCTGTTTGATATTTCCTAATGATTGTTTTGGTGTGTTTCTTAAAACTTCCCACCTGCTCTAGTTCCTGAGAGCTTTCAGATTAACTGTGAAGATAGGCATGAGTTTTTATTCTCATACATATACTGTACCACTTACAATCAACTTTTTTACCCCAAAATTACAAGCTAAATCTGCATTAAGTTTCAAAATAAGTGACTTTATATCCAAACTCCATTTAATAACCCATAATAACTTCTCTGAAAAATACATGCATTTAAATCCCTCAGTTCGATAATTAGATATAACTCTTTAGATTAGCTTTATTTTTTTTTTTTCCCATTGTTCTATGCAGCTGTTGGGAAAGAAAATAATTATTCCCCAAGTTATTCTAGTAAATCAGTCCAAACTGGGCTTAAGCTTTTATTCTTTTCCCTAAATAAAATGTGTTGTCATTTCTTTTTAATGTATTAATTTTTTAAATATACAAAGTTATAGAAAAATAGCTGTAAACTTATGACCTCCACAAAGTTACTATAGTAGTTTTTCTTCCAAAGGATACCTATAGTTACCACATATTTCACTTCTCATAAAATTTTATGTGGCTAAAAATCAAAATACTGCTTTTTTTTTAAGAAAATCATTTTCCTGCTATATATTTTATTCTTCAAATATTTCTTTTATTACATGGGATTTATCTATCCTTTGGAAACTTAAAAAATAAATGGTAAATCTTCCCTTGAGATGAACCACAGCTGTTAAATTGATGGTTCTCCTGAAATGGTAGAAACAAGTCAGGACAGAAAAAAAATAACCTTGGCTACAATATGAGCAAGTATCCTCATGTTTACAAAAAGTCACCTATCCTATACATTAAAATGACTATAATTTAGTAATTAGTAGTTAGCCATTACTAAGAGACCCATTACTGAGACCCATTGATAAGAGCCATTACTAAGAGATCAGTTTTTTCCAAACTGATTTGGAATGCTATCTTTAACATATATTAAATTTTTATATGTACTATAATCTATTCCCTAAAATACATCAGCTCCATTGATCTGTCCATTCATGTACCAATGTTACACTATTTCACTTACTGTGGTTTTAATATGGGGTTTTTTTTTCTGGTAACTTTTTTCCTGGAAACTTTTCTTCTCTTTTTTACTTTTCAATATTTGACTATTCTTGCTTGTGTATTTTTTTATATGAACTTTAGAATAACTTCATTAGTTCTCATGCTTTAAAAAAATGATATTTTTATTAGGACCACAGTAAATCTGTGGATTAATATATGGAGATGATAGCTTTGCAACGTCAGTTCTCCAGTCCTAGAATGATAAGCCTTTCTGTTGGTCTGAATATTTTTCATATCTCTAGGTAGCACTAACGGAGAAGGCGACGGCACCCCACTCCAGTGCTCTCGCCTGGAAAATCCCATGGATGGAGGAGCCTGGTGGGCTGCAGCCCATGGGGTCGCTAAGAGTCCGACATGACTGAGCGACTTCACTTTCCCTTTTCACTTTCATGCATTGGAGAAGGAAATGGCAACCCACTCCAGTGTTCTTGCCTGGAGAATCCCAGGGACGGGGAGGCTGGTGGGCTGCCGTCTATGGGGTCACACAGTCGGACACGACTGAAGCGATTTAGCAGCAGCAGCAGCAGCAGCAGGTAGCACTAAAACTTTTTCTGTATGTAGCTCTTTCACATTCTTACGTTTATTCTTAAATAGTTAATATTTAATACAGTTCATACTATTTTGTCCTTTGGAAATATGAAAACTTGATACTTGAATATTGACAATATGTAGCTTTATACTTTGCCACCTCATCTTTTTTTTTTTCTCTCAATTTTTATTTATTTATTTGGCTGTACTGGTCTTTGTTGCTGTGTGTGGGCTTTTTCTAGTTGCTATGTGTGGGCCCTCTCTCTAGCTGTGGTCAGTGTTCTCTTGTTGTGGAGCATGGGCTTTAGAGCACACAGGCTTGGTAGTTGTCTCGAGCTGGCTTCTCCAGTTGCAGCCTGACGGCTCTTTAGTCGCACTGCACAGGTCTTAGTTACCCCGAGGTCTGTGGGATCTTGGTTCCCTCACCAGGGATTGAATTCATGTCCCCTGCATTGGAAGGTGGATTCTTAACCACTGGACCTCCAGGGAAGTCCCACTGCCTCATCTTATTGAATTCTCTCTTGGTAGTAGCTTTTCAGTTTTCCTATAATCTAAATACAAAACAGCAACCCCATGAGACAACAGTAGAGTTTACTTTTCTACTATTTTGCATTGTTCTCAAAATGTCTTAGTTTGAGAAAATGTAAATTGTGAATTAATGGAACTGTCATAGTTTTCTTCTGAGTGTGCTTGATACACTAAGTGTGTTCCAGTGAGTTTGTAAGCAGAAGAAATGACCACCCTTAGGCATTATACCCTATGCCTTGTGGAAAGGGCTTCGTATTCATTGTCTCATGACCATAAACAACTTTATGAGATAGATTATCCCCATTCTGTAGACAAAGAATCAGAGAGGTTAGATGCTTGTCCAAGACTTATCTGACTGGTCTAGTAAGTGGCAGTCAGAATTTGAATCCAGGGCTCTCTGGCTCCCAAAGTAAAGCAGGTGACTTGAGAAAACAACTTGTCCCTAGGTGGCAGATATTGAGGGGTTCTAGTACCACGTAGCTAGAGTAACCCAGGCAAGAAGTTAACTGTGATTGACGAAGTTAAACTTAGCTCAGATGACCCTCTCAATTTCACAAAACATTCCTACGCCCAGCCGCAGGACTCTGGCGCACGTGCGGTGCCTGCTCAGTCATATCCGACTCCGCAACCCTGTGGGCTGCAGTCTGCCAGGTTCCTCCATCCACGGAATTTTCCAGGCATGGATACTGGAGTAGGTTGCCATTTCCTCCTCCAGGGCATCTCCCCAACCCAGGGGTCGACCAGCATCTCCTTTTGGCAGCAGATTCTTTATCACTGAGCACCTGGGAAGCCCCCAGTACTCTGGAACCAGCCACGTGCGTGCGGGTGAAGTTCTGTCAGTCGTGTCTGACTCTGCAACCCCATGGACTGTAGCCACAGGTTCCTCTGTCCATGGGATGCTCCAGGCCAGAATGCTGGAGTGGGTTGCCACGTCCTCCCCCAGGGGATCTTCCCGACCCAGGGATGGAACCCGAGTCTCTTACGTCTCCTGTATTGGCAGGTGGGTTCTTTACCACTAGTGCTGTCTGGGAACCAGCCACGATACTACTTCTTTCTCCTTAGTACACAGGCACACAGAGGGATTATTACTAATGAACAGTGTGCTAACTGCAGGCCTCGAACTCATGTGCGCAAGAAATGTGATTATCTTCATATTTCTGTGTCTCTTTATTTCTGTTATGAGCTCCCATTCCATTTTATCTTTTTTTTTTTTTTTTTTTTAAGTAAAACAGCAGTTCTTTCCTCCTTTATCGCCGAAGCAGGACCAGGCTGAGCCCCTGAGAAATCACGTCTGTGGATTCACTGAAGGATGGGTAGGTCAAGGCGGGGTGTCTGGCTGGAGCAGACACAAGCACGTGAGTCGCCGAGGCCCAGCACCCAGCTTCCTGTCTCGGGCCCCCTTCTGCCAGCGGCTGCTCCCGCTGTCCCAGGCCCAGCTGCCTCGTCCGCTGTCATCTTACACTGACCAGCTGCTGCCACCACCGCAGCCTCTGCCCCATCCTACTTCATCTTAGTTAATTCTGGGTAAACTCAGAGGTTTTCCTTTGCAAATCTAAAGACCCCTCGGTCAATCAGTGTCCCCTTCAGGACTCCATTTCTGGAGCTGGGGCTGGGTTCTGGGGCCATTGGGGATGAGGGAGAGGTCACGGAGGCATCATCCTTCCACGCTGGCATTCTCTGAGATGCACACTGTGGTCTCTGGCCTCAGCTATCCTCCTGCTCAAACTGCCGATACAAATGGGTCACAGTTCTGTTCTCACATCCGGCCCTGAATCAGCTATTCCCATGGCCTTTCGGGGACACAGGGGAAAAAAGTCTGGATATCCCTTTAGGGTGGCAGGATACTGAAGCTATGCCATGCTCTCTCCAACTAGACTCATCAAATACCAAGTTTTATTCTCTTTCTCTTGAGTTATTGGAGAACCGCAAGTTTTGCCATGCCCTTTGCTATTTGCCCCCTGAAATTCATAAATTGAAGGCATACCCCCAGTGTGACTGTGTTTGTAGATACAACTTTATAAAGGTAATTACGGTTAAATGAAGTCGTAAGGATAGGGTACTAATCCAATAGGACTGGAGGCCCTCTGATAAGACCTCTCTCCACGTCCACACGCAGAAAAAAGACTATGTGAGAACACAATGAGAAGGTGGACGTCTGCAGGTCAGGAAGTGAGGCCTCACCAGACCCTGGCAGTTCTGGCACCCTGATCTTGAACTTCCAGCATCCAGAACTGTGAGAAAATAAACTTCTACTATTTAAGCCACACAGCCCAAGCAGGCTGAGACACTCTTGGACTCTACCTAGTGATGGCTCCATTCTCAAATTCTTCACACCCATATATCTGGGGTTTATATTCCTCTCCACTTTTCCACCCCCAACCCCACACCCCAAGTAAACTCAGAACAGAGCCTCTTCTTTCACACTGTCTTTTCCTGTGACATTGACTTCTCTTGCTGTCTTGCTCTTCTCTTAAGAGAAGCAGCTTATCTAAACAGGAAAGGAGGAATGACAAAAATTGAATCAACTTGATTATAAATTCTATCTCAAGCTACACCTATGTACTTGCTTCTGGAATCCAGGAGGCAAGCTATTGACTTCTCTCCTCCAGCTGTGGCCACTTTTCCTAGAGGCGATAATTTCTTTTGGCTGGCTGCTCAAATGAGGACCAGGTCACAGGGTGACAGAAGAAATTAGGTTAAAAAAATCCGATTATTATCACACTGCAGTAAATTCTTATAACGGGGTTGGCAAATGAAAAGCTGTAACAATATTAAAATTGAATGACAGTCTTTGAAGTAGTAAGGGACAGAGTCACCCAGGGAATTCTGGGAAAGAATACCCCCAAATGATTTAATGCAGAAACCTGTCTCCACAGCCACTCAGGCCCTGGGAGAAGTGGAAGATTGTGCACCTGCGGAGCACACACCCGCAGCGGCAGTAACTTGAGAGCACTCACTTGTGACCCAGTGCTTGGCACCTGGTCAGAGAGAGGTGTCTACTGAAAACCAGTCCTGTGAGGGAGGTATTCCTTATTCTTTGAATTTCTGTCTCTGCTGAGTTTTTCCTTGGCTTCTGTTGTCTTTATTTCTTTCTGTTTCATATGTTCCAAGAGAGTGTCTCAATGAGCTAGTTCATCACCATCAACAGAACACACTATTCAGCAGGATTCTCCTGTCATGCTTCCTCTGAGGCCCTAGCCTCCCTAATGTCTGGGTTATCAAGGTTCAAACCAGCTGCATTAGAGACTCAATAGCCAACAGGTGAGTTTTGTTCACTGCACATTGTTTTATAAATTTGAGTGAACAGTGACTCAGAAGATTTTACTCGAATCAGAGTTCTTCCTTTTCCTGAAAAATCTGAATTGAAGACCCTGAGCCAGGGTCAGCTGGACTGAGCTGGATGGTGACTTCTCCCGGTAGTCAGAGCTGGCTCTCTGCATCCCAGGAATCCCTCCATGTATGCAGTGTGTGCTAAACAGCTGGACCTGTGCCCTTCAGCTATTTCCCTGGCACCTAAGGCATCTGAGTGTGTGACCTCTGTGATTTCTGTCCAGACAGCTGTCCACTTCCGGGCTAACTGGGTGTGACCAGCATTGACAGAGTCATTCAACAGAAGGAAAAAAATTTCTGTGAAAGAAGCTGCCTCTGTTTCTCTCAGAAGAGGCCCTTTCAGTGGCTCAGGTATTTAGAGTTTCCAGAGCTGTCTGGCAACTTCCTGAAATCAAAAGAGAACAATTTGGTGATTGATTCTGGTCCAGAGAGACTCTGATGAGCTGGCCACCCTTTATCTCTCACATTCAAACTACAGATACATTCCCTATTCTCACGTTTCCTAGGACTTTCCTTTAATAAAGTGTATCAAATAACAGGACTGATGTATTCTTACATGCTAAAATCTTAGGCAGTAAAATACGTTTCTTGCCTGTTGTCTCTCAAGCCCTCCCTTTCAATATGTTTCCTTTCTCCTGGCCAATTTTCTTCAGTTATTATCCTGCCCTTTAGATTAGTATCAGAGTCCCTCTTGGTTCAAGTTCTGTTGCTGTTGTTGTAAAAGTTCAAATATGCTGAATCTAAATTAACTAAAATTTTTGGTTAGCCAGGTTAAACCCTCATATCTGGAAAACATCTTCCACCATCCTATCCACAGTAAAATGCAGCCATAATTGACATTTGGATTTGAATCTAATCTAATAGGCCCTGAGGTTGTAACATACAGAATTACTCAGGGTGCAGCACTATAAGATCCTGAATCATCAAATACGACTTAATTGGATCTTGTGATATATTCAACATTTTCATAAAAAAGTAAAATATATTTGAGAAATATTTTCCAAAACAGAAAAAGTAAATTAATTCATATCATAACTTTTGATTAGTTAGGAAATTACATTGATCAGATAATCAATCTTCCCTGGCATATCTGTTCAAAGTTTTATTACTAAAACTGAAAAATCTTAGATCAGAGGCTGTTAATTCAATGAGAACGAGAACTCTACAAAGCTTGGAAAACAATTGCATCCACTGAAGGCTTGGCATTTTTGTATAGCTGGGATCTGGTGAAATGAACCTCAAGGGCATTTTTAGTGGGCTTATTCATATTTCATCCATGGAGTGCCCAGGTCAGGATGAGTAGCAGGCTCCTAGTTCCAAGTGCTAATAGTAGATAGGTTAATGACTGGGGTCTTTTCAGAGGACCAACTCCTTTTCCATCTTGCAACTTTGGGAAGTTATCTGAGTCACTGATTGACTGGTCCCTTTAAGTAAGACACACATCATTTCCTTTACACAGTTCCCACTTACCCCTCAACACAAATGCCCTAGCTGTGCGAAGTCTAAATCACCTCAACCTCCATCATTTCAATCACATTTTCCGTTAGGATTTGCATATCACAAGCGTAAGAGGAATTGGAAGGTGGAGTTTGGTCCTGGCATTGTTTCAGAAGGTCAACTGTCAAACTGTGATTGAGTCTCTGAATTCTAATTCCTCTCCTTTCTTAGAAGCTGTCTATTCCTAGTAATTTTCTTAGTCAGTAGGATATTGATGCTGCTGCTAAGTCGCTTCAGTTGCATCCGACTCTGTGCGACCCCATAGACGGCAGCCCACCAGGCTCTCCCGTCCCTGGGATTCTCCAGGCAAGAACACTGGAGTGGGTTGCCATGTCCTTCTCCAATGCATAAAAGTGGAAAGTGAAAAGTGAAAGTGAAAAGTGAAAGTGAAGTTGCTCAGTCGTTTCCGACTCTTAGTGATCCCATGGACTACAGCCTACCAGGCTCCTCCGTCCATGGGATTTTCCAGGCAAGAGTACTGGAGTGGTAGATGGCATATCTCATGACAAGTTAAAGTCTATGAATTTGAATCCTGAACCCACAGACAGAATGGATGTGCCATCCAAGGAATCAACATTTTAGGTCATCTTTGCTTCCTCCAAACATTGGAGAAATGAGGTGTTCATTTCAATCAGAAGATAAGAACTTGGAAGTGGAAAGGTTTCTTTTGTTGTCGTCAGTTTTTACTGCAAGAAATTCAGTTCAAACATTGATTCTTCCAATTAACTGTTGGCAAGTGACCTTGGTGGAAGGAATTTAGTCTGCTTTCCCATCTTCTAGGGATAGTCACTACACTTCATACAGTTTTAAAAGATTTATTTATCTATTTTTAATTCGTTAATTTGGCTGCCCTGGGTCTTCTTTGCTGTGTGCCAGCTCTCTCTAGTTTCAGGGAGCGGGGGCTACTCCCGGCTGTGGTCAGGGGCTTCTCACTTTGGTGGCTTCCCTTGTTGTGGAGCACGGGTTCTAGAGCAGTGGCTCAGCCGTAGTTGTGGTGCACAGGCTTAGGTGACCCATAACTTGTAGAATCTTTCCGGACCAGGGATTGAAACCCCATTGGCAGGCAGATTTTTTTTTTTTAACCACAGGACCACCATGGAAGTCCCTTCATACAGTTTTATAAGGATTAAACAAGACGTGTGTGTGTCCAATGCATCAGGGGTGTCAGTGACAGCTAACCCACTAATGAGCAGCATAAAGCCTCAGGCTAAGCACAGACAAGAAGGCTCTGCTGTTTCCTGCCAATACTTCCCACCTATCGATTACTGTCTGTGTGATCAAACTTGATGGTTTACATATCAGCAGCGATAGTTTCCTACAAAGTGCTACCAAGGAGAAAAGTCCATTTTATTGTGATAGAGATAAGGCAGCTAAATCGGAGAAACTTGAGGGAAATATGCCAGGGAACCAGATGCGCATCTTCTATAATGCAGGCCAAGAATACCTCCTAGGATCCCAGGCCACTAAAGCGACTTCACAAACCTGCTCCGGTCATTCCTGGACAAGGCGAGAGCAATGGTGTAGCCTGTCCCTGCTTGCCAGGCCGAAGGAACACCATCAGAACAGGGCTTGAAAATTTCCCCTTTATCAGGCCCCTGCTCCTGCATGCACTAGTGAAGAGATTTCTCTTGAGATGCTGGTTTGTAGTTTTTTTTAAAAAATGAAACCTATACTTGGAAGGCTTGCTGCAATACTACACGATGATGTAATTATTTATATAGGCCCAGTTGAGCCTATAGAATCCAAAAGCTTTCAAATTCATAACTCTGGTTAAAGATTTAAGACAGCCCTCCTCACGTAATTTACACACACAAACATGTACATACATCCCCCTCAAATATTTCTGTAAGTTCCAAACTACTTTTTGATGTAACTGTATTCTCTTTATTCTGACATTCTTGAGCCCTAGAGCAGTGCATGATTAAAATGACCAGTTTTTCAGTTCATACAGAGAATAAAGTTATAAACTCGGAGGGTGATCTCATGTGCTCAGAATTATGTCTTCTAAGGTCAAGCTGACTCAAAATATGGAGAATATAACAGTTAAAAATGGTCTTTATCTAATCTTAATGCAACGAAGGATACTTTCATGTATATTGTAAATAGTGCTAGCTAAGCGAGTGCATTTTTTATGCTATTTTCACTTTTTGATTTGGGAATATAACTGCAACTATTTGTAAAAATAAACATGAAGTAAATGATGGTAGTAGATTATGATCAGTCTTCTGATTTAGAGTAAAGGAAGCCCAGGGAAATACATTGGCCATGTTAGGCACTTAATTTGTGAAATTTTTATATAGGATGAATTTAACAACTTCTGAAAAGTGAGAAATAACTTCTGCTTCCTTAGTTTTTACACTCTCAGGGTCCCAGCCAGTGGCCACAGCAATGGGGTAGCTTGGAGGGGCGCTTTATTTACCTGCACCATAACCAGCGTCAGTCTCCCATCGGAATGCACCGGAAGTGGAACCCTGGTGTTTGCTACTCAAACTCTGCTCCAAAACAAGTCCCCAGGCTGCTCCTTCCAACAGATGCTGTTCCAAAGCTTCTCCTATCTTGACAGTCTAAAGACACCACTGGTCCTAAAATATCTGCTTATATCCTCCTGATAACCATAATTCTGCCTTTTATTAATAAGATTCTGTGTCATAGTTTGGACATAAGAGCTTGGAGGCGGGGAGCCTACACATACAAAGAAACCATAAAACAAGCCATTCTGCACAAGGGACTCATTCGTACAACAGTGCTGGCCCAGTGGCCTGCTCTGTGGTCTCAGTTGAGCCATGTCATTTATCCTGGGCCCGTTACTCAACCTGTAGAATGAGAGACTTGGAAGGACTGACCTCAGAAGTCTTTTGCAATGCTTGTTAAGCCAATGCCTTTTTTTTTTTTTAACCAAGGATTTCTCTGAGTCTTGATTGCTACTGATCCTATCTGTCTGCTGCTGCTGCTGCTGCTAAGTCACTTCAGTCGTGTCTGACTCTGTGTGACCCCATACACGGCAGCCCACCAGGCTCCCCCGTCCCTGGGATTCTCCAGGCAAGAATGCTGGAGTGGGTTGCCATTTCCTTCTTCAATGTATGAAAGTGAAAAGTGAAAGTGAAGTCGCTCAGTCATGTCCGACTCTTCGAGACCCCATGGACTGCAGCCTACCAGGCTCCTCTGTCCATAGGATTTTCCAGGCAAGAATACTGGAGTGGGGTGCCATTGCCTTCTCCGCTATCTGCCTGGGTCCCTTTTTATTATTTTTAACCATTTTCCAGAGGATGTGAGAAACACAGAGTCAGTTCAGTTGCTCAGTTGTGTCTGACGCTTTGCCACCTCATGGACTGCAGCACACCAGGCCTCCCTGTCCATCACCAACTCCCGGAGTTTATTCAAACTCATGTCCATTGAGTTGGTGATGCCATCCAACCATCTTATCCTCTGCCATTCCCTTCTCCTCCTGCCCTCAGTCTTTCCCAGCATCAGGGGCGTTTCAAATGAGGGACAAGCACAGACAATGGAGCCCAGGTGCCGTGCATGTCTGGCGAGGCCCCTGGCTATGCACCCCCTCCTCGGGCCACCACCTAATCAGAAAGCTGTCTAGATGGAGGCAGCCTGCAGAGCCGCACCTGCCGTAGAAGCTGGGTGATTCTAAGGAGCAAACCACCTGGGCTTATCCCAAGTCTCACTTTTTTCCTTCCCCGACTCATGCTCACAGGAAAAACAAAGGGAAATGTTTCTGAAGGAAAGTTCTTGGCTCTCTTTCTCTCTTCTCTTTTTTCCCCTCACAAAAGGGACTTTTCTGGAGAAAGAGGGAAGGAAGAGCAAAACAAAAAAGCAAATGAAGTACTCGGAATAGTCTATGCCAGGACTCCCACTCAGGCTCGGAAAAGCCAGCTCTCCGTCAGCTGTAGTCCAGGTGCGGCAGCCACTTGGGGCGCTGGGGCCTCCCTGAGTCACGGCCCAGGGCCTGCGGGGGACCAGGCCCCTGGTGACATTGCCCACAGGAAAGCAAGCCCCAGGTCAGCAAACTGCCAGCCCCCATAAGCAGATCTAATTATGATCGCTTACTTCAAAGAAGGATTTAACCCCAAGCAGATTTAGTAGGGCTGCTTCCAAAGGGCAGCAGGATTCCCGGGCCTGACCTTTGAGAAAATCCTAAAGGCTTCACTGCTCCAGGAATTCAGCAAAGCCAGTCACTGTGGCTGCTTCAGAACACAGAGAAATGCAGAGAATGCCACCTTAAGTTATCACAGTCCTCCTAGTGAGGGCGTCTAATCTAGCATAATGAGTGTCTGGTGAGCGTGGACCCACAGCATGTGCGCTGGCAATCAGTCGGGGGGTGGCCTGGACAGGAACACTGGCAGGAAAATATATAAAGCACTGAAGTATAGCCTGTTGAGTCAAAAATACTATTTCAAAGCCACAGAGTAGTTGGATAAGCATGTACTTTTGGCGACATATCCCAGTAGTGGTCATCAGTGTATTACTATGAAAAACAGCTTGAGGCATATAATTTTTAAATGCAATTTTGATTTTTAAAACCTTCTACACAGCACTTTTGGAGGAGGAAATGGCAACCCACTCCAGTATTCTTGCCTGAAGAATCCCATGGACAGAGGAGCTTGGGGGACTACAGTCCATAGCGTCACAAAGAGTCAGACCCAGCTGAAGCGACAGCAAGCACACACACGACACTTTGCTCATGAGAGATCACTGTGTACTTGCTCTAGTAAAATTAAGCAACTCCAGTGGAGGGATGGGAAATTGGAATTGTTAGTCTCTAATTGGTCAACATGAAGTTAGAAAATAAATACACTTGGGACAAGCTCATTGTATAATGACTATAAAAGGATTTTGTGAACTATAAAGCTCTCCATCAACTGTTATTATTTCCATGATTCTCATAATACACAAAAATTAGGAAAAGAAAGAAAAAGAAACAACTAGGTAAGTACAGTCTCTCCATCCACATGCTTCATTTATATCAACCACTGTAGGTGAATTCACCTCAGGCATTTAGCTTAGGTGGGAAATTGCAGAAAAAAGCAGACATACCTGATTCTAGACCAAATGGTTTACAAACAGATCAAAAAATAATTCACGCAACTGTTCTCTAAAATTATTTGATTTCAGATCTTTAAAAGAAATATCAAATAAGTTGCTATTATTAGCTGACCACAGTCCAATACAAGACACCTAGGTATATGTGATTTTACAACAACATTAAAATCTTGTTTTCACTACTTATACTTAAGGTTGGAAAGTTCACAGAAGTTGAGGAGGTAGAGTTTATTCTGGTTGGTTTCCCCAAAATATCAAATTAGACCATCTATTTATCCAAACAAGAAGTTGCTAAACTTGAGCCTCTCGGAACAGAAGACAGGCTTAAAGAAACGGGGTGTGTGTGTGTATGTGCAGGCGCACGCATGCGTGCACCAGGTTCCTCTGTCCCTGGGATTTTCCAGGCGAGAATGGAGCAGGTTGCAGTTTATTCCTCCACTGGGGATGGAATCTGCATCCCCTGTGTCTCCTGCATTGGAAAGCTGACTTTTTACCAGCTACACTGTAAGAAGAGGGTATTACACGTACTACTTCAGCCATTGCTCTCTCATCCATTTCTCCTCCCTCAAGGGATGTGCCAAGTCCAATAATGAGTAAATATAACCAATAACTTCCAAAAATTTTAACATAAACCTATTCTGTTTCAGGCTTTTAATTACTCTGTTATCAGAATAACTTTTTCTACAAATAAACTAATATGGGAAGATCAGATCTCCTTTTTGTAACTAAACAGACACAGCAAAGCTGGGGCCGGTAAAGCTCTTTCCACATGGCTCTTATTTGCAAGCCCTAAACACAGACGCGGACACGGTTGGTAACTCAAAGCATCACGATTCAATGTTATTGGTTCAAAGATCGTGGAATTCACAGATGTTACCATTCAGCTGAAGGAAGGAAAAGGAAAAGAATAAGCTAAAAAGAAAATGCTGAAAAAGCTGGATAGTATCATAGCCTTTCTATTTGAAGTTTCTGCTTCAAATGTGGCAATCCCTGCTCTATGAAAACTACCTACATATTTGACGTCTGTGGGGTTGCAAAGAGTCAGACACGACTAAGCAGCTAACACACATACACTGAATTTTTAAATTTGTTTTGTTTTACCCTGAGTTTCAAGAGGTACGCAACCCTGAGAAAGTTAAACAGGTAATTCTAGTTAAGTAATTTATAACAACCAAATAGTAAGATTTTCCATAAACGTGTTAAGAATGGATAGAATTCATTTTATTAATAAATGGTTAAATTTTTAAATTTGTTTAAACAAGTAATTTGTTTCTCCGAAGAAGTGGATTTTAATCCCAAAGAGGAAAAACAGATTATTCCTAACAAACGGCAATTAGTAAAGAGGCTTTTCAAACGGAGGTGCTTCGTTGATCAAGTTAAAATGGAAGCTCCCTGAACATGGCTTTCTGGCTTTTCACATCAGTGTGTTGTCATACTTGTATGAACCCCCAACATGGTCACAGTAATAGTTCCAGGCAAAGTCTGTCTCACTCTCTGCAAACCATTCAGAAGTTAGGAATTGGGCCCCACGCAAACGTCTCCGGAGTCACGGGAGGGAACTCTGACCCCTGGAGGGAAGGGGGCAGGATGAGGGCGCGGCCCCCGACGAGCATGCGCAGTTACCTCTCCCGCTCCCGCTCCAGCAGGTCGGTGAAGTCGTCGCTCTTGCTCATGTAGTCCGTGTGCTTGTGCTTCTCGTTCTCCAGCTCGAACACCGTGCGCCTGTGACACTTCTCCGCCAGAAGCAGCTGCTCGAGCATGCGCCGGTAGGTTTCCTTCTGCTTTTCCTCGAGTCTGTCCAGCTGAGTAAGCCGACATGGGGAAGAGCTTAATATTTTATTTCATTTACATACGACTCTAAATAAATGATCATTTGTCTCTTGATTTGTCAGGGCCTCCCGGGTGGCTCAGATGGTGAAGAATCCGCCTGCAATGCGGGAGCCCTGGGTCGATCCCTGGGTTGGGAAGATCCCCTGGAGGAGGGCATGACAACCCACTCCATTATTCTTGCCTGGAGAATCCCATGGACAGAAGAGTCTGGTTGGCTGCAGTCCATGGGTTCGCAAAGAGTGGGACATGACTGAGCAACTAAGCACAGTGATTTATTACCTGAAGGGGAGGGCATGGGGTCTGCTATTCTCTGCTTTTCCCCCTATTCCATCATGTTCTCTGGGTCAGCTGACTGTATGCACTAGCAGTGGTAAGGCTATAGTAACTTCTGGCCTCTGATCTTTTTTCTATGAACCTATGTGTGGTTCCTAAACAGACTCACTGTTTCGATGAGACAGCACAAAGCCCTGTACTCAGAAATAAAGAGAAGAGCATCTCACCTAATCCCACAAAAATAAAGAGCTCGGCAGGCACAAACTCCTCCCCTGGTAGAATGAAATTATCATCATTGCAACCATTTTTTTTTTTAAGGCCTGTAGTTAAGTGAATTTCTAGGAAAAGTATGTGAAGGACCCACAGTCCTCTCCTTTTAAGAGATACTAAATATAGGGAGAGTCTCAGAATTTGTGGAGAGCACATATCTCAAACTAAGAGATCTTAAAAAATATTATAGAGCTTTTTGTGCCTATGTCTCTGGCCAGGCTATAAGATCTCTAAGGGACCATGGCTTGATCATCTTTTTAGTTCCTGGTGCTTAACACAGAGCTTGAGACAACGTAAGTGTTCAGTAAATGTTTGTTGAATAGGACCCAATCTTACAGTACTGATAGTTCCCCATCCTACTCTCCTCTCCAAGCCCTGGTGCAGGAGTTCACAACCCTCAGCACTAGTGACGTTTCTGGGCAATTAATTCTTATTTCCTGTGCATTGGAGGATGCTCAGCAGCATCCCTGGCCTGTGACCTCTAGATGCTGGTACTAAAACCTGCAGTTGTGACAAAGCTATCCACAAACATTGTCAGATGTCACCTGAAGGGAAAGTCCCCATGCCCCCCCCCCAACCCCGCTGTTGAGAATCACTGCTCTGGGTGAATCAGACATATTTAGGATCCATTCTCTTATTTTAGCTGCACTGGATCTTTGTTGCTGAGGGCAGCCTTTCCCTAATTGTGGAAAGCAGGGGCTACTCTCTAGTTGTGGTGCTTGAGCTTCTCATTTTAGTGGCCTCTCTTGTTGGTGAGCATGGGCTCTAGAGCATGGGCCCAGTACTTGTGGCACACTGGCCTAGGTGCCCTGCCACATGTGGTATCCTCCCGGACCAGGGATCAAACCTGTGACCCCTACATTGGCAGATGGATTCTTAACCACTGGATCACCAGGGAAGTCCTAGGACCCATTCTTAATCCCACAGCCAACTCCGTAAGACTCAGTGGAGTAGCTCCATGGGGGTCAGCTCCAGAGCTATTCCTTGGATGTTCCATGTTTGCCCTTCAGTCATAAGGAGGATCTGAGGTTCCCTCCACAATTGTATCTATCCCTTCATTGTGAATGAATCATTTATGGGGCCCAAAGTAAAAGAGATGTCACCCCCACAATCCTCACTGCCTTCTGATTAGACCTCCACCCCTCTTGCCTAAGAGCATGTGACCAACAGACTGGTGAAACCCAGGCTACCTGGTGGCCTGTCATGCCTGAGATCATCAGAGAGGCTAATTGTACTTTTATGCATTCTGATAAATTTCTGCAGTGTTAATGGGACAGTCTATACAAGAGACTTTCTCACTGAGACAGCTCCTATTACAAAATATTCTCCACAAGCACTCTGCATCTCTCCACAAGTGTGATTTTTACCACATGCTATAGAATTTGTCAAGCATTGCTGGAACATCATCAGAAATGTAGAAGGAGCAACTCTTTCCCCTTTTTGATCCTTCTGACTTCATGAAGCTGAAACTCCAATAATGTGGACACCTGATGAGAAGAGCCGACTTATTAGAAAAGACTCTGATGCTGGGAAAGATTGAGAGCAAGGAGGATAAAGTGGCAACAGAGGATGAGATGGTTGGATGGCGTCATCAACTCGATAGACGTGAGTTTGAGCAAACTCCAGGAGTTAGTGAAATACAGGGAAGCCTGCTATGCTGCAAGTCCATGGGGTCACAAAGAGTCAGACACCACCAAGCAGCTGAACAACAACTTTGTTGTAAAGCAAGGCCTGCCCTCCTTTTGAGACTATTTGGAAGAACAGCTTCTGCCTGTTTCTTGATGCCCTGACCCACTCCTCCCTAATGAAGGAAGGGTGGCACCTTTGCAGGTTGTATTTGGGACAGGGAGCTGGGCATTCGAAGTCCAGCCTTTTCATTTCTCAGTCTTGACCCTGTCTACATAAAATGCTACTCTGTGCTCTGAGGATTCAAACTCTCCCTCACGGCTCCCTCCAAAGTTTAGGAGAGAAGCTAACAGGAACCTGGTGGTGGTGATCTGTCTATTTATGTCAATACTAAAGCTAATCTTTCAAGTCACATGTCAGACTCCTGCAGTCATTCCTCCATCCTTTCAAAAGAGGAGAAGATGGGGGCGTTGTTAATCGGACGGTTGACTGAAATATCCAGAGAGAGACACATTGTCAGGGCATCTAGAGAAAACACAGCGTATGCTGATATTAATTGCTCTGGGGCAGCCTAGGTGGGACCGCTCGGCCCTAGCTTACATATGTTCTGTCCCTGAGGGCCTTTGGCTGTTCTGTTCTCAGCAGCTACCACGCTGGGGCTAGGCCCCTAAGTGGCTGGTGTCAGGGGCCATGTTCACCTCACCTGCATCAGCATCGCTTGACCTCGGTACTGACTGCATAATCAGGAAGACGGTCTTTTTGTCCCTGAATGCCTATGGAAGGATGCTGAGACGCTGATGTGTACACTGCATTTTCCACCCAGAACCACACACCCAGATTTTAAACTGCAAAGCTAGTAAATTCCTCTTTGGCAACAAAGCATTGGCATGTGAGGATTTAGCTTTCAGTTTTAAATTCTGGATGTAAGAACTGACATGCGTAGCGATAGAGCAGCCGTGCCAGACCCTGTGACTCGTTACTTTGGAACGGCACGGAGCTCCTAGGAGAGAGCTGAGGTGGACTAACCTCCTGTATCTGTGTGGCTTGTCCTGAGACTCTGAAGACCGCCTCCCATAACTGTGAGCTCTGTAGATTCATTAATTGTGTACACTGTGTCCCATGGCTTTTGGTTTTCAGGCTCCAAATGGTGCCTGAAACCACAGAGGAATGAGAGTTCTTATTACTGAATAGTGAAAGTGAAACGGGCACCGATTCCTTTGGAAATGTAGCTTCCACTTGGATGGAGGTGGAAGGAAAATTGAATGAGATCATCATAGCACCAAAAGCCAAGATTTACTGAGAAAAGAGTGTACCTGAATCAAGTTGGTGGAGAAGAAGTTCAGAGACTTGAGATGGGGAGAAATTTCAGTATGTTCCAGATGAAAGAATCACAATTTAGGAACTGATTTTTAGTCTGTTATCAACACAGGGCTAAGGGGAAGAATATTAAGGAATTTAGGAAGCAGGAAATCTACTTGAAAGGAAATGGGAGGTCCTAAAAGACCAAAGTGTATTTACACAGAAGGAAAATGGATCTAAATGCTCTGAAAGATAAGGCTATAGAAAAGGAGATATTTTAGTCTTTGTTGAATCACAGTGGGTGACAGAGGTAGAAGAGGCTGGAGAGCCTAGAGAGCAGAGCAACATGACACCCGCCTTCACCAAGAATAGAGGGAGTCAGGATCCAGGAAACATTTGAGGAGCACGCTGTAAAACTGCGGAGGTTCTTCATGAGATCACACGGGGCCCCTCTCTTGCAGACTGCAACAGCTATTCCAACTGGTTGCATAACATGTAGACAGACTTAAGAATTAAAACTTGAAAAGATCAGGGTAGGATATTCGAAACAATTTGGGGAGAGTCCCAGGGTGTCAGCTATCGCAGATGCGCTCTGAGTGAACATGCACAAGAAACCTAAAGATGTAGATTTTGAGGGAAAGATGAGAGAAGTGAAAGGGGAGTGGGGCAGGACAGCAGCAGGTGTGTCCAAGCACGGGTGTGTTGTGGAAAAACTCCTTAGGAGGGATCATCCAACTCAAGAAAGTAAACGTAGATAAGATTTGTGTTAAACAAGGGTTCCTCTTGGCAGACTCTTTACTCCTTGGTTTTGCTTCTCTCATGGAGGGTGACCACACGATGCACAATGTGCAAGGTAATATACAGAAAACAAACGTCTGGGTCTGAAAGCATAGGGGGTGTGTGTGTGTGTGTGTGCATGCGTGCGCACGCTCAGTTGCTCAGTCATGTCTGACTCTTTTGCAACTCCTCTGACTGTAGCCTGCCAGTCTCCTCTGTCCATGGAATTTTCCAGACAAGAATGCTGAAGTGGGTTGCCATCTTCTATGCCAGGGGATCTTCCTGACCCAGGGAATGGACCCACATCTCTTGAATCTCCTGCCTTGGCAGGTGGATTCTTTACCACTAGCACCACCTGGGAAGCCTGAAACCATAGGGTAAGTAGAGGCAAAAAAAAGAAAAAGGAAAAAAACTGTACAGTCCCTAAAACAGTGATGGAGGAAGAGGGGGACCATTTGAAAAACTAGTCAAAATGTTGAAGATGACAATAACAGTAAAACTCAGCTGAGCCTTCCTGCTGGAGAAAAGTTGTGACAAAAGGGAATTCTTTTGTTGCCTTGAGTAGGACAAGTTACTTAAGAATTAGAAAGTTCAAACACGAGAGAGAAGGGAAGTTCTGAGGAATGGTCACCTGGGTAAGGTATGGTTCCCACTCGGCACCAAAACAGGCAGGTTTCAGAAAGTCACCTGGGAGAAGGGGTGCTACCGCCTGAAATAAGGGGGCAGTAAGAAAAACCACTGGTATGAGATGGGTTGCCTAGTTCTGGGCATTGTGAATGAAAAAAGCAAATGATTTTAGAGGTTTTAAACATGCAGGTGGGAAGATGTAGGCATGTAGGATGTCACCACTCAAACATCCCTAAACTTTGAAAAAAGAGCCCTGTGTTTCAAGTGTCACTGAGGGCAAGGATAGTGCACGCAATCAGATTCCTCCACCCCACCCAAGGTTCACCATGCCCCACAGTTATTAAGCTCTCGGTGGTGGCAGACTCCATCTGACGGGGACAGCTGCCCCCACGCTGACTGGCATCCTGTCGGAGCTAAAGATTTCCTCTATCCACACTCCCTTCCTCAGACATCCCTGAAATCTCTGCTTCAGTCTTGGTGAAACTAACATGAGTCTGCGTTATGCTGAGTCCTGAGGTCAAGAAATATCATTCCTCTTGAGATAAATTGACCTTGGAGCTGCGGCTTTTCTTGCATTTTTAATAATTTATGAATGTGAGATTGATACTATGGTAACTGCATGTGTCCTAATAATCTTCAGCCTCTTTGAATAAACAGAATAGAGGACTTCATCTTTGAAAGATGAAGACTTTCAAAGACTTTCATCTTTGAAAATGCCTCAGATTAAAATCTCTCTGGCTAAGGCTAAGCAGAGTAAGAATTTGGGAAGGAAAGAAACCGAAAGCGTAATTTCTTTGAAATTTTGCTTAAGAATTAAGAATTTTGATATCTTATAATGTAATGTACAAGGAAGTTCTGGGGGATTTAATATTCTCTGTTTAATTTCTCCCCAGATACCTGGCAAGGGGAGGATCTACCATATTGGGTTCACTGCTCAGCCTTTAGTGGGTTCTGTTGGATGACCTAGTTGGGCCTAATTTGGTATGAAAAGTAGAATGAGCAGTGGTTTTTGGCTTGAGGTTCAGCATGACTTCTGGGCTTCCCAGGTGGCCCTCGCCATAAAGAACCCACCTGCTAATGCAGGAGACATAAGAGACACGGGTTCGATCCCTGGATCGGGAAGGTCCCTTTGAGGAGGGCATGGCAGCCCTCTCCAATATTCTTGCCTGGAGAATCCCATGGACAGAGGAACATGATGGGTTACAGTCCATAGGTTCACAAAGAGTCTGACAGGACTGAATTAACACAGACGCACGCAAATACAGCATGACTTCTAGGAATAAGAGCTAGGCTATCTGCTCATAGTCCCAGGAGGTAATGGAACAGTGACATATGAGATTCTTGCATCATGAACTTGGAAGCAACTCCCTTGCTCCTGAGTAGCAAGAACTTGATTATAAAGCCCAAAGGGTTAAGAAACCAAAAATCTATAAATGGTCAAAGGGAATCTTTTCTCCTTGCAGCATCCTCTTTCTCTCATGTTTGCCAGTGTTGGAAAAAGTAGCTTCTGTTTTTCCCTCTTCCTCATCATTCATTCCTCCCCAGGGAAGAACATTGCTTCAGACTGTTGAGGGGGGAAGGAACCAAGAAGCATCATTATGTGGGCGGAAGGCAGTGATGCTGGGTGTGCGTGCTCTGAAGACCTATCTCTCCCCTTAGGGGTCATTCCAAGATCTAACTTGGGAGAAAAGAATTAAGATGCCCAAATGATGCTCTTTAACCAAGCCGAGTTCTTCAATCCAGGTGGTTATAATGCCAATATAAAATTGATCCTTTCCCCTATGTCTTTAATTCCTCACATCCCTCCAAGTTGGGAACTGATAAAGACTGTGAGCAATTATCACCCTCAGCTCCCAGCAAATACTGATATTTGTTGAGTAGCTGGTATGTTCCAGAAACTATGTTAAAAGTTTTCCAGTCATTGCTTCATTTAGTCCTCGCAAGTCTATGAGATGTACACGTGACAGAGAACCCCAAAGCTAAAAGAGCTGAAGTGACCTGCCCAAGCCACAGGCAGCTAATCACTGTGGATAATCTCAGATGTGAAATTGGATCCAGCCAGTTGACTCTATCCTATCATAATATGCATGCGTGCTAAGTCGCTTCAGGCGTGTCTGACTCTGTGACCTTATGAACTATATAGCCTGCCAGGCTCCTCTGTCCATGGGATTCTCCAGGCAAGAATATGGAGTGGGTTGCCATGCCCTCCTCCAGGGGATCTTCCCTACCCAGGGATCGAACACACGTCTCTTATGTCTCCTGCATTGGCAGGTGGGTTCTTTACATCTAGCCCCACCTGGGAAGCCCATCCTATCATATAATTATCTCTTATTGTTTACAGAAAAGATGAGAACAGAGCTCCAGTTCATTCTTGTTGCAGAAATTATAAAATTGTGGAGCCATCAATCTGTTGCGACTACTTTCTAAAGCAGATCTTTCTGAGATCTTTCAAACTGAGTTGCTGCAAAGGCTTGTCTTAAGTTAAATTACAACAACTTGCTTCATATTTTAATTTCCATGTTCATTATTCATTTATAATGGTAATTTCACATCTATGATTTTTTTACATGAATTCCAAAAGTCAGTTTGGCTAGATCCATCAATTGTTCCCTGATTCTGCATCCAAATCCAACTTTGATGTGAGAGTATTTTTAACATGTACTATTATGAGTAATTAACAGCAATAGTTTCTAATACAATCCTGTATAAAAATGATTAAATATTGTCCTATTAGATTCCCTGCTCTAAACCTTCCATTGGGATTTTGCCTCAACTTTTATGTTTTAGCCACTCACATGAGACCATTTAAATTATGACCAAGTCTTTTATAAGATATAAAAACCAAGTGGCTTTATAACCATAAATATCAATAATAAAATCAATTTAGTTTTAGGCTACCAGTTTGATAATAATCTGAAAATGCAATGCTAAAACCTATAAGCACTTCAAATTTTTACACATATCACCTGTTAGAGAAATAAAAGAAAAAAAAACTGAAGAGCAGGTAACTGTCATAACCACATGAGAAATATATTTTGGGCTTTAAGTATATTTAAGAAAATACTTTTACAATTCTTATCAGTGAACTGTATCCACAATAATTCATGGATTATTAAATTATACTTTAATTCTAGATTGGAAGTGAAAGTGTTAGTCACTCAGTCTGTCTGACTCTTTGTAACCCCATGGACTATAACCCACCAGACTCCTCTGTCCATGGTATTCTCCAGGCAAGAATACTGGAGAGGGTTGCCATTCCCTTCTGCAGGGGATCTTCCTGACCCAGGGATCGAACCCAGGTATCCTGCATTGCAGGCAGATTCTTTACCATCTTAGCCACCAGGGAATAGGGCATCTTAAAGAAATGTTTGCCTTTGAAAGAAAATGTTGAAGTGTGTCAAATGGAAGGATGCGGAGACCTCCCTTTGAGGGTCCCTGCTCGGGGACTTGTCGGGGTAAGTTTTTACCTCTGAGATGGGTTTCTCATACACATCTTCTCCTATGGACTTCTCCTGGGCCAGGATGGCGTCTCGGTGCAGGACCCGGAGCACTTTCTCTGGCTCCGCAGACCCGTAATGAGCCTCCAGAACCTCCGGCTTAGTTTTCTCCGTCTTCAGCATGTGGATCACATCTTCCCTGGCCTGTGATAGAAAGCACAGCAAGGTCAGACGGTTGACAACATGTATCCTTTGCCGGGCTCACAAAATCAACACGGAGTTTATTGAATACATCCCATGTCTCGTCACGGTTATTGGCAAATCCACTGGGTGCTTTTTGTTCTTTTTTTTTTTTTACCGAAAGCAGATTGGCAAGCAGATACTCTGCTTCAGGTTGCTAGGAAGCAGGCAAGCAGAGAAAAGGGTTTGTGCTAATATTAACTACATAAAAATTGCTGTAAGTTGCAATGATTCTGAGAAGGGGCAGGACTGCTCCTGGGGGTACTTAGCCCATTTCAGTGCTCATGAGGTCAACGACGATGTAAAGTTTTCTATTTATGCCCTCAATGTAGTACTCAAATCTGGCTTAAAATAAAACCCTGTTCTCTCCCCTTCTGGTTCTTACTCCATGTGTAATTAACAAAAACAAACTTTATTAGCGATTTCCTGTTTCCCATCAAGTGATTCATCTTGCACAGTAACACATGGTTGGCAGCTCACATGATGCTGGGTGGGGCTTCTCAATTTAATGTATTCCCACTTGAAGGTGAAAAAAAATTTTTTTTTATAATACCAAAAGCATTTTGTATTGGGGTATCGGGGAAGATCCCCTGGAGAAGGAAACAGCAACCCACTCCAGTACTCTTGCCTGGAGAATCCCATGGAGGGAGGAGCCTGGTAGGCTACATTCCATGGGGTCGCAAAGAATCGGACACAACTGAGCGACTTCACTTCACTCACATAGTCGATTAACAATGTTGTAGTTTCAGGTGAACAGCAAAGAGACTCAGCCATACATAAACATGTATATGAAATTTAACTCCTGTGATATCCAGACTGCCAGTCAGAGGAGTCAGGTTGGTGGAATCGGAGTTGTTCTTTTGTTTTTTTAGCAAAATTTTAGAGTCTTGTTGACGCTCTTGAGAAAACCACATGATTATAGGCTTTCAGTCCTGTTGACTATGGTCCGCATCACATAATACAAAAATATCTCAATATATTTCCTACTGATGAGGACTGATGAGCTTTGTAGCTATGATGGAACTGACATTTACTAAATGTACTCCCATTTGGTCGTATACCTGACTTCATCCTTGCTGCTGCTAAGTCGCTTCAGTCGTGTCCGACTCTGTGCTACCCCATAGACGGCAGCCCACCAGGCTCTGCCATCCCTGGGATTCTCCAGACAAGAACACTGGAGTGGGTTGCCATTTCCTTCTCCAATGCATGAAAGTGAAAAGTGAAAGTGAAGTCGCTCAGTCGTGTCTGACTCCTAGCGACCTCATGGACTGCAGCCCACCAGGCTCCTCCATCCATGGGATTTTCCAGGCAAGAGTACTGGAGTGGGGTGCCATTGCCTTCTCCCACGGAGGAGCCCGGTGGGCTACAATCCCTGGGGTCGCAAAGAATCAGACAAAGAGTCAGTCTAAATTGTTAGGCTGAGCGACTAAGAATTCAACACCTGTGTGGTGTGAGGCCAGAAGACTGGACAGAATAGACGCTGGACTGTGGTACAACCCCTGCTCACCGTCCAGAAAGCTCGGAAGCTATCCCAGCTTGTACCAAAGAACAAACTGGAAGCAACAGAATTTCAGTCTGTGACAGTGGCGGAGATTTTTTTCCCCTGTGTTATGCTAATGGTGGGTTTTAAATCATAAACCTGGCTCATTATCACAGCATTGTAAAGAAAGGAGCTAACTCTTATCTATGAGTGAGGACCCCTAGTATAAAGTTTGTCTTTCATGAGATTTCTTGCTTTTATGGCTTTTTCGTAGTCTCTGAATTCATCTAATTCCAAATGGCCAAAGATGAATTTATTACAGAAACGTCAGTGGACTGGAATTTGCAGATTTTCCCCATATTGTTTCTGCCACATATACATGTGCTCTTTAAAGACAAAAATGGAAAATATTAATTTTGAAGAAAACAGTGGTTTGGGATTAGTGAGAAAGTGTAAGTCAGAAAATAGTTTAATGGAAAGGCAATGTGTTTCCGTGCAGGGCAAAAGGACAAAGCACAGACACAGCGTCAGGCTAGCTATACAGAGTTTTTTGCAAATTAGAAAGAGGTGCCTGCTTCTTCCAGGAGTCACAGCTCTGAGTCAGGGTGCAGCCTGCCTAGCGTGCAAAGTGTACTCCTACCAGGTCCCTTGCCAGGCACCCCTGTACAAGGCCCAGCTCCACATCTGTGTATGGTGATCTTGTCCTGAAGGAGTCCAAGGTACGTCCATTGTTATCAGACAGTGTAAACAAAGAGCTTTACAACTGTAAATAGGTAGCTATTTTAGTTTAAAAGTTTAAGCTCTCTGGTTCAAAAATATGTAAATATTATCGGTATGTTTCTTTTTAACCAAATCTTTTGAATTCTCTTAGAAGAAAACACCCATTTCTTCTCTCCCTAACAAATGTGCTTATGCTTGAATTGTATTGATTGTGATACACTACATATACCACACATTTCATTCTGAGTTCAATTACCCTAGACACCAATTACCAAAGGAAAAGAGGTTATGGTTATGTAACACTGTGCATTATATATTTAGAATCATATTATTCAGCAGGAACTAAAAGCTTTTTAATTGATATAATAATAATCATGGAAGGAATATATATGTTGCCTATAAATCACTGCTATTTAAAATGGTTTAATATGGTAAATCAGTCATTCATAATTCACTGATTAAACCGTGGTATCTGTTTCATCAGTGAAATAATGAAGATGTGATCACAATAAATATTTTTTATTAAAGATGATTCAGTAATTGAATCATGATTCAATTAAATAAAACCACTTTACATCTCTGCTTTGAGAGTCTTGTTAATTTTTGTAGAAAGGAATGGAATTCAAAGTGTAAGGAAGTTCCTGTTGTTGAACAGGACTGTTTTCACATGGAAGTTTTACCACAAGCAAGCAGTTAAAGTCTTAGGGTTCTGGGAAGCTGTTAAATAAACCACTGTATTTAAAGATGTAAAACAACCCAGAGGGAGAAATACTTTGAAGAGGGTTTAAGAAAGGAGAGAGAAGGAGATCAGAGGAAGAAGAGACAATGAAAATATTTAGTTGACTTAGCCATGATGATGGAGAAAGAATAGAAGATTAGGGTACAGAAACAGGCACAGAGGGATCCCATCCTTTCTTCCATCCTACACGGTCACCCTTCCTGCCAAGAGAGGCATACAGAGTCCAAGAACAAAGATGTCCTTGCTGAATTGAAACCACACTCCAGGGAACAAGGGGTTGTCTCAACTGGCTGCATAAAGAGCTGGTCCAAAACATTTGAGGGCAGCAGAGAGCCGCTCTGCAAAGCCCAAGGCCAACAGGTGAATGTGTGATTCATTCACAAAGTGAAGGGTGGGTCTCTGGACTTTAGGGCTTCCTCAGTGGCTTAGCCATAAAGAATCCACCTGCAAGTCAGGAGCCGCAGGAGGAGTGAGTTCAATCCCTGGGTCAGAAAGATCCCTGGAGGACAGCATGGTAACCCACTCCAGTATTCTTGCCTGGAGAATCCCATGGACAGAGGAGCCTGGTGAGTCCATTGGGTCGCAAAGAATTGGACATGACTGAAGCGGCTTAGCGTGCACACACGCTGTGGACTTTGCTGTCAAAGTAGGGAGGGAGGTAACAAAATAAGACACAGGAGAGGTGGAGCCCACACAGGCGACATAGTTCAAAAGAGGGCTGAATCCAGTCATCCCTTCAATAAATATTTGTGCACATTCAGTATTGGAGATATAACTGCATTCTGAGGCATTGAAGTCTAGAGGGAAACCACAAAAACAGTAGAAAGGCATTTACGTTATAACATGGTAAGACTTAGGATGGAGGAGATATCAGAGACTAAGAACTTCAGAAGAATCTTTATGACTTGAATCTGAGCTGAGAGGAGGCTTCCTGGAGAAAGTGACATGAAATCTCACATGAGTACTTCAGCTGGAGAAAGAGGGGTGGAGCTAAGGTAAGACTTCTTGGCCAAGGGAAGCCTGTAGGCAAAGGTCAAACTAAATAGATTTAGATGCCTGTGCTGGGGCCACAGGAGGCTAGGGTGATAAAAGGGACAACTCATGAAAAGCCTGTAAACTAGACAGTGAGTGTGCGTTTTATCATGGAACAGCAAGAAACCTGGGACTTTGTTTTTGTTCGTTTGTTTTATATGTTCCAGGTCACACAGGAACCTAGTATCCTTTTGCTTGTTTGTTTTGTTTTGGCTGAGCTGGGTCTTCGTTGCTGTGCCCAGGCTTTCTCTAGTTGCAGTAAGACTAGTCTAGAAACTGGACTACGGGGGCTTCTCTCTAGTCGTGGTGCGCGGGCTTCTCACTACGGTGGCTTCCTCTGTTGCGGAACGCAGACTCTGGGTGCATGGGCTTCAGTCGTCGCAGCTTGCAGGCTCAGTAATTGAGGCTCGCGTGCTCTAGAGCGCGGGCTCAGTGGTTACGGCGCACGGGCTTTGTTGCTCCTCAGCTTGTGGAATCTTCCCAGAGCAGGGATTGAACCCGTGTCCCCTGCACTGGCGGGCACATTCTTATCCACTGGGCCACCAGGAAAGTCTGAGCCTTGGAATTTCTGAGCCACAGAATTGTGACATGGTCAGATCGGTGTGGTAGAAAGCCCATTCACTGCGTTAAAAATGCACGAATTCTGAATCAGCGTGTGTGATGGTGCAAGCCAGGAGCTGCGGTTAAAGCAGAGCAGCACTCAGGCATCGCTGTGTGTGCGTGCCGGATCGTGTCCAGCTCTGTGGGGCCGCTGTGGACTAGAGCCCGCCAGAGTCCTCACTGGGTGCGCGAGTGCTAAGTCGCTCAAGTCATGCCCAACTCTTTGCGACACTACGGACTGTGGCCTGCCAGGCTCCTCTGTCCCCGGGATTATCCAGGCAAGAATATGGGAGTGGGCTGCCATGCCCTTCTCCAGGGGATCTTCCCAACCCAGGGGATCAAACCTAAGTCTCTTTACATCTCCTGCATTGGCCGACAGCTTCTTTACCACTAGCCCCACCTGGAAAGACCAGGCTCCTCACTACTTTAGGCCAGTTCAACACCAAAAGCACTTAAATTATCTGCTCTGTTAGCTCAAGCCCCCCCAGCAAGGATGTGCTTGCCCCAGAGGTTTCTCCTGTTCTCATTGGGTCTTCAATCCTACTGATCTTCACCAAGGAATCGTGATCACTTAAGACCACCAGCATAAACCAGGAGGGTTGCAGGGAACTGGTGAAAGTATTTGCTACCTCTGTGCAAATGAAGGTGACCAACTCTCTCGTTTTGCCTGGGACTAAGAAGAACAAAATCCCACAAAGCTGGACTTTGGCAAATCAGGACAGTCCCAGGCAAACTGGGATGAGTTGGTTATCCAAGGGCAAACAGGGAGTGGACAGGAGACTGGATATTCCAAAATGTTCCTATATCTTACAGGGCAGCCAAGATGGACTTACTCTACTCAAGAACTGAATTTCACTGACAGTGTTTCCAAAACTTAGCTTTCTTTAAAGGCAAAATTCCATTGTTGATGACTGTGTCTGGTGACAACTTTAACTATGTTTTAAACTTGTGGGATTTTTTAATCTTTGGGAAAATCCATAATGAGTAAGAAACAATATTTTGTGTTTATGCCCATATGACAAAGCCTTGCCGCACTTCTAAATGGGTACGTGTCTAACTCTGGGAGGATGGGGAATCAAGATGAGCCGTTGAACTTCAGATTCAACACTGTACCTCCTCTTGAAGCTCTCAGATTAGTTAAAGACTTGGGGTGGGTGGTAAGTAGTTTAAAACTCTTCCAGAACATTGATACAATGTTAATATTGACTTGAATGTTTACGGCAAAACAGAAGACTTAGAAAACATTTGCTTGAGGTGAACAGCTTGGGACAGCTTCTTAGATGGTGATCCCCATGATCCCCAGCATGATGGTCCACTTACTTGAGAGGGAACACAGCCAGGTGGGAAGTCTAAGATGCCTGCTCCTAACTGCTGACATTGCACACCTCAAACCAGCCATTCCCTGCTAAGAGCAGTTGACCTTGAATGAGGGATATATTTTGAGGACAGAATAAATTTATTTCTCTGCTTTGGAAGAACCAGAATGTCACAGTTTTTAAAAAACTATCACTTTTTCATATATTTAATTTGCTACCTAAATAAGAATATGAATATCACTGCATTGAGCTAAGGGACCCTAGGAAAGATGGTCCTGGAAGACTAACATATACCCATTCTGTAAATACTTTCCCATTCTGGGAACTCAACTCAATATTCTGTATCTGTTTAAATAAGGCAATTGATTAGTCTACTTGGCCTACTTGTTTCCTAGGCTGTGAGCTGCTTTGAGGTCAGGGACTATGTCTACAATGTCTACTGAAAGAGTGCCTACCCGCATGAGAGCAACTCAGTAAATATTTGTTAAAAGAAAGAAAATTAAAATTAACTGATGTGAAGTCAGAGAGGCATAAACTGACACTGAAAAGTTCAGAACCACCTTAACTAGCCTTGTTTAAAAGATCTAAACAATTACATCTTTCAACTTCTGCTCTTCCATCTGACATTCTTGTCTCTAGTTTAGGAGTCACTTTCTTCTTCTGAAGTTTATTCCAAAAAGAAAATATGTACACTGAATAAAGAAAACCAGTACATTCCACCAGAATGTCACTACAGGAAACAAACTATCTTTAAATCTCATACAAATTGAATTATACTGTTCTCTCTAGTTAGGTAAAATGGAATATTATAAACGTATTGGAAGAATAAAAGCTATGTAATTTATGATAGTATTAGCTATCACTATAGAAATTAGTGATTTTTTTTCCTTTTTTTCCCCATTTTTTCTTTCCTCCTCAATGTTAGAAAGCAAAGGTAACATAATTAGTGCCACAGCAACATACAAGGAGAAGATTCAGACATGGTTAAAGGGTCATCAGGACTAAAAATGTGTCTTTAAGTTTTTCTCTGGAAATTTCTCTCTATAACTCTATGGTTAATAGTAGCCTAAAAGTCTCTATACAACTTGTTCATTAAAGATCACTTCTTTGTAGCACTTCAGCTGAACTATCCAAAAAAAAAAAAAAAAAGCTTTTATTAAAATATCACTCAAGACGGAGGGAACATATGTATACCTATGGCTGATCCATGTTGATGTATGACAGAAGCCAACACAATATTGTGATTATCCTTCAATTAAAAATAAATCCATTAAGAAAAAAGAAATATCACAAGCAGGATTTCCCTGGAGATCCAGTGATTAAGAATCTATTTGCCAATTTAGGAGACATGGGTTCAAACCCTGGTCCAGTACAATCCCACGTGCCTCGGGGCAGTGAAGCCTGTGTGCCGTAACCACCGAGCAAAGCCCGAGCCCTGCGGTGAGAGAAGCCGTGCGATGAGAATCCTGCACACCGCATCAGGGCAGCCCCTGCTCGCCACAACTAGGAAAAGCCCCCGCACAGCAACAGAGGCCGAGTGCGGCCAAAGCTAAATAATAAAGTTATGTTTTAAAATCACAAGCAGATGCTATTTTCATATTAAAACTTGCTTTTATTAATATGATAGCTTGGATTATTTTAAAGGAAAATTCCTCAAAATTCCAATGATTTTTTTTTTTTTGCAGTAATAGAAGAACCCATTCTAAAGTGCATATGGAATTTCAAGAGACAACAAATATCCAAAGGGACAGCCAAAGAGCCAGTCACGAAAAAGAACAAAATTCAGGTCTCATACTTTCTAATTTCTAAACTTACTACAAAACTACAGCAATCAAAACATTATGATACTGGCCTAAATACAGACATTTAGACCAGTAGAACAGAATAGAGACCCCAGAAATAAAACCTCGTATACATCGTCACATGATTTTCAGTAAGAATGCCAAGGCCGTTCAGTGGAAAAAGGATAGTCTTTTCAGCAAATGATGCTGGGAAAACTGGATACCCAGAATGAAGATGGACCCTTACCTTATACAAAAATTAACTCAAAACAAATCAAAAACCTGAATGGAGAGCTAAAACTCCTAGAAGAAAACATAGGGGAAAAACGTCATGATATTGGATTTGGCGATGATTTCTTGGATATGACACCAAAAGCACAAGCAATAAAAGAAAAAAATAGATATATTGAACTATATCAAAATTTAAAACTTCTGTGTATCAAAGAACAGAATTGACAGAAAAGCAACCCACAGAATGGGAGAAATTATTCACATATCATATGTTTGATAAAGGATTAATACCCAGAATATATAAAGAATTGCTATAACTCAACAACAAAAACTGACTTTACAGTGGGCAAAGGACCTAAACAGACATTAATTTTTTAAATTTTACTGAAATATAGTTGAGGTACAATGTAAGTTACAGGTATAAAATATAGTGGTTCACAATTTTTAAGGTTATACTCCATTTATAGTTATATAAAATATTGGCTATATTCCCTATGTTGTACAGTATATCCTTGTAGTTCACACCTAACAGTTTGCCCCTTTTAATCCCCTGCCCTTATATTGCCCTTCCCTTCCCCTGCTGGTAGCCACTAGTTCTATATCGATGTGAATCTGCTGCTTTTTTGTTGTTGCTATATTCACTAGTTTGTTGAATTTTTTCGATTCCACATATAAGTGATATCATACAATATTTTTGTCTTTCTCTGCCTGACTTCTTTCACTAGCATAATGCCCTTCACGTCCATCTATGGCGTTACAAATGGCAAAATTAAGGGGGCTTTTATGGCTCTGTGTGTGTATGTATGTATATGGGCTCAGTCGTGTCCAACTCTTCGCAACCCCACGGACTGCAGCACACCAGGCCTCCCTGTCCATCACCAATTCCCAGAGTTTACTCAAACTCATGTCCATTGAGTCGGTGATGCCATCCAACCATCTCATCCTCTGTCGTCCCCTTCTCCTCCTGCCTTCAATCTTTCCCAGCATCAGGGTCTTTTCCAATGAGTCAGTTTTTCGCATCAGGTGGCCAAAGTATTGGAGTTTCAGCTTCAGCATCAGTCAATTTTCCTTTAGGATGGACTGGCTGGATCTCCTTGTTGTCCAAGGGACTCTCAAAAATCTTCGCCAACACCACAATCCAAAAGCATCAATTCTTTGGCACTCAGCTTTCTTTATAGTCCACTCTCACATCCATACATAACTACTGGAAAAACCATAGCTTTGACTAGACGGACCTTTATTGGCAAAGTAGCGTCTCTGCTTTTTAATATGCCATCTAGGTTGGTCATAACAATATGGTATATACATACAAAGGCTTTCCTGGTGGCTCAAATGGTAAAGAATCTGCCTGCAAGGCAAGAGACCCAGGTTCAATCAAGAAGATCCCCTGGAGAAGGGCATGGCAACTCACTCCAGTATTCTTGTCTAGAGAATTCCACGGACAGAGGAACCTGGTGAGCTACAGTCCAGAGGGTCACAAAGAGTCAGACATGATTGAGTGACGAACACACACATATACATATAATGCAATGTTAGTCATCCTTTTTTAAAAAAGGAAATTTTGACACATGCTCCAACATAGATGAACCTTGAAGACACTATGCCAAATGAAATAAGCTAGTCACAAAAGGACAAATACTATATGATTCCATTTATACGAGGTACTTAGAAAAGTCAAATTCATAGGACAGAAAGTGGACTGGTGGTTGGCAGGGGCAGCGGGGAAGGAGGATGGACAGTGGTTGTTCAGTGGGAACAGAGTTCCGGGTTTGGAAGATGAGAAGCTTTCTGCAGATGGATGGATGGTCGTGATAATACACAAGGTGAATCCATTTAATGCTGATGAATGGTTCACTTAAAAATGGTTACAATGGTAAATTTTATATTATGTATATTTTGCCACAGTTTTAAAAAAATTAGAAGTACTACTTTGTTATCCCCCTAAAAGTGCAAATAAGAAAATATAAATCACCCTCAATCCTTTATCTAGAGAATACCACTTTTTTGAATAAAAAGGTAAAAATTCCATGTAATAACTTATAAACGTAGTCATATTTTCCTTGTGGTTACTTAGCTGAACATCACAGTCATCCATGGATTTAAACATTTTCATGACTTGTGTGGTTTTTTTTTTTTCTTTTTTACCACATTGGGATATTAATAGCCAGACAGCTGCTATGTCCCAGATTAGAAATTAGATAAGGCCACAGGTTGCCCCCTGCGGTGCTGTGATTCTGTAGTGTGTAATTTCTTAAATTCTGAAAGACTGCAGGCTCTTGGTACTGTGCTAATAAAGACCCCGGGCAGAGACCTTACACGACCCACCTCTATATGTAATCAGGTCCCGCAGACAGGGTCCAGCTTTCTGTGAGCCGGTTGAGAAGCTGAATTCCATAAAACGTGGGCGAAGTGATTGCTAAGGCGCCAACTACATGGTTGTTTTCTCACTGTGGCTCTTCATCCAGCTCCGTGAATTTAACCCTCTCAACAGAAGCCAGCCAGAGGAGACCCAGGACTGACGGAGCATCTGTAGCTGACCTGACACCAGGCGTCTCTGCAGACCCCTCTGGTCCAACCCCGCTATTTATTTATGTAAATTTTGTTCACTTCCCCACTTCATCCTATGATTGTCTCCTCCACAGATGGTCCCTCCAAGAATTTTCTCAAGCTTGAGTGAAATCCCTCTCTGTAATCTTGTCTGGAGGATTGACTGGCAGGGCTATTTGCATGAGGGACCGAGGCTCTTCCTGGGAAAGAGCTCGTCCCCGGTGGGGAGGAAGGGCGCCATTTTGGCCGAAGGACAATGGAGCAGGGTCAGAGGGCAAGGGTCAGTCTGAGTGCAGCCCAGCGCCTGTCACTCCAACGCGCCCCTCAGCCCAGCCCCCTCTACCCACGCCTGGGTCCCAGGGTGAAGGACTGCCGTGAAAGAACCCAGTAAGAACTAGAGGAATTGGTAAATTAGAATGCAGCAGGAAAGGCGGGAAGGGGCAGCCCCTCTCTGTCGGGCATCCTGCTCTCAGGATGGACGCATAGGCTGAACCCCCGCCAAGAAGACATCAACTGACAGACACAGAGGCCTGGATCACAGGCAGCCGTGTGGGCTGTACCTTCAGAACAGCAGGCCTCATTGCAGCAGGCTGGAGGGGGAAAGAGCAGGGGCAGAGGGCAAATGGTAGCCCAGAGCAGGGTGCGCAACACGTGCGGTCCACCCACTGAGGACTCCCTGCACGCTCCGGAGAAGCCTAAGGGGCCTGGCATCCCCACAGAGCAGGTGGGGGCGGTAGCAGGAGAGGGAAACGATAGTTTCTTTGATCTTATTTTTATCCTCCACTGGTGAGGACTGGGAAATACAAGTAATACTCTTTCAAAGAGAAATTATTGCCAGTCAACAAGATAAGGACATATTGCCTAGATAAAATTTATAGGGGTGGTTTGTTTGAATCGTATAACACGAAATTCCTTTGGATTTGTTGTGCTTTTTGATGTATTCATTTCAGCCTCTGACCTACGTGAATTCTATATTGATGGCATTTGACCAAATTAGAACAACTAGAGTTTCATTTTTTGAACAAAAACACAAGAAAATCTCAGCCATTATGAACCTACAGGGCATGAAGTAACTCAAAAATACTTACTTTAAAAAACAGAGACTTTTCCATTGTAGGGGTTTGGGAGTAGGATGAACTCCCAAAGTGAATTCATTTAGAATTCAAATGATTTATGAAGGCCCTCTTCTCTTAAAGAGAATATAATATGTATAAGTTAATGTCTTTTTGAGAACTTGGAATGGTCATTCTAAGTATCAGCTCTTCAGATGTACTGAAGATGTTTATTGTTATATGCTTTCTTAACCCACTTGCTTTTTTGACTTCATCTTTAAACAAATTGCTGATGGTAACTTACAGATAATTTTTTCTCCTACTCAGAGAAGCAGTGCGGTGAAAACAGTATGTGGTTGGGTCTCTTGAGTTGGGCTTCTCTTGTGGCTCAGCTGGTAAAGAATCCGCCTGCAATTGAACCTAGGTTCAGTCCCTGGGTTGGGAAGATCCCCTGGAGAAGGGAAAGGCTACCCACTCCAGTATTCTGTCCTAGAGAATTCCTTGGACTGTATAGTGCATGGGGTTGCAAAGAGTTGGACACGACTGAGCGACTTTCACTTTCACCTTTGAGTTAGAAACATACATCAGCACTGCTGCTAGTGTGACCTTGAATGAGTGAGTTAGCTTCTCTGAACTCAGTTTCTTCATCTGTAAAATGGGCACAGCAGTAGTTCCTTTGCAGATTTTACTTGAGCTGATGTATAAAAGGATCTGGCAAATGTTAGCTACCCTGGCTTTTGTGACCCAGTCACACTGTGGCTCTGCTAATGTGACCTTCAGCCAGTTGGCTCTGAACTTCATCTTCCCCATCTGTAAGAGACTGAAATATATGTGACGTGATTAATATGGTGCCTGGAGTACTGTGGCTGCCCAATAAAAGGCAACTTCCTCTTTTTTCTTTTCTCATAGGACTAAATTGACTGATGTGGAAAAGCTAGATCTACTGAGCAACACAGCCAAAAGCCTTTCCACAGGGCCTTCCCTGATGGTCCAGCGGTTAAGAATCCACCTTACAGTGCAGAGGACGCAGGTTCAAACCCTAGTCAGGGAACTAAGACCCCCCCCCACCTGCCTCAAGGCAAGTAAGCCCACAAGGCACAGCTAGAGAAGCCCCTGGGCCACAACTCAAGAAAGCCCGTGTGCCACAACAAAGACCCAGCAAAAAAAAAAAAAAAAGCCTTTCCACAAACTGCACCAGTTAGTCCTCGTCCCAGTGGCTGTCTGTCCCTGTGACTCCCCAAACCACTCATAACAATCCTGTGATTCCCGGGCCTCCGGCTTCCCAGACAATGGCAGCCCCCACACCTCTGGACCTCCCGCACGATTTGTTGGTGATTTGAAGGAGCAGCTTCCTGTCTAATTCAAGAATCAGGACTCCATGGTTTATGCTAGAGTCTGCAGTTTCTTCATCACCCGAGTCAAAAGTTTATACTGCAGCAGAAATGACTTGACAGTTTTTCCTAAACTTCTCTGGGTATTCTATTTAAAACCTGGCATCAATAAGAAACAATGTCAAACCGCGCGTCTTGTGCTAGGACTCAGGCTGGAAGCAGGCATTGCCTCTAAATGAAGGTGCAGCCGAAGTCAGGCCCTCTGATTTAGGGAAAAGAAAATAAAAAGAAGTGAAGAAATAGAAATGTTAATTTCTTATATTGCATCTTTGGTGTTTAATAAAATTCCTATGAGTTCCTAGTTGGAAAGCCCCTTTTTTTTTTTTAAGAAAGGAGATCCCTGAAAAAGTCACAGTATCTGTTTGTGATTGGCTAATAGCTTTTATGGACAACATTTGGCTCTCTGCTGCCAAATCTCAGGTTGAAATGCCAAATCTACCTTTCTAAAGAAAGAATGTATTTGATCATATCTGCTTATACAATTACCATGCTTTTTCACTCTCTTGGGCCACATTCAAAATTTTTTATTAAGAAAACCTCATGTGTGCTGTTATCTAAGTGCTAGTGTTTAGGAACACTAGCTCTGCGATTTGAGAACAGGTGTGAAATGTGTAGACCTACCCTTCCCGTCGCCTGATACTTCTCTAACCCTGTACTCATCACTTTGTAACCACCATTGCTTGTTTCTCCCTCTGGGAAGGACTGGGAGGTCAGAAGCCTCTTGTTCTCTTGTGGACCCAGCTGCTAGCACAGGGATCAACTCATTAACTGTTTGTTAAATGTGTAAGTAAAATGTTTGTATGTGTGTTTTGTGCACGTATCCTCTTTATTTAACACCAATGTCCTGTGTTTCCACTCTTCTAAACATGTATATTTTCTCTTTTGAGGACAGAAGAGTTTCTTTAAAATCTACCTTTTACCTTTCACTTGGGCTTCCCTGGTGACTTTAGTAGGGAAAGAATCCACCTGCAATGTGGGAGACCCCAGTTCGATCCCTGGGTCGGGAAGATCCCCTGGAGGAGGGCATGGCAACCCACTCCAGTGTTCTTGCCCGGAGAATCCCATGGACAGAGGAGCCTGGCGGGCTGCAGTTCATGGAGTTGCAAAGAGCTGAACATGACCGAGCAACTAAGCACAGCACACAGAAAGCTTAGACCCCAAAGATGTTAGCTTATTACTTCTGCACATGTTCATGAAATCTCCATCATATCTTCCCATGATTCAGGTTCCCTGTTGTATACAAGGAACAAATAGAAGTGAACAGCTGTTGATTTTCATTATCGGCAATGGTTGTTTTCTGTAAAGTTACCACAGATAGTGAGTTAGGGCACACAGAATCATTGCTCCTGGGAAAAATGTAGTTAGGTTCCCACAGTCTCTCATCACAATAATTTCATCATCCATCAGTATAAGACCTTGTTTTATGTGTTTCTTTGTTTAAAGACAGATAAGTGAATGATTGAGGGAATATACGTTTCCCCCTGACTTTGCAGAGGAAAAACTTTTTCCCTGAAATGACAAAGAAAAAGATTAGAGATTCTACTTGTTAAAAAAAAATCATAGCTAATTAAGTGCCTACAAAACATGTTTGTAACAACTATGACGAACTTCTCTGGTGGCTTAGCGGTAAAGAATCTGCATGTTTTGTAGGAGACATAGGAGATGCAGGTTCGATCCCTGGGTCAGGAATATCCTCTTGAAAAGGAAATGGCTACCCACTCCAGTGTTGTTGCCTGGAAAATCCCATGGACAGAGGAGCCAATTCACTATAGTTCATCAGTTCAGTTCAGTTGCTCAGTCATGTCCGACTCTTTGTGACCCCATGGACTCCAGCATGCCAGGCTTCCCTGTCCTTCACCAACTTCCAGAGTTTACTCAAACTCTTCTCCATTGAGTCAGTAATGCCATCAAACCATCCCATCCACTGTCATCCCCTTCTCCTCCTGATTTCAATCTTTCCCTGCATCAGGGTCTTTTCAAATGAGTCAGTTCTTTGAATCAGGTGGCCAAAGTATTGGAGTTTCAGCTTCATCATCAGTCCTTCCAATGAATATTCAGGACTGATTTCCTTTAGGATTGACTGGTTTGATTTTCTTTCTGTCCAAGGGACTCTCAAAAGTACTCTCCAATACCACAGGTCAAAAGCATCAATTCTTCAGTGTTCAGCTTTCTTTATAGTCCAACTCTCACATCCATATATGTCTACTGGGAAAACCATAGCTTTGACTAGACAGATCTCTGTTGGCAAAGTAATGTCTCTGCTTTTTAATATGCTGTCTAGGTTGGTCATAACTTTTCTTCCAAGGAGCAAGCGTCTTTTTATTTCATGGCTGCAGTCACCATCTGCAGTGATTTTGGAGCCCCCCCAAAAAAGTCTCGCACTGTTTCCATTGTTTCCCCATCTATTTTCCATGAAGGGATGGAACCAGATGTCATGATCTTAGTTTTTCTGAATGTTGAGTTTTAAGCCAACTTTTTCACTCTCCTCTTTCAACAAGAGGCTCTTTAGTTCTTTGCTTTGTGCCCTAAGGGTGGTATATATCTGAGGTTATTGATTTTTCTCCCGGCAATCTTGACTCCAGCTTGTGCTTCATCCAGCCCAGCATTTCGCATGATGTGCTCTGCATATAAGTTAAATCAGCAGGGTGGCAATATACAGCCTTGACGTACTCCTTTCCTGATTTGGAACCAGTCTGTTGTTCCATGTCCAGTTCCAATTGTTGCTTCCTGACCTACATGTAGATTTCTCAGGAGGCAGGTTAGGTGGTCTGATATTCCCATCTCTTGAAAGATTTCTAGTTTGTTGTGATCCACACAGTCAAAGGCTTTGGCATAGTCAATAAAGCAGAAGTAAATGTTTTTTCTTGAACTCTCTTGCTTTTTTGATGATCCAACAGATGTTAGCAATTTGATCTCTGGTTCCTCTGCCTTTTCTAAATCTACCTTGAACATCTGGAAGTTTATGGTTTACGTATTGTTGAAGCCTGGCTTGGAGAATTTTCAGTGTTACTTTGCTAGCATGTGAGATGAGTACAATTGTGCAGTAGTTTGAGCATTCTTTGGCATTGCCTTTCTTTTGGATTGGAATGAAAACTGACCTTTTCCAGTCCTGTGGCTACTGCTGAGTTTTCCAAATATGCTGGCATATTGAGTGCAGCACTTTCACAGCATCATCTTTTAGGATTTGAAACAGCTCCCCTGGAATTCCATCACCTTCACTAGCTCTGTTCCTAGTTACCCTTCCTAAGGTCCACTTGACTTCGCATTCCAGGATGTCTGGCTCTCGGTGAGGGATCACAGCACTGTGGTTATCTGGGTCATGAAGATTTTTTTCATAGTTCTTCTGTGCATTCTTGCCACCTCTTCTTAATATCTTCTGCTTCTGTTAGGTCCATACCATTTCTATCCTTTATTGTGCCCATCTTTGCATGAAATGTTCCCTTGGTATCTCTAATTTTCTTGAAGATACCTCTAATCTTTCCCATTCTATTGTTTTCCTCTATTTTTTGCCTTGATCACTGAGGAAGGCTTTCTTATCCCTCCTTGCTATTCTTTGGAATCCTGCATTCAAATGGGTATATCTTTCCTTTTCTCCTTTGCCTTTAGCTTTTCTTCTTTTCTTAGCTATTTGTAAGGCCTCCTCAGACAACTATTTGGCCTTTTGCATTTTTTTTTTTCCTTGGGGATGGTCTTGATCACTGCCTCCTGTACAATGTCACAAACCTCCGTCCATAGTTCATCAGGCACTCTGTCTATCAGATCTAATCCCTTGAATCTATTTGTCACTTCCACTATATAATCATAAGGAATTTGACTTAGGTCATACCTGAATGGTCTAGTGGTTTTCCCTACTTTCTTCAATTTAAGCCTGAATTTGGCAATAAGGAGTTCATATTCTGAGCCACAGTCAGCTCCCAGTCTTGTTTTTGCTAACTGTATAGAGCTGCTCCATTTTGGCTGCAGAGAATATAATCAATCTGATTGCAGTATTAACCATCTGGTGATGTTCATGTGTGGAATCTTCTCTCATGTTTTTGGAAGAGGGTTTTTGCTATGACCAGTGCATTCTCTTGGCCAAACTCTATTAGCCTTTGCCCTGCTTCATTCTGTATTCCAAGGCCAAACTTGCCCGTTACTCCAGGTATCTCTTGACTTCCTACTTTTGCATTCCAGTCCCTTAAAATAAAAAAGACATCTTTTTGGGGTGTTAGTTCTAGAAGGTCTTGTAGGTCTTCATAGAACCATTCAACTTCAGCTTCTTTAGCATCACTAGTTGGGGTATAGACTTGGATTACTGTGACATTGATTGGTTTGCCTTGGAAATGAACAGAGATCATTCGGTCGTTTTTGAGGCTGCATCCAAGTAATGCATTTCAGACTCTTTTGTTGGCTATGATGGCTACTCCATTTATTCTAAGGGATTCCTGCCCACAGTAGTAGATATAATGGTCGTCTGAGTTAAATTCACCCATTCCAGTCCATTTTAGTTCACTGATTCCTAAAATGTCAATGTCACTCTTGCCATCTCCAGAGTACATCACACGCATATAATTTAAGTAAGCAGGGTGACAGTATACAGCCTTGATGTACTCTTTTCCTAATTTGTAACCAGTCAGTTCTGTCATTTATGAGATTGCACCCAAGTACTGCATTTTGGACTCTTTTGTTGACCATGGAAGGATTCTTGCCCACAGTAGTAGACATAATGGTCATCTGAATTAAAGTCACCCATTCTTGTCTGTTAATGTACAATGGTATTTTGAGGTGCACAAACCATTATGAAATTTAAAAATTCTTACCCTTCTCTATGAACTAATTTTTATGGGCTTCCCTCCTGGCTTAGTGGTAAAGAATCTGCCTACTAATGCAGGAAACTTGAGTTCAATCCCTGGGTCAGGAAGATTCCCCTGGAGGAGGAAATGGCAACCACTCCAGTGTTCTTGCCTAGAAAATCCCATGGACACATGAGCCTGGGGATCACAAAAGAGTCAGACATGATTAAGAACTAAACAAAGAACAAAGAACTAATTTTCACCCTATTGAGACCAATAGTGCTCTCATTGAGGACACATTTTCTAAATGATCCATATTGAACTAGTTTTACTTTGATAATTAGATACAATGTTTTTTAAAAGAAAGCTCTGGAATGGGTAGTATGAACTCAGAAGAATAAATCTCTAATAGTATAATTTCTCATACTCCGGTACCTGAAATTTTGAAGCAATTATCTTTTAATCATATCTAAAATTGCTTATATAAGTAAACATCTATTCCCACAAATATGTCTGTCTCTAATATGAAATTACTACGTATTTTTCAAAGAAGATAGAGTTGAGTTTAATAACAACCAATTCTTAAATTATATCCAAGTGTGAACAAAATTATTTTCGTGGACATTATTCATTTCTCTTAAACCCATTCTACAGATGAGGAAAATAAGGCTCAATGGATTAAATAGCTTGCCCAAGGTGACGTGATTTGTAAGAAACAGAGTTATCTGATTTCAAAATATTTATTCCTTCCATTACAAGTTGTTCTGGGAGTCAGTACCAGTTTTCTGTGAGAATATGTTATAAACACAAAGCAAGGGAAGACCCTGGAATGAAACTCTCTGGGCAATGTTTCCTGTACTAACATTCATCCACAAATGGTACCACCACCATCTGGTCCAGTTTCCCCACACTACATAGCTTGATTGGCTTTCCATGATCCTGCCAATATTTTTTTAGCACTGTCATTTTTTTAGTAACTTCCCTAAAAATGTCACACTCCTCTCTTCAGGCCAGGGCACATGAGGTCAGTGAACCCAGTCCTGCACATTTCTTCCTCTGACTCTCCAAGACCCCTTGCCAAGCCACTGCTGCTGGGAGACAGCCTAGAGTTTGACATCTTGCAGTGTCCTTTGAAGTAGATAAAATATGCACTCATGGACATCTGTCTGTTATTTCCTGCACTCACAGCTTTGTTCTTCTTTATTGCCAGAGAATTCTATGGATGATGTCACTTTTCTCTGAAGAGAACAGGCCATCAGAGCTTTTCACTGACATAATTCATTATCTGTAGCCTGAATCTGAGCCAGAACATTCTCAAGGCACAGCCCCCAAAGAATTAACTCTACTGTGCTTGCTATTCTTAAACTTTTAAAGAGACAGGGTGCCATATCTTTTTTTTCTCAGCCCCTGATAATGGTATTTTTGTTCAGTGATATCAAGTAGCAGAAAGTGAACTGGGGCAGGATTCTATGATTTCACAAGGAAGACCTCCGGTTCAATAGGCAGCAAACTCGAAAGGTCGCTACAGATCAAGTATACAAAGCAAAGCTTTTAGGCTTAGTCTTAATGGCTACAGGGCCGCATCACAAGTACTGAACAGACTCTTTGGGGGATCCTGTGAATCTGAAGCTAGAAAAATGAGATTGCAAGCAAAAGGAACCATGTTAAATTATTCACAAGGTGAAAAGTTTCATTTTATTAGCCACAAAGGCCTGGAACATCAACATATTTAAATTTTACAAGATATAGGAAGTTACCAGAATGATCATATATTTTGAGTTTTCACCTATGTCTTGGTATCAGTATAAGGCAAACTAGCCAGTTCATCAGAAAATGTCACTCACTACTCTGCTGGGTTTCAAGATTGTGTAAATGAGCTATTGTCTCTTTAAAATTGGGGCTCCATGGGGAAGGATCAAGATAGCACATATCTGTGCTCTGAAGGTATCCAGGTCCTGAGTTCTGGTCCCCTCTTCATGGGGTGAGTGATAACATAAGTTTCAGAAAGTCTCAACTTTCTTAACTTGGGTAGAAAGAGCAGTATCCTTTCTGACTCCAAAAAGTTTCTAAGATTGAAGATTTGATTGTGTATGTAACAGTTGCCGCCCCCAGAGGAATGATTATTTATGGCCTCTTGCTGCCTTGATTCTGCAAAAACTAGTTTAAATTGTGCTCTCTCTGAATTGTTTTAGTTTGATAAATTATCTCTTTAGATCTACTGTCAACATCTTAAAAATTATAATAAATGTTGATGATTTTGTAAAGATCAATGTTATAAAATCAAGAGCAAAGGAAAAGTGAAGCCGTATGCCACTGTCTCACAAATTCTACTCCCCAGGGCTAATTCTGTGAATAATGTGAAGTGGGTCTTTTCAGGATTGTTTTTCTCTATAAATATGGAAATGTAAGTGTTAGCACAGATGCACTGTCTCTGTCTCTCTCACTCTCTCCCTAGGATAATTGAGCACTTACTATATGCCAGAAAACGTGCAAAGTGTTTTGGAATCATTGTCTTGTTTAGACTTCACAATAACTTTAACAAATAGGTATATTGTTATCACTATTTTGTAGATGAGGGATATGAATTGGTACTAAGCTTGGTAATTTGCCCAAGGTGGATAGCATCAGGATAAAAATCTAGGCAGCCTAACTCCAGAACTGGCAATCATAACACTATGAATTCTCCCTACGGACCTATTAATACAGAGCCTCTCATATATGTACCATTTGATTTTTTCAAATAGAATGGAAAGCTTAAGAACAGTAACATTCTTTTGATACTAATTTTCATTTCACTGAAACTAACAGTTATGTCTTGCTTATTTGTTTTTCAATAAATTGATTGTCTCTTCTATTTATACATGTCTGGCTCTCAACCGAGTCTTTTTCAGTTTTCTTAATTTTTCCTACCAAAATCTATAACCCAAAGTTTAAATTAAATACCAGTTATGCCCCGCCCCACCAGTTCTGAAGGAAAGACCAGATAATTGTGTTGGACTAGAATTCCACTGTGTTGAATTTGTTTGAAATAAAGATCTCTACTCTGATTATGCCTATAGTAATTAAATAAAATCTTTACCAAACATCTCTTTGATTTGTTACCTTCTCTGGATGACAACTGCAGGGCCTGGTTACTGCTTCTTTTCCACTGACACGGGCACAGAGCACAGATGAAGCAGGTAATTGTCTTTTTTCCCTCTCTCCTTCCTCCTTTCCTTGTTTCTTTCTATTTACTCATTTATTAATTTAGCAGCTATGTGTAAAGCTGTTTTGTTTTAATATTAATTTGTTTATTTGGCTGCACCAGTCTTCATTACAGCATGAAGAATCTTTTATTTGCAGCATGTGGGATCTAGTTCCCTGACTGGGAATCGAACCCAGGCCCCCTGCATGGGGAGCTCAAAGTCTTAGCCACTGGAGCACCAGGGAAGTCTTGTTATTTTGTTAGCTGTTATGATGAATCCCACATGAGTAGGACATAACCCTATTCTTGCAGGAAACTTTATAATCCAGAAGGAATGTGAGTTGGAGAGGTAACTTAGTGCTACCTTTTGAAAAGAAGGGTAGAAGAAAAGCGCTAGAGCATAGGGAAGTTAGGAGGAAGGCACTTTAATTTCAGTTTTTTGACTAACGTAAATGGCCTCAAGCCATAGCAGAACACTTAATTCAGAGGATCACAGGAATTTCGAGTAGGAAAGACTTCGAACCCTTTAATTGACAGCTAACGAAACAGAGGTTCCGAGAAGCCAATGACCTGCCCAAGGGATACAACTGATTGGTTGTTGATTGTATACTGGCTGCCAGGTCTCTTGATTCTCAGACCAGAGAGTTCTCCATTATACTAAATCACTAATAAATATGTGGCAACAATCTCAAGTAGGAATTAATCCGTATGCTAATTAATTAGTTTTTAAAATGTGACCTGATCAATTTTTAAGCCAAATCAATTTTTTAAATAAACATGTGAATGCTGTTGGGCACACTTGAAGGAATCTTGGCATGCTATAAAATCAATGCCCTAAAAAAACACTTGATATTTCCCTGAAATTTGTTTATATATTCAAATACCTGTTCATGTATTCAAATATTCAAAAATTATTTGTCCACTAGCAATAGGAATATTGATATTGAGCTCAAAATATTGGATTCAACATTTTACCTAATTATCAGATCAGAGAGTACATATATAAAGTATTATTTATAGCATGCTTCTTCCCATGTGCAGTTTCTACATCAACAAATTTTTTTTTATAGTCCTCTTGAGAGATGTTGGAAAAACTTGATTTTGTTATATTATCAACAACTACTGCCAATAACCAATCATCAATCAAAGTGGAGAGCACTCTGGTTAAGCATGTTATATATCATTGTTTCATTGCTTGCAGTCCCTTAGGATTTTTTTTTTTCATGATTGCCTGTCCTTGAACTTGATCTGACAGCATGACATTGATTCTGTTGTTTAAAAATCTGTGCCTTATTAACTTGTATAATGTTTCCATTATATCAGCTTTTTCATAATAAATGACCAAAAACACCTGGCCAAGATTCATATTAATTCCTGGGAACTTCCAGGGGAAAATCTTTGATTATGTAAGAGTGAATAAAATGGCTTATGGTCCCCCTTATCTACTTCAGACCCCTGCTGCTTATCTGTAGTTATCAAATGGCCAAACACTGTTGATTCAAACAATTGTGTTGACCTCTACTGAGTTTCTGTGGTTAGGAATCTTATCTGAGCTGTCATTATCAGGCTTCATCATCCAAAAGCCAGTGGTCAGATGAAAGCATGGCGAAGATGACTAAACAGAAGAGGCAGGTGGATGACATCAGACAAGCAGTGTTGCCAGATTGCTCAATGCTGAACTCATCATTGCATGTTCTACAGTGGTTAGCCTTAAATAATATGACGGGAATATCCCCAGATTTCCAACTGTGTAGTCTGAATGGCCTCTCTCTATAGCCACTCTTCACACACGCTTAATCCCAAGAGCTACTTTAGCAAAACACCATGCAGCTGCAGCAATATGGGCTCACTCTTTCCAGCTGAAGCCCTAGTGGTCATCTCACAGATGGGGCCATTTGCATGGGGATCAGTTGAAAGGCCTCCATCCCAAGATGACTTAACCACAGCAAAACCATTTGAAGAATGTCTCCCTGACATGTCTGGTGTGGCTCCTAAGGACTCACTAAAGTCATAAATAAAACAATTGTGACCTTCTGATATTGCAGCTGCTAAAGTGAAGGCACTTGGTACGTAAGGTACCACAAGTAAAACCCAGAGAAAACTCATCTCCCTTACCACTCAGACTCAAGACTGTATTTGGCATCTTTGATAATGCTGTATCTCACCAAATCCCCATCTCCTGAGACTCTTTCACTATGCTCTTTGAAATGCACATTCAGCCACAAGCCACTTCTCGGTTCACAAACTCTTCTGAAAATGTTCCCATCACCTCCTTGCTCTAAAAGCAGTGATTCTCAAATTTGACAGCACACTGGAACCATGTGAAGCCTTTAAAAAAGTACTGATTCCTGTCTTCCACGTCCAGTGGTTGTTATTTATTTGGTGTGGGTGTGGCCTGACCATTTGCAGCCAAGTTTGCAAATTACTTCCCTAAGAGAACCTGGCTCTTCCCTGAAGACCCTACTTCTGTAAGGGCCCTCAGAAGAAGTGGGTAAGTTTCTCTCTCACTCTCCTTAGATTTCTCCTTGTTCCGCATCACCACTTCCATATCATTCTCTCTCCCTTTTCCTTAAAATGTCCTAGCTTTGAATCTCATGACAATATCAGTTTGTATCTTTCTGTTTTCAATGACGCCATTCACAGCCCCAGAGCATTCACTCCCCTTCCTTCCTTGAAGGTGTGAGCTCCTGGTTTGTTGTTATGCGCTCTAACACTGACTCTGTCAAGTTTCTTGCTGATTTCGGTGTTCCCTTAGATGATTATTCTCATACCTAACCTCCCAACTCCCCAGACTTCTCTCTTCTAATAATTCTGTCCTCCATACTATTTCAACCCCTCACTTCTATGGTCATCTATAGTCCTTGTCATTATTACCAAAAATTGCAACCAACTAGATCCACTGATTTTTATCATATAGTCACTGCCCTTTATACACCCTCGCTACATGTGCCCTTTTCCTTCTTATCCAGCTTCAAACTCAGTTGCATACCATCCTCAATTTCACGCCCCTTCTCTTACTTGCTTGTATTCTCTTGGTCAGATCATGGCCTTGGTTAAATCTAATTCTCGGTTAAGTTCCATCTCTGAGGTACTCGTTGGCAGAAAAAACACATCATGCCAACCGATCTCATTAAAAAAATTTTTTTATTGATTTGGCTGTGCTAGGTCTTAGTTGTGTGCTGTGGCGTGCCAACTCTTGGCTATGGCGCATGAGACCTAGTTCCCTGACCAGTGATGAAACCCAGTGCCCTGCATTGGGAGCATGGAGTCTAAACCACTGGATCACCAGGGAGGTGCCTGATCTCAGTTTCAATTCATGACCACTAACTTGACCCAGGCTGTTAATGTTACCAAGAGATCACACTATATCCCTCTCAGTTCAATTCAGTCAGTCACTCAGTCGTGTCCAACTCTGCAACCCCATGAATCACAGCACGCCAGGCCTCCCTGTCCATCACCAACTCCCGGGGTTTACTCAAACTCATGTCCATCGAGTTGGTGATGCCATCCAGACATCTCATCCTCTGTCGTCCCCTTCTCCTCCTGCCCCCAATCCCTCCCAGCATCAGGGTCTTTTCCAATGAGTCAACTCTTCGCATGAGGTGGCCAGAGGATTGGAGTTTCAGCTTTAGCATCAGTCCTTCCAGTAAATACCCAGGACTGATCTCCTAGTCCACCCTTATTCAGTACAATTTAATAGCTTCTCTCATAGCAAATCCTTCATACATCTTTCCTCTTGCCACCAAGAAAATTGAAACAATTATAGAAGGACCACCATAATCGCCCACCATCTCTGTACACTTACTGTATCTTTGTCCATATACACATAACCTTCTCTTCTGTTACTAGAAGTGAACTGTTTGTGTCTCTAGTTAACACCAAACTTCTTGACTTATCCATTAGATGCTATCCTCTCTTTATGAACTAGGACACAGTTCCAGCCTTTGCCCACCATTAATGTTCTCCATGCTAGCTCTTTTCATAAGTATGCAAACATATTGTTATTTCTACCATCATAATAAAACCCTCTCTTGACTCCTACAATTCCCATTTCATTTTCTCCTTCTCTCTATAATAAAACTCATTGAAAGAGTTGCCTATACTTTCTGCCTCCAATAATCTCTTCCCCCAAATGAGTGGCACTCATTTGAGCCCACTTCAATCAAGTTTCTGTTTCTATCACTCCATTAACACCTCTCTTATCAAGCATATGAGCTCCCTGTTACTAAATGCAATGGTCAATTTTCATTCCTCATTTTCTCTGATCCATCAGCAGCATCTGACACCTGATCTTTCTCTCCACCTTGGAAAACTGCTCACTTTGACTCCAGAAAACTCTGTTTTGCTCATTTCCCTCCAACCTCTCTAGCTGCTCATCCTCATTCTCCTTTACTGATTCTTCCTCCTCATCTTCTCAAACTCTCAGTGCTAGAACTTTCCCCGAGGGCTCAATCTTGGACCTCTTATCTGTTCTATCTAAATTTGCTTTCATCATGATTTCACCCAGTTTCATGGCATTAAATACCACCCACATACAGGTGATTTCAAACTGATAACTCCAGACATTTCCCTTGATCTCCAGATGTATATCCAGATGCCTACTGGATGTCTCTCTGTTCCTGAATGTCTAACAGCATCTCAGGCATAATGCAAAGCTACATTTCTGGTCTCTACTTGTCTACTTAGCTCCCCAGATCAGTAGATAAAGACCTGCTGACAAAAGAAAAGATCTCTACATTTTCCCCATACACTACACCACTGTCAATACAGTAAAACTAAAACTGGCTTGGAGTTCTCAGAAATGGAATGAAAGAAGACACAATGACATTTTAAAATGTTAGACAGTGATTCTGTAAGTATTTCAGTGGCAATACTTAATACATAGAGGTTCTGATTACCATGAACAATGAAAATTATTCAAAAGAAAATAAATGTCTTTTTTTTTAATAACAAAGAGTTTTGGTTTTTAAAATCCTTTAAGATCCTTTGTGTATAGTGACTTCTTTTGCTTCCAAGGCATGCGAGATCCTAGTTCCCTGACCAGGGGTCGAAGACATATCCCCTGAACTGGAAGTGTTAACCACTTAACCACTGGACCATCAAGGAAGTCCCTAGAGTTGCCTCTTTTAAAAGGAAATAAGAAAAAGTGTAATTAGAAAAGATTGGCCTTTTCACATATGAAAGTATAGTCCTTGAATAATTTAAACATTGTGGTACTAAAATAGAGAAATTGGTAGCATAAAACGGAGAAATCTATGGACTAAACTCTAACTCAGAAATCGATTTAAATATTATACTATAGGATAGACCCATGGACATGGGTCTGAGTAAACTCCAGGAGTTGGCAAAGGACAGGGTGGCCTGGCGCGCTGCAGTCCATGGGGTCGCAAAGAGTCGGACACGACTGAGCGACTGAACTGACATGAAAGTGAATTGTCTCATCTTAAACAAAGAGGAATTCCAGATGGATAAAATATTTTAATGGGAAAACTGGGGCAGGGGGGAGTACTAGAAGAAAATTTGAAAGAAATCTTTCATAATCTAAGAGTAAGTCAGCCTAAGTTTGATACAAACCAGAAGTCATAAAAGAAAAGACTGATGTCCTACTAATAAGACTAATAATTCTTCATGGCAAGACATGCTGAAAATAAAGTAAAAATAAAAATAATGAGATGGGAAAATATTTCACTTACTCATATCATAAGCCAAGAACAAATTTCTTTACTAGCTAAAGTGCTAGTTCTAATAGGGAATGTGCTATTAGGGAAAGATGTTCTAATAGAGAAAGACGTTCTAGTGTTCTAATAGGGAAAGATTTTCAAGGCACATTTGATATCTGAAAAAGGCCAGTTGCAGAATGGTGTATATTATATGCTCCATTTGTGTAAAAAAACAAGAATATATACATACTTACATACATTGTACCTTTTTCTAGCTTTTCAACTGTATGTGTGAATTAACTGTTCCAGTTTTCAAATAAAATATTTTTAAGTTACCTAGATTTACTGTGGTGATCATCTCACAATAGACATAAATATCAAATCATTACATTGTACAATTGAAACCAATACCATGTTATATGTCATTTTACCTCAATAACAATAAAAATGAAACATAATAAAGATAAAATAAAGATAATGTTATCATACAAGAAGCACTTTTAACGTAATATTTTTAAAATATATAAACTTTACCCCTAGAATTATGTTCCTGTGCCTGGTCTGATTTGGCACCTCAGGGTTACTACCGAATCAGGTCATGGCTCCATGCATACACTTAATTTATAATTAAAAGGTGATTCCTGAGCACGTAACTACAATCAGACTCCACCTTGGAAGAGGCAAAGAAATGACACAATCAAATAGAAAAACCTCTGAACGCCTGGACAGAACAGAACTTCTCTCCCAAGAAAGTCCTCAAGGAAACGTGAACAAGTTATAACAGGTAATGGAATAAGCTTTTTAGCACAAACTTGTAGGTGTTTGTCTGGAGAATTGCTTTCCCTGCTAAGGACCTTCACTCCATGTAGAAAAATATTAAGAACAGAGTAGGACAAAATCAATGTATACAATTAATGCAGTGCTCCCATTAGCCAACCTTAAACACGTGGAATGCTAGTACCTTTTAGATCATTTGCATAACACACAACGAAAGAGAATAGTGCTCAATAAAAAAAGGCTCTAACCATTACTGAGGACAGAAAATGTTCAGGGAACTGCAGACAAGTCTTTAGGGCAGAACCACAGACAGGAGACGCAACGAGAGATGAGCCTGAGGAGGGGAGCAGGTGCCTGTGCAAGAAAGCCTCTCAGAGCAGCGCGGAGTGTGTGTGTTTTCAGCAGAGAAAAGACTTCACCGATGCGCATTTTAAAAAGCTCATGCTGGGGATGACCCAGAGAGATGTTGTGGGGAGGGAGGTGGGAGGGGGGTTCATGTTTGGGAACGCATGTAAGAATTAAAGATTTTAAAATTTAAAAAAAAATGAAAAAATTAAAAAAATAAAAATAAAAAATAAAAAGCTCATGCTAGCCATGATGTGGAGAACTGTGGGTGCAAGACAGCAGGAAGGGAGTACCAGCTAGGAAGCTGTTGCAGTTAACCTTGTGAACGGAGGCAAGGATGCTGAAGTGAGGCACCGACGGTGAAGGTCACGTCCCTGCAGTTATTTCAGGTCAGGGACCCTGTGGCTTTATTCCTCCCCCTCGCATTCCCTCTGCTACCCAGGCAGGATTCCATGACTGCCTGTTGATTATTCCCTGGTCAGCTGAATCAACTGTCATACGGTGGTAGATAGTCCACGGGAAGGACCAGGCTGTTGATCCACTCTCTGCTATCGAGGACAACGGTGTGATACTACGGCACAAGGCAGTGAGACTCAGGAGCATATGGAACTTTATGATCACTGTGTCTTGTCTCATAGGTGAAGAAGGGGACCCTATTTCCCTCCCCCTTAAGCAATTAGAGCTCTGGAGAAGGAGAGCGGGATGGCAATGTTCACAGCTTCCTGTGTTCCACTCTTCAGTGATTCAGAAGTGCCTTTTGGGCAGGACATGTAAATTCCTTTTCAGCAGACGTCTGCCCAGTAATTTTGCAGCCAGCGAATCTGGCACTTCAGGCTGGCATGTTAGATCACAACCACCTACAAACAAGTAATATCAAATATTGCAAAGATAAATACTCAGGGCTCACCCTCTGTAGCCAACACTGATCTTATCTGCACACAAATGATTGTCCTTTGTAAACTCAAAGCCAAGAATTTACATTCCATTTTTTTGTAAAGGCGTGCACATTTTGATTGTTTTGGCACACAGTTCATCTTACACATTGTTTGTTTTCAGGTTTTAAAAAAAGCTTGGTTTTTTTAAAAAAGTTACATGTATGTAATTCACATCATACATATATCACATATTAAATTTTTTCACAGTTCCAGGATGGCGGATATTATAATGTTCCACTTCAGGGTAGACCCATTTAAGGCTCAGAAACAGTAACACCTCTATTCAAGGGACATTCAGTTTCATTGGTCCAATTGTTGGTTTTGAGCCCATTAGGCTATTTCCTACATCTGCTCAGGGACCTGCAAACACTTGGTTTATCACTGATTTTCCTCCTAAATTACCTATTCCCCACAGAGCCTTGGACTTGCAAATATGCTTTCATTATTGCTATTTTTAAAAGGCAGCAGGGAGCAGAGTCTACTAAAATTTGTGCACATTGTTTCTTGTTTCCTTTCAGGCCCTTGATCAGGAAATGTTTAACATGGGAGTAAGTATTGCCAGGGATTAGTGGCTGCTGCTTGGAAAGGTTGATGGAAGTTCTTTCCTGCCAGTACAAAAATATACATCATCAAAGCGCAAGACTGTGTCCACAGACAGGATTACATGTGAGCTGAAAAGACCCAGGTGACAACGTTTTTCTTGAATCAGTCCATATTCTTTCTTTTGCTCATCCACTAATATCACCGTGAAATAATTTCAACAATTCTCACGAGTGCCCTGATTTCTCTTTTACATACAGATGGTTTGGAGACAAATAGCTCTCTGTTGACAGCCATGTGACTTGAGTCTCTCTGAGCCCTTCCTGTGTTTTGAGACTGGTCTATGACTGGTTGACGTGATGCTTATGAAGTCAGATTTCAAATCCCAAGTGAGCCAGTCAACTTTGCAAAGAAAAATTCTCCACACGTTGTCTGTACTTGAAACCCCATCTGGCAAACCTGAGGATGCCAAGGTCACTCGAGGTTCAGAACAAACCCCCTGAACCATCACCACTGCCCCAGGAAAGGTCTCCTGAAGGTCACTGGAACTGAAACAAAGGAAGATGAGGAAGGAAGTGCCTAAAAAAGGCCATTCTTTATTCACTAAGTCTTTGTCCAGTGAGTTTCAGAAGTATCACCATAACTGCTCAGAAGAGAGGAGGGAATGAGGAAGAGGTTACAGTCTGGCCAGGGAATTTGTAAACTGCTAGCAGGTATGAGCAGAGCTGCTACAGTGACTTCGCACTAATCTGGACACCATCAGTTTAAATTCAATGTGGTGTAGGTATGCAGCTGTGCTTTTGACTCTTAAAAACATTTAATAACTATAAAAATGTGTTATATGAATTTATAAACCAGAAAAAAGCACCTACACTTAAAGTGAAGATTTCACTTGACTTTTCATGAAAAATGTTTCCAATCAGCAGCTAGACGATGGTATTGGCATCATCACGAGTGGGTTCATTAGAAGTGATTGCAACTGTTCAGTTTGTTAGACTTCTACCAAGAAGCATGAAAAAAGAGCAAATGCAGGTGAGGAGATAAAGCAGTCTCCTGATGATAGGGGTAGAGCAGGATAACTAGTTCAAAAATCCCACTAGAGGGTTAAAGACTAGTGATATTTTAAGGGCATTTGGGAGGCTGTAGGCTAATGATCTGGAGAAGGAAATGGCAACCCACTCCAGCATTCTTGCCTGGAGACTCCCATGGACAGAGGCGCCTGGTCAGACATGACTGAAGCGACTTAGCAGCAGCGGGCTAATGATCACTCAAGAAAAGAATCCAGTATATCACCCTGAAGGAAGACCAGGTGCATCCAAGCTCCAGATACACTCAAGCCCCAGACCCTGAGAGGTAAAGCACAGGACGACGGATATGGAGTCTGAATCTTGTTACATGGAGTCAGGGATCTAATGGTTCTTGAAGACTAGCATTTCTGCATGTAGGAATATAGGTGAAAGGGGAAAGAACCTAGGTGAAAGGGGGACATTGTACTCAAACTGAGACGAGTTACCAGATTTTAGCATAGGTTACGGGGCTCAGTTGCTTCAGTTGTATCCAGCTCTTTGCAACTCCACGGACTGTAGCCCGCCAGGCTCCTCTGTCCCTGGGATTCTCCAGGCAAGAATACTGGAGTGGGTTACCCTGCCCCCTCCAGGGGATCCAACCGGGGTCTCCTGCATGGCAGGTGGATTCTTTACTGCTGAACCACTGGAGAAGCCCGTATGTTACCACTCTTCTGCTAATAAACGTACGATTTAAACAGCGCCATGACAGTCTTGGTCAGATCATACAGCGTCAAAGGAGAAACTAACGATGTAAGCCTTGACGTCTACTCCAAAATGAGGAAGATTTTCTCACTTTTCTTTTGGTTATAAAAATGCAGCCTTTTGTTCTGGGGCTGCACTCCCTGCCCGTATCTTCCATAACTGTCCTATGCTAATAAGCCTTCTCTTTGCCTATTACTTTGCCTCAGGCCAAGTTCTTTCCGCAACTAGACAAAAGAACCTTCAGTAAATCCTGACATCAGGTGAGTGGTTTCAGTTAAAAGACAGTAGGTTCAAGTCCCCTCCTAAGTCAGGGATCGTGGGTTCAAGTCCCAGTCTGAGTTTTGGCTGGGTTTAATCCCATCTAAGAAGCAGTGTGGTTTCCCTAAAAGGAACCTAAACATCAATTCAAGTTGTGATTTAGCAACCCCCCAAATCATCCCAAGTTGTACATTTTAAAATTAACTGTTTTACATGGAAATAATTCTGCTGGCAAATAGCAGGTGCTTCTGATCCCTTATCTGTGAAATGAAGTCCTCTTTTCCAGTGAGTCTGTTCTTCCATTTGGACTAAAAAAACAATAGGGGTATACTATTTTCCTGGCACACAATAGGCACTGACTTTAGGGTCAGAAAGGCATGGTACACCTTACTAGGTCATCCTTGGGTGAGTTTCCTTAAGCCAGCTAAGCTTCTATTTGTTTCTCGTCTAACTCTTTAGGGCTATTGTGATTATTAACTCAAATATGAAAGTCCTGGCATATAGCCGGTAGCACAGAAAGGAAAATGGGCAATACAGATATTATTTTTTTTCTCTATTTCATTGTCATTTATTCATTTCTTTAACTTCATTTTATGTTGTTGTTCAGGGGCTAGGTTGTGTCCAACTCTTTGCAACCCTATGGACTGTAGCACGCCAGGCTTCCCTGTCCTTCACCATCACCCTGAGTTTACACAAACCATTGAGTCGGTGATGCCATCCAACCGTCTCATCCTCTGTCATCCCCTTCTCCTCCTGCCTTCAATCTTTCCCAGCATCAGGGTCTTCCAACGATTTGGCTCTTCAAATCCGGTGGCCAAAACATTGGAGCTTCAGCTTCGGCATCAGTCCTTTCAATGAATATTCAGGGTTGATTTCCTTTAGGATTGACTGGTTTGATCTCCTTACTGTCTTAGGGACTCTCAAGAGTCTTCTCTAACACCACAGTTCAAAAGCATCAGTTCTTCCGTGCTCAGCCTTCTTTATGGCCCAACTCTCACATCCATACATGACTACTGGAAAAACCATAGATTTTATTATAAAAAGTTTTAAACATACACCAAAGTGAACAAACTAGTATAATGAAACACTATCCACCTCTTTATATACTTTTTTGGGGGAGGAGAAACTGAAGCATGTCAAAGGATATGCCAGACCCTTTCACCTAGCAATAAGGGGCTGAGGACAATGGGGTTTTCAGGGGACCATCTGGTCCCCAAGTGGGAGACGGTTCTACCACTAGTATTGGCCTGCACATCCAACGAGAAAATGCATAAAGTGCCGCAGGGCACAAGGTACCATGAAAGGTAGAAAACAAAACCACAAAATCCACTATCAGCTGACGTTTCCTTGGAATATCCTCACTCTTGAGCACTATGCTGAAGGTTCTACCAAAGCCAGGATTTAACATGAAATACTTTTAGAAAAAAAAAAAATTTTAAATAGTAATCCACTTAAAAAAAAACTATATTTCCCAATTGGGACTAAAAGTAATTTTTAAAAAGCATTTATCAAGTGCTTTACAGAGTCTTATCCTCTAGGAATTTATAATTTAAGATTGTTTTTAAAAAGAAAAATGTGGACAAATAGAAGTTTTGTTAAAAATAGCCAAGCGAGATAGAAAATGGTGGAGGTGAATGTATCTGTGTGAGGAGATTTGGAACCTGGATAGGATGGAAGGAGAAAAGAGAGTGGGCATGTAGTCAGGAGAAGACTGGAAAATAAGTGGCCTAAATGTTCCACGTGCAGACTCCCTGGGGAATGGAGACCATGCTGACAGACAACAATTCCATGTCTAAAGAAGCCCAGGAACTCTGGTTATTTTAGCTCCTCTTATGTAGAAAGTGGTCATGCGCCCAACAAGTTGCAGATCGTGGGAAGGCAAAGAGGGAGATTCGGGGATGGGAGCGGGGAGGGGAAAGAGTTGTATAAATCCATCTGGGAAGAAGGTAGGATCAAGTCAGCAGAACTAACCTTGATATAAAAGGATACTTCTCTCTGAGTGAGGACTTCCCTGGTGGCTCAGATGGCACAGCATCTGCCTGCAATGCGGGAGACCCGGGTTTGATCCCTGGGTTGGGAAGATCCTCTGGAGAAGAAAATAGCAACCCCCTCCAGTACCCTTGCCTGGAAAATCCCATGGACGGAGGAGCCTGGTAGCCTGCAGTCCATAGGGTCGCAAAGAGTTGGACATGACTGAGCGACTTGACTTTCCTTTTCTCTCTGCGTGAAGGGGAAGGGGAGAAAGGGAAGGTGAAGGGTGAAGATGGGGGAGGATGGAGAGAACTTGAGAAGACCTCCATTGTGTAAGTAAGAGAGAAGACCAGAGCATCCGGGAGTTATGAATCAAGGGAGCAAGGCATGGAGTCGGGGGGAATATTTGGGGAAGACATCTGTGTCTAACACCTACAAACCTGTTCAGGTATTCCTTTCCAAGACAGAACAAAACAAATGATAATCCTCCCCCCCCCACCTCTACTATCCCCTGAGAGCTAGCCCCGCCATCTTTCCCCATCCACAAACTTCTCATGAGCAAGGTTGGCCCAGGCACTTCCAGACACCAGCAATCTGACACCAACACTCACCATTCCTTTAAAGCTACACCTTTTGAATGCTGGCTCAATAAAGGGCTGCTCTCTAAGTCTTCTTCCTGAAGCGCTCTCCTTGGCACCCACAAGGCATCAGGTCCAGGTGGTTGAGGTCTGTCTTCCTTTAATTCTAATCATGCCCTCTCTTCGTTTTTGGCCAGTTCTTTTCTCTCTCCCCATCTTTTTTTTTTTTTTTTAACTTGCCATGCAGTAATTTATTTAGCAATATCTATTATTAATTTCTATTTGCAATCAGATTAGATATATAAATCTATCCATGCCTTGCAGTACATCAGGATGACAAGACAAAGCAAAGATGTGGTTTCCAGTGAAGTCCACTGTATCGGTTTCAAGTGAATGATGGCCTTGTTACCAAGTTACCTATGCAAAGCAATTGCTTTGAGTTACACTGAACTGTCATATCGTATGCCATCTTAATCTTAGTTGTCCTCTAAGGCAGTGTCTGTCTTTGGACTTGACTTTTTCTTTTGTTCTCTATCCCTTGGCTTCAACGACTCTCTCTCCAGGTGAGGGCCCTGTTTTTTGCCCCATTTCCATGATGTAGCCATTACATGTGGCTATTTAAATTAATTATATTAAATAAAGTTTAAATTTCTGTTCTTCAGCCATCTTAGCCATATTTCAAATATGGCTAGTGGCTACCATATAGGACAGAATAGATTTAAAACATTTTCTTTTTCGAAATGGCAACCCACTCCAGTACTCTTGCCTGGAGAATCCCATGGAAGGAGGAGCCCGGTAGGCTACAGTCCATGGGGTCGCAAAGAGTCGGACATTACTGAGCGACTTCACTTCACTTCACTTCACTTCACTTCTTCATAAAAAGCTCTTTGGGACATCACAGGTCTAGACCTCATCTCTCCCCTGAGCCTGTCAGTATTCTAACTGACATCTTTCCTGGAATCGCACATCTATTATGCCCCAAATCTTACTCCATTCAGTGCATTTTTTCTCACTACAGTGATCTATACAAACTCTGATTTCACTGAAAAGCAGAACATACTCCAAATAATTAAGAAATATTTACATAGGGGAGTTGGATATGAAGATGTAGTTTGTTTACAAATGAGGTCAGTTTCACTGAAAAAAAATACAGGCTATAGTCATTTATAGGAGAATTCTGTGTCTTTCACATACTACTCCTGTATAGTATTTCCCAATGTCCAGAGTGTCATAAATAATAAAAGATTTGTTTTACAGGGCATTTTCTTCATTAATTTTTTTTTACATTTCTCATAAAATCACCCTTCTCCCCTATAGCATCAATGAGTATCTTATTCTCCCTGCAGAGAAGGCAAATTTCTGATTCTAACAGGAGCACTAAAAATATTCTGCCTAACAGTGAAAATCAGCAGCCAAAGCTCTTTGCCAAAATACTAACAATACTACTGGATACATGAGATTCTGAACCATCACATTCAACAAAGATCAGACCTGGTCCTGATTTTAATCAGAGAGCAACCTGTCTCTTTGCTGCCTCCTAAACTTAGCAAAGACATACCATTCTCAGCATGCTGACCATTTTGATGGTGTGAGATTTCACTGGGCAGCCTTTCTCAGAGTGACCTCAGCCCCAGATTCTAAAGATGGAGCATATTAAGTACAGGTGAGTCATCAATTTCAAAAGCCAGCAGAGGAACTAAAAACCTCATTCTTCAGAAGCACAGAGATTCTTTGGGAAGTCCTACCATGTAACAAATGGAACTCAGGAAAAGAAAAGCCATCTCTAAAAGAAAGAAATGATAAGCGGCACTCTTAGGATAAGCCTATCGTGCTTGGGTGCTCTTGGTAATTCCATCTGAACTGACTATTAGCATCCCCAGTGGAGTTATGACATCTCTTGTTAAAGATGACAGAAAGGTAGAATCATAGTATTGTAGTAGGAATATCATAAACATTTGGGACCATTACTATTAAATCAGTAACACTGTGTATACTAAGAATGCACACTTTATATAGTTCAAAGTCTTTTGCAGACATTAAAAAAATAATCTTATGACTGTCTCATAGGGAGTACAAATATTAGCATCTTCTGAGAATGATCATTAGTTAACAATAGATAAACAATGATGTCCAGCCCTTTTCTAGGTGCAATGAGGCTCAGAAAAGAAGCAGAAGACAGAACCCCTTCTCTCAAGCTGTTTCAGGCAACAGATATAAGTAAGTACATAAAACACGTGGGAAATCTATGTGATGGGAACTAAAAGAAATTTGTGTAAGGTTGGGGGAGAGATGAATAGGTGGAGCAGAGAGGATTTTTAGAGCAGAGAAAATATTCTGTAAGGTGCTAATAACGGTAGATACGTAATATCATGCATACTAAGTCATTTCTGTTGTGCTTGACTCTTTGTGACCCCATGGACTACAGACTGCCAGGTTCCTCTGTCCGTAGGATTCTCCAGGCAAAGATACTGGAGTGGGTTGCCATGGCCTCCTCCAGGGGATCTTCCCAACCCAGGGACCAAACCCACATCTCTATATCTCCTGCATTGGCAGGAAGGTTCTTTACCACTAGCATCACCTGGGAGGCCCACATATCATCATACATTTTCCAAACCAATGTACACACCGAAAGTGAGCCCTAAGGTAAACTACAGGCCTTGGGTGGTTATGATGTGTCCATGTAGATTTATCAAGTGTAACATGTCCAACCGTACTGGGGGATGTTGATAATATGGGAGGATATGCATGTGGGGTGGGGCAGAGGGCATATATGAAAATCACTGTACCTTCCTCTCAATTTTACTGTGATCCCAAAAGTGCTATAAAAAATTAAATCTTTAATTAAAAAAGGAAAAACAGAAATATTGACTAGTACATGAGGGAAGTGTAGGATAGAACAAGGACAAATACATGTCCTCAGTTTTCCTAAAGATCTTCAGTATCTGTTCTGTAAGTGGTCTTAAGGTGGAGAAATATAGAGAAGCCCGGGGAAAAACACTGGGATGGTAACAGTATTTGAGATTGTTCATGTGAGTGTCTAGGTCAGGGCTGGGGGACAATTGGAGACTGCCTGATTTGATAGGCAGGGTCAAGTTAAGGAACATGAAAGATAAGCTTTCATGGTTAAGGGGAAGCCTGTTAATAAATAGATTTTTGCAGACCAGTCTGATCAATTTAGATTTCAATCTGATAGGGTCTAGAGATCTCTTGTAAGTTCCTAAGCACCTGCATGACACGATCAGAGAAGCACTTTACAGAAAATAGGCTGGCAGCAATTATCTGCTGACCTTCTGCTCCCCAGCCCTCATACTTACTAAAGGAAACAGACTAGCTCTCCACTCCAAATCCCACCATCATCCTAGGAGGTTTCAACACTCATGACTTTAGACAATATCCTAACTTTACCATTCCTTGACCTCATTCATTCCAATTGCCTTCACTTCCACTCCCAGGACCGCACCCAAGACTGTACATTAGTAAAACCCACACCACACAGAAAATTTAAGTGTGAATAGCCCAGCTTCATCTTTCCAGCCTTCTCTGGCCCATCTTCCCATGGACATGCTTACTCTTCCCAACGTCACTTTCTTGCTGGATGCTGTCTCGCCAACACATGCCACTTCCTTTCACTTCTGTCTCTCTACTACATCCACTGAGACGACCTCAACCCCAGATCCAGAGCTATAAGCTACAGTGCCCCCGTACACGCGGGCATCTAGTCCGCTGCACACACCCGGGCTTTCTGCTGGCTGAGTCCTCAGCTCCAGTCATTAGTGTTCCTGTTTGTCCATAATCTCCTTCCTCTAACATTCCCCTGGGTAGCAATGCTGCTGTACGTCATAATCCTTAAGACCGTGGCTTGGCCCCGGTCTCGTTCTTTCAGTAGCATATCACTTTGTCTTTTCCTTGCTGTGAGAGCTGAGGCTTTGGGCATATCTCCCTCAGTTGTCCACCCTTCCTCTACAAATGGTGTATTTATCACCCCCCATCCTTCTCTCTGTAGCAGAAGAGGAAGTCTCACCCTAATTTCCAAGGGCAAACCCCAAGGTCAGCCTCCAAACCGCACTTTTAATTCCCTCCCTCCTGCCTCCTTTAAGACTTTGGTTCATCAAAAATCCTTGCTGTTTGCTGTATCTTTGACCCTGCTCCTTTTTGGTCCCATAACCCTTTAACCCATAAAACACAGTAAAGTCTGTTTCATCATTCAAAATACTCCCTTCACTTGAGTTTCCTTCTAGCTACCATTCTATCTTTCTCCTCCTTCATTACCTAAGGTTTTCCAAATAATATCTACATTGGCTGACTGTAGCCACCACAACAGCCCAGAAAGTGGGGAGTACACAGACAGGGGGCTTCCCAGGTGGCGCTAGTGGTAAAGAACCCATCTGCCAATGCAGGAGACGCAAGAGACGTGGGTTCTGATCCTTGGGTCGGGAAGATCCCCTGCGGGAGGGCATGGCAACCCACTCCAGTATTCTTGCCTAGAGAACCCCATGGACAGAGGGGCCTGGCGGGCTACAGTCGGGCACAACTGAAGCTGCTTGGCACACACGCACATACGCACACATGCACACAGACAGGGAGTAAGCTGCAGCTCAGAGGCAATGCTAATAAGGTCAAGTACCAAACATTTCCCTGCAGGACTTTCCATTCAAGTCACACTGTTTCAGTCTTTTACTTTTTAATACTCCCATGTTTTACTTAAAGCCCAGAAGCAGAGCAAAGCAACATGGTGATTTCAAAGCAGGAGGTCAACAAATGTACTAACGGCATACTCCGTGCCAGACAAATGATTTACTACAGTGCGAAAGAGAAGGGAAATTTGGCTTATTTGGCTGGGTCCAAAAACAAGATCTGATTAACTCTTCAAGACAAAAAAAAAAAATCATGGATTTTCATTAGAACATGTTACTCTATTGCTTTAATTCCCTTCACTTCTCAAACCACTGACAATAGACTTACACTCAGTGAAACTTCTCCGGCAAATGTTCCCAATGACCTCCAGACCCAAACACCCAGCAAACACCTTTCAGTCGCATCCAGCTGAAATTCTCTGTTGATCTGACGACACAGTTTCTCTCCTCTCCTTGACAATCTTGGCTCCTTTGCTTCTGCATCCTCCACTCCTCTGGGATCCTCCCACCTTCTGACTGTTGTTTTTCAGATGCCTTACTTGTGGTCTCCAAATAGAGCTGTAGTTTTACCTCCACCGAATACTTCTCCACGGAGGGGAGACCATTCACCATGAACAGGCCCCATACTTGTCCACCTGCTGTCTGATTAGGGAGACCATTCACCGTGAACAGGCCCCATACTTGTCCACCTGCTGTCTTATTAGGGAGACCATTCACCATGAACAGGCCCCATACTTGTCCCCCTGCTGTCTGTCTGATTCTGCTGAGTTAGCTCCTGTGCTCCTCTGTGCCTGTCCAAGACCTACAGTTCTTGGAGATCTAATTCTTCAGTGAAGCTTTTCTTAAGTCACCTCCTGGGATTTTCACAATCTTTCCCGTGTTTGTACTCCCTAATATGCTTTGCAGCAGGGGAAGAGATAGTTACATCGTATTACCAACTCCATGGACGTGAATCTGAGCAAACGCCAGGAGACGATGAAAGACAGGGAAGCCTGGCGTGCTGCCTTCCATAAGACTGCAAAGAGTCAGGGACGACTTAGTGACTGAACAATGACAACAGCAATTTGCATTGCAGCTACCCTAAAAAAATATTTATTCCTATACATTCTCATTGGTCCTACCAGATCATGAGCTCTTTCCTCATGACTGCCATGAGGAGAAGTCATGCCAAAACCCTGCTTGGCACATAGCAGGAACTCATCAAATTTTAGCTATGAGTATTATTATTACTCACTTTTGCATTTTTCAGGCTTCCAGTAGGGCAATGTTTCTTAAATATTGCGAGATCAATCAATTTTAAATTAGTTAATTAAAGAATGAATGGCTTCCCCGGTGGCTCAGAGGGTAAAGCATCTGCCTGCACTTTGGGAGACCTGGGTTTGATCCCTGGGTCAGGAAGATCCCCTGGAGAAGGAAATGGCACCCCCCTCCAATACTCTTGCCTGGAAAATCCCATGGATGAAGGAGACTGGCAGGCTACAGTCCCTGGGGTCGCAAAGAATTGGACATGACTGAGTGACTTCACTTTCACTAAGAATGAATCAACCCTGTTGGTGAGTAAAAGAGTGGACACAGGTAGTAGTAGGTAGTAGGTCCCTTAGAAGGTAGTAGAGAGGTTAAAAAAAAGAGAGAGAGTAAACAGTAAAGAAAATGGCTGGAACCCCCAAAGGAGAGAATAGAGGAAACTTCTAACAATCCACAAGCATATTATCTATTTCATAAATTACCTTGGAAATACAACAACTTCTTTTGCCAGGCATCCAAATGAAGGAAGATTTCTCAGTGTGTGGTGATTGCCTCTGACTCAGCCTGGCGAACACCAAAGCCCAGGGGAATGGTGGTGATAGGGATTGAATATGGTATTGATGGTTTTGAGCTGTGGTGTTGGAGAAGACTCTTGAGAGTCCCTTGGACTTTAAGGTGATCCAAACAGTTAATTCTAAAGGAATTCAGTCCTGAATGTTCATTGGAAGGAATGATATTGAAGCTGAAGCTCCAATACTTAGCCATCTGATATAAGGAGCCAACTCGTTGAAAAAGACCTTGATGCTGGGAAAGACTGAAGACAGGAGGAGAAGGGGTAACAGATGATGTGATGGTTAGATGGTATCACCCACTCAATGGACATGAGTTTGATCAAGCTCCAGGAGTTGGTGAAGGACAGGGAGGCCTGGCATGCTGCAGTCCATGGGGTTGTAAAGAATTAGACATGACTGAGCAACTGAACAACAATGGTAGTTATTACACGGTTAGCTACAGAAGTCCCAGGAGGGGACTATGGATAGAGAGGGAAACCTAGGAAACTTGGAAGACCACTAGAAGTTAATGACCACTCAAGGAAACTGTTGGAATGTCATGGAATTGCTTAACTAGAAAGCCAGAAATAAAAGTATGACATATGCCCCAAGCCATTAGATGGAAGAAAAATGTCACCACCCTTCTACTGATTTGAATACAAGTAAAGAAGAACTAAAGAGCCTCTTAATGAGGGGGAAGGAGGAGAATGAAAAAGCCAGCTTAAAACTCAACGTTAAAAAAAATAAGATTATGTCATCCAGTGTATTTGCCATCAAGAGATGCCAAATAGAAAGGGAAAAGGAGGAAGCAGAGACAAGTTTCCTTCCTTGGGCTCTAAAATCACTGTGGATGGTGACTGCAGCCATGATATTTGAAGACAACTGCTTCTTGGCCAGAAAGCTATGACAAACCTGGACAGTGTGTTAAAAAGTAAAGACATCACTTTACCAACAAAGGCCTGTATAGTCAAGGGTATGGCCTTTCCAGCTGTCATGTACGGATGTGAGAGCTGGACCATAAAGAAGGCAGAATGCTGAAGAATTGATGTTTTCAAACTGTGGTACTGGAGAAGACTCTTGAGAGTCCCTTCAACAGCAAGGAGATCAAACTGGTCAATATTAAGGGAGATTAACCTTAAGCACTCATTGGAAGGACTGAGCCTGAAGCTGAAGCTCCAGTACTTTGACCACCCGATGCAAACAGCCAGCTCATTGGAGAAGATCTTGATGCTGGGAAAGATTGAAGGCAGAAAGAGAAGAGGACAACAGAGGATGAAATGGTTGGATGGCATCACCGACTCAACGGATATGAACTTGGGCAAACTTGGGAGATGGTGAGGGCCAGGGAAGCCTGGAGTACTGCAGCCCATGGGGTCATGAGGAGTCAGACACAACCAGGTGACCGAACAACAGTGAAAATCCTAGTGTGACCTTTTAGGGTCAGACTCTCTCCTGCCTGATACACCCCTAGCTCCTCCTTCGTATCTAGAAGCTTCACTCCTTGAAGAAAGTGGTCTTCCCCCCCGCCGTCCCCTCCCCACTTCCTTTGACTATGAAACTGTAGCCCACTTAATCCTAGGGGCAGAGCTCCCCAACCTGCTCACTTGTGTCTCTTACAAGCAACCTATATTAATAAATCTATATCTTTTCTATCACTTTGCCTCTTGCTGAATTCCTTCTATGCTGAGACACAAAGCACCTGAGCCTCAGTAAGTCCAGACAGCAGGTGAGTGATCCCAATGAAATGACGGTGGGTTGGAGTCCCACGCAGCGTTTTGCCCGGGTCTGAGTCCCAGGACATGGGTTTAAATCCCAATCTGAGGTGCACTGTTTCAGGGGTGCCTTGTCGAGTTACATTATCTAATAAGCCTATTTTCTGAGACTCCTTATACACAGGTAGAAGAGCACTACCTACATAGACAAGAGGGAAAAAAAATGATGAAACCCAATTTGAGTTTTGTTTTTCTAACAGTATTTGAGTGGTTATGTCAAAGGAAGTTACTGTATAAAAAAGCTAGCTATTTTTTGCCTCAAGAAAAATAATTAGTATTCTCTTTTTGAATTATCCTACAAAAATATCCTTCTGCCAAGTATTCTGTATTATGGCTTTTTGATGTGAGTACCATTTCCTTTGAACTTTGGTTGTTTTTAGTTCAGCCAAATTGACTGGCTTCTTAAAAGTGCTATTTTTGGACAAATACAAGGGGAAATTAATCATGATGCCCAAATGATGGCCTGAGAGTACTATTTCATTATTTTCAGTTTAGTTTGGGAAATATGTAACCAGTTTTTCACCCAGAGAGTAAAAATGTTTCAATTTATTAGAGAGTACACATTACTGGAAGCAGTCGAGAACAGAAGTGTAATCATGAAAACTATTCCGGCTGCTTCTATGCAGGCAATGCCGTCTGACATTGTGCTGAAATGACAAGCTTGCATCTGCTAAGGTGTGGCTTGAAAAGTCTGGAAGGCTGTCCTGTTGATGACCAGGGGCATGACATCACCAGTTCCAGACAAGACTCCCTAAAATGCAAAAATCCCTGTGAGGGGCAACTCCATTTCTAATGTACACCTTTAGACTGAACTTCATGAGTTCCCTGGACACCTCCTTACTGGCAAAAAGCAAGCAAACAAACAGCAACAACAACAAGGAAAACCCTGCAAGTTTGCAAATTTTGCAAAAAGCCAGCGCTAACAATAAGGGGAAACAGTGGAAACAGTGTCAGACTTTATTTTTTGGGGCTCCAGAATCACTGCAGATGGTGACTGCAGCCATGAAATTTAAAGATGCTTCCTCCTTGGAAGAAAAGTTATGACCAGCCTAGATAGCATATTCAAAAGCAGAGACATTACTTTGCCGACTAAGGTCCATCTAGTCAAGGCTATGGTTTTTCCTGTGGTCATGCATGGATGTGAGAGTTGGACTGTGAAGAAGGCTGAGCGCCGAAGCATTGATGCATTTGAACTGTGGTGTTGGAGAAGACTCTTGAGAGTCCCTTGGACTGCAAGGAGATCCAACCAGTCCATTCTGAAGGAGATCAGCCCTATTTCTTTGGAAGGAATGGTGCTAAAGCTGAAGCTCCAGTACTTTGGCCACCTCATGCTTAGAGCTGACTCATTGGAAAAGACTCTGATGCTGGGAGGGATTGGGGGCAGGAGGAGAAGGGGATGACCGAGGATGAGATGGCTGGATGGCATCACCGACTCGATGGACATGAGTCTGAGTGAACTCCGGGAGATGGTGATGAACAGGGAGGCCTGGTGTGCTGCGGTTCATGGGGTCACAGAGAGTCGGACACGACTGAGCGACTGAACTGAACTGAACTGTCTATAGGTTGATTCAACAGATTCCCACAGATTACGTACAACAGATTCCAAAGGCCACGGAGCGCTGATACCAGAAAACACAGAAAATTGTCTGTAGCGTTCAGAACCCTGGCTGCAGAGATGAAGAGAATGAGAGAGATCACAAAGAAGTTTGAGAAAGAGAAAACTGGCATGAAGCGTATGAGTGAAACTGCATCTGCTCCTTTGCCTGCAAGTCACTTCCAAGGTACACCTTCTACAGGCAGTAGGCGAAGTCGCTGTAGTCGTGTCCAGCTCTTGGCGACCCCATGGGCTGTAGCCCACCAGGCTCCTCTGTCCATGGGATTCTCCAGGCAAGAACACTGGAGTGGGTTTCTATGCCTTCCTCCAGGGGATCTTCCTGACCCAGGCATCACACCTGCACGTCTCAGTGAGTCTACTTGAAAGAAATCCTGGAGACTGAAGAATAAATACGGAGGCCCTGGATACCCCACTTGCACGTCCCCTGGTTAGAAAAGAATATTAAAGGAGGGACACTGGACTGAGAAAGGGAAGCTAGACTTGGAGTAAATGGTAACGAAATTGCCGTGTGACCTTGGGCAAGTCACCTAACTCATCTGAGTGTCAGTTTTACATTTGTAACATAAAGGAGGTGGGTAGACACCTCACAGCTGCTTGTCAGCCCTGACACTTTACAGAATCTTGGACCACCACCTGCAGAGGCAGGTGTTTGAGTCATTTCACAGCTGCTCCATAAAGGGAGGGTGATAGATAGCCTTTGAAGCTCTGGGAGACAACTCGCGAAAAGCTCATAAAATACTCATCCAGCGGCAGAGCATGCAGGCCTGAGCTGTGGGTCCCTAAACTCTCTGCCTCTCTCCTCAGCAACAGATCTTTTCTCAGACAGACCTTTTTTGCCCCCTTGTCTCTAGTGTGGCAAACCTGGTACGTAGCTGTCACATTTCCACCAGCCCACTCACATTTGCTGATGCCGACTGCCTCCCACTCTCAGCTACAACACACACTCACTCTCCTGTGACAGGAGCTCTAAATAAAGGAACACTGTCATTTTTAACAAGTCTAGTATTGTGAAATCTACACTTAAAAGTGCATGTCCTTATGTTTGCATGTGTGTGCATAGAAATGCACATGGGGGATGGATTACTTGCTTTGCAAATGAATTCACCATGGCATTCCTTACAATATCAAGCTCATTTCTCTTTTCCTCCACTGCCTCTCCTACAAATATCTTACACTCTGTCCTCATTTATTGCTGCTCAGGAATACATCTTGTGTAAGGTAAGGTACCCTGTATTCACAAAGGTTAAAGGAGAGCAAAATGCATTTCTTTGTAGCCTTCTGACTAATTTCTTTGTCCCAGGTGTGTGGACTTTTATTTTGCATACCTAGGCTCTAGAACTATATCTGGCAATACCACCAACATAAAAGCCACATGAATCTTAAATACCGTCCACAGTCTACCATGATATAACAGCCTTCTACAGAAATTGTTAGCGTCTAGAAAAACCATAAGCTTCACATAAGCCAACAGGTCTGGAAGAAATAAACTGATGACATTCCTTTGTAATGATTTCTTAGATTACTGTTGTACCTCCTGCTCAGGTCAATAGCTGTATTCTGGGGGCAGCTTAAAAATTTGGACTAATATATTCTGTCTCCTGACACAATAAACATTAATAGGCTGAATAATAACCACATTTCTGGCAGTGGAGAAGCTATTTTTAGTAATGGTGGTGCTCTGGAAAATTTCATCTTTTGCTTTGAAATGCAAAGGTGATTTTTTCTCAGCCCGTAAATGGTAAGCTCAAGCATGCTCGACTGTTTTTAATTTGAGTTTTGCATGTTTTCCATTTCTGTTTACCCCAGGGACTTCCTTATCTGAGGGCACACACAGATTAGAACAGGAACAGATCGGATCCCCTGGTTTAGGGTAGGTTGCAAATAATATGTCTGATACTAACAGCACCAAACAAAGGCTTCATCTCATTCAATTGTTTATTGTTCCCCTCGAGGCTTAGGCAAGCTAAGAACCTAACAAAAACAAGAAGGAAAAGAGCAACCTCACTTTTAAGTCATCCTCTCCTCAAAAAAAAAAAGTTATTGTTTTCCCACTTCCAGAAATATAATTTTCCAGGGTTCAGAAACCCAGGAGAATCCCAGCTCCCTTTTGAGTGCTTAAAAACATTCTCTTAATGGGGGACCTGGCAGCCACAGAAGGTGGGAGGATGGGCAGTGTTAAGTGCCCAGGATCAAGCATCAGAAGGCCTAAGATGACATCTGGCCAACCCATTAACCCTTCTGGGCCTGTTTCCTCATTATAAATTATAGATAATGACACCCACGTTTTTACTGAGGTCAAATGAGAGAGAATAGACTTGAAACGCTTTGTGGAAGGATTAGGTTTTCACAGCACTGTGTTCTGCTTACTCAAGTGCATCTCAACTCGTGTGACACTGTAGACAATTAAAGCTGGAAGCCACCCCCCAAATGAGAAAAGTGTAAGACTGCTTTAAACGAAGTTTCCTTCTCTTTCTCTCTCCCTCTCTTCTTCCCTCCGTCTCTTTCTCTCTCTTTTACCCTACCTCCTGGGAAAAAGCAAAAGTAACAACTGACCTTAGCTCTGCCTTCTAAGAGTCATGACTTTGGACTTCCCTGGTGGTCCAGTGGTTAAGAATCCACTTGCCAGTGCGGGCGACACAGGTTCAATTCCTGGTCCAGGAAGATTCCACATGCCTCAGAACAACGAAGCCGGTATGCCACAACCCCTGAAGCCTGCTCACCCTAGAGCCCACGAGCCACTGCGACGAGGAGCCCACCCACCGAAAGTGGAGATGCAACTAGGGAAAAGCCTGCGCTCAGCAACAAAGACCCAGAGCAGCCATAAATAAGTAAAAATAACTTAAAAGCAAGAATCATGACTTCTCCTAGGTTTGCAATCATAGCCAGTGGCCCTAAATTAGATAACCTCACTGATTACCTACTACTAAGTGCTATTAATAAATTATTACCAAAAAGACGTCATGTAATTAGGGAGCTTAGGGTGGTTGTGTACACACTGCTGTATTTAAAATGAATAACTGATAAGGACCTACTGTATAGCACATGGAACTTTGCTCAGTGTTACATAGCAGCCTGGATGGGAGAGGGGTCTGGAGGAGAAGGGACACATTATGGCTGAGGCCCTTCACTGTCCACCTGAAAGCGTCACAACATTGATACTCACCTATACCCCCTTACAAACTAAAAAGCTCAAAAAAAAAGTGTCATGAAAAAATTTTCTGCTTCTAGAGAAGCTTGACAATGAAATCAGCTCTATCCATTTATCCGTTCATTCAACAAGAATGTATTCAGTGAAACTTGCGCCAGGCACTAGGGGCTTAGGAATGAACAAGAAAAAACGTTCACTTCCCCACGAAGTTCACAACCCAGGGAGGGAGACAGGTTCACGGTCTCTTATGTTACAGCTTCAAACTAAAGACACAGCAACTGAGAAAATTTGACTCTACCTGTAGTTCCCCTTCCATTATACTGAGCAGCTGGATGAGGTCTTCCTTGGACAACTCCAAGGATTTCTTACTTTTCCGTTCACTTTCTCCAGATGGTTTTAGGTGTCGTTTGACAGTTCCTGAAGCCATGACATCCTCCTCCTTTCTGTTGGATTTGTTCTTCTTTTTCGAATCTTCTGAGAGACTTTTATCAGCAGGATTGCTGATGGTGGAGGTCTTGGGGCAGGAGACATGCCCGTTGGATGAACTTTCACCGCCCTGGTTTCGGGATCGCATTCCCACCTACAGCACATGAGAAAAGAGAAGATGTCTTTACCACCACTGACATGATTTTTGCCTAAGTGCTTAGAAATGAATAGCAGCTTTACAAGAAAGAAAGAAAGAAAGAAAAGAAAGAAGAACCAGGAGATCCATCCCGAGTCAGCTTCCTTATAGCTTTAATGATCGCATCATTAGAAACTTCAGGAAAATACTTTGACCAATCTTCAGGGGAAAATGAAAATGTGATTCGAATGTCACAAACATCCGAAGCTGAGTAACAGGGATCAACATCAAGCCGTGCTAATTCACGCTGATGGTATGTATCTTTGATAGGCTGGGATAACAATGGCACTTTACCCATGTGTTCGCCCTTCCCCAAAACATGACCCAAGGCTAAGAATGAGAAAAACATCAGACCCGTCCCAACTGAGACACACTCTTCAAAATGCCTGACCCGTGATCTTTAAAACTATGCAGGTCATCGAAAACAAGGAAAATCTGAATAATTGTCACCGCCAAGAGGAAGCTAAGGACACATGACAACTAAATGACGTAATGTGGCATCTGGATGGGATCCTGAAACGGAAAAAAGACATTAGGGGAAAATTGAGGAAATATGAATAAAACATGGGCTTTAGTCAATAGTAATGCATCACTATTTGTTCATTAATTATAACGAATGTACCATACTAACATGAGGTTTTAATTAGAGAGGAAACTGGGTATGGGGTCTATGGGATCCCCCAGTATTACCTTTGCAAGAATTCTGTGAATCTCAAGTTTTTGTAACATAAAAAGTTTACTTTTTTAAGTGATTCTAAATTATCTATCAGAAAATACAAACCCCAAACCCTGCCAAGAACAAGTTAGAAGTCACAGTGTGCAGAAAAATCCACATAGAGTCGGGGGAGGGGACTTGAAGTGAAGAGAGAAAAAGGGAAATGCCAAGGGAAGAGGGCAGGACCGTTTTTCGTGATATGGAATTCTACTTTTCCATGAACTCTTTTTCAAAATTGGGTGTTGTTGTTCTTTTTTAATGTCAGTCATTTTACAGTAATAAAAGTACAAAGAACTGGGAGGAAAAGACCAACTTCAAAATCAAGATTTTTAAAAAATACGTTGAGGTAAAATAAAGAAAAAAACAAAACAGCAATTAATTTGTCCATGGGGAACTCACTTGAGTCATTCTAGTTTGAATGTTTATGCAGTCTCTAAGCAAAAGAACTTGATTAACAGACACATTACAAGCAAACACACTGAACTCAAAGGCAAGGCCTCTACTTTAAGTTCAGGGAAGAGCCCTCTGATATCCTGAGGGCTGTACTACAAAATTTGCCTAAATCCTTAAATACAGGAGCTTAGTGCATGGGTTTATTTAAGAGTCACAGTATAAATAGTTCTTCCCTTGAACAGCTCAGCAGCAAGGTTTTCATTACCCATTCCAGATAAAATACAGAGACTTCTTTTCTGGAAGTAAATTTCCTTTATGAACCCAACCATAGTTAAGAAACCAAGAAAAGCTTTTCAAAATGCCAGGCTTATAATAGAAAAATAAACACACAGTGTGATGTTTCCTTTTAGATAGCGAACACTTAATTCTTCTAACAAATCTTGAAATCTGCATTCATGCTCCTTTTTTGAACTGAACCCTTACGACAAAATGAACCCTTTTGTGTGTGTGTGTGAACTTTCTATAGCACCCTAATTTTGAAGACTATAAACCGGAGAAGTGGTCCTTAACACTAGCGCTATGTTTTCTGCTTCATTCAGTGATTAGGTCCTAAAATTTTAGAGCATCCTTTGTGCCTCCTTGGTGAACAAAGAATAGATGCGCTTTGTAACGGAAGCCAGAGCACTTCAGAACAGACCTACTGTATTTCATCACAGCTTGTTTGCAGGCAGAGTGGGCTGACTTAAGTTCCAAGCCAAAAAAAAATAAAAAGATGTGACAGATAGTTTTGAAGGGGAGCACGATATACCACCCCAAAAAATACCTCTTTGGCATACTTTAAGCTCATTATTTTTTAAGAAACAACAGGGACCTGTGAAGCTCTGAAACCTGGGTGGAAATGACCCTTTCCTAAGACTTATTTACATTTATAAAGAAAGCCTCCATTTGTAAGGGTGTCTCCCTGGCTATACCAGGAAGAGAACTATTAACTCTAAAATCTCTAGAAACTCTTAACCGACGCAGAAGGCAGTGACTTAAATCTGTATTTACTATGCTTTCCTTGTTTACTGCGCTTTCCTGGTAACCTCTCATAAGTGGCTCAACATCTTTCTTTTGCCTTTAACTGAAGCTGGTATATAAGGTAATGGCTTGGGTCATTTCAGAGAGTTACTCGGTTTTCCCGTGTCTCTCCCATGTAAACAGGAGGTATGCATGTTATTAAACTTGTATCTGTTTTCCTCCTATTAGTCTGTCTTTTTAATACAAGGGTAAACAGCCAAAGACCTTAGAAGAGTAAAGCAAAAATTATTTTTCCTCCCCTACAGTTTCAAACTTAACACATCACAACCAGGACACGTGGGCTTCCCAAACTGAACTGTGATTCCCCACGACTCCTGCCACGTGCGCACTTCTTTGATCTAAAACAATTTTCTCTTATGGCTCTTTGGGATGGAACATCAAATATTGATCTAACAACTTCAATTTAGACCATGCGTTAATGGAAGTTCCAGGCAGTATTTCCCAAGGTGGTCACGTTTTAAACTTAATCATACACAGCCTTAATCACACACAACATTTGTATTTGACTCTAACATATGCTTGCGTCTTATTCCTGGATTTCCTGTATCTTTGATAGCATCTATGGCATTAGGATATTTGTAAAATCAGACAAATGCATAACTATCTATATATTACATGCCCTTAATTATATTTGCAAACACACAGAAAATGGCATTTACCTAGTACCAACTCTATATTTGGGCTTCCCTAGTAGCTTAGCTGGTAAAGAATCCGCCTGCGATGCAGAAGACCCTGGTTCAATTCCTGGGTTGGGAAGATCCCCTGGAGAAGGGATAGGCTACCCACTCCGGTATTCTTGGGCTTCCTTGGTGGCTCAGATGGTGAAGAATCCGCCTGCAATGCAGGAGACCAGGGTTCAGTCCCTGGGTCAGGATGATTCCCTGGAGAAGGGGTTGGCAACCCACCCTAGTATTCTTGCCTGGAGAATCCCTATGGACAGAGGAGCCTGGTGGGCTATAGTCCACAGGGTCGCAAAGAGTCGGACATGAGTGAGCAACTAAGCACAGCACACACAGCAATTCCATATTTAACTGTTTCTAAACAATCTCAATCTAATATTAATGCTAAGCAAGATCCTTCGGGGCCTTCCCAGGTACAAAAGTCCATTCACATTCCCCATTTCTTGTTTGTAGAAAAAGGCTTTACTCTCCTAGGCCTTCCGTGAGTGCCAAAGAGCAGACTCAACCAGTTAGGGAATTGAGGGATGACAGAAGCAAAGAGCTAAGCTAGAAAAGTAATGATAGGGACTTCTCTGGCATTCCAGTGGTGGGGAGCCTGCCTTGCATTGCAGGGGATGCAGTTTCGATCTTCAGTTGGAAAACTAAGATGCCACCTGCCTTAGAGCCCCTAAGCCCTTGAGCGGCAGCTACTGAGTGCATGCTCTGGAACCCACACCCCACAACTAAAGAGTCTGTGAGCTGAAACGAAAGATCCCACATGATGCAATGAAGATCCTGTGTCCTGCAACTAAGACCCAGATAAATAACTAATTTTTTTTTAAGTAATAATATCTTAAACAATAATTCAGCAATAAAACAGAATCCTAGCTCCTCCTCAAGGGACACACAGAAAATCTGATACATATTTTTTAGTTGTTATGTAGAAACTAGGATCTCCCCCTACTCCCAGGTGGAGGGTGGTAACTACATGCTGACCACAAGCAGGTAGACCCCAGATTGTTTAGAACTAGAAGGTTGATGATGAAGATTCCTGAAACATCACCCCATTACCTCACCACCAAGCAACCAGAGGAAAGTAATGCACCCTACAACGCTCACCCCAAATGTTACCTTAGGAAAACCTTCCCTGAAAACCATCAGGGAGCTTGAGTCCTTTGAGCATAAGCCACCCATTCTGCTGTGGGACCCTGCAAAAAATGTGCACTTTCTTTCACCGTAAAATAGTGTCAGTTAGATTGGCTTTGCTGTGCAGTGGGCGAGGGGACTCGAGTTAGTTCAGCAACAATATTAATATTTTTAAATGAAATGTTTATTGTATTATTAGCCTTTATAGAATTAACAGAATTACATTAAATAATGAAGATTGTAGCTTGAATTACTTGTAGGATTTTTATAGAGAAAAACATGTTTTAGAATTATCCAGTTGTTTTATATCACTAATCAGGTCAAAAGCTTGAGTTCTGTATTCTCTTTCGCATTAATTCACTTTCACTGATGAACTATCGCATGTTCTAGACCTGTGATGTTAATTCTGTCTTCAGTTCAGTCGCTCAGTCATGTCTGACTCTTTGTAACCCCACGAATCGCAGCACGCCAGGCCTCCCTGTCCATCACCAACTCTCGGAGTTCACCCAAACTCATGTCCATTGAGTCGGTGATGCCATCCAGCCATCTCATCCTCTGCCGTCCCCTTCTCCTCCTGCCCCCAATCCCTCCCAGCATCAGAGTCTTTTCCAATGAGTCAACTCTTCGCATGAGGCGGCCAAAGTACTGGAGCTTCAGCTGCAGCATCAGTCCTTCCAAAGAACACCCAGGACTGATCTCCTTTAGGATGGACTGGTTGGATCTCCTTGCAGTCCAAGGGACTCTCAAGAGTCTTGTCCAACACCACAGTTCAAAAGCAGCAATTCTTCGGCACTTCTGTCTTAGCAAGGATTTTTTTCTCTGTGACACTGAAATGTCACATTAATTACTTTTGCTTTGACATGTGCACACAGATTTTAGTCCTTTCCTAGTCATCCTAGTCCTTTTTAGTCCTTTTCCAGTGATTAAATATCTTTTTCTGGATCACACAGCTACTCCTAGTGAATAGAAGACCTAGGATTTGAACCCAGGTGAGACTCTGAATAAGGTCTTCTGCCTTTACCTCCACAACAAAATCAGCAGTCAGCACCTGTTCTATCTCAGAACTGCAGAAGTACTCGGAGACAGCAAACGAGTCAAGACATGTTTTAGAACAGAACTGGACAACATCTAAGAGGGAGAAAAACTTAAGTTCTCCATAGTGTAACCAAGTCTGCCCTCAGTAATATCCACTTTAAACCACTTTATTCTCTCAGTACGACAAAGTATCCAGATAAGAACAGACTTTCCTGCTTCACATCTAGTGATATTTATACTCTTCCTTGGGGTTCCCAGGTGGCGCAGTGGTAAAGAATCTGCCTGTCCATGTAGGAGCTGCAGTAGACTTGGGTTCAATCTCTGGGACAGGACGATCCCCTGGAGCAGCACATGGCAACCCACTCCAGTAGTCTTGCCTGGAGAATCCCTTGAACAGGAGAGCCTGGTGGGCTGCAGTCCATGAGGTCGCAAAGAGTCAGATGCTTCTGCAAGCACACGCTTCCTTATTTTAGCAGCTCTCACTTACTGTTTCTTAAGTGTTAAACAATGTGCTAAGCATTTTACATCATACAGCATCTCACTTAAATTAATATTCACATCAGCACTAGTAGGTGCTATTATTCTCAGTTTACAGATGAGGTCACTGAGATTTAAAGAGATTAAATATCTTTTTCTGGATCACACAGCTACTCCTAGTGAATAGAAGACCTAAGATTTGAATCCATGTGTGACTCTGAATAACTACTTTCTATATGGCTTTTTTCTAAGTTCTTAAACAGATGCAAATTAGAAGGGGAGGGATCACCCTGGGAAGCAGATGACTCAGAAAGTTTTACAAATGTTTTCTAAAATGACGTTTTTTCACTTTATATCCCAGAGTTGGAGAAATCTGTCTATCTGTCTTCCTCCATAGGCACTCTTGCAAAACTCACACAGCCACTGAAATTAGGTTGCTGAGCAAAAATACGCTTTCTGAAATCATTAACCTGCTGCAGAACTTGTAAAATGACGAATCATTTAAAAGCCTTTCTGAGAAGCAACTAGGCTAATTATTAAGGATACAGGTTATGAAAACAGGATGCAGTCTGAACAGGGATTATTACAGACTTAATGTGTTAAAAGTCCCAGAGCTGAACAATAGTAAACATTTAGTCAGAGTTGGCCAAGATCTATCCTTAATGCTCACAGGGGTAGCAGGAGGTAAGAGAAAAGGCATCTGGCACTCTGTAGGCCTCTTGCTATTTGGTTGGCAGGGGGCAGAACACATGACTCCCAAATATCCCACTTTAGCATGTGGATTGTTTTGAGCTGAAGGCAATCAAAACCCAGCAGATTCAGGTAAAACTCTCTTCGTCCTCATCAACTGCCTAAATTTACATGGGAAAGTGGGCCTATAACAGGAGAGCTATCACCAGAGATACATTTTTACCAAAGAAACATAACTGATAACATGGCAAAATCTGTTTTTCAAACCTTTCCTCTGCCTTCCTGTGAATAGTCTTCCTCCCCTTCTTATCCACAGACCCTCACCCCTCTCCTTAGCTCAAGATTTTATGCAAGGTTCAATTACCTGGCTGCTGTTGAAGTCTCAGATTTTCACGGGACTACTGGTGGTGCCAGCGGTAAAGAACTTGTCTGCAGTGCAGGAGATGGTAAGAGGCTCGGGTTCGATTCCTGGGTCAGGAAGATCCCCTGGAGGAGAAAATGGCAACCTACTGCAGTATTCTTGCCTGGAGGACCCTAAGGACAGAGGAGCGTGGCAGGCACAGTCCACATGGTCGAAAAGAGTTGAAGCAACTTAACAAACACACGCACTGTGCATATAATATTAAACTCGGTTTTTCCCTATTTCTCCAGGCCAGAATACTGGAGTGGATAGCCATTCACTCCTCCAGGGGACCTTCTCAAGCCAGGGATAGATCACAGTTCTGCTTTGCAGGTGGATTCTTTACCGTCTCAGCCACCAGGGAAGCCTCTTTCTCCGATTATTCTATCTTATATCAATTTCATTACTAAACCAGCCAAGGCAGGGCTTCCCATGTGGTCCAATGGTTGAGACTTCACCTTCCAGTGCAGGGGGTACAGGATCAATCCCTGATTAGGGAACTAAGATCCCACACGCCTTGTGGCCAAAAAACCAAAGCAAAACACAGAAGTAACACTGCAACAAATTCAACACAAGACTTTAAAAAAATGGTTCTCACACCCCTCAAAATTATTTTAAAAATAAATAAATACCAGCCAAAGAACCTAAAAAGAGAGAAGAGAGAATTTCCCCCTCCCCTTCAGTTTAATCGCTGCAAGCATGGGACATGGAAATAGCAAACTTTCTGAACAAAGCCAAGGATGCCTTTGGTTCTTCTCAGTGTATATCCTTTCAAGAAAGTCAAGACTCACATCAGATTTGGAACTTTTTTTTTTTTTAAACAGTGTTATTTGAGGCACAGGTTCTTCTACTTAACAAGAAAATTATCCTAACATAATTCATGAAATACACTTACTTTCTCTTCCTTTCATAGTAATTAGTCAGCAATATTTTGCATAGAATTTTCTGATTCTCATGTGAAGAAAAGAAAGACTAAATTTTATCCCAAACCTCCCTCTTCTATGTCTTTTATGTCAGCGTGTACTGTCAGATGAATAATATCCTAGGAATCAGAAGACATTTATAACAATTTTAACTAATTTGTATGGGACTAATATCTATTTCTAGAGCCTTTGAACAAGTAGAGAGAGAATAACAGAGGGAAAAGGCTACAGCAATTAAAGACTCATTCTAGCTTCCATCTTTATTACCTCCTATAAGACTTGACCTTGAATTTTCCTTACTAGTCTCACTCCTGCTCTTTCCTCGTTCCAGGTTTATCTTTCCATGTTACGATTCAACACTGGTCACAATATTCTCCATCCCTACCACCAAGAAAAACTTCTTTTCCGTACAAGTTAGGTCTTGGCATCATTCCTATACTTGTTAAGTATCCAACTCCTATCTGTTCCTGATTTTACTTATATTCTTTTTTAAGAACCTACCCAGTATACAGGGTGAGCTAGCATAAAAATTTTATTTATATAACTTCAACTTTTAATTACTTTATAGAATTATAAATATGACATATAGTAAAAGGGAAAGCACAGAATCACAGAAAGCGTACTTTTTACAGTATAGCTTGGCAAAAAGTTTCCTTCAAGTGGGGCTTCCAGAAAATCAGCCTGGATCTTTTAGACATAAATGACAGTACCCACAGCACCCAAGATTAAAGGCAAAAGAAAACATTGTTCTAGTTTCATGTGAAGTTTAAGAAGCAAAAGACCAATCAAACCAACTAGTTTATCCTCTATCAGTGCCAGATGATTCCCTCTGTACACTTGGTTAAGTCTAGTTAGAAATGTTCCAGCTCAGGAAATGTTCAAACATTTCTCAGGAGACTGTTCATTCTAACAGCACAGATTGTTAATAAACGTTGCTAGGTTTGCCCTTAAATTTTCTTTACAATTTTCTTTCATTTTCATAATCCTATTTATGTAGCAAGCCACATCAAATGGTTTTTCATTTTTCATTATCTACACTTATAAAATCCTCAAAATAAACTAAGGCTTTTGTTTATGTAAGACATTTTCATTCGACTAGGACAGCTCTATCCAGACCAACTGAAAATTCTTCTAAATAATTTCACAAAATATTAGAATTCAAGAAAGAGAATTCTCCTGGAGTCACTACAGTGATGTTGTAACCAAAACTTTGAGGAAAATATAACTGTGGCAAAATAGAAAAATATTATTATACTCTAGCCTAAAACCATGGTGCAATATTTTATGAAGTTCTGCTTAATATTTTTCAAGGAAGATAATAGCAGACCTGGAAAAGGTTTCCAGAAAAAAACAAAAACAGAAAATAACAAAAGAACAGATCAGGAAACAGCCATGAAAGAAGAAAAAAAAATTTTAGTTATATATTGAATCTGAAAGGATGTACAGTTTGAAGGTGTTAAAGCTTGAATGTAAAATAGATTGGCCTCCCTTATCATCATGTTGATAAAAGAGGGTTTTGGTTTATCTCTTTATACTAATTTCTAGCATTTATAACAAGGCTTGAGTTTTTTTTTTTCTTTTCTTCACAGAAATAAGGCTACTGTCAACTGTATAAAAGAGAAAAGCATTTAAATATCCAGAAATATACTATTATATAAAGTAATGGTAACATATAACAGTTTTTGACATTTTTCATATCAATGACTCATTCTTGAACCTCAAATACATTTAAAGTATTTTTATAGTCATAATACTTTATTATAATTCTGATGTCACTATTCTACTAGACATAGAATATAATATATAGGTATTGGTTATATAAGAAGGTTATATAAGACCTTCCTTCAAATTTAAGTGATTAAGATAACTCTAGTTTTCTGGTAAATTTTACCTATATTCTCTCTACTTGACCACTATAATTTGTTTAGACATTTAAACAGTACCTGTGGCCTCTGAAGAATGTCACCATTTAGTTTAATTAAAGTTGCTTAATATTTGTTTTATCTGACAAAGCAAACATCTCTGGAAAATTACCAGACTCTTGGTTAGCCAGAGTTGGAATTCCTTTCTGTATTTCATCACTTCTGAAAAGGCCCAGCCCCACAAACAACAAGAGTCAGTCATTTCCTTTCACTCACAAAAGAGCCAGGAAGAAAAATACCTTAGGCTTTCTCTCAGCAGTCTATATGTGATGAATTGTTCTTAAATATTACTTCTATTCACAATAATAGTAGCTGACTTTTACTAAGGAGCTTATGCTCTGAACACTTGATGAAGCGTCTGTCATAGCTAGTATCATCTCATAGAATCCTAATAACAATCCATAAAGCAGATGCTATAATTACTTCTCTTAGAAAGATAAGGAAAGTGAGGCTTAGAGACCTTTAGACATTTGCCCAAAATAGCATAGCCAGTACCTGGGAATGCCTGAACGAGAACACAGGCTAGTTTGCCATTCTCTACATTCAAGGAGAACCCAAAAGTCAGCTTTAATCTCCATATCAGAACCACTGCAACACAAATGTACTGGTAGCCCTCCCTTCCTGGGGCTGATATAAATTTAGTCACAGGGTATAGCATCCAGCAAACAGTCTCAAGCAACAATTAATATAGAATTCTACTATTTCAGCAGACTTTTTTCTTCAATTTCTACTTATGTAATACCTTGTTCTTCTAAGACCACATTCTTTCCACCCTGCTCCCCTGACACTGTCTTTCTACTGCTCAGAGCCTGAGACTCTCAAAAGAGCTGAGAAGTAACTCTGACCTTGCAGTTTTTTGACTTATGACTCCTTGAATTGGAAAAGTCACTGACTCCAGGAATACAGCAAACACTATGCAGTTGGATATGAATTGAAATGATTTTTTTTGATTAGGCAAATTAGGAAAAACTCCAGTTTGCACAGTAGCTGATTATTCTAGTCAGCCAACTGTGCAAGGTCTCCTGTTAGGGAACAAAAAGTTTGTCTTTATGCAAGAAATATTCTCAAACAATTTAACTGCATTTTTCAAGAAACCCAAGGCATATCACAACTGCTGGATGTTAATAAGACGGGTTAAACTCCATGGGGAGAAAGACGTACACTGGTTTGGATGACATCATGGCTTCATACTGACAAGGGAGAAGATGGAACATTGCACAGATCACCCCATCCATATGCTGACGATGACTTCATGCATTCTAATTGCCTGTACTATGTCAGTGGTATTCAGGTGTCCTTTAAATGCATTATATTTTAAATGTTTCAAACGTTTCTTAACATAGAAGAACAACCTAAAATCTGTTGTAATGTAGGGAGTCATGGGTTATGTCTGTTTTAAACTTCTCCTGACTTCAATCTTTTCTTAACATCCCTGAGCATTCCTTCCTTGGGACAGATCAGGGTATTCAGAGTATAGGGAGTCAGAACTAAAAACAAATAGCACAATGATTGTACTTTATAAACCAAGCCAAGAGAAAAGTAAACTTGATTCCTATTGAAACATACACTGTGAATGCAACTGACACCATGATTGTCAAAGACGTTTGCCTGATGGTCAAAGATCCTCTTCACTCTGACGCTGTGTGAAGAGGCTACGTGTTCTATGGTGATCAACCAAATTCATAAACTTAGTTGCTACGCTTGTGCAAAAAAGCTGGCAAGCACAGTCAAGAGGAGAACTTCATGATTCGCTAATTAAAGTGCATTAGAAGTTGGCTCTATCTAAAATGCCACTCTACCACAGTGCAGAAGTTTCAGACTCACTGTGTGGGCAGGAAGCACTAAGACGATGAGTCACCACCTTTTGGAACAATTTTCTCAAGTGCACAATGGCCCCAGCCCCCTCGCTTCTCCACCCTCAGTCATCCTATCTCAGCACAGCACACAGCTCCACAGTGGACCTAGAGGTGTCCAGTGACCTCACATATTAACATCCTCAGCATTTGTTTTCTAACATGCTGCATCTTCTCAAAGATGTCCGCCATTAGCCCCAAGGAATCAAGAGATCTAACTCCCCATTGTTAATCTCTTGAACTCTTTTTCATCTTTAAAATGAGGATAATAATGTCTGTTCCACCCACTGTGTGTATGTAAAATCGTAATGCCTGCTTTACTCTCTGTCAGTGTGAAAGTATTTACTAGCAGTGGTAAAGCAGGAAGCATTAATTTATGGCAGATTAACCACTGGGGTCATCAAACACCTCTCAGTGCCCCATTGTAGGTCCCACCAGAGATAGGCACTTTACTTTCCACTCTCATCACATCACAGAAGTCAGCAAACTTTTTCTGTAAAGGGGTAAATATTAAATATTCTGGGCTTTGCAGGCCATGTGGTCTCTGTTCCATTTTCTGGGCTCCAAAATCACTGCAGATGGTGACTGCAGCCATGAAATTAAAGGACGCTTACTCCTTGGAAGAAAAGCTATGACCCACCTAGACAGCATATTAAAAAGCTGAGACATTACTTTGTCAACAAAGGTCCATCTAGTCAAGGCTATGGTTTTTCCAGTGGTCATGTATGGATGTGAGAGTTGGGCTATAAAGAAAGCTGAGCACTGAAGAATTGATGCTTTTGAACTGTGGTGTTGGAGAAGACTCTTGAGAGTCCCTTGGACTGCAAGGAGATCCAACCAGTCCATCCTAAAGGAGATCAGTCCTGGGTGTTCATTGGAAGGACTGATGCTAAAGCTGAAACTCTAATACTTTGGCCACCTGATGCGAAGAGTTGACTCGTTAGGAAACACCCTGATGCTGGGAAAGATTGAGGGTAGGAGGAGAAGGGGACGACAGAGGATGAGAAGGTTGGATGGCATCACCGACTCAATGGACATGGGTTTGGGTGGACTCCAGGAGTGATGGACAGGGAGGCCTAGTGTGCTGCAGTCCATGGGTTCACAAAGAGTGGGACACGACTGAGCGACTGAACTGAACTGAACTGACTGTATCATGAAGGCAGCCACAGACAATACATAATTGGGTGGGTGGGGCGTATTTGATCCCTAGTCCTTAGTTTGCCAACCCTGATTTAGACTGTGTGACAAATATGATTGATGGTTGCATTTAAACTGGGAGAAACTCACTCCCTACTCAGAAATTTTCCTATACAGGAATTTTTAAAACATAGTGATGGAAATAAGGGAGAAGAAAAAAATTAGGGAAAAAAATAATGTAGTAGCTATGCCATCTCCCTACCCATTCTCTTCCTCTCTTGCAGGTAAGTTGAGGAAGTACAGCTTAATCTGGTCTTTTCCTTTCCTTCCCTTCACGAAGTTTGAGGAAGCTAAGGCAGAAGAAACTGACAGGCTAAAATTTGAGGGTAGGATTCCCCCAGGCACTAGTCCTGTCATGGGACACAGACAGAGAATGGAGACTTAGCAGCAAGTGTCTGCTAAGCAGATGATGGAGACTTAAAAGTGAAAGTGGCTCAGGCGTGTCCAACTCTTTGTGATCCCATGGGCCATACAGTCCATGGAATTCTCCAGGCCAGAAGACTACGGTGGGCAGCCTTTCCCTTCTCCAGGGGATCTTCCCAACCCAGAGATCAAACCCAGGTCTCCTGCATTGCAGGCGGATTCTTTACCAGCTGAGCCACAAGGGAAGCTGAGGTTGTGAGTAAGGCTTCCCTGACACCTCAGTTGGTAAAGAATCTGCCTGCAGTGCAGGAGACCCCAGTTTGATTCCTGGGTCAGGAAGATCTGCTGGAGAAGGGATAGGCTACCGACTCCAGTATCCTTGGCTTCTCTGGTGGCTCAGCTGGTGGAGACTGAGGCCCCCTAAGTGTGTGGAGGAGACAGAGAAGTGGAGATACATGTGCCCAGCAATGGTGGACACGAGAGCCAGGAGGGACAGCCAGGAGAATAACAGAAGAGTCATGAGACAGGGGTCTTCATGGCAGATCACTCAAACAGGATGAGAAGGAAGGCGCAGCTACCCTCAGGGAATCTGCAGCACCGGAGAGAGTCACAGAGAGACATGAAACAGCCCAGAAAGAGCTGCAGCCCGGCTGGGAGATGACAGCCACGAGCACAGTGACTGGCTCCGCAGCTGTGTGACCTGTGCAGTTGTACCAGTTTGATTTGACTTGTTGTTGTTGTTCGGTTGCTAACTCATGTCCAACTCTTTGAGACCCCAGGGACTGCAGCACACCAGGATTCCCTGTCCTTCACTATCTCCCAGAGTTTGCTCAGATTCCTGTCCATTTTCACATCCTCTGCTGCCCCCTTCTCCTGTTGCCTTCAATCTTTCCCAGCATCAGGGTCTTTTCCAATAATTCGACTCTTTGCATCTGGTGGCCAAAGTATTGGAACTTCAGCTCCAGCATCAGTCCTTCCAATGAATGTTCAGGGTTGATTTCCTTTAGGATTGATTGGTTTGATCTCCTCACATTCCAAGGGACTCTCAACAGTCTTATCCAGCACCACAATTCTTCAATGCTCAGCCTTCAGTATGGTCCAACTCTCACATTCATGCATAACTACTAGAAAAATCACAGCTTTGACTATATGGAATTTTGTCAGAAAAGTGCTGTCTTCGCTTTTGAATATGCCTCCTGTTAGTCATAGCTTTTCTTCCAAGGAGCAAGAGTCTTTTCATTTCATAGCTGCAGGCAATGATTTTGGAGCCCAAGAAAATAAAATCTGTCACTGCTTCTACTTTTTCCTCATCTACTTGCCATGAAGTGATAGGACCAGATGCCATGATCTCTGTTTTTAGAATGCTGAGTTTTAAGCCAGCTTTTTCATTCTCCTCTTCCATACTCATCAACAGGCTCTTTAGTTCCTCTTCACTTTCTGCCATTAGAGTGGTATCATCTGCATGTCTGAGGTTCTTGATATTTCTCCCAGCAATCTTGATTCCAGCTTGTGATTCATCTACCTGGCATTTTTCTCAAGATGTACTCTGTGTATGAGTTAAACAAACAGGGTGAAAACAGCCTTGTCATAATCCTTTTCAATTTTGAACCAGTCAGTTGTGCCATGTCCAGTTCTGGACCTACATATAGGTTTCTTAGGAGACAGGTAAGGTGGTCTGGTATTCCCATCTCTCTAAAAATTTTCCACAGTTGTCATGATTGACACAGTCTGAGGCTTTATCATAGTCAGTGAAGCAGAAATAGATGTTTTTCTGGAATTCCTTTGCTTTCTCTATGATCTAATGAATGTTGGCAATTTGATCTCTAGTTCCTCTGTCTTTTCCAAATCCAGCTTGTACATTTCAAAGTTTTCAGTTCATGTACTCCTGAAGCCTGGCTTGAAGGATTTTGAGCATTACCTTGCTAGCATGTGAAATGAGCACAATTCTGTAGTAGTCTGAACATTCATTGGCATTACCCTTTTGGGGATTGGAATGAAAACTGACCTTTTCAAGTCCTGTGGCCACTGCTGAGTTTTCCAAATTTGCTGGCATATTGAGTGCAGCACTTTAACAGCATAACCTTTTAGGATTTAAAATAGCTCAGCTAGAATTCCATCACCTCCACTAGCTTTGTTCATAGTAATGCTTCCTAAGGCCCACTTGACTTCACACTCCAGGATGTCAGGCTCCAGGTGAGTGACCACACCACTGTGGTTATCCGGGTCATTAAGACCTTTTTTGTACAGTTCTTCTGTGTACCCTTGCCACCTCTTTTTAATCTCATCTGCTTCTATTAGGTCCTTACTATTTCTGTCCTTTATTGTGCCCATCCTTGTGTGAAAAGTTCCCTTGGTGTCTCCAATTTTCTTGAAGAGATCTCTGATCTTTCTCATTCTACTGTTTTCCTCTACTTCTTTGCACTGTTCATTTAAGAAGGCCTTCTTATCTCTCCAGGCTTCCCAGGTGTCTCAGCTGGTAAAGAATCTGCTTGCAATGTGGGAGACGGGTTCGATCCCTCGGTTGGGAAGATCCCCTGGAGAAAGGAATGGCTACCCACTCCAGTATTCTGACCTGGAGAATTCTGACCTGGAGAATTCCGTGGGCTGTGTAGTCCATGGGGTCACAAGAGTTGGACACAACTGAGCAGCTTTCACTTTCTTGCCTCCTAGCTATGCTCTGGAATGCTGCATTCAGCTGGGTAGACTTTTCCTTCTCCTTTGCCTTTCACTTCTCTTCTTTTCTCTGCTATGTGTAAAGCCTACTCAGACGACCACTTGGCCTTCGTGCATTTCTTTTTCTTGGGGATGGTTTTGGTCATCCCCTACTGTACAGTGTTATGAACCTCCATCCATAATTCTTCAGGCACTCTGTCTGCCAGATTTAACCCCCTGAATTTACTCATCACTTCCACTATATAATCATAAGGGATTTCATTTAGTTCATACCTGAATGGCCTAGTGGTTTTCCCTACTTTCTTGAATTTAAGCCTGAGTCTTGCAATAAGGAGCTGATGGTCTGAGCCACAGCCAGCTCCAGGTCTTGTTTTTTTTGACTGTATAGAGCTTCTCTACTTGGGTTTAATGTTCTGCTATTGCTGCCTTTAAATTCTTGTTTTTTTAAACTTGAAGCCCCACATTTCCATTATGTCTTGGATCCCCTAAATTTTGTGTCCAGTCCTGACAGCAGCAGGACCGTCCCTCTGGACCAGGCGTGAATGCCGGCAGATCCCCGCCACCCTGCAGCCCCAGAAGCACAGTGTCTGTGGGACACCAGATATGGAGGAGGAACATTCAGCTGGAGGAAAGGAAAGACGGAAATGGAATTCTGATTCGTTCTAGGATTTACCCATCATATTGAATTTACCAGAAAATAAATTCACCTGATAAAGTTGAATTTAGCAGGAAACAGCCAGGTTAAGATCTCTGCTTCAGGTGGGGATGGGAGGCAAGGACAACGAGAAGAGGGAAGCAAAGAGCGAGGAAAGCTGAGTTCAGTCACAATGAAATGAAGTATTAGAATTACGTCCTTGAGTTTTATGAGGTATGTTGGCTGTGAAATATAATGCTGGTTATAGTTTTATAAGCCATAAAGTACCACAGGACTTTGGGGCAATATATGTAAAGGAATTTTCCTTTAAATCACGTTGCTATTGCTCCTGCTCTGGTTTTGAAAAAGAAAAGCAGGGAACAGACTCTTACAAGGGCAGGGGAGCCAGAGCTCAAGTCTTCCAGGAAAGAAGCGATCACCAGCATGGATGTAGAGAGGAGACAGGCAGGGAGCTCTGTCCTGAGGCCCTGCTGCCTTCCCTGCCCGCATTTCACTTCCCTCTCTAGGCACCTTTCCTGGTTTCCCAGGAGGCTCCTCCTTGTGCCTTTCATTGAAATTACAAAAATCAGACCCTACTGATCTTATTCTGATCCATAGGGGGCTTTCCTAGCCCAGACTTGCCTATGATGTTCCCCAATCCCAAACCTGACCCATCCATCAAACTCCAAGTCTTCTGGGTTCTAAGGACATAGTTAAGAAATCACCTGGCTGATGATCACATCGCAGCATCAGTACCTAACTCTATATTTTTCAGTCTTCATTAACCCTAGTGAACATTCAAAATTAAGAGAAGTAGTCATTTAGAAAAGATTTGATTGAAGGTTTTGACAGTTTTTCTTTAAACCACACCGCTAGGTGATTTTCCTCTATAAAATAAGTCATGGCAGAGGGAGGGTAAGAAGCACTTTGGGAACATATTTTTTTCTTCTCTCTTGTTGTTGTTGTTCAGTTGCTAACTTTTGTCTGATTCTTTTGACTCCATGGACCATAGTCTCCCAGGATCCTCTGACGACTGGATTTCCCAGGCAAGAATACTAGGGTGGGTTGCCATTTCCTTCTCCAGGGTTTCTTCCCAGCCCTGGGATCGAACCCACGTCTCCTACATTGGCAGGTGGATTCTTTACCCCTGAATCACCAGGAACACACATAATTACCCAATTCCCCTTTCTCCACTACTAAATGCCAACATCCTCTTTGGTGTCCTAGGCCAATATTCTTTCTTTGGAGAGCCAAGATGAGCCCAACATTGACATAGCAGACAGGTCTTGGCTCCTAACACCTGGCGCTGAAGCTAGGGTGGGGGGTAGGGGGTGGGGGAGAGAGGGGTCGGGGGGAGGCGTGGAATCCAGGGTTGCACCAGCGGCCAGGGCTCCAGGAACACACCTCCAGCAGAGGAGCAAGTCCAGGGCAGCAATCCTCACACTTCAGAATCACCAGAAGTGTATATTAACGCACAGACTACTGGTCCCCATGTCCAGAGCTTCTGCTTCCACGGGTCTAGGATGGGCCTGAGAGCTTGCATTTCTACCACATCCCAGGTAATGCTGTTGCTGCTGGCCCCAGGACCACACATGGAGCACCCATGCCCTAGGGCTAAGACGGGCCCAGAACATTGCAAAGTGGCCTCAGAATATCTACCTACTTCAGCTAGAAATGCTCTGCTTTCCCATAACTAAACTAGAAATAGTTGACTTGGCTGGAAAAAATGTTACTTGTAACTGTTTACATGACTGATTACATGGCTGATGATCATTTATCCTCCAACAGAGGCCCTGTTTGAGCATTTAGATTTGTGGGGCTACAAAGAGGCCAAATCCCTTTTGCAGATATAGGGTGTGTGTGTATGTTTAACAAGACATTTTTTATCAGAAGATTCACGAAAAATCTACATTTTCAGATGTTACTGAAACAAATCAGAAGATCTGGCACTACTGAGCCTTCTTTTCACATATCAACGTTTAGCTGGGGTTGAGTGGTGGCTGACCCACTGAGATGAAGAATTTACTCACTAGGTCACACATGTCCTTACCACTTTCCATTACCTCTTGAACTCTGAGACCCAGGAGTCAATTGCTATATATTTATTACCGTAGTTGCACTCTTTTTCTTCTAGTACCAAAGGAAAAGAGAGTTACATCCAGAAAGTTTCATGTTTCGAGAAAACAGATATTTAGTACTGACTACTCTTATGGCTGAACATGCCAACACTCTGCTAGCTTTACTTGTTTCTACCCACCTGTCTTCTGAATCCATCTGAGTCTGAGTCTAGCCTGGATAAGCCTGGATGGCAGGCAGAAATGCATGGGGAGGGACTAGAGACAAGAAGCAGACTCTTGGGAATTTCATGGTGGTCCAGGGGCTGAGACTCCATGTTCCAAATGTTAGGGGGCCTGGATTCAATCCCTGGTCAGGGAACTAGATCCCACATGCCACAACTAAAGATCTCACAATGAAGATCATGTCCTGGTACAGTCAAATATATAATTTTTTAAAAAAAAGCAAATATAGGTTAAATCAATCTAAAGTACAGACACTCGGGTTATTGGTGGCGGGGTGGGGTGGGCAGGGAAGCAGACTCTTGAGTGGGATGGTCAAAAAAACTATCTAAAAAAGAATTATCCAAGAAGAAGAAGCTGCGACATCATAAGCTTGATAGAGGACAAGGTCACTTAGCCAGGGGAAAGAAAATGTTGTGCATGGCAGAAACATGCCCCCACGATGCTGACACAGACATGCAGCCAAAGTCGTAGCTGATGGGGCTGCAGTGAAGGTATGCGTGGAAGAAAGACGTGAACCAGGAGAGGGTCTGTGAGGAGCTAGGGCCTTGCTTTGAGATCCAGCAAAGCAGGAGGCAGAGGGAGGATCTGGGGAACTTCTGCAGCATCACTGGTGGAACCAGCAAAGGTGGCAGAGGCATCAACAGACAGTCAGGCTATCTCAGGGGCAGGACAGCAGGGGCCTGACAGTTCACCCCAGGGGACCACCCCTTGAGTTAAGCTGAGCAGGGAGGAGGTTCAGAAACTGTGTGTGTATGCACGCTCAGTCGTGTCCAGCTGTTTATGACTCCATCAACTGTACCCACCAGGCACCTCTATCCATGGGAATCTCCAGGCAAGAATATTAGAGTAAGTTGCCAGTTCCTACTCTAGGGTATCTTTCTGACCCAGGGATCAAACCCACATCTCTTCACCACTGTGCCATCTGCAATTATTTAGGTAGAAACTGAGACAAGGAAATTCCACGCTGGTCTCATATATTCACTCCCTGGCTTTCTCAGCTTGAGAACTTCGGGCTCTATTTCATCCCACAGACTTTTTTGTGCACCACTATACCAAATAACAAGCTCACAAAAACCATGCTGGGTGCCAGGATACACACACACACACGCACACACACACACACAAAGAAAAACATGTTCCTTCCCTCAAGAATGTCATGGTCCAAAATAGTGGTCTATATTTTTTTAACAGTTCAATCCATTCTTTAAAAATATAATCACTTATCCTAACATTTGTATATTTATCTAAAAAGTATGTCTCATGCTAATCTTCTAATGTATTGAGCATATTGTAAATTATATTCTGAAACAGAAAAAACCTAACTAAATAAACAACAAACATGATCAGTAAATATAATGGAAGCTCATACCCCAATGACTTCTCATGTAATAACTCATCTACCACACAGATATTTAAACAGATTTTAAAAATAAAAGGAACCTTAGGAAAGGCTTTAATAGCCATCTTAGACCTGAAGAGTGACTGATCTTGAATAACTCCTTAGACCATGAAGAAACTGGAAACGTGCACAGACGAGACGGTTACCCAGGACAGAGGGACAGGCTATGAGGACCAACCACTGTTCAGATCACGGTGCTTGAGCGGGCCCAGGAGGGTGAGTCCACTCTTTTTGGGGAGGGGAAAGAGTATAAACAAAAGTCTGTAGCTGTTCAGTGGCCTGATGTGGACTTAGGAGGACTTCGAAATGGAGAGCAAATGCAGCACAATGCTAATTATGTGCGTCACAAAACGTAACGGATTAAGTCAAGCGAGTCCCATCTGATAATGACTACACTCTGTGTTGGCATGTTCAGCCTTCGGTTTGTCCCTCGCATGGCACTGTTTTTCTTTCACATCAGAAAAAATAAAAGTGAACCTTGGTAACTAAGTAGTGGGAGTGAGGGCATTGGAAGGTCAAGGAATGTTCTATAGTTATGCATGGAGAAAGTACAAAACACAGGTTATTTTTAATTTTGGCTCTGTTCCTATGATTTTCATGTCTGAAAATTAAGATGTACATAAATAGTAAAGTCTGTTTCTCATGCAGTCATGAGAAAAAATACTTTCCCAGTAATTCAATACAACCTCCTTATTTTGTTGATGTTTCATTTTCATCAGCTGCCATTCAAGCCAACAAAAATGCCCAAAGTGAGTATTTTCCAAATTTGTAACCAAGGAGGGTGGAGGGTGTCCTTTGCTCTCCTCCCCTTGTTTTCTGTCCTCCTCTGTCCTTTGTACACTAGCATGACTCACCGTCCACAGGATACAGACTGGGAATTGCTTTTCTAGGAGTGGTGATGTGTTTGCTTTCAGTCACCCATATTCTCTCATCTAATGACACTTGTGGCCGAGGACGGAGATGTGCCAGGCAGCTGACACACCAGAGTGGGGAGGTGACGTAGCTCGTGAACCCCGGGTTTTCCCACACACAGGGCCCAGCCAGCTGTCCCGGCAGAGAAGAACCTGGTGACTGGACTCCAGGGCCAACTGAGGGGAAGGGCCTGATGCTGCTCTGGCCTCTCCACACCTCTGCTCAAAGGAAATGTGCCCAAGGACTAGCAGGAACAGAAGAATAAATATAAAACAGAAAGAAAAAGAAACATCAAGACCTTGGAAGATAAGAGAAAATTTAAGAGATTTTACCTCTGAAAAATCTCTCACAATACTTTATGCAAAAGATGGTAACAGAGTGAATTGTGTGAAAATAGTTTCTCTTCAAAGGATTACAAATAGTTGGATTTTGCTTAAACAAAAGGCCTCACCAAGAACACATATTTAGAGATTATCTATGTCTCTGTAGATTTCACTTAGATTATAAACCAATCACAACCTATACTCGGCAGGCTGTTCTCATGAAATCATTTGTCACTTGTATATTTATAAATGCTGCACCCTACATATGAGTGTCACTGAAAAGGAAATCGTAGAGCTGACCTTTCTTTGTCACTTTAAAATGTAGTCTTCAAAACTAAATTTAAAGATAGAATTCATGTTACCACCATCAGTGAAAATATTTTCAGGATCCACTTTCTTATTTTCATTCAGTACATACTCATTACACAATTCCATGGTGCCAGGCCTGGGTAAAGGAGGGAGAGGGAGAGGGTGGGATGATTTGGGAGAATGGCATTCTAACATGTATACTATCATGTAAGAATTGAATCGCCAGTCTATGTCTGATGCAGGATACAGCATGCTTGGAGCTGGTGCATGGGGATGACCCAGAGAGATGTTATGGGGAGGGAGGTGGGAGGGGGGTTCATGTTTGGGAACGCATGTAAGAATTAAAGATTTTAAAATTTAAAAAAAAAAAAAATAAAAATTATAAAAAAAAAAAAAAAAAGGAAAGGCCTGTTAGGGGCGTCTGTGCCATCGTGCACTCACAGTCTAGTGACGTTGTCCGGTTGAGTAGGTGAGTCACAGAGGGAGCTGGAGAAACTAGGAAGACCTTTCACCTATGTTATCTGATTGGCTGAAGTATTTCCAGGTCAATTTTTTAAAATTGAGCATATTAATTTAAAAAAAAAAGAGTCAATATTTCTATCTCAAAGTCAATTGCACAAAAATGTTTCTGAGCACCATCCCCATGCAAGGCAGTATAGGTTTCATCCACAGTGGCTCAAAGAGAAAGATCTTTCAAAACATGAAAAAGGCACTCTATATTCCAGCAGTTGATTTTTTCAAGGCACAAAATTATATCATACATGCACTGGTGACTCATTGGTCCCTGTAACTTTGTCCTCTTCTCTCCCAAGGAGTATGTTAAGTCATTGGGGATTTCTTGGCCTTTTTTTTTTTTTTTTAAATCTTAGAATGTGAAGGAGTAGATAGATGATTGTTTGGTGCTTAACCAACCAACAGTTAAATCATGTGTCATTGAATTCAGATTCCACATTTCTATGCTATTGCCATTTCACAGACAGAGAACTTAAAATCAGATCCCGTGGAATAGAGTAACGTGGCAGCAAAGCTGTGGCCTCTCAAAGTCTGCTCCCACTCATGACTGGGGATCTCCAGACTCTCTTCAAAGACCCTCGCTCAGCTGTTTCTAGAAGTCCCCAGTGGAAGGGGTGGGTAACAGCTCATCAATGCTGTTCTGATAGCTAGCAGGAGATTTGCTGGCACTGCCCTGTGTCTTGCTCTTGCTGCCACTGGCCTCTGCTGTCGTCAGGGAAGCTGCTGTGAAGTTCTCAAAGGCAACAAAGGAGAGATTGCAGGAAGAGCATAAGCCTCAAATTTTAACCCCAATGCTCAGGTACCAAGCAAACTTCCCACACATGGAAGGCAATGGTAGAGTCAGAATCGCTGATGCTTTGGAAGTCCTTATATCACTGAGGCCCCGAGAGCACAGAAGCCACGGCACACAAGGCCACCACAGCTGGAACTGTGGCTGCACCAATGCTGGGAGCAAGGGGGTCTCCTGAGATGACAGGAGACACAGCGGGAGTGGCCTGCTTGATAGCGGGAACCAGGGGTTACAAGCGACATCATAAAACTGCATTTGCTCAAAAAACACACTTTTATGGTTTATAATATTGATTCCTATTTGGTGTCTCTTTAAAGGGCTGCTCATGGAGAATACACGTGAGATAAAGTCCTGTCCCCCAAATACCTTTTGATGATGGCACAGGTGGAGAAATCATCTATTTCTAGCTCCTTTTGGATTGTCATCTTGTGCCCACAGTGAGCTTCCCTGGTGGCTCAGATGGTAAGGAATCTGCCTGCAGTGTGGGAGATCTGGGTTAGATCCTTGGGTCAGGAAGATGCCCTGGAGAAGAGAATGGCAACCCACTCCAAGATCCTTGCCTGGAGAGTTCCACAGACAGAGGAGCATGGCAGGCTACAGACCATGGGCGGCGAAGAGGCGACACGCCTGAGCGACTAACACTTTCACACGTGTCCACAATGTGTCTGACAGTTGGTGAGGTTTTGCTGGACATTGGCAGAAATCCTTCAGATACAGATTAAGGACAAAAAGCAGTAATGTGCTGGTAAGCCAACTCTTCAGTGAAAGGAAAAAAAATCCTTGACTCGTAGGTAGCATTTGCAGATTTCCATGGTGTAAATTCCCCCATCAGGGCCAAGTTCAAGGTACCAACATCACGTCACTGAACATAGCCAGTGCCACTTGGCTCCAGCATAGGACTGAGGAAGGGCCAAGTGACTGCTACAGCCTCACTCCCTGGCTCTTGCTTCTCCCTGCAGACAGAATTAGATTGGAAAAATTTCCCTGCATTCCTACACTAAATATGACGAAGGCAGAAGTAAGAAGCGAGTAAGAAGGCAACCGGTTATCAGACAGACCTAGCATGAATTGCCTTTAATGGACCCTCTGTCTGCCTGACAAGGATAATAAGCACCTTCTGACCAGCTAAGCCTCAGTCCCAGGAAGGCAGTGTTGCAAAGCAGACAGAGAGGCAGGAAGAAGGGGGAACAATCAGGAGAAGAATTTGTCTTCTTAAAGCATGTGACAGTAAGCTGGGGGGAAAACACAGGAGTCTGTATGGACAAGATTAAAGCAAATGGCCTCTTGGGAAGAAAATGGGCTGGATTTTGAACTAAAGTCAATGTTTTGGTCTTGTTCACTTTTCTTTTATTAGAAATACAGCTAAGTTCATAAGGATACTGGCTCTCTCATCTTCCTCACACCCCTCTGCTTCAGCAGTCCTCTTGGCCAGAGAGGCCTCATGGGAAAGCCCGAGTCTGTAATGCTTCTGTTAACAGTTGCTGATGTCTTGACGCAGTGAGGGATCTCCACGGAGATGCTCACTGTGAGTTAACTGCCTCGAGCACAGTCCAAAAGATGACATCAAAGATATGTACAAGCAAACAGTGACCTTGAAGGCCATCTGATGGACTATGCGGAGCAGCGTTCACTGGTTATGAGCTTCATGATTTGCTGAGGATATATTTGAGCTGGGAAAGAACTGTGGTCAAGAACCAAGAATTAGTCATCAGGAAGGTTGGCTAAGAAGCTAACTGGACGTTCCAAAGAAATTAACTGCTCACAGAACATGGCAAAAAAAAATGTAACTACTTGCTTTGTGCCTCAGTTTCTCCATCTAAGACAGCAGATCACTAGCTGTTATCCTTTTCAGAGGGGTAAGCTATGAGATTTCCTGAATTAATTAATTTATTTGTGAATTAAAAGGATAGATTTTAGAGACAGGGCCCCGTGTATGATGGTTGTGTTAGCCAAGTCACATTGTAACGATTCCTGCATTATCTCTGTTAACATTCTATGACTGGGGCAGGCTGACAGTCCAAAGTCAGCCAGTTTTACTGCCGTGAACCCAAGAATACGCTTCTTCCAGCTGTGCTAGGTTGTATGCCTGCCAGTAGATCCTTTGGGGCACAAAATATTAATCAAAGAGGGTTAATGCTTCATCATAGGCTTCTTGTCGATAGTGAAGCTACAGAAGATATAGCCTTAGAATCTTTGTCATTCACTGAGCTGTGGGATGAACCCAACATCCGGACTTCATACTTTAGAGCAAGACTATTCACAGCACATGATGAGCAAATTCAGCCCAGAGACTTTGCTTTTCTCGTCTTCCTCTCCTTTATTCCACAGGGCTTTGATTAGAAAGCTTTAGATAAATTTAACCCAAGTAAAGAATAAAAACAGAAACAGAAATAAAAATGGAAATGAAAATTATACTTATTTTTGTCTGCATATTACAGCTTTGGTATACTTATGATCCCACAAGATCAAAAATTGCTTGAGGGCAAAAACTTGCTAATTCACTCTTGTAAACCCTGAAGCAATTAGCACAGGGCTTACACAAAATTTATGAGCAATATATCTTTGTGTAACTGAATTAAAAGAATGGGGGAAAAGGCAAGGCATGAGAAAATGCAATGGACATCAGCATATTCTACTTGATCTCCTAGAAACATTGGCCCCATTCTGGCTAAAATAATTGAAGGAAGCAAAAAAGAAAATGTAGACTGATGTCTCGAAAAGTCCTCAGAAATCGTAAGAACCCTGTAGAATGATGCTTCTACTCATGAGCCCTTCATTCAGAAGATGGAGAATTTACAGGATTTCTCAAATATTACAGAGAAACAGGAAAGCCAAAAAATTGCTGAAAGGTTCAGAAACTAGAGGAATTTTGAATGACTCCAAAGGAAAGCTCTGCTGGAGATGGGGATTACAGACAGGCTGCTGACCAACTTGCCCGGCTAATATTACCTTCTCCCCAAATACCCTCTGAATGAAATACTCCAGACCTCTAAATACTCACCCTCAGCATGCTAACCCAGAGGCCCTACATCATAGCAGTTCCCCAGCTTGTTGAGAGAAGGACAACTAAAAGCTCTTGAGAAAAGGCGAAGGGAATAATGAGCAATTATGGATTCCCTGGTGGCTCAGCTGGTAGTGAATCCACCTGCAATGGGAGAGACCTGGGTTCGATCCCTGGATTGGAAAGATCCCCTGGAGAAGGGAAAGGTTACCCACTCCAGTATTCTGGCCTGGAGAATTCCATGGACTGTATAGTCCATGTGGTCGCAAAGAGTCAGACATGACTGAGCGACTTTCACTATCACTATCATTATGGTTATGACTGGAATGTGCAGACCTGTTCTCTGTCTTTTAAAATACAGAACAGTATAAGCGTGTGCAAACACAGTAGAAGTCCTTAAAGTACGCAGGAGAGCTGACAGGAAACAACGAAAAGTAAGCTAATCCTAACACTGCGGAACTAGTAGACTATGTGCACCCCTTGGCATTAGTCAAGCATATCAATTTTGAAAAGGATTTAGATAAATAAATGGATGTTCAGAGGATGCATGCATACTAAGTTGCTTCAGTCATGTCCAACTCTTTGCAACCCCATGGACTGTAGGCTGCCAGGCTCCTCTGTCCAGAGAGATTCTCCAGGCAAGAACACTGGAGTGAGTTGCCACGCCCTCCTCCAGGGGATCTTTCTGACCCCGGGATCAAACCCACATCTCTTTCTTCTCCTGCATTGGCAGGCAGGTTCTTTACCACTAGCACCACCTGTGAAGCCCTGATCAGTGGATAATAGGATGCTAAAAAGAAGGCTATGCATGGCATTAGCCTTTGAGTGTAATGTCCTAGAAAGCAACTGCCACACCCTTCTGGAAAGGTCGTTGAGGATCTGCTATGGTTTGAATGTTTGTATTCCATAAGTGAAAACTGAAAGTCATTCAGTCGTGTCTGACTCTTTGCAACCCCATGGACTATAGCCTGCTAGGTTCCTCTGTCTATGGGATTCTCGAGGCCATAATACTGGAGTGGGTAGCCATTCCCCTCTGCAGGGGATCCTCCCAACCCAAGGATTGAACCCAGGTCCCCACATTGCAGGTGGATTCTCTACTGTCTGAGCCACCAGGGAAGCATAATGTCAGTGTGGTGGAGTTAGGTGGTGGGGCCTTTAGGAGGGGCATAGATCATGAAGATCAGTTCCGTTTAGTCGCTTAGTTGTGTCCAACTCTTTGCGACCCCATGGACTGCAGCATGCCAGGTTTCCCTGTCCTGGAGCTTGTTCAAACTCCTGTCCATGGAGTTGGTGATGCCATCCAACCATCTCATCCTCTGTCATCACCTTCTCCTCCCACTTTCAACCTTTCCCAGCATCAGGGTCTTTTCCAAGGAGTCAGTTCTTCGTATCAGCTGGCCGAAGTACTGAAGTTTCAGCTTCAGCATCAGTCCTTCCAATGAATATTCAGGACTGCTTTCCTTTAGGATGGATTGGTTGGATCTCCTTGCAGTCCAAGGACTCTCAAGAGTCTTCTCCAACAGCACCATTCAAAAGCATCAACTCTTCAGTGCTCAGCTTTCTTTATGGCCCAACTCTCACATCCATACATGACTACTGGAAAAACAATAGCTTTCACAAGACAGACCTTTGTCAGCAAAGTAATGTCTCTGCTTTTAATATCATGAAGATGGAGCCCTCCATTTTCATCCTAACACTGTAGAACTAATGGAATTTATTCACCCCTTGGTATTACACTCAAAGGCTAGTGCCGTGCTTAGCCTTCTTTTTAGCATCCTGTTAATCCACTGATTGGGGCATCACAGGTGGCACTAGTGGTAAATGAGAAAAGTGCTCTCTTATAAGAGATGCCACAGAGCCCTCAGCCTCTTCCACATGGAGAAAATCAGCAGGGAGATGTCAGCTGTCTGCAAACCCGAAGAGAGCCCTCACCAGAACCTGGCCGTTCTATCACTTGGGTCTTGGACTTCCAGCCTCCAGAACAGTGAGAAATACATTTCTGTTGTTTGTGAGCCACCCAGGCTCTGTTGTACTAAGACAGGGAGCCCTGTGCAAATAGAGCTCTGGGTTAGAGGGACCACACACCTAAACTACTGCACACTAACACTGGAGCACAAACTAGGCCATTGCTAAGTAATTCTCAGTTAAAGGGGAAGACGTGCCATCAAACCCTCGCTGTTATACACACCAGTCAACACATATTTCTTAAAAATCTACTGAATCAAAGTGCTATGGACATCCTCTCTCATCTGTGTCAGTTTAAAAAATACATGAATTGGTATGACCATGTGTTATTGCTCTGATGGTTTACTTTTCCTCTCAAAAGTAAATATATATTATAATCACATCAAGTAAATGATAAAAAATGGGCTTCCCTTGTGGTTCAGATGGTAAAGAATCTGCCTGCAATGCGGGAGACCCAGGTTCAATCCCTGGGTTGGGAAGATCCCCTGGCGAAGGGAATGGCTACCCACTCCAGTATTCTTGTCTGGAGAATCCCATGGTCAGAGGAGTCTGGAGGGCTCTAGTCCATGGGGGCACAAAGAGTTAGATATGACTGAGCAACTAACACACACACAATGATATAAATAGATAGGGAAAAATTTTCTAGGGTTTTTTTTTTCAAACAAAATTCATTTTGAAAATGTGCTGCAGGCTCTTTTGACGACTTTTGTGTAAATCTAAAATTATTTCAAAATAAAAGGTAAAAAATACATTGTGGCAAATGCAAAAATGAGATATAAATGATCTTCTAAATGCAAAAATGAGGTACGAACTGATCTAAAATGAGCTATGACTTGGAGCTTAACTCCATGTCAATACAGTTCTAAGAACCTGGAAATTCAGGATTCTATCTGCCTTCTCCATCCTTCAGGACAAGTCAGCCTGTTCACTGCCGGGCCTCTGACAGTGCAGGAAGTAGAGGGTGAACTGCAGATGAAGAGAGGCTTCACTGCGGCTGAGCTTGCTGGAGATGTTTACCGTGTGTGCCCTTAACAGCCGCACAAGCAGCAACAGGGAAAGACTGAGACCCATCGACATAGTGTGATGGCAGGCAGGATCAGCTTCTTCAGTCAAGATCGTGACTCCATGCTGTTGAGGACCCACTGAGAACATCCCCTGCCACCAATCTGTCACTCTAGCCTTTGACTCCCCTGACTTCTTTTAATGTGATTCTGGCCAGAATGGTCATCATTAAAAAGTCTACAAATAAGAAATGCTGGAGAAAAGGGAGCTCTCCTACACCGCTAGTGGGAATGTAAGCGGGGGAAGCCATGCCACTGCGGAAGACAGTATGGAGATTCCTCGGAAGCCTGAGAGCAGGAGTACGATATGACCCAGCAGTTCCACTCCTGCGCACGTAACCAGACAAAACTATGGTTCAAAAGACACACGCACTCCTGTCTTTACGGCTCCATGATTCTCAGGAGCCCAGACATGGAAACAACCTAAACGCCCACTGACAGGTGGATGGATAAGGAAGATACGTGTATATGTACAGTGGAGTACTGCTAGGCCATAAACAAGAATGAAGTAATATCCTTAGCAGCAACGTGGATGGAACTAGAGATTATCATACTAACCGAGGTAAGTCAGAAAGAGACAGACACACAACATATGACATCATTTGTCACAGACATAGAAAGCAGACTGGTGGTTGCCGAGGGGGAGGAGGTTGGGGGAGGGATGAATGGGAGGTTCGGGTTAGCAGATGTCAGGTTTATATAGAGAATGGATAAACAAGGTCCTACTGTATAGCACAGAGAACCACATTCAATATCCTATAATAAAAACTATATTCAATATCCTATAATAAACTATAATAGAAAATAATGCTTAAAAAGATGTATATATGTATAACTGAATCACTTCACTGTTTGGCAGGAGTTGACACAACACTGTAAATCAACTATACTTCAATTAAAAAAAAAAGAAATGGGTGTGATTGACAAGGGAAACTTGTTCCATTCTCCACTCCATTTCTCTTACATTCTTTCCCCAAACCCTCATCTGTGTAAATCCATATCTGCACACGAGCAGACCTTTAGCCGGTGCTACCAGTGGAATAGCCCCTCCTGCATTTCTTGAAGACCCAGCTGATGAAGAGAGGACCAAGGAGCTCCCCTAAGAGCCATATTTTCACCATTAGATAAAACGGTAATAGTTAAGCTATAGAATGACTCTATAATTGTTGTGGTCCACAATGAGAAATTTTGAAATAAAAGTGGAAAGTTTCTGGACTTCCCTGGTGGTCCAGCGGCCAAGAGTCCACCTGCCAATGCAGGGGACCGGTTCCGTTCCTGGCCCAGGAAGATCCCACATGCCTCAGGGCCACTAAGCCCACACACTGCGACTCCTGAAGCCCACGCACCATAAAATCCAGGCTTCACAACAGGAGAAGCCACTGCAATGAGAAGCCTGTACAGCTCATCTAGAGAGTAGCCCCCACTCACCACAACTAGAAAAAGCCTGCTAAAGCAATGGAGACCCAGTGCAGTCAAAAACAAATTAACTAATTAAATAAAAGTGGAAAGTTTCTTAATTGTTTGGGAAAATGATTCCCTAACTCATTTCTCCAGTTTTTAGATCAAATGAAAAATGAAGACTATTAGAAGATTTGCAGTTAGAAGTCATTATGCTCCTGAGATATCCATTAAACAAAAATTAAAACTGAACTCATAGGTGTTTTTCTAAGAAATTCTATTCTCCAAATTACACTATTTGAAGCTCTTTATAAAATCACGAAGCAAAAGCAATCAGCAGAAGGAAAAGCAAATATTTATGTTGAAAGCATTAGAATTATATCAATTTTAAATATACCATATTAAGAAAGTAAACAATCTGTAAATGCCTTTCAAACATTTGTAGTCAATTTATTCCCTGTCATTTTCTAGCTCATTTCCCAGCTACATGCTTCAAATTTTTCTGAAAAATGTAAAGAAGTGTTTTGGTAATTTATAATCTAATGCGATTTCAAGGGGAAAAATGGAAGAAATATATATTGCATGCTGATTCCCAGAAATACCACTGACTTGTTGTGTGACATTGGACACCTCACTTCACCTCTCTGTGCCTCATTTGTAAAATAATGCTATTGTGCTTAATTAGAAGTTGTTAACTGGCACCCCTTTGGCCAGATCTAGTCTTTGGACGTAATTTCTTAGCACAGCATGTTTTAAAAATTGGTAAAAATGACACGTTCAAATCCAAACTCCTGATTTCTCTATAAAATTATAAGGTCAGCAACAGTGAGCTTACATCTCATGTGGCAACAAAGGCTGAATAGCAGGTCACTGAATAGCAGCTGTCCTTTGTAGATAAGGCATTGGGTCTTTGTGTTATTAATCCTTAGCTGCCTGTTAAGCAACTAAGTTCTTGATGAAATAGATGACCTCAAGTTTCTTTCAGCTCTAATATTTCCACATTGAAGGTGAGTCATATAGCAAAAGGGCTTCCCAGTTGGAGACGGTGGTCAAGAACCCATTTGCCAATGCAGGAGACATGAGTCGCAGGTTCGATTCCTGGGCTCAGGAAGATCCCCTGGAGGAGGGCATGGCAACCCACTCCAGTACTCTTGCCTGGAGAATCCCATTGACAGAGGAGCCTGTCCAGAGGGCTACGGTCCAAAAGGTCACAAAGACTCAGACATGACTGAAGTGACCTAGCATGCATGAATATAGCAGAAAGTCCATTCAACCTCTCTAAGCTTCAGCTCTATTGGAGCATGGGGATAATAATTACCTTTGACTACCACTTGAGCTTTCGAGAGACAGCATGGAATTGTGGATGGTGACTGCTTCACCCAGTTCCATGCACGTAGAAAGTGCTTGATAAACAGCAGAGGTAAGAGCATAATGACTCAAATTCAATTCTTCTGATGGCCGATCCAATCTAAATCACCACTGACATTCTGCTTCTTCTCTTCCAAGTGTGCCATTGGTCCCATCCCAAACCAACTATTTGCCTCTAATCTTCAGATGCACTTTGTTCAGTTAATAATAAACAGGTGGAGATTCCTGAATGAGATGCAGCAATGTAAAGAAAACAATGTTAAGTGTCTCGCGTTCTCACAGTCCCCATTTATGATTGAACTAGCTGTCAATACGGGATTCGCTATAAGCTTTGATGCTACTTACTGCTCTTGCCAGGTACACAGTGTACCATTGGTTATTACTGTGAAACACAAGTAACAGAGAGCTCACACTGGGCTTCTCTTTCATGCAAAAGCCACCAGTGAGCCCTACAGAGTGAGCTCCCACGGGAGCATCTGTCAGAGTGTCCCTGCCACTCCAAGTTACTCTGAAGTCACTCACACACAGTGAGTCACCCTGCCACTCACTAGCTCACACTTCATCTATCAGACTGCTTTATTAATCTCAGAACCAAAGCCAGCCTGTTCCCATATGTGATCGCCACAGATGCGCCCATACTTTAAAGACTCATATCCAAGTTAATTTTGACACACATATAATATTACTGTATGTATACAGTTGTTGCAAAAAATTTTTTTTCTAATTTCTATCCAACAATACTTTAGGTTAAAAAAAATATAACAAAAATAAGACAATCTGTACCCTCCTCAGAGTTTGTTTGATTGGGATTTTTACCCATAACTGGGTGTTATTTATATGACCTCAGAGCATGCGGCATTCTTCTGACTTTCAGCCCAGCTGAAGGCTGAAACTGAGGCAGATGGCAATGGGGCTGCCAGAGGGAAGCCCACAGTCAACGTGGTCAGACCTACATCCTCTAACTGGATCTCCTCTCCTCCCAACTGCACAATGACCACCCTCCTCCAAGCATCAGTCCCTCCAACTTATACTCTGCAGAGCCCTCAGAGAAAGAGATTTAACACAGAAGTGTCTTTGTGTGACTCCCCTGCTCAAGACTCTTAAGTCATTTGCTGTTACCCAAAAGTAGATCCCAGGATTCCCTGGTGGCTCAGACGGTAAAGAATCCACCTGTGAGGCAGGAGACCTAGATTCCATCCCTGGGTTGGGAAGATCCCCTGGAGAAGGACACGGCAACCCACTCCAGTATTCTTGCCTGGAGAATTCCAGGGACAAAGGAGCCTGGCAGGGTCACAAAGAATCAGACACAACTGAGTGACTAACACAACACAAAAAATTAATCCTACAGTCCTGCCTGACCTACACCCCGACAAGCTCTCTGCATCTTCTTCCTGTCTTTGCCCTCAAAGAACCAAGCCCAGCTCTCTTCCTGAACACACGACCTTTTCTCCAGGCCTGTGGACCTCTTCTCCAGGCCTGTGGACCTCTTCTCCTCACCGTTAATTCCACTCTTCCTTCAAGCGTCAACTCAAGCGTTGCTCTCTTCCGTGGTTCCCTTAGGAAAACTTAGCTGCCTCTTTCTTGACTCTCCTGAATGTTGTTCACACATAACTATGGCAACCACCATGTTTATTTGCCTATGTGTGAGCTTTCTGAAAGCAGGAACCGAATCTTTAAATATTTTTACTCCAAGCGCCTAATACAGTGTTAAGCATATTGTAGGCAACCGGATATTTGCTGAATATTGAATTAATGAACCTGCTTTGTTTCCATGGCCTATATATTTACAGATTCCATTTTGTAAAGTCATAAGCATGTTCTTATTACCACTACAACTAATTAACAGTATATTTCTGCACATCTTTCATTTCAAATACATTTTGCTTTCATTTATTCCTTTGGGGCAGTTCATCTGTTGTGCTTAATATCTATTAACAACAGCAAACTGTGGGATCCCATCAATACAGTGAGATCATTATTTTGCTGACTCTTACAACGTGAAACTTTCTAAGCATCCATAGTATATTTGTTATGAAATTTAGAGGATGATTATGCCACAGAGTACTTTGAGAATTACTTTAAAAATATATATTCAGAACAGTTAGATGACAAAGATTAAAAAACTAAGAGGTTTTTACTTATAATCACCCAGTTCTAAAAAAAAATAACACAATTTCTGTTTTCTGAATCTATTGATACAGCTCAGTTTTTATGAAAGTCCCCTCCTTGTTCCATTCACTGTTTAAATCTTTTCACAGCTAAAGGCATGCACTCTGCTAACCACTATGGAGAAGCAGTGTTTGCAGCTGCAATCATTATAAAATATAATAAACTCTTACATTAAATGAGCCAACGCCTGAATTCTTTACAGTGACATAACTGTGTTTCTTCTTAGTTAAATTCTGAAGATGTAACCACTACCTACCTTGGTGAAATCGCTCTCTTGCATGTTTAGCCCGAAACTGAAATGAGCTAACCTGCGTTTCATAATCATTCACGGAGAAAATTGTGGCTGTAGAGAATGGCATGCTGTCTGTGAACAGCACCATGCACCTCAGCGGTTTCCAGTCCACAGTGGCTGCTTTAGTGGTGAACATTTAGTTTACCTGGGTTCACACCCTTGACTTTCACTTGGACAAACCTGAAAGCTCCAGCGAGCTAGAACTGCCAACTTTTGCATAGTTTTCTGTCCACAACCATCAATCTCTCCCTGGCAATAAAAGGAGACTAAACCTTGGTTTGCCCCAGCGTCACCTGGGAAGATGATGAATCTTTCATTGCATCTGAGCCAAGGATGACGTTACCCAGCAAAGTAAACTCAGCGTACAACGTTCTACCAGTTCTATAATTTGGGGAGTTGGATTCTCTACACACAATATGGCATATTTCCTGGAGAGGCTAATGGAGCCAGTTGCTTTTACTGGTGCCAAGTGTCTGCCCAGTGATTTAAAACACCTTCCCTTTTGGTTTTTTACTGTTCAGTGTTCATTCCCTTGGTTAACGTTGGTGTCATATCAAATGAAGTCACCAAACCTCAGGGAGGAGACAACTTGCCTCCAAATAAAGTAGCATATTATGCTGAGGCGATGTTTGGTCAGAACTGAAAAAGAATGCCTGGGGCACATAGCTGGTATGAACACAGCTGGTCTACAGATGTGTGCAGTGTTCATTAAGAACCTATACTGTACATATTTTAAGCTAAAATCAGGTTTCAATTAGGTAAGGATATTGGCTCAGATGGTAAATAATCTGCCTGCAATGTGGGAGACCTGGGTTCAGTCCCTGGGTTGGGAGGATCCCCTGGAGGAGGGCATGGCAACCCACTCTGGTATTCTTGGCTGGAGAATCCCCATGGACAGAGGAGCCTGGAGGGCTACAGTCTGTGGGGTCGCCAAGAGTCGGATATGACTGAGCGACTAAGCACACACACATATGAGAGAAACCTGAGTTCCACCAATCACATGAAGAGGATCCCATCCCTGAGCTTACAGACTTGAGATCTGCTTTATCAAGCTGATGTTAATTTAAATATTCATAGGACAGAATAAAAGACGAAGGTTAGTTGTCTAGGGAATAAAGAATAGTAGATTTTGAAAGCTAGTAACGGGACCTAAGAGCAGCTGGAGTTATTTCTGTTTTATAGGTGTTATGGGGCTTTGACCAAGGAAGCTTTGGAAAGAACTTTATGTTACAATTAAGGCCCAGGATCTTTTGGGTGTGCCCTCAGGTAAGCATCCATGTAGGTTACATGAACTAAATCATCATCTTGAGAATGAAGCATTTTCTTTTTTTTGGCTACACCAGGTCTTAGTTGCAGCACAAGGGACCTCTCTTGCATCATGCGGGATCTTTCAGCTCGCTTACTCTCTAGCTGGGCATGGATTTAGTAGTCGTGGCATGGGGGCTCTCTAGTTGTGGCACACAGTCTTAGTTGCTCCAAGGCATGTGGGATCTTAGTTCCCCAACCAGGGATCATGTCTCCTGCATTGTAAGGTGGATTCTTAACCATTGGATCCCCTGGAGAAGGAAATGGCAACCCACTCCAGTATTCTGACCTGGAGAATCCCATGGACAGAGGAGCCTGGCGGACTACAGTCCATGCAGTCACAAAGAGTCAGACACAACTGAAGCAACTTAGCACAGACCACCGAGGAAGTCCCCAACAAACTGTATTTTTAAATCTACACAGACCCAGATATTGTCACAGATGCAAATTGGGCCTCTCTTCCAATTCTTTGAAGATTGAGTCCTTGAGGAAATCAAACTAGGCATCAATATGGAAGAAAGTGAATTTTCTCAGCATTCTTCAACATTTTTCAAATAGAAAAAGAATTTAAATAGTTGTAATATTGAACTCTTTCCACAGAGAGCTGTTCTCTGCAGAGTAACACCTTCTAAAACAAATGAGAAAAAATATCTTTGTAATTTTATTTCAAAGACAGCATTCCAGAAACTAAATAAATTAGAAAATCAGTGTGTATTTCAACTTTCAAGTTAGTCATTATATTTCCTTTAACCTGGGCTGGTAAATACACAGCATGAGTTTTGTCAGACCTCTCTCCCACATCACGAATTGGCTGTGGCATTTTTGGCTGTTGAGCCTGAATACATTCCCAGAATTCGCAACACTTCACCTGAATCACCTCGACTAGTAGATTAGAATAGATTAGAGTTCCTGGTCACAGAATATATGTTTAACATTTCTGTTCTCAATTCCTTTAAAATAAAAGTGATTAATTCTTATCTGCTGTGTGTGTGAGTGCTAAGTCGTTTCAGTCATGTCTGACTCTGTGTGACCCTATGGACCATGATCAGCCAGAGTCCTCTGTCCACGGGATTCTCCAGGCAAGAATACTAGATCTTCCCGACCCAGGGATTGAACCCATGTCTCTTACAACTCCAGCATCAGTAGGCAGGTTCTTTACCACTAGCACTACCTGGGAAGCCCTTTATGTGCCACTACTCTGTAAATCAGGTAGCAAGTAAATTCTTTCATGACTGATTCATGTTGAGGCTGACAGAAAACAACACAATTCTGTAATTACCCTTCAATTAAAAAATCAATAAAATTTTTAAAAATGATGCCTAAGTAGTCTGGCTAGACACAAAGCTGATCAAACCTCACCAAGGACACAGCAGCGAAGGACACAATGATGCTTAGCTGCCTGCTGTGGTGAAAGTTCTGAGAAAGACACTCCCCGGAATGCATGGCTATATCTTCCGCTCTCACCCTATATCTAGCTCAGACGCTGAAGTTACGAGGGTTGATGACTCATTCAGAATCATCAGTGGAGTCTGGGATTTCACGCAGAGCAATATGATAACCAGTTAGAACCTGTTACTCTGGAATGAAATGCACATAATTCTGAGTACTAAGTTGATATACCGAATTACTCTAAAAGAGAATTCACTGGTGGCATTATTAAAAATCATAAAACATTTATAGACCACCTCTTAACTAATGTGATCAATTTATACCACTTTGGAATAATGTAAGTCCAAATTAGTAACGTGAAGTCCCACTAGCAGACTTTTTGTTTCATGTTGAGGCAGCACGGAATGAGCAGGAAAAACATGCTTGGGGACAATTTTCTTAAAAAGCCATTGACTTGCTGTGTTTAGGTTGGTTTACTACTTTGAAATGTGGATGCTGCATAAATGTCATAAACAAAATTCAAAGGCAAACTACAAAATGGAAACATTAGTTGCAGGTACTATGTACAAATATGTCATTGATATACTTATTAATTATTAATATGGGAACAATATCAACAATTAAAGATAATTATTAAAGAGCTCCTATAAATCAAAAACTAATACATTAAAAAGTAGGAAAAGAGCAGCAACAGTTGATTCACAAAGACAATAAATGAACTTCTCCTCTAACATGAAAATACATTTAATTTTATACACATACAAAAGTATGTTTAGAGAATTAGTGAAATTTCCAGCAGAACAACAAGAACATACCATTAACAGAGGAAGAGTTAGAAAACTAATTGCTGGTGAGGGTGTGGTGAGATGAGTACTCATACACAATTCAAGAAAATGTAAATTGATATGAGGTAGTACACATAACAATCTCCTCTTCCTCTTTCTGCAGAGTAACTTGACAAATCATATAAAGACCTCTCAAAATAGTCATTCATTTTTATCTGATAATCCCAACTTCTGAGCCTTTATTCCTAAGATATAATTAAAGATGCAACCAGAAATTTATTTACAAGGATTCTTATCAGTGTTTCAATAATAGTATTAGATTCAAAATCCCAGAGCAGTAGAGATGACTTATTAATAGGTGACCAATAATGTGGTCATCACATTACTTACCATTAAGTAAATTATGGTTATTGATTGATTGATAAGGTTCATTAATTCATAAAATAAGAATTACATATAAACTTGTATCTATAGTATAATGCTAATTTTGTGAATTATTTGATAAATTATTGATTGTAAATGATGATTTATAATCATAATTGATTGATTATACATTATGGTTATTATTGATTGATAAGGTTCATTAATTCATAAAATAAGAATTACACATAAAACTGTATCTATAGTATAATGCTAATTTTGTGAATATAGTAGCTAAGTTACTCAAAAGCACAGAATTCAGGAAATACATCAGATTATTTTGCAATTATTTATGGGTGGTGAAATTGCGCATGATTTTTCTCTTTGTACCTAATTTTTCCAAGTAGTCTAGAGTAAATATATATTACTTTGGCAAAATGTAGCTTTTGAAAGTAAGGTATGAAAATGTCATATTATTATGAGCGAGAGGGACAAACAGAAGGATGAAAGGACTCGCAAAGAATGTTTTGTCTTGCTCTGTCGTGCCTCTTTTTCCGGTCATGTCTGGCATGTGGGATCTTCGCTCCCTGAGCAGGGAGGGAGCCCATTCCCCTCTGTGTTGGAAGTGTAGAGTCCTCGCCACTGGACCACCAGAGAATTTCTTGACAAGGAATGTTGATGACTGAAATTCTGGTGTAATGTATTATAAAACATGCACAGTAATTCCCAGCAAGGCATGTGCAGTCTTCCCAGCACAATGAAGCCAAGAGTAATCACCACCTGGTCATCTGGAGTGACTGTGTAGAGTGTAGGCTACCTGCTCTTCTCTTGCTCTTCTCCTCCTACTCTATTTCCTTACGTTCTCTTCTTACTTGAAGTCTCATCTCCCCCATGAAATCTTTATGCACCTCAATGAACTGCAGCCTCTCTTCCACTAGAAATCTAGAGTGTGCATTGTCTATATCTCTCATTTTGCACTTAAACTTTATTGTCCTGTTTTTTAGTCTTTTTTTTTACCTTGGAGATTTGATGTCCCAACTGGATTTTTAAACTCCACCAAGAAAGGGAGAATATTGAAAATTCTTTTGTAGCCCTATTTAGACCTTCGAGAAATATCTCATGAGCACATAGTATGTGCTACACATGAGCTCCCCCCAATCTAGTGGGATACTTGGTGCCATTCATACTCAGTGCAATCTGCAACAAACTGGGACAACATAATGCAAGCAGTGCCGCGCTCAACATGCCAGCAAATTTGGAAAACTCAGCAGTGGCCGCAGGACTGGAAAAGGTCAGTTTTCATTCCAATTCCAAAGAAAGGCAATGACAAAGAATGCTCAAACTACCACACAATTGTACTCATCTCACACACTAGTAAAGTAATGCTCAAAATTCTCCAAGCCAGGCTTTAGCAATCCATGAACCATGAACTTCCAGATGTTCAAGTTGGTTTTAGAAAAGGCAGAGGAACCAGAGATCAAATTGCCAACATCTGCTGGATCATCAAAAAGGCAAGAGAGTTCCAGGAAAACATCTATTTTTGCGGATCACAATAAACTGTGGAAAATTCTGAAAGAGATGGGAATACCACACCACCTGACCAGCCTCTTGAGAAATCTGTATGCAGGTCAGGAAGCAACAGTTAGAACTGGACATGGAACAACAGACTGGTTCCAAATAGGAAAAGGAGTACGTCAAGGCTGTATATTGTCACCCTGCTTATTTAACTTATATGCAGAGTACATCATGAGGAACGCTAGGCTGGAGGAAGCACAAGCTGGAATCAAGATTGCCAGGAGAACTATCAATATCCTCAGAAATGCAGATGACACCACCCTTATGGCAGAAAGTGAAGAACTAAAGAGCTTCTTGATGAAAGTGAAAGAGGAGAGTGAAAAAGTTGGCCTAAAGCTCAACATTCAGAAAACTAAGATCATGGCATCCAGTCCCATCATTTCATGACAAGTAGATGGGGAAACAGTGGCTGACTTTATTTTTCTGGGCTCCAAAATCACTGCAGATGGTGATTGCAGCCATGAAATTAAAAGACACTTGCTCCTTGGAAGGAAAGTTATGACCAACCTAAACAGCATATTAAAAAGCAGAGACATTACTTTGCCAACAAAGGTCCATCTAGTCAAAGCTATGGTTTTTCCAGTAGTCATGTATGGATGTGAGAGTTGGACTGTGAAGAAAGCTGAGTGCCGAAGAACTGATGCTTTTGAACTGTGGTGTTGGAGAAGACTCTTGAGAGCCCCTTGGACTGCAAGGAGATCCAACCAGTCCATCCTAAAGGAGATCAGTCCTGAGTGTTCATTGGAAGGACTGACGGTGAAGCTGAAACTCCAATATTTTGCCCACCTGATGCAAAGAGCTGACTCATTTGAAAAGACCCTGATGTTGGGAAAGATTGAAGGCAGGAGGAGAAGGGGACAACAGAGGATGAGACGGTTAGATGGCATCACCGATTCAATGGACATGAGTTTGGGTAAACTCCGGGAGTTGGCAATGGACAGGGAGGCCTGGCATGCTGCGGTTCATGGGGTCACAAAGAGTTGGGCAAGACTGAGCGACTGAACTGAACTGAATGAAGTAACGAAGACAGAAATGACAAAGAACATGGTATTTATTTCCTATTGCTGTCATGACAAATCACCAGAAAGTTTAACAACACAGAACAACATTCATTTATTAGCGCAGAGCTTTTGGGTCAGAAATCTAGGTGTGGTATAGTTCAGACAGGTCTTCTGTTTAGTTTCACAAGAATAAAATCACGGTGTCAGCATGGTTGCATTCCTTACTGGAAGTTCTGGGAAAGAATCCACTTCCAAACTTATTCGGGTTGTTGGCAGAATCCAGTTTCTTGAAGTTGTAGGAGTGGGGTCCCTGTGTCTTTGTTGGGTTTCTGCTGGGAGGCTCTTAACTGCCTTAAGGACTCTCTGATTCTTGCACAAGTCTCCTTACATCTCAATACCAGCAACAGTGTATTAAATCCTTCTCATACTTGGACTCTCTCTGACATCTTTTCCTGCATCTTTCTTGCCTCCCATTGGAAAAACTTTCTCTGCTTTTAAGGATGCATGGGATTAAGTTAGGTCTACCTGAATGATCCAGGATAATCTCCCCAGTTTCAGGTCCATAACCTTAATTACATCTGCAAAGTTTCTTCGCCTTATAGCAAAACATATTCACAGGAGCCAGAGATTAAGGTGTAGACATCTCTGGGGGCTGTTCTGCCTACCACAAATAGTAATAACAAAGAACAAGTGTATGGAATACTCCAGACTGAAAAGGAGTCAAGATATGGACTCAAGAAATTAAACTGAATCCCAATGTTTTCTCTTCTTAGAAGAAACATTTCTGCTATGAGCCTGATTTCCTGATAACCGGATCTAGAACACATCAGTGACCTTTTGTTTGTCAATGTTTTGAATTAGCAGAAACCATTTTGAGCCATAGCTGAGTTTTCTCCCAATTACCTAAATTCCAACTTTATTGGTTCAACTAATTTATTCTCATTTTTGTCCTAACATCCGTGAGATGCTGAGAAACCCAAGGAACAAGAGAAGCTTGTCTGGGGGTGTTGCAGGCAAGGAAATTCGAGCTGTGTATTACCTCATAACACTGAATTATGCAATTTCTCCTCAAGACGAGATCAGCTCCTGCGGTAAATAAAAAGAGCACCTGGGATGTGGGAGCATTAGAGAACGCTGTCTGGCCTCTTCGGGAATGGAAAGAACAGAGTGGTCAACGACTCATCCCATGGCACCACAAACAGACTTTCAAGAGATTGTGGAGGGGACAATGCCAAATTCATATGACAGACAGCTCTTTAATGCTTATACAGTGCCACTTATTCATCTGAGAAGGCAAAAGGAAATGCTTTCAACCCTGATCCCAGACACAGAAAGGAGCCCAGGTTCACACCCCTCCCTGCCAAGAACAGAGTGCCACTCAACTTCATCTTGCCCATGAGATGAACCAGCCACCCAGGCCTGTAAATGACATCACATCTTGAGGGGTGAAGAAAATAAAACTGTGGGATTTTTTTCCCTTAGCGTGAAATGCATTCACAGTCCATTTCCTCTGCAATGTCTGGGCACTAATGTTAGCTGGGAAGAAAGATAAGTAAAGAAGAAAAATTTTCAGTAGTTGATATTTGATTTGGGGAGGCAATCAAATTAGAAAATGTGGGCAGAGGTGTTTTGTGAATTTGAAGCAGAAAAAAAAATTTTTTTTAAGATAGTTGCAATTACTATGCTCAATTCCAACTTGTTTATCTCATCAATGAGATAACTGACTCTAGAATAGCCTGACTTTCTCAGTATCATTTCCTTGCCCTATTCTAAGAACTGTCAAGACTTACCTATCACCCATTAGGGGGAAAAAAAAGTTTAAATCTTTTAAATTTTCATCCAAGTCTTTTTCATCTTGATTCAGACTATCTTTAACGTCAAATCACCAATTAATTACTGAGCAGCTACTAAGGTCACTCAGATGGTAAAGAATCTGCTGCAATGCAGGAGACCCAGGTTCTGTCCTTGGGTTGGGAAGATCCCCTGGGGAAGGGAATGGCAGCCCACTCCAGTATTCTTGCCTGGAGAATTCCATGGACAGAGAAGCCTGGTGGGGTACAGTCTATGGGGTCGCAAAGAGTTGGACACGACTGAGTGACTAACACTTTCACTTCATTTTTTTTCAGGTGCTGTGGGCATAGGCAGAATCACTAAGTTTGTTTTATTTCTTAAAATATGTTCTATTTCCCACAGGAGCAATAACTCTATATAAACTCATCTGCTTAACCATACTGTAAGCTGAAAACCTTGATTTTCCACATTGGCATCTTATTCATGCCATCTCACTCCCCTAAAATGCTCTCCTCCTTCACTACCTCTTTCAAACCCTTACCCATCCTCCCAACGCAGCATGAACATTCTTTTAGGACGCTTCCCCAAACACTACTAGACCAGTGGTCCCCAACAAGGGCAAATTTCCTTCTCAGGGGACATTTCCCAATGTCTGGGGACATTTTTGGTGATCATAATGGGTGGAGGGTGCTACTGGTTTCCATAGGTAAAGGCCAAGGCTAGTGGTAAACATCCAATAATGCATCGGTCACCCCCATGACCAAGACTTCTCCAGCCCAAAACGTCAAGAATGCTTAGGGCAAACCACCCTGTATGAGAATAAAGTCAAAGCTCCTCCTCTCAACTCCTATAACACGGAATATGTAAACAATCTTTTAGCATTAGGCATATATTTTGTGTTCTTTTTCTACTTTCTCTGTCAGCATGCATACTTTTCCTAAGTGATTTGGAAGTTTGTAAAAGAGGGGAACAACTTCTTGCTGTTCAGCATGTCCTTCCATGTTTGATCTCATCCCTATAGCAAGCCCTGAAAAACTCTATCAAGAACAGTGTTAAAATACACTTTACATCTTCATCTCCATCCTTTCCTTGTAAACAGATTCATCAGTACCTTTTTCCTAGGTTCCATATATGTGCATTAATATATGATACTTTTCTCTTTCTGACTCACTTCACTCTGTGTAACAGGCTCTGTACACTGTGCTATGCTTAGCTGCTGGGTTGTGTCTGACTCTTGTAACCCCATGGACTGTGCCTGCCAGGCTCTTCGGTCCGTGGGAATTCTCCAGGCTCATGAGAAGTCGCCATATAGGTCAGGGAGCCCAGCCTGGCTCTCTGTGATGACATGGAGGCGGAGGGGCAGGGAGGGCTCAAGAGGGAAGGGATATATGTATAACTATGGCTGATTTGTGTTGTTGTACGGCAGAAACCAACACAACACTGTAGAGCACTTTTCGTCCAATTAAAAACTAAATCTAAAAAAAAAAATACACTTCACTCTTCAGTACCAGTGAGGACCCTGGCTTAGAGTTATCACTGCCATGTCTAACGAGCTCCAGCATCTTCAAGACTCCCTCATTTTTATGCTATATCTTCAGCCCTCCCTGCTTTCATGAAGATAGGAAATGCTAATTAAAAAAAAAAAAAAAAAAAGCCAGAATCCTAAACTGGTGAAAAGAGTTGGGCTCAAGTTGAAAAACCAGTGTTAAGTTTGGCACAATCCAAAGACATGGCCTTAAAGCTTTGTTTCATTTGATCATCCCTTTTCCCACATGCACAGTTCATTACAGTACTCCGCTCTGCCTGTACAATCCCTCAAGAGACTGGACTAGAAAAGAGAAAAAGTCAAGTCCAGGAGGCAATGGCCCAACTTCAGCTGTGCCTGATGTAGGATAAAATCTCCCCAGAGCAGGACAGGGTTAAAAACTTCACATGTCCTCAGCTCTGACAAGACTATCCCTCACCCTACTCTTGTCTGGAATTCAAAGTAAGTTCAATAGAGTTATAACTTCCCACATGATGTCTGCTTCTACACTCTTATTTTTTAAAAATATCTAATTCTTCAAACAAAACCTTTCTCTCTGTCTCTTAAATTCATATTCTCTCTGGCACACTCTTTCTCTTCTTCTTTCTCTCCCTCTCTCTCTCTCTCTCTCTCTCTCTCTCTCTCTCTCCCCTGCTCTGACTATGCCCTCAGCATATGATTAGTCTTCCCAGAGGAAAATCACTAATGATCAAAAGGAATGATCATTGTTTAACATCACTACTCTGCTGTTGCTGCTAAGTAACTTCTGTCATGGCTGACTCTGTGCGACCCCACAGACGGCAGCCCACCAGGCTCCTCTGTCCCTGGGATTCTCCAGGCAAGAACACAGAATTGGGCTGCCATTTCCTTCTCCAATGCATGCATGCATGCTAAGCCACTTTAGTCATGTCCAACTCTATGCGACCCCATGGACAGCAGCCCATGGACAGGCTCCTCTGTCCACAGGAGTCTACCCTAACAAAGCTGAAAAATATTTTTTAGAACAAATATTTCTACGAACCCAAGATTAACCAAATAGGAAATATTTCTAAGATTCTATTCTATTGGGTGCCTGGCCTATCCTTATATCTAATCCAAAAGACTCTAGGGAGAACAGAACCACATCTTCATTAAAGTTTTTACTAGACAGAGATTTTGAGTGGGGGGAAGGAGAGGAAATGATTTTGCTCCCAGATAGGGTTGCTGCATTTAGCAGATGAAAATACTGGAGGCCCAGTTAAATCTGAATTTCAGATAAAGAACAAAAAGGGCTTTTAAATAAGCTCTTCATATGAAATTATTTTTATTTACTCTCATAACAACTTTAAAAGATATGTATGGGCTTTGCCGGTGGCACTAGTGGTAAAGAACCCACCTCATGATGCAGGAGATATAAGAACCACAGGCGTGGTCCTTGGGCCAGGAAGACCCCCAGAGGAGGGCATGGCTGCCCACTCCAATGTTCTTGCCTGGAGAATCCCATGGACAGAGGAGCCTGGTGGGTACAGTCCACAGGGTCACACGAAGTTGGACACAACTGAAGCGTCTTAGCACACACGCATTATGCATGGATGGAGCTTTGAGAGGTTAAACAGATTTTCTCAGACTCAAAGCTGACAAGAAATTGACTTGAATCTAGGTCTGACTTCAGAGTCCAATGGCTTGAAAATTCTGATATTTACCAAGTCAAAATATACTCCTCATGTCATCAAAATAAAGTTTTTAATATAAATATGTCCTATTCAGAAAAACATATTTAAAAATCATTCATTTTCTTATCTAATGTTCAGATTTTACTGTTGTTGCTTTTTTTGTTCAGTCGCTCAGTCATATCCGAATTTTTGCAACCCTATGGACTGCAGCATGCCAGGCTTCCCTGTCCTTCACCATCTCCCGGAGCTTGATCAAACTCATGTGCAGTAAGTCGGTGATGCCATCCAACCATCTCATCCTCTGTCATCTCCTTCTCCTCCTGCCTTCAATCTTTCCCAGCATCAGGGTCTTTTCTAATGAATCGGCTCTTTGTGTCAGGTGGCCAAATTATTGGAGCTTCAGCTTCAGCATCAGTCCTTCCAATGAAACCAGCATCCTGTGTTTTAGCTGATTAACTATCTGCAGGGGACGTTTGTCAAAGTCTAGAGATAGTTTTGGGTGTCAAGACTAGGGAGGATGAGGCTTCCCAGGTGGCACAGTGGTAAAGAATCTGGCTGCCAATGCAGGGGACACGGGTTCAACCCTGGGTCTGAGAAGATGTGACATGCTGCAGAGCGGCTGGGCCCACGCACCACAACTCCTGAGCCTGGGAGCTGTAAGTACTGAAGCCCGTGTGCCCCAGACCCTGCTTTCTGCAGCAAAAGAAAACGCTGCAATGAGAAGTGCTTGCGCTGCAACCAGAGAGTGGCCCAGGCTCATTGCAACTAGGGAAAACCCTGCCTGGTGACAAAGACCCAGCATGGCCAAAATAAATAAAATCATTTTTTAAAAAAGACCAGGAAGAATGGGGTCTTCCCTGGAGGTCCAGTGGTTGTGATTCCATGCTTTCACTGCAGGAAGTACAGGTTCCATCTTGGTCAAGTAGCTAAGATTCCATATGCAGCACTGTGTGGACCCAAAAAAATCAGTGGGAAAAAAAAAAACACTAAGGAGTGTGCTACTGGCATGGGTAAAGGTCGGCGCTGCTAAACATCCTACAATGCATAGGACAGCCCACCACAACACAGAACTGTCTAGTCCAAAATGGCAGTAGATTTAAGCTTGAAAAACTCCGATCTAGAATCACCTTTCAGAACATCTAATCTGCCCTCTTCTTTTAGCATGAGAGGAACAGAAGACCCAGGGGACTTCAAGACGCAAGCTCTAAGCCTCACCACTAATTACTTGCAAAGTTGGTCAACTTGGAGGCACAGCCAGAACACTAGTTCCATTTCTGTGTGGCCCGGAAATGTTACCTACTAAAGCAGATACACTTAAGCCTTCCAAGTGTATTCCTTCAGGCTTCTCCAATAGAGAACACCAGTCAAGCCCCTGGGTGGCCTCTGGCTGGGACGAAAAGGAGGTATAGGGCTTGGGACGAAATTTTTGTTCAAATATTTTTCCAGATCTTTTTCCCCAAACTTAATTTTATTTATAGAAAGGAGGGGACGAGTGAAAAGTCTGGCTTGGAATGAGCTACAATTGTGCTTCTTCCCTCCCCACCCCCACTCTCACTTTTTCTTTGACCTACAAAGGTACATTGTCTGAGTCCTGGAGAGAGCTTAACTTTCCTTTTTCAAGATCTCTCTGCTCTTGGATGAGGGGAAATGGCTTAAATGGAAAGCAACCCAAAGAAGTTAGTTATTAAGCATTACAAAGGGAAAATGAGGTTATTGATGAAACTTACTAGAGATTATTTGGGGGGTGTCCAGATGTCAGAGGCCTGTGGAACAACACGAAGCGGTGTACTGAAAATGTATTCAGACGTCAATTCTTGCCACATAAGGTTTGCCTGGAGGCCCCAAAGCAAGCAGCATGGCTCATCTAAGTGCAGAGCCGGCCAAGATAATCCAATGACCTAAGAATCTAATGACACTATACTCTGTCTCTGATCCTGCTTGGTTGTATTTTAACAGACCAATTTTTATTGCTTCTCTTCTGTGAGTGTCTGTGATGATTCCCCGCCACTGGCTTACTGAAAATTTTTTTCTTATATTATGACTTGAGGTTTCTCTAATGCAGTATTTTAAAATGTTCATTCAGCATGTTATTAATTATTAATATGATTTTTTGGCAGGTCTGAAGAGGAGCAATTGCTTTAACCACATCATGTAACTAAGGAAATACAAAAAGAATTTTTACATGAAACATAAAAATGAATTTAAGAAAGGCATATACTATTGGAGATTTGGGGGAGTTTCTCACTTCCTTTCCAGTCTGCTCAGCTCATTGTCAAGCTTGCAAATGAAAGTTTAAAACTTTGCCTTATCCTTGCCCTTTCCAGCCCTGGTACAACTAACTTCTGAATCAACTGCTTTTTAAAATACGCTTGGAGCATTCACTCTGTCACTGTTATTTATATTAACATCCACATTCCCTCGTGTGCCCTGCTTAGTCACTTCAGTTGTGGCCACCTCTCTGCATGGCTATCCATGGACTGTAGCCTGCCAGGCTTCTCTGTCCATGGCATTCTCCAGGTGAACCTAGAACCTATTATACAGAGTGAAGTAAGTCAGGAACAGAAAGATAAATACCGAATTCTAATGCATATATACGGAATCTAGAAAAATGGTACTGAAGAATTTATTTACAGGACAGCACTGGAGAAACAGAGAATAGACTTATGGACATGGGGAGAGGGAAGGAGAGGGCGAGATGTATGGAAAGAGTAACCTGGAAACCTACATTACCATATGTAACATAGACAGCCAATGGGGATTTGCTGTATCCCTAAGAAAGTCAAACAGGGGCTCTGCATCAATCTAGAGCGGTGGGGTGGGGAGGGAGATGGGAGGGAGGTTCAAAAGGGAGGGGATATATGTATACCTATGGCTGATTCAGGGTGAGGTTTGACAGAAAACAAAATTCTGTAAAGCAATTATCCTTCAATTAAAAAATGAATAATTTTTTTTTTTTTTTAAAGAATACTGGAGTGGGTTGCCATGCCAAGAATGCCAAGATCCTCCTCCCGGGATCTTCCCCACCCAGGAACCGAACCTGCGTCTCGGTGTCTGCTGCATTGCGGACAGATTCTTTACCCAGTGAGCCACCTGGGAAGCTCCCCATATTTCCTTACAGACAAATTTTCAGTTCCTTTTTTTTACTAGAGTGCATTTTAATAGGATGCATTTCAACGGCAGCTTTGCAACTGTCAGATGGCTCTTGTCTCTCAATATTTAGGTTACCTGTACACTTTGCATTCCCAAGAGAAATACAAGATAATTTTCAGACCCCTCAAGACAGTTGTGCATTTCCTAGAAGCCAACATTTCCAAATATTTACATTAACTCCAATCAAATGTTATTCTGAGAAGTAAATGCTATTGACTCATGGTTCTAATTTTCATCTTATTTGGGAAACACTTGGGCCCCAACACAGCCAGTGGAGAAGGTAGTGGTCCTATGACTAGGAGCCCCCCTGCATTGCCTCTGCCAGTGGCTCTGGACCTAAAAGACAATAGGAAATCTCTCCAGCCCAACAGATTAAAGCATGTCTAATGATTCTCTGCTAAGAATCACAAGTATCTGTTGCATCCCCACAACTATAACCTTCTTCAAAGAATATGAGGCACCATCAAGTTGAGTAGAATTGCCAAACCTCTTTGCTACACAGCAAATATATAAAGATTTTAAAGACATTAAATTACTTCCCCAGAACGGAACACCTTTTGGAGAAAGTCACCTTCCAGCCATTCTAAAGACACTCAACTCCTAAACACTTTTTTGATGACTTAAGATCATTTCATGTACATTTACATATTTTAAAAAAGAAACAGTGCCCTGAGGAAAATCTGTCATGTCCTAAGCAAACAGCTGAATTTTGTCCAGGAGTAACATTAGACATTAAACTACTTCTGAAGTTGAGAATTCAATATCAACAAGTTATTTTACAAAGCAAATACCTTAGAATTTCAGCTATCTTACAGGGAAGGAATTATCAGAATAATTGATAATGATTTTCACTTTCCAGTAAGGCTTGACTCAATACCTAAATGAAAAGTTCTTTCCAAAATGAAAATTCATCGACTATTTCTGAGATGCCATTGTGAACCCCAGAAAATAACTATGTCCTTACACATGTCATCTCAGAAGATAATGAAGGCCATATGGCCAAATTCGGTATACTGAAATTCATAGACTGAGCTTTTCTGTGTGTTAAAAAAAAAAAATCATTGAATTAGAATACTTGTTAGCATTTTAATTTTCCAGCTTTTGTGGACGTGATTTATTTATAAGAGAGATAAGATGTGTTGGTAAAAATAGAACTGGTCCAAACAAGCTAGTTTATGAAGAATTATTTAGTACTTTCAAGTTGTTCTGTGGCCAAGATGTTGGGCACATAACTCATGCGGTGTTTACCGTAATAGCTGCCCCCTACTTCCCTTTCTATCTGAACTTTCAACTTTGTTACAGTCATCTCAACAAACCCAGTTCCAGTAAATCAGTTCTCTCCTACTCTGTTTTTTGCTTTGTGGGTTTTTTAATCTCTTTAATTCCTCTGCCCGTTTTTAAATTATTTATTTATTTTTGGCTGCATCGAGTCTTAGCCGATGGCACCCGGGCTCTGTAGTTGCGGTGCACGAGCTTTGTTGTTCTGTGGCGTGTAGGATCTTAGTTCCCTGACCAAGAATTGAACCCATGTCCCCTCCATTGGAAGGCAGATTCTTAACCACTGGACCACCAGGGAAGTCCACCTCTCCTATTCTTTGAATATAGTTTTTAGATAACTTCAACCCACCAAAAGTTTATAATAATAACAATAGCTAACACATACAGCCTTACTATGCCCTAGGCATTGCCCTAAGCTAAATCATCTTGCATGATGATCAGAGCTAGCTTATAAAGTGGTGCCGTTACCCAGATGAGGAAACTGAGGCACAGAGAAGTTAAGTCCTTTGAAACCCAGGCAGTTGGGTTCCAAAGTCCATTATTTTTCTGCCTATTTAACATCATAGACATATGACAAACCCAGAAAAGGTGTTAAAAAGCAGAGACATTACTTTGCCAGCAAAGATCCATATAGTCAAAGCTCTGGTCATGTCAGGTTGTGAGGGCTGGACCATAAAGAAAGCTGAGCACCAAAGAATTGATGCTTTTGAACCGTGGTGTTGGAGAAGACTCTTGAGGTTCCCTTGGACGGCAAGGGGATCAAACCAGTCCATCCTAAAGGAAGTCAGTCCTGAATATTCATTGGAAGGACTGATGGTGAAGCTGAAGCTACAGCTTCAGCTGAGGTGAAGAGCTTTTGACCACCTGATGCAAAGAGCCGACTCATTAGAAAAGACCCTGATGCTGGGAAAGACTGAAGGCAGGAGAAGAAGGGGACGACAGAGGATGACATGGTTGGATGGCATCACTGACTCGGTAGACATGAGTTTGAGCAAGCTGCAGGAGATGGTAAAGAACAGGGAAGCCTGGCATGCTACAGTCCATGGGTCCCAAAGAGTCAGACACGGCTGTCTGAAGAGAAACAACAATATAACAAAAGAATATTTATTGACTTGGACCTAGAATTTTCCCTTTGTTTAAAATTATGTTTATATATAATGGGATCATATTTTTTTAACTCAACACAACATTATGAATATCTTTCAAAGCCTTCATAGGACAAAGAGAAAAACTACATCTATTATTCTTAAAGCACAGAGCCAATTGAGAAGCTTGTCCTGATTGGGATATCATTTCCCTCAGGAAACTTGCAGTCTGAGACACATGGTATAATAGGAGTCACGACTGGACTAGAATTTGATCCTAGATCCTGGGGGCGTAGGCAATTATTTAATTTCTCTGAACCCCTTTTATTCTCTGATTTTCAAAATAAGGGTGTTAAATGAGGTAATCTCCAGATTCTTTGCACTGAGGTGCCTGGACACACACACTGGAAAGCAAGCGGTGAAGAATTCTTACTGAGTGTGTGCATGTGACACGCGGGCTTTTTGGAAGGTAAGACAGGGTGTGAATGAGCAGGTAGGGTAACAGAAGGCACCTGTATGAACTTCCCGGGGGCAGTGGGGGACAGTGGCTTGTGCAGAGGCATATGGCAGCCCCAAGGTAATCAGGGCGTGATGAGCTGTCGGCGGTGCCCCTTCCCAATCTGTACATCTTTACCTCTCTCTCTGCCTGCACCCTCAGTCTCCTTGTTCACGCCCCACATTTGACACAATCCTTCCTGTCTCTTCTCTTTCTTGCCCCACCAGCGTGAAGCCCACAAGGACCTGCCCTTTCTGAATATCTCATTTCTTTAGGGCCCGGCTCCAGATGCATTACAATCAGAAGTGATGTTTGAAACATTTAACCACCAATCAGAATGATGCCAGCTGCACGGCTGAAATGAGGTTTTGAGGCTCCCTGCAGCCTAAGTTTGAATGCTCTTGTTTCTGCATCGTAGAGAGGCCCAGAGACTCCCAAGGGAGGGGCTGCACAGCTGCAATAGCAGGGTCACCAGCCAAATGGGAGCTCACTGGCTCCATTAGAACAGACAGCAGCTGTAAACAATCAGTTCACCCATCCTAGCACGTACCAACTTAGTATAAACTCTGCCAAGAACAAAAATAATTGAAAAGAAGATTAAATCTTCATCAGTTAGATCATATATATGTAAGCACACATCTGTGTGTACAAGTATATATGTGCATACACAGACCAGTAGACATGGATATATATAGCTGCGCACAGCACCTGCTTCAAAAAAATCCCCTTCTGCCCTCGCTCTAAACTCTAGAAAATTCTCTCTGAAACGCAAGCCTAGCCTACCACCAGGCTCTGTTCTCCCTCTCCTGCCACCCCGGCTACCTGGGGTGCTGAGGGAGGACAGGTTCACACCAGTGGCCACCACCCCTTTACTCGCTCCTCCCTTCTAGTAACGTGTGTGGCATTTCCTCTTCTCCTCCGCCTCCATCGGGACCAGAGCAGCTCTGGAGCCATCTAGGTGGTGAGCGGAGGCTTCAGGAGAGGGGGCTACTGGGTGGGAGAGGGTTAAAGACAGCGGCTACTCAAACGTCTGGTTATTTTCCATTGTCACGTGACCTCATCTGTGTGTGAGCGCTTCACAGGGGCAACAGAATAAAAGATGAGCACATTGTGGGATTTCCCTGGTGGTCCAGTAGTTAGGATTCTGTACTTTCCCTGCATGGGCTGTGGGTTTGATCCTTGGTAGGGAAACTGAGATCTCACATGACCCATAGGGTGGCAAAACAAACAAACAAAATGAGCACATTGTATGTGAGAAAAGTACAGTCAAAATATTGAATGTGTAGTACAGAGTAAGGGCTTCCCAGGAGGCGCTAGTGGTAAAGAACCTGCCTGCCAAGGGCAGGGTTGGGAAGATCCCCTAGAGAAGGCAATGGCAGCCCACTCCAGTATTCTTGCCTGGGAAATCCCATGGACAGAGGAGCCTGGTGAGCTACAGCCCACGGGGTCACAGAATTGAACATGACTGCACGCACACACACATCCAATATGCAGAATAAGCAACTAATCATGGACTTATCTTGTTCTATTTTAACCTAACTGGCCACAGTGCGTGTGGATTTTAAGTGTGGGGAGGGTTAGGGGTGAGCCTAAAGAGAAGGAAAAAGAGTTAGCTAATTATGCTCCAGTATAAATTTAGTAAACATATTTTTAACATAAATATCTAGTTTGGGATTATGCAATTAAGAAAGCAAATCAGCTGAAAATAAACATACTGAATGAGTTCTCTATGTTAACTTATGATTCTTCTAAAACTTCCAAAACTTAAACAGCTTTCTGGGTATCATTAAACAAGGATCCTTGTGCATAACATGGGCCACTATGATATATTTGATTTAGAAAACAGCCAAAAAACATGAGTCTTAACAAAAGAGAAACATTAGTAAAAGCATTATGAGCTAAACCCAGAATAAACTCTCTGATGTTTATCTTAGTTTATTCATATTAGTTCCTTTAGCCCTCATGACTCTTACTGAGAGCTGATGAACTTTTTCTTAGTATGTTTCCTTATCCAGAGATGTTTATAAATGGCCACACTTCTGAAAGAAGGTGCTAATTGAGTTGTTCATATTAGGACTGGTGAGTATTTATTTAACAACAAACTAGAGATAAAAGCAAAGTGGAGAAAGAGGACAGCTGAAAAAACTGCTGAGCGTTCTGTGTTTTTTTTTTTAAATCCATGTTTTATCAATTAAAGCTACAGAAAACTATCTTGAGGTCTAAATATTTAAAAGGAAATATTATGCTTCATAGAGGTCATTCTGGCATAGATGATGGACTATTTCATGTCTGCTCATAAGAATCCAAGACATCAGACCACTGATGTCATCCTTTTAAGGTTATAAGGCTCCACAGTTTTGATTAACTCAGGACTGATGTTCAAATACTTACCTTTAATTATTTCATCTTTTAAATTAACAGCAAAATTTCTACCCTATGACTTAAAAAGAAATTATTTACGCTGCAATTATAAATAAAATATACTTAAAGTACAGTAATTTGGGTTTAACTGCTAAAAATATTATGAGATTGGGAGGAAACAAATACCAGTATATATCCTAATATGGCATCAACATTAACAATAATAACAACAACAAAAAACCGCTGAAGTGCTTTCTGCAAAAATCACAGAAAAACCCTGTGCCTGAGAGGGCACATCTCCATGCTGGTACATCCCCACCTGTGGGGAAACATTTCCTTTTTTTAAAGCCAAAATTAAGGCCTGGATATTTTGTGAATGTTTGCAAAGCAAAATTTATGGACAGGTCTTCTCCTAGCTCTTGTTAAGATCAAAATGATGACATTTTTATCCCATCTCACAGCTGACAAATTAACACCTTCTGATGTACAAAAGCTTGCAGTTAGTTCATAAACAGAGAATATATTTCCTTGCCTATCAGTAACACTATTTCCCTCCCAGACTGTTCTCCCAGTCAGGACGTGCTTATCCAGTAGCCTATTCAACTACTTTAACAGACATCCTAAATCGTGGGATGTCCGAAATTCAGTTTCTGGTCTTTCCCTTAAGGTGCTCCTCCTCAGCTTTCCCTGGCTCTGTGAATGGCATCTCCATCTTTCTGGTTGCTAGGTAGGCTGAAAACTCTGGACTCCTAAGTGACCACTCTCTTTCTCCAAATCCTCTTCTAACTCATCCAGATATTTATTGTTGTACTTACACAGTACATCAGGGTCTGACCACTTCTTACCACTACCACCCTAGACCCAGCCACCATCAGCTTCGCCGCAACCCCACCTCAGATATTGCAACAGCCTCCAACTGGTCTTTCTGCTACTGTTCTTGTACCACTGCAGTGTCTTCTTGACACAGAAGCTACACTGAATCTTTTAAAACTTTTCAGATCATGTTCCTTCTCTGGTCCAACCTTCTTGGAGTCAAAGTTCTTACAATGGCCTGCAAGACACTATTGATCTGTTCATCTGTTACTGCTCAGACCCCTTCTCCAGCTACCGTCTCACTCCAGCCACTTATCTTGCTATTTCTCAAACATGACGCTCGTGCCCCCAGCATAGGCCTGTGCCTTGGTATTCTCTCTGTCTGGAATATTCTTTGCCCAAATATTCATGTACCTTACTCCACACCTCTTTCAAGCCTTTACTCAAATGTTACCTTCTCAGTGAGGCATATCCTGACCACCCTATTTATAATCCATATTTCTCTACCCACACCCAGCACTCCTGATTCCTCTTGCTGCTGCTGCTAAGTCGCTTCAGTCGTGTCCGACTCTTTGCAACCCCATAGACGGCAGCCCACCAGGCTCCCCCGTCCCTGGGATTCTCCAGGCAAGAACACTGGAGTGGGTTGCCATTTCCTTCTCCAATGCATGAAAGTGAAAAGTGAAAGTGAAGTTGCTCAGTCATGTCCGACTCTTAACAACCCCATGGACTGCAGCCTACCAGGCTCCTCTGTCCATGGGATTTTCCAGGCAAGAGTACTGGAGTGGGGTGCCATTGCCTTCTCCGCCTGATTCCTCTTACTTTGCTTTATATTTTATTCTTCATAGCATCTGTCACCTTAAAACTTGTGGTATGACTTATTTATTATGCTTATTATTTATACTACCCCTCACATTCTGGCATATAAGTTCCACTAAGAAAATGATATTTGTCTGCTTAGGTTACTCATATATTCCAAGAATTTGAAGCAGTAACTAGTACATGACAGATATTTGATAAATATTTGTTGAATTCATAAGTGGATGAATGAATGCTATGCTTTATCAAATTCACCACTATTCTTCATATCTGTATTCATTCATACATTCATTTACCAAAAATGTTGTCAATCACCCAGTGTGTGCGTGTGTGCATACTAAGTTGCTTCAGTCATGTCCGACTGTTTGCAACCCTATGGACCTTGGCCCAGACCAGGCTCCTCTGTCCCTGGGATTCTCCAGGCATGAATACTGACATAGGTTGCCATGCCCTCCTCCGGGGGATCATCCCAGCCCACGGACAGAACCCAGTCTCTTACTTTGCCCACACTGGCCAGCAGGTTCTTTACCATTAGCACCACTTGGGAAGACCCAAGCACCCAGTACCTAGTCTAATTTAGTGTGTAGCCATACTTCATTTCCCCCTTAGACAATCAAAACTCTGGGATCATATTTGATATACTAATCTACAGAGATAAAACTATTGGAATGGAGAGAATGTAAATGAAGAGGTTATCTAGCTCAGAATTGTCCAATGGCGCATTCTGTGATGACAAAAATGGTCTCTATCTGTGCTGTCTGCTGCAGTAGCCACGAGTCACATAGACTTTAGCACTTGACACACAACTGGCATGACTAAAGAACTGAATTTTTATTCTGTGCTAAGTAATTTAAATTTAAACAGCCGCATGTGGCTAACGGGTCTTCCAGTGGACGGCACACCCTATTTTGTCCCTCTGCCTCCACCTAGAACTTTCCCTAAGATACCCAAGGCAGGTGGTTAGCTCTACTACTTTCTTTCTCTCATAAAAGATGACTAGCAATTAGTTACTATCACTTATATCATTTCTATGATTCATAAATATCTCTTATTTAACAATTATTGTTATTTTGTCAACTGAGTTTTGATAATATACTAATCAGTTTATAAAACATGAAAACTTCAGGATTTACCCTCTAAACCCAATAGCACATTCTATCTACTTCACTATCTGCATGACATAATTTAATTTTCTAACTTTATTTTACTGCTTTATCAAGGTATTATAATTGATGTACAATTAATTGTGCATATTTCAAGAGAAGTATTTGATGAGTTTTGACATAGTATATATCCAGGGAACCATCACCATATATATTTTAAAATTCAAATGACCAGCACCAATGCTGACCCACAGGACATCATTGTGTACACTGGGGGAAAGAGCACATTTTCTCTGCCAGGAAACATACTACAGTGAAAAGTGGTGAGCTCAACTTCAGTTCTCATCTACCTTCTCAGCCAGAGCCTTCATACAGTGAACACCACACACAACCATAAATGGCAGTCCTGAAAACTGGTCTCTTAAACTTATTTTTAAAACATCCTCCTAAGGTTTTAAAAAGCATGCTGGTTTCCATTTCAAGGTGACAGAATGGCAATAGATTATAGCCTGTTCTCACTGCAAACTTAAGATTTTAGAAAGGATTTTTTTAATCCATATAACTGGAAAATAGTATCAATGTTTGGAGGATCATAAACTTTAAGAAAACACTGGAAGACAGAAAGCAGATGGGATTAAAATGAAGATTTAAAACCACAGCTTAAAACACGAATAGGAGAGTGCTACCAAAAATGTTAGGAATGAATAGCAAAGACAAGGGAGTTTGGGGACAGCAGACAGTGTGACTATCAGAGAACAGTAGCACAAATAGCCAAGAAGGTTGGACTGTGCAAACCCCCTCTACCAACCCAGGCTACTACTGAGTCAAAGAGCAGAAACATCAATTGTTGCCTTCAGCTGAAAGCAATGAGTATGGGAAATTAGGTCAAAGAAGTAAAGCACCAGCTTGGATGTCCTGGATGGCTGCAGTTACCCAAGAGGAGCCACCCTCCATTGGAAAAGACTCATTGGAAAAGACTCTGATGCTGGGAGGGATTGGGGGCAGGAGGAGAAGGGGACCACAGAGGATGAGATGGCTGGATGGCATCACCGACTCGATGGAGATGAGTTTGAGTGAACTTCGGGAGTTGGTGATGGACAGGAAGGCCTGGCGTGCTGCAATTCATGGGGTCGCAGAGTCGGACACGACTGAGCAACTGAACTGAACTGAAGTGAACTCTACTATGAACTCCTTCTAGAAAACTGAATAATTAACTAACAAGTACTTGCCCAGTTAGACCAACTGAAAGCACCACTCAATGAAAAGTGCCCAAATTTAGTCAACAGAAAATGTATAATCTTCCATCAGGGAAGTTTTGTATTAACAAAACTCCAGGTTTCTTTGATGAGCCGGCAAAAACTGTAACAGCTTGGCTGGGAAGTTCTGATTCATTACCTTATTCACCAGATATTGAACCTTCAGATTTCCATTTATTTCAGTCTTTACAAAATTCTGTTAGTGGAAAAATGTCAATGCCCTGGAAGACTGTAAAAGGCACCTGGAACAGTTCTTTGCTCAAAAAGATAAAAAGTTTTGGCAAGATGGAATTGTGAAGTTGCCTGAAAAAATGTCAGAAGGAAATGGAACAAAATGGTGAATACATTGTTCTATAAAGTTCCATAAAGTGAAAATGAAAAATGTGTCTTGTATTTTTACCTTAAAGCTGAAGGAACTTTTTGGTCAACCCATTAGATATCAAGCATATTAGAAATCTATAATTATCTCAATAGATGCAGAGAAAGCCTTTGACAAAATTCAACATCCATTTATGATAAAAACTCTCCAGAAAGCAGGAATAGAAGGAACATACCTCAACATAATAAAAGCAATATATGACAAACCCACAGCAAACATTATCCTCAATGGTGAAAAATTGAAAGCATTCCCCCTAAAGTCAGGAACAAGACAAGGGTGTCCACTTTCACCGCTACTATTCAACATAGTTCTGGAAGTTTTGGCCACAGCAATCAGAGCAGAAAAAGAAATAAAAGGAATCCAAATTGGAAAAGAAGAAGTAAAACTCTCACTGTTTGCAGATGACATGATCCTCTACATGGAAAACCCTAAAGACTCCACCAGAAAATTACTAGACCTAATCAATGAATATAGTAAAGTTGCAGGATATAAAATCAACACACAGAAATCCCTTGCATTCCTATACACGAATAATGAGAAAGTAGAAAAAGAAATTAAGGAAACAATTCCATTCACCATTGCAACGAAAAGAATAAAATACTTAGGAATATATCTACCTAAAGAAACTAAAGACCTATATATAGAAAACTATAAAACACTGATGAAAGAAATCAAAGAGGACACTAATAGATGGAGAAATATACCATGTTCATGGATCGGAAGAATCAATATAGTGAAAATGAGTATACTACCCAAAGCAATTTACAAATTTAATGCAATCCCTGTCAAGCTACCAGCCACATTTTTCACAGAACTAGAACAAATAATTTCAAGATTTGTATGGAAACACAAAAAACCTCGAATAACCAAAGCAATCTTGAGAAAGAAGAATGGAACTGGAGGAATCAACTTGCCTGACTTCAGGCTCTACTACAAAGCCACAGTCATCAAGACAGTATGGTACTGGCACAAAGACAGACATATAGATCAATGGAACAAAATAGAAAGCCCAGAGATAAATCCACACACATATGGACACCTTATCTTTGACAAAGGAGGCAAGAATATACAATGGAGTAAAGACAATCTCTTTAACAAGTGGTGCTGGGAAAACTGGTCAACCACTTGTAAAAGAATGAAACTAGACCACTTTCTAACACCGTACACAAAAATAAACTCAAAATGGATTAAAGATCTAAATGTAAGATCAGAAACTATAAAACTCCTAGAGGAGAACATAGGCAAAACACTCTCAGACATAAATCACAGCAGGATCCTCTATGATCCACCTCCCAGAATTCTGGAAATAAAAGCAAAAATAAACAAATGGGATCTAATTAAAATTAAAAGCTTCTGTACAACAAAGGAAAATATAAGCAAGGTGAAAAGACAGCCTTCTGAATGGGAGAAAATAATAGCAAATGAAACAACTGACAAACAACTAATCTCAAAATATACAAGCAACTTCTGCAGCTCAATTCCAGAAAAATAAACGACCCAATCAAAAAATGGGCCAAAGAACTAAATAGACATTTCTCCAAAGAAGACATACAGATGGCTAACAAACACATGAAAAGATGCTCAACATCACTCATTATTAGAGAAATGCAAATCAAAACCACAATGAGGTACCACTTCACACCAGTCAGAATGGCTGCGATCCAAAAATCTGCAAGCAATAAATGCTGGAGAGGGTGTGGAGAAAAGGGAACCCTCCTACACTGTTGGTGGGAATGCAAACTAGTACAGCCACTATGGAGAACAGTGTGGAGATTCCTTAAAAAATTGCAAATAGAACTACCTTATGACCCAGCAATCCCACTTCTGGGCATACACACGGAGGAAACCAGAATTGAAAGAGACACATGTACCCCAATGTTCATCGCAGCACTGTTTATAATAGCCAGGACATGGAAACAACCTAGATGTCCATCAGCAGATGAATGGATAAGAAAGCTGTGGTACATATACACAATGGAGTATTACTCAGCCGTTAAAAAGAATTCATTTGAATCAGTTCTGATGAGATGGATGAAACTGGAGCCAATTATACAGAGTGAAGTAAGCCAGAAAGAAAAACACCAATACAGTATACTAACACATATATATGGAATTTAGGAAGATGGCAATGACGACCCTGTATGCAAGACAGGAAAAAAGACACAGATGTGTATAACGGACTTTTGGACTCAGAGGGAGAGGGAGAGGGTGGGACGATTTGGGAGAATGGGAATTCTAACATGTATACTGTCATGTAAGAATTGAATCGCCAGTCCATGTCTGACGTAGGGTGCAGCTTGCTTGGGGCAGGTGCATGGGGATGACCCAGAGAGATGTTGTGGGGAGGGAGGTGGGAGGGGGGTTCATGTTTGGGAACGCATGTAAGAATTTAAGATTTTAAAATTTAAAAAAAAAATAAATAAATAAAAAATAAAAAAAAATTAATAAAAAAAATAAAAAATAAAAAAAAATAAAATTAAAAAAAAAAAGAAATCTATAGCAATTAGAACTATGAGATATTAATGTTTAATATAAACAGAATAGAGTCCAGAAACAGACCCACATACAAATGGGAATTTATTATACCATGTACTCATTAATAATAAAGACCTTATACTGGCACAAAAACAGACTTGTAGGTCAATGGAACAAAATAAAGAAATAAACCCAGAAATAAACCCACCCTACGCTCAGTTAGGCTGACAAAGGAGGCAAGAATATACAACGAAGAAAAGACAGAGTTTTCAACAAGCGGTGGTGGGAAAATTGGACAGCTTCATGTAAATCAATGAAATTAGAATACCTCTTAACACCAAGCACCACAAAAATAATCTCGAAATGGTTTAAGACCTAAATATAGGACATGATACCATTAAACCCCTAAAAGATAACATAGGCAAAGCATTCTCATATATAAATCACAGCAGTATTATCTTAGTTCAGTCTCCCAAGGCAAAAGAAATAAAAGCCAAAACAAAGGGGACATAATCAAATGCTAAGCTTTTGCACAGCAAAGGACACAGTCACCAAAATGAAAAGAGAACCTATTAAACGGGAGAAAATGTTTGAAAATGATGCAACTGATGAGATGATAAAATTCAAAATATACAAAGAGCTCATATAATATCAAAAAAATACAAACAACCCTATCAAAAAATGAGCAGAAGATCTCAATAAGCATTTCTCCAAAAAAGACATGAAGGCAAAAAGGCACATGAAATGATACCCAACACCTCTAATTTTGAGAGAAATGCAAATGAAAACTACGTTGAGGTATCACTTCATGCCAGTCAGAACTGCCATCATTAAAAAGCCCACACACAATAAACGCTGGAGAGGGTGTGGAGAAAGGGGAAAGTAAATTGATACAACCACTATGGAGAACAGTATAGAGGGTCCTTAAAAATCTAGAAGTAGAGCTACCTTGTGATCCAGCAATCCCATTACTAGACATATATTCAGAAGAGATGGAAAATCTAATCAAAAAGATACCTGCACCTCAATGTTCATAGCAGCACTATTTGTAATAGCCAACACATGGAAGCAACCTATGTGTCCATTCACAGACATACATGGGCTTCCTGGGTGGCCCAGCAGTAAAGAATCCACCTGTGATGTACAAGACACAGGAGATGCCACAAGTTCAATCCCTGGGTCAGGAAGATCTCCGGGAGGAGGGCATGGCAACCACTTCAGTATTCTTGCCTTGGAGAATCCCATGGACAGAGGAGCCTGGCAGGCTACTGTCCACAGGGTTGTGAACAGTCACACAAGACTGAAGCACCTGAGCACATAAAACATGACTCAGCATGTGTATATAAGAAACTATTAGAAGAAAATAGAGGCAAATATGTGCAACCTTGGAGTCAATAAAACCATCTGAAATAATACACAAAAGAGCAAAAGTCATAAAAGAAAGGACAGTAAATGTGACTAAAATGAGTAAAATTTTAAAAACATAAATGACCAAAGCATATTAAAAGTTAAAAGGCAAGCAGCATAAACAACAACAAAGGGTTAGAATTGATAAATCACTTGAAGAAAGAAAAAGCCCAAACTAACTGAAAAATGGGCCAAGGATATAAACTGGCAATTCACAGAAGAAGTAATAAAAATGGTCAAGCTTTCTGTACACGGTTTCTCAACCTCATTTTAACAGAGGAAACTAAAATTCAGTGAGTACACTCATACACAGCTGGAGAGAATATAAGTACAAGGACAGCCACTAAGAGGTGATTTTTACATGACATATCATCTTAAAATCCTACTGTTAATATCTCCCCCAGAGGGCTACATGCCCAAGGAAGAACGTATAAGGATCTTCATTGGAATGTTATTTGCAAGAGTGAAAAATTCAAAGCAATCTAAATATTCATAACAAGAGGAATGTCTAAGTAAATAATTGTGTACCCTTTCTGTGGAACATCATGCTGCAACTTTCTAAAAATGAGGTGGACCTGTAAGTACTGACATGAAAAATTATCTAAGTCATATTATGAAGTGAAATAATGGAGCCATCATTTATGTTAAAATACATATGCACATAGATAGGGGCAACCCCATGGAGAAAAATCTAGAAGCATTGTTAATGGTGACTGTTTCAATGGAGAGGACTAAGACAGGGGGCATTGGAGAAGGGACAAATCAGAGGTACTTCTGTTTGATCTATTAAGGTCTGATTTTTAACAAGGAGAATCTACTACTGAGGAAATTTTAAATGATTTTTTAATGTACAGTCTATTTTTAATATGCATCACAAATGTGGAAGTGATGAAGTATAATAAGCTGTAAACTAAGTTGCTTTAAACCAGTGAAATGAATGGAACAACAGTCATTAAAATCTAGGCTTTTTCTTTCTTTATTTAATCTTTCTTCCTTTCATTCACAGTACTAGAGCATCCAAAGAAACCTCATGTCACACCATATTCTTCACACTCTGGTCTTAAAAAAATGAAAAGTCATCTTGGGTGGGGCTTTATTTTTTGTGGCTGTTTTCGGGATGAGGTTTGAATTACCCACCCAGGATGCTGTGACGAAAGCGCTCTTTCATTTCTAATATGATTCCTCTGAAAGCAAGAGTCATCCTCTCAATGCAATTATAACGTGTGAATGTTAATTTAACAGAATAGTCCTTCTCAAGTCTTACTTTAATATACATTGGGAGAAAATTGTGTAATTTAAGAATGACTTGTTTTTTTAGAGTTCTGACTCTCACATTTACTGTTTTTGATAGGGTGTTAAAAAACGGGTTGAATTTGGCTTTTAGTATGAAATGTAAAACCATGAAGGCCAAACATACAAACATTTATTTCTTGATAACCACAAGTGGCCTATGATTAAGACAGAACCTGATAATTTAAGGAAAATTAACTTGTCTAAAGTGAGAACAGAGAATAATTCATGAATGTACTCATTTTTCTTTCTCCTTCCCCATTAGCCTACATTGGTCTTTAGCTCTGACATGTAAACCAGTGGGAAAACATTAACTATGGTCAATGGACTGAATGGATTTATTTAAGAAGAAATATTTAAAGAACTAAAAGCATCAAATTATCTCCACAACACATATATTGGTCACAGAGACAAAATATAAAATACATCATAAATCTTACTTCTTCCAAAAACCTCATCTCAAGCCCCATAGAGAAGTGTCTTAGCCACATTTTTACCTTTCTTTTCCCATCACTTATTTCAATATTTTCTTACCTTTCTAACTAACATCTATATTCTACAGGGAAGACTGGGCACAGCAGAGCTTTGGGCCTTTTCAATCAGTAGAGTCTGGATTAGAAATCAGGTATGCCTATTTTCAAAATGACTAAATATGAGAAGATTATGTGCTGGTGTTGCTTTCAACTTGATAGAAGATCCCTGAGGAAGGACGTATCTGAATTTGCTTTGCTGTTTCCAAAGTGCCTATTTACGATACAACATTGTAGGTCCTAAAAATATGTGACAAGTAAATGAATAATGAAAGCAAAATTAAAATTACTAAATATTCAATGGAATTTTAAGAAAAGGAAACTTCTTTACAGTAACAGAAAAGTAATAAGTAGAAAGTTAATTTTTTAAAAATTAAAACGGAAGCACTGAGTTTATTATTAACTATTACATTTAAAGGAAAATAGTGGAGCCTCTCCGGAAAGCCAGTTCTATTTATAATAATCAATAGCCAAATATGATATAGGTGGAAACTGAATGTTAGGAATTTTCCCTGCCTTCATACAACAGTTTCTCAGAGAAATTTTAATCACCACAACAGCCTCCAAATGGGAAGTTGATTTATTCAAAAAGATCTCAACAAGGACAAGCAAAGGGTTTATGGTCCTTTAACTTCTTTTATATAAGTTAAAACACAGGAATTGAGGAACTTGAAGACTGCTGTGCACAGTAGGGCATCCCGAGGTTCCCCTGTGATAGCACCAATCTTCCTGGTCTTCAACCTCTACAAAGGTACCCCACTCTACTGAGGTCATTTAAGATGCTTCCTGTTGCTATTTCTAAAGATGTTTTATGTCCTCTTGCCTTCACTCCCTTCCCTGGGGGCTGTAATCTTTAATTAGAAAAGGTAGGAAAATTTTGGAATAATTGTAGAGAAAAGTAAAAATACCACCCAGACTGAACTTAGCAATGCGCAGTTTCTTCCAATCTCTATGTTTCAGAAACTTAGAACAGTACCTACCTCTGTACACATATAATTGATGACAACCCCAGCATGTTTTCTGAGTTTATAAAGACGAGGTGAATGGAAGGTCAGTTTGCCAGGTGTAGCCCTGGTCAACAGGCCTAAGCCCCAAGCCTGCCCAAGATATATTTCTGCAGTTACTACATTTATAACTATACTGGTTTCTATTTAAAATTATATAATGCTACATGACAAGCGAAAAAAAAATACTGTCTTGGAGAATATATCTGTTCTTTCTTCCAAATTCAGTAAAATACTCACTAACAGCTATTTTAATCTTTCTTTTTTTAAAAATGTGTTCTTAAAACATTTTCATGCCAATCATATTACTTATTAAAGATTTCACCTGATTTACTTAGTGAACATTTGGAATGATTAGACATATTTACATTCACATAGAGATTTTAATTACAAAAACCTATTTATTGTTGAAATACTACAGGTACTGCAAGGAAGCTTACCAGTTTGGTACTGGAAGAACTAGTTTGTAGTTAATTTTAACAAAATGTCTTTTTCTCACTAGGCCCAAAATAAAATTTTTTGGCAAAATATACTTTGTGTTCCTCTGAGTATTTGGCCATGATAACAGCTTAATTTTATATGATCCCTATATATGTCAAGGTGTGTAGAAATGTCTTACCATTTCTATAGTTAACAAAAAATAAAACATAAATATCCTGGACGTGGTGAAAGCTAAACACTGCTTTTGAAAAAGAAAAAAAAAAACAAAACATAATATGCTATAATTAACCAAACTTACCAACTGAGAGAAAAATTCAGCTGATTGCTATGGTAACTTTCAAGTGTTGATATATATCCAGAGTCCATCATTCTGAAATGGTTGAGGGACAGTTGGCCACATTTTTGTTCACAAAATGAAAATACTGTGGATCAGAAAAGAACTCCTTAAGGTAGGACAGTTCAAGTCAGAGCATTAGCCACGTGACACAGTTTACAAGCAATAAGCCTACTTTTCACTGACAGATGGAAATAGGTTCATTTACGTCACAGGAATACTAAGACCGTGCATGTGCATGCTAAGTCACTTCAGTTGTGTCCGATTCATTGAAATCCAATGGACTGTAGCCCTCTGGGCTTCTCTGTCCATGGGATTCTCCAGGCAAGAATACTGGAGTGGGTTGCCATGCCCTCCTTCAGGGGCTCTTCCTGACCCAGGGATTTAACCAGCATTAGACTGGCAGGCAGATTCTTTACCTCTGAGCCACCAGCCCATACTAAGTTCAATAACTAACAAATAGAAAGCACTGGAAAAGTTAATATATTTTAGTGAATTTCTTTTCTGTAGTTTCTAGGGGTAAGCTTGGTGAGAATCCATCATATTCCAAAATACTCAATTTTTAAACCACTTGCAGCATAAGCAGCTGAATTATATCATGTATTTACTGAGTATCCACTCCATGTAGTCCAGCCATATGTCAAGTTTGTAAGGAAAAACAAAGGAGATACATCTCTGCCTTCAAGAACTTCCAATTAAATGGGAATATAAAACAACAAGGTGAAAATGAGCAAACAAGAAGGGACAAAATCAAATACAAAATGGAAAATAACTACTTGCGAAAATGTATAGACCAGATGAAAAGTGCCATTAAGGAACAAAGGTAACATATTATGGGTTTGTTTGTTTGTTTTTCAAAATCAGAAAGTCCTATGTATTACAAGTTCAGTTCAGTTCAGTCGCTCAGTCATGTCCGACTCTTTGCGACCCGATAAATCACAGCACGTCAGGCCTCCCTGTCCATCACCATCTCCCGGAGTTCACTCAGACTCACGTCCATCGAGTCCGTGATGCCATCCAGCCATCTCATCCTCTGTCGTCCCCTTCTCCTCCTGCCCCCAATCCCTCCCAGTGTCACAGTCTTTTCCAATGAGTCAACTCTTCGCATGAGGTGGCCAAAGTACTGGAGTTTCAGCTTCAGCATCATTCCTTCCAAAGAAATCCCAGGGCTGATCTCCTTCAGAATGGACTGGTTGGATCTCCTTGCAGGCCAAGGGACTCTCAAGAGTCTTCTCCAACACCACAGTTCAAAACCATCAATTCTTCAGCGCTCAGCCTTCTTCACAGTCCAACTCTCACATCCATACATGACCACAGGAAAAACCATAGCCTTGACTAGACGGACCTTTGTTGGCAAAGCAATGTCTCTGCTTTTGAATATACTATCTAGGTTGGTCATAACTTTTCTTCCAAGGAGTAAGGGTTTTTTAATTTCATGGCTGCAGTCACCAATTGCAGTGATTTGGGAGCCCAAAAATATAAAGTCTGACACTGTTTCCCCATCTATTTCCCATGAAGTGATGGGATCAGATGCCATTATCTTCGTTTTCTGAATGTTGAGCTTTAGGTCAACTTTTTCAGTCTCCACTTTCACTTTCATCAAGAGGCTTTTTAGTTCCTCTTCACTTTCTGCCATAAGGGTGGTGTCATCTGAATATCTGAGGTTATTGATATTTCTCCCAGCAATCTTGATTCCAGCTTGTGTTTCTTCCAGCCCAGCATTTCTCATGATGTACTCTGCACATAAGTTAAATAAGCAGGGTGACAATATACAGCCTTGATGTACTCCTTTTCCTTTTTGGAACCAGTCTGTTTTTCCATGTCCAATTCTAACTGCTGCTTCCTGACCTGCATACAGATTTCTCAAGAGGCAGGTCAGGTGGTCTGGTATTCCCATCTCTTTCAGAATTTTCCACAGTTTATTGTGATCCACACAGTCAAAGGCTTTGGCATAGTCAATACAGCAGAAATAGATGTTTTTCTGGAACTCTCTTGCTTTTTCCATGACCCAGCAGATGTTGGCAATTTGATCTCTGGTTCCTCTGCCTTTTCTAAAACCAGCTTGAACATCAGGAAGTTCACAGTTCACGTATTGCTAAAGCCTGGCTTGGAGAATTTTGAGCATTACTTTACTAGCATGTGAGATGAGTGCAATTGTGCGGTAGTTTGAGCATTCTTTGGCATTGCCTTTCTTTGGGATTGGAATGAAAACTGACCTTTTCTAGTCCTGTGGCCACTGCTGAGTTTTCCAAATTTGCTGGCATATTGAGTGCAGCACTTTCACAGCATCATCTTTCAGGATTTGAAAGAGCTCAACTGGTATTCCATCACCTCCACTAGCTTTATTCATAGCGATGCTTTCCAAGGCCCACTTGACTTCACATTCCAGGATGTCTGGCTCTAGATGAGTGATCACACCATCATGATTATCTGGGTCGTGAAGATCTTTTCTGTACAGTTCTTCTGTGTATTTTTGCCACCTCTTCTTAATATCTTCTGCTTCTTTTTGGTCCATATCATTTCTGTCCTTTATTGAGCCCATCTTTGCATGAAATGTTCCCTTGGTATCTCTAATTTTCTTGAAGAGATCTCTAGTCTTTCCCATTCTATTGTTTTCCTCTATTTCTTTGCATTGATCACTGAAGAAGGCTTTCTTATCTCTTTTTCTTTCTTTCTTATATCTTTCTTTTCTCCTTTGCTTTTCACTTCTCTTCTTTTCACAGCTATTTGTAAGGCCTCCCCAGACAGCCATTTTGCTTTTTTGCATTTCTTTTCCATGGAGATGGTCTTGATCCCTGTCTCCTGTACAATGTCATGAACCTCATTCCATAGTTCATCAGGCACTCTATCTATCAGATATAGGCCCTTAAATCTATTTCTCACTTCCACTGTATAATCATAAGGGATTTGATTTAGGTCATACCTGAATGGTCTAGCAGTTTTCCCTACTTTCTTCAATTTGAGTCTGAATTTGGCAATAAGGAGTTCATGATCTGAGCCACAGTCAGCTCCTGGTCTTGTTTTTGTTGACTGTATAGAGCTTCTCCATCTTTGGCTGCAAAGAATATAATCAATCTGATTTTGGTGTTGACCATCTGGTGATGTCCATGTGTAGAGTCTTCTCTTGTGTTGTTGGAAGAGGGTGTTTGTTATGACCAGTGCATTTTCTTGGCAAAACCCTATTAGTCTTTGCCCTGCTTCATTCCGCATTCCAAGGGCAAATTTGCCTGTTACTCCAGGTGTTTCTTGACTTCCTACTTTTACATTCCAGTCCCCTATAATGAAAAGGACATCTGTTTTGAGTGTTAGTTCTAAAAGGTCTTGTAGGTCTTCATAAAACCGTTCAACTTCAGCTTCTTCAGCATTACTGGTTGGGGTATGGACTTGGATAACTGTGATATTGAATGGTTTGCCTTGAAGATGAACAGAGATCATTCTGTCATTTTTGAGATTGCATCCAAGTACTGCATTTCAGACTCTTGTTGACCATGATGGCTACTCCATTTCTTCTGAGGGATTCCTGCCCGCAGTAGTAGATATAATGGTCATCTGAGTTAAATTCACCCATTCTAGTCCATTTTAGTTCGCTGATTCCTAGAATGTCAACGTTCACTTTTGCCATCTCTTATTTGACCACTTCCAATTTGCCTTGATTCATGGACCTGACATTCCAGGTTCCTATGCAATATTGCTCTTTACAGCATCAGACCTTGCTTCCAAGGAAAGTGTGAGGTATAAGTTTTTTGTGGGTTTTTTGTGTGTGTGTGTGTGTAGATTTCTATTTTTTAACTGAAGTATAGTTGATTTACAATGTTGTGCCAATCTCTGCTGTACAGCAGTGACTCAGTTATACACATATATATCATAAAAAAGAATGAAATAATGCCATTTGCAGCAACATGGATGCAACTAGAGATTATCTTACTAAGTGAAGTAACTCAGAAGGAGGAAGACAAATACCATATGAAAATTAGTTTTTGGTTTGGGTTTTTTAATAGACTTTGAAAGATGAACAACATTTAAAGAATCACTGTATGTATGACTGAGTCCCTTCACTGTTCAACTGAAACTATCACAACACTGTTAATCAGCTATACCCCAATATAAAATAAAAGTTTAAAATAAACAAATAAAGAGACACAAACACCAAAGGATTTAAGTAAGATGTTCACCAAGACTGGTGCTTGCTAGTAAAATGGCACTTTACCTCACAAGCAAATGTCTTATTCTGCCAAGGTCCCACTGGAAGCTAAGTTAGAACTAGTCATATTTAGGATTCGACAAATATTATTGTTGAAATATGACAGAATGTTCTGGTTATATTTATTAAATGATAGAACTCAACTAGAAGAAAAGAAATGGCCTATACTATTCTGTTTCATGAAGATTTTAACACCAACTGAGTTCAGATCAGCTAAAGAAATGAGCTTTCTCAACCAGAGGCAATTTCATCTCTCAAAGGTTATTTCTTTTAATGTCTGAAGACATTTTTGGTTGTCACAACTTAGAGTGGGAAGTGCTACTGGTATATTGTGGGTAAGAACCAAGGATACACAAACATCCTACAACACACACGACAAACCTCCACTACAAAGAACTATCCAACATAAGTATCCCTACGGCTGATTCATGTTGATGTTTGGCAGAAACCAACAAAATTCTGTAAAGCAATTATCCTTCAATTAAAAAAAAAACTAAAATTTTTAAAAAAGGGGAAAAAGATTTATCCAACACAAAATGTCCATTGCTTTGAGGTTGAGACACACTGAGCTAGACCACAAGGGCAATCAATGGAGAGATATCCTATCACAGTTTATGCAACAAAACAGGCTGGATGAAGGTACAGAAAAAAATGATGTTACAGTTACGAAGGATAGAAATGTGGAAATCCAAACTTAAGGTACAGTCTTCTTCTGTCATTAAAGTTATAATGCCGGTGTCAAAGATTTTGGAGACGCGTTAAAAAAATGTTTTGTGATGCAAGAATGTATAGTGGGGAAACGACAGCCTCTTTATAAAATGATGTTGGAAAACCTGGATAGCCACGTGCAAAAGAATGAAACTGGACCACTTTCTTATACCATACCCCAAAATTATCTCAAAATGGATTAAAGACTTAACATAAGACCTGAAACCATAAACCTAGAAGACCTGAACCATAAACATAGAAGAAAGAGGCAGTGCCATTTATTGACGAGGCTGTATTTGCTCCATTGTATATTCTTGCCTCCATTGTCAAAAATAAGGTACCCATAGGTGCATGGGTTTATTTTGGGCTTTCTATCTATATGTCTATTTTGGTGCTAGTACCATACTTCTTGATGACTGTAGCTTTGCACTGTAATCTGAAGTCAGAAAAGTGGATTTCTCCAGCTCCATTCTTCTTTCTCAAGACTACTTTGGCTATTCAGGGTCTTTTGTGTTTCCATGTGAATTGTGAAATTTTTTGTTCCAGTTCTGTGAAAAATGCCATTAGTAATTTGATACGGATCACATTGAATCTGTAGATTGCATTTGGTAGTATAGTCATTTTCACAATATTGATTCTTCCTACCCAGGAACATGGAATATCTCTCCATCTGTTTATGTCATCTTTGATTTCTTTCAAGAGTGTCTTATAATTTTCTATGTACAGTTCTTTTGTTTCCTTCAGTTCACTTCAGTTCAGTTGAGTTGCTCAGTCATGTCCGACTTTTTGCGACTCCATGAATCGCAGCACGCCAGGCCTCCCTGTCCATCACCAACTCCTGGAGTTCACTCAGACTCACGTCCATCAAGTCAGTGATGCCATCCAGCCATCTCATCCTCAGTCGTCCCCTTCTCCTCCTGCCCCCAATCCCTCCCAACATCAAAGTCTTTTCCAGTGAGTCAACTCTTCGCATGAGGTGACCAAAGTATTGGAGTTTCAGCTTTAGCATCAGTCCTTCCAAAGAAATCCCAGGGCTGATCTCCTTCAGAATGGACTGGTTGGATCTCCTTCCAGTCCAAGGGACTCTCAAGAGTCTTCTCCAACACCACAGTTCAAAAGCATCAATTCTTTGGCGCTCAGCCTTCTTCACAGTCCAACTCTCACATCCATACATGACCACTGGGAAAACCATAGCCTTGACTAGACGGACCTTAGTCGGCAAAGTAATGTCTCTGCTTTTGAATATGCTATCTAGGTTGGTCATAACTTTTCTTCCAAGGAGTAAGCGTCTTTTAATTTGATGGCTGCAATCACCATCTGCAGTGATTTTGGAGCCCCCCAAAATAAAGTCTGACACTGTTTCCACTGTTTCTCCATCTATTTCCCATGGAGTGATGGGACCGGATGCCATGATCTTCGTTTTCTGAATGTTGAGCTTTAAGCCAACTTTTCCACTCTCCTCTTTTACTTTCATCAAGAGGCTTTTTAGTTCCTCTTCACTTTCTGCCATAAGGGTGGTGTCATCTGCATATCTAAGGTTATTGATATTTCTCCTGGCAATCTTGATTCCAGCTTGTGTTTCTTCTAGTCCAGCATTTCTCATGATGTACTCTGCATATAAGTTAAATAAGCAGGGTGACAATATATAGCCTTGATGTACTCCTTTTCCTATTTGCAACCAGGTAAGTTTATTCTTAGATATTTAATTCTTTTTGTTGCAATGGTGAATGGGATTGAGTCCTTAATTTCTCTTTCTGATTTTTCATTGTTAGTATATAGAAATGCAAGTGATTTCTGTGTATTGATTTTGTATCCTGCGTTTGTTAAATTCACTGATTAGCTCTAATAATTTTCTGATACTGTCTTTAGGGTTTTCTATGTAGAGTATCATGTCATCCTCAAACAGTGAGAGCTTTACTTCTTTTCCAGTCTGGATTCCTTTTATTTCTTTTTCTTCTCTGATTGCTGTAACTAGGACTTCCAGAACTCTGTTCAGTAATAGTGGTGAAAATGGACACCCTTGTCTTGTTCCTGATGTTAGAGGGGATGCTTTCAGTTTTTCATCATTGAGAATAATGCTTGCTGTAGACTTGTCATATATGACCTTTACTATGTTGAGGTAGGTTCCTACTATGCCATTTTTTGAAGAGCTTTATTCATAAATAGGTGCTGAATTTTGTTAAAGGCTTTTCCTGCAAATAGTGAGATTATCATATGGTTTTTAATCTTTCAGTTTGTTAATATGGTGTATCACATTGATTGGTTTGTGTATATTGAAGAATTCTTGCTTCCCTGGAATAATCCAAACTTGATCATGGTATATGAGCTTTTCGATGTGTTGCTGAATTCTGTTTGCTAAAATTTTGTTGAGGATTTCTGTATCTATGTTCATCAGTGATATTGCCCTGTAATCTTCTTTTTTGTGTGTTATCTTTGTCTGGTTTTGGTTTCAGGGTGATGGTGGCCTCGTAGAATGAGTTTGGAAATGTTCCTTCCTCTGCAATTTAGTGAAAGAGTTTTAGAAGGATAGGCATTAGCTCTTCTCTAAATGTTTGGTAGAATTATCCTGTGAAGTCATCTGGTCCTGGGCTTTTGTTTTTTGGGGAGATTTTTTATCACAGCTTCAATTTCAGTGCTTGTAATTGGGTTGTTCATAATTTCTACTTCTTCCTAGTTCAGTCTTGGAAGATAGAACTTTTCTAAGAATCTGTCCATCTCTTCCAGGTTATCCATTTTATTGCCACATAGCTGTTCATAATAGTCTCTTATAATCCTTTGTATTTCTGCGTTGTCTGTTGCAATTTTCTTTTCTAATTTTGTTGATTTGATTCTTCTCTCTTTTTTTCTTGATGAGTCTGGCTAAAGTTTTGTCAATTTTGTTTATCTTCTCAAAGAACAGATTTTAGTTTTATTAATTTTTACTATTGTTTCTTCTTCATTTATTTCTGCTCAGATCTTTATGATTTCTTTCCTTCTACTAATTTTGGGGGGGTTTTTTGTTCTTCTTTTTCCAGTTGCTTTAGGTGTAAAGTTAGGTTGTCTATTTGATGTTTTTCTTGTTTCTTGAGGTAGGATTGTATTGCTATAAACTTCCCTCTTAGATCTGCTTTTGCTGCATCCCATAGGTTTTGAGTTGTGGTGTTTTCATTGTCATTTGTTTCTAGAAATTTTTTTATTTCCCATTCTGATTTCTTCAGTAACCTGTTGGTTATTTAGAAATGTGTTGTTTAATCTCCATGTGTTTGTGTTTCTTACAGCTTTTCTTTCTTGTAATTGATACCTAGTCTCATAGCAATGTGGTCGGAGAATATCCTTGATCCAATTTCAATTTTCTTAAATTTATTGAGGTTTGATTTGTGACCTAAGATGTGGTCTCTCCTGGAGAATGTTCCATGTGCACTTGAGAAGAAGGTGTATTCTTCTGCGTCGGATGGAATGTCCTGAAGATACCAATGAGATCCATATCATCTAAAGTATCATTTAAGACTTGTGTTTCCTTATTAATTTTCTGTTTTGATGATCTGTTCATTGGTGTGAATAGGGTTTTAAAGTCTCCTACTATTACTGTGTTACAGACAATTTCTCCTTTTATGTCTGTTAATGTTTGTCTTATGTATTGAGGTGCTCCAGTGTTGGGTGCATAGATACTTACAATTGTTATGTCTTCCTCTTGGATTGATCCCTTGATCATTATGTAGTGTCCTTCCTTATCTCTTGTAATCTTCTTTATTTTAAGGTCTATTTTGTCTGATATGAGGATTGCTACTCCAGCTTTCTTTTGCTTCCCATTTGCATGGAATATATTTTTCCATCCTCTCACTTTCAGTCTATATGCGTCTTTAGGTCTGAAGTGGATTTCTTGTAGACAACATATATATGGGTCTTGTTTTAGTATCCATTCAGCAAATCTGTCTTTTGGTTGGAACATTTAATCCATTTACACTTTAAGTAATTATTGATATATATATTCCTATTGCCATTTTCTTAATTGATTTTGCAGATCTTTTTTCTTCTCTTGTATTTCTTGACTATATAAGTCCCTTTAACATTTGTTGTAAAGCTGGTTTGGTGGTACTGAATTCTCTTAACTTTTGCTTTTCCAAAAAGTTTTTTATTTCTCCACCAATTTTGAATGAGATCCTTACCAGGTATAGTAATCTTGGTTGTAGATTTTTTCCTTTCAGTACTTTAAATATATCCTGCCATTCCCTTCTGGCCTGCTGAAAGATCAGCTTTTAAGTATATGGAGTTTCCCTTGTATGTTACTTGCTGCTTCTCCCTTGCTGCTTTTAATATTCTTTCTTTGTGTTAGTCTTTGTTAGTTTGATTACTATGTGTCTTGGCATGTTTCTCCTTGGGTTATCCTGTATGGGACTCTTTGTGCCTCTTGGACTTGATTGACTCTTTCCTTTTCCATGTTGGGGAAATTTTCAACTATAATCTCTTCAAAAATCTTCTCATATCCTTTCTTTTTCTCTTCTTCTTCTGGGACCCCTATAATTCAAATGTTGGTGCATTTGATATTGTCCCAGAGGTCTCTGAGACTATCCTCAGTTCTTTTCATTCTTTTTACTTTATTCTGCTCTTCAGAAGTTATTTCCACCATTTTATCTTCCAGATCACTGATTCATTCTTCTGTTGCAGATATTCTGCTATTGATTCCTTCTGAAAGTGAAAGTGAAAGTGAAGTCGTGTCTGACTTTTTGTGACTGTAGCCCACCAGGCTCCTCCATCCATGGAATTCTCCAGGTAAGAATACAGGAGTGGGTTGCCATTTCCTTCTCCAGGGTATCTACCTGACCCAAGGATCGAACCTGGGTCTCCTGCATTGCAGGCAGACACTTTAACCTCTGAGCCATTGATTCCTTCTAGAGCATTTCTAATTTCTGTAATTGCGTTGTTTGTAGGTTTATTCTTTAATTCTTCTAGATCTTTGTTAACTGATTCTTGCATTTTCTCCATTTTGTTTTCAAGGTTTTTGATCATCTTTACTATCATTATTCTGAACTATTTTTCAGGTAGTTTGCCTATTTCCTCTTCATTTATTGGGACTTCTGCATTTCTAGTTTGTTCCTTCATTTGTGTAGTACTTCTCTGCCTTTTCATTAATTTTTTATTAACTTATTATGTTTGAGGTCTCCTTTTTCCAGGCTTCAAGGTTGAATTCTTTCTCCCTTTTGGTTTCTACCCTCCTAAGTTTGGTCCAGGGGTTTGTGTAAGCTTCATATAGGGTGAGATTTATGCTGAGTTTTTGCTTGTTTTTTTATTTGTTTGTTTGTTTTCCTCTGATGGGCAAGGCTGAGTGATGTGGCAATCCTGTCTGCTGATGACTGGGTCTGTATTTTCGTTTTGTTTGTTGTTTAGATGAGGCATCCTACACAGGGTGCTACTGGTGGTTGGGGGATGCTTGTTCTTGTATTCAAGTGGTTTCCTTTGTGTGAGTCCCCACTATCTGATACTCCCTAGGGTTAGTTCTCTGGTAGTCTAGGCTCTGGAGTCAGTTCTTCCACTCCAAAGGCTCAGGGCTTGATCTCTGGTCAGGAACGAAGATTCCACATGTGGTTTATTACAGCATTCAGTGAGATTAAAACAAATATCTCAAAACAAGTAACAAAAAATGAACTCCAAACAAATGGCAGTTAAAAATCAGGCAAATAATAATTAAAATAATGGAATATACACATATACATATATACCCATGAACAAAATCAACACAGTCCAACAAAAAGAAAGTACAGTAGATTGACCCAGCAAACAAAGGAAATAAAAAATTATATTTACCAGTTAAGAACAAAACTAACTGAAGCACAAACTGGAAAACAAAACCAAAGCAAGGTGCCAAGTGGGATATAAAGCAATGAAAACAAAGCTAACAAATATGTTGAAAGGAAAGGAAAGAAAGAATAGTTATCAAAGTTAAACAGAGGTAGATAAAGAAGATTTATGTACATTAAAGATTAACTGCAAGGGGAAAAGAACAGTAGGAAAACCAAACAGAGGAATATATGTAGAAAAAAATAATAGGCTTAACAAATTAAAATTTAAATTTTAAAAAAAGAGAAAAGAAGAATAATTGGAAAACTCCACAGAACTGCAAAAGCCCAATGTAGAGGCAGAGGTTTATAACAACAATAAAAAATGTGACTGAGAAAGAAAATTTAAAAAGCTCAAAAGCTTAATTAGATTTCACAGTGCCAATAAAACTGACAACTACAACAGAGTAGGGGTTGGGGGAGGAAAAAGAAAAGAAAAAAAATCCAAAAGAATCTATAGAACAAGTGAAAACATCAGAATAATAAATGTTTTTCTTGGGTCACTGCTGTCGGAGTCCTCTCCCTCACTGGGAGTCCACCTCACCTCCCTAGGATGCCCTCCAACACTGTGCTGATCTCTCTGGCCCTTCTGTGGGGGCAGTTCAGATTCTAATCTAGTCCTACTCATGTGTGTTCTTGCTTCCAGTGTCCACAGCCATGAGAACTAGACTGCTTTCTTTTGTGGGAGCTCTCAATGATCTTTTATATATTCCATAGACCTGAGTCTGCCTAGTTGATTGTGTGGATTTAATCTGCAGCTGGTGGGAAGGTTTGGGATCTTCTTCCTTAGACACACTGCCCCTGGATTTCAATTGTGGTCTTATTTCCACCTCTGCATGTGGGTTGTCCACTGGGGTTTGCTCCTGAGGCTGCCCTGGAGAACTTGGGTTTGCCTGTGAGGGCCAGGTGTGGAGGTGGTGCAGCTGCTTGGGTCACAGGGGTTCTGGCAGCACCAGGTACTCAGGGGAGTTGGCAGCTAGGGCAGCAGGAAATATAGTGCTCTAGAAGGGTATGGCAACCAGTATTGGCCAATATGCTCCAGTATTCCTGCCTGGAGAGCACCCCCTCCCTGACAGAGAAGCCTGGCAGGCCACAGTCTACAGGGTCGCAAAGAGCTGGACACTACCAATGCGACCCTGCGTGCATAGACGCAAGACTCTTTTTGCCTGTGGCAGCTCTACCCCAGTGAGAATTGAGCATGAAGGTGGCACAGCTGCTTGCTTGCAGGAACCCTGGCAGCGCCAAGTGTGCCGGGACACAGACTGCCTCCACCATAGGAGTTAAGGCCCTATCAGGGTCTTTTTTTGAGCCTCCTATAGCTGGCGATCAGAAGGCCTCTTTGGCCAGTCTTTCTCCATAGCTCTGCCGTTTCAGGCACTTAGAGGGCTCCCTTGCCTGGGGTCCTTCTCTGTTGTTTAGCACATCAGGCACATAGACGGGCATGCTGGCTGGAGTCCTACTCTGTAGATTGGCACATTAGGCACTTAAAGGGGCACCCTGAGTGGGGTCCTACTCTGTACTTCAGTGCATCAGGTGGTTGATGGGCCAGCCTCTCTATTCTTCATCTGCAAATGCTGGCATGTGTGGGGAGAGAGGCTATGGTGATGGCTCTACCCCCTATGCGTGACTCAGCTGTATTGCCTTGCTTCCATGGCTGCCTGGCTTTCCTCCACAGGCATTTCCCATGATCTCCTCCCTCACATCCCCTCAATCTGTCTCTCCACAGTCAACAGCAGCCCTTGCCCTGGGATTGCTCCACAATCCCTAAACTCCAGCTCCCAGCCACTGCGCCTTCCAGGGGACCTGTGTCCCTGTCCAGGGTATGTATGGCTGTGGCAAGGACTGCCTGATTCTCATTCCACTTAGGCTGCCACAGATCAGCTGTTTCACTCTCAGCCTTAAATGTTTCTCCTCTGACTCAGACAATTGCCCCGCTGTGGGGATCAGACCCCTGCTTGTTCCCCCACCTGCCAAGGGCAGGTCCAGGCCTACTAAGGCTCCTGTTTCCCCCTAGTTCCTTCATCCTACTGAGTTTTGTGTATATTCTTTTCCCACTGGTCAGGAATTCCTATCCACTCTCTGCTGGTGTTCTGCATGCACGTCTGTGTCTGGAGGGGTATTCCTGATATATCTGTGGAGAGAGATGTACTCCACGTCCACCTACTCCTCCACCATCTTGTTCTCTCCCTCCCTCATGCACTCTTGTTGGGAATGTAAACCGGTGCTACCACTATGGAAAACAGTATGGAGTTTCCTCAAAAAATTAAAAATAGAGCTACCATATGATCCAGCAATTTCACTTCTAGGTATCTGACTAAAGAAGATGAAAACACTAATTCTACAAGATCTGAATCCCTATGTTCATTGAAACATTATTTATAACGACCAAGGTATGGCAACAACTTAAGTGTCCATTGATAGATGAATGGATAAAGATGTGATATATGTATATGCATATATAGATGCATGCTTACTGTAGAAATTTTAAGTCATATATTTATCCAGAGATGATCATTGTTAACACTTGGAATGTAGTCTAGTTTTTCCAATAGAATCTTAAAGTAGATATTTTTGTAATATATTTTTTTATTAAATAGTCACTTTTTCAAATTTGATGTCAGAACAACTCAAATTCATTCTTTTCCTGATTAAGAGGACTCTGCTATTAAACATATATGTTTGCCTCTAAGTTTTCACTATAATAAAAAGGCTGCACTCATATAGCTGTTACTCATTAAATGTGTGCAGTTAAGAACCCATGCTGTATTTAAGGCCACCTTTCACTCCCCCAGGTGGTTATCATATGGTAAACCCAACAATCTTTGCCTTCCAGCACAGTCCATGCATGCAAACAGAGGGAAGGAGGTAGGATCTCCCTGCTGTAACTTGGTACTGCTGAGCTCCATTTCCTCCCAGGCAGTGTTTCCTCAGGAGGTCTGCAGTTTACATAGAGGCAGTGGGTGAGCTGTCCATTTGATTCCCCAGAGGAGGCACAGAGCTTCCAAGAGACTAATATATTCACTAGCTATTTTAAGAAGATAATATCAGACAAAAGTTTAATTGACCTCCTTTTTATAGTGAGTGCAATTAGAAGTTTCCTATAAAATGGATCTCAAGTATAAATCAACATTATTTGAACTGTAAGTCACACACAGTCTAAGCTGGTCAGTTGTTCTAGGCTGGTCACATAATTTCTAGATAAGCAGGAAAAGATTTGATGTCACCAAATGTGGTTAGCCTTCCACAAAGAAAATTTTACTTTATAATCTGAACTAATCACGAGGAGAATCTGACATAAAGCAATGGGTGGCTCAGTGCTAATTCAATTCCTCTCCTGAAATTGCCTTATAGTTCTTGTTGTATTTGTGGTGGCCTGACATTGCCTACAATTCTCTACACAGGATTACCCAGCACATGGTAATAATATAATCCAGTATTACACTATTATGTCACATATAATATATAATATTAATACAGTATTAAAATAATAAGAATATTTTCTGTGGTTTAACAAGGTAAAATGGCTTTGAATATCACTTACTTTTTTGATTCTGGTATCTTTACAGGTAATTTTTTTCCATAGGGAAGTCTGTGTACAAATCAACCCTATCAAATATCAGAAAATCCATGAGAGAAAAATATTATTTCATGGGCTTACACCTTGGTTTTCTAAAATGTAAGGTAAGCCCTTATGTTTTAAGTAAGCCCAAATTTTAGATGACAAGTCAGACATTTCATAAGTAAGAATTTTTTAAACATATAAAACAGGAATAATAATAGCTACTTTTATACTATACACATAAAGCAGCCAACATAGATTCTAGTATGTTGGAAGCACTCAGTAAAAAGAATTTTATTATTATTATTGTGCCATTTATTTTCTTCCCACAGTCAGTAGGTATAATAATAGCTATATATTAAAGTTAACATTAATGTATTAATGATTGTAATATTTACATGACAATTTATCAGTTCAGTTCAGTCACTCATGTGTATGACTCTTTGTGACCCCATGAATTGCAGCACACCAGGCCTCCCTGTCCATCACCAACTCCCGGAGTTCACTCAAACTCATGTCCATCAAATTGGTGATGCCATCCAGCCATCTCATCCACTGTGGTCCCCTTCTCCTCCTGCCCCCAATCCCTCCCAGCATCAAGAGTCTTTTCCAATGAGTCAACTCTTCACATGAGGTGGTCAAGGATTGGAGTTTCAGCTTTAGCATCAATCCTTCCAAAGAACACCCAGGACTGATCTCCTTCAGAATGGACTAGTTGGATCTCCTTGCAGTCCAAGGGACTCTCAAGAGTCTTCTCCAACACCACAGTTCAAAACCATCAATTCTTCAGCACTCAGCTTTCTTCACAGTCCAACTCTCACATCCATACCTGACTACTGGAAAAACCATAGCCTTGACTAGATGGACCTTTGTTGGCAAAGTAATGTCTCTGCTTTTGAATATGCTATCTAGGTTGGTCATAACTTTCCTTCTAAGGAGTAAGTGTCTTTTAATTTCATGGCTGCAATCACCATCTGCAGTGATTTTGGAGCTCCAAAAAATAAAGTCTGACACTGTTTCCACTGTTTCCCCATCTATTTCCCATGAAGTGATGGGACCAGATGCCATGATTTTAGTTTTCTGAATGTTGAGCTTTAAGCCAACTTTTCCACTCTCCTCTTTCACTTTCATCAAGAGGCTTTTTAGTTCCCCTTCACTTTCTGCCATACATCTGGTCTTATATGTCATTATTCTTAATTTGTCATTCACTTTAATTGGGCTGTGAGTAGAAAACTACATAGACAATTGCTTCTATAGTTGGGTCCAGACCATAAACAGCACACCAACCTCAGGTTGGTGTGAACCAAATTAAACAAATAAATCGACCACAATTAGTGAGGAACCTAAGTTGGGTACAAGAAACCAATTATACACCATCATTACATAGAACTTTCTCAAGAATATTCCACATACATATTTTAAATCCACATTTTATAACTCTCCTTTTAAATAAAGCACTCATGAAAAACTTCTGGAATTTATTTGAGGATTTTACATAACCAAGATTCTGACCTTTTTTTGGTGTATTAAACACCCTTTACAGTCATTGTACTTATACCATGTTCTTCTAATCTGTTAATGGAGTAGACACTATTCCCCCTTAAGTCACCAAATTCCAGAATAGAAAAACACACATTAAAAACTGAGAGGAGAGGAGAGTCAGACCGTCTCCTTGTTCCCAAGCATCTAGTCTGACCTCCCACATAGAGTGGTAATTTGTGCTTCAATCTCTGCCCTGTTGTACCACAATCTAGCAGAAATGGCAGTTCCTGGTTCCAAGATGGATATTTCTCAGAGAATGAATGGGAATGGAAAATAAATCTTGAGGTTGAAGGTTAATTATCGACAAAAATTATCCTTTGGCAATAACAATGTTCTCTATAATATTAATAAAAGAGTCTTGTTTTATGTACTTTTGATGTATATTACTGTTGAAAGATGTTCTAAGACTGGCTGAAGCAGGAGAAATGACAGAAAGAGAGTTCTGAAAAGAAAATAAAGAGGAATGAATGAAGAATAAGCCCAGAAAGCATGGAAAATTGAAGGAGAGGACAGAAGTCATACATATCAGGGTCTGAATCCAGATGGGGATGGAAAAAAAGAGGAAACAGAATTCCCACAATCAGAGTGTGAGTATGAAAGGGAGGGTATGAGGGATGATAAAGAAGCAAAGACGTGACTTCCCTGGTGGTCCAATGATTAAGACTCCTTGCTTCCAATGCAGGGGGTGCAGGTTCAATCTCTGGTGGGGGAACTAAGGTCACACATGTCACACGGTGAGGCCACACACACACACACACACACAGAGAGAGCAACAGCAAAGACATGAGCATGTCTTTGTATTGGCTGTTTAAAGAAAGTGGGCTTCCCTGGTGGCTCAGATGGTAAAGCGTCTGCCTCCTATGAGGAGACCCAGGTTCAATCCCTGGGCCGGGAAGATCCCCTGGAGAAGGAAATGGCAACCCGCTCTAGTACTCTTGCCTGGAACAGTCCATGGACGGAGGAGCCTGATGGTCAACAGTCCATGGGGTCACAAAGATTGGACATGACTGAGTGACTTCACTTTCAAAGAAAGGAGGGCTACAAAAGAAGTGATGAACTCGTTGAATAATGCATTGCTAGTTAAATCACCAAATAGAAGTTGGAGATTCAGCATAATTGTGCAATTATTCACACTTACATTCTAATTGACAGAATTATATATAATGTGTAGGCTCACTTTATCTGTGGGTATGAGAGAAGTAAAGGGAACTCATTCACTTGCACCCAATGTACGAAAAAGAACGCTCGGAAGGACCACCAGAGTCGCACAGCACCACTCTCGTCTCAGCACATCCGTTATAGGACCAAACGACACAAGACAGTGTGAAAGGCTCACTGCCTACATTCACTCTGGGAATCTTTCAGAAGTGGCTTTTTCCAAAACTGGACTTCCCCAGAACAAAGCCCCAAAGCATCAGCACAGAAGGTCTGGGTGTGGTCTAACTCACATCGCTGCTCCCTTTGTGTTCACAGACTGTTTCTGCTCTTAGACCAGTGAGAGATAGCTGAGCACCACAGGCACCAGGTACCACCCGCACAAGACCCCTCACAGGGTGCATGGACGCCACAAACCGCTCTCCAGCTAGCTTCCCTCCGTCCTCTAGAATAACAGACAGAACTGACGAAGAGAGAGCTGTTGCTCTTCCAAAATGCCCAACATCTAGAGTGCCAGAGGCAGGATGAGACAGAGAAACCACGAGCTCCTACCCAACAAGTATCTTGGGAATTAACCCAAGACCGGTAATGTTCTGGCTTCCAAGAAGATAAGCAGCACTATGCTGTGGCTTGTCTATGAATTCCTGTATCTGAATTAACAAGCTATATGACTTTAGCTTCCCTGGCGGCTCAGATGGTAAAGAATCCTCGCAATGTGGGAGACCTGGGTTTGATCCCTTGGTTGGAAAGATCCCCTGGAAGAGGGCATGGCAACCCACTCCAGTATTCCTGCCTGGAGAATCCCCAAGGACAGAGGAGCCTGGCGGGCTACAGGCCATGGGGTCACAAGAGTCGGACCAGACTGAGCAACTAAGAACAGCACATGACTTCAAGAAAGATAAACTTTCTGGTCTCAGTTTCCTCATTTCATAAAAAGCAGTCGAGTCAATCATCTCTTAGCATCCATCAGTATCTAAAAATATTATGGTAAAAATTTTTTTCAGAGTAATTCATGAGTTTAGCAGATTGCCGAAAACTTGAGCCTTAATATCCCTTTCCTGGATCAGTTTAATCTTATAATTCTAATGAGCTTAAGCAGTTTTATGTCATGATCAAAGGCAAGGATTCCTTACTCTAGCTCTCTGTTTTAGCTACCTGCCTCTTGGTCCCCCCACTCTCATGATCCAGTCAAATGTGTCCATTTTGGATATTAACTTCTGTTTTGATAATAACATTACTCAGGAAATACACAGCCATCAAGATGTTCTAGGCACTTCAGTGATAAGGCAGAATGGACTTCTGTGATTAGGTAGTCTTGTTTCCACAATTCTAATCGAGTAAGATCCCTCCTAGGAAATCCTATCGAGCTACCGAGAACGAAGTATGTGGCTTTTCTTTATAATAAGAGCCTCTAGGTCTGCCAAACTTTTAGAAGTCAGTAGGCAGTATTTGAGAACAATAGGAGGAAAAGAAAACAATGCATTCTTAAAAGCATCACATGTGTTTGGACTCCTATTTTTCAAAATGGAAATGGCCTTATTTTTTTTTTCTGATTATTAAGATTTTTACCACATATTGTCAAATTGCCTTTCAGGAAGCTTGCCCTAGTTGATTTTCCCACCAGCATTCCATAGTGGCTACTTCCTCACACCCTTACCAAACAGGTATCAGATTCTGCTGTGTCAATCTGTTGGTTGAAACAATACGATTTTCTTTTCATTTGAATTTTTAATTATCAATGAGGCTAGTTTTCACACATTTATTACAAATTGTTTACTTATGCCATTTGTCCATTTTTCTTTTGTTGTGTCTCTTTTGCTTTATTCATGTAAAAGAGCTCTTTATATTAAGGATATTTGTTCTTAATTATTTTTGTTCATGAGGTACTTTTTTTCCTGCAGAAAAGTTTTCACTCTGCTTTAAGGAGTAAAATATTTCAGTCTTTTGCTTTACTGCTTTTTTTGCCCTGTTTAGGAAGTTCTTTCTTACCTCATCTACCTATATTTTTTTCAAGTGTTTCACTCTCAATTGTAAATTTCTGGTGAATTTAAGTGTATTTTGGTATGTATTTTGGTATAAAGGGTGACATAAAGATTTTATTTTTTTCCAGTTTTCCAACCCCATTGACTGAAAAATCCAAATTTTCTTTTCTGATTTGAAATGTCTCTCCTTTCTAACACTAAACTCTTTATATACAGGTTTCTGGAGTTCTGACTGTTTTCCTTTGATCTCCTCATCTGATGTGAACTTATTCTGACACCACTACCAAAGTGTTTTTAATGAGTATGGTTTCAAAATTCATTTTATTATGTGGTAAGGCAATGCTCCCAACTTGTACTTCAAAAATTTCCTGGCTATTCACACAAGATTCTTGCTCCAACAGCAGTAGGGAACTTGAAGTGAAGTGCTGAATATATGTAAGCATTTTTCAAAGTGCACAGACTTGTGAAAGCCCTAAAGCAAATAATTTTATAGGAAATATCCATTGCTCCCTTTTAGACTTATTAAGATCAGTCACTGCTAATTTTTTTTCAACCGTGCAGTTTATAGGATTTTAGTTCTCAGACCAGAGATTAAACCCACACCCTCAGCAGTGAGAGCACAGTGTTCTACCCACTGGACTGCCAGGGAATTCCCATTAAGATTGGTCACTGCTTTGAAAGAATGCTCAGGGTGTAGGTGGTGTTGGGTATCAAGAATTTTCTAGCTCACAAGATACACATTTGGCTGGCATATTATGACCACAACAGTTTTAAGTGTGATGAAAATGTTGCATCCTCTTTATCACACTATTATTAAAAACATTAAAATTATCACGTATGTGGAAAGAAAGCAACTTATAAGCACCCCACCATTCGTAACGCTATATGGACTTGTTGAAACAAATCAGTTATTGAGCCTTTCAGTCACATTCATTTCCTCTGCTTTCCCTTAGACCTTGTTTGTCAGTCCCTATCTTGCTTTCAGCCTCTAGGGTCCCCTTTCCTTACACAAGAGTCACTTTATCACCCCATCTATGATCTCTGAGTCAATTACTCACCACCCAAAACCAGGTGAGTGCTCCCACCATCCCCTTCACTCCCTAGTCATCTGGCATTGAAATTGCCATTGGTTTTACCTGGAACCCAGTTAGAGAGCAGAGATCATATGCTCTTCACCACTGTACCCAATCCCTAGCTCAATCCCTGACACAGGCAAATTTTGGTAATATTTAGTGAGTGGGTGAACACCAGAAACTAAATGTGAAGCAGGAGGGATCCAACAAGCTCTAGCCCAGGACTCTGGAATTCAGCGTCATCTTAATTGTTCCAGCATTGCATTACAGTCTCTAGGACTGCCCCTCCTCCAGGATGATTCTGTCCCTGAACCCCACGTCCCTGCTTTCTTCCCTGGTCCTGCTGAAAGGCTTGCCCCACCTGCCTACCAGAACACCCTATAACCTCAGGTTAGATCCTCAGGTGCCAGGTGTTAGCTTGAACTCCTTGTCATTTAATGCCACACCATTTGGAACCTGTGTCCTACCTGCTCTCAGTTAGCTACGTGCATAGGCCCTGTCTGATGGAGCCTAAGATATGTTCTTCAGGATGAGTGGATTGTGTGCCTCTCACTTCCAAATCAGTTGCTTTCATACAGCCCAAGTCCTTTTAATTGCACACAATGCATGCTACACAACTCTTTGCAACCCCATGGACTGCAGCCCGCCAGGCTCCTCTGTCCATGGCATTCTCCAGGCAAGAACAGGATCTCCTGGAGGAGGGCATGGCAACCCACTCCAGTATTTTTGCCTGGAGAATCCCATGAATGGAGAAGCCTGGAGGGCTGCAGTCCATGGGGTTGCAAAGAGTTGGACACGACTGAGCTACTAAGCACATGAGTACATGAGTGCAAAGTTGCTTCAGTCGTGTCCAACTCTTTGCGACCCTGTGAACCATAGAAGCCCGCCAGGCTCCTCTGTCCATGGGATTCTCCGGGCAGGGATACTGGAGTAGGTTGCCATCCCCTCCAGGGGATCTTTCCAACTCAGGGATGGAACTCGAATCTTTTATTTCTCCTGCATCCAGCAGGTGAGTTCTTTACCACTAGCACCACCTGGGAAGCCCTGCCACACAATAGTAATGATAGCACTGTTGAGGTCCAACTCCTATGAAACATCTGAGAACAGAAATCAGAACAATAATCCACATATAAATCAAATTGTAGGATTTTTAACCATACATTCATACTATGTGGAAAAACAAGAGCTCTTCCCCCCCGCCCAATCTCTCTCTCAAAAGGACAAAATTTTTCACTTTCTGGGAAACCACAAGTCACTTTCATCTGGTTTTCCCCCTAGTCCTCGCCTCTTTAAGTTCAACATTTCACGTGTTCATTTTGGGGAGATTCCATTGCAATACATCACCAGGAACACATGTGTTCCGCTGGGACCTTATTCCCTGGAAGATGTGAATGGTGATGTAAATAACAGCATCACTGGAATTTGGAGTAAGTAATGCAGGAAAGAAAGTTATGGTGAAATAAGGCAAAATCAGGCAACTATAATCATTATTTCCTCTTGGGGTAAAGCAGAGAGTATTGAGGCTGATAGAGAACTTCAGTGGTATTCATCAGCTGGAGCTGTCAGCAGAACATTAATTAAATGGCAGCTGTTGCTTTACCACTTGTAGGGGAGGGGAGCAACGCTGACTCCAAAATAGACTTCCGAGGATGAGAACATTTCCAGCTAGTAAACCAAATAAGAGCCCGGTTCTGGGTTCTTTTTTTTTTTTTTTATGAGTTTTTCAGCACATGAGTGAAGAGATGAGGAACTATTAGACTTGCGTTGATAGTTGGGTCTTATGCCACTACATTTAAAGTAAGAGTTCTAGTCTGCTGTTGGAAATACACACATATCATGCTAATTGCAGCTACAGAGTCTAGCTTCGCTTCCACTCAGTTAAGGATTCATTATTCTCTGATGCTCTAATGAACGATGTCTGTTGATTTTTAACTTGTAATAAAAACAATATGCGGCCATTAAAGGTTTAGAAGCAGAGAAATAAACAGCCTTGATCACAGATTGTTATGCTCATGTTTTTATAAAAATTATGCTCCATCTAATTACTGATCAAAACTGTTCAGTAATGTTTATTCCTCCATTCCATGATATTTAACAGATTTACCTTCTTGAGCACTTGTTTTGTGCCATGTGCTAAAAAGAGTCCCAAGTCATACCTGGATCTATTTATCACATTAGTGTTTTAAATTTACATGTAAATATTTATCATGGACTATTTTTAATAAATCTTCACTTTTTGTTAACTTGCTATTGCTCTGAGAAATAGGTGCTACAGTATTTGCATTGGTGATTTTCAACTTGGTAAAATTCATTTAACAGACAATGCATATAGATTTTCCCCAAGGTATGAAAAAGCCTTCTCTACAGAATTTCTAACTTACACAATCAATCAGAAAATTAATTCCATATATATGACCTAAAAATGTAGACTTCAAGAGGTCTTTGGAATACAACGACCCTCCGGCCAATCAGTTCCATGGGAAAGACCAGCTTGTTTCCAGCACACCTGCTGCTATAGAAGTGAAGTGATTAATCCCTTCCTGTTGTTGATGTCATGAGAAGTTAGGGGGTGGTATGAAAGTTCAGACTGGGGGAATCCCAGGGAAAACAGTGAACACAGCCAAACTCACAGCATTAGGGGGAAAGTCAAGGTCTGAACAAGAGAGTAAAGTCTGCGGTTAGGATTTCCACGTAAAGGTAAAAACTATGTGTCTGAAGTTAAGACAGAAAATATTATATTGGTCTGCAAAAGAAAGACAAAATAAAAGGAACAGTCACTGGGAAACACGGAATACATTGGAACAGCCCCTAAGAGAAGGGGTTGCCTCCAACTGGCCCACTTATTGGGCAAATAAAGAATGCAAGGACCCAATCTCCAGTCAAGCAGCAGACCAATTAGTGGGACTTAGAGTACCAAGGCCAGCTGCCACAAGACCCCTGATGCTGAAACAGGGAAGCAGCTGCCATTCAACACCTTACATTCTCAGAGTTGGCTCCAGAACAGCAAAGTGATGAAAAGATTAAGAGCACAAGCTGAGGAGTCCAGTTGCCTGGACTCTAATCACAAATCCACCACCTGCTTGTTGGAGGGCCTTTGGCGGTTCCCTCAGCATCCTCATCTGTAGAATGTAGCACATATGGATATCTACCTCATATCTGCCTTGTTAGTGCCTAATGTATAGAACACACTCATTAAATATCAGCTACTTTGTTGTTTATTAAGATCATGTGATAGAAAAGTTAATAGACTAGGACTCTGTATCTTCCACCAAGTGACCTCTCTTTCCCCTTCCTAATACCTTCTTTAAAATGAAGACTGTGCTAGATAACTGGTTCTCAACCCTGGATATACAGTAAAATCACATAAAAGCTTCTAAAATTGGTCTGTACTTGGGCATCCACTCAAGTTAGCTTGAATCAGAACCTCTGGGGCTCTGCCTGCACATCTGCACTTTCAAAGCATCCCAAGTGATTCTGCTGGACAAAGAGCACTCAGGACCGCAGACTCAATGGCCTGATGACCCTGAGGGAGCTCAGAGTCTAGCGGTTTCCACTGTCTTTGGTATGGGTGACCCCAGGACCAAAGCTGTTTAATCATCGACAATCTGAGACTCACAGCCCCCATTCCTGCTCAAAATCAGACCAGGTATGACAGTGCTGAGAGCTTGAAGCCTCACAGAATGTCTTAATTATCACACGGTTTGGGAGCCAGGAGGAATTTTGAATAATTGAATGAGGAAAAAAAAAGTACTTCCAGAAGCCAACCAGTGAAGCCCTTTTTCTCCAAAGGATATAAGCACTAATTCTTTCTCTCCATTGACACTGTCACACATTTTTACATAAGGACAGGGAGGACAAAAGAGAAATTCATGGTTTGTTGTAAGAAAGCCAGAAGAGATCACGCGAATGAAAAAGAACACCTTGATGAAATATACCACTGCCTCTACTTTGGATTAACTAGATTCCTGCCACAGAGGAGAGAGTGTATTTGCTCCAGGTGTTTAGCCTGTCAAGTCAGTAGCACACAAGTCCTGGGTGCTCACCAGTACTGAAAAAGTAGGAGCAGGAGCTGGGGTGTGTTAGTCTAGTTGTGACAAGATGCTGTTTGTAATTCATAGAACTTCTCATGACACTAGGGATGCATTCTGTTATATGTTTACTTCACATGAAACATTCACCTTCCTGGGATATTCAATCCCACCACCTGGCGTGCTGCGATTCATGGGGTCACAAAGAGTCGGACACGACTGAGCGACTGAACTGAACTCAACTGAGGATATTTGATACACTGAAAAAGTGGAGTATTTATGGCTACTAGCATAAGAAAATGTGAAGTATTATCCTCTCCATCAAAACCTCTCCATCAAATACTTCAGACAATGCGAAAGTTAAGTCCCATACAAGCAAACATAAACTCAAAATTTCCAATTCTATCCAGACAGTCAGATTTTTAGCATCATTTCTAACTCTTGGTTTTATTTTTGGGGGTATAGTTGATTTACAGTGTTGTACTACTTTCAGGTAACTTTTGGTTTTAATAAAGATGAAGGAATTAAACAGAATAACCAATAAAACATCTCATACCATTGTTCCACTGTAACAAACCACTGACTGCAAGATATCAGGTAATTTTCCTTAAACTATAGCAAGCTCTCTGTTTTTCAGAAGGAACAACATGCTGCCAGACTGACAACTCATTACCTAAGCCAAGTCACTGGGAGCCAATAAGAGCTCTTATGGGCTTCCCAGGTGGCACTAGTGGTGAAGAACACACACCTGCCAACGCAGGAGACACAAGAGATGCCAGTTTGATCCCAGCAACAAGAAGATTCCCTGGAGGAGGGCATGGCAACCCACTCTAGTAGTCTTGCCTAGAGAATTCCATGGACAGAGGAGCCTGGCAGGCCACAGTCCTTAGGGTCATCAAGAGCTGGTCATGACTGAAGTGACTTAGCATGCACAAGAGATCTTATACAGAACGAGACTTTCTGTCCCCTTCCTCACTGTTTCCCCCAACCAACTTACACACACCACCAAAGGCTTCTTCCAGAACTACTGCTACCAGCAGCTGGAATAAGTATGCTGCAGGACTCTGTCTCGCACCACTTAACTAATGGAATGCCCATGACCAAGAGAGATATCTGCAGAGCATTTCATGACAATAGAAGGTGGAGTTGTAACTTGTCAACAGGAGCAACAACATACCGAAACCTCCAACAGCATCAAAGGATTTGGCTACAATAGCACACATGATAGATCATAAATTCAAACACTCCAAGGCCTCCTCTTTCAGAGAATCATCTCAGCAGTGTAGAAGCTGAACACTGCATTGTGCCATCGCCACTGGAATAAGTTTCTGTGTTCCAAAGGCCGCAGGCCTATCTCCTCCTGGGCTGCCCAGTTCCACTGGCCACTGCAGCTTCTGGATGCACTTCAGGACTCACGAGAAGAGCCCCAAATGGACTTTCAACCTGAGTTGCTTTGTTCTTTGTCCTTCGTGACTTCAGACTGCAGGGGCAGCTGACCCCCTGCAGGGTCACATCTCAGCAAAACCTCTTGACACAGGAGGAAAGAGGGCAGGGCACAACTTTTGAAAGAATGGCATAGCCCAAGAACACAACATAAAACAATTAGAATCAAACAAGTCCAAGATGGCAGACAAGTCAATGTCGACCAGACCTTGATCCTCAATAAGCAAAGCTAAATGACATACCCAGAGGTGCCGTGACAGTTCCAAGGCAGCATCAAAGGACCAAAAAAGTGGGCAGTAGCCCAATTCCTGGACATCACCCCTTCCCCAAAATAATTGGAATAATCTTCCCACTCTTTAGCCTATGAAATTACCCAGCCCATAAAAACTAACCATGTCACATTTCATGGCCTTATACTTGCCCTCTGCAATGGCCCACACTCTGCCTGTGGAGTGTGTTTCTCTCTGAATAAATCTACTTCTTACCTATCACTTTGTCTCTCACTGAATTCTTTCTGTGATAAGACATCAAGAACCTGAGCTTCATTACTCTGCCTTTTGGGCTGGGTTCAAGTCCCAATCTTAGGTAAAGGGCTTCAGCCTCACAGTCACTGAAGTTCAGGTCCTCCTTGAACAACTTCCTCCTTTACAAGAAAGTGGTGAAAATATGGACTAAATAAAGGCAAATTGCTCAGGTTTGAATCTCAAATCTACCACCAAGTTACTTCTCATCTATAACCCTAATTTTTCTAATCCGCAAAACAAGAGATAAAAATAGTGCCTCATCCGGTTGTTATGAGGAGTAAATAAAATCATCCAAAATGCCTGGCACAGGATAGTCTCCAGTGTCTGTGATTATTATCATCACTTATGTATACTAAATAATTATGCACAGCTCTATAATAAAACATTATGTAGACAATCTATACTAAAAAGTACCTATTATTATCATTATATTGTCTTTTATATCACTATAAAATAATTGGGATTCAGATGTCCCAGTCATTAGCTGGAACACCTGGCATTCTGAGCAACTATCTATGGAATGAACAGAATATGGAAGGTGGGGATTTGTCACCAAGGTTGAGCGGCCCCCGAGGAGTGAATTCTACCACAGCAGCTGGCTGCCTTGAGGGCCAAACAGCAGGCTGGGACCAGAGCAACTGGCCTGGTGGTGTCCAAACCAGAAGATGAGCTCTGTCAAGACAGCATGTGAAAGTCAAGCTTGTGTGTAAAGGCCACGCCCTCATCCAAATTCCAGACTGCCCTTGAAGCATGTGTCACTCACTAAACAGTTAATGAAACACAAAGAGCCCTGAATAACTCCAGTGTCACATTTCAAGACTTATAGAATAATTAGGAAAAATCTGAGCTGGCAAAAGTCTTCCTGGCTTGCACTGGCAGGCAGACCATCTTTGTTTTCCATTAGTGTGTGCTGTCGTCACAGTAACTGCAAGGCTCCAAATACAGGCCCGGGGTGTCATTTCCTCATGCACTTAGGCTCCCACACTGAAATAGCATTATGAACTCAGCAATGCCTCTTCCTTTCCTGTTGTGCTGTGGTGCCTCAGTCAAAGAAGCAGGCCCTAAAATGAGTTACTGAAGACATAAGTATATTAAAGAGATATAAAGAAAAATAAAGTTCATTTATCCCTATTACTGTATTGTCTATGACTCATGTGTATGTCAGGGTCGGGGGGGGAACCTTATTTTTGCAAAGATCTTTTAGATAAACAAGGCAAGTTGGCAGTAACTTGATTGTCTTGGTGATGTCAGTTAGTCTACTGTTTTCAATCAAATTGTCTTTTGGCTTTAAATCTGTAGCAAATCATTTTTCAAAGAATGCATTTGGCCAACTCTAATATGTCCATTTCATGGCTTTCTTTCACCTTTCCTTACAAAGATAAGCAACAGATAATTCACTACTTCAAAGTAACTTGGAAAGACTGAAAGATTGCCATTACAATTATTGAAAAAGCAAAAATTTGGCCAGTGAAGCAAAAACCGTCCTCATCTATGTTTTGGTGAAGGTGGCGGATGACAGCATTTAAGCAAAAACGGAAAAGTCCCTGAACCTTAAGGGCTCAATGAAAGTCAGACCACTTGAGATAAATTCTGCATTAGCTTTAAAAATTCTTGTTAAAGTCTGTCTTTCACAGACCTCGGGAACACATAAATCACACAATATCATGCACGTTGACACTATTTCCCAAAAAGGAAACACAACACCAACCTTCTCTTGACTTTTCAGTGCTGCTGTGGCTTAAACAAAGCTCTCAGGGACTAGAGTGCTGGTTAATATCGTGTTTCTTCATCTCTTTGCTGGGAGTTTCTCAAGTTCTGCAATCAGCTGGTCAAAAGCCAACTAGAGCTGCCCAATTCATGCTGGACTTTCCTAATTCTAAGTTCTTACACAACTCGCTGCCTAGCCTTTGAAAGTACACTGCCTTAGCTGCCACCATGAGGAAAGCTGTATTCTGCCTGCAACCTTGTCTCATCTCTGAATAGCTAGAAAGTAGGACTGACCATTTAAGGAAAAAGAAGAACATGACCCAGCGTATTTTCCTGAGGTTCCCATATTTTTGCTCTAGAATCTTTATAATGTATTCTATAAAGCCAAGAAATTTTTTATTATTTTCTTCCTTTCCTTTCCTTCCTTTCCTTTTTTTTTCTTTCTAAAACAAGGTCTTCATTAGAGAATGATCATTCTGAAATTCAATTTGCTTTATCTTTTAGAAACTCATCCTTTCGATCACAAAAAATAAAGCAAAATGGATAGGTCTAAACTGTAAGTACCCTGCATAAGGTTTGTTGGCACTAAAGTTACTAAGAAACTTCTCCACTTATAAGAGTGCTTCCTATATTTTTGGTTAAGTTAAATACACAGAATAATAAGCAGCCCCTAACATACTTGTACATCTTTATGCTGGAACACTTTTTTTTGCCTTGGAATACACTGTCTTGTCATGTTGAAGAAGAATGACTAGGATTAAGGGCAATGAATAGCAGGAATTCACTTGTATTTGGTGAGGCTGAAGATAGTGTAAAATGACCTTTTCAGTCTTTTCATTTTTATCTGTTACTAGGTTAGTAAAACAAAACATCTAAAGGAATAAATAGAGAGTGATAAATTTAATATATATCCCTGCTTGAAGGAGGAAGTCTCCCTTACATACATTACCAAGCATAGTTGGCTATAAGAGAGACACCCAAACTCTATGTATAAACACGCTTTATCTCCAACTGCAAATATAGAAACCAGGGAACCATCTATGCTGTGTGTGATTTCTTGGCCTCCTTAGTAATAATTCTATAAGACAGCGCACTGCTGAGTGATAAGGGAGGGAATGAAATATAAATTCCATACTAAACTATTGGCTCAAATTCTGTCTTCTTAGAATACCCAGCCGCAAAATATGTCACTAACAGGATTCCACATTTGAACAATATATTCTTCCACCTTTCCTATGATCTATGAATTTGATCTATGAATCTATGGTGTGCATCTAAGAACTTCATGTGCAACAAAGAATAAAATAAATGATGACTATATTTAAAGCATAGTAATAGAGAAAGAATAACTTAAATTTATTGAAAAGTATTGGGAAACTATAAGTTTTATTAACTCATTTAATTTTCCAAATAACTCTGAGGAAGATAGCACTATTATTCCCATTTTACAGATGAGAAAACTGAGACACAGTGGGTAATTTGCCCAGGGTCATGGTGAGCTGAAATCTGAATCCAGGCCATCTGACTTTGTATGCAATTAGCCTTTCCTGTTGCCTCCACATCCATGACATAACCTTTCTGTTAGCTCTTCAACTCAGACACAGTATAAGGAAACAAAACATATTTTTTTTTAAGGAAACAAAATGTATTTTATTAGCTTAGCTTTTATTCTATTGCTGTATATCTTAAAATAATTAATTTATAAACAAATGTATGTTGCAGGTTTTTAAATGTTATTTTTCTAATAAGGTGTTACCAATTTTAAACTTTTTGCTGAAATATTAATAGATCTCAACCTAAGCTTACCATTTACTTCCCATGATGCTGCTTTTTAAAAACTTACGTGTTAGGAGACAAGTAAGTGTAAATGTTGATTAAACAAGCTCTATAAAATCCTGTTTCTTAGGGCACTTGTTTTGTGAAGAAATGCTCATCTTTCAAAAAAGATAATAAGCATTAGTTTAGAATGTATATTTTATCACAAAGTTTCACTTCTAAAGAATAACTAAGGGACTTCCCTGGGGTCCAGTGGCTCAGACTCTGCATTTCCAATGCAGGGGGCTCGAGTTCAACCCCTGGTCACGGAACTAGATCCCACATGCCACAACTAGAGATCTCGCATGCCGCAACTAAGACTCAGTGCAGCCAAATAAATAAATAACTTAAAAGAATAAGTAAAAATCATAACCACCGAGAAAGCATTGTTAAATGAATATATTAAATACTTCATAAATTTCATTGGGAAAATCCCATAGTGGTTCTTGCTGAACACCCATTTAAAAGAGTAATTTTAACTTCCTTGGTTATCTCAAGGAATAGATAAAGAGAATATATAATAATATATATATAAAGAGAATGCTTTTCTTTTGGTGAACACAGAAAAAAATTGGTTCAAAATCAGGATTCACACTTTATCCCACACAGTAAGGCTATAGGTCTCATAAGTGATTTAAAATAAAACTGAGAAATGTCTCTCTTTAAAATATCGAGGGAAATTTCTAAAAAGGTAAGCACGATATTTAAATATTTTAATGTTCAAGGCCAGATTTTAATTCATGATGATCCATAAATGGAAGGAATTGTGATTTAAATGAACAGTGCCAAAAGTATCTATAAATAGAATCTGGTACCAAAAGATGATAAACATATACGAGTTACAGTATTTTGAAGTCTAGGTATATACACAGGAGATGCATGTATATTCACATATATATATACATACACACACACACAGTCTGTATATGTCCCCCTTCGTATTTCCTTCTTGAGGTGTACATTATCTCCACAATCAAGTATATGAGCATAGTTACAATCACTTGTAATTTTTCTGTGCTCGTTAAACTATGAAGACCTTTCTTGAGAAATTTTTGAGATAAAAAGCTATTAACTGCATTTATAGTTGTTTGTCTTAATTTTATACTAATCTATATGTTCTCTCGTGCTCATCATTAGAAATCCAGAGCCAAAACTGTTCGTAGAACATCCATAAGATGCATGGCATGGAACAGCTTCAGAGCCAATGGGTGTTTAGGATAATGCCTTGTACCTGGTCACTTTCATAAAATTGTTCTGAATTTAAAGAGGTAAACCCCATTCTGTGCATGCGTGCGTGCTCAGATACTTCAGTCCTGTCTGACTCTTTGCAACCCTATGTACTATAGCCTGTCGGACTCCTCTGTCCATGGGGATTCTCCAGGCAAGAATACCAGAGTGGGTTGCCATGTCCTTTTCCAGGGGATCTTCCCAACCCAGGGATTGAACCTGCGTCTCCTGCATTGCAGGTGGGTTCTTTACCCTCTGGGCCACCTGGGAAACCCAAACCCCACTCCAAAAAACCCTAATTCTAATAGAGCACCAAAAGATCCAAACAAGAGGGAATCACTTCTAAAAGGTATGGCCCAGGAAATCACCGTGAAAGGGGAAGCCACTGTTGTGAGTTTTAAACAGTGGACAAAGTCTCTTCAGGAAAGGGGAGGAAAAGTGTTCCAGGCAGGAGGGCACAAAATGGGCAGAGGCGGGGCACTGAAACGCACGTATGTAGGTGTTTGGAGAAGGGCCCAAAATCTGACCTATCTGAAGCAGAGGGACATTTGTTGTTGAGTAGTGGGAGCTGAGACTGGAAAAGTTAAGTACGTGCCAGATGATGGAAGGTTTTCAAAATACCCAGCCTAGGTGTTTGGCAGTGACTAGAAGTCGAAGAAGATAACTGAGGAGTAGAAGAGACAAGCATAGGAAAATTAACCCCGCAGTCATGGGGTAGTGGGGGGGCTTCCCATGTAGCTCAGTGGTTAAGAATCCACCTGCCAAGCAGGAGATGAGGTTGGATCCCTGGGTTGGGAAAATCCCCTGTAGAAGGAAATGACAATCCACTCCAGTATTCTTGCCTGGGAAATCTCATGTACAGGGGAGTTTTGTGGGCTACAGTCCATGGGGTGGAAAAGAGTCAAAGACACAACTTAGCGACTAAACAACAGCGTGTGCAAGGTGGTCTGCATGGTAATGAGGGGCAGAAGTGGAGCAGAACTGTCATGATACAAACCAGACCCTGGATGAAGGGAATAGATCTTACGGCGGTGGAGACACAGCAGTGAAATCTTTCATGGTGAAGGGGAAAGGGCTGACTCCAAAATAACAACGGAAATGTGAACTTGAATGAACAGAGAACACAATCTATGCAGTTGATTGTTCATATACTGGAGGAAAGCACGTGCTCTAACCTGAGCTATTTTTGATTCTCAAGGGTAAACTTACAGTCATGAAGACAATGATACTCAAAACTCAGTCTATCAGGAAACATGGCTTTCACTCAGAGGCCAATGCTGTACTCCGTTATCCTCACACTGTTCCACTAACTCCAAAAGAAATTACCCGCCTCCAAAATCTACTAATGGCAGATTTTGGCAGTACACGTACATTTGCAAGCCAGCAGTGTGACCCTTCCTAAGATAAAAACAAGAAAAATGTAAAGAGTTTAGTTCAGATTTTTCAAAACTCTTTAAAGACAAAGATGCTGCATCTCCACTAAAGTATTAGAAGTTTCATTCTCTGACACCAAGTTTCAACAGGGTGCATTTTGCACTGTTACATTCATTATACATGATTAGATGCATTTACTTTGTAAACTAATGGCACAATCAGAGTCATGAAATATAATACATACTTAAATGATGTACTGTTTCATTTTTCTGAGCATATGATATATAACCTTTATTTAGTTTTTCTTAAAATGGGAACATTTACTGGAAGAGTTGATACACTCTGGTCAACAATGTGTTCAAAACTGGCCTTGGGTAAATTATTTTTCTAAAGTTGACAAAACAGACTCAAATGGTTTTTTAAATGTGCATTTGTATCTTCTTTGAAATTATCCTTGGTTTAGAATATTCATTCAAACAATCATGTTCACCTAGAGGAACAAACTTCCTATGCGAATCCAACCCAACTACAGACACAAGTTATCAACTAACCATGTCACCAATGTGCAGCCATAACTTTTGTCAGAGGCAGTGTGACATTGATCACTCTAAGCAATTCTGATAAAACTGCAGGGCAACTCCCGGAAGCACAGACAATACAGCAGATGAAAAGAGGATGTCCTTCACACTATGGTGAACACATTCATTCTCAAATATGTGCAACTTAAGAAAGAATTTTTCTAATACACTCAATTTGAGTTTTAAAAACCAAGATCTACTTATCTGTATACAAGCAATTACTCAAAAACCACACACACAAAATAACATTCTCCTGCATAGTTTACATTCAACAACTGCAAAAGCAGTGATTTGAAACCAGGCCTATCTTGTGCCTAGTCAGAAGCGCTTGGGGTGACTGTAATGTAACGAGGTCAGAGCTAGCACAAGGTGTACCAGTGAAATCAGAGAAGCGGCCGGGCGAAGGAACAGCAACACAAACACACAGGGGACTTCCCTCTCATTCACCACACGAGCTGCTCAGCGAGTTTCATTACATGAAAGTGCTTTTGCTTCTAGGGAAAATATCCCCTCCATCGGTTAGCCAGCCTCACTGTGAAAGAACTGTGAAGTTGTCCTTTGTCAGGTTTCTATTACCTGCCAGAAAATGATAACTTGGCAGAAACACTTTGATGGCTATTAAAGCATCATAACGATCTTTGTGTTTAAAAAGCGATCGGGTAATTCTGAGAAAGAGATGACTTTCTGATTCTTTAAAAAAAACAATTCAGTGATTGTCCTCAGTTTCAAATGTGTTATCAGGTAGTGGAACAGTGAGACTCAAAGGAAACAGACAACACAGAGTCGGAGAGAGCGCTCTTCTTGTGGAAGCAGAAATGTCTTAAGAGAGTTAAGTAGCTGGGCATTTCGGTCTTACCTGACTGGCAGGCAGCTCGTCTAAACCAAAGGTACGTCCTTTACGGAGGTAGCTTATCCTTTGAAGAACCCAGTGGCTTGCCCCACAGCCCAAGAGAGACTGGAGTCCTGGAAAACCATCCAGCCCAAAAGAATACAGAGGAAAAAGCTTTTCCCACTTTCTTTCCTAGGACTAGCCAATAGCTGAAGTCATGCAGGAAACGGGGTAGAAGAGGAGGGAAAGCGGCTCCTTCTCCCTGAAATCCCGATCAGCAGCAATTGGAGGCTGTTGTATCTCTCCCACCCAGACTTTTGTTTAAAAGTTTTTTCAACTGTTGCTAGGTGTTGTTGGGTTTCTGAGATTAGGTTTCTCGTCTTCTGCCCCCTTCACAGCTCTGTCAGAGCTATGACTTTGTCGAGGAGCTGAGCTCGCGTGTGCTATATTTAACCAGTGTTCTCAGCAAGTCAAGCCTGTCAACAGCTGAGGAGTTTGGAGCCGGCTCTGCTCAGTTCCTCGGCAGCCGGGTTATCAGTGGATACGGCTCTGCTCGCCCCGGAAAAGATTGCGGGGAAACGGCAGACCCTTTTAAGGACTGCTGCTCATGACACAGACGTAATTATTGCTGGAAGCCCTTAAACGCCGAGTGTGATTTGGAGCTCAGGTTTTTAAAATCAGAAAAGAAGCAGAGGCAGTTGCCTCGAGCAGAGCAATTTACCAAAGCAATATTCTCCTCAATTAGGCTTTCTGAGATCAACCTTCTTGGATAGAAAAGTCTTTAAAAAAAAAAACTGTAAGGCGATTGTTGGGGAAATTCACGGTAAGAGATCGGTCCCAAGCAATTTTTTACATTGATGTGTTACATACACACTTAAATTGCATCCATAACTGTCATAGCAGACGTAATCAGCTTTTATACCTGACTGTTATTAAGGTAGTTTTATCATAAAGGGATGTCTGTAACATAACGTTTTTGAAAGGAAAATCTTAGCATTCTTCTTGAGATCATTCATTCAAAGCAAGAAATGGAGAAGGCTCCAGGAAAACCAGGACTTGAGACACCCCTGGTTGTCCACAGCCTTGTCTGATCATTAACCCTCAAGTCTCCAAGAGTGGTCACTTCTACCCAGAACTCCAAAATGAAGAATGCCTTCAGATATTTTTATTTGCTTTATTCTATGTCAGAAAATAACATGAATCTGTCAAGATTAAGAATCATGAAAAAATGTGTTTAAGGCTATTCTCGGAAATGGCTAATTACCCATGTGGAATTAACAGTAAGAGGAGCTAAGAGAAGGAAGGGAGACACACACACACACACACACACACACACACACACACACACACACCCCATTATTGGCTAACACACAAGAATATTGCCCTGACCAAAAAAAAATCTCATCAATATCACTAAAAATGTTGACCCCTTTCCTAAGACAATTTTATCAGTTTAAAGGTATCCTTTCTTTTGACATGGAAACTAAATTTGGACCAAGGAGGCATTTAATATTTTAAGTACTACATACCTGCAGCAAGAGGCTTATATGCTGGAGAACCCTAATGTCTGTCTGGGAAAGGCTGCCACTTTTCACAAGGGGTGTGTGTATCCTTCTTTTTAAAGAAATGACACTCACCTTCAATGTTAGCTGATCCCACACCTCAACCTATTAGAAAATGTCTCAGCTGTTCCCATGCCATCCACCTCACTAACAGCATTCATCTTCTCTCCCTAATTTATTTAGTACTATTCACATATAAAATTTATTTAGTACTTTTACTACATTTATTTAGTACATATAAACACATTATTTAGTACATATATTTAGTACTAATTCCTTTAGTACTACTTACTACATTATGTAGTACTATTTACTACATATAAAATTTATTTAGTACTATTCACATAAAAAAAGCAGAGACATTAGTTTGCCAACAAAGGTCCCTATAGTCAAAGCTATGGTTTTTCCAGTAGTCATGTAATGTGAGAGTTGGACCATAAAGAAGACTAGACACTGAAGAATTGATGCTTTTAAACTGGTGTTGGAGAAGACTCGGGAGTCCCTTGGACTGCAAGGAGATCAAACCAGTCAATCCTAAATGAAATCGATCCTAACTATTCATTGGAGGGACTGATGCTGAAGTTGAAGCTCTAATAATTTGGCCACCTGATGCAAAGAACCGACTCACTGGAAAAGACTCTGATGCTGGGAAAGATTGAAGGCAGGAGGAGAAGGGGATGACAGAGGATGAGATGGTTGGATGGCTTCACCAACTCAATGGAGAGGAGTTTGAGCAAGCTCTGAGAGATGGTGAAGGGCAGGGAAACCTGGCATGCTGCAATCCATGGGGTCACAAAGAGTCAGACACAACTGAGCAACTGAACAACAACAATGTATAAAATTACGTTTGTTCAGATTCTTAGTACTTCTGGGTCTGGGCCAACCTTGATTTTTTTCTTAAAGACTTCTCTTAAGATGAAAGCATTCTTATCAACTATACTACAATGGGAAAAAAAGATGAAAGCATTCTTACAAGAAATTAACTTCCAGAACGCTAATGGATCTTTCAGAGATAATCTATCCACATCCCCTAATAGGAAGTGGAAGTGAGCAACAGGGCTATGAGACCGTTTAGAACCACTAGGAGAACTTTGTGAAAAATTACAAAGGGGTGGGCTGTGGGGAGATCATTGTTCGAAAAATGCCCACATCCTACACATACCCCACGTGCAATAGCCCCCAGTTCCCTAAAGAGGACTTGGCGAATGTATATTTCATACCTCCTGGGAGTTCACTTTACCAATTTCCCCAGTCCAAAAGGAAGCAGAGAAGGAAGTTAGCCAAAGCCAAGAAAAACAGGGGCAATAACCCACTTTGCCTTTATGGTCTAGATACTTCCATTATGAGAGGGATATTTATTTCTTCCTTAACTATCCAAACAATTACAGGTTTTAGTGGGGTCTTCTTCCTTTTCTTATGAAAACCTAGTCCCCACTGTTGTTCTCTTTAACCTTTGGGCTAGCTGTCCATTGTCCGCTGTTTATTTTTAAAATGTGCTGAGATGCAACAATATAGAGTATTTCATATAATTAGATACTGTTGCTACCTTCAGATCATGTTCTTTAATTATGGCAGCATGTGTGCTGGTCTGACACGACTGAAGCGACTTAGCAGCAGCAGCAGTGTGCTGGTCTGACTTGGAACTTCAACATCATCAGTCTCTCTCATTTTTCACACAGACAGACTCACACACACACACACACACTCTCTCTCTCTCTCTCTCTCTCTCTCTCTCAAGTGAATCTATTTTGAAGCCTTCCCACCCACCCCCTGGGAATGATTATTCAGACAAAAGCATTTCCTACATTATCCACAGAGGAAGTAGTGCCATTAGGAACTATTAGAAATTTCTATTTTGTATACAGTCAACAAGGAACTGATTTTTCAACACATATTGTTAATGTATTACCATTCAGCTGCATTTTTTCCCAGTCTTAAGTGTGAGCATTCTGAGAAGCTCTGATAAACTTACAACTAAAGCTGAATTTCCCAACTTCAAGAATGAATTGTGATGAAACTTCTTGATAAGAAGATAGATTAATGTTATCAGTGAGAAAAAAAGCAGATGAAACAAAGGAGTTGGCACATTACGCCTACAACCATTTCTAAAACCAAAATTTACCACATGGTTCATTTTAAGAGGCACAGTGATTTTTAAGTTAAAATTTTATGTTATTTAATATATGCAGTGAAGAGAAAAATAGACCTTGACTTGGAAACAATGTTCAGGGCAACTGGGGGTTGGGGAGTACAGCTCACAAGGGGACTTTCCAAACATGGCCTGTACCACATACTGGCTGGTTTAAGACTGGAATATAAGCTCCCTGAGAGCACAGAATGTTTCCTGTTTGTTCCTTACTGAATACTCAAACACCTAGAGTCCTATGTTCAATAAATAAGGATGATTGAAAGAGCAAGCGAACATACAAAAGATTAAAGAAAAGATGGAGAAAACTTTAAAGGATATTATCTATAAACTTACAGAAAATGCATTCTGGGCTCTTTGGGCAGAGTTGTGTCATTATGAGCTGCATGTTCAAAGTTGTAGAAAGAAAGACTTATAAATTAATTATTTCAAAATTTTTAAATTTCAAGGAAAAGCAATAGAATTCAAGATAATAATAAAAATACCCATGCAGAGTTCTAAGCCTACCTAGCATACACACACCTATTTAAATCTGCTAATAACCCAGTGAGGTGGGTATTATTATTACCCCTCATTTTACAGATAAGAAAACTGAGGCATAGAAATATTAAGTAACTTGTCCAAGGTCACAAGTTAGTATTTGAACTAGGGAATCTGGTTCCAAAAAGTTGTGGCTTATTCTTATCAGTCACTGAGAGTCAAAACATATAGACTTCTCTATATTGTACCTGAATGCTTCTGAGAAAAAAAAAATACACGTAAAGCTTCACAGCTTTGAGGCAGATAGAAAAAAATGGCATAATTTCATGATCAGCATAGTAAAATAAAAGTTTATTGGAACTGAAGTCTTGTTGAATACCAGAAAAGAGAAAATTGGACTGAAAAGAAGATAATTGCTTTGAGGGGAAAAAAAAGTCTATTTTTAAGCAAAGGATATGAGCTGTTCAGTATTCTCTCTAAAACAAACAATGCGTGATGAATGAGTTCACTGCTCAGTGAAATTCTAAAACTGCATTCTAAAAATATAATTCTGGTCTATGATTTGATAAGCTATTGAAAAATGTTTATGAGCTATGCATTCACAACCAAAACTTCTCAAAGACAAGAATAATGGGGATGGAGGGATTATTATACACTAGCTAGTTCTTTGGTATCAAAATGATATTCTGATACATTTGCTATGGTCAGGTTTTGCTATTTTCAAACAGTTGCATTTTCTGTTAATCTAGCTATGCTTCTATTTAGATTTTATAAAACTTTAAAAGATATAGTACTGATACATATATTGTAGTATATACATTTATAATAGAATAACTACTTTGTCCCACTTACAAATAAAATAGTGTCACATCTACATATATTCGTAAAATTATTCAACTAAATTATTTTCCCAATAGTTTCAGAAACAAAGAGAGGTAAGACTGAGTTCTAAAAGTTACAAGATAATATTTTTGCACTGGATGAAGCACAGGCTGGAATCAACATTGCTGGGAGAAAGAGCAATAACCTCAGATATGCAGATGACACCACCCTTATGGCAGAAAGTGAAGAGGAACTAAAGAGCCTCTGGATGAAAGGAGAGAGAAGAAGCTGGCTTAAAATTCAATATTCAAAAAACTAAGATCATGCCATCTGGTCCCACCACTTCATGGCAAATAGATGGGGAAACAATTAAAACAATGACAGACTTTATTTTCTCGGGCTCGAAAATCACTGCAGATGGTTACTGCAGCTGGGAAATTAAAAGATGCTGGCTCCTTGGAAGAAAAGCTATGACCAACCTAGACAGCATATTAAAAAGCAGAGACATTACTTTGCTGACAAAGGTCTGTCTAGTCAAAGCTATGGTTTTTCCAGTAGTCATGTATGGATGTGAGAGTTGGACCATAAAGAAGGCTAAGTGCCAAAGAATTGATGCTTTGAACTCTGGTGTTGGAGAAGACTCTTGAGAGTCCTTTGGACTGCAAGGACATCAAACCAGTCCATCCTAAAGGAAATCAGTCCTGAATAGTCATTGGAAGGACTGATGCTGAAGCAGAAGCTCCAATACTTTGGCCACCTGATGCAAAGAAGTGACTCACTGGAAAAGCCCCTGACGCTGGGAAAGATTGCAGGCAGGAGGAGAAGGGGACGACAGAGGATGAGATGGTTGGATGGCATCACCCACTCGCAGACATGAGTTTGAGCAAGCTTTGGTAGTTGGTGACAGACAGGGAAGCCTGGCATGCTGCAGTCCATGGGGTCGCAAGGAGTCAGACATGACTGAGCGACTGAACTGAACTGAGCAAAGTAAGCAGTTTACATGCATGTATTAGACACTAAAATCCCTACTTCCCTTTTTATGTGCTTGAAAGTAGGTTAGTAGAACTTAACCCTGAGAATTACTACAGGACCATAGTCTGCATATGCATACAGTTCACAAGCATCTTATTTTTTGACAAGGTCAGATAGCATTTGCCTGAGTGTACTTGCTTCTTCTTTGCCTATTCTAGAGTCACCCCCCACTGTTGCTTTAAATCTCAGTTGTAATGAATAAATTTTAACAAATTTTTTTAACGGAATTTCCTCTCCAAGAAATAGACACAGAATAGGAAAACCAGTGATTGAGGGCAACAAAGCCATGCAGAATAATGCGCTTTTCTCCATAAAGCTTATGGGTTTTTATATATACACACTTTGTAGATAATTATAGTTAACTGGAAAAAAAAAAAAAGAAAGAAAGAAAGCACAGTAGTTAAGACCTCTGACTCTGGAGTCAGCCAAAGCTTGTTTGAATTAAGACTACACTGCTTTATTACCTGTGTGAACTTAGCAAATTGTTTTATTTTACACAAGCCTCCTTTTCCCATTCTATAAGATTAATAAAAGAAGTTAAGACTGTTCACAATAAGCAAACACTGCTGCTGCTGCTGCTGCTGCTAAGTCACTTCAGTCGTGTCCGACTCTGTGCGACCCCATAGACAGCAGTCCATGAGGCTCCCCCGCCCCTGGGATTCTCCAGGCAATAACACTGGAGTGGGTTGCCATTTCCTTCTTCAATGCGTGAAAGTGAAGTTGCTCAGTCGTGTCCGACTCTTAGCGACCCCATGGACTACGGCCCACCAGGCTCCTCTGTCCATGGGATTTTCCAGGCAAGAGTGCTGGAGTAGGGTGCCATTGCCTTCTCCGAAGCAAACACTAGAAAGTCTCTAAATGCTTTCCACAATGGAATGGTTACCTTGTGGCACAGTTGCACAACAGCATGCTATACAGTAATGAGGAGGAACATGTAAAAATACAGAGAAATCACTTGAGCAAAATGTTACGTGAAAGGAGCCAGACCCCAAATAGGAAGTGCCCTGTGTGAGCCCATACATACCAAGTTCAAAGACAGGAGCTGGAATGTGAGATAGTAGTTACCCTTGGGAGGTGGGGACACAGCTGGAAATGGACAGGGGGCCTTCTGTAGCACTGCTGATGTTCTAGATGTACCAGTACGTTCAATTTGCAAAAACTTTGAGCTGTACACGTATGATTTTTGTATTTTTTGTCTGAATTTAGTAAAAAAATTTTTAAATTAAAAATAATTTTAACTATATAATTCCTAAAAGTTCATATTGAAATATTTACAGATAAAATAAAATGATATCTGGAATTTCCTGCAAAACAATGCAGTGTGAGGGGAGGAAAAGAAGTGGGGAGAGGCTAATGAAACAAGGCTGGCCATAATCTGACAGTTATTGAACTGTGCAATGGGTATTCATCACAGCATTCTCTCTACTCTCACACTCAAGTTTAGTATAATAAAATGTCTCAAAATGGTGCTTAAATGCTAGTTATTCTTTTCATTATTAATATTAATGTGACTGTCATCTTAAAATATCTCTGTGAACTGAACGCTTTGGACCCAAGTGAGTCTTTACTTGGAAAACACATGGAATTCTCCTGATGTCATGAGCTAACTAAGAAGACAACTGGATTAATATTAAAGACACACTATTAGGGACTGAGATCAAAAGTTGAAAGAGAAAAGAGCAAGGAAAGTAAAAAAAGTCCTGCCTGAGGCAAATTAGTCCTTAAACCACTGGGGAAACAGGCTTCATTCTTGCTTTCATCAACATAGGGATTTGCCTATCTGATAATGAAAGAGAAAACTGTGAAGAAAGTAAGATGCCGAGGCTTTAAAAGCTGTAGGCCAATAGACGTGGTTACTAACAGGAAATTTCATTACAAGGGTGAAAGACTCAGGGTGAACAATGCTCAGAAATACTTAAAATCGATATCCATTTATAGCTGAGCAGGCCCTCATGTGCATAATATTTGCATTCTTTACCCCTTTCATCTGAAAATGTGGTAATAATTCATCTGGGAGAGCTGGAACAAACAATCAGGGATAGGAAAGTGTTTTGAAATGATAAAATAACTAAAACTTTTGTACCTCAAAGCTTTCCTTTTAGACACCTACCTTGATGACTATGAGGTAAGTCAACCATATGATGAAATTATGAAGAAAGTTCTTTAAATGCCTAGTATCAAATAAATATAAAAATCTGAATCTACAGAATGCAGAAATCAAAATCACTAGGTAGAGTGAGATCATAAAAAAGAAAATGAAAATCCTAAAGCAATTGTTTTTTAAGGCAAACTTAACTCTATACCTGAATTATAGATTCCTTGGTTATCCCTCAGTCATGTCTGACTCTTTGCAGCCCCATAGGCTATACAGTCCACAGAATTCTCCAGGTCAGAATACTGGAGTGAGCAGCCTTTCCCTTCTCCAGGGGATCTTCCCAACCCAGGGATCAAACCCAGGTCTCCCGCTTCGCAGGCGGATTCTTTACCAGCTGAGCCACAGAAAAGTCCAAGAACGCTGGAGTGGGTAGCATCTCCCTTCTTCAGTGGATCTTCCGACCCAGGAATTGAACCAGGGTCTCCTGCATTGCAGGCGGATTCTTTACCAACTGAACTATCAGGAGAGCCCAATTATAAATTCCTTGTAGAATTTTTAGCCATAAAAATAACATTGCAGAAGAATATTATTTAATGAATCAGAAAGAAATTCCCCAAATTTAAGTGAAAACAACAGATAATAAAATAGCATTAATGAATTATTGTATTATCACATGGCAGTAGATATATTGAAAATAAGTATGATATAGATATAAATATTCCATCTCAAACCATGACATGTATTTCTACGAAGTACATACATATTATGTATATATGTGTATGTATATTTATATCTGAAATACATAAATGACAATAATTGTAATCACCTTTTCCTACATTTTTTATTTTTTTAATTGGTGTTTTGTTTTCACAGTAAAAAAATAAGATTACTTAAAATTATTTTTCATTGGTGATTTTCCAGTATTTTGTTGAGGTGGGACTTGAAGACCTCTGTTTGGTATGACTTGCCTTTCATGTTACTATTCAGGATTTCAATAAACCAGCCCTAGAATAACGTAATGATTGAACAAAAGAACACAGCTGACTTTTGCCTGGTGTGGGTCTGGCATTCATTAATTGAGTTCCTTTCAATATTTGCTCACAAATAAGGAAAAGAAAAAGGTCATATTTTCATGATTCTCCAAAATGAACTACAGTTGCTTTGCGTGCTTTCTCTACTTTATTATCCTCACAAATGTCTTCATTCTTCATACCATTACATCATTCCGTTTGCTTCTCTAACTTTCTCCCATGACATTTTCCCTCTGAGCCATAGATTGTGTCTGGGCTCTGCCTGGACATTCTGCATGGTGCCAGGAGGAAATATTTTCTGTTTTGGGGCTTACCTGAGCAAAGGTTCCAGCCATTGCACTGCCATAGACTGAGGGCGACTGGGGACAGAGAAACACTTTTTGCTCTTCCCCAGCAATGTCTGGAATATGACATCACTATCTGAATATGTCTCATGGTAGACAGAGCCCTGGGAAAAAGGACAATTTGCTCTGACTTCAGCTAGTGAATGATGTTTTTTAAGTGACTTAATCCCTCTAAGCCTGTCTCTTCCATGGGCAAGTGGAGATAATGGAGTTTCATCTGCACACCCCACCACCACTTGGTACCCTCCACCACTGTGCCAGTCACATCACACGAGCTAACGGTGACCCAGTGCCCTAAGAGTGGGCACAGAGCACAAGCGGGAACAGGGGCTCGCCGCCGTCTATTCCCACTACCTAAAAGCATTTTCATTGCCTGAAATCACTTTTGTTAACTAAAATGTGTTCCTTGTTAGAAGCTTTGTTTCTAACATAAACATCTTCTTTACAAAACATAATTTACTGCCTAGGGTTTTCTGTAACTTTCTAAACTGTTGCCATGTAAAAATAGGAAATCAGGAATGTTTGTTTTTCAAAACTGTTGATCAAATTAGTTGTAGCCTTGCTTAAGGGGAGAAAAAAAAAAAGTTACAGTTTCCAGGCCAAATTTTGCTCCTTTATGCCAACAAATAGTATTCTAATCCTCTGTCTGCGTGTGCTTAGAAACCTTGTCATCTGTAAAGCAGGTGCATCTGCAGGTACATTTGACTGACAGCCTTTGTCAGAAAATGAATGCATGCGTCATGGAAGCGGTGGACATAAGCCACGCACCCGGTCTCCGCGCCTCCAGATGTTTTCAGATCGTAGACAGCTAGAGGGAATGAGGGGACAGGCTTTGAGGAGGGAGCTGACAGTGAGCAGCGGCAGAGCCATAGCTTATCTCGGTGCCAGCTCAGACCTGCGGGCAAGAAGGCGGTCCAAATGAGACCAGCCTCCTCAAGAACACATGGCCTCTATATTTGCCTTTGTGGACTTCGATCATCGTTTGCCATAGAGCTTATGTAATAATCAAATGGGGAGCATTTACTCTGAGGCATTTCCTTTGTGTGATGGTTTTTGGTTGAGAGCCTTTCTGTCCTCCTCCCCACCCCGCAACGGGACATTTGGCAACATCTGGAGACATTTTTGGTTGTCACAACTGAGGAATGTTACTGGCATCCAGTGGGCAGAGGCCAGGGATGCTGCTAAATACCCTACAATGCACAGGACAGCTGCCCAAAGCCAAGAATTATCCAGCCAGAGTGTCAATAGTACCCAGGTTGAAAAACCCAGCAAGCAGTAGAGGATTAAAGACAAGGATACAGAATGAACTGCCTTCAAGACCTTAGAGTCTGGCAGTGAAGATAAGGCGATATACAACAAAATAGGCAAAGCAAGAAGGGTTATAAAAACTAGACAGAAAGATTACTTCAAACTTCAGGGGTCAGAGGAAACTTTGAAAAAATAAAACTGTAAATATCCATCTTAACATTCTGATAATAACTAAACATAAAAGAGTTGCTTATTTTTATAATTCTGTTTTCTGTAAGGATAAGTTAACCACCAAATACTTAGAGAAAATAAGCCCTCTGTCCCTGAAACTGAGCTTCCCTGGTGGCTCATACGGTAAAAGCATCTGCTTACAATGCGGGGGACCCGGGTTTGATCCCTGGGTCAGGAAGATTCTCTGGAGAAGGAAATGGCAATCCACTCCAGTACTCTTGCCTGGAAAATTCCATAGATGGGGGAGCCTCATAGGCTACAGTCCGGGGGATTGCAAAGAGTTGGTCATGACTGAGTGACTTCACTTTATTCCTGAAACTACATTAAATTCCCTGGAAAAATGAGTAAAACAGAGTCACCATTCTCTGGCGCTCAGAGTAGAGTTACATCTCCAAATGCATGTTAACATTATCAAGATTCATTTCTCCAAAGAGATCATGAGAGCAAATTACGTACAAACACTGTGTGTAGCACAAAACTTAGGCAGGCAATGTTCCTTCCCTTGTAGAACATATTATCTCTTGTGGGGAAGAGACAGAAATCAAACTAGCAAATGAATGATTTCAGCGTGTGCCTTCTATTTCTAAAAATATTAGACTATCCTCCAAAAATCCTGAAAATCTCCTCCAACAAAGCACCTAGAAATGCTAGCTAAAATATCACTAACAATCTTTTTGAAAACCAGCTGAGCATGAAAGGAACCATGGGAAACCAGTAAGTGCCAAAAACAAAGAGGGAAATGAAATCAAGAACAGGGAATGTAAACTGACAGTGAGATCCCTGGGGTTTGAGAAGGGGGGTGTATTAGTCTCAAAAACCAAGAGATCTTTTTTACTGAAATAGGATATGAAGCCCCAGATCTCTGAGATTAAGATCTGGAAGTGAGACCCCTGAATAAAGCTAGGACACTTGAACTTCAAAAAGAAAAATAAAAAGAAAATAGCAGACATAGGGAAATAAGAAGGAAGCTTATCCATCTTGGCCTGGGCTGGACAAGGGGAAAAAATAGCCCGTGCTGTGAGTTCATTACCATAAACCAGGTTTAGGTAGGTTTGATGAGCAAATGTATATCACTCAGGTTATCTGAGAAACCCCAATCCAAGATGTCACTGTAAGAAGTTCCAGATTGGTGATCCCCGCTGATTATCTGTCCATCCATGCAGCCCACCCTTGGGGCCAGCTACATACGTCCCTGCAGGGCTTGTCACAGAACATGGTCAGCACTATGTTGCCCCACCTCACATGCTTCCCATCCTTCCTCCTTCCTCTCATCTCTTAGTCTCACTGCCCAGGAATGATGCCTAGCAAGTACAGCTTCATATAGTCCTCATCTTGGGTCTTGCTTTCCAGGTTGCTGTCCAGTTGCTAAGTCATGTCTGACTCTTCATGACCTCATGGCCTGCAGCGTGCCAGGCTTCACTATCTCCTAGAGTCTGCTCAAACTCAAGTCCATGAGTGGCTCAAACTCGTGAGTTGGTGATGCCATCCAACCATCTCATCCACTGTTGCCCCCTTCTCCCTCCTGCCCTCAATCTTTCACCTTCATCAGAAGGCTGTTTTGTTCCTCTCCACTTTCTGCCATTAGAGTGGTAACATCTGCATATCTGAGGCTATTGCTATTTCTCCCAGCAATCTTGATTCCAGCTTGTGATTCATCCAGCCCGGCATTTCTCATGATATACTCTGTGTAGAATTTAAATAAGCAGGGTGACAATATACAGCCTTGACATACTCCTTTCTCAGTTTTGAACCAGTTCCATTTTGAGTTCTGTTGCTTCTTGATCAGCATACAGGTTTCTCAGGAGGCAGGTAAGGGAGTCTGATATTCCCATCCCTTAGAAAATTTTCCACAGTTTGTTGTGATCCAAACAGTCAAAGGCTTTAGCGTAATCAGTGAAGCAGAAGTAGATGTTTTCCTGGAATTCCAGGTAACCTGAGCGAAACTGAGGACTCTTGTAAGAGAAGGCTTATTTGAGGAACTGCTGCTTTAACCCGAGACCTGGAGGGTAAGAAGGCCATATGGACTATAGCAGGGAGAAGTAATCCATGTCCAAAGGCTCTCATGTGGACGAAAGCACAGAACCTTCAAGAAACATAAACCAGGCCACAGCAGGACAGAACATAGGAGAGAGGAGGCTGGAAAGCTACACTGAGTCCAGTCATGTAGAACAGAGGTCTCGGGCCTGGATCTGGTTCACAGCTGTGTGTGTGTGTGTGTGTGTGTGTGTGTGTGTGTGTGTGTGTGTGTCTGTGTGTGTGTGTGTGTTTGCACATGCATGTGTGTTTATTAGCTGCCAGAAGTTGAAAATAAGGAGATATTGCGTAACCCTCCAATTTGAAAGATCTGTCAGCAGTGGGCCTGTATTCTTACATGGCAACCGTCAGCTGGACCCAACCCTCAAGGTAATGGTTATCTCAAGACAAGGCCTGTGACCTCAAGTTTACCATTGTCCCAACCTAGCCTTTTTCATTCATTTGTGTTGCTAGCGTGGCCTCCATGGGAGGTTGAGTTTGTAGCTCCTAATTTAGAGCTTTATAGGTTATGGGTTTAAAAAAAAAAAAAAAGATTTTATTCTAAGACAAGGATAGTCCTTGAAGTATTTTAAGCAAGAGAATGATGTGATCTGATTTATATACACTCCATTCACTGTAAGGGGTCGGGGGGGGGGAGACTGGAGAGGACCAAAAATGGAAAAGAGGATACAAATGAGAAGACTATTGCAAGAATCTGGGTGAAAGATCACAGTGGCTTCAAATAGAGAGGTAGCGAAGGAAATGAATATGAGAAAATGGTTTAAAGGGTGTTTTGAAGGCAGAAAATATAGTGTTTGTTGACATATTAGATGCTGAAGATGAGAGAATCAAAAATGACTTGTATTCGGAACTCCCTGGCAGTCCAGCAGATGGGACTCAGCACTTTCACTGCAGGGCCTAAGTTCGATCCCTGGTCAGGGAACTGAGGTCCTGCAAGCAGTGAGGTGTGACCAAACAAGAAGCAAACCAAAAAACCAAAATGATTTGCACTGTGTTATGAACACTTTGAGCTGGAGTCACCCTTGATCCGGTCTCTTAGCTGACTATAAAAGTGGCAGCATCCCCTAGCTGACAGAGCTCAAGCTCAGCTCCCAGCAGGGCTGTAGGCGGCCCACGCGATGGCATTTCCTACACCCAACCGTCTGGCCCCACAGCCCACCTCCCGCTCTTCTTCAGAGCCTCTTGCATCTCAGCGGGCTCCACGGCGAGGCTGGCGATAAAACTTGTCAGCTGCATTGAGACACTCCTGAGAGCGACAGAAAGGTATATTATAATTACAGGGGAACACCTGGGGTAAACTAGGACAGTCTCAAACTGGGACACAGGGCAAGCCCACCAGTTCTCAAATTAGCCACTTTGCCTGTTCCCCTTTCAGAATTTCAAGAGCTCCTTGAACTTATTTACGCAACAACGGATGGGGGAGGGGTCTTTGGAAAAGCTAAACTTTGAGCATCCCACTAGGGACATTGCACAGCCAAGTTCAGTCTGTCAGGGCTGAGTCCCATGTTAGCTCAAAAGGCAATCGCCTTCAGATGATAATGGGAATAGCCTCCCACACAGCTATTTAACACAACCCCTCCTCTTCCAGGAAAGCTCCAGGAAGGACATGGCTCAGATGCCACATGTGTGTGTGCTAAGCTGCTTCAGTCGTGTCCGACTCTTTGTGGCCCCATGGACTGTAGCCTGCCAGGCCCCCCAGTCCATCAGATTCTCCAGGCAAGAACACTGGAGTGGGTTGCTGTGCCCTCCTCCAGGGTCTCTTCTCGACCCAGGGCTATAACTCAGTCTTTTAGTCTCCTGCATTGGCTGGTGGGTTCTTTACCACCTGCATCACCTGGGAAGCCTGGTATCACCGGATACCACCGGTGAAGCTATCTCCTCTTTACTATGGGAAAATTCTGTGACCCAGGTTTCCCAGATTTTCTTTCTAGTAAGTTAAATCACAGCTAAAGAAGCTGAGAAAACCCGCAATTTCAAAAAGCCTTGCAGTCATCCCTACCGTCTTACTAAAGAAGCCCAGTGCCAGCATCTCCTCCTGGAACGCTAGATCTCAAGACTCAGCTTTAGAAAGAGAAGACTTTGAATGAAAAACAATTTCAGGGAAGGGGTGGAAATGAAATGCATTGGCTTAACATTTGCAAAATAAAATAGCTAACATACAGCCATGTTCTGTGAGAAAGTACCTAATGCCCTTCAAAATTAAGATTCTTTACATAGACTTGATAAGCCAGATAAACAGATGCCTCCGTCAGATACTCTGTCAAGATTCAGCTGATCCTCAGAGGTCAAGGTTCAGCTGATTTTAGAACTGAGATCTTGTTCTAAGTACTCTGTGGTTCTCTGACCTTATCTTTGACAAGCCAAAAAGTAAATTTTTTAAAAAATTGAAGCATAGTTGATTTACAATGTTGTACTAATTTATGCTGTACAGAAAAGTGACTCAGTTATACACATATATATCTTTTTTTATGTTCTTTTCCATTATGGTTTATCCCAGGAGATTGAATATAGTTCCCTGAGCTACACAGATTTTCAGACATAGAGAATAGACTCATGGTTGCCGAGTGAGAAGGCGCAAAGGAGAGGGACTGACTGGGAGTCTGGGGTTAGTAGATGCAAGCTATTACATTTGGAATGGATAAACAACAAAAAGTATTTTATATTAGGTTTCCACTTAGGGCTTTGTTTACTCATTCAAGTATCTCAAACCTAAACTACAAGTTTTAATGTTTTAGAGTGGCATTAAATGGTTTTCCAAAATTGAGCGAGGATTATTAAAAGGTCCCCAAATCTTGTGATGTTTCACGTTTTAATGGGTTCTAGTGCCAGGCAGTGGCAACCACTGCATTTCATGTATATGGTTACTTTAGTTGACTTTGGATGACCCTGAGTAAAGAAAAGTTCTCTCTACCAATGTGCAGGTTTCCAAACAAAAGCAGAGAAGTACACAAATGCTGAGTAATCAGAGTTACGGAAGGACCAAATAAGAAGAGGCCAGGTGGAGTTTGTCTGGAAAGGTTTTATAATGCCTCTGTGATTAACAAACCTAAGGAAAACATCTGAAGCTTCTTTGAAATGCCAAGAATGAACTATTGGGGAACAACTGTGCTTCAAAGAGTAGCAAAGTATGTGAGGCCATATCTCATGGGGTAGGGGGAAGGAATTCTATACCCTCAATAAATTATTTAGAAAGGAGTAGAAGGTTGAGTTGGACAAATTTAGAAGAGCTTCTATTAATTCATCAACTCAAACTACTCCCTCCAAAGCCTAAATCCCTGGATTCCCAAAGGAAGGTCCTGGGACTTTGTGCTGCACACTGGATAGCCTCAGAAACGCGTTTCCAGATCAGATGGGACTTGAAGAAAGGAAACTGTATGGAAACCTAGATAGTTCTGAAAAATATCTTTAGATGCCTCCTATGTATGAAAAGGGGCTTAAGAAATGAAGTAAAGGTGGAAACATTCTGCTTTATAAATTATAATAACATTATCAACACACATTCGCTGAGTATCAACAAGGAGCAAGACTTGTTCCTAGAAACAAAAAGTTGTAAGTTTGTCCCTCTTATCAAGATATTTCATCTCACTGACGTGATAGACAGAGAATTAGAAGGCACACAATTGTCATAAAATCAACACAACAGAATTAGGACACAAGATCGTAAATATTCTTCTCTAATGCAAGAGCTTGGGAGGAAGACAAACTTTTTGAAAGGGTTCGTTAGTCAAAGACGTAGACAGATAACTATTAGACAACAAGTACACCACACACATAACAAAGACTAGCCATTTCTCAAATATTCATGATTGTGAGGACAGAAATTATGCAGGTGATTGAAATATACCTATGAGAGTCTCAAGTTTTATAGTTAAATTTCAAAAATCTCACACTTTCTTACATCACGTATCCATCTTCCCAAATCACACGGCCTAACTGGAGTTTCACCAATCACTTGAAACTAAAAATTATTTTATAATCACAAGGTGGTACCATCTGCAAGCTAGTGTCACTGGCAGAAAGAGCCTGGCCACCATTAAAAAGGCAAGAAGTGGGGGTTTCTCACTGGCCCATGTTTGTGGGGACCTATAATCTATAACTCAAGAAGCCCCCTCTGGCAGTCCCCTACATCTCAAGTCAGATAGAGTCACAGAAGCCCTCTCTGCTTCTAAGCTAATTAACTGACTGCTTGCCTCTCTTCCTCCTACTAAATAAACTCTACTTCTTTGATTGAAAAGAAGAGTGAAAGGGAAATGAATAAAAATCATCACAGGAAGTCCTACAATTCCATATATAATAAATTAAAAGAATAAGTACCCCCCCCCCAAGCTCCCAACAGCTCCACCCAAAGGCCAAGGGGCAAAAATCTGCTTTTCCACAGTCACCTTAATGCAACCTCCCCTCCCACCACCACACTCCATTTTCCTGCTTCCTTCATCACTGATGGAGCAGCAAGCAAGCAGTAGATGGAAGTCTTGCCACGTGTCACATACGCACCAGACAGCTGTTTGTGATTGGACGGTGAAAGATCGTCTTCCCCATTGCTGCTCTAGGAACCTATTGAGACCCGACGCTGGATTTCCATCAGGCTGACTGCAGAGCCATCTGCTCAGATCACTACAGAAGAGCAGAAGGCCCCTGGGAGAGTAGACCATCCCCCCTTCAAGGAACAGGCAGCCTGGGCCAGCACCCACCATCTGGGTAGCTTCAGTTCATTCAGTTCAGTCCCTCAGTCGTGTCCGACTCTGAAACCCCATGGAGTGCAGCATGCCAAGTCTCCTTGTCCATCACCAACTCCTGGAGTTCACTCAAACTCATGTCCATTGAGTCAGTGATGCCATCCAACTATCTCATCCTCTACCAGCCCCTTCTCCTCCCACCCTCAATCTTTCCCAGCATCGGGATCTTTTCCAATGAGTCAGTTCTTCGCATCAGGTGGCCAAAGTATTGGAGTATCAGCTTCAGCATCAGTCCTTCCTATGAATATTCGGGACTGATTTCTTTTAGGATGGACTGGTTGGATCTCCTTGCAGTCCAAGGGACTCTCCAGAGTCTTCTCCAACACCACAGCTCAAAAGCATCAATTCTCCGGTGCTCAGCTTTCTTTATAGTCCAACTCTCACATCCATACATGACTACTGGAGAAACCATAGCTTTGACTAGATGGACTTTTTTTGGCAAAGTAACGTCTCTGCTTTTTAATATGCTGTCTAGGTTGGTCATAACTTTCCTTCCAAGGAGCAAGCGTCTTTTAATTTCATGGGTGCAGTCACCATCTCCAGTGATTTCGGAGCCCAAAAAATAAAGTCGGCCACTGTTTCCATGGTTTCCCAATCTCTTTGCCATGAAGTGATGGGACCAAATGCCATGATCTTAGTTTTCTGATTGTTGAGCTATAGACCACCTTTTTCACTCTCCCCTTTCACTTTCATCAAGAGGCTCTTTGGTTCTTCTCTAGGTAGCTTAGAGCCCCAAAAGCAGCATTTTCTTAAAATATAGCTCCAGATTGTATGCCATTGCTTATGATCTGAGAACAGAATCCCTTCTGTGATATATCAGCAGACTGGGGACTTTCAGGCATTTTACTTTCTAGAATGGATTAAATGTACTTATTCTTATAATTGTGTATAGAATTGTAGAACTCCCTGTGGTGACTTTCATTCATTTCCCTTTCACTCTCTTTTCCAGTCAATGAAGCAGTAGAGTTTATTCAGTAGGGGGAAGAGAGGCAAGCACTCAGTTAATTAGCTAAGCCTCCATTCAAATATACGCTATTGAAAAAATCATTCCCAGGTGGTACTATTGGTAAAAAACCTGCCTGCCAATGCAGGAGACATAAGAGAGGCAAGCTCGATCCCTGGTTCAGGAAGATCCCCTGGTGGAAGAAATGGCAACCCACTCAGTATTCCTGCCTGGAGATTCCCATGGGCAAAGGAGCCTGGAAGTCTACAATCCATAGGGTCGCAAAGAGTCAGACACAACTGAAGCAACTTAGCATGCACATTGAAAAACCAAGACACTGAAGTCTACGAATGTACAAATATGAGTGAGAGCAGGGAAAGTGCTGGGTAAGTACATGGTTGCATGAGGAAGATGTGGTGAAGAGAAGAGAGGTTGTGACATCCAAGCCCTTGTCAATAGTATGTAAATAGCTCTGTGACTCAACTTCAGTGAAAGACACCAGATAGGTGGACAGGTTCATATCCTGTCCTCTCTCTGTGGTTAGTGAGATTTACAAGAAGCTCAATCAAGCCTAAAATAGATGCTGTACTACCAAGATGTGGCAGACAGTGCTGCTTGGACACTGAGTCCCCTTCTCCCCTTTCCTATAGTAACTGGCCTGTCGCTGGACACTGATCACCCAGCTGGCTGGCGTCCCCAGACTCCCCTGCAGTGAGACACGGCTTCGTGACCAAGCTCTCTCTTGAGAGCAGGAACGAGGCGGCCACTTCTGGGTCTGGCTAAGCCTGAGGCAGTGGGAAAACAGTCTTCTGCCCTCTTTTCTGCTTCCCACTGGCTGGAACCTAGACATGGCGCATTCTACTCTGATCATGTAAACAAGGACATCACCCTCATGTCTCCTCCTGCTCCTATGGTAGAGCCGGAGGACAGAAGGAACCTGCTTCCCTGTGAATCTGTCCTGCTGAATTCCTGGACTAATACATAAGAAGGAAATATCTTCATTCTTTAAACCACTGCATTTGGGATTTTTTTTTAAAGCAGCTTAGCTATACTAACTAATTCAGAAGAGAAAGTATGTTATAAAGAGAAAAGTATAGTGTTCAATAACATCTTCTAATAAAAGGTAGTTTAACTTTTTATTTCAATAGCTATCTTTTATTATTGTTGTTTAGCCACTAAGTTGTGTCTGACTCTTTGGAGACCCCATGGACTATAACCCGCTAGGCTCCTCTGTCCATGGGATTCTCTAGGCGATAATACTGGACTGGGTAGCCATTTTCTTCTCCAAGGGATCTTCCCGACCCAGGGATCGAACTTGTGTCTCCTGCATTGGCAACAGATTCTTAACCACTGAGCCACCAGGGAATCCTCATCTTTTGCTGAAGCCTGGGAAAACACTGTACTAGTGTAGAAGGCACGTTAGTGCCCAGCCCACATTCCTGAGGAAGTTTTGGTGTGCTCCAGTGAGATTCTGATGCTGGCATCGGCATCCCACGGGGCTGTTGTTCAAGAGCAGGATAAAGTGCTAAGGAAGTAATACCCGAGGGAGAAGCCCTCAACCAGTGGCCTCCCAGAAGCTGGTGTGTTAATATCCCAACTCCCTCACTCCTCAGGTGGAATTTTCTAACGTGTGTGCTTTGCACATTTTCCCTACAGAATTAAGCTCTGGGTGCCTTTTGTGTAGCCAACTGACCCAAGGACATACTTTTTATTGGTTACCCCCCATCACTAGATTCCTTCCTTCACTTCCCTTCTCTGAAGTTCCAAGTAAACTATTTTACTGGAGTCCTTGCCTTACAATCTTCTTTTGGGATAACCCAAATTCAGACAGCCAGACTTCATATTTGCCATCTCAGCTAAAACCATCTCCAACACAGCTATTATTATTAGTCAGGGATTATGCTATTTTATGGGTAAAGAAATCAAATTTATGAGAGCGTAATAGACCAACAGTTGGTGTCAGAACTAAAATTAAAACCCAAGAGTGTGTCACTCAGAAGTTTACAAGTTCTAATACACTTTACTCCATTTGAAGTGGAAGTTTTCCAATTATATGTTGATACGTTGTTTTTGTTGTTCATTCACAAAGTCATTCTGACTCTTTGTGACCCCACGGACTACAGCACACCAGGCTCCCCTATCCTTCACTATCTCCCAGAGTTTGCTCAAATTCATGTCCACTGAGTTGGTGATGCTATCTAATCATCTCATCCTCTGTCATCCCCTTCTCCTTTTGCCTTCAATCTTTTCCAGTGTCAGGGTCTTTTCCAATGAGTTGGTTCTTTGCATCAGGTGGCCAAAGTATTGGGGCTTCAGCTTCAGCATCAGTCCTTCCAGTGAATATTCAGGGTATATTTTCGTTAGAATTGACTGGTTTGATCTCCTTGCAGTCCAAGGGACTCTCAAGAGTCTTCTCCAGCACAATTCGAAAGTATCAGTTCTTGCGCTCAGCCTTTATAGTCCAACTCTCACATTCGTACATGAACTGGAAAAACCAGAACTTCGATGATAAGGACCTTTGTGGGCAAGGTGATGTCTCTGCTTGTTAATGTGCTGTATAGGTTTGTCATAGCTTTGGTCTAGGTTCTGTCACAGTTTTTCTTCCTCCTCCAGTGGGCAGCGTTTCGTCAGAATTCTTCGCTATAATCTGTCTTGGGTGGCCCTGCACAGCACTGCTCACAGCTTCATTGAGTCATTCAAGCCCCTTCGGCACAACAAGGCTGTGATCCATGAAGGGGAACTATTGGTATAGCTTTTAGTAGATGATGATGTTGGCAGTTTTATGGCTGGAGGATGTATTTCAGGGAAATTAGACAAAACAGTTTCTTACAGCAGCCTATAATATTTGTTTTCAGTAAAACACTTCTGATAACATTTTGTTAAACAGATGTTTTCAGCCTGAACAGAAATCAAAAGAGGTAATTTTAGGCTACTTACTGACACAAAGTTACTTGGTACTTTTTAGTTAGTCAAATTCTGACCAGAGGTAACTCTGTTGAATAAACCTGCTTCTTAAGACGGCCCATATGTATTCTTTCTGAGAGCAACCTAGGTCTGCTCATGTTCCCGTCAACATCAAGACTTGCCCAGAGAAAAGGATAGTGGGTGAATACACATCAAGGTATAAATAATTCCCAAGGCTTAGGGCTCAGGAGTTGTATTTGAACAAAGAATTCAATCTCTCTACTATAGAATTAATAGAACTTTGGTTTTAGAGTTTCAGAAGTTAGTCAACAAATAAAATTTAGAGATATCTGATGAGGCTGGAGAAGGAAATGGCCACCCACTCCAGTATTCTTGCCTGGGAAATCCCATGGACTGAGAAGCCTGGCGGACTATAGTCCATGGCGTGGCGACGAGTCTGACACGACTTAGCGACTTAAACAACAAGAAATATGATGAGACAAAGTTAACTTTCCTATGCTTTTCCTCATACAAGTTCTCCCAAGACTAATTCCATGTAAAGCTGGCATACACAGAAGAGAGGAAAAATCTGAGGAAATAACAGTTACTTTATATTCATGTTTGCAATTGAATCTGTATATTCTTCTAGATTTTCGGTTAACCATCTGCCAGGAAAACCCTGCAAGGTTGTCACACACAGGCAGTATACTGGGTTAATAGAATATTGTAAATAGCGTGGAAGAGTTACAAGTCTTAGGGGAAAAAAAGCTGTCTGTTTGTTCTTCACCACCACTAGATATAATCTAAACATTGCATTCCTTAAAGGATATGCAATATCAATTACATTCATCTAGGCGATAGCCTGCCTCTCCTGGTTTTAACTAAATGCTGCGGCATGATCTTAAGCTTTAGTTATTTGAGGTAAACAAACGCCTCACGCCTGCTTCAGTTGAAGCTAAGGTCAATATGGGCAGCCCAGGAGGAGAATACTAACATCTAACAACACTGATTATCTACAGAAAATGTTTAAGGAATCCCATCCTACCCATATTGATGTCAGATTTTTATAGGGAACATTACATCACATAAAGTCTGAAAATGAAAGGAAGCCAGAATAAACAGAGCTGAGCATCAGAAAGTCTTAAGCCTCATGGCAGACATAGTTTAACCAATGTAGCTATATTTGTATAACTTTTACTGGGACTGTGGTAATAAAACAGAACTAAGCTAATTGGAACACACTTATCTTACTTATGAAAGTGTACAAAATTTTATATACACATGCAAATAAAAAAAACTTTGTCTATCTCTAGAAATGTATATGCTTTTCATATGTCCAATGACTCACACATGAGGATTTTACAGTTTAAATAATGGAATGTCTCTCTATCAGTTCAGTTGCTGTCATGTCCGACTCTCTGCAACCCCTTGGACTGCAGCAGGCAAGGCTTCCCTGTCCATCACCAACTGCCAGAGCTTGCTCAAACTCATGTCAATTGAGTCGGTGATGTCATCCAGCCATCTCATCCTCTGTCGGCCCCGTCTCCTCCTGCTTTCGATTTTTCCCAGCATCAGGGGCTTTTCCAGTGAGTCACTTTGCATCAGGTGGCCAAATTATTGGAGCTTCTGCTTCAGCATCAGTCCTTCCAATGACTATTCAGGACTGATTTCCTTTAGGATGAACTGGTTTGATGTCCTTGCAGTCCAAAGGACTCTCAAGAGTCTTCTCTAACACCAGAGTTCAAAAGCATCAATTCTTTGGCACTTAGCCTTCTTTATGGTCCAACTCTCACATCTATACATGACTACTGGAAAAACCATAGCTTTGACTAGACAGAACTTTGTCAGCAAAGTAATGTCTCTGCTTTTTAATATGCTGTCTAATTTGATTATAGCTTTTCTTCCAAGGAGCAAGCATCATTTTATTTCATGGTTTCAGTCACCATCTGCAGTGATTTTGGAGGCCAAGAAAATCAAGTCTGTCAATGTTTCCATTGTTTCCCCATCTATTTGCCATGAAGTGATGGGACTGGATGTCATGATCTTAGTTTTTTGAATGTTGACTTTAAGCCAGCTTTTTCACTCTCCTCTTTTACTTTCATCAAGAGGCTTTTTAGTTCTTCTTCACTTTCTCCCTTAAGGGTGGTGTCATCTGTGTATCTGTTATTGATATTTCTCCCGGCAATCTTGATCCAACTTGTGCTTCATCCAGCCTGGCTGGATGTACTCTGATGTACTCTGTACTTTCACATGATGTACTCTGCATATTAGTTAAATAAGCAGAGTCACAATATACAGCCTTGACACACTCCTTTCCCAATTTGGAACAAGTCTATTGTTCTATGCCTGATTCTAATGATTGATTCTTGACCTGCATACAGATTTCTCAGGAGGCAGGTTAGGTGGTCTGGTATTCCCATCTCTTTCAGAATTTTCCACAGTTTATTATGATCCACACAGTCAAAGGCTTTGGCATAGTCAGTAAAGCAGAAGTAGATGTTTTTCTCGAACTCTCTTGCTTTTTTGATAATCCAGCAGATGTTGGCAATTTGATTTCTGGTTCCTCTGCCTTTTGCAAATCCAGCTTGAACATCTGGAAGTTCATGGTTCATGTACCATTGAAGCCTGGCTTGGAGAATTTTCAGTGTTACTTTGCTAGCATGTGAAATGAGTGCAATTGTGCAGTAGTTTGAACAATCTTTGACATTGCCTTTCTTTGGGATTGGAATGAAAACTGATCTTTTCCAGTACTGTGGCCACTGGACTGGCCAAGGCTGAGTTTTCCAAATTTGCTGGCATATTGAGTGCAGCACTTTCACAGCATCATCTTTTAGGATTTGAAATAGCTCTACTGGAATTCCATCATCTCCACTAGCTTTGTTCAAAGTGATGCTTTCTAAGGCCCACTTGACTTTACATTCCAGGATGTCTGGTTCTAGGTGAGTGATCACACCATCATGGTTATCATGGATCATGAAGATCTTTTTTGTACAGTTTTTCTGTGTATTCTTGCCACCTCTTCTTATATCTTCCACTTCTGTTAGGTCCATTCCATTTCTGTCCTTTATTGAGCCCATCTTTGCATGAAATATTGCCTTGGTATCCCTAATTTTCTTGAAGAGATCTCTAGTCTTTCCCATTCTATTGTTTTCCTCTATTTCTTTGCACTGATCACTGAGGAAGGCTTTCTTATCTCTCCTTGCTATTCTTTGGAACTCTGCATTCAGATGGGTATATCTTTCCTTTCCTGCTCTGCCATTGGCTTCTCTTCTTTTCTCAGCTATTTGTAAGGCCTTCTCAGACAACTGTTTTGCCTTTTTATATTTCTTTTTCTTGGGGATGATCTTGGTCACCACCTCCTATGCAATGTCATGAACCACCATCCGTAGTTCTTCAGACACTCCATCAGGTCTAATCCCTTGAATCTATTTTGTCACTTTCACTGTGTAATTGTAAGGGATTTGATTTAGGTCATACCTGAATGGTCTAGTGGTTTTCCCTATATTTTTCAATATAAGTCTGAATTTGGCAATAAGGAGTTCATGATCTGAGCCACAGTCTGCTCCCAGTCTTGTTTTTGCTGACTGTACAGAGTTTATCCATCTTCAGCTGCAATATATACTAAATGTATTTAAAAACGGTTTGCCTATTTTTCAAAAATAAATATTTATTCAACATTCTATAGCATATCCTCATTTTAAGCCCTCAAAACTTAAATATTATTTCTTAAGGATGTCATATTGAGCTTTGAAACAAAGTTAAATATCAAGCGCTCCAGTAATGGGATAGTGGTGGTGTGATTATGTGGTTGGTGTTTTTCTTTTAAATTTTCAATTACTGATGATACAAACAAGTGTTCACAAGATAAATGATATGATCTCTTGGGTTTACTTTAAAAAGTTTCAGATACTTGGAAAAATAAAGGTTGGAGAGAAGAGATGGAACAATAGTGCAGAATGTTGGCAATTATTGAAGCTGAAATAGGAATATAAATGGGCTCATTATATTAGTCTCTCTTCTTTTGTATATTTTTTTAAATTTACAGAATAAAGACGTGAAACAAAAAGATAGTTTGACCGAATAAAAATCACACAGTCTCTATTTAAAAGAGAAAGGAACAGTAACAGTGAGATAAATCAATTTATATCAGTAAGGATGATGTGATTTTGATTTTATGCTTTAAAATGTTCACATTAGTTACTTTCTATGATATAACTAACTTACCAGAAAGAGTCGCTCAGTTGTATCTGACTCTTTACGACCCCATGGACTGTAGCCTACCAGGCTCCTCTGTCCTTGGAATTCTCCAGGCAAGAAACTGGAGTGCATAGTGTTCCCTTCTCCAGGGAATCTTCCTGACCCAAGTACTGAACCCAGGTCTCCTGCCTTGCACCTGGATTCTTTACTGTCTGAGCCACCAGGGAAGCCCAAGAATTACCTTAGCGTGGATCTAAACAGCTTTAATTACATACAGAGACTCTATTTAGTACATTTAAATGCTATGTTAGATATTTATATCAATCAAAAGTTAACTTGGGAATACAAATATGATCTTTTTTAGAAAAGTGAAACTGTCTTCTGTTCACCAGTTCACCTCCTTCTGAACTGGGCTTGAAAGTTTGCACACCCTCTGAGGTGACAAGGAGGCCGCTCCCAGGAAATGCCAGGCAGTGGTACATCGTGACAGCTCATCAGTCTTGCTGCAGTTCCCTTTGCACAAAAGAAGTTCTGGACATTTTCCTGACAGAAGACTTTTAGGAACTATTTATTGACATGTATTTTCAAGCATATGGGCAATAATATGTAATAATTACTAAATAATATCCTTTGTTTGAAGCATGCAAGAGAAGGGCTACCAGGTGGTTCAGTGGTAAAGAATCTGCCTGCCAATGTAGGAGACACGAGTTTGATCCCTGGGTCGGGAAGATCTCCTGGAGAAGGAAATGGCTACCCACTCCAGTATTCTTTCATGGAGAATTCCATGGACAGAGGAGCCTGGTGGGCTGCAGTCCATGGGGTCACAAAAGAGTCAGAGATGACTTACACTAAAATAATAATAGCAGAGAAGTAATAAACTTTTATCTTAGTTTGTATGGATTTTAATAATAGTGTTTGTGGTCTATATAAGATTTTATCTACATATGAGGCAGAAAATTCTTAAAATTAAACATGTTTGTTTTTCAACAAAATCCATTGCTTCACCATCATACACACTAACCTGAACGCAGATGCTGCTTCTTATGTTACTGGGTAGTGCTTGACTGCCACCTGATGGCTGGCCTCCTCCTTACAGAGGGATTTTCCTCTGACCCTCTGGCATGAGGCAACCTTACACCAACCTGACCCTCCAGATGCTAAATTAAAATAAGATATTTTTTGCAAGACAGATGCACCATTCTACCAAAATAGTGGACTCCTGAACTTTCTAACACAGTAAGATATATATTTTGAAATATATAACCAGTTCTGTTCTATAATGGTCAAATATGCTCTACTAATACAAAAGCAGAAAGGCAAAAACTTTAATAGTTATTTGTTATTTTTAAATAATCTCTTGTGTTTTAACATCTTAGTTTAGTCGCATGAGTCACCAGAGGATTAGGAAATTTGGAATCAGAAAACCAGAAAATCAGAAAACTAAAATCACACGTTTAGTGTGACCTTTGAGCTAGCAAAGGAAGTTATCCTTGTTTTGAGTAGAAAAAGATAATTTGAAATATTCACTTTTTTCCCCCATACTCTCTTGCCTCCCCCACGCCCCAGTAAGTAAGAGCTGTTAAAAGAAAAAAAAATCAATATTCAGGGCATTCTGGGTCATCAGGTAGGCAGCCATAAAGTTTACACCATATAAGTCTATTGAGAAAATAGTAGACTCTTTGCAACCCTATGGACTGTAGCCCACCAGGCTCCTCTGTCCATGGGATTCTCGAGGCAAGAATACTGGAGTGGGTTGCCATGCTCTCCTACTGGGGATCTTCCCCACCCAGGGATCAAACCCACATCTCTTACGTCTCCTGCATTGGCAAGTAGGTTCTTTACTTCCCATCTGGGAAGCCCATAAGCAAATATGTCCAATCAACCCCTTCCTCTGCCTAAGAGAGGAAATATGAGGTCACTTGGACCGTAAGGTGGTGGGCAAAAGCCTGGGGTGGAGGGGTCTGGAGAAGCCTGGCTCATCCTCAAGGGACCACAGGGAAAGGAGGAAGGTCAGAGTCAGATGTGGGCAGCACCACTGGTGCTCAAAATTGTGTGGCTTGCAGTATTTCTTCTACCGGATATTATTCTTCCTTCTCATTTCTAGATCAAAAAAGTTAACAGAGAGATTGGTACACCCATCATCCTGTCAGATCATTGCCTCCTATTTCTGAAACGCCAAATGAGTTTTCTGCTGCCATTTCCTTCCCTAACCCACCGTCTGACCTGAATTTTCTTTTATTCTAAAGTGAAGTGAAGTGAGAGTCGCTCAGTCGTGTTCGACGCTTTGTGACCTCATGGACTATACAGTCCGTGGAATTCTCTAGGCCAGAATACTGAAGTGGGTAGCCTTTCCCTTCCCCAGGAGAATCTTCCCAACACAGGGATCGAACCCAGGTCTCCCGCATTGCGGGCGGATTCTTTACCAGCTGAGCCACAAGTGAAGCCCAAGAACACTGGAGTGGGCAGCCTATCCCTTCTCCAGTGGATCTTCCTAACCTAGGAATCAAACTCGGGTCTCCCGCATTGCAGGCAGATTCTTTACCACCTGAGCTATTCACCACAACAGGACCCAAACTTCCTGCTGCCTTCATTTTCATCACATACTCCTGTCCGTGCATCAGTCACGGATCCACTGCTCTTGCCCACTTCCACGTCTTCCTCCTCTCAAAGTCATATCCATCCTCTTACTTCACTATTTCGCACGATCCTGTATGCTCTGTGAGTCCAAATATTCCCAGCCCAGGAGACTCTTTCCCTCTCCTTCACACCCTTCATTCACATGTTGTGATGCCCACCTTGTTATTCCCATCTGCCTACAGATCAGTGGTCCTCAACCTTGACTGTAACTAGAATCACACTGAGAGTTTTGTTTTTTAATGTTCTCTCTTAAACACAGAAAATCTGATTTAATAAGCCTAGAAAGGAGTAACATGGATCAGTATATTTCAAACACTCACCAAGTGATTTTAATTTGGGCCAGGTTACACACAGAAACAAAGACCCCATGCAGCCAGAAATAAATAATTAAGTTGCAAAACCAAACAGAAAAGGGAATTAATTCAAATAACTTTTGAACCCATTACTCTACGAGCTTCATTGGATACATTCTAAGGACAAAAAAAAGAAATGTTAAGATTTTGCTTGGTATTGCCTTGTTAGTAGTGATATTGTACTGAAACTCTTGAAACTATTTTACCTACTTTTTCAGACATTCTAAATAAGTTAACGTTACTGCTACTAATGAACGAAGATTTTCATTGTAAAAAATTTAGCATATATATTTTAAAAAAACAAGAATAAATGCTGAAATGTTCATTTTGACTTGTATTATTAGTTTTTAAATTAAATGAGAACAATCTCTAACACATGAAATTAGGATTATATCCAATTCCAGAAAATAACTTTTCCAAGTGACTTTGTTTTTCTTTCAGTTTTATTGAGACATAACAGACATGCAACACTGTGTAAGTTTAAGGTGTACAGCATAATGACTTGACTTACATCATGAAATAATGACCACAATAAGTTTAGTGAACATCCATCATACATACAGATACAAAACAGAAGGAAAAACACACTTGTTTTTCTTACGTTGAGAACTCAGAATTTGCACTCTTAACAACCTTCTTATATAACATCAACAGTGTTAATTCCATTTTTTGTATTGTACATCATATCTTTAGGGCTTACTTATCTTATAAGTGGAAATTTGTACATTTTGACTGCCGTCTCCCAATTCCCCCTCTCCCTATCCCTTACCTCTGATAACCACAAATCCTGTCTATTTTCTATTAGTTTTTTTGTTTGTTTGTTTTGGGAGTATAATTGACCGACAAGAGTGATTCCCAATACAGTGATCGAATATTTGTATATACCACACACTGATCACACAAGTCTAATTACTATCTGTCATCAAACAAGTTATTATAGTATTATTAACTATATTCCCTATGCTGTGCATTACCCTCATGTGATTTATTTATTTCATAACTAGAAGTCTATATCTCTTAATCTCCCTTATCTATTTCACTTATCCCTGCAACCCCCTCCCTCTGGCAACCACCTATTTGTTCTCTGTATTTATGAGTCAGATTGGTTATGTTCTTTACAACCAAAGATTGAGAAGCTTATGCAGTCAGTAAAAACAAGACCTGGATCTGACTGTGGCTCAGACTCATCAACTCCTTATTGCAAAATTCAGGATTAAATGGAAGGAAGTAGAGAAAAACCACTAGGCAATTCAGCTATGACCTAAATCAAATCCCTTATGATAATACAGTGGAGGTGATGAGTCGATTTAAGGGATTAGATCTGGTAGACAGAGTGCCTGAAGAACTATGGACGGAAGTTTGTAAATTTTACAGGAGGACACCAAAACCATCTCCAAGATAAAGAAATAGAAGAAGGCAAAGTGGCTGTCTGAGGAGGCCTTACAAAGAGCTGAGAATAAAAGAGAAGCAAAAGGCAAAGGAGAAAAGGAAAGATATACCCAATGGAATGCAGAGTTCCAGAGAATAACAAGGAGACATAAGAAGGCTTTCTTCAATGAACAATGCAAAGATATAGTGGGAAAAAATAGAATGGGAAAGATCTTTTCAAGAAAATTGGAGATATCAAGGGAACATTTCATGAAAGGATGAGCATGAGAAAGGACAGAAACCACAAACCTAACGAAAGGAGAAGAGACCAAGAAGAGGTGGCACGAATACACAGAACTTACCAAAAAAGGTCTTGATGACCCAGATAACCACAATGATGCGGTCGCTCACCTAGAACCAGACATCCTAGAGTGTGAGGTCAGTGGGCCTTAGCAAGCAGTACTGTGAACAAAGCTAGTGGAAATGACAGAATTTCATCTGAGCTGAAAGATAATCCTGTTAAAGTGCTGCACTCAATATGCCAGCAAATTTGGAAAACTCAGCAGTGGCCACAGGATTGAAAAGGTCAGTTTTCATTCTAATCCTAAAGAATGTTCAAACTATGGTACAATTGCACTCATTTAATGGCAACCCACTCCAGTGTTCTTGCCTGGAGAATCCCAGGGACGGGGGAGCCTCATGGGCTGCCATCTATGGGGTCGCACAGAGTCGGACACGACCGAAGCGACTTAGCAGCAGCAGCAGCAGCACATGCTAGCAAAGTTATGTTCAAAATCCTCAAAGCTAGGCATCAGCAGTATGTGAACTGGGAAATTCCAGATATACAAGCTGGATTTAGAAAAGGCAGAAGAACCAAAGATCAAACTGCCGACATTCGTCAGATCATAGAGAAAGCAAAGAAATTCCAGAAAAACATCTATTTCTGCTTCACTGACTACACTAAAGCTTTTGACTTTGTGGATAGCAACAAACTCTGGAAAATTCTTAAGGAGATGAGAGTAGCAGAGCACATTATTTGTCTCCTGAGAAACCTGTATTTGGGTCAAAAAGTAACAATCAGAACAACGGACTGGTTCAAAACTGGGAAAGGAGTACAAGACTGTATATTGTCACCCTACTTATTTAATTTCTTTGCAGAGTACATCATGCAAAATGCTGAGCTGGATGAATCACAAACTGGAATCAAGATTGCCAGGAGAAATATCAGCAACTTCAGATATGCATTTGAATACCACTCTAATGGCCGAAAGTGAAGAGGAACTAAAGAACCTCTTGATGAAAGTGAAAGAGCAGTGTAAAAAAGCTGACTTGAATCTCAACATTCAAAAAACTAAGATCATTGTATCTGGTCCCATCACTTAATGGCAAATAGATGAGGAAAAAATAGAAGCAGTGATAGACTTTATTTTCTTGGGCTCCAAAGTCACTGCAGACAGTGACTTCAGCCATGAAATTATAAGATGCTTGCTCCTTGAAAGGAAAGCCATCACAAACTTAGACAGTGTTTTATAAAGCAGAGACATTATTTTGCTGACAAACATCCATCTAGTCAAAGCTATGGTTTTTCCAGTAGTCATGTATGGATGTGAGAGCCAGATCATAAAGAAGTCTGAGCACCAAAGAATTGATGCTTTTGAATTGCGGTGCTGGAGAAGACTCTTGAGAGTTCCTTGGACTGCAGGGAGATCAAACTAGTCCATCCTAAAGGAAATCAACCCTGAATATTCATTGGAAGGACTGAAGTTGAAGCTCTAATATTTTGGTCACCTGATGCGAAGAGCCAACTCATTGGAAAAAATGTTGATGCTGGGAAAGACTGAAGGGAAGAAGAGAAGAGGGCAGCAGAAGATGAGATGGTTAAATGGCATCACTGACTCAATGGACGTGAGTTTGAGCAAACTCTGGGAGATAGTGAGGACAGAGGAGCCTGGTGTGCTACATTGCATGGGGTCACAAACAGTTGGACATGACTTAGTGATTGAACAACAACATCTATGAGTCTATTCTGTTTTGTTATCTTTGTTCACTTGTTTTTTAGATTCCATATGTAAGTAATATCAATAATATTTGTCTTCCACTGACTTATCTCACTTAGCACAATACCCTCTTGGTCTACCCATGTTGTTTGAAAATGGCAAAATTTATTCCTTATTGGCTGAGTAACATCCAAGTGACTTTAAAATACTAGATGTGATTGTACACCTATAGAGAGATATACCCTGGATATACCTATATACCCTAAGGATGAAAATAACTAAAAAAAAAAAAAAATTCATTAACTATTTTTAGTAATTGTATTGTGCACAGTAAGTGTTATTCTGAGATTATTATGCATGTAATGAATGATAAAGCAAATGGGTAATTAGGTGACATGCTAATCCTTTCATTCTTGGTGTGACTGAGAACCAGAATTCTTGACGTGGGAGAGAAGAAATAAAAATGTCAGACAGAGCAGTTGGCAAAAACCCCATAATCTTAAACTTAGATATATTATTGTAACTAACTATATCATTCTTCTTAAAAAGAATTCCTGGCTCTCTCTACTGGAAAGGCCTAGAAACAACGATTATCCCATTGGCAATGAGCATTCCTAGGAGAAGGCAATGGCACCCCACTCCAGTACTCTTGCCTGGAAAATCCCATGGATGAAGGAGCCTGGTAGGCTTTAGTCCATGGGGTTGCTAGGAGTCAGACACGACTGAGCGACTTCACTTTCACTTTTCGCTTTCATTCACTGGAGAAGGAAATGGCAACCAACTCCAGTATTCTTGCCTGGAGAATCCCAGGGACGGGGGAGCCTGGTGGGCTGCCGTCTATGGGGTTGCACAGAGTCGGACACGACTGAAGCGACTTAGCAGTAGCTGCAATGAGCATTCCTAGGGCAGAGACTGTGTTAACTGAAATCCCATTTCACACTGAAAGAAACCAAGACTCTTTTGGAGAAGTGGTTCGTTCCAGGTCTAGGACAGAGAAAAATATAAGATGAGACTGAAATATTTCACACCACAAGGCAAGGAGATGCTCAAAGACTAGTGAAGTTGTGTCTTGATTTGAAGAGGCTTCCACTGGCTCAATCTGGGATAACCTGAGCATCAAAAAGACTAAAAACAGTGAAGCGTTAAAGCATGTCAAATTGAAAATGGAGTCCCTGAAGGCACTCAGAAGAAGTAGAGTGAGCAGAGGGAAAAAAAGAGTGGAGGGAAAAACTCTTCCTGATAGAGAAATGACAACTAATATCTCTGAAGGATTGAAAGAATTTTTTAAAACTAACCATTTGCCTTCCCCAATGTAATAATTAATTTAGGCAAAAGTCATTAATGGATGATAAAATGACTGGCTAAAACTGATGAGCAACAGTTTGCATGGTCTCTAAGTTGTAACTTCAAAGAGGAAAATACACCTTCAAAATGGAGCCATCTGGTAGTCTGCCCTTAGCTAAGTGATCACGTTGTTCACCACTGATAATGAGACAAAGGGACTTGCTGAGCCTCTTGCGCAATGCAGTAAGTGCACACCAACTGTGATTCTGCTCTGCCAGAAATGTTTAATCTAAGTTTCATCAAAGGACACCAAAGAGCAAACTCAGAATGCGAGACATTCCAAATGATAACGGCATAGTCTGTACTCTCCAAACACAGCGATGCCATAAGAAACCACACAAGGTGGAGAGAACGTTCTAGGTTAGATCACACGGCAAGAAAATATAATGCATCATCCCTGATCATAGCCTGAGTCAAAAAATCAAACCAGTTATGAGTTACTTTGGGTACAATTGGGGAAATTCTAATATGATCTATATGTACTCAGTCACTTCAGCTGTGTCTGACTCTTTGCAACCCTACGGACTCTAGCCCATGGTGGGACTCTAACTCCTCTGTCCGTGGGCTTCTCCAGGTAAGAATACTGGAATGGGTTGCCATGCCTTCCTCCACAGGATCTTCCCAACCCAGGGATTGAACCTATGTCTCTTAGATCTCCTGCACTGGCAGGCAGGTTCTTTATCACTTGCAATATGATAATGGTAGGAGAATGTTCTTATCCTTAGAAAATGAATGCTGAGAGTCATGATGCCTTCCACTTATCTTCAAATGGATTAGCATGTGTATATATACATATATATGCACACACATATATAAATTATCCATAGATAAAATATATAGTTCACATATTAACATACATAATATATGTAATATACAGAATTTAGAGATAGATGGGTGTTCATTGTACTTGTCTTTCAAATTCTGGGAAGTTTAAAATTTTTCAAAATAAAAAATTAGAGGGGAAAAGCCCTATGTTATTTGCTAGGACTGTTACAAAATTGAAAGCTTATGTGAGGCAAGAGAGAAAAGCCTACAAATACCGTGAGTTTTGAAAGATGGGGGTGTCACTAGAGATTAGGAAAGACGTCATGGGAGGGACTGCTTTTTTAAATGTAAAGGTTTTGAGTTAGGAAGGACCTTATAAATCATCTAATTCCACTCCCTTCTTCTGAAGACACGACAACTGAGAGGCTACAGGGCTCATGAAATGTTTAGCACAAAGCTGTGAAATCTAAAGCACTGAACCCATGGTGGTTTTCCCATGAATCTGCTTATCAACTCCTGTACACAAGCCACCCTACTTCCCATCTCAGATGGGCCCAGAAGGACACTCTCAATAAGGAAACGCACATAGAAGTTAACCATTACAAGTTCCAAAATAAAATTTAAATGCTAGAAAAATTGCTGGCCTTGAAGATGGAAAGGGTTCGTGGGCAACTTCTAGAAGCTGGGAACACACTCAGCTGACAACCAGCCAGGAAATGGAGTCAGCTTCAGCCCACGACTGCAGGAAACTGCATTTTGCCAACAATCTATTAATAAATAAGTACAGAAAAGTCTTCTCCCCTGAATTCTCTGGAAGAGAATGGAGCCCTGTTGACACTTTGGCGTTAGCCCAGTGAGACGCAGGAACGCGGGAATGTAGCACCACTGCAACACAGGAAGCATTGAAAGACTGATGGAAACCCCGTGGGCTTTAAGCTCTTGCATCAACATCCCCAATAAAAGCAAGTCCAGTTTATAAAATTTAAGGGTTTGTTTCTCATATATAATATCTGTACTGCTCTGGAGAATTTTAAAGTTATTCCAAGTTTTACTGATGCTTCTTTTCCCAAGATGTGTATGCAGTTGGGCATATAACCTCAGTTAGATAGTGGCTATAGATTGTCACCATCAGCTTCTATATGGAAAAAAATGCATTTTCAAAGTTAATGAAAGCCATGATTAGTATTTTTTGATAGTCAGTTATGCCTTTTAATTATAAAGCCATATAAAAATGAGCAACGTATAATGAAGTAGTCTCATGGCATGAATAGGGGGAAAAAAAAGAAATATTAATTTTTAGGTGATTGGATAAAGGATTGATAAATACATGCATCACTTTTTTTCTCACTTGGCTAAGTCATAAATCTAATTTTGACATTCAACTAACCTCATTCAAACATCTACTTATAGAGGTTGTTAATGAAAGACAACAACAGTAAATGGAAAAATAATGAAATAAAATAATTGATGGAAACTCTTACCACAGCCACTGTCACTGCTTTCCAGAAGCTTCTGGGCATTGTATGTTGCTAAGGAATCCAAAGATGGAAAAGTTTAGAAATCGTTTCTCTATTTTGAAGTGTACAACAGAAAACTGTTCAAATTGTCTTCCCTTGGTTAGTTCAAAAGCAAAGTAAAATGACAGTGCACAAATATTTTCATCCAGTTTGCAAGGTTTCATTGTACGTCCAGCCTATCGAATACATTACTTTAATTATGTTTTTGTGTGGGAGGTATTGTCTCATACCCAAGCATGCTCTTTATTTGGTCAGACTGGAGATTCAGAGAAAAACAAGTAAGACAATTTTCATTTTTTTTATTTGTGGGCGTCAAGTCTGCATTGAGGAAATATTTGTCATGCTCACCACATTTTTGCCATATACTTGTCTCACAGAACCAGTGTACAACTTTGAAGAGGGAAGAATGGCTGCTGTGTCTCACACTGGAGAAATGCTCACTGCCACCCATCTGCACTTCTGGAGGATAGCCAAGCCAATCTTCCTAAAACAACTTTTCAATTCTGAATCTTGCCCCAAATTTCCCAACGTTTCCCTTTTGTCTCCTGCCTGAAATCCAAGCTCTCCAACCTGCCCCTAGTGATTCCCCTCCCACCAAAAACACCCCGAAACACAGCCAAACAGCCTACCTCTGTCCCTTTGCTTGTCCTGCTATGACTGCTTAGAATGCCTGTTACCCCCAATCACCTCTCAGGACCCAACTAAAGGCTTCTCTCAGTCACAGGAACTTTCTCAATCCATGTGTTCACATACTAACTGTCTCTGAATGCCCATAGTATCTCGTCTGAACTTTTTTTTTCCTTTTGCCATTTAATAAAATACTCCCTTGGACCCTTGCCATTTTTATGATCCACCTTCTACTCTGGTTGTTGGAAAACTGTAACTGTGTGGGAGCAGTAATGACTGTTAAATCTTTGGTAGATGGTATTATTGTGTGCGGTTATTCACGCCCTCTTTCTTCATGAATAAAATGTTTCCCCTGCCCCTTTTACTATGGGCTCAAGACATCTGACTTGCTTTAGCCAATGGAACATTTTGCTATGTATTACTTCCAAACAGAAGTTCTTGAGGAACTGAAAGATTTCAAAACTCTCCTAGCTTCCGTGCCCTCTGTCATCAGAAAAGCATAAGGCTTTCCTTTAGTTTAGGTCTCAAAATAAGGATATAGGTAGAGGTTGCTCAGCTTGCAGTCTGGAGTAAAATCACATCTAAACAGTAGCTGACAAGATGAACCTGAAAAAGAAATAAATATTTGTTATTGTAAACCACTGAAAATTTGAGATTGCTTACCATATAGTGAAAGCTGATGGATATAATATCTAATATTTTATAAACACTGTGTCCTGTATCCACAATATCTCATTTAACTGATAAAATAATCCTATGTGTTACATAGTTTATTATCCCCTTTTTTAGGTGAGAAAGCAATGATGAAGTAACCTAAAACGCACTGTGCTGTAAGATTTTAGAATCAGACGCATCTAGCTTAGAAGTTAGATTCTACCGCTTATCAAATATAGTGTCAAAAGTCATAACACAATCGCACTGAAAATCAGTCACATGTGAAACAGAGATACAGTTAAGCTCTTTTCACAGTATAATTCTAAGGGCTTTGGGTGGATTAAATAATGTGTGAATGACCAAATGATTTAATGAGCAAGTAAATCTTAATTTACATCACCCCTAAATTAGACCCTGAGATAAACACTTGATGTGGGTAGTTTAGAAAGCTTCACAAAGCTTTTTTGTGAAGAAGTGGGGAATGAGATAAAGGATAAGAAAAGTCAACTAAATAGCTTAAAATTTGGAGAAGTTTGGGGGAAACAGACTCAATCACACTAAGATACCATGTGGAATATGACTCAGATGGCCAAGTAAGATCCTATCAGGATCTTAGACAAATAACAACTAAAAACTCTGTACAAAAAGAAAGAAAGAAAAAAAGACAAATAAGAAAAACTGGAAAGTGAAGTCAATGGAAAGTGAACAAGCAGATTCTGGAAGAATCAAAACTTGGAAAAAGGATCAGAAGAGGATGAGTTTTCCATCATTGCAAATTTTACCCTGAGGGCAGACCGAAGTTAGCACTACACAGCATGCCTAAAACTCTAATAGAAAACAGTCTTTCTGGCCTAAAGAATTAGCAGATGGAATTTAGAGCAACCACAGGTCCTGAAAAGTTGAGAGGATGAGGAAAAAGATGTGAGCCAGGAAGAGAGAGTCCTGAATTCTATTTATAAACTCTGCTCAAGTCTCTGAACTGGGGCATATATGAAGGGAGCAGACTCCAATACCTCAGCTAAAGGCAAAATAGGGGTTTGAAGCTGCTGCCCAAGAAAATGTCTTTACAGTTTGAGTTTGGCCAGGTTAATTTCTCACTTTAAAAAAAATGGGGAACTCTTTGGAGAAATATAATATAGAGTCTTTACTACAGAACATCCCACAATGTCTAGCATAAAATCCAAAATTGCTCAACTTGTGAAGAATCAGGAAAATGTGACCCATTTTCAAGAGACAAGACCATGAGACAAGTCTGGTCTCAAAATGATCTAAATGTGGAAATTAGCAGACATGGATTTTAAAAGCAGATTTTTATAACTCTGCTCATTGAAATAAGAGAAAATATGCTTGTATTAATGAAAATGTAAAGAATCTCAGCAGGGAAAAAAAAGAGAAATGTTAAAAAAGAACCAAAAGAAAATTCCTGAACTTAAAAAAATGCAATTTTGAAACTAAAATCTCACTGAACAGACTTAACAGCAAATTGGATATGACAGAAAAATCAGTGAACTTGAAAACAGATAGAAAGTATCCAATCTGAAGGACAAAAATATTTTTTAAGGTTTTTTTTTTTTTTTTTTTTAGGTAATTCCCTGGTGGTTCAGTCAGGACTCTGCACTTTCACTGCAGAGGGCCAGAGTTCAATCCCTGGTCAAAGAACTAATATCCTGAAAGGCACATAGTACAGCCAATTTAAAAAGTGCTTTTTAAAATTAAACTATTTTTTAAGTTCCAGAGTCTTAGAAACCTGTAGAGCAGTAACGGAAATTTAACATACTTATATCAGGGTCCCAAAAGGAAAGCATAAAGAAAAAGGGGAAGAAAAAAACGTTTGAAATATAAAGGCCCCAAAGCTCTAAATCTGGTGAAAGACAAAAATGTAAGAACTCAAGATGCTCAGAAAGAAAAATACAAGGAAAACTACACCTGGGGATTCTCTGATGCCCCAGAGGTTAGGGTTCTACACTTCCAATACTGGGAAGTATAGATTGCTTCCTAAAGCAATCACAGTCTAGATACCTGGTCAGGGAACTTAGATCCTACAAGCCAGGCAGCCCCATCCTCCCAAAAAGAAAACTACACCTTGCAGATTTTTGGATCGCAGCCATTCTGACTGGTGTGAAGTGGTACCTCATTGTGGTTTTGATTTGCATTTCTCTAATAATGAGTGATGTTGAGCATCTTTTCATGTGTTTGTTAGCCATCTGTATGTCTTCTTTGGAGAAATGTCTATTTAGTTCTTTGGCCCATTTTTTGATTGGGTCGTTTATTTTTCTGGAATTGAGCTGAAGAAGTTGCTTGTATATTTTTGAGATTAGTTGTTTGTCAGTTGCTTCATTTGCTATTATTTTCTCCCATTCAGAAGACTGTCTTTTCACCTTGCTTATATTTTCCTTTGTTGTGCAGAAGCTTTTAATTTTAATTAGATCCCATTTGTTTATTTTTGCTTTTATTTCCAGAATTCTGGGAGGTGGATCATAGAGGATCCTGCTGTGATTTATGTCTGAGAGTGTTTTGCCTATGTTCTCCTCTAGGAGTTTTATAGTTTCTGATCTTACATTTAGATCTTTAATCCATTTTGAGTTTATTTTTGTGTGTGGTGTTAGAAAGTGATCTAGTTTCATTCTTTTACAAGTGGTTGACCAGTTTTCCCAGCACCACTTGTTAAAGAGATTGTCTTTACTCCATTGTATATTCTTGCCTCCTTTGTCAAAGATAAGGTGTCCATATGTGTGTGGATTTATCTCTGGGCTTTCTATTTTGTTCCATTGATCTATATGTCTGTCTTTGTGCCAGTACCATACTGTCTTGATGACTGTGGCTTTGTAGTAGAGCCTGAAGTCAGGCAAGTTGATTCCTCCAGTTCCATTCTTCTTTCTCAAGATTGCTTTGGCCATTCGAGGTTTTTTGTATTTCCATACAAATCTTGAAATTATTTGTTCTAGTTCTGTGAAAAATGTGGCTGGTAGCTTGACAGGGATTGCATTGAATTTGTAAATTGCTTTGGGTAGTATACTCATTTTCACTATATTGATTCTTCCGATCCATGAACATGGTATATTTCTCCATCTATTAGTGTCCTCTTTGATTTCTTTCATCAGTGTTTTATAGTTTTCTATATATAGGTCTTTAGTTTCTTTAGGTAGATATATTCCTAAGTATTTTATTCTTTTCGTTGCAATGGTGAATGGAATTGTTTCCTTAATTTCTTTTTCTACTTTCTCATTATTCGTGTATAGGAATGCCAGAAAGAAAAACACCAATACAGTATACTAACACATATATATGGAATTTAGGAAGATGGCAATGACGACCCTGTATGCAAGACAGGAAAAAAGACACAGATGTGTATAACGGACTTTTGGACTCAGAGGGAGAGGGAGAGGGTGGGATGATTTGGGAGAATGGGAATTCTAACATGTATACTGTCATGTAAGAATTGAATCGCCAGTCCATGTCTGACGTAGGGTGCAGCATGCTTGGGGCTGGTGCATGGGGATGACCCAGAGAGATGTTGTGGGGAGGGAGGTGGGAGGGGGGTTCATGTTTGGGAACGCATGTAAGAATTAAAGATTTTAAAATTAAAAAAAAAAAATTAAAAAAAAAAAAACTACACCTGCACACATCATAGTCAAACTGCTAGAAAGCAACATTGAAGAGAAAATCTTAAAAGCAGCCAAAAAACATGACACATTGGCAAAAGGGGGACAACCATTTGGCTACACATTGACTTCTTACCAGAAGCTAGAGAGATCAGAAGACAATGAGACAATATGTTTAATGTACTGAAAGAAAAAATAAGCTGTCAATTTAGAACTCTATATCCAGTGAAAATGTCTTTCAACCATAAAGGCAAAATAAAGACATTTTCATACAACAGAAAACTAAAAGAAATTCACTACAAGAAATGCTTTAAAAATTTTTTTTCTGTAGGTTGAAAGAAAAATGAAATCAAATGGAAACTCAAATCTTCAAGAAGAAACAAAGAGCTTTATATATTGTTACTATGGGTAAATATGAAAGACTACTTTTCATCTCTTTAAAAAAATACATGACCATTTAAAACACTTATTAATCATTGTCTTGTGGGAACATTTAGATGTAATACATATGACATTTACTGGAGGGGATACTGGAGGGGAAAGTTAATTGATTTATAAGAAAGTTTCATGGTTTATACATTTTTATGTCAAGCAGTCACCAAAAAAATAATAATAATACTGTTAAGAGACCTAGCTAAAAAGTCTGTAGATAAATAAAATAGAATTCTTTAAAATATCCAAATATCAAAAAGAAGGCAGACAGCGAAGCAAAGAGGAATAATATAGGACACAAGCAGAAAACCCTTCTGCTGCAAATGTCTAAAAATTTAAATTTAATTTAAATGTCTCAGCAAATTTAATAAACATGTTTTTTAGATGCATAATTGAGCTCTCCAAAAAGGGACCAGAAACTAAAAATCCAAGTGACAATCAAGTGACTCAATGTTACAGCTACAGGGGAGGGGAATGAAATTTCCAGGTGGACAAGAAAAGATTCCAGGTGGACAACTCAACAGCTTTGTGACTCCTCGGTTGATAAAGGAGTTTAGTTCCCATAACTGCCCATCTGCAAGGTGGCGCCTTTCCATTAAGACATTCTTGGCCTCTCCTTCATTCTCCAAGTCCCTGTCTAACTGGAGATTCTGCCTCTGTCATGTTTCTCTTTATTACAAGCAACAGAAAACTGACATGAGGGTTGGGGAAGGGTGAGTGTGGAGAAGTCCTGGACCTGACTCTAATTCAAACAGGGTGATTTGCCCAAGTGCTTAGACATGTCCAGCTCTTTGCAACACTTTTGACTGTAACCTGCCAGGCTCCTCCGTCCGTGGGGTTTTCCAAGCAAGAATACTGGAGCAGGCAGCCATTTCCTTCTCCAAAGGAATCTTCCTGACCCAGGGATCAAACCTGCATCTCCTGTGTTTCCTGCATTGCAGGGGGCATTCTTTACCTGCGGAGCCACTGGGGAAACCCAGGGTGACATGCGTTTTCCTAAAGCAGTCACATAGGCACAATATTCTGATTTTCCATTTAAATTATATTTCCACTCCTGGAACAAAGGGGGAGATCAATACCCCATAAGCTATTGTAGGAGACACTTTAGACTTCTGTCACATCACCTTGTCCATCCTATCTCAGCTTCAACTGTGATAGAAATTTCTGTGCATCCTGAATCCATCCCACCTCAAGCAATTTGCCCTGTGTTTCTGTACTTTTCTGCCTAAAAGCTTTCCAAAGCTTGAGGAGTTTGCTCAACTCACACACACTCACAAGCAAGAAACACAGAGGAATTAACATCCCTAGTTGCAATATTCAACCAAATAGAGATGAGAATAACAGATTAATTCCCCAACATCCCAACTCAGAGGATCTTTGAAAGTGTTGAAACCCAGTTGCTTACAGTAACCAGCTTGGTAACTCATTCTTAATCGGCTTTTCCTCATTCCATATATCATTCTTCCTAATCCCTCTCCCCTTGAAATTACCTCCCAAGTAGACCACCTGCACCAAGTCCTAATCTTAAACTGTTTAGGGGAATCAGCTATGTGGATTATGTAATTATTATGTAATAAGTTACGTGGATTTGAAGTAAGATGGAGGATGATTTCTCTTAAAAAAACTAGAACGTGATCACTGAAACGGTGAGTGTATCTGAGTAACACAAAACAGCAAAAGTCTACCACAAACCTACAATCTCCCAACCTTCTCCCATCTACTTAGAGGAGATCAAGCTTTCTCATCTACTCTAGAGAGACTCCCAAGAGCCTTGCACAGTCTCTGGCCTAAGTGGTAAAAGGTGACAAAATGTGGATACTGATTCAGGTCCTCTTTTTTTCTTTTTTTCCCTAAAGTCATGCAAACTCAAATTCATCAACTTTGTGTTCTTCTGAGGGTCATTTCCACAAAAATATTCATCTCTTTTCAACTTCTGCCTCTTTTTTGGCTGCTTGTACAGCTTGTGCTGGCTCCCCAAATTTTTGTCCTTGTCTCTGGCAGAATCAGCTTTGAAAATAGGGCTCTGTTCAGTTTACCTTGATTTTACTGCCTTTTGATTAGTCTTCTCAACCAGGAGGTCCAAAAAAAGTAAAACACTATCTTTCCTTTCTTCTCCAGTGTCAGATTTGTTGTTGTATAGGATCCAGAGAATGCAAATGAGAACAAACAGTGCAGGAATTTGTCTGCTGTTGATGGGAATGTAAATTGATGCAGCCACTATGGAAAACAGTATGAAGAGTCCTCAAAAAAACTAAAAATTGAGTTGCCACGTGACCCAGCAATACCATTCCTGGACATATATCTGTAGAAAACTCTAATTTGAAAGAATTCATGCACTCCAATGTTCATAGCAGCACTATTTACAATAGCCAAGACATGGAAGCAAATGAAATATCCATTAACACATGAATGGATAAAGATGCAATATATATGCACAATGGAATATTAATAAGCCATAAAAAGAATGAAATTCTTCATGGGAAATAGATGGGGAAACAGTGGAAACAGTGTCAGACTTTATTTTGGGGGGCTCCAAAATCACTGCAGATGGTGATTGCAGCCATGAAATTAAAAGACGTTTACTCCTTGGAAGGAAAGATGACCAACCTAGACAGCATATTCAAAAGCAGAAACATTACTTTGCCAACAAAGGTCCATCTAGTCAAGGCTATGGTTTTTCCAGTGGTCATGTATAGATGTGAGAGTTGGACTGTGAAGAAAGCTGAGCGCCGAAGAATTGATGCTTTTAAACTGTGGTGTTAGAGAAGATTCTTGAGAGTTCCTTGGACTGGAGGGAGATCCAACCAGTCCATCCTAAAGGAGATCAGTCCTTGGTGTTCATTGGAAGGAATGATGTCAAAGCTGAAACTCCAATACTTTGGCTACTTGATGAGAAGAGCTGACTCATTGGAAAAGACCCTGATGCTGGGAGGGATTGGGAGTGGGAGGAGAAGAGGACAACAGAGGATGAGATGGCTGGATGGCATCACCGACTCAATGAACATGAGTTTGGGTAAACTCCGAGAGTTGGTGATGGACAGGGAGGCCTGGCATGCTGTGATTCATGAGGTCGCAAATAGTTGGACACAACTGAGCGACTGAACTGAACTGAACTGAAAAAAAATGAAATGATGCAATTTGAAGCAACATGGACGGACATAGAGATGACCATACTAAGTGAAGTAAGTCAGAAAGATAAAAACAAATATCATATGATATCACTTCTATGTGGAATCTAAAATATAACTCAAATGAACTTATTTACAAAATGAAAAGACTCAAGGACTAGCAACAAATTTATGATTACTGAAGGGGCAAGTGGGTAGGGATGTATAAATTAGGATTTGAGATTAGCAGATATAAACTACTGTGTGTAAAATAAACAATGAGGTCCTACTGTATAGCAGAGGGAACTATATTCAGTATCCTATAACAAACCATAATAAAACAAAATAGAAAAATATCAGATAAATCCAAATTGAGATGGTCTATGAAATAAACCAAACTGTCAGTCAAGAGCAAAGAAGACAGAAAACAGTTCCAGATTAAAGGAGACCAAAGACACATGACTACTAAATGCTTACATGTGTTTCTGGACTAGATCTTGGGCTAGAATCAAAAAGAAAGTTATATAAAGGACATTATTGGGACAATTGACAAAACTGGAGTATGAATTATAGATAAAAGCATTGTATCAATTAACTTTTTAAAGTTTAATAACTGTACTGTGGCTTTGTAGGAAGATATCTTTGTGCTTTGGAAATTGGCACTGGGGTGTGAAGAAGTAAAGGGGTGTCAGCCATACAGCCTACTGTCAAAAAAAAAAAAACTGAAATGAATTTATTAACAGACACAAAAGTGGCCATCCAGACAAAACTCATCTGAATGACCATTTTCTACAACTACAGAGCTGTAAAATTTCTCTGTTAAAGAAAATGAAAGGAGAAAAACACTGTAGAGAAAAAAACTTTGAAAGCTGTACAATACAATACATAGAATTCATTGAAATTAAACCCACTAATCCTTTTTAGCCCATTTCAAATATTTTCTCTAACACTCCCCTTTGTCCACCCTTGTGATCATAATAATCTCAAAAATTACTTTTGTACACATCAAAAAAGGTTCATCTCCTATTATACAGAGTGAAGTGAGTCAGAAAGAGAAAGAAAAATACTGTATTCTAACACATATATACAGGATCTAGAAAAATGGTACTGAAGAATTTATTTACAGGGCAACAATAGCGAAACAGACATGGAGAATAGACTTATGGACATGGGGAGAGGGGAGGAGAGGGTGAGATGTATAGAAAGAGTAACATGGAAACTTACATTACTATATGCAAAATAGATAGCCAATGAGAATTTGCTGTATGGCTCAGGAAACTCAAACAGGGGCCCTGTAACAACCTAGGGGGTGGGATGGGGAGGGAGATGGGAAGGAGCTTCAAAAGGGAGGAATTCATGTTGAGGTTTGACAGAAAACAGCAAAATTGTGTAAAGCAATTATCCTTCAATAAAAATAAATTAACTTTTTTAAAAAGGATCATCTCATTAGACTTGGCCTAATTATTCACATAGATTTAGGGCTTCCTGTGTAGCTCAATGGTAAAGAATCTGCCTGCCAGCGCAAGAGACCCAGGTTCGATCTCTGAGTCAGGAAGATCCCCTAGAGAAGGAAATGGCAAGCCACTCCAGTAATCTTGCCTAGAAAATCCCATGGACAGAGGAACCTGGCAGGCCACAGTCCACAGGGTCACAAAATAGACATGACAAAGATTAAACAACAACAACATATAAAAAAGGCCCATCTCATTAGGTTTGGCCTAATTATTCACATAGATGTAGCAAGTACTAATTAGCCATACAGGCCTCCTTGAGATCTTGCAATCCTACAGCCATATGGTACTGAACAAGTAGTAAGGCTGCCATATTAACTTCTGTCTGGACATTTTCATAAGGAATCGTGGACTGAACTTCTAAAAGCCGTTCATTTGCTCCCCTGAGATTATGAAATGAGGCCTAGGAAGTTCCCTTCACCATGTTAAACCTGAAATATCTACAAATTTGGGTGAATTTCTCTCTAGAGGTCACTAAAATTATCTTAGTTTCCTGACCTAATTAGCCAAGTATGGTTTTTCCAGTAGTCATGTATGGATGTGAGAGTTGGACTGTGATGAAAGCTGACTGCCAAAGAATTGATGCTTTTGAAGTGTGGTGTTGGAGAAGACTCTTGAGAGTCCCTTGGACTGCAAGGAGATCCAACCAGTCCATTCTGAAAGAGATCAGCCCTGGGATTTCTCTGGAAGGAATGACACTAAAGCTGAAACTGGCCACCTCATGTGAAGAGTTGACTCATTGGAAAAGACTTTGATGCTGGGAGGGATTGGGGGCAGGAGGAGAAGGGGTCAACAGAGGATGAGATGGCTGGATGCATCACTGACTCGATGGACATGAATCTGAGTGAACTCTGGGAGTTGATGATGGACAGTGGGGCCTGGCGTGCTGCGATTCATGGGGTCCCAAAGAGTCAGACACAACTGAGCGAATGAACTGAACTGAACTGAACCACCTGTGAGGCTGGGATCCTATAAACAAGTCACCAAGCCATGCTTCCCTGAAGGATTCTGTAAGCATGTCTTTCATAAGTAAAATCAATTTTTTCTTGATGTGGCATGTCATGCTTGAATAAGCATTATTCTTGAATATGCTAGGGCCTTGTTCTCACAATCAGTTTGTCAAACTGTATTCTGGTAAAGAAAAAAAGAGAGAGAGAGAGAATAGATTCTTATTGAACTTATGCAAATAGTATTTTGTCATGAAAAAGGAGACTGAGTAAAGTTTTAATTGCATTTTTTAAACTTTTTTTGAGACATAACTCAAATACCATTAAATCCACCTTTTTAAACTATAGGATTCATCAGTTTTGAGTATCCGCAATGTTGTGCAACTATCACCATTATCTAATTTCAGACCACTTTCGTCACTCCAGAAAGAAACCCCATATCTATAAGCAGTCACTTTCAGTGACTTCAGTCCCACTTCAGGCCCTAGCAACAACTAATCCACAGATAGCCCCCAACTTAAAATGGTTCAATTTACAAAATGTCAACTTTACAATGGTGTGAAAGCAAAATGCATTCAGTGGAAACCAAACTTCAAATTTTGATTTTTTTCCTGAACTAGCAGAACGATACTCTCTCATGACACCTGGCAGGAGTAGCAAGCCATAGCACCCACTCAGTCATGTGATCACAAGGTTAAATAACCAAAACATTTACAAGCATTCTGTATCCAGACAACTATCCTATTTTCACTTTCAGTGCAGTAGTCAATAAATTATATGAACTATTCAACACTATTATAAAATGGGCTTTGTGTCAGATGTTTTTGCCCAACTATCAGTTCAGTCACTCAGTCGTGTCCAACTCTTTGCGACCCCATGAATTGCAGCATGCCAGGCCTCCCTGTCCATCACCAACTTCCAGAGTTTACCCAAACTCATGCCCATCGAGTCGGTGATTCCATCCAGCCATCTCATCCTCTGTTGTCCCGTTCTCCTCCTACCCTCAATCCCTCCCAGCATCAGAGTCTTTTCAAATGAGTCAGCTCTTCACATCAGGTGGCCAAAGTATTGGAGTTTCAGCTTTAGCGTCAGTCCTTCCAAAGAACACCCAGGACTGATCTCCTTTAGAATGGACTGGTTGGATCTCCCTGCAGTCCAAGGGACTCTCAAGAGTCTTCTCCAACACCACAGTTCAAAAGCATCAATTCTTCAGTGCTCAGCTTTCTTCACAGTCCAACTCTCATATCCATACATGACCACTGGAAAAACATAGCCTTGACTAGATGGACCTTTGTTGGCAAAGTAACGTCTCTGCTTTTGAATATACTATCTAGGTTGGTCATAAGTTTCTTTCCAAGGAGTAAGCGTCTTTTAATTTCATGGCTGCAATCACCATCTGCAGTGATTTTGGAGCCTCCCAAAATAGTCTGACGCTGTTTCCACTGTTTGCCCATCTATTTCCCATGAAGTGATGGGACCAGATGCCATGATCTTCGTTTTCTGAATGTTGAACTTTAAGCCAACTTTTTCACTCTCCTCTTTCACTTTCATCAAGAGGCTTTTTAGTTCCTCTTCACTTTCTGCCAGAAGGGTGGTGTCGTCTGCATATCTGAGGTTATTGGTATTTCTCCCGGCAATCTTGATTCCATCTTGTGCTTCATCCAGTCCAGTGTTTCTCATGATGTACTCTGCATATAAGTTAAATAAGCAGGGTGACAATATACAGCCTTGACGTACTCCTTTTCCTATTTGGAACCAGTCTGTTGTTCCATGTCCAGTTCTAACTGTTGCTTCCTGACCTGGATACAGATTTCTCAAGAGGCAGGTCAGGTGGTCTGGTATTCCCATCTCTTTCAGAATTGCCCAACTATAGGCTGATGTAAATATTCTGAGCTCACTTAGAGTAGGTTAGGCTAAGCTATGATGTTTAGTAGGTTAAGTATATTAAACACATTTTTCACTTAAGATATTTTTAACATATGATGGCTTATTGGGACATATCCTTATCATAAGTTGAGAAAGATCTGAACTTCTGTTTCTAGGGATTTGTTTATTCTGTATGTGAAAGTATGACAGTGAAAGTGTTAGTCACTCAGTCATGTCCAACTCTGTAGCCCCATGGACTGTAGCCAGGCAGGCTCCTCTGTCCATGGGAATTTTCCAGGCAAGAATATTGGAGTAGGTTGCTGTGCCCTCTTCCAGGGGATCTTCCCCACCTAGGAATTGAACTTGGGTCTCCTGTGTTGCAGGCAGATAATTTACCGTCTGAGCCACAACGGTATCCCCTATTCTGTATATTTTATGTAAATTAAACCATGAGCATGTAAATTAAACACGTGACCTATTGTGTCTGATTTTTCCACTTACCGTAATATATTCAAGGTATCGCCATGTTGTAGCATGAATCTATACTTCATTTTTCTGCATGTGGCTGAATAATATACCATTGAATGGATATACCACATTTTGTACATTGATTCCTCAGCACATGGACATTTGCGTTGCTTCCACTTTTTCGTTATTACAAATAATACTGCTATGGGCATTCATGCCCAAGTTTTTGTTTGTACAAAAGTTTTCATTTCTCTTGAGGGTATATCTAGAGGTGAAATTGCTGGGTCATATATATTTACCTTTTTGAGGAATTTCCAAACTGTTTTCTGATAATGTACCATCCTACATTCCTTCAATATATAATAGTTCCAATTTCTCTGCACCCTCACCAACATGTGTCATTGTCTTTTTTATTATATCTGGTGAGTGTGAAGTGATATTTCATTGTGAGTTTGATTTGCATTTCCCCAATACTTTGGTCACCTGAGGCAAAGAACCTACTCATAGGAAAAGATCCTGATGCTGGGAGAGATTGAAGGCAAAAGGAGAAGGGGGCAGTAGAGGGTGAGATGATTAGAGAGCATCACCGACTCAATGGACATGAATTTGAGAAACTTTGGGAGATAGCGAAAGACAGGAAAGCCTGGTGTGCAGTCCATGGGGTTGCAAAGAGTCAAACATGACTTAGCGACTGAACAACAACAAATAGTAATAATGTTGAGCATCTTTTCAGTGCGTGTTTAAGGGTCATTTGTACACCACCTTTGGAAAAATGTCTGTTCTGATCTCTTGCCCATTCTAAACTGTGCAATTTGTCTTTTTATTTTTGAATTATAAAAAATTTTTATATATTCTGGGTACTATACATGTATCAGATGAATGATTTGCAAATATTTCTCCTGTAAATTGTCATTTTGCTTTCTTGGGTCCTTGGAAGCACAATTCTTAATTCTGAAGTCTAATTTATGTATTTTTTCTTTTATTGCTTCTGTTTTTTTTAAAGTATAGTTTATTTAGAATATATTAAAATTAGTTATACATGTTGACCCAGTATTTTATAGATTATATGTCATTAAAAGTTATTTAAAATAATGTTATAATTCTCTGTGATGTACAATGTATCTTTGTTGCTTATCTATTTCATACATAGTGGTTTGTATTAATTACTCTCACACCCCATTCCGCCCTCTCCCCTTCCCTTTTCCCCACTAGAAAACACAAGTTTGCGTTCCATACCTGTGCATCCTTTTTTTTATTTTGCTATATACATTCTTGTTTTTTTTAGACTTCACATATGAGTGACATCATACAGTATTTCTCTTTCTCCCTTATTTTGCTGAGCATGACATTTTCTAGGTCCGCCAATATTGCTGCAAATCCCATTCCTTTTTGGCTGAGCAGTACTCCATTGTGCATGTCTATAACACATCTTCCTCAGCCATTCACCTGCTGACGGGCACTGAGGTTGCTTCCATATCTCAGCTACTGTAAACAATGCTGCAGTGAGCATAGCGACGTGTGTATGCTTCGAATCAGCACTCTCTTTGCATGGGCGCTCAGAAGCGGAATTGCTAGATTTTGCAGTAGCTCTATTCTTAATTCCTTAAGGAGATGCCATACCGTCTTCAATAGTGGTTGCGCCAGTTTACATTCTTATCAACAGTGTGCAAGGGTTCCCTTTTCTCCATATCCTCACCAACATTTGCTATTTGTAGACCGTTTGATGATAGCCATTCTGATGGGTGTGATGTAATATCTCGTTGTTTTGATAGAATTCCCCTGAAAATTAGCAATGTTGAGCATGCTTTTATGTAACTTTTAGTCATCTATATGTCTTCTTTGGAAAAATTCAAAGAATTATTCAGATCTTTGCCCATTTCTTTGTTTGTTTGATATTGAGTTGTATGAGTTGCCTATATATTTTGAATACTAACCCCTAAGTGGTTGTATCATTTGCAAATATGGTATCCCATTCAGTAGATTGTCTGTTTGCTTAGTCAATAGTTTCCTTTGCTGTGCAAAAGCTTTTTAAGTTTAGCTAGGTCCCATTTGTTTATTTTTGCTTTTGATTCCTTTATCTTAGGAGACAGATCAAAAAATATATATATTGCTACAATTTATGTCAAAGAGTATTCCGCCTGTGTTCTCTGCTGACTGGTTTATGGTTTCATATCTTACATTTAGGTTTTTTATACGTTCTGAGTTTATTTTTTTTTGTATGGTGTGAGGAAATGTTCTAATCTCATTATTTTACGTGAAACTGTCAAGTTTTCCTAGAACCAATTATTCAAGAGACTGTATCTTCTCCATTATATATATGTTCTTGCCTCCTTTCTCATAGATTAATTGACTATACATGGGTAAGTTTATTTCTGGACTCTATTCTGTTCCCTTGATCTATTTTTTTAACCAATACCAAACTATTTTGATTACTGTAGTTTTGTAGTATATTCTGAAGTCTGGGAAGGTGATACATACAGTTTTGTTCTTTTTTTCTCAAAATTGCTTTGGCAATGTGAGGTCTTCTGTGGTTCTATGTATATCTTAGGATTATTTGTTCTAGTTCTATGGAAAATGTCATGTGTATTTTGATAGAGATTGCATTAAAGCTGTAGACTGCTTTTGGTAGTATGGCCATTTTAACAGCATTAATTCTTCAAATCCAAAAGCATGGGATATCTTTCCACTTCTCAGAGCTGGAGCCAAGTGTAGAGCAGGGATTTCCCCCTGGTTCGTACCATCACAGCCCTGCAATGAGTGGGGTCAATCACAAGTTGCTGGAGTGGAAGCCCTGAGGGTCTGGCCCAAGCTGACTCTGTTCCCATTAAGTGTGTGCTTTCCCATTTTCTAGCACCAGGACCTTTGCCCAAGAAGTGCTGAAGCAAGCAGGGCTCATTCACATTCCCAGTTGGTGTCAGCCACAGACAGTTCTAAACTGTCTCCAGTGAACAGTCTGTGCAGGCAGCAGGAATTTTCTTTGCTCTGCTCAAATGCAGCCTGAAGTCCAAGCCTCCTTTCTGCCTCACAGCTGATCACTTCCCGCAGCCTCTGCAGCCCTTGCCCTGCTCTGGAGCTGCACTGCAGGGCAGGTGGGGCCCAAGTGGACTCATGGCATCTATCTGGATGATGTGATGGAGCAGCCATCGTCAGAGATCTAGGCAGATTCTGATGCACTGCTTGGGTGAAAGATGCTCAGTCATATATGACTCTGTGGCCCCATGGACTATACAGTCCATGACATTCTCCATGCCAGAATACTGGAGTGGGTAGCCGTTTCCTTCTCAAGAGGATCTTCCCAACCCAGGTATCAAACTCAGGTCTCCTGCACTGCAGGCAGATTGTTTACCAGCTGAGCCTAAATGCCAACAATGGCCAGCGTCGCCCCACTTGGATTCTGCCCTGGGATCAGGCAGCCTCTGCATCCCATAGAAAAATCTGAGTTTTCTCCCCAGTCATGGTACCCCTAGGTTCTGTGCCACCCGTGTGATGTGGAGTAAGCAGTGGTAGAGCATTTGCTCAGCTAGGGTTGGGGCTTGTGTCAAGAGGGCCAGGGAAATCCACAGCCTTCGGAGCAGTCCTTTAATCACCCTCACCACCCTGCATCAGGGGCAAGCCAGCACATGAGCTCCACAGGAGCAGAGTGCAGGCTTCCCACAGCCCTCCTGTTAGTCCCAGTCATCTTCCAAACAGCCACAGGGGCTTGTCTCCCCCATGTAGGACCCCAGGACTGGGGCATCAGATCTGGGGCTGTCACTGCTCACTCCCCAGGGCAGGTATCTACCTGTGCAGTCTCCTTTTCCCTCCAAGTCCCATCCCAGAGACACAGATCCCAACCTGATTGCTTTTCTTCCCTTCCAACCTGATTACATGTATACCTTTCCTACAGCTTTGGTTGTACAGGCATCTTTTTGACAGTTTCCACTTAATTTTCAGTGAGAACTGTTCCACACGTAGATGTATATTTTTTGTATTCATGAGGGGAGGTGAATTCTGTGTCCTCTGTTCCACCATCTCTTCTCTTGCTTCTGGTTTTGGTGTCATAGCTAAAAGATCACTCATCATCTAATCCAAAGTCATAAAGATTTAGACTTATATTTTCCTTTAAGAGATTTTAAGTTTTGGTTCTCAGCAAGAGTTTTTTAATTCAAGAAAGATGTCTATGAGACTCAAAAATAATTTTTAAATATTTCATTTCATTTCATTTACATAAGGAAAATCTAATAAATCACAGATTAAAGATAACTTACAAAGAAAGATAAAGGGCTTTTTCCTATGTCCAATAAGTATAGAACATTAAAAAAATAATACTTCATTATTTCATTTTAAATGAAATTTCCCATACATTCATTCAACCTATTAATTCTTATCCTGCTTAATATTGAGGGTAAAACATTTTGTGGACTGAAGGGGCATTACATAGATTACACAGAATATAAAGAAAAGTCTTTCATATTGCCATTTGGCAAATGCATCAGTCAGTAAACCAAGAAAGCAAGCCCTTTGAAACATGATAAACTATGCCAAAACTTTAACATATTTCATAGCTTCTTTTCAAATTTAGATGTTATAAGCCAAGGCAAATAAAATTCACTTTCAAAGTTTCATATCTTAGAACAAACTGATACTTTAGGACTCTTATATTCTTATAAGTGTGCATTGAAGCTTTCCAGAAGCTACATGACATATGATATCACCGACTGAAAGCTGAAAGAGATAGGAGACTCAAGCTGAGTCCCGTTAGCCAGACATCAGAGATTTACAAAAATCAATTCTTCTCATTAATTTTTAAAAAATACAGTTCTCATTAAATATGTTACTTAGGTTAGCATGAAATCAGTTCACTATTGCTATTTTCAAAAATCAAATATTTAGAAGATTTATTGGCTTTAGTTTCTAATATGGTAAATGCTGACAAATGTAACCTACTTAGACAAAAGCTCATTCATTGTGCTTTTAAATGTTCAGAATGTAAAAGAATCCTGAGACAAAAGGATTTGATAATCTCATTAAGATAAAACTATTCTCTTTTTCCTTGAAAAAGAAGACACATAAACCTTTGTATTTCTCACCAATGTTCACAGTATAGTTTCAGCTACTTATATTAATTATAACTTTCAACCAAAATAGTTAACTTCCATTTCACATATAAAATTGAAGGACCATAAATAATTGAAAATTATTTAATATAAATAAGCATGAAGCAAACCAGCAAAGCTCATAAACATATATAACACAACTTTTTACAAAAACTATACACATTCTTGTCACATCTTATTGTAGCAAATGTGAACATATTCATTAGCATGACCCAAAGATGTAGCCTCTCTAAAGCATATTTTTAAAAAACAAAAAGCATATAAACAAGACAATGTTTAGTAACCAAAATTTCAGAATTGTATCTTAGTTAGAGCTATTTAGGTATCCCAAGATTAACACACAGATTAGGCTAATGTTAGTTTAAAGCTTTTAACTACCCAAAGACCTTGGAAATTATATTTAAACTGGCACATTACAAAAACTTAATTATTATTAATATATAAAAATAAATTTTGTCAATTTTCAAATTGAAAAAATTCAAATGTTATTGCACACAAATTTATATATTTTTTATATTCTCAAACATTATAGAGAGGTATGCGTGTGCTCAGCTGTGTCCAACTTCTTGTGACCCCATGGACTGTAGCCTGCCAGGCTCCTCTGTTCGTGAGACTTTTCAGGCAAGAAAACTGGAGTGGATTGCCATTTCCTCCTCCAGGGAATGATCACAACCCAGGGTCTGATCCAACGTCTCCTGTGTCTCCTGCACTGCCAGTCAGATTCTTTACCACTGAGATCCCTGGGAAGCCCATAGAGGCTAATATTTATTTGATTAGAAAACCTATATACGTTTAGGAAAAACAAACTCAAGTAAAACAAATATATCAATACTGATAGGTCAAGAAAATATATGGTTGTTATTTTAATTAATATTACAAAATTACACTAATCTCATTGCCAAAGAGTTTTGTTAATTATGTGAACTAAAATTCTTAAAATATTCTGAAATTTGAAGTTTCTGTAAGAATTCTTTTCAAGCTTAGCATATTGAAAATGTTAGTAGTTCAGCATTTTTATTTTATGGGAATTTTAGCAACATTTTATTTATATAAGTGTTATCTAACTCTATAAATGAATAAGAACAAAGTTTCTTAAAGAGCTTGTACAATCTAATTTATTAATATTTTCCAGAGATAGGAAAACATTTAATAGTCATGAAATCAGTTCAGTTCAGTTCAGTTCAGTCACTCAGTCGTGTCCAACTCTCTGCAACCCCATGAATCGCAGCACACCAGGCCTCCCTGTCCATCTGTATTACAGACATATAAACACACAGGCACATAGGCATAGATAGACATAGAAAACTTAGTTTCAGTTCAACAGGTTTAGGGTAAACTTAGAAGCACAAAACTTCACCAGTGCAGATATCAAGGAGTTGTTCTTGTCAGTGAGCATAAATATTCTAAATTGCTTTGAACTCAAAATAGATAGACACACACACACAAAGACTAAAAAAAAAAAATAATTTCCTTTTATCTGTCGCCTCATAGCAAACAATTGCCATCATCTATCTACAGAGATCATCAAACAGACCATACCGTAAGACCAAATTCTCAGTCATTACTGCCACCAACAAGAAATATTTATTTGTCATGTGCAAACCCAAAACAAAAACAAGGCAAAATATCAGCAAAGGAAAAACCTAGACAAATAGAGAAACAGCCAAATTTAAGTTCTACTGTCACTTGGAATTATTCTAGGATCCAAGAAAAGCAATGCCCGGGCTTAAGTAACCCATGAAATGCACTTTTCAAGCAATGCAGTTCACCTGGTTTTGTCATTGGGCAATTCCGTGGATGACCACCAAAGCTTTTAAGGATTATTTTTCTTAAAGGTAAAGTTATGACTATCATACAAATATAAAATTAACACATATCAAAGATTTAACTCATTGATTGATGAGAGAACCAGTAGGATGTTGCAAATGGTTCTGAGAAGAATCTAAAGGACAGATACAGGTATTGGAATAGATAGAGCATCAAAAATACTAAAATAAATTTGCTAATAGATATGAAAATAAGCCTAGGAGTTGGGGGTGGAGAAGGAAATCAGTTGCCTTTCACCAGACAAAATTCATATCCATAGCTTTCAGTTTTCTCCATCTTAGTGTCTAAAATAGCTCTGTTACAGACAATGAAAGACACAGGCTTGTACTGAATCAGCCAACAAGGAAGAGCTCACTAAAGGATGCTTAATGTTGCACTGAAAAGACAGTCAGTTATCTTTTTTCTTTCTTTCCTCTTTCCCTTTTCAAAGTCTTTCACAGTATTGCCTAACAAGCCATGAAATGCTATTGAGATGTAGGGAAGAGCAAGAAAAAATTTTATGTAAGGATGTGGACAATTCTCCACTATTTTCTTAAATGTTTATCTCATTTATTTCTTTATTTTTGGCTGCACTGGGCCTTTGTTGCTGCAAGGGGGCTTTCTCCGTTACAGTGAGAGGGGGCTACTCTCTAGTTTCAATCCATAGGCTTCTCATTGCAGTGGCCTCTCTCGTGGAGCACAAGCCCTGGGGCTCAGGCTTCAGCAGGTGCTGTGTACAGGCTCAGATGCTCTGCAGCACGCGGAGTCTTCCTGGACTAGGGACCAGGCCTGTGTCCCCTGCACTGGCAGGCAGATTCTCACCCACTGGACCACAAGTCCTCCACTGTTAGTAAGTCATTAAAACGAGTAAGGAACAGAGGTGGTAGCATAAGCGCAAAAAGAATGTGGGAATAGACAATATATGCCTTTTGATATGTATATGAATAACATATCTCTGGAAAGATTTTTAAAATGCTAACACAGTCAGTTTTCTTCTGGCAAGGGAAACGGGGTGATGAGGGATTACCAACGAGAATAAGTATATTTATATAAGTACATATATGTATGTGTATATGTATACATATATATATCCTTCTATATTAATATATACAAATATGTATATATATATGTCTTTCTGTTATATATATCCTTCTATGTTTTATTATATGTATATATATGTCCTATGTTTTTGGATTTTGAAATTATATTTCCTAGTCAGTCAATACGGAGAAGGCAATGGCAACCCACTCCAGTACTCTGGCCTGGAAAATCCCATGGACAGAGGGGCCTGGGGGGCTGCAGTCCATGGGGTTGCTAGGAGTTGGACACGACCGAGCGACTTCACTTTCGCTTTTCACTTTCATGCATTGGAGAAGGAAATGGCAACCCACTCCAGTGTTCTTGCCTGGAGAATCCCAGGGATGGGGAGCCTGGTGGGCTGCCGTTTATGGGGTTGCACAGAGTCGGACACGACTGAAGCGACTTAGTAGTAGCAGCAGTCAGTCAATAAAGTAATATTTTTTAAAGAAAAAATAACATAAGGCCTACATATTTCTATTTTTCAAGTAATCATAGAAATCACCCTTTTCTCTTTAGAGTCTCTTTTCCTTACCTACTTCTGAATTCTTCATATTTGTTTTTATATAAATAAGATATAATATGACTGAATAATCATATTTTTAGAAGTCAATTTTCATGAAAATTTCACAGCAAAAGCTTTGAATATCATAGGCAAATACTTAAGAATTCCTTGATGGTTAAAATGGGCAAATTTTATGTTATATATATTTTACCAAGATTTAGAAAAAAAGAATATTTGTGTTTTTCAGCTGCCAAGATGACTCTCTACCCTGCAATATGTCTGGACTGAGTGTCTCCATAACAAATAGTTTTCTCCCTATATTTTCAGATGCAGGACGTGTGAGGAATGCTGCCATAGATAAAAGCTCAGAGGAGGCTAAGAAGAAAAGCTGACATCCAGGAAAATCTCCCCAAACCAGGGCCTGGCACATTATAGCAGATCAATAAATCTTTATTGAATGAATTAATGAATTACTTCTAATCATCACGTAGCACTGTTTCCACATTTGAAATCCTTGATCTTTTCATCCATTATTTATCCCGCTTCCCTGATCCATCAGTCAGAGATGAATTTGTCATAAGCCTTACAAGGTAAGTCCTTTTGGATTCTGCTTAGAAGGATAAAGAAGTATTCAAATAGTTTCTGAATAGAGGATTAATCCAAGAGACTGACTTACTCCTACTTCTTACAAAGATTTGAAAAGCTCTTTGAGCCTCCCGGAATTCTCTCATAAATTTTCTGGGCACTTCTTATGGTAATAATCTTCCCTTCCAATCTGGCAGTAAATGCAATTTAACCTAAAAATATCAGAGAAAGACAAAGGTAATATTTTGTCTCCTCAGTGACTCTGCAAAGAACAGTTATGTTCTAAGAAAAGTCTTAGAGCATGAAAAACTTAAAATACACAAACCTCAAACTTTTCCTAAATGCACTAATATATTCAAATAGTATAAGTCTGACACCAAGTGGTAAAAAAAGGTATAAGCACTTTAACTAGAAAATATAACTGGTATTGTTGTTACAGGGTATTTGACAGACCAAAAAATTTATCTAGTCAGTGTTACGTACATGTCTAAAACTCACCATGAATACCATCATCCATCTAATCATATTTTTTAAAAGATACATTAAAATTTCTCTCTACATAGAGATGCTGTAAGAATTGTTATTTTTTTAAAATTTTCGTGCCTAGCCTACAATAAGTGCTAACTAAATATTAACTCATAATTTCACGTCAGCTAGGTGTTAGGGATACTGAGCAAGCTATCCTTTTCCTCAGGGTGCAGGTGTGAGGAAGGGACACAAAGGAAAACCAATGAAACCGTGTTAACAGCCACTGCAACAGACATGTTCAGTATGTTCTGGAAACGTATACGGAAGGCAGAGATCAATTCCTTCTGAGTGCTTTCTCTAAGAACTGCTCCTTTCTCAGATACAGACCCTACATTAGCATTCTGTGACCCTGCTTTCTGTCCATGCATTACTGACCCAGAGTTGGACATCTGTCTCAGGCTGGGACCATCAAATATTTTCTTCTAGGAATTTGTGTTTGAGAATTTGATACTTTCATTAATCTGAGATGTCCACTTGAGCCAAGGATGTAAACTGTTATCTGGTTAGGTGGTCATGTGTACAGAGAAACAGGAAAAGACTGGCTGAGGGGAAAAAAAGAAAAAAGAAAAACTACAGAGAGAGGCAGAGGTGAGAATTCACATGTCACCAGAGAAACAGCAGATCTTCTTTTGAGGAACAAGCTGTTAGGAATCCTAATGGTTTTCCAACACTTGGTTCAAGATCTAAAAACGGCCTGAACTGTACCCTGACCTTGCGTTTTGAGAGACATCCCTACATGCTTATAATAAGTTTGCCTTCCTTGCTAAATCTTGCCTTAGTGAGTCTGTTATTTTCCACTAAAACAATCTTAACTGAGATACCAGATAAGCTCAAACATTAACTTTCTATCCAATATGTTCTTTAGTAATTCAAATTTTATTCTTTTAAATATTGAAGTACCGGTCACATGTAATTTTATACTAATTTTTCACCAATGAAGTGACTGTATTTGTATAGGATATAAAGGCTATCAATCTTGATTCTTTGTGAGGAAAACATTTATGTAAACCTACAGAGAGAAAAGATCATTTGAACCTAAAATTTTACAAAAGTTGTGGTCATTTCACAACATATGTTACTATCAGATTATCATACTGTACACCTCAAATGTTCAGTTCAGTTCAGTTCAGTCGCTCAGTCGTGTCCGACTCTTTGCAAAGAGTCGGATATGACTGAGTAACTGAACTGAACTGAACTGAAGATAACACGGAAAGAAATGTATAATGCATCTTTGAGGAGAGTAGTGACAGCTAGTATTTAAACCACAATATAGTTAGAGGAGAGGCCAAAACTAGAGAAGATAAACTAAAGCCGGAAGTAAAGAGGGGACATCTGTTGCTGAAAAGCCCAGAAATAAGCTGCAATATATAGTGCTCATAGGTAAACAACACATGGTTATCAGAGTTCTCAGAGAAAGAAGACCAGTAGATTGTTATATATATACACATATGCATATGAATATTATATATATGAACAATTATTATTCTGCTCACAAATATATGAATAAATAGTTTTTAAAATAAGAAATTGGCTCATTGATTTATGGAGGCAAACAAGTCTTAAGATGCGCTGGGTCAGTTAGAAAGCTAGCAACTCAAAGAGACATTGGTTTTGTTTCAGTCTAAGTCTAAAGACCTGTGAACTAGGAGGGGTAATGGTGTAACTCCCTCCCAAAGATCAACAGGCTGCAATCCCAAACATATGTTTGTGTTTGTGTGAAAGGCAGTCACACAAGAATTCTTACAGAGGGTAGGGATAGCCTTCTTGTTCTGTTCAGGCCTCCCACTGATTGAATGAGGTCCATCCACATATGAGGCAATTTTAATCACTCTACTGATTTAAAAGCTAATCTCACCCAAAAATATCCACAGGAACACCTCAAATAATGTTTGACCAAATAGCTTGGCACCTCATGGCTAAGTCAAGTTGACACATAAAATTGACAGATATATTGAGGTATAAAACTGAAGTCACTTGCCAAAAATAGGAGGCACAGCATACATAGCTTTGTAACAACATCATTCTATTTGTTCCAAAAAACAGAAAAGGAAGAGCTAAATGACAAATAAGACAGACAAACCAAATTTGTAGGAAGGAGTCTGACCCTGAGCAAGTGGAAGGCAAAGGGAAAGGGAGTTTCCAGACCTGGAATGAGCCCTGATGCCTTTCGCACGGAGGCCTCCAGCAAGAGCTGGACCTAGAAAAATGCACTTGTTTCACAGATGAAAAATAAAAAATGAACCAGAAGAGAATTCATTTTCATGATACTATATCAGGAAGGGGGTGAGGAAATGAACAATAAAATAGGGGAGATGAGAAGCATTCTCCAGATAATATTGCTACAGAGCATTTGAGAATGACAATAAAGCATTTTGCCACAAGTTTTAAATTATAAAGAAATCATGCTTATATTAAGCAAGAATACAAAACAAAGATGACAGAGCTCTGGAGAGAGATAACAAGACAGTCATAAGCCATTACCTAATAAGCCATTAGCCAATTTAACAAGAAAAAAGGTATAGGCAAAGGTATAAATATAGAAAATAAGTGGAAAATAATCATAAGTTAAAAAGAAATTAAAATTATCTTGAGACTGATTTGTTCATGTCAAATACATTTTAAAACCCAGATAAAATGGATAATTTTCTATGACAGTAAAATTTACCAAAATAGACTCCAGGAAAAGAGAAAATCTAGATAATCAGTGATCATAGAAGACCAAAAAAAAAAAAACTATTACAGAGAATGCTCAAGAAAGCAAAACACACTGCTCACCTGAAACTATCACAACATTGTTAATCAGCTATACCCCAACACAAAATGTTTTTGGTGTTAAAAAAAATTAAAATTAAAAAAAAACAAGCCCTGATGAATGCACAAGGAAATATTACCACATCTTTCAAGAATAGATTATTACACTATTTAAATTGTTCTAGGCCATAGAGAAGGAAAGATTAACATTGATTTTTATGACCCAAACAGGACATTGACTCTGAAACTTGATACAGATTGCATAAAAAAGAAAACTATAGGCCACTATTATTTATAAATATTAATTCAAAAATGCTAAGCATACTATTAGCAAAGAGAATCAATCAGCACATTGAAGGGAAGATACACCTTAATCAGTTGTGGTTTATCCTAGGAATGCAAAAACGAAACAATATTTCAGAAAGTCTTTCCAAATATGACACAAACCCAGAAATCAGAAAATAAATGGTTTATAAATTCAACCACTTTTTAAACATCTGCTGCTCCTGCTGCTAAGTCGCTTCAGTCGTGTCTGACTCTGTGCGACCCCAGAGACGGCAGCCCACCAGGCTCCCCTGTCCCTGGGATTTATATCTAAAATATTGCAAATTAAAGCCACTACAAACACAAATACATTGCAGAACAATAATTTGTATCACTAAATGACTAATGTATCTATATTTATATCTGTGTTCTATAAATTGGTAAGAAGCCCAACGACCCTATAGAAATGTAGGCAAATGATATGAGGAGACAGTTCACTAAAATGTAAATACAAACGGCTCCTTTACTACTATAAAAGTGGTCTACCTCTCTCATGATAAGAAAATAGCAAAATGACTCTGAGTTAAATTTTCACCTATCAAAAGGGCAAAAGTAAAATTATTGATACGCTTCATTTATCAAGCATGACGCACCACTGCCAGACAGCAGATTGCCACACCCTGTACGAGCTGTCGCGCTACTGGAACTTATCCTCCAAGTATACTCACTGACTTGCAAAATGATGGCTGTCCAAGATTAATCACACCAGTTACTGTCAACACTATTAACCGTTTAAAAATAAATGCTCACCAATAGGGTCTAGTTAATAGATGATAGTGCATGATATAGTGGAAGACCAGGCACCTGGGAAAATGTGGATTTACCATAATTCCCAGAGAATACCATGCAGCTAAATGAATGGATTAATGCATGAATGAAAGGAAGAAAGGGAGAAAGGAAGCAAGGAAAGGAGGAACTAAGACAGGAAACAAGGAAGAGAGCTCCTTGTTTATACTGATACATCAGTACTTTATATATGTACTGACATAAAGTAATTTCCAAGACATATTAAATGAAAAAACTAAGGTACACAAAAGGACATATAGTATGCTGAGAAGTGAAAAATGACTTGTCAACATATTAACTTTATTAGGTATATGTCTCTGGAAGGATACCCAAAAAAGTGATATCAGTGATTGCCTCTGAGGAGGGAACTCAGAAATTGAGACATTAAAGTAGAAGACATACTGCTCTAATTTTGAATTTATAACCACAGAGCAGTAGAATACACTACCCAAAGCGTAATAAAGATTTTTATACTTTTTAAATTAAAAAATAGAATCTATATTCATTAAAAGGTAGTTTGAGTTATAAAGACATATTACCTGCAAAAGAGACTACTAGGAAGCTCCCCTCCACCCAAATCATAATCTATAATAAACCCATACAAAAGGAAATAAGCAAATGAGATATTTCTGTTCTCTGCTAAGTTTTCCCACTACAGCCATGTCTTGGAATCTATCTGTGCTTTGGTTGTCTTTTCTGATCCATTCTCCACCTTCCCTTGGGTTCAACAGGAGAGTTGAGGGAAAAAAGGATGGTAACCTTTGCTTATTTCTTTTCCAGCCTTTGCCTTCTAGAGTCCACCCCAAGAAGGGCTGCCTTTGTCTACCACAGGTCACAGCTCCTGTTAAAATCCTTCGCAAACAGCCTGCTGTGTCCACATACCACTACCAGCCGCTTCATTCTCTCACTATCCCCACCACACCCTCAGTCATGGGGATGGTAGCAGTCCCATCACACTCAGCACAAGATTACTGCTCTATTTTTTTTTTTTATCTTCCTTCTTCCCTAACCACATCTTTGTAAACAGTTCCTTTTAAAAACTGTTCTCAAATTATATAATTAAATATGTTATTTCATGGCAAACTCTGACTGATAAATCATTTCAACATTTACCATTAGTTCTTCAACTAATATTTGCTCTTTCTGTGTCTCAACTCTTCTCTTTCTCCCGAGACGCAGTTCAAGGCTCACTTAACTTCACACTGTTATTCTTCTTTCATCACATTTCACAGAATTGACTAAAATATGTGAATACTCTTAGTTTTCTTCATCTTTTTCTTTTCAACATTCAAATCATCTTGCATTTGGAGGATCATTCTTAAAAGAGAATTTTTCATTTCTTTATAAGTCATTTGAGATGTTGCTGGCCCCAGGTTTTCTACGGCTTTGCCTGACTGAGCGAGGGACCAGGGTGGAAACTAACATCTCTGTGGTAGGCAGCAGGGCCAGCTTCACAAGCTGATGACCTGTGTGATCAGACAGGAACCTGTGCTTAGAAGAATCTCACACTTGGTTTAATGCAAAGCTCTCACCAACTTGAAAATATCAATATCTTTTTAGCAAAGAGCTCTGTATTTTTATTTTTCATTGAGCCTCCCAAATTGTTTAGTCAGTTATGATAGCAATATTTAAGATGGCCCCCAAAGATCCCACTGCCTGAAAGTCATATATATGTGCGTAATCCCCTCACCTTGAGCATGGTTGGACCTTGTGACTTTCTTCCAACCAATAGAATACAGACATAGTAATGAAATATCACATCCAAGATTGGGTTACAAAGGGACTGTGGTTTCCCCTTGGTTCTCTCTTTCTCTCATTCTGTCTCTCAAGAAGCCACGTACTATGGTATAAACTGCCCTGTGGAGAGGCCCACATGGAGAGGGACTAACGTCCTCAGAGAGCAACTCACCATCAAGGAGAGTGAGCTTGGAAGCAGACTGTTCCACAGTCAGGCCTTCACATGAGACCTCAGCCCTACCCACAATTTGCAGCATGTGAGAAATCTTGAGATAGAGGCACCCAGATAAGCAGTACCTGGACTCTTAGCCCACAAATGCTGTGAGATGATAAATAAGTATTATTTTAAGCTGCTGAATTTTTAAAATAATGCGTCAAGCAGCAATAGATAACTCATTAAAAATCCTTAAGATAAGATCTCTGCCATATGTAATTCTTTAAAAGATTATAGACGTTTTCAATGAGGACATTACAAAAATACGGCATGTCAGTTAATTTTTAGGATTACAAAAATCTGCTCCATACTTGTTTCCTGGTACAACCTCGCTTTTTCCTGAATCACCCTCTGACAGAACCTCAGCAAAGTAAAATCAATGCCCTCCCCTATCTTTTATATTATTAATGAAAAAGTATGTACACTGATGGCTGTTTTTCATTTTATTAGCCCCAGAACCCCATGTTTATATCTTCTGACCTAGGTGAGTACAGCAGTGATCCATTCCCAGAGCTCTAGGCTACTGAGCAGGAGTCACACACTACTTGTTCTCTGCAAGTTTGTTTCAGGTAACCCTTTGTGACTTCTATACCATTCACATCCTATGTTTTAGTGCTGGTCTTTTGATTCAGAGAAATTAGTTTGGTTATTCTCCAAAGGATAAATGAAATATTAAAATGCACAACTGCCAGCAGATATATCACAGTAATCCAAGTATATGCCCCAAAACAGTAATACTGAAGAAGCTAAAGTTGAATGGTCATATGAAGACCTACAAGATCTTCTAGAACTAACACCCCAAGAAGATGTCCTTTTCATCATAGGAGACTGGAATTCAAAAGTAGGATGTCAAGAGATACCTGGAATAATAAGCAAGCTTGGTCCTGCAGTACAAAATGAAGCAGGGCAAAGGCTAACATAGTTTTGCCAAGAAAACACAGTATTCAAAGAAATATCTTCATCCAGCGACACAAGAGACGACTCTACACGTGGACATCACCAGATGGTCAATACTAAAGTCAAATTGATTATATTCTTAGCAGCCAAAGATGGAGAATCTCTATACAGTAGGCAAAACCAAGACTGGGAACTGACTGTGGGTCAGATTATGAACTTCTTATTACAAAATTCAGACTTAAATTGAAGAAAGTAGGAAAAACCACCAAGCCATTCAGGTATGACCTAAATCAAATCCCTTACAATTATAAAGTGGGAGTGACAAATAGATTCAAAGGATTAGATCTGGTAGAGCGACTGAAGAACTATGGATGGAGGTTTGTAACATTGTACAGGAGGCAGTGATCAAAACCATCCACACACACACACACACACAAAGGCAAAATGGTTGTCTGAGGAGGTCTTTTAGCTGAGAAGAGAACCAAAAGGCAATGGAGAAAAGGGAAAATATACCCATCTGAATACAGAGTTCCAAAGAATAGCAAGAAGAGATAAAAAAATTCTTCCTAAGTGAACAAAGCAAAGAAATAGAGGGAAACAATAGACTGGCAAAGACTAGAGATCTCGTCAAGAAAATTAGAGACAGCAAGGAAATGTTTCATGCAAAGATGGGCACAATAAAGGATGGAAATGGTATGGACCTGACCTAAGCAGAAGATATTAAGAGGAATACACAGATATTAAGAATACACAGAAGAACTGTACAAAAAAGATCTTCACACCCAGATAATCACAATGGTGTGATCACTTACCTAGAGCCAGACATTCTGGAATGTGAAGTCAAGTGGGCCTTAAGAAGCATCACTATGAACAAGTAGAGGTGATGGAATTCCAGTTGAGCTATTTCAAATCCTAAAAGATGATGCTGTAGAAGTGCTGCACTCAATATACCAGCAAATTTGGAAAACTCAGCAGTGGCCACAGGACTGAAAAAGCCAATTTTCATTCCAGTCCCAAAGAAAGGCAATGCCAAAGTATGTTCAAACTACCACACAATTACATTCATTTCACATGTGAACAAGGTCATGCTCAAAATCCTCCAATATAGGCTTCAACAGAATGTGAACCGAGAACTTCCAGGTGTTCAAGCTGGATTTAGAAAAGGCAAGGAACCAGAGATCAAATTGCCAGCATTCATTGGATCATAGAAAAGCAAGAAAATTCCAGAAAAACATCTACTTCTGCTTCATTGACTACACTAAAACCTTTGACTGTGTATATCACAACAAACTGTGGGAAATTTTAAAGAGATGGGAATACCAAACCAGTTACCTGCCTCCTGAGAAACCTGTATGCAGGTCAAGAAGCAACAGTTAGAACTGAACATGGAACAACAGATTGGATCAAAATTGGGAAAGGAAGTGTCAAGACTGTAAATTGTCATCCTTTTATTTAACTTTCATGCAGAGTACATCATATGAAATGCTGGGCTAGATTAATCACAAGCCAGAATCAAGATTTCTGGGGAAAAAAAAAAAGATTTCTGGGAGAAATATCAGTAACCTCAGATATGCAGATGACACCACCCTTATGGCAGAAAATGAAGAAGAACTAAAGAGCCTCTTGATGAAAGTGAAAGAGGAGAGTGAAAAAGCTGGCTTAATACTCAACCTTCAAAAAACAAAGACTTGGGATCTATCTGGTTCCAGGACTTCACTGCATATAGATGGGGAAACAACTATACGTTAACACAGTCTGTTTTATGTTCTTGGGCTTTATGTTCTTGGGCTCCAAAATCACTGCAGACGATGACTGCAGCCATGAAATTAAAAGATGTTTCCTCCCTGGAAGGAAAGCTATGACAAACCCAGACAGCATACTAAAAAGCAAAGACTTACTCTGCCTACAAAAGTCCATCTAGTCAAAGCTATGTTTTTTCCAGTAGTCATGTACGAATGTGAGAGTTGGACTGTAAAGAAGGCTGAGCGACAAAGAATTGATGTTTTTGAACTGTGGTGTTGGAGAAGACTCTTGTGTGTCCCTTAGACTGCAAGGAAATCAAACCAGTCAATCACAAGGGAAATCAACCCTGAATATCGATTGGAATATGGAAGGACTGATGCTGAAGCTAAAGCTCCAATACTTTGGCCACATGATGCTAAGAACCGACTCATTGGAAAAGACCCTGATGCTGGGAAAGACAGAAGGCAGGAGGAGAAGGGGAAGACAGAGGACAAGATAGCTGGGTGGCATCACCAACTCAATGGATATGTGGTTGAGCAAGCTCCAGGAGATGGTGAAGGATGAGGAAGCCTGGCTGCACTCCATGGGGTCACAATCAGACAAGACTGGGTGACTGAACAACAACAACAACCAGCAGATGTTAAAATTAGGTACATTTTCCTAGGATTCCTGGCTAGTGAGTAGTTAAGCGTTGTGTGTGCTATGCTTAGTCGCTCAGTCGTGTCCGACTCTTTGTGACCCATGGACTGTAGCCCACCAGGTCTCTCTGTCCATAGGGATTCCCCAGGCAAGAATACTGGAGTGGGTGCCGCCCTCCTCCAGGGGATCTTCCCAACCCAGGGACTGAACGCAGGTCTCCTGCATTGCAGGAGGATTCTTTACTGTCTGAGCCACCAGGGAAGCCCAATTCAGGGTTATGCCAAGTTAAAATCACAAACTCTAAGCCAAATGTTGATCATATTGACCCCCGTATTCATTTTCAAACCTAGTGTTTCTGATACAATTTCCCAGGTTATCTCTGTATTAATAACCCCTTATGGCAAAGCAACCTATCCTTTTAAAAGAATTTATCTAATTTGAAACATCAACATAAATTAAATAGAGACAAACCATAAACACAAATACTATACCCATAAAATATACTTTCTCCGTCTTGTGTCAGCCCTGGACTATATTTTTAACTTCTTGCTTTTAATCTCCTATCATGCCTAATCCAGTCTAAAGAAAAGACTTACTAGTAAACCATTGTGGGAGGAAACAAAGTGAGTGGGGAAGGAAGGAATGAGAATTTTACTGACTTGAAAAATAAATGTGATCTTAACATTTTGTTTAAATTTGTTAATTCTATTTTATGCTTTCTTGTTTATCTAATTTTCATATCTCCAAAGGTAGTTTAAACTTTAAATAAATAGAGATTAGTAACATTTTAAAGACACAGAGCATAAGTCTATATGTTTACATACCAATGAAATTATTCGCACCAAAGTTTTTTGAATTGTCAAAAGAAACATATGTAAGGTATTATTTCTATCATAATTATTATTTATCATTATCAAAATTGACCTTCTTGTGACATATTCTGTGTAAAAGAAGTCTTAAATTTAACATCAGATAAAGCAAGGAATTCAGAAATGCATATTTCCTCTATTTAAAGTTCATACCTGGAAGTGACTGCTTTGTGACACCAAAGAGTGTATATGTGTATATATTTGATGCTTAGCACGTGGGATTCTCTGGATAGACTTCAAGGGGATTCATAAGCCCTCTTTGCCTTTTTTAGTACCAAGAATATTTTCCTTATTTTTAAAATATCAGCTCAGGCTTAAAACCTGGATATCATATTTGATGAAAACTCACAAAATTATTGCTGTAGTTAAGGTTAAAAAAATAAACAGACCCTGCCATAATGCAGATAAATTAAGGATTGAGTTGTGGCTGCCACAGAAATATTTAGTCATAATAGTGTGACGTTTGTAGACTTAAAATCTTGAACACAGGCATACAGTTAAACACAACAGATTGAAAATAAGAATTTACTTCCTCTCCCCCACAAACCCCGTTAAAATGACAGTAGGCAGATTTTTTAAAACGGCAAAGAGAAAGAGGATAGATCATAGCAACATCATTTAAGAGGCTGGAAAGCAGATAGATGAGTGTTAACTGCTTTAACAAACAAGAGAATACCAAAACCTAAGCCAGCATAAGAGAGATACAGAAACAGACTGCAGGATGCTAGCAATGCTGGGAAAGTTGAGGTGAAGTCACTCAGTCGTGTCCGACTCTTTGTGATCCCATGGACTGTAGTCTACCACGCTCCTCCGTCCATGGGATTTTCCAGGCAAGAGTACTAGAGTGGGTTGCCATTTCCTTCTCCAGGGGATCTTCCTGACCCAGGGATCGAACCCAGGTCTCCTGCATTGCAGGCAGACGCTTTGCCCTCTGAGTTGAGGGACCAGCTATATTTAAAAGTCAAAGTTGGTGACTTTTTTTAAAGACCCACGGATGAATCTTTAAAAATTGATTGAAACACTATGTAGTTATCCCTCCTCCACTCGACACCTCTCCCAGCAGCAAAGCTACTACATTCCCCTCCCCAGCCCTGGAAGACAACTAAAGATTTGCTCTCTGGAAATTCAGTCACCATAGTGACTTTGAAGTGGGGGACAAATACTGAAGTCAGATGATCAAGTGAAAGTTAACTTGCTAAATAATGAGATCTCTGACCCTTATTCATAGGAGAATGGAGGACTTCCCCTAGCCCAAGACAAATTACTTAAAGGTCCTAGTAACAGGCCCTGCCAAGCCATCTTACAATAAAATTTACAGTTAGCTAGGTTCTCCATAAGCACCTACAGTTTCAAACATCCTTGCATTGCCTTACCGTTTAATATGAGCAGATTGCCAAGATCACCAGATATCTGAGGGAAAGTCTCTAATGTGAAGATGGTAATGAAAAAAAGAAATAAGAACTTGAGATTTAAACAAAACATATGCAGAGGGACTTCCGTGGTGGTTCAGTGGTAGAGAGTCTGCCTGCCAATGCAAGGGACAGGGGTTTGATCCCTGGTCTGGAAGGATCCCACATGCTATGGAGCAACTGGTCTTCTGTGCTGCTACTGCTGAGGCCCCACTCTCGAGCCTGTGAGCCACGACTGCTGAGGCCACAGGCCACAGCTACATGCTGTAGGACCCGAGTACTAGGGCAAGGAAGGCCACCACAATGAGAAGCCCACGGGCCACAGCGGGGAGAGGCTCCCCACTCCCCATAACTACAGGGAACCCGTACACAGCAACAAAGACCCAGCATGTTAAAAATAAATATATAAAGACATATGCAGAATGAAGAATAAAACAGTCAGGAATTATCTTTAGCCTTAGAAGTTAAAAACATAAAATCAACATCTTCTTCTGTTCACAACCATGTAACTGGTTCCAGACCAGCCCTTCAGTTCAGTTCTGTTCAGTCGCTCAGTCGTGTCCAACTCTTTGGGACCCCATGAATCGCAGCATGCCAGGCCTCCCTGTCCGTCACCATCTCCCGGAGTTCACTCAGACTCACATCCATCGAGTCCGGGATGCCATCCAGCCATCTCATCCTCTGTTGTCCCCTTCTCCTTCTGCCCCCAATCCTTCCCAGAGTCAGAGTCTTTTCCAATGAGTCAACTCTTCGCATGAGGTGGCCAAAGTACTGGAGCTTCAGCTTTAGCATCATTCCTTCCAAAGAAATCCCAGGATTGATCTCCTTCAGAATGGACTGGTTGGGTCTCCATGCAGTCCAAGGGACTCTCAAGAGCCTTCTCCAACACCACAGTTCAAAAGCATCAACTCTTTGGAGCTCAGCCTTCTTCACAGTCCAACTCTCACATCCATACATGACCACAGGAAAAACAATAGCCTTGACTAGACGGACCTTAGTCAGCAAAGTAATGTCTCTGCTTTTTAATATGCTATCTAGGTTGGTCATAACTTTTCTTCCAAGGAGTAAGCGTCTTTTAATTTCATGGCTGCAGTCACCATCTGCAGTGATTTTGGAGCCCAAAAAAGTAAAGTCAGCCACTGTTTCCTCTCTTTCCCCATCTATTTCCCATGAAGTGATGGGTCCAGATGCTATGATCTTCGTTTTCTGAATGTTGAGCTTTAAGCCAGCTTTTTCACTCTCCTCTTTCACTTTCATCAAGAGGCTTTTTAGCTCCTCTTCACTTTCTGCCATAAGGGTGGTGTCATCTGCATATCTGAGCTTATTGATATTTCTCCCGGCAATCTTGATTCCAGCTTGTGCTTCTTCCAGCCCAGCGTTTCTCATGATGTACTCTGCATGTAAGTTATAGAAGCAGGGTGACAATATACAGCCTTGACATACTTCCTTTTCCTATTTGGAACCAGTCTGTTGTCCCATGTCCAGTTCTAACTGTTGCTTCCTGACCTGCATACCAGCCCTTAGAACATTTAAAACAAACAAATGACGCTACAGTCAGACAAAATATACGAATTCATTGTCGGATATTAGACAACTAGAGTATACAGGACAGAGATCCCTAAGTATAGGGAAACACATAAGTGAGTGAACCACGGACGTTTAACCGAACTTTCCCCTGGGAGCACATTCTAGTATGCAGCACGGAGAGGTGGGAGCCAAGCAGAAAACAGAGGTCTCACTGCCTGTGAGGAAGCAGAGGTCAGAGTTCAGGTCTGCGGAGGCCGGAGTTTGTGGGGTACGGTGCTGAAGTAAAAGGATTCAAGTAGAGAATGAGCACCACAAGTCTATATCAAAGACTCCTTAAGACTAGGGGTAAACGCTAAAGATGAGACAATACAAGACCTGGTAGAGATCAGCTACTGGAGACCTGTGAGCTCCACGGAGGTTGCACAGTCCAAAAGAGGACAGAATCCCAACTGCCAGACTGGAGAAACGTCACTCAACAGCCTAGGCATTGGACTGAGATCACAGAAAGCCCACGCCTTAGAGGTAGGGTTGCTTAAGCTGTAAAGGAAGGGCCAGTCTGTACCTGTCCTAACTGCATTTTTAAAAAGCTTCAAAAATATCAAGCTCATTTTGCAAGTAAATTGAGTTTAAAAAATACAATCCTCTTAAAAGTAAGAAAATAAAATCTGGATTCACAATGATATATGAACCACAGTGCCCAGTATTAAATTAAAAATGCCTAGGTATACAAAGAAGCATGAAAATATTATCCTAAATAGGAAGAAAACTTAAGGTAGACACAAATGGCAAAAATCAGGAAATTAGTAGACAAAGATTTTAAAGAAGATTTCATAAATATATTAATAGATGTAAAGAAAAAGATAACCTAAGAGTATGGGGGAAATCTCAGTCGAGAAATCTGAAATCTGAAAATTTTACAATAGAAACAATTCTAGAAATGAAAAGTACAATAACTGAAAAGAAAATCTTATCGCACAGCAGATTAGACATTGCAGAGGAAAAAAAGTCAGTGGTCTTAAAAATGGGGCTGGGGACTTCCCTGGTGGGCCAATGGCTAAGAACCTGCCTTCCAGTGCAAGGGCCTGGGGTTTGATCTCTCGTCAGGGAACTAAGGGAGGAGGCGACGGCACCCACTCCAGCACTCTTGCCGGGAAAATCCCATGGGTGGAGGAGCCTGGTGGGCTGCAGTCCATGGGGTCGCTAAGAGTCGGACCCGACTGAACGAGTTCACTTTCACTTTTCACGTTCATGCATTGGAGAAGGAAATGGCAACCCACTCCAGTGTTCTTGCCTGGAGAATCCCAGGGGCGGCAGAGCCTGGTGGGCTGCCGTCTATGGGGTTGCACAGAGTCGGACACGACTGAAGCGACTTAGCAGCAGCAGCAGCAGGGAACTAAGATCCCACATGCTGCAGGGCAACTAAGGCTGCACATCGCAACTACCGAGTCTTTGCACTGGAGCCTGCATGGCCACAACTAAGACCTGACTCTGCCAAATAAATAAATGTTTAAAACAAACGAACAAACAAAACAGGGCAGGGTGCAGTAGTAATATGCAAATTGAAGCACAGAAAGAGAAAAGTTGAATACCATTATGAGTTTCTCTGTGACTTGTAGGACAAAATCAAACGGTCTAAAATGTAGTTGAAATCCCAGAAGAGGAAGAAAAGAGATTGAAGCAAGACAAAAATATTTGAAGAAATAACGGCCAAAATTTTTTCCAAATTTAATGAAAACTATCAACTCATAAATCAAGAAGCTCATTACACTCTGAGCAGTAGAAACATAAAAGACCATGAGAGCTCTTCGAAATCACTACTTCAAAGATCTGTGCCTGTCATGTTCACAGTAGCATTATTCAGAATAGCCTAGATAGGTAAAGCACCTAAGTGCCTATTGACACGCGAATAAAGAAAATGTGAGATATATATCTTTTCATATATTCCTATTCAATAATATTTATATATATATTATTTCACCATTAAAGAGAAGCTAATCTTGCCATTTGCAACAGTATGGATAGGCCTACAGGGCATTATTCTAAGTGAGATGAGTCAGACAGAGAAAGACAGATACTGTACAATCTCACTTACATGTGCAATCTGAAAAAGTGGAACTTGGAAGGTCATTATGCTAAGTGAAATGAGTCAAACAGAGAAAGACAAATATTGTATGATATCATCTATGCACGTGTGCTCAGTTGCTTTAGTCATATTCAACTTTTTGTGACCTATGGACTGTATCCTGCCAGGCATCTCTGTTGATGGGATTTTCTAGGAAAGAATATTGGAGCAGGTTGCCATGTCCTCCTCCAACAGATTTCCCCAACCCAGGGATAGAACCCACTTCTCCTGAATTGCAGGCAGATTCTGTACCATTGAACCACCAGGGAGGACTGATATCACCTATACTTGGAATATAAAAAATACTATAGAATAGTGAATATAACAAAAAAGAAGGAGACTCACAGCTATAGAAAACAAACAAGCAGTTACCAGTAAAAATATGGGGAAACAATGGAAACAGTGAGAGACTTGATCTTCGTGGGCTCCATGATCATCACAGATGGTGACTGCAGCCATGAAATTAAAAGATACTTGCTCCTTGGAAGAAAAGCTATGATCAACCTAGACAGCATATTAAAAAGCAGAGACATTACTTTGCTGACAAAGGTCCATGTAGTCAAAGCTGTGGTTTTTCCAGTAGTCATGTACGGATGTTAGAGTAGGACCGTAAAGAAAGCTGAGTGCTGAAGCACTGATGTTTTTGAACTGTGGTGTTGGAGAAGACTCTTGAGAGTCCCTTGGACTGCAAAATCAAGCCAATCAATTCTAAAGGAAATCAATCCTGAACATTCATCGGAAGGACTGGTGCTGAAGCTGCAACTCCAATACTTTGGCCACCTGATATGAAGAACTGACTAATTAGAAAAGACCCTGATGCTGGGAAAGATTGAAGGTGGGAGGAGAAGGGGACGACAGAGGATGAGATGGTTGGATGGCATCACTGACTCGATGGACATGAGTTTGAGCAAGCTCCAGGAGTTGATGCACGGGGAAGCCTGTGTCCATGGGGTCACAAAGAGTTGGGCATGACTGAGTAACTGAACTGAACTGAACACAGCTATAGAAAACAAACTAGCAGTTACACCAGTAAAAAGAGGGAAGGGACAAGGAGCAAGATAAGGGCAGGGGAGTAAAAGATGCAAACTGCTAAGCATCAAATAAGGCTGCAAGGATGCTCTCCTGTCTACAGCCAAGGCTTTATAATAACTGTAAATGGAACATAAACTTCACAGTGTGGATCACTGTACTGCGCACCTGCCACTTACATAACGTGCATGCGTGTGCATGCTCAGTTGCTCAGTCGTGTCCAACTCTTTGTAACCCTGTGGACTGCGGCCCACCAGACCCTCTGGTGGAATTTTTCAGGCAAGAACACTTGAGTGGGTTGCCATTCCTACTCCAGGAGACCTTTCCAACCCAGGGATCGAACCCCCATCTCTTGCATCTTCAAGAGACTGGTAGGTGGATTCTTTACCACTGAGCCGCCTGGGACAGGGCTTTCCTGTTGGCTCAGCTGGTAAAGAATCTGCCTACAGTGCAGGAGAGTGGGGTTTAATCCCTGGGTTGCGAAGATCCCCTGGAGAAGGGAACAGCTACCCATTCTATTATTCTGGCCTGGAAAATTCTATGGATTGTATAGTGCATGGGGTTGCAAAGAGTCAGACACGACTGAGTGACTTTCACTTTCTTTTCTTTCCACCTGCGGTGGACCAGCTTATATAATATTGTGCAGCAATTATACTTCAATTTAAAAAAAAAAAGGTCATCTAAATGCAAAAACAAAAACAAAACATAGGAATAAAAGTGTACAACGGTGGTTGCCAGGGACTGTGGGGTGGGGGAAGAGGGGAGATGTTGATTAAATGGTACAAACTCCAGTTATAAGATGAGTAAGTTCTGGGGATCTAATGCACAGCATGGTAACTAAAGGTAACAATCCTGTATTACAAACTTGAAAGTTTCTAAGAAAGTATGTTAAATATTCTCACCACTTGGGGAGAAAGAAAGAATAAATGAAAAGAAAAAAAAGATAACTATGTGGGGTGATAGAAGTGTTAACTAACCTTATTGTGGCAATCATTTTGCTATATATACGTGTATCAAAGCATAACGTGGCAGCCATTAAACTTACACAATCTTGTAAGTCAATTACACCTCAATAAAACTGGGGGCGAGGGGGAAGTCTCAATAATGAGAAGACCAAGAGAACCACAGCAAAGCATAGTTGAATTATTGAAGACTCAAGACGAAAAACAATTTTACAAACAGCTGGGAGAAAAAAATACATTACTTACAAGGGAAAAATAAAATTATCATTGATTTCTCATAAGAGACAATGCAAGCAAGAAGAGAATAAAATGACATCTTTAAATTGTTAAAAGCGAAAAACTAGAATTCAGCCTATAATTCTACATGCAGTGAAAATATCTTTCAGAAATATGATGAAATAGAGATATTTTCAGATGCTTCCCTGGTGGTCCAGGGGCTAAGACTCCATGCTCCCAATGCAGCAGGCCCAGGTTCAATCTTTGGTCAGGAAACTAGATGCCACATACTACAATTAAGAGTTCATGCCACAACTCAAGATCCCACATGTCACAGTGAAGATCGAAGATCTGTGTGCTGCAACTCTGCACAGCCAAATAATTAAAAAAGAAAAAAGAAAAAAAGATATTTTCAGATAAAACAAAACTCAAGAGAATTTGTCAGCAGGAAACCTATACTGCAAGAAATGTTAAATTAAATTCTTGAGGCTGACGGAAAATGATATCAAATGAACCTGAGCTCTAAAGGAAGAAAAGTACAAAAATAGTAAATGTATTATAGAACAGTAGCTGATACTTTCCCACCTGCCTAAAATCTTATAGAACTGAACTGAATTCATCATCCCATCCCTACTTATTAAATAGAAAAGCAATTTCATCAAGATTCAAACCCACATGTGATGGTAGTCTTTGTATATTGTTCAACAGTTTACAATCAGACTTGTAAAAAAAATCTAAGTAAAATTTCTAATTAGAATTTATATGCATCCTTCAATAGCAGATGTTTGATCTTTGGTGTTATCCCAGGGGACAGGCATTTCCAAATTTGAGACATGTTCATAAAAGAGATGAACTGAATAACTGCAACATCTTGCCTGTAACCAACATATATTATTCCTCCTGGAAGTTTATCCTGTTCTGATTTACCTAATAAAGTTCTCATTGTTTGAAAGATTGGGAGGAGGGAAAAGATAGCAGAATTTTAAAATTCAGTAGAAGAGTTGGAATAGAAACTTGAGGAAAATCACCCAGATCATAGGAGGAAAAAAAAAAAAAAGATGAAATGTAGAAGAGAAAAGATTAAGAAAATTAGAGGATCAGTGTAGAAGATTCAACAGCCTTGAGTTGAATAAGAATATAAGAGTTTCAGAAAGAAAGAACGGAGAAAAAGAGAAAAGAAAATCTTCAGAGAAATAAGTGAATAAAACTACTTCTCACAAATTCTAAATTAAAAAGATTAATATATCCCCCAATATAATAAATAAAAAGAGATCCATTCCATGAAATGTCATCGTAAAATTTCAGAATAGAGATTCTGGAGTGGGAGAGAAGGACGTTTGAAAAGAATCAGGAATCAAGATGTCTGATAACTGTTCAACTGCAACTGCAAAGCCTTCAAAATTCTAAGGAAAATTCATTTCTTCCCCAGAATTACATAATCAGCCAAACTTCCAAAGAAGTGCAAGGATAGAACAAATACTTTAAATATTTCAAAGATCTATCCCCTTTTCACCCTGTATTAGTTATCTATTGCAAGACAATAAATTCCCCTAAATTTGTACAGCTTAAGAAAACAAACATTTACTTTCTCCCAATTTCTGTGAGTCAGTAATTCCAGGGTGGGTCAGCTGGGGGCTATACCTGAGAGGCCCTCCTGTGATTGCAAGTCAAGCCATCATCCAGGGATGCAGTCAAGCAATGGCTGCACTTGGGCTGAAGAAGGTGCAACCAAGGCCATTCATGTGCCTGTTGGCTGGTTTCAGTTGCTCTCTGGCTGCTAGTAGTGAAACAGGAATCTGAGTTCTTGCTCGCAGAGCTGAAGAATGAACTTCATGAACACACAAATACTCATGGTAGCAAGCAAATAGGATTTATTAAAGAGAAGGAAAGTACAAAGTTCTTTGCATAGACATTGAGAGAAGGTAAAGAGTCCCCTAAAGTCAGGACTTACTGCAGTTTTTATATCCTTAATCTGTACATTTTTTGGTTGGCTCCTGTCCTTAAAATACACTATTTCTAACCAATCAATTTAAAAGTCAAGATGCTTAACAATTCTATGGCTTTTCTTGATCATTAGATTAAGTCGCCACCCTTTTTCATGCCCCCTGGTCATCTTACAAAGGATCAGATATATGCTGCTTAAGATTAATGATCAGTTCAGTTCAGTTCAGTCGCTCAGTCCTGTCTGACTCTGCGACCCCATGAATCTCAGCACTCCAGGCCTCCCTGTCCATCACCAACTCCCGGAGTTCACTCAAACTCATGTCCATCCAGTCGGTGATGCCATCCAGCCATCTCATCCTCTGTCGTCCCCTTTTCCTCCTGCCCCCAGTCCCTCCCAGCATCAGAGTCTTTTCCAATGAGTCAAGTCTTTGCATCAGGTGGCCAAAATACTGGAGTTTCAGCTTTAGCATCAGTCCTTCCAATGAACACCCAGGACTGATCACCTTTAGGATGGACTGGTTGGATCTCCTTGCAGTTCAAGGGACTCTCAAGAGTCTTCTCCAGCACCACAGTTCAAAAGCATCAATTCTTCGGCACTCTTTCTTCACAGTCCAGCTCTCACATCCATACATGACTACTGGAAAACCGTAGCCTTGACTAGATGGACCTTTGTTAGCAAAGTAATGTCTCTGCTTTTGAATATGCTATCTAGGTTGGTCATAGCTTTCCTTCCAAGGAGTAAGGGTCTTTTAATTTCATGGCTGCAATCACCATCTGCAGTGATTTTGGAGTCCCCCCCCCCCCAAAAAGAAACTCTGTCACTGTTTCCCCATCTATTTCCCATGAAGTCATGGGACCAGATGCCATGATCTTCGTTTTCTGAATGTTGAGCTTTAAGCCAACTTTTTCACTCTCCTCTTTCACTTTCATCAAAAGACTTTTTAGTTCCTCTTCACTTTCTGCCATAAAGGTGGTGTCATCTGCATATCTGAGGTTATTGATATTTCTCCCAGCAATCTTAATTCCAGCTTGTGTTTCTTCCATCCCAGCGTTTCTCATGATGTACTCTGCATAGAAGTTAAATAAGCAGGGTGACAATATACAGCCTTGATGTACTCCTTTTCCTATTTGGAACCAGTCTGTTGTTCCATGTCCAGTTCTAACTGTTGCTTCCTGACCTGCATACAGGTTTCTCAAGAGGCAGGTCAGGTGGTCTGGTATGCCCATCTCTTTCAGAATTTTCCACAGTTTATTGTGACCCACACAGTCAAAGGCTTTGGCATAGTCAAGAAAGCAGAAATAGATGTTTTTCTGGAACTCTCTTGCTTTTTCCATGACCCAGCAGATGTTGGCAATTTAATCTCTGGTTCCTCTGCCTTTTCTAAAACCAGCTTGAACATCTGGAAGTTCACGGTGAACTTCCCTGGTGGCTCATATTAATGGTCACCAGTTGCTTTTCCCTCAGGCATACAGAACATAAGTTAATTACTGCCCTTCCCTGGATTTGAGTGCTGATAATTTATCAGACCAAGGACACAGTCCAAGAATTCAGGATAAAGGGTATAACTTTTTTAGGTTAATGGAGCAAGATGTTTGTTGAAAACATGACTAAGGTCTTAGAGTCCTACACTGACTGCCTATCAATTTCTACATCAGTAGGAGATCTCAGTTCCTCAGCACATGGGCCATTATATAACACTGCTCAAAACAAGGCAACTTACCTCCCACCAAGCATGAATTTGAGACAAAGAGGCCAGTTTCCCAAAACAGAAGCTATAATCTTATATAACCTAATCTCAGAAGTGAGATAACATCACTTTTCTCATATACTGTTGAGAGAGGACCATAAAAGGATGTGAATATTAGGAAAAGGGGATCATGGTTACTTTGGAGGCTATTTACTAGACCCTTTTCTAGAAGTTACTGAGGGGTGTATTTCAGCAAACAAGGAAGTAAATCAAGAACGTGAAAGTGTGGGATTTAGGAAAAAAGAGAAAGACAAAATGGACCCCTAAGAAAGCAATGAAAAAATGAAAAAGCCCAGTTTGAGGGATTTCCCTGGTCGAGTGGTTAAGAATTCTTACTTCCATGCAGGGGACACAGGTTCGATCCCTGGTCAGGAGAACTAAGATCCTGCATGCCATAAGGCTCAACCAAAAAACCAAAAGCAAAAACCCAGATTAAAGTTGAGTCCAAGATCAGAAACCACCAGTGGAGATCAGAACAGGAAGATCCAGGTTCAGGAAGGCTGTCACTACGAAAAACAAGAATTAATTAATTGAGGCAGTGGAAGTGGAATTGGAACATATGGTGCTGAGAATTCTATTTCTAGCAAAATTTGGGAGTAACACTGTGAAAAATATATTAAAAACCAAACAGCTCTGAGACTCAGTATGCTGTTGTGTTGCTGTTTTAGTTAGTAAGTCGTGTTCGATTCTTTGCGACCCCAGGGACTGTAGTCCCCCAGCCTTCTCACCTCAGTATATGCTCATTGTAACACACCAGCAAGCTAAGTGACACACCCACAGAAACCATGACAGTTCCAAGGCTGACCATCAAAGATCACAAAGTGGGTGATGGCCCAATTCCTGGAAGTATCCAGCCCTCTCCAAAATAGTTGGAATACTCTTCCCACTCATTAGCCTGTGAAATTATCCAGCCCATAACAGCTAACCACACGACATTTCTAGGTGGTATTTGCCCTCTAAGTCAGCCCGCTGTCTTGTCTGTGTAGTGCGTTTCTGTCAAGGCTGCTCTTAACTTTTGAGACAGCCCACCCTCTGTGGAGTGTGTTTCTCTCTAAATAGATCCACTTCTTGCTGCTGCTGCTGCTGCTGCTGCTAAGTCGCTTCAGTCGTGTCCGACTCTGTGCTTACCTAAAACCAAAAAAACTAAGCAACCAAAATCACTTTTAAACTTTAAATTTGGGCTTCCCTGGTAGCTTAGACAGTACAGAATCTGCCTGCAATGCAGGAGACTGGGGTTTGATCCCTGGGTCAGGAACATGCCCTGGAGAAGGGAAGGTCTACCTACTCCAGTATTCTTGCCTGAAGAATTCCATGGACAGTGGAGCACGGTGAGATACAGTCCATTGGGTGGCAGGCTACAGTCCATGGCGTCACAGAGTTGGACATGACTGAGCAACTAAATTAAATACATAAATTATAAAAGAAAAGAAGTATAATCCTAGTATCACACATAAATAAAATTTAACACTAGAAACTCACCTAACAAATATTAAATTACTAAAATAATATTAAAATATTATTAGTAAAAAAATAGCAGGAGGATAAAAAGAGAGAAAATGTCTGTGTGGCAGTGCATCTGGATAAAGGTGCTGATTGTCACCTTACCTAGTTGCAAGTCATTAGAAAATATTAACTCAAATATTAGTAAAAGGCTTATGTGAGTTTCTTAGATAAATGGAGGCAAATATAGAAAAAAGAGCTAGAAGATTTGCAAGTATTTGCCTCTGGGGAGGGAAATTCTGAATGGAACCAGTGGAATAGTGGATAACTACTTTTCTTTCGCCTTATAGAACTATTTGATACTTTAAAACTACCATGTACATCTATCTATAACTTAGTTTTCTTTTAATAATGCTATTTTTATTTATTTACTGAACACAATTCTAAGCTCAATTTAACTTTAAATTCAGCACTAAGTTAGACACCTTTTTTTTTTCTGTTCACCTACAGTAAAACAAATTTATTAGAATTTATACATAGATATTCTGAAAATAAAAGTTTGCACCTTATAAAATATGGTAACAAATGGGAAATTTCATCTTTAGAAACTGAACTATATTGTTTTTAGCAATGTCTAAAGTGTAATTTTACTATATAGCAGATGTTGTTTTTCCTTTAGTCACTCAGTCGTATCTTTGTAACCCCATGGACTGTAGCCTGCCAGGCTCTTCTATCTGTGGAATTCTCCCGGCAAGAATACTGGAGTGGGTTGCCATTTCCTGCTCCAAGGCATCTTTCCAACCCAGGGATCAACTCGGGTCTCCTGTATTGTAGACAGATTCTTTACCACCCAGCCACTGTTTTTCTAATGGATAATTTCTGAAAATGCTATTACAAAACAAGCAAAAATGGGTGTTATCCTAGTTTTTCATATAGATATTTAGGAAATATGAATTGAGTTGACCCCAAAGAGTTCACTGTATTATTAAAGTACATTTCAGAGTTTTTTAAAAAAAAAACTTCTTGCTTTTCCTGTAAGCAGCCTGAGGTGACCTCTAAAACTGGTACACTATTCACTTGACCCAGAAAACGCCAAAAAATCATGCAAATCAAGAGGTTGAAATCTTCATGCTCTCTGTAAGAGCACTTGTGAAAGTGCCCAGGCCATAAAAGGTATGCATATCTGAAAAGCCACCAAGGACCTGAAGCAGGTCATTGTAAAGAAGCAATGTGTGCCGTTCCATTGTTACAACAGTGGAGTTGGTAAGTGTGCACAGACCAAACAGAGGGGCTAGACGAAGGGTCAGTGGCCCAAAAAGAGTGCTGAATTTTTACTGCACATACTCAAAAATGCAGAGTAGTGCTGAACTTAAGGGCTTAGAATCTTTGGCCACCTGATGCAAAAAGCTGACTCATTTGAAAAGACCAGGACAGGAGGAGAAGGGGACAACAGAGGATGAGATAGTTAGATGGCATCACCGACTTGATGGACATGAGTTTGAGTAAACTCCGGAAGTTGGTGATGGACAGGGAGGCCTGGTGTGCAGCAGTCCATGGGGTCGCAAAGAGTCGGACACGACTGAGCGACTGAACTGAACTGAACTGTAGCGCTTAGATGTAGATTCTCTGGTCATTGAGCACATCCAGGTGAACAAAGCCCCCAAGATGTGGCGCAGGACTTACAGAGCTCATGGTTGCACCAACCCGTATAAGAGCTCTCCCTGCCACATTGAGATGATCCTTACTGAAAAACAACAGATTGTTCCTAAACCAGAAGAGGAGGTTGCACAGAAGAAAAAGAAATCCCAGAAGAAACTGAAGAAACAAAAACTTACAGCCTGGGAATAAATGCCGCAAAAAGATAAATGCAAAATAAAAGTAAAAAAAAAAGAAAAAAGCTCCTTCTTAAATGATAATTCACTAAAAGAAACACATACATACAAATATTAATTGCATCTTTAATAATACATCAAGTTACAGAGTTTTGAGATTTATTTTTCAAAAAATTGTATTGGATACAGTTGATTTACAATGTTGTGTTAATTTCTGCTGTACAGCAAAGTGAATCAGTTATACATATATTCACACTTTCTTATTAATAGATTCTTTTCCTGTATAAGGCCATTACAGAGTATTGAGTAGAGTTCCTTGTGCTATACAATAGGTCCTTATTAGTTACCTGTCTTATGCATAGTAGCGTGCAGTGTCAGCCCCAATCTCCCAATTTCTGTCTTCCTCCCACCATAGATTCTAATATTTAGGAATAATCACATATTTTGCTCATCTTACTGAATGTAACAAATTCTTTTATTTACTTTGATGTATTAAAAAACAGTTTGTGTTAAGTAACAAAGGAAAAAAGGATGGGAGAGAAGGAGGAAGGGAGCGAGGGAAGAAGGGAAAATGTTTCAGGGAGTACAAATGCTTGAGTGTAGGTCAGGTCATTGCAAAGCAGATTAGAGAAGAAAGTCTCTGTGCTACAGCAGCCCAGCTATTGTTCCTGACCCACCCAACAATTAAGCCTGGCAAATGAGAGCTCAAGGAGAAGCTCAAGGAGAGCCAAGAAGAACCCAAAGTACACTGTTGCCCATTTGCCACACTCAAACAACAGAATAAAGTTGCATAAACTTTACGCAAGGAAAGTACTGAAGTTGAGCTTATCGCCAGAACCTTTGGAGCCGTCAGGAGTCCTGTTTATTTACAAATCTAACAACTCACTCTATTATTCTCTGAAAAATCAAATTGAAACCTTAGACTCCTTCCTTCCTCTTCCCCTCCTTCCCCTTCCTATTCACTTCCTTTCCTGTTCCATTCTCTTCCCAGTTCTTCCCATTTTCCTCCCTTCCCTTCTTTGCACAGTGAGATGAGGAGGTGAAGGAGATGTGCAGGGGTCCATCAGCTCTCAGTGCCCAAGGAGATGGGGTGTAAGCAAGGATGCCATGCTTACATGCCACGAGGAGGCTCTCAGTGGTAGCGGAGGGGCGGGGCCTGGACATGGGGGGTGAAGGAGACGGTGACATTGGCGAGTGATACAATGAGAAAATAAACTGGGAGAGTCAGCAATTATGCTGAAAAGAATTGAATAATGAAACCTGTATTTCTCACTGTAGGAGAGAGTGGTTATATACAGGGAAAGGTAGAATACCAGAAGCAACCTTGCTGTGCTGAACTGGAAGCATCAGCAAAAGGGCACGCTTTTCAGTTTTCTTCACTGGAGCTGTGTGCAGACTGTTCCTTCCTCAGTGAGCGACCTGCTGCATGCTATGGCAGTGCCTGTAGAGATCTTACAGTAGAAAAAGGGACAAAATATAATTTACTTAAAGATCACTGGCTAAAATCAGACTAAAAGAATACCATAAGTAAAAATTTTAAAAAGGACGAAAGTAAACAAAGTGATAAAACATCATATTTATTTACAGTAAAACTGTCCAGAGAATGTAAGTGTTAGTTTTAGTTGCTCAGTCGTGCCCGACTCTTAGCGACCCCATGGATTGCAGTCCACCAGGCCCCTCTGTCCATGAGATTTTCCAGGCAAGGATACTGGAGTGGGTTGCCATTTCCTTCTCCAGGGGATCTTCCCAACCCAGGGATTGAACCCGGGTCTCCTGCACTGCAGGCAGATTCTTTACCAACTGAGCAATATAAAAGTCAATGCAAATACCATTTACTTCAGTGTATATGTAATTCAGGACTTCCCTGGTGGTTCAGCAGTAAAGAAGCTGCCTGCAATGCAGGAGATGAAGGTTTGATCCCTGAGTTGGGAAGATCCCTGGGAGAAGAAAATAGCAATCCCCTCCAGTATTCTTGCCTGGGAAATCCTATGGATAGAGGAGGCTGGGAGGCTACAGTACTTGGGGTGACAAGAGTTGGGCACGACTTAAGAGACTAAACCACCACCACTATAAGAAATTCATATGCAATTTCTGTATACACGCAATATGTCATAAAATATGCTTTGGTATACATGTCATGCTGCCAAATACAATAGAACAAAAAGTCTTCATACTGAGTGAAAGAAAAAACTTCCAGTGGGAGTTGAAAACAACATTCTAGCTGGCAGCAAAACTGCACAGCTGGTGTCACTTGGGGAATAAAAGGAAAAAATATTTTAAAAGCCTAGTGATTTCTTTAGATTTTCAAAAACAGCTCCACTTTCTTCAAAACATCTTTTTGTGAACTTGAAACCTCATGTTTTGCATATTCCCGATAGACTTAATAATTCCAGTCAATATTCTAATGGGGTAGTTATATCAGAACTTAAAAAAAAATACAGTGTTGGAAATCATATATCAGGTGAGAATAGCAAGTAATGACAGGGGAAAATAGCCTTACCAATAACTCAAATATATTACAGAATAACAATATTCTTAAATGTAGTAACATTATAGTGGTAACATTGGAATAAAAGACCATTAATGTAAGAAAATGGAGAGTACAGAAATAGATCTTGTTATTGGATTTAAAATAAGATAAAGGAGGAACTGGCTTCCCCAGTGGCTCAAGTGGTAAAGAATCCACGTGCAATGCAGGAGACACAAGAGAGGCAAGTTTGATCCCTGGGTGGGGAAGATCCCCTGGAGGAGGAAATGGCAACCCACTCCAGTATTCCTGCCAGAAAAATCCCATAGACAGAGGAGCCTGAGGGGGCTACAGTCCACCGGGTCGCAAAAGAGTCGGACACGACTGGGCACGTATGCACGTACAACAATCAAAATGAAGAGTTACTTAAGTTGCTAGTCAGAGGACTGCTAGAAAGAGAAACCCTAACCGGTATTTGAGGAAAATGACAGACTATTTAGGTCAGGCAGGCCTACCTCTTTGAATATAAATAATCATTCATTCAGTTCAGTCGCTCAGTCGTGTCCGACTCTTTGCAACCCCATGAACCGCAGCACACCAGGCCTCCCTGTCCATCACCAACTCCCGGAGTTCACTCAGACTCGCGTCCATCGAGTCCGTGATGCCATCCAGCCATCTCATCCTCTGTCGTCCCCTTCTCCTGCTGCCCCCAATCCCTCCCAGCACCAGAGTCTTTTCCAATGAGTCAACTCTTCGCATGAGGTGGCCAAAGTACTGGAGTTTCAGTTTTAGCATCATTCCTTCCAAAGAAATCCCAGGGTTGAGCTCCTTCAGAATGGACTGGTTGGATCTCCTTGCAGTCCAAGGGACTCTCAAGAGTCTTCTCCTACACCACAGTTCAAAAGCATCAATTCTTCGGCACTCAGCCTTCTTCACAGTCCAACTCTCACATCCATACATGACTACTGGAAAAATCATAGCCTTGACTAGATGGACCATAGTCGGCAAAGTAATGTCTCTGCTTTTCAATATGCTATCTAGGTTGGTCATAACTTTTCTTCCAAGGAGTAAGCATCTTTTAATTTCATGGCTGCAGTCACCATCTGCAGTGATTTTGGAGCCCAAAAAATTACATTTTCTAAAATCAAAGTGGTTTCCATAATCCCACAAATAATGGGATTCTCTTATTGTCTTGTATATGTGACAAGATAAAAGTTATCAACATAAGGGATGCACAGCTACTTTCCCTCCAATTGCTTCCACAAAGCTTTCTATGGCTGCCTACTTAAGCTTCTTCTTGCTTTAGGAGTGGGAAAGAAAGGCATAGAAAGAACTGCTGTTCTCAGGGCACTGCATATATCTCAGAGCATATGGCCTGGTGCTCAGAACCTGGGAGTAAAGGGGCAGTCTAGAGTCTGAGAACATTCTTTTAGGTTAGGGTAGTGAGAGATCCCTAGGAATTTCAGAGTATTGGTGACAAGAGTGGACAGGGAATTTTATTAAGAGATTCCATGATTTAAGCAATTGGATTCCTTTAAACTTCTGAGAGAGAGATGACTCAAGATTGAAATTTCTTTTGGAGCTGCACGTTAAATATAAACACTCCCACGCTGAACCATGAGAGTCTCCTTTTGCTTGATTATCCTTGTGTTAAACTCTGAATTAGTAAAAGCGTGTCAGTGATTTTTTTTAAGTATGCATAAAGAAAATAGAAAACAGAATTGAAAAGCAAAACTGGATTTTCAAATAGAACTTATACAAAGAAACGAGAAACTTTGCACATGGTAGATAAGAGGACCAGAGCTGGAAAGGGCTTGTTTATCTTGACCTACCAGAGCTGGAAGGAAGAATCTAAGTATTAGACTCCCTTTACTCTGCTTTTCACACTTAGCAAACATTTTTGATATCTTGGTTACTTTGGTACCAGCAAATGGATGCCAGATAAGACACAAGTAATCCAGCCAATGGAAACATTGATCTTTAAAAAAATTAATAAAGTGATCTTCTAGGGCACACAAACACACTGACCTATTATATGTTTGACTAGAGTAAACCAGATACTTGAACGCTGTGATTATTAAAGTTCCAGAACTCTGAAGAACAGAGACTGTATCCTGGCCAGCGGTAATTTAATGCCAGTCACTGTGGGCTAAACAGCACTACAGATATGAAAACAAAGTATACCAAAGGACAAAAAAATTCTCTGATGCATTTATGATCATCAAGAAACTATACCTAGGGTACTGACTTAAAATTCATAGAAGTGCTGTGGAATATTAGTCAATAATAACTCATCCCATTAACTTGTTAACAAATAGTAAGGTTATTTCTTCAAAGAAATTTCACATGTTGGCTGAGGTAATGCTGGTGTCTGCTAACCAAAGGACATTCTTCATGCATTGAAAGCTGATCACCTATTGGTCTACTCAGCCATGAATATTTGAAAGAATAATCACAATAACATTGCTCACATTAATCAGATTAGTAACAAAGGCTACATCAGTATTAGTATTATTAACAATAATCTCAACAGACTTGAGTCTGAAGAATATTTGGTGTTTGTTTATACATATATGTGCAGTCTAAATCCTCCTGTCACGTGACACATTACAGCATGGACTCAGTTACATTAAAGTCTCTAACTTCCAGCCACCTAAATGGGTTTGTTTTCCAAAATACCTAAAGACACTGCTAAAGACTACTAAGTCATCTCCCACAGTCTGGCATGGATATAGGGACGTTCACAAGGGATTCCAGTCTGTGTATTTTGAAGCTCATGGGTAACATACACTAAGTGAGAAGTATGGCTGAATATTTTTCAAAACAAAGATTAAATTATATACCTACAACAAGAATATGTAAATAACAATACACATACACGAAGGCATGCAGGCAGGATGGTTAGTATTTGAAATCAGCACAGGATTACATCATGCTTTTGGATTCTTCTGAGTTTGTTTCACAGACATGCCACATATTTAAAATGATTTTGTGGCTAGGAGTTTAATTTTGGTGACTAGTGGTTAAAATAACATAAAAAATATGTTAGAAATATCTGGAAAATACAGACTAGTTGTTTTGCACACACTAAGGAGCAGAGGAAACTTGATCTCAGCAGGTGCATGTTAAAAGTTAAGCCCTCACCTGCATTAACAGCAATATCACCTAAAATAAAGTGTGCATTCAGAATCCCGTGGTGTTTTGATGTTAGAATATTTGGTTCATTATCAGATGAACAATTATTAAGTACTTTCCATGTTCAAATTACTATACTATAGGAGACATAAAGAAATCTATAAACACACTTCCTATTCTTAACTAAATCTAGTTGCTTCCAAACTGTAGCTATTTGATGTTCAGTTCAGTTCAGTCGTTCTGTTGTGTCCGACTCTTTGCGACCCCATGAACCGCAGTACGCCAGGCCCCTGTCCATTACCAACTCCTGGAGTTCACCCAAACTCATGTCTATCGAGTCGGTGATGCCATCCAGCCGTCTCATCCTCTGTCATCCCCTTCTCCTCCTGCCCCCAATCCTTCCCGGCGTCAGAGTCTTTTCCAATGAGTCAACTCTTTGCATGAGGTGACCAAAGTATTGGAATTTCAGCTTTAGCATCAGTCTTTCCAATGAACACCCAGGACTGATCTCCTTTAGAATGGACTGGTTAGATCTCCTTGCAGTCCAAAGGACTCGCAAGAGTCTTCTCCAATACCACAGTTCAAAAGCATCAATTCTTTGGCACTCAGCTTTCTTCACAGTCGAACTCTTGCATCCATACATGACCATAGGAAAAACCATAGCCTTGACTAGATGGACCTTTGTTGGCAAAGTAATGTCTCTGCTTTTCAATATGCTATCTAGGTTGGTCATAACTTTTCTTCCAAGGAGTAAGCATCTTTTAATTTCATGGCTGCAGTCACCAATTGCAGTGATTTTGGAGCCAAAAAAAATAAAGTCTGACACTGTTTCCACTGTTTGCCCATCTATTTCCCATAAAGTGATGGAACCAGATGCCATGATCTTCGTTTTCTGAATGTTGAGCTTTAAGCCAACTTTTTCACTCTCCTCTTTCACTTTCATCAAGAGGCTTTTTAGCTCCTCTTCACTTTCTGCCATAAGGGTGGTGTCATCTGCATATCTGAGGTGACTGATATTTCTCCTGGCAATCTTGATTCCAGCTTGTGCTTCTTCCAGTCCAGCGTTTCTCATGATGTACTCTGCATATAAGTTAAATAAGCAGGGTGACAATATATAGCCTTGATGCACACCTTTTCCTATTTGGAACCAGTATTTTGTTCCATGTCCAGTTCTAACTGTTGCTTCCTGACCTGCATATAGGTTTCTCAAGAGATGACATTAAAAAATGTTAAAGATAAGCATTCTTGGAGAGTTTAATATTGTCAGATTGAGCTATGAGAGGTTTTTTTTTTTTAAAAAAAATAGAGGCAAGAGTATAATTTTGAAAGTGGAGAATTGATGGTGGTTGTACTTGTTAAAGAAGGAAAGGCAATGTGCATGAATAATTACAAGTCAACTACTACAGACTGACAACCGAAATAAAGAAACTCCCAGGGGCACCAGCTCATTAACATGACTGTAACATGTGTAGTAAACCAGTTTAGGAGGTGAGAACTACAAAAGTGTCTGGAGAACTTTTCAGATGACTATATAATGGAGGAGTTCGTATACACCCATGGTGGATTCATGTCAATGTATGGCAAAACCAATACAGTATTGTAAAGTAAAATAAAGTAAAAATAAAATTAAAAAATAATATAATAACTTTTTACTAGATAACATAAAGGAAAGATACAAAACTCAAAAAGTAGAAAAGGATATATGATAAAAGGTCAATCTCCCTTCTATCTTAGCTCTCTTCTCAGAAGAAAAGGACTGCTACCAGTTGGTTGCAGCTAAAACAACCTTTTGTATGACCTTAACTTTTCTCTTTCCGTACTTGGTTGTCTCCAACCTTAAGCCATGCACATTTACTCTACGTGGTGTATAAAGAGGACAATATTACAAAGTTCACACTCTGAAACGGACTAACATAATCAGTGTGAAACTGCTAGTTAGCCAACTTGTCAAGATGATGTTAACTTCATGGTGATAGAGAACTTGACACCTTTGTCAAGGTGTATTTCAGAACTAGATGGGTTTATCTGAAGTAATCACTATGCCAGGGTTAGTGGAATTAGCCTGACTGGGTTATACAAACCAAGCACACCCAAAGCCTTGTTGAGGCACCCTCAGGGTCTAGGATCCTAAAATCTATTTGTGACATTGACAAAGACATTGAAGAAGACACTTTTAAAATCAACTTCTTTGATTGTAAATTCAGAAAAGCAAAGCAAAATACATGATCGGCCTAAAATTGTGAGGATAAAGTGAGTATATTTATTTATGTAGGCTTAGGCAAAGTTCTTCTATAAACTTAATAGAAATTCATTTAATTGATAAAATTATTTCATATTGCAATCTAGTGTTTTAAGTCTGTTATCAGGTTAGAGAAATTTCCTGATGATTAAAACAGGTATTCAGAAGAATACTACATTTTGTAGTGTATGACCACAAAGCCACTTAGGTTGGAAGACTGATGACTTAAAGATTTTACATTTTACTATTAAAACAGTAAAAAGAAAGAAAGAACTATGAAGATTAAACAAAATATAATGATACAAATGAATGGAATGCTTAATTCTGTCACTAAGAAGAGGCCAAGTTAGTGCTCAAGGCCTGACCTTATTTCCATATGAGGAAAAATGTTCACATCACAATGCACCACTGAAATTCCAGTCCAGGTAGCTTGGCTACAACTTACTGAACCTTTAATAAGCCCAGGCTCCAAAAAACGAAAAGACTGCAATTTGTAATTCAGCAAATGTTTATTGAATATCTATTAAATGTTATATCTAGTTTTACATTGGGTTTGATTTTTCTGCCATTGTGAGGGAAGGTAGAGATTCCTATATTATTTAAATGTGTCAACTATATCAATAATACTAGAGTAATTGTTTTTATCACATAGCAGAATGAACTGTGGGCCAGTATTTTTTTCTCTCATTATGACTGAGAGATTTTACTGTAGAAGATTTTACATTATTATAACAATTTAAAAAATTCCTTTTGAACTCTATGGACTGTAGCTCTCCAGGCCCCTCCGTCCATGGAATTCTCCAGGCAAAAATACTGGAGTGGGTAGCCATTCACTTCTTCGGGGATCCTCCTGACCCAGGGATTGAACCTGAGTCTCTTGCATTGCAGGCAAATTCTTTACCATCTGAGCCGCCAGGCAAGCCCCTTAGGGATAAGCATACACATTTCTAGTCCATTTCTAAACCCACATATTTCAGACAGATTCTAAATCTATTGAAGACACCAAAGACAGACCTATCCACGTGACTTGAAAGAGGTAGATCAGGTACTTATATTTTTCTCAAGTTGGCTGATTTAGTGACAACAGCAGGTAAGAAGGAAATGGCACAGTTCCCTGTCCCCCTATTCCTTTATGCCTGGCCTCAGGGCAGACTGCGCTCACAGTCCTCAGAGCCTTCCCAGGGCAGAGAGAAGTGTCTAATGCCTTGGTGGTAATGAATGGTCTTCAGGACCATGGCTTGCCCATAAGTCATCCACAAAGCCTGACTGGGGAAAGAGGCTAGAGAGGCAAGGCGGAGTCTCAGCACTGGTGTTTGTAGCCACAGTTCAGATTTCACATAGTACACCCTAGCCTGTTCCTGTTGATCAGAAGCAGGAACTCGTCCTGCTCTGCCAAGTTTGTTACGTAAGTGGCTAGAGCCTTCACATAGTGAACACTCATTCGCAGAACCAAACCAAAAGTTCAGTAGTATATAGAAAATAGAATACTTTCATGGACATGGGGGTGATGACAAGCATATAATGTTCTCTGATTCACTGTATAATGCATTCCATTCCAAACTAAATAATGACTTTTTCCCAAAAGGAGATAATCATAAACATTCTTTAAGTAATTCCAGGTTAAAGGCCTGACATATCTTCCCTCTTTATCTAACCTCTAATCTTTATCATGATTTCATAAGAATATAATCTCCAATTTGTCACATTATGGATAAAGGCTGGTATCTGTTCTTAATAATATTATACTCTTTGCTTTTCTAATAATTAAAACAGAGGTCATAGTACATGTCTGTATTATAGGCTTAATAGTCACCATATAAGTTCTACATTTTTAATAATTCAAGCTTTTCTTCAAGCTCATAATAATAAAGAAATAGAAAATAGAGGAGTCAACTGCAGTTGTCCAAATTCAATTCTGACTTGCATACAGTTTTACAACTTATAAGATCATAGAACTCTTTTATTTTCACATCTAAAATTTTAAGTCCTCAAAGATGGTCAAGGCCTGACAGATGAAGAAAAATATACCAGCTGGGCAAGTGCACAATGACCATATTTTTGTTTCAAGAAAACATATATTTTTATGAAACAGTAAGTTAATACTGTTAAACTTTTGAGTTTTGAGGTAAATGTCTTAAAATATAGTTTTATTTATTTGTTGTGCTCAGTCGCTTAGCCACGGCTGACGTTTTGCGACCCCATGGACTGTAGCCTGCAGGCTCCTCTGTCCACGGAATTTTCCAGGTAAGAATACTGGAGTGGGTTGGCATTTCCTTCTCTTTAGTTAGTTTAAAATTATTTGAAAATACTGAAAAACACTAGTTACCTACAATCCAAAAACTACTTAAAATTCCATTAAAAGAAGACAAAGTCCTCTATATCAACCTTCTAATCTCTTTCATTGGAAATAGCCTACACTACACAGATTAGCTATATAAACTTAAAAATGTATCTTCAAAAATGAAATTGAACTGGTCTGTAATTTGGTTTTTCTTTTCAATCAATCATGGATGCTTTCCTGAAAAGCACAAATAGATCTACCTCACTGGGAAACAGCTGCAAAGCATTTCATTATGTGGATACTCCACAACACTTCTGATTACTTATCTATCCTTGTAATACATTAGAGGAAAACAATAGAATGGGAAAGACTAGAGATCTCTTCAAGAAAATTAGAGATACCAAGGGAACATTTCATGCAAAGATGGGCTTGATAAACGACAGAAATGGTCTGGACCTAACAGAAGCAGAAGATATTAAGAAGAGGTGGCAAGAATACACAGAAGAACTGTACAAAAAAGATCTTCACGACCAAGATAATCATGATGGTATGATCACTCACCTAGAGCCAGACATCCTGGAATGTGAAGTCAAGTGGGCCTTAGAAAGCATTACTACTAACAAAGCTAGTGGAGGTGATGGAATTCCAGTTGAGCTATATCAAATCCTGAAAGATGATGCTGTGAAAGTGCTGCACTCAATATGCCAGCAAATTTGGAAAATTTAGCAGTGGCCATAGGACTGGAAAAGGTCCGTTTTCATTCCAGTCCCAAAGAAAGGCCATGCCAAAGAATGCTCAAACTACCACACAACTGCACTCATCTCACATGCTAGTAAAGTAATGCTCAAAATTCTCCAAGCCAGGCTTCAGCAATACATGAACTGTGAACTTCCAGATGTTCAAGTTAGTTTTAGAAAAGGCAGAGGAACCAGAGATCAAAGTGCCAACATCAGTTGGGTTATGGAAAACGCAAGAGAGTTCCAGAAAAACATCTATTTCTGCTGTATTGACTATGCCAAAGCCTTTGACTGTGTGGATCACAAGAAAGTGTGGAAAATTCTGAAAGAAATGGGCATACCAGACCACCTGACCTGCCTCTTGAGAAACCTATATTCAGGCCAGGAAGCAGCAGTTAGAACTGGACATGGAACAACAGACTGGTTCCAAATAGGAAAAGGAGTACGTCAAGGCTGTACATTGTCACCCTGCTTATTTAACTTATGTGCAGAGTCCATCATAAGAAACACTGGACTGGAAGAAACACAAGCTGGAATCAAGATTGCCGGGAGAAATATCAATAACCTCAGATATGCAGATGACACCACCCTTGTGGCAGAAAGTGAGGAGGAGCTAAAAAGCTTCTTGATGAAAGTGAAAGAGGAGAGTGAAAAAGTCGGCTTAAAGCTCAACATTTAGAAAACGAAGATCATGGCATCTGGTCCCAATACTTCATTGGAAATAGATGGGGAAACAGTGGAAACAGTGTCAGACTTTATTTTTTGGGGCTCCAAAATCACTGCAGATGGTGATTGCAGCCATGAAATTAAAAGACGCTTACTCCTTGGAAGAAAAGTTATGACCAACCTAGATAGCATATTGAAAAGCAGAGACAATGCCAACAAAGGTCCATTTAGTCAAGGCTATGGACTTCCCTGGTGGCTCAGATGGTAAAGTATCTGTCTACAGTGTGAGAGACCCAGATTCAATCCCTGGGTTGGGAAGATCCCCTGGAGAAGGAAATGGCAATCCACTCCAGTATATTGCCTGGAAAATCCCATGGACAGAGGAGTCTAGAAGGCTACAGTCCATGGGGTCGCAAAGAGAGTCAGACATGACTGAGCGACTTCGCTTTATGGTTTTTCCTGTGGTCATGTATGGATGTGAGAGTTGGACTGTGAAGAAAGCTGAGAGCCGAAGAATTGAGGCTTTTGAACTGTGGTGTTGGAGAAGACTCTAGAGAGTCCCTTGGACTGCAAGGAGATCCAATCAGTCCATTCTGAAGGAGATCAGCCCTGAGTGTTCTTTGGAAGGAATGATGCTAAAGCTGAAACTCCAATACTTTGGCCACCTCATGTGAAGAGTTGACTCATTGGAAAAGACTCTGATGCTGGGAGGGATTAGGGGCAGGAGGAAAAGGGGATGACAGAGGATGAGATGGTTGGATGGTATCACCGACTCGATGGATGTGAGTTTGAGTGAACTCCGGGAGATGGTGATGGACAGGGAGGCCTGGCGTTCTGCGATTCACAGGGATGCAAAGAGTCAGACACGACTGAGTGACTGAACTGAACTGAACTGAATACATTAGTATTTTTTGGTACCTAGTTTATTATGTCTGTGATTACTGAAAACACTGTAGTCCCTTTACATTGGGGTGGGGGAAAAGGTTTTGAAAACTTTGCGATCACCAAAGCATCTTCTTAAAAAACACAACTTTATAAAATGGCCTACATTTACATCATGTTCTTGAGGAATAAAAGAATCAGAGGACAGAAAGATACACGTGGATGGAAAAAGAGAAATTATCTAATGTGTTTATATTTATAATGAGAAAATACTAAGAAAAATGGATGAGAAAGTTGGCTATAAAATGAGGCTTTTAACCACACAAGGTGAAGATTTTTAAAGTCTAAAACTCTCCAGTGCAAGTTACCTTTACTTGTTTTGTGTTTTGAAGTTACCTTTACTTGTTTTGTGTTTTGCAGAAGAGAGGAAGCAGTTTAAACTGAAAAGTGAAAGCAATGAAAGATGCAAAACCCTAGTCAGCTTTAGTCAGCATTATAGAACAGCACTCTCAGAAAATCACGTTGCCAGCCATTACTTCATTCTTTTGCTGCTATTAACTGGAAGCAAGGACTCAGGAATCAAGAGCCTAAAAGAAGAAAGCCATCAGCAGAGTTCAATAAACAGGAAAAATACAATGATGATCAAGGAAATACATTTCTTTACCATTTTTAGTGCATTATTTCATGTTTAAAAGCTGGTTTCTAGGCCCATTGATCATATCTACCTCTGGGATCATTATCCACAAGATAATGATAGGAGACTATGAACTTTGGAGGCTAGATGGATGTGGGCTCAAATCTCAGTTCTATTCCCTTCTAGGTGGAGGTGCGGGGGACAAAAAAAAAACCCTGGAAGAGTTATTTAGCCTATTGGATCTCAGTTTCTCCTCATAAAATAAAAATAACAGTAGATGTTCAGTAAATGTTGGTTATGAGATCTTGATAATATACCTAGTAAATCATACACAGAACACACACACAGTGTGTGTATGTATAATATATATCTCATATATTTAGTATTCCATGTATACACACACACATGCACACACGCATGAGTGAAACTTTGGCATTTGCAACAACATAGATGGGCTCAGATGGGATTATGCTTAGTGAGATAAGCCATACAGTAAAAGACAAATATTGTATTACTTAAAGTGGAATCTAAAAAATAAGTGAATGAATATTACAAAATAGAAATAGAATCACAGATACAGAGAACAAGCTAGTGTTTACCAGTAGGGAGAGGAAAGGTGGAGGGGCAAGGTAAGGGTGGGGAATCAAGAGGTAAAACCTCCTATGTGTAAAGTAAATAAGCTATAGGAATATATTGTGTAGCACAGGTCATATAGCCAATGTTTTATAATAACTTTAAACAGTATAATCTATAAAAATTTTGAATCACTATGTTGTAAACTAATATTATAAACCAACTACACCTCATCTTAAAAAATTAAATAAAAAATATATACATAGAATTCCAAATTAATAAACTACCTATTATCTCCAAGATATAGTGGGGAGGGGCTTCCCCAGTGGCTCAGTGGTAAAGAATCTGCCTGCAATGCAGTGCAAAAGATGCAGGTTTGATCCCTGGGTCAGGAAGATTTCCTGGAGAAGGAAATGGCAACCCACTCCAGTACTCTTACCTGGGAAATCCCATGCACAGAGGAGCCTGGCGGGCTACAGTCCACGGGGTCATGAAGAGTGGGACACGGCTGAACATGCACACATGCACGCGTAAATGCGCATATCATAGAGACAGATGAAACAGAACTTGTAAACCTTGATACATTTTTTGTCAAATGGCTCTCCAGAAAGTTTACTCTTCTTTAAATTAACAGCATCAGTGAATGAGAATGTTCAGCTCACAGTAGCTTCACCAACTTTAAATATATTTAAAAATTTTAGCTAATTTCCTAGTGGGAAAATGGTTATGAATGTGAACTTATAAAAAATAAATACTGGTGGCTGTGAAAAAAAAAATTATATTTTTTGTGGAGAAAGGGCCCATGAAGACAAAAGTGCCTAGGATCCAGGAAACTAAAAATTCAGCCCTGATCACCAGAAAACTTATATTTATATAAGTTTATATAAATTGTTGACATTGAAGGTATTAATTTATAGCTATAATTGTTGACACTGAAGGTACATGGTAGAAATTGACTATTACAAGAAATGTGTTATTTTGAGGATATATTCATTTATAATTAAAAAAATGTTTTCACTTAATCAAAAGTTAAATTTTTAAACATTAAAATTTTAGCAACTAAACTGCATGATAAAGTCCTAGGAAAAAGACTGGAACATGAAAGAGGGACACAAAAGCACTGTCTAAAAGAACTGGAAGGAACATGAAGCATAGTAGGATTAAACAAGAGCAAAAATAATATAATCAACAAGTTGAAAGTGAAGTGGAATATTACAATGAAGAAATTACATTAAATACACGTATAACAAAAACATATACAAGATTCTCATGTACTAAATACATTCAAGGTTCATTTCTTTTTATTATTTTTCAAAATTTTTTAGCCACACAGTGCATCTGACACAAATGTACTTTGCCCTTCAAAAACCATCAACCAGACATAATTTTCAGAATCTCTAATTGTCTTTTGAAACTTATATTTAGTCATGGACTAACCATATGCTATGCTTCTAAGTGTAGTGTTTAAAAGAACAAGATTTATAGGTGCATTTTCAAGGAAATATATGTATTAAAAGAGGGTTGCAGGACTACCCTGGCAGTCCAGTGGTTAAGATTCTCCACTTCTAGTTAAGGGGTCATGGTTTCAATCCCTAGTCAGGGAACTAAGATTCTACTTGCTGTCTGGCCTGGTAAACAAACAAAAAACCTGAGAATCCCAGGCTCTACCCTAACCTACTGTATCAAAATCTGTATTAAGAAGAAATTTTAAAAATAAAATTGGGTTGCTATTCTATTAACAACTATTAAGGCCCACCAGGAGAAGGCGATGGCACCCCACTCCAGCACTCTTGCCTGGAAAATCCCAGGGATGGAGGAAACTGCTGGGCTGCAGTCCATGGGGTCGCTCAGAGTTGGACACAACTGAGAGACTTCACTTTCACTTTTCACTTTCATGCACTGGAGAAGGACATGGCAACCCACTCCAGTGTTCTTGCCTGGAGAAGCCCAAGGACGGGGGAGCCTGGTGGGCTGCCATCTATGGGGTCGCACAGAGTCAGACACAACTGAAGAAACTTAGCAGCAGCAGCAGCATAATGTAAGAGTCAGTTTATTCAAGTATAGTTTTACAAACAGCATTTTAAGTCTGGCTAAAATAGCGGAAACACCAGCTGTGATACAAAGAATTTATAGCCATAGACAGAGAGGAAGCTTGTGTTACTATGTATCTATTACTAATACCACACTTCTTTTTGTCAGTTCCTAGGTCAAGTTTTTTAAGCAAAATCTTCAAAACCAAACCCTGGGTTCATACCTGGACTATTGATCCTTTTTAAGGTATTTTTCCTAAATTTCTACCACAATGCAACTTTGGGCAAAGGTATTTTCTGGATCTCTTTAAGTATTATATTAGATAGTCTCTAAGGAGTCTGGGTTCTAGAACTCTGAAGTTTCCTTGGCAATGATTATTTTAAATATACTGTATCCACTTGTTTATATATACTTGTATTCATCTCAGTGTAGAAATGTATTAACCTACTGGTGTAAGACTCTGTTCAGTTCAGTCGCTCAGTCATGTCCGACTCTTTGCGACCCCATGAATCACAGCACGCCAGGCCTCCCTGTCCATTACCAACTCCCGGAGTTCACCCAACCTCATGTCCATCGAGTCCATGATGCCATCCAGCCATCTCATCCTCTGTCGTCCCCTTCTCCTCCTGCCCCCAATCCCTCCCAGCATCAGTCTTTTCCAATGAGTCAACTCTTCGCATGAAGTGGCCAAAGTACTGGAGTTTCAGCTTTAGCATCAGTCCTTCCAAAGAAATCCCAGGGCTGATCTCCTTCAGAATGGATTGGTTGGATCTCCTTGCAGTCCAAGGGACTCTCAAGAGTCTTCTCCAACACCACAGTTCAAATGCATCAATTCTTCGGCACTCAGCCTTCTTCACAGTCCAACTCTCACATCCATACATGACTACTGGAAAAACCATAGCCTTGACTAGACGGACCTTAGTCGGCAAAGTAATGTCTCTGCTTTTGAATATGCTATCTAGGTGGGTCATAACTTTTCTTCCAAGGAGTAAATGTCTTTTAATTTCATGGCTGCAATCACCATCTGCAGTGATTCTGGAGCCCCAAAAAATAAAGTCTGACACTGTTTCCACTGTTTCCCCATCTATTTCCAATGAAGTGATGGGACCGGATGCCATGATCTTCATTTCTGAATGTTGAGCTTTAAGCCAACTTTTTCACTCTCCTCTTTCACTTTCATCAAGAGGCTTTTTAGTTCCTCTTCACTTTCTGCCATAAGGGTGGTATCATCTGCATATCTGAGGTTATTGATACTTCTCCCAGCAATCTTGATTCCAGCTTGTGTTTCTTCCAGTCCAGCGTTTCTCATGATGTACTCTGCATATAAGTTAAATAAGCAGGGTGACAATATACAGCCTTGACATACTCCTTTTCCTATTTGGAACCAGTCTGTTGTTCCATGTCCAGTTCTAACTGCTGCTTCCTGACCTGCATACCGATTTCTCAAGAGGCAGGTCAGGTGGTCTGGTATTCCCATCTCTTGATGGGACTCTGTAGACACAGATAAAAGGTAAAACATGTTTAAAGGCCCTGAAGTAGAAAAGAAGTAGTATTTGAGGAATTGAAGCAAGTACAAAGTGCTCGGAGCAAAATTAAGAAGTAAAAATGATGCAAGATGAGGTTAGTAAAGTACGAAGGGAGGGCCTGGTAGATCAATTAAAGGTTTAGGATTTTATCCTAAGAGCAGTGGGAAATCTTTGAATGGTTTTAAACTGAAAGTGCTTTGATCTGATTCATACTAAAGAAAAAAAAAAAAGATTACTGTGGCTTTTGTGTGAGAAATGGATTAGAAGAGGGGCAGAGAGAACAAGGAATGATCTGTTTGAAGTGCTTATTCCTGCAGTATGGCTGAGAGGTAATAGATCCTAGGACTAGGGTGGGGCCAGTGGGATGGTAAAAAGTACCATAGATTGAAGATGTATTTAATTAAAAAAAAAAAAAAGAGTCAAGAATGATTTCTAGGTTTCTGTTTTGTGGAGCTGAGTGAATGGCAACACTATTGATGAATAGACAATCCCAGGAGAGCAGGAGCTTTGGGTAGGGTCTCACTCTTCTATCCTTCCAACAAATCCTGTGAACTCTTTCAGTTCTGTTTTCTTCTGAATTCTACCTGCAGAGGATTGTAGCCTCGAAAATGCTGGTCCACTGGTCCATTGGTCATTACCACTGATTATTCTTTCTCCAAGGGCTCAGACTGCACATAAACTGAAGGCATTCATGATATGGAGACCCCTGAATACATGATTTTGAAACAGTTTCGATAGGCTACACTGCCTGCAAAGCTCTCAACCTTATGGTGTGGTCAAAACATCCCAAAGATTGTAAATTGTAGAATCAGCACATTCTGCTGAAAAGAAGGCAAATTCTAGTGGATTAAGGAGAGTGGGAATGTTGAGAAGGCATTAGGGTGTGTTTAGGGATTGTGATGAGACTGCAAATGGTCACAGTGGTTGTGACTGGAGACAGGGATTTTTTGAGTTACTGTCTCCAACCACATTACAGGGAGTTTGGAAGACAGGTAGGTCCAGGGTTCAACCTTGGGAGTAGGTGACCAGAGTGAGTAAAAAGAGATTGGCAAAGCTATGGATTAGAGTTAGAATTTTAGGCAGCAGTACTCTATTTTTATTTTCCTTTTTTCCTATATTTTCTTTAATGGAATATTTAGAAAAAATGAAGTAGCTTAATATATCCATTGCAATTACTCATTCACTCAAATATGAAATAGTCTAATTTTCCTCTATCTTATATGCCAGAATTAAACTGTTTAATACAGAAACTAACAAGTTCGTTGACATCTGAATGGAATTTGCTAAATTTAAAAGATAAAGACACTTTAGGCTTTTCATAAAAACTGAATGGCTAACTCAGAGTATTGGTTTTGTAATTAGTCATATTTCTAATATCCAAAGGCATTCTCAGTAATATCTCTGAGCTTCCAATTGTATATATAAAAGAGTTAAAAATTAAATATTTATAAATATTCTAAGTATATATTTGCATACGTACTAAATACATCTAAGTTTCAGGGATATATCCTAAATCTGAAGTTTTCTGGGCCCCGAATTCTGGATAAAGGGATACATGATACCATCAATTCTTAGTTGATCATATTTATATGGAAGAACAGTGATTTCTGAGAATATCTTTAATTTTATACTTGAATATGGAAACTGATAACTTCACTTGTATTAGTAAACTGCAGACTCATAGAGTAAGAATAACTGAACTGGAAAGGAATCTAGAGACAGTTAATCTAGAGGGTTTCACATTGTGGGTCCCCTGATCAGCAGGCTCTGCATCACCAGTGAACTTGTTAAAAATGCAAATCTAAGGCCCACTCCAGACCCAGTAAATCAGGAACTACAGTGGACGGGCAGAGCAATCTGTTTTAACAAGCCTTTTCAGGAGATTTTGATGCATGCTGAAGTTTGAGACCCATTGGTTTAATAGGTATTTCTCTTTTAAAACTGAAATCAAGGAATACCAAAGAAATAAACTGAAATTCACACTACTTAAAAATAAAATAGTGGACTTTGAAAGATCCTAACTCAGATTGCTTAAAAGACATCTTTTCTGTAACTGCACCTTCTGACTCATTTCATGGGTATTAGTTTTCCACAGCTGCTCTAATAAACTACCATTAATTTGGCAATTTAGAAATTTATTATCTTACAGTTTTGTAGGGTCAGAGGTCCAACATCTGTCTCATTGGGCTGAAATCCAGATGTCAGCTTTGCTCCCTGGAAGCTCTAGGGAAGAATTAGTTTCCTTGCCTTTTCCTGCTTTCAGAGGCCATCCATATTCCTAGACTTCTGGCACCTTCTTCCATTTTCAATGCATGTATGGATTTTAAACTCAAAAATTCTTTCCCAAAGTTCATTTTAGAATCTGTACAGATGAGTCCAGTCTCCCGCGTGTGGCTATGATCTACCAGCCTGAGCAGGATACTGCCATTGGCAGACTCTGCCATAGACCATCACGACTAACATTCAGTCTCCCCAAGCAACAAAAATAGCAAATGATAACATATTCATTATATCACTCTTACTAAGTCAGGAAAGGTTATTACTTCATCTTAGGAAAATACTTTAAAAGAAGGTTTAAACAAAGTTTTTTGATTTATACCTTGGCCTCAGGGCAATTAAAATAGTTCATTCCTTGATTGACTCAATCATAGTTTTCCTGTATCATTTCAGTTGCTGTTGAATTTTCATGGATATACAGCATACATTTGTGTTTTTTGTTTTTGTTTTTTCCCCCAGGGAAGACAGTGAGGGATTTAAGAAAAATGTTCGATTGGAAGACTACACACCAAAAGGAGTCGTGAGTTTCGTGGTGGGACTATGCATAATTTCTTTCCTTTTCTGCATTTTCCAAATATTCATTAGTGAACATGACATTTCTTTAACTAAAAAAAGAAAAACGAACATGACACAGTCACCTGTAGTCATAAGGCCTGACTGACTGGCAAGGCAGCGGGACGGCTTTTGAAGTTTCAGGTACACAAAAAGACATTTTTTTTTTTTTAAATTTACAGTGTCACCCAAAGGGTACTGTAGCAACTTCCGTGATGAATTACCTTGAAAACGTTTTTAAAATGAAGAAGACGACAAATCACTCTCCACATGTGTGACCGCACTACCTCACTCGACCTTTTCTCTCCAGATGGCTATGGCCTAAGCCCGAAGGCCTCCTCAGAGGAACGAACTCAGAGTCCTTCTCAGGCCACCGTGCTGCCACGGAGGCCGAAGGCAGCGCCGGCCCGGCCCGCCAGCGACTCCGGACCCGGCGTGTGTGGGCCGAGCCGGCGCAGCGCTGGGCCCTCGCCACGGAGGGCCGGGCGGCAGGCGCCACGCGGCGGGCTCTGCGCGGCGCCGCAGCCTCTCCGCCGCGCGAGAGCCCGGGCTGCCGAGGGGGAGCCGCGCTGGGGGCGGCGGCGGCGGCGGCGGCGGCGGCGGCGGCGGCGGGGCGGGGGCGGGAGCCGGGCGGCAGCAGCAGCAGCGCCCGTGGGGGAGGAGCGGCGGCGGCTGGGGCTGCTGTGGCGACGGACGCGAGGCGGTGGCAGCGGAGACCCACCCCTGTCCACATGGACAGTCGCAGAGGCCTCGGCTGATGCATTCGCGCCTGGGCGGGGTGGGCAGACGGCCGTAGCGGCGGCGGCGGCACAGGGAGCGGAGGGCCCCGGGGGGCGCCTGTGGGTCGCGGAGACCTCGCCGCCCCGGCGCGGCGGGTGCGGCCATTTTACGGCCCGGGACCGAGGGAAGCGTATCTGTGTGCTCGCCTTCTTCCCCCTCTTCCTGCGGGCCCGCGGCTGGGGGAAGCTTCAAGGGCGGCCTGGGCGGGCGGTGGATGGGTAGTCGCGGGCCGAGAGGCACCGGGCCCGGGAAGCGCCGTCGCCGCCGTCGCCGCTCGCGTTCGCCCGGCGGGGCCTGAGCCAGCGCAGGCTGCGGGCCTCGCCGCCCGTCCGCGGATAGGCCCCGGGAGCCGGCTGCTTTTGTGTAGGCCCGTCCGGACGAGGCAGCGTCGCCCGCCTCACGGCCGAGTCCTAGGCCCGCAACCCTGCGGCGGCTACCCTCCTGCGGCGCGGCCCCTCATCCCGGCGAACGCGGCGGCGGCGGCGGCGGCGGTGTGGGCCATGGATTAAGGCGGCGGCGGCGTGGGAGGAGGAAGATGGCGGCTGGCAAGAGCGACGGCAGCGCCGGGGAGATTACTTTTCTGGAAGGTACGTCTATTCCTGCCCTTGTGGGGGTTGGGGGTGGGCAGAGACAGGAAAATGTGGCCCCTGATTCCCGGATATTCGGTGACGGGCGCCGGGGGCGTTTGGGGGGCGGCGGAGGACTGGGGGGGGGGGCGGGGGCTCCGGGGCGATGGCGGGGAGGGAAGGTGCTGCGGGGGCGCCGGGTTCGAGTCCGCCCCGGCGAGGGGCTCGCCCGGGAGGCTGTGAGGGGGCGGCGGTGGACCGGCCGCGAGCCGGACTTTTTGGGAGTCCTCTGAGACTGCACGGGTCTTTTTTTTTTTTTGGACATTTTTTGCTTTCTCTGACTGCTCGGCTCTTGTTTGGTGTTTGTGAAAAGTTTCAAGTTGCTAAAAGGTTGGGTGAAATCGGGGGCCAGACCACTTTGGGAGGGGAGACGTAGTTTCCCGGAGCTTGTTTTAACACCCCCCACCCCCCGCCCCGCAGGCCTTTCTGTTTCGCAGAGCTTCAGGCTTTCTTTTGCAGCCAGCATTCAGGTTAGGCCTGGCCGTGAGAAATGTGTTTTGCTGAACATGTTTTAGGAAGTAATGCATCTGAGAAAAGAGAACGAGATACACATTATCAATTTGGGGGTCGTCACCCAAGCTAACAGACAAAGCTCAAGTGATTCTATTTTTATTCACTTGTGAGGAAAAAGTTAAACATCTGCTGTAGGTGGACTAAGCCAATGTTAACAAAAGCTACATATTATTGTTGGGGATGGTGGTAATGGGTAATAGTGTTGGCTCTTTGGCCAAATATAAAGATCCCCCAATACAGCTAAATCCGTTGTAGTTGTGGATCAGGAACTCTAATGTTCATTGCTTAATTTGACTGTGGATTCACTGATTATGCTGGTAATTGGGTTTATTAGTCAGTTCGGGAGAGCAGGTCTGTCTGCTGTGCAGTGATTATTAAAAAAAAAAAGGGATTAACTCCTCTGGAAAATTTTGCAAAGATGAATTTCACCTGGGATATAGGCAGTACTTTAAAAATAATTGGAAACATTTCTGATTTAAGATAGTACAACTTCACTATGGTACAAAGTCCTATAAGAGGCTGTGGAAGGATGCTTATGTTGTGTTTACAGTTTTAACTGCATTGGGAACAGTGCCTGGAACACAGTAGGCACTCAGTCCAGTGAACAAATAGAGACCAGTAGAAGTGAGTGGGAAAAGAAATATTAATATTCTTAATTCCTCTTAAAGTATAGCAGAACAAAAAAATTTTTTTTACCTTGTTATGCAAACCAGCCTTTATTTAAAAATGATGAGAGTTTTATATGAGATTTGTAGTAAGAAGATGTGGAAAGCTTGTGAGTTTTCTTCACTTTTATTTCTTCCATTCGACCTCCATTCTCATTTGGGCTGATTAGTTACCTGTCAGAGGCTGAGAGTGGTGTAGCTTGTGTTACAGGTGGTGCTATGTGATGAACATTGGGAGGATGGAAGGAGCATAAATAAGGCCAGCAGATACAGGACTGAGGTAAATTTAAAGCTGTTGCTGCTGCTGCTAAGTCATTTCAGTCGTGTTCGACTCTGTGCGACCCCATAGATGGCAGCCCACCAGACTCCCCCATCCCTGGGATTCTTCAGGCAAGAACACTGGAGTGGGTTGCCATTTCCTTCTCCAATGCGTGAGAGTGAAGTCTCTCAGTCCTGTCCAACTCTTAGCGACCCCATGGACTGCAGCCCAGCAGGCTCCTCCGTCCATGGGATTTTCCAGGCAAGAGTACTGGAGTGGGCTGCCATTGCCTTCTCCTTTCGCTTTTAGCTTATTCTAACTTAAGGGTCTATGAATTACTCTAGTGGAAAAAATTGAGTTTCATCACTTCTTTTTCAGCGTTTGCATAAACAAGTGAATGGTGCCTTGTTTAGAATATGAGCATAAGAGGCTGATATTTAGTACTGCTAAATAAGTGGAATGATATTTAGGACTACTTATATTTTTTTATATTTCATTCTTTTGGTTCTTTACGCTTTTAATGATGAGATACTCCAGTATAGCTTGCCACATCAAATATTTATATCAGCCTACTCTGTGCTGGGCACTTTACCAAAGTAAAGGAAGCAGTGGATAAGATAGTTAGGGTCCTTTCCTTCATAGGAATTATATTTTAGTAGGAGGGACTTTTTATAACTAAAAATTAATCCATTTAGAACAATCTTACCGCTTTTTTTGTTGTTGTTGCATTGTTTCCTTCTTTAGATCTGCTCAGACCTGACAGCCTACTTAAAATGTCATGCTGCCACACTCACATGTACAAACATGGTATTCCTCTGTTTTATTTTTCATGGTAGCACTTTTCACATGATAAATTTGTCTTCATGTTTTTTAGTCCTATAAAAATACGAGCTCCATTAAAGCAATAAGTTTTTCTTTTCACCATATTTCTTGCACCTGGAGCATCTTTATTTCTTGTTAATGAAGTAAACAAGAAGATGATAGTGTAGTAAAGGCTATGGAAGAAACACATAGAAAAACCCATTTTGCATAGTGTTAAGGTCAGGAAAGGCCTTCCTGAGGAGGTCACACGTGTGTTAAGGTAATAACTGTGAGACTAGAGTATGGGAGAGAGGACTATGGCTGTAAAGGTTCTAAGATGATATAGGATTTCATTTGCTTAAAAAAAGATCATTATGGCTGAAATGTAATAAGTACAGAACACAGTAACAAGCACAGATATGAGAGCAGATCATGAAAGTTCATGAATTTTTATTTGATTCTGAAAAGTATGAAATCATTGAAGAGTTTGGGGCAATGGAGTTAATAATACAATTTATCTTTTAAAAAAAATAACTTTGCTCCTGGAGTAAATTAAAACAGAGTAAGAGTAAAAGCAGAGCCATTAGTTAGGAGAATATTGTAGCAGTCTGAAAAATAGACAGGTTTGGATTAGGATGGTAGCAGTGGCCATCGGGAAAGAGGAAGGGATAGATGGAAGATCTGTTGGAGAACTTCTGAATGCATTACATATTGAGGATCAGAGAAAAGTAGGAATCAGAGATGACTCCTAGGGTTTTGGTTTGAGGTTTTGGTGGGGGTGGGGGGACTCCATTTATTGAGATGGAGTAGAGGAATGAGACGCTCATAGTTCTGCTTTCGTCATCTTAAGTTTGAGGTGCTTTGTCTTCCGTGTTCTAAATGCTGCTTCACAGTCTCATAAACTGTGAAGTAAAATACTAATTCCAATTCTTTTCCTACCTTCACTAGGGAAAAAGTGCCACTGGTTACTATTGTGCTTTATTTTGTCAGTGTAGTATCACACTGAAATGGTGTGAATTGAATTAGGCCACAGTTGATATTGATTTTTTTTCTTCCTCCTCTTTGATTTGTTCCTTTCTCTTCTGTTCATTTAAGGTTGTCTTCTGCCCCTTTCCCTCTTGTGATAGTTTGGGAGGTTTCTTTTGTTGATTCATTCAGTAGATACTTACTGAGCAACTATAATGTTGTAGGTACTGTGCTGGAGAGGCACAGTGTAGGCAGGGGAGATTTCTTGGTGGAATTTCCAGTCCGGTGAAGAGAGTCAGTAATCAAATAATCATACTTGTAAGTGTAAAATTACAGCTGTCAAGTGCAACAAATGGGGATTATTTGTAATAATGAGAATTTGATCTAACTACAAACAAAGCTAGTGGAGGTGATGGAATTCCAGTTGAGCTGTTTCAAAGCCTGGAAGATGATGCTGTGAAAGTGCCGTGCTCAATATGCCAGCAAATTTGGAAAACTCAGCAGTGGCCATAGGACTGGAAAAGGTCAGTTTTCATTCCAATCCCAAAGAAAGGCAATGCCAAAGAATGCTCAAACTACTGCACAATTGCACTCATCTCACATGCTAGTAAAGTAATGCTCAAAATTCTCCAAGCCAGGCTTCAGCAATACATGAACTGTGAACTTCCAGATGTTCAAGCTGGTTTTAGAAAAGGCAGAGGAACCAGAGATCAAATTGTCAACATCCGCTGGGTCATGGAAAAAGCAAGAGAGTTCCAGAAAACCATCTATTTCTGCTGTATTGACTATGCCAAAGCCTTTGACTGTGTGGATCACAATGAACTGTGGAAAATTCTGAAAGAGATGGGAATACCAGACCACCTGACCTGCCTCTTGAGAAACCTATATGCAGGTCAGGAAGCAACAGTTAGAACTGGACATGGAACAACAGACTGGTTCCAAGTAGGAGAAGGAGTATGTTAAGGCTGTATATTGTCACCCTGCTTATTTAACTTCTATGCAGAGTACATCATGAGAAATGCTGGGCTGGAAGAAGCACAAGCTGGAATCAAGATTGCTGGGAGAAATACCAATAACCTCAGATATGCAGATGATACCACCCTTATGGCAGAAAGTGAAGAGGAACTAAAAAGCCTCTTGATGAAAGTGAAAGAGGAGAGTGAAAAGGTTGGCTTGAAGTTCAGCATTCAGAAAACGAAGATCCTGGCATCTGGTCCCATCACTTCATTGGAAATAGGTGGGGAAACAGTGGAAACAGTGTCAGACTTTATTTTTTGGGGCTCCAGAATCACTGCAGATGGTGATTGCAGCCATGAAATTAAAAGACGCTTACTCCTTGGAAGGAAAGCTATGACCAACCTAGATAGCATATTCAAAAGCAGAGACATTACTCTGCTGACTAAGGTCCGTCTAGTCAAGGCTATGGTTTTTCCAGTAGTCATGTATGGATGTGAGAGTTGGACTGTGAAGAAGGCTGAGCGCCGAAGAATTGATGCATTTGAACTGTGGTGTTGGAGAAGACTCTTGAGAGTCCCTTGGACTGCAGGGAGATCCAACCAGTCCATCCTAAAGGAGATCAGTCCTGGGTGTTCTTTGGAAGGACTGATGCTAAAGCTGAAACTCCAATACTTTGGCCACCTCATGCAAAGAGTTGACTCATTGGAAAAGACCCTGATGCTGGGAGGGATTGGGGGCAGGAGGAGAAGGGGACGACAGAGGATGAGATGGCTGGATGGCATCATGGACTCGATGGACATGAGGTTGGGTGAACTCCGGGAGTTGGTGATGGACAGGGAGGCCTGGTGTGCTGCAGTTAATGGGGTCGCAAAGAGCTGGAGATGACTGAGTGACAGAACTGAACTGAGGGCAGTTTGGAGGGTGAATAAGAGAGGGAAAGGTGGAGAGACAGCTTTCTAGCCAGGGTGAAGGAAGCCTGATATGTTTAGGGAACTGAGAGGACCGTGTGGTGCTAGTAAGGAGAATGTTACAAGAGGAGACTGGGGTTAACATCCTCAGGTGTGTTTCAAAAAAAGGTCAAGGTCTACCACTTGTAGAATGCTCTAGGGAGGGGCAGAAGAATGTCAGTGAGGTCAGTTAGGAGACTTGTGGTATAGGGCAAAGGTGCTCTAGTTAGCTCCTCCTCTTCTGATATTCTCCTTTTCTCACCTATGGAACCTCTGGCATGTCTAACTCCTCTCTCATTTTTTTTTTTTTTTTTATAGTTCTCTTGTTCATCCTATAGTAGCTTTCTTTCCCTTTATCTTTTTTCTTCTACGAACTGCCTAACCATTTTTTCCCCATTTTTTTCTCCTTCCCCTTTCATATGTGTATGTGTCTGTGTGTATTTCCTACTTTGTTTTCATTCTGGGCCCCTCTCCCTTTGTGGACTTTGTCTGTTAAAGAGATTGGTGTGAACTACTGCAGCGTTGTCCTCTATCCAGCAAAACTGCTTATGTTTCCAAATGAAAAGTGTTTTCCATTTTCCCTTAATTATACTTTATTTTTACATACAAGTCAAGTTCAGAATCCAATCTGTCTGTCATTTTTGTGGGGGATACTAAATACTTCACCACATCTCCTGAACTAAAGTACCATTTCTTCTAAATGATTGGCATTCCATGAATATGAATAGGGGCTTTCCAGGTGGCGCTTATTGCAAAATTCAGACTGAAATTGAAGACAGTAGGGAAAAACCACTAGACCATTCAGGTATGACCTAAATCAGATCCCTTATGATTATACAGTGAAGGTGACAAATAGATTCAAAGGATTAGATCTGATAGAGTGCCTGAAGAACTATGGGTGGAGGTTCATGACATTCTACAGGAGGCAGTGATCAAAACCATCTACAAGAAAAAGAAATGCAAAAAGGCAAAATAGTTGTCTGACAAGGCCTTACAAATAGCTGAGAAAAGAGAAGCAAAAAGCAAAGGAGAAAAGGAAAGATATACCCATTTGAATGCAGAGTTCAAAAAATAGCAAGGAGAGATAAGCCTTCCTCAGTGATCAATGCAAAGAAACAGAGGAAAACAATAGAATGGGAAAGACTTAAGATCTTTTCAAGAAAACTAGAAAAGGGAACATTTCATGCAAAGATGGGCACAATAAAAGATGGAAATGGTATGGACCTGACAGAAGCAGAAGATATTAAGAATAGGTGGCAAGAATACACAGAAGAGCTTTACGAAAAAAGATCTTCATGATCCAGATAACCACAATGGTGTGATCACTCACCTAGAGCCAGACATCCTGGAATGTGAAGTCAAGTGGGCCTTAGGAAGCATCACTTCAAACAAAGCTAGTGGAGGTGATGGAATTCCAGTAGAGCTATTTCAAGTCCTAAAACATGATGCTATGAAAGTGACATATTCAGTATGCCAGCAAATTTCAAAAACTCAACAGTGGCCACAGGACTGGAAAAGATCAGTTTTCATTCCAGTCCCAAAGAAGGGCAGTGCCAAAAATGTTCAAACTATTGCACAATTGCACTCATCTCACATGCTAGCAAAGTAATGCTCCAAATTCTCCAAGCCAGGCTTCAATAGTACATGAACTGAGAACTTCCAGATGTTCAAGCTGGATTTAGAAAAGGCAGAGGAACCAGAGATCAAATTGCCAACATTCATTGGATCATCGAAAAAGCAAGAGAATTCCAGAAAAAAAAAGTCTACTTCTGCTTTATTGACTACACCAAAACCTTTGACTGTGTGGATCACAATAAACTGTGGAAAATTCTTAAAGAGATGAAAATACCAGACCACGTTACCTGCCTGCTGAGAAATCTGTGTTCAGGTCAAGAAGCAATCATTAGAACCAAACATGAAACAACAGACTGGTTCCAAATTGTGAAAAGAGTATGTTACGCTGTATATTGTCACCCTGATTATTTTTTAACCTATATACAGAATATATCATGCGAATGCTAGGCTGGATGAAGCACAAGCTGAAATCTAGGTTGCTGGAAGAAATATCAGTAACCTCAAATATGCAGATGACAGCACCCTTATAGCAGAAAGTGAAGAGAAACAAAAGAGCCTCTTGATGAAAGTGAATGAGGAGAGTGAAAAAGCTGGCTTAAAACTCAACATTCAAAATATGAAGATCATGGCATCCAGTCTCGTTTCATGGCAAATAGATGGGGGAACAGTGGAAGTAGTGAGAGACTTTATTTTCTTGGGCTCCAAAATCACTGCAGATGGTGACAGCAACATGAAATTAAAAGACGCTTGCTCCTTGGAAGAAAAGCTATGATCAACCTAGACAGTGTATTAAAAAACAGAGACGTTACTTTGCTGACAAAGGTCTGTCTAGTCAAAGCTATGGTTTTTTCAGTATGTATGGAGGTGAGAGTTGGACCATAGGGAAAGCTGAGCACCGAAGAATTGAAGCTTTTGAACTGTGTTGTTGGAGAAGACTCTTGAGAGTCCCTTGGACTGCAAGGAGATCCAACCAGTCCATCCTAAAGGAGCTCAGTCCTGGGTGTTCATTGGAAGGACTGATGTTGAAGCTGAAACACCAATACTTTGGCCACCTCATGCGAAGAGCTGACTCATTTGAAAAGACCCTGATGCTGGGAAAGATTGAGGGCAGGAGGAGAAGGGGACAACAGAGGATGAGATGGATGGATGGCATCACCGACTCAGTGGACATGAGTTTGGGTGAACTCCGGGAGTTGCTGATGGACAGGGAGGCCTGGCGTGCTGTGATTCATGGGGTTGCAAAGAGTTGGACATGACAGAGCGACTAAAACTGAACTGAAATGGTGATAGTGGTCAAGAACCCGCCTGCCAGTGCAGGAGAGATAAGAGACACTTGTCAATCCCTGTGTCAATAAGATCCCCTGGAGGAGAAGATGACTCCCCACTCCAGTATTTTTGTTTGAATAATCCTATGGACAGAGGAGCCTGGTGGGCTACAGCCCATGGGGTTGCAAAGAGTCGGACATGACTGAAGGGACTTAGCGTGCTCTCGTTGATGTTAGCTTGCTCAGGGGGTCACACTGCAAAGTTCTTCATTTTAGCCCCACTCCTTCCTCTTTTGATTGTACTCCCTTTAGAAACTATACCATCGTGCCATTCCTTATTTGGTGCTTTAGCTCTATGTATTTCCTAGATGCTTTTCAGTTGAATTGATAAATTCTACTTATCACTTGATTTCATGTACTCACATGAAACAGTCGAGTAGAACCTTGCATGACATGGAAGCAGTTTTCATAAGAAATGCATTGAGAACATGAAGTCAGAAGCCAGAATGCTAGGATTCATCTTCTAGCTCTATACTTACTGGCACTGCGATCTTGGATAGATAACTTAACCTTTGTGTTTTCATATCTGTAAAACAAGGATAATAACTGCAGTTACTTCATAAGGTTGCCCTGAAGATTAAACATGTTAATATATAGTAAACTCTTAGAACAATTCCAGGCATGTGATTCCAAATACTGTGTATAAGTTGGTATTATATTTATTTTCTTAGAAGGTAGAAAAGAGAAAAACTTTTCTTGCTTTTCTGTTCTTAATGCTTGCCTTCTCTCTTATTTGAATTCTAGTTTTTACTCTCTTTAACTTACTACCTTTCTTTTCCTAGGTATTAGCTGATCATTCTTGATATTCTAGAGTGACTAGTGACAGAGTAAAAGAGAATGAAGTTATGTATTCTACATCTAGACTTCTATAAATTGTTATTGTACTGTAATGTTACTGTAATGTTAATACAATACCATTGTAATATAGTATTGTATTGTAATGTTGCCATTACAAAAATATGTTGACAATTTGAGCTGGTCAAGGGGTCTAGAGGGATCATATGACCTAGAGCAAGTTAGGGCATCAGCAGAACCGGAGCCTGGGACCTGTGGCTAGAGCCTTAACCTCCTTCAGCATTCCTTTCCTTCTTTCTTCCCTCCTTTCCTTCTTTATCCCTTTGCTCTCCCATTCTTCTTACCTATTTAACCTTTAGGCTGGACAAGAGAAGGAAAAAATAATAGGGAATTATGGGGACTTACCATTCATTGATTCAATTTGATCTCTCTATGAGGGTGAAGCCAAAGCCACAGAGGTCTTAAGGCCCAACTTCAGAAATTATAGTGTAACTTCTGTCACATTTGATTGGCCAGGAAGCCACAGAGCCAGCTCAGATTCAAGGGGAGGGGAAGTAGAACCATCATTCATCAGGAACGGTGGAAAAGAATTTGCAGCCATCTTTGCTCTCCCAAGCCTCTTTGGTGTTTTGTTTTTCTTGTAGTTTAAATACTTTCAACAGAGTCATATTGTTTCTTGTATTTGAGAACTACAGTTCTTTTGAGATCCAAAAGTTTCTAATTTCTAGACAGATTAGGAAGCTAAAGGAAGACAGAAAAAAATAGACCACACATTTGTAATTTTTCTCAAAGGTATAAATAGCAACATAAATCAGTTTCAGTTCAGTCGCTCGGTTTTATCTGACTCTGTGACCCCATGGACTGCAGCACACCAGGCTTTCCTGTCCATCACCAACTCACGAAGCTTGCTCAAACTCATGTCCATCGAGTCAGTGATGCCATCCAACCATATTACCCTCTGTTGTCCCCTTCTCCTCCTGCCTTCAATTTTTCCCAGCATTAGGGGCTTTTCCACTGAGTCACTTCTTTGCATCAGGTGGCCAAAGTATTGGAGCTTCTGCTTCAGCATCAGTCATTCCAATGAATATTCAGGACTGGTTTCCTTTAGGATGGACTGGTTGGATCTCCTCACAGTCCTGGGGACTCTCGAGTCTTCTCCAACACTACAGTTCAAAAGCATCAATTCTTTGGCACTCACCTTGATAGTCCAACTCTCACATCCATACATGACTACTGGAAAAACCACAGCTTTGACTAGATGGACCTTTGTTGGCAAAGTAATGTCTCTGCTTTTTAATATGCTGTCTAGGTTAGTCATAGTTTTTCTTCCAAGGAGCAAGTATTTTTAAATTTCATGCTGCAATCACTATCTGCAGTGATTTTGGAGCCCAAGAAAATAAAGTCTCTCACTGTTTTCATTGTTTCCCCATCTATTTGCCATGAAGTGATGGGATTGGATGCCATGATCTTCATTTTTTGAATGTTGAGTTTTAAGCCAACTTTTTCACTCTCTGTCACTTTCATCAGGAGCCTCTTTAGTTCTTCACTTCCTGCCGTAAGGGTAGTGTCATCTGAGGTTATTGGTATTTCTTCCGGCAGTCTTGATTCCAGCTTGTGCTTCATCCAGCCCTGCATTTTGAATGATGTAATGAGGGTGACAATATACAGCCTTGGCGTACTCCTTTCCCAATTTGGAACCAGCCTGTTGTTCCATGTCTGGTTCTAATGGTTGCTTCTTGACCTGCGTACAGATTTCTCAGCAGGCAGGTAAGATGGTGTGGTATTCCCATCTCTCTCAAAATTTTCCAGTTTGTTGTGATCCACACACTCAAAGGCTTCAGCGTAGTCAGTGAATCAGAAGTAGATGTTTTTCTGCAACTCTCTTGCCTTTTCTGTGATCCAGTGGATGTTAGCGTTTTGATCTCTGGTTCCTCTGCCTTTTTTTAAATCCAGCTTGAACATCTGGAAGTTCATGGTTCACGTACTGTTGAAGCCTGGCTTGAGCAGTTTGAACATAAGTAATGGTACCATGTGAGATGAATGCAGTTGTGCAGTAGTTTGAACATTCTTTGGCGTTGCCTTTCTTTGGGATTGGAATGAAAACTGCAACATAGTCATTGGTTAATTTTTCTTTGATTAGGGACTGATTCAAGAATTTCTGAAACCAAGCAAGCATAAGGAAGAAAAGAGGAGTGTTAGAGACTTTTCCTTCCTTTTTTTCTTTCATTCAGTGATATACTGGAGTTGTTATTGTAATCCTTTTCATTTTCATTACCTAATCTCTTAAAAAATATGGTCACCACTGTGTGCAGTATTAAAAATTAAACGTTATCTCAGTACAAAACATAGCAGTTAATCGAGAAAGTCAAAGGCAGGCTGTTAATCCCAATTACAACCCATTTCAGTTGTGCACTTAAGTCATGTTACTTGGAGTGATGCAACAATGAATGATCCATTATTGTGAACTGCCAATTATGGTTGCCTACATCACCTAAAAAACAGAAAGTAGCCGTGCAGTATCCATTTCACACTAACAGCAATGTTACTTTTAGCCCCCTTTTCGGGCTACCTTAGTGTTTTGTACTTCCCAGAGCCTTCTGTGTTCATCACAAAAAATTAGGACCTCTTGTCTCCTGTGGATACCAACTTTTGAGTACTAAAATTGGAGCAGCCCTGGGCAAGCTGGGACATGTGGATCCTGTGCCTTGTCCCGAGCTAACAACTACCTTGAGGCCATCTGAAACCACAGGCTTGAGAAGTAAAAGAGCGAGCACATTCTGATCTTGATTTGGGAGAGCTTTTTGTTATTTCAAGTACATTTCATGCTTAGTTTTTAACAGGAAAGTTTTTTTCCTCCCACATTAACCTCATAATCGTTGAAATATAGCAAGGAGAAGAAAGCAAACAGTGCTTGTTTATAGTGTATAGCAAATAATACTTTTTTATTTTTTGGAAAGATCGAAGCCAGTTTTAAGGACAGGAAGAGCTAGAAATTTCCAGAGACTTGTTTGCAGACTATGTAATAACCTTCTTGTCTTTCCTATATTGAAAAAAAGATCTGCAATCTTTCTGCCTCCCCAACTCCTCTTTTTTAATCTTCCAGTAAATCTGCGATATGGTGAAGGTACTCCCTTTTACCACCGTGACTTCTGGTGACTCCATCTTCATGGAAACCAGTATTATCTTTGCCTCTGAAACCCCTGTGCCACTGTTTGCATGAGGTGGGATTCCATGTTTTGGCATTTAAACTTATTTTCTTCCCTTCACACTGGTCTTCATTCTCTGTTATCACAGGAAATAAAAAAGAATGATTAGTTTTGTCATTCTAATAATTAACTCTGCAAATCTTAATCAGCGTTCCCCTCACAAGTTTTGAGAACCAACTCCTGAGTCTCCTTTGTCTTCACCCTTTATAGGCTTTATACCTGGCTTTCAAGTTTATCTTCTTTTAAGTTTACTGTGAACCTGTCATTTTTCTCCTTGTTGAATTTTGCATTTGCACTTTCAGAATTAAACAGTGTTTCATTGATCCATCTCATGACTATTGAATTCCCCTGCCATCTTGGTGGTCTTCTCTCCTTTCCTTGGAGTAGAAGACACTTTTGGAGCCACCTGTCTCTTGTGATCATTTCTTGTTATTCGTCTTTTTGGACCTTGTGTGCTCAAGATAACTGTATTTTTAGAGTTGTTATTCTGTGTAAAGGTATTACCAACTACATTACTTTGGCTTAAGGTACTGGTATTTTGATTCCATAGAAGATCAGTATGCTTCCAGCAATACCAGCAGCACCAAACTGCTGCCTGATGTTGGCCTTGGACAGAACTAACTGGATGTCGGCATCTTGCCGAAAGATGCATAGGAACCCATAGACACCTCTTCAGTGGAATGAAGGAGTAGATAAACTGAGAGAACAATGAACAGTAGCTGCATCCTGAGGCAAAGAATACTGTGGACTGTGGCTCACAGAGAAGTCTAATTTAATATTATTCCCAAGAGTATAATATATCCACACTTCATCTTCAGATAATATTGGACTGTACTCTGTCTTCTGTATCAAAAAAATAAAGTTTTTTTTTTTTTTTTTAATTTAGAAGTTTGAGAAAATCACCTTAGCTGGGTGATTTTTCTGCTTTTTGTAGCATGTGTGGGAGTTATTCAGTGGTAGCTTGTCTGGCCTGAACATTCCAAGGCAGCTGTATTCAGATGTCTAACGGGCAGGTTGGAAAGTTGGGCCCTTATTTCTCCATGCGTGTATAAAGGCCTCTTTGTGTGGTCTCTGCAGCAGGGTACCCAGACTTGTAACATGATGGCTTAGGGCTCCAAGACACTGCCTTTGGAGAATCTTGACAGGTTCTTGAGAAAGTTTGGGACTAAAGCATTACAAAGTGAAATGAAGTGAAGTCGCTCAGTCATGTCCGACTCTTTGCAACCCAATGGACTGTAGCCTGCCAGGCTCCTCTGTCCATGGGTTTCTACAGGCAAGGATACTGGAGTGGGTTTCCATTTTCTCCTCCAGGGGATCGTCCCGACTCAGGGATCAAACCTGTATCTCCTGCCTTGCAGGTGGATTCTTTACCGTGTGAGTCACTGGGGAAGCTGGAGATTTCCTGATCTTTGCCTTTAATTCTCTCTTTAGGTTTTTTGTTACTGCTTTTATATTTCTAATTTGCAGAAGTTGACTTCTGTGTCAGTGACACTTTTTTAAAAATTCCATTTTTTATTATTGTAAAACCTTATCAGTGACAGTTTAAAAAATTATTAGGAAATATTTCATGTCTGTGTGGAATATAAGGAATAGCAGAGCAAAAACTTTATGTTCTAATTCCTAGCCTAAAGAAAACATTACTAGTCCAGTGTTAGTACAGTGTCGGCTACAGTGAGGCCGGGTGAACCCTTCGGTCTTTGCATCTCCCTGCCTCCACTCCAAGTGTAGTCGCCAGCCTCTCTTTGGTAGTGAGTCCTGTGCATTGCTTTGTACTTTATGTATATATCTTTCAACCTGTGCACCTGTACAGATAGTCAGAATATATTATAAATCATGTCATACTATATTCTTGTGTAACTTGTTTTTCATTCTTACAGCATTGAGAAATTAAATGTTGATAAGAATAGCTCTATTTCTTTTTCATAGTTTGAATGTATACTGCATTATATTTATGCATTTCCTTTTTTTGTGGAAATTGGGTTGTATCTAATTGTTTTACATACTAGGATGAATGTCTTAGGATGCCTCATATTGCTACTGTGAACTTTTTTTAAGTACATTTCCTTGTGCACATGTGTGTGTTTCTCTGGAGCAGAGGTCAGCAAAGTTTTTCTGGAAAGGGCCAGATAGTGAATATCTTACACTTTGCATTTCAAGCAGTGCTGCCAATTTAGCAAGAAGGCAGTTACAGATAATGCATAAGCAAATGAGGGTGGCTGTGTGCCAGTAAAACTTTCATGGACACTGAAATTTGAATTTTATATGATTTTCTTGTAACATGAAACATCTTTCTTGCTTGATTCGTTGTTTTCCCCCACTGAAGTGAAAGTGTTAGTCCGTCAGTAATATCCGACTTTTTGCAACCCCATGGACTGTAGCCTGTCAGACTCCTCTGTCCATGGAATTCTCCAGGCAAGAATACTGGAGTGGGTAGCCATTCCCTTCTCCAGGGGATCTTCCCTAACCCAGGAAATGAAACTGGGTCTCCTGTATTGCAGGTGGAGTCTTTACTATATGAGCCACCAGGGAAGAGTGTTTTAAAAATGTAAAAGCCATATTCTTAGCTCATGGGCCTTGTAAAATCAAGCAGCAGGCCAGAGTTGGCTGGGCCATACTTTGTTTACATCTGATCTAGAGTGTTTCTTAGCATTGGAATTATTGGGTCATGTATTATTTCAGCTTCACCCTAGATACTGCCAAATTGATCACCAAAGTGCTTTCACTAGCACTGTTTAAGACTTCCTGTTTATACACATCATCACCCACTTAATAATGTCTGATGTTTTAGTTTTTGCCAGTCTGGAGTTTATTGGATGGTGATTTGAATTTGTAATACCCATGTTTTAGTGAGGTTGAGTATCTTTATTGCTGTATTTAAAAAATTTACTCATTGTTCATGCAGTGTTAAAATATTGAGTGCCAACCTAGAGTTAATCCCTGTTCTGTTCGCCTTTGGTGCTTGAGTAAACTAAAAAGGTATTCTATGAGTTTCTTTTTGTTTTTTAGGTTAATTTGTGTGTATTTCCCCTCTTCTTAATTGCTCATGTCTTCCACACATTTTGTTTTCTGTTGGAATGTTAGAGTTCTTTATATAGTCTGGGTAGTAAACCTTGGTTGAATTACATGTATTGAGCATACATCTTATAAAATTACTGCTTATTTTTTAATGCATAGAATAATTTTATGAGCACATTTTAAAAATAGTGTTTTGGTTTTTTTTTCTTAATGTCTTGCAGTTTTTGTGATACATGAAATTCTTTGGTCTTATTGGTCCCTTGTATTGTAACTTTACCTTTTTTTTAAATTAATTATTGTTCATTTCTTTGGTTATTATTGTAGCAGAGTGATAAGCTATCCAGGCTGGGGTAACAGAATTTGAAAATCTATTTTAGTGTATCTATTTCTTACGTTTTCTTTACATTTAAAAAAGGTTTTTAAAAAGTTTTCATTAAATACTTCTGAATCTGATAGTGGGGTTAATATCCAGAATATAAAAGGAACTCATAAAACTCAGTAGCAAAACCTCCAAATAATTGAACCAAAAATAGACAAAGGACTTGAACAGACATTTTTTCCAAAGAAGGCCTACAAATGGACAACAGATACATGAAAAGGTGCTTAGCATCACTAATTACTAGGAAACTGTGAATCAAGCCACCATAAGATATCACCTTATGCCTTGTAGAATGATTATCATGAAACCATGGTAACCATGCATTGAAGTTGGGAGTGTAAGATTGGTACAGCCCCTGTGGAAAACAGTATGGAGGTTCTTCAGGAGATTAAAAGCACCGCTATCTTCTGATCCAGGAATTCTACTTACATGAATATATTTAAAGGAAACGAAAATACTATATTGAAGAGATATCTGTGCCCCCAATTCGTAGCAATGTTATTTATAATAGCCGAGACATGGAAACAATCTTAAGTGTCCATCAGAGGATGGAGATGTGGATATCTATACAGTGGAATATTATTTAGACATGAAAACAAATCCTGCCATATGTGAGAACATGGGTGGACCCTGAGATCATTTTGCTTAGTGAACAAGAATACTGTGTGATCCCACTTATATGTGTTATCTTTAAAAAAAAAAAAAAAAGGCTTAAAACGAAACGAAAAAAATCCCAAACTCAGAAAAAAAGATCAGATGTGTGGATTCCAGAGGTAGGGCAAGGGAGGTAGGGGACTTGGATGAGGGTGGTCCAAGGTCCAAACTTCCAGTTTTAGAATAGATAAGTACTGGGGTTGTAATGTAAAAAATTATGGATGGTTATAGATAGTAGTCCTCTATGACATAATTGTTGTTCAGTCACTCAGTCTGTGTCCGACTCTGCGACCCCATGGACCTCAGCATACCGGGTTTCCCTGTCCTTCAGTATATCCTGGAGTTTGCCCAACTCACGTGCATTGAGTCAGTGATGCCATATAGTCATCTCATCCTCTGTTGTCATCTCCTCCTCCCGCCTTCAGTCTTTCCCAGCATCAGGGTCTTTTCCAGTGAGTCGGCTCTTCACATCAGGTGGCCAAAATATTGGAGCTTCAGCATCAGTCTTTAAAATGAATATTCAGGACTGATTTCCTTTAGGATTGCCTGGTTTGATCTCCTTGCTGTCCAGAGGGCTTTCAAGAGTCTTCTCTAGCACCACAAAGGTGTCAGTTCTTTGGCACTCAGCCTTTTTTATTGTCCAGTACTCACATCCATACATGACTACTGGAAAACCCATAGCTTTGACTAGACAGACCTTTGTTTGCAAAGTAATGTCTCTGCTTTTTAATATGCTGTCTAGATTTGTCATAGCTTTTCTTCCAAGGAGCAGGTGTCTTTGAATTTCATGGCTGCAGTCACCATCTGCAGTGATTTTGGAGCCCCCCAAAATAAAAAGTCTGTCACTGTTTCCATTGTTTTCCCATCTATTTGCCATGAAGTGATAGGATATGCTATGATCTCTGTTTTCTGAATATTGAGTTTTAAGCAAGCTTTTTCACTCTCCTTTTACCTTCATCAAGAGGCTGTTTAATTCCTCTTCACAGTCTACCGTAAGGGTGGTGTCATCTGCATATCTGAGGTTATGAATATTTCTCCCGGCAGTCTTCATTCCATCTTGTGCTTCATCCAGCCCGGCGTTTCTCATGATGTACTCTGTATAGAAGTTAAATAAGCAGGGTGACAATAAACAGCCTTGATGTACCCCTTTCCCAATTTGGAACCAGTCCATTGTTCCATGTCTGGTTCAAACTGTTGCTTTTTGACCTGCATACAGGTTTGTCCAGAGGCAGGTGAGGTAGTATGGTATTCACATCTCTTGAAGAATTTTCCAGTTTTTTGTGATCCACACAGTCAGGCTTCAGCATAGTCAGTGAATCAGAAGTAGATGTTTTTCTGGAACTCTCTTGCTTTTTCGATGATGCAGCGGATGTTAGCAATTTGATCTCTGGTTCCTCTGCCTTTTCTAAATCCAGCTTGTACATCTGGATGTTATTGGTTCACGTACTGTTGAAGCCTGGCTTAAAGGATTTTGAGCATGACCTTGCTAGCATGTGAAATAAGTGCAATTGTGTGGTAGTTTGACTTGTTTAGAAGTTAAAGTAAATCCTAAGAGTTCTCATCACAAGGAAAGACACTTTCTTCGTTTTCTTCTTTCTCTCTCTTCCTTTTCTTCTTTATTTCATCTGTATGAGATGATAGTTGTTAACTGAGCATATTATGGTAATTATTTCACAGTATATTTAAGTCAAGTCATGCTGTACACCCTGAACTTACACAGTGTTGTTCAGTTATAACTCAGTGAAGCTGGACTGGAATGAACCTAGAGTCTGTCATGCAGAGGGAAGGAAGTCAGAGCAAAACAGATATCATATATAAACGCATATATGTGGAATATATATGCATTCCACATATATCTATATATGTAGAATCTAGAAAAATGGTACTGCTGCGGCTGCTGCTAAGTCACTTCAGTCGTGTCCGACTCTGCGACCCCATAGATGGCAGCCCACCAGGCTCCCCCATCCCTGGGATTCTCCAGGCAAGAACACTGGAGTGGGTTGCCATTTCCTTCTCCAATGGGTGAAAGTGAAAAGTGAAAGTGAAGTCGCTCAGTCATGTCCGACTCTTCGTGATCGCTTGGACTGCAGCCCACCAGGCTCCTCTGCCAATGGGAGTTTCCAGGCAAGAGTACTGGAATGGATTGCCATTGCCTTCTCCAGAAAAATGATACAGATGAGCTTATTTCTAGAGCAGGAGCAGAGATGTAGACATGGTGAACAGACGTGGACACGGGGTGGGTGGGGGGATTAGTTGGGAGAGTAGCATTGATACATTACCATGTGTGAAATCCCAGCTAGTGGGAGCCTGCTGTAAAGCATAGGAAACTCAGCTCTATGCTCTGTGATGACTGAGAGAGGTGGGATGGGGGTGGGGAAGGGAGGTTTATGAAGAGGGGGGATATATTTTACATATAGTTGATTCACTTCCCTGTACAGCAGAAACTGACATAACATTGTAAAGCAATTATATTCCAATAAAAAATAAAACTGGGCAGGACTGCCTGCAAAAGGTTTACTTTTTTTTTTTTCCTCTTTTTTTAAAGAGAAGTTTTAGGTTCTCAGCAAAGTTGAGAGAGGAAGGTACAGAGATTTGCTGTATACCTCCCACCCCAACACATGCATAGCACATGCATGTGCACAGTATCAACATCTCTTACCAGAGTGGTATGTCTGCTGCAACTGATAACCCTCCACTGACACCTCATCATCTCTCAAAAGTCCATAGTTTACTTTATGGTTCACCCATAGACTATACACTGTGTGGTATAGTCTGTGAGTTTGGACAAGTGTATAATGACGTGTACCCATCTTTATTGTATCATACAGAGTATTTTCATTGCCATAAAAATCTTCATTGTTCCACCTGTTCATCCCTCCATCCCCACACCCACCCGACCCTGGCAACTGCTGACCTTCATACTGTCTCCATGGTTTTGCCTATTCACCGTGTCATCTAGGTGAAGTCATACAGTCGGTCTACTTTTCTGGGTTTTGTTTTGTTTTCACTGAGTGATAGGTGTTTAAGGTTGTTTCATCCTCCATGTCATGTCATGACTAGGCAACTCCTTTTTTTCCCCCAAATAATATTTGATTGAATTCACCAAAGTTTATCCATCCTCCTACCTACTGAAGGATATCTTGGTTGCTTCCAAGTTTTGCCAGTTACGATGAAGCTGCTGTAAATATCTGGGTGCGGATTCAGTGTGGCTATTAGTTTTTACTCCTGTGGGTAAATACCGAGGAGCATAGTTGCTGAACCGTATGGTAACAGTACATTTTGGTTTGTAGGAGACTAAACTGGTACTATTTTGTATTCTCACCAGCAGTGAAGGAGCGTTCCGGTGCCACATCCTCACAGCATTTGGTGTTAGTGTTCCAGATTTTGTCGATTTTAGTGGATGGGTAGTGGTATCTCCTATTTTAGTTTGCATTTCCCTTATGACATATGATGTGAAGAATTTTTTCATATGCTCATTTGCCATGTCTGTATCTTCTTTGGTAAGGTGTCTGTTAAGGTCTTTGACTTATTTTTTAATCAGGTTGTTTTTTTAAATCATTGAGTTCTATGTATATTTTGGGTAAAGTCCTTTATCAGATTTGTAGTTTTGCAGATATTTTCTCCCACTCTGTGGCTTGTTTTCTGGTTTTCTTGACAGAGCAAGAGTTTTAATTGTAATGAAGTCCAGTTTATCAATTCTTTCTTTTGTGGATTATGCCTTTGGTGTTTTAGCTAAAGAGTCATCTCCATACCAGCTAGATTTTCTCCTATGTTATCTTCTAGGAGTTTTTTAGTTGTGTATTTTACACTTAGGTCTGTGATGCATTTTGAATTAGTTTTTTTTTGCTTTACTTTTTGTGAGAGGCGTAAGGTCTGTGTCTAGATTCATTACTTTGCATGTGAACGTGCAGTTGTTCCAGCACCATTTTTCAAAAAGATTGTCTTTTGCTTTGTTTTGCCTTTCCACCCTTGACAAACAGCAGTTGACTGTATTTATGTGGCTCTCTTCTGGGCTCTGTATGCTTTTCCACTGATTTACGTGTTCTTTTGCCAATACTACTCTGGCTTGATTACTGTGCCTTTATAAGTCTTTGAAGTCAGGTGGTGTCTGTTCTCCAGAGTTGTTCTTAAACATTGTGATTGGGCTTCCCTGGTAACTCAGTGGTAAAGAATTCAGCTGTAATGCAGGAGATACAGGTTTGATCCCTGGGTTGGGAAGATCCACTGAAGAAGGAAATGGCAACCCGCTCCAGTATTCTTGGCTGGGAAATCCCATGATTAGAGGAGCCTGGTGGGCTACAGTCGGGGTCGCAAAAAGAGTCAGACTAAACAAACATTGTGATGGCTATTCTGAATCTTCTTCCTTTCCATATAAACTTTAGAATCAGTTTCTTAACATTCATAAAATAACTTGTGAAAACTTTAACTGCAGTTGCATTGAATTTATAAAGTTAGAAAGAACTGACATCTTGATGGTATTGAATCTTCGCATCTATGAACACAAAATATCTCTCCATTTTATTTGTTCTGTTTCATTTCATCCGTCAGAGTTTTGTAGTTTCCCCTGTGTAGATTTTATATGTATTTTGTTAGCTTTATAGCTAAGTATTTCATTTTTGGGGTGCTAATGTCAGTGTTAATTGTGTTTTTAATTTCACATTCACCTTGCTCATTATTGGTATATAGGAAAGTGTAATTTTTTTGTATTAACCTTGTATCCTGCAGCTTTACTGTATTTGCTTTTTAGTTCCAAGAGGGTGGTGGTGTTTCTGTTTTTGAGTGATTTGGATTTTCTACCTAGATGATCATGTCATCTGCAAACAAAGTTTTATTTCTTTCTTCCCTATCTGTATCTCTGTAAATACAACACAGAAGATATATAATCAAATACCTTGTTTATATTATTTTCAGCAAACTATTCCTTGCTACTGGAAATAAGAAAAATTGAAGTTTTAATTTTATCTTCACTTATTCCTTCTTGATAGTCTTTATAAACATTCAGATTTCTAACCTACATCATTTTTCTTCCCTCTGAAGAACTTAAAAAAATTTTTTTTGCAAAACAGCGGCAAGTTCTCTGGGGCTTCTTTCAGCATCACCTGCCCACCCCTCCCCCATCCTATGTCTCCCTGTGGTTTGAAAATGATATGCCTATGTCGACTAAAAAGATGCACAATGTGAGAGCTGTGAGTTAAGTTTTGTTTGAGGCTAAATGACGACTGCAGCCTGGGAGACAGGACCTCAGATAGCTCTGAGAGACTGATCCAAAGCGGTAGTGGGGGAAGTTCAGCATATAAGATTTTGCTGAAAAGGGAGTTCAGCGCAATCAAGTGCTTATTTTATGAAAGGTTTTCTGCTAGTCACAAGGAGCTGATGTCACCATGAAGGGGATTTAGTGCTTTTCTAGATATGAGGAGATGCAAGGACTTGGGTCATGAAATCAGTTCCTGAAAGTACCTAATTGTCTGAAGATCTGTTACACCGGGTTCCCTGGAGCACAGAGTGCCCCACTCTCCACCCTGGATCCTCCTCGGTGGTGCTGAAGGTCAGCAGCTACAGCAGCACAGGGTTCAGTCTCTGCAGAGGCAGGTGGCAAAGGCCCTCGTTGTTGTTCGGTTGCTGGCAGATGTTCTTGGCAAGTGCCAATATGTAGCTGACACCTTGGTGTAGTTTTCAGATTTATTCTGCCTCAGAACTTCCTGGATCTGTGGTTTGCTGTCTGATGTTAATTTGTGGGAATTCTCGCTCTTTTATTGTTTCAAATATTTTTTCTGTTCCTTCCTTTATTCTCCTTCTAGTATTTCTATTAAACGTAGGTTATACCTTTTGTACTTCTCCCACAACCCTTGGGCGTTGTTTCTTTTTTCTCCCCCTTCAGTCAGTTCTCTTTGGCTTCCCTGATTGCTCAGTTGGTAAAGAATCCGCCTGCAAATGCAGGAGACCCTGGTTTGATTCCTGGGTCGGGAAGATCCACTGGAGAAGGAAATGGCAACCCACTCCAGTATTCTTGGGCTTCCCTTGTGGCTCAGCTGGTAAAGAATCTGCCTGCAATGTGGGAGACCTGGGTTTGATCCCTGAGTTGGGAAGATCCCCCGGGGCAGGGAAAGGCTACCCACTCCAGTATTCTGGCCTGGAGAGTTCCATGGACTGTGTAGTCCATGGGGTCACAAAGAGTTGGACACGACTGAGCGACTTTCCCTTTCCCTTTCATTGATATAGTCAAGTTCAGACATTCTTTCCTTAGCTGTGTCCAATCTACTGGTAAGCTCATCAGAGGCATCTTTCCTTCCTGTTACACATTGTCATTTCTAGCATTAGTTTGGGTTCTCAGGATTTTCGCCCCTGCTTACGCTGCAGAGGTCTTAATTTGTTAATTAGCTGTCTGCTGTGCTGTCTGCTGTGACCGTTAGAGCCCTTAGCAGAGTAAGCGCAGTTGCTTAACTTCCCCGCTTGAGAATCCCAGCATCCATGCCGTGTCTGCCCTGATGCTTGTTTGATCACATCGCATTGTGTTTTTTGCCTTTTAGTATGTCTTAATGATTTTTTTTCCTGATACCTGGACATGATATACCGGGTAAAAGGAACTACAGGTTTTCAGGTAAGAGGAAGCATTCTGCAGCCCTGGGATTGGGTCTGATCTTCAGTTCCATGAGCCTAGGCCTCTAAACTGTGAACTTCACACGTGTTTCTCAGTGTTTTTCTCTACTCTTAGGTGGGACGGGATGGCTAGAATGGGCTGGTGTTGGGTATCTCCCTTCTCCCAGCAGGAGCTGTGTCAGTTTAATAAAACTTTTGTAGGTTAGGCTCTTTCTTACTCCTGAGGCCTTGTTAAGAAGAGTCCTCTCTTGCATTTCAAAATGGTTCCTTTTTCCCTTTCCCAGATGGAAGGGGAGGGTGGGGTGGGAGTGGATTTTTCTCCAGTGTTTACTGGGAGAACCTGGTCAAGCTCCTGAAGGCGAAACTCACGAGAGTGGGACCCCCTCTTATGACTGGGTGCCTCTGGAGTTTTAATCCTCAGACAGGTAAATACTGAACCTCCAACAGTTCGTCAATTTACAGTTGAGACTTTCCTACCAAGATACTTGTGGTAGTTGTAAGGTTTTCATTTGCCCTTAACTTATTTCTCCAAGTATTGATATTTACCACCATTGCTTTATTGTATTCTCTCTCTAACTGTGTATGTTTATATATGCTTACTTTTTTTCCCCTGAACTATTTGAAAGTAAATTTCAGGCACACTGCTCATTACCCCAACTTATGTCATTGTCCTGCCTCTTCATGTTTTTTGAACTATAGATCCTCTAAAATCACTACAGTATAGTTATCAAAATCAGAAAATTAACACTAATATAATACTATTGTCTAATCTACAGACTTTATTTCAGTCTTTACTAGTTGACCTAAAACGTTCTTTTAGGAAAAAGAAAAATTCTGATTCCGGGTCCAATTTAGGATCAGTTCAGTTCAGTCGCGTCTGACTCTTTGTGACCCCATGAATTGTAGCACACCAGGCCTCCCTGTTCATCACCATCTCCTGGAGTTCACTCAGACTCACGTCCATTGAGTCCGTGATGCCATCCAGCCATCTCATCCTCTGTCGTCCCCTTCTCCTCCTGCCCCCAATCCCTCCTAGCATCAGGGTCTTTTCCAATGAGTCAACTCTTCTCATGAGGTGGCCAAAGTACTGGAGTTTCAGCTTTAGCGTCATTCCTTCCAAAGAAATCCCAGGGTTGATCTCCTTCAGAATGGACTGATTGGATCTCCTTGCAGTCCAAGGGACTCTCAAGAGTCTTCTCCTACACCACAGTTCAAAAGCATCAATTCTTCAGCGCACAGCCTTCTTCACAGTCCAACTCTCACATCCATACATGACAACAGGAAAAACCATAGCTTTGACTAGACGGACCTTAGTCAGCAAAGTAATGTCTCTGCTTTTGAATATGCTATCTAGGGTTGGTCATAACTTTTCTTCCAAGGAGTAAGTGTCTTAATTTCATGGCTGCAGTCACCATCTGCAGTGATTCTGGAGCCCCAAAAAATAAAGTCTGACACTGTTTCCACTGTTTGCCCATCTATTTCCCATGAAGTGATGGAACCGGATGCGATGATTTTCGTTTTCTGAATGTTGAGCTTTAGGCCAACTTTTTTACTCTCCTCTTTCACTTTCATCAAGAGACTTTTTAGTTCCTCTTCACTTTCTGCCATAAGAGTGGTGTCATCTGCATATCTGAGGTGATTGATATTTCTCCCGGCAATCTTGATTCCAGCTTGTGCTTCTTCCAGTCCAGCGTTTGTCATGATGTACTCTGCATAGAAGTTAAATAAGCAGGGTGACAATATACAGCCTTGATGTACTCCTTTTCCTATTTGGAACCAGTCTGTTGTTCCATGTCCAGTTCTGACTGTTGCTTCCTGACCTGCATACAGATTTCTTAAGAGGCAGGTCAGGTGGTCTGGTATTCCCATCTCTTTCAGAATTTTCCACAGTTGATTGTGATCCACACAGTCAAAGGCTTTGGCATAGTCAAGAAAGCAGAAATAGATGTTTTTCTGGAGCTCACTTACTGCATTTATTAGTCATGTTTCTTGTGTCTTTTTTAATCTGGAAGAGTATTCCAGTCTTTGTCTCTCTTTACATTGACATGTTTAACATATGTGGGTGTGCATTCAGTCTCTCAGTCATGTCCCACTCTTTGCAACCCCATCAGGCTCCTCTCTCCATGGGATTCTCCAGACAACACTACTCGAATGAGCAGCCATTCCTTTCTCCAGGGAATTTTCCCAACCCAGGGATCAAACCCGGGTCTCCTGCATTGCAGGCAGATTCTTCTGAACAGTTTGTCATTTGTGCTCCAGGGGGATCTTCCTGACCCAGGGATGGAACTTGCATCCTGCATTAGGTGGATTTTTTAACCACTACACCACCTGGGAAGCCATAAACCTTACAGTTATTTTGTACTTTGAGTTTGTCTAATGCTTCCTCATGATTAGATTTAGGTTATGCATTTTTGTAAGTAATGCCACAGTAATTACTTACTTTCATTGATATTCTCAATGAGCTTCTGTCCTGTTTACTGGTGAAATTATCTTTGATGACTTAGTTAAGATGGTTTTTGCCAGGTTTCTGCACTGAAAGGTACTATGTTCTCCTTTGTAATTAATATCCTGTGGGGAGCTACTTTGAGACAATATAACAACATATTTCTTACCAGATTTCACCCTTAGTATTAGCTTCTTTCCATTTATTAGTTTCAGCATTCCTTGATGATGCCTGCTTTAATCAGTTTTTATTATAATGTTCCCCAAATTATGATTTTCCAGTTGTATCCTTCTTCTATATTTGTTAATTCGCATTCTACTAAATACTTGTTCTTTTTTTTTTAAAAATGTCAGATTTTCTTCTCACCTTCAGATACCTGTGCCTCCAGCTTTTTAGCTCTTCTGGGGCTGTGTACATGAAGAGGTTTGCTTCTTGTTTGCTTTCCTCACCTCTTGCAGACATCGTCTGCCCTTGCCATGCTGTGCCAGCTAGGACCTTCACTACATAGTTACAGAACTGTTCATGCTGCTTATGGCCGGGAAAAAGTTACAGTGTTTTCCAAAGGGTTTTGTGCAGTAGTTACTCTTTTCTTTTTATTCCTTCTATACTCAGTTTGCTGAGTTTTTATTTTGTGAATTACATTCATGATTTTCAAATGTGAACTTGCTTTTAAACGCTGCTTGGTTGTAATATATTATTATCGCTGTATTTGATTTTCTGTTATCTTATTTAGAGTTAGATATCTGTCTTCATGAGAGCATGTTCTCATGGCATTTTCCTTCCTTAAATGTTAGTATCAGGTTTGGGATAGAGTCTTCTGACTTCATAAAATGAGCAGCAAAATGTTCCTTTTTAAAAAATTTATTCTTCTGGAAAAGTCTAGATCTATTTGTTGGTATTTTTTAAAAGCTTGAAAGAAATTATGGGAGAAGCTTTCTGTGTCTGAATTTTTCTTTTCAGAAAGATTTGTAATAATTCAGTTATCTTTTATTGATAGCAGTGTTCAAAGTTTTTTTTCTTTTGTCAGTTTGGTAATATTTGTGCCCTCACAAGTGTGTGTTTCTTTCTATAGACAAACTGAATCAGTTGCTATGCATCCATCAGACTTCATCTTTCATCAGTTTAGGTACATCAGGCATCTGCTGTTATCTTCTTTCTGTTCTTACAGATTTCTAATTTTCCCCTTTTCATTACTGTCCTTTTAATGGAGGTGCATGGAGAAAAATGCAGTATTTAATTTATGTTGCTTAATGGAGATCTCTCTTTAGCCTTTGTATTTCCTTTAATTTTGTAAATAGAATACAGTGTATGTAATTTTCCACTCTGAATATTATGAGTGTCAACCATAACAGGACAGCAGAGTGCTGATACTCAAGAATTTCTGAGGGTTCAAAGTTTTTTCCTTAGTGCAAGTTGCTCTAAAATTTATGTTTTTAGAATTTGCTTGTTTTTTATAATTTATTTTGTTCTAATTGGCAATCATCACTTTCATTAGGTTATTTTTCTCTTTCATTAGGTTAATTTATAGGTTCTAATCTGCTGTCAATTAGGAAATGATATGATTAGACTTGTTAGAATTGTGTGTACAGAACCCTGTTTCCTTTAGGGTGTACGCAATGTAAAAACCTCTTGGTTTTTCACTGCTTAATGGCCTTTATGGTAACTTGCCTGGCTTTCAGTAATGGATACTAGTTGCTGCATTTAGGAGTCTTTATAGACTAGTAATCATCAGAGTTTATTACGTTCTTCATAACCCCTTTTTTAAAAAAACCTACAGGTTTATTTTACGTTTGGTTTCTGAATATTTTGGAGGGATAATTTTAGATTTATAGAGAAGTTTCAAAGATGTTATAGTTGCTTTGTACTGTTTACCCATCTTCCCCTAATGTTGCTGACTTAGGTAATCATGTTTGTAAAAAACTAGGAAATTAACAAGGGCATAAGCTACAGACTTGACTTTCTTCCGTAGGATCCAGTCCAGGACGCCACAGTGCCTTTGGTTGTCGTGTCATCTTTGTCCCCTCTGATCATGTTGGTTTCCTTAATCTTCTTTTTTTTTCACAACCTTAACAGTTTTAAACTGTCCTGGTCAGGATTTTCTAAAATGTTCCTCAGTTTGGGTTTATCTGATCTGTTCTCATGACAAAACTGACATGGGTTAAGTCACATTTTCATCACATCATATTAAATGTGCTGTGAATGTTGTTGTTCAGTCCCTAAGTCATGTCCAACTCTTTGCAGCCCCATGAAATGCAGCACGCCGGGCTTCCCTATCCTTCACCATCTCGTGAAGTTTGCTCAGACATTGAGTCAGTGATGCTATCCAACCATCTCATCCTCTGTTGCCCCTTTTTCCTTTTGCCGTCAATCTTTCCTAACATCAAGGTCTTTTCCAATGAGTTGGTCTTCACCTGAGGTGGCCAAAATATTGGAGCTTCAGTTTCAACATCAGTCCTTCCAATGAATATTCAGGTTGGTGTCCTTTAGGGTTGATCAGTTTGATCTCCTGGCAATCCAAGGGGCTCTCAAAAGTCTTCCAATACACAATTCAGAAGCCCAAATTCTTAGGCACTCAGCCTTCTTTATGGTCCAACTCTTACATCGATTCATGATTACTGGAGAAACCATGGCTTTGACTATACAGACCTTTGTTGGCAAAGTGATATCTCTTCTTTTTAATCCGTTGTCTAGGTTTGTCATAGGTTTCCTTCCAGGGAACAAGTGTCTTTTAATTTCATGGGTGCAGTCACCATCTGCAGTGATTTTGGAGCTCAAGATGATAAAATCTGCCACTGTTTCCACGTTTTCCCCTTCTGGTTGCCGTGAAGTGGTGGGACTGAATGCCATTGATGTTCGTTTTTTGAATGTTGAGTTTTAAGCCAGCTTTTTCACTCTCTTTCACCCTAATAAAGAGGCTCTTTAGTTTCTCTCTTTTTTTACCATTAGAATGGTATTATCTGCATATCTGAGGTTATTGATATTTCACTCAGCAACCTTGATTCCAGCTTGTGATTCATCCCACCTGGCATTTTGCACGATGTATTCTGTACATAAGTTAAATAGGCAGGGTAAGAATATACAGCCTTGACATACTCCTTTCTCAATTTTGAACCAGTCTGTTGTTCCATGTCTGGTTCTAACTTGCTTCTTGACCTGCATACAAGTTTCTCAGGAGGCAGGTAAGGTGGTCTGGTACTCACATCTCTTTTAAGAATTTTCCACAGTTTGTTGTGATCCACACAGTCAAAGCTTTATATTTAATGAAACAAAAGTAGCTGTTTTTGTGGGATTCTCTTGCTTTCTCTATAATCCAACAAATGTTGGCAGTTTTATTTCTGGTTGCTCTGCTTTTTGTAAGCTCAGCTTGTATATCTGAAAGTTCTCAGTTCACGTATTGTTGAAGCCTAGCTTGAAGAATATGTGAACATTACCTTGCTAGCATGTGAAATGAGTACAGCTGTATGGTAGTTTGAGCATTCTTTAGCATTGCCTTTCTTTGGGATTAGAATGAAAACTGACCTTTTCCAGTCCTGTGGACATTGCTGAGTTTTCCATATTTGCTGGCATGTTGAGTGCAGGACTTTAACAGCATCATTTTTAAGAATTTGAAATAGCTCAACTGGAATTCCATCACCTCCACTAGCTTTGTTCATAGTGATGCTTCCTAAGTCCCACTTGACTTTGCATTCCAGGATGTCTGGCTCTAGGTGAGTAAGCACACCATCACGGTAATCTGGGTCATTAAGACCTTTTTTGTACAATTCTTCAGTGTATTCTTGCCACCTCTTCCTAGGCTCTTCTTCTATTGGGTCCTTACCGTTTCTGTCCTTTATTGAGCCCATCTTTGCATGAAGTGTTTCCTTGGCATCTCCAATTTTCTTGAAGAGATCTCTAGTCTCCCATTTTTCTGTTTTCCTCTGTTTCTTTACATTGTTTGCTTAAGAAGACTTTCTTCTCTTTCCTTGCTATTCTCTCTGCGTGTTTTGGATATATTTTTCCCTTTCTCCCTTGCCTATTGCTTGTTCTCTTTTCTCAGCTATTTGTAAAGTCTCCTCAGACAACCACTTTGCCTTCTTGCTTTTTTCTTGGGGATGGATGGTTTTGGTCACTGCCTCCTATACAGTGTTACGAACCTCCATCCATAGTTCTTCAGACATTCTTTCCACCAGATCTAATCCCTTGAATCTATTCATCACCTCCACTGTATAATCATAAGGGATTTGTTTTAAGTTATACCTGAAAAGCCTAGTGGTTTTCTTTACTTTCTTCAATTTAAGCCTAAATTTTGCAATAAGGAGTTCACTTTGGACTCTTTTCTTGATTAAGAGGGCTATTCCAATTCTTCTAAGGCATTCTTGCCCACAGTAACAACTACAGTGGTCATCTGAATTAAATGCCTGTTCCCATCCGTTTTAGTTCACTGATGGCTAAAATGTTGGTGTTCACTCTTGCCATCTCTGCTTGACCACGTCCAGTTTACCTTGATTCATGGTCCTAACATTCCAGGTTCGAATGCAGTATTCTTTACATCATCGGACTTTATTTTCATCCCGAGGCATATCCACAACTGTGTGTCATTTCCATTTGGCCCATCCTCTTTGTTCTTTCTGGAGCTATTTCTGCGCTCTTTCCCAGTAGCATATTGAGCGCTTTCTGAGCTGGGGGGCTCATCTCCAGGTGTCATATCTTTTTTTGCCTTTTCATACTGTTTGTGGGGTTTTCAAGGCAAGAATATTGAAGCGATTTGTCATTCCCTCCTCCAGTGGAAGTCGTTTTTTCAGAACTCTCCATTGTGACCTGTTCATCTTGGGTGGCCCCGCATAGCATGGCTCATAGCTTCATTGAGTTATGCAAGCGCCTTCACCAGGACAAGGCTATGATCCATGAAGGGAATGCTATGAATAAAACATCACTTTTGATGTTAACTTTGATGTTCACTTGATACAGGTAGTGATTATCAGATTTCTTACTGTTAGTCACCTTTTTCTGAGTTGACTCTTTGGAAGTGAATTACACGTTCTGTCTCTTAAAGGCAGGGGTTTGTATATGTATTATTTGGAATTCTGTAAGGAAGATGTGTCCCTTCTCCCCATTTATTTATTTATTCAGTTATTTATATAATGAATATTTTATTAGGGGGATTATAATTCAGTACTGTTATCATTTATTTTTGTGAAAATTGTTCCACTTTTGGTGATTGGGAGGTTCTCTCAGGTTGCTCCCGAATCCTTTTGAAATTTCCCATCCTTTTTTTTTTTTAATTTTAATTTATTTATTTTAATTGGAGGCTAGTTACTTTACACCATCCTTTTTTTAAAAAAACGCCTTCTGGCCCTACAGAATACTCCAGACTTACCTTGTATTTTTCCTGCCTCATCCTAGAATCAGTCATTTCTCCTGGGAGCTCTGGCTCCTTGTATTGGAGAATGGTATTCAGAAAATAAAATCTGGTTGTAAGCATGCTTGTTGCTACTATAGGATATCACTTGTAGGCTTTCTCTGGGGACAGACCTTTAGCTCTTCTAGCCCATGGAACAGGGTGTCTGTATTTGTTTCTGTATCTATTCATCTGTATGGGTATCAAATAAATATAAGTGTCTGTATTTGTTTCTGTATCTATTCATCTGTATGGGTATCAAATAAATATAAGTTCATACTGATACCTCTTACTCTAACCTAGCACCACTAGAAAGAAAGGTTCATTCTAGCTCTCCTCTCTTGCTTATTTATAACTTCTTTTTCTGAAAGAAAAACTTTGCTCCTATTATCTACTATTTCTTTATGTATATATGTATATTATACATGTAAAGAGGTTTCAGATTTGCTCATGATGACTTCTTTCCACTTACTTCATAATATTTTTGGTTGTAAACTCATATTTTTTTGAATTTTTTTCAGACATTGATGTTTTAGTTTTTTAGAGAAGATTTATATTTGATTCTGCTAGTCATTTATAAGTTTTGGTACTTATGTTTTAGCCTTTACAGTTTTTCACTGTGGGAAAATACACACAACATAACATTTATTGTTTTAACTGTTTATAAACATACAAATGTAAATTGGCATTAAGCATATTCATAATGTTGTGCAACTATCACCACTGGCCATGTCTAGAACTTTCTCATCATCCCAGACAAAAGCTCAGTACCCATTGAAAAATAACTACATTGTCCTCTCCCTTCAGCCCCTGGAAACCTCTATTCTACTTGCTCTCTGAATTTGCCTATTTTTAGATACATCATATAAATGGAATAATGCAATATTTGTCCTTCTGTGTCTGGCACGAGTAAAATGAAAGTGAAAGTTGCTGTTGTGTCTGACTCTTTGCAACCCCATGGACTTGTAGCCTGCCAGGCTCCTCTGTCCATGTAATTCTCGAGGCACGAACACTGGAGCGGGTAGCCGTTCCCTTCTTCAGGGGATCTTCCCAACCCAGGGACCGAACCTAGGTTTCCTGCATTGCGGGCGTATTCTGTACCAGTTGAGCTACCAGGGAAGCCCTATGAGTTAAAATGGGTAAAGCATTTTACTCCTGGTTTTCAAGGTTCATCCATGTTGTAGCATGTCAGAGTTCGTTTCTTTATAATTCAAAAAATAAGGCAAAAAAATAATCCTTTGTGTGTGTATTTGTGAACACAGCACATTTTGTTTATCCGTTCATCTGCTGATGGGCATTTGGGTTGTTTCCGCCTTCTGACTTTTGTGAATAATGCTACTGTGAACTTTGGTGTACAAGTTTCAGAGTCCATGCTCTCAGTTGTTTCTGGGTATATTTCTAGAAGTAGGATTGCTGATCATAGAGCAGTTCTACGCTTAGCTTTCTGAAGAACTGCCAGGCATTTTCCACAATGGCTGCACCATTTTATATTCCCACAGGTAATGCGTAAGAGCTCCAGTTTCTCCACATCCTTACCAACACTTACTGTTTTCTGTTAAAAAAAAAAACCATCCTAACGAATGTGAAATACTATCATTATACTTTTGATTTGCACTTCCCTAACATCTTTGTGATATTGTGCATCTTTTCCATTTTAACTAGGGGCTTTTCTGGGCCATATAGGCTATGAGACTATTTTAATTATGGACTCTTCTGGGCCATGTAGGTTATGAAAATTCTGGTCCCAAACCTGAGTAACTATGCGCTCGTGTTGAGGTATTCCCTAAACATGAAGTGGAGGTGCTCTTTATTTGTCTTTGCATGAATGCGTAGTCGCTCAGTGGCGTCCAATTCTTTATGACCCTTTGAACTGTAGCCCACCAGGCTTCTCTGTCCATGGCCTTTCCCAGGGAAGAATACTGGAGTGGGTTGCCATTTTCTTCCTCTAGGAGATCTTCCTGACCCAGGAATCAAACATGTGTCTCCTGCATTGCTGGTGGATTCTTTACCAGCTGAGCCATCAGGGAAGCCCTGTTTGTCTTTAGTTCAATCCCGGAACCCAGAACCAACAGCATGATACTGTAATTATCCCCCCCTCCCACCCGTCTCTTTCTTGAGTAAGTCTCTTTCTTGTCTGCACTAGTTCAGCCAGTGGGATTGTTGCCCTTCTGGTCTTCAGGCTGACCTTTCATCTTGCTGGGCCCCCCAGAAGTGATCTTCCCAAGCTCTAGGCCTCAGGGTTTGTTATGTGGCTCCAAGACAAATGCCACCTTCACAACTTCATTTATTTCTCAGGTCCCCACTTTCTAGTTGTTTATGGCTTTAGGATATTTCAGGCATGCATTTATATGATTTTAATCTCATGGTTAAGCATGTTTGGTGTTCTTATTTGGAGAGGTTTGTTGAACATTGAGCTCTCCCTGATTCTAACCCAAAAAACCTTGGTTTGTTTCTTTTAAAGGCTGGTGGTCTGGATTTAGTTCTCATTATAATAAGGCAAGCAAATTAAGTTACTAATTTCTAGAACCAGTGATCAAATATGGAGATACAGGGTTGATTTTTATGTACTTCATACATATTCATATGTTCCTGTCCACATTTTTTATTATATTTTACTGAATTTGAGCTTTTTTCTATAGCACATTCACACATATGGTCAAGTGTATGAACAGATTTTAATGTGGTCTTTTTCTCTTAGAGACGGTAGGCAAAAGGCAAACAAATTAAAAGAAAATCTTGACTAAAAGAATTTGGCAAATGCTCAATTTTATTTTATATTGAATAGCTCTATTAATGAATACTTATCTGAGTTTGTTTTTATTTCAGCTTTGGCTAGATCAGAATCTAAAAGAGATGGAGGTTTTAAAAATAATTGGAGCTTTGATCATGGAGAAGAAAGTGAAGGAGATACAGATAAAGAGTAAGAATTTTTTTTACCCCCTCAGATATTTTATAAGAATGAAACTTTTCATTAGAAAAACAATTTATATTCCATGGAAATATTTTTAAAAGTATGAAATTCTTAGAAAACATTGACTTACAGTAGCATTAAGGAAAGAAAAAGCAATTGTTTTATTGGTAAATAATTATGTAGTTATATTTCTTCATCTTTTGCAATGTATAAATATGTACATATTATAAAGGTAATCTTATAATTAACAGTTGACCATATTGTGGATTTCCTATTAAAGACATTGTTATTTTTTTTAATATGGCACTCTGTTCAGGTAGTGATAAGAAAAGCCACCATTTACCAGGAGTGAATGAACCCAGATTACGATTCCTGAAGTTTGTAAGAAAGTTTAGTGTCTACCTTTGCAGTTGAAACTCCCCCCAACCCCCCGACTCTATCTCCAACCACGTTCATCATAGATTGCTACCAGAGAAAGTAGAAACCCTATAAATGCTAAACACAGGTGTTGACCCAGACAGAAGTTAATTGAAGCGTTCATTATACTCTGTTAATGTACTTGGAGTGACTGCTGTAAATTTTTAAATGGCTTTCATACAACTTTTTGAATATCATGAGATTTGTATTACAAATTTAGCATAGCTGTTAGTTTCTTGGTTATTGATCTGGTTTCTGCTGGCCAGAACAAATAGCAAATTAAGAGACACAAAAATATATACACTTAAGTTCTACCAAAACTGCAAGTATTTTTTAGAAATTTTATGCAAGAAGTCTTTCAGAGTATATTGGCTAAGTATTGTAGGTTCTTTTCTTCTGTCTGGGCAACAGCTCCATTCATCATTACCGCTTTACGTGCCTTCACCAGTGAGGTGTTGAATTTGAAGTTAAGTTTTGTTTGAAGAAGAACTTTGAACCAGTAAGTTTCTCACTCAAAATTGGCATTTTATGGTCTTCTTTCTTTTTATTTCTGATTATTTTTTATTATAGATGTTTGTTACTTAGGTGTTGTTTTGACAAATTGGCATTAAATCAGAAATTGAGTAGACCACCTTTAAATGTTAAGAAATATACCACTTTTTAAACATTTCTGTAAAATGTTTGTTGGAGAGCATTTAAAAAGCTGTATACAAGCAATATTGAAACATTTTACATCTTTATTATAATAGCTAAACAGTTTAGCATAGTTGTCTTCAGAAGGATTTATTTTTACTTTATTTGATAGAATATTTGTCATGTATAAAAATGTGTCTTTTAAGGTGCTCCCTGTTCTGTATGCTTCATTTATAAATTACAGTTGGTTTATCATTGTGTTCAGATTAACATGAACTGTTAATAGATACATCATTCTGGCTTTTTAGACTCTGAGGTCCATAATTCTCAGTGAAGGTTTGATATTTCTCAGAATGGTAGAAGTATAACAGTTTTATTGGGTTAATACCGTTGAAATTACTTTTTTTCAATCAACTAAGATTTTCTTAACAGTATGTTTCTTTACTTCCGTTTTGAGTCCTTTCCCCCTAATTTAAAATCCAAGACAGAAAGGAAGAATGAGTGAAAGTAGATGAAATCTATAGTTAAGTTGAAAACAAAAGCTATGTGTTCATTTATGGCAGAGGTCAGTAAACAATGGCAGTGGGCCCAGTGTGGGCCATCATTGGATTTTGCTATAGTTTTCTTGGAGCACAGCTGCACGTTTAGTCTGTGGCTGCTTTCATACTTCAGTTGCAAAGCAAGGATGAGTGGTGGCTTCAGAGGCCATATGGCTTGCAAAATTCTAAAATATTTAGTCTCTGGCCCTTTACAGAAAGTTTGCTGATCTCTGTATTAGGTGAACAAGGAGAATAAAACTTCTGAATTTAATATATGAGTTGTAATTGTCACTTAAGATTTTTTTCCCCTTATTTTCTATGTAGTGAGGCAAATCTACTCAGTGTAGATGAAGATGAGGATTCTGAAACCTCAAAAGGAAAAAAGGCAAGTGTTACTTTTTAATTTTTTTTTAGGTTATTACTAAAAACTAATACATCAGAAGATTTGTATTTTTGATTGCAAGTCCAAGCCACCCACTTTCCCATCCCAGAGACAGATGGTATTCCTAGCTGCTTGTTTATCTCATCAGCAATATTTTATTTATCACAAAGAAAATCTGTATTCTTATCCCACTTTCTTACTCTTTCTCCACCAGTAGTATATTGTACACACTGTTTGTAGTTTTACTTTGTAAAATTAATATATCTTAAGAGACCAACCATAAGAGTCCATTAAAATCACCCTCATTCCTTTCAGTCTGAGAAGGCAGTGGCACCCCACTCCAGCACTCTTGCCTGGAAAATCCCATGGACGGAGGAGCCTGGTGGGCTGCGGTCCATGGGGTCGCTGAGAGTCGGGCACGACTGAGCGACTTAGCAGCAGCAGCGTTCTTTTCAGTAGGTGCATAGTGTTCCAGTGTATGATATACTGTTGTTATCCAACACCAACATATGGAAGGCTCTATCAGTCTTCTTCCCCCACTTAAAATAATGTTGCATAAACTAGCCTCTGTATGGGTTATTTTGCACATTTATCAGCATATCTGCAGGATTAATTGCTGGAAGTAGAGCTGCTATATCAGGACAGGTCCATTTCTAATTTTGTTATACTTGGTTTAGACTATCACCAGCAATGTCCGAGCATGCCTCTTCCTCACACTTTAACAATATTATCATCCTTTTGATCTTTGCAATAAAAAATAGTATCCCAGTGTAATCTTACTTAGTATTTCTTTTGAGTGTGGTTTGAATACCTCACTCATAATATGTATAGTCCATTTATTTCCCTTTTGATAATTGTTACTTGATATCTTTTGCCCATTTTTCCATTTGGTCTTTGGAATACTATTGATTTGTAGAAATTCTTTTTATGTTGAGTCTCAGACACATTTTCCCACATTTTTGACATCTCTGAAATCTAACTGGATGCCTCTTGTTGAGTTAAAAATGTTTTGTACATTAGTATAGACAATAATAATGTATCTTTTAATAGTTTCTTAGATTTGACAAAATAATGGTATTTTAGAGAAACTAGCCGACTGCTGTGATACTAATAATAGTTATTAGTAATTCAAGCTAGTTTTTTTCCGCTAATTTTTTGTCTTCACTTTTGGTGGTTATTGCCTTGGAGAAAAGGTATTTTCTTAACATTTTCAAATACAGCACTATTTTTCTTTCATAGCTTTTGGGTTGAGTGTCTTGGTTCCTAATGATGTTAATTTAGTAACTTACTTGCTTTATCCTTTTAGACAAATAGTTTCACAATATCAATACAAATATAGTTGCTAATAAAATGATTTAAAGTCTTTTTATTTCCTTGTTGGTGGCATATCTCACTAGGTTTATCTACTAAAAATGTGTATTAAAATTACTGTGTTTTAAAAACACTTGAAATTATTTTTTCTTGGTTTGTAATTCTACCAGTTGGGTGAGAGTTATGCTGATTTATTTATTTAAACTTTTTTTGTTACTTTGAGGATATGCTTTTTAAAAAATGTTTTGAATTTAATGTATTTTATAATTACGCAAAAGATGTTTTCATGGTTCCCAAGTCAAATCTGCAAAGAAATTTTATTCAGAAAAGTCTAACTTTTGTCCTGATTCCCTCTTTTCCCTTCTCTCTTCTTACCCATGGGTGACCTGCTTTAAATATTATATGGCTTAGCCTTCCGCTGCTGTTGTTGTTTTTTTTTTTAACAGTGGAATATGCCACCCTTCTTGAAGAAACTCTCAGCATTGTTTGGTTTTTTACTTGGTAGTGTGGTCTGTAAGATCACTCCATAGCAAAGTATTTTGATATCTTTATCATCTGTTTCATTGCTAGATAGGGGCTTCCCTCATAGCTCAGTTGGCAATGCAGCAGACCCTGGTTTGATTCCTGGGCCAACCCAGAGAAGATCTGGAGAAGGGATAGGCTCTATATAGGCTCTATATTATTGCTACTTATTGCTATGTAGTAGTCCAGTGAATAGATGTACTAGAGATATTATAGATGTTAGTTGATAAGCAAGAGGTTCTTCTCAGTCTAGGTTTTTTTTTTTTTTTCCTTTAGAATTACTTTATTAAGTCATAACTGTACAACTGCTTCATATAATAATTTCTACACGCTAAAATTTAAGGAACAATATTATTAATATGTTTCATTATAGCATACTTTTGACTAATAGCTTTTCAAAAACTGAGAAAAATCTTGCAAAAGGTTTTTAAAAACTTAACATTTTATAAAGAAATGTTAACAATTTACAAACATTTAACAAAATGTTTAATATTAAACAAATTTAACATTATCAAAGAAGTGACATTTCTACACTCTGACAAAGATCACTAGAAAAAAACAGTTAAGCTAAGAAACTGCCTCAAAGGCATTTTCCATACAGTTTTTCCTCTACAGGAAGGCAATGTTCTTAAATAATTCAGTTCACTCACAAATGGCTCTCTGCACCTGCTCTGGTGTCTTCTGCCATATCACTGCATGTTTACTCATAACCTGAAGCGGCCCAGTTACCCCTGGGCTCTCATCCTCCACTATTTAGACAGTGAAGCCCAGGGCAAACAGGAAGAAGCTCAGTTTTGGCTTCGCCCTCCCAACCCCCACATCCCTCACTGCCTCCTGGACCAGAGTTTCCTTCACCATATTGAGCCCTCAAGTTGCTACCAAAGTTTCCATTCCTCATCGACTGTAATTAGATTGCTGCTGATAATTTCCAAAGTCATTGTTAATTCCACTTCTACAATTTCCTCCTCCATTGTTGCCATGACCACCTCTGCAGCCTCAATTATGGTTGCCAGATGTGGGACTTTCACCACCAGACAGACCCTCTGTCTCTCCCTTTTCCAGCCCCATGATAAGCACCCCTAAAACTAGGACCATTTCCATATGCATCAGATCCTCCCCAGAAGTTACTTTCTCATCCTGATGCTAGTCCCAAATCACTACCACCACCAGGATAAACCCCCAAACTAGAGCAGCCTCCTCCTCCACTTCTAGAACCCTGGACTTGCTGCATTTCCCATGTCAACAAAGCCTTTGCGACTTTTGCATGATGACCATTGATGGTATGGTTTTTCGGCAACACAGTCTTGTCCACAGAATCAAGGTCATCAAAAGTCACAAATCCAAAGCCTCTTTTCTTGCCAGACTGCCTATCAGTAATGATTTCAATGGTACCATTTTTCCATATTTCTCAAAGTAATCTCTAAGATGATGTTCCTTAGTATCTTGCTGAATACCAACAAACAGTTTCTTCAGTGTCCAAAGAACACCCCGCTGTCCAGATGCTACTTCTGGGACACATGTTTGGGTTCAAGCACTATGCCGTCAATGGAATGGGGTCCGGTGGGCATTTCATCCACCTCGGTCATGGAAGAAAAGGTGACAAAACCACACAGTCTTGATCTTTGGCTGGAAGGATCCCTCAGGACCACACAGTCTCTTAAGTTCTCCCCGCTGCTGGTAACAGTTCCTCAGATTTTCTTCTGCAGTTTCAAAGTTCAAAACACCAATAAAGAGTTTATTAGTTTGTTCAGCTTCTCTCTTTTGCCTTTTCAAAGCAATTGATTTCTCGGTTTTCTCCATCAGACTGGGTTGCTTCAGTGAGATTTCCTATAGCTTCGAAAGGAGCTGGAGCTGGAGCCGCTCCAGTGGCGGGGGCGGCGGGGGGGGGGGCGGGGTCGCTGGCGCTCAGGGGATCTGCCCCAAGGGGAACGCGACCTGCTCCTCCTCAGCCTGCGCCACGTGGAGGGTGGTGGCTGCATTCTCCTGGGAGGGCTCAGTCGCCTAGGGGGTGGCTGGGGCCAGGGGGCCAGCACGGCTCTGGCCGTAATCTGCCGACCGTCAATTTGCCCTCCGTCCATGTGCCTGAGCGCTTTCGCAGCCTCTTCCGGATTCTCGAACTCCACGTAGGCGTGGCCTTGAGACGGATGCGCGCTCAGTCTAGGTTTTTGATTTGGGAGGTTTGGCTTGGCTGGTAAAGAATCCGCCTGCAATGTGGGAGACCTGGGTTCGATCCCTGGGTTGGGAAGAAGGGAAAGGCTACCCACTCCAGGATTCTGGCCTGGAGAATTCCATGGACTATATGTAGTCCATGGAGTTACAAAGAATCAGACGCAACTGAGCCACTTTCACTATTTTTTTTTCTCTTGCAGATACGCTGCCCCACCTCCTTTTTTAAATTAAAGTGTTTGCCTTGTTACACATTTTTGAGGATGTACATGTTGATATTTTAAAAATAAAACTTAGACGACACTGTGTATCCTATGATCTCTAAAGATAGTTCAGATCTGATATTCATCATCATCTATTTTAAAAATACATGTACAACAAAATTGCAAATCAACTATATTTCAGTTTTAAAAAACTTAAAAAGTATGTATGCCATCTCCTCTTTAACAGTTGGAAAATTCATATTGTGCTTTTTTCTCTCAGTCTTAGTTGAGGCCCATAGGATCTTTGGTCTTCATTGCTGCATGCTGGATCTTTAGTTGCGGCATGTGAACTCTTAGTTGCAGCATGTGGGGTCTTGTTCCCTGACCACGGGTTAAACCTGGGCTCCCTGAGTTGTGAGTGTGGAGTCTTAGCCACTAGACCACCAGGGAAGTCCCTATATATGTATTTTAACTTCATATGATATATTTTTATGCAATTTAAAATATTTTAATTACTCTATCATACCTTATAAATATGTTTACTGAATAAAAAGATATATACATTTATTGAAATTTAATATTTAGTGATCTTGCCGCTAAAAGTTAAATATTCATTTTTTTACTAGATTAAATTATGTTTATAATTACTAATAAACGTGTAATTTATAATTGTTAAACCGATTCAGTTCAGTTCAGTCGCTCAGTCGTGTCCGACTCTTTGCAACCCCATGAATCGCAGCACCCCAGGCCTCCCTGTCCATCACCATCTCCTGGAGTTCACTCAGACTCACGTCCATCGAGTCCGTGATGCCATCCAGCCATCTCATCCTCTGTCGTCCCCTTCTCCTCCTGCCCCCAATCCCTCCCAGCATCAGAGTCTTTTCCAATGAGTCAAGTCTTCGCATGAGGTGGCCAAAGTACTGGAGTTTCAGCTTTAGCATCATTCCTTCCAAGAGTTATATTGGAAATGTATTTCTTAAAATGGATGGCATTGCTATTTTCTTCCCTTATTCATTTAGTTTATGTATCCATAAATATTAATTGCTGTGCTGTAACTTCCAACAGTAATTTTATGTTTTTTTTAGATATAAGTGCTGAGAAATCTTGGTCACATAATAGATGGATCTAGTGATAATTGCTATAGTGTTTATCACTCAGTTCTTTCCTTTTGATTAAATGGCAGAAATCACATAGCAGAGACTCCTTGGTGGTCCAGTCCTTCCAACGCAGGGATTCCTGGTCCGTCCCCAGTTGGAAAACTAAGACCCCACGTAATGTGGGGCAGCTAACTAAGCCTGCGTGATGCAACAGAGAGCTTGTGTCATAACTACTGAGCCTGAATGCTCCAGAGGCTGCCAATTCCAGGATTCTACTGGAATCCTGTGCACTGCAGTGAAGAACCAGCACAGCCAAAAAAAAAAAAAAAAAAGAAATCACATAGCAATGTAACGTAAGTTTGAAAGCTTAACATAATTTGTAATCCAGTCTTTAGATTTGTTGTCTTTCTGAATTTGGGGGAAATATTTTAAAAAGGCTTTATCAGTACTTAATGTGTAGCTAGTAGTTATATTTGTTACTTCCTTTTGTTTTAACCAGATGATCTCAGAAATAACTGAAAATACTGAAATCTTGCTCGTTATTAATTGGCTTTTGCCCATATGGTTTGTAAAATATTCTGTTTTTGTATATTTTCTTAAATTTTGGAACTGCATATTTAGTTCATGTGATCTGTGGAAAATGCTTTCACATCACTTAACTTGACAAGGCCATCAGTTAAATCAGATATATTATTGATCTGTAATAAGTAGTTTTTTTTTCTGTTTTTATTTCAAATATACATGTTAATTTCCCTCCTCATGATGACGTTTTACCATGGAATTCTAGTAGAAAAATACAGTCTTGGTTTTGACCTGAATTTTTTACCTGGTTGTAATAAATGTGTGCAAATTTCAACTTTTTGGGTGGGGTGGGGAGGGCTTTCTTTTCATTGTTCTCACATGATTTTTTTCCTTGGGGCAGTGCTTTTCTTAATAATAACTAAAGTAGAGATATAAAGTCATTGAATGAAAATTTTCATCACTTTTGCTTTTCTATTTTACATTATATTGAATAGTTACATTAAGAAAATCCTAAGTTGGTCCAGAATACTGTTTTTAACTATAGGTTCAGTTTTAACAGAAATATATATAAAACAGGGAAAGGTAGGAAACTCTACTATAGTGCCAAAAGAGGTTCCAGATACCAGTATTTACAAATGTTTTTTTCATGAGGTTTTTAGACTCAATACAGTAAGAATTATGTCTTTTGTAAAGTGGAAGAAGTTTACTGTGAAAGTGAAGATGGGAAAGGAGATATTATATGATGCCTTTTCTACAAATGCGTTTTAAATCAATTTTAAGAAAGTGTTAAAGTGGTTGTTGTTCAGTCACTAAGTCGTGTCCAAACTTTTTTGCCACTATGGACTGCAGCATGCCAGGCTTCCCTGCCCTTCACTATCTCCTGGAGTTTGCTCAAATTCATTGAGTGGGTGACGCCATCTGACCATCTTATCCTCTGTTGCCCCCTTTGCCTTCAATCTTAGGGTCTTTTCCAGTGAGTCAGTTCTTTGCATCAGGTGGCCAAAGTATTGGAGTGTCAGCTTCAGCATCAGTTCTTCCAATGAATATTCAGGACTGATTTCCTTTAGGATGGACTGGTTTGATCTTGCTGTCCAGGGGATTCTCAAGAGTCTTCTGTGGCACCACAGTTAAAAAGCAGCAGTTCTTTAGCGCTCAGCCTTCTTTATGGTCCAAGTCTCACATCTGTATATGACTACTGGAAAAAACATAACTTTGACTGTACAGACCTTTGTTGGCAAAGTGATGTCTCTGCTTTTTAATATGCTGTCTAGGTTTGCATCACTTTCCTTCCAAGGAGCAAGCATCTTTTAATTTCATAGCTGCAGTTACCGTCTGCAGTTATTTTGGAGCCCAAGAAAATAAAATCTTTCATTGTTTCCACTTTTTCTCCTTCTGTTTTCCATGAAGTGATGGGATTGGATGCCATGATCTTCGTTTTTTGAATGTTGAGTTTTAAGCTAGCTTTTTCACTCTTCACTTTCATCAAGAAGCTCTTTAGTTCTTCTTCTCTTTCTGCCGTAAGGGTGATGTCCTCTGCATATCTAGGGTTATTGATATTCCTTCCGGCAATCTTGATTCCAGGTTGTGCTTCATCCAGTCTGGCATTTCGCATGATATGCTCTGCATATAAGTTAAATCAGGATGACAACATACAGCCTTGTCGTACTCCTTTCCAAATTTGGAACCAACCAGTCCATTATTCCATGTCCAGTTCTAACTGTTGCTTCTTGATCTGCATACAGGTTTCTCAGGACACAGATAAGGTGGTCTGGTACTCCCATCTCTTTGAGAATTTTCCAGTTTGTTTGATCCACAGAGTCAAAGGCTTTAGTGTAGTCAGTGAAGCAGAAGTAGATGTTTTTCTTTCTCTGTGCGTCAATGGATATTGGCAGTTTAATCTCTGGTTTCTCTGCCGTTGTAAGCCCATCTTGTAGAATTTCTCAGTTCATGTACTGCTGAAGCCTTGCTTGAAGGATTTGAGCATTACCTTGCTAGTATGTGAAATGAGCCCAGTTGTACAGTAGGAGTTGATTTTCTTAAAATGATCCATATCTGTTGGTCCCTTAGAAAGTTTGTGTAAAAGAAAGTCTCTTTAATAATGTGGGTAATATATAGGTCCTTATGGGTCATTAGTTTAAACTAATGTAGCCCCTTTACTGTATTTGAAAATGAATGTAGAATTAGGAGAAAGCCTTTATTTTGGTTCAAAGTGTTTTAGTATTCTTCCCCTTCTCTTTCACAGAATAATCTCTTTGCCTTTGGGTTCCTGCAGTTTCATTGTGCCTCTTTATATAAAGGATGCATATTTTTTATTAATTCTGAAAAAATTTTGGTCATTATCTAGATATTGCCTTTCCTCATTTTTTCTGGAACTAATTTTACTAGGTATTATTAGACCATCTTTTTTTTTGTGACCTTTAATGTATATTTTATGTGTAAAAGAAAAGAGATAAAGGGCCAAAAAAAAAAAAATCATTCCTGTACCGTATTCTATATAGTTTCCTCAGTTGTGTCTTCCAGTTCACTTTTATCTTCAGCCATACCTAATGTGCTGTTTAGTCATTTATTTTTGTTTTTTTAAAAACAAATTAAATATAATTTGTAGAACTATTGATTCTCTTTTAAAATTTTATGTTTTTCATAGTGTCTTATTCTTTCTGCACTATTTGTTTCCATTTCAATTTTAAGAATTTCAGAACCTTTAACATATATTTTAATGTCTTTAATCATTTAATAGATTCATTTATGCTGTCTTATTTTCTGAAATTCTTAGATGCTAAATTTCCTGAATACTTTTTTTTTTTTTAATTGTCGTTGTGATGTGCAGTAAGCTTGGGTGGAAGATACACTGCTAAACTTTTGCACATTTAGCAGTCCCAATGAAATAATTGTGTAGCAAAATATGTATTGTTAACAGTATTCTAGATGATGGAGAGCAAAACAGACAAGTTTCTTATTCCGGTGGAGCTTATATTCTGGTAACTGGATGCTTATTAGTTATTAATGATTAATGCTAAAATACAAGGATTAGTAGACCAAGACTCACAGGCCAAATCTGGCCCACAGCCTATGGCCTATGAATTAGAGTGCGTGCGTGTGTGTTCAGTTGGTCAGTCGCGTCTCACTCTTTGCAACCCTATTGACCGTAACTTGCCAGACTCTTCTGTCCATGGAATTTCCCAGGCAAGAATGCTGGAGTGGGTTGCCGTTTCCTCCTCTAGGGGATCTTCCTGAACCAGGGATCAAACCTGGGTCTCCCACATTGCAGACAGATTCTTTACCGCTCAGCCATCAGGGAAGCCCATATTAAAGCAGTTAGAATATCAGATTTTAGGTCTGCATATAACTATAGGATGGTTGTGAGAATTCTGAGACTTTGTAATCCACCTAGGGCTTTTCATGTGGACTCTTTGCGACCTGTGAACTGTAGCCCACTAGCCTCCTCTGTCCATGGGATTCTCCAGGCAAAAATACTGGAGTGGGTTGCCATGCTCTCCTCCAGGGGATCTTGCAGACCCAGGAATCAAACCCATGTCTCTTACCATCTCTGCACTGGCAAGTGGGTTCTTTGCCACTAGTGCCACCTGGAAACTGAGGGTTAGAGGGGAAGGAAAATTAAAGTTTTGAGGGGGCCTCTAGACTGAATTGGGGCTTCCTGCATAGCTCAGTTGGTAAAGAATCTTCCTGCAATGCAGGAGACCCTGGTTCGATTCCTGGCTCGGGAAGATCTCCTGGAGAAAGGCTAGACTACCCACTCCAGTATTCTGGCCTGGAGAATTCCATGGACTGTGTAGTATAGTCCGTGGGTTGCAGAGTCACACAGGACTGAGCAACTTTCACTTTCACTTTTAGACTGAATTAGTAGTACTCTAATCCATGAGATGGTCATAAATGGCTTGAACTTCACTTGTTTACACCTTTTCTCCCAATAATTTGATGTAGATTACCAAGAATATGAGTAAAATGAAAGAAAATAAAATTATTTATTACATAAAAGTAGATGTGCCATGCATCTGAAATAATTTATATGTTGTATTTTAATTCAACAGATATCTCTAAATTTTTTGGCAGCTTTAATTGTGTACTGTAGGTTTGTAACTGTGTGAGAAGAGAGTCTTTTACAAATTTACACCCTGTGATTCTCCTATGGGGTGACATTCCCCCTGCCCCCACCCCCTACAAGCTACTTTCTAAGTGTAGCAGATAGTAAGGGCCCTTTCCTAAGGCAATTTAACAATACACTAAATGTTTTTCATGAGTTATCTGCAAAACTGAAAGTACTATTTGTCTTATTGCTGACTGTATATAGCTTTTCATAGTAACCTATTGGTAGCAAAATTGGGAAATTTAAGAATTTGTCTTATGAAAATCTTGCTTTAATGATGAACTTTGAGTCGTCTATTGCTGTGCCTAAATATTTTCTTAAAAAGGAAATTTGAAAATATTTTAGCACTTAGTCAAGAGATATGGTTGAATTTGCTAAGTGCCTGTATATTGAGTAAGATAATTTTTTATCTCTAGGATTAGCTTTCTACATTTATTAACATATAAAGAAATTTTTATTCCTTTGATTTTGAGATGTTATGATTTTCAGTGTTATCTTGGAATAACATAGCTTGGGTTTGTCTCTTCTGGTTAAGAATTAATATCTATAATTATATTTCCATAATTTATAGTATTTATATTTCTGCAAAATGAAGTGAAGTGAAAGTTGCTAAGTCATGTCTGACTCTTTATGACCCCATGGACTGTAGCCTGCCAGGCTCCTCTGTCCATGGAGTCTCCAGGCAGCAACACTGGAGTGGGTAGCCATTCCCTTCTCCAGGGGGTCTTCCCAACCGAGGAATCAAACCCAGGTCTCCTGCATTGCAGGTAGATTCTTTATCATCTGAGTCACTAGGGAAGCCCACATTTCTGCAAGTAACACTATAAAAAATTCCTTATATGCAGTGTGGTATGGGAAAGCATAGAGTTTGTTGTCAGGTCAATACTTTGTTCAGATCCATTTAACTAGTTTAGGCAAGTTACTTTGCTTTCTAAGCTCAGTGATCTTTAATAACCTAGGAACAGAGTTCCCATAAAATTCACGTGATACATGGTGAAGAGATTTTGTTGGAGAAAGAGAACTGAAGTGGGAAATTTGAGCATATTAATCCTGTCATTCAGTTCAGTAGTGTCAAGTAATTTGCCTGATGTTTGAGGTGTAGCTTCTGAATCCCAGTCTGAAGAACTACTGAAATGTATAAATATGCAAATGAAGTGAGATATTGAGTATATCGTAATTATCATAATGCCTATCTATGTGTGTGTGTGCACTCAGTTGTGTCTGACTCTTTGAGACCCTGTGGGCTATAGCTCAGAAGGTTCCTCTGTCCATGGGGTTATCCCAGGAAGAATACTGGAGTGGGTTGCCATTTCCCCCTCCAAGGGATCTTCCTGAACCCAGGGATCGAACCCACATCTCCTCAGTCTCCTGCATTGGCAGCAGACTATTTACCACTGAGCCACCACCTCAGAAGCCAAATGCCATAAGCAGTCATTTATTTGTTGTAATTATCTGTATATGGAGAGGTGAAATTAAATGGTTAGTCTATAATGGAAATGTCTCAGAATTTTTTTCGGCATGTGCACACTGCTGAAATTATTTATTTTCGGCTGTGCTGGGTCTTCATTGCTGCACAGGGCCTTTCTCTAGTTGCGGTGAGTGAGGGCCACTCTTCACTGAGGTGCACAGGCTTGTCACTGTGGTGACTTCTCCAGTTGCCGAGCACAGGCTCTAGGCACACGGATACGGTAGTTGCAGCACATAGGCTTAGTAATTGCCACTGCTCTAGGGCCTGCAGGCTTCAGCGTTTGTGGCTCAGAGGCTCATTAGCTGTGTAGTCCCCTTTTCAGCAGTATCTGTGAAACCTGGGGACTTGTTAGAAATGCATATTCTCTGGCTCATCCCAAACCTACTCAATCAGAATAAACTGTAAGGGTTGGACACAGCAGTTTGTTTTAACAAACCATCCAGGTAATTCATCTAGATTTACTCTAAAATCTTAACTTGAACTGGAGATTGAGATGAATGGAAGCTGGATTTATAGTTGTGATTCACCCTTGCTGTTGCTGCTGCTAAGTCGCTTCAGTCGTGTCCAACTCTGTGAGACCCCATAGACGGCAGCCCACCAGGCTCCCCCGTCCCTGGGATTCTCCAGGCAAGAACACTGGAGTGGGTTGCCATTTCCTTCTCCAATGCATGAAAGTGAAAAGTGAAAGTGAAGTCACTCAGTCGTGTCCGACTCTTCGCGACCCCGTGGACTGCAGCCCACCAGGCTCCTCCATCCATGGGATTTTCCAGGCGAGAGTACTGGAGTGGGGTGCCATTGCCTTCTCTGAATTCACCCTTACTCATATATCCTCATTCAGATTTTGAGGTGTTTTAAGAAGCAGTCCATACTTAGTGGATGTTGAACTCTACTTTTGCCTCCCCAGCTCTCTGACTCTGCTGGGTGTTCAGCTTAGCTTCTCAGACTCTCATCTGCAGCTCCAGAAGTTGTATCTTCTGGAGACAGCAGGTGTCTCGGGAAAATGTGAGTCTGGGCTTAGATCTCTGAGTTTCTTGTCAGTTCAGTTCAATTCAGTTCAGTCACTCAGTTGTGTCCGGCTCTTTGCAACCCAGTGAACTGCAGCACGCCAGGCCTCCCTGTCCATCACCAACTCCCAGAATTCACCCAAACCCATGTCCATCGAGTCGGTGATGCCATCCAACCATCTCATCCTCTGTCATCTCCTTCTCCTCCGGCCCTCAATCTTTCCCAGCATCAGGGTCTTTTCAAATGAGTCATTTCTTCACATCAGGTGGCCAGAGTATTGGAGTTTCAGTTTCAACATCAGTCCTTCCAATGAACACCCAGGACTGATCTCCTTTAGGATGGACTGGTTGGATCTCCTTGCAGTCCAAGGGACTCTCAAGTCTTCTCCAACACCACAGTTCAAAAGCTGTCAGTTAATTCTTCACTGCCTTGGTATCCCCCAGGTGCTTCAAACAGTTTCCTTTTTTAAAAATTTCTATTTTGTCCAGCTTTTCTAGTTTTCAGAGAGTAGAGGGAAGATTTAGCCACTTGCCTTGTCTGTCATCATCATAAATGAAGGGGTCCAAAGTACATGGCTGTGAAAGACTAAGAAGTAAGAAACTGTCTCAAGGAGGAGAAAGTGTTAAGCAGTGTGTTTAAAATAGATCTTTTGGGGGTTTTGTAATATACATATGCCTGAAAACAAAAACAGTCCTGGCACAATGAACTCCTCACAAAAAGACTTTTTTGATGGGAAAAAATGTTTTTTTAAGGGAATTTATAGGTTTCTATGGAAATGACTGGTGAAGAGAAGGTTATCTTCTTATGACTGTTTTCTTGTAAAAAAAGTAAAATTTAAAATACTAGACTGCTGTTTAAAAAACAATATAAAAGTAGATAAGAGTGATTTTTAAAATGTTGTTTTGGGCAAGCTAGTACTGAGAACTTGGAACTTTTTTCTTAACTGCAAAGTGATGGTTATTGGTATATTTGTATTAATATTTTCAAGTATTAAGATATGAAGACTTTATCTCAGTTTCTGTGTTTATATAGAAACTTTGCTGCTAAAGCCATAGTCCTTGTACAGTGACAACTAACTGCTGTCCTGTCCTACAGGTGCATCGGGGCCTGTTACGCAGGGGAAATGTTTATATTTTGCTTTCAAGAAAGAGCTATCTTAAGATGCTCCACCCTCATACCTTTGGTTTTTCTCATAATTTTCTCAAATATCTTCAGTGATGCTGAAATGGAAAGGAAATAATATGATAAATACCCATGTTCCTACATATTTGTGTTGTGCTTAAGGGAAAAAAAAGTACTGTAGTTGGAATACTCCTAAGTCTGTGCCACTGCCACCCCTTTCCCCCATTTCCAATAGCTGGTATATTTTTACTACTTTTTTAAATAAATGGATTTTCAAATATTTGTTGATAAATTATCTTATTTTGTCGTTTATTGACTCTAACATCTATGGATCTTTTTACAGTTAAATCGTCAATCTGAAATTGTTGCTACTAGTTCTGTTGATTCCTGGAAGACATGTGCAAGACGAAACAAGACCGAAAGTTTCAAACCTTTGAAAGGCAACGCAATTGGACTTAACATGTTGAGCAACAATAAGAAATTGAGGTATAGGCACTTTACTGTACACCCCTACAGAAAAGATAAACGGTTTGATACCAGAAACTAATTGGCCGCGTTTGGTCAATTGGCCCAACCTGTACCTTTTGTTTTCAGTTTGTCAGTAGAGCCAAGAGGTAGAATGGCCCTAGTGTGTGAATTCTTTGCTTTGAATTTTGGGAATAGGATGGATTGCAGTGATTTCTTGGTTTGGAATAAAAATATTGAAAGGAAAATTTTGGTACACAAGGATTTCATAAAATGAACTTGCTTTCAAACAGCAAAATCTTGGTCATAAAATTAAAAGTCATATCTCCATTGGGAAATACTTACCAGGATTATCTCAGTAGTGTTGTTGTCAGTCACTAAGTTGTGTCCAACACTTTGCCACCTCATGGACTACAGATTACCACGCTTCCCTGTCCTTCACCATCTCCTGGAGTTTGCTCACACTCATGTCCATTGAGTCAGTGATGCCATCCATTCATCTCATCCTCTGTTGCCCCCTTCTCCTGCCTTCAATCTTTCCCAGCATCTGGGTCTTTTCCAGTGAGTTGGCTCCTCGCATCAAGTGGCCACAGTATTGGAGCTTCAGCTTCAGCATCAGTCCTTCGAGTGAATTTTCAGAGTTGATTTCCTTTAGGGTTGACTGGTTTGATCTCCTTGCTGTCCGAGGGACTCTTATTTATACTTCCTTATTTTCCCTTGTATTTGGAAGGATTCAATATATAAAGCAGATAAATTCCATTTTGGCTTTGAAGAATGCAAATATTTTTTCCCAAATAGTTACCTATTAATTTTGCTTATACAGTCTTTCATTGACCTGAAAGCTTTCATCTTCATATTAATAAATCAGCTTTTACCTTTTGATTCATGCTATTTGGATCTTCCAAAAAAAATAACTCCTCACTGTTAAGTCATAAAGATACTTAAGTATACATAAAGATCAGTCAGTCAGTTCAGTCACTCCGTCATGTCCGACTCTTTGTTACCCCATGGACTACAGCATGCCAGGCCTCCCTGTCCATCTCCAACTCCCGGAGTTTACTCAAACTCATGTCCATTGAGTCAGTGATGCCATCCAGCCATCACAGTCTCTATCATCCCCTTCTCCTCCTGCCTTCAATCTTTCCCAGCATCACAGTCTTTTCCAGTGAGTCAGTTCTTTGCATCAGGTGGCCAAAGTATTGGAGTGTCAGCTTCAGCATCAGTCCTTCCAATGCATATTCAGGACTGATCTCCTTTAGGATGGACTGGTTGGATCTCCTTGCAGTCCAAGAGACTCTCAAGAGTCTTCTCCAACACCACAGTTCAAAAGCATCAATTCTTCGGTGCTCAGCCTTCTTTATGGTCCAACTCTCACATCCATACATGACTACTGGAAAAACCATAGCTTTGACTATATGAAGCTTTGTCAGTGACATGACATCTCTGCTTTTTAATATGCTGTCTAAATTTGCCATAGCTTTTCTTCCAAGGAGCAAGCATCTTTAAATTTCATGGCTAGTGTCACCATCCACAGTGATTTTGGAACCCAAGAAAATAAAGTCTGGGCTGTTCCCCTTTCTTTCCCCATCTGTTTGCCATGAAGTGATGGGAGCAGATGCCGTAATCTTAATTTTCTGAATGTTGAGTTTTAAGCCAGCTTTTCACCCTCCTTTTTCACCTTCATCAAGAGTCTCTTTCATTCCTCTTTGCTTTCTGCCATTAGAATGGTGTCTGAGGTTATTGATATTTCTCTCAGCAGTGTTGATTCCAACTTGTGCTTTCATCCAGCTCAGCATTTTGCTTGATGGACTCTGCATTTACGTTAAATAAGCAGGGTGACAATACACAGCCTTGATGTATTCCTTTGCCAATTTTGAACGAGTCCATTTTTCCATGTCTGGTTCTATCTGTTGTTCCTTGACCTGCATACAGATTTCTCAGGAGGTAGATAAGGTGGTCTGGTATTCCCATCTCTTGACGAATTTTCCACAATTTATTGTGATCCACACAGTCAAAGCTTTAGAGTAGTCAGTGAAGCAGAAGTAGGTGTTTTTCTGAAATTCTCTTGCTTTTTCTGTGATCCAGCAGTTGTTGGCAGTTTGTGATCTCTGGTTCTCTGCCTTTTCTACATCCAGCTTATACATCTGGAAGTTCTTGGTTCACGTACTGTTGAAGCCTAGCTTGAAGGATTTTTGGCCTTGCCTTGCTAGTGTGTGAAATGAGTGCAGTTGTATGGTAGTTTGAACATTCTTTGGTACTGCCCTTCTTTGGGATTGGAATAAAACTGACCTTTTCCCGTCCTGTGGCCACTGCTGAGTTTTCTAAATTTGCTGGCATGTTGAGTGCAGCACTTTCATAGCATCATCTTTTAGGATTTGAAATAGCTCAACTGGAATTCTATCATCTCCACTAGCTTTGTTCTTAGTAATGCTTCCTAAGGCTCACTTGACTTTTACACTCCTGGATGTCTGGCTCTAGGTGAGTGATCACACCATCGTGCTTATCTTTGTTATTAAGACCTTTTTTGTACAGTTCTTCTGTGTATTGTTGCCACGTCATCTTAGTCTTAATCTCTTCTGCTTCTATTAGATCCTTACCGTTTCAATGTCCTTTATTGAGCCCATCTTTGCATGAGCTGTTCCTTTGGTATCTCTAATTTTCTTGGAAACATCTCTAGTCTCTCTCATTCTATTGTTTTCCTCTGTTTCTTTGCATTCTTCACTTAAGAAGGCTTTCTTATCTCTCAGACTCTGCATTCAGTTGGGTATATTTTTTCCTTCATTTTTTTGCCTTTTTCTTCTCCTTTTTCATGTATTTGCAAGACCTCCTCAGAAAACCACCTTGTCTTCTTGTATTTCTTTTTTGTGGGCATGGTGTTGGTTGCCACAGTGTTATTAACCTCTGTCCATAGTTCTTAAGGTCTTCTGTCAGATCTAATCTGTTGAATCTGTTTGTCACTTCCACTGTGTAATCGTAAGGATTTGACTTAGATCATACCTGAATGACCTAGTGGTTTTCTCTATATACTTTCTTTAAGTCTGAATTTTGCAATAAAGGAGTGCATGATCTGAGCCACAGTCAGCTCCAGATTTTGTTTTTGCTGACTATTAAATAGAGTTTCTCCATCTTCGGCTACAAAGAATAAAATCAGTCTGATTTCAGTATTGACCATCTGGTGATGTCCATGTGTAGAGTCTTCTCTTGTGTTGTTTGAAGATATGTTTGCTATGACCAATGAGTTCTCTTGGCAAAACTTTCAATTAGGGACTCCTTTTATTTTCTTTCTTTTTTTTTCCCTTAAGATTTCTTATTCCCCTTTTCATCTAGATATCATTCATCTTTCCTAGTTGTCATAGTGAACCACTGTTACTGATATGATTGGTCTATTGTATATCCCAGAAATAGGATTGAGATCACGGTTTTATTTTTACTTTCTCAGTTTATAGTCAATTGAGAAACATAAAGGCTAACTAATTTTCAAGTCAGTGGAGAGTCAAAAGTAGAATTTAGCATTTTAATTTTTTTTATAATTAACACTTATTATTATTTTGGCACATAAGGAAGCTTTGTGTATTCATAGTATATAGTTTAAAAGCTTTTTTCCCCTCAATGGATATTCTTACATAGAGAATAAGAAGAAATATATCTGGATTAATTTGCAGGAAATATTACAGTGTGAAATACACATTTAGGATTCCTCATTTCTGTTCTAACGTTCTACTCTTTACCTTCTTTAATGAACTGGATTGGAAACATTTTGGAGACAAATTCAGAAAGTGGAAACTTTGGAAAACTTAACATGGGCAGTGGGTTTATGTATAAAAACGTTCTTATAAGTGATTAAGTTTTTTGTGTGTGTCCTCAGATTTTAAAGGATGTATTTTTCTTATGTATATATAATTTTCCCGTTTACTTTATTCTTTGTTTCTTGACTCTGCAGTGAAAATACACAAAATACATCATTATGCTCTGGAACTGTAAGACGTTTTCCTCATGCTAATGCACAGATAGCAGTAGTAAAAACAGCAGCCCAAAGGTAAGGATTCTAATTACCATTGTTTAGTATATAGTCTATGAGGTGGCTAAGAGTCGGACACAACTGAGCACTTTCACTTTGACTTTTCACTTTCATGCATTGGAGAAGGCAATGGCAACCCACTCCAGTGTTCTTGCCTGGAGAATCCCAGAGATGGGGGAGCCTGGTGGGCTGCCGTCTGTAGGGTCGCACAGAGTCGGACACAACTGAAGCGACTGAGCAGCAGCAGCAATATATACTTGTCATCCTCTTTAATAAGAGTTGGTCACTGCCTTTTTTAAAAAGAACCTTTTTCCTTACTTTCTAGAACTTCACTGCTTCGTTGTCTCTAAAGAGAGACTCATGTTTCTGATATAATTCATGCCCTACAATTTTATTATTTTATACTTACTTTTAAATAAATCACAGTCTGTAAATAGAGGTATTTTAAGTAAAAGCCATTCTGTTGGATTATATTCCTGTTAAATTAAGCTGATTTGTACATTTAACAGAGAAGTCTTCAGCTGGTAGTTTAGTTCTGATGAGTAAAACTATAGTTTTTACTTTACTTTCTTTGTAAGGTTTATGGGATTTCATAGTATCAAAGTAAATTACATTGTTAGTTTTAAATGAGAAATTTCTGTGTTTTCATAAATATGACTTCTCATTGATCATGAAAGTACTACTTGAATCTTGAAATAGTGCAAGGGATAGTGTGATAGTTGATGTTCTTAAATGCTTTTGAGGTTTTTCATAACCGTTTTTGGATGGTAATGAAGTTTCAGTTGAATTTCAGTTCTTAGTCAATTTCAGCTGACAAAAAAATTTTTAGGCTCCAACAATTACAAAATAATTTATCTCTTTATTTCTTGCATTTTGAATAATTGCATTAAATTTTTATAGCTAGTAAAACTTGAAGGATTTTTTAATATGTGATAGATGTTCATTTAAAAATATGTACTAGATGTTTTTCTTCAGTTTTTAGACTCCTGATCTAGACTGCTCTTCATTGAGAAAATGTGTCCTGACTCTTACCCTTGCTGTATTTGTTATAACATACAGTTTCAACTTAAAAACCTTTAAATTTTCTCATACTTTAGCACAATAAGAAAATCTTTTCTTTGCCTAAATATTTTTCATAGTTTAAATGTAAGATGTTTTAGAAATTCAGCTAAAAAAATGGACAAATTACTATACATACCAAAAAATTGACTTGCCTTACACAACAAGCTCTGCGGCCTACACGTAGCACAACATGAGAAGAAACAATAAAAGGAAAGTAATTAAGGGAAAGGAAGAAGTTTAGAAGGATAGACACATTGTTTCTCACATACTGATCACATTGATATAATTCATCACTGTGAAAAATCTACTTTCTATTCTGAAAATGAGGTGTAAGTTGAAATACTAATTTATAATCAAGTGATATATTCTACAACCAAAATTATTACTGGTTTAGAAGTTATCTATTAGTTTAGAATTATTTACACTATGCCTTATTCTCCCCATTTCACCTTTCTTCATTGGTAATGTTAAAAATTGATTTCAGTTTGGGAATTGGCTTGTGTTTTTTTTAAATTCTGTGTCATGGCACCTCTTGTACCTTGCCATGTATAAGGTATATATTACCTTCTACAGTACGCCTCTGTATAAAAAATTAGTTTCTGTTAATAGGAGTGGTATTTATTAGTAAAATAATGTTTCTTAGAACAATAAAAAAACCTGATTTAATTTGTATTTAAAAAACAATCCTGAATGAAAATACAAGTGAAGGACAAGTAGGGGCATTAAGGAAAGCTGTGAAGTGTCATGTCTACAGGACAGATTCTCCTTATGTTTATCTCTCATAGAATAAATATTTCTTAGTGCTACTGCAGTGTGACTGTCATTAAAAAGATTTTGACTTGCAAACACCAGTCACTGAGAGTTTTCCCAATTTCCTTCCTTCAAAAGTTTTGAGTGATTTTATGCTATATACCTGTGGCTCAGTGGGTAAAGAATCCACCTGCAGTACAGGAGACAGAGGGGATGCAGGTTCATTCCCTGGGTTGGGAAGATCCCCTGGAGGAGAAAATGGCATCCCACTCCAGTATTCTTGCCTGGAAAATCCCATGGACAGAGGAGCCTGGTGGGCTAGAGTCCAAAGGGTTGCAAAGAGTGGAACACGATTAAGCGTGCAGGATGCTAGATGCATGTACCTACATACATAGGTTTAGAGTAGTCAAAGACGAGTATGACAGTTCCAAGCTCAAGTTTGGTTAGGGCAGAAGACAGAGTAACAAGTAAGCAAATGTTTACCTGGTGAGTACAGTGTAGCAATATGCAAAGTATGTGTAGTACTATTTATAGCAGTGGAAAATTCACAAAGGAAGTGTTAAAGAAGCTTTTGAGTGTTTTAGCTAAAAGAGAACACTCCATGGGGTAGGAACCACATCTTCAATGGACATGAAAAAAACCTTCACCCAAGATGATAGCTAGCAAACTTTTGGTTTTAATTAGTGTAATGTGGGCACAATTGTCAGGCCTCAGATGTGTAAAAGCACACTGGCTTTTGCAGTTTCACCTAATTTTTTTTTTTTTTTCACCTCTGCATTTGAAATTAAAGACAGTATCACTACTTGGTAATTCACACACATAATCGATACCTCCTGGGGTGAGTGGTGTACCTTGTCTTTTAAGTAAATCAGACCTGCATTTTGAATAATTTGTAAGATACTGAAATAAGTACATCACACCTTTTTAATCTGAAAGAAAGGAGTGTTAAAGTATGAGATCAGATTACTATTTGGAGGATATTATGGGTACAGTCTGGTTTCTTACTGCTATTCCAAATGTTAATTCATATTTAAAAGGTAGGTTGTTTATATACTAATAGTGATGGAGATAGTATAGACAAAAATGCAGAAAATTAAAAATCTTTATAACTGTACCATCTCTACTCCTAACTTTAACCAGACTTGGAAAAAGAGCTTATTTATTGATTTATGTTTTGTTTACATTTTCTCCTTTTTTTTTTTTAAGGCTAGATAGAAAGACTTAAAATGACTCTAGGGGAACATGAATGTTTACAAAAGCATATATAATTCATAAATGGGAAAATGGGCTCCTGGAATAAGCAAGATTTCAGTATTAATGAAAAGTACCACTTTGACCAAATGGAAGTCCAAAATCAAGTCATAGATAGCAGAATCAATCAGCTTGTTTTCTTTTTAAATTTTAAGAGCAGAAGTAGTCCAAAAGGAACATTAAACCAACAGTTTTAGGAAGTCTTACATTACCAATAATGGCTTCCTGTCTCGTTTTTTAATAGCCTTATTACTTCTTTTATTCTTTCTTTCTCTCTCTCTTTCAATATATAAGCTCTTCTACGGCAGGGCTTGATAATAAACACATATTAGGATGAGGAGTATTGGAAAACTACCATAACTCATAAGTTAAATATCATAGAAAATGCATTTTTTTCAAGTGTAAGAGACGTGAACATGAATGTATATATTTTTGGGTTTTGTTTTCTTCTAACTCCTTTGGTTTATTGGAAAGAACCAAGCCCATTTCTGCTGTGTCTTCTACCTCTTTCTTTTACTGTCTGTGGTACTGAACTCTTTTCACAACAGTGAGAACTCTGGGCACAACAGTATAGAGTAGGACATGACTAGATGAGGTGTTAATGCCCAAGTTTTGGTTTCCATTTTACTTTTCCTGAAATGCAACACCGTAAGAAGTAAATGCAAAAGGACAGACAGATTGAGCTTCTGTGTTTATATTTTGTTTCACTTTAATAGGTTTATGACAGATAATTTTCCTTCATTTTTCTGTCATTTGTCCAATATAAATTTATCTTACACAGATTATCACATTTTTTAAATAACAAAAGTAAAATTTCAAATATGGTATTCATGTAAGTTTGTAATAATTCTTTTCCTTACCGTTAAAAAAAATTTTTTTTTAAGAGATAAGTGTTTCTTTTCAATGTTGTTTATGTAAAACCAACTTACCATATTATTTTTTCTTAATTTGCCAGGACTGAATGGATATTTTACTTGTGTGCTTCACATGATAGGAATTCAGGAGTTAATATGGGGACTCAGAGATTTTTGTTAACTATGTTTTGCTTACAGTTCTGAATATTTAGTTTTCTTTGTAATAGGAATAATTGCAGAATGTGACTCTTATTCTAAATTGAGGGTTTTATAAAAAGCTTGAGTAATTGATGTTGATAGCTTTTTAAATTTTCCATGAACTGTGGAAAAGGTAGGACCTTTTATACTTTTGACTTTTGATTAGAGGCCACGATTTTAAGTCCCAGGATTTTTTCTAGTGTCTCCAGCCATATAGTATACTTGTGTTTAATATAAAGCTTTTGTGGAAAAGTTTCGACCTTAAATTTTTATTTTCTTTTTTTTGCTCAGAAGCAAATACAGTTGGACTTCTGTATCTGGAGGTTGCACATCTGTGGATACAACCAACCACAGATTAAAAAATATTCAAGGAAAAAATTCCAGAAAGTTCCCAAAACCAAAACTTGAATTTGCTGGTGCTTGCAACTGTTTATATAACATTTACATTGTATTAGGTACTATAAGTAATTTAGAAATGATTTGCTGTATATGGGAGGAAACATCATACCCTTTTATGTAAGGGACATGAGCACCCACTCTTTTGGTATCTGCATGGGGTCCTAGAACCCATCCCATACAGACAACCAAGGGACTGCTGTAATCACTCCTGATAACAGAATTGGGACCTCTAAAAATTGTATAGCTTTTAGAAAATTGTTTTGTTCCTTGGAGACTACTGCTGTAACCACTCTAAATAACACATGTCCTAAAATGTTGTATCATTAAGTAACGCTCTTTTAAGTATTTTTTGATCTTTATACATCCTTTTTTCTTCTTTAAATATGTTTAGATATAAATTAATTTCTGTACTGACAAAAATTGAAAACCAATTTACATATCTGAGAGGATTGAAAGCACTAGTATATAACATATGTGATGTATTTAAAACAAGTAAATCATAGTTTTGCCTTATTGACTGCACTTACTAAAACTATAGTGATATATCAAAAATGAGGTCTTGCCTCTTACATTTTTTTTCTTTTTCATGTTTTAAGCAGTCTGGACCAAAAGGAAAGGTAAGCTTAATATTGATGAAATTAGAGCATGGATACAACAATAAAATATCATATTATTTATATGCTTTGAAAAATCACTGAATTAGAGTTCATCATTAAGCTTATTAATTATTTTAATAAAAGGAAACATAGCACAACATGATATTTGATTTACGTGAGTAATATTTCACCATAATTCTCAACATACATTTTTCCATGAATGATTATTATATATTTATACTGGTGTGTAACTACTTTAAATGAAGTATTTCAGGGTCTTAGTAGTAAAATTATTTTCAGTTATGTAAAATAAATATTTCTTGTTGTATTTTAGTGATAATATTTTTGCTTAGTGCTTTATTAGAGTGAGTTGAAAAATTGAGTAGAATACCTTAAGCTTAGAGTTAAAACTCTATTCTGACGCAGAATTTTGTGACAGAATTTTATGATCCTTCTTTGTTCCCTTTGTAGTAATTCTAGCAGACACATCATCCTTTAGCAGAAATGTTGAGTAGTATAACGAAAATAACATAGAAACAGGTTTTTAAGAACACATTTCTTTGAATAGTGAAGTGATTGTAGTTGTTTTGAAGCAAATACCCTTAAGAATAGCTCTCTCCTCAGTGTGTATATGTGGCAATTTTTGTGCATGTGCGTATCTTGTTTTCTTGCTTCCCTGAATCTCAGGAACCTTTTATGAATTCTTCCCTCCCAAAACAGGTAAACAACCCTTGTATTAAGCCAATACTTTTGTGTCATTGGTGACGGTCAAAAGAAGGGACATTCTATACTTTGATTTAATTGTGTGACTTTGACTCTATACTTTTGTTTAAAGGTGTAGAGGAAGCAAAGAGGACAACTTACAGTGTTTTATAGAATGCTGTATATTCCATCTTACTTCATGAACACCAAGTTTCTGAGCTATAAAGGTGATTCTGTCAGCAAAAGATTTAGGCATATTTTATAATTCTGAAATACATCACAGTTCTTATATGTTTTAAATGAATGGGTTGTGCAGATATTTTATTACCTATCTCCTGGAAAAGAAAATTTATTCTTCTATTTCTCTTTGAGTAAATTATTATTTCTTGTCAGATACAGGTTTTATGTCTTTTAAATTTTTAACTCATAAGTGACTCATTTTGGAGAGAAGACCATTTATAAGATATTTTTAATAAAATTGCTGGAGAGTATACATTAAATAACTATACAGTCACACATGAACCAGACTGTTGTTTTATAGAAATAAACATTCCTTCCTGTGTGTTATAGTAGATAAAATGCAGGTATTGTTATATTATCAGAATAGTATAGAGCTTAGATTATTCTCTTTCTCCCAATAGCTTTGGAGGGTTAAACTGATTTTTTTCCCCACTGTTTTGGCTTCTTAGGCATATTTCTGTTGTGGAAATTTATTCACTGATACATTCAGCAAATGTTTTAGTGACTCTATGTGCCAAGGCACTCTTCTAGGAGCAGACAGAAATCCCTACCCTCTTGGAGCTTATAGTCTTGTTGGAATAATACTGGAATAGGAATCAAAAGGTATAGAATTAAGTAACCAGTGTTACCATATAAGTTACTCTAAAGTGGGAATAATGATATTTGCCCAATTTTGAAGGAGATTTGTGAAGAACAAATAAGATAATTATTTGAAAGTGACGTATATTCTGTGAAGTTTGAAATATCTGTAATAGATACTGAAATTCTTTGTCTTTTGTACCGATATTACTGCCAGGGACTAGCATAACGTAGCAGGTATTTATAAAATACATAAATACACTGGAGTGCTTTATTTAGCACCTTTGTTACTGTTAGGTTCAATTTAGTCCGTTAATTCTTTGGATTCTTACCTAAAATTATTTTATCTTTGTCAGAGTTAAGCTGAGAAATTTTCTGTCAGTAGATTTTACTCTGGAACTTTTTTTTCCACATAAGCCTTTTCCCCTCTCTTCTTACAAGCAAAGTCACATCTTTTTTTTTCTGACCTTTGAAGAGCAATAGAAAATCTTTTATCTTTATCCCTTACATATGAAGGACTACAAATCGCTGAACTAAATGATTGCTTTACAAGAGGATAGCTTATCTAATAAACTGAACGATAGGGAGTTGTGGAAGGTTAAGCTATATACTGGGCACAATGAGGTATATTTTAGGTTTAAAACCAAGCTGGAATAAGTAATAAACAATGATTCTAAGGTCCAGAGCTTTCAAACTTGAAAAAATTGCTGCCATTTTTCTTTGTTGTGAGTGACATTGGTGACTTAAGTGACTTCTTTTCTGACTCTGGGACAGTGGTTATGAATACAGTGTACCTGCTGACACCAGCAACCTGGAATACTTATTCTGGTATTAGAACTTTTTTCCCCTCCTCTGTAAATAGACTGTGACCCATTATGAAATGAGCACATAGTAATTTCAAAAGTTTTAAAAATATTTTATTATAACTAGTATGTTCATATTATATAGAATTTTGAAATAACAGAAAGGTACAAAGGTGAAAAGAATGTAGTAAAAGAATATATGTGAAACACTAGACATGTTTACTTAAATATGGGGTTTGTCTGAAAAGACAACTGTTACAATGAAATAGTTTATAATTTTTAAGTTCTTAAAATAGAAAATACATCATTAGCATCTTTATACATTTCTTTTACAATATTTTTTCCTGTGTCCTTTAAATATATCTAACAGGGAGTCATAGTAAAAATACAGCTGCATATTCTGAATTTTGGCTTCTAAAAATGATTTTTAAATCCCATGGATGGAAGAGCCTGATAGGCTGCAGTCCATGGGGTCGCGACACGACTGAGCGACTTCACTGTTCACACATTGAAGAAGGAAATGGCAACCCACTCCAGTATTCTTGTCTGGAGAATCCCAGGGACAGAGGAGCCTAGTGGGCTGCCGTCTATGGGGGTCACACAGAGTTGGACACGACTGAAGTGACATAGCAGCAGTAGCAGTAGAAAAAATGATTTTTAATGATCACATAATAGCTTGTCCTACAGATATACGCAATTTATTTACCCATTAGCCCATGTCTGGTTGTTTTTCACTGTTATATATGATACATTAATGAACAACTTTGTATATAAATTTCTAAATATGTCTCTTAAGATAAATCTCTGGGAAGGATTCTTTACAACTATTTTTAATGCTCTTGATAGGTACTTCCAAATTGTTTTGCAGACAAGTGATACCAGTTTATATTAGCCTTATAAAATACTATCTTGATATCTGAGAAATAAGAGTATAGCAAGATGCTAGATTGTAAGACTAATAATAATTAAGTTTTTTAATTCACTCATCAGTTGAAGTATATATTGAAAAGATCAAAATTTCATTCATAGTAGAAACTAAAATATTCAATAATTAATGATGTATAGCTCCCTTATAAATATACCTAAAGAACCTGATTTTAGGCATATATTTGGTTCCTGGTTGATTATTTGATAGAGTTGCTCCTTAAGATAAATTTTAGTCAGAAATCCTGTTGACTTTGTTACTTTAGGAAATGTGACCAGTTGACTGGTTTGTTTCGAAGAGTAAATATTGGCGAAGAGCAACAGTCTTAATTTTGTAAAAAGAGTAAATGAGGGAAGAGAAAAATGACATGCCTTGCCACATAGTAAAGCATACTGTGAGGAAAACAGTGGTTGAATATGGAAACATTAGAAAAGGTCTAAAAAGGAAGTAGGACAGTAAACAGACTAGAGAATCCAGGTGTGTTGAACATCAATAAATGTTTAGTTTACCATGCCTGAATTACATTATTTTCACATAGGCTAATATTTTGAATTCCTTTATGGTGGCTGCATGGTAGCCAGTGGTTGAGTTTTGACATTGTCATCCTTATACTGCAATATTTAGATAATTGTTTGACCTGATAAATATACTTCCAATTACATACTGCCTTTTAGTTATATACATTTATTCCTTCCAACTATTTATCAAGTGCCTGCTATGTTCTAGGCATAAGAATACAGTGATGAACAAAACAGGCAAGACCTCTGTTCTCCTGTAGTTTACATTTTGATGGGCAAAAACTGATAATGAATAAGTAAAGCACCTAATAAGTTCTATGTTTAAAAGTACAATTGGATGATGTGATATAGTGTGACAATATGGTTTCTTTAGATGTTCAGAGAAACTCAGCTATAAAGCTAACATTTAACCAAGGGCTGAATGTAGACTCAGATACAGTGATCATAGAGATGGCTTCTTCAGATAGAAAAGAGGTGGTGCTAAGATATTAATGCTGGCATGAGTATGGTGTGTTCAGAGAAAGAAAGAAGGACCACTGTGCCTGGAACTTGGGGAGCAAAGGGGAAAATGTTAGGAGGGTTGGTTTAGTAAGGTCAGCTAGAATCCCTAGATCATAAAAGGCTTTGTAAGATAATCTCAAGAGTTTGAGTTTTACATTGGTACACTCATTGAAAACTTTCAGCGCATTTTAGGTAGAGAAGTGTTACTGCCTGATAAATATTTGAGATTTTTTAAAAAATACTCTTTTATGTATGATTTGTGTGGTATTTAATTGAGCCTAAGCTTGTTTCACTTACCAAATAGAATATCAGTAATAATCTTTGACTGTTCAAAACTATTAATAGCTCAGCAAAGTCTAGGAATTAGAGAGGTAGAAAAACATAAGTAAAAGGAATCTTATGGCTTTTCTGGGGAGAGGGATTGAATGGGATAGGATGGGGAAGTGAAAGGATTTTAAAGATCTTTATGACTTTGGGGTGTGTAGAATATCTTGCTTGAGGAAATAGTTGGAATCTTGATACCATGTTAATGAACATAGTATGCAATTGAAATAAGGCTTGAGACAGGGAAGAAGGTAACTATTGTATTTGTTAAATTAACCAGAGGAGAGAAAAAAGAGTGAAAAGTAATTGTCTGGACTTCCCTGGTGGGCCAGTGACCCAAACTCCTCAATCCCAGTGCAGGGAGCCTGGGTTCGATCCCCGGTCAGGGAACTAGATCCCACATGCCTCAGCTAAGACACACTGCAGCCAAATAAATAAATTTTAAAAGAAAGAAAAGTAATTGTGTAAGTCAATAAAAATAGGAAAAAAGAGGAAAGAATGAAACAAAAAAAACAACTAACTCGTAAGGTAAGAGGAAAGGAAAACATCAAAAAACATTTAAAAAAAGTTTATCAGCTGCAATAATAATTGTGATCAGGGTTGAGTATATTTATTAAAAGACAAATCTGTTGTTTAAACTCAGCTATATCATACTATTTATAAGAATCAGCTACTTCTAAAATAATGGTTTGTAAATAAAAGGTCTCGACTCTTAGAGTCAAAAGAGATACAAACAATATGGCAGAAACCAACAGACTATTAGAAAACAATTATCCTCCAATTAAAAATAAGTTAAAGATGCAAACAAAAGGAAAGCATGAGTAGAATTTTAGCAATAAATGAGACCAGGTTAAGGATTAGAAGCACTAAATAGGATAAAGGAGTGCATTTCATAATGGACATACTCTGAGAAATGAATAAAGCTCCCCTAAAATATTTAAAATGCAAAAAAGTTTTTGGTTAGAGTACAACTTTGGGAAATTTTAATAAATCTTCAAAAATTTGAAGTTTAAACATAAGTTTGGAATAATGGATTTTAATGGAAAAATAGACACATTTAATTTTTGTTACAGAAGTTTACATTTTTGCAGTCAGTTACAGCAGTGGAACAGTTTATACAGTGAGTTATTAAAACCAACTAAAAATAAACCAGCGCTCAGATCCTGGTTTCTAATATTCTAATAAAAGGAACCTGGAGAAATGGCTGATTCTAGGGATGGGTTAGGGAAAACAATAATCTCAGAGTATCTTGTAGTATCACAATCCAGTTCACAAAACCAAAGGGTGCTTACTTCAACAACACATACACTAAAATTGGAACAGTACAGAGATTTTCATGGCCCTTGTACAGGGATAACATGCAGATTGGTGAAGCATTCCATATTTCTGTAAGTTTTATGTATATTTTATCAGAATTAAAAAGGTGACATCACAGGAAAGGAAAACAAGAACCAACTGAAAGAGCTCCCAAGGGCCAGAACCAAAACAATTGGATTATAACCTAAAGTATAAAATAAATATCCATTGGTGGTACTAGTATAAATGATTGAATAAGTGGTTTACTTACTGAACTAACCTAAAATTTTTGTAAGCTGCATAAAATGATTTGGGGGAAATTGACAGCTGTTTGCTACAGAAGAATTCCAAATAAATAATATATGTAGATACTCCCCTCTTCAGGAAGAAATAGAGTTGAAGCATTGTTGCTAAGTTGTGTCCAAGTCTTTTGTGACTCCATAGACTGTAGCCCACCAGACTTCTCTGTCAACCACATTTTCCAGGTAAGAATACTGGAGTGGGTTGCTGTTTCCTTCTTCAGGGGTCTGACCCAGGAATCAAACCTGCGTCTCCTGCATTGTGGATTCTTTACCATTGAGACACCAGGGAAGAAGCCTCTCTTGTGGGCTGGACTAACTGAATTTGCTTCCAAATAGAACATTGGAAAGGAAAATAAGTAATTTTGGAGTAGAGAAACCTGGCAGATATTACCTTAGCCAGATGATCACGGTTAATCTTACTGGTGTTATGAATCATTGATATCATGTAACCTCTGATACGATGTGATGAGACATCCGCCAAACCTACAAGCTTGGTCTAGTCATGAGTGAAACACCAGACACACGGTGAGGGGTATTCTATGTAATAACTAACCAGTCTCTTCTGAAGTGCCAGGGTCATGAGAAAGAATTTAAGTCCGAGAAACAAAGAAGCTGCCTCCGTCCATAGTGGCTCAGATGGTAAAGAATCTGCCTGTTGTACGGAAGACCCAGGTTCAGTCCCTGGGTTGGAAAGATCACCTGGAAGAGGAAATGGCAACCCACTCCATTGTCTTTGCCTGGAGAATTCTATGGACAGAGGAGCCTGGTGGGCTAGTATCTATACCTGGAGAGTTCCATGGACAGAGGATTCTGGCAGACTATAGTACATGGGGTTGCAAACAGTCAGACATGACTGAGCCACATACACGCATGCACGCACACACGCACACCTAGCGAGACAGGATCACTAAAAAAACAGTGAATCCTAGGTTGTATTCTAGAGCAAAGAGGATATTAGTGGAAAGTGGAAGAGCTGGTAAAATTCAAACAAAGCCTGGCATTTAGTTAATAGCCATGTGCAAATGTTGATTTTTGTGTTTTTAGATATAGATATGAGGGTAATGAAGGTGTTAACATTAGGAAAAACTGGGTAAGGGATATAAGAGAATTCTGAACTATCTTTCAACTGTTCAGTAAATCTAAATTTGTTCTAGATTTTATTTTTTTTAAAGACTTCCAAAGCTGAAGCCTGTCAAACTTTTAATAAACAAAACATTCTGATGTTATTTAAACAGTTTTGCACAGAAGGGGGAAAAAGGTATCTAGTTTTATGCACTTTGTAAAATATTGGATCCATGATCCATGAAATGAGGTTCTCTAAAACTTATATACAAAACACATACTCTCAGAAGCAAAAGAAAAAAGAAAAAATGCTCCCAGTCGGTAGGGACGCTTCTCTGCTTCTGCTTGGTTTAAGGTAGGAAAGAAAATCCACTAGGAAATTAAATCCTAGCCTTAAGCATCATACTAGTTTGAAGTTTGAAATTTTTAATGTCTGTAGAGTGTTGGAACTTTCATACTAACAAGTTAACATAAAAGTGTATTTTTGATTACCTAACAAAAGTTAACACAAGATTATATCTATAAAATTCTTTTAATTCTCTTATTAAACAAATACTTTTATTCTGAAATTCTTGTATTCTTATATTAAAGTTAAGGTATGCTTTTACTTCAGTAATTTGCTTATTATAATACATTTTTTTAAAACAAAATTTGCTATGTATAGGGCAAAATATAGTAAATATCAGATACAGAGTGGCCATAAGGTTTGGAAATGTTGGCACATGCACATAATTTTTAACATGCCAATACGTGATGGCCATGGACCTTCTGCGACGCACATATTCATTGTGGTGTTTGTTCCTCATCAGCAATGCATGGTTCAGTGCACTCTGTCAAATAGCAGAGAGCTGAGTGAATTAGTAATCTCTGTATATCTCTGATACGTTGTCTTAGATGATTTAAGCCAGTTATCACTGAATGAACTTGTGTTTATAGCATACCCCAGAATAAGTAAAGCAGATTTAAATAGACAAAAATCCAAACTATCTGGATTTCCAGATTTTGTGGCCACTCTGTCAAATCATTTTGCTTGTTGATAATCCTTAGTATTTAAGAATATCTACTGTTTCTATTGTCCACTGTTTTAATACATAGAGATTTTGGAATTTACTATCGTTGTATCATATTTTGCCTCAAATTTATTGCCTCGGTTGTATTTTATAGTTGATAATTTTATTTTTCCAGTGTAGAGTTATAACAGAGATTGAAAATTGAGTGTATATGGATAAGATTATATTATATCATTTTTAGTGTGAACATGTGTATAATATAAAAACATGTACTTTATTTAAAGCTTAATGTAGTTAGGAGCTGAAAACCTTATTTTTCATAGCACTGGTACTGCTGTCTCTTGAGGCAAATTCTCATCTTCACAATTTGTATCCTCACAAAATTTTGACAATGTGGAAATGACCCAGTTGGACCACATACTGCTCAGTGATAATAATGAAAATACCATTACTTACCAAAACTGATGCAGTTTGCCAGGATTCAGATTCTGGTGTTGCTATTTAGTAGTTCTGTGACCATGGCCAAGTTAATTAACCTCATTGTGCCTCAGTTTCCTCATCTGTAAAGTGCTAACAGTAGTATATACTTCATAAGGTTATCGTGAAGGCCAAAGCAATTAAGAGACGCAAAGCACTTAGAACAGCGCCTGGCACGTTGGGCGCACTGTTTGCTAGCTGTTGTCAGAAGCACACTGCTGTCACTGCTCTTACTATGTTCTGCTTGTCATTTTCTTAGTTCGCTTTCAACTCAGGTGCTCTGACTTTTGCAATATAAAAATATGAAATCCTTATAAGGAAAACTCCGTGAGGATTTTTGTTTAATTTTTGCTTAATTGTATTGCTTTGTGATAGGTTTGATCACTTGTGTGAATGGATTTATAAAGAACAGGATAACCTCTTTTAATTCCCCCATTAAATAATATGAAAATATATTTGGAGCCTTTCATTTGGATGGGGAAGTAGCTATTTGTAGTTCCCTCATCTGTTGCAAATCTCCTTCTTTAATGGTTTTATCCCATAATTTAGCTATAGGTTTTTTGCTTTTCTCCCAAACTGGTGTATATTTGGACTTCTCTCACTTTTTAGGATCCTTATTTACTAAGGATTCCTGTTCAGAATTCTGAAAATTGGTTGTGTATGAAGTCTGACAATGTAATATAATTTTAAAAGTATTAATATAATTATAACCCCATTATATGGTCACAAGTATTCATACTTGTGACTGCACAGTATGAATACTTGTTTCATGATTTCTAGTTTTGTATATAACTTTTTTTTACTGCTTTTGTAATTATCCTGAAGAATAAGATCTTATTCAGTCTTTATTCCCTTTATTCCTTGATTTTTAAACAGCTAGAAACATTTACAGCAAAATTGGGCAGATATTTATTTTAAGCTGAGTAATTTGTTTTATTTCAGAACTGCATGTGAAAATGAAATATTACAAGCCTTTCTTTTTTTTAAAGTTTTTATAAGTGGATTGTGAAAGTAGTTCCAAAAGAAAAATTCTAAAATTTTGTACATTGGAGAGATATATGTATCTTCCCAAAGAGACTGCTTTGAAAGGATAAATATTTGGATTCATTTATTAAATGTTTATTTGAAAGACTGCCCACTATTGGCTGGCATAGATTAACAGTTTAAATAAAATAAAATCACTGCCCTTAGGGATCTTGCAGTGCATTAAGGTTCAGTATGTTTGTGTAATATAGTGTTATTTTATAGTACCACTTTTTATGTAACAAGCTATGATTTGCTTTTGATAAACATATTGTAAGTTTTCCCTCTACTTTTTCATTTTTTAAATATTTTTTTTTCTTTTAGAGTAAAACTATATGAATTTCCTTTTTAGGAAAGAATACCCACCTCATGTCCAAAAATTTGAAAGTAACCCTGTAAGGTTAAGTCGGCCCCAAGGTGTTGGTAAGTGTGCAGTTTTATTTGTTAACACCTGTGAAGGGTTTTGAGTTGTTGTATGAAAGGTAGGTTAGGGATGTAGCACTGGCTTTAGAATATTCCCAGTTATACTAGAAATATATAGACCCATTTTTAATAACTGACTTGAGAATTTATTTCTCATCGGAAATTGCAGAATGTTTCAGAGAGTACACATTCAGGTGATGATAGTTGGAAGTCTTTTTGATTATATTAGCATTGTGGTTAAATTCAGGATCCAGATATTCACTCTGGATGGGTTATAGCTTCAAAATTATGTTGTGTTGCATTATGTTACAATCTTAATATAGTGCAACAGTGTTAATTCAGTGGTTGCCTAATATATTCTAAATTTTAGGATCAGAATTATTCTAGACAAGAAAATCACTGAATTAAAAAGAGACCATACCTGATAAAACTGTGTTAATAGTAGATGTTGAAATATTATTATAAGTAGAAATTTAATTTACATCGAAATAATTTTTAAAAAATAATTAACACTTACGAAAGCTGTTTCTCTACCATCAAATTTATGTTCGTTATTTAGAGATTTTCAATCTGTGTGTCCATCTTGTTTTCCCCAGGCCTTTGCTTGTTTATTTTTTGGCTTTTTTTTTTAATTGCAGTATAGTTGATTTACATTATTATATTAGGTTTAGGTGTACAGTGTTGTGATTTAGTATTTTTACAGGTTATTGTTGATTGAGTTGTTACAAGATAATGGCTGTAATTCCTGTTCTATGGAATATATTCTTGTTGCTTATCTATTTTATGTATAGTAGTTTGTATCTCTTAATCCCATAGGCCTTTTGCTTGTTTTAAATAGCAGTAGTGGCTCTTACTATCCAAAATTGAATGATTTTAAGCAGCTGAATTTTCCTGGTTGAAAACAGTTTTTGTTTTTTTTTTAAAAACCTGTATTTTTCTATACCTTGGATGAAAATCTTTTGTGTATATATAGAACATATTTTGTAAAGAGAATATTTGAAACATAGCTTCTTTCTTAATAATTTTGCAGTTGTTATGAATGTGAATTAGTATGCTTTGTAATGCATAGTTATGCTCACTAGGTTTATTACATGTGGTAGTAATGACTAGCCTCTTTAACATTCATACCTTAAATCTTTACTGAACTCTTACCCTGCACTTGAGCTGAGTTGGATGCTTGACATTGATTATTTGCTTTTTTCCTAGCTCCCTACCCAGGATCTCAATAAGCTAAGTTCAGCTTTACCTCCATTTTGTACAGAGGAAGAAACTGAGATTCGCAGGGATTATATAACTTGCTCAAGGACACAAACTAGTACTGGAATCCAGGTCTATATGATGATAAAGACCACATGTTCTCTTAACCACTGTGCTTTACTATTTTCTCCCTAGATCAAAAAGAAACTTATTTCTGATCCTCAGGGAAGAACTACACAATAGGTACGGTTATCATTCCCTTTACCCAGATGCATTTCAGTAAGTTAAGTGATTTGGCCTATTATATGGTTTTAGATATCAGCAAGCCCCAGACATTTTACAAAAATTTTTTGTTTATTCAGACACTTCCCTGGTGGTCCAGTGGTTAAGAATTCATCTGCCAGTGCAGGAGACATTGGTTAGATCCCTGGTTTGGAAGGATTCCATATGCCACTGGGCAACTAAGCCCGTGAGCTACAGTTGCTGAGCCCACCTTTGTAGATAGACGTGCTTTGCAATAAGAGAAGCCACCATGATGTGAAGCCCAAGCACCACAGCTGGAGAGTCCCACCCCCAACCCCTGACCCGCAAAGCTAGAGAAAGTCTGCAGCAGTGAAGACCCAGTGTAGCCGAAAATAACGAAATTTAAAAAAAACTTGTTTATTCAATGACTTTCATTAAATAGATAAGAATAACCTTTAAAAAAAAAAACTTTTTATTATAAAATCATTTTAAATGAGTACTGAAAAGTTATAAAAATAGAACTCATTTACCCTTTACCCAGCTGCTCTTACTATTAACATGTTACAGTCATAGTACATTTACAAACTAAGAGATTGGCACTGATATAGCATTTTAAACTAAGCAAACAGACATTGGTCTCATTTCACCAATTTTTCACTGATAACGTTTTTCTGTTCCAAGATCTAGTTTGAGGATCTTACATTTGTTACATCTCCTAAGTTTCCTTGATTAATTTGAAGAATACTAGTAGAATGCCTTTCTGTTTGGAAGTTTGAATGATGTCATCTTATGATGTGTTGTTGTTAAGTTGCTCAGTCATGTCTGACTCTGCAGCCCCATGGACTGCAGTGTTCCAGGCTTCCCTGTCCTTCATCATCTCCTGGAGCTTGCTCAAACTCATGTCCATTGAGTTGGTGATGCCATTCAACCATCTCATCCTCTAATGTCCCCTTCTCTTTCTGCTGTCCATCTTTGTCAGCATTAGAGTCTTTTCCACTGAGTCTGCTCTTTGCATCTTATGATTAGATTGAGGCTGTTTATTTTTGGCAAAACTTTCATGAAAGTTAGGTTGTGTCTTTTTCTGCACATTATATCAAGGGTTGTATGATGTTGGTTTGTCTTAACTACTGTTAAACATGATCTCCTACTTAGGTAGTTTCTGGTGGGTTCTTCCACCATACAGCTATTTTCCCCTCCTTATTAATAACTTAGGACTCTGACACTATGCAGATACCCTCATTTTCCTCAAAATTGTGTCCACTAATACTAGCATCTTTTGGTGGCTCTTGCTGGCAACGATTATTACTCAGTGTTTATTAATGGTAGTCTTCTATTTTATTTCTTTTACATGTGTTAATTGAAATTTTTTATAGGGAAAAGCTATACTTTCTGCTTTACTTATTCAGTTTATGCCTGTGGACTCGTAATAAAGTGTGTAAATATATATATATGTGTGTGTGTATGTATATGTATAAATATTACCTGTCCACATGAAACACGTTAGCTTGGGGAAAGGGATATTGGTATATTTAGCTTGTAAAAAAGTGACAGTGTTAGTTGCAGTTGTTCAGTCATGTCCAACTCTGCGACCCCATGGACTGTAGACCTCCAGACTCCTCTGCTAATGGAATTCTCCAGGCAAGAATAATGGAGTGGCTAGCTATTCCCTTCTCCAAGGGATCTTCCTGACCCAAGGATTGAACCCTGGACTTGTGCATTACAGGCAGACTCTTTACTGTAGTGACCCCACAAGAGACTGAGCCAGACTTGCCTGCGAGTGTCCAGGAGTCTCCAGCTGAGGTATGGGTCAACAGAGGCCTGCCGCAGGGTCAGGGGCACTGAATACACCAGTACTGGGAGCTACGTAAGTCCTGGTGTGCTGGCATACGTGAACCGTGAACTTCCAGATGTTCAAGCTGGTTTTAGAAAAGGCAGAGGAAGCAGAGATCAAATTGCCAACATCTGCTGGATCATGGAAAAAGCAAGAGAGTTCCAGAAAAACATCTATTTCTGCTTTATTGACTATGCCAAAGCCTTTGACTGTGTAGATCACAGTAAACTGGAAAATCCTGAAAGAGATGGGAATACCAGACCACCTGACCTGCCTCTAGAGAAACCTGTATGCAGGTCAGGAAGCAACAGTTAGAACTGGACATGGAACAACAGACTGGTTCCAAATAGGAGAAGGAGTACGTCAAGGCTGTATATTGTCACCCTGCTTATTTAACTTATATGCAGAGTACATCATGAGAAACGCTGGGCTGAAAGAACCACAGGCTGGAATCAAGATTGCCGGGAGAAACATCAATAACCTCAGATATGCAGAGGACACCACTATTATGGCAGGAAGTGAAGAAGAACTAAAGAGCTTCTTGATGAAGGTAAAAGAGGACAGTGAAAAAATTGGCTTAAAACTCAACATTCAGAAAACTAGGATCATGGCATCCAGTCCCATCACTTCATATAGATGGGGAAGCAGTGGAAACAGTGGCTGACTTTATTTTCTTGGGATCTAAGTCACTGCAGATGGTGGCTGCAGCCATGAAATTAAAAGATGCTTGCTCCTTGGAAGAAAAGCTATGATCAACCTAGACAGCATATTAAAAAGCAGAGACATCCATCACTTTGCCGGGAAGGTCCATCTAGTCAAAGCTATGGTCTTTGCACTATAAAGAGATCTGATCGCTGAAGAATTGATGCTTTTGAACTGTGGTGTTGGAGGAGATTCTTGAGAGTCCCTTCGACTGCAAGGAGATCCAACCAATCCATCCTAAAGGAAATCGGTCCTGAATATTCATTGGAAGGACTGATGCTGAAGCTAAAGCTGTAATACTTTGACTATCTGATGCGAAGAACTGACTCATTTGAAAAGACCCTGATGCTGGGAAAGATTGAAGGCAGGAGGAGAAGGGGATGACAGAGGATGAGATGGTTGGATGGCGTCACCATCTAAATAGACTTGAGTTTGAGCAAGCTCTGGGAGTTGGTAATGGTCAGGGAAGCCTGACGTGCTACAGTCCTTGGGGTTGCAAAGAGTTGGACACGACTAAGCGACTGCACTGAACTGAACTGATAGCTCTTTCGTGTTAGGTCAGTTCAGTTTTGTGTTAGGTAGGTTCATATATACTTGGATATAGTATGAATGATAGGGCTATAATAATGTTGTGTATTTTGTTTCATAAAGATTGCATTTTTCTGTTAGGATTTCCTTGGAGATAGCTTTTAAAATACTATTTCCAAACCCCAGGATCAGTAGTTAGTGGCATAGCACCTGGAATAATTTCCTCCTTTAAAGGTATCACTGTCTTTTGATAGTTCTTAACACTTAAGAGGACTTCCTTTATTATTTTTCTCCTTTATTTTGCATTTAAGAGGCATTTAATATGAAGTATAGTTATTTATCAGCACTAGGCTCGTAAGTACTGATAAAGCAGTTCTGTACAGTTAAACTAAAGCTTGTAAAAACTAAGTGTTGGTATAATTTTTGGACATGTCACATATCCTGTTAATTTTTTGTTTGGTGGTGGTTTTAGTTTTTCTAAGCATGAAAAATAACATCTTAATTAAGATCTCTCTCTTTTTTTCTTATTTCTTAAGCTTCGTTTTTGTTTTTCATTCTGATTTTGAATTAATAGATGTTATATGCTGTCTCTGAGTAAATATTTAATTACATTCTTAATGTAATTAACTTATGATTTCATAATTACATTATGATTCTAACTTAAATCATCTGACTTAGCAGTGTTTAACTCATTTGCAGAAGAAATATATCCCCTTATCTTAATCAGTCAAGGTATCTTCTTTTAGTATTTTAACATATATTGATAACTTGCCAGACTTCTATGCATATATAGCTATTTTTTGATGCATTTATACTGTATGTATTCTATAACTTGCATCTTGACTTTGTTATGATATTATCTGGTTTCTGTACTCTCATTAAGAGATACTGGAATTCCAGAAGAAAACCAAAATGAAAGATACAATTAAAAGAATCAAAAGGACTATAGCCAAGTCTCTTATTTTTTAATAGATGTGAAGTGACCCACTATATTTATATAGTATAATTAAATTTTTAATGTTTTGATATTATATATTATTAATAATTTAGCACATTTTGTGTATTTTATGTTATTTCCTTAGATCAAGTCCTTAGAAATAAAATTACATGGTCAAAAGTTATGTACCTTTTAAAGACTTTTGATATGTTTCTGCCAAAATGCTTTCTATAAAGGGTATCAGCACCCAGCAGGCATGATCTATGTTTATTTGCTCATATGCTCCTCAGCAGTATTAGATCTTACCATTCTTTCAGGCTTTGCCAGACTGATTGGGAAGTAGTATTTGTTCTTCCACATTTCCTTATTAATGACCAGGCATTTTATATGTTAAGTGGCCATTTGAGTTTCTTCTTTTATTCATGTCTGGCTGTTGGGTTCTTTGCCTGTTGTGTTCTCTGTTTATCACACATATTCAGCATAGCCCAAAGTGATTTTTAAGGAGATTATGATGAGAATATGATATATGACTTTAATTTTATTTTATAATGAAAATCGGTCATAGTAACAGTGACATGATGGAGAAAACCATTTTTCTAATTTGTCTTTCTCTTTTAAAAGGTAATAAAAATAACTTAAAAGCAAATAAATAACCATAATACCATTATAAAGATAGCTGTTTGTATCCTAACTATCCTTGAGGTATATATCTTCCAGCAGAGCTAAATTTTCAAACAAAAATAAAGGGCTGTCCTTATCCTTGCCCCACCCAACCTCCAACTTCTATTATGAAAATTTTCAAACATACCAAAAAGCTAACTTTTAAAAGTGAATTTACACGTACCACATAGATTCTGTAATGAACACTAGTTCATTATGTATTTGTATATCTAATCATTTTTTATAAATTCATCTACTTTTTCCAGTACATTTAAAATTACAAACACCAGTTTAGTTTTACTCCTAAACACTTCAGCAGACACTTGATTAGAGTTCAATATGTATTTGTTTTCTTTTGAAATAGAATTTACATATAATGAAATTGACAAGTCATAAATGTACAGTTGAATACATTTTGACAGGTATACACACCTTTGTAACCCAAGGCCCTGGGAACACATAGTGTAAATGATATCATCACTTCAGAATATTCCCTCGTGTTCCTACCAGTTACTTCTCATCACTGCCCCATCATAGGTAACCATTCTCACATAAGTGGAATAATACAGTGTATACACTCTTATGTACTTCTTCTTTTCACTCAGGATGAATTTTCGACATTCACCAGTGTTGGTGCATCAGCAGTTTGTTCTTCTCTAGTATTGTATTGTAGGGCTGTAACAGTTTATTTATCAATCTCCTATGATGGATACCTGAGTTGTTTCTAGGTTTGTCTGTTTGTTTGTTTTTTTTATGAGGAGAGCTACTATAAACAGTCTTTTTATGGAGGACCATTCTTTTTGAAAGCGTAGATTCAACCGCTTTTACTTGTCTCATAATAGCTTCCATATTTACCTTTTCTGCATACCTGGACATAGGGTGGTATATTAAAAAGACATTGAGCTAGAAAATCCACCAGGAAATACTCTAATCTTCTTCTTTTTTTAATCAAAGTATAGTTGATTTACAGTTTTAGTTTCTGGTGTACAGCAGAATAATTCAGTTATATGTATAGTATGCGTTGTTTTTCATATTCTTTTCCACTAGATTATTATTAATACAAGATATTGAATATAGTTCTCTGTGCTATACAGTAGGGCCTTATCTTGGTATTTGTCTATTTTATATATAGTAGTTTGTATCTGCTAATCCCTAACTCCTAATTTATTTGTCTCACCCCTTTCCCCTTTTTTAATCGTAGATTTGTTTTCTGTCTGTGAGTCTGTTTCTGGTATTTTTAATTGAGTTCATTTGTATCATACTTTAGATCCCACATATATTGATATGCGATGTCATATGATACTCTGTCTGACTTACTTCATTTAGTATGATAACCTCTAGGTCCATCCATGTTGCTACAGATGGCATTATTTCTTTCTTTTTTATGGTGGGGTGGTATTCCTGTCTGTCTGTCTGTTACACGTTCATCTGTTGATGGACATTTATCTTGCATCCATGTCTTGACTATTCTAAACAGTGTTGCTCTGAACATTGGAGTGCATGTAATTTTTTTACATTTGCCTTAATGTAAGTTATTTATTTATTCTTATCCATAATATATATATTTTATTGAAGTAGAGTTGACTTACAATGTTTCAGGTGCAAAGCAAGGTGATTCAGTTATACATATACATATATATTATTTTTAAGATTATTTTCCATTATAGATTATTACAAGATACTGACTATAGTTACTTGTGCTATACAGGACACCTTTGATTTCTTGTTGCATACCTGTTTATTTTTTTAAATTATAAATCTAGCATTCTTTTCATATTAAGTCAAACAAGTGGAATCAAAATATTGCAAGGTTTTTAGTTAGGCAAAAATTGGTAAGTTTTCTAAAATATATATATTATACATGCTATTTGTATGTATGTATACAAAAACCTTTCTGCTACACTTGATAAGAAAGAATATCAAAGAAAGAAGAGATGGAGAAATTGGAAAATATAAAGTGAATGATATGGGAGCATTGAATATGAATAGCAAAAGGGAAACCAGCTAGGTAAAAGTAAAATATCATAATATAGTCCAGTTGTTTTCAAACATGGCTGCTCGTTAGAAGCGTATCTGGAGCTTTGGAAAAAATAAAACAGGCATTGGTATTTTTTTTTTTAATTCAAAGATAATTCTCATATGCATCTGGGTTTTAAAAAGGAATGACAGGCTTTTCTATTAAACAGTAGCTTTGGGTATTTAGAATTCTGTTATTTTTCTGTTGATCAATCATGATACAGTGGTATTGAGTGAGTGAGAGTTTCGTAAGCACATTAGTAATAGATGTTTATCAGTTTTCACAAGAAATAGCCAGACAAAAAAATAAAAGATAATTAGAATTGCCAGTCATAATGGGAACGTGATTAAACGAACATTATAAAATAATGACATGCAATTTGGGGGTTCCAGCAGAGTGATGTGCTAAGTGGAAGTGCATACATGTACTTATTTTCATCCACACAGCCAGTCTGTGTCTTTTAATTGGTACATTTAATCCATTTAAGATAATTATTGATTATGGTAATTATACACGTATGAGCCAACAAAGGTGGCACTAGTTGTAAAAACTCACCTGCCAGTGCAGGAGATGCAAGAGTCATGGGTTTGATCCCTGGGTCAGGAAGATCCCCTGAGAAGAGCATGGCACCCCACTCCAGTGTTCTTGCCTGGAGAATCCCACGGACAGAGGGGCATGATGGGCTACAGCCCATGGGGTCACAAAGAGTCTCCGACTCTGCCAACCCATGCCTCCGCAGGAGACCCTTCAGCACTACCAGGGGGTTTTGGTTCAGTCTCCTGTGGGGTCACTGCTCTTTTTCTCTGGGTCTTGGTGTGGGCAAGGTTTTGTTTGTGCCCTCCAAGACTGGAGTCTCTGTTTCCTCCAGTCCTGTGGAAGTCCTGTAGTCAAATCCCACTGGCCTTCAAGCTCATACTCCCTGGGCATTCCCAGTCCTTTTCCAGATCCCTAGGCTGCGAAGCCTGATGTGGAGTTGAGAACCTTCACGATAGTGGGAGAACTTGTTTGGTATTGTTGTTCCCCAGTTTGTACATCATCCACTGGCAGGTATGGGATTTGATTGTATCATGATTGCCCCCCTCCTACGGTCTCGCTGCAGCTTCTCCTTGGTCTTTGGATGTGGGGTACATTTTTTTGGTGGGTTCCAGTGTTCTCCTGCCGTCTGTGGGGTCGCACAGTCGGACACGACTGAAGTGACTTGGCAGCAGCAGCGGCGTTCTCCTGTCAGTGGTTCTTCAAAAGCTAGTTGTTATTTCGGTGTCCTTGCAGGAGGAGTACGTCCTGCTCCATCGTCTTTAACCAGAAGCCTGCATGTGTCTTTTTGGACCAGAGTTTTGTCTGGATTGCTAGATCATATAGTAGTTGTAGTTTTAGTTTTTTGAGGAACTCCATACTGTTCTCCATAGTGGCTGCACTAATTTATATTCCTGCTAACAGTGTAGGAGGGTTTTCTTTTCTCCACAACGTCTCCAACGTTTATTGTTGCTGGACCTTTGGATGGCCATTCTGACTGGTATAGGGTGATACCTCATTGTAGTTTTTTTTTTATTGTAAAGAATATTTTATTTAAAATTTTCTAATTTTAAGAAACTTGCTTTGCAACATTATTGGTTTCTGCCATACACGAATCAGCCGTGACTGTACATGTATCCCTTCCCTCCGGAGCCCCTCCGCTTGTCCCTTGCCGCCTCTCTCATCATCACAGAGCACCAGACTGGGCTCCCTGTGTTACAGAGCAGCTTCTCGCCAACCATCTGTTGTACACGTGGTAGTGCATGTATGTCAGTGCTGCTTTCTCCATTCGTCCCACTGTGTCCACAAGTCCGTTCTCTTCATCTGCATCTCCATTCCTTCCCTGCTAGTGGGTTCATCAATAGCAGTTTTCTAGATTCCATATATCTGTGTTAAAATATATTTGGTTTTCTCTTTCTGACATATTTCACTCTGTATAACAGGCTCTAGTTTCATCTGCCTCACTGGAACTGACACATTTATTCTTTTTCAAGGCTGAGTAATATTCTGTTGTATATATGTATCACATCTTCTTTATCCATTCTTGTGTGGATGGACATCTAGGTTGCTTCCATGTCCTGGCAGTTGTAAATAGTGTTGCAGTGAACATTGGGGTGCATATGTCTTTTAGAATTGCAGTTTTCTCAGGGTGTATGCCCAGTGGTGGGATTGCTGGGTCATATGGTAGGTTTATTCCTAGTTTTTTTTTTTTTTTTAAGCACTCTCCATGCTGTTCTTCATAATGGCTGTATCAGTTTACATTCCCACCAATAGTGCAGAAGGGTTTCCTTTTCTCCACATCCTCTCCAGCATTTATTGCAGATTTTTTGATAGTGGTCATTCTGACTGGTGTGAGGTGATAGCTCATTGTAGCTTTTGATTTGCACTTCTCTAATAATCTCTAGTAATTAGTAATGTTGAGCATCTTTTCATGCACCTGTTGTCCATTTGTGTGTCTTCTTTGGAGAAATGTCTGTTTTTGTCTTTTGCCTATTTTTTGATTAGGTTGTTTGTTTTTCATGAGCTATTTATATATTTTGGGAAATTAAGCCCTTTTTGGTCACATCATCTGCAAATAATTTCTCCCAGTTCATAGATTGTCTTTGTTTGGCTGATGGTTTCTTTAGCTGTGCAAAAGCTTGTTAGTTGGATTAGGTCTCATTGGTTTATTTTTTATTTTTATTTTTTGCTTTTATTTCTGTTGCTTTGAGAGACTGACCTAAGAAAACATTGGTATGATTTATGGCAGAGAATGTTCTGCTTATGTTTTCTTTTAGGAGTTTTATGGTGCCCCATCTTAATATTGGTGTTTGTTTTGTGTGGTCTTGGATTAATACTCTATTCACCTTCTCATCCCTAAAAGGTGGAGGGATTGGGGATAGGTTTTATCTTAAGTATCTCCCTGGAGTACTTTGAGGGTTTGGAAATACCTTTCATAGTCAGCTGCTAAAACTTTCATGAGCCTCTTGTTAGGGATTTGCTGTTTTTTTATACTCATCAAGTTTTAAGTATTTAGCCATTTTATATTTCTGGCTATAATTTGAAGCTAGTTAATTTTCACATGAATTATCATAATCTTCTTAGCTGTGTTTACCTTAAGACAAAGCTTCATCTTAAAACTTCTAAGTATGTCGTTATTTCTGTTTCTGTCTCTTTTGGTACCCTATAATCTTGATTGAGGGAGGGGTAAGATTTTAAAATTGTTTTCCTCTATTGTCTTTTTGGGGGCCAAAATTTGTTTTCTTAAAAATTAATGAAAATCTTTGAAATCATTTTATAATAACAATGATACAGAAGTTTCCATATTACAGATATAATCCAGCTGAAAAAGGATATACTAATATATATATAAGCTATTGTAAAATAAACTTTGGGGGGAACATATGAACATTAGGTGTTCAATGTAAATGAACATCTTATATTTCCAGGTGAGGAAATTACTGATTGCTAGCACATTATTTAATTGGGCCCATGAAATAATTACAGGATTGGGCTTGTTAGGCCATAAATGAGGATTAAGTACAATATTGAAGGCAGTATTTTAAATGCCATCTTATGGTGTAAATCTTTAAGTTGGGAAAGCAGTTTCTTTTTTATCTAATTTGCTGAAATTAGTTTCTCCAGAATTAATTTTCTCAGAGTAATTAGTGAGCCGGTCGTAGTACTGGATTATTTAACATTAGCTCTTTTGGTACTTTGTATATTGGTTCTGGGTTTTTCTTCTGGTATGTGTGTGTGTATTTAGTTACCTGTTTTATAGATAGTGGTGTATATTTGTCAAGAAGAAAAAGGAACCCTTCTACCTTGTTGGTGGGAATGTAAATTGGTACAGCCACTGTGGAGAACAGTATGGAGCTTCCCTAAAAGACCAAAAACAGAGCTCCCATAAGATCTTACCTATCTCACTCCTGAGCATATACCCAGAGAAAACCACAGTTTGAAAAGATCCCTGCACGCCAGTGTTCATTGAAGCACTGCCAGCACTAGCCAGAGCATTGTAATAGCCAGAGCAGCAATAGATGGAGCATTGTGATGGCAATAGCCAGGAAGCATCCTGGATGCTCATCGACACAGGAGTGGATAAAGATGTGCATCTATAACTGTTTTTCTCTGTGATCAATAAAAATTTTCCTGTTTCTTTCAGGGCTTGGGCCACTCGTTTCTCCCTTGTTAATTATGTGGTAGAGAAAAATGTGACATAGACATGATGAGATAGCAGCAGTGGACAGAAGAGTGTGATTATATGATCTGGATTGAAATGATAATAGTTTTTAAAATGTCATTCTCTAAGTAGGGTCTGGCAGGAAAACGATATAGAGACATACTTGAGCAACATGATTTGCAAAGATTTTGTAGGGATTACAGAGATTCCTAAAATATGTTTAAAAGGAAAAAGCTGTTTTGTATGCATACAAAAATTTAATTAGTAAGACCAAAAAAAGTTGGAGGAGAAAAAAAGTCCCATGTTTTAAGATAGCTGTCTCTGTAAATTAAATTATGCCAGTAATCGGTTGTGTATTCCAGATAACTGTATATTTTCTGAATTCCATATCTTGTCTGCCTCTTTTTTTTTTTTTTTTTTTTACTTAGTGCCACATTCTAGTTCTTTAATACTCATTTATTTGGAAACTTCTTTTTAGATCTGATCTAATCCATTTAACGCCATACCAATGTTAGCTTTCATAGGAATATAACTAACACCTGGATGCTCTGGCTGGAGCATCTGCTCCGTAACCTAAGGTGTTCTCGGGAGCAGCTTTTCCTTCCTCTCCCTGGCTGAGTCCTGACATATCCAGATCTGTTACTAAAACCTGTGTCATATGATGTTTTATAATGTGATTCATTAATCCAGTAAACATGTTTTGAGCCCTTGCCTTGTGCAGTTTCTAAACACTGAGAAAACATGAGTAAAATATCGTTTCTACTTTTTCAGAGCTGACAGTATAATGGAGGAAACAGATCAGTGTAAATAATTAGCAGAGAATGAAATGAGTGCTAATAGAAGTATGGATAAAGTGCTGTGGAAGCTCTGAGGATGTGCTTCATCATGCATAGTGTGGGCCAGAGGTAGCTTCTTCATGAAGAATAGTTTGAGTTTACTAGATAAATAGGGAGGACTTTGCTTGCAAAGAGAATGACATATATATGAGGGTGAGAAAGAAAATACCCTGGAGAAATGCACTTCTTTGAGGTATAGGGTTTTTGTTTCTTTTTAAAATTAAGACTGGAATATCAATACAAACTTCACCTTGCTAAGATATGGGGTTTAGACTTTTTTCCTAAGCTACTGAAATTATTGAAAGATTTTCAGCATTAGGGAGAAGGAAATGCCAACCCACTCCAGCATTCTTGCTTGGAAAATCCCATAGACAGAGAATCCTGGCAGGCTACAGTCTTTGGGGTCACAAAGAGTCAGACATGACTGCGTGACTAACACTTTAAACATTAGAATGATTAGATCATTTGAAAGATCACTTCAGCAGTAGTGGAGAATGATTTGAAGCAAACAGAATTGGAATGAGGGAGATCAGTTTAGGCAGGAGTTAAGCATCTGAAATATGGTGGCAGTGGAATTGGAGAGGAAGGAAGGAGTTTAAGACCCTTGACTGTAGTAGAATTCCCTTGACTGTGAGGAAGGACTCACTGGGACAAGTCAGTGATTACGTAGATTTCTAGCTTCAGCATCCAGGAAAATAAAGGTATTCTGACTGAGCAAATGCTGAGGAGGTGGAACTCTGTGATTGTACCAAGCAACAACAATTGCATGGGTTTCTTAAGACAGTTATAGAGGATGTTAAAGATAGGAAAATGGAAATATTTAACATACTTGGGATTATGCAGGTAGAACACCTTTGTTTTAGATTTATTAACTTTAAATGCCTTTTCATTTTATTTTTAATTGGAGGATAATTGCTTTACAATGTGTTGGTTTCTGCCATACAACAACATGAATTAGTCATCAGCATAGGTTCATTAACTTTTGATTTAGATACATGTTCAGTTTTCTTTGCTGATGAAGTCAAATTGTAATGAATTTTAAATTGTTCCATTTGAAATTTGTGAAATCATTTTAAAATTCTAATTATGAATTAATTAGAAATGAAAATGGTTGACTTTACATTGAAAACTAATGAAGAGAATTCTGTTTTGTGTGTCTTGAATCTAAAAAGCCATTAAATTGAGAATTACTTTCCTTTATCGAAACAGTTGTACGCAACATTTGAATTCATATTTTTCTCATTACTGATCTAAGAACAATAACGTAGGAAAAAGAAACGTGTGCATGACTCAGTGCAGAAGGTGCTCTGTTGCCTTAGTAGCACAGAACAAGCTGAAGAGAATATTGGTACACTTGATGAAAATGGTACACGGTAGAGCAGGTGGAAAGTGATCCTGGTGAAGCACAGACGAGCAACCAGGAGATGGCTACTGGCTCTGGCCTAAAGTTCTGTTTTTCTCTCTTGTACATATTGAAACATTAGTTTCTTTTAGCTAAAACATCATTTGACAATATGAGTTAGTATTTTTTTCATGGTGAAAAATGAGAAATTTATGAAGTTTAATTTTAGTACTTCCCCCTCCCTTTTTTTTTTTTTTTTTAGATCGTATAATGAAAAAAACAGAAGAGTCTGAATCACACCTGGAGTCTGAAATTAAAAGGAAAGTTGCACAGAAACGTCACAGTGGTACATATCAGTCTACCCCACCTTCTCCGTCTCCTGCTTCCAAAAAATGTTTAACTGATTTAGAGGTGGGTAGAGAAATTATTCTTTGCTGCTAATCAGTTGGTATTTTTATTAATACTATTTTTAGTACTTATTAAATTGTAGTGATCTTTTCAAATAGGACTGCAAGAGAACTAGAAAAGGTTACTTTGGCAAACATTTCTGCCTTCATTAGATCATTTTTCAGTTGTCACAAATCCAGAATATATATCTTTTTGAAAAGACGTATGAATACTTCCCTACACCATACTTCACATAATCGCTCTCAATCAGGATTTTTTAAAAATAAAATTCTCATGTATGACCAGAGTACAACTGTCAAAAATGTTTAACATGGATACAGAATTAACATCTAATGCACAAACTCCATTCACATTTTCTCTAACCATGTCCTTTATGGAAACAGGATCCAGTTCAGGATCATGTTACACTGAGTTGTGGTGATCTTCAGTCTTCTTTAATCTGGAATAATTCCTTGATGTTCCTTTGTCATTCGTAACCTTGATATTTGTAAGAAATATAGGCCGCTTATTTTGTACCTCACGTTGAATTGGTCTGCAGGTTCTTCATGATGTATGTATTTTTCAAGATTCCTCAGAGGTGATGCTATGATCTATTGCATCATATCAGGAGGTATATAATGTTGATTTTGACATTATTGCTGATACTCACTTTTATCTTGTTTAAGATGTACTCTTCTAGATTTTTCCAGGTGTTTTATTTTTAGTTTTTATTTTTTCTCTTTTTATTAATTTATTTTTCATTTCATATATAATATACATGTTTCAATGCCATTCTTCCAAATCATCCCACCCTCTCCCTCTCCCACAGAGTCCAAAAGACTGTTCTATACATCTGTGTCTCTTTTGCTGTCTCGTTTTCCAGGTATTTTAGTAGGTGTTTTTAATGGGTATTTCTGTGTACTCAGTTACTCATTACATGTCTGACTCTGTGACTCTATGGACTGTAGCCTGCCAGGCTTCTCAGTCCATGGAATTTTCCAGGCAGAAATATTGGAGCAAGTTGCCATTTCCTACTCTTTCCGACCCAAGGATCTAACAAATCTCCTGCGCTGGCAAGCAGATTCTTTACCACTGAGCCACCTGGGAGTTCCCTAGTGTTTCTATACTTATTTGTTAATAAGAATTTTTTCTTATCTCACATTTACCATAGTTTCTATTTTTATCAGCATGGAGACATAGATTCTTATTTTTCTCAGAAAGGTTATTCTCCACAGCTGAGCAATTTGAGCAGTTTGATGCTCAAATTGCCCTAGATTTGGCCCATGGAAAGTTCTTCAAGCTGGCTGTTTTCTTTTTGACGTATCCCCATCATTATTTGAGTACCTGCTTTCTGGTATAACCAGGTGGTCTAGATTTCTTTGTATTTCTCTGTATCAGCTCTGTAGTCATGCATTTCTCCAAGGAATCATTGTTTGTATAAGTGAAAGGAAGATATTTGGGCAGTAGTTGTGCTTGTTGCTACTGGGTGTCAAATTTGTAGGCCCTCTCAGCAGACTGAACTAGGAATATTTGTATATATATGTGTTAATATTTAGTATATATTAAAATTCATGAGTGTACATTAATAACTCCAATTCTAGTCCAACACCACAGTGTTTATTTTAGCCTTTTGTGCTTTGCATGTTTTTGTAACTCCCTTCTCTCACTGAGAAACCTCTCTGCCATTATCTCCAGTGTGTTTGCTCAGTTGAGTTTTCTGTGACCAGTTTTCTGGCACACAAGCCTAAGGTTGGCTTGGGCTCTGCTGTCGTCACCCACACTGCTTAGCCCTTTGCTGGACCCCTGGAAAGGAGGGGAAAAGAAGAAAGCTGCTTCCCCCACACACCATCCTTCCTTCCTTAGGCATGCCCGCTAAAAGCCTCAGAATTTTTTTTTAACATTGAAAATATATTTTCTTTCTTTTTACTCTTAACTTCTGTGCCACTTATTCTTTTCTTAGTGGAGATAACGAATGGATTGTAGCCATCCTCTATGTAATTTAAAATTTTTTAACAAGATGAGTGGTTTTTCTTACCATGTATAGTCTGTGAAATTTCACATTACATACTGCTTGTAAGAAAATGAAGTCTTTGGTATTTAATGAGATTATAACAGGTTAAGAATATTTAACAAAACATGAAATTGTCTCAGTGGTGTCTCATAAAAGACACGCTTATTCTTATTAAGTATACAGATTATTATTAATGTGTATAGACTGGCAGATAATATGTGATAATGAGATTTGGATTTATTTTAAAGTGTTCCATTGACCAAAGAGGGGGGAAATGACACTTTAATTAATCTTTGTTTTCTGAAGGAATTTATATTTAACTTAAAACTGTTAAGAAAATTTGCTCCTTTACTAAAAATAATTGAATAATGTTGAGATTCTAGTTTTTTGATCACTAGGTTGATAAAATTCTTAATCTCTAGTTTTTATCGTGAACAGCGTAATACCATGTTTCGTTAAGCTGATCTGCATTTTGTTCCTAATTGCTGCAAACAGTTCTAAGATACCTGTTTCTTAGCCTGTGGATGGCATATGATAATAGCTCATGATCTAGTTCCTTCTATATTTTAATATTAAAATTTTTAATAGTAGGGAAGTGCTTTTTCTGTTTCAGTATCAATTTTATAAAAGCAAATATGTGAAAGTATTGTTTTTCCATAGGGTTCTTTTTATTGAAATGTACCCTTTATTTTAGACACTAAAGCATTGGAGCCAGTCTGAACCCAGCTTGATGATATCCTTGATTCTTCTTAATAAAAGACAGAATTAGCTTACATAGAGCTGACTCCCACTGTGACAAATGAGGGTCTAGTTTTCACGTAAATGGATGTGTTTAAAACCTAGCTAGATGTGGAGATCTATGCTCATCATGAAAATGAGGGGGTTTAGATTTTTTTTTTTTAAGAGGTTTAGATATTTCATCATTGGGTAGTATGTAGGTAGGGACTGCTCCCTTTGTATCTAACCAGTTGTTCACATGAATTACATATGCATTCAAAATAGCATAATTGAATTCTTTATGTCTTGGCAGAGGGGAAAAAAAAAAGTACAATCTACATATGCCAAGCTGAAGTTCTACCTATTAAGTTTAATTTTGCCCTGGTTGGTTTTCATTCCGTTGTGTTATCTGGGTAACAAATTCCATCCCTTTTTGTTGTCTGGGGTAGACCCTCAAGAAGGTAACCTGGTATCTTAGAACAGCTTTGTCATGGTCAGTTGGGCAAAGTTAGCAATTTCTCTTTCAGTTTTTTTCATCTTTACAGCGAACAGGTAAGTCTAGAGCAGTGGTCTTTATAGGCCTTTTTTGTTTGTGTACATATTTTTGAGTCATAAATTTACCTAAAGTAAAAATGCATAGAACTTAAGCATTCAGTTTGGTGAATTTTGAAATGTAATTCTATATATTTAATCATATATAATTACCACCTATCTGTTGGTCCTGAAACTACGTGATGTCTTCTGTCACGTATAAGAATTTTAAATGACTATATTATCCTCTTATGTATTCTTAAGTTGACATTTAGCATTTTTCATCCTGAATTTAAAAGGTCACACAGGATGTAATAGTTGACACAGTTACCTTTTAAAATAGAATATTTAGATCAGTCTCCTCATATATGGATCTGGGGACATCCAAATTAATAATACACACTTGTTAATAGTATATAATTATTAAAGCCATATATTTTATACAAAGTTTGATGAATAGTTTGATGTAAAAGCAAAATTATTGGAGGTGCATCTTTTAATTACAGACTATTTTTTTCAATTATTTTATATGTCCATGGATGAATATTATGTTACATATTGAAACTGGATTCAGCATCTATTCATGTTTTCCTTCTTATAGATGTAAGTGCTGAAGAACCTTGTTCACATAAATAGGTACATGAGTATGGAAAGAGCTTTATTACAGTAATATCACCAAATACCTTGAACTCCTTCTACGTTATAGGCTTCAAAATCATATGATACTCTACTGTCAAAAAAACTTTTTTAATGGTATCATAATTGTAAGAGGCCTAGATTGGGCCTTCCTTGAACTATTTTTGTAGCGCTGATAATTTAGAAATAAATTACCTTGTAAAAGATTGTCTTAACCAGAACTTAGAATCAATTCATTTTTCCAGCATGTAACATTATCTTTCTGTTTGGTTTGGTGATTTTTATACCCTAGGGCCATGTACCATTTTAATATTTCAAATGGAAGTTGGATTTAGCATTCTTTTTTTTTTTTTAAAGTATGAGAACATTTGTGGCAGGTGATACTTTGACATAAGCATAATCAGACCAGTTTTTGGAAGGGTTATATGTATGACTTGAACATCTAAATATTGATTTACCTTAAGATTATTTATGCCCTGTATTCCTTAGAAAATCTTTATGTAGCCCTTGAGGAATATACATACTCTGATTTGAATACTACTGGACTAGATGGTTTCGAAAATTCCTTCCAGTGTTGTGATGCTAAATCCCAAGTAACATTCAGGATTTTGTGGTAGCCATAGTGATGGTGATGAGAAACAGGAGATTAATTTTGAGATTATTGTTGTCGTTCCATGATGTTGAAATAAAATGCCAGTCTTTTTTTTTTCCTTTCTTTCTTTTGGATTCTAAGGTTTCTAAACAGTGTGGATTTTGTCCAAAATGTGGGAAAGAAAAAGAAAATCAGACCAAATGCCAAAGTTGTGGTATTCATTTTTCTAAGGATTTGCAGAGAAACTGCAGACAAACTGTAACCTTGAATGACTCTGCTGGATTATCATTAAGAACATCAACTCACCAGAATTCTGGAGGACAGAAGTCACAAAACACAATATTACCAGCCAAGAAGTTTTATGGCAACAGTGTGGGAAAGATTCCAATTGATATTATTGTGAGTTGTGATGAGAGTGGACAGAATTATTTACATACTAATGGAAAAGTCATTCTATCTAGGGCAAAAGTAGCCAAAATCACAAACCTGAAAGAAAGGAAAACAAGCTTGTCAGACCTAAATGATCCAAGTAAGTATTTTAGTCTCTTTAGTATTGCTTATATGGGTCTAATATTTTTCACATATATTTCTAATGTGAGCATGAGCATATTTCTGAAGTGTAGTTTTAAAAGGTTTTTTTGTATCGTTATATGACATGCTTTTGCGGTAGATTATTAAAACTGCCCATGTAATTGAAAAATAATAGCTGACTTAGACTTTGTCCTTACCCTATCCATTTTAAGTAGTTTTTTTAAAAAAGAGCATAGATCTTGGCCCTAGTCTTAGGTCAGTTGCCAGTTAGGACCAACTTTCTAACTTTGACCCAGTTACTTTAATCTCTCTGATCTCTAAGTGGATATATTTCCTGCCTGATAGTGTTATTGAGGGAGTAAATTTAAAAATAACATGAAGTGCCTAGCATAGCTCAGTAAAGCATTTGACAAAGGACTCTGAAAATTCACTCCCTTACTACTGTTGTTCCTCCTCTAAATCCTTTTCCTGTCTTTAGTCACATGTACATATGTGTATGTATATGAAATACAGTCCTTTTTGTAATAAATAGCATAAAATTGGAAACAGTCATAGACTGATTAAATAAACTTTAGTGTAGGTAGCTGGAAAGGGGGGGAAACTTAATATTGTATAGAATGATTTTTAAGCTATTTTATCAAATGAATTAAAGCAAGGTGCAGATCAGAGTTTATAGTATGCTACTCTTTATTTGTGATGGGTAGGAGAATTTATATACCTTGTTGGTGGCTTGAATGCACAGAATTATCTCAAATTAATTTAAATTAAAATAATATTGTGGCTGTACATCCTTAATGTTTAAATAAAACTCCAGAGAAGTCCTAACTGGATTCAGTAATTTTATTAATAATAATATTGCTGTTTTTAAATACATATTGATAAAAACAAGCCAGCAATTATATTGCTGTCTCCAGAAACCAAGATGTTCAGTATTGGAGAAAAGGAATACAAAACCAAAATCAAAGAAGTAAAAATAACTAACTTTGAATTTGAATTGAAGATAATGCTGGAACTTATTATATATCAATATTTTCTATTGAATAGAAAGTATCTCTTAGCTTTACTCATGAAATATGCCTGGAAACAGTAAGCAAACCTTGTATAACAACTTTAGTTCCCATATCCCATATCTGTGTTTCTAATACCATTTACCACTAAAAATAATCAGAGCTCTTCAGAGAAATGGCTGACTCTAGGTCTGGAACACAAATGTGTGAGATAAATCTCAATCACTGAGTTGTATCAGGAAGCGTGGAAACAGTCACAAATAGCTAAGGTCATGTCAGAAGCACACAGCTAAAATGAAAAGGCTTCACTCCGTAACCAAGACTGAATCTGCTTGGGCCACAAAAGGAACCATAACTACTATGTATTGAAATATGTTAAATATATCACAGTTAGTTCATAATGATACCCGCCTACTCTCTCACAGAGAGAAAAGCTCCACCTTATAAAAGGGATAAAATCAAGAAGTTTTTCAACCTCAAAAATGTATCAAGTCCTATTTTAATTCAAAGTAAGAAACCTTAACCTTTACCAGTATATTAGCTTATTTTCCAAAAGAGCTTGATTTGTAAAGGAATTTCTGTATAATAGCTGTCAAGCCAACACTCTGTTATGATGTTATGAGGATGTCTGTATTGAATATGAATATTTTATGACACATTTTAGTGTTATACCAATGCAATATTAAATATGTTAATATCATTTGAATATTTCCTAATGGTGGGGTTGTTATGTAAAATTTTACCGTAAGATATAAGTAGAACTCTAAAACTCAATAGGCAATTACTGGGTATTATTCTGAGCCAGACTTCCATGCTGGAAACTCAGCTTGCTGAGATTTCCAGGATGAGGGGAACTGAAAGTTAGTAAGACTGAGTTAGTAAGTAAAAAAAACAGTGAATCTATGTGGTTTTGAGGTGCCTTAAGCAGTTTACTATGAATTAAAACCATAAAGCCTAATTTTGTTTCCCTACCCTCCAGAAAAATTAAAAACCATGTTTCTCAGTAATGTATATAGAAAAAAATTTTCTGTTTTAAGCTATTTATTACATGCTTATTGGTCCTGCTTATAAAAGTTTATATACTAACCAGTTTAGTTTGGTTTTTACAATCCTGTGAGGTAGTTACTAATGCAACGCTCTTCTATAAATGAGGCAATCTATGCTTAAGGCTTCTCATTGTTATGTACATATAGGCTGTTGGAGTTTAGATTTTTTTTTTTAATGATTTTTGTGGTTTCAAAGTCTTTTGTTTACTTTATCATTCTTAAATTTGTGTTCCTATTAAAATGATTTATTATTATGAAGCTTTTGTTCTGTCCTTGGTGGTCGAATAATAAAATGTACAGTGTCTCAAGTAGTGATAAGTTCTGTGTAAAAAGTGAAGCAGTTCTGGGAAATAGAGAGTGACAAGTGTCACAGTGAAGAAGCTTGCAGTTTTAGATCATAGAATTTTAGATAGGTAGGTGGAAAAGTTACTTGATAAAGACATTTTGAACACTGCCTAGAATGAGGTGAGAAAGAAGATAGCCTGATTTCTGTGGGAACAAGTTTGCAATGTAAATGCAAAGACCAGTATTAGTCTGCTTAGCTTGCCATAACAGAATAACACAGACTGAGTGGGCTTAAATTTATTGTCTTACAGTTCTGGATGCTGGAAGTCCAAGATTAAGGTGCCATCAGGATTGGTGTCAGGTGGAGGCCTCTCTTCCAGGCTTGCAGATAGCCACCTTCTTAATGTGTCTTTACATGCCCTTCCTTTTGTGCTCACAGAGAGGGAGAGAGATCTCTGGCATCTCTTTTTCCTGTGACACCAGTCCTATCAGATGAGGCTTCACCTTTAAGACCATGTAACCTTTATTATCTCTCTATATGCCCTGTTTCCACATATAGCCACTTTGGGGATTAGGGCTTCAGTATATGGATTTAAAAGGGACAGAATTTAGTTCAAAGCAGACTCTGATGCAGAATCTTAGGTATATACTTACATAGACTATATTCCATGTTTTGCAGAGAATTAAAGCAGTTATAAGAACAGCTCTTTTAACTATTATCGTCTTTGCATACTTTCTCCCTGTTTGCTTTGTAATTATGGTGACATTGAGTACAACCCTCATTTACCTTAAATTAATAAAACAAGAACTGTGTAGTACAGTTCTATCTGTTGCAGCATTGGAGCTTTAAAATAAGTTTCTGATAGAGCAAGATGTAGAAGTTTTAATGTTCCTTAAGCACAAAAAATGACTGTAGATTGAACACTAGGCTTACTGTTGAATATGTGCTTCTGTGTAGCTCTTCATAAACAATATAAGCAGTTATAAAGTTTTCTTAAGCTTTTATACATCAGGTACTATGCTAATAAATCCTTTGTACATTAAATCATTTGTTCCTAAGACTTTGTTGTCCCCTATATCACAGAGGAGAAACTGAGGCAAATGACTAGTAAGTGGCAAGACTCTTAACTTTCAAGTGTGTGTAAACTGACTTGAAAACTAGGGTCTTGAGCCTTCTAATCTGGCCTGTTACATTTTCTGTTAATAAAAATATCACTTCTGAAAAACATTTGAGACTGGATAGCAAAATTAAAAAGATGAATGGTGTGATGCTGGGGGTGATTCCTCTCTGGGACTTGTTATATGACTCATAAATAATAACTAAGCATTTATGTTTATGATATATGATAGGGAAAAACAATTGCTCTTACAAGTTTTTACATTCTTCAACACATGACTTTCTTTACCAGATAGTATTTTGGACACTGGAAATACAGCAGTAAATAAAAGCGATATTCTTGTTCTTTATACTTTATTTTACTGGGGAGAAACAAATGAGTAAGTGTACATCCACAGCAAAAGACAACAGAAATTTAAATTAGTCGATGTGAATAAGCAAGTACCTATGTGCTTACTTCAGATTGGGTAGTTAATCAAAAAGTGGTATTTAAACCAATTATTTGATGACAAAAGTGCAAAAGTGTTAGGAGAATTACAGTTAGATAGAAACAAGCTGGAGGAAAAAATGAAGTAGTATAAGAAAGTAGCCTGGGTCCAAATTGCATACTTCTATGAACCAGAGTAAGGAGTTTGGATTTTGACTCAAGTGCAGTATGCTGGCTCTGCAGAATTTGATAGAGAGATGAGTTTGAAAAGATTCACTAATAAGTACGTGGTATAAGAGCAAATTACCTTCATGTAATGTCTTACCCATGTTCATTTACTCAATAAGATTTACTGCATATTAGGCATTGGTCCAGTAATTGTGGCTCAGCTGGTAAAACATTCACCTGCAATGCAGGAGACCTGGGTTTGGTCCCTGGGTTGGGAAGATCCCCTAGAGAAGGGAAAGGCTACCTACTCCAATATTCTGGCCTAGAGAATGCCATGAACTGTATAGTCCATGGGGTCACAAAGAATCAGACACTACTGAGTGACTTTCACTTTCAGGCACTGGTTCAAGTTCTCTCAAAGACTAGTAATGATATTAGTGATTTCTTGTGTGAGATAAAAATTATTTGATCACATGCAGTCTTATAGACTTTTAAAATGCATGCTATTTTATGAATAATTTGTATGCAAATTCCCTTCATACCTAAGACTTTCTGGAACTCTGAAATAGACCTCATGATAAACATGTAAATGTTGTAACTTGTCTATGTTTCTGTGTGGGTGATTGTGGTGAGTTGTAGAATTAATTTTACATTTGTATGTTATATAAAAAAATGCCAGTTTAATTGCTCTACAAATTTAACTTTTCTTCAAATAGAATGGATTGTATCTTCATTTTTATTAACCTCAGATCAGGAGATCCAAAGCAGATTTGGTGTATTTCCAACTTTTGTCATGGACTTACATTTTTAACTGACAAGAATGAAATACCTGAAGTACTTAACACTTTCTTTATAGTCATTTTGTCCAGTGATGATGATGATGACGACGACGACAATGACAGGATTAACAGAAGAGAAAGCATCTCTCCTCAACCTGCTGATTCGGCATGTTCTTCCCCAGCTCCATCCACTGGAAAAGTAGAAGCAGCTCTAAACGAAAACACTTGTAGAATAGAGCATGAACTAAGAAGCATTCCAGCAGATTCAGAATTAACTACAGTTACATTGCCAAGAAAGGCGAGAATGAAAGACCAGGTGCTTTTCACATTTATTAACATTTATTCAGATTTCTTCTTTGATGTGTAAATATTTGGGGGGGAGGATAATTTGGTGGTATCAATAGAAAAAAATGAATTATTCATTAAGTAGAACTTAAAATAACACTGGGAAGATTATTGAATGAACATTAAAGCATACAGAAAAATATATTTTAAATAAAGGCTTAAAGTGTAAAAATTTGACAAAAAGAAACATCAACCTTTAGTAAGCAAAATATTAGTGTAAAGCGCATATATTTGTATAATCTAGTAGACAGTAAGAGATCATTTTAACTTGGGTATATTTTATTAATAGCATAATATGGTTATAGTATATTTTATGTTTTACTGTAAAATTTTAAAAATATTCAGATGACAAAAGAAATTCTGTCAATCAACAGTATGTCTAGAAAGGAGTATTTGTAATGCAGGTAAACTATGCTGATGTCTATAATAAACCAAGAACTTTTAAAAGTTAGAAGGAAAAAGAAAATTTAAAAAAGACAGGAATAGACCAAAAGAAGGGAAATTCAGATAATAAAACTTTATAGGAAAAGTACATATCAAAGAAGATAAAATATAACCATATACTTAACAAACTTTCACAATTGATGCAAAATCAGTTAACACATACATTGGCAAAAATCCAAGGTAAAAGGTACTTTCCTTATATGTTGATGAAAAGAAGGTAAGTTGTGGCCTTTTGGAAAAAGAGTAAAAGCATCTACTGAAATATTTAAAATGTATACTGAATGACCAAGTAATTCATTCCCTAGACTCAAAGGAATCTTTAACCTCCAGTGCTTTGATTATATATACGAATATAATTATTAGCAAACAATCATCTTAATGATTGATATAGAAATTAGGTAGGGACTTCCCTGGAGGTTCAGAGGTTAAAGCATCTGCCTGCAATGTGGGAGACCTGGGTTCGATCCCTGGGTTGGGAAGATCCCCTGGAGAAGGAAATGGCAACCCACTCCAGTATTCTTGCCTGGAGAATCCCTTGGAGGGAGGAGCCTGGTAGGCTACTCCACAGGGTCGCAAAAAGTCAGACACGACAGAAACTTCACTTTCACTTTCATAGAAATTACTGAAGAAACTATAGTATATATGTGCCGTGGACTATTACTCAGCCACTGTCAATGAAAATTGGAGCTGTATCAGTGGCTTAGGATTTTCTACATGGCACTGTTTAGTGAGAATACTGAGATGCAGAAATTATGTGCATATTTTCTTATTTTTGTAAAAAGAACCTAAAAAATAAATTTGTATGTTAAAAAGTTATATGTACATATGTCAGGAATTCGTACATATGTCAGGAATTCGGAAAGTTGTAGATTAAAATATGGAAACATACATATTTGATTGTTAAGATGGGATCAGTAAGAAATGAAAAACCAAAAGTAACTATAATAATAGAAAAAATATAGGTTGATAGTTTGGTGTAATCTTAGGAAATGCCTTTCCAAACATTTCAGCACAAGCAAAAGTAATAAATGAAGAGATGAATATATTTGTTTCAGTGGAAAGTACAATGCAGTGAACCAAAACACCATCCACAGAATTTAATAGGTAATGCAAATGGGGAAAAATAGTGAAATATGTGACAGAGGATAAGTTGGTCCTTTACATAGTTTTGATTTGTTAAAAATCAAAAATAGAAGCAACTATAGAAAAATGAATAAAGGATATAAATAAGAGGAGTTTTTTGTTTTTTGTTTTGTTTTTTTTTAGAGTAAGGTACAAAAAAAGACATATATTTTTAAGTGTTAGATTGCTGGAAATTACCTAACTTAACTATTGAGCTAAGTAAAATCTCATTTGAAGAAATAATTCTAAAACTAAAAAAAGTTTTAAACCTCTCTAATAGATATCTGTTAATAACCTGGGAAAATATTCATTTAAATCAAGATCTTGTTTTATTTTTTTTTTTGATGATAAGGATTTTGACATCTTTACTTTTAATTACATTTAATTTGAATATATACTTACAAAGACACTTTTATATTATGATTAATTTGCATTTGGGAATGATTGAAATCTTAATTCAATAGATCAAGTCATTTAATAGTTTTTAATATATAAGGAAGCATCATTTTATAATGTAAATAGCAATTTTCCTAAATTATCAGTTTTCTAAAGAGCTGCTAATTTAATCCAAATACAGCAACTACTACCACTGTTACTAGATAACTTTTATCCAGCCTTTTACCATTCATGAAACACCATGCTAAGCTACTTATATGCATTAGCTCATTTGAGTAAATACTGTTACATTTTAGTTTAGGAAACTAACATTTTCAGTTTAGAAGTTATTATTATAAGTTTTACAAGATCAGATCATTGAAAGGTAGTAAAACTGTTTTTTGAACCCAGGCTATCTGATTCCTAAAGGACCATTTCTCTGCTTAGCTGTTACTGGAGTTTCACCGAATAACTAGGTAAAGTGGAACAGGAAGAGTTTACCGTTACTCTTATAAAATCAATAAATGCTTACTCATGTAGCACTGCTGAAGTAAAATCAATTTTATGTTTTGATAGTTACATTTCTTCTGTTGGGTCATCTTTGCTATGTCTACTTAGTTTGCCGTCTTGTTTTAATAACTTACTAAGTGAAAATGTTTTTTCTTTTTCAGTTTGGTAATTCTATTATCACCACACCTCTAAAACGTCGCAAAGTGATTTCTCAAGAAACTTTAGTTGATCCTGTATCTTTAAGCTGCCAAAGTTCCTCTGATACTGTAGTTTTAAACTGTCGAAGTATACGAGTAGGGACACTCTTCCGACTATTAATAGAACCTGTAATTGTAAGTACATACTATGCTCTTTACTACCAATTATAAGATTCAGAATTTAATATATAATCTTTTAAAATTTATAAGTTAAAATATTTACTAGAACATTGCAATTATTTCACGATTTCAAATTGCTTTAAGAATATGGACAATTATAAATAGCTACTCACCATAAAAATTAGTGGGTAAAAACTTGATCATATGTATTCTGTTAAAAATTTTTTTTAAATTATAATATTCAAAGTAGTACATAATCATTATAGGAAAATGTTTATTCTCACTGAATTGGAATTCACTCCAGTGTGTTACCGTTTTATTCTCATGTCAGCCCAGTGCATGAAAACAGTATTTTGAGGAACTTTATGAGAAAAAGAAGAATTGAAAAGCTTTGGGGTCTGCATAAAAATGTCTTGTGACATAGTGACTCCTAGAAATAGATTATTGGACTTTGGTGGCCGCCCAAGAGGCATTGTGCTTTTGAACTAGTTCAGTGTCCAGAGAAGCCAAAGAGCTTTCTTTCGTCCCTTTATCTTACTATCATACCTGTCTCATTGTTATTCTGCTACCACCAGTCCAATTCAAATGTATATTTTCTGTTTAAGATTGTAGCATAATCTCCTTAATCTGCCTTCTAAGTCATATTTTGTTTTCTTTCTGATGTATCCTATGCATTGTTGGTAGGTTAATCTTCCAATAGCACTGTACTTACAAGGCTGCTTAACTCGGGTGTCCTTAATTCTGTGTTTCCAACTATTTTTTAATGAATAGAGGCTGGCGTCATTCTCGGTATTACAAAGATCAGATGGACAAATGCAGTACATGAATCAGTTTTTCTGCCTTCTATAGGCAGAGTCCAAACAGCATGTCATTTAGGGTCTCTGTAGCAAAATCTTCCCCCAAAATCTATGATTGTTACTAATTTATCTTATTTTTTAGTTTTGTTTAGATTTTATCAAGATACAGCTAGAAGGTAAGCTGTTGTATGTCCTACTGCTCACTAAAGCTTTGTTTACCTAAAACACTTTACTGGAATAAAAAACGTTATTTTTAAAATTCACTAAGATAATTAGTTATTATATGCGTTGTAACAAAGGGCATTATACCTTAAGAGTGGAAATTTCATACTATAACATCACAGAAGCTATGTTTAAGTTTTTAAGTATTCTTCATTAGAATTCTCTTTCCATATGGGAAAAAATGTATTTAGATACTTCTTTAAGATCAAAGATTTTTCTTCATTTTCCCACTAAAGTTACCATGTACAAAATATAATAAATATGTGGGGGCTTCCCTGATGGCTCAGATAGTAAAGAATCTGCCTGCAATGCAGGAGACCCAGGTTTGATCCCTGAGTCAAAAACATCCCTTGGAGAAGGGAATGGCTACCCACTCCGCTATTCTTGCCTGGAAAATCCTTGGACAGGTTAGTGTGGCAGGCTATAGTCCATGGCGTTTTGGAGTCGGACACAATTGAGCAACTAACACTCTCACTTTCAGTTTTTCATAATAAATGTGTACTTTAAAATTGTAATTCCCTAGTTTCCACCATTCATGATTTTGCCCTCTTAAGAACTGATTCCTTTTCCATTTCCATTTGTTTTTCTCCAGAACCAGAAAATGATCCTGTAGGGATTACTTTAAATACCTCTGATCTAACAAAATGTGAATGGTGTAGTGTCCGAAAATTACCAGTAGTGTTTCTTCAGACTAAACCGGCAGTTTATCAGAAGCTGAGCATGCAACTGCAGATGAACATGGAGGATAAAGTTTGGAATGACTGTAAAGGAGTAAATAAATTAACAAGTAAGTTATGTAGAGCAAATTTACAATACATTGGTTAGCAGACTGTGAGTTGATATTGATAAGATACCTTAGATATATTTGTATTACCTACACTCTTGATAATGACATAAGATATTACTTCCCTCATTTTATAGAAGAGGAAAAGTCCATAGAAAATGGAAGTTCTGAAGATAAAACCCAGGTTTAGCCATTTGGAAAGTTTTCAAAACGGGTTGAAACCCCAAAATATACATAGTGTTTATTTAACACTGTATAATCTGAGTAAAATGAGGTGTTTTGTTTTAATGTACTGATAGAAGTTGTAACTGTAAATCAGCCATCAAGTTGGAATCTTTAAAACTTAGCCTGAATAGAAAGTTTGAAAGTTCATTAACAGGTCTTCATTTTCTACAATAAATCAGTGTGGTTCTCCAGTTGGTTTGTTTACCTTCCCCCAAACATTTGTGGCATAGCGTGGCTAGCTGTGTTCTCCTCACTAATTGCTCCTTCAGCTTAATGATAAGTAAATGATAGATAACTATGAAAGCTCCAAGAGTTGGCACATTAGTGAATATCGGTTTTTACAGTTAAATCTGGAGTTACTGCCAATTTACATGGCAGTTTCTTATGTGTTTGACAGCAGTATTGACTGATTGATTCTATGTTTAAAACTCAATATATTTGGATCCTATTAGGCGAAATAAATTAGTTACATCTATGAATAGATTCATTCTAGAGCTACTGCTAGGGTAATGTGTTCTGGTTCCTTTCTCTTAATTAACTTAAGTGACATTGTTAGATGACGGTATTATTGGTCCTTATTTTAGTATTTATTACATATCCACTGTATGCCAAACACTGTTTTGAACATTTATATCAGGATTTCTGGTGATGTTCTTGGAAATAATTAGTTAACTTTTTATTTTAGTATCTGTTTACCCATTTTTTTCTTTTAGACTTATTAATTATATTGATTTCTTTTCAGATTTGGAAGAACAATACATAATTCTAATTTTTCAAAATGGCCTTGATCCTCAGGCAAATATGCTATTTGAAAATATTATTACTGACATTGGTATAAAGAATAATGTGTCAGATTTTTTTGCGAAAATTCCCTTTGATGAAGCCAATAGCAGACTTGTTGCCTGTACAAGAACCTATGAAGAGAGCATCAAAGGAAGTTGCGTGCAAAAAGAAAACAAAATTAAAAATGTAATTATTTTTTAAATGGTAACTTTAAAGGGAAATGTGTTTCATTATCATATTGCTTGTTTGGAGTTAGCTCTTTTTATTTCCATTTCAGAATTATTTGCTTTTATATGTAATTTGTAAACTATATGGTGTCAAAATATTAACGGTGGTGGGTGATTTGTGACACAAATAGTATTTGGTACAAGTCTCAGAAGTATTTTAGTTTCTTTCCACATTCTGTTCTTGTCTTTACTTTTTGTCTCCTTTTCTTTTTCTCTCGTCCCTTTTTCTTCCCCCACCTCCACCCCCCCTCAGCATACATATACACGCAGTGCTACATTCAAAGTGACTGGTATTCTAGTTCTTAAATTTGCTAGAGATTCCTATTGGTGACATTGGCTTCAGTACAAATAAAGGCATTTTGGTTCCTGATGTATTGTAGTTTTATGTGTAACATGTGCATACACGGTTGAAAACTTGGAAAGGAAAAATATAAACCTTTTGATTCTGACTCTCACCAATTCTAGAATAACTGATTCTAGAATAATTGATCATGTAGTAAGTAACTCTGAAGCCAGCTGAATCAAAGGCCACAATACTGCTGTAACATACAATGTAAGTTAATCAATAAAAATACAACTTAAATACTCGAAATTTGTCTCCTACGACAGCAACTGGAGTTTGCTGACAATTTATTAAAAATGCTTGAATGTTGCAGCCTGCCTACAAATTTGGAAATAGGGCTATCCAAGGCATAATACTGGTGAAGTTGAGCAAGACTTCACCAGAAAAGAACTATCCACACAGTTAGTGGGTTGAAGAAAAGAACAGGAGGAGGAAGGGGAACCATTCCCCTTCTTTTGCAGAATTGGCTACAGGAAATAATTCCAGAGGAAGAAAAGAGCAGCTGGAGCCATAAGGCAGCTGTGATGGACTCAGATTTCAATGGAAGGCTCTTTCTTTAAGGACTTCTTGATTCTGGAGAACTGAAGCTCAATGGACTGTGTTCCCTGAGCCTCTGCTCCCATATTCCATGGATTTCCTAGGCACTGAACTTAGGTAGGCCTCCACTTGTAGAAGAAAAAACCACTATCTGTTCTTTGGATTTTACTAACATAATCTAATTTAATATGGATGATAGAGATCTTAGACAAGATATCAGAAAACCAGTTACAAAAATTGGAAGTATTGTTCTAGAAGCTACAGATAAAAAAGAAAGTGGACCCTAGTTTTGCCTGTTTTTTATTTTTAATCCTTTTTAATTAAAAAGCATTCTTGCCTTTATCTTCCTGTTGAAATTTTTTCAAATTGATTTTGTGAACTGGTAATTTAATTTTCCTTACCAGGTGGCCCTTGAATCTAAAATACAACTTAAAAACAAACAAGAATTCCAATTTTTTGATGATGAGGAAGAAACTGGAGAGAGCCATACCATCTTCATGGGTCCTGTAGAAAAGTGAGAGAATTCCTTTACATTTGCAACACTTAAATTTCTTCTCTGTTTTATTACATTTCAGTGTTATACAGACCTATTTTTGTTTTGTTTGCTTATTTTTTAAAATTTTGTTACAGATTGATAGTATATCCACCACCTCCAGCTAAGGGAGGCATCTCCGTTACTAATGAGGACCTGCATTGTCTAAGTGAAGGAGAATTTTTAAATGATGTTATTATAGACTTTTATTTGAAGTAAGTTAATTTTCTCCTAGCCTTTTAGCAAATTTTTAACACATCATAATGTATGTTTGTTTTCTAGAGTCAGAATTGTATTTTGAATTCCATCAATGCCACTCACTGTGTGACATTTGGAAAGTAATGTCTCTGTGTGTTTCTTCATTTTGAAAATGAGAATAATAGGAATGCAAGGGATTTCTGTGTATCAATTTTATACCCTGTGACTTTACTGCATTCATTGATTAGCTTTAGTAATTTCTGATGCCATCTTTAGGCTTTTCTGTGTAGAGGATCATGGCATCTGCAGTGAGGGTTTTACTTCTCCTTTTCCAATCTGGATTCCTTTTATTTCTATTTCTTATCTAATTGCTGTGGCTAGAACTTCCAAAACTATGATGAATGATAGTGCTGGAGATGGTGTGGAGAAAAGGGAACCCTCTTACACTGTTAGTGGGATTGCAAACTGGTACAGCCACTATGGAGAAGAAGGTGGAGGTTCCTTAAAAAACTGGGTATAGAACTGCCATACGACCCAGCAGTCCCAGTGCTGGGCATATACCCTGAAGAAACCGGAATTGAAACAGACACTGTGCTTTCATTGTCAGACCCAGTGTTCATTGCAGCACTATTTACAATAGCTAGGACACAGAAGCAACCTAGATGTCCATCAGCAGATGAATGGATAAAGAAGTTGTGGTACATATACACCATGGAATATTACTCAGCTATAAGAAGGAATGCATTTGAGTCAGTTCTAATGAAGTGGATGAACCTAGAGCCTATTATACAGAGTGAAGTAAGTCAGAAGGAGAAAACCAAATACTGTATATTTAATGCATATATATGGAGTCTGATTAATCTACCTGCAGGGCAGAAAGAGATGAATACTGTGTATTAACGCATATATATGGAACTTAGAAAGATGGTACCAGTGGATGATTCTACATGCAGGGCAGCAAAGGAGACACAGATGTAAAGAACAGACATTTGGACTCAGTGGGAAAAGGAGAGGGTGGAGTGATTTGAGAGAATAGCATTAAAACATATACATTACCCTGTGTAAAAAAGATGTCCAGCATGAGTTTGATGCATGAAGCAGGGCACCCAAAGCTGGTGTTCTGTCACAACCTAGAGGGATAGGGTGGGGAGGAATGTGCGAGGGAGGTTCAGGATGTGTGGGAAACATGTATACCTATGGCAAATTCATGTTGATGTGTGGCAGAAACCATCACAATATTGTAATTATCCTCAAAATAAATGAATTTTTTAAATGGGAATAATATCTAAAAGAATCTAGAAAAAATATCACTTGCAAAGTGATCATAAATAGTAGCTTGTTACATTGTTACTGTTAAGAGTGTTTGGGGCTTCCTTGATGGCTCAGATGGTAAAGAATCTGCCTGAGTGCAGGAGACCCGGGTACGATCCCTGAGTCCTCAAGATCCCCTGATGAAGGAAATGGCAGCCCACTCCAGTATTCTTGCCTGGAAGATTCCATGGACCAAGGAGCCTGATGGGCTGCGGTCCATGGGGTCTCAAAGAGAGATGACTGAATTACTGAGCGCACATACACACTGTATTAGAAGTTTATGATTTTATAGGGAATACAAATATGGGATTAAAGTATTGACAGAAGCATTAGCATGGTGCAAATATAGCAGAAAAAGCAGCATTCTCTTTGGGGGTTGAGAAATGAAGAATCAAGAAGCTTTCCTTGAAGGGCCTACATCATGATCTGGAATACACATATATAACATGTATGTGTAGTGTGTTTATGTATAAACTGTATGTGTTTACTGCTTTGTGATATAAAATGAATGTGTGTATGAAACAAAACAACATCAGTGTATCTAGTGCTCTCCAATATATTTTGTTTATTCAAATGTATAATATATATATTTTTTAAACTGGTTGTTAAAAGCCACTGGATTGATTTTTATAGCCTATGATTGCAGCCCATACTTTGGGAAAAGACAGCATTATTATTCACAATGAAAGATTTTGATCAGAAAAGTGACATGTAATTGTTTCCTTAAGGTCATTTTGACAAGCAGGTTTATTGTGAATGTCTAGATGAGAGATGATTTAAGCAAATTTAACTAAGGTGATATAAGAAGCCTAGTTAAGGCATTTTAGTTGCAGTGAAGAAAAAATAATGAAATGTTTTAAGAGGTAGAGTTGTTTAGCAGAAGTCCTGGACTGATCGACTGCATATTAAGAAGATAAATAAATAGATGTCAAATAACTCCTGGTTTTCTTACTAGTAAGATGTCCAAATGATTTTGCCACTAACCGAACTGTGATATGACAAAAGGGACAATGTCAGTAAACAATTGTATATATGGTTATAGAGGTCAGTTGAGTTCTGACCTAGAGACACATAGAGATAGAAGGCTTTACAGATAGTAGTTTAATTAGGAGAATGGATGAAATTGCACAGTGAGGAATGTAGAATGAGAAAAAGAGCTATAAGGACAAACCCAGCAGAGTAGATTTTAAAAGAGAGCGAGTAAGGAGACAATAGATTCTGAAGGTATTTGACAGGTAAGAATTTTAAAATAAAGATTTGCTGGCAAGAGAAACTGTCCTAGATTTTAAATGCCTAACTTTGCATATGTAGATTCTTTTGAAACCTCACCCATATTCAAGGACAAATTCAAAGTTCTTGATAACTAAATTAAAGGATATTATTTCATAAAAATACCCAACAAAGCATATGAAAAGATCTTCAATGTTATTAATCATCAGAGAAATGAACATCAAAACCACAGTGAGATCTCACCTCATACCCATTAAGTAGGATGGCTGCTTTATTAAAAAAAAAAAAAAAATCCCCAAAATAACAAGTGTACAAAAGAATGTGAACAAATTCCAGCCCTCGTACACAGCTGGTTGGAGTATAAGATCGAACAGCCTTTGCAGAAGACAGTGTTGTGGTTCCTCAAGAAATGAAAAATCGAACTGCCATTTGATCCAGCAACCCTACTTCTGGATATACAAAAGAATTGAAAGTAGAGCTATTTTAGAGATATTTGCATACCCATGTTCATAGTAGCACTATTCATAATAGCTAAAAAGTGGAAGCAACACATGTCCATTGATGGATGAGGTTATACATATATATAATGGAGAATTATTCACCCTTAAAAGGAAAGAAACCCATCACGTGCTACAACATGGATGAACCTGAACACATTATACAGTGTGAAATGAGACAGTCACAAAAAGACAAACACTGTATGAATCCACTTACATGAGGAACTGAAGTAGTCAAATTCATAGAAAAGCAAAGAACTGATTCCCGAGGGCTGCAGAGCAAGGGAAAAGGGAGTTACTGTTTAATGGATATAGAGTTTTGGTTTTGCAAAATAAAGTTTTGGAGATCTGTTTCACACAGTATGAATATACTTAACATTATTGAATTGTACACTTAAAAATGGTTAAGATTGTAAACTGTTCTGCATTTTTTCCATAAGTTTTCAAGAGATGTTGTCTTAATACTAGTGTATACCACCTTAAGAAACCAAGCAACTGCAAAATCTTAAGCAATTGTGTAGAACAGTGCTGCTGTTATTGGATAAAGTGTTCTATGAATGTCAGCTAGGTCAAGTTGTTTGACAGTTACTATTCATATCATCTTTGTCCTTAGTGATTTTATACCTGCTTGTTCTCTCAATTCCTGAGAAAGTCATTAATCTCCAACTATAATTATTGACTTGTCTATTTCTCCTTAATGTATTGTGAAGCTCTTTTGTTAGCTACATGCATGTTAATGTCTTCTTGGAGAATCAAGCCCCTTATCATTATATAATATTCCTTTTTATTCTTGATAATCTCCTTGTTTTTAATCCTACTTTGTTCAAAATTAATATAGCTACTACAGCTTTTTTTTGGTTCATGTTTGCGTGATGTATGTTTCTTCATCCTTTTAACCTATTTAAGTCTTTATGTTTAAAAAATTCTTTCTGAAAGCATATAGATGTATCTAAAAAATAAGTTCCTATATTTTTTTACATTTTAGTTTATTGTATTGTATACTAAATAGTCTATACTTTTTAGAGTAGAGATTTTATAGTTATTTTTTTGAAATTAGTTTCAGTAGGCCTCTTGACATCATATAGTTAAACTTTAAAGCAAATTTTATACAGTGAACTTACATTATCTACAAGTTCTGCCTTTTCTCATGCAAATCACTGTTCCAAATAATCTAACAAAATGCATGATTTTAAAAACTCCGTTTATATTTCTCTCATGATTTTTAGAAGCAAGTTAAAAAGACGAAACTTTTTCAAATTTCACTATTGAAATAAGTAATTCAGTTGCCACCAGAGCTGCTCATTCTTTTCCATTTCTAACTCTACAAGTTAAAAGCAAACCTTTAAACAGTTTGCCATACTTATAAAAGGTAGAAGGGCATTGAATCTAGAGAATGTTATTAAAATACAGAGGGAAAGATCTTTTAACTTCATCCTGTAATTAAATTTCATAATTAAATTATTAGATTGTCCTCCTTATAACAGGTGCATTAGTTTTAATATTTAAGTGATTTATACATGGAAAGAAAGAAATTTCAAAGTGAAAGAAATTCCTGGGGGTTTTTTGTGTGATAAACTTGGATTTCCCTTTAATTCTAGAATAAGAAACAGCTATTCAAGTTAAAATTAATAATAATTAATAATTCTAATACATGTACATGAAAAACCCAGAACTGTATATCGTCACAGAAATGTTAATACTTATGGATGTATATCAGGTTAGAGAGACAGAACTAGTTACTTTAAAAGGCTTTTTGAAGTTTTGTTTTTTCACTTTTATGTCTTTAATTCCTCTAGGATTTGTTTTTATGCATGGTATCAGAAAGAGACCTAATTTCATATTTTTCAATGTGGACAAATAATTGCCCTGGTATTCTTTGTGAAGCAGTTCATTCTCTCCCCACCAGTGTGAAACCCTGCCTCTGCCATATACTGAGATAACAGTGGAAACATCTGTTTTCAGGACTCTGTAGTCTGTTCCATTGGCCGTGTACCTATCCCTGCATCAGTACCACACTGCCATGGTTACTATCTTTATTCTTGTTATCTAAAAAGGCCATATTCTTCACAAATGTTTTGGATATGCTTGACCTTTTTAATTCTTTCAGATAAATTTTATTATCAGCCCATCAAATACAATTTTTAAAATTCTTTTGAGATTTTGATTGTGATTACACTGAATCAGTTAACCTCAACTGGAGGCAGCTTTGGCCCCAGGGGATGTTTGACAATGTCTGTGGACATTTTTGATTCTCACAAAAGGAAAGGATTAATCTAATAGCATCTAGTGGGTAGAGTCCAGAGATAACGCTAAACACACTACACTGCACAGGACAATGCCAGCAACAAAGAATTATCTGGCTTAAAATGTCAATGGTGCCAAGCTTGAGGAGCCCGCCACTAAATTTATGCAATTTGGGGATGACTGATACTTATATTTTTGAGTATTTCAGTAAAAATATTTTCTGATCTTATAGCCAGCCTTCATAATAAAACATTTCTAATATGTCTGTAGATCTTTCTTAAGTTTTCTGTATGAAAATCCTTTCACCTTTAAATAAATTAATTTTGTACGTTTACAAAAATAAAGCATGCTTTATTTAGTACACAAACAGACTAAAGTATAGTCTGTTTTCTTAAGTCACCAAATCCCATTGTTCATTCAGTTCACTTTACAAAGGAGCCATTGTCATTTGTTTTGGTAAAGCAGCGTCGTTCACCCATTATGGTTACAGTCTGTAAGTTCAAGTCTAATTGACTACATGCTTCCCTGGTGTCTCAGAGGTTAAAGTGCCTGCCTCCAATGCGGGAGACCTAGGGATCTGACATCCCTGGGTCGGGAAGATCCCCTGGAGAAGGAAATGGTAACCCACTCCAGTATTCTTGCCTGGAAAATCCCATGGACGGAGAAGCCTGATAGGCTACAGTCCATGGAGTCGCAAAGAGTCGGACACGACTGAGCGACTTCACTTCACTTCACTTCTGTTTTGAATATAAGATGTAGAATTCAGCAGTTGATTTAAACTGTGTCATGAGCTGATTCACTGTCATATCTTTTTTGGGGGCACACTGAGTTGCCCTAAAGCAAGAAATCTGTAACTTATGTCCTTTTTGAGCTTTAGAATTATTGAATATTATGACTAAAGTGACAGGTCTCAAAGGTGTGCCCTGTGGGTACTTCCTGTTTCTGTGCAAGATTTCGCAAGGTTTTCATATGAGCCTCATTTTAATAAGATAAATGTAGCCATAAGCTTGACTTTGCATACCTCCTTTGAGGGAGTTTAGGACATACACAATTAAATTTAATGTATTACAATTTATCTTTGTAATTTAAAGGACCATGTCTATTTAATATAGACCTACCTTCAGGGAAAAAACAACTAAAGCAAGGAAAAATTAGAGCTGATATAAGATCGCTTTAAAGATTAGTCATTGTTACAACCTCACTACTGTACAGGTTCTTTCTGTTTCATTTCTGTTTTTATAAAAAGTAGTCTGTGGCTAGGTCATCATGGTTTATTAAGTGTTTAAAACAAAATAATACAAAGATAGCTTTATTAAGATATAGTGCATATACCATACAGATCATGCATTTCAGCTGTATAATTCCAGTGGTTTTTAGTGTGTTCAGTTTTGAAGCCACCACCATAATTAATACTAGAACATTTTCATCCCTCACAGAATTCAGTACCCATTAGGAGTGACTACCCATTTCCCTCGAACCTTACTCGCAGCTCTGGCAACCACCAGTCTCCTCACTGTGTCTATGGATTTGCATATTCTGAACATTTCATATACATGGAATCATACAATATGTGCTTTTCTATGGCTAGCTTCTTTCACTTAGCATAACATTTTCAAGGTTCTTTTTATGAAACTACGTGCACCAACTTCGTCTCCCTTTATTGCTGTGTAATTTTCCATTGTATCCGTACACCACATTTTCCATTCATCGACTGATGAGCATTTCCAGCATTTCTGTTGGTTTGCTTTGATAAAGTTTATGTGAATGTTCATAAATGGGCCCTTGTTTAAAAAGATTAGATCTTTGAAGTTCTAGTTTTACTCTCAAATATCATGTTTTATTACTTACAAATAATCTGATAGTAATCATTGTCTAGAATATGAAATTTTGTTTATAAAGTCTTTCAGTTTAAAGGCATGGAGATTGGTGGTGAATAGGTATTTGATCGCTCTGTTTTTAGTACACAAACTTAAGTTGACTGTTTGGAATTGCTTCTTATAAAACAGGTATTTGGTGCTTGAAAAATTGAAGAAAGAAGAAGCTGACCGAATTCATATATTCAGTTCTTTTTTCTATAAACGCCTTAATCAAAGGGAGAGGAGAAATCTTCATGAAACAACTAATCTATCGTAAGTCAAGCTTTTTGAAAATACTTTATAGATGTAGTAAGTCACTTAAGTTTAATGTAGGAAAAAAATCACTTGTTTATATTAAGGCAACTCTTTTTCCTTCTATTCTCAATTAGCAAAGTTTATATAGCTTATGATATTTAAAACCCAAAGAATACCTGGGATTTGTAAAGGTTTTAGGTCTAATATGTCAATCAGTATTTTCCAAATATATCTGAAAGTTTAAAAAAGGAAAATTACTTGAATCTTATTAAATCTTAAAAATTATTAAATACCAATCACTCTGTTTTACCCTACATGTTCCATCTGTAGTATCTAACAGTGGAACCTGTGAATCTATAATATTAATAAGTTCTTTGTATAATAATTCTCAGACAAGGAAACAGTATTCTACATGTGAGCCCTGAGTTATTTATAATGTCTTTCCATATAGTGAGTGCATCCAGCTCTCATACTTGCTGGTAATTGGTTACAAGATGCACAGAGTCCATTGTTGTTATCAGTGCTGTTAAGTATCTTGAATCAATGGCTGTTGTGTACGATATAAATAAATTTTCTCCTGTTTCAGTGATACCTAATTTTGTATCTTCGAGTTTATGGTGAAAGAAAGAAAGTGAAAGTCACTCAGTAGTGTCCTACTCTTTGCAACCGCATGGACTATGCAGTCCATGGAATTCTCCAGGCCAGAATACTGGAGTGGGTAGTCTTTCCCTTCTCCAGGGGATCTTCCCAATCCAGGGATCAAACCCAGGTCTCCTGCATTGCAGGTGAATTCTTTACCAGCTGAGCCACCAGGGAAGCCCAAGAATCCTGGAATGGGTAGCCTATCCCTTCTCCAGGGGAACTTCCCAACCCAGGAATTGAACCAGGGTCTCCTGCATTGCAGGCAGATTCTTTACCAACAGAGCGATCAGGGAAGCCTGGAGTTGATGGTAGTGGTTGGTTTTGAACAGTGCTGATAATCTGTCCTGTTTTACCTACTGTAAAATAGTGCTCACTTTTCCTGCTCTCTTCACCTTAGTTCTTATAGGTCACAGTCTGATACACACTCAATATTTTTGCGAAAACCAGTTCTGCAACAATAAGCACCCTAGTAAGTAATAGTAGGAATTAAAGAATCTCTTTCTCCCAGATTCAGTGATGGCCAGTTTCACATCTTCCCAGCTCCATCTCAGATATTTTGCTTCCTTTTCACATCTTGTTAAATCCTCTTATACAGCTGTTTGATCTGTTGACATCTTAATAGCTGTAATGAATGAACTGCTGCATATAGGCTGACGACACTGGAAACATTTTAGAAGCTTGATAGCTTTCCTCTTGTCTTACAGAATACAGCAGAAGCGACATGGAAGAGTGAAAACATGGACCCGGCATGTAGATATTTTTGAGAAGGATTTTATTTTTGTACCCCTTAACGAAGCGTGAGTAACAGTTTCCTTTATGTAAATGTGATGGCAATTTTTAGAAAATATGTTTATGAGGTGAATAATTCATCCAGTTTTAAACTTCTTTCTGAAACTTGTTGTATATGTTGATACTTATACTCCTTATTTTATGGAAATTAATATACTTTTTCAGTGAATCATGTAAGATATGGAATTTTACAAGTACTCAGTAAGAAATCTTCCTAATTTCATTTTATTCATCAGTGTAGAATAATGTCATCTTTTAAAAATGGTACTTGTGGTCTAGGAGACATCCTGTAGAAAACACTACCTTGTACAGAATGGTGATTAGGTCACACAGAAGAATTTGGATTTTTAGTTTATAAAACACACTTTGACTCAACCAAAATGAAGAGAAGGTGGCTGGATTTACGTCATTTGCTCACTGAGAGCCACGTTTGCTACCTGGAGGTATCTCCTAAGTAACAGAGGTGGTAGACATTTTATGTCACTGTCACCCAGTGACTAGAGAGGCATAGACGCACATTAGTAGTATTATACAATTTGAACTTGAGAGTTTCTCTGTTTCATTTTCCAACTGTCCTGCCCTCCAGCCAAAGACCTCCAGGAATACTCTTGTAATTGGGCGGCATGGGTTTAGTACTTGCATTAAGTGAGAACATATACCATGGCCGACCATGATTCCTCTAAATAAAAATGTGTTTGAAAGAGGCAGTAACAGAATTTGGTCTTTGTTATGGTGGTTTGAGGGAAGGTCTAAGGAAGCAGTGGTTTGTTTGGATAAAGAACTCAGTCAGTCAGTCAGTTCAGTCGCCCAGTCGTGTCCGACTCTTTGCAACCCCATGCACTGAAACACACCAGGCCTCCTGTCGATCACCAACTCCCAGAGTTTACTCAACCTCATGTCCATTGAGTCAGTGATGCCAGCCAACCATCTCATCCTCTGTCATCCGATTCTCCTCCCACCTTCAATCTTCCCAACATCAGGGTCTTTCCCAGTGAGTCAGCTCTTCGCAGCAGGTGGCCAAAGTATGGGAGTGTCAGCTTCAGCATCAGTCCTTCCAATGCATGTTCAGGACTGATTTCCTTTAGGATGGACTGGTTGGATCTCCTTGCAGTCCAGGGGACTCCCAAGAGTCTTCTCCAACACCACAGTTCAAAAGCATCAATTCTTTGGTGCTCAGCCTTCTTTATAGTACAACTCTCACATCCTTACATGACTACTGGAAAAACCATAGCTTTGACTAGACAGACCTTTGTTGGTAAAGTAATGTCTCTGCTTTTTAATTGCTGTCTAGGTTGGTCATAACTTTTCTTCCAAGAAGTAAGTGTCTTTTTATTTCATGGCTGCAGTCACCATATGCAGTGATTTTGGAGCCCCCAAAAATAAAGTCTGTCACTGTTTTCATTGTTTCCCCATCTATTTGCCATGAAATGATGGGACCAGATGCCATGATCTTAGTTTTCTGAGTTTTGAGTTTTAAGCCAATTTTTCACTCTCCTCTTTCACTTTCATCAAGAGGCTTTCCTCTTCACTTTCTGCCATAAGGGTGGTGTCATCTGCATATCTGAGGTTATTGATAGTTCTCCCGGCAGTCTTGATTCCAGCTTAAGTTTCCTCCAGCCCAGCATTTATCATGATGTACTCTGCATATAAGTTAAAATAAGCAAGCTGACAATATACAGCCTTGACGTACTCGTTTCCCTATTTGGAACCAGTCTGTTATGTCCAGATCTAACTGTTGCTTCCTGATTTGCATACAGATTTTTCAAGAGGCAGGTCAGGTGGTCTGATAATTTTCCACAGTTTGTTGTGATCCACACAGTCAAAGGCTTTGGTATAGTCAATAAAGCAGAAGTAGATGTTTTTCTGGAACTCCTTGCTTTCTCAATGATCCATCAGATGTTGGCAATTTGATCTCTTGTTCCTCTGCCTTTTCTAAGACCAGCTTGAACATCTGGAAGTTCACGGTTCACGTACCATTGAAACCTAGCTTGGAGAATTTTGAGCATTTCTTTACTAGCATGTGAGATGCATGCAATTGTGTGGTAGTTTGAGCATTCTTTGACATTGCCTTTCTTTGGGATTGGAATGAAAACAGACCTTTTCCAGTCCTGTGGCCACTGCTGAGTTTTCCAAATTTGCTGGCATATTGAGTGCAGCACTTTCACAGCATCATCTTTTAGGACTTGTAATACCTCAACTGGAATTCCATCACCTCCGCTAGCTTTGTTCATTATGATGCTTCCTAAGGCCCACTTGACTTTGCCTTCCAGGATGTCTGGCTCTAGGTGAATGATCACACCATTGTGATTATCTGGGTTGTGAATATCTTTTTTGTACAGTTCTTCTGTGTATTCTTGCCACCTCTTCTTAATATCTTCTGCTTCTGTTAGGTCCATACAATTTCTGTCCTTTATTTTGCCCATCTTTGCATGAAATGTTCCCTTGGTTTCTCTAATTTTCTTGAAGAGATCTCTAGTCTTTCCCATTCTATTGTTCTGCTCTTTTTTTTGGCATTGATCACTGAGGACGGCTTTCTTATCTCTTCTTGCTATTCTTTGGAACTCTGCATTCAAATGGGTTTATCTTTCCTTTTCTCCTTTGCCTTTTGCTTCTCTTTTTTTCACAGCTATCTGTAAGGCCTCCTCAGACAGCCATTTTGCCTTTTTGCATTTCTTTTCCGTGGGGATGGTCTTGATCCTTGTCACCTGTACAGTGTCACGAACTTCCATCCATAGTTTTTCACGCACTGTCTATCAGATCTAATACCTTGAATCTGTTAGTCACTTCCAGAGTATAATCGTAAGAGATTTGATTTATGTCATACCTGAATGGTCTAGTGGTTTTCCCTACTTTCTTCAGTTTAAGTCTGAATTTGGCAATAAGGAGTTCATGATCTGAGTCACAGTCAGCTCCTGGTCTTGTTTCTGCTGACTGTATATAGAGCTTTATTGACCATCTGATGATGTCCATGTGTAGAGTCTTCTCTTTTGTTGTTGGAAGAGTGTATTTGCTACGACCAGATCACTCTCTCGGCAAAACTGTTATTAGACTTTGCCCTGCTTCATTCTGTACTCCAAGGCCAAATTTGCCTGTTACTCCAGGTATCTCTTGACTTCTTACTTTTGCATTCCAGTCCCCTGTGATGAAAAGGACATCTTTTCCGGGTATTAGTTCTAGAAGGTCTTGTAGGTCTTTGTAGAACCGTTCAACTTCAGCTTCTTCAGCATTCCTGTTCAGGGCATAGACCTGGATTACTGTGATGTTGAAAGGTTTGCCTTAGTAACGAACAGAGATCATTCTGTCATTTTTGAGATTGTATCCAAGTACTGCATTTCAGACTCTTTTGTTGACTATGATGGCTACTCCATTTCTTCTGAGGATTCTTGCCCACAATAGTGGATATTCACCCAGTCCAGTCCATCTGATTTGTTTGATTCCTAAAGTGTCAATGTTCATCTTGCCATCTCCTGTTTGACCACTTCCAATTTGCCTTGATTCGTGGACCTAACATTGCAGGTTCTTATGCAGCATTACTCTTTATAGCTTCAGTGTTTACTTCCATCACCAATCACATCCACTACTGGATGCTGTTTTTGTTTTAGCTGTGTCTCTTTATTCTTTCTGGAGTTATTTCTCCATTTATCTCCAGTAGCATATTGGGCACCTACAGACCTGGGGAGTTCATCTTTCAGTGTCCTATCTTTTTGCCTTTTCATACTGTTCATGGGGTTCTCAAGGCAAGAATACTGAAGTGGTTTGCCATTCCCTTCTCTAGTGGACCATGTTTTGTCAAAACTCTCCACCATGACCCATCTGTCCTGGGTGGCCCTGCTGGGAACGGTTCATAGTTTCATTGAGTTAGACAAGGCGGTTGTCCATGTGATTAGATTGGTTAGTTTTCTGTGATTGTGGTTTTCAGTCTGTCTTCCCTCTGATGGAGAAGGACAATAGGGTTATGGAAGCTTCCTGATGGGAGAGACTGATTGAGGGGGAAACAGGGTCTTGTTCTGATGGGCGGGGCCATGCTCAGTAAATTTTTAGTCGAGTTTTCTGTTGCTGGCTGGGGCTGTGTTCCCTCCCTGTTATTTACCTGGGGCCAAACTCTGGTGGAGGTAATGATGATAATGGCCACCTCCTTCAAAAGGTCCCATGCTGGCCCTGCTACACGCAGTGCCCCGACCCTGCAGCAGGCCACCGCCAACCCACGCCTCCACCAGAGGCTCCTGGACACTTACGGGCAAGTCTGAGTCAGTCTCTTGTGGGGTCACTGCTCCCTTCTCCTGGGTCCTGGTATGCACGAGGTTCTGTTCGTGCCCTCCAAGAGTCTCTTTACCCTGTCCTGTGTAAGTTCTGGCGGCTCTATGGTGGGGTTAATGGTGGCCTTCTCCAAGGAGGGCTTATGCAATACCCAGGTCTACTGCACCCAGAGCCCCTGCCCCTGTGACAGGCCACTGCTTATCCGTTCCTCTGCAGGAGACACTGAAACACATCTCTGGGTCCTGGCATACACAAGGTATGTTTGAGCCCTCTGAGTGTTTTTGGTAGGTATGGAGTTTGATTCTAAAGGCGATTTCACCTACCATCTTGCTGAGGCTTCTCCTTTGCCCTTGCACATGGGTTATCTCCTCACAGCTGCTCCAGCGGCATACATTCACTCATTTAGCAAAAAGATAGTTGGTATTTTGAAGGGTTGCACTTTGACCTTATATTTGTCTCTGCTAAGACGTTATGAAATGACCTTGCTTTGTCTCATTTTTATCATGGTTGCAGAGTAACTTTGTCTGAGGTTGGTGTTCTGTAAGATTTTTAATGTCTAATAAGCCTATCTGTGCCAAGCTAGCTTCTGAATGTGCTCTTTTTCTCACTATAAAAAACATTTACTCTGTAGTATAGTCAGATTCTTTTTATTTAGAATCATGCTTTAATTATAACACCTATTATGATCTCTAGCCCAGCCAAAGATAGGTAGACTAGGTTAAAACATTGGTTACGACTATAAAGCCCAACCTCTTCAAAATGATTTGAGTCAAACAGTATCATAGTATCAATAAAATTTAAAACTAAGTTTAAAACTAATCTTTATAATTTCTTTATTCACCTCAAAATTAGATTTCTTGACATTAATTTGTCATATCAAGTAGCACATGAGCTGCCCACTTGGTAAAAGGGAGGGATATACATGGGAAACCATTTGTCAGAAATTAATTATAAAAATTTAAAATAAAAATATAATTTGAGGCATATATAATTTAGTAATAGAGGCACATCCTTAGTCATGGTATCTGATGTGGATGGACGCTATGTTTAGTGCTTTGTGTCATCTTGGTTGTCTTGGTGAAAGGTAGCGAGTGAATTAGTTGTGTTCTGCAGAACTGTGCTGTTTGTAGATGGAAGAATAACTTCCAGATCATGAGGGCTTTTTTATAAAGAGATAAAACTAATTAGATAGGCTGCCCTGTTTTTGTTTTATTTTAATTTTCCTGGTGGTGGTTAAGCTAAAAGTTGATAAGCTATTTGTTAAAAATTGTAATTGACAAGGAACACAAATTTGATGTTTGGATCTAATCCAAACATCAAATTAAACTAAGTGAAATTGCCTGTTTTAGCCATGTCTCCCACTAATGGCTTAAGGTCAAGATATCTGCCATTAAAAGGGATCATAAAAGCAAAACTCTGGCTCTTAGAGGTTGAAAGTGAGGTCAAATGTATCCGATTCAGCTTTCTCTTTACAGCTAGGTGAAGGAAGATTTTTTTCCCCAAGTTATTAGATAAGGCAACAGAAAAACTGGCTCATCCATATTGTCATAGCTGAAAAATGTTTATAACTGTGACAGACTTCGGTTTCAGCTGTAGGTTGAGAATCTCTGTGTTATTAATCAATTTTTCATATTTTCACTTTATAACCTTTCTGAAGTTGAGATGTGGCTTAGTGTCAGCTGTGTCTTTGAGCTGATGAAGTGAGGAAGGTGGTATGCACTCTTCTCCCAGCCTGGCCTGACCGAAGTCCATAGGGTCCTGAGGGTTGATAATTAAGAAGAGGAGAGAAGCATTTCTCCATCTGGATCTTCAGTACTGAGGATGAAGGCAGCCTTTGTGAACTTTTCTACTTACTGTGTCTAGTGAAGAGACATACAGTGCTTCTTAGTATTACCTTGGGGAAATTTAATATTTTACATAAATAGAATATGCAATAACTTTTGTCTGGGTCAACATTCATTTTTCATATAGCAAATATCTACTGAACTCCATACTCTATGACAGATATTGTGCTCAGCTAATAAATTATCTGACATCTTTAGCCTGTTTATTGGAATGGGTTGCCATTCCCTTCTCCAGGGAATCTTCCCAACCCAGGGATCAAACCTGGGTTTCCTGCATTACAGGCAGATTGTTTACTGTCTGAGCCACCAGGGAAGACCCTTTCACATAACACTGTGCCTAGCAAATAGTAAACCCTGAATAAAATTAATTAGATTAATGAATATTAGCCACTTTTAGCTGTATAGCTTCTTACTCATAGCTTATATCCTGCTGTCATGAACTATGATGATACCTGAATTCAGCTCTAGCTGGAATCGTATTGATACTTCTGTACTGATAATTAGACTAGATACATTATTTCAATTTAGTGTATTTTATTTCAGTAGAGTATGAGACAAGAATAATATTTTCAGTATTAAGAAATCCTTACGTTATTAATATAGCCTAATAAGTGTTATTAGTACTTATTAATACCTAATATTAATACTTAATAATACCTAGTTAATATTAACCAAGCTTCCCTGATAGATTGGTTGGCAAAGAATCTGCCTGCAGTACAGGAGACTCCGGTTCGATTCCTGGGTCTGGAAGATCCACTGGAGAAGGGATAGGCTACCCACTCCAGTATTCTTGGGCTTCCCTGGAGACCTAGATTCGATCCCTGGGTTGGAAAGATCCCCTGAAGAAGGGAGAGGCTACCCACTCAGGCATTCTGGTCTGGAGAATTCCATGGACTGTATAGTTCATGTGGTTGCAGAGTCAGACACAACTGAGCACTCACTCACTCACCTTATTAATAAGAAAAACACAGATGAAAAGTTTTAAAAAAACTATTATGTACAATATTTAGAAAATGTTCAAACTTATAAAGTCTGATTAGTTAGACTGCTGAAGATATTTTAATGTTGCTGGTTTTTTACCCTTGGCATAAATAAAACAAAGGAAAGGTAAATGGGAATGATGAATTGCAGTGATGTAATTTACATTTTGTTAAATTGCCTGGAAAACGATGAATTTTTCATTCCAAAAGCAAGAAAATGTTCAAAGGATTGTTTGCAAAAGTGAATTCAGGCTAGGTAATTCTGACAAAAATTATGTTATTTTTGAATAGATATTATGCTCTGTTAATGAATCAGTGAGTCTTCAAACAAGTAGATTAATTTAAGAATTAAAAAAATTGGGCATTCTTAATAAATTTGTTTATAGAAGCTTTAGAAAAAATATTTTAATATTTATTGCCAAATATAATAAACTTTTCTAGTAATATATTCAGTAGTTTCATTTGTTTTTTACAGTGCACACTGGTTTTTGGCCGTTGTTTGTTTCCCTGGTTTGGAAAAACCAAAGTATGAACCTAATCCTCATTACCATGAAAATACAATCACGCAAAAAAGTTCACCTGTAGAGGACAGTTGTGTTTCTTCTCCTTCAGCCAGTGAAATGGACAGTTGTTCACAAAACTCTGCTGCCAAGCCTGTAATTAAGAAGATGTTAAACAGAAAGCATTGTGTAGCTGTAATTGATTCAAATAATGAACAGGAAGAAAGTGACCCTCGTTACCGGAGAAACATAAGCAGTGTGAAATGTAGTCTGAAAAAAATAAATTATACTGCAAGTGAAAATGAAGAATCGAATAAAGGAGAACCCACATGCCAGAAATTTGTTGATAGGACTGAAAATGAGAATGGCCTACAGAATGAATATTTAAGTTCTATGCACCATACAGGTATGTTACTAAATGTTTCAAAAAAATCAAAAAATTCAGAGTAAGTTGGATTTTTTAGAAATAGGATTAAAATTTCAGGGTGCACTTTTTCTTAAAGTCAGGTTTATTGTATAATTTACTTACAGTAACATTCACTCATAAATATAGCTCAGTGAGCTTTGATAAATATATATAGTCATGTAATCATTACAGCAATCAAGATTTAGAACCTTGCCATTACTCAAAACAATTCTCTTGTGCCCCCTTGATAGTGAGTCTCCTCCCCTCATCCTTACAAAGAGTGCAGTTTTAAAATTAAAGTACAAGGTCTGCATTTTCCATTTGTAGGAACTTGGACTTGTTTTTATTTCGTAGGAAATTTACTTACTCAGCATAAACAGTAGTTGCACAGTCTTAAATCTATAAGGCAAATTAGTTTGATCTTCTCAATTTACAGATGGGCAAATTGAGATCAAGAGGCAAAAAATTAAAGCTTTTTCCTCCAAATAGTTGTTGACATTCAAATTAAAGGTTAGTTCCTGTTCCTCACTCTCTTTCATGGTTTTCAGTGGAAAGAAGGGCACTGGTCCAACCTCTGCTTTTTTATTTCCCTTCAGTTCTAATAAATTGTTTCTTTCCTTGAATCAGGTCCATATTACTAACACTTATTCTAGAAATCTAAGGTATCTCTTCAAATACTTAAATTTTTTATCAAGTCAACTGCAGAATTTCCACTTCAACCTCAAAGTAAAATAGTCCATTTCATGAACTATAGTATGCTATATATATAAGATAGCAAACTTAATAAACTATGAATAGATTTAATACACTCTCTTTGGAGGAAAAAACTCAGTATAAGACATAGAAGAAATTATGTGACCTCAGAAAGAACCTATCAAAAGTTGTGAATGCTGAGCATACTTCAGGTACTTCTACCAGCCTTTTATTTTAGTAAATCGGAAAGCTGTTGCTACATTCTTTCAAAAATATTTTTTGTTTGACATGCTCAGCTGCATAAAGCTGATATTAGGCCTATGGATATTGGTCTTTGTGCCTTTTAGCGGGTATAAGAGAAGAGGCAAAAGGGGGGAATTTAGCAGATAAAGCAAAAAAGTGCATTAAAACCAAGCAGATAAATGCAGTTGACCCTTGAACAGCATGGGATTTAGGGGTGCTGACCCTCTGACAGTCAAAATCGACCTCTGACTTTATCATCAGCCATTTATGTCATACCACAGTTCTATATCCACGGATTCACATCCCTGGATTCAGCCAGCCTTGGATTGTCCAGTACTGTGCTAACCTCTTTCTTGGGTGGAAAAAAAATCCTTGTGTAAGTGGACCAGTGCAGTTCAAACCTGTGCTGTTCAAGGGTCAACAGTACTTATTTTTCTTGCTCACTTTCTAATATATTTCATCAGGGAAGAAATGGAATGAAGAAAGGCAAAATAGGTAGTCACCAAGTCACTGTAATTTTTTTTCAGTTTTAGTATTTTAATACTTGAAAAAGTAATAAAAGGCATTGAATAACTACATTAATCACCATTTTGCTACACTGAAAGCATTGCTTAGATGGGCACTCTGAAGATTAAGCCTTCAAGGCAGTGTGCACAGTGTGTGTGCCTTTGAACAAAGTCCTGCCAATTAGTACATGAGAAGATGCTGGATATCATTAGTCATGAAGGAACTATAAATCAAGACCACAAGCCTATAGAGTGGATTAATGGCTGCTTAAGCCTTTTTATCGGAGAAGGCAATGGCACCCACTCCAGTACTCTTGCCTGGAAAATCCCATGGACGGAGGAGCCTTGTAGGCTGTAGTCCATGGGGTCACGAAGAGTCGGACACTTACTGAGCGACTTCACTTTCACTTTTCACTTTCACGTATTGGAGAAGGAAATGGCAACCCGCTCCAGTGTTCTTGCCTGGAGAATCCCAGGGACGGCAGAGCCTGGTGGGCTGCCATCTGTGGGGTCGCACAGAGTCGGACACGACTGAAGCGGCTTAGCAGCAGCAGCAGCAAGCCTTTTTATAGAGCATGGCTAGAATTAGAAAGTCAGATGCCAACAGGTGTTGATGAGAATGTGGGGAAACTGAAAACTTGATATATTATTAATGTAGGAAGGTAAAATGCTACAGCTTGCTTTGGAAAACTGTGTGACAGTTTCTTAAGATGTTAGACATAAAGTTATAATATGATCCAGCAGTTCCACTCCTAGATAAATACCCGAGAGAAATAAAAACATATGTCCACACAAAAACTTGGGCATGAACAATTATAGCAGCATTATTCACAACAGCCAAAAGGTAGAAACAACCCAGATGTTCATCAACTGATAGATGGATAATGAAAACATGATATATCTATTTGATGGAATATTATTAGGCCATAAAAAGAAATGAAGTAGTGATACATGTTACAACATGGATGAAACTGAGAACATGTTAAGTTGAAGTAGTCACAGAAGACCACATATTAACGTGATTCTATTTGTATTAAATCTCCCACACAGAAAGCCTATAAGAGTAGACTGATGGTTGCTTAAGGGTGCTTGGGGATTGGAGAGGAATATGGGGAAAGGGAGTGATAGTAAAGAGTTGAGAGGTTTGTTTTTGCTTGTTTGTTTTGAGATTTGAAACATTTTGAAAATGTTTTAAAATTGACTCTGGTGATGGTTGCACACAGTATGTGTAAATATACAAAAACCACTTAATTATACACTTTAAGGGGGTGAATTGTATGGTATGTGAATTATATCTCTAAGTTCCTTTTCGATCAATAATTTCATATAGTTTAATATGAATTCAAGTTAAAAAATGAATTAAAATGCATGACTTAGAGCAATGAGACAAAGCCTTAGGGCTTCCTTCATCTACACAAACCCCAGAAATTCCTAGTGGCCCTTTCCTACAAGTTAGTGTTCTAGTTGAGAAAGTACCTGGTTAAATTTGAGTATGTGTCCCAGTGAATGCTTTAGTTTGCCCTTTCAGTGTCTGTTTATTCTTCTTTGAAAAATTATAGTTTGTGCTTTGGTTTTTTTTTTTTTTTTTAGTATGTGTGTAACTATATCAATTATCCTTGAAGGTAATTAATTTAACATTATTATGTGTGATACACTGGTGTTTTTCTATCCTTTTTTAATGTTTATCTTAATCCAGTGATGATAGTGTCCCACAGTTCTCTAGAATGGGTTTGTATTTTTTTTAAGGAATGAAGTCTCATTTTTCATCAGATGTTTTCAAGGTCTCACTCACCCAAAAGAACATTGAATAGCCTCAGAGAGGATGGTTTAAGCAGTCTATGCTATATAAAATTATGACATCAAAATTTAAGAAGAGTAGAGCTTGTAAAAATTTTTTGTGATTATGATTTGTATCTTATTGATCTATTTCTGTTTGGTCTGATAGTTGACAGGATTTAAATGAAGCATTTTAGGTAGTTTAAACATAATTTAACCACTGAACACATATAGTCACAAGTGACTTCGATGTAGGTTGACATGCTACAGCAAATAAATAGAATTGTATCTTGACACAGGGATTAGGTTTTTAAGATCAACTGTAGGAAAGTAATAATGTGTGTTATTATTACTTTGATTTGCTGCTTTTTCAGTTGGGCACCATTTGAAATAGTTGTCTTGTGATGTATGGTATCAATACATGAAAAATATGTTTAAATTCTAGAATCACACTTGGTTCGGCATTTTCAGATGATCTCACTATGTGAGAACCTCAGGAACTGGGACTGGTTGTGAGAATAGCTGATTGAGTTACTGCCACTCAATTTATACTAGAGCATTTGTTTACTGAACGAAATAACTGAAGAAATTGACTATACTATTTACTTTTCTCTCTTTTACAATGCACATGTGTTTTCATTTGTATAAATTCATGTTTATATGACACAATTTCTGGGTAAAAGGTATAGTTAGGAATATTTTTGATACTAAAACAACTTGATTGTAATTACTAATTCTGAATTACCTAAGGATTTAGACAGATTTTACTTAAATATAGGTATTTTAGCTTCAAAACATTAAAATACAAATTTTTAAAAAGATAAATTGTAAAGGTTATTCTTTGCATAATAAAAGGATTAATCATAGGGCTTTATTATTTTAAATAGTATTTTTTATCACAACATTTAAACTTAATATATGTTAAATATATCTTTTCAGGAGCACTTTTATCCTGCTATCTTCCCATCTTGTCTTGTTTAATAATACTAGCATTCTTAATGCTCTTTTAATAACTTGTACTAAAATAAGTTAAATCCTGTCTGAAATACCTTGAAGTCATGCTTTTAAAAAACTTGGAAATGGTATGCTCTATAGTAAACAATATTTGTATATTTGGCATCAAAGTTCCTGACTCAGTTTTCATTATTTTTTGTAAGTCTTCTCTTTCTTTAAGCTTAATCATTGATTTTTAAGGATTTGGATTCTTAAAAGAGACTTTTAAAATAATTCATGTCAGATATTTCTGTGAGTCATTTATTTTCATACTACCAGCATCTACATTGGCTTGTGTTGTTTTATTTTATTGAAAATCTTATGAATATAACCAAACATGAAGGAAAAGTGTGCCAAGTTGAAGAGCTTACCCATAACTACTAATATTATCATTATTTTCATTTTTGTATTTTTAAATTATTTGTGCAAAAGCAAGCCCATCTTACTATGTTTTAATCATGTTTTTTAATTTGTACAGTTTTCTGTATTTTCACAATTTTAATTTCTCACATGTACACAGTATTTCATTTTAGGTTCTATATTTGCTGAGTATTCCTGTTATTGAACAATTATTTTCAAACCATTGTAGCTTCTGTTATTAAAGATAGCTAGCATACCTAGCACAAAACCTTTATTTATAGACATGTATTTAAATATATATAAATTTTAATAATACAATTGATACCTAGTTTTTAATGTTTAATGAATTTTAGAGTCTGAGTAGTAGAAACAGCTCTGTAAATAGTATGAAAATCCAGGTTTTTTAAAAAGTAACTTATTTTGTATTTGTGATATTACATGCTAAGACAAATTTTATATTTATAATTACTATATAATTGCTAGCATTAATTTTAAGATCATATGCTATTAAGTTATGTGCATATTCTTTTTAAGAATTGTGTAATATTTCTTATTGATACAGATGGTTTAAGCAAAATAAGACTAAACTACAGTGATGAATCAGCTGAAGGTAGTAAAATGCTTGAAGATGAACTCATTGACTTCTCAGAAGATCAGGATAACCAGGTGAAACGTAATGCTTAGCAAGGAGTTCCAGTATTTTATATCATTAAAAGTTTTTCTTTGGATTCCTTTGCAGTTCCCTTGGGATTGAGTGACATAGAACATTTTCTAAAGTCTGATCACCTAATTAGAGATATATTTTTTACATATTTGCCACAAGGGTTTTTATCCTCAGTAGTGCTATTTCGTTATTAGTTACTTAGATTTTATAGTTGCAGTACTAACTGTAGTCTGTCTTTTATAGGATGATAGCAGTGATGATGGACTCCTTGCTGACGACAACTGCAGTTCAGAAATAGGACAGTGGCATTTAAAGCCTACTCTCTGTAAACAGTAAGTGTTGACTGTACATCTTGTAAACCACCTGGTGACTTTTATTCACATACTCTCTTAGAATAAAATATTAAACATACTGTTTTAATTGAAACAAGTACTTAAGCAAAAATGACAAAGGATTTCAGAATCAGTGAGGAAAACCTGGGTCATGCCTACTAATGTCAAGATTGAGTTGGGGAGAATGGAAATCATTTCAGTTCTCCAGTTGCCCACTTTCCATCTCTGTGCAAGTGCATACATAGAAAGCCACTATTCCTTTTGGATATGTAGTGATTTGAAGCAGGAAAGGACAAAGAATTTTCATTCAGATTCAGGTCGGTAACATGGGGATTGGAGTTTACACTAGCTCCATAGCCACTGTGTGGAGCCGCTGTGGAGTGACTCAGGACAGTCCTAAGAGGCGTGTTCCAGGGAACCTCACATTGAGAGTGAGTCTGTTTTGGTTCTCAGAAGTACATGTTCTGAGATCTCTCCAGGGTCTCCTGACTTCAGGGATGAAGTACCTATTTCTAGACTTAATCTCTTCTTGACTTTTTGTAGGAAATCTCATCTGAAATTCTAGTAACAGCATTTGAAAAGCAAACGTCAGTATAAAGGAAAACATAGAGACCTAGAGCAGTTAAAATATTTTCTCCAAATCCCATAAAATGTTAGCCAGGAAGAACCTAGGTCTTTAATCATTTCAGGACTTTCTGTACTACATTAAACTTGCTCACATACTTAGGTTTAAGAACAAAATTTTGAAAGTTAAGTGTTTTTTTTATAGTAAGTGTTCTAAAGTGGAATCTTGCCCCAAACAGTGGATTCTAAGCCAATTCTTTTATGTGAAGATTACCTGTTTAGTTATTTAAAATATCAGTAGATTTTTAAAATGGGATTATCTTTCTTCTGAACAAGGAATGTTCAAATTTTCAGAATTGTTTTGATTTTGTACTAAATTTTGAAATATTTTTAGGAACTAGCTATGGAACTTTGGTGAAATATATTCATAACTTAGGTATGGCCAAATTATTACTCTATAATTCAGTATTTAATATAATCATGGGTAGTTAAGTATTATTAGGGTGTTTTTGCCTAAAAGGTTTATCCCCTCCTCCATTTTATTGTTAATGTACATCTTTCTGTGCCTTTTAAACATTAATAAAATATTAATATTTGGTCATTTTATTTCAGACCTTGTATCTTACTGATGGACTCACTCAGAGGCCCTTCTCGGTCAAATGTTGTCAAAATTCTAAGAGAGTAAGTTCAAAACTCTACCTGTATTTTGTATTCTGGTGAGGATGAGGAAGTATGTATATTTATTTGTATGTATGTGTTCTTACTATATACATATCATTGCAGGTATTTAGAGGTGGAATGGGAAGTTAAAAAAGGAAGCAAAAGAAGTTTTTCCAAAGATGTTATGAAAGGCTCTAATCCAAAAGTACCACAGCAAAACAACTTCAGTGACTGTGGCGTATATGTATTGCAGTATGTAGAGAGCTTTTTCGAGGTGAGTTTCAGTTGGTTGGATCTGACTTAATAAATACTGAAATGGTATTTTTGATGTTATGTTAGTGTAAAAGACAGAATAATCCAATATTTTGGAGAGACTGAAAACTGCTGTTTCAAAAATTATTCCAGAGAGCAAAAACTCATAAATCGGAGAATATTTAAGGTTTAAACAAGACTGAACTCCATGTAATCTGAATCCAGTCACTTCTATCACTGACCAACTCTTCCTCTCCACTGGCTCTTTTGGCCTTCAAGAAATCTCTGCCATGATTCAGACCCTATCTTTTTACCTTCTTTTCTCCCCTTCACAAATGTATTTCTAGACACACACTTATATTCATTGTCTTCATTTCCACAAATCCTACTTGCTTCTCAAATCTGTGTAATCTGGCTTGACCCTCCCCCTTACACAGGAATTGTTCCTGACCTCCCGGCACCATTGACACTGCCGAGCATTCCTTCCTCGTAACACTCTTCGTTTGACTTTACCGCGCATACCTGTCTTGGGTATTCTTTACAGTTTATCTTGACTTCTTCTTCTTCTTTATCCACCAGCCATTGCGCCATAAGTTCTGTGAATTCCATCACTCAGTGTCACACATGCTGAGTTCTTTAACCCTGCGACCACTTTCTCAGTTCAGTTCACCAGCATCACTACTCCACAGTGCTGCACCAACCTCTGACTAAGCCTCCTTTTTTTAAAAAATTTATTTCTTTTAATTGGAGGCTAATTACACTATGGTAGTGGTTTTGCCATACATTGACGTGAATCTGCCATGGGTGTACATGTGTCCCCTATCCTGAACCTCCCTCCCACCTTCCTCCCCATCCCATCCCTCTGGGTCAACCCAGTGCACCAGCCCCAAGCACCCTGCCTTATGCATCGAACCTGGACTGGCGATTCATTTCACATATGGTAATTTACATGTTTCAGTGCCGTTCTCCCAAATCATCCTGCTCTCACCTTTTCCCACAGAGTCCAAAAGACTGTTCTATATATCTGTGTCTCTTTTGCTGTCTTGCATACAGGGTCATCATTACCATCTTTCTAAATTCCATATATATGCGTTTAGTATACTGTCTTAAATTTTTTCTTAATGTATTCATTTTTAATTGGAGGATAATTGCTTTAGACAGTCCAGCTCCCTGTGTTGTGCAGCAGCCTCCCACTAGCCATCTGTTTGGTACACGGTAGTGTATACATCAGTGCCACTTGCTCCGTTCGTCTCACCCTGTCCTTCCCCTGCTGTGTCCCCAAGTCCGTTCTCTACGTCTGCGTTTCTAGTCTTCCCTGCAGACAGATTCATCAGATCCCATATATATGCATTGGATATACGGTATTTGTTTTTCTTCTTCTGCCTTCCTTCACTCTGTATGATAAGCTCTAGGTTCATCCACCTCAGTTCAACTGACTAAAATTTACTGCTTTTTATGGCGAATATTCCATTGTGTATATGTACCACAACTTGTTTCCATTCATCTCTCGATGGACATCTAGGCTGCTTCCATGTCCTGGCTGTTGTAAATAGTGCTACAGTGAACATTGGGGTACCTGTGTCCTTTTGAACTATGGTTTTCTCAGGGAATATGCCCAGTAGTGGGATTGCTGGGTCATGTGGTCGTTTTACTCCTCGTTTTTTTAAGAAATCTCCGTACTGTTCTCCATAGTGGTTGTATCAGTTTACATTCCCACCAGCAGTGCACGAGGGCTCCCGTTTCTCTACATCCTCTCTAGCATTTACTGTTTGTAGACGTTTTGGTGATGGCCATTCTGACTGGTGTGAGGTGATGTCTCATTTTAGTTTTAATCTGCATTTCCGGAATAGTGAGTGACGTTGAGCATCTTTTCCTGTGTGTGTTGGCCATCTATCTGTCTTCTTTGGAGAAATGTCTGTGTAGGTCTTCTGCCCAGTTTTTGATTAGGTTGTTTGTTTTTCTGATACTGAAATGCATGAGTTGCTTGTATATTTTGGAGGTTAATCTTTTGTCAGTTTGCAGTTTTCTCTCATTCTGAGGACTGTCTTTTCATGTTGTTTATAATTTCCTTTGCATTGCAAATGCTTTTAAGTTTAATAAAGTCTCATTTGTTTAGTTTTATTTCCATTACTCTGGGAGGTGGGTCAGAGGGGATCTTGCTTTGATTTATGTCAAAGAGCACGGTGCCTATGTTTTCCTCTTAAGAGTTTTATAGTTTTTGCCCTTACATTTTGTTCTTTTTTTTTTACATTTTGTTCTTTAAACCATTTTGAGTTTATTTTGGGGTATGATGTTAGTGTTCTCATTTCATTCTTTTACATGTAGCTTGCTGGGCCTCTTGCTGTGTTTTTTTCAGTTGTTGTCTCAAAACCCAAACTTAACCATGTTACTTTTCTGCTTTAAATCTTATAATGGCTTCCTGTTGCTCTTGAGGTAAAAGACTGGAGTCCTTCACATGACCTGTATGCTCTAGCTCCTGTCCTAGCTTCTAGCCTTCTTTCTATCCTTCTCACTCCAGCGTTCTGTGTACCATCTACCTGAATGTCATTTCAGGCTCTCATATTCTTTCTTGCCTCCAGACACTGATACCTATTTCCCTCCCTGGAGTATTCTTCCCTGTTGCTTCCATCATTCCTTATTTGACTAATTCCTACTCATTCTTTAGATCTCAGCGTAAACGTCACTTTTTGATGCTGTGCTTTGCCCTTAGGCATGTATTCTCATAGGGCTCTCTGCTTCTCCTGCCTTAGTACCTGTCACATCCGTTGTTTTAATTGTTGAGTTATCTGTCTAGACTGGGGCCAGCAGTCCTTTTCATAAGGGGCCAGGTCATAAATATTTTAGGTTCTGTGGCCATACAGTCTCTGCTCTCCATTTTGCTGTTGTGCATGGAAGAAAAAGCATCCGTAGACAGCATGTAGATGAGTTACTGTGGTGATGTTCCAATAAGGCTTTATTTACAGAAACAGGCAATAGGCAGAATTTGACCCACTGGCTGTAGTTTGCTCACCCTTGATCTGTAAGTAGAAATTGTCTTACATCTCCAGTGCCTAGCAAAATGCCTGGAATGTTACTGATTTTTTTTCATTTCTACTCTGGAATGCTTTTGTCATTGAAACTAAAATATTACTTATTATAATTTTCTGATGTACATTTAATATTTTTATTCTCAGAATCCAATTCTCAATTTTGAATTACCTATGAATCTGGCAAACTGGTTTCCTCCCCCAAGAATGAGAACAAAAAGAGAAGAAATCCGAAACATAATTCTGAAGCTACAGGAAGATCAGAGCAAAGAGAAAAAGAAGCATAAGGACACTTACTCAACAGAAACGTCTTTAGGTGAAGGAGCAGAACAATATATCAATAGCATCTCAGATTGACCATTTCTGATGCTTGTGGGTATTGCCTTCAGAAACTGAGTGACTTTAAACTTTGGGTATAGACAGTAAAGAACTGAAATGCTCACTACTCAGAGTGATTTGGAAATGTTAATGATTGTATAAATGTCATATAATTAATTTCCAATGGAGTATGTATTAAGTAAAAGTCTGTAAATATGTTAATGAGGCCAATTTTTCCAGCATTTATAATTATTTTTTTCACTTTAGGAAGCTTTTGTTATGTATTTTCTGTTAATAGTACTTAAAACTGCAACTTCTAAACACAAATAAATAAATAAAAAAGAAAATATTTATAGGAGGAAATGATTAATTTGACATTCTTTAGTGAAATTAAATTCTTCAGTGGGTGTGATATTTTTCAGGGGAATATTCGAGTATCTATGATGATCTTTTCACTTTTGCATTTGTTTTAATATAAAATGTAAAAATAAGATTAAATTGAAGGCATTTTGGACAAGAAAGACATCTTCATATGCTTGTATAGCAGGAAAAAATAACAGGTTTTTTTAACCCAGATACTTCCTTGTGTTTGGAGAACTTGGCCCCAAAAGTATAATAAATATTTATAATTTTACTCAATTATTTAAGGAGAAGCAAGTCAAAGAAAAATAACTTTGAATTATACTACTACATAATAACTATATCATATGTTATTGTGAAGTACCTTTCTGAAGATATCAAAAACTCAGGTTAAAACTATTTTGGTAAGTACAGCTTGAATTTCAAATATCCCATGTTACCTTCCTATATTAAAGTATCTACAATCTGTGTGATATAGTTAATTAATAAACATTTTTAACCTGTGAACACAGAAATTTAAATAGGAATTTACTATTTTTTGTAATGACTTTTGCTATTTTTTCATTGCTCATTTTGTTCTTGTTATTTTGATATACAAAGTACCAGACTTTTTGCACCTGAGTTTTTTAGTGAAAATTATTTTTACATGCAAAAGTACTATCTTTAATCAGTTGCATACTGCAGAAAATAATAGTCTATCTTGAATTCCCCTTTGAAAACACTAAAATGTGGTGGTGTTGACACGTTTACAGTTCATATAGGAATCTTGCATATATCTGCTGAAACTATTATTTTCAAATGAAATGTTACACATTCTTTCAAATTGAGACTTGAAATTATATATTTGAAAAGTCGTTTTTTGTTAAATAATTTAAAAAGCACATATAACAAACACAGTTGAGAATAAAAGAAAGACCATTTTTAATCAGCAGTTACTTTATTTTTAATCTGGCCATTTCTGGCATTGCAACCCACATTTTAGGCTACTTTATTGAATTTAACAAAGTCCTTGGGTGTGTTTGGGGTGGATTTGGGGTGTTGTTAACAACAACCTAAAAAAAAAAAGAAAAAATCTGCTTTATACACACTCATTAAAGGAAAAATTAAAATGTTAAGTTTCAGGAACATCACCATTATTGGTATTGATTATGAACTTGTTAACTTTGAACTATCTTAACATTTTTATTTGTGATTATATTATTACTTTTTAAGGAATACCCTAGAACTCTTTTAGCTCAGATATGAAAAGACAAGTTTATTATTTACTGAATATGGACCAAGAAAGAAATTTTTTAAAAAACCTGATGGCAGTACGCAAAACTGGCATATTTTTTTCACTATACTGTGTTAGAATTTAAGGTACTGAAAGAACTATTCTAAAATGCTTGGTTTTGTTTCAGTTTCTAATGGCTACATTTTACACTCTTAATTTTTAAAAAGCTAAAAAAACAACCTGTCCTTTGGGCCAGTTCAGTCCATCATGTTTTGACATGAGAAATACAGATATGTCTGTCAACTTTCTAGAGGCAGAGTATCCAGCTGTTTGATCATATTTCTCCCACCCTGTATAAAATTCTATATTTAAAAGTTATGCTAATAACTTTGCTTTGGAGATAAATCTTTGGAGACTGCCAGGTTGAGCTCCAAAATTAGAGTTGAGAATCTTTGGTGTGTATGCACATTTACTTGCTAATTGTGTACTCTGGTACTTCTACATGTAGTTTATAGTGGATATCAACCTTTTAAAAGGTATTGTTAGTACTCAGAAGTCGTGAAACAGAATTTTAAAGCTTAGAGGTTTGTTACTAGATGCTGAAACTGCATGACAGTATCTGGTGTCTTAACTAATTAGATAGATTTGTTGTATTTGTTTTCTTGTTGGATAGAATAACACTTAATCATTTTTAGAAGGGTTTTAGATTACTTGCCATAAAATTTGTATGTGTCTTAGCTCTTGGTAGTTTATGAGCAAAGTTGGCATTCAATTAGTCCTTTTCCTTTGATGTCGCTAAGACAGCTGAAAACTTAATAGTATTACTTCAGGTTCACATAAAGCTAAATCAGTTAAGCATAGTAACCTGTGCTTAAATTATTAGTTAATTAAATGTAGGAGGCTTTATTTGAGAGGATTAAATAATTATCTAAATTATATCTTGTTTAAGTCACCAAAATGAATTTCCTATTTTTTCTCTTTAAAAAGCTATGATCTCTGAGAACTGTAAGATACAAAAACGAATGCTTTAATTTCCCAGAAGTTAAAAATTATAATTAAAGTCTCAGAAAATCCACTGAAGAGGAACAATAAAGAATATATTTTAATACATATGATCAAGAGTTGGTGGCGTAAAGCTTACTGGGATGTAGTAATAGAAAGGATAATTTAGTTAGGAACCATCAGAGATGAGGCTGTGTGGTACTGTGTGTCTAGAAGAGGTGCAGACAGCAAAGTGGCTCTGAGAACAAAGCAGGAGGAGGAGATTGTTGGGGAAGGAGACCACAGACTGTCCAGCCAGGGGACCATCAATGGGGAGCTGCCCGCTGAATGCACGGAGGCAGACCAGAGTAGGAAACGTAGCCTACTAAGCAATGTTCTAAAATACTCCAGTAAGACTTTCTGGTACATTTGTCATTTCACTACTCCCAAGAAGAAGTAAAACAGTTACGAAAACTGTTCTTCAAAACTTAAATTTAACCACAGAGGAAGTATTGGTTGATCAAGTGGAAGAAATGTGTACCTTGGGGGAAATAGGCCTCCCATCTTAATTCTGAAAAGCCAGATGAAGAAATAATGGTAGAATGCCCTGAACTATTAAGGAAATCAGAGTGCAGTGTACTTAGAGGAAAGTACCACAGACCCCATAGTCTGAAACAGAAAAAAGTTAAAAGCTTAGAGGCCTTCGCTATCTTTATCTCAAGTCATGCCATACTTACTATAGATTATAGCGAGGAACATATTATCCAAAACAAGGATTTTCTAGAAACGTGCATCAGAATCATCTGGGGAGCTTTTCTGAATACTCGTATCTAGGCTCTTTACCCCAATGGTGCCATGTACTTTCAGACAGTTCCTCAAGTAATTCTAGTAGTCACCTCCACTGATGTAAAAAGGGTCGACATATGTCCCTGACGTCTTTCAAGTTGCTGGTCCCAAAGGTAAAGGCTTGTCTGCATTTTCTTCTCTCAAATGCTTTAAGATACCACTTTACACCTACCTCCCAAGTTCTCATTAAGAACTTGATAGGTAAAGTTAATAAATTCCTGTTACTAAACTTTGCAGAATTATAAAGAAATTAAGGTACTCAAAGGTTAGAGCCCCGCTGATACCTTGTTTTTCAAAAGGCACAAAGTAAATTCTGCAAATTACAAGAATGTCAACTCTTGATAGGATTCTAAAGTGGATTTATTAAATGGATGATTTGTGAACTCTTAATGGTCCACCAGGAGTTACGGGTCACTATAACCAGGGTTGTTTAGTGTTTTAACTAGGATTCTGAACTTGTCAATCTGTAGAATGCAGTCAGACTAACAATTCTCAAAAGTGTTTTTGCTGACTCTAGTTTTGAGAGATATAAGTTCTCTGGTTGAATAAGTGTAGAAAAATTTTAAAACGAATTAGGCAGGCTTCTTGGAGCCAATATGCAGAATGATTAAACAAAGGGAATACAGAACACAGTATACTAAATTCAGAATTTGACCATATCCTCTTTCTCTTTTCCCGCACTGGTTCTCTAAACTTCCTTATAAATACTAGCCATCAGAAGACAGAATTAACTCTTTGGGGTGTTTGTGAACTGAACTTTATGAGGAGTTGTTTTTGAGACTTATCTGAGGCTGGTTATTTTTTTATATTTTATTTTATTAATACTTGGGTATACCATTTGGAAACTTGAAAATAAATGACTAATGTCTTGGGGAAATGAAGTTTCATGTGAATCATTCTGGGGGAAATGAAGTTCCATGTGAATCATTCTTTTATAATTAATTAAAAAATTACAGACCTAACTCTATATATAAAGTGGATTCTTCTAGAGAAAACAGATTTGATGATACTAATTTTTATAAGTCATCAAACTTCCTAAACTCATTCATACACAAGTAGAGATTGTGTAAAAAGATGAAAGTGAGCTGAATGGTTATCTGGAGACTCTTCCTTGTTACATCTGAATCACTTAACTGCAAGCTTTTGCCTCCCCTAATTTCCATTCCATCAGCCTCTAATTTAGAATTAAATTGAAACCCACAAACTTTATAGCTAGGAACATTTTTTTTTCCTTCTGAAGAAATCTGCAAAGAAGTACTCTTTATTGATTTAATATACTTTCCATATGTTTAATCCCTGAAATAACAATATTAGTTGTTTAAAGCTTGTTATAAAACTTACTACATTTATCATAATTAGCTTTATACATGTTGATAGCAGAGGATTTGATCCAAAACAAATCAGATGAAAAGAAAGTGTTAGTCAGTCACTCGTGTCTGAGTCTTTGCCACCCCATGGACTGTAGCCTGCCAGGCTCCTCTGTCCATGGAGTTCTCCAAGCAAGAATACTGGAGTGGGTTGCCATTTCTTTCTCCAGGTGGTCTTCCCAACCAGGTATCAAACCTGGGTTTCTTGCTTTGCAGGCAGATTTTTTTACTGTCTGAGCCATCAGGGAAGCCCAGAGATGAAAAGAAATTGATCCTTAAATACAGAAGAAATGCTCTGAGTACCTACTTTTGTACTAGGTACTCAGGGTTTAAAAGAGGGAGCCAAACAGATACCATCTTCCCCCCTTATAATGGAAAGACATCTGTTAATCAGCCTCATGAATAAATAATTTTAAATAAGTGTGATGCAGGAAAAGCATAAATTGTATGAAGGCTAATCTGGGGAGGTTGGGGACATCTTCCCTGAAGTTGTGACATTTGAACTACTGGTGGACATGAAGTACGGGAGGGCAGAAGAATCGTGCTTGCAGACTGCAAAGTCCATGAGGCAGGGAGATGTGTAACCTGTGCTAAATGATGACGGCCTTGTTCAAGTGTGCACTATATGCCAGACATTGTTCCAAATTTTAAATGTATGAATTCACTTATTTACAGTGACCATGAGCTATGTACTATTATTACTCCCACTTTACAGAAGAACCAACAGGTCCAAAGACATAGTTTCTCCAGCAAAGCTAGGCACCATCTACCCTAGAAGCTAGGTCAGCCTGCCTAGATAAAAGAAGATGAAAATTAATGCAGTGTCCTTATTTTTAAAAGATACCTTATTTCTAAGATGGACTTTTTTTTTTTTTTTTCACATTTTAACCTCTGAATTAAGGCTTCATCTTACTGAACAAGGAATGAGTTTGCATGGCATTGGAATCACCTGCAAAGCTCGATAAAACACATATTACTGGGCCTCATCCTCAATTTCTGATTCAGGATTGTCTTCAATTGAGCCTGCATATTCTCATTTCTAACAAGCCATGGAAGACCACACTTCGAGAACCACTGAGGTGTTTCTTATTTAGCATTTGCAGCCATATATGTGAAAACCTCTTGAAGCAGGTAAGACCAAGAGAGCACCAAGCATCGAAGCATCCTAGATTCAGCAAACTACTATATGAAATTATTTGATGATATCTACTCAATAATACTTCATGTGTAATTACAGTTAATTGTGACTATCTCTGAGGCACACATAGCTTAGCTTTTTTAAAAAAAATGGTTAAATCTAGATTTATCTTTCCTTTATAGCCTCATTTAACAGCTTGGTATTTTTCACATATTCTCCATACTCATATAATCTCTATAGAATATGTATAAAGAAGTATTAAATGTGTTTTTTATAACAACTGGGATAACTATAAACTTTTAAAGCATCTTCTGTTTTTCAGCAATAACTTGTGAAAATCAATCCAAGCCACCTAGTATAATCAAGGTCAAAGTGAATTATAGAAAGAAAGTGAAAGTGCTGGTCACTCAGTCCTGTCCAGCTCTGCAACCCTGTGAACTGTAGCCCGCCAGGCTCTTCTGTCATGGAGTTCTCAAGGGGAAAATACTGGTGGGGTTGCCGTTTCCTTCTCCAGGGGGTCTTCCAAACCCAGGTATAAAACCTGGGTCTCTTGTATTGAAGGCAGATTCTTTACCATCTGACCCACCAGTGATGGACTCTAATTTAGCCATTGTCTTAACTCTAGCAGTCTGGATAGGCTTGGTTATGTTGTAGTAACAATTCCAAAATCTCAGTGGCTTACTCTTTCCAAAAGCTTTCTCCCTTTGGTCGGGCTACATGTCCAAAAGAGGAAGGCAAGGGAGTTCTGTCCCAGTTTCTTGGCTACCCAGACTGAGGAAGCTCTAGGCTGATACGAGCTTTGACGGCCACGACAGAGTAGGAAGGAAGCCTGATGACGAGCAGCACGTGAACCCAAAGCTTCTACCCGGAGGGGTGCGTCACTTCCACCCTCACTGCCCTGGCCCGAACGTGCTAGGTGACACTCCTAATTTCAACACGAACAAAGAAGTTCACTCTTACCCTAATTCCAAAATGGAATATTTTTAGCCGCTTCTGTGACCACCACACTACTGATGGACTTTCCCTTTATTTCCATGAGCATGTAATATATTTCCCTGTTTGTTTGTTAATACACTGATAGTTTTTGCTCTTTGGAGCGGATTCCTAGGGATTGTAGGATCAAAGATCCCCAATAGTTTTAAATTTTATAAATATTTTCTACTTATTTCCTAAAAGAATGTAAGAATTTACGTTTCCACCAGAAATTTATTAAAATACATTTTTTTCTGCATCCCCAGCAGCAGTAAGTATTCTAGCTGTTTTATTTTGCAAGCCTTGTGAACATGAAGCTGTTTTCACTATTATTTTGATTTGCATTTCCCTGAGCTCCAGTTTACATTTGAGCATTTTTTTCATGACAGCTGTGCTTTTCATTTGTTTACTTTTCCATTGTATTAGTAGGTTTTTTCTATTAACATTTAAGCTTTCTGCATATTACATTGTCATCTGTTTTATAAGTGTGTCTTTCATGATTACTATTTGTAGCCTTGTTTACATGTTTTTCTTACCAGTTTTTTGTTGGCTGAGCCCTGTGGCATGTGGTTCAGAATGGGGATCGAACATGCACCCCCTGCACTGGAAGCGTAGAGTCTCAGCCACTGGTCTGCCAGGGAGGTGCTTCATGCCAACATTTTAATGTATTTTCTGAGTTTAAAATCTTAGTTAAGAAGCTCCTTCTTGAATCCTGATAGTATACACAGTCACATGTATCTTTCAAGATTTTTTGAAAATTTAAGTAATAAAACTGTGGAACTCATTTCTGTATATGGCAAAAAGATATGGATGTTATATTATTTAATTTATATTCTTCAAATAGCCATTTGTGCCAGCATTATTTATAAAAACTTTTTAGCATTAAAATGAATTTCCATCTTTGTCATATAATTACTATAACAATAATTTATGAAATTTCCATTTTTTTCTTTAAGTGGTCTCATTACTCTATTTATGGGGCTTTTCAGGTGGCTCAGTGGTGAAGAATTCACCTGTCAGTGCAGGAGATGTGGGTTCAATCCCTGGGCTGGGAAGATCCCCTGGGGGAGGAAATGGCAACCCACTCCAGTATTCCTGCCTGGATAATCTCATGGACAGAGGAGCTTGGTGGGCTATAGTCCATGGAGTTGCAAAGAGCTGGATGAAATCGAGCCCATGTGTGCACATGTACATGCACGTGCACACACACACACACACAATTGCTTCATTTATACCTACTAACTATAAGACATAATATATCTAATAACTCTAGTACCTATCTGGGGCTTCCCAACTGGTGCTAGTGGTAAAGAATCTGCCTGCCAATGAAGGAGATGCAAGAGACTCGGGTTTGGCCCCTGGGAAATCCCATGGACAAAGGAACCCGGTGGGCTGCAGTCCATAGGGTTGCAAAAAATCGAACATGACCAAGCACACACACAGCTATAAAGCACAGTGGCAGCTGAACCCAAAGGAAGTTTATAGATTTAATCCCTTCCATTATTACACAGAAAAATGAAAAATAAGGGTATTTAAAACATGTTAGAAGATAAGAACAGAACAATAATATTTTCTCAATAAACTATGGCAGAGGAAATTAAGGAAAATGAAAATTAATGAGCTAGAACTAACTCTATTGCACTACCATTCCTTGGCACGGTTTAGTTCAGTTCAGTCGCTCAGTCTTGCCCAACTCTTTGTGATCCCTTGGACTGCAGCATGCCAGGCCTCCCTATCCATCACCAACTCTCAGATCTTACTCAAATTCATGTCCATTGAGTCGGTGATGCCATCCAACCATCTCATCCTCTGTCATCCCCTTCTCCTCCTGCCTTCAGTCTTTCCCAGCAAGAGGGTCTTTTCCAATGAGTCAGTTCTTCACAGCAGGTGGCCAAAGTATTGGAGTTTCAGCTTCAGCATCAGTCGTTCCAATGCATATTCAGGACTGATTTCCTTTAGGATGGACTGGTTGGATCTCCTTGCAGTCCAAGGGACTCTCAAGAGTCTTCTCCAATATCACAGTTCAAAAGCATCAATTCTTCAGTGCTCAGCTTTCTTTACAGTCCAACTCACATCCATACATGATTACTGGAAAAACCATAGCCTTGACTAGATGGACCTTTGTTGGCAAAGTAATGTCTCTGCTTTCGAATATGCTGTCTAGGCTGGTCATAACTTTTCTTCCAAGGAGTAAGCATCTTTTAATTTCATGGGTGAAGTCACCATCTGCAGTGATTTTGGAACCCCCCCAAATCTGTCACTGTTTCCATTGTTTCCCCATCTATTTGCCATGAAGTGATGGGACTGGATGCCATGATCTTAGTTTTCTGAATGTTGAGTTTTAAGTCAACTTTTTCACTCTCCTCTTTCACTTTCATCAAGAGGCTTAGTTCCTCTTCACTTTCTGCCATAAGGGTGGTGTCATCTGCATATCTGAGGTTATTGATATTTCTCTGGGCAATCTTGATTCCAGCTTGTGCTTCTTCCAGCCCAGCGTTTCTCATGATGTACTCTGCATATAAGTTAAATAAGCAGGGTGACAATATACAGTCTTGACATGCTCCTTTTTCGAATTGGAACCAGTCTGTTGTTCCATACACAAAACCTACCCAAATATGGATTTTTGGAAAAGATAATAATTTATCTCTTCTTATCTCAGATAAACTCCGAGTCTGATCAAGGTAAAATGAAAAAAAGTAAAAAAGGAAAAGGAAAGATATCACAGATACAGAAAGGCTTTAAAAAGGGAATTTAATGTGTAACCCTATGACCACAAATTTGAAAGCTTGAAGGAAACAGGTCTTGGAGAGTTAGAGTATATTAGAATGGATTCAGGAAGTAGACAACTTGATTATATTATGTACAGTTAGAAGATGCTGGCAAGGTATTACAGAGCCACTGTTACATTGCACAAATACCTTATCAATTCTTGGATCTGAATTTTTAAACAGTTAAATCTGAGGTTATTTAAACAATATAGGCCATAAAAATGGGTGAAAAACTCCCAACTCATTTATGAGGCCAGCATACCTTTAATTAAAAAGTTCCAGTGAAGACTGTATTAAAAAGCAACACTAAGGAAGTGCAATTTGTGCTTCAAGATTGACAAAATTTAAATAAAATATTGATCATTAGAATCCAGCAATAACAAACAAGTGATATCCTATGACCAAGTTCAAGGATGTTCAATATCAGAAAATATATCAATTATTACATCAAAACTTAAAGGGAGAAATTTATGGGACTGTATAAAAATTCAGTCATTCATAACAGTCTTTAAATGCGAATTGAGAAATCTGTTAAAATACAAATTCCTAATAACATATTCAATGATGAAACACAAAAAACTAAAATTTATACTGAGAAACTAGATGGCTCTCAAACTTTTAAACATTGTTTTTGCACTCAAAACAGATGTAAAAAGACAAGAATATGAGATATCTGGTATAAACTCAGTATAAAGAATATTTTTTGACATTTAAAAAAAGAACTGGTCCGTTGCCTGGATAAATGCACAATGAGAATCTAGAAAAGAAATGTGGGGGGAAATTATTCCAGTAATGACCAAGAGCTATAAAATATTTAGGAGTAAATTAAGCAAGAAAAGGCATACAACCTGACAGAAAACTACACAGTTTCATCAACAGCCACAGAATAATGCTGAAGGAATGGAAACAATCATGTCCTCAGACGGGAAGGTATTACACTGTGAAAACGTCAGCTCTCTCAAAACTGAACTACTAGTCAATGTTACATAATACTGGTAGTGTTGTTTTAGATAGATTTAAAATCCCAAAGCTTATATATAAGTAAAAAACGAATCCCTGAGAGAATCCTAGAGAAAAGGTATCAGAATGTATGACAAGTCACTAGGAAAAATCAATACTGAATTTGGGAAGGAGGATGGAATAAAAACGAGGCGTGTTCAGAGAAACAGACTGAAGCAGAGGGAGGCAGGAGCGACCACATGATAAAGGGACTGTTGTACGGAATGAAGTAAGTCGGATAGAGAGACAAACATACGATATTGCTTACGTTTGGCATCTTCTTCATGTGAAAGCCATGGCAAACCTAGACAGCCTGTTGAAAAGCACTCTGTCAACAAAGGTGCGTCTCGTCGAGGCTGTGGTCTTCCCCGTGCTCATGTATGGTTGCAAGAGCTGGACCGCAAAGAAGGCAGAGCATCAAGGAGCTGGTGCCTTCAAACTGTGGTGCTGGGGAAGACTCCAACCAGTCAATCTTAAGGGATCAACCCTGAATACTCATTGGAAGGACTGATGCTGAAGCTGAAACTCCAGTATTTTGGTCATCTGACGCAAACAGTTGACTCATTGGAAAAGTCCCCAGATGCTGGGAAGATTGAGGGCAGAAGGATATCAGGATGTCAGAGGATGAGATGGCTGGATGGCATCACTGATGCAATGGACGTGAACTTGGGCAATCTTCAGGAAATGGTGAGGGACAGGGAAGCCTGGTGTGCTGCAGTCCATGGGGTCGCCAAGTGTTGGACACAACTGAGTGACTTAACAACACATGTGGAATCTAAAAAAGGATACAGATGAATTTACCTACAAAATGGAAATAGAGTCACAGAGGTAGAAGACAAACATGGTTACCAGGGGGTGAGGGGAGGGGGAGGATAAACTGGGAGATTGGATTGACATATATACCCTGCTGCTGCTGCTAAGTCGCTTCAGTCGTGTCCAACTCTGCAACCCCATAGGCGGCAGCCCACCAGGCTCCCCCGTCCCTGGGATTCTCCAGGCAAGAACACGGGAGTGGGCTGCCATTTCCTTCTCCATATATACCCTACTATGTATATAAAATAGATAACTAATAAGGACCTACTGTACAGTACCAGGAACCCCACTCAGTACTCTGTAATAGCCTATATGTGGAAGGAATAAGAGAGTGGATGTGGGCATGCCTGATTTCCTTTACTGTACATTTGAAACTAGCACATCGTGAATCAACTCTTCTCCAATAAAAATTTTTAAATGTGTGTGCGTTTTTAATCATCACACTGTACACATTAAACTTATACAATGTGGAAAACAAGAGAGCAAGACACCAGCAACACACAAAGGGTGGAAAGAACAACATAGCAAATATTGACGTGACCAGTCATCCACTGTTCATTGTTGCTACTTCTCTAACCTGCTGTTCATTTAGGCTTTAGAATAAACTGCTGCTGTCATCAGCCATGTCTAAAGTACTAATTAACATTTTATAATAACAGTCCTTTAGTTGTTTTTATCGTTCACTCACTGGAGACTTGGCTATAAATAGGATAACCACAATAACTCTGGGGAGAAATTATTCTCTAGACACAGCACTAGTCACGATTTCTTCAAGTTGCCAAGTAACCTACCAAAGCCCCAGGCAAGACTAGGTTCATGGACTAGAGACTGTACTCCTTCTGCAAGAGGCAGCGGATGTCAGACGTTTCTTTCCTTTGCAGGTTTTTCGACAGTGACATCACAGACAAATGTATTTTAGATTTTGAAAAGTCCAGTTCTCTATACATTGCCTCCCTGCCCCTGCCCCCTTCCCCCACCCCTTGCCTGCCACCTGAATTTGTCACACAAACACACAAACAAAACTGGAAAGTTTCAGGAGGAAACAATTCTTACACTCTGCGGAGATGCATTATGATAATTTCTGTTTTATTCTTTTTTAAAATGCTCCTTGAAAGCCACCACCTTGATATTATCATCCACAGTTTGAATAACACCAATGTTTTAACTTTATGCACTTCTTTTATGCACAAAAAGAGTAAAATTTTATCTAGTGACAACTTGCATACATTGATATATCCATGTTGCATAAATTATGAAAATTATTTTTTGAATTCTCAAATTTTTGTTTAAAAATGTATCACTTATTCAAAGATGACATTGAACTTTGGAATGTGTGGGGTATATGTTGAGACAGGATGTTTTCTGATTATTTTCATTTTGCTATTGGCAAGATTATCTTGCATGACCAATATATTTCTCCACAGACTTTTATTTAATTTTTAGAATGGGCAAAGTATACAAGAAATCTAATAAAATATGAATGACAAACATGAAAAGACTTTCAACCTTATTAGTAATCAGAGAATACTTTGTTGTAGGAGTTTATACTGAAACAGCCACTTGGGTAAACAATTTTGTATTGTCTAGGAAACCTGAATATTGATAATCTAGGAAGCCACAGTTCTGCTCTCAGATTAATACTCTGGAAACATTTTTGTGTAAAAATGGACTTGGAAACATGTAAATAATAGTACTTATAATAATACTATTCACAATAGCATAGACAGGGAAAAGCTCAAATGTTCACTGACAGTCGAATGGATAAACTGTGGTTACTCATATCACATTATTTCACACAACAGTGAAAATGAATTCCATCCACATGTAACAACACGGATGAATCTAAAAACACTACTGTGAGCTGAAAACATGTATCAGGAGAATTTACAGTATAAGATGCTGTTTCTTTCATGTTAAACAACGTTCAAGCTAAGATTACATTTTATAGGAACTCATATATATGAAAACATAGAAAAGTCAGAAAATTATTAAACTAGAAATCCAGGTTAGTAGATGCCTCTTCGGGGGAAAGTTGAAGTTGTGAGTGCAGTGGGACACACAACGTACAAACATTTGTTTTAAAATGTCCAAGAGCAAAATTAAAAATTTTGTTTGTACCCAGAAATGACCTTAGACATTTTTTTAGAATTTGCTTGAGTTAATTAACTTAGCCAGCCTATCTTCACTTTATTAATAAATGTGCAAATATAATATTTATTTCATCTTAGGGATATATTTCTTTGAAAAGACCTAAGTTTTCTCACAGCAATTTTTTAACAAAAGATTTCAAGAATCATGCCATTTATTTCAATCTGACTCTTCTAAGAGAAAGAAACTAAAACTTTAGAAAGCTAAAAAAAATGTTGAAAATGTCTCAGATTATTTTTTCTTTTTAAAAGATACCAGCTTCTATTTTTAAGTCTTACAAACTTACAGAAAAAAGTACAAGGCCATAAATGAATGTATAACTCAAAGAATTAGCACCAATGAACCCACCTGAGCAACTGCCACCCACTCAGGTGAAAAACAGAGCATTACCAAAATCTCAGAAGCCTTCCACACGCCTCTTATTAAGCTACCAACCCTTTTTAATGCATCATTTTGAATTACTAATAAGTGCAATAGATGATTTAGGTTATTTGATTGCTGTTCAGCAAACGTTCACGGCCTGTGCATCCACGTTCAGACCACTCATCCTGCCCTACTGACGCTACACTTGGTCATCTGAACTTTTTCATCTAATGGAATGGTGGCAGAAGCAGCAGGGTGCCAGTTCTGGGCCGAGGCTTTAGGAAACACAGCAGGTTTCTGACCTCAAGGAGAATGTACCCCCTGGTAGCCACTGGCCCTTGATTTTGACCCCTGGAATGAGACACGTAGAGCAGACCTGAATTTACTAGCAGCCTGAATTAGAGTTGTCCCAGGCAACCTACATACTTGACAGGAAGAAAAGTGAATGCTTTTTGCTATATGCCACTGAGATTGTGTTGGTTGCAGCAAAGGCTGACTGATACGGCGACCATTTGGTATACTCGACAAAGCATAAGTGAGTGAACCCCGCTTATTACTCTGTGAATCCATTTAAGGCTTTGTTCACTTCAGACTCACGTTTATTATTAACTGAAGGATAATATTTAACTCTGACATATATTTAATTAGATACTTCCTGGTCAGAGATTACTTGATACTTCCTTGGTCTATTTCAAGATACTACTATTTTTAAGGCAAGGAAATCAGTCAGTGCCAATATTTTCATTTGTTTAAAAAACACTGCTTTCAGAATAATACTGTTTATCACTGATTTGTCTACATAGTACTCCCCACACTGAGTCTTTTTTTTTTAATGTTATATACATAGCAATTTTTTGCATTATGCAATATCAACTTTGAATATGTTATTTACCTTCAGAAAAGGTACAATTTATTTTCATTTTTATATTTTTTGTAAGATAGCAGCATCATAATGTTTAACTCTTATGAAACTGAAGGAGAATTGGTAAAAATAAAAATAAGTATAGTGACAGCTCAATAAATACTGAATTGCATGTGAAGTGGTGGTTTATATTTCACTGACTATAACCCTGCCTTTCTATAACATAGTTCTAAAATGTTTTAAACATATTCATTTCTGAAGGACTGTCAAGATCATGGACACACAGGAAATCTCAAGTGTATTCAGCTCAGGTCCACTGCACAAAAATTTCCTCAATGCACGCCTTTTATGAACCCATTGGACCGGTAGGATCTCGGTGAGCTCACAGACTTGTAAATAAAACATCCTTTATTATTAGGAAGTGTGCTAATGTGGAGATCTGCACAGGATATGTCAGTGGGCATTAAATGCAGCCTGAGAGTTGAAACTTGTTTATGATATTAACTTCTAAATAAAGATCAATAAGGCACTGAAAATGATTAACTTGCAATCAAACTGGGATTAATTTGTAAAGATACAATCTTGAAGATTTTAAACACCACTAATGTTTCGGTGTGTTTTCTGGGACTATTTAAGCAGGATGTGCAGAACTGACCTTTCCAAATTGTGTCACTGAATATTTTAAGCAGATTATTTATTTAAAGCAAATATGTATGCATAGTTTCCTTTCTCAAATTTTAATTCAAGCTTGTTTTGATAGCTTCTTAAGGCTTCCTTCAATTGGACATTTTGGTTTTTAAATTAAATAATATCCATAAATTCAACTGTAATCATTCATTTATAATAGGCAACAAAAATAGATAATCAACTGCTTTTCTCACTATATTCCTAGAAGTACAGCAGAACTTCTGCTTCAGCAGAAGACTTCTCTAGACTGGCAAAATTTTTAGAAATTATATGTTTTACATAAATTTTTATGGATTTTTTAAACATTCATATTTCAGCACCTTAGAAGACATTCTATAATTGTCTTCTCAAATTAACTTCTAAGTTTAAAACAAAGTTAACTTCAAATAAATTTTATCATTGGTTTTTTTTTAAAGATTTATAGTTTCTTTCTCAAATATATTTCAAACTTTTCTAGCATGTAACAAGCTCAAGATTATATGGGCATGTATTCTTACAAATGCATTTATTATTGTTTACATGATCTACACATGGGATTGGTAATGCGCTGTTTGCAAACCTCCATTTAGTTTGCAAAATGTTTTCATTTTTGTATTATCTTATTTAGTGCTTTCCCTGAGGAGGAGGTATCATTATCATTGCTATTTTATTGATGAGCAAATTGAGTCTCAGAGAGATTAAGTGACTTTACAGGTCACAGGCCTGGAACCTAGTTTCTCTTCACATTATTCACCTCAAATTAAATAAGCTTTAATATAATATTGCACCTCTGGAGGGGCCTTCACACTTTTTTTTAAAATTTCTACAACTTCATTAATTACAGTTGACTCACTGAAATCTGGAAAGAAAAAATAATCTTTCCTCTGCTTTTCTTCAAATTATCCCACTCAAGCTGGAGATCACAGGATATGGCAAATTAGATGAAACATTATTTTTAAGGCATTTGACAGTTCAATTAAAGGGTCTGAAGTGATGACCTTTGGTTAGACTACTGTTTCAGTTTTATTTGTTGTTGCTGTTGTTTTTTGCTTTTTCAAACTGCTTTATTAACTTCACAATATATAATGAACATCTCTTCATGCAATAGGTAAAACTGCAGCTGACAGAAACTTAACAGATTGGGTCAAAAACAACAGTCAATGAGAAGCCGGTAACAGGAAGCCCACAAGAAACACCACCAAAAGATTTACAACTAAGGTCTGTCACGAACATGTAAGTTTAGGAAGCAGGTGTCCCTCTATTAGCATCAGGCATCACGGCACAAGGCGTAACTCATCATGATGGCCGTGGTGAGGCGGTCAGCGCTAACTGCCCGCAGATTCTGACTCAACTGCTTCTCCCAAAGCTTTTCCATAAAGCTGCCTCACCCCTTCCCAGTGCTTCCCATATTCTCCTCTCTCACCCTTGCCTGTGGCTCTGCAAGCCTCTGAGCCCTGTCCCATCTATCATGCAGAAAGGGCTGCCTGACATGGAAGCGCCTACGATTTCCCTAGGCACACGGCTTCCAAAAGGAGGGCCACAGGCTCTCTTTATTAGCGTCTTGCCCCCTTTCATCCTTGTTTTCAGTCTCCTGGTTGGCATTTTCCATGCCGAGATTTTTTACTGCTGTTCCTCTTTGGACGCCACTGCTTCTGGGCCTTGCTGTCTCCTGGTCCTCCCCATCCTTGCTGCAAGAGTGACGCTTCCCCTCCTAGTCACCCCCAGCCCCAGCACATCCTATTCTTGGGGGCCGCCCCCGGCACACATACCCTCAGGGCCATCAGGAGCAGGGACTGAGAAGACAGTGGATGACCAAGAGGTCTCTCAGCCTTAATTTTAAGACCACTATAACAATTCAGGAAAAACTAGATGCAAGTTTAAATGAGAAAGACACTGCATTAGAAATTTCCAGGATCTACAATCAACTAGAAAAGTGTGTTGATCTGGTTAAGGAATTTTCTTTTAAAGCATCTATTGATAAATAAGAGACCACACCATTGTGTGTGGCTCAGTATGTCAGCAAATTTGGGAAACCCAGCAGTGGCCGCAGGACTGGAAAAGGTCAGTTTTCATTCCAATCCCGAAGAAGGGCCATGCTGAAGAATGCACAGACTACCACCCAGTTGCACTCATCTCACACGCTAGCAAAGTGACGCCCAATAATCCTTCAAGCCAGGCTTCACCAGTGTGTGGACCAAGAACCTCCAGATGTATAAGCTGGGTTTGGAAAAGGCAGAGGAACCAGAGGTCAAATTGCCAACATTTGTTGGATCATGGAGAAAGCAAGGGAATTCCAGAAAAACATCTACTTCTGCTTTATTGACTACGCTAAAGCCTTTGACTGGGTGGATCATAACAAACTGTGGAAAATTCTTAGAGATGGGAATATCAGACTACCTTACCTGCCTTCTAAGAAACCTGTATGTGGGTCAAGAAGCAACAGTTAGAAGCAATGCGGAACAACTGATTGGTTCGAAAATTGGAAAGTAGTATGACAAGGCTGTATATTGTTACCCTGCTTATTTAACTTATATGCAGAGCACATCATGTGAAATGCCCGGCTGGATGAATCACAAGCTGGAATCAAGATTGCCAAGAGAAATATCAACAATCTCAGATATGCAGATGATACCACTCTAATGGCAGAAATGGTTTTTCTAGCAGTCATATTAGAGTTGGACCATAAAGAAGGCTGTGTACCAAGGAATTGATATTTTTGAATTGTAGTGCTGGAGAAGGCTCTTGAGAGTCCCTTGGACTGCAACGATATCAAATCTAAAGTCAATCCTAAGGAAAATCAATCCTGAATATTCATTGGAAGGACAGATGCTGAAGCTGAAGCTCCAATACTTTGGCCACCTGATACGAAGAGCTGATTTACAAAAGACTGATGTTGAGAAAGATTAAAGGCAAAAGGAGCAAGGGGTGGTAGAGGATGAGATGGTTAGATAACATCACTGGCTCAGTGGACATGAATTTGAGCAGACTCTGGGAGATGGCGGAGGACAGAGGAGCCTGGCATGCTACAGTCCATGGGTTCGCACAGTCAGACATGCCTTAGTGAGTGAATGACAACAGCGTTAATAAATGAGGTTTTAGCTTTAAATTTTGTCCTTTATTTAGGAATTATTTCTAACATATATTAGCCTACTTTCTTTCTAGAGAATATGTTTAGGAATGATGTTCAAAACATGATTTAATCTTTTTTAAAGATTGTGCTTTTATAGTGACTACATTAAGCATATGTTTTTCCTGATAAATTATGGGAGGTACAGGTGTTGATGGTATCTGAGGATGGGCTAAATAATACCTGCAGGAAAACAATCATAAGACTAGCTCGTTAAGGATCAGCTTGTTCCCTGTCTTTTAGTTGCCTATAAATTCTAGATGATCACCATGAATGCAAACTTGTTAATAACTAAAGCAAATCGAAACTTCTTTCAGAAGCTATATGTAAATATCTCATTTATTCTTTAAATAATACTTGAGTACCTACTCATTCCTCCTTTGTAGGATGGGGATAACAGCTGAGCTTTCTGTATCAGCCAGGTTTCTTTGTTGAAGACAACATGAACGAGCTCTGGCTGTACCTTCCCTGGCGGGCCAGTGGCTAAGACTCATGCTCCCAATAGAGAGGGCCCGGGTTCCATCTGTGGTCAAGGAACTAGACCCCGCATGCCACAGCTAAAGATCCCGCATGCAGCCAGATACGTATATGAATATTAAAAGGAGAATAAACCTTGGCTAACTTATCTGGAAAGAGACTGTACTGGAAGAAAAAGGGGATGGAGAAGTTGCTGTGGAAAACGGGCCCGCCGTGGCCACCAGCACTGTCACAGCCAGACCCGGGTCGCCACAGCGACGCACACCGCTGGGGGCTATCTCTGCATCTCTGCGGCACCTTGTGCAGATTCCAAGGTTAAGGTGAGTGCACCCAGTTGACGTAACCTGGGTCCCATGCCCTGACTACTCCCTAGTTACCAGAGAGTGGTGACAAGTACGTGAGCCAAACTCAGCTTTCCAACTGCAAAGTGGGCACTGTTCCCACCAAGACTCATAATTACCGATTCTCCACAGATAGAATGGGAGGTTAGAAATTAGGCAGGTAAAAGGCCAGTGCTCACTGTAGGACCTCACAAGACTGGGAAGACTCAGTGTGGGGGTCTGTGTAAAGTACTTGGCACAATGCTGGCACAATGCTGGCACAAGGAGGCAGCTGATCAGCTTCAGCACTGTTATCATTATTAACTCAATGAGGCGGGCAATGTGCTCATTTTAGGGATAAAAATGTGATAGGGCACATTTCTAACCAAAAGCCTCAATTATTTTGGAAAGCTTTATGGGCAGAAACAAATATAAAAGCATAATAATAACACCAATAAATAAGTGCTACAGTATAGGTATGACTTATACTATAAGTCATATACTGTGACTCATACTGTGACTCATACTGTGACTCATACTTATGCTCGAAAAGAAGGAAAAGGAAAAACAGTCAGAACAGAGAGGAAAACAGACTAAGTTCTGAATCCTGAGAGCCGCATCCTGAAAGGACTTGGCATGTCTGAATTCCTGTGACTGGGGCAGGTTCAGGATTGTGAAGGATTCTGTGTATCACCGAAATGAGTGATTTCACTGATTACCCTTGGTAAAGGGGGTGACCTAATCAGACCTGGGGGGTGGGGTGAGAGTGGATGAGACTGAGCAGAGGCAATGAGTTCAGATGAGAGAAGATGACAGGCTGTTCTCGGGGAAGATGAAAAATAAGACAACAGCTTAGAAATACTGGGTCGACCAGAATTCAGGGTTCATTCAGGGTTTTCTGTAAGAGATTATGGGACAACCTGAATGAACTTTTTGGCCAACCCAATAATTTAGTACATAGAATGAACTACATTCAGTGCCTCCAACACTAGGAGTGAGGAATGGAAGGATCCTGGGTGACTAAAAAACCACACAACTTCTTATGACGAGTGGATGGCCATGCTATCATTATAATGATAGGCCAGGGAGTAATTCAAAGCAGTTGGGAGAGGAAAGAGGAGTTTCTGCGTGGTTTTTGGCTTGCCTCACATTAAGAGTTGGCAACAAGGAATGCAGCTGAAGCTATTAAATTGGCTATCAATCAGGGAAGGAGGAAAGACTCAGTAGATACCTATAATATTGATTCGTATCAAAATGAAAGAACCAAATCACAAGATTTTGCATGTGATCTCAGAGGTAGTTCTTGGAGACCACATCTATGACAGGAAGAACTGAGATCTCTGGATCTCAGTTTAGGAATCTATGGGATAGCACAGAGACCTGGGGAAGTCTTACAAATATTCACTGAGTGAGAGCGAAGCTGAAATGTTTACAAACATAAGTATGGAATACATTTTTACGATGAGTTCTGGCAGCAGGTAAGATACAGTTATATCCACTATGCTTAGCAACATATGCTCAGTCTCCTAGAGTTGTCTATTCTCTTGCTGTTTGTTTATCCGTGGGTCCCATGTATTTAATAATAACAACAGTTGGCCCTGTTAAATGAGATGTAAAGGCCATCATGTCTGGCACTAGGGACACAAAGACAAATTAAGGACCCTACCCTGCTCTCAAGGAGCTTACAGTCCAGGTGGGCAGTACTTGTAAATAACTAAAGTACCGACGGGGAAATGAGTGTTGGAAGATGTGCATGCGATAGGTGCTGAGAGAGAGCACCATACTGCACCTCAGTTTTGAAACAAAGTTTTGAGGGCAAATTTCTTGGAGAGGACCAATAGGCTTTATTCTGAAGAATTAACTGTATTTAGTCTGGCAACACTTCAATGCAATCCATAGCATAGCTGTTTGTTCTGTACTGCAAGCACTTCAGAAGGGCTTGAATGTAAAGTACAAGAAATGGCAAAAGGCAGTGGGTGGAAATGAAACTAGACAAGTAAGCAGGGCTAAGACAGTAGTCTAAAAGGCCAGCAATTTCCAAGAAAGGTAACTCAAGTCTGTGAGGAAGCTGTTAGGACAGCTTTATGGATTTTTAGCGAGGTGATAAACTAGGAAACAATGAAGAGGCATCCAAATTCATTGGAAAAAAAAAAAAAAAGACAAAGGAGATCCCCACTGTGCTAGTCAAACAAAAACAGTTGAAGGATCATATGAGACATCTTAAGGAGTCTGGGCTTCCCTCATAGCTCCGTCGGTAAAGAATCTGCCTGCAATGCAGGAGACCTGGGTTTGATTCCTGGGTCAGGAAGATCCTCTGGAGAAGGACGTGGCAACCCACTCCAGTCTTCTTGCCTGGAGAATCCCATGGACAGGGGAGCCTGGCAGGCTACCACCATCCATGGGGTTGCAAGAGTCGGCTCGACTTAGCGAGTAAACCACCAAGGAGTTTGGACTTTATACCAAGGGTAGTGGAGTGCCTCCACAGGAGTTTAAGGAGAGGAGTACCTAATCAGGCTTTCATTTTATAAAATGCAAATCTGATGGTACTGTACAGACTGGATTAGGAGCAGACAAGATTGCAGCCTGGGAAATGCCGCGTGAATGGCCTGAAATAAGACAGCAGCTGCTAGGAGAAACTGGATACACCAGAGAGGCAGGGCTGCTGTTTAGGCACTAAGCTGAGTCAGACTCTGTGTGACCCTATGGTCTGTAGCCCACCAGACTCCTCTATCAAATGGGATTTTCCAGGCAACAATACTGGAGTGGGTTGCCATTTCCTTCCCCAGGGAATATTCCCCACCAGGGAGCCAATCCTCCTCTCCTGTACTGGGCGGATGGAGTCTTTACCTTTGAGGTACCAGGGAAGCCAGAGAAACAGGGAGCTAGGGGCAAAGAGACAGTAATGAATTGCAAGTGGAGGAGGAAGGGGAGGAAGAGGGAGAGAGAGAGAAAATCAAGTCACTACTCATAGTAAGTTGTGTGTATGGGCTTCTACTGGTCTGTCAAAGCCTTTTAATCTTAAATCCAAAATGAAGTCAAAGCAGTGAACTGAAACCATCCACTCCTTTTCGTTTTGAAATCTAATTAAGTTTTACCTCCTGGCAATCTGGAATTAAATTTCTGAGATTGCTGTCAATTATTTCCTTTCTTGGTTTCTCTTCCTCTTTCTTACTTTCCTATTTTGTTCTTAACATCTTATGTTTTAACTCTATGCTAAAATACCTCATCATAACTTAGCTTTCCCCCTAGAACTGTGGAACATCTAAATAACTGAAACTTGTCCCCATCACAATCTTGTAGATTTCCCAAAGCTTTCCCAAACTTGTCCTTGATCAGAATCTTGTAGGTTTCCTGAAGCTTTCCCCTTGCTACTTGGAATGTTTCCGGGTTAATGTTCACAGGGTAATTGTTGGGAGTACGACTAGCTTTTTTTCCGCGGAGACTTTCAGCATTATAGTCATCATATCATTTTCTTAAAAAAAAAACAAAAAACAAAAAACAACTTTTTGTCGTAAAGGCGAAACATATTTTCATCATATTAAACTTTCGAATATGACTCACAGGTATGTCACTTGTACAAACAGAAAAACAAACATTATATCTGGGTTCTATTAAGTGTATACAGCGGTGGCAGAAGGGCAGAAGAAATGCAAAATTTCCATCTCAGACCCCTGTTCCCAAAAGCAGAACAGCAAGTTTGTTGCACGGGGAGGTGACCACCCTCGTTGAGCAGCGCAGCCCTAGGCTGCGGGGGAGTCCGCCTCCCCCCGCCTCCGCCCAGCGGCCCGCGGCCCCCCACTTCCCTCCCACCCTCTCCACAACTCAGCGTCCTCGCCCAGTCCCCAAACTACTTTCTCCGTCCGGGAACTGATTCCTGCTGCTGACGGACTGCACCGTCCCTGCACCCACAGTCCGCAGGGGGCTCTGCAGGGGCCGGGAACCGCAGCCCCGCGAACCAGGCGGTTTTGCGGGGGCAGGAACTAGGGCTCCGGGCCAGGCCAGGGGAGGCTCCTCCGGGAGCAGCCGAGCGCCCACCAGGTCCGGGAGGCTCGGCGCCGCGGGCTGGAGCGGAGGGGCGGGGCGGCTCTGCGCCGAGCGCGCCCCCTCCCGGCGCGCCCCCGCTTCTGGCGCGCGCGCCCTCCGCCCGGCGCGCGCCCCCCTCTCCCGGTGCGCGCCCACCCCGCGCGTGCCCCCTCCTCCCGACGTGTGCCCCCTCCTCCCGGCGCGCGCGCCCCCTCTCCCGGCGCGCGCCCACCCCGCGCGCGCCCCCCCTCCCGAAGTGCGCCCCCTCCTCCCGGTGCGCGCGCCCCCTCTACCCGGTGCGCGCCCGCCCGCGCGCGCCCCCCTCTCCGGCGCGTGCCCCCCTCTCCCGGCGCGCGCGCCCGCTCCGCCCGCCGGGCCCGCGGCCTCCCCGCCCCCTCGGGCGCTCCGTAGCCGTGACGTGCGCGCGGCGGGGCCGGGGACTCGGCAGGGCGCCGGCCGGCGGGTGGAGACGGACCCGGGATCTGTCCGAGCAGGAAGCGAGCCGGAGACCGGTCGCCGCCGCCGCCGCCCCGTCCCGGTGCCGGCGCTCGCCGTCGCTGTCTCTTCGCCCTCGTCAGCCCCAGACCCCACCCTCCAGCCTCACCGGCGACAGGTAGCCCCGCCGCCGCGCACCTGCCCTCGCGTCCGCACCGGTGAGTGTCCGGGGCGCCCGCGCCTCGCCCTCTGCAGCCTCGCTGTCCGAGCCCGGCCTCGCTTCGAGGCCTCCGCCCGCCGCCCGGGGTCGACGAGCCGGCTCGGTTCTTCTCCCCAGGACGCCGGGGGTGAAGCAGGTGATGAGTGGGCCCGGGCGGCGGCGGTCCCGGGAACTCACGGCTGGGTCTCACTTCCACAGGACAATGAGAGTCTCCTTTCATGGGTTTGTCATCACTAAGATACCTTTGTGTATCATCTCTGGCTCCCAGGTTGAAACAGAGCACTCAGGTGTCCAGCTCAGACCTGGACGCTCCGTGGCAGTTTTCTCTTTCGTCCACGAGCTTAAAATTCAGTGCAGAAAGAGTGCTTTTTGTTTTGGGATGCGAGAATCAGCTGCTATTACTATTAGTCATACAGGAGCCCGGATTGGGACTATTTAAACTTGCATTTTTAGTCTTCGGTTAGTCTAGTGTTTTGGGTTTTTTAATTTATGTATCTGCTACTGAACAAGAGCTTTTCATATTTGTAAGTTTCCGAAACTCTTTAAACGATTAAAATTGCTCAAACTCTGGGATAAGGAAATACTTTGAGAGGGTTATTGTTATTAGAGCATCCGTATCACAAATATTTCCATACAGTTTTAGGAAAAGTGTTACATTTTATCCGGCGTGAAGTTTGTAGTGGAGGAATGCTTAAATCCTAATCTACAGATCTGAGGAGCTAGGAACACTGCCCCAATTTAATAGGCTGCTGTTCATGCTAAGTAAGTTTTCCTGGTTGTTGTGCTCTGACCGTGTAGATGCAGTATAGGTAAATATCGTCTGGGTTTGAGAGTTTTAAAGTGTTATTCTTAAGATTTAGCTGAACACTGTTCACACCATAAAATGTGAATCTTGAACTTGGTCATGGTACAAAGGTTGGCAGCAAAAGGACGCTTCTCTACAAATTAACTAAACTTCTTAGATTCCTTGGCTTGTGGTTTGCCATTGAAAATTGTTTACTGAAAAAACTACCTTGGTGTCTTTTAATATTAGTTTTAGTAACACCACAACTTGGTCTATAGCCAGAGCTTGAAACAAAGCAACCTTTTAAAATAACTCATTGACTTTTAAATATCCAGCTTAATTACTTGCATAGTGGTAAACAAAAGTTATTTTAGTCTTATGCACATTTGCCCAGTTGCACTTGTATGTTCTGTGTGACATGCTATTTATTGTTGGCTTTTAAGTTACATTTTAGTTTCCAAAAACTGACTTTAAGAGGGAGTAATGGAAGTGGTGAGCAACGTTAAGAAAAGATAATGATTAAAAACTCTCTATATAATATTTTAAACTATGTATAATATATATATTTTTTCATTAGTGCCTGGAAACATGGGCAAGAAAAATGTAATAAGGTATTGCAAAATTTAATGTAAATTCATGCAAAGTCTTAAAAATATCATAAGTCGTAACCCGTGGAGCTCATCTGAAATGGATTTTTTCCTCTGTTTATGTTTGTGTGATCAAGTTTTAAAATAACAGTGGCCAGGAAATCTGAGAGAAGCTGAGGCCCTTTTCTCATCCTGTTGTGACTTTGCCTGGAGACTGCGGTAGATTATGTAGTCCATTGTTTAGATAACCCAGCTGTCTCCGGATTCTCAAATACAACTTTCTTTTTTTTTTCGTTAATTAATTTTTATTGCAGTATAATTGCTTACAATGTTGTGCTACCTTCTACTGTACAGCAAAGTGAACCGGCCATATATAATACATATACCCCTCTTTTTTGGATTTTCCCTCCCATTTAGGACATCACAGTGCATTAAGGAGAGTTCGCTGTTCTGTACAGTATATTCCCATCAGTTTTCTGCTTTATACATGGTATCAATTGTGTAGATGTGTCAGCCCCAATCTCCCAATAAAACGCAGCTTTTCAAATAACATTTTAAAGAAATGATCATGAGGTTTGAATAAATATAAGCACCCCAGACTTTTTTCTAAGAAAACTTTACAGTCTGCCGATAATCGAAGTACCATGTCTGTTGTGTCAAATGTCAGTTTTACAAGGATATGTAACCTTTGTGAATTTTTTATTTCTATATATTAAAACATTTTAAGCAAAAGATTGAAAAAAAGTATGACAACTGTAATAAATTCCATACAGTTTATCTGTGATGTTTATGAGATATTTGGTATTAGTATAATTGGTGACTGGCCCTTTAGTAGGATAAAATTGTCATTTATTAGGCATCTGTCATGAGCAGAACAGTGAGGAACTTGATCTACAAAATAATTTTCAAGGTTGGTGGTCTTGTGTGTGTGTGCGTGCTCGGGTGCTCAGATATGTCCGACTCTGTGACCCTCTGGGCTATAGCCTGCCAGGCTCCTCTGTCCATGGAATATTTCAGGCAAGAATAGTGGAGCAGGTTGCCACTTTCTACTCCAGGGGATCTTCCTGACCCAGGGATCGAACCTGCGTCTCTTGAGTCTCCTGCATTGGCAGGCGGATTCTTTACACTAGCACCACCTGTCCTAAATTGTCCCTTGAGGAAATTTAGGCTCAGAGAGTAAATATTTGCTCAAGGTAATGAGGTCCTGTCAGTTCCTGAGAGATTCTGGATTCACGCTCAAGTCCTCTGACCGTGAAACCTCGGTCCTTTCCACCAGAGCGGGTTACCTTGATCTCAGGTGCATTTGGTAGACTCTTCTGGTAAACCTGCAGAACTGGTATTGTTCTAAAGAATGTAACTGCAGAGTGAAGGAGGTATAGAGGAGCGATGTTGAGAAAGACTGGACATGGGACTGTGGAACTAACTTTGAATTCTGTTTCTTCGTTCTTAGGTGGACAGCCTTAAACAGTGATATGATGTTGCCTTATCATTTGGGGGGTAAATTCCAGAATATTACATGTATTGTGCACTTTTAATTTTGGTGGGTTATAGGAACTAGAATCAGACTGCGATGTAGTACTGGTTTTCATTGTAGCTAAGATGAATAGCATAATATTCTTGGTTAGGATAGAACTTAAAATGAGGTAGACTGTTGCCCATAAGTACAGTAGTTGCCTTTTAAATAATACATAATTAACTGTGTAATACTAAGGGGGGAAATGGTTTTTAGATCATGGTTAAATGGCTACCTGTTCGATTAGAACAGGTTTTTAATGGCCTGTGTTTATTTCAGGAATGTCCCTTGAGCTATAATAGACATAAAGAACAAAAATGAGCACACACAGTCCACCTTCTGTAACAAATGAGTCATTTCGGCAGTAGAATGTGGCTGAGTAAATGCGCAGAAAAATGGTAGGAGGGCGGAGTTGGGTGACTTCTGTTACAGGTGTTTATTTGTTTTAAACTGCGGGGAATTTCGCATCTGGAAGATACTCATATTCAACTGTAAATACAAAACCATCATCCAAAGGCTAAGTGTAAATTATTAATGGATGATCTGTAACACATCTGCTTAGGGGTGTGTGTGTGTGTGTGTGTGTGTGTGTGTGTGGATAATCAAGAACTAACTAAAGCTTAATAAGCTTAATTTTGTTTTTGATAATAAGCTTAACTCTGTTTTTGAGGCATATATAATGTTAAGAGGAACCAGGACGGTCTGCATTTAAAATAGTTACACTTTTATTTGACACATTTCAGTTCAGTTCAGTTCAGTCGCTCAGTCGTGTGCGACTCTTTGCGACCCCATGAATCGCAGCACTCCAGGCCTCCCTGTCCATCACCAACTCCCGGAGTTCACTCAGACTCACGTCCATCGAGTCAGTGATGCCATCCAGCCATCTCATCCTCGGTCGTCCCCTTGTCCTCCTGCACACAATCCCTCCCAGCATCAGAGTCTTTTCCAATGAGTCAACTCTTCGCATGAGGTGGCCTTTAGCATCATTCCCTCCAAAGAAATCCCAGGGCTGATCTTCAGAATGGACTGGTTGGATCTCCTTGCAGTCCAAGGGACTCTCAAGAGTCTTCTCGAACACCGCAGTTCAAAAGCATCAATTCTTTGGCTCTCAGCCTTCTTCACAGTCCAACTGTCACATCCATACATGACCACAGGAAAAACCATAGCCTTGATACATTTAGTGGACTGTTAATAATCTTAAAGTGTAACTCTTAGGATATCTTTCTAATTATGGTGTTCAAAACAAAGATGAGTTTTTTGTTTTCTTGTTGAGTAGTGTAAGAATGACACAGTGGTTTGAGAAATGACCACAAGTCAGCAAGAGTTCTCCTTGTGAGTACTGAAGCGTGGGAAGTCAAACCGGAAGAACAGATCCAGCTAGAAACCTTGCTGGTGTCAGAGAGAGGGGGAAGGCCTTTTCTATGCACAAAGCAGGCCTCCAGTGAAACCAAAATGCCTAGGCCCATTCCTCAGGTGATATTCACATGCCTGCCAGGAGATGTGCACAAAGCCCCGTGCTCCCGCAGATCCACAGGCATCGCTCTGCACCTTGCCTCGCTTGTTCTTTTCTTTGAAGGTGATCTGCCGCTTAACCTTTAGACGGTTAGGTATTCGATATCGCGGATTTAAAATACTTCTGTTCTATATGGATGAGCTCCTTTTCCAACCAGTGTTTACTGAGGGGCCATTGTGTCTAAACACAGCTGTTAATGGGCACTGGTTCTTCCCTGTCCTGGCAGATTTAGGGTACAGAAAGCGTGGTGCAGATGCGAAAAGAAAGATAATCAGAAACATCCATTTAAAACCTGAAGACGTTTATGTCAGAAGTGAGCACCTTACACGTGTGGTGCTTTCCCGTTTTGGAATTCGCTTATGTACATTTGGTCCTAGAAAAACTTGATTAAGTAGATGTGGTAAATTTATTCCTAATCTGCAGATGAGAAAATGGAGACCAGAGGAAAAAAAAAAAAGTGTTACGTTGGCCAAAACGCTCATTCTGGTGTTTCCTGCCACCTTATGGGAAAGCCTGAACAGACTCAGTGGCCACGGCGGTGCTGTGCTCAAGGCCGCATGGGAGGCTGCTTGGGGGCACCCCTGAGAACTGGACCTTCTGCCCGCTTGCTCCCGTAGATCCGCCCTCCTTCAGGTCTCTTAGCTCTTAGGTGTCAGTTGGGGTCAACCTTTCAGTCAGTCCCGTCGCTCAATCGTGTCGGACTCTTTCGACCCCGTGGACTGCAGCACACCAGGCTTCCCTGTCCATCGCCAACTCCCGGATGAGTTTACTCACACTCACGTCCATCGAGTCTGTGATGACATCCAACCATCTCATCCTCTGTCGTCCCCTTCTCCCCCTGCCTTCAGTCTTTCCCAGCATCGGGGTCTTTTCCAATGAGTCAGTTCTTCCCATCAACCTCTCAGCAGTGACTTATTTCATTTTATGGATTTAAGTCAGACGGGTTAGAAAATTCTGAATCATCAGGGTCACTAAAGTGATAATTATTAAATATGTAGTTACAAATTGTTTTTCCTTTTTACTTTTTTTTTTAAATGGAAGGTGGAAGATGAGCATGATGCATTATTATGGAACTACTCTAACATTTTCAGTACACTAATGGAGTCAGTGTTGGTAGTTAACTTTTCTAGTTGTAGAGTTTTTAAGAGAAAACTGCAATTGGTTTTGAAAAAGGAGAAAAGTATTCTGGGGAAATTTTGGAAATAAATTTTATGACTTGGCACATTGGTATTGATCTGATGGTTATCTTGCTTTTGTAAAGGCTCACTAATGAGCTGTAAGGTGTGACTATGTTGGTATCTATATGCCTTCATTCATTCCACAAATATTTGAGTGTCTTGTCACATGGAGGCATGGTTCTAAAGTGTCAATAAGGTGGTAAATTAAAAGCAAGTCCTTGTACTGAGTGACATTTTATTGTTGTTTTGAATTAAGTTAATTATAGACTCTTCATTCTAGTATGTGATTAACAGGGCTGACCCTAAAGTTGGGAAATAGTTGCCACAGTGGTGCAATTTGAGGGCTACTGAAAGCCTCATTTGCTCTAAAATATTCTATTCCTGGCCTTCAGTCCCCTGAGTCACAGCCCTATTACCAGTCGACTCCTGATAAATACTAATATGTTCCACCTTTTATCACAGTTTCAGGAAACAAGGCTGAGAGACAAGTAAAGGGAGGAGAGAGGGTTGGCAAGGTGTGACTTTCATGGCAGCTGTTGTTTGTTGAGCGCTTGCCGTGTGTAGGTGCTGTGTCAGGCGAGCGCTGGGTATACCTTAGCCCAGTCAATCACTGTGTCACTCCAGTGCCCTTGGCACTGTGACTTGTGTCTTGGGAAGCAGAGACACAGGCGTGTTAGACTCGCTGCCAGCCAGTACTGGGTGGGGCTGGGACTGAACCCCTTGCTGTCCTCAGCGTGTGGTCGCAGACGCTCCTGTGGGGAGGGGGCAAGTCATGGCACACCACGCGGGGGAAGGGCTTGGTGAGTGAGGGGTGGGCGTGGAGGGTCAGGAGAGCTTGTGGGGTGAGTGGGGGGAGTTGTGGGGGGGCAGGGACAAGGTGGGTTATTGTTGTTGTTTTCCTTACTGCTGACCGCTGACCCACTTCATTCCAGCCCCCAGGCCCCAGAGTTGCATTTGTGAAAAGGGCTTGCTTGTCCAGCCCCACAGAGGGAAGGCAGGCAGAGGGGAGGGCATCCCGGTTTTGCTTCTTGTTACCAGGGTCACATGGCTTTGCTTCTCTGGGCTTCAGTTTGTCAGATGGAGGCTACAGTATTACCTACCTGATGTGGTTCTCGTGAGGACTGGATTAGACACTAATACAGGGAAAGCACATAGCTAGGGTACAGTATTATTGTTACTGTGTTGGGATTTTCCCCATGTTTAACGTGGAATGTTCATCCAAAAGGAGAAACAAGCTATGTATTGGAGATTCAGGTGAAATCTTGAAGGGTTGACCTGTTAAGTAGTACTTAAAACAGGTGCACACCACAGTTATCTGGGGAACTAGTAAAAACACGTCAGAGAGGTGTAGGTGGGGTGTGGGCAATGGCATTTTAATAAGCTTCTCAATTGATTTATTTGTGCACCAAAATTTGGAAACCACTGGCTGACACCTTTTCTTCATCCTCTGCTTTGGGAGGGTGTTTGCAATTACACCAAAACATTGCTTGGATTTACCAGGCAGCATGTGGTAGAAGGAAGTGAAATATCGGTTACCAGAATCTCTCCGTTGATTGTTTTCTTCATTTAAGCTTATTTGGAGCTCACAGCATTTATCGTGAGAGGACAATGCAGTGTTAAATTTCACACGTTAATTGTATAGAGTATTTCAGCTTATTAACCAGCTTCATTTGGAAGGGAGCTGGTCATGTTTAATTTTTAAATGACTATACAGATAGCAGTGGAGCTTCCCAGATGGAGCTGGTGGTAGAGAATCCACCTGCCACTGCAGGAGCCATGAAATACTCGGGTTCGATCCCTGGGTCGGGAAGATCCTCTGGAGAAGGAAATGGCAACCCGCTCCAGTCTTCTTGCCCGGGGAATCCCATGGACAGAGGAGCCTGGTGGGCTACAGTCCACGGGGCCACAAAGAGTCAGACACGACTGAGCGGGCGCACGCGTGCACACACACACACACACACAGCAGTATTATATAAATAATTCTCATTTAAATCTTAAGACCTTTTTAACCTTTTTAGCTGGATTTCTTTAGATAATGCACTGTTTCTGAATAACCAGTCTTGGGCTTGTTAGCCACAGCAGGTGAGGTCCCAGCAGGAAGAGATTCCATCCTGGATGGTGCCTGCGAAGAGACTGCAGGGGTTGGAAGCAAACATGGAGTGGGGAGTTACCCAGGGGATAGCAGTGGTGAGAAGCCCTCAGTTCTTCAGAGATCCTGGGAGTAGAGAGCTGGCCTCAAGGAAGAGGGCGGGTGGGAGCCCAGGCTTCAAGGCGGGGAGCAGGGAGGTTCCCGGGGCCCCCTGTCTTCTGGGTCTTGGCCCGTGGCTTCAGTTACCAGGCAGCTGGGGAGGCCAGCTAACATGGCTCTGAGTAGGGAGCCTTGGGCAGGGTGGAGCAGAAGAGGGAAGGGAGTGCAGAGGAGCAAGTGAATAACTCAGGCATCAGGTGGAAACTTTGGGATTTTGTTGCATTGCCTTGGTGCATTTTAAATAATTTCTAGCTTTGTGATGTGTCGGCAAAGTGCTTGAGACTACCTGTCTTTTACATGCTTTTAGAAAATGCTTTCTCATCAAACGATTAGGAAATTTAATGATCCATATAGCCTGATGAGAAACATTATCTAGGCAGGTTAACATAAAGCACTTTTATTCATGTGTTGTTATGCCTTAGTAAGTCTTTCTGAAATTTTCTTCATTAGGTAGTCTTAGTTTGATAGAATGAATGTTTTTCATTAAAATTTTTTTTTACTGATTAAGTTTAAAATATTATGGCAAGATCAGTCCTTTGCCTTCTGGAATTTATACTTTCTATTCACTTGGACTGATAGCAGGAACACCAGACCTACGGTTCATAGAAGTAGGACTATTATGAAATAATTGTTCTTCTTCCCCAAGTCCTTTTAAAGACACATTAAATTTCTGTATGAATCTGTCACAGCGTACTGTTACACAGCTGCCTTCTGCTAATGCCAGCTCTACCTAGTTAGTCTGAATTCTGGCTTTAGCCAGTTTAAACCTCTGCTCTTCACTTTGGATAGATTCCTGAAGATTACTAAAGAAAAAGATTTCTTGCCTTAAAGAGATGGCGTGAAGGTCGCTGTGAGCATTATGAGCATTATGAACATTACTTGAGACAAGGCAAGGCATTGTCTTGAGACAAGGCAATTAGAATAATTTATATTTCCCCTCTTATGGGTTCCAGGGAAAAGAGTCCAAGATTTTATTCAGATTAAGCAGCAGCTAGACTGGGTCTTACAGCTTCCCAAAAAAAGAGCAAAGTAATCAGTAACCAACACCTAGGTATGAAACTTTTAACGTACAAATAAAGAGTACGTCTATGTAAATGTTATAACTGGAGGTGGGGTTTGGGGGAACAAATAAGTTTCTCAGCTTGTCTTTAAAAGAGTATGGTGGAAAAAATAAACAGGTTTGGGGTCAACAAAAGCACACCTGTGCTTGGAAATCATATATTTAGATTTTTTTTTTTTCCCCTGTAAGTGAGCCTTTTTCTGAAAGGAGCGAGTTCAAACTTTTGTGAAATCTTCTGAAAGCATATTGTTTATTTTGATTTGATGCTGATAGAATTAGTATCCCGCAGGAAAGGATTGAGGCTGTTGGCTTTTCCTTGTTATGCTCTTTGAATTTCCTTGATTTGAGGATTGAGTTATTCCAGAGAGAACTTTTCTCCCTTTCCTTGTTATTTTTTTTCTAAAATTAGATGAAACAGCTGTGTTTTGGTTTGTGGGCATGATTTGCTGTCTGTTATCCTTTTGGTATTTTGGGGAAGAACAAAGTATGCATGTGTGTGTGTTTTGAGAGGGAATGAGTTGCTTTCTCTGTGTTTCTGGTCTGTCATTATTGAGTTGAAGATGAGAAGAGCAAGACGATTGATGTATCTGTTGTGCTTGAGGTTGCAAACAGAACTGTGGCTTGTGTTGGCTAATGAGATGATGGAGAAAACTGTTTGAAAGTGTAAAAATAGTTGTTTTGTGTCCACCTGCGAATGAGGAGGTCAGCGTTAGTTTGGAGATTCCCCGGGGTGCTAGTGGTGGGGAGTCCGCCTGCCAGCGCAGGGGACGGCGTGGTTCCTGGGTGGGGAAGATCCCCTGGAGGAGGAAATGGCAGCTTGCTCCAGCTTTGTTGCCTGGAAAATCCCATGGACAGAGAAGAAAGATTTTCTATCAGACGTGGTGGTGAGGGGGAGTGGAGGGAGAGAATTGAATGAATTTGAGCATATGACCAGATTCACCTCAGATGGTTTTTTGGCCAACCGAGTAAGTCAGAGAATAAAATTTGAGTCAGAATTTTGTGTTTTATAGAGATAGATTCTCCTGATGAGTTTGCTTTTGAAAGGGGGGTGGGTGTGCAGCATAAATTAGGAATTTATAAACCAGTTGTATGCTATGATGATCTTCACGAGTTATTAGCATAAATGGAGATAGCCTGATGGCTGCATGGAATGTTAGTGTATCAGAAAATGGGCTGTTTATTAACAGTGTGCCTCTGGAACTGGCCCAGAATCTCACGCACTTTGGTCCTCTTCTCTGCGATCGCGCTGTTTGGCAACAGCGTTGACCTAGACTATTTTCGGGACCTACAGACACCTGGGTACTTCAGCATGCTTGAGCAGTGAAGGACAGCAGTATCTCATGATGGTGATTGGAGGAGTGGGCCCAGGATGACTCTCCAACAGTACGGTTCTGACAGCTCCTGAGGGCCACTGACATGCCACCACTCTGCGAGCCTGTAGTCCTTTCCTCATTAATTCTAACGTGGGCCCTGTGAGGTGGCTCGTCTCACCTCCTTTTGTAGCTGAGAAAACCGAGGTCTAGCAACTTGCCTAGGTGACCCTGCAGTGGGCCAGGGCTGAAGGCGTCTTCAGGTGGTCTGGATCCGGAGCCTCTGTCCCGTTTGGAATGTTATTTCCTCTTCTGTGTGTTCTTTTGAAGACTTGAAGCTTTGAGGATTAAGCCGCTGTGTCCTTCTCTGTCTACACGAGGGTGGTAGCATCCTGACCCTCAGGCAGCAGTGGCGGGGGCGGATAGGTCCTCTGTGACGTGCTCAGGTGTCCCACCCACTGATTCCTGTTGTTCACAGGCCCAGCCTCTCCTCGGGCTGATGACAGGGGAGACCTTGTGGGCCTGTAGAGGCTAAACCATTCTAGATGACGTTTTAAATTCCTTAACCACTACCCCTTTCACTTACCTTATTAATTTGCTTTAAACAAACGTATTGCTGTCAAGTTTTGTATAAGTTAAATAACTAAATTGTAATTTTTTGTTATCCTTGGAAAGCTACTTGTTTAAAGGATCCCAATAAGTGACTTCTTTTGTAAAGGGAAGAATCTTTTTGTAAAACAAATGATTGTTTTCTAAATTATACTAATAAGTCTGGATCTTTTACTTATGACCTTTGTGTAAACATAGACCCGGCTAAACACACATTTCATATGAATATGCCTAAATTGAGTTTGACTTCATACTGTGCTTGATACTGTTAATAAAAAGGGATTGAAAAAATTGGTTTATTAAGTGGTGTTTGTTGTATTTGTACTAAAATGTACTTTAGTAGGCTTATCTAGACGAAGAATAGTGTTCTTTTAAGCAGTAGGTTGAGGTTAAATATATAGCACAACAGTAAATTATTTTTGTGTCATAAAAATTTATTAGGTAAATGTTAGTGTTCTGTTTAAATGCCAAAGTAAGTGTTTTACATGAGTCTGAAATACATTCTCTAAAAATAACAGATAAAGTTTAGAGGGAGAGTTTATGAAACAGTTGTTATGGTTGAAAAGCAGACAGACTGTTGGTTTGGAACACACAATTTCATGCAGTCCTGAGTGAAATATTTATTTCCTGCACCTAATACCTTGCTAATGAGGCTGTGAGCCCAGTTCCATTGTAATCTGTGTTCTCTCCCTGAACACTCAACAGAGACCGCTCTGTAACCTCCTAGTTAATAGACCCAGTGGCCTCATTTAGGTCCTTCTTCTCTTCCAACCTCTTCAGCTGCTGCTGCTGCTGCGTCTTCCTTGAGCTCTCCTTCTCAGCGCCTGTGCTCTTGCACTCTCCCAGATCTCCAACGTTTGCGGTCTGGTTTTTGCTGCTTTTCTCCGCCCGTGCCTTTACTGTTCATGCCTCATAAAATCCTGTGGTTGGCACTTTGCTCTACGCGCTCTGTTCTTATTTTTGATAATTATGTCAGCTCTCATTTCATGCCGCTTTCCCCTCGGATTGCTTTCTGTGTTATCTTGAGCAGCCTTTCCAAACTGATGCTGCACAGACATCTTCATGAACTATAGAAGTGATCCCTGAACGTATGTCTCCACAGACACCTTCCCATTTCACATGTTTCCTCCCAGGCCACCTCCAGGCAGAAGCTGCCTTTCCCCCGTTTCCCTTACGATCCCCTCCTTACCCTAGTGGTTCACGCTCGGAACTTCACTGTCACACTCTGTGAAGGTCGGCCATCGCTTTCCTGCCCGGGACCAGGTGCAGCCTCACGCCTGCTCTCCTGCACGGCTCCCTGCGTTTGGCCTTTGCCCTCAGCGTACGGGCTGCCCTGTGCATTGCCTTTAGAGTTCTGTTTCAGAGTAGAAATCTGACTGTAATAATCTCTTCCTCAGCGAGAGTCCCTGTTTACCGCTTTAATACACTGGCAAGTCCAGACGTTTATTGTGGGATTTGACACTCTTTGTGGACTGGTCTCTTGGCCCGCTTTTCACCTGAGCACTCGTCACGCTTTGGCATTGTCCTGTGCCCAGGCCCCATCGACCTCTTCCCCAGACATGTCCCGGTTCTCGCATCTCCCTTCTCCACTTCAAACAGGCCTTTGTCTGGAATACTTTCCTTTAGTCAGGCTTACCCGTCTCTCAGAACCTGCTTGAATTAAATCTTTGAAAGTAGCTTTCCCCAGTTCACTGTTTTGGAAGCATGCCTGTATTATAGTATTCATCACTGGTTATGTAATATATGTGTGTCTTCTTTCATGCTCCACTACTCTTCCTAGATGGTGAATGACTCAAGTGTGTGAACTGCCAGCAAACGATTTGGTGATGTTTTATTTAGATCAGCAGATCTGGGGTCTTAGGGCTCCTTTATACTCTTTGATTATTGAGGACGCGGTAAAGATTTTGCTCATCTGTTTAGTTATGTTTATTGATATTTGCTGTATTAGAACTTTTAAAAATATTTAATCTACTTAAAAATAGAAATGCATGCATTTTAGCAGAAATGACATGTTTTATGAAAAACAGTTATTTTCCAAAACACCAATTAGTGAAAGAGTGCCACTATTTTACACTTCTGTAGAACTCCTTAATGTCTGACAGTAGAAGACAGCTCGATTGTCATATCTGCTCATGATTCAGTTTGTTCCATTATTTTGATTCACTTTTTTTTGTTGAACTGTTAATGAAGAAAATCTGGCGTCCTACAGATACCTTATTGGGGAAGGAAGTATTAATTTGACCTTTTCAGTTAATTGTGTATATATGCTTCAGTCTTCATCACGACTAAACAAGTGGTAATTTCTTAAAGTCCCAAGTGAAATTTTAAACCGTGTCAGTAAATTTTTTGTGTCTTGTGACCTTAAAATTCGTTATTCAGTTTTGCGCTTTAAATGGGTCTTCTCCTCATATGTGATTTCACAATATAATGTAATGGTCATTTGGAACATACTATTTCCCTGAGTTATGCAGACCTTCAAAATATAGGTAATCTCATCAAAAAGTCAAGTGTTTATACTTCTACAGGATAAATTGTTTTATGTTCAAGGTGGCACATACAGGTTTTCCCAGGTTCTGTTTTCATTTGAATTTTATCGTTGTTAACAGATACTGTCAGTTGCTTTCCTTGATGTGATAGGCTACACTAAGAAAAGCAAAACTTGTTTACCAAAAGCTCAAGCTTGAGTTTGTTAGTCAAGGTTTGTTATAACTAACCAAGCTTTGTTAGCCATTTTTTCCAGCGAAAAGAGTGTTTCATGAAAAAACGCCACTTGCTAAAGATGAGACCTCAAACACTCTCGTGAATGTTTTCCTTGGGGCAACACCATACTTCGTTTCACAGCGGAAGTAATTTGTGTACCATCCCCGTTTATATGACAGGTTTATATCTGAGGATCAAAATGTCATAGAGTTGGGGCTTCTGTGGTGGCTCAGTGCTAAAGAATCTGCCTGTCAATGTAGGAGATGAAGGTTCGATCCCTAGGTGGGGAAGCTCCCCTGGAGAAGGAGATGGCAACACACTCCAGTATTCTTGCCTGGAGAATCCCATGGAAGAGGAGTCTGGCAGGCTACGGCCCACAGGGTCACAAAAGAGTCAGAGTGACTCGACAACAACAGCAGCAACTTTGGAGGTACTGTTTTTTATTGAAATACAGTTGATTTACAGTATTGTATTACTGTTGTACAGCAGAGCGGTTCAGTTATGTATATACACACACACATACATATATTCTTTTTCATTGTGGTTTATCATAAGATACTGAGTATAGTTCCCAGTGCCACACAGCAGGACCTTGTTCATCCATTCTGTGTATGAAAGCGTGTACCCGCTAACCCCAGCCTCCCCTCTGTCCCTCCGCCAGCTCACTCCCCCTTGGCAGCCGCCTGTCTGTTCTGTGTGTCTGTGAATCTGTTTCACAGATGGGTTCAGATGGGTTAGTTTGTGTCATATTTTAGATTCCATATGTTAGTGATGTTATGTGGTATTTGTTTTTGTCTTTCTGACTTACTTCCTTAGTGTGATAATCTCTAGCTTCACATCAGAGGTGCTGTTCAGTGGGGCAGCCTCCTTTTTACTGTGGCAGCCGTGACCGTTGGTACGGTTTGGCTCCCCTACCTTTATTCTGGCTAAGGTGGTGGGAGTTTTACCCATCATTGGTTCTGCATTATTAGGGCGGATGCCTCAGTATCACTTTGAAAATTGTTTTGCTGTGTTGACTGTCTGCGAGGGTCTCAGAATCTCCAGCGGTCCTTTGGCCGCACTTGGAGAACTGCTAGTCTAGATCACCATCCACCGGAGTTGTGTGTTCAGGTTTTCTGTAGACCTGACGTGGAGATGCCTGGAGAGTTAGAATTAGACGTTCAGTTCAGTTCAGTTCAGTTGTTCAGTCGTGTCTGACTCTTTGTGACCCCATGGACTGCAGCGCGCCAGGCCTCCCTTGTCCATCACCAACTCCCAGAGTTTACTCAGACTCTTGTCCTTTGAGTCGGTGATGCCATCCAACTGTCTCATCCTCTGCCATCCCCTTCTCCTCCCGCCTTCAGTCTTTCCCAGCATCAGACTTTACCTTCAAGTTAGTTTAATTCAGACTCCTGGTCAAGAAGTGGAGGACCCGCAGCGCTGTGCACAGCATTCGGGACGTGGGGGTGACCTGATGGGGACCCGCAGCGCTGTGCCCAGCAGCCGGGACGTGGGGGTGACCTGATGGGGACCCGCAGCGCTGCCCACAGCAGCCGGGACGTGGGGGTGACCTGATGGGGACCCGCAGCGCTGTGCACAGCATTCGGGACGTGGGGGTGACCTGATGGGGACCCGCAGCGCTGTCCACAGCAGCCGGGACGTGGGGGTGACCTGACTGTCCGTCGGTAGAGGAGAGGGTGAGGACGATGTGGTACAGGCACGCCGTGGGGGTGTTGCTCAGCCAAACAGGGATGACGCTGGGTCGTTTCCAGTGATGTGGCTGGACCTAGAGTCTGCCATTCAGAGTGGAGGAAGTCAGAAAGAGAAAAACGTAGCATGTATTAATACATGTATGTGGGATCTAGAAAAATAGTACAGCTGAACCTGTCTGCAAAGCAGAAAGAGACACAGATGTAGAGAATAAACGTGTGGACGCGAAGGGAGTGGGGGCGGTGGTAAACCGGGCGAGTGGGGTGGACGAGTGCGCACTGCCACGTGTGAAACACACGGCTAGTGGGAACCTGGCGTATAGCTCAGGGAGCTCAGCTCGGTGCCCTGTGGCCATCTAGGGGGTGGGGTGGAAGTTGGGGCGGTGCATGGCGGGTGGGGGTGGGCTGGGGACTCCTCCAAGGGGAGGGGATATATGTGAAGATACAGCTGCCTCGCTTCACTGTACAGTAGATACTAACACAGCATTGTAAAGCAGCTCTGCTGCTGCTAAGTCGCTTCAGGCGTGTCCGACTCTGTGCGACCCCGTAGACGGCAGCCCACCAGGCTCCCCCTTCCCTGGGATTCTCCAGGCAAGAACACTGGAGTGGGTTGCCATTTCCTTCTCCAGTGCATGAAAGTGAAAAGTGAAAGTGAAGTCGCTCAGTTGTGCCGACTCTGAGCGACCCCATGGACTGCAGCCCACCAGGCTCCTCCGTCCGTGGGATTTTCCAGGCAAGAGTGCTGGAGTGGGGTGCCATTGCCTTCTCCCTTTTTTTCAGCTAGTTGGCTATGAAATGGCTTGCTGTGATCAGATGGAAGATTGGGTGACTTAATTAAGATAATTAAGCAATTAATGTCTAATTACTACTAAGAGAAACCTCTATATACCTTAGTAAAAATGAGTATCATCAGCTTAACATTTGAGATGGTGCAGGATATGATTATATACAAAATCGAAAAATAATTGAGCATCTTTTGGAGTGTATTTCTTTTAAAAATAATTTTATTGTGTAAAGTTTTAAGCGTATTCAGAAAAGAGCGTGTGAACCACTTCGTACCACTCAGATTCAGCAATTAACAGCTCATTGTTAATCTTATTTTACCTTTTTTTAAAAGAAATGATGTATCATCTAGAAGCATTTCAGTTTGTAGGAGAGAATATTTCTTAACACTTTGTAATTAGAGGAATTGATAGCTAAATTAACCTCTCAGGGGTTTTTTCCTAGCCTAACCAACAAAGCCAGAAGCAAACGAACCCTCCTCTCACGCCCTGTCGTCTCTGTGTTCTATTGCTTTTTCGCTCCCTTACCAGCAGATTCCCTGCGCGCTGCTTTCTGTTTTCCTTCTGGTCACCCTTTCACTCACTGCAGTGTTGCTTCTGCTTCAGCTGACCCTGCTCCCAGGCCGCCGTTGCCCTTCCTGTTTGCAAACCCATTAGCCTCCTTTCAGTTGGCAGCCTCTTCTGAGCCCGCTGGTGACGAGGACAGCGTCTTCTTGTTCAGACTCCTTTCTCCTTTGGCAGCGTACTGTCTCCCAGGGCGCTCCCTGTCTGTCTGCTCTTCCCAGCTGTCCCTTCCTTTTTCATTCAGCCTTTAAAATGCCTTGCTTCCGGCCTCAGTCCTGTTCTCTTTTACTTAATACTAGTGATTCTCTATTCTGTCAGGCTTGGGACCCCCTTTTCAAAACAATTGTAAAACCCTGTTTACCACACTGAATTAACCTACACGTACATGTATATGCATGTGTATCTGCATGTATAATTAAAAATATAGTGATGTTACATAAAAGAAGTAATTATTAAATTATGTGTTTATCACAAATATATTTATATTAAACACTATATTTATATTATATAAATTAAATATATTTATATTAATTACTTATTACTACGCATACTTCAGTATGTGAAGACTTAGATACTCCTATACTATAACACAGAACAAAGTGATCCATTGCTAACATCCATATATAAAACAGTCATGAATGCAGCTACTTCAGCTTAGACTAACATATGATCAGCATTGCTCTGTAATAGAATATTCTCCAAAATAATAAACATCTTTGGTGAGAATCCAGATGAAAGACAGTTTTCTCTCAATTTATGTGATATTTTATTTCGGGAAAACTCAGTAAATGTTAAAACAGTGCAAAAATATTTTAGATATGATTCTGGTCTCTACTGTCTTCTCTAAGTTCACTATTTATTCTGCCTTCTATGTATCATTGATGGCATCAGAATAATTTGAAGTAAAATGTAAAGTGCGCTTTCTGTCCCTCCCCACAGGAGTCATATCAGTTTGAACTGTGCTACATACTTGTTTTGGCTGCATTAATTTTATTGGATCATCATCTTTAATTCATTATTGAGTGATGTGTAACTATTTTCAGGTGAAATACTGAAATTTAAATTGAGTAGAAAATACAAATAATTAGTGAAATAATGAAAACATTTATTCTGATGTAAGTTAGCAAATGTGGTAGTTGTAAATATATGTAGTTTTTAAAGAAATGCCATATGATTCACAGATTCCACTCAAATTAATAGCAATTCATTGCAACTGATAACAAATTTACTGCAGAAATCATATTTTGTCTCCACAGGTGTTGTATTATTAGCTTTTTAAAGGCCATATGTGTTGTAGAATGCATAAGTAACCTTCTATCTATAGTTTTAGAATATTGAGATCCCAATAATCTGCTCTATTTTGAATCTGAGTTTAAATACAAGAATTTTTCTTTATCTCATGAGAGATTTGCCCCAGATGGAGATAATCTATTTTTTATCCTCAAGGAGATTGTGAGTCTCAGAATGAACAGAGGTTAGAAGTAAATTATTGCTGTAAGATATGTTAATTAGTTTGCCATAAAGATACACTAGAGAGAGATTGTCATGAATATACATAAAGAGGTATGTATTTGAAAAGATGGCCAGAAATAATTTTATCATGTTGTTTATTATTATAGCAGTAAATATTTGTTGTGCTCTGTTTAGTATTTGCTGGAGTAGGAAACGGCAACCCACTCCAGTATTCTTGCCTGGAAAATTCTGTGGACAGAGAATCCTGGCAGGCTACAGTCCTTGGAATCTGCTCTTTTTTATATACCATTAGTTTTATAGACATTTTCCAATGACTTATATGTGCAATTGAAAGCAAGATATCTTTTAGTTGACTTATCTTTTCTGATTTTTTTGATGTCAAATTGACAGTTTAGCTGAACCTTGACAGGTAACAATATAAAGAATCTAAGTGTTGTTAAAAATGGTAGTGTAGATGGCTTTGCCTAAGAAATATGTAGAAATGTAGACTCAGGAGATATACATGTAAGTTAGCGATGTTTTTCCTTACAAAAATTTTCTTTGAAAAGGATTCTGCAAAATCCTTTTTTACTAGCCTTTGCTAAAGTGTGTATATATTCCAAGAATTGATTAATGAACAAAAGGGAAAGAAATGAATGAGTGTATGTTTTAACTCAAGGTACATTTATCTGTAATTGTTCCTCATCAGAGCTCCAGTATTTATATTTGGACACCAGATGCTAAATGTTTTCTCTGTGAATAAAATTTAAAGGGAAAAAAATCAGTCAAAATTAGAACCTGAACGTTAAAGTGAAAGCGAAAGTGTTAGTCACTGAGTTGTGTCTGACTCTTTGTGACCCCATGGACTGTAGCCGGCCAGGTTCCTCTGTCCATGGAATTCTCAGGCAAGAATACTGGAGTGGGTAGGGGGATTCTCTTTTCCAGGAAAGCTTCCTGACCCAGGGATCAAACCCGGCTTTCCTGCCTTGCAGGCAGACTCGGTGTGAACCATTGGGAACTCCACATTGTGTAAGATAAAGAGATTATATCTGATGAAGGAAAGGTAGTGGTGAGGAAATGACTGAAATGAGTTCAGAGACGGCCTGGAGCACTGGGAGCTCACGGAGTCACAACCGTGTGTGGAGACGCCAGCTCTGTTCAGAAGTGGATGAAGCTACACATGTGGTTTTGGTTGGAGAGGCAGAGTATTGGAAAGTTTCACAGCTTATTGCATTTTTTTTTTCCCCTGTCAGGTAGACATTAGGTCATCACAAGTTTTTATAAGGTAAAGGTGATATTGGGGCCTTCCTGAAATTCCAGAGTTTTGAGATGATATATGAACTGTGTTAGCGATCTTGTGATTTTAGGAAACATACAGATAATTAAAGCAAATTGTCCAATTACCTAGTTCAAGGATTTGGATTTTAATTATATTTACTTGACTTTTCAAAAAAATTTAAATTGATTCCATGAGGTTAGGAAGTAATTATACATTTATCTATATATGTCTCTTAAAAACACAGGAAGAAGTTGTCATGATTATGACATAGAATCTGTAAAAAGTAAAATAATACCATTGGTGAAAATACTATACTAGTGATGGTAGTGAAAGGGGAGAATGAAAGAAAGTCTTAGAAGCTTGAAATTTTATATTCTGGGAGGGCAGGGTGTTTATGTATGGAGGGTATTATAAACGCTTGATTGAATTTGTCCAGCTTTTGTATAAAATTATGTCTGTTCCTCTAGTTATAATAAATAGTAAATAAGGATTCAAATGTTTGGCATATGAATCCTAAACTTTGCAACTGAACCATTGTGAAGAAGCTAGGGTTCAGAATAAGAGCCACGTATCTGGAGAAAGTTTCAGGGGATTGAAATTGATTAGATTGAAAAAGAAGAATAATGTGATTCAGACATGTTTTCAAATACAGAAGACAATGATCTCTTATCAGACAGCATTTTTTAGTGGAAACAGAGGAAATCTTGCTTGAGTTGCATTCTGAGGGATTTAGACCAGTATGTTCATTCAGGTTCAGTTTCAGTTCAGTTGTTCAGTCATGTCCAACTCTTTATGACCCCATGGACTGCAACACGCCAGGCTTCTCTGTCCATCCTGGAGCTTATAACTCCTGGAGCTTGCTCAAACTCATGTCCATTGAGTCAGTGATGCCATCCAACCATCTCGTCCTCTGTCATCCCCTTGTCCTCCTGCCTTCAGTCTTTCCTAACATCAGGGTCTTTTCGAATGAGTCAGTTCTTTGTATCAGGTGACCACAGTATTGGAGTTTAAGCTGCAGCATCAGTCTTTCCAATGAATATTCAGGACTGATCTCCTTTAGAATTGACTGGTTGGACCTCCTTGCTGTCCAAGGGACTCTCAAGAGTCTTCTCCAACACCGCAGTTCAAAAGCATCAATTCTTTGGTGCTTAGCTTTCTTTATAGTCCAACTCTCACATCCATACATGACCACTGGAAAAACCAGAGCTTTGACTAGATGGACCTTTGTTGGCCAAGTAACGTCTCTGCTTTTGAATATGCTATCTAGGTAGGTCATAGCTTTTCTTCCAAGGAACAAGCGTCTTTTAATTTCATTGCTGCAGTTGAAGGAGGAAACAGACAGAACAGGTTCCATCTTGCAAATAGGACTCCATCTTGGGCAGGACTGTGGACTTTGAGCTATGTGCCCTGTACTGTGGAAATGACATACAAACTTTGTTCAACTAGTTTCAAGGAATTTGGGGAGGTGGGTTTGAGCACGTACACTTAGGGAACATAACGTTTTCACAAAAACTGGTCAGGGTCCTTGGCTAAGAGGGGACTCTGCCTTGGGCCTGCCAGTGTAATAAACTGCACTCCACTATCTGCATTGTCCTTCCGGGTGAGTTTGTTTTCCAGAACGTGTGGCTACAACACAGTCACCATCTGCAGTGATTTTGGAGCCCCACCCCCAGATTGTCTGACACTGTTTCCACTGTTTCCCCATCTATTTCCCATGAAGTCATTGGATCAGATTCCATGATCTTTGTTTTTTGAATGTTGAGTTTTAAGCCAACTTTTTCACTCTCCTCTTTCACTTTCATTAAGAGGTTCTTTAGTTCCTCTTCAATTTCTGCCGTAAGGGTGGTGTCATCTGCATATCTGAGGTTATTGATATTTCTCTGAGCAATCTTGATTCCAGCTTGTGCTTCGTCTAGCCCAGTATTTCACATGATGTACTCTGCATATACGTTAAATAAGCAGGGTGACAATATATAGCCTTGACATACTCCTTTTCCTATTTGGAACCAGTCTGTTGTTCCATGTGCAGTTCTAACTGTTGCTTCTTGCCTTGCATATAGATTTCTCAGGAGACAGGTCAGGTGGTCTTGTATACCCATCTCTTTTAAGAATTTTCCACAGTTTGTTGTGATCCACACAGTCAAAGGCTTTGGCATAGTCAATAAAGCAGAAGTAGATATTTTTCTGGAACTCTCTTGCTTTTTCTATGATCCAGCAGATGTTGGCAATTTGATCTCTGGTTCCTCTGTCTTTTCTGAATCCAGCTTGAACCTCTGGAACTTCACAGTTCATGTACTGTTGAATCCTGGGTTGGAGAATTTTGAGCATTACTTTGCTAGCGTGTGAGATGAGTGCAATTGTGTGGTAGTTTGAACATTCTTTGGCATTGCCTTTCTTTGGGATTGGAATGAAAACGGACCTTTTCCAGTCCTGTGGCCACTGCTGAGTTCTCCAAGTTTGCTGGCATATTGAGTGCAGCCCTTTCACAGCATCATCTTTCAGGATGTTCATTGATTTACCTTCAGTCACTTGTCAGCCTCCTGGGTAGGGGCGCTATGCCAAGTTCTAGAGATGCATTGCTGACCGGTATGGACGTGATCTCCCGTCATTACACTTGTGTTCTGGCAGGGACATAGACAGTCCTATGGCCGGACTTGAATGGACAAGCTCTGTGGGTGCTTTGAGAGCGTGTGATGGGGAAGGATGTGAGGAAGAACAGTGCAGTGGAGCTGAAACATTAAGAAGGTTGTGGAGTACCTTTGTGGACTAATCCGTCCTCTTTTATGCTCTTTTCCTCCTTATGAATTAACTCATGGTTGGTTCATGGTGCAGAATCCACATAACAACATGAAGTTAAGACTCCTCAATCTTTCTATCGCATTGAGATAATCACTGTTGTTGGCATTCTGTTAAGTGATATTTTGGTATTTTTTTGTGGGTGTATATATGTGTGCCTGTATATTCTTCACAAAAATGAAATTAAACCCCCCTTCCCCATGTCCTTTTTGGAAGTCCTTAAAAATTACATGCATTTCCATTTTTTGTACAATGATTTGAGAAATTTCATTTCTATACCTGGAAATTTATGAGTTGGGTCCTCTGAGTATTGTTGCTGTATAAAGAAAAATAACTACCTTTAGATACCAAAGTGTTGTAGCCCCACTTAATAATTACTTGATAACTTAAGTTGATGAACGTCTATTTATAGCCCAAGGCAAATGTGTTCTTATTAAGGTATTATAGATAACATGTAATACACGTTTATTGTTTTTTAATTTTGTGCAACAAAATGGTTGTGAATTGTGTATTTTTCTAAGGATATAATTTTAAAGCATGATAGTCCAGTATTTTTGCACCAACTGGGATTAATGAATTTATACTAATTTTGTGTGTTAGTCAGTCAGTCATGTCCCACTCTTGGCAACCCCATGGACTATAGCCCGTTAGGCTCCTCTGTCCGTGGGATTCTCCAGGCAAGAATACTGGAGTGGGTTGCCATTTCCTTCTCCAGGGGATTTTCCTCACCCAGGGATTGAACTTGGATCTCCTGCATTGCAGGCAGATTCTTTACTGTCTGAGCCACCAGGGAAGCTCAGATATAAATTATAGCCCTGTGCAAATTTAAGGAATTGTTAGATTTCCTTCTTATAATCTAACAGTTTGAAAAGACTTGCCTTTTATTTTTGACATTCTTTTTATTTATTTGTGTAACTTTATGCCACCAAACTGCTAATATCCTTTAAGATTTTTTTTAAAACCAGTGTTAGACAATGAATGTGATTAGTATTTTACGTGGCTATTGAGATCTGTAAATATTGAAATATACTGAAGCATCATGGGTGTTTCGTTTTTTACCTTTCAAAAAATGGCTTCTTAAGTAATGGATAGAATTTTGTGGTGTAATTTGGAGAAGCCAAATTCCCCTTCGCCTTTTTTGGGAGCTGAGTCTTATGGCTTGCAGGCTGTTAGTTCCCCAGCCAGGAACTGAACCTGCGCCCTTGGAGTCCTAACCGCTGGACTGTCAGGGAGTTCTCTCCCTTTATCCTTTAGCATCCCCCTTCCCTGAAACCTTGGGGGATTATTTTGCTCTAAACCGTGCAAGAGTGATGCTTAGCATTATCATTTATACATGGTAAAGGAGGTGCTGTTTTGCAGTCCTTAGTTTCTGTCCCAAGAGACCATGTGCTCTCTGCAGTAAATATGATCCTCCCAGGACTTGAAGCCTGTGGTTGCTGGGTTGCCAGTGGTCAGGCTGGAGGCTGCGCAGCTACTGGACTGAGCAAATTCCTGTCTGGTTATCAGCAGGTAGGGAAGAGTGCCTGCAGGTCAGCTCTGGGGCGGGAGTGCAAACTGAAGGTGCTGCTGCCTGGGCTCTGGGCGTGGGGGCTGGGCTGGACTTGGCCCCTGGATACTTTGAATGGGATAGATTGGCAACTGTCCAGATCGGACATATACCTGCTCGGGTTCTAGGTCTCCCCTGGCTCGTCCGCTGGCAGCATGCAGAGAGAAGCACCCAGTGGATGCCCGGCCTGCAGGAGAGCCGTCTCCAGCCCTGAGAGCCTTGCTGCTGGTCTGTGGCCCCTCTGGGAGTGCTGTGACCTCTGGGAGGTCAGGAGGTGCACGTGACTTGTCAAAAGGATCCTCTCCTTTTCCAGTTAGGCTGTTGGAGGCTCGAGCTTTTCCGGTTGTTATTCGTTGATGTTATTTTGTTATTGGTTAACAGTTTCCGTGTTTAGCAATACATTTGTTTGAGGGACTGTGGCTTGTGTCAAATTCTTAGGACCAGTTTTATAGACCCGTGAAAGTGGCTTTTTAATGGCCTTAACTCATGCATTTGTGGGAACAGTAATTTTCACAAGTAGTCTGAGTCCTGACCTGCAGAGCACGTTGGCTGTCAGCTGCTCAGTTGTGCCCGCCTCTTTACGACCCCGTGGGCTATCCTCTGACCCTGGGATTCTCCAGGCAGGAACGCTGGAGTGGGTTGCCGTTGCCTTGGCACACTGGAGTTGTGTTTTATTTTCCTAGACCGTGTAGCACACCACTGCCTTGAGCTTTTGTTCTGCTCGTCTTTAAATGCTCTGTTTAAAATGGGTCTCCTTTGTCCTGGTCCTTGTCCTTCACTGTGTCCCGCACCCCAGTCTCACCCAGTCCCTCCCGCTTGAATTCTCTCAGCACTTTTTTAAAGTGTTGCTCTGCAACCCCGTTTATTTACCTGGTCTTTCTCCTTCAGTGAGTTGTGAACACTAGTTTTATTCTTGTGGGTTTAGGACCTAAGACTTGGCCCTGTTTTATTAGATGCTCAGGAAATGTTTATTCAGTGAATAATTAAATCACAAATTTGAACTGGAGATATATTGTCTGCTTCTTTGAAAAAGTTTTTTCTCCAAATAGAAATGCTAGGTCATCTTGTCAACCCTAAAACCTCTTAGAAAATTACTTTAAAGATAACTTTTTAAAAAATTTCCTGATTATTAAAGCAGGTGAGATTGGGATAGTCAAGGGTTTAATGAACCCAGGTACCTAGAGTATTGCTTAAAAAAATGAAAAGCGTTGAAACTAATGGCAGTGGTAAGAAAGATCTGTTTAAGGAAGGTGAGACTTCAGCTCAAAGAACCCTTTCTTTAATAATTTGGAGGATGTGGTGCAGGATACATGGTGGGGACCAGGCCTGCTTGTTTGCATAACTGTTAGGGTTTGATCAATCATTTTGGAAAATTAGAAAGCTAAATGTAGTAATTTGCGCATATTCTGCCTTTTGACCTCCATCCTGAAGTTTTGTGTACTATTGTTCTTGGCCTGAACAAGTTCACCAAGTAAGAAAGACTGTTGTAAACACACATACATGTATTGCATCAGTTAGAGTTTCTATACAGTTTATTATATATTTAAATGAAAGTTAAAGATAACTCTTCTTTCTATTATAAAAGTAGTCACTATCCTTCAGAAAACTTGAAAAATATGAAATGTGTAAAGGAGAAAAGAAAACTCATTTATAATGGCACCAATTAGAAACAAGAAGTACTCATACTTTAATATACATATTTTTAAAACTTTATTAATTAACTCTTACTGTGAAATCAGATAAGTATTATGCTCCACTTTCTCTTTTCCTAATTAACTGTAATTTGTCCTACATTTATTTTGGAGCATGGTTGAACAGTTACTTTAAAATTGTAATATTTGATCATTTTCCTTTTATCACACAGTAAAGTCTGATAGTTTGGATTGTATTAGGGAAATTTTATTTTGTAATTCCTCTGTATTCTTTGTTTTTTGCTTTCCTTTTGGCTGTGCCACACAGCATGTGCGGTCTCAGTTCCCTGTCCAGGGATTGAACCAGTGTCCCCGCAGTGGAAGTGCAATCCTAACCACTAGACCACCAGGGAAGTCCCATTTCCACCACTCTTAAAAATAAAAAAATTTTATTCAGTTATGTTTTGGCTGTGCTGGGTCTTCGTTGCTGCATGCAGGCTCTCTAGTTACAGCAAGTGGGGGCTCCTCTTGGCTGAGGAGCTCGGGGGTCTCATTTTGGTGCCTCTTTTGTGGAGCAGGAACTGTAGGCTCCTGGCTCTGTGGTTGTGGCCCGTGGGCTTAATTGTTCGCGGCGTCTTCCCGGAGCAGGGATCGAACCCATGTCCCCTGCGTTGGTAGTCAGTTTCCTAACTACTGGACCGCCAGGGAAGTCCTCCTCTGCTCTTTGTTAAAGCCCCATAAATTTTTTTGAGTAGTATCTTTTTCAGTGTGTTCATTTTAATCAACTAGCTTGTCATTTTGTGTATTTTGACATAAGTACTCTGAAAAATGGTTTGCAGTTTTGTTTTTTCATGTAACCACATGACTTACGTGGCCATGTTGGAAGGTTTAGACCTACTTTATTGCTTTTAATTTGATGTTTTCTGTAGTCCAGGTATTGTGTAGCTGTTCAGCTATTTTCCTTGCTGCTAGATACTTAGACTGTAGTTTTTCTCTCTTACTTATAGTGCTATAGTGAATAGCCTTGGTGTATCCTAAGAAGTGCTGATTCAGAGAATTTACCACTCTGTAATCTCACTAAGAGAACAACTTGATGTTATTGGATTTTAATTTTTAATCAGTGTAATGGGTGAAAAAAGTATCTTGTTTAATTTTATGTAATAATATCTTTCTTAAGTGGAAATATCAGAATTTAATGATAAAGATGGATAAAATGTGGATTTCTGGTGTAATTCTTTACAGAGACATGTCTGGCTATTTGAAATACAGACTTTGTGTTTGAAAGGCAAAAAAAAAAATTGTTTTGAATCCATCATTTTGTATAAAGAAGCACTTAACTCCCTGCCCCCAATTCATTTTAGTCAGTTTAGGTTTCATTTGACTTGAGCTAAAACACAGGGACAAAAGTATTCTTTGCCTTTCAGTTTTTAGAATCAGATGTTTTAAAGTCTTAAGACCTTGAGAAATGTCCTCAAACTTAAAACGATGCAGTTTGTTTAATAAAATATGGAACCAAGATTTATTTTGGTTTGGAGGAATGGAGAAATAAGAATACGTTTTAGTTGTTTGGCAAATAGACAAGTAATGAATTAACGTTAGAATTCAGATAGATACTCGAGTGTAGCATTTGCAGCGGTAAGGTTAAGCGTTTTGTACGTGTATCAGTGATTTTTGGTTGGCACTGGCATGATCTATATGATAAGCAAACAGAAACAGATATGAGTATGGTATTAAAAGGACCTGATCATAAAATACCCAGCGAAGCGTGGATAGTCCCCTCTGACATGAATTTTACTTTTTTTTTTTTAGTGTTTTTCTGTCTCCATTATTTATGGTGGTCAAAGTCTAAAGCATCTTACAAATACTGTACAGTACATTTTCTTCTGTTTTTTCTGATTTCTTGAGAATTGAGCAGCAAATGAATTGTTTGCTTCTTTTTAAGGTGTTTAGTTTCATATGACTGATATTGGTTCAGTGAATATAAATAATAGGAATAGCTCTGCCTACACTTTTCTTGTTTCCTGGTGGAAAAAACAATGCTTTAAGAAAGAACCGGAATAAAAGGTGATCTTTCCCCTGCGTCTTTGACTGCCAGTTACCTTTCTTAAATTATTCTTAAAAATTTAATTTTTATTTTATATTGGAGTATAGTTGATTTAGCTGTGTTAGTTTCAGGTGTACAACAATACCTTTGTTAATTAAGTTGCTATTGAAAATGCTTTTTTAAAAATGATAAGCACCTTTATTTATTTCTTTTTAAATTTTTATTTTGTATTGGGGTATAGCCAGTTAACAATGTTGTGATAGTTTTAGGTGAACAGCAAAGGGACTCGGTCATACATGTAGATACGTCCATGCCCCTCCAAGCTGCTTTCCCATCCAGGCTGCCACGCAACGCTGAGCAGAGTTCCCGGCGCTGTGCAGCAGGTCCTTGCTGTCCATTTTACATACAGCAGTGTGTACGTGGCCATCCCAGACTCCCTAACTGTCCCTTTCCCCTGGCAACCATAAGTTAATTTTATGAGTTTTGTGAGCTTCAAGATAAGCACTTTTAAAGCCAGTATATTTAAATATTTTAATTCACGAAGTTGTCTTTCATTGTAATACTTCATTGTAATGGTCAGTTTTACTTAAGAAACCATTTTGTTATGTTTGCCAACATTTCTGGGTAATGGTAAAAATCATTTCTGAATTAGGACACTTTGAATGTGTGCTGTTAAAATTCGACTCAAGCATATTACCAATTTTTTGTTCTTTACGGAGACAAGATATGTTCTGTAGAGATGAGCTAGTAATGACACATACCTGCTTGCTTGAAAACCTTTATCTTAGCATCTGACAGTATCGTTCGTTCAGATTCTAACCTTAACGTACAGCTCTGTTTAGTCATTTGGATTGAAGAGGGCATTGGCTACATATTATTTGATCAACAAATATTTAATAATCCCCTACGTATGATATGTTAAGTGCTGGCAGTATATGAATAGGCAAGACATGGAAACAGAACTTTAAATAAAGAGGTTAAAATTTAACAAGAAACAAAACAGAAACTGATGCTATTCTCTGTAAAGTTGAAAGCCGATACAGAGGAGAGAACACCTGATTATGCGGATTGTCAGGGAGGAGTGATTTACTTGATTCTTGGCGCTGTGATGTATGAATGAAATGAATGCTGAGGGGGAAGGGGAGTGCGCATTGTGTGTGTGTGGATGGGCGACTCTTCAGCTGTGTGGGGAGCAGAGTACATGAGATGTGTCGAAGCAACCCCAGCAGAAGCTGACCTGTTCAGGCTGGTGAAAGGGAGACCGTCCAGGCGCCTCATCTCCAGAAATGCAGTCAGCACGTCCATCTGTGCTGGGCGATAGCTCGGCTTCTCGGGTTTTCAGGCTTGTATGTGTTTCTTCTAGTGTCACTTGGAGAAACTGTTTCTCTGCGAGATAAGATAAGACAAAGGTATGAGGGTGGGGCATCACCTAAACCACCAGAACAGGTGAGCGGCTGTGCTGTAGTTCAGAGTGAGACTAATTATTCTGAGCAACCTTACTCCAAATATTACAGAGCGCAGGGTGGATGATGGCGGAGATCACTTTGCAGTGGGTTTCCCAGTTCTCTGGCTTTAATGGAACTTTCATAAACACGTTTGCTTTGCATTTGGATCTAAATTTGTGCTGGGCATTTTGTTGGACGTTAGTGATAGGTTGAAATACAATTCATATTCATTAGTTACCTTAGTTTGTACCCATTTAAAATAGCTTTATGTTGTGGTTTTGTTTTGGTTTCTGTCTCTTCCTTACCCTTATATTCAAGGTGATGGTACTCACTGCTGCTACTTCCACAGAATCTTGGTGTTTTTTTTTTTTTTAAACTTTTCTCTATAGCTGGTTAGAAAGAAAAGTAGAAAGATGACTTATGGTTTATCATTTAAATATGGTGGTGGTTACAGATCTCTCATTTCCCCTTGCCCACCGTCATTGAGTTTTCAGTGCTGAGTGAGTTGCTGTTTTCCTAGCCAGTGTGTGTTGCCCTGGGTGTTCTGCTTTCATCCTTGCTGATAGCCCATCCCGAGATTCATGTTTCCCTTCTCTTCTTTCTTTTTCCCCTTTTCAGCCTGTTTTCCACCTGTCCTTGTTTCCTTGCCCCATATCTATTATTTCTGTGCTAACTATCTCTTAAGCTGAAAATAGAGATTCTCTGTTTGTCTGACCAAGGGTTCTGGCTGTCTTCATGAACCCCCTCGAAGTGGTATTTGCTGCAAACCTAGCTTTTCCCAAAGAACAAGCCATAGTCTTCGATATCCTCTGGGGGCTTTTTACTTTTTAGTCTTGGTTTCCTCAGAGTGCCTCTGGTTTTCTCCCAGAGCTTTAGTTTTCTCTGTCCTTTGGGAAACTGCCTGCTGGCGTAGGTTCTTGTTTGATTTCAGATGATTCTTTCTGATTGGATGCACTGACCTGGGAACCCCACTTGTGAAATTAGGACATCGAAATAGCCTTGGTTTCAGCATGCCTCCGTCTCTTCCTGCGTTTTGGTGGAGCCCTTTATTTTACTAATGGAATATTTTACAGAGGGGTGTGCTGTGTGCACGCGTTCACTTCAGTCAGGTCTGACTCTCTGCGACGACACCGTGGACTGCAGCCCGCCAGGCTCCTCTGTCCTTGGGGATTCTCCAGGCAAGGATACTGGAGTGGGTTGCCATGCTCTCCTCCAGGGGATCTTCCCAACCCAGGGATTGAACCCAGGTCTCTTTAAGTTTCCTGCATTGGCAGGTGGGTTTTGCCACTAGCACCACCCGGGAAGCCCCTTACAGAGGGGTATTTCCACCCTAAGATGACATCTCATAGCTGTCCTCCTCGCGTCAGTGGTGCGGACACATGCCATCATCAGACAAGGCCTGGGGCCGTGTCAAGAGGTCAATAAAATCGATTATTTTGACAATAGCTGTAATTCTCTCCTACTCAAGTCTAGGATCTGTGGTCATTATTATTATCATTTTAGCGTTCACTAGCAGTTTTGAGAGAGTTAGAAATTTCTCATCTAGACTGGAACACAGTTACATGATCTCGACTCATATTTGTGAATCTCCTAAGTTGGGGACAGCAGAAGGCAGGCTGTGTTTAAGGGCAGCATCAGATTTCTGCTGTAAGGTGAAGGACTGGGTGGAAGAAGTTGGGATGCAATTCTTGTTCATCAGAGTTTGCCTTCAGTAGGGCCCTGGTGGAAAGACCGTCTACATAAGTGGTTAAGATATCCTGAAAGGATGTCTTTATTTGAGGGGTTAGGAGGGAAGTTTGAAGTAACTAGGGCTGGGCACAGAGAAATGGAGGTGAAGTTGAAGCCAGAAATAGTGTAATAAAGTCAGTCTGGGGAAAACCAGCAGACCACAGGGTGTGACAGTAAGGAGCAGACCAGAGGGGAAGTGAAGGTCCTACTTTAGGAGACAAAGGAAAAGAAGAGAATGGAGCTGGGGAAGACAGTACCAGCTGACGTGGGATGGGAGAGTACTCGTGTTTCTGTGGTTTGAAACCACTGTAGAGAAAGCGAAGGCTACCTGCTGTTTAATTTGTTAATCCTTGGAGCTGGGAGGAGAGACCCACGTGCTAACCATGTAGGGAGCCCTCCATAACTCATTGTGTGTTAATACTCAGTGCGTAGTCCGTCCTCCAAATATGTATTTTTCATCCAGTAAATGTAAATTTTCATTTATTTATCTAGGGGCTTACCCAGTAACTATTTCATTGAGTGCTAACCATGAGATTTTATTAACCATGATTAATAAACAGTTAATCATTTAAAACACAGAGTAGCAACCTTTCTCATCATGAAGAAAGTCATAACTCGGTAACTGGAAGTTCTGCTAACGTACCTTCTTTGGGGGAGAATAGAATTGTGTAGTAATGAAGATCACAAATTTTTCGCTTGTCAGATTTGTGATCTTTTTCTTTGTGTTTCATCTTCCCTCCTCCCCTCCACGTTTAAAGTTCTCCCCTGTTCTGAGGTCATAAAGATAATCTCCTGTAAAACTTCCAGAAGCTTTATTGTTTGCTTTTCATGTATAGATTTATAGCTCACCTGTATATAATTTTTCTGTTTGATGTAAAGTAGGTCTCAAATTTCATTCTTTCCCAGACGTGTTTCAGTTTCTCTGGTAGCATTTATCGAAAGGTGAATCTTTGCCCTGCGTGGCTTCCTCTTGGGGACTGCTGCTTGTGTTGTGAAGCGGGTGTGCACGGATGCTTCGTGGGTGCTCGAATCTTTGCGGCGTTCCATTGGTCTCTTTGTCCATGTTCCGTTGTCACATTGTCTTGTAGCTTTATACTAAATCTTACCTTGCCATCTCATTCTTCTCAAAGATGTCTTGGCTATTCTTGGCCTTCACATTTCTGTATAAATTCTAGAATCAGGTTGTGAAGTCCTAAAAAAAAGACCTATTGGAATATTTGTTGGAATGCATTGAACCTAGAGGTCCCTGAAGAGAACTGACATCTGCGCTGTTGAGTCTTTTCATCTAGGATCAGAACGTGTTGCTTTATTTAGGTCTTTGTTAACATCATCCTGCAAGGAGATCCAACCAGTCCATTCTGAAGGAGATCAGTCCTGGGATTTCTTTGGAAGGAATGATGCTAAGGCTGAAACTCCAGTACTTTGGCCACCTCATGTGAACAGTTGTCTCATTGGAAAAGACACTAATGCTGGGAGGGATTGGGGGCAGGAGGAGATGGGGACGACCGAGGATGAGATGGCTGGATGGCATCACTGACTCGCTGGACGTGAGTCTGAGTGAACTCCGGGAGATGGTGATGGACAGGGAGGCCTGGCGTGCTGCGACTCATGGGGTGGCAAAGAGTCAGACACGAACGAGCGACTGAACTGAACTGAATTCCTCATGATGATATTTTCTAGTTTGCTCTGTAATAGTCTTACTTGTGTGTGTGTGTCTTTTTTAACTTTAATCTCAGACTTTCAGAAAAGTTCTTTTAAGAACAGTTCTTTACAAAAATTCCTGTATTTTACAAAAATATCCTTTACCGAGATTCCCTAAGTGAATACCTTGCCACATTTTCTTTATTCCCCTCATAACGCTTACAGACAGAACCCTGTTCCTTTACCCCTAAACACTTCCGTATGTATTTCCTAATAACCAAATGGTATCTGAAATTTTCAGGTTATAATCAGAGTTCATGCATAGCAAAAGTGAACCCCGGATCCTAGGTTGTATTTGGTCATCAAGGTGCTTTAGTCTCCTGCCATCTTTCTTTGCATTTCACGACCTTGAAGTTTCTGAATAATGCAAGCTAGCTCTTTTGCGTGAAGTCTCTCGGTTTGAGTTTGTCTGATGTTTTCTCATGGTGAGATTTAGGCTGTACGTTTTCAGAAGGGGTATGAAGTACTGAATAGAATTTTGATCATTTGGTTAAGATGGTATTTGTCACTTTACATAGAAAGTTACTGTTTCTGCTTTGTATCTATGGGGGGATGGACATATTCTAAAACAGATTTATTCCTGGGTATTTGGTGCTATTATAAATGGTATCTCAAAAATATTTTTTTATTGTGGACCATTTTTTAAGGCGTCTTTATTGAATCTGTTACAATACTGCTTCTTATATTTTGGCTTGTAATCACGAGGCATGTGGGATCTTTGTTCCCTGACCAGGGACTGAACCCATGCCCCTTGCATTGGAAGGCAAAATCTTAACCACTGGACCTCCAGGAAAGTCCCTGAAATTTTTTAATTTTTAAACTATTGTTTGTGTGCAAGAATGTAATCCACTCAGTACATTGATCTTTATTTCACACATGTACTTAACTCAGTTATTGTTCCTATAACTTATCTGTAGATTTGAAAAGTATCTTTTGTATATAGTCAGGTCTGTAAATAAGACTTTTATTGTTTCCTTTCCACCCCCGACCCCCATGTCTTTTGCTTCTCCTTGCCTCACTGAGTCTGCTAAGACCTCAGCTGAAACGGTGGGGTGGTGGTAACAGGCTTCCTTATTACGCAGTGTTTGCTTTCAAGGAGAAGCTTTCCATGCTGAACCAATACGCATCATTTTTCTTTTTTCACAGTCGGTTAGATCAAATTAAGGACTTTATGTTTTCTTCCTAGTTTTCTGAGGGTCTCTTTTTAAAAAAAAAATAAAAATCACAATTGGCTGTTGAATTTTACCAGGTGTTTGTAGTGTAAATGAATCCTAATAGTTGATTAAAAATAAATTCAAGTTTACTGGAGGTATAGTTTGCATACAATAAAATTCACTTTTTGAGCAGTATCGTTTGAGATTTAGAATAGCTCCCTTTCCCCGCAAAGTGCCTTCATTCCCCTTTGCAGTCAGTCCCATCCCCCCTCCTCGGCTCATGATCCCCTCCACAATCTGATTCCTGTTATTTTAGAGTCATTTTGCCTGTAGATGGTATCTAACACTGTATATTCCTGGTGTCTTGTGTATTTTTTTTTTTTTAATGCTTTTGAGTTTCATTCCTGTTGGCTATCAGCACTTCAGTCTTATTTATTACTGAGTAGTTTTCCATCGTATAGATTTTTGTTTCTCTGTTCATCTGTCGCTGGTTGCTGGAATTGTTTACAGTTTGGGGCAATTAAAAAAAATTGCTATAAACATTTGGTTATAAGTCTTTGTGTGGCTATTTCTTTTGGGCAAATTCCTAGAAGTAGGATTTCAGATAGTATGGTAAATAGTATATGAGAGTTCTAATTGTTCTGCATCCTTGCTGACATTTGGGAGTATCATTTTTTTAAATTTTAGCCTAAAGCGGATGCATAGTAGTATTTCATTGGGGTTTTAAGGTGTATTTCTCTGATGATTACAGTGTTGAATATTATTTTCTGTACTGCTTTTGCCATCCATTATACTTTGGAGTATCTTTTCATTGATTTTTAAATATTGAAACAAAGTTGCATTCTTGGAACAAATGAAATATGGTTGTGATTTATTTATTACTGGATTTGCTTTGCTGATGTTTTGTTTAGGATTTTTGTATCTATGTTTGTGAGTTTTATCATCAAGTTTGCTCTATCCTGAGGATGAATTGTGGAATTCTTTGTATGAGGGCTCTGTAAAATATGTGTTGGTTTAACTCCTTGACTGTTTCGAGAAAATATTGGCTAAATTAAGTATATAAGAAAGGTTGGACTATTTTCATATTTTATGACAAACATGTAGGACTTAAAAGTTTATTTCTGATGCCAGTTGTATTTCTGGAGTATACAAGGTGTAGTTAGTTCTGCAAGTAATGTACATTGTGCTCTAAACCCCTCTGTGTGCAACATTTATAGAACATTTGTTGTGCCCTCGGCTTGAGGATGCACATATACGCATCAGATGTCCTCATCATTAGGTGCTTCAGTGTAGGGGGAAGAGCTTAAGTAAACACTAGTATAATAACATTTTCTCATGCTCTATTGGAAGATTTTATGTGGGATAAAGTGGGACCAAATATGAGGAAGAGTGGGGGGGAAGAGATTGGGCTGAGGCAGGAGAATCTTCAGAGAGAGCTGATGCCAGAGCTTTGGTTCTGGAATGATCTTGTCAGAGGAAGCTGATCGAGAGCAGTGGCTTGGGGGTTGGCTCAGCCTGGAGTATTACACTTGGGTTGAGGATGGCTGGAGAAGGAGGTGAGAAAAAATAGTTACCCAAAGAAATAAGCATTTGCCATGCTCTTAAAGAAATGAAGACAGTTAAGGAAACGTGATATTCCTTCATATGCAGCGTAGACTTTAACTGAAGACAGTAATGGGAGGTCCTTTGTGTGTTACCATCGGCTCACCTGATGGGCTGAGGGAGGCGGCCGGAGGCTCTGCAGGCTCACTTGCCATCCAGATGACTGGATCAAGGCGTCAGTTGTACTGCGTGCTACGCCTTTCAAACTTGAGCCAGGCTCTGCAGTCCATTGCCGTGTTTCACTGAATCTAAATTCCATCCTGCTGCTACTGCTGCTGCTGCTGAGTCGCTTCAGTCGTGTCCGAGTCTGTGCGACCCCATAGACGGCAGCCCACCAGGCTCTCCTGTCCCTGGGATTCTCCAGGCAAGAACACTGGAGTGGGGTGCCATTTCCTTCTCCAATGCATGAAAGTGAAAAGTGAAAGTGAAGTCGCTCAGTCGTGTCCTACTACTAGCGACCCCATGGACTGCAGCCCACCAGGCTCCTCCACCCATGGGATTTTCCAGGCAAGAGTACTGGAGTGGGGTGCCATCGCCTTCTCCGAAATTCCATCCTAATAACCATCAATTCTAAAGTACCTAATTATTTTATGTACTGTTGAAAGAGAAAAAGAAACACTGCCAATTAAATCATGACACACCATTGATTGTAAATAGATCTTAGTTCCAAACATGTTAGCACGTGAAAAAAGTACATGTTATGATTGTTGAGATATGTGGTATTTCATTTAATCCTCACAATAACAGTGTTGGTTGGTATCACTCCTTTGTAAATCACTATATTATGGTTTTTCAGAGTGGCTCTTATTGGATATTCAGACCTGTGGTTTTGACCCCTCAAATGCTGAATTACACAACACTATAATTTAGTTAATTGTCCTTTATTATTAAACAGATAGTTTATTTCGAAGATTTTTCTTTGTTTTTCTGGTTTCTTTTTCTCTTCATTGTCTCTTTTTTTGTAAGTACTTTAGAGAATTTAGCTAAACTTCTCATTATTTTCTTAAGTATAGATGCCTAGAAATAAGAAAAGTCTGAGCATTCTTAAAACAGCATACAGGATCTTAGTTCCCCAACCAAGAACTGAACCCTTGCCCCTTGCAGTAGAAGCGAGAGTACTAACCACCAGCTCTGCACAGACCTGTAATACCAGTTTATATTTTTCACTATGATGCTTAAAGATGTAAGTTCCATCATAACTTCTTCAACATTAGTTATTACAGTAAAAGTTTTTTTCTAATTCTGTGGACAAGAATGGTATCTCATCTTAATTTGCATTTTTCGGGGTATTAGATTGCAGACTTGTTCACATTAATTTTTATAGGACCTTATCATTGATGTGAAGTTGCTGGATTTTTTTATGGCAATAAGTAAATTATAAAGTGCAGATTTAATTATGCAACTGTTATGACATTTTTAATTACTAGATTTATTTTTCTTCTGCAGTAGCATAATGGCCAAATTTTTAATTATAAAAAATAATCGTTATAGTTAGAAAAATTTTGGAGTCCTGTTGAATTTCTTATTTTGATCTGTTGCTCAATTTGTGTTTATTTTGTTTTCTTAGATGAGATTTTATATTTTGAAGAATTAATGAACTTAATATGTATAATGTTTATGATCCTGTTAATGGTAGGATAAAATTGTATCTGCTGTGAAACCGAATCTCTGAAAAAATTTAAATTATGGTATATCATTAAAATATAGTAATATATATTACATTAGATGGTAAAAATAATTTTGGCACTTAAATAATAATAGAGAGATGCTGTAAAATCTTTTCCTCTTGATTTTATTCCACTACTGAAAGTACTTCATCAAAGAGACTGATTTTTCAGCTGATATAAGAACGAAAAAAGTATTTTTCATTTTGATATAAGAATCTTAGATTAATTATGAAGCATTTGGTTTGAACATTTAAAAAGTTTTCTCTTGAGCCACACTATCTGCTGTTTCTGAATGGCTGTCAGCAATATATTTAGAAGTGCATAATTGAATCTTTTTGGGGGAAGAAACAAAAATTGAATGTTAAGTAGTATATATTAAAATGCAGAATTTTCTTGTGGCTCTGATAGAAACAGGTCTTTGAAGGAAGGTTGAAGGGCTGGCAGTTTAGTGGAAAGGCAAATGGATGGACACAGAGTAGCCTTGTTCTGGTGTCCAGTGCTCCATGGCTATGGATGAGTCACGTAACTTTTCTCTGCCTTTGTTTTTGGAAATGAGGACAATAACATACGTCACTGATTGTTCATTATTGCGGAAACAGTTAATTCTGATATTCTGCGGAAGAGTTGGTCCACCAGTCTCTGTTGTTACTTGGTTCTTGGTTTTTAAGGTTTGAGGTAAGATGAATTTATTGAATGGCTCGATCCAATCTAGCGTGTTTTAGCTGATTTTGCTGTGTTTATACTAGTGGGGTACACTGGATGATGACATGGGTTGTCAGTATCTTGTTAACAGTGTAAAATTAGATTATTCTCTAGAAGATAGGTTGGACTGTATAATTACTTTTACAGAGTTAATAAGGGAGAATTTGTGCCAGAGAATTCAAGATCCCAAACCTGTATTTTTGTCTTGCCAAAAGATGACATTGATGTTTTCTCTCATGCTTACTCAGAGTGAACACGCGCGCACTGCACCACCCCACACATGGTTTCTCTGAAGTTTCCTGCATCTTTCTACATCTGTTTTTATCCAAATGTTGAATCTTAGAATGTAGTATTTGAGAATACTGAAGTAAAGCAAAACTGCAAAGGTTGTAGGCCTTTTGTGGGATTGGTACTACGTGGTGGGCACAGCATGTGAAGAGTGATGGGCAGGAGCAGTGGTTCTGCTGGCTTCTGGTTCTTGTATTTTTCATTTATTGTGCATTTTCATCTATTGTATGTATTTGAGTATTTCAGTTAACATTTCTGTGAAACTAGGTTTTTTTTATGACTAAAAAATTTAAAAGATACTAAATGGTTTTACTCTACCCTGGGATTAAGCCTCTTTCCTCTTAGGGAAAACAATCCCAGTTTTATAATGAAAAGTAGAGTACAAGTCACCGAGCTCACCAGAATTTACCTACGTGAAATGCATTTAATTGTGCTCTGTCACTTCAGTCATGGCCAACTCTTTACAGCCCTGGGGACTGTAGCCCACTAGGTTCCTCTGGCCGTGGGACTCTCCAGGCAGGAATGCTGGAGTGGGCTGCCGAGCTCTCTTCCAGGGAAGCTTCCTGACCCGGGGATAGAGCTCGTGTCTCCTGTGTCTCCCGCATTGCTGGTGGGTTCTTTACTGCTGAGCCATCAGGGAAGCCATTTAATGGCAAACTTCAAAAAGTTAAGTTAAGAAACAACTCTTAAGTAATTATTAATGTGCTAATATTAAGGCAGTGGTAGATGAGGAATTTCAGCAAATTTGGATAAAGGAGCATTAAACTGACTTAGTTAAGCGGAGGAATCTATATTCTAAGATCTTGCAGAGACAAAACCCAACAAGAGCAGATTAGATCAAACTGAAGAATCCCTGTGAGGCCTCGGGCTCGGGGGTTTCGGTTAGTGCAGAAGTGAGGCTGGAGGCTCGGGGCAGAGGATGGGGCGCTTGGCTGGAAGTCTGCATGTGAAGAGCCGAGGCCTCCAGTTCCATAACTGTCTCACGAGAGACAGAGGCCGGGTTGTCTGGAAAGCGGACCTTTACCAGACTAAGGTGAACAGACACTGCCTGCGGCTCTTGCCCACAGAGAGGCGGAGTCCTGCCTGGGCAATTGAGAATGAAGACTGCCCTCCGGGCGATTCCAGAGCTTCCCGTCAGAGCCTTCTCCTGCCTTGTAAACGCTGGAAAATAAACATGTTGAGGAAAAGCCTTCCTACGAAAGAGAAAGAACAGAAACAGTAGGAAAACACACAACAAGGAAACCAAGATGGTGGAGGGAAATTAGGAATCTGATTACAGAACAAAAATTTTGACGACAGGACTAGCCAGTTGAATGGGGGACATTTAGGTGGAATAAAGAGGTGAGGGATGCATGCTGGAAAGGAGGAGAAAGGGAGCGGACTCGGAGGAGCAGCATCAGGTTATAGAGCTGTCAGAAAGAGAACAATAAGGCTTTCTAAAGAAGTAATACTGGAGGAGTTGTCACTTTCGCGTGACTTGTGACCCCAGCGTGAACGTCCTCTCCTGAGTGTATAGCTCAGTGAATCCAAGTACCCCACACCGAACGCATCCTTCAAGGGTTTCAACCCTTGAAGCTTGCAGTTCCAAGGGGATAAGAAAAGGAATATTAAGTGATGGGGAATCTGAAAGGCAGAACAGTCGTTGGATGCTAATTGTTACACCTTTGAAATACTGAAGAGAAAAGACTCTCATCCTAGAATTCAGTGTGTGTGTGTGTGTGTGTGTGTGTGTGTGTGTGTGTGTGTGTGTGTGTGTTCAGTCTATCACTGGTATGAAGGTGGACGTGAATGGGCTCCAGTGTGTACCCAGGAGGGAAGGGCACCTCTGTGATGCTGGGTGGCAGGTCTAGAGAGCAGCTGGCTGGGAGGGGAGAGAGGAGGACAGGGCCCTGGGGTTGGTTATATAAGCCTTCTAAAATAGTATATTTGGTTTAAATACTCTGTTCTTTTAAAATCAGTTTAATTTAAAAAAAAGTTAATATAAAGTGCACCATCATGAAGTGCTATCAGTATTACATAGGACTCATGGGAAGATTGTAATTCATGCAACTTGAAGTGAACAGCTTAAACTGACGGAAAGGAAGACCAAAATTAGGGTGAGAAGAAATTCATGAAGAGTACTCAGTGATTCTAGCAAATTCTATTCCAGGACAGTAATTCTTGTGAATTGAGACTAAATTGTAGCTGAGTTGAATTTTAATTGTTGAATAATTACTGTGTAATTTTATGCCCACAAGATGCATGTGATTATAAAAATAGTAACTGAGGACAAGGACTACTCTGATTTAAAGTCTTTGGACTCAGTTGACCTTAACAACTAGGAACTTTACAAATAAAGTTGATACTGTAAAAACTCAAGATTGAATTTTGGTGTAGGTGGAAAGCAGCAGCTTTAAAGGAAACCATTCATAGCTATGTTGGAGTAAAGGCAAAATGCCCAAAGTGCGATGGAGGAGAGAGTTTTCGCTGTGAGAGCTGATTAAAAAACAAAACAGCTCACTTACTTTTCACTCTGTTTAGGGAAACTGAAGCCCTTTAACCCTGGAAGTAGCATTTCTTTGAGATGTCCTGTTTTATGAGCTGGGAAGATGTATGAATGTTTGGATTGTGCAGTCACGGTTTTACAGTTTTAGAATGATTAATTGATTTTGTCTGTGAAAAGTTAATTGTTTAACCCTTTAAGTGCTTTGACAAAAGCGTTGTAGTTTCATAAAACACTTTGTATGAGGGATCATAGCAGTGTATAAATTGTGTTTGTCTCAAGTCTTGCTCAGAAAAACAAAAAAATCCAAGCAGACTTTTCCACTGAGGGAAATCCCAATTACAGTGTTTGATTTATTTTGCTGCTCATACTTTTTAATAAAAGTCTACCTTGAAAAAGATTCTTGATTTTCACCTAAACTTTGCCGACTGGTAAATCTCTGTGTTTTTGTCCATGTTTTGAGAATCTGTTGTGTTACCCTGTTTCCTTAACTTACTTTTCCACCACATTTGTGGGAATTGCTAGGTTGGATGGCCAGCAATGAATATATCTGACTGGAGGGTGTATACAGTCCAACCGATTGTAACAGTCAGTGTTCTTTTAACTTTGTCTGAAACATCCAGTCAGTTACTAAACCTGTTCTGTCTTTCTGTCTGTTCATGCATTCACTAATTATTTATTGCTGTCTGGTTTCCATCCTATTTTGTCATTCTATCTGACACTGCTTCAGTTTGGATTTTTTTTTTTCTTCTCATCGTATTGGTTTCTTAAGTACAGGCTCTTCTATCAGAACACAGTGATCTTTCTCATGCAGATCTAATCAGATGGCTCTCCATTGCCTGTGGAATACAGAATTAAGAGTTAAGGCCCTTTATACTTTGGCATGGATCTGTCTTGCCAGCTTTTTTTTTTTTCTCTTTAGTACCCTCCAGTTTCAGTTCCGCAGTTCTGAATTTTTCCTTTTTCTTTCATTTGTCTGGAATGCCCCTCCCCGATTGTCTACTTGTTGAAATCCTTGGACTTTTTTTTTTTTTTCTGTGCCTTTTTTTTAAAATTTTTATTTTTACTTTATTTTACTTTACAATACTGTGTTGGTTTTGCCATACATTGACATGAATCCACCAGTCCTTGGACTTTTGAAACCCAGCTTACATCACTCTGTCTGTCTAAAGTCTCACCCCCACGTTGACTTCAGTCAGGTGGCCAGAGTCGTCCTGTCTTAATGCTCACATATGAGACTGTCTTACTTTGGTCTCTGGTCTCTTATTTGTGTAGAACAGCAGGGCCTGGGAAGAACACAGGCGTTTGTAGGTGGGAGAGGAACAAGGATGGTAGATCCAGAAGCAGCGTGATCATTGTGAATGTCATCAGTGTTTGAAATTTTCAAATTAATGTTTCTAAAAATGTATAAGCCCTAGGAGTTTATAAGGCAGGCAAATGTAGACTTGTTTATAAAGCAGGAAAATACTTCCTTTGGTTTTTTTTCCCCCTTCCTAATTTACTCACTAACAAGTAAGGTTTGTGTAGGTTGGGGTTTGAATCTTCACTTCAGGGAGTTAAGATAGCCACTGTGTCTTGATTTTTTGCCTGTGTGGATGCCTGAGTTAGTGTGCTTAAGTGGAGAAAGGTGAGGAAAGAGAAGATGATGTAGGCTAATTTTACCCACATTATAACTCTGGGGGAGCGTTGCAGTACTGGTTTTCTGACCTCCTCCCTCCTCACCCCTGCATTTGGGCCTCTGGGATATTGTCACCTTAGTTATTCTCCCCGATCCTGCTGTGAAATAATTGGTATGAAATCTTTAAATGGCATTGGGAGATAACTTTGAAGTTTTTGAAGTTTTTAGGATGTGTTATGTTTGGTCCATAATTGTTTGATGTTATCTGCTGAAAAAATTGTATTTTGTAGGAAGGCATGTTTCTAAAATACTTACACAGCCTCATCATCCTATGACTACTTCAAATGGTTATTATTTAATATAAGTATGAGAAGTGAAGGTGTTAGTTGCTTAGTGGTGTCTGACTCTTTGCGACCCCATGGACTGTAGCCCACCAGGCTCCTCTGTCCATAGAGTTCTCCAGGCTAGAATACTGGAGTGAGTCTCCTTGCCCTTCGCCAGGGGATCTTCCCAACCCAGGGATCCAGCCCAGGTCTCTTGCATTGCAGGCAGATTCTTTACCATTTGAGCTGCCTGGGAAGCCACAAGATAAGTATAGTTATGCCAGATATAACAGTGAGAAGAAATGTAATTAGCTGAATCACTCAGTATTCTCCGTACAAGTTATTTTGGAACGGATTTGTCAGAGATTTAACTTTTTAGTGCTGTATGGTTGCGTGTGCTGTTAGTGGTTGGTAGTCGAGAAGGAAGAATGACTCCTGAAGTCCATAAATATGGTCAGTTTGTCCTTCCAAACCTGGTGCAGTTGCTGTTAGAAGATATTATTGAACAGTGTATTGTTGACTCAGGCTCCCACCTCATAATCCTAGGACATTTGGTTGAAGTCTGATTTTGTGGAAACGATTTGTTGTTTCTCTTACACTTGCTTGTTTGCTTTTTTTTTTAACTCTAGTGTCTGAGATATGTTTACTTTGTGACTTTAATTAAAAGTTAAAACAGAGTTTCTGCTCTGTTGAAACCTTCTTCCTCTGCGCCTTTGGGGCTACTAAGAGTGTTCTGTTGGAGCCCCAGCTCCGGTGGCAGTGAGTCCCACTGCATCAGAGGATGCTTCATGGGCCACATCCTGCGGAGCACGACTGCCTGGGTCCCAGTGACATTCACCGCCTTCTTCTTGGATTCTTGTTCGCTCTGTATTGGAGTCACAGGAGACATGTGACGTCAGCTCTTACCTTTAACCCAAGAAAACAGAAAATTGGTGTGAGGCTGAACAAACTGAATGGGTTAACATACCATTCAGAAACACCCGCCATGAGGTGTGCTCCCTAACGGATCAGCAGCTGGACCTGGGAGCTGCTGAGAAAGTACCGAAGTTCCCATCTGGAGGGCCGTCAGGTCCACGTGGCTCTCCTTCGTCTGCTTTCAGTATTCCAGAAAGCCTGTTACTTGCTCTGGTGGGACTGGAGTAGGCACCCTGCAGCGTCAGCTTTCTCAGTTTTTGATTTTGAATCTCACTGCAATGACCCTAGCTATTTTATGGTTGGTGAGACTATAGAATTAATTTGTCAGTTTAACAGATACCTATCTTGTGCCAAGCATTGTTCTGAACATCTCGATTTATAGCAGTGAATAAAGCCCCTGGATTGAAGAAGCTGATATTCTAAATAACCAAAACATATAATTAGTATGTCAGATGGTGAGTACTATATGAATAACAAAGTCGAGGGGAGTGTTAAGGGGTGCTGGTTTCGGTGGATGGGTGGGGTTTCTCTTTTAGTGAGGTGATGAAGGAAGCCTCCCTTTGAAGGTGACAGTGAAGCAAAGTCCTGAAGAAGTTTGGAGAAAGCAGTGTCGTTCACGCAGAGGGGTTGCACTGGTAAAGACCAGAGGCCTGAAATAGACGCATGCCTAGTGGCTCAGCTGGTAAAGAATCTGCCTGCAGTGCAGGAGACCCGAGTTTGATCCCTGGATTGGAAAGATCCCCTGGAGAAGGGAGTGGCAACCCACTCCAGTATTCTTGCCTGGAGAATTCCATGGACAGAGGAGCCTGATGGGCTACACTCCATGGGATTGCAAAAGAGTCAGACATGGCTGAGTAACACTAATAGTGTGTTCAAGGAACAGCACAGAGCGGGAGTGAAGTAGTAGGTGGGGTAGCGTCAAAGGGGCGGGGTAAGGGAGGGCTTTTGTGAAGGGTCCTGTGGGCCCCTGCGGAGAGTTAGGTGTTCCGTGAGTGGTGGGCGGCGTTTGGAGAGAGTGGAGCAGAGATAGGCACTGGCCTGAGTTATAAAAGGATCCGACTGACGGCAGGGCCAGCCCTGACCCTTGTGGGCGAAGGAGAGAGAAGGTGAGCCCAGTCAGATGCCGCGGCGGCAGTCTTGGCGAGAGGCCGTGTGGACTCGGGCTGGGGCGGGGCCCGTTGCACTGATGAGACCCTTCCAGGTTCTGGATAGAACTCGAAGTTGGAGCCAAGAGGTTTTGCAGAACTAGACAGAGAATGGAGAGAAAGAGGAGAGCTGAGGACTTCAAGGTTTTGGCTCATACACGAGTGAGGGTGACGTGGCCATGGGGTGAGAAGACCAAGAGAGGAATGCATCGAAGGGGAGGTCGGAGGCCACTTTAGGGTAGAAGGTCCAGGTGGCTGCCCTTTCCCAAAGAGTGATGCTGAGCGCCGAAGAATGGATGCTTTTGAACTGTGGTGTTGGAGAAGACTCTTGAGAGTCCCTTGGACTGCAAGGAGATCCAACCAGTCCATTCTGAAGGAGATCAACCCTGGGTGTTCATTGGAAGGACTGATGCTGAAGCTGAAACTCCAATACTTTGGCCACCTAATGTGAAGAGCTGACTCATTTGAGAAGCCCCTGATGCTGAGAAAGATTGAAGGCAGGAGGAGAAGGGGACAACAGAGGATGAGATGGTTGGATGGCATCACCAACTCAATGGACATGGGTTTGGGTGGACTCCAGGAGTTGGTGATAGAAGGGAGGCTTGGTGTGCTGCAGTTCATGGGGTCGCAAAGAGTCAGACATGACTGAGCGACTGAACTGAACTGAACCAATGCGAAGCAGGCTGTGGCTGTTGGGTGCCTGGAGTGAGGGGAGAGGAGTCAGCTGAGGTGGAAACTTGGGCGTTGTCAGCTTGTGGGGGGTTAATGCATGAAGCCTTAAGACTAGGTGAAATAAGACTTGATGAGGGATGAGAGTAGATAAGAGAAAAGGCCCAAGGATTGATTCTCCAAGAGTTTCTGACCTTGAGGAGATGAGGAGAATCCAGCCAGAGAAGTTGAGGCAATCCAGGGAGCAAACCAGACGAGCTCAGGACCCTGAGAGCTGTGAGGAGCTGCTTCAGGGGCGAGGCCTAAGCGCTCAGGTGGGGCTGCTGATTTGCGTATGAAGACTGAGCCCTGGTCACGTGTCTTAGCAGTGTGGCGGGCTCTCTAGTGACCCTCCAGCGTAGGGATGAGGTCTGCTAAGGCAGGGGCTCGAGAGGGGAGGAGAAGAGCGGAAATGGAGGCAGTGAGTGTGGACAGTGAATTGGAGGGTAGTCAGTTGTGATGAGGGGGAGATGGGCAGGCAGCAGAGATAGCAGCTCTGTCTTTGTGTGGCCGAGGGGGTAGGATCTGGTGGATAAATCGAGGAGCTGGTCTCAGGTCTGAGGAAGACTCACTCAGCCTCAGTAATAGACCGGAAAGCAGAGTACATGGGCACAGATGCAGGATGGTGAGTCGATGCGGTGAGGGAAACTCGGGAATGTTTGATTATTTTAAAAAGTGAGAATTGAATTTTCACAGGTATTTTGGTAGATACTGTCTTCAAAGCATATTGTAAAGTAGGGTGGGACGTAGTTGCAGTCAGTTAGAATATCTGAACATTCTTATTGCATGATTTTTACTGATGTAGCAGTTCAGAAAGAATAATATAAAAATATAACTGAATCAATAAAATGGAAAATTCCAGTGAAAACTCATTTTCCCTCTGACTCTCTGTTAGTCACTTGAATGCAGTACTAACTGGCAGACAGAATTAACTCCACGTATCATCATGTTTTAGTGAAGAGCAGGAAAACCTGGCGTGCTGCAGTTCGTGGGGTTGAAAGGAGTCGGACACGACCTAGTGACTGGACAACAGGAACAGCAGCAAGCATCGTGTTTGTCTTTCAGCACAGAGCACCCAGGCCGAAAAAAAGTTCTGGTTTGTGCTTCCCTGTAGTCTGCCCATTGAAGGATTTAAATCCGAGTTAAGACTTTACAAATAAGAAATAATAAACGTTTTAATGTTCATGAAAGAAGTAGTAAGAAGGTTTTCATAAAGCCTTTTCATGCATATCTTTTAACTTTCATTTGTTTCTTATGCCATTAAAAAACAGATCAGGACAGCACAGTATTATCCAGCTAGGTGTTTATGCAGGTCTAGTGACTAATAGACATCACCACGTGCCCAACAACCCTGATGACGCAGAGCTGTGCAGCGTACTGACTGTGAATTTGGCCGTAGTTGCACAGGATTCGATCCTCCACACCCGTTTCTCAGTTGTCTCTATCTGGCTAACTTGCCCAAGCTTCCGAGCCTCACTTTCAGAACAGGGACAGTACCTGCCTCCCAGAGCTGTAAAAGTGAACTGAGAGAACATGTGGGAGTGACTCAGTGTGACGCCTGTGCGTGAAGGTCTGTGCGACGTTGTGGTTCTGCAGTTTCCTTTGACAGGCTGAATGAGAAGAAAAGTCAGCGTGCCTTCAGTCCCTGTTCTGTGTGATACACATGTGCGTGCATGCACACACACAACCCTCGTTAGTACAATTAAACAAACAAGCACTGGGACTTCCTGGTGGTCCAGTGGGTCAGACTCCATATTCCCAATGCAGGAGGCCCAGGATGGTTCCTGGTCAGGGAGCTAGACCCCACATGCCACAGCCGTGACCTGGTGCAGCCAAAAGAAACCAGCCAACGAATGCTCAGTCTCATGGATTACCTGAGAGCTTCACCGAGTATCCTGGACCATGTCGGCTCGCTTAGGGGAGGGCGACGGGAATGACAGTGGAGCAGCACCTTCTCCCCTTCCTGTTTAATTTTTGTGTTTCTCTGAGTTTACTCCTCCTGATTGGTTTGTTTGTTTAAAGAGTTCCTGTCTCAGGAGAACAGTGGCCTGAATTGGATTGGTCTTGCAGCCACCTCTTAAAACAACTCTGCTGTTCATAAGTGAAAATATCCAACTCCTGTTTTGGGACATTTTTGTTGCCGTCGTTCAGTCGCTAAGTCGTGTCGGACTCTCTGTGACCCCATGGACTGCAGCACGCCAGGCCTCCCTGTCCATCACCAACTCCCGGGACTTGCTCAAACTCAGATCCATCGAGTCGGTGATGCCATCCAAGCATCCCATCCTCTGTTGCTCCCTCCTTCTCTTGTCATCTGTCTTTTCCAGCTTCAGGGACTTTTCCAATGAGTTGGCTCTTTGCCTCAGGTGGCTAAAGTGTTAGAGCTTCAGCGTCAGTCCTTCCAGTGAGTATTCAGGGTTGATTTCCTGGAGAGTTCAAATGCCAGAGATGTCACAGATGTGTTTAAAGGCTTAAAGGATGTTCCGACTTCTTATCATCTTGATGAATGATATTGTACAGTCTAGACTGTGGATTTGCTCACACGGAAACTTTTACTTCCTGACAAATTTGAGTCACAGGGAACAAGGGCCTGCAATTTAAGCTGCAGAATATTTTACTTTGAGCAGAGTGGGGCCATTTTACGTAGGTAGGGTGACCCTAGAGAAAAGGCATCTCTTTAACTTGAAGACCAACGTGGCTTCTTGAAATATGATTGTCCTTTTCATTAGCCACTTATTGGGAGGCTAACATTTCCCGTTGGTGGAGAAAGTGAAAAAGTATTCAGTCTTTCACAGACTCCACTTTTGAAAGACCAACAAACTTTCCAGAAGTAGCTTTTAAGTCTAGCACTAATTATCCAGCGGTCAGGATGTAATCATTGGACGATAAATAAAATCCTATTATTAGTCTCAGGGTATGGAAAATTTAAATCACCTGGCGTAATGAATATCTTGCTGTTCTATTCTGATATTTTAACATCTGTGAAAGAAAATTTGAGCTTCTGAAATAAACTGGGATGTTTAGTCTCTGAAGAATATAGAACTTTCTTTCAGTTCAGTTCAGTTCAGTCGCTCAGTCGTGTCTCACTCTTTGCGACCATATGAATTGCAGCATGCCAGGCCTCCCTGTCCATCACCAACTCCCAGAGTTCACTCAGACTCACGTCCAATCGAGTCAGTGATGCCATCCAGCCATCTCATCCTCTGTCATCACCTCTCCTTCTGCCCCCAATCCCTCCCAGCATCAGAATCTTTTCCAATGAGTCAACTCTTCGCATGAGGTGGCCAAAGTACTGGAGTTTCAGCTTAAGCATCATTCCTTCCAAAGAAATCCCAGGGCTGATCTCCTTCAGAATGGACTGGTTGGATCTCCTTGCAGTCCAAGGGACTCTCAAGAGTCTTCTCCAACACTAGTTTAAAAGCATCAATTCTTCAGCACTCAGCTTTCTTCAGTCCAACTCTCACATCCATACATGACCACTGGAAAAACCATAGCCTTGACTAGACGGACCTTTGTTGGCAAAGTAATGTCTCTGCTTTTCAGTATGCTGTCTAGGTTGGTCATAACTTTTCTTCCAAGGAGTAAGCGTCTTTTAATTTCATGGCTGCAATCACCATCTGCAGTGATTTTGGAGCCCCCAAAAATAAAGTCTGACACTGTTTCCACTGTTTCCCCATCTATTTCCCATGAAGTCATGGGACCAGATGCCATGATCTTCGTTTTCTGAATGCTGAGCTTTAAGCCAACTTTTTCAGTCTCCACTTTTACTTTCATCAAGAGGCTTTTTAGTTCCTCTTCACTTTTTGCCATAAGGGTGGTGTCATCTCCATATCTGAGGTGATTGATATTTCTCCCGGCAATCTTGATTCCAGCTTGTGCTTCTTCCAGCCCAGCGTTTCTCATGATGTACTCTGCATATAAGTTAGATAAGCAGGGTGACAATGTACAGCCTTGACATACTCCTTTTCCTATTTGGAACCAGTCTGTTGTTCCATGTCCGGTTCTAACTGTTGCTTCCTGACCTGCATACAGGTTTCTCAAGAGGCAGGTCAGGCGGTCTGGTATGCCCATTTCTTTCAGAATTTTCCACAGTTTCTTGTGATCCACACAGTCAAAGGCTTTGGCATAGTCAAGAAAGCAGAAGGAGATGTTTTTCTGGAACTCTCTTGCTTTTTCCATGATCCAGCAGATGTTGGCAATTTGATCTCTGGTTCCTCTGCCTTTTCTAAAACCAGCTTGAACATCTGGAAGTTCACAGTTCACGTATTGCTGAAGCCTGGCTTGGAGAATTTTAAGCATTACTTTACTAACGTGTGAGATGAGTGCGATTGTGCGGTAGTTTGAGCATTCTTTGGCATGGCCTTTCTTTGGGATTGGAATGAAAACGGACCTTTTCCAGTCCTGTGGCCACTGCTGAGTTTTCCAAATTTGCTGGCATATTGAGTACAGCACTTTCACAGCATCATCTTTCAGGCTTTGAAACAGCTCAACTGGAATTCCATCGCCTCCACTAGCTTTTTTCATGGTGATGCTTTCTAAGGCCCACTTGACTTCACATTCCAGGATGTCTGAGTCTAGGTGAGTAATCACACTTTCGTGATTATCTGGGTCGTGAAGATCTTTTTTGTACAGTTCTTCTGTGTATTCTTGCCACCTCTTCTTAATATCTTCTGCTTCTGTTAGATCCATACCATTTCTGTCCTGTATTGAGCCCATCTTTGCATGAAATGGTCCCTTGGTATCTCTAATTTTCTTGAACTTTCTTTAGAATGAGCTAAATTGTGACCAGCTTATCTTAATGTAGGTTGTTTACATGTGTTATTTGAATGATGTCTAAATTAAAATCAGTTTTGTGATAGTAATTTAGGTAGAAGTTTATTTCTTAAATGTAGTTATAATTCTTTTCTGAAAATCTATAAGAACGTTAAATAACCAGTTCTCATAATTCAGATTATGTTTATTTGGAGAAATTTGCCTCATTGTATTGGTTTTCAAGTAACCTTATAAGATATCTTAAATATTTAAGATATTAAATATAGCCACATGATAACCTTATTAATAAAATATTTGCTTTTATATTTTTACTGTCTTGTTTGTTAGCTAGTTAATTTTAGCTATACCGGTTAAGCTAAAGTTAACCTTGGTGTTCTGAGGCTACATCTAAGAATCAAGGGGTAATAGACTTAGCTTTAGACACCAGTGGGTGCATTGGGCTTTCTGAAGTTATATTTGGAAGTACTGTATAACCTTTGTTAAAACCATCCCTCACTAGGACTATGGCTGTGATCGCTGGATCTAGCACTACTAAGACCAGGAGCAGTGTCATAGCTGGCCTGCTTGCTCCTTAGACTAAGAGCTGTCTTAGACTAAAAAACATTAGAACTCTATTTTCTTATCAGTATATAAGCCTAAAACAGTAGCTAGCACTTGGTAGGTACTCAGTAAGTATGCACTGAAAAAATGAATGAGTGAATTCCAGAGTTACTTCTTCATTGAGATAGTCAACTTTTGGATCTTGAGATGTTTTCTTATTTTACTTCTTTGTCAAGAGTTTGTATTTAATGGTGGCTATTTTCTCCCCATTGTTAATGAATGTTTATTGCTGATAAAACCAAAATATTCATGATAAATTTTAATACGAATGTTTAGTGAATTCATAATATAGTATTAGAGCAATTAAATAATTGCAATTAAATAATTCCCATGTTGTATAAGTAGCTGAACAAGATTAACAGGGAAATGTTTTCTAGGAAAGCTTTTAGAAGATAAGTTAGTGACAGAAGGGAAACCTGCTGAATGTTTTTGAGAAATTTGCTCTACAGATAAGTTCTTATGGAATTGAAATGAAATGCTCAATGAAAGGTTGTGCTCGAAACACGCAAAGCACACCCACCACGGCCAGCGGTTCCCTGGTGCCCAGGTTTCTCAGTGTCTGGACACCAGGGAAGCTAATTGCCTTGAGGATACACTGATACACGCGAGAGAAGTTGCCAGTTTAAAGCGGTGTGCCAAAGGTGCACGCAATATTCCTTTGATCAGCAGGGCTGGGGCCTGGCCAGATGAAAGAGTAGTCTTTTAAGAAAGCAAATTTGATACATCTATGCAGCTCCCTTACCCCCAGCTAGAATTTAAGATCCTGGAGGGCAGCGATATTTGCCAGTTTGGTTTACTGCTCTGTTCCAAGTGATTGTTTTACTGTTGGAAGGCTTTCATGAAGCCAGGCCATGTCTTTTTTCTTTTTGCTTGTTTCTGGCCTGTCATTATACCCTTAGCACTTAGCAGTCTGTGGTATATAGCAGGTGGTCAAATAAGTAATAACTCACAGAATGAGTGGCTGTGGGAGACAGTCTGTAAGGCTGCTTCTCACCCTGTTTAATGCTTCTTTCTTTTTGGTATCTTACGCCCGCTCTTTCAGCTCAATTCTAAATTAACTTCTGCTAGTGCTCAGTTCCTGATGCCCTCGCTACTTGAAACAAGGCGTTGTCATATGATCATAGTTACAGAATGTTAAGAGGGCTATCTTTGAAGGCGATGGTGGCATGGCAGGCAGTGGCCCGTGTGTGGTGGTCTGGGTCTACGCATTCTGTTGTCGTGCATGCTCGCTATTGGGATCATCACTGGAGTTGCAGAAAAAAAGAGAATATGGATGTGAATGTATTTGTCACCCTAGTCTCCAGTGTATTTGCTCGATAAGGAGTCTCTTGGTGATACACTTTTTACTTTTCAACAAAGCCTAAATGAAAAGTTAGGAACGTACCTCTCAACGGCTACAGATTACTGTCTGTAGGTTTTTTCTGTTGGTTACTGAACTGCTTACTTATAAAAAGCTGCCATCGGGTGAGTACTGAAAATGAGGCAATTTTCAGTTGATGATAGTGTACTATAGAGCATTCCCTCTCTTCCTGAATAACTTAAAGAATTTCAGGAGTTTTAAATTTGCTTAGCCAACCCCAGTGCTTCTTATCATTTTTTCCCTTCGTATTTTTGTGCATATGTAGTCAGCTTTAATGTGTTTCTGGTTTCTAGTACAGTAGCGCTTGTTTAAGTGCTCTTCCTATGCAGGCATTCTTGACATGTAAGGGTGTTGATTGCATTGGTGTTCTGAATGATTTTCTGGGGCCAAATAGTAGTATATCTAAAAGAAAAAAAATTTTTTTTCATGGAATGAATAAGTTAAACTTCATTCATGAGAGATAATTTATGTCATAAATAATGAGGATTCCAGAAATAATTAGATAAAGTTATTTTAAAAGAGGTTTTGCTCTAGTGAAAACTTTGCCCACGATGGGCTTCCCTAGTGGCTCAGTTGGTAGAGAATCTGCCTGCAGTGCCTGAGACCCAGGGTTCCATCCCCAGGTCAGGAAGATCCCCTGGAGAAGGAAATGGAAACCCACTCTAGTACTCTTCTGGGGAATTTCATGGACAGAGGAGTGGGATAGGCTGTAGTCCATGGACTCACAAAGAGTGAAGAGTCAGACACGACTGTGCAGCTGACTTTCACTTTTTTACTTTGCCCTTGATATAAAATAATATTTAATTTAATAGAAGGGGGAGTGAGTGTCTAGCACCCCTCCAGATACAAGTCATAGCATTGACACAGAGTAAGATAAGTTCAGATCAGAATCTGGGCCAGACTGGGTTGGTTCAAAGGCAATGGGTGTGTTTGATAACGGTGCTCAAAGTAGCTCTTCTGGAGTCACACTGCTCCAGTTTGAATTGGTAACTTGCCTAAGTGTTCTAGGTTGGAAATCATTTTCCCTCAGAACTTTAATGACATTGCTTTACTAATTTCCTGCTTTCAGTGCTGCTGAAGCCATTTTGATTCATAATCCTTTGGGTGTGACTCAGGTTTTTTCCTCCTTTTTCCTCTCATTTCTCTGGGAATGTTCAACCTCTCTTTATTTCTAGTGTTCTGAAATTTGACTGTTTTGTTTTTTTTTTTGAATCTGTTTTCAGTTACTCTGTTGAGAATTTAATGGGCATTTTGGTTAGACTCTGGAAAATCAGGGCTTTCAGTTCTGGTGAGTTTTCTTTGGATATTTCAAAGCTTTCTCTCCTCTTTATTTTGAAGGATGCAGGATATCTGCTTTTCCTGGTATTTTGATGCTGAAATCTTTGTCTCATTTTTTGTTTTTTTTGCTTTTATTTTTCTTTTTTGCCCCCACTTTCTCTTTTTCTCCCCTCCTTGGATTTCTGAAGAAAAAAAAAATTGCCTCAACTGTACTTTTTTTACCTCCTAATAAGCATTTTGTTTCTGCTATTATGTTCTTACAGAAAAATTATCTTGACACTTGTTAAGATGACAAATACAGCTTTATTTAGGACCATAAAAGTGTGTTAGGTTGCTTGTGCTGGCATAATAAAATACCATAGACTGGGTTGCTTAGACAAACATTTATTTTCTCACACTTAGGGGGCCAGAAGTCTGAGGTCAGGTGCCAGCATGGTGGGAATCTGGTGAGGACTCTCTCTGGGTTTCAGATAGCTACGTTTCTGCTGGACGCTCACGGGGCCTTTCCCTACATATGTACACTGAGTGGAGAAATGGCTCGCTTGCCTTTTTTTGTAAGGCTGCCAATCCTGTTGGGGCTTCCCTGATGACTCAGATGGTAAATAATCTGCCTACAGTGCAGAGACCTGGGTTCAGTCCTGGGGTTGGGAAGATCCCCTTGAGAAGGAAATGGCAACCCACTCCATTATTCTTGCCTGGAGAATTCCAGGGACAGAGGAGCCTGGCAGCTGCAGTCCATGGGGTCGCAAAAAGTTGGGACACGACTGAGCGACTAACACTCCCCACACCACCAGTCCTGTTGGATTTGGGTGATGCCATGTAACCAGGATTACCTCCTGAAGGCCCTGTCTCCTGACAGTCACAGGGGGATTACGGCTGCAACATAGGAATATTCAGAAGAATACAATGCAGTGCACAGCAGACACATACAGTCAGTCTATAATAGGGGGTTTACAGTAGGGAGAGAGACTGAGTTCCACTTGGAATACAGCAAAGACAGCTGGGGACTTGGAGCCAGTGAGCAGGGGTCAGGGGATGCAAAAATCTTAAGTGGAAACTGCACAGGTAGGGGGCTACACTGAACTAAAGGGGCTTTTGCTGAAGGCAAATTAAGGATTTATGTATCAGAGGGATGAGGAACTTGATAAGATATCAAGGGTGAGGGAATTTCCCTAAACAGGCTTAGCAGCATTCTTGCTAAACTGGCCTCTGTAGGCTTAACAAGGACTGGACAGACTCGGAAGGCCCAGCTGAGGCCTCCGCAGGAAGAGGGCTCCGAGGCCTGTGAAGTTTGGTCAGGAAGTTTTGGTCTGCACACCCTTCATTGTTCCTGGTGTTTCTCTTTCCAGAGACCTTCTGTTGGCTTCCCAGGTGGCTAAGACGGTAAAGAATCTAGCTGTAATGTGGGAGACTGGGTTCAATCCCTGGGTCAGAAAGAGCCCCTGGAGGAAGGCATGGCAACCCCCTCCAGTATTCTTGCCTGGAGAGTTCCATGGACAGAGGAGCCTGGCGGGCTACAGTCCATGGGGTCGCAAAGAGTTGGACATGCCTGAGTGACTAACACTTTTCTGTCTCCTTCGGAGAGGAACCTCTAGGTTTCTCTTGGGGCAAAGATGGGAGAGAGGAGGGGTTTGCCCAGTGTATGGAGCGTGTGGCTGGCATTAGAAAGTCTCTTTCAGAGGGTTTCTGTGTAGTCTCCCTTATGTTAGAGCTCTTTTCACCCTTGCTCCTAGAAGACTGTCATTTTAAGTCTCTTGAGTGTCAGTGGTATAATTTGGGCTGTCTTTTGTCTTTCTTCCGCCCAGATCTGGGGTTTGGCTCTCGGGTGTGCTGAGTCAGCTGTCCTCCAGCCGCTCACTTCCCAGCTTCCGGAATGTTGTTGTCGTCGTCTCTTGGGTTCTCCCCGCCTTGTGGACTGATACCTTTTTAAAGAACATTTTTGCAGTAGATTTAGGAGTTTGATGAAGGAACAACAGTAGATGTATGCATTTGAGTCTCCTTTAAGTCTGTTGTCTTAACTGGGAAGCTGCAGCAAGTGGTTCAAAATGGGAAAACAATTTGAATAGTTCCAGGAAATTTGCTGTTCTTTTTTGAACTGTGCGGGTTTTGCTTTATTGTGATTCTCCCCCAGATATTTAATGATTCCTAAATGACCCCTCTTAACTGTCCTGTAGTTTCCCTTTGTATGTAGAACTTAACAAGACCATTTTTCTTGAAATTTATTGGTGGCCTCAAAAAAAGCCTGTGGGGAAATGTAAGGGAAGAAGATAGTGTTGATAGCAACAGTTGGGTGCCACTAGAATGGGGGTCTCAACCTTATGTCACTTAATCCTCATAGCAATTCTGTAAGATAAGTGATATTGTCACTTATGGGTAAGGATGAAGATAATGATCAGAGAGATTAACTAACTTACTTAAGAGCTAGTCAGACAGTGGTGGAGCTTCATTTCAAACCTAGACTTGAAGACCTTTCAGTTCCTCCTAGGACCAAACTGTGAACAATTCTTTCATTCTCTCAGTGTATGTTGAGTTGCCTGCTTCGTGCTGGGCCTTGGGGCCACAAGAGGACCATGCCCTGATGCAGCCAGTATATCATGATCAGACTTAACTTTCAAAAGAATTTCTGGTGATCCGTGAGTGTTGGCAAGAGTAGAAGTAGGCAACTAAGTTAATTACAGGAGTCCTGGTAAAAGGCATGTTGGTTTTAACCAGGATGGCAGAGGAGCTACAGAGAAGTGGGTGGATTTAAGATACCTACTGGAGGTAGAGCCTGTAGGATTAGGGGGTAATGAGGATTTGGAAGGAGCTGAAAGAACGGAGGATGACTCCAGGTTGAACTGAATGTTGCTGGTGCCTTTACTGACATAAGGAATGTAGTGGAACAGAGTAATAGTAACACAATACTAATAGCAATGTTGCATCTGTTAAATATCTCCGTAAGGAGGTGTCCAGCATGCAGGCAGATACCTGGGTATTCAGTGGTGTTACAGACTGGAGGAGTAAATTTGGGTATCACACATAACTGTTGTTGTTTAGCGGCTAAGTCATATCTGACTCTCTTGTGACCCCACGGACTGTAGCCCGCCAGGCTCCTCCATCCATGGGATTTCCCAGGCAAGAATACTGGAGTGGGTTGCCATTTTCTTCTCCAGGGGATTTTCCTGACAGGATCACAACTCATGTCTCCTGCATTGGCAGGCAGATTCTTTACCACTAAGGCACCAGGGAAGCCCATCACTTACATATAGATTCTGTTTAAAGCCCTGGAACTGGATATGATTGTTTAAAGAAGGTGTGTAGATACAGGTGTGGCCATCCAGATCTGAAGCAGTGTTGCTCATTCACTTCTGTGGAGAATCCTCAGTTTATTTCTTAACTGTGAATTGCACTTAAATATGATCACACTTGGAGACGGAAATGGCAATCCACTCCAGTATTCTTGCCTGGAAAATCCCATGGACAGAGAAGCCTGGTGGGCTACAGTCCATGAGGTCACAAGAGTCAGACGTGACTTAGCAACTAAACCACCACCACCATAATCACATTGACTGCTTTTCGGACAGCAGATCCCATCATGTCACCATGGCCTGGAAGACATTAACCAGCAAGCACTTTGCTGACTTGCCACCAGTTAGCAGCTTTTCGATTGAACCATGTCCCAGACATCCTTATCCTTCATGAGGGGCTAGGCCTGATGACGAATCCATGGGGGACATCACAGATTTGAGAGTGCCACCCGGAAGGAGAGTGTGGGCACAAGCATCTTTAGGTGTCTTTGAGTAAGGAGGTGCTAGCGTAGCTGAGAGTGGGCAGGAGGTAAGCGCTGTGACCGTTGTCTTTAGGTGTCTTTGAGTAAGGAGGTGCTAGTGTAGCTGAGAGTGGGCAGGAGGTGAGCGCTGTGACTGCTGCTCTCTGCTTTGTCCTGCTCACAGTGTAGTGAGTTCTCTGCAGTCGCCATCGGAGGAAGGCGGTGGCAGAGTAGGTGCTCCCCTGGGTGGAGCAGCTGCTGCTGAGTCCTTCTGTGCAGTTGGTAAAGGGTGGGGCAAGGATTACCTGTGCGGGGGTACTCGTGTCTTTCTGTGAATTGTGATTTACTTGTTAACTGAAAGAAAGATTGTTATTTTAAAAAAACCCAAAAAACTCCAAAGTGATTCACGTTACTTTATTCCTTTGAAACAGGAGGTCGTGGTAGCTCCCTTCGAAAATGGAGGACGGAAGGCCCGTGTGGGCCCCGCACCCCACAGAGGGGTTTCAGATGGGCAACATCGTGGATATTGGCCCCGACAGCTTAACTATTGAGCCCGTGGGCCAAAAAGGCAAGGTAAGAAGTTTCTCAGAACGATTTCAAAATCTCACTTCTTAGGTATCTCCCTTTTTAATGAAGTAGGTGTTGTTTTTTTTTTGTTTGTTTTGTTTTTTTTTTAGCTCAGATAAAGGGAACCAGTTTTCTGGGGAGTGAATCATAGTTTTCTACCTAGTCATTTGATTGAATTAAAGGTATAGACCCCCAGGGGGAAAATGATATCCCTTCCTAAAATCAGATAATAATTTAGTGAGCCTGTAAGTAACATATTCTTAAGAAGAAATAGCTACGTAATAAAATATAAACGTACCATTTTTATTCCTGATGCCATATAACTGAAGTTATGAATATATATCTGTGATATATGCAACCTGTTACCAAGTAAAAATATGAAAAGTGAATGATATGAAATTTTGCTGTTTGCTTTAGCTTTTGAATAATTTTAAAAATCATTTTAAATTGAACTATAGTTGATTTACAATGTGTTAATGTCTGCTGTGCAGCGAAATGATTAAGTGACGCATATCTATGCATTCTTTCTTACATTCTTTCCCATTATGGTTTATCATAGGATATTGAACCTTGTTTATCCATCCTGTAATTATTTTTAAAAACTTTTTATTTGGTTAATTTACTGTGTGATTAGAATAAAAATAACTCTGTTAAGGAAAGATACTGTACTTAAGTCTTAAACATAACCATCTATTATTGTTTTTTGTTGTAATGGCATTTTTAAACCCTTAAAGCGTATTTCTGTTTTGTGCACATGGTATCCGTCTCCTTTTAGGCTTAGACACAGACTAGACTGCATAGCAAAATGAAAGTCTGGGGGAAAAGTGACCTGGAGTCTTCATTTTTCATGGAGCCTGTAGGGCCTGTTGTGTGGGAGAGCTTCACTCTTCTTAGTTTGATAAATATTCCTGTTAAGTAGGACTTCTAACTTAAATTTGTTGATATCACTTCTGTTTACTTTAGACTCTGCCATTGTTCATGAATAATTTATATTCTACTGATATATGGGTAACTAATGCCGTATGACTGCCATCCTTCTGGGAACCTTAGAAAAACAAGGTAGATCTCTCATGAGGTCTGTTCACAGAGAAAACTATTCTGTTACTGTAAACAACCCAGGAACCTAAATGCATAATATATAATGTGCCATGTTAGAGGAGGCCAATTAAAGATCCCCTCAGGAAAGAAAAGACACAGTGTTTCTAGTTTTTCCTTTTATTAACAACTGCCTATTTGTACTTAACAATGCGGTGCATGTTCTAAAAAAGAAAGAATTTTTAAAATAAGCGCAATTATTTGTATATATTTGAAGTTGTAGGGGAGGAAGAATTTTCCTCTACCCTTTTGGATCTCCTGGCCTGAAAATTAAGTTGACATAAGACAGATTCACAGTAGGAACACATGCAACTTCTATCCCATTTTTACATGCACGTAGCAGCCTTCACAAGAGAATGAGGAATTAAAGAAGTAACCAGCCCAGGAGGCTTTCATGTCTTTTAGACAAAGAAACAATTCTTCTCAAGAATTGATAAGGCAGGGGCTTTTGGGCTAAGGGTGGTGAATTGTGGAGAAGTGGCAGGGAGGGCCGGGGTTAGTCTGACAAGACAGGGTTTTTCTGCACAGGTTTCTCTTGGCCTCCATTCCCTCCCCTGGTGATAAGCATGTCTCTTTCCCCCTGGTAGAGGGAGGGACCTTTCAAGTGGGAGTTTTATCTCTTGCTTTCAGGAATAAAAAGGGTCAGAGTGCGCTTGTTACAGCTGCTGTTTCTCAAGTGCTTTTAACTCAAGATTATCAGTATTCCCAAGTAGTATATTTGAGGGGAAGTGACAGAAATGTAGTGAGCCTTTCTTTGACCTTCAGAGTCTTTTTTTTTTTTTTTAACATATTTTGTTAGCACAGTAAATCAAAACCACAAAATGAAATGAAAAGTACATTTCCTAGTTATATTCTGCTATATTAATATGTATTCTGTTGTATCCACAAGTATTCAGTTCAAGGATGGAAGAAACTTGCTTTATGGGTCTATGCTTTTTGTATTTTAAATATTTTATGTGCTTTCTGCTGTGCCTTGTTAGTATCCATCAAGTACACACATAGAATCAATTCAAACACAAAATTTAAATTGTGGAGTCATAAAAACCGTATGGATTATAGATTATTTGTAACTAAAATTGAAGTTTCTTTTCACCAGATTTTTTTGAAAATGAACAAATTCTCAGTGATTTCTTTTAATTCCCCCTCTCCCTACTTCCTGGTCAGAGTCTTAATAAATTATAAAGTGTCATGACAACCATGTGGTTAAAAATGTCTGTAAGAGAAGCAGCCTCTTGTGTGGATGATTCATGGAGTAATGACCATCAGCATTTGAAAATTAAGAAAGTACAGAAAGCAATGGACAAGTTAAACAGATCTGTTTGCTGATACAGTGGAAGTGTGGGAGAGGTGATTAGCTCTCATGGGGAGCATGTTTTAGATGATAGCAGTGCCTTTTAAAGTTTTTCAGTTGTGGTACATAGTAAGAAATAGGTTTTAAATCGCATTAGGTAGGTGTATTATTCATGTGTGTGTGTATGTGTACTGATAACAAATAGATATTTCATGTCAACAGCACACGTGTATGTATTCAGATGAAACGTCTTTTTCATGTGCGATGCATTCTGATATTTTCTAATATCTTTTATTCTGTTAAAAATGCCGTCTTGAACCTCTCGGCTGACTTCATGTTCCGTAGTTGCAGCTGGCTGGCCTTCAGACTGAAGCCCTGAGCACGCGGCGCTTAGGGCTGCCTCTCCTTCTCCCAGTCTGCGTTGCTAGTCTTGTATTTGTCGGCCAGCAGTCTCCCCCTCACACTCTTGCTGTACCCTGGGTCTTGTGTGTCTTTCTCTTCCTCTTGCAAACCTTCGCCCTCGGTCCTCAGGGGTCCCGGTGGTGCTGTGTGTCTCTGCTCACAGTACTCCTTTTGCCTGGAATGCCACTCTCCAGAGCCCTGCGCTCAGCAAACACTAATCCATCTCTCAGGACTGACTGAAGTGCCCTCCTTTCTGGAATTTTCCCACAGATGCTCTGTCTCTTCCTCCTCCTCCCATGCAGTCAAGTTTACTGTTGATGACTCTTTGCTTTGAGAAGTGGTGTACATCCTTAACCTCCAAAACACTTTATTGGAGATTGGTTTACATTTCCCCCCTCCTACTCCACTGTAATCTTCTCAAGACGGGGGCGGTTTCCTTTGCCCATGTTTCCGTGGAGCTGGATGCACTGTGTTTGCTGGGTGGTGGGTGTTTACTGCAATCTCTTGAGAGGAGAAAAAGCCTCCTCCCTCTAAGAGAAAACAACTGCCTTAATGAAACAAATTTCCTCTTTCTCACTGAGTAGTCGTAAAGGGGGAAGAAGGTGGAGGCTGGTGGTCATTTGGGGGATGAAACAAGATGGAGAGAAACTAGCTTTAAGGGTTCACTACAGGCTGGATCATCAAAAAAGCAAGAGAGTTCCAGAAAAACATCTCCTTCTGCTTTATTGACTATGCCAAAGCCTTTGACTGTGTGGATCACGGTAAACTGGAAAATTCTGAAAGAGATGGGAATACCAGACCACCTGACCTGCCTCTTGAGAAACCTGTATGCAGGTCAGGAAGCAACAGTTAGAAGTGGACATGGAACAACAGACTAGTTCCAGATAGGAAAAGGAGTACAGTCAAGGCTGTGTATTGTCACCCTGCTTATCTAACTTACATGCAGAGTACATCATGAGAAATGCTGGGCTGGAAGAAGTACAAGCTGGAATTAAGATTGCCGGAAGAAATATCAAGAACCTCAGACAAGCAGATGACACCACCCTTATGGCAGAAAGTGAAGAGGAACTAAAAAGCCTCTTGATGAAAGTGAAAGAGGACAGTGAAAAAATTGGCTTAAAGCTCAACATTCAGAAAACTAAGACCCCTTCACTCCATGGGAAATAGATGGGGAAACAGTGGAAACAGTGTCAAACTTAATTTTGGGGGGCTCCAAAATCACTGCAGATGGTGACTGCAGCCATGAAATTAAAAATGCTTACTCCTTGGAAAGGAAGTTATGACCAACCTGCTAAGTCACTTCAGTCGTGTCCGACTCTCTGCGACCCCATAGATGGCAGCTCACCAGGCTCCTCCGTCCCTGGGATTCTCCGGGGAAGAACAGTGGAGTGGGTTGCCATTTCCTTCTCCAACCTAGATGGCATATTAAAAAGCAGAGATATTACTTTGCCAACAAAGGTCCGTCTAGTCAAGGCTGTGGTTTTTCTAGTGGTTATTGTATGGATATGAGAGTTGAACTGTGAAGAAAGCCGAGTGCTGAAGAATTGATGTTGGAGAAGACTCTTGAGAGTCCCTTGGACTGCAAGGAGGTCCAACCAGTCCATTCTAAAGGAGATCAGTCCTGGGTGTTCATTGGAAGGAATGACGCTAAAGCTGAAACTCCAATACTTTGGCCACCTCATGGGAAGAGTTGACTCATTGGAAAAGACTCTGATGCTGGGAGGGATTGGGCGCAGGAGGAGAAGGGGACGACAGAGGATGAGATGGCTGGATGGCATTACTGACTCGATAGAAGGGAGTTTGAATGAACTCTGGGAGTTGGTGATGGACAGGGAGGCCTGGTGTGCTGCGATTCATGGGGTTGCAGAGTCGGACATGAATGAGCGACTGAACTGAACTGAACTGAACAGGCCTTTCAGCTCTGAGCTTCCCCTTCCCACTGCAGGAACGCTTTTTCCTACAGCCCTTTTTCTGACCTCTTAGAGGCTGCAAACATAACAGAGCCAACACCTGTAGTCTGGGGAGGCCTTAGCCTCGTGGCTGAGGCTGTGAAAGTGGTGCGTAGCCCTGTGACGTCAGGAGCTATTTCTGAATGTGTTTTTCCTGTAGAATCATTGTTATAAATTGTGGATTGTTTTATAGCACCATTAATATACTTAATGTACATTATAGATTAGTTCTCTATTTGTGATTTATCCTTTAAACCTTCCCTCACATATAATGTTAAGAACATGTGTAGTGGGTTCCGAATAATTAACTTCTAGGGTCTTCAGGGCATAACAGTTTTCTAATTTGGATATGACTTTGAGTGGTGGTAGTACAAACAGCCTGATTTTAAGTTTACTCTGTAAACTGTAGCAGTAGCCTTGTCTTATACGCTTGTATATATATTCATATATAGAATTTATACAGATTATTCTAAAATCATTGAGCAGCTTTTCCTTAGAGATTTATTTGATATGGATGGTTTGGAACTTCAGCCATAAGAGCAATTGTAGTTGTTTGAGAAATAGAAATGTATAAGCAACTATTAGAATGGCATGGAGAAAATTTAATTCTCTTTAGATGTAATTTGAGATCATTCTTTCTTTCTTACAAGATACTATCTTAATTCTAGAGTTTCTGCCATAGCATTTAAGTGATACAGTAAACCCAGACTTATTCATAGGTAACTGTAATTTTATGTACCTAATAGTTTTCAGTACTGTGTATTTTTGACACATTCCTGTATAGGACTTTGTCTCTAATGTATTTTACTCAGACAGTAGCATTAATTAAATTATAGTCTGTTAGTGTATTTGATTGATTGGCTGTTACTTTTTCCTTTTTTAAAACAAAATTGCAGTATACATACACATTAAAATTTTCATTTTTTGAGAAGTTATTAAAAATCATGCCTGTGTAGTGTACTATGCAGTGTGCTAGTATTAACATATTTCTTGTTTTGTGCCACTCTGGGTGTTAGAGCACAGGATTCTTTTTACTGATTTCTGTTACTGATTCCATGTTCCTAGTAATAATGGATAATATATCGGACTGAAGTTATCCTTCTTTTGTGTTAATGACTTGTTGGATCTGGTATTGCATCTTAATGAAGAGCATATTATCGCCATTATTTCAGTGTATGCAGACAGTTAAGCTGCTTTGTCTTTATCATTAATAAGCTTCTGGTCTAATAAGCTCTTGTTTTGGATTTTAGACATTTTTGGCTCTCATAAATCAAGTGTTCCCTGCAGAAGACGACAGTAAGAAAGATGTGGAAGACAACTGTAAGTATCCGTTTAAAAAGTAGTTCTCATCATAGAAAAGGGAACCATTCCTTCCAAAAATATGTGAGTGATTATATTACAGGGTGCAGTATCCTGGTTGAGAAGAAAGGTTTGATGTGAAGGTTTCTGTGGACGGAGGAGCCCCACAGTCATAGATGCGTTGGTCTCTCACACATGGACTTTGGTGAAGGAAGTCTCTTGAATGCCTTTTTAGTATTATCTCAGTTGTGTAAATACAGGGAATGGGAATAATTTATTTACTCTGAAGCCTGAACTGAAGATCTCATGGGTTTTTTTGCTTTTTTTTTTGGAAGAGTTATTTTGAACCTCATCTGGAATCAGTTTTTTTTTTTTTTTTGGATGTATGTGGTTCAATAATTTGGAAGTTGAGTCAAAAGCAGCCGTTTAATGCCTCTGTTTGAAAGAAAAAAGCATGAAAAAATACTGTGCAATAAATGCTAATTGAAAAATTGATTTCAGAACAGTATATTAAAGTGCAGCATTAGTTTGACTTATAACTGCCGTGCAATGTTTGGTGGAAAAGCACTATATCCAGAGCAGTAGGCCGTGTATATTCTTACCTTGTCCAAACGAAGCAGTAATCGTGTTTCCTTTTTATGTGGCAAGATTTAAGAGCCATGTCCAGTTGTCATGGATTTCTTTACAAGTATGTGACTTTAAAAACCATTTAAAGAAGAGAGGTAAAGAAAGGAGTGTGTTTTGTCCTTGCTGGTTTTTCTGGAGTTCACATTTGAGCAAGCCCGCAGGATTCCCATCTATGATGCGGAATACAAGAGTAGTGGTGGGCATCCAGTGCCCAGCTTCTGACTATACAGTTAGGAAGCTGGGTGCCTGTGGGCAGTTTCTCTCTCTCCTTTGGGCTTCTCTGTTGAATGGGACTAATAATGATTCTGTTTCATCCTTAGAGATGATACATATAAAATGCTTGGCACAGTGCCGAACCTCTAACAGCCTCTCAGTAAATGGTATCTGTTGTTATTAGATGTAAGAGACTGGAGAAAAAAAATGTGGAGCTCCCCCCCCATTCCAAAATTGCTAGAGAGTTTGTCTGATGGGATAACATTTTTCTAATTAGCAGTCAGAACCACAGCAACAGAAAGGAATGAGATTGTTCTGTATGTAAAATGAGAGAGAAAATTCTTCTCTGTTTTAACTTGCTAGGGTATTCAGAATTGGTAGCAGTCCTTTTCATGTATCAAGACAGTGTTTTCTGGCATTCTGTGGGAAGCACCATGAAGAAAGGAGAAAGTAGTCCTCGTGGGGGTGGGGTAGTGAGCATCAGTTCAGTTCAGTTCAGTCGCTCAGTCGTGTCTGACTCTTTGCGACCCCATGAATCGCAGCACACCAGGCCTCCCTGTCCATCACCATCTCCCAGAGTTCACTCAGACTCACGTCCATCGAGTCCGTGATGCCATCCAGCCATCTCATCCTTGGTTGTCCCCTTCTCCTCCTACCCCCAATCCCTCCCAGCATCAGAGTCTTTTCCAATGAGTCAATGGGGAGGTGTTGTTTGAGGGATCATCTTTGAGCTGACCGTAAAGGACAGGTAGGTTTTTGACATAGAGGTGCAGAGGCATGATATTTGAGTTTGATGAGTGGTTTAGTCTGCCTGCAAGTTAGACTATATTAAAGAGAGTTATGGAAAATTACGTGAAAAGGTCAGTTGAGTGCCGGTTTACTAAGGGCCTTGAATACTGGACTTGAATATGGACTTTGGTAGTTGATGGAGACCCACTGATGATCTTTGAGGAAGAAGGAGGTTTAGTCAGGGGTCCAATGTAGCTCTAAGCTTCCCTAGTGCCTCAGTCAGTAAAGACTCCGCCTGCAGTGCAGGAGATGCAGGAGGCCCTGCTTTGAGCCCTGGGGTGCCAGGGTCCCCTGGAGAAGGAAGTGACAGCCCAATCCAGTACTCTGGCCTGGAAAAGTCCACGGACAGAGGAGCCTGGGAGGCTACAGTCCATGCAGTCGCAGAGTCGGACTCGACTTAGCGACTAGGCCGCCACTAGTGTGATTAGATGAGGGCCGTGAGCAGTCAGGGTTAGAGGGAAGAGAGACTGGGGCAGTAGACAGGCGGGAGGCTCCTGTGATTACAGAAGTGGCGCTGAGACCTGCACTGGGCTTGGGACTGTGGAGTTGGAAAGAAAGGAGAGCCATTTCAGAGGCCCAGATGTGTTAATTGTGAGTGCCTTCCATGAGGCGAGTGCTGTGCTGCACCTTATTACATGTGTAAGGACTTTTCCAGTGGTCATGTATGGATGTGAGAGTTGGGCTATGAAGAAGGCTGAGTGCTGAAGAATTGATGCGTTTGAACTGTCGTGTTGGAGAAGACTCTTGAGAGTCCCTTGGACTGCAAGGAGATCCAACCAGTCCATCCTAAAGGAGATCAGCCCTGGGATTTCTTTGGAAGGAATGATGCTAAAGCTGAAACTCCAGTACTTTGGCCACCTCTTGCGAAGAGCTGACTCATTGGAAAAGACTCTGATGCTGGGAGGGATTGGGGGCAGGAGGAAAAGGGGACGAGAGAGGATGAGATGGCTGGATGGCATCACGGACTCGATGGACATGAGTCTGAGTGAACTCTGGGAGATGGTGATGGACAGGGAGACCTGGCGTGCTGGGATTCATGGGGTCGCAAAGAGTCGGACACGACTGAGTGACTGAACTGAACTGAAGGACTTGGAAGTGAGTTCAGAGCAAGGAAGGGGAGAGGAGGGTCCTCGTATCCACTCGGCTTGCAGAACAGATGAGTGGGGAGTGGTGGTGCAGATGATGGAAGCGGAGTGAGTGGGTAAGAGTGGGCCTGTCTGCCTGAGCGTGTGGTGGAAACGTGAAAATGGAGCTCAGCCAGCTGTGGGCTGGGGCAGTAAATCAGGCTGGGAGAATCGAGTGTTTCAGAGTGTTGGTGGAACAGACGTCAGAAAACCAGGATTTCTACCCCGATGCTGCTGTTCCAGTTTAAGACACACATAATTTCTCCAGGATTCTTATTTTGTCATATCAGTTGTGAGGCACTGACTGAGTGACCTGTTCCCTTCACATTTTGAAATTTCATCTTTTTTATTTTCTGTAAAATTCTGAGCATCATATTGGATTAGTGTCGTCCACTAATCTTTGTTGTGTCAGAAATGTGTAAACTCAGCACTGTCTGTGACTTCCCTGGTGGTCCGTGGCTGAGGGTCCACAGCCCGGTGCAGGAAGCCGGGGCTCTACCCCTGGTCAGGGAACGAGATCCAGCAGGGACACCCGAGACCTGGTGCCGCCCTGTAAACAAACAGTAAGTCTTGTTAAGAGTCGGCACTGTCTGAAGTAGTGCTGTCTTTCCACTTGAGTGGCGCTTGCCATTTTAGCCAAACTTCATTACTGCGTGTGCGTGCTCAGTCGCTCAGTCACGCCCGACTCTGCAGCCCTGCGGACTGTAGCCTGCCAGGCTCCTCTGTCCATGGGAGTTCTCCAGGCAAGAAAACTGGACTGGCTTGCCGCAGCTTCCTTATCAACTGAGCCACCAGGAACGCCCAAGATCACTGGAGTGGGTAGCCTATCCCTTCTCCAGGGGATCTTCCCGACCCAGGGATCGAACCAGGGTCTTCTGCGTTGCAGGCGGATTCTTTGCTAGCTGAGCAACCAGCGAAGCCCTCCTCACTGTGTATTCACATGATACTCACTGGAGACACTCCTCTAGCTGAAAGTTTGTTCAGAAATATCATTATAACATGTATGTAAGCTAGATATATTTTAAATCAGCTTCTGGAGTTTACAGGTACCAGGGAAAAGATGGAATTAAACTTAACCTAACAGGTGAATTTTAGCTTGGGTCCGAGTGATTCAGATTAAGATGGCATTGTTTTATTTTGCTTTTTTCCTTCAGATATCTAATGATTTACAAAATTTCCATCTCAGGTTCATTAATGTATTTAAATGAAGCCACACTACTCCATAACATCAAAGTTCGATACAGTAAAGACAGAATTTATGTAAGTATTTTGCCTGTGGTTTAAGTTTTGTGGGGGTTATTATTTTACATGCTGCTGTTTGATTTTATTGAGCTTGAAATTTTCTTACCAGGAGATCACACTTGACCTGAGCCTGTTGAATGGAGCCTGAGCTCCATGAGGATGAGAATTTTTTCATAATCTACTGCTCTTAAATCCAGAGCTTAGACCAGGCATGGTAGACGGTACTTAAGAAATATTTGTGGAATGAAATAATGAATTCAGGGCATCATCTAATATTTTTCAGCCTTAAATCTATCCAATTTGGTTATTTAAAAAAGCATTAATTATTTTGAACTTTGATTTTTAAATTTTTGGCATTTATCTATAGATGTGTTTAAGTAATGCACTTTCCACATTGTTCTGCAAAACATTTAAGTCAGACTTAAGGCATACACAATGAGATTAAAAACTTGGATGACAGAAAATGTAAATTAGAATAGAAGGCAGTATGTGAGGAAATTTCAGGAACACGGAAATGCTGACCATGAGCCTGAATAGTTGCAATATTTGATGCCGCAGAGAGAACTTTCCTTAAAAGCCAGGATATTTAAAAATGAGACAGTGCTTCTAGTGTATTAAATAGAGTTTGCACTAGAGCATTCAGATGAATGCTTAAATGGCATGTTTTAATGACCATGATTCACTGGGCACGTCTGAGGTTTTATTCTAGTTATAGGTTCCTTTGTTGGCTGGAGATAAATTACCCTGCTGTAGCTCTCCTGTTATAAAGATGGGACTCTTCATTATTTTTGAAAGAAGAAAACACATGGCTTCTTTGACACTTCCTAGATCAAATGACGTTCTTAATTTTTAATATCACTATCAGTTTGCCTAATTGTACTTACTTAATTCTGACTAAATTACCTTTAGTCTTTGCCATCTGTCCAAGCAGTGACAGCTGGGAAATAGAACTAATCTAGTTAGTCTTTTCCAAAAGAATTTATCTTCACTTATGCATAGTATTAAGTCTTTCCTTTTCTCTTTGTTTTTGTTTTTGTTTTTTTTTCCCCCAAATTCAACTAAATAGTATATTTAGGTTAATGTAGATATGGCTATTCTTACTTAGAAATATATTTGGAAGCAAAATTCATTTAATCAGCAGACTAATGTTGAGTATCTAATGTGTGCTAAATGTTTTAGGTACTAAAATAATAGTTTTTAAAGTTTGTTAAAGCAGTTTAACTTGTAATAGGTCAGTAAAAGTTGATATAGCTGTAACCATCTTTCAGTAGAACTGGCCACTAGTTTTTCTTTACATGTCTACATTACTTGGTAGTAGTGAATCAGTTTTAGTTACCTGCGCAAATTTTAATTGTTTTCATATCTTTTTCTTGAAGTTTACACATTTTAAACTACCTTTACAGAATCATCTTACTCAACAGAACACTGAGATAGTTGGTTTTTATTTGGGATGATTATACATAAACTTCTCACCCTGGAATTTTCACTGGTCCATTAATGTTTCCTATGCAGCGGTGATGTTCTTCTTGCTGACCGTGGCCACTGATAACTGAAGGTTCACGTGCAGAATTCATTGTACTTTCATAAGAAGATTAGCACTACATTTGATCAACAAGTCTCTGCTGAATCACATACCTGATAGAAATAATTACTTAATTGTGAAATTTTAAGTTTTTGTTCCTCATGTGTGAGTCTGCATCACTCTGGAGAATTTTAAGATTATTTCTATTTGTTCTGGCCTTCTTTTCTTAAGATGTGTATGCAGTTGGGTGTACAACCTCTGTTAGACAGTGGCTGTTTAGCATCATCAGCCCTTGTTTGGAAAACCAGTGTTTTCAAAGTTAATGAAAGCCGTTAACTGGTAGGTTTTTGCCTAGCCAGTTATGCCTTTTAGTTATAAAACCATTAAATATCAGCAACACACAAACAGAATGATTATTACTGTAACATATGTAAGAGAGTGAAGCAGTTCAGAATAGTTTGAGTTGGATATTTTTATACTTCTCATTGACCAGAATTGCCACCATTCTCCCATAGACATTTAACATTTTCCTTGGTTACTAAAGTCTCTATTACTTTCCTTTTGTTTTCCACGGAAAGATTATTAACTGGAATTTACTTTTCACCCCACCCCAGGAAACAGGTTTGAGAGCATTCACTGAATTTTAGATTAGCAGGCTGAGAGTTTGGGGTTTCCACATCATTTCCCTTCCACAGCTAGAAGCAGAAGAGAAAAAAAATATGGTCCTCTATGCCCTAGTTTGGTCTGCAAACCACAACCAATTGCTAAACCACAACTCTCTTTCTACCCACAAAGAATTTTATAAATCCTATTGGTGGCATTTTTTTTTTTTCGGTCTTTTGAAGCCACGATGAAATTTCAGATTTGAAAGCAAGCTTCATTGCTCATCAAACATTTAGCCCTTCAGTATTCTAGGCAGTAGTTAGCATGTGGTGTTTTGCAAAAGTCTGGGACCAAGTGGTCACTGCAGAGCCAAATCAGTCCTAGGTTTTCAGTGATGGGCACAGGCCTCAAGGGTTCCACGAGCTACGCTACACTCTTTAGTAGCTGTGTTACACTCTTCAGTGAAGAAAGTAGTCTAGACAAGGAATACAAATAAGCAACATGTAGGCTGTAGGGATAGAGCAGATGTTGTAAGTGGAGTCAGCAGAAGATGTCTGAGACGGAGGAGCAGGGGCTCAGCTCTGCCCATGCGGATCTGGTGGTGGTGTCTTGAACCTGGGAGGGCGGGTGGAAGGGAGTGTGTTTCCTTTGATGCAAAGGAAGGTCAAGAGAGGTGATTTTGATTTTGGATGTGGCGAGTTTTAGATGCCTATGGGATAAGAAGATGTAAATATTTATTAAGTGTTGAAGAAATAGGAGTCCAATAGAGATCAGGAATGTTTAGGGCCAGAAATGCAAATTTGGTATTTCTAGTTACAGAGAGAATTGGGGGTGTCTACTTGCTGTATGTTCTTTCTTTTATGAGCTTTGTTTGATTTTAAATGAAAATAATAATTGGAAAATTTAATGTTTACGCTTTTCCCATTTAGACCTATGTGGCCAACATTCTGATTGCAGTGAACCCATACTTTGACATACCTAAAATCTATTCTTCAGATACAATAAAGTCGTACCAAGGAAGATCTCTTGGGACGATGCCACCCCATGTGTTTGCAATTGGTAAGTAATTTCGTTATATCTTAATTTTTATTTCAGTTGTACACACTCATTCAGTTTTTCTTTTGGATTAGTAAGAGATACCATGAATCGACTGTGTGAAGGCCTGTGTACACCTGACTGTGTCACCGTGTTAGGAGCGTGTCGCTCACATAGGGTGGGGAGGAATACTTTGGCTGCCGACTCATGGGGTGGTTGTACCTCATTACCTTTGTTAAATGCCTGTGTTCTCTTAAGTGTGTCTATCCAGTTGAAAGTAGGTCGTAATAAAATGTGACCTAATGGTTTTGTTTGACTCCATCTTTAAAGTGTCCTCCTTCTACAACTAAGACGGAGGCCCAGACCATTCGCTCTTACCCTTGCTTGTGAGTGTTTACCTCGGCTAGAAGGGGGATGTGAGAACAGACACCTTCCATGCTTGATCCCTCATCAGGGCATCTTAAATTGTAAAGGACGGACAGTGACACATGTTTCATATCTCTGGAGAATCTGCATGGAATGGCAGCAGCATCGGTCTTTGCCTTTCTTGGGCACTGTCTCTCATCTCATGGCACTTTAGCTCTGAAAAGCAGAGATGGAGTTGCTTGAGAGGCATCCCCCGTAGCTGGTGGCTACAAGTACAGAGATGCTACCTAAGCCTTGGAATTCAGACATAACCAGCAGTTAAATTGTGACACGTTTTGGTTCAGGTGTTTAGCGCAGTTAGTTTCTCTTCGTACCTGTGTTTTGGCTTGACTGGGCTTCACCTCCAGATCTGACTGCACATGTTCTGGGTGCTGCTAGGCAGAGTGAATATGGGGCTTCCCTGGTGGCTCAGAGGTTAAAACGTCTGCCTCCAATGCGGGAGACCTGGGTTTGATCCCTGGGTCGGGAAGATCCCCTGGAGAAGGAAATGGCAACCCACTCCAGTATTCTTGCCTGGAGAATCCCATGGACGGAGGAGCCTAGTAGTCCACAGGGTCGCAAAGAGTCGGACACGACTGAGCGACTTCACTCACTCACTCACTCACTCAGCCCAGTGCAGCTGGCTCTCTGATGCTCTGGTGGGCATCTGCATGCGTTCAATCAGCTGGCGAAATGGTGAGCAAGTTCATCACTACGCAGAGTTACATGTTTAAAATGTAGTTGCTTACTACTAAAAAAGTGTTTACGACAGTTCCACAGAATTGGGTGAAACAGATTGCTGATGAATTGGTCAAAGGGGTGTGAACACTCTTGCGTGAGTTTGCATTGGGTCCTTAGAGAAAAAGCCATCTGTAGAGCCTTCTTCACTGGTATGGGTAGCACCTGCCTGGGGTGAGAAATAGCTGCCATATAGGGCTCAACTTGTCAGGACCTCATTTTTAATTAAATTTACTTTAATTTATTCCACTTTAACAGAATCAAATTGTGGTCATCTTGTCTGCAAAGTCCAAAAGATATAGCTTGAATTGTTGGAGGATAATGAAGACGGTTAAAAATTGTATACATAAATAACGGCATATCTAAACAATTGAAAGCAGTTAATTTTGCCTTTTTTTGAAATGTTGGTAAATTCTGCAAGATGTCTGTGTTTAATGGTAGAATTACAGGAGGGGAAAAAAAAAAACCACCACAGATCTGTTGTGCAGTTGTGTTTTCTTTTTTTCTCCAGCAGAAATTTTGGCTGCCAGATTTCTTAATTGGTAGCTTGTTACTTTTTGTTTAATTCTCTGGGGATGTCATTAGTTACGTATAGTGAGCATTTTTCATCTCTCTGAAAATATGTTCTGGTATTAGGAAAAACTGAGCCACTGCTCATAATATGGAGACATTCTAGTGCAAATATAAGAGTTGTTTATTTGAACTTCATATCACTTAGCTGTCAGGATAATTATAGAGAACATTTAAAGTATATACTTGTAGAGATCTTTTGAATACTTTTAAATGATTTTATTTAAACATTTTGGTAACTGTAAACACACACTTATAATTTCTTTCAGCACGAGTGCTTTTTGTTAGTAAGTGGACTTTCTATCATTTGGAAATTTTTATTTAATACTTTGTTCATCACTAACAGTGTGGTATTATTTTGACTCCAGCTGATAAGGCTTTTCGAGACATGAAGGTGCTCAAGATGAGTCAGTCCATCATTGTATCTGGAGAATCAGGAGCTGGCAAAACAGAAAATACAAAATTTGTTCTAAGGTGAGGAATATTTAGCTGACCTAAAATGTTTTGAACAAGTTGATTATTTTTAGTTGTGGTAAAAAAAATATACAACATAAAATTTACCATTTTAACTATTTCTAAGTGTACGGTTCAGTAGTGCTAAGTATATTCACACTGTTGTTCAGCCAATCTCCAGAACTTTTCATCTTGCAAAACTAAAATCCTATACCCTTTAAACAACTCTGCATTCTCCCCGACTGACCCAAATGCCAGGCAACCACTGTTCTTATTTCCTGCCTTTTTGATTTGACTACTCTGGACACCTCATGTAGGTGAAATGTACAACTTTTTGTTTTTCTGTGACTGGTTTTCCCCCATTAGCACGATGTCCTCAAAGTTCATCCATGTTGAGGCATGTGTTAGCATTTTCCTCATTTTTAAGAAGTAATATTCTGTCATGTTGATATATCACATCTTGTTTATCCATTCACTCATCAGCGGGCACTGGAGTTGCTTCCATCTCTTGACTCTTGTGAATAGTGTTGCCTTGAACATGATATGAACAAAGAGTTAACAAAGATCTCCTTGAGATTTGACCAGATTAACCTTGCGTATTTTGCATGCTTTATGACATAGTTTGAAACGGTGGGCTCTGTTTCTGTTACAAAAACAGGCACCTTATGTGGAAGCTAAGCTGGAAATTTTTGAAATCAGTTCTGATATGTTATTCTCAGGAGGATCCTAGAGGAGACCAGTGCTGGTTAGGCAAAGGGAAATCTCCAACCATTCCTTCAAAATCCAACCATTACATTCTGTTTTCAATATTCCTGCTATTAGAGTGGTCAGAATAATTTTTTACCTTAAGTTTATGATGACTGAACTTCTTGCTTCTACCTCCCCACAACCCTCCTCCCAGCATCAAAGATAAATATTTCTATGTGTAATGTATATCATATTTCAGACACAACAGTTGGTTAAAATCAGAATGTTCCCAAAAAGTTCTAAAAAAATGATGCTGATTTAGATGTCAAAGACCATCCAAATAGGATTTTAAATATCAGAAAAGCTATAGCAGAATACTAGGTACATTTAAATACAAATCTGTAATATTTAAATGAGCCATTCCAGTACATGATTCAGGTTTCAATGTTAGATGTGTTAAATAATATTAAAATTAGAAATATAGGCTGCCAGTTCAAGATGGCAGTATAGAGGGACATACACTCATCTCCTCCTGCAAGGGCACCAAACTTGCAACTAGCTGTTAAAAAACCATCGGCAGGCAGGAGGACACTGGAACCCACCAGAAGAGACGCCCTATGTCCAAAGACAAAGAAGAAGCCACAGTGAGACGGTGGGAGGAGCACAATCGCAAGAAAACCCTGTTCCTGCCAGGTGGGTGACCCACAGACTAGAGAAAAATAACACCGAAGAAGTTCTCCCACTGTTGTGAAAGTTCTCAGCCCCACGTCAGGCTACCCAGCCTGCGGACCTGACAAAGAGGCTGGGACTCCCCAGGGAATCTGACCTTGAAGGCCAGCGGGATTTGATTATAGGACTTCCATGGGACTGCGGCACACAGAGACTTCAGTCTTTGACGGCACAAAGTCTTGCATGCACCAAGACCCAGAGGAAAGGAGCAGTGACCCCAGGGGAGATTGAACCAAAACTACCTGCTAGTGTTGGAGGGTCTCCTGTGGAGGTGTCAGTCGGCAGGGGCTCATCACAGAATCAGGAGCATTGACAGGCGCAGTCCTGGAAGGTCCCCCATAGCATAAGCCCTCTTAGAGGTTACCATTAACCCTGCTCTAAAGTCCATAGACCCCAGGGCTGGGTCTCCTTAGGCTGTCAGGGAGGGAGTGTAACTCCATCCATCAGCAGATAATTGGATTAAAGCTTTACTGAGTAAGGCCCTGCCGATCAGAGCAAGACCCAGCTTTTCCCCTCACCATTCCCTCCAATCAGGAGGCTGACACAAGCCTCTTAGCTTCCTCCATCAGAGGGAGACAGAAGAAGCAAGAAGAACCACAGTCACACAGCAGCTAAAACAAAGACCACATTACAGGATGAAAAAGAAGAAAGTTGTGTTCCGGGTGAAGGGACAGGATAAAACCCCAGAAAAACAACTAAATGCAGTGGAGCTAGGCAACCTTCCAGAAAAAGAATTCAGAATAATGATAGTGACGATGATCCGGGATCTTGGGAAAACAGTGGAGAAGATGCAAGAAATGGCTACCAACGACCTAGAAGAACAAACAAACAGATAGGTAATACACTAGAAGGAATCAGTAACAGAATAGCTGAGGCGGAAGAATGGATAAATGACCTGGAAGACAGAATGATGGAAGTCACTGCCAGAAAACAAGATAGAAAAAAGAATGAAAAGAAGAAAAGAGAGCCTAAGAGACCTCTGGGGCAACCTTAAAGACAACAACATTCACATTATAGGGGTCCCGGAAGGAGAAGAGAGAAAGGACCTGAGAAAATATTTGAAGACATAATAGCTGAAAATTTCCCCAACATGGGAAAGGAAATAGTCAACCAAGTCCAGGAACCCAAAGAGTCCCAGATAGGATAAACACATAGTAATCAAACTGACAAAAGTTAAACACAAAATATTAGAAGCACCAAGGGAAAAATAGCAAATAGCATACAAGGGAACTCCCATCAGGCTGTCAGGTGATTTCTCAACAGAAACTCTACAAACCAGAAAGGAATGGCATGATACATTTAACGTGATGAAGGGAAGATCCTACAACCAAGAATACTCTACCCAGCAAGACTCTCCTTCAGATTTGATGGAGAAATCAAAAGCTTTCCTGAGAAGCAAAAGTTAAGAGAATTCAGCATCACTAAACGAGCTTTACCACAAAGCTAAAGAAACTTCTCTAGGCAGGAAACAGGCAAGGAAAAGACCTACAGAAAATAAACCACAAACACTTAAAGAAACAGTAATAGGATCATAGGTACTGATAATTACCTTAAATGTAAATAGATTAAATGCACCACCCTAAAGACATAGACTGGCTGGGCAGATGAGAACACGTGCATGTATACACTTCCACTTACAGCATCATTCTGCTTGACTCCCCCAAATTGTATATAATTATTTTATAATGTTAGGTTAATCATGTTCCCATTATGAGTTGCAGTTATAATTAGTTTTTATTTTTTGTCTGGCTATTGATTGTGAAAACTGATAAACATCTTTTACTGTTGTGATTATGCAACTATTACTCACTCAGTACTATTTGTATTATGATTGGTCAACAGAAAAATAATAGAACTCTATGTCACCAGAACTGTGATTTAATAGAAAAACCTGTAATCACTTTTTAAAATCCAGATACATAACAGAATTATCTTGAAATTTTTTGAAAAATACAAATGCCTAGATATCGCCTCTTTTTTCTCCAGAGCCCCAGATATGTTTCTAATAAGCAGCCATGTTTAAAAACAACTGTATTATATGATGATATATTATTTTAATCTAGTTCATTTCACTTTTTCCATTTCATATTCAGTGCTCCCATTTCATTTAGTTTATGTTTTCCAGTTTTTCCACCTCTTCTTGTGTTTCTTTTGATGTTCTTTCTCAAGTCTTTAGCAAGTGTAGTAAAAAAGCTTTTATATAAATATATATATAAATAATATATATATTTCAGAAAACTTAATGAATTTTTGCCTAAAAAATTTATGACAGTTTGATCCCTTGTTTGACAATATGACTAGAATGCTAGATTTCTAATTAAAAAACAGATATGCAACAAGCAACAAAGGTTGACTTTATAGCAAAGGGAACTCTAGTCAGTATCTTGTAATAACCTATAATGGAAAATAATCTCAAAAATAATATGTGTATATGTATAACTGAATCACCTTGCTGTGCGCTGGAATCATTGTAAATCAACTGTACTTCAATAAAATATATAAAGAAAAAAATTGTTTTAAGCAATATAGTACATGCAGTATCACTGTCATCTAACTTTTTTTTTTATCCTGTATTTTAAACAGATATTTGACTGAATCCTATGGAACTGGTCAAGATATTGATGACAGAATTGTTGAAGGTGATAGAACTTCTAAAATTCTTATTTTTTATTGTTATGTACTGAAATTAACTAAGAAGAACCCTCTAAGTGGTCTGGAATGTTCTCACAGAGATCCAGAAGACTCCAATCTCTTACAAATCTTTGCTCCGTTTTTATCTCGTCATTTATTTAATGTCGTTTTCCCCTGACCCCATGTGCACACTAAGGGCGGAGATCTTATAGACTCAGAGTCCCTGGAATAGCGCCTGATACACGGCATGCGCACCGTCTTTTACGGAGCTGTGAATGAGTGAAAGGAATGCTCGAAGGCTTCTGGCCTCCGGTGTGTGTTGCTGACCTTGTTTTAGTAAAGGAGGAAAGGAGAGGGTTACTTGGAATGGAGGTGCTGGGGGAAATCATTTTAACAAAAGCGTGCACTTGGAAGGCAAGAGTCTGTATATTGATTTCCTTAAGCAGTCAGTGTCTGTACACCCCGTAGACAGTCTTCCCGTACCCTGTTCGGACACTGCTGGTCCAGGCAAGCCTGCAGGAGCCTCCGGCAGCACGGGATCCTCTCTGGTCTCCCCTCCTGTCATCTGTTCTCCGTGTGGAAGCTGGAATGGTCTGTTTTGCTCTAAGCTCTTTGTTGGCTTCATATGTCTCTCAGGGTTAAACCTACCTTGCTCTTGGTGGCCAGGTACCTGCCTCTTCTGGTCTGATTGAGTCATTTTTCCTGTGAATCCTCAGGCTTTAGTCACATTGGTCTTGTAGTTCTTTGAGGTGTTTCAGGCCTCCTTGACGCGTCCCTCACCACTTCCTCACTTTTTCCTACCAGACACTCGGTATTTAATGATGATGATGGTATTGGCATGTGTGGGACGCATTAGGTGTTATCTGATTTGCTTAAAATGGGTTACCTAACTTACATCTTCACAGAATATGAGGTAGGTAATGTTTTATCCCTGCTCCACAGATGAGAAACTAAGGTAAAAAGAGTCTAAGTGACTTTCTGAAGAGTAAATAGCTCATCACTTGTGGAGAAAGGACATGAAGACAGACATCTTAATTGCATAATCTACTAAGTGCTCTTTTTAATACTCCTGACATTAAAAAAAAAAATTTCAGTTGAACAAAGATTTGTCAGGAGCCTTCATGCATTTTGCTAGATCATGGCAGGCAAAAGTTACATATACTTTTCCACAATAATGTAAAATATCCATGTACATGAATATAAAGTCTACTCGAATAAACATTTTAAAGTTTACATAATAAGATTTTTCATATTTCTTGATATAAATAATTTTCTAATTTTATGTACAGTTCTCACTGAGGTATGGTGACGCACGAAAGTAGAATCACAGTAAAGTGCCTTGAGTGAGAGAATTGTCATTTAATGAATGAGTAAATAAAAACAAGTTAGGGATTAATTTAATGAAATACTAACTAATATTCTCACTTGATGATGTGAGGCGCAGATTCACTTGTGAATTGCATATAAGCCTGGTTTCTGTCATGAGAACACTCTGTGTGCTGTGTGACAGGCTGTAGTTGAGGACCAACAGAAAGGGTTATTGCACATTTTTCTCCAGCCCCTTATGGAGGATAGTGTATGTTAACTGGCAGGACCCTAGAACTCTTGAGGTGACGTGTACATGCTAACATTTCTTTCAGTTTTAGTACTTTCTTACTTATTTTAGCAAGTGAAGCAACCTGGGAGTGATCTTTAAATGGATTTGGAGACTAGTTAAGCTTTCTACTGTGGACAGACAGAGAGAAATGGACTTTAGACTACTTCATAAGAAATATTCGAGCAATAAACAAATGAAGCAGTTTATGAGATTGTTGAAGGAGTGTGTGAGCAAGGGTGACACTAGTCTGGTATAATTATAGTTGAGACTGCGGTGAGTACAAGAGTGGACTCTAGTACCTCTTTCAGTAGTGTAGAGTGTGTGTGTGTGTGTGTGTGTGTGTGTGTGTGGCAGAGAGGCATTATAAAATGAAGACAATTAAAATTGGGTTCATTGGGATTTCAAAAATTCTTCTTCTGAGCACCTTTTGTAGGCAATTCTATAAACTGAATTTGTTAGGTTTTGTTGGATGTGCATGTAAAAATGTTAAATCTGGAGGTTATGTTAATATATATATTTAAAAGTAGGTTAATAACATTTTGCCTGTATTTTATCATAGGAGGTCTGCTGTTTTCTGCTTGTGTAGGGCTGATGTGGAAACTATAAAAATATTTAGGGAGTAATTTTTTTTTTTTTTTTTTTTAATTTTTTTTTAGGGAGTAATTTTTAAAGTTGAGTTATAAATTTTGTAATCTAATGACTTTTGAAAATTTCATCTTTGCCATAATACTTACATTTTCTTTTGATAAATTTTAAATAAATTTTTCATCTCTTGTACTTTAATAGGGCCTGACATAAGGGGAGTCAAGAAATATTTGTGGGATTTGACATTACAAGTGAATTCATTCATGTTAGTTTTTTGAGAATATTTTTCTAGTTATATGTATTTATTAATAAATGGAAACAGTATGTATATTGCTTTGTAATTTTCCTTCATGTTAATTTTTATGGCATATTTTCATTTCTTTTTTAATAGCTAATCCACTCTTAGAAGCTTTTGGAAATGCAAAGACTGTTCGCAACAATAATAGTAGTCGATTTGGGAAATTTGTAGAAATACATTTCAATGAAAAGGTAAGTGAGAGTGAGTTTTGGGTTAATATATCTGGGAAGTGTTTTTAGAAAAAGCAAAAGGTCTTGATAGAATTGGTAGTGTACTTGAACTCATGGCAAATATATTAAAATTTTTCTCTTACTGTTAGATATTTGGGAGAATATATATGTTCACTGTGATCTCTATAAATTCTAAAGCTTGCATTTATTAATAGTTATCTGTTTTTCCCCTTTATTTGATAAATATTGCAACCTCTTTGATAGACAAATGGTTATTAGGAAAGATAGTTTAACATTGGTAGGTTATACTTTAAGACTTCAGATGCAAAACCGTAATTTCTCTCTGTTTTGTTTTCTAGAGTTCAGTTGTTGGAGGATTTGTTTCACATTATCTTCTAGAGAAATCTAGGATCTGTGTTCAAGGCAAAGAGGAAAGGAATTATCATATCTTTTATAGGTTGTGTGCTGGTGCTTCTGAAGATATTAGGGAAAGACTTCATTTGAGCTCTCCAGATAATTTTCGGGTAAGTTGGATGAAAAGAAATTTCATGCAGTTTTTGCAAATTGAATTGTCTTCTATTCTAAAACTTATTTCAGTGGATTTTGATGTCTAGTTGCACATAACTTACCTTAAGTTCAGTATATTGGGATAGAATGACTTCTGTAATAAGTGGATCTGTATGGAGGTTTATTGCTCAGTCTATAACACTATATAGGAAGATACAGAATGGAATAGGTAAAAGGAAGGATGCTAAACCAATTATAGCAATTGGTTATCAACTTATCTTCAGTAAGTAGTTTATAATAGTTCTATAATGCTAGCTTTACAGTTACCTTTGATTACTTACCAAAAAAAAGTTTGACCACTGAATTAATATTAATAAAAGATCCCTACTTGCCTTCCTTAATTCATTTCAACAAATACTTATTGCTTACCCTTTGGGTACCAGGATTGTGACATAGCTAAAAAGATAAATGATACCCAGTTCCTGCTTCTGAGCAATTTAGAAACTGGTGGAAAACATGCACACACTTTTGACTGATATGTTGGATGAGTAAGAGAGATGCATAGGAAGCTGATCATTTTGGAAAAAACCTTACTGGAACAACTGATGCTTGATCAGAATCCTGAGGGATTTTCAGGTATTAACTAGAGGAGGAAACATGCAAAGGGTATTCCTGGTAGATGCAAAAAGATAAAGAAAAGCAGGAAATAGCTTGAAGTGAAGGACAGGAAGGATGGGAGTTGAAGCTAGAGAGTTTGATCTTTTTTCTGTAGTTAGTAAAGAGTGGTTTTGAAGGGTGTTAAGTAGAAAGTTGGATATCAGGTCTGTACTTAACTTCAGGGTTAATATGGAAGATAGCTTTAAGCGGGAGGTGGGGTGGGGTGGTAGAGGAGAGGATGGATAGAAATTGCAACCGTGGGTAAGTGAGTTGGGAACCTGTAGGTGACATAGCAGTTACTCAATGCCTGAATTTGGTTTAGCGATGGCAGGGTTACTGAGGAGGGGATATGTGAAACAGGAGGTAAAATTGACATGACTTGGAGACTGAATTAGGTAAGGAGAAGGAGGAGTCTGAAATTATTTTCCAGGATTTGATTAGGATAACTGAGTGGCTATAAATACCATGTTGGGGCCAGATGGAAGATTGGTGGTATGTAGGATGCGTCCAGTTTTGGAGTCTGTGGAATATCCAAGTGGAGCTGTTCAGAAGACTGTTGGGTGGGATAAGATCGGGTCAGAGCTGTGGGGACAGGTTTGTGAGATGTCAGTACGCTGATGATAGTTAGAACTGTGAGAGTGAGGAGATGAGATTGTGCAGAGAGACTGCGCAATGTAGAACAGCATGTGCCAGGATCCAGACTCTAGAGGTAAAAGTGGATGAGTAGACGAGCTGTCTAAGACAGGAAGCCCAAGTGGAGCTGGGAGAGAAGCATGAGGAAGTCAGGAAAGCCAAGGATCACAAGTCAGTGTTCAGTTTCAGGAAGAGGTCACTGGGAGTGGTTAGTGTAATTTACAAGTTCTCGGCTGGAAAATGGCGTCCCTATTTGGGACGTGAGAATCGTGGAGTGCAAGTCGAAAGTGCAGATGGTGTAAAGTTCTCCAGGTGATTCTCATCGTCCTTTGTGGCCAGTGGTCCTCCGCTTGAGAATCATGACACACATTAATATTTAATTATTGTTCTGTGTGTGTGTGTGCAGCCTGGCTTCTCTTTATTACTTCAGTCAATTTCTTTTAATGTATATTTGGACATCTAAAAACTCTGTTGTTTTAAAATGCTTTATAACTGCGTCTGTGTATGTAGTTCTGCAGTGTTCAACCTTCTCTGGTGGTGGTGGTGGTGGTGGTGGTGGTGATGTAGTCACCAAGTCATGTCCGACTCTTGTGACCCCACAGACTCTAGCCCTCCTGGCTTCTCTGACCATCGCATTCTCCAGGCGAAAATACTAGAGTGGGTTGCCATTTCCTTCTCCAGGGCATCTTCCGACCCAGGAATTGAACCCAGGTCTCCTGCATTGCAGGCAGATTCTTTACAGACTGAGCTATGAGGGAAGCCTTTAACCTTCTCTAGAACTCACCAAATTAATTGGAATTGGGTTAGTTGCCCACAGTATCTTCATGACAGTAGAAGATGCGTTTCTCTAGAGTGATTTTTAGAAAAGGACTATAAATCAATATGACTCACATGGAATTTAATAATGTTGATGTGGCTTTGCCAACACTGAGTTAAGGATAAAGTGACATGCCTGCTGTCTTAACATAGCTTTTCTTTCTCCTTGGGGGCTTGGGAACGTAGTTCCTGTGTCTCAGAATGCAGTCTTTCCTGGCACAAGGACAGCCATCCTAAGAGGGCAGCCTCTGAAATGCTTTATCAGGTCGGAGTTTCCTGTCCCTGTGCAGTGAGCTAGGGGCATGATTTCCTCTTACAAGGGAGTCCTTTTGGTGGTAAGAGGAAAACTAGAGGAACAGCCTTAGCTTTTACCTAAAAACATCTGCTGTCTTGGACATTCCTCTCTGGCAGGCGGACATGCACCTCTGTATTCCTTCCCCCAAATTATTCCGCCTTAGAGGGACTTCGAGTCTTGGTCACTTCATCAGGTTTTTCTCTGGTTTAGTTTAGGCCTCCAGTTACAACTCGGGGATAAAGTTGTAAAGACAACAGAGAAACTGCAGCAGGGTGAACACCCCCCCCCCCGCCCCGAGATTTGTTTGTCACTGCTGTATACAAATTAGTGACTCTATGCAAATTAGTGTATAAAGAACTGTAGAGTTACAGCTGTTCAAAACCATCCGTATTAACTACACATGTATTTTAGAAAATAAAAGGTTAAAAATGCTTGCATTATTCAAAATTTTGAAGTATTTTTGCACATGTTCCATGGAAGCATTCATTATAGTCATGCAAGGATCTTTGAATATAAATAAGGCTTGGATAGAATGAGAATGGGTGACTAGAATAGTTACAGCTTTTTAGTTACAGAAAAGTTAGAAGAAACAAGTATTGTCCTTAGGTTTTACTATTAAGTCCATCTGTCCAGAAACCTAGTATTTGATAAAAACAGTTGCAGTAGGTGGATTAAACTCTTGCTAGCAAAGAAAACATTTGTTTTGGGTCCATATAGTTAAGCTATTATTATCCTGCTAAATAAAAGAGCTCTGTTTTGAAAGTCAGTTGAAAATGCTTACCACTATTATCCCTTTTATTTTATTCTTTCCCTCAAGATTTTAGTCTGCAAAGAAAAATTCATTGGATATTATTTTCTGGTTTTACCTGTGTTTTAATATTTCACTATAATGGGGGGAGATAATGCATTGATTATCTTCAGTATTAATTTATCCCTAAGTCATTCAATTTACTGTAATTTTTTTCTTGATATCTGTATAATCTTGGAATTCATTGTCATGGGAGAGTAGAATCCTAGTGACCTGATTTAAGAAAAGCTGAGATGTTTAAAAAATTCTCTCATCCTGTGCCCTGTGCCCTCCCTTCCTGAACAACCCCCACCTATTGAATGTGGGTAGTAGATTCTGCTGAAGACCAGTATATTATTTTCTCTTCAGTTGCTTCCCTTGTTCTGTGTTTTCAAAGCACTTAATCTTAAAAAACTTCTGGGCAGGGAAGTAAACCATTGAGATAAAAGCTGAAATTGTTATTTGAATACCTGTGAAGGTTCATAAAGCAAATGTAATTTATGTACAGTTAGTGTTAACTGTCAAGTCACTATGAAAGGCACGTTTTGAAGGACTGATTGTAAAAACGAGAAATTAAGAAACTTAAGGATATTATTTGTTAATTATTCAGAATTTAAAATATTAGTCAAATATTACTCAAATATTACTCAGACTTTTTGCATATTTAGGTCATATCTTGTAAAGATTTAAAATTGCTCCCTTTTAAAAGTAGGAAAGCTTTATGGTACTGTTTTTTTTTCTGTTAATCATTTAATTCAACTTTCAGATTAAGAGTTTCACCATCCCTGGTTTGATTAATAGAAGTAAAGTGTTTATGATATACAGAAGTATTGATTTTAATTGAGAGATTAAATGATGCTCAGGTTATGTTTAGAAATGGTTAGCACTGTTGGATAGATTGCGTTTTCCTCTGTGTTATTTTCCTGTGGATCATATTGTTAATTATACTTTAAATTTCTTTGTCATAGTATTTAAACCGAGGCTGCACTAGATACTTTGCTAACAAAGAAACTGACAAACAGATTTTACAGAACCGAAAAACTCCTGAGGTAAAGTAGACTTTTAAAACAGATTATAATCTTTAATGCAAAAAAATTGTGCTGAAAGATACATTCTGTTTTTATTTTGAAACCCAAGTAAGATTTCTTGCTTTAAGCCTATGCGTAAAAGACCTACATAGTCATTCACGCCTCTCTCGCCATGAAACGCTTTATTCCTCTTTTGCTATCTCTAGAAGGTGCAGGTTCTGAGTCTTCTTGGTGGGACCTCAGTGCACTTTTTTCCCTGTTATTTTCCAAACATGAGGGTATCAAAGTGCCTAAAAATCATCCTTTGCTAACGGTTTTGAAACTTACTCTCATATTAACCATTAGGATTAAATATAAAATATGTTCTTTATAATTTATTATCTGTGTCAAAGCTGAAAGAAGCTTTAATGTACACAAAGAGTGAGCATTGTTGTGAACTAGTTCTTATGTATTATTGTGATATTTCTCTTTAAAGCAGCATGTTTCTGTAATTTATTATGAAAAGTTTAGTTTTATGTGTAACTTTTACTAAATTATTGTATTTCTGGGATTAATTAGATATAATTATACCATTAAGTATTACTTTAAAAGAATAAAATCCTTAATCTAAAAATCTACAACCTTTATAAATTTTAAGATACAATGTGTAAGTGGTAAGTGGTATGAAGGTAGAGCTACTCAGGCAGCTTGAATTATGAGATACTAAGTCAGGATTAATTATAGGGACTAGTTCATATTGTCTTTATTAATTTTTTAAAAAGATTTGTATTGAGTGTATAATTGAACAAAATTTTATTATATTCAGTTTTTAATGTCTCTGCATTTGAGTTAGATGCATTTGAGGAGTTAGATGTTTTTGACTACTTTCAAGATAGTGAGAATTATATCTTTAGTATATTCATAAAAAAGAATAGAAAACAAAAATCCCCATTATTTTGAATTCTAAACAGATGAGTCTGCAGTTAATGTTTGTTTAAATTTAAATTTATTTTATTATTTTACATACAGATGTCTGGATTATAAATTGTAAACATCCATGGTAGAGACTTTAAGAAATGACATTATTTATTACAGTGTTCTCTTTTGTTATGATAATCTATATTTTTACAAGGTACCATTGAAATACAGAAATTGTATTACTTACATTAAGATAATTGGGACATTCCCTGGTGGGATATTGCTGCTATCCCAAAGGGAAAAAACACAGATACATATATATTTAATCTTTTGGCGTGGGAAAGACTGAGTGGAGAGGAAAGAAGACTGTTATTTTACTTTCCAAAGAATATTGCACTCTTTGTACTCTCCTAAGAAGAAAATGTTCACTTTCTGGTTCTAGAGTCACCATACATTGTTAAGAATCTTATTCACATTATTGAGTTTATATATAAAAATATGTAAGTGACTAATGGATTTAATATGTTTAAATTACTTTTTATTGTTTTCTGTATCAGGAGGATGAGGTGATCATTTTGACTATTCAGAATTCTTTGCCTAGTTCCATTGGCGTGTGTTTAAGCTGTGTGTAATTTTTAGGAGAATGCAGTATTTTTAGTCTGCTATAACAGCAATATATTCATGGACATTTGATTAGAAACAGTTTTCAAGTGAAATAACTGATCAACTGCAAGACTAAAAATTCTGCATGATATGTGTTTTCTTTTAAATTTGGCTGCATGTTGTTGTTTGCTTCTTTGAAGAATAAAATTAAATTTCTTTGTCTAGAAATTTTCCAGAAATTTTACACATGCATAATTAAACATTTTAAAGACTGTGGAAAGGCAGTTATAGCTTTAGCTGGGAAGCAATTGGCAACCCGGAGGAAAAAAAAACTCTCCTCGGGATGTCTAGAATGGCCAGTTAATTCTGACACTGTTACCTCATGTTTAATTTTGCTTATTCATTCTCAAGTTCTGGAAAATTGCTAGTCCAGTCTCTCTGTGTCCAGTAACTTTGTTTTTCCTCCTTCTGGTTTCTGCAGGGCTGACTTTTCTTCTTCCTTTTTCTGAGTTTATTATAGGTTCTAGTAAAGAATATAGTAGATGAACATTCTTTTAAGAAAGAAAGCAAATTTTCTCTTCCATTTTTTCTGAAATGTTTTCAGTCATTGTGTGAATTCTTAGCATAAGCATAATGCTTACTAATATAGTTTGCCTCATATATACTAACAGATAAAGGCTTAAAAATTAATTCCCAGGCCATGAAAACTGTTTTTAGCCTTTCCACTGTTCACTGCTTTTGAATACTGGTACAGCTCAGGTTTAAACTTTTATTACAGTTTTTAAAAACTTCAGTTCTTTTTGATCTTTGGTTTTATGTTGATTCAACCACTGATATTTCCTTCATTTTCACTCAATTTATATTTTTATATAATACCTTACCTTTAGAGTTAAAACTGTAATTAAATTGGAAAACATCTCATTCCATTTTTGATTGAAATTTTCATGGAGATAGGTATAGATTCACACATCATTGAGAGAAATAATATATAGATCCTGTGTACACTTCGCCCAGTCATTCAGTTTTTGAATGTGTTGAAACACTGAAGTTTTCTGATTGACACATTTTATTTTTGCATGTTACATAGTGCATTAGTAGACCTTGTGTAGTTGTGTTGGTGATACTTCAGCAATGTAGACCACAGTTAATTGATGTCTTCTTGTTTTGTAGCATCTTAAGGCAGGTTCCTTGAAAGATCCTTTGTTGGATGACCATGGTGATTTTATTAGAATGTGCACAGCCATGAAAAAGATTGGCTTGGATGATGAAGAAAAGCTTGATCTGTTCCGGGTAGTAGCTGGTGTCCTGCACCTTGGGAATATTGATTTTGAGGAAGCTGGCAGCACTTCAGGTTGTTTTGTGTGTGTGTGTGTGTGTGTGTGTGTGTGTGATCTTTTTGTTTTGTTTTAAAAAGAAGTAAAATTCGAAGCTCTGTCATTTAATTGCATATGTATTTTGACTGTGTGTGCTGGTTTGTTAAGCCCCTACTTTTCCAGACTATATTGTGTCACATGATGAAACTTGCAACTGAAGGATGCTGCGTTTTTGGTTATTGGGAGCTTTGTTTTTGAATAAATCAGTGATACTGATGAGGAATTCATTTTATGAAGGATAAGTAACTGACTACTAGGGTCATATTTGGTTAAATTTTTGGGCTGATGATAATCTTTTCCAATAAGTGAACAGAATAATCCTCTGCTACCTTTTAACGTATTTTGATATTTTTCTGGTTCACTGATCTAAACTTGGATTAGTTAGTTAGGATCATTGAGTACATAAAAGCCCATATACATTATTATCGGAAATGAAAACAAGTTAAGCTTGATGCACATTGAAAAAGCATTTAAATGCCTTCATGATACAACTTTTCAACCATATTGTTTCAGTCTCTGTGTAAATACCAAGGCTTCCCTGGTGGCTCAGATGGTAAAGAAATCTGCTTGCAATGCAGAAGACCCAGATTCAACCCCTGGGTTGGGCAGATCCCCTGAAGAAAGGAATGGCTACTCACTCCAGTATTCTTGCCTGGAGAAGTCCATGGACAGAGGAGCCTGGCGGGCTACAGACCATGGGGTTGCAAGCAGTCGGACATGACTGAGCAGCTAACTCTTTGTATGATCTTAAGTTTGATCCATGAATGCAGGGGTTGGCTCATGGTCAAATCTGACTAGCTGCCTGTTTTTGTTTTGTAAATAAAGGTTTATTAGAACACATAAAGACATTTATTTATGTCTTATCCATGTGAGCTTTCATGCTGCTGTGGCAGAGCTGGGTAGTTGTGACAAAGACTGCGTAGCTGGCAAAGCCTAAAACCTCATACTTTAGAGGAAAAGATTGTTGATTCCTGCATACATACATTGTTTTAAAAAAAATCAAAAGCACCATGTAACACAGTGATCAGTAACGTGGGCTTTAGTGTCAGATCCCAGAAGCTTTGTAAACCTTGACTTTTTCACTCATAAAATAATGAAGAGATAACCCACGAGGGAAGTGTTTTTAAAGTACAGTTACCTTAGCAGTAGTTTGCATATAAGGAGGGGGCACAAGAGGAAGGAAGAACGTAAAAAAATGAATGTGTCTGCTACGTGTAAGACCCTTCATATATTGTGTTTCATTATAAACATCGTAGGCATAATCTGAACTTAGTAAAGATAATGAGATAGAGGATATTATCTCTGTTTTACAGAAGTAGGACTTTTGACAAGTTTAAGTAGTATGGTCACTAGTGAAGTTGTAGGTATGAGAGCCGGTTCTCCTCGCATGCGACTGACTCCAGCGTGTGTGATAACTGCCCCTCATTGCCCTCTGTCATTGAACTTTCTGAGCAGGTGATAGTCGACAGTCTTAATGGCTTTCAGACTGAGTGTCTGTGAGTCTGTGACCTCAGCATCAGATGACAGTGTGGTGTGTAAGAGTATGTTGTCTAGGTCCAGTCTGTGCACCATGTGTTACCTGCCTGTGTGACCTGGGGCAGGGGCTTAACCTCTCGGGTCTCGGCTTCCTCACCTGTAAAGTGGGAATAATAAATACCAGGTCCAACCTCCTGTCATAAAGAGGAATAAATGAGTTGAATATTTGTAGAATGATGTAAATACTTATGCCTGCCATGTAGTAACTGCTGTTTTTAATGCATGAGTAAAATAAAAATACTGATTAATCCCAGTTTAAAATGAAACAAGCAAAAAGAAAAATCAGGCAATATCAGGCATATACTTCGTATGCATTAAAATTTATACTAGTTTTTTTTTGAGGGATTTGAAAAGGTAATGAATGTTAGAGTACATTTTCATTTGCTCTGTGGCATCATTATACCAAGGGAGCATGTAGGAATTCCAAGTATTTATAATATCCAAAAATGTTTAATTAATGCACACTTTGTTTGTTTGAAGTGATAGGTGGCATGTTCACACGCCTTGTGTTATTACCTTGGGGTAGGACATACAGGTACACACAGATAATCATGAATGTGGATCTAGTTAGTTGAAAAGCATTAAAAATAATAATAATATAAAAATAAAAAATGACTGAGAAAAAAAAAAGAAAAGCATTTAATTGTCAAAAGGCACTTAGTAGATATTTACATTGTCTTTTAGATTTCTTCTCAAACTTCCTTCTGTCGACAGGAAAATGAGCAGAAAGCAGAGCAGATTGGAATGAGGCAATAAAAGGATTAATAAACTAAGTCATTTTTATTTTAATAGCTAAGATTTTATTAATCTTCATCATTCCTATAATCCTTCCTATAGATTCAGATGATTTCTTTCTAATTAGAATTTATTTTTTCCTGTCCCAGAGAGCTCAATTTTGGCATGACTTTGCAATTTGAAAAAGCTCTGGATATTTTGTAATTATTTAATCAGAAAATTTATTCTTTAGTAAATATGTAGACAGCTCCCACTGCTATTTAGAAGTTTTTACTTGATGGAAATGCAAAAAATACCTATTGGGACTTCCTATGTTTTTTAAATTCCACATAACGAAATATACATTATTATAAGGACAAGTGTAAAAAATTGTTCAAGGAAGTTCATTTTTAGAAGGCGTGACATGAAAACCTTACATTATTTTATAGTGTTTGTGGGGTTTTTTGCCTTTTTGAAACGTTAAATGTTTTAAAAAGTTTAATTTACTAGCATAAATATTTTATACTAGTATTATATAATTCCTGAATGTATATAAGAAACTTTGCAAAATAGTTAAAAAAAAAAAGAAGCATTGAGATGAATTGATCAGTTATTAGTGGTAAATTTTTTGAGTTATATAATTTTAGATCATGTGTATGTGTGTACAAACTAGAAATTAGTAGTAATTTTATTTTCCTGGAATTAAAGGTTTAATATATCTTCTAAGTATTCCTCTTCCCTTATTGTTTTGTTCCGCTTTATTGAAACATAATTTGTATTGAGTTTCACAGTAATCACTCGAATCAGTTTTAGAACATTGTCATCACTCCAGAAGGAACTCCATACCCTTCATTAGTTACTCCCCAGCCCTCCCGAATGAATACCTAGCCTTTAGGCAGCCCCTGTTCTACATTGTCTCTGTCAACTGGGTGTTTCATATAAATGAAATCAAACAATGTGGGCTCTTTGTGACTAGTTTCTTTCACTTAGCATAGTGTTCTCAAGGTTCATGTATGTTTAAACGTCTGTCAGTACATCATTTATTTTTTTTGCTGACTAATATTTCAATGCATGGATATATACCGCATTTTGTTTATCCATTTGTCATTTAAGGAACTTTTAGGTTGCTTCGACCTTTGGCTATTATGAATATTGCTACTGTAAGCATTCATGTGCAGACTTGTGTGTGCATGTATATTTTCATTTCTCTGTCTGTATGCCTAGGAGTGGAATTGCAGAGTCATACGGTAATTCTATATTTAACCTTTTGAGGAATTGATTTTCAAAGTAACTGAACCATTTTACATTCTCACCACTCTAGTGCATGCAAAGTGCTGCCTCATTGTGGTTTTTATTTGCATTTTCCTGATGGATCAAGTTGCCGAGCATTTTTTCATGATTTTATTGGCTATTTGTGTATCTTTTTTTTGAGAAATGATTGCTTATATTCTTTACTCATTTATTTGATTGCCTTTTTAAAATTCACTTGTAAGAGTTTTTAAGTATATTCTGAATATAAGTTCCTTATCAGATATATAATTTGCAAATATTTTCTCTCGTTCTGTGATTTGTCTTTTAAATTTTTGATAGTGTTCCTTGAAACGTAAAAGGTTTTCACTTTGATGAAACCCAATTGGCGTATTGCTTTCTTTTGTTACTTATGGTGCCATATCTAGGAAACCAACCTAGTCCAAGATCATATGGATTTATGTCTGAATTCTTCTAAGAGAATGGTGTTAACTCTTACCCTACAGTCTTTGAGTTTGAGTTAATTTCTTTGTATGGTGTGAAGTAGGAGTCCAGCTACATTCTTTTGCCTGTGGACGTCCAGTTGTCCAGTGCCATTTGTTTGAAATGCAGTTCTTTCCTCAATGAATTGCCTTGACAACCCCTTATTCATATGAGATCTCATAGTCTATTTCCCCTGAGACCAGTCTGTTAAATGGTTTATCTATTTGTTGTGATATAATTCTCATATGATTACATGCATTCTTTGTAATTTTGAAATTAGTTTTAAATGAATCATTTATACAGTCCTAAAAAGTTAATTACTTTATTATTATTAATAAGATAGTAATTATATGTGCTTATTATGCACCAGACTCTCTTCCAGGCAATTCACGTATCCACCCTTACTAGTCTTCATAACAGCCTTATTAGGTTGATAGAGTTACTATCCTTATTATATGGGTAAGGAAACGGAGCCTAATAAGTAACTCATTCAAGGTCACCCAGCTAGTAAATTCTAGAGCCATAACAGCCTGGAGTCTAAAGCACTATTGTATGCTGTCTTGCTATAAGAAGCATTTTGAAACAGCCTCCATAATAGGAACCTGTAGATATGATGTTCAGAAAAAGTAGCGGTGGCCGCCTCCCCCTCCCCCTTTGTTCCCGGGTGTCACGAGCACATGCGTGTGTGCACGCTCACACCTGCCCCTAGATAAACATCCACACCCATGCTGACCTCACGGCGTTTACCACTGAAATTACTCCTTAATGTTTTCTGCAGTCATACGAGTTTTGGTGATAAGGCATTCTGTTACTCCAGAGATTTAATATATTAACAAGGTTTGTAATCTATCATTAGTATATTTCCCTTGCAGGGTCATGAAAAATGAAACCCTGATAGGTTAAAATTTTGTCAGGCTGAGAGGATTGTGTCATGGGCTGCCCTGAATGAGTTGCCCAGTGACCTTGGCAATATGAGTGTCTGACAAGGGTGGGGAACAAGGGAGCTGAAATTAAAAGTCACAAGTAAGCCTTGTCTAGTTCATAGCTTTATGTCAGTGAAGTGTACTTCTAAGAAATGCATCTTGAAAATCTCGTGTAATGTGTATTAATTGGAAATTAAAATATGTTTTCAATAGGTGGTTGTAATCTGAAGAATAAATCTACTCAGTCGTTGGAATATTGTGCTGAATTACTGGGTCTGGATCAAGATGATCTCCGTGTAAGTTTAACTACAAGAGTCATGCTGACAACAGCAGGGGGCACCAAAGGAACAGTGATAAAGTAAGTTCCCTGCTCACTGCTCCCTCCAAGCCCTGCCTTGTGGGGAAAAGCCAGATCCTGTCTCTGTTCCTTACTGAGCAAGGCAAAGGAATGTTTCAAAACATTTCAGTAAATTTAAAAAGTAAGGGTAAAAAGAGCCCTTTTCACTACACAGAAAGTTCTGGAACTTACTTTGGGAAATATTAGCAAGGTATGTTTAGCCTGGTTCTCTGCTAAGCTGATTCCCCACTGTTGTTATGATGAAGAAAATCTCAGTGAGGAGAGTATATAGTAGCGCCTGCAGTACTGTGGTCCTTCAGAGACGTTTCTGGAGCCCACAGGAAGGCTGGTAAAAGCCCCGGGTGTGGTCCTCAGCTCCATTTCCCCTGTGTTCTAAAGCAGTTCTGTGTTTTATGGATGGAGTGTCCACGTAAGAGTCCCTTTAGGAAAGGGTTCTTCTGCAAGAAATGCAAGTTGGGAAATCACTGTTTAGAAGAGACCTGAATGACTTTTGAGATTTCTTTCGAAGTTTGATCCTTTTTTCTGGTGTTCGCAAGGTGCCTCATGCTCTGTGACAGCATTTAGCACAGCGTCTGGAAATTCTTTTGCGTGGCACTCTCTTCATCGGACCGTGTGTCTGTATCTGCAGCGTCTGATGCTGTTATACTGTAGAGTTACCAGTACTTAGTTGAAAGTGTAGAATTGGACAGTTTGGATTTTAAGATAAACTTTTTTTTCTTTTTTCCTTAAGCAGTGTTAACAAATTACTGAAGTTTAAAGTTGTCTGGAATTAAACACAGTTTCTTTTGCATTTAAGAAAGTCACATGGAAGATTATTCCTCTGAATAAATTTTTTTGTGTATTCAGCATGTACCGTGAGGTATAAAATTAAGGTTAAAAAGATTTTTTGAGCCTAATATTCTTTTACTCAATAATAGGTCTCTAATTATAGATAATTCTCCTGTAGTATTTTACTTGGTCCTATTTATTTGTTTCTATTCACAACTGACGTTTTGTAGCTATTTATTTTGTCCTTTGCATTGACTGTGTGTGCTCAGCTCTTGGGAACCTGGTGTTATTTCCATAACATATTACTAGGAAGAATTTCTGTTGACTCGGTCTTCTTTTACAGGGTACCCCTGAAAGTGGAACAGGCAAACAATGCCCGGGATGCCTTGGCAAAGACTGTCTATAGCCATCTTTTTGATCACGTGGTAAACAGAGTAAACCAGTGTTTTCCTTTTGAAACATCATCCTATTTTATTGGAGTCCTGGATATTGCTGGGTTTGGTAAATATAGTTTTGTTTGTGAGTTTGTATCTGTTTGATACTTTACACCCAGTTTTTCCACACATGATTAAAATTTTAAAAACCTTTTTTCCCTGTAGTAACTTTTGCTTAATGTATTTCCAGTTATATGTCCATACTATCATTTCATTTCATAATATGATTCAAATAAGAAGCTAATGTTTCAGAAAAAAAGGAAAGACTTGTGGATTTTGGTCACAGTAATGCTTAAATTAGAACATGTTGATTGAAACTACTGTGGATAGACATGTCTCAGTGCTCTTAAAGGAGTACAGCAGAATAAAGTCTTCAGTGTTGCTGATAAAGAGAATTGACTCATTAAGACCATTGACTCCAGTGTAGAGCTGGGTACAGGTTGACCTAGCACACAGGCCAAACTCATAACTATGTATAAAAATTCATTCTTACTGATAGTTGTCAACAGAGAGCTAGTTCCAATTAATTTCTACCGAATGAGTAAGCTATTAAGATAAATATTTGAGAAGAACTGTGGCCGTGTATGACCAGAAATGAAATGAGTCACTGATGTCTGAATGCTTTGTTCAGAATGACCATGTTGTAAAAATCTCAAAGTTAAGTCTGACCAGTTTTTTATTGAGCTTTATAGGTGCGGGCGTTCCTTCTGTCTGTGCACAAGTGGTGTCCTTTGTAATTTGTTTGCAGTTGCCATGAGAAGATATGAGTGTTTACATTTTGGGGAAGGGCAGAGTTTTGTTTTTGACGTGATATATATGTTGAAATTTACAATAAAGCATTACCTTTTGTTCAGAGCCAGAGAAACACTCATTACTGACCTGAGAATTTCATAGTCTTCAGACATTTGTTTCCTGGTCTGCACCAGTTTTGCACAGCACATAAATACACAAAGTCATAACATTTTAAAGCTGCAGGGATCTTAGAAATAATGCAATACAATGCCTTAAGTTTAGAAATGCATTAGTATCTATTATATTTTTTCTAACTATAATCTCACAGATTATACAGAAAAATATGAAGTGCTTACATTTTAAGTCATTTTCTTCAATTTAGATTGCTTTAACTTCTGTGCCTTAAAAATATGTTACAAGTGACTTTTATTTTATTTTATAAAATAAAAGATATTTTATATCTTTTACTATATGATATTTATTTAACAAACAACTTTCTGTCAAGCCGAGGTGTTTCTAATACTTAATTTTAGTGCCTATCAAAATTTAAGTCTTGAAATAAGAGCATTTGAGGAGTATGAAACAGTTGTACATACATTTTAACCTACTGTTAAATTAAGCATTGATACAATAAAATTTTATCCTAAGTTAAATTTATTAATGTGAAGTTGATCTGATGATGACTCTTGATTCTGGTTTTATTTTCAGAGTACTTTGAACATAACAGTTTTGAACAATTTTGTATCAACTATTGCAATGAGAAACTTCAACAATTTTTTAATGAAAGGATTCTGAAGGAGGTAAATGGCGTCCAATTTAGATTTAAGAACGGCCCTCTATTTCAAAATTTCAGGGTACAGAGATAGACTGCAGTTACCTGGATGGATGGGGTGTGATGTAAGGTGGCCCAGGGACTCAGAGAGGCCCTGCGTGGGCTATGGGGGCACATCCTAAGTGTCGATGGTACAGCTGAGCTTAGGGACCAAGCTAAGTAAAAACTGTAAAAATAGGCGCCTCCTCAGAAGTGAGGGTATCTTGCCTTTTACTAGTGGCTTTTACTAGACTTGAAATTCTTCTTGTTTCATTTCCTGATTCGGCTGTTTCCTCCTCCACTGCCAATCAACATCTCCTCTCATCCTGTCCTGGTCACCCCTCTTCCCCTGGGTCTCTGCTCCTGCCCAGTCGTTACCTGCTCACCCTCTCTGCATATGGCAGCGGAGCCCGCAGGTTGGGAGAGTCCGTGGGCACTGGCCTGGCCTGCCTCCCTAGCCCCGCCAGGTTACAGCGTGCACTGCCGGTGGCCCGTCGGTGCGGTGTTTCTGGCCGGACACCGTCTCTGGTCGAGTAAGGCACTTCCCGCTGCTGCTCACAGTAGATGACTGTGGGCCTGTCCCACTCCTACAGTCTCAGGTCTTAAGGGAGCTCCTTTGTAACCCTTCACAGTGCACAGTAAGTATAGGTCACTTTGGATCAGTAGATTTGTGGTTAGTCTCACCACTTTTTACCTTGTATTTTGAATTTTCTGCCGTTTCCTACTAATACTCTTCCCTTTCCTTCGTTTGAGCTGTTTGAGGTGTTTTCCTGAGTGAAGCAAGCAGAGGTAAAGGGAACTCAGAATTACCCCATTAATCTCGTCCAGCCCTTTGTTTACAGACGAAGAAGCCACAGCAGTTCAGTGACTTCTGCAGGTCTGCACCCGCCTTCCTGGCTGCTGGTTCCCTTCATATTAGCACTGCTGTTTCCTGAGCTCCCCTCTGTATCTGGACTTGAAATGTGAAATCCTTTCTTTCCTGCTCCGATTCTATTCATCTTTTCCTCCTTTCTATGTTTTTGTCCTTTTGGGTTTCCCAGCACATTCCAGCTTTTATACCGCTCCTCATATATTATAGTTAAGCCAGTTCTGGCATAAACAAACAGGTGAAAACAAGTCCTTGGCAGTTAAGATAGTTTCTCTGAAAATGTTCCTTTCGGCTGCCTTAGTCCTTCCATTACTGTGTGAAGTTTGACATGTATGCTTCTCACTTAACCTGCCTTAATTCTTCCCTTCTTACCAGTCCAGCAAGCTTTATCTAGAAACTTCATGAAGAGGAGACAGTCTTGATTTATATTTATACCAGTTCTTTAAAATAAAAGTGAATTTCAAATTCAGATTGAGTCCAAGTGGACACCGCCTCCTAGAATGACAGAACCTTTGGCTAGTATGTCTCTTAGGAGGAAATATTTAAACATTCAGGGGGAAAAATAAGAAATACACATAACCCTGAATTCATTGCATTGCTCACTCATCTGAGATAAAATTCCTGCCCGCCTGCCCCGGTCTTGTCTTGGGTTTGAGTGATTGTTAACAGATCCCTGTGTCTGTGCCTGGCTGCCCAGCGTATTTCAGGGAGAGCGTGCTTATCTGTGAGGGAATGCTTCCACATATGTAAATCGTATGTTATGTTGGCCATTGAAGTTGTGACTTCACCTTGCCTTAGGGGCAAGGATTTTTCTTCCCTAATGTTTTGTAAGACTTCTCAGTCACCGAATCAGTTGGTGTGAACCTTTGTACACTGACTGATCAATAAATGTTATGATTATATCTGGCACCAAACAGTGAGTCTTTCCTCTCACATGGCATCTCCACATCTGTGATTATGACTGTTTTCTTCTAGGAACAAGAGCTCTATCAAAAGGAAGGTTTAGGTGTGAATGAAGTGCATTATGTGGACAATCAGGACTGCATAGGTGCGTATCGTTTTTGCTCTGTCTGGGGGAACGAAGGGAAGACACAGTGAATGTTTTCGCTAGTCATTCTTCTGTGCTCTGTGGTCGACACTCCTGGTTATGGGACTTGGAACTGTGGTGTTCAAGAGAGCTTTTACCTCTCTAGCACTGCTAGGGAGTTGTTTTTTCACATGAAGGCACCAAATTCAGCTCTACTGAAAGTATTCTGAAAATTTCTTCTGTTTACTGTGATGGGCATTTTCTTTCTTAAACAGTTAACACGTGGCTAAGTTAAGGAGGAAACAAAACTGTTTAAGCAGTGAAGGGATTCCTTACTTGGCGTGAGGAAGCCCGTGGTATAGCAGGGTCCCCACGGGGTCTGCAGGGGCTTGGCTCTGTGTCTGCCGTTCTTCATCTCTGTTCTCTGTGCGTCGGCTCTACCCTCCAACTGGTTGCAAGTAGGCCTCACAGGTTCAGTGGGTCCCATCAGATAATGCCACGCACAGGAGAACAGTCTCTTTCCTGGTCTGTTGTTGGTAGAGGGACCTTTTCCCGTTGTCACCCAACTGGTGCTCAGGCTGTCTTTTCCTTCCAGCCGATCTCTAAAATCACCTGTTGGGTAAACCTTGCTGTGAAAGTGGAATTTGGCAATTGAGCCAGTAACTCTTGCTAGATTTGGACAAGATAGAACAACAGTGGTAACAACAACACAGTCACCATGATAATACTTTACATTTATGTAACTTCCCAAAGGACTTTGATATCCTGCCTGGTCCACTTAGCATATCCCTCCACATACCTTGTCCCTTCTTAGATCTTTGTGCCTCTGATGGTGCCGTTGGATATCTTGGCTGGAGCTCCTCCCCTTCCGTTTACCTTTCTGCCCACTTGCACGTCCTGCATCTGTCAGAATACTCTCGTTTACAGCTCAGCTAGTGTGCCCCCCGTCACCCCCACTAACTGCCCAAGATGCATCTTTCTCTGCCCAGTGCCGTTGGAGTCTTGATTGCTCTTCCTGTGTCCTGTAGCTTTTATTTATAATTAATTAATTAATTTTTAAATTGAAGGATAACTGCTTTACAGAATTTTGTTGTTTTCTGTCAATCCTCAACATGAATCAGCCATAGGTATACATATATCCCCTCCCTTCTGAGCCTCCCTCCCATCTCCCTCCCCATCCCACCCCTCTAGGTTGATACAGAGCCCCTGTTTGAGTTTCCTGAGCCATACAGCAAATTCCCCATGGCTATCTATTTTACATATGGTAATGTAGGTTTCCAGGTTACTCTTTCCATACATCTCACCCTCTCCTACCCTCTCCCCATGTCCGTAAGTCTATTCTCTCTCTGTTTCTCCGTTGCTGCCCTGTAAATGAATTCTTCAGCCATTTTTCTAGATTCTGTACATATACATTAGAATATTATATTTATCTTTCTCTTTCTGACTTACTTCACTCTGTATAATAGGTTCTAGGTTCATCCACTTCATTAGAACTGACTCAAAGGCATTCCTTTTTATGGCTGAGTAATATTCCATTGTGTATATGTACAACAACTTCTTTGTCCATTCATCTATCGAGGGACATCTAGGTTGCTTCCATGTTCTAGCTATTGTAAATAGTGCTGCAGTGAACAATGGGATACATGTGTCTTTTTAAATTTTGGTTTCCCCAGGGTATATGCCTAGAAGTGGGATTGCAAAGTCATGTGGTGGTTTTATTCCTAGTTTTTCAAGGAATCTCCATACCATCTTCCATAGTGGCTGTATCAATTTACATTCCCACCAACAGTCCGAGAGTGTTCCCTTTTCTCCACACCCTCTCCAGCATTTATTGTTTGTAGACTTTTTGATGATGGCCATTCTGACTGGTGTGAGGTGATAATCTCATTGTGGTTTTGATTTGCATTTCTCTAATAGTGAGCGATGTTGACCATCTTCTCATGTATTTATTAGTCATCTGTATGTCTTCCTTGGAGAAATGTGTGTTTAGGTCTTTTCCCACTCTTTGGTTGGGTTGTTCGTTTTTTTTTGATATTGAGTTGTATGAGCTACTTGTGTATTTTGGAAATTAATCCTTTGTCAGTTGTTTAATTTGCTGTTATTTTCTCTCGTTCTGACAGTTGTCTTTTCACCTTGCTTATAGTTCCTTTGCTGTGCAGAAGCTTTTAAGTTTAATCAGGTCCCACTTGTTTACTTTTGTTTTTATTTCTGTTACTCTAAGAGGTGGGTCATAGAGGATCTTGCTTTCATTTATGCCATCGAGTGTTCTGCCTATGTTTTCCTCTAAGAGTTTTATAATTTCTGGTCTTACATTCAGGTCTTTAATCCATTTTGAGTTTATCTTTGTGTATGGTGTTAGGAAGTGTTCTGATTTCATTCTTTTGCATGTAGCTGTCCAGTTTTCCCAGCACCATTTATCGAAGAGGCAGTCTCTGCCCCATTGTATATTCGTGCCTCCTTTGTCAAAAATAAGGTACCCATAGGTGCATGGGTTTATTTCTGGACTTTCTATCTTGTTCCATTGGTCTTATTTCTGTTTCTGTGCCAGTACCACACTGTCTTGATGACTGTAGCTTTGTAGTATAATCTGAAGTCAGGAAGGTTGATTCCTTCAGCTGCGTTCTTCTTTCTCAAGACTGCTTTGGCTGTTTGGGATCTTTTGTGTTTCCATATGAATTGTGAAATTTTTTGTTCTAGTTCTGTGAAATATGCCATTGGTAATTGGATAGGGATCACATTGAATCTGTAGATTGCATTTGGTAGTGTAGTCATTTTCACAGTATTGATTCCCTACCTAGAATAGCTCTCCATCTGTTTATGTCATCTTTGATTTCTTTCATTAGTGTCTTATAATTTTCTGTGTACAGTTCTGTTGTCTCCCTGGGTAAGTTTATTCCTAGATATTTAATTCTTTTTGTTGCAGTGATGAATGGCATTGATTGCTTAATTGTTCTTTCTGATTTTTCATTGTTAGTATATAGAAATGCAAGTGATTTCTGTGTATTGATTTTGTATCCTGCAACTTTGCTAAATTCACTGATTAGCTCTAGTAATTTTCTGATACTATCTTTAGAGTTTTCTATGTACAATGTCGTGTAATCTGCAAAGAGTGAGAGCTTTACTTCTTTTCCAGTTGGATTCCTTTTATTTATTTTTCTTCTCTGATTGCTATAGCTAGGACTTCCAGGACTATGTTCAATAATAGTGGTGAAAGTGGACACCCTGTCTTCTTCCTGATCTTAGGGGGAATGCTTTCTGTTTTTCACCATTGAAAATAATGTTTGCTGTAGGTTTGTCATATATGGCCGTTGCTATGTTGAGATAGGTTCTTTCTGTGCTGATTATTTGAAGAGCTTTAGTCATAAATGGGTGCTGAATTTTGTCAAAAGCTTTTTCTGCATCTATTGAGATTAACATATGGTTTTTATGTTTCAGTTTGTTACTGTGGTGCATCACATTGATTTATTTGCGTATATTGACGAATCCTTGCATCCCTGGAATAAACCCACTTTGATCATGGTGTATGAGCTTTTCGATGTGTTGCTGAATTCTGTTTGCTAAAATTTTGTTGAAGACTTTTGCATCTATGTTCATTAGTGATATTGGTCTGTAGTTTTCTTTTTTTGTGTTGTCTTTGTCTGGTTTTGGTGTCAGGGTGATGGTGGCCTTGCAGAATGAGTTTGAACATGTTCCTTCCTCTGCATTGTTTGAAAGAGTTTTATAAGGATAGGCATTAGGTCTTCTCTCAGTGGTTGATAGAATTCTCCTGTGAAGCCATGTGGTTCTGGGCTTTTGTTTCTGGGAGATTTGTGATCACAGCCTCAGTGTCAGTGCTTGTAGTTGGGTTGTTCCTACTCTCTACTTCTTCCTGGTTTGGTCTTGGGAGATCGAGCTTTTCTAGGAATCTTTCCATTTCTTCCAGGTTATCCATTTTACTGCCATAGAGTTGTTCATAGTAGTCTCTTATAATCCTCTGTATTTCTGCCTTGTCTGCTGTAACCTCTCCTTTTTCATTTCTAATTTTGTTGATTTGATTCTTGTATCTTTTTTTCTTGATGACTCTGGCTAAAGGCTTGTCAATTTTGTTTACCTTCTCAAAGAACCAGCTTTTAGTTTTATTAATCTTCACTACTGTTTCTTTCATTTCTTTTTCATTTATTTCTGCCCAGATCTTTATGATTTCTTTCCTTCTGCCAATTTTTTTTTCCAGTTGTTTTAGGTGTAAGGTTAGCTTGTCTATTTGATATTTTCCCTGTTTCTTGAGGTAGGATTGTACTGCTATAAACTTCCCTCTTAGAACTGTTTTTGCTGCATCCCATGGGTTTTGAGTGGTCATGTTTTCATTGTCATTTGTTTCTAGAAATTTTGTTTCCCTTTTGATTTCTTGAGTAACATGTTGTTTATTTAGAAATCTATTGTTTAATCTCCATGTGTCTGTGTTTCTTACAGTTTTTTTCTTCTAATTGATACCTAGTCTCATAGTGTTCTGGTCAAAGATGCTTGATACAGTTTCAGTTTTCTTAAATTTACTGAGGTTTGATTTGTGACCTGAGATGTGGTTTGTCCTGGAGAATGTTGCATGTGCACTTGAGAAGAAGGTGTGTTCTTCTGCGTTTGGATGGAATGTCCTGAATATACCAATGAGAGCCCTCTCATCTAATGTACCATTTAAGACTTGTGTTTCCTTATTAATTTTCTGTTTTGATGATCTGTCCACTGGTGTGAGTGGGAGTTAAAGTCTCCTACTGTTTTTATGTTACTGTCAATTTCTCCTTTTATGTCTCTTAGTGTTTGTCTTATGTATTGAGGACCTCTTATGTTGGGTGCATAGATATTTACAATTATTAGGTCTTCCTCTTGGATTGATCCCTTGATCATTATGTAGTGTCCTTCCTTTTTTTTTTTAATTTTTATTTTTACTTTATTTTACTTTACAGTACTGTATTGGTTTTGCCATACACTGACATGAATCCACCACGGGTGTACATGAGTTCCCAATCATGAACCCCCCTCCCACTATAGTGTCCTTCCTTATCCCTTGTTCAGTTCAATTCAGTTCAGTAGCTCAGTCGTGTCTGACTCTTTGCTACCCCATGGACTGCAGCAGCCAGGCCTCCCTGTCCATCACCAACTCCCGGAGTCCACCCAAACCCACGTCCATTGAGTCGGTGATGCCATCCAACCACCTCATCCTTTGTCGTCCCCTTCTCCTCCTGCCCTCAATCTTTTCCAGCATCAGGGTCTTTTCAAGTGAGTCAGCTCTTTGCATCAAGTGGCCAAAGTATCGGAGTTTCAGCTTCAACATCAGTCCTTCCAATGAACACTCAGGACTGATCTCCTTTAGGATGGACTGGTTGGAATTCCTTGCAGTGCCAGGGATTCTCAAGAGTCTTCTTCAACACTGAAGTTCAAAAGCATCAATTCTTCGGTGCTCAGCTTTCTTTATAATCCAACTCTCACATCCATACATGACCATTGGAAAAACCATAGCCTTGACTAGACGGACCTTTGTTGGCAAGGTAATGTCTCTGCTTTTGAATATGCTGTCTAGGTTGGTTATAACTTTCCTTCCGAGGAGTAGGTGTCTTTTAATTTCATGGCTGCAGTCACCATCTGCAGTGATTTTGGAGCCCCCCAATATAAAGTCTGACACTGTTTCCCCAACCATTTGCCATGAAGTGATAGGACCGGATTCCATCATCTAAGTTTTTTGAAAGTTGATTTTTAAGACAGCTTTTTCACACTCCTCTTTCACTTTCATAAAGAGGCTCTTTAGTTCTTCTTCACTTTCTGCCATAAGGGTGGTGTCATCTGCATATCTGAGGTTATTGATACTTTCCTGGCAATCTTTATTCCAGCTTGTTCTTCCTCCAGCCCAGCATTTCTCATGATATACTCTACATATAAGTTAAATAAGCAGGGTGACAATATACAGCCTTGATGTACTCCTTTTCCTATTTACAACCAGTCTGTTGTTCCATGTCCAGTTCCAACTGTTATTTCCTGACCTGAATACAGATGTTTCAGAAGGCAGGTCAGGTGGTCTGGTATTCATTCCCATCTCTTTCAGAATTTTCCACAGTTTGTTGTGATCCACATAGTCAAAGGCTTTGGCATAGTCAATTAAGCAGAAAAAAAATGTTTTTATGGAACCCTCTTGCTTTTTTGATGATCCATTGGATGTTGGCAATTTGATCTCTGGTTCCTCTCTGCCTTTCTAAAACCAGCTTGGACATCTGGAAGTTCACGGTTCTCATATTGCTGAAGCCTGGCTTAGAGAATTTTGAGCGTTGACTTTACTAGCATGTGAGATGAGTGCAGTTATGTGGTAGTTTGAGCATTCTTTGGCATTGCCTTTCTTTGGAATTGGAATGAAAACTGACCTTTTCCAGTCCTGTGGCCACTGCTGAGTTTTCCAAATTTGCTGGCATATTGAGTGCAACACTTTCACAGCATCATCTTTCAGGATTTGAAATAACTGGAATTCATCACCTCCACTAGCTTTGTTCATAGTGATGCTTTCTAAGGCCCACTTGACTTCACATTCCAGGATGTCTGGCTCTAGGTGAATGATCACACCATCGTGATTATCTGGGTCGTGAAGATCTCTTTTTGTATAGTTCTTCTGTGTATTCTTGCCGCCTCTTCTTAATATCTTCTGCCTCTGTTAGGTCCCTACCATTTTTGTCCTTTATTGAGCCCATCTTTGCATGAAATGTTCCCTTGGTATCTCTAATTTTCTTGAAGAGATCTCTAGTCTGTCTAATTCTGTTGTTTTCCTCTATTTCTTTGCATTGATTGCTGAGGAAGGCTTTCTCATCTCTCCTTGCTATTCTTTGGAACTCTGCATTCAAATGGGTATATCTTTCCTTTTCCCCTTTACATTTCACGTCCCTTCTTTTCACAGCTATTTGTAAGGCCTCCTCAGACAGTTATTTTGCTTTTTTGCATTTCTTTTTTCTTGGGGATGGTCTTAATCCCTGTCTTCTGTACAGTGTCATGAACCTCCATCCATAGTTCATCAGGCACTCTTGTCTATCAGATCTAGTCCCTTAAATCAATTTCTCACTTCCACTGTATAGCTATAAGGGATTTGATTTAGGTCACACCTGAATGGTCTGGTGGTTTTCTCCACTTTCTTCAATTTAAGTCTGAATTTGGCAATAAGGAGTTCATGATCTGAGCCACAGTCGGCTCCCAGTCTTGTTTTTGCTGACTGTATAGACCTTCTCCATCTTTGGCTGAAAAGAAATACAATATAATCAATTTTATATTATAAATATAATCAGTCTGATTTTGGTGTTAACCATATGGTGATGTCCATGTGTAGAGTCTTCTCTTGTGTTGTTGGAAGAGGGTGATGACCAGTGTGTTCTCTTAGCAAAACTCTATTAGCCTTTGCCCTGCTTTATTCTGTACTTCAAGGCCAATTTGCCTGTTACTCTAGGTGTTTCTTGACTTCCTTCTTTTGCATTGAAATAATGAAAAGAACATCTTTTTTGGATGTTAATTCTAGAAGGTCTTGTAGGTCTTCATAGAACTATTCAACTTCAGCTTCTTCAGCATTACTGATCAAGGCATAGACTTGGATTATTGTGATATTGAATGGTTTGCTTTGGAAACAAACAGAGATCATTCTGTCATTTTTGAGATTGTATCCAAGTACTGCATTTCGGAGTCTTTTGTTGACTATGATGGCTACTGCATTTCTTTCTTCTAAGCGATTCCTGCTCCCGGTAATAGATATAATGGTCATCTGAGTTAAATTCACCTATTCCAGTCCATTTGAGTTTGCTGATTCCTAGAAAGTCAGTGTTCACTCTTGTCATTTCCTGTTTAACCACCTCCAGTTTGCCTTGATTCATGGACCAAACATTCCAGGTTCTTATGCAGTATTGTTTTTTATAGCATCGGACCTTGCTTCTATCACCAGTCCCATCCACAACTGGGTGGTGTTTTTGCTTTGTCTCTGTCTCTTCATTCTTTCTTGAGTTATTTCTCCACTGATCTCCAGTAGCATATCGGGCACCTACTGACCTGGGGAGTTCCTCTTTCAGTATCCTATCATTTTTGCCTTTTCATACTGTCTTGGGGTTCTCAAGGCAATAATACTGAAGTGGTTTCCATTGCCTTCTCCAGTGGACCACATTCTATTAGACCTCTCCACTGTGACCCGTCCATCTTGGGTGGCCCCACAGGGCATGGCTTAGTTTCATCGAGTTAGACAAGGCTGTGGTCCGTGTGATCAGATTGGCTAGTTGTCTGTGATTGTGGTTTCAGTCTGTCTGCCCTCTGATGCCCTCTCTCAGTGCCTGCCTCTTACTTGGTTTTCCCTTACCTTGGGTGAGGGGTATCTCTTCATGGCTGCTCCAGCAAAGCGCAGCCACTGCTCCTTACCTTGGACATGGGGTAGCTCCTCCTGGGCTCCGCCTCTGACCTCGGACATGGTGTAGCTCCTCTCCGCTGCTCTTGTGTGCTGTCGCGGCTGTCCGCGCTTGTAATCTTCTTTATTTTAAGGTCTGTTTTATCTATGAAGATTGCTACTCCAGCTTTCTTTTGCTTCCCATTTGGGTGGAATATATTTTTCCATCCTCTCACTTTCAGTGTATATGTGTCTTGAGGTCTGAAGTGGGTTTCCTATAGACAGCATATATATGGGTCTTGATTTTGTATCCATTCAGTGGGTCTGTGTCTTTTGGTTGGAGCATTTAATCCGTTTACATTTTATTTTATTTTATTTTATTTTTTTTTAGTTTATTATTTTTTAAATTTTAAAATCTTTAATTCTTACATGCGTTCCCAAACATGAACCCCCCTCCCACCTCCCTCCCCACAACATCTCTGTAATTATTGATATATATGTTCCTATTGCCATTCTCTTAATTGTTTGGGGTTGACTTTGTAAATCTTTTTCTTCTCTTCTATTCTTGACTATATAAATCCCTTTAACATTTGTTGTAAAGCTGGTTTGGTGGTACTGAATTCTCTTAACTTTTGCTTGTCTGAAAAAGCTTTTGAATTCTCCAGCAGTTTTGAATGAAATCCTTGCCAGGTACAGAAATCTTGGTGGTAGGTTTTCCCTTTCAGAGCTTTAAATATATCCTGCCATTCCCTTCTGGCCTGCAGAGTTTCTGCTGAAAGATCAGCTATTAAGCGTATTGAGTGTTCCTTGTATGTCACTTGTTGCTTCTCCCTTGCTGCTTTTAATATTCTTTCTTTGTGTTTAGTCTTTGTTAGTGTTATTAGTATGTGTCTTGGCATGTTTCTCCTTGGGTTTATCCTGTATGGGACTCTGTGCCTTTTGGAGTTGATCGACTATTTGTTTTTCCTTGTTGGGGAAATTTTCAACTATGACCTCTTAAAAATTTTCTCATACCCTTTTTCTTCTCTTCTTCTTTGAATGTTTAATTCAGATGTTGGTGCTTTTGGTACTGTCCCCGAGGTCTCTGAGACTATCCTCAGTTCTTTTCATTCCTTTCACTTTAATCTGCTCTTCAAAAGTTATTTCCACCGTTGTTTCTTCTAGCTCACTGATTCCTTCTGCTTCAGATATCCTGCTGTTATTCTTCCTAGAGTATTTTTAATTGCAGTAAATGTTTTGTTTGTTGCTGTATGTTTATTCTTTAATTTTCCTAGATGTTTGTTAATTGATTCCTGCATTTTCTCCATTTTGTTTTCAAGGTTTTTGATCATCTTTACTATCATTATTCTGAATTCTTTTTTAAGTAGTTTGCCTATTTCCTCTTCATTTATTTGGACTGCTGCATTTCTAGTTTGTTCCTTCATTTGTGTAGTATTTCTCTGCCTTTTCACTATTTTTTTTTAATTTTTATTTTTACTTTATTTTACTTTACAATACTGTATTGGTTTTGCCATACATTGACATGAATCCACCACGGGTGTACATGAATTCCCAAATATGAACCCCCCTCCCACCTCCCTCCCCATAACATCCCTCTGGGTCATCCCCGTGCACCAGCCCCAAGCATCCTGTATCCTGCATCGAGCATAGACTGGCAATTCGTTTCTTACATGATAGTATACATGTTTCAATGCCATTCTCCCAAATTATCCCACCCTCTCCCTCTCCCACAGAGTCCAAAAGTCCTCTCTATACATCTGTGTCTCTTTTGCTGTCTCACATACAGGGTCATCATTACCAGCTTTCTAAATTCCATATATATGTGTTAGTATACTGTATTAGTGTTTTTCTTTCCGGCTTACTTCACTCTGTATAATCGGCTCCAGTTTCATCCACCTCATCAGAACTGATTCAAATGTATTCTTTTTAATGGCTGAGTAATACTCCATTATGTATATGTACCACAACTTTCTTATCCGTTCATCTGCTGATGGACATCTAGGTTGCTTCCATGTCCTGGCTATTATAAACAGTGCTGCGATGAACATTGGGGTACATGTGTCTCTTTCAATTCTGGTTTCCTCAGTGTGTATGCCCAGCAGTGGGATTGCTGGGTCATAAGGCAGTTCTATTTGCGATTTTTAAAGGAATCTCCACACTGTTCTCCATAGTGGCTGTACTAGTTTGCATTCCCACCAACAGTGTAAGAGGGTTCCCTTTTCTCCACACCCTCTCCAGCATTTATTGCTTGTAGACTTTTGGATTGCAGCCATTCTGACTGGTGTGAAGTGGTACCTCATTGTGGTCCTGATTTGCATTTCTCTAATAATGATTGATGTTGAGCATCTTTTCATGTGTTTGTTAGCCATCTGTATGTCTTCTTTGGAGAAATGTCTGTTTAGTTCTTTGGCCCATTTATTGATTGGGTCATTTATTTTTCTGGAGTTGAGCTGCATAAGTTGCTTATATATTTTTGAGATTAGTTGTTTGTCAGTTGCTTCATTTGCTATTATTTTCTCCCATTCAGAAGGCTGTCTTTTCACCTTGCTTATGTTTTCCTTTGTTGTGCAGAAGCTTTTAATTTTAATTAGATCCCATTTCTTTATTTTTGCTTTTATTTCCAGAATTCTGGGAGGTGGATCATAGAAGATCCTGCTGTGATTTATGTCGGAGAGTGTTTTGCCTCTGTTCTCCTCTAGGAGTTTTATAGTTTCTGGTCTTATTAATCATTATTTTTTTTTAACTTATTGTATTTGAGGTCTTCTTTCTCCAGGCTTCAAAGTTGAATTCTTTCTTCCTTTCGGTTTCTGTCCTCCTGAGTTTGGTCCAGGGGTTTGTGTAAGCTTCCTATAGGGTGAGATTTGTGCTGAGGTTTTGTTTGTTTGTTTCTTTCTTTCTTTCTTTTTTCTCTGATGGACAAGCTGAGTGATATGGTGATCCTGTATGCTGATGATTGGGTTTGTATTTTTGTTTTGTTTGTTGTTCAGGTGAGGCATCCTGCACAAGGTGCTACTGGTGGTTGGGTGATGCTGGGCCTTGTATTCAAGTGGTTTCCTTTGTGTGAGTTCTCACTATTTGATACTCCATGGACGGAGGAGCCTGGTAGGCTGCAGTCCATGGGGTTGCTAGGAGTGGGACACAACTGAGTGACTTCACTTTCACTTTTCACTTTCATGCATTGGAGAAGGAAATGGCAACCCACTCCACTGTTCTTGCCTGGAGAATCTCAGGGACAGGGGAGCCTGGTGGCTGCCATCTATGGGGTTGCACAGAGTCGAACACGACTAAAGTGAGTTAGGAGCAGCAACAGCAGGGTTAGTTCTCTGGTAGTTTAGGGTCTTGGAGTCAATGCTCCCACTCCAAAGGCTCAGGGCTTGATCTCTGGTCAGGAATGAAGATTCCACAAGTGGTTTGTTATGACATTAAGTGAGATTGAAACAAATATCCAAAAATGAGAAACCAAAGATGAACCCCAGATAAATGGCAGTTACAAAATCAGGCAAATAATTTAAAAAAAAAATGGAACATACACATATACATATACACCCATGAGCAAAGTCAAAACAGTCCAGGAAAAATAAAATACAGTAGATTGACCTGGTGAATAAAGGAAATCAAAAACTCTATTTACCAGTTAAGAACAAAACTAACTAAAGCAGAAACTGGGAAACAAAACTGATGCAAGGTTTCAAGTGGGAATAAAGCAATGAAAACAAAACTTAACAAATATGTTGAGAGGAAAGGAAGGAAAGAAAAGAAAGAAAGAATAGATACGCAAAGTTAAGTAGTGGTAGATGAAGATTTACATACATTAAACATTAACTGCAAGGGGAAAAGAACAATAGGAAAGGCACACAAAGGAATAAATGTAGAAAATATATAATAGGTTTCAAAAAATTAAAAATTATAAAAAAGAGAAAAGAAAAAAGTGAAGAAAGAAAAAGGATAAAAAAGGAAAGCTCCACAGAACTGCAGAAATCCAGTGTAGAGGCAGAGGTTTATAACAACAATAAAAAGTGTGACTGAATAAACACATATACATATCCACCCATAATCAAAATCAAAACATCCCAACAAAAATAAAGTATAATAGATTGACCTGGTGCACAGAGGAAACCAAAAATTATATCTCCCAGAACAAAACTACCTGAAGCACAAACTGCAAGACAAAACTAGAGCAAGGCGCCAAGTGGGGAAAAAACAGTGAAGATGACAGTAACAAGTATGCTGAGACGCAAGGAAAGAGAGCGTAGATATGCAAAGTTAAATAAAGGTGAGTAAGATTTATATACACTAAGGATTGATTGCAAGGGGAAAGGAACAGTAGGAAAAGCAAACAGAGGGGTGAATGTAGGAAAAATAATAGTAGGTTTAAAAATTGAAAAGTAATATTAAAAAATTAGAAAATACAAAAAGGAAAAAGCCCAGCGTAGAGGTAGAGGTTTATAACAATAATAAAAAAATGTAACTAAGGAAAAAAAGAAAAGCTCAAAAGCTTAATTAGATTTCGTAGTGCCAATAAAATCGACAACTGCAACAAAGTGGGGGAAGGGGGGGAAAAATCCAACAGAATCTACAGAATAAGTCAAACACAAGAATAATAAATGTTTTTCTTGGGTCACTGCTGTTGGAGTCCTCTCCCTCGCTGGGAGTCACAGTCCACCTCACCTCTCTAGGACGCCCTCCAACACTGTGTTGGTCTCTCGACCTGCTGTGGGGGCAGCTCAGCTTCTAATCTGGTCCTGCTCCTGTGCATTCTTGCCTCCAGTGTCCACAGCTGTCAGGACTAGTGCGTTTTCTTTTGTGGGAACTCTCAGTGGCCTTTTAGATATTCCATAGACACAGAGTCTGCCTAGATGATTGTACGGATTTAATCTGCAGCTTTTACAGCTGGTGGGAAGGTTTTGGGTCTTCTTCCTTAGCCACACTGCACCTGGGTTTCAATTGTGGTTTTATTTCCATCTCTGCATGTGGCTTGTCCAAGGGGGTTTGCCTCTGAGGCTTCCCTGGAGGACTTGGGTTTGCCCCGTGAGGGCCAGTTGTGGAGGTGGTGCAGCTGCTTGGGTCTCAGGGATTCTGGCAGCACCAGGTACTCAGGGGAATTGGTGGCTAGGGCAGCAGGAAATATTGTGCTCTAGAAGAGTATGGCAACCAGTATTGGCCAATATGCTCCAGTATTCTTGCTTGGAGAGCACCCCCTCTGTGACAGAGAAGCCTGGCAGGCCACAGTCTACAGGGTCGCAGAGTCCAGACACGACTGAAGTGACCGTGTGTGCATAGATGCAAGACTTTTTTGCCTGTGGCAGCTCTGCCCCAGTGAAAGGTGAGTGTGAAGGTGGTGCAGCTGCTTGGCTTGTGGGGACCCTGGTGGCACCAAGTGTGCAGGGACATGGACTGCCTCCCTGGCAGGAGTTATGGCCCTCTCAGAGTTTTCTCGAGCCTCCTGTAGCTGGCGATCAGAAGGCCTCTTTGGCCAGTCTTTCTCTGTAGCTCCGCCCATTCATGCACTTAGAGGGCTCCCTTGCCTGGGGTCCTTCTCTGTTGTGTGGGGTGTCAAGCACATAGAGGGGCCCCCCTGACTGGGATCCTACTCAGTATATCCTATGTCAGACACTTAAAGGGGCTCCCTGGCTGGGGTCCTACTCTGGTGCCTCAGGCATTTGATGGGCCAGCCTCTCTGTTGTTCAGCTGCTGATGCTGGCGTGTGGAGAGAGAGGCTCCATCCCCTATGCATGACTCATCGCCTTGCTTCCATGGCTGCCTGGCTTTCCTCCACAGGCATTTCCCACCACAGTCTCCTCCCTCACGTCCCCTCAATCTGTCTCTCCACAGTCCACAGCAGCTCTTGCCCCGGGATTGTTCCACAATCCCTAAACTCCAGCTCCCAGCTGCTGCACCTTCCAGGGGACCTGGGTCCCTGTCCAGGGTATGTATGGCTGCAGCAAGGACTGTCTGATTCTCGTTCCATTTAGGCTGCCACAGATCACCTGTTTCAGTCTCAGCCTTAAATGCTTCTCCTCTGACTCAGACAATTGCCCTGATGTGGGGATCGGACCCCTGCTTGTTCCCCCACCTGCCCAGGGCAGGTCCAGTCGTACTAACACTCCTGTTTTTCCCCCTAGTTCCCTCTTCCTACCGAGTTTTGTGTGGTTCTATGTGTTCTTTTCTGCTGGTCAGTTACTCTCGTCCGCTCTCAGCTGGTGTTCTGCCTGCATTTCTGTGTCTGAAGGTGTGTTCCTGATGTATCCGTGAAGAGAGATGTACTCCATGTCCACCTATTCCTCTGCCATCTTGTTCTTAATTCCTGTCTTTTAGAGTCTGTCCCATTTAACAGTTCTATCTACTGCATTTAAGCAGCTTACATTCTATAGTTATTTTGGACAGGCAGTAAATTCAAAACATATGAATATAAGGAGCATAAATATGTGTTGTTGCTGAAGTTTTGCTGGAAAGCTTTTGAATCCATATCTGTAAGTAGTTTTAAAAACCTAAGCTTACAAAAGCTTCTGTAGTTTTACTTCGTTTTGAATATAGAGGTCATCTGGGAGAGGAAGATTGCTGGCTCTTTGGCCTCTGTCCTAGCTTACAGCCAGGATGGTTATTACGTTAGTCATTTTCTTTATGGAGTTGTTCTAAACTGTGTTGAGTATATGATGTTACTTTCTAATAAATTGCCAGATGTAAAATAAAATTCATTTGCTCTCTGTAGCTTTTGAGAGAAAACAGTATTTGTGGAATCATATTACTTTGTTTCTGACCAGCCCTCAAAATTTGTGATCAGTGTTTAAAGTGTTGTATTTTTACCCTGTCATATTTGAATTTTTTGAAATAGATTTAATTGAAGCAAAATTAGTGGGAATATTGGATATTTTGGATGAAGAAAATCGCCTTCCCCAGCCAAGTGATCAACACTTCACATCTGCAGTTCACCAGAAGCACAAAGACCATTTCCGACTCTCTGTGAGTTTGTCATTTCAAAACTGAGGCTCTGGCTGGAAGAGAAACTTTCAGAAAGATGTGCTAGATGGTAGATATTAGATAATTAGACTTCTAAGTTATGTAAGGCATTTAACAACTATATGCATCTTCTATAATTAATCCAGCACAGTGTCTTCTATAGATGACCATTAATTTATATCTGTATATTTTTGCTGCTGCTGATCTATCCAATCAAGGCCCTTTTAGCTGGATATAAAATACATTTCTCCTATATATGATGTACAAAAAGATTTATGTCCTTTTTTTGTACATTTATGTACTGTTTTTATGTTCTCCCTTCTGGGTGAAGTGGCCATCAGTCACTGTGTTCCGTATCGTGTGCACTGGATCACTTCCCAGGGGTTAGGACCTAGAGTCACATGCAGTCACCTGCCTGCACATTTGTAAAACCAGCAAAGCTTGTGGCTAAGAGTCTGACTGGTAGAAGCAGTTCATTTAATGATGAGTGATTTCATTTCGAGGCTCTTTCCTTAGGAGTTTTGAATGGCAGTTGTACTCAGGGAGGGTCATAGAAGCTGAAGCGACAGAAGAACTAGCTGAAGGGTAAAATAGACAGAGAGAGACAAAAAGAGACACAGAGAGAAATAAATGAGAAGTACTCTTCCAAAAAGGGTCAGGAGACCTGGTTCCCTAGACTGCTGTTGTGTCATAGAGCTGTGCTTGAATCCCTGCTAGTGGTGGTGGCTGGTAGGGCCATTCTCCATAAGGCTGGAGCGTGCTTCTCTTGAGGTGTTTTCTTTGTTTAGGTAGCTCTGTGTTTATCTTTACACTCAACCTACATCCCCTGACTAATCCAAATACAACTCCATCCTTGTGCCCAGAATGAGCAGAGTAGCACAGAGAAATGTGGTTGTTAATTTCACCCATGTAGGTAGGCGCTGCCTCATCTTAGAACAAAGACAGGAAGGAAGGAAGATGGAAGAGAAAAGAAAAGCTGTCCAGAGTTGCCGTCGCCTCCTGTACAGTCACAGTTTTGAGACTGGGACATGGTATAACAGTCATTGCTTTGATGGGCCCAGGAGTTCAAGTGGATGAAGGCAGATATTCCTGTTTCCATACATCATTAACTAAATCAGTAGCACAAGCGGGTTGAAGGCGTTTACTGAAAAAGCTGATGTGATTATGTAACCTTCTCTGGAGACTGCATCCCACAGCCACCTACTCCATCAACTTGCAGTTCTTCTTATCCTTAAATAAATCTTGGGATGTGAAGGCTGCCTCTCTTCACTTCAGTTGAGATAGAAATAAAACAGCATGTGTCCCCAGGAAAACTTCTGCTGAGACTGAAGCCGTGTGTCTAGTCCTGTTTATTCACTGCTCTCTCTGAGCACCAGTCTGGATGCAGAGTCGCTTTTGCCAAGAGAACTGACTGCTGGTCAGCAAATTGTGACCAAGGTTTCAGAGACATAGCGCTCCAAGGACAGCCAACAGAAGCATCAGGAATGGGCTTTGGTCACTTTCCCCAAAACAGAACAAGAGCACAGCAGTGAATTCTAGTTTGCACGGCTTACTGCTTTTCTTGTATTTCTTTGAGAATGTAAATAATGATAATCATTGATCGAATTGCTTGCCACGTGCCAGATGCATTCTAAGCATCTGCTTGAATTACTTTATTTAATCCTCATAGTGGGCTTCCCTGGTGGCTCAGATGGTAAAGAATCTGCCTGCAGTGTGGGAGACCTCGGTTCAGTCCCTGGGTGGGGAAGATCCCCTGGAGGAGGGCGCGGCAACCCACTCCAGTGTTCTTGCCTGGAGAATCCCCATGGACAGAGGAGCCTGGCGGGCTGCAGTCCGTCGGGTCACGAAGAGTCGGACACGACTGAGTGACTAAGCACAGCACCGCACATTGCTCACAGTAATCCTTTGCTGTTGCTCCCGCTTGCTTCCCCATGCTAGAGATGAGGGGACAGGCACGGAGCGGGCAGGTGACCTCCTTTCCTAGAATGGGGAGACAGGGCTGGGTTTGGGCATCAGGCTGGCGTCTTGATCCCAGGGCCCCCTTCTGGCTCGTGCTGTTTGCTGCCACGCAGAGGGGAGGCTCTGTGGTCTGCCAGCTCTCTCGCCCAGGAGAAGCCTGGTGAGGTTATGGGGCCTTAGCTTTTCCATTTTTAAATGAGATCGTCTTTCTTAACCTTAGGCTATTTTGTGGGTCAGAGGTGATATTTTATTTTGGAAACTTTTAGAAATGATACCAGTAGGAGATATTATAGTGATAGTACAGTCAGAGAGTGATTTTGTTTTCTTCAAATAGATTCGGGCTCATTGTGTAAGAGTGTTAGGAGGTATGGCTAAAATCAGTAGGTGAGTCCCTGTGCTGATTTCAGGTGTTTCTATAGAACAATGCTTCTCAACCTTGGTCACACCTAGGAATCACCTCATGTAAATGGTTTGGTGGTTTAAAAGTGCTCCAGATGACAATTCAGCAGCTACTGCTTTAGACACAAACAATTAACTTTATAAAATGCCTGCTGTGTTTTGCATGTGCTTCTGAATAGTGTGGTTTTGTTTTGTTTTGGGTCTTATTCCTTTTTTTTTTCTTCCTAGGAGATTATGACCAAAAATATTTGCTAGATTTTATTGGTACATTAAGGCTTACTTAAGGAGCAATATGATTGTATAAAGTATGAAAACTCCCTTTTTGATTTTAAGTATTTCACACCCAGATGTTTTCTAAAGGGAGTTATTAATGTTGTATATTTTTGATAATTTAATGACTGCTGTATGTATTGATTTTCAGATTCCTAGAAAGTCTAAGCTGGCAGTTCACAGGAACATCCGAGATGATGAAGGCTTCATCATCAGGCATTTTGCCGGGGCAGTGTGCTATGAAACAGTGAGTAGAGCATTTACAGGGAGAAAACCATTTGATGTTAAAGCTGTGCTGTACAATACGGTAATGTCTAGCCACATCTGGCTTTTTAAAGTTAAGCAAAATTTAAAAGTCAGTTCCTCAGGACCCCGCCACATCTCACGTGCCCGATGTCCCCGTGGCTGGTGGTGGCTGTATTGGACAATGCAGACGCAGGGTGTTTCTGTTACCTCAGGGGGTTCTGTTGGACAGCGCCGTGTTAAGGAATATTACCACAAGATGGACTGAATCGTTCCTGTCTGCTTTGTTTTTCAGACTCAGTTTGTGGAAAAAAATAATGACGCTTTGCATATGTCTCTTGAGTCCTTAATATGTGAATCCAGGGATAAATTTGTCCGGGAGTTATTTGAGTCATCCACAAATAACAACAAAGACACCAAACAAAAAGCAGGAAAACTTAGCTTCATCAGTGTGGGAAACAAGTTTAAGGTATTTGTGGCAAACGTATTGCTCGATTTTTTTTTCTCTTACTGCATTAAAAAATTGAGTTTTACACTATCCGGGGGATAATGTAGTTTACTCTGAGAAACCCCGTGAGTAAGATTCAAAGAGCAGACTGAATTGTTGATGTTTGTATACAAAAGAACATAAAGTTGCCATAGTAACAGAACATACAGAAATCTTGTAATTTGATGAACGTGCTCTTCCTTGGTGCTTAACATGTCTGATCGCTTCTCCTAATGTTCTTGCTTCTGCTTACTGTCTGGTTGACCTTCAAACCTTCTCTTTCCCACGTGTTTTCTGTTTCCTTCCTCATTCAGCAGTTTTCTTATAGCTGGAGTAGTCCAGCTCGAGATGGCTAGAGAGGCCTAGTTGAGTTGAGAGAGGAAAAGCAGGCACTGCCAGGGGCTTCAGGTAAATGATCGCCTTCGTGGACTCCTACTTAATAGAGCGGCTGCTGTGTTAAAGCCCGGCTCAGTTAATGGTGCAGTTTGTAGTTCGTTTTTAACGTGTTCTTTCTCATAGTGCATTTTGGGTGTGCATATCACACTAAAATTTGATTAAAGCTTTAAATAACTTCCATAAAAAATAAATACTTGGTGTGGCAAACCCTTCATATTGTTTAACACTGAAGAACGCTTCATTTGTTTCACTGATTTTGGATCAGAAATTTATTCCTTGAGGTCTGACAGGGAATTGTCACATGATGCATCTAAGAAATGGAACACTCCTGTTTGGTTCTAACTGTTGAGCATTTTGCATATAAAAAGATAATTTAAAAACCTTGTATTACTTTTAATGAATAAATGAAAATGAATAGATAAAAGAAATAGAATAAATTTCTCTCTTATACATTTCCATAGTCTTGTTCCATTTATAAGAAACCTGCATATGCCTTTCATTTTGTATACTTCAAATATTAAAAAATGATTTAATTAGGAACAGTATTTAATTAAGACTCAGAATACTAGGCTACTGATAATGTAAGCTTCCTGAAATCCACTGTGGGCTGAAATGGGCTCTAAATAACTATCTTGATAAAATCGTGGTTATAAAACAAAAGCCGAAGCATAGATACAAGAGAAAGCTTGTCACATATTTTTCAGGTAGCTGAATAAAAAGTGTTAAACTCTTGTTAATTAGTTATGAGTTTCTTCTCTTGAGTATTCTTTCTCTTATTTAGATATTCTGAAATTGTTATATAAACATGTGCTGACAGATTGGTTTAAAATAGTACATTAGCCTGTATGAAATGGAGATCATTTATTAAGTATTTTCCTACATGATATATTAGTATTGCTGGCAAGAACACACTTGAAATTTTAGACAGTTTATATAAATAAAATTAAAAACATTCTTAAAATTCTTTGGGCTAAGGTATTTTATGTTAAGACTTTAGGTGCTTAAAATTGCTTAAATGCAATATGATGCTTTTTGCACGTCAGACTGCTTGAAAACTGTAACTAAAAGCTGTAACATTATTACTAATAAAATTTCAAAATGTTGTATTGTGATGCTTTGAAATGAAATAATAGTAATTCTTATTTTTAAGTATAGTAGAATAGTTTATTAAATTCAAGTTATGCATGGCAATAAAACAAACCAGGCTAGCATTTACATTACTGAGCATCACTGAGAACCAGAGGCTTTCCAATGAAATGTGATGTTTTCAGGTTATTGAAACAGAACTCTTTTACCATAAGTGTTTTAGAAAAAGTTTTTTTTTAATGAAAATCTTACTCTTTTATCATACACAGGAGCGATTGTATGTTTTAAAATAAAATACAAATGAAGCATGAGTTGCGTAAGGCTGCTATGCCTTGTTGTCTTTGACCACTAGTCTTTGGTAATGGACATTCTCCCCTCTTCTCTCAGATACTGTAGTTCATTTTTGCTGCTTCTATTCTTCATTCTCACTTTATCTCCATTTTGCGGAGAGTACTGTGCTATGGATTAGGAACCATAGGCTTTGTGACAGTCATTTTCTTTCCAAATTAGCGGCTCGTAACACTTGCTTTTCATTTGTGTGCTGGTCCAGACTGGTTAAGGTTGTCAAAACTGTGGCAACCAGATAAGTGGGTGTATTATTTTAATCTAAATTCATTCTGTTTTTATAACTTAAGCCTCTGATGTCTGAAGCGTGCTGGAGTATCGTGCTTAAGAGAATGAACCTTGGTGTTAGGCCTTTGTTAGAATCTTGGTCTTGCCTTTACAAGCTCCATGATCTTGGCAAATAAGTTCTCTCTCTGGGCCTCAATGCTTTCACCTGTAAAATGAGACTACTGCTGCTGCTACTGCCGCTAAGTCACTCAGTCGTGTCCGACTCTGTGCGACCACATGGACTGCAGCCCACCAGGCTCCTCCGTCCATGGGATTTTCCAAGCAAGAGTGCTGGAGTGGGGTGCCATTGCCTTCTTCTAAAATGAGACTGATACATCCCTAATTAGAGTTGTGCAGATTAAACTAGATAGTACCTGTGAAAAGCTTTGAGCAGTGTCTGACTCATAGAAAGCATTCAGTAAAGTGTACCTATTATTATTACTATATATAGCTATAAGTAGATATGTTGATTTATCTTTTGTTAAGTAGTACAATAAGCATCCCAGTATAAAATCAGTATAACAGTTTTACACAATTTACTTTGCAGAGAAGTAAAGCAAATACATGATTTTAATGTACTGAGCCAGAGTAAATTATAATCACTTAATATATTAAAAAGGAAAGCACAGTAACTACTTATAGTGTCCATTGTGAATTTTACTTTGAGAAAATTGTCCTAGCCTTTAAAAATAATTGGAATGAGAGATTTTTTAAAACAATAAAGAGGCTTTCAACAGGTAGGCAGGTTGGTTTCATTTATGATAGGTGGTACATAAAGCAGTTCCAATATATAGCATGAGTGGATATTTTGAACACACCCTCGTTCGTAATGGAGTGAGACACGGGCTACACCCAGCTTGCCGCTTATTCACATGCTGGTCCGTCGGTTTCTTTCTGAATGTATCACACCTGCATTTTCTTCTTTCATTGCTGGTGTCCTTTTTCCTCATTCACCCCACCTCCAAGCCTGCATGTATGTTTTCTAGTATTGCTAATTTTCAGTCTTTTAATTACACAAGTTCTGTACATTTAAGTTATTGTCCTTGGTGTTATGTATTAGCCATACATTTTTGCATGTTACTGTCTGTTAAAGACATGTTGTAGATGAGCATTATTGCATGTTGAAGAGCTAATTTTTACTTATGGTGTTGTGTACTTTTGCTTTCTGAAATAATGAAATGATTTCTTCTACAGACACAGTTAAATTTGCTTCTGGATAAACTTCGAAGTACAGTGAGTATACTTTAAAAAAAACAGGGTTTTTAAATGGTCTTCTTTAACTATTATTAGTAATTATTAAAATAAGCACAGTAAACCTGGAATAATTAAAAATTTATTAAAAAAATTTCCTCATTGAAAGAAAATCAGTTTTTAAAATGGTTATCATTTTGGTTAGGTTTGTTCTGAAGACAAGTCAAATGTATATGTGCAGTCAAATTGTTTTATAAACAAAGAATTCTCTGAATGTTATTAAGATTATCCTGTAGCTTCAGGAGAGTGAAAATAATTAGTTATTATAGAGAAGGAAGATGTAGTTTTTAGGATTAAAGACAGTGCATGTGATTCATTTTCATTTCCTTTCTCTGGTGGTAACATTCAGTGTTGCACAACAGCGTGACGTGACAGTGTTGATATGGAAAACGTGGATGTAGTATTTTTATGCCACAGAATAGAGGCAGTAGTTCCCCAGAGACTTTTTAAAAAACTGGACATTTTAATCCCCTCTGTTTGTTTAAAGAAAATTCACCACAGAAAGAAATTTGATACGTGGCTTATGTTAATGAAGCATGACTTTAGGAGAAGATTACTTTTTAAACAAATCCTCAGAACTTAACTAAATACTCTTCATTTTCAAGTAGTCATTTTGAAAAGCCAAATATTTATTCTCTGTGCTATTATTGCTTAGTTTATTGTTAGACTTGCTTTTGAAACCATCAGGAAATTCTCTTAAATATCTTCATTGTTTGCAAACATTTATCTCTTAAGGACAAAATTTCTTTGAAAACTAAACCTGATGAGGTATTTTATTTTTATCACCCAAATAAGATGCTACTGTAAAATGACTATGTTATAGTTGTGATTTTTTTTAAAGGCTTTTCTAAAAAGTATCTAAAAGCATTTGCAGTGAGCATCATTGCTGATATAACTGTTCAGCTTTGCAGGGTGTGACTACTTGGAAGAGAAGCCGTTACTTGATGTTCAGTGTATTAGCTTCAGTCCCCAACAGCCTCGCTGTGTGCGTGGCAGTGTTCTCCCTGCCTCATTCAGCATAATCTGGTAACTGACTCTAAATGAATGCCTTTAAGCTTTTTAAAATACATACCATTTAACAAAACTTTGAGACGTACAGTAGTGCAGCTCAGGGACCTATTGTATGTTTCTAAAACAGAATGATGAGAAAAGTGATTTTTGTTTTTTTAATACTTTGCCCTAAATTTTAAGAGGCATAATTTTATTTGCTCATCTTGTCATAGGGCAGTTTTCTTATCACAGCAACATAGCACATAAATACATTTAAATGTGGAGTATAATCACATGTATGCCATCCTATGAAATATATTGTTTAAATATATTGAAACATTTTATTATGAAAGACTTCTTTTTACAATAACACAATTTTTGGCACTCAATATAAAACAGTATTTTTCTAACATTATTACTGTATAAATGCTTTACATTGTAAAAGTATGCTAGTTTGTTTTAAGTTCCTTAGTGATTATTTTAAGAGAGGCTCATAACTTAATGATAATATGCTCTGAAAGTTGCTGGAATTCTTAGAAAAATAAGAATGCTGCATGTATTATGTTTTAAAGTACCTTTATTCTTCTAGGGAGCAAGCTTTATTCGCTGTATCAAGCCTAATTTAAAGATGACAAGCCATGACTTTGAAGGAGCTCAAATTCTGTCTCAACTTCAATGTTCAGGTATTTCTCTATTTTGTAATCTATGTTGGAGTGTATCAAGAGTCTTATTTAGTTCAAATACAATTTAATATATCCAGTGCATTCAGATAATTCACAACTATCTTGATTATTTTTAAGCACAATAAGACTTTTATATTCTTTTATTTATAAGAAGAGAAAGGTGGACAAATTATTTGAACAGTATTGGTATATAGTATCATTTCACAATAATCTTTTACCTCATTGAAGTATAATTTATAAAAGCTTTTCAACTGTGGAGAACAGTATGAAGATTCTTTTAAAAACTAGGAATAAAACTGTCATATGGCCCAGCAATCCCACTACTGGGAATATACCCCGAGAAAACCATAATTGAAAAAATGTTTGTACCCCAGTGTCCATAGTAGGTGTGTGTGTGCGCTCAGTTGTGTCAAGCTCTTTGCAACTCCATGGATGGCAGCCCACCAGCCTCCTCTGTCCCTGGAATTTTCCTGGCAGGAATACTGGAGTGGGTTGCCATTTTCTACTCCAGGGGATCTTCCTGACCTGGGGATTGAACACATGTCTCTTGCATTAGCAAATGAGTTCTTTACCACTGTGCCACCTGAGAATTCCACCCCCTGGTCACCCCGTTGCCCACAGTGTTCATGGCAGCACTCTTTACAACGGCCAGGACGTGGAAACAACCTAGATGTCCATCGACAGATGAGTGGATGGAGATGGGGTGCATGTACACAATGGAATATAATTCAGCCATTAAAAAAGAATGCATTTGACTCAGTTCTAGTGAGCTGGGTGAGCCTAGAACCTGTTAGACAGAGTGGAGTAAGTCAGAAAGAGAAAAACAAATATCATATGTTAACTCATATATACGGAATCTAGAATAATAGTATTAATGAACCTCTTTGCAGGGAAGGAATGGAGATGCAGATACAGAGAACAAGCTTGTGGACACAGCAGGGAAAGGAAAAATTGAGATGAATGGAGAAAGTAGCATTCACATATACACACCACCATGTAAAAATAGACAGCTGGTGCGAAGCTACTGTTTAACACAGGGAGCCCAGCCTGGCGCTCTGTGATGACCTAGAGGGGTGGGAGGCTCAAGAGGGAGAGGGAGGGGTTGTTGTTCACTTGCTCAGTCATGTCCAACTTTTTGTTACCCCATGGACGGCAGCACACCAGGCTTCCCTGTTCTTACCTATCTCCCAGAGTTTGCTCAAACTCTTGTCCATTGAGTCGGTGATGCCATCCAGCCATCTCATCCTCTGTTGCCCTCTTCTATTCCTGCCTTCAGTCTTTCCCAGCATCAGGGTCTTTTCTAAAGAGTCGGCTCTTCACCTCAGGTGGCCAGAGTATTGGAACTACAGAATCAGTCCTTCCAATGAATATTCACAGTTGATTTCCTTTAGAATGAACTGGTTTGATCACCTTGCTGTCCAAAGGACTCTCAGGAGTTTTCTCCAGCACCACAATTTGAAAGCATCAATTCTTAAGTGCTCAACCTTCTTTATGGTCCAGTTCTCACATCTGTACATGACTACTGGAAAAACCATAGCTTTGACTATACGGACCTTTGTCAGCAAACTGATTTCTGCTTTTTAATATGCTGTCTAGTTTTGTCATAGGTTTTCTTCCAAGGAACAAGCATCTTTTAATTTCATGGCTGCAGTCACCATCTGCAGTGATTTTGCAGTCCAAGAAAATAAACTTTGTCACTGTTTCCATTTTTTCCCCATTTTTTGCCATGAAGTGATGGAACCAGATGCCATGATCTTCGTTTTCTGAGTGTTGAGCTTTAAGCCAGCTTTTTCACTCTCCTCTTTGACTTTCATCAAGAGGCTCTTTAGTTCTTTTACACTTTCTGCCATTAGGGTGGTGTCATCTGCATATCTGAGGTTATTGATATATCTCCCGGCAATCTTGCTTCCAGCTTGAGCCTCATCCAGCCTGGCATTTTGAATGATGTACTCTGTGTGTAAGTTAAACAAGCAGGCTGACAATATACAGCCTTGATGTACTCCTTTCCCAATTTTGAACCAGTCTGTTGTTTCATGTCTGAAGGGGGTATATGTATAATTATGGCTGATTTGCATTATTGTATGGCAGAAACCAACAGAACATTGTGAAGCAATTTTCCTCCAATTAAAAAATAAATTAAAAATAATTCAGAAAACCAAAAAAACTCTAGCTGTGAACCCAGACCTCCTCTGTGGTTGCTTTCTGTGGCTTTCTTTCCACGGCCTTCTCAGTCCCACAGCAGTTCGTTCCCCATGTAACTGGGTCAGGTTTTGTCCTTGCTTCTCACTCTACTGCTTATTAAAAACAAACACCACAGTGCCCTTGAGAAAGGACAGACATGGCCAGGTGAGGGGTAGAGAGTGACAGTTTAACCAAGTGCAGAAAAGTTCCATGGGAGCCAAGGGCATTGTGCGGTTTTCAGTTTTATTTTTTTTACAAGTAGTAGAGTGAGAAACAAGGACACCGAAACCTGACCCAGTCATGCAGGTCAGGGGCCCGGGACTGTTTTCTTTATCCTGTGCCCATCCTCCGTCCTTCTCATACCTCCTCTGCCTCTCCCAGGGCACGGCCTTTCCCTCCTATAAATTCAGGCTTGGGACACTTCCTGAAACCCTCTTGCCAACCTGACTCCATTTCTTGCTCCTCTTGGCGGCAGATTTATTAGAAAGCTGAGGTCACTTTAGCTTCGGAGTGCCTTGTTTATATGGGCTCCTTTCAGAACCCTGTACCTGATATTATATTCTTCGTAATTTATAATTTCATAGTTATTTCTTAAAGAGCCCTCCCCCAATTATATAAGCTTCAGTTCAGTTCAGTCGCTCAGTTGTGTCCGACTCTTTGCGATCCCATGGACTGCAGCACGCCAGGCCTCCCTGTCCATCACCAACTCCTGGGGTTTACTCAAACTCATGTCTATTGAGTTGGTGATGCCATCCAACCATCTCATCCTCTGTTGTCCCCTTCTCCTGCCTTCAATTTTTCCTAGCATCGGGGTCTTTCCAAATGAGTCAGTTCTTCGTATCAGGTGGCCCAAGTATTGGAGTTTCAGCTTCAGCATCAGTCCTTCCAATGAATATCCAGGACTGATTTCCTTTAGGATGGACTGGTTGGATCTCCTTTCAGTCCAAGGGACTCTCCAACGCCACAGTTCAAAAGCATCAATTCTTCGACTTTCATCTGTGTCTATCCCTGTCGATGAATGGTTTTCTCCTCATCTGCATGGAGAAGGTGGGCAAGGCAGATTGGTGCTGTTGTAAACTCATGATCACTAACCGTCAAAGGGCTCTCATAACCACCCACCGAGTTTCTCTGGCCAGCAGGTTTTGTTTCTCCCCAGAGACCAGTCTGACTCACCCTGCCCTGAACCTTTGTCAACAGGCAGCCTCACCTCTTTTTTACTCAAAAGCTGAACGCCTGTGTGCTGCCAAATATCTTTACCTGCATACCTTCCCTCCTGATGGAAAGTAGAAGTGCCTCTCTTCCGTATGGAGACTGTATTGTTTTGGATTCATCCCTCCCTGCCTTCTCAGGAACCTTGAGTACTGACGACCTGTACTGAACCTCTGAGACGGCCTCTCCCTCTGAACCTCATCTTCTTTCCCTCTCACCAACATTTCTTTCCCACTCCCTCCCCATCGCTGGCCTTACTTACTGTTCTCCAGGTTTTGCTTTTCTCTCCAAGAATATTCTCTTCTTGCTTTCTCAGTTTCCTGCCTTCTACTCACTCTTGAGCCCAGGAGAAGTCAGCTTCCACCAGGGTGATTCTGGGTAGGATCTCTGGTGATCCTGAATTAGGTGTTTCTTTGCAGACCTTATCTCAGTGGACTGCAGCAGCATCAGGCTCCGCTCTGTCCCTGTAACATCGCCTTTCCTTGGCTTCTAAAACATCATGTGTCCCTGCTTCTCCTGAATGCTTGGCCACTCCTGCCTGCTCTGTAGGGTCGTCTTCTTCCACCTGGGTATCCCTTGTTGGGGCTGTTCTTCTCATTTCTATCAGTGCTGTTTGATATGACTTTCTGTGGAGGTGGAAATAATCTGTACCCGTGTTGTGCAGTATGGCAGCCACTAGATACTTGTGGCTGTTGAGCCCTTGAAATGTAACTAATATGAGTTAGATACTGAATTTTTAATTGTGCTTAATTAAAAAAGATTAAATAGTCACACGCAACAAACCTAGACAGTGTATTGAAAAGCAGAGATGTTATTCTGCCAACTAAGGTCTGTATGCTGCTGCTGCTGCTAAGTCGCTTCAGTCGTGTCCGACTCTGTGCGACCCCATAGACGGCAGCCCACCAGGCTCTCCCATCCTGGATTCTCTAGCAGACAGTGGTTGCCATTTCCTTCTCCAATGCATGAAGTGAAAAGTGAAAGTGAAGTCGCTCAGTCGGTCCGACTCATGACCCATGGACTGCAGCCTACCAGGCTCCTCCATCCATGGGATTTTCCAGGCAAGAGTACTGGAGTGGGGTGCCACTGCCTTCCCTGAAGGTCTGTATAGTCAAGGCTATATGGTCTTCCCATTGGTCACGTACGGTTGTGAGAGCTGGACTGTAAAGAAGTCAGAACACCGAGGAACTGATGCCTTTGAACTGTGGTGCTGGAGAAGACTCCTGAGAGTCTCTTGTACAGCAAGGGGATCAATCTTAAGAGAAATCAACCCTGGGTACTCACTGGAAGGATTGATGCTGAATCTGACACTCCAGTATTTTGGTCGTCTGATGCAAACTGCTGACTCACTGGAAAAGTCCCTGATGCTGGGAAAGATTGAGGGCAGAAGGAGATGAGGGTGTCAGAGGATGAGATGGCTGGATGGCATCACCGATGCAATGGACATGAACTTGGGCAAACTTCGGGAAAGGTTGAGGGACAGAGAGGCCTGGCGTGCTGCAGTCCATGAGTCGGACATGACTGGGCGACTAACCACCACCACCAAGTCACATGTGGCTAGTGCAGCTACAGAGCACATGTCCAGCAGCTGCCACACTGGACGGCCTAGGCATATGCTCTCAGTCTAAGGCTCCCGAAGCCCCCTTCCATGTGACCTAAGGAGTGTGTCTTTTCCTCCTTCAGATCTGCTGTGATATAATTGACATGCAGCATGGTATAAGTTCGAGGTGTGCATGTGTTGACTTGATACACTTGCGTATTGCCAAATGGTTACCACCATAGCATTAGCTCAGAGTCCTGTTGGGCCACGTAATTACCACTGCTTGCTTATGGTGGGAACATTTAAGATCTACTCTCCTAGCAAACAGTGAGCCTTAGGACTCCCTAATTCAAGCTGTCACCTGGCTCTTTGCTGAAGTTCCTTAACTGTCCTCCTTGCACCTGCTTGGTCTGTTCTCCACATTCGTCCAGAATTACTGCCTTACAACTCACACCTGAGCATGGCTCTTCATTGCTTGACTTCTGACTCTGGTTAGGGTGAAGAGCAGAATTCTCGCAGCTTGTGAAGACCCTGTGGTCTGGCCCGTGGGCCCGTTTGCCCCTGTTTCCTCTCTCTGCTCTCCAGTCGCTCTGGCCTTCGTTTCAGTCCCTTAAATGCCCTGTATTCCCTCCGGTCTCGGGGCCTCTGCACCTGCTGCTTCCTGTTTGATAAACTCTCTTCTCCCCTTTGTCTTTGTTGTTCACATCTGGGCTTGGTTGTCCTTTTCCGTGAAAGCCTTTCTTGATGCCCCAGCAAGGAAGGGGGCCCGAGTAAAGGGTGCCAAGCACTTTCATTTCAAAGTCACAGATTTTATTTAATTTCTCCTTTCTCTCATCTGTAAACTCTTGAGGGCAGAAACCGTTCTGACTTCTACGCACGTTCCTGCTTCCTGGCAGTGCAAAGCATATACTAGACTTAGTAAACATGTGTTGAATGAAATACACAGGCTAGGAAATAAGGATTTATTCTTGACTGATTTTAGCAAATACTAAAAAGTTAAATATGGCAACCCACTCTAGTATTCTTGCCAGGAAAATCCCATGGACAGAGGAGCCTGGTGGGCTACAGCCTATGGGGTCGCAAGAGTTGGACACAACTTAGTGACCAAACCACCACCACCAGAAGGTTAAATAAATGATGTCTGTTTAATTCCTACATATGTATAGTTGTGTTTTTGTAATGTTTTCTTCAGATCATTTTTGCTTGGAGTCTGGTTATTTTCCTCATTTAAATTTATCTTTAGGATTTGGTTAGCCTAACGTAATATCATTTACTTCCTACTGAGCATCCAGTGTCCTGGCAAGTCAAGTGTGTTTAGATTTGCACTATGTACTGTTAGATTAGCAGAATGTGGGCTCATTAATGCTTTAGCTGGGATTCCTCTTTCAGTAAGCAGTTCATTTTAACAAGATACGTTAGCAGTTTAATAGATGCCACCAATTCATAATGGTTTGATTTTTTTTAATAATTGCAGTAAAATGGCTTAGAATTGGTAATTGTATGACTAGGTAATGAGAAAAAGCAAAAAAATTTACCAATAACTGATAGAAATAAAAATAGTTGTGACGCTTTTAAAATAAAGACATCTAAGATTGGAATTCTCCTTTGCCTTTCCATTTCTATTTTTTTCCCAATTTAAGGAGAATAATTAATTTAGGACAGGTTTTACTCTTCTGATCAGCCAGCCCCGGGGAAAGTAGGGGAAAGGAAGAGAAGGTAGGTCTTCCTGTAACATGGGGGCCACGCTCCGTGCATGGCAGCAGAGAGGGTTCTGGGGATGGCCAGCTGGGACTGTGCTAGGGGGCTCCTCACTAGACTCCCCTGAGGAAAAGCCGGGCATGGGAATCTCCAGAAGGAAGGGTACTGGGTTGGGTGATTCTTATATTTTTAAGCCTCACAATATCTTTAGAGTAAATTAGCTTCAAGTGCGGAGAAAGCAACCACAGACTTGGTAATTTGTTAAGCTCCATGAAATTCTTAATGAACTTCTGTGAGCCACTTCCTATGTTGTCTGCAGTGGTAGGGCAAGCCAAGGGACTCAGACGACGCTCACACTTCCAAGGGTGCTTGTTTATTTGATGTACATGGGCAACAATTCTGACAGTACCAATTAAACCTTACTTTTATTTCTCCAAACAGAGCCAGAGCCTCAATCTAGCTCTGGAAATTTCTTTTCATAAGAACAACTGCCTTTATGTGTTCCATTATATTAAGTTAAATTTAATATTATATTTAATTTAGTATTAAACTTTATTTTATGATAATATATAACATGTTATATATTATAGTAGTAAATATTAATTATATATTGTATATATTATATAATTATATTGAAAATTATAATAGTTATATATGTTCACTGTAACAAAAATTAAATGGTACAGAATAATATAAATAAAAAGAAGTCTCACTTCAAAAAGGTGACCATTTAACTGTGCCTTGAACATATTTTTTATACTTGCTAAAGCTCTGCCCTATTATTTTTAATTAATATATCATATGCTTTCATATGATTGTAGTATAATTTGATTATTTAAGTTATTTCTGTGTTTTGTTTTACTAGCAGTGACCCAGTGAATTGATGTGTATCTTTGCCCACATATGTGACAAGTTGTAGGATAGATTCATAGAAGTGAAAAATCATCAAAGTGATACTGTTATTACCATTTAATATTAATAATATAAATGCTTATTCCAAATTGCCATCTGAAACTGTGACAATGGTTTACTCTCCCGCTAAGAATGTACATGTATGTTTTCCTACACTGTTATCATCCCTAAGTATTACTGGGGTTTTACACCTTTGCCAGTCAGATTAAAATTCAATCTGATTGCCTAGAGAGCCTCTCTTTCAGTGAGATTATTTTAAAATAAAAACCTACCCATTTAAGAATACTTTATAATTTTATTTTGCTAATTTAAATTTTTGACCAGCAGAAATTTATTTTGGTTATAAGGAGTGAGATACAGATCTGATGTTATTTTTGTTTTCCTTATGTCTAACCATTTGTCCTAACACTTTTTATTGAATAATCTTATTTTCTTCATTGATTTAAATAGTCCTGTAGACTGAAATCCACGTCTTTTTATAAACAAATGTCCTGGTATTATCAATAGTTGACCCTTTTCTTATGCTGTTCCTGCCATGAAAAGCTCACACTGACTCAAGGCTCAAATTAGTCATTTACTAAAGTTATACTGAATGTCGATAGTCATCCTGTAGACTCTTCACCCTGGTAGACTAGCTCCTTTGAGAGGTGAATGAAATGGGGGTCTTTAGAGTGACATAGTCTTCTGTCTTCTCCATTTGCTTCAAACGCTGATGAGAACCAGGAAATATGTTTGACTTCATCTTGGAAACTCTTAATCTTATTCCAGAAGTAATCTCAGAACTTGGAAAATAGCAAATGCAGGTCTTTGCCTTCTATACTGTGACCCAAAGTTTTCCAGCAGAAAAAACAGATACAAACTACATTTGAATTTTCAAGAGACCAGTAGTTTATTTCTAGAAAATATAGTCAAGCTAGTTTTACTTTATTTTCATTTTCTTGCAATTTATTTCTAATATTTTGCCTTACACACAGGGACACAATGAACATCACTTGTAGATATCTTCATTTATTTCTGCTGGAGAAATCTGTGTCATCACTAAAACAGAAAATATGCATGTGTTTAAATTTGACAGATTCTGTAGCACTGCTCTGAAAATCCTGAAGCATCTTTTATTTCCAGAAATAGTGTATTAAAAAGTAATTTCCCCCCACAGTCTTAGCAGCACCAAATATTATCAACATTGAATATATTTTAAAAGGCTAGAGATGAAATTTGGTTGCAGTAGTTTTTAGGTGGTGGATAAGTTGGGAACATAAACATGATGTAAGTATGATATTTTCTATGTAATATTTCATTGCGGATAATTTCTGTAAATTACCCCTTTTTATTTGTGAAATTTTTTGATCATTTGAAATTATCTTTGGACCTCTGTACGGTGATTGGTAGTAAAACTTGTGTTTGTTTATGAATCTAGGTATGGTGTCTGTCTTGGACTTGATGCAAGGCGGTTTCCCATCGCGAGCTTCATTTCACGAACTCTACAACATGTATAAAAAGTATATGCCAGATAAACTTGCAAGATTAGATCCAAGACTATTTTGTAAGGTATAAATACTACCTAAATTGAGATTTATTAGCTATAAACTCTTTCTTATTAATTCCTAATAGGCATTTAACTTTTATTTTTCAGGCTCTTTTTAAAGCTTTGGGCTTAAATGAAGTCGACTACAAGTTTGGGTTAACTAAAGTATTTTTTAGACCTGGCAAGGTAAATGCATTTTTATTTTAAACTGTAACATAATTAGTATGGACAGTTGGAGTCAGTGAATATTTTTAAGTGTTTAGTGATTTATTTTATTCTTAAATTAGATAATTGCTTAGAGCATGCATATATATATGGGACACACATATACAACATTTTCCCGCTGGTGAGAAGTTTCCAATGTATAGCACTCTATAGAGGTTTTGTTTCTGTTTTTTTTCCCTCTAGCTTTGGAATTATTGGAATCAGAGGATTGTTTAGTTGAATTTTTTACTTAAAATAAGGGTTAATCAGGAATACTTCTATTTTAAACAAGTTGAAAGGTTTTCTAAAACATTGATTCGGTCTTCAGTAATTAAAAGTTTCACAGTACTTTTGAGTGTTTCTTGTGAGAACAAGATCTGTTAGAGTATGATAGATGTATAGCATATAGAAAATTAGACTGGAGTGTGTGCTGACTTCTGTCAAATCATAGAAGGGATGGCTGTATGCATACTTTTGCACTAATACAGTTTTCTTAGGCTGCCCATAGTTTTAGCATTTACAGATCCTTGCACTGGTCTTGTGCTATGATACTGAATTGAGCTATGGAATATTTCATGACTGAATACATACGATGCAGAAATACTTACTTCCCATTCACAGTCTATTCATAGTATTTTCACCATTCTTGACTTCCTTAATATTGATTGAATATTGCTTTTTCATAATTTTAAACACAATTATTATTATGTAATAGACAACTATACTTGTTTGACTAAGCAAAATCATTCATGAATATCTCTAGTGCCTTGAAGGCTAAATTAATCAGATATATAAATCTGATTTCACATTTTGAGGCATGAGATGAAATCTGTGTAATGCATTACCAATGTATGCCCTTTCCTATGAATATTTTTACTGCAGAAAACCTGTATCATCTCTTATCAGAAATGGAAGCAAGTTAAAATGAATATATAAGTATTCATAGTTGGCTTAGCTGTAATCATACATATTTATCAGAAACTCAACATTTCTTATTTCAGATCTGTAATAACTATTTTAGGGATTTATGGCTTGATAGAGAAAGCACTTGGTTTTATCTGCCTCCAGAAAAATTAATCAGTCAGAAGGACACAATGCAGGCACAGGACAAGTTTTCAAAGATCTTTAATCTCTGTTACCTTTAATTTTGATTATAAGAAGCTGTTATTTTGATATGTGTGTGACATCCTCAATATATTGTAGTGGGATGTTCGGTAAAGGATAGAAATCAATATGTAATTTGGTGGTAGATTGTGAAAATAATGCATTTTGTGACTTAATAACCTAATAGATGTTTTATTTGTGTTGTCTGTCTCTTAGTAACAGTTTCTTCTTTCTGACCAAAAGAAGGATGGGGTTGGGAGAGACACGGTAGTTTTGGTGGTACCCAATTTTATAGAGCTGACCTTCACGTGTACAGTTATCTGGGAATATGGATGAGCCAGTTCAGAGATATATTAGACTTTTTTTCATTCTCGCCATAAAACCTTTTTGCCCATCATCTATAATGGTCATTTAAGATTTTTTATCCTACTTTCTATTATTGAGTCTGCTAACTAGCAATGAGTAACTCACCCTCCCCGAAACCTCTACAAAACAAGTCCTGGAGGAAGGAAGAGAAGGGCAGCAGAATTCAGTCACGTGTGTCTGGGTTTGCTGTGAAACGCCACTGAGACATGTCTGTGTAACGGGCTTGTGACACCATACAGAAAGCTAGATTTTGATTTCTATTCTGGTTATTTTGTATCTTGCTGTGTGTTTAAGCACAACTGTCTTTTGATATTATTAGTCAATTATTTGATTTCCCAGTTTGCAGAATTTGATCAGATTATGAAGTCTGACCCTGACCACTTAGCAGAGCTGGTCAAGAGGGTCAACCACTGGCTAATCTGCAGTCGCTGGAAGAAGGTCCAGTGGTGCTCGCTGTCCGTCATCAAACGTAGGTGTTTTCTTCCACTCTCAGACCTGGACTTATGTTGGAGACGAGCTGGTTTGTGGAATGTTATTAATTTGTCTCAGTGGCGAGAGCCAGGCCACAGGGACTGTGTCACTCATGCTGCGTCCCTGGTTCCTCACGTAGCACCTTGCATGTAGTATGTGATAAATTAGTACTTGGGGACTGTCTCACTTTCTTGAGTGTGTGATACTTAGCTTCTTTAATCACATGTATTATAATTAACTTCATCTTGTTCTAAAAATTCTGTCTCACTATCTTGACTCCTTCCCTCTCTCCTCTGCGCCCCTCTCCCCTCACGATACGCCAGTCTCTGGGACTTAAACCAGAAGTTTTCTTTCCACCCACATGGCATCACCAGAATACACACTGAAAATTTCAGCTGTATTGTCTCTTCTTTCTTGTCCCTGAAATCATGCCAGTCACCAAACTCTGTTGATTCCCCCTCCAAACTGCACATCTTTGCTCCTTGTTGCCACTCTCTTCGTGGAGCCCCTCTCCCCAGCTTGCATAGTGACTTCAGCGGCTCCCAAACTGGTTTCCCTGGCTTCCCAGGCTTATCTTCCCAGAGTCTCTAATTAAAAGGCTTTGGTTATGTCTTTCCTTTAATACAGGGCAAAGTCTAAAGTCTCAGAATGTTACAACAACTACTTATCTCTGACCTAAAACAAGGATGAGGGACAGAATAATTGTGGGTTACCTGATGGTGGTGGTCTGTGCAAAACCTTTAGTCATAGGGAGTATTGTCAGTAACTTGATTAAAATTTTAAACCCCCGCCCAACTTTCTACCTTACCTGGAACAGTGCTAGAGGCACAGGAAAAGGATTCAGTACATTTCTGCTTACTAAGAAAAAAAAAAATTCCTTTGACCTAATGAGAAGGAACCATACAAGCAACATGCAACCATGAGGTCTTGTTAGTCAATTGTAATATAAATAAAAACAAAACTATAATAAAGATAACAGAAGCTGTTTCCCCATCACTTTCCAACTGAAACATGAACATACTCTTCACTATAGTTAAATGCTTTCAGCTTTAAACATTGTATTATGATGGAAAACATATTTTATTAACATTATTTCTACTATACTATTCCTTTGTAGACTGTATTGTGCAGTGGTCAAGTCACTAAGTAGACAGAATCATTGCAGGATGTTAATGGGGAATGTCTCCAGGTCAGATTAGTCTAGGATATTCTGAGTGACTGAAGTTAAGTAGAGTCCTTTGTGGTAGGATCCTTCGAGGCCACACTCAGTATGTTCATTGTGAATCTTCAGAAGGAGGCATAGCAGATAGCTTTTCCTGAGTTCATTTGACAGGTGAATCCTTTTTTCAAGACACACCTGTTGGACTCCCGTGGTGATACAGTGGTTAAGAATCTGCCCGCCAGTGCAGGGGACACGGGTTCAGTCCCTGGTCTGGGAAGGTCCCACATGCACGGAGCAGCTGAGCCCGTGTGCCACACTACTGAGTCTGCACTCCGGAGTCTGCTGCAGCCACCGAAGCCTGGGCAGCTAGATCCTGTGCTCCACTGTCCTGTTGAGAAGCCACTACAGTGAAGAATAGCCCCAGCTCGCTGCAACCAGAGAGCTCACATGCAGCAGCGAAAAAAAAGTGCACCCAATAAAAAAGAAAGAAGACACTTTTTAACATTTCCTAAGCCAGTATTGCATAGGACAGTTTGGGACACATTAGTGTAGTGTAACAAGGAAATAGCATATTTAAACTGTACCCTTAGCCAGATAGTTGATATACTTTTTGTTTTAAGAAGTTTAAGGGACTAAAGAATTGTGCCAATTTTGATGTCTGGTATAATATGTTCATCAAGATTTTTATGTTTCTTGAGAATTGCTTTGTGGAAATGAGTGGTTTTTAGAAATACTGGAAGTCTAATTTAAGCTAAATAATTTTCTATCATTATATTTTTCTCTTACACTTAGTGAAAAACAAAATAAAATATCGAGCTGAAGCCTGCATTAAAATGCAGAAAACTATTCGAATGTGGCTTTGCAAAAGGAGACACAAACCTCGGTAAGATGAATAGATTCTGAAGAATCCAAGATACCTGTTTATCCTAATATAAAATGGCTATAAGGTCAAAATGAAGAGCAGTTTGCATACTCAGAGTTTTCTTTTTCCTCGTGTTCTTTGTAAAAAGATGTGTTAGTCTGTTACTTATTGGATATTAATTAATTTCTTCACTCATTCATTCATTACTTGCCTCATTCTGTAAAAGGATTTGAAATAGCATAGATTCAGTTCAGTTCACTTCAATCGTTCAGTTGTGTCCAACTCTTTGCGACCCCATGAACCACAGCACACCAGGCCTCCCTGTCCATCACCAACTCCCGGAGTTTACCCAAACTCATGTCTATTGAGTCGGTGATGCCATCCAACCATCTCATCCTCTGTCATCCCTTTCTCCTGCCCTCAATCTTTCCCAGCATCAGGGCCTTTTCCAAGGAGTCAGCTCTTTGCATCAGGTGGAATTTCAGTTTCAACATCAATCCATCCAATGAACACCCAGGACTGATCTCCTTTAGGATGAACTGGTTGGATCTCCTTTCAGTCCAAGAGACTCTCAAGAGTCTTCTCCAACACCACAGTTCAAAAGCATCAATTCTTTGCTGCTCAGCTTTCTCTATAGTCCAACTCTCACATCCATACATGACTACTGGAAAAATCATAGCCTTGACTAGATGGACCTTTGTTGACAAAGCAATGTCTCTGCTTTTTAATATGCTGTCTAGGTTGGTCATAACTTTCCTTCCAAGGAGTAAATATCTTTTAATTTCATGGCTGCAGTCACCATCTGCAGTGATTTCGGAGCCCCCAAAAATCAAGTCAGCCACTGTTTCCACTGTTTCCCCATCTATTTGCCATGAAGTGATGGGACCAGATGCCATGATCTTAGTTGAGTTTTCTGAATGTTGAGCTTTAAGCCAACTTTTCACTCTCCTCTTTCACTTTCATCAAGAGGCTCTTTAGTTCTTCTTCACATTCTGCCATAAGGGTTAGGTTAGAGAAATGTAAACAGTATAAGAGATCGAAAGGAGCTGTTTTATTCTGATTATTTTAGTGACTTGAGTTTATTAGTAAATGTCGAATTGACATTGTTTTTAAAAACATCTCATTAATATTTTGACCATAATTTTCAAGATTATCTGTAGGAATTATACTGTGTCACTGTAAATTTAGCCTTTATTTCTTATTTGATTCTTTTATTATTAATTTAGAAATTTTAAATGTGGAGGTCTGAATAACTGTTCATCTATAACACATTTTCAAAGCAATTACTCTTTAAAGTTTTTCTGCAGTTTGAATTCTCAAATTCTTCAGTGTAAGTATAGAAGTCTTAAATCTTACTGACAGACATTAATGTCATTCACATCCACACTTGATGATTTCTTTTACCCTCAACAAGAGACCTTAAAAAATATATATATCGCATAACATGAAAACAGAAGTATTCTGTTTGGTCATATATTTAGCATTTAATTAAAATGATATTTGTATGATTAAATGGTAGAATTAAAGTGATAAAAGTATTATCTTTGCAGCATTGATGGCCTGGTTAAGGTGGGCACACTGAAAAAACGGCTCCATAAATTTAATGAAGTAGTAAGTGCATTGAAAGATGGAAAACCAGAGATGAATAAACAGGTCAAGGACCTTGAAATTTCTATTGATGCTTTAATGGCCAAAATTAAGGTATGTAGTTTTAACCCAAATGACTTTTGACTTTTAAAAACAGTTTAATATTTTTTGTTACTATATTGAAATTTTATAGAAAAATGTCCTTTTTAAAAAAAAATACAGACTGTTAGATGTGTTTAGTCTCAGTGATAAGTGATAGTCATATTATTTTCTCTACTCTGTGTCTGAAATTTTTCATAGCAAAAAAATTAAAGTGAAGACAATTTTTGTGCAGTTCATTTGTTGCTAGGAAAGATTTTTCCAAAATATTAACTAAAATATTATACTCTTTTGGTAAGCTTTTGCAAAATCATTACAGAGAGAAAATTAATGCAAATTGTTTTATTTTGTTTCATGTTTTTCTATTTTCAGAAACTAATTTTTAAATTTTAAAAGTAATAGTCTCAAAAATTTGGAGAAAATCTCCCCCACTTCTTTACCCCTCACACTAACACATTTACCTATATACTGTTGCATCAGTCTTATTTTATATGCACATATTTTTGCACCATTCTTATAAGGTACATTTTATTTCACATTCCCATCATTATGTTATTGCCTCGTCCCTATTATTAAATTATTTTCATGTAGGCTATATCATAAATTACTTAACTTTCATGAAATAACAATTAATTTTCTCCCATATTTTATAAGAAAAAAGCAAGAGGCATCTTTGGTTTTGATTTTTGTTTGATTACTAGTGGGATTGAAAATTTTTCCTTTGTGCTTGTTTGTTGATTATGTTCGTCTGTTCGTATCATTTTCTGTTATATTTTAGGGCCTCAATGTTTTTCTCATTGACTTTCATAATTCATTGCAGTTATGTGAGATACAATATCTTAAAGTGAGACTTTTAGATATTTTCTACAGATAATGATAAATCTTGGAGTAAGAATGGAGAAAGAAGTCAAGAGAAAACTGAAAATGCTTTGGATAGCCTTAGCTGATTTTACAGATCTGTCCAGAACCACCCCTGTTTATGTGGTATTAATCAATTAAAATCAACCCAGCCACATTTAAGAAAATCATCCAACAATTTTGGGTATAATGATAATTTCTTAAATATTCCCAATGTATTATTTGATCCTTAATATTAAAGAGTAGTAAATTCTGGCAAAATTAATCATGTCTTAAAAAATAAACTTTAACTACAGTATATTAGTTTGTGCACAGTATAGTCTTAAGATACTTGATTACTTGATTGATAGGAAGTAGACTCAAATTTTGTTCATAGAGATAACTTAAAATTTTAAATATTATTTAATATTTAAGCAATATAAAAAGATAATGGGCCTCCTGCTTACCAGCTTTTTCAGTTTTGCTGTGTATGTGCATGGTGGTTTGTTTTCTTAATTGTGGTGAAATGCATACCATTAAACTTACCACTTTAACCAGTTTTTAAATGTACAGTTCAGTGGTGATCAGTGTGTTCTAACTGTTGTACAGCAGAAGAGATAACTTTTTAAGTGCACGTCCGTTGTGTTCTTTCTTTCAGTCCACGATGATGACAAGGGAACAAATACAGAAAGAGTATGACGCTCTAGTTCAAAGCTCAGAGGCCCTTCTCAGCGCGCTGCAGAAGAAAAAGCAGCAGGAGGAAGAAGCAGAAAGGCTGAGGCGCATTCAAGAAGAAATGGAAAAAGAAAGAAAAAGGCGTGAAGAAGATGAGCAACGTCGAAGGAAGGAGGAGGAGGAAAGGCGGATGTAAGGCATTTATGTTGTTGTCTTGGATTAGAAACTGACGCCATAGTGAACTCTGAAGTGTTGACGGTGGTTAATGAATATTCTTATCTGTAAAAGTGATATTCTTATATTTAAATACTAATTTTAGAAGAAGTTTGAAAATGGAGAAAGTAAGCTCACTTTACAGTAACATAAAATGATTTTAATTATAATCTGAATTTTGGTTAAACTGACACCTGAGGATTTCTTAACTTCTTTTTGAAACTGACTTTCATATTATTTTATGATCTAGGAAGAAAGTACTTCTCTGCAGTTTTAAAACTGATAAAATTTTGGAAGCTTGCCATAGTAGGGCAGACAGAAGGAATATGAGTTGTCTAATTGGAGAGGCAGTGTGATCAAGACCTTACAAGTAGGCTTGGGAACCGAGTTAATCCAGAGATGTTAAAGGTTATGGAATATAATTGTATTTCTTTTGTTTCTAAAGAGCTAGATTTTATTTTTCAAAAAATAAGTTAATAATGTAATAGGAGGTTAATTTGACTTCCCATTTTGTAACATTTATTTATTAATAGTTAAACTTTCTTCTGAAGAGTTTCTTATTTTCTGTTAATTTTTGAAGAGTTTTCTAATTTTTTTTTTTCTTTTAGGAAACTTGAGATGGAAGCAAAGAGAAAACAAGAAGAAGAAGAAAGAAAGAAAAGGGAAGATGATGAAAAACGTATTCAGGTTTGTACTCTCTAGGCAGTCAGACTGAATTCTTACTAAATAGAATCTGCAAAACTATAAGACAAAAGAAGATCTTCATTTACTAGATAAATTGTCACTGATTTATCCTAGAGAGCAAAGGCAGTTTCAGAAGTGGTTATGGGAAGGGACTTTGGAGCTAGGGAAGTGAATTCAAATCCAGCCTCTCACTGACAGAAATCGTGATATTGCAGGAGTTACAGTGAGTGACTGTGGGCCACAGTTTTCTTTGTGGAATGGAGATAAATAATAATTGTGAGCATTAAATGAGATAATACCTATTAAAGCATTTAGAACAGTGCTTTGTTTAGTAGGTATTAGTTTGTCATCATTCAGAGGGGGAAAGTCAGATCAGCATTCAGTCACAACATAATTATCTAATATTTTAAAATGTTATTTTATAACTTTGTAGATACTAATATTGATAGGTTAGGATTAAGATACTCTCACTACTGCCACCATCTTTAAAAAAAAAATCCATGTCTGAGAATAATTAATCCTGTTTTGAGGGTCGGTCTGTCTTGGCTTTCTGATTTATCCTGAACACAACCAAGACTTTAAATTCCTGAAATCTGCAGTGTAGGTGTTGGTATTCAGGTCACACCAAGGCTACTGATGTGATGTTTGGGAGACTCATATTCTAGTGATAGAATGGCGGATTCTTACTTTGGGGCATGAGGAAACATTAATCATAATATAGAAGGGGAGAAGATGGTAGATTTCTGGTTAGAGAGTATGTATTTCTTAGTTTAAAAAAAATGAAAAGAAAACCGTGTATGGAGCAAGTGTGCACAGTGAGGGGGATGAGCAGAGAGAGGCCCGGCGTCAAGGCCTTCTGTGCCGGCAGGCAGAGGTGGAGGCGCAGCTGGCGCGGCAGCGGGAGGAGGAGACCCAGCAGCAGGCGGTTCTGGAGCAGGAGCGCCGGGACCGAGAGCTGGCGCTACGTATCGCCCGAAGCGAGGCCGAGCTCATCAGCGACGAGGCGCAGGCCGACCCGGCGGCGCTGCGCAGGTACCGCGTGTGGGCCGGGGGCGGGGCGGGATGGGGCACGCAGGTGGGCGGGGCGCTCGGGTGGGCGGGGCGATGCCGCCTGGGGAAGGGCGCTGCTGCCTTACTCACCTGCCACCTTGCCTCGCCTTCGACGGAAAGGGGAGCAGGGGGAAAGTCACGTTGCCTAGGTCTTGGTATATTTGCCACTTAAAAGTTATTTCTATTTACTTTTACACTTAAGTCAATGAAACTGTTGATTTCATCAGGCTGTGTTGAAAATGAAAACTGCTATTTCAGTTCATGAGTACTTAAAGGAAACATCTTGGTTTACTCTGCAACTATCAAAGAATATTGTATAAAGGGTAGACAGTTTTTAAATATCTGCCACTAGATACTGGCATAAAAATGGTGAATATGTTATAATCCAGCTTAATATATTTGAGGCTGGAATGTATTACAAATTTTTCAAATGTATCATATACCCTAACCCCTGAGAAATTTTACACATACACATACCTTTCCCCACTGTGATTTAGAATAAGTAAGATTTACCCTTCCAACAAGGCAGCTTAATCACATGGAAATAACTTTGCTCCTCAGGTCTGAATTATCTCTAAATAGTATGGAGTGTGGAAGTGTCAGGTCAGTTTGTTTCTCTTCCTTGGTTCTTGTCTCCTTGCAACAAAAATTTGGAACAACGGACCAAAAAGTGTTAAACAACAGACAAGTTACAATTTCAGCTTAAGCAGACACTCCCAAGGGAGTCCTCATCCTTCCTATCCACCCCTCTTGGCTTCCCTGTTTTATTCTTCCAGTCTCCCCCTTTTTGTTATACCTGGTTCAGAGTAGGGCTTGTACTCACCACCAGTCAATGAAAGGGAATGCAAGTAGGCAATACCCTCAAGGCCGATTGACGATTTCAAGTTATATAACAGCGGACTGTGTTGCTTACGTCTTCCCATAATTCAGTCTGTTAGATTAGTTGTAGAATATTCATCAGCCCTTACTGGGCTCCTCATGGCCAAAGGTTACTTGGAGAAGCCTCTGTGGTTCTTTTGTATCCACTGTGTTAGTAGGGTGCCTGTGCAGGAGTTGCAGAGTCTCTGTGGTTATCTTGTAGCATCTGTGAGCTCTCCTAGGTGTGTCTGGGATGGAGTTTAGAAATCAGATTGCATCCTTTTCAGCCAGGCCTCCCCTTGCTGCCCGTGTCTAACTTCCTACTGAACAGAGGAATACAGAAGTTCTTGCTAAAAGTTGAAGGAAGGTTTTACTATAACAGATTCATCTTTAAAAATATAGAATGTACAGACATTCGTTACTACTACTTATTTGTAAAAACAAAACAAAACTCATTTGTGGAATTCCTTTATGCATAGGTACCTATGTTGTATATATATTGCGGGCCTGTGTGTAACCATACTTTTCAGAATGTCCAAGTGCTGTTCGTGACAAAATAATTAAAACACGACCACTAGATGTTGCTGTTTCCTTGGTCTACACCGGAACAAGGCAATTAGATTTTATTTAGTTGAAAACAAAGACAGGTAAGGAAAAGGGTATGTGAAGTTGCCTTTGCACGTTTTGTACTGAGTGATTATATTGGGGAGCTCTGGAGCTTGAATTGTACATGAAAGTTATATTTAAATAAACTGAATAGGCCTATGTGTTATGATAATTGTTGAGCTCATTGGTTTGGAGCCACTCTTTGGGCTCTCAATTACTAACATTCTTACTATAGCTAAAGTGAGTTTGCTTGATACTGGCTTTTTAACTGCAGGTTCAGCCCAGCTGCGATTCAGTTCCTTCCACGTGCCTCTTGGTGATGTGTCTGGAGCCTTTGTGGTTAACCAGTTAGTGGGCTAGGCTGGGTTCCCAGTGAGCCAAGGCTGGCCATGGTGTGTGTGAGGAAGTTCCGCACTTGACAGAGCTGACATTATTAAGGCTGAAGCTCTTTAGTGAAAAACTCTTTAATGGAGCCCGTGTTGGTATTTATGGCTTAACTCTGTGTTTAAGCATTTGAAATATTTAGCTCTATCCAGTGTCATTCCGTGTACTATGAATAAGATACTAGCTCATTCGTGGACTCCTTCCCATCCTCAGAAAGATGCAGTTCATCCAGTGTGAGTGGTCTTGGATAGAGTGGACCATTTAGGAACTTTAGCATAAGGGATGAGCTACCTATGATTTAAATTAAACAGCATTAACTGGGTGATGAGATCACTACGAGGTAATTAGGAGATATGCAAGTAGTTATGACTTGAACGGCAGAAGAGTTTTAGTTCTCCTGTGGGATAGCTGTAGGGATGATGTCCCCTTCTTGGACTGTCCCTTCAGGTCCTTTCTGCCAGCTGTCTTCCAGGAAGCTTTTCCCTCCCCTTGGTTTCCTGTGAACTCCTCCACTTCTGAACCACCTGGTTATTTTATACACTGTACTACAAGCATTAACACTTTATTGTGGATGATGTTCTCTATGTATTTTCCCATGTTTGATTATTTTATCTTACTCCATGGGCTACAACAGTTTTTGAATGTTTATGTTACGTTAGTTAGCACTGAACTTTTTCAAACATGTTTATGAGTAAGAACCTAAGTAACTCTGTTCTCAATATATGGCATGAAAATGTTCTTGGGATCTGTGATATATTTAAAAATATATATGTAGATAGATTCTGCTGCAGTGAACAATTTCAAGTTACTTTTCCAGCTTGGATTTCCATCCAGTAACTAAGTAAGAATTGTTTCCTATGTATGTAATGTATTTCAAATTATGATCTCATTTAATAACACTAATGATCCTTGATACAAAGTAATGATTTCACATTTATATTATCATTTCTAAATTCTACTAAAACCGAACACAAACCCCACCTGAGTAATTTTTAAAAATCTAGATATAATATATTCACTCCTTAATTTTCACAGAATGCCTTTAGTTTATTCTTTTCTAATCATTTGTAATAAAGATTTAAAAACATTAATATTCTGAGTGTTCTAATACATAGGTTAAATAGAGATAATGGAGTTTTGAAAATCAATTTGCAAAGTCACTGAAACACAAATTTGGCACAATCCAGATTTTCACAGTTCAGAATTGGTTATGGTATTCACTAAATTATATGTATTCTTTTCGCAGAATTAATGGAACAAGACGCACAATGACACCGTATGTCATTTCCCTTTTAAAGTTGACTTAATCGTGTAAACTTTTTTTTCTCTTTTTTAATAGGTTGTGGATACTTTTTAGGAGAGATATTTTCCTCATTGAAGTAAATTTTATGTCATTATTACTATCATCATCATTACTATTTTTCCCAGGAAAATGTTTAATGCTCCTTTTGGTGTTCAGTCACAGTGGTTTATGATTTGGTTTCTTTCTTTGTGTTTGGTAACTTTGTTTAAACTTTAACACCCATTTTATGTGTGTTTAATTTCCCTTGCTGATGTCTTTATAGAAGTAGATATAGAGATATAAATAAGAATAAACAAAATATTTGAAGTGTTTGAGTCATGGCAGGTAGCTGTCTTTCAGTATGTGTAATAGTTTATTCTGCTCACACCTAAAACAGCTCATAATTTGAAGTTATATATATGTATTGCTAGCTGTGGTACTCGTGTGTCTTTTTGTTATGAAAATCTCCCCACAGAGAGAATCTAAGTAACATTTTGGGATATACATATACATTATATGCCTAAAATATACTTTTTGTATGTATTTTTGTATATGTGCTATATATATAAAATTTGGAAGTTTGTTTAACAGCTTTTATTTCTCCAGCTGTACCCTTTATAGTGAAGGTTCTTAACTCTATCAGATCCCAGTACCAATAACAAATGTTTCATAAATGATGAACCTACTTTAATAGTTTTCTCTAAACAATACACATAAAAGAGAAATAAAAGACAGTAGTCTACAATTATTTATTTTATTACATTTTATTTATTTTAATATGAAAGTGCTGACTCTCAACTATAGACAAACAGTAGTTACTCAGATGTTTTCACATACACATAGAATCACCATGAATGCAACAGCTACCGACGCAACTTGATGTGAGAAACTTGTTTTGGTCAGTTAAATGCCATGAGATCTCCTTGATGATCAGGGCCCGGCTCTGAGCCCTGAAGCAAACACGGCCATATTCTTTTCTCTTGATTTTTTGCTGATTTATAAGATTTTTGAGGTTACCAGAGTCTGATGAATAGAATGAATGAATGATTGATTATGAAGGAAGAGAGCAAAGCAGGAAAATAAAGTACTAATGAAGCTGATGAATATGATTACATGAACATTCCATTACACAGCATTAAGCAGATTTTGAGAAAAGTTACAGTCTTCTGGTTAATAAAAAAAAGTAAGTTTTTGCCTTTGGGAAATGTTTATCCTTGGAAGGTCAGAACACTTCTGATCTTTAATTTAACAAGTGCTTGATGCATTTGAATTTTTTTAGGCATGCTTTAATTTAGAATTTTAGAGTTTTGAGCACATCAGGCTCTTATTTAAACTCTGACATAGTAAAATAGATCATTTGGTGTACCGCCATTATGCCCTAATTAATATTTACCAAGCAACCCCAGTGCAAAAATCCTTGTACAGATTCTGAATTCCACCAAGTTCCCTGTTTGCATTTAGAACATGCTGATTATATTCTATACATAAAAATATCACAGAAGCATGGCTCTCATGAGACATTATCCAAAAGTTTCTACTGCAAAAATGAAGTTCAAATAACTTTAACTGGATTTAAACAAAAATTTTGTTGTATTTTATGGCTACAAAAAGTGTATTACCAACTTTTGCAAAGTAAAATAATAGTGTATGGTTACTAAAGCAATAATCTTATTGAAATTTTCATTATACTTTTATATAGTTGTCTTATATAACTTGTAATATTTTTCTTATAGGGAGCAAATGGCGAAAGAGATGTCAGAAATTTTGAGTAGGTTAGTGCAGTGTAATTTGGGGAGATCAGTGTCACATCAAAATCATATTTTCATCACTTGGACCAGAACCTGTTACATAGAGTAGCCTGTTCTTCCCACGTAAATTTCCTGTACAAGTAATGTCACTCTGCCCTCTTCCCACACTAACGTAGAAAAAGGTAAAAAAAAACACAAAAACCAGAGCTCCTGTAAATTGGCCTTTTTCAGTGGGGATACGACTGGTGTTCGGGCGGGACTGTCGCTTGTTGCTGGTGCTGTTGCACTCACCTGGGACCCCACCAGTTCAGCCTCAGTCGGGGAACCCTTCCTGTCCTTGTGACAGAAGGGACGCTTTGAAATGCCCCCTGAGGGTGGTGCTGCCCCCTGACTGAGACCCACTCTGCCTGGGGAAGGAAAGAGAAGTGAGGAAGTGTGTGGCCCAGGTCCCTGCCCACCACAGCACAGGGATGGAAAACCAGGGTGGAAAAGCTGAGCCACCGAGGGATAGGGCTTCCCAGCAGGATCTGGTCCATTATCACCTGGATACGAATCAATAACCTTTTAACTTTCAATTCTGAACTTACAGAGCTAATTGAAAGTGTTCAAATTAATGTTTTTTTTTAAAAATCAAAGTCAATTTTGTCACTGCCTTACTCTGTTGTTCACATGATTGTCTTTATAACAAGTCTAAATAATCAGTCATTGAAAGTGAACCTTCATTTTCTATCTTAATACTTCCAAAGATGGGGGGAGCATTTAAGTGAATTTGATTTATGTACTTCTTAGGATGCTGAATATGCTTTTTAGCAGGTGTATTTTTCTCTGAGGTAATATGAATTAAAAGTTGGTAACAGTAAAACCATATTTCAAGCAGTAATAATTTGAATTCAGTGTGATTTTTAGAAGTATCAAAATACATCTTATGTATATCAACATCTCATATATATTCTGACCATCTATAAAGCTGTATATTGTGTAGAATCACTTTCTCTTTCAAAAGGAAAGAAAACAGCAAAAACGCATAATTTGAGCTGCCTTTCTAGAAAAGACTGGTAGAAGAGCTAGGAAGAAAAGATAATTTTTTGGTTAAACTTATTGAATGGTGGTTTCAGATTGCAGGAAAGAAAAAACAGATATTTGAATAATGTTAAAAGCATAGTTTATTGTTAAGGGTAATAGAGAGAGCTTGCTGGCACACAGCTGGCTCTTTTTGAGCAAAGCATTTACGAACAAAAAGCTCTGTGAAGAATGGCCAGTTACATGGCTTATGAAGAAATTCTGCAGTGAACTTGAAACAGATTGTAACCGTGAAAATGCAGGAAGGACTAAACGGGCACACATTATTCTTTAACTTGGCTTATAAGTGACTGAAAATCGTCAGGTCTAACAGTTTTTAAGTATGTAGAGTGAAGTATGCTACTTTTTATTCTCCAAAAATGCATAACTACCCCTTTCGAAGAGTCAAAAGTACCTTGTTTCAATTTTAAGCTTAGCACCGAAGGAGTAATTTTATTTCAGGAAGGACGATTCATATTTTCAAGCATCATTTTTAAATAACATTAGTCTCATTAAGTGTCTTATGTCTTGGTTGCTTGCCATGTTTGCTGTTGTCTTTCAAAATGTAAAATGCTGAGAAAATATGAGGTCATTTTGAACATTATACCATGGTCATCCCTCAGGAGCATTGCTGTGAAACAGCTTATCCCATTTAATTTTTAAACTATTTATTATTTTACTTTTTATATTGTAAATACATGTATTTTATTTTTTATTTCTTTCTATTTTCCCACTCAAATGTTCCTACCAGTTGGGGCATGTTATAGTACTTGTACCCTTTGGAATCTCCGTTATCTGTCTCATGACCTACAACCATTTTCCTGTAATTTACTAGTTGTCATATTATTACTCACTGAATACCAAGATGTGGTTTTATCTGCTTATAGAACTTTTCAAACTTTTGACCTGAACTCAAAAGTCACAAGAGTTTCCAGGCTCCAGCAGCTCTTCTGGAGACTTATGCAAAGGGTGGCAGTTTGACTACTCCCCTGGGGACTTGTAAATATCCAGACATTCAGGGAGAATCTGCCAGTAGGAATGGTTGGGGCTTGGTCATCTGCAGCTTACAACAGTCTGCAGGTGACTGGCCCTTAACCCGTCACGTGCTTCTAACGATCTTAAAGTATGTGATTTTTTAAAACAATTTTCGATTAAAGTATAGTAGGTTTACAGTATTGTGTAAGTGTATAGCACAGCAGTTCTGTTTATACTTTTTTAGATTCTTTTCTAGCCCATGGATGGGCTATCCACTCCAGTATTCCTGGGCTTCCCTGGTGGCTCAGCTGGCAAAGAATCTGCCTGCAGTGAGGGAAACCTTGGTTCGATTCCTGGGTTGGGAAGATCCCCTGGAGAAGGGAACATCTACCCATTCCAGTATTCTGGCCTGGAGAATTCCATGGACTGTATGCTCCCTGGGGTTGCAAAGAGTCAGATACAACTGAGCGACTTTCACTTCACATAATCACATAATACTGAGCTTAGTTCCTGGGCTATACAGTAGGTCATTGTTGGCTATTAATTCTATACATAATAGTGTGTATATGTTAATTCCAGCTTCTCAATTTATCCCTTCCCTAGCACCTTTTCCCCTTTGGCAACCATAAGTTTGTTTTTTGTGTCTGTGATCTTTTTCTGTCTTGAGAATAAGTTCATTTGTGTCTTTTTTTTTTTTTTCTTTTAGAGTCCATATATAAGAGATATCACTTGATATTTGTCTTTATCTGTCTGACTTAGTACAATAATCTCTAGGTCCATTCATGTTGCTGCAGATGGCATTTTACTCGTTTTTATGGCTGAGTAATAGTCCATTGTATCTATTAATTATACCTACATCCTCTATCCATTCATTTGTCGCTGGACATTTGGGTTCTATGTCTGGCTGTTGTAAATAACTCTGCTATGAACATTGGGGTGCATGTATCTTTTCCAGTTATGGTTTTCTCTGAATATATGCCCAGGAGTGGGATTGCAGGATCATATGGTAGTTCTGTTATTAGTTTCTTAAGGAACCTCCATAGTGTTCTCCATAGTGGCTGTACCAATTTACATTCCCACCAACAGCATAGGAGGGTTCTCTTTTTTTGCACATTCTCTCCAGCATTTATTATTTGTAGACTTTTTGATGATTGCTGTTCTGACTAGTATAAGGTAATACCTCATTGTGGTTTTGATTTTGAGGAATATATATATATATACACTATATATATATAAATGTATTAAGTCTTGATCATATATCCATGAGTTAAAATATTTAAACAGATGTGGGTAAAATATTTAAACAAGTATTTAAAAATTTTAAATTTAAAAATATTTAAATCAGAACTTCTGAGTCCATGGTACTAGAATATTGGAATCAGAAGTTCCAATTTAAAATCTAATACAAAAATGATGCAGTGGAAAATTTTAATTTGCCTGGGCATTCCATAGTATACCATTTTTAATCTCGTCTATTAAAGATAAAAAAATTATATTTTCTAGTAGTTGTTTCCACCTTGCAAACTTAGGTTCATTTTCTTGCCTATTTAGTCAGTATTTTGTGTTTCCAGTTTCAATATGTAAAAATGTGTAATAATTACAGAGGCCCTGCTGTACAAGCCACCAAGGCGGCTGCTGGTACCAAGAAACACGATCTTAGTAAGTGGAAATACGCAGAACTCCGAGATACCATCAATACTTCTTGTGGTAAGTGTACAAGGAGGATGAAAAGTGGGACGGTTCCATAGCTGGCAAGTAAATACCTAGATTGGGGTGGGAATTTTTTTCATATAAATTAGTTGAAGCCATTCTCTTTTTACTCACACCTTGCGTGAAGACCTAGTTTCTTCACAAAGCTAAAAGACAGATATTAAGTTAAATTGATTTTGCAGGCCAGAGAGGAAGAGCACAGAGAAGTTACAGTTAGGGCTGTATCAGTGACTGACTCTCCTAACATGTGCTTCCTGGTGGCTCAGACAGTAAAGAATCCTCCTGCAGTGTGGGAGACCTAGGTTCGATCCCTGGGTTGGAAAGATCCCTTGGAGGAGGGCATGGCAACCCACTCCAGTATTCTTGCCTGGAGAATCCCCGCGGACAGAGGAGCCTGGCAGGCTACAGTCCATGGGGTCACAAAGAGTCAGACACGACTGAGTGACTAAGCACAGCTCAGAGCACTCCTGTCATTATTCGTAATAGCTAAATGCCTGTGTATCAGACCCTTTTGGTCTGTGAGCTCAGTTGCTTCAGTTGTGGCCAACTCTTTGCAACTCCGTAAACTATACCCCTTCAGGCTCCTCTGTCCATGGGATTATCCCGGCAAGAATTTTGGCCCATAAATGTAGAGTGAAAAATGGCAGTGGAGGTTTTCCTTTTTAAAGCTGTTTTTCTTCCAACAGAACTGAGTAAAATACTGTATCCAGGGGATCCCACACAGTTGTGTTCACGTGTCAGTCATAGTATTTGAATTTGGGACACTGTAACTAGGACCTCAGACGTCATAGCTGTACAGGATGCCTCGCTGTTGTTTTTTCCCTTGTCACTGAATTTATCTGCATAATTACAAATGTAAGACATGTGGTGCTTTTAAATCTAGCTTATATTCGAGCATAGTGACTTCATATTCTGTTATTCTGGTCTATGACCTTGGACAAATGACTTAACCTCTCTGATCCAAGTTCCTTATCTATAAAAGACCTGTTTGGTCCAGAGTTCTTGTGTGGAGTAAAGATATAAGATAGTAGTTATGCATAAGAAAATGCTCTGTAAGTATTAAAAAATAGTATTACCATGAAAGTACTCATCTTTGGCAATAATTGGTTTACTTTTGATTTTGTACTGTTAATTTAAAAATGAAACCTTCATTTAAAAATATGTATGTTTATGCCAAAGAATAATTATGCTAGAGAACTAAATTAGGATGTTAATTGCCTTTTTTTTTAATCGTTCTATGTACCTGATAGATATTGAGCTCCTGGCAGCTTGCAGAGAAGAATTTCATAGGCGACTAAAAGTGTATCATGCTTGGAAATCCAAGAACAAGAAGAGAAATACCGAAACAGAACAGCGTGCTCCAAAGTCTGTTACTGATTATGGTAAAAACACATCTGTACTTCTGAATGTTCCAAAGTATATGTGTATAATTACATGTAACGATGCATAAGGCATTTGGGTAAAACTCTCCAAGTTTCCTCTTTAGAACTGTGGGTCCACTGAACCTAACACAACCATAGTGGCTTATCTTTCAGAGTATTATTTCTGTTGGGTAAATAATAGTTTAAAGTCATATTTTTTTACAAGTATTGAATTTACTTGTTAAGATAATTTCTAGGGGTAAGAATTGCCTCTCCTGAGGAAGTTGTGTGATAATGCTGTAAATACATATTCTTTCCACATATGCGCATACAGGACATATGTAAAGATTAAGTGTAGAAATATAAAGAGTACTATGAAAAAAGAATATTTATTGCAAATGCTGCTGCTGCTAAGTCACTTCAGTCGTGTCCGACTCTGTGTGACCCCACAGACGGCAGCCCACCAGCCCCCGTCCCTGGGATTCTCCAGGCAAGAACACTGGAGTGGGTTGCCATTTCCTTCTCCAGTGCATGAAAGTGAAATTTGAAAGTGAAGTCACTCAGTCATGTCTGATTCACTTTATAAGACTGTGAAAATATAAGAGTGAGAAACAGTACCTTGGTTTAGAAGAATTTTCCCGCAACCAGAATTTGATTTTTTGACTGAGACCTAAAAATGAATCTTGCTACTTTGCTGTTCTAAAGGCAAAGCTGTATATGTGAAATTGGGGAATACAACAGAAGAGTCATAACCTAGTAAAAGCACATACTAGCTTTAACATTAAGTAAGAATAACTGTGAGTTGTAATTTCAGTCTTAATAGTTAGAATTTCATTTATTCAACTTGCTACAGGAGCAGGTAATTAGGTTAATTCTGGTTAATGTCAAGATGACAGCTGTTAATATCTTTTTTTTTAAAGAGGTATATCCCCAATTCTTGATAGTATAGTTTAGCCATGCGTGACCCAAGCTGACTTAGGAAATGAGCTCATGGTTATATTTTGTCTCCTTACTACCTTCCTAGCAAATAAAACAATGTTTGATGAAAGGCAATTAGATGGTAAAATTTAAGTGTTTCTAAGCTGTTGCAAAGATTAGATTGAGGAAGGGACGTGCTAGTGACTGCTTATGGGTGTCGTCAATCGGAATGTCAGACTCTTGAAAGAGCAGTAAGCTTGCCTTGCGACTAAGAGATGGCAGGTGGAAAGCCCTCTAAACATTGCTCATCTGTAACTACCACACTCTTCTCTGGTTTAAAACTTGGTCTCTGGGAATTGAAGGTGACACAGTGATTCCATTCTCTGTTCACTGTCTGTACCATGTTCCTACCACCGTTGCTGTGTTTTGTGAAAATGGCAAAGGAGTATTCTTTTTAGCAATAATCTTTAGCTGTAATGTTCTAATCATGACCTTCAACTGATTGACTTTCATTATGTTCTATTTTAAAATTTATACATCTGAATGATTGCACTTCTTTAAAGAAATAAATGTTATCATATTTGACATCCACATTTTTAATTAATATGTAAGTATTTATTGTATTATTGTATCAAACCAAACTTTGGCACCTTACTCAGCCAACTTTGCCCCAAAAGGAGCAAATAAAATGTGTCTTACCTTACTGGTTCCCATACTGTTTCCATTCATAATGTACCACTGGGAAGAACAACAGAGTAGATTAAGAAAATTTCCCAAGGGTCCCATCTGGTATGTGAACAAAACTAGGACTTGTATATGGACATACTCCACATATGTGTAGTCTTCAGAGAGTTTTAATTGAACATGGTGCATTTTCAGGGTAAATGTAACTTCTGCTCTGAAAAGTACATTTTTCTTTTTCTTTTTCTCTCATGTAAAATTCATTCTGACACAGGAATACAGTTAAAAGGAAAGGTGACGAGCACCAAGATGCTTAACAGCTTATTTGAGAAAATTCTGTTCTCCAGGAGGTTTCCTAATGGTGCAGCTGCTTGACTTATAAAAGCAATGGCTCTGCAGTTTAATATTTAGAAGGATTAGAATTCCTTAATTGGAGAAAGCAAAATGATGACAACCTAGCGATGACAAAAATACAACCTTGGTGTTGCTACCTTAAAGAGTAAGACGTTGGCAACTCATGATTAGTTCTGAAGAGTTAGGAATTGGGAAGCTCAGAAACCCCTTTCCTTTTGCTCTAGTAGGGGAGCATGCCCCTCAGCACATTTACCCTGGAAAGAGGCTTTCGGAAATAATTTCGGGGGGCAGTAGCAAATTACCCAGTAAAGATTTATATTTACTTGCTTGAAACAGTGACTTTGGAGAGTAGTTTTATTTCATCGTCCCTAACTAAAAATGTTGTCAGCTTAAGATTTAAGACAGTGTGAAGAAATTAAAACCTGCTGAGTATAATGTAAGTGTGGTAGTACTTTTTCTCTATATGAAAAGCATTTTTAATGAATTTATGAGTTATTCTCTTTTTTTCCTCCCCTACAAAAATTCTAGTAATACTTTAATGGTACTCTCATGTTGATTATTAAGTTGCTGTTTTGGATGTTTTTTTGGATATTGCTGTGTTTAAAAATTAAATTTCGGTCCTCTTTGTATGTTTATCAAGCAGGATGTCCCCCAAACATAATCAAAATAGATTTTTAAAAGTTGGAAAGCAGCATCTACTTGTAGGTTATTGGAGTAGCCAGGAGTACTTGGCTATGGATAGGGAATTTATCTGTTAGTCACCACCTCCATTGATGGGAAATCATTATGAATTAGAAGAATGCTTATTTAACATTTTTGGCATTTTTATCTTTTCTTCAACGTAAAATATTTGTTCACAGATTTTGCACCATTTTTGAACAATTCACGTAAGTCAATGGGTGGTTACTCATGAGCTAACTGGAAGATGGGTTAAAAATATAAAGTACTAACTTTTTCTAAACATTGTTTTGCTACAATTTTAAGGTGAATCATAGTACATTAATTTTGGTTTATATGTACTAAGATACTTAATTTGAGATAGTACTTTCATTTGGATCACTCCAAAATATATTTGCAGAAAAAAATTTAATTAATCTGTTATTTTATCAAAGTGCTCAGTCGCTCAGTCATGTTTGACTCTTTGTGACCCCATGGACTATAGCCAGGCTTCTCTGTCCATGGAATTTTCCAGGCAAGAATACTGGAGCAGCTCACCATTCCCGGCTCCAGGGGATCTTCCCAACCCAGGGACTGAACCTGCATCTCCTACTCTAGCAGGTGGACTCTTCACCAGTGCTCCACCTGGGAAGTCCCTATTTTACCAAATTGCTTCCTTTTTTAAAACCCTAGCATTTTAAGCTGAGTATATACAATTCTTATTGTAGCAAAACTCTATCTTAATAAGCAGCTAGTCTTTTAGAATAAAGACTAACTTTAGGTGCTGGTTTCAAATGCTCTAATAGTATAAGGATTTCTGTCCAAAGAGATTTGACTTTCATGTGATAATGTACACAGCTTAATAGAATACTTCTTACTAGGAAGAGAAGATTATTCTGATACTTCTATAGCTTCCTATGATACATGTTTTTTGATAATGTAAAAATCTTTGAGTCATCTTAGTGTACAGTAAATTTCTTCTAGAATCAGTTGAACAGTAATGATTTGAATATGATGCCATATTTATTTGCCAAATGGTTGCACATAATTATTTTTTACTGCTTCTAGTAACTTACAAACTTAAAGATTTGAAACATTTTCGTACACTTTAGAAGAACAATTGAATGTGAAAGAAATAGTTGTTTAGAAGATTAGTTTTAAGCTTTCCACATCTGTATCTTTGTACTTTTCCAGATGACTGTTCATTTCCAGGCTTCCCAAATACAGTTTGCTTTCTCACATTAGTAAAAAAAAAAAGCCATCCAAGGCTTTCTGTTGGGTTTCTTAATTTTATCCAACAGGAGATTGTTATTTTGAAAGAAAAAAAGTAGGTTATACTAATGTGTGGCCATTGGTATCTAGTATGTTTTGATCAGTAGGACCTTGTTTTCTAATTCACTGTTTAAGATGGAAGGGAGGGTTTTTTCCTTTTAGTCCTTTTAATAGACTGTTTTAGTTTTGAGTTAGTGTATATCCTGAAGAGTAGCTAGTTTTTAAAACTCGAAGTGGAAACACTGAACTGTAAGTTGTTTTGAGGGACTAGAAATGAGAGGATAAATAAGCTCATCTCTGGTAACATGCTGAAGGTGGTACAGCTGTTTTAAATCACTAATAAAGCTGGGACTCTCTTCTCATAGGCATATACAACTTTGCTAACTGCTTTTTGCTTTCTGTTGTTTGCACAGAAATAAATTCCGCTGCTCTATAGCTTTTGCTGTTGGTGCAAGAGGTAGAATAAGAGTAATTTCATCCTTTCAGTACTTGGAAAGTCTTACAAAAGCCATGTGACTGTCCTTGACTTAGACATATAAGTTTTCATTGACATACTTGGTTTCAGTGAGATTCTTAACTGAGCTGCAGTAAATGATTGGTCTACCTTTAAGGTTGTGAGTATAGAGAATATCAAGCAGATTTACCATAATTATGCTCCTGAAGATGTAAAGTCATTGCCCCAGAGAACTGTGTGTTTTCAGGAAAAAAAAAAAAAAAACCAACCATAATGAAAATTGAGCAAGGGAAAAGAGGTTACTGTGAGCTCAATACTCAGTGTTAACAGAAAAGCAAGGATTTTTCTTTTCTATTGGCAAAAAGAACCAAATATTATACACGTTCCACTTACTACAATGGATTTCATTCCAAGAGAAGTCTAATTTCAGAGTAAGCAAATCTGAGTGAAAGTTCATGCTCACTGTTGCAGTTTTGTTGTCATGAAGTTTTTAAATGTTATTCATAAAATATCTGTGTTATCTTGGCCATTTTAAATCCCCAAATCAGTTGGCAAATGAGAAAACTTTTATGTCTTTCACTTCTTTGAGGAAATTGTGGTTGAATTGTCTAATGTTTAGAATCCCTTAGATTTGTAAGATTGCTATTTGTTTCATCATAAATCGCCCCATAAAAATCATTCTGCAGTGTTCGTATGAACTCCTTGGAGGAAAACTGTAAATCTAGTAAACAGAACTAGTTTGCTTTCCTGCGTGTGAGTTCATTGCATGAGTTCATTTTAGGTAGGGATGCAAGCATTTGTGGGAATTGCTGGGGGCTGCTGTTGTTATTGCTGCTGCCAGTGGTGCTGGTGGTGTGGTGCTGGTGGTTGGGGTGTGTGTGGGGGGAGAGAATATTCTAAAAAAAAAAAAAATCCTGCTTTGAATTGTATTCATTTGTAGAGAATTCATATTTACATTTTGTTTTAAATTCACTATTAGGACCCCCTGTCTCGGCTTAAAAAAAAAATTGGTAGTGCATTCTAGGATTAAAGACTGCTTACCTTATCCCTTGGGTGACTGTCCTTATTCCCTGTGACAGCTCAGCAGAACCCGGCAGCCCAGCTCCCTGCCAGGCAGCAGGAGATCGAGATGAACCGACAGCAGCGTTTCTTCCGCATCCCATTCATCCGCCCCGCAGACCAGTACAAAGACCCGCAGAATAAGAAGAAAGGCTGGTGGTATGCCCATTTTGATGGACCATGGATCGCCCGGCAGATGGAGCTTCATCCTGACAAGCCCCCCATTCTCCTCGTGGCTGGTGTGTACAATTCCCATGAACAAACATTTATAAAGCAGAAAAGTAGTGCATACCGTCTGAATGAAATGGGCTCAGGTAATTATGCAGTGAAGTTCAGGGCTGAGGAATGGAGTTTTGCAGTTAAATCACATCAGTTGAGGATAACTTATTTACAGCGTGGAATCAATCATTTGGATTGTGTCCTCGTGGAGCACACAGAAACTTGTCTGTGTCCTTTTCGTATCTAATTATATAGGTTGCCTTGTAGTGGTTTAAGGAAATGTGGCATTTCTCTTAACCCTGGTAACTTGTTGGACCACCTGCATCCTCACTATATTCTGAAATGGTGTGCTTGGGGGAGGACGCATTTCTTACTGGTGAATTTATGAAGCAAATTTCAACCTTCGAGGAAGGAAATAAAGTTTTAAAAGTTCTCAAATCTGTGGCAACTGGTGGACATTTCAGGAATAAAGTTCACAGTAAACAGATCTGAAAGGAGGTATGGTTAATTCTGATGTCTCTGTCCGTGCAGGGAAGGATGACATGGAGATGTGTGAGCTGAATCTTGAAGAGACAGGCCTGACTCGAAAGCGCGGTGCTGAGATTCTGCCAAGACAGTTCGAAGAAATCTGGGAGCGCTGTGGAGGCATCCAGTATCTCCAGAGTGCAATCGAGAGCAGGCAGGCCAGACCCACGTATGCCACGGCCATGCTGCAGAATCTGCTCAAGTAGAAGGGGTGCTGCCCTTGCAGCTGGGAGGCCTCGCCGTGGCGCTGGGTAGGGAGTGTGCCCCAGAGCTTGACCCCTTCCACGATCAAGTTAGGGTTACTCACACAAAGCGAACAGATTTTACTAATCATGGCTTTTTGTTAAATCAAGGTTAATTATGGTAGTGACTTTGGGACCGAAAAATTGTTTTCCTGTATCCAGCTGTAACTGTTAGACCTCTCGTCATTGTGATACTTGTTACACTTGGACAGACTCTGACATCTCTCTGTCTTTGCCAACAGACTACCTTAAATCTATTTTAATTGTTCTCTAGGAAAAGGTGTTTTTTTTTTTTTTAATGCAGAATTCTTGCTTTTTAAGGAGGCCACAGTACCATAAAACTGGAATAAAGAAAACTTAACTTCAGTTTTCTTACAAAAATCAAGGCACTTGGAATGATCAAGGCACTGGTGTTTTTTATCTGAAAGCTGTATCCTTCCTTTACTCACTGTTTCAGAAATTCATGGAAATTTCCATCAAAGGTGGAAATCCCCGGCGCCCCCCCCCCCCCCACTGTTTTGCAACGTCTTAGTTTGAGTAAAGCAATTTACCTGAAGTTCTAGAATTCTGGAGAGAGCCTTGATGTGTCTGATACAATCTTTGATAGAGAAGGTACATAGTATTCTGCACAGATTTGCTCTGCTTTTCTCTCACATTGTGTTGCTATAAGAATATGTTCTTATACTCCATGAACAGATAAAGGAAATTTGGATCATTTAAAGGCTTGAAAGTTTTGCGATAACTTTTGTTTCATTTAGAAAAAGAAATAGGTGTTAGGAGGCAGTTTGGCTTAACTGACTGAATTCGGATATTTCAGTTTCATCTCAGTTGCAGTTTTATATCAGAATCTTGTCCAAGTTGTTTCATGTGATTTTAATCTAGTGTTCTGCTGCAAAACACTCCTGTTTTTTTAAAAAATTCCTATTGTCTGTTTTGGCCTTTGAGATTCTGGTAATTGTAGAGCTCTTTTATAAGCTTTGTAATTCAAAAACCCCTCTACTTAGAAATTGCTTGTTTCATGTAACTGATAATTTTAAAAAATGTTTTTGTTTGTGTGCTGTTTAGTTTTGATCAAATGTCAGCAGTTTCAAGCCTAATATTTCTAACTTTCATATTAGGAATTTGGAAACAGAAATACATCAAGGAGTTATGTTGACATAGTCCTAAGGAGTCTTGTTTGTATTTTAGAATAAAATTAGAAAATAAAATTATTCTCTGTACCTTTTTTCCCTGATGTTCAAAGACTCTAAACCTTTGAAATGAATTTCCAGTGATTTTTCCTTCTCCTAGAGGGAGCCACCTCAGTTAGGAAAGTATTTCCCAGCTGACTAGATTAGAGCTTGTGAGCCAGACACTGTTTTCGGAATTGCTTCTCTCGTAATACGTCTTAGTGTAGAGATATTTATTTATTATGACACTGTGCAAATGATGGTCTGCTGTTAAAGAAATTAAATGGTCCTGTCTGTCCTGTTGAGAACGTCGATGTGATCATCCTTTGAAAGCTGTGTTACTGCATAGACTCACCCACCCCTGGGTCATGCGGTCCCTGTGATTTGGTGACAGAAGGTCTGATTACTGAAAATAAATGTCCTCTTCTTCCTCTTCTTATCACTTGGCTTTAACTGGTGTTTTTATTTGTACAGGATAGTGAATTAAAAGCTTTTTTTCTTAAAACTGGTAGCAAGTAGAGTCCTGGAAGAAAATTTAGTAACCAAATAGATTTTTAATGCCTGTGTCTTTAGTACTTTTTCCAGAAACAGTTTTGTGTGTGTCCAAGATCCATGCAGGCACTTCGTCACATAGGTTAAATTATGGAAATGAGAGAACTTACAGTTGTGAAGAATTTGTGGGAAATGTATCACAGTCCGTGCCCATCTCAAGCACGGACCGGAACCTAGTGCTCTGAGAGCAGTTTACTTCTGTTTTTACAGCTCAGATCCTGTCCGAATCAAGTTTCTTTATGATGCCACAGATCATTATCTAGGCATTGGAAAGCTTTAGTTGCTCAAAGGGTTTGTGAAATGGGCCTGACCTTTATGCTCTTTGAATCACTGAAGGGTACAGAAAAAAGTTTAGCTAAGAAATAATAATTAAGAGTATTTTTTAAAAAAGAAATATATCACAGCAAAGCATTGTTACAGATCTTTATAGTGTTTTACTTTAATAGCTGATAAAATTATCGTCAGTCTTAAGCCTGAAGTCATTTTATTGCTAATTGTGTTACACAGCTGTCCTGGAACACATCTATTTTAAGTAGTCTCCTGAGTGAGTTCTGACTCCAGGAGACCTGCCCTAGTTCAGATAGACTTCCAGTCACCTCCATATAACAGCTCCACCCACGCAGAAGCCCCTTTGCTGGAGAAGCCTAGGACCCTTCATCCTTTGAGGGAAATAGTGGAGGAAATAGTGGCGTTCTGAAAAATGTGGATGCAGCTTCTTGCAGTGTTCGCAGTCAAACCCAGAAATGCCAGATGAAAACTGGATGAATCAAATGTAAATGTAAATTTTAATCAGTCATTTTAATTGGGATATAAAATTAGAAGTTTAAACCAGCATACTCTACATTAAGAGCCAATTTTTCTTAATGCTTGTCTTGCTCAGTACCAGTTCCTTCCTTAGCATATGCTTTGTAAAGGTAGATGTCCATAAAATATTAAAACTGAGAAAACAGAAAGTTTCACATTCAACTATAGTGGAATTCCTAATTCATTAACACATTTAAGATACATATTGTGAGCTATGGGTAGGCTCCAAGAAAAAGTTTCTCTAATACTCGCATGGTAAGAGAGAAGTGAGTTTTCTTAGTTGTGAGTTTGAGTAGATGGCACCGTCTCAAAGGACAACATGAGGAAGAAGTAAAAGAGTGCACTTAGGAGCACAGGCCTGCACAAAAACGTTCTATTGTAACTTACTTTCTGCGTCCTATAGTGACTTTTTATACAGCTTTCCAGCAACATAGTGAACCCTTTTGTAGAGAGCAAAACAGAAGATCATGTCAGATCACAAAAGAAAATAGCATCTTACGTGGAACCCAAGTGGTATTTGTGAAAACTTAGAGAATAGAAACTCACAGGCTCAAAGAATAATGAGGGTTTTGTAGTGTTATTAATTGGATTTTTAAACAGCTGTTTTCATTCACAGGTTATTGCAGTGGTTCTCAGGGGATCCAAATAGGGAGATCTTTGGTTTCTTCACCTGAACCACCTTGAGAGTACCGGATCAGTAGAATAAATAGTATTGGATGAATCAGTCAGTGAATTATCACAGTGTTAGTGATAGACTTGACTGCTTTTACGTAAGAGGTTAACAGAGATCCAGACAGCTCGAGTAATTGAGTTCTAGACCGTGAAAGAGAGAGACATGCCTTCACTCCACTCGTGGAGCGTGCAACAAAGCAAGCAGACTTCTTCGAGTAACCCCTGGGGGTTTGCAGAGGGTTGCTCCCCTGTCACTCCCCATCTTCAGAAGGGGTGGCAGCTTTTGTCTGTGTTGCATAACCACCAGTAACAATTACTGAGTGTTTTCATTTCTCCTAGAAGATAAATTAACAAGGGAGGGGAGGGCAGAGGATACCGAAAGATTACAGTAAGGACAAGCAGGGGCAGGGGTCGGGGGCAGCTGTAACAGTAAGGAGACAGAGGAGTGGATGGGAGAGAACGAACAGGGGTGCATCCTGAAGAGCTGCGTGCCGGGCGGAAAGCACTGATGTGGTGTGGGGGGCCGAGCGCTCCTAGATCCCCCGCAAGTTGTAGCATGAACTGTATGCAGCACAAGAGCAGAGCGCATGGCCCTGTTGAGCCCGGACCGAGACAGGCCAGCTGTGTTCATTCTTAGCGTGTAGACGTGGTATGCGGGGGAAGGCCAGTGGACATTCTGTGCATAAGCCTTGTGGAAGGATGAAGTAGAGATCCTTCGAGAGGTCAAGCCTACCCATTCCTGGACCCGACCTGGAGGACAGTGAAGTTCAGGTCAAATCAGTGTAGTCTTCCTTCCCCATGACTAGCCTAATGTATGTCATCGTCTTCAACAGGAGATAACCAGGAAAAAGTCCACATCAAAAAGAAAATCTTCAATCCTAACTTTTACCTGTACCGGACTCTCACCTTCAGATCCAAGCAGGTGTATTACTTGGCTGTTTTCTTTTCATTTTGAAAATTCAATGAATTATATCTGTTACTTAACTTTTCCTTATTTCCTAAAGATGTGTATCTGACACTGTCCTAAAATACTGATGTCCTGGAAACACAAATAATAAATGCTTTCTATGTAGAACTTCCTCTTGCTTCTTGTGCTTTTAATACAGTTGCAAGGTGTTGCAAAGTTGTAAATGTTACATGTGTTGCCATGTTGCCTCCAGGCCAGTGGAGTAAACTGGAGAAGCTAGGATCTTGAAGTTGGTCCAGTCACTGGACACTCTGTGCCAGGAGGCGAAGAAACAGGCAAGGAACCTGGGTGATTGGAAGGTCCTTGAGCTCTGACCCCAAACTTCTGGGTTCTCCCTCCAGGGAAAAGCAGGATCATATGTGAGCCACTTTGCCTAGATTAAAGAGAAACCAAATCTTGGCTGCCTTTCCCCAGACCCTCATCAGTCTCTTTGTGAGGTGACACAGGATATAAAAACTGGGGACCCAAAGAAGAGTCCTTCTCCCTGAGAGACAGCTGGTCTCTGAAGGCTGACTTGTGTGAAGCCTACCGTGATCCAGAAGGGTCTTCTGACGGCAGGGAGGCGGGCCGGCTTACCTCAGCAGCTCCTCTCTGAGGGGTTGGAAAAGACCAAAAAGTGGGTGATCCAAAGGGTGGGGGACACTTGCTTCCACAGGAGCCCTTCCCCACAGAAGCTGGAGTCTGGCCCGCTTCTCTTTCCTTAGCCAAAGCGACATTCTCTCTAGTAGTTCCAGCACAACGGACATAGATGGGGAGGCCACGTTATGGGGAGGGAATGGAGTTAGATTTTCATTTCCTGTCTTGATGGAATTGTTCTTGTATGCTTCTGGTTGGCCTGTCATGCGTCTGACAAGCACATTTTCCTCTGGGGAGTTCCAAGGCCATGGAAATGGCCGGTACACGTCTTGCCACCATTCTTGGCTTTGCAGCACTTTATCGGGACACAAAAAGTCTCCGTCCCATATCATCACTCCTCACTTTGGGGAGGATTGGGATGAGAATTGGGGTGAAAGTTATTATGCCTTTGGAAGACAAAATATCACTGATTTTTTTTCCCAAGGGTTTGCATGCTTAAAATCATTGACCATAATCTATAAAGCAAATCCAGGAGATACCTAGTAAACACACATTATAAATCTATAGAGATATAGTACATATCACATTTTATTGAAATTAAAGTTTTGCATCCAGTATAATTGATAGCTGAACATTTGAGAGAGAGATGGAGGAATTCACTTTTCATTAAATGCACCTTACAAACTGGCTGAACTGGAGTACCTTGACGCCAGTCTACCTATGCACACGCCACAGTTGGTGTCAAGGATTACCCAGTGAAGTTCATCCATGCTGGGAGAGAGGAATTGGTTATGTCACAAAGTACAACCTCACTTTTTCCCCCCAATATAATATCTCCCTTTAAAATATGTCTATGCAGTTATAAGAAAAGTAAGATTTTTTCCATGGTATATATATCCCAGTTCTTCAAAGGAACAGCCTAGGAATTATTGGCAGCAAAATTATCTACTGTGTAAGCAGCAATTTCTTATACGACTAGTGTGCCTAAGGACCGAAGAGGTGTGTGAGTTACGGACACTGAAGTGTGGAGCATCTGTGTACTCACCGCAGTTCAAGTCCCATATGCATTCATTCTGAACCTCCTTCATCCTAACACGTGAAGAGCTCTATTCCCCGGTATATGGTCAATCCCACCCCCCTGCCCCCAAATAATAAGTTGCACTTGTAGATGGTCTGTGAGCAATATTTTAAGGGCGGCTGGACAAAAACCTGGTCTGCTATCACCTTGACTGAAACACTGAGAAATATTTAATATTTAATATTAAACACCAAAATATTTAATATGTTTCACTGATTGTGTTTTGGGTTTTGATAATAAGCTTCTTTTTCTTCAGAATTTATTGGTCTTCAAGTATATAAGTCTTCTCTATTTGAAATGTGATGTTTTTCTGGTTCTTAGTGTTGACTACATGCCTGGATTTTGATGACCAGTGGATATGCCTGCCTAGGTTTTCAGAATTTTGAGAGAGTGAATCCAGTTTTCCTTGAGAAAGCAAGTCATTTCTCTTGAGATAGATTAAATGATAATTTGTATACTTCCAGTTTTTAATTTCCTTCCCAATCTTGATAGTTAAATTCTTCATATCCTATAGTCAGTAATTCAAATTTCTTTTCATAGTTACCTGGAAAATAAATATTTTTAAGAGATTAAGAAATGCCATCCAAGGTCAAACCAGTGATTCATTCCAATATTACCTCTGCTGGTAGATGAGATAATATGCTTGTCATTTAGGATATATTTTTTGAAAGGTGGGAGATGTCCTCACCCCAAATATCTCTAACTTTACAACCTATTGAGAATGTATTCAATTTCTTCCTAAAGTTTCTCAGACTGAATCAGTATCTCGAAGCAGGAGTGGCAAGTAGCTTGTGAATCAGTCACCATGTGCCCTTCCAAGCATTATTTTTCCAGACTGCTGCTTCATTTGAAATGTGGTTTCTGATTCTCCCTGGTCCTTCTGGATTCAGTTGGTGTACACTTCATCCGGGAGATTTTATTACCAGGTCCTGTGTCCTGTTGTCATTTGATGGCCCAAGGCTGACCCTTTCCTGTCTTTTCAATGTTCTTTGTTTTAGGCAATAAAAATGGCACACACTATTCTTTGTGCACCCTTGGATGTGTGTGTGTGTGTGTGTGTGTGTGTGTGTGGTGTGATGGCCTCAGCATCCTTCTTGACCGTATATGAACTGTATGATGAGTTTCGGTTGCAAGCTTTGTCATGTTTGTTTCCATTTAGCACTGTGTATATATATATATATATATATATATATATATATATAAAGAGAGAGAGAGACTTCAGGTAGACTGGGCAGGACACTGGCTGATTAACACTCATTTTTACCATAAAGATTAGGTATAATTTTTGAAACTAGGTTATTTTAGGCTATCAATTGTCCAAGGTATTTTTTGAAAAGTTATTTTAAAAGCTCTTATGCTAACTTGGTTATTAGATAGGTTATTTCCCTTTGTAAAATAAAATTTTAGTAAAAAAAAAGATTGAATGGATGAGTATCTTGAAAGAGACATCTAGAACACTGGAAGAAACCTTTATCTGAGGATGAACTTTTAGGAATTTTTGATGCTGCTCGTTGTTCACAAATCTTGTTTCTCCTACATATTTTTGTTTTAGCTGATTATTTGAAATAAGACATTTCACAAGATTTTATGTGTGTGTGTATATATATATATAAAATTACTCAACTCCAGGTATATAAATAATGATTATGAAAAAGTCAACCTGTTGAAATGCATTTGATAAACTGCATGTGTATTTTTATAAGAAAAGGTTAGAAATATAATATGCTTTTTTTTCCCCTGAAATCTTACTGTTGTGTCTACATATTTCAGTTAGTGCCAGCCTTTTTGTACCAGGAATTGCCTTTTTCCCTCTTAAAACACAAAATTAAAAAGCCTGGCAAATAAAGGAAAAGTGTTTTTTCTTATCTCTATTTAAAATATGAGTCAGGCCCGGAAATATTTTTAATTTCCTTCAGAATTCTAATTCAACAATTAAAACCAACATAAAAATACAGTCTTACCTTGTTATCTTGCTGACGTTGGAACTTTTTAACACCAGGTTCATACACTCGATTTTTAGATTGGTCTAGTGATCTACAAAAGAAAGCAAAAACAAGATATCCTGCTTCCTGGACTTACCAATATTAAGAGCAGCTACAGTTTTCTCATAGAATGTTTTAAAATGATTATGACGTGAAAATAGCATATTTTTTTGCAGGTGTCTTCCATTGGAGTTGGAGGAAACATGCTTCCTGCATTCCCCCACCCCCACTGAGTTTTGCCTTCCAGTTGGCTTACTATTCCATCGGCAGTGGTCTCAGAAGGATTGCACAAAGCTCTTGGGAAAGAGTGATGTTTATCTTGCAAGAAGTGGGGTTATTTTTGAACTCAAATTCTGACTTGTATTTGCTGAGAAACAACCCTGTAATAACATTTTGTCCATGCAATTTAAAAACGTAATGCATTTAAAATTTCTATGTGTATAGTTCCGGACTCTCATACATACACGCCATATAATCTCTGATAACACTGTCCACACATTTTGCACCTTGCTTTTTTTTCCTCTTTAAATTACAAAATGAGTGTGGTATTTGTGAGATGTTTTCTGACGTATATTTCCTTGTCAGTGAACTCTTTCCCTTCTGTCAGTATTCTCTCCAGTATAATTTCAGGGAAAGGGGGAAGGCGGGAGACCCTGTCCTTGCCCTTGTGTTTGATTGGAAGAAGGCGGAAAACTGAGATGGGTGGTTTGAAGCGGATGAGTATCAAGTTCCTGGTTCCTCCTGACTCCAGCTAAGGTAGCCTTTTTGGTTCGTATTTGCCCTAGCTGGGCAAATTGGAGGCTCTGAGAACACCAAGGATCAGGCAGATACTGGCGTCAGGACTAGGAGGTCACCGCTGAGGGGACCATGGCAATAGAAACTTCTCCAAGGATCTTGTAAGACAAGGAGCGCCGCCTCGCTCTGCCATACATCCAGATACCACCTGGGAGGAGAGGGGAGTCGGGAGGACCTGTGAGCTGGGCTGTATATCCCAAGGGAGCTGAGTCGCCTTAAATGATTATTTAAACTATTAATCAAATGCAGTTTTATAAACTAGATTGGAGTATATTAAACTCTAAGCTCTCCCTCTCATGTTTCCCTCCACACCTCCATTATCCAGTTGAGAAAGGGTTCAAAAGGGAGTTAGGAATAGCTTATAAAGGGGAAAAAAAAAAATGGACCTTCCCCCGCCCCACCCTATTTGAGGTATAGCATGTGAGTAAACTTATGATCTTGCTGTAGTTGAAACATTACTTCCATATTATTAAAACCTCCTCATAAATGTCACTTTTTGCCATCATGTGCTTAATCTGGCCCCTATATTTGGAAATGGTTTTCATTGTTATAATGTCATAGAGAACGTGTTAGGCCCTACTGAAGGACAAAGTGGAAAAGTTTAATTCGGAAGAGGGAAAACCATGTATAGTTCACTCTGTTAGATGTAGATTTGCATGTTCAGTGCATTTATAATGGTAATTGTGATTAATAAAAGTCAAGCTCATCAGGCCAAAAAAAGAGACCTTGGAAAATGGAAATTTTGTTTATTCTGGGGAGCAGTTTGCCATGTTGCTAGCACAACTGATTCTATGTATAAAAATTGAAACTCGAAGAAAATGAAAAATGTGTGGTCTATGTTCCTAAATATTGAACGCAGGAAAGGAACTGGAAGAAAAAGGTGAAAATACAGCGAATGACAATGACTCGGCGCTAGAATGAAGCCCTGAACCAGGTGCAAATGTGCTGTGTGTCAGGGGCCTCATCTTCCCAGCAGGGCCCTTGCCCTCAGTACACCCTCCTCATCTCTCTTCACTTTCAGGTGGAATAACAAAAATGCAACCAAGTGTGCGGTTCTTTAGAGCATGCTGCTTTCAAAGCTGTAACACTCAGTGTCCTCAGCTGATTTCCCTCTGAGATTAGTTGTAAGTTCCAGGTAGGGAATCAATTTTCCTTACAGGGCTGCCCTTTGTTGACAATCGTCACACAGCACGGAGCAGCTGACACCCAGGAGCATCTAAGGTATTGCTTACCAAAACGAATTTATTCTTCTGGTCCTCATTTTAAGATGAGACATTGAGGCTTAAAGTGGGGAAATGTAGCTTAAGGTCGCAACTAGTTTGGGTAGAGCTTAAACTTGGAACTTGGGACTAACTTTAAAGCCTCCAATCTCTTTTTCTTCCAGCTTAACTGAGATATAATGGACATCAGCTCTGTATAAGTTTAAGGTGTAGAGATGTTTTGACTTACATACATCATGAAATGATGACCATGATAATTTTAATGAACATACATCATCTTGGGTAGAAGACAAAATTAAAGAAATAGTAAAAAACTATATTTTTCCTTGTGATGAGAACTCAGTATTCTCTTAACTTTTCATTTATAATGTCACAGCAGTGCTAATTATACATTACAGTCATAGTACTTATCTATTTCATAACTGGAAGTTTGTAACTTTTGACCACCTTTATCAAATTCCCCCTAGCCCAGATCCTGCCTCTGGTAACCACAAATCTCATCTTTCTGTGAGTTTGTTTGTTTTTGAAGTATAACTGACCTGCAATACTATGTTATTTCCTGTTATACAACACCGTGATTCAAGATTTCTGTACATTTCAAAATGATCAACACGGTGTGTCTAGCTGCAGCGTGTCACCCTATACATTTATTACAGTTATTGGCGATATTCCTCACACTCCACATTTCATACCCATGACGTTTATTTTGCAACAGGAAGTTTGTACCTTACCTGTGTGCTTGAGTCCAGGCTTCCCACAGCCCACCTGTTAGTCCCAGCCATCTTCCAACCAGCCAGGTGGCTTGTCTCCCCCATGTAGGACCCCAGGACTGGGGCGTCAAATCTGGAGCTCTCACTGTGGACCACCCAAGGAGGGTGTCTGCTGGTGTAATCTCCCCTTTCCACTGAGCTCCCCTCCAGGAGCACAGGTCTGGACCTGATCGCTTTTCTTAATTTCCTACCTGATGCCATGTGGATCTTTCTCACAGCCTTGGTTGTACAGGCATCTTTCTGCCAGTTTCCAGTTATTTTTCAGGGAGAACTGTTCCATGTGTGGATATATTTTTGATGTGTTCATGGGGGGATTTGTTCATGGCTCATGTCCTCCTATCCCACCATTTTATATAAAGTAATTATTGATAGTGAAAGTGTGAGTGAAGTCACTCAGTCGTGTCCGACTCCTTGTGACCCCATGGACTATAGCCTACCAGGCTCCTCCCTCCATGGGATTCTCCAGGCAAGAGTACTGGAGTGGGTTACCATTTCCTTCTCCAGGGATTGGGGGTTTGTTTTTGTAGTTCTTTGTTTTCCTTTTACTCTCTTCCTTTCTGATTTATTATCTTTAGTGTTATGTTTGAATTTATTTTCTCCTTTTTTGTGTATCTATCATAGATTTTTGGTTTGTGCATACCATGAGATATCATTTAGATAATATATAATAAATAAATATGATTTATATAAAGTAATCATACATATAATTATTTTAAGTTGCTGGTCTCTTAAATTCATTTGCACTTTAACAGCCCAGCGTTTTTACTCCCCTAGATCATGTTTACCATTTTTGTTTTACGTGTTTTACACACTTTTGTATATTTCTAAACTAGTTACTGTGAATATAGACGATTTTACTGCTTTTGTCTTTAACCTCCCTATTAGCTTTATATGTGGTTGATTTATTAACTTTACTATATATGAATATTTGCTTGTAACACAAAGTTTTTTTCTTTCATAATTTTCATATTTCTAGTTGTGGAAATTTGTGCTTGGTAACATCCTTTTAACATTTCTTGTAAAACTAGTTTGGTGGTGCTGAATTCTTTTGGCTTTTTCTTGTCTGTAAAATTTTGATCTCTCCATAAAATCTGAACGAAAGCCTTGCTGGGTAGGGTACTCTGGGTTGTATGTTTTTCCCTTTTATCACTTTAAATATGTCATGCCCCTCCATTCTGGCCTGCAGCGCTTCTGGTGAAAAGTCAGCTGACAGCCTTACCTTCTTGTCGCTTTTCCCTTGGTGCTTTTAATGCTCTTTTTCTCTTCAATTTTTGCCATTTTAATTGCAACGTGTCTTAGTGTGGTCCTCTGTGGACTGTTCCTGTTTGTGACTCTGTGCTTCCTGGACCTGGGTGTCTGTTTCCTTTCCCAGGTTGAGGAAGTTTTCAGCTCTCATGTATTCAAATATGTCCTCTTCCTCTTCATCTCTCCTCTCCTTCTGGGACCCTTATAGGCTTGATGTTGTCTCGGAGGTCTCTAAATCTGTCATCATTTTTTTTTTGGCTCAGCTTCAGGGATTTCTGCATCTCTGTCTTCCAGTTCACTCTGTATCATCTAATCTACTATTCTTTCTAGTGTATTTTTTTTTAATTTCAGTTATTGTATTCTTCATCTCTGGTGCTTGTTTATATTTCTCACTTTGTTAAAAGCTTTTAACTTCTCACTTTATTCATCCACTCTTCTTCCAAATCCTTTGAACGTCTTTGCAATCATTACCTTGAACTCCTTATTGGGTAAATTGTTTGTCTCCGCTTCACTTAGTTCTCTCAGGGTCTTATCTTGTACCTTCGGACCATCTTCTGCTTAATTTGCTGCTTTCATTTCTGTGTATTTGATTTGTTGGTTACATTTCCTAACCTTGAAGAAGTGGCCTTTTGTAGGAGATGTCCTGTGCATCCACGTGGTGCACTCCCCGCTGGTCGCCGGAGCTGCATGCTCTAGACACGCCCTCTGCGTGAGCAGCATCGGTTCTTCTGTTGTGCCCGGCTGACTGCTGTGGATGGTCTGGTAGATGTGCCTGGTCCTGGTCTATTTGGTTGCCAAACCCTGACCTGTGTGGAGGCTACTGGTCACTTGTGGGTGGGACCAGGTCATTAGGTGGCTGACTACATGGCCCTGACGGGTGACAAGCTTAGCACTAGGTCACTGGTGGGTGGAACCTGGCTCTAGGGTGGGTTGTTACAGAGCCAGTGGTCCAGGATCCAGTGTTAGCCTGCTGGTAGGCAGAGCCAGTTCCTAAGGTGGCTGGCCTGGGGGTCTAGGATGTTCTAAAAGAGGTGTTGGCCCACCCACGAGTAGGGCAGCTGACTGAGGGCTCCAAGGTGTCTCAGACCTGGAGGCAGCTTGCTGATAGAGGGCCTGTGGCCCAGGGGGATCTTCGGGCTGGTGCCTACCCACTGGGGGGTGAATCCAGGTTCCAGGGTCTCTGACTAAGGGCTCTGGGGATCCTGGAGTTGTTAGTCCACTGGTGGGTGAGGCTTTGCCCCGGGCTCTCAGAACGGCTAGGGGCTCAGGAGCTCCCAGGCAGCCAGTCTGCGGCTTGGTGTGGCTGTGCCCCCACCCATCTACACTTCATGTGTCATCTGATCCTCAAATAAGTAAATTGCCAGAGCCACACAAATGATGCATCTTGTGAGGGACGGAAATAACTGATGAGACAAAGAGCAGGTGGTGGGGGTCCAGGAGAGATGCTCAGAGCACCACTGGGCTCTGATTTTTCTTCAGTGAGAATCTGTCTGAAGCAGCTCATGGGGGCAGTGGGGTTTATCTTCATGCTGAGGATATAATGCTGCTGCTGCTGTTGCTGCTAAGTTGCTTCAGTTGTGTCTGACTCTGTGTGACCCCATAGATGGCAGCCCACCAGGCTCCTCTTTCCCTGGGATTCTCCAGGCAAGACTACAGGAGTGGGTTGCCATTTCCTTCTCCAGTGCATGCATGCAGGCTAAGTCTCTTCAGTTGTGTCCGACTCTGTGCAACTCCATGGAGAGCAGCCCACCAGATTCCTCTGTCCATGGAATCCTCTAGGCAAGAATACTGGAGTGGGTTGCCATTTCCTTCTCCAGAGGATATAATACTCAGGGCTTAATACTTCACATTTGAAAAGGGATCTTTAATCAAGGAGTTGGAAAGAGTAGAATTGAGGGGATGTGGCAGATTTCTCTTCTCCACCCCCCGAAGAAATTGAGTTTCTCTTCATTCTTCTGGTGTCCCTTCCTCCAACTCTCCTTCTCTCTCCCTCCCTTCCTATCTGTTGGGCTTCCCCGGTGGCTTAGACAGTAAAGAATCTGTCTGCAATACGGGAGACCTGGGTTTGATCCCTGGGTGGGGAAGATCCCCTGGAGAAGGAAACGGCCATCCTCTGCAGTGTTCTTGCCTGGAGAATCCCATGGACAGAGGAGCCTGGCAGGCTACAGTCCATGGGGCCCTTCTCCCTCCCTCCCTTCCTAGCTATTACCCAGCATCTAACACGGCAACGAGCACATGGGTACTCAAACATGTTGCTGAATTGAACTGGCGTAAGGGGCACCTTCTTCCTGTGTGACTGCATTTTGGGGTCCCTGTCAGCCCCCAGAGGCAGGCACAGGTGGAGGCAGCAGAGGCAGCAAAGCTTCCTGAGAGCTTGCCAGATCGCCGTATGCGCTGCTCTGCTGACCTGATTCATAACCACCCAGAAAGCAGTCTTTCTTCCTCTAGAAGGAGGGTGACTAAAATGACAAATCGTATAGCCATCTGAAACAGGAAATAAGGTTGACTAAAGTAGAAATCATAGTCATTGTTGGTAAAGGGCACGGGCAACCCCTTTCTCTTCCACATCTTATCGGGGCCTTGCTCGTTACTCTCTCTTCCTTTCCCTCCCTTTCCTTTTATGTTACGCGGGTGAAACAGGAACATATTCACATAACTAAAAACTGTGGACCGCAAATCTGCTCCTCTCCATTGTAAAGTGGAGTGATAGTTAAGCGAACCTATTAGTCCACATATTTGTGATGATTTTAAAAGCACATTGTATTTACTTCCTGACCCCTTGCCCAGTCCCCATCTCTCCGAGAGAGAGAAGCTTCATCTAAATTATTTCATCTGATTCATGCTTGTCATTCGTCTGTCTCCGGTGTTCCTTTGGAAAAGGTGTATGGATTCATTACATATTCCAATGTATTGTCCATAGATTACAAGATAAAGTCAAGCTGATACTTTTTAAGCTGACCTGTCGCTATACTGAGAAATGTCTCTCAATAGTAGGCTTCCCTCCTGGCTCAGATGGTAAAGCGTCTGCCTGCCATGCAGGAGACGTGTGTTCGATCCCTGGGTTGGGAAGATCCCCTGGAGAAGGAAATGGCAACTCACTCCAGTATTCTTGCCTGGAGAATTCCATAGACAAAGGAGCCTGGCAGCCTACAGTCCATGGGGTTGCAAAGAGTTGGACATGACTGAGCGACTATCACTAGAATGAATTGTATAACATTGTATGAATTGTGACTGACAAAATGGCAATGCCATATGGTCGAACCTAAAATACTTATAAGTACATATTCCTGTTATTAATACATTACATAAGTGGCATTTATTATCCTGAAATTTACTTTTCTCATTTAATGAAATGTCTTGCTCGTTTTCTACAGCAGTTCTAGTAGACTGTCTTAGTGCTTTTAATTGCCGTGTTTCACAATGAATATAACTCCACACTATGGATTTAACTGATCCCCTACCGATAGGCTGCACAATTGTTTCATGGCTCAAAGCAATGATTCTGTGAACATTGCAAAGTGCAACTATTTTTGTAAGGATAATTGTCTAGAGTGTCTTAGTCAAATTTAAAATATTGACAACTTTCTCTTGCAATAAGGTCTTCCCATTTTTTCTACTGGTAACGCCTGATAGAACTAGTTTTTCCCCGATATTATCTGCACTGGATGCTATTAACCTTTTTTTGCTAAACTCATGAGTAATGAATGATATCTCCATATTGTTTTTAGATTTCCCTACTTGTAGTGAGATTGATTATTTTTTCCTATCTTTCATGGGTCATTTGGATACCTTCTATGAACTGTGTCTCTGTATTTTTTGCTCATTTTATTATTAGTATGTTTACCTTTTACTGATGTGTAGGAGCTCTTATTAGTAGGGATATTCAGCCTTTATCTATAAGTTGTAAATATTTTTCTCCCACCTCATTGATTATCTGTTAATTTTATTTTTGGTGTCCTTGCCCCTGTGGAAATCCTCTTCTTAATGTCTTCCAATTGTCTTCTTGGATTGATGTTTTATTCAGGAAAATTTTTTTCAAAGCCCAATTTGTAGAAATGTAGAAAAAAATCTCATATTTTCACACTTCCAGTTTTAGGTTTGAATCTTTGATGTTGATTTGTGTGTGGCAATAAACTAATTTTAATTTATTTTTCTAAATGGAGGGCCAGTTTTATACTAACTATTGCGAAGAGTTGACTCATCGGAAAAGACTCTGATGCTGGGAAGGATTGGGGGCAGGAGGAGAAGGGGACGACCGAGGATGAGATGGCTGGATGGCATCACTGACTCGATGGACGTGAGTCTGAGCAAACTCTGGGAGTTGGTGATGGACAGGGAGGCTTGGCGTGCTGCGATTCATGGGGTCACAAAGAGTCGGACATGATTGAGCGACTGAACTGAACTGATTGCTGTTAACTCTATACTTACCTGACTGATTTGAAATGCTTGTTAAAATAAATTTCCTGATATATAAGGTTTTGTTTGGGGCTTATATATGTTTTACTGATCTACTGTATAGGTCTGTATCTATCTTAATGCTGTAAATCTTATTATTTTATGTATTTCTAGTTTATAGAGTGGCCTCCCCACCACTGTACTTCAAGATTTTCTCTTGTACATTTTTATTTCCAGAACATCAAATTCCATAACGAATCCTGTCAGGGTTTTAATTGGGATTAACTCAGGGAAAATTGACAGCATCATTATAATCCCCCCGTATTTGAACAGATACTCTGTGTTTTGTGTTCTTTGTAAAGATGTTTAATAAATGCCATTTCATATACCCCCCTGCAGCAAGCCAGCAGGGGGGGTTTATTAGTCTCATTATCCAGTGAAAAAATTGAGGTTTAGAGAAGTTAAGAAATGTGTCTTGCTACTTGCTTAGTAAATTGCTGAGCCAATTGCTTCTTAACCCCTACTGGATAATGGTCTTTAAGATACTTTAAAGTAACAGGGTATGATTCATCAAGAAAAGGGCTAAATTTCTCTCGTTTCCTGTTGATTGTGTAAGCAGCTAGCCATGAGCCCCCCAGTGAGAAATTGGGGTAAGTGTCCATTAGATATCATTAGAAACTGACATAGGCTCATTTTTCTTCCCTTATTGGTCTTAATGAAACACTGTGGAAAGGCTGAGGACAAGTGGTTCTCTAAGTGTGGTCCTTGGCCCAGCAGCAGCAGCCATGCCTGGGCCCTACCCAGACTCAGTGAATCAGAAACAGCCTCGCATGACCCGGCCACGTGTGTTTCCACAAGTACTTCTCTGACAGATTCTCGCTGAAGTTTAAAAATCATAGGTTTAAGGGGCCATGTGAAGACATTCTAATGATCGGTGTCTCAGAAGTCTAAGGAATGAATTCTCGGGTCTCAGCGCCGGGATGCTGGCCTCACCTGCATGGTGTTCCCTTCCCCGGGATGTCTTCACAGTCTTCTATGGGAGCACAGGGGCCTGGGTCCCCCGATCGACAGCGACACTCAGCTTCCTCGGTCCACTCATTCCTCACACACTGAGCGAATTCGCCGCAGGCCAGGAATTTGCAGGGATCTGCTTGATCCGCTGTAGAAAACAGGGAATATTTTACTGATGCATGGATGTCTGAGCAGTGGGACCAGCAGAAGTCAAGACAGAAGATGGAATAGGTTTGCCATTGCCCCACTGTGACGTGAGGTGTACAGGAGTGAGAACAGAGTGGAGCAGAGAGAACCAAGCCATTTCTGTATCTTTAAGGAATGAGGTTACAGACACAGGTGATGACATATTTCGCTCCGCATTTAATTTTGCACAAACTGGTGTGCATCAGAGTCAGCTAGAGGCCTTGCTGAATGTCAGACTCCTGAGCCCCACCATCACAGTTTCTGATGCAGGAGGTGTAGAGACCAAGAATCTGTATCTCTAAGGCACTAACAAACAGAAGAGGGAGGCTTCCCTGGCAGTCCACTGGCTAAGCCTTCTTTCTAATTAAGGCGGTACGGGTTCAATCCCTGGTCAGAGAACTAAGATCCCCACATGCCTCATGGCCAAATCAAGCAACCAAACAAACAAAAAACCCCAAAGGACCCACAAAAAACAAAGGCAATAATGTAACAAAGTCAATAAGGACTTTAAAAACGGTCCACATTAAAAAAAAATCTTAAGAAAAAACCAAGAACATTTTAAAAATTCTCTGATGTAGATGATGTTAATGTATCTGATCTGGGGAGCACATTTTGACAACCACCTCATTAGAGAATTAATTTTTTTTTTCCCCTGGGCATATATCTGGAAAAGACAGAAACTCTAAATTCAAAAAAATACACCCACCCCAGTGTTCATAGCAGCCAAGACATGGAAGCAACCTAAATGCCCATCAGCAGAGGAATGGATAAAGAAGATGCATATATATATATATACACACACACACAACAGCAACATGGAGGGACCCACTTACTAAGTGCAGTAATCAGAGAGAGACAAATATCATAGAGTATTGCTTATATGTGGAATCTTAAAAAAAGAAATGATACGAGTGAATTTATTTACAAAACAGAAATAGATTCACAGCCACAACAAACTGTGGTTACCAAAAGGGACGGGAGTGGGGAAGAATGAATTGGGAATTTGAAAGTAACAGATACACACTAGTACATATAAAATAGGTTAACAACAAGATATTGTATGGCACACGGAACTATATGCAATACATTGTGATAATCTATTATAGAAAAACTCTGAAAAGAAAAAATACATGTATATTGTATGTATGTATAACTGAACCATTTTGCTATACACACGAAACACTAGAAATCGATTATATTTCAATAAAATTCTTTCTCTTTGTTAGAATTATTTTTTAAGGCAAACATTTTCTGCAGCAATTAGTTGGTAAACACATATTTAAGATCAGGGTTACCTTTTAAAGTAGTAGTCAGTAGTTTCAAGAACTTCCTGGTTTGAAAATCTCTTTCAGTCTCTTGCTGATCCCTAGAGGTTCTTTTCTTTGAAAATTCAAATAGACCTCAGGTCTTTCTTTGTTTTGTTTTTAGTCATCAATTGTTCTTTTTCACTCTATTCTTTTTTTTAATATAAATTTATTTATTTTAATTGGAGGTTAATTACTTTACAACATTGTATTGGTTTTGCCATACATCAACATGCATCCGCCACAGGTATACACGTGCTCCCCATCCTGAACCCCCCTGCCCTCCTCCCTCCCCATACCATCCCTCTGGGTCATCTCAGTGCACCAGCCCGTGGCATCCAGTATCATGCTCCACCCACCAGAACACCACCACTCTATTCTTAATTCTGTAGGATTGTCTCAAAATCTTGATCAAGTGGATTACAAATCAACAGACAATTATAAATCTCAGACTATTTAGCTCTGGGAGAATCGTGGCCCCTTCCAGCCCCTTCCTTGTCTTTTTGGAGTTGAGCACACCTTGGTCTCCAGGGGGGAAGCAAAAGGTCAGTACCATCACATGCTGAGGGCAGAACCACAACAGGCCACGGGGCCCCAGACCACTGTTTTTCTGCCTAGAAGGGTTTCCCATTGAATCGCATCAGCTACTTACCCTTCAGATTATTTCAATAAGCACCTATCATGTGCTAGGAACTAGTGAAGTGAAAGGGAAACTTGCTCAGTCACGTCAGACTGCGACCCCATGGAGTGTAGTCTGCCAGGCTCCTCTGTCCGCGGAATTCTCCAGGCCAGAATACTGGAGTGGGCAGCCCATGGATCTTCCCAACCCAGGGAGGGAATCCAGGTCTCCCGCATTGCAGGTGGATTTTTTTTTAACATCTGAGCCACCAAGGAACCCAAGAATACTGGAGTGGGTAGCCTATACCTTTTCTGGTGGATCTTCCCAACCCAGGAATTGAAGCCGGGTCTCCTGCCTTGTAGGCGGATTCTTTACCAGCTGAGCTACCAGGGAAGCCAGATAGGGACTAGGGGACAGGCAATCCGGTATGAAGCCACTCTTTCAAGAAGCTGAGGGGGGACAGTAAGACGCACACACAGATGCTCCTCTACAAGAAGCTAAGTGTCTCGTCCAGTATAAGAACTCTAACCACGAGGATACATTAGAGATAAGGGGCCAGGGAGATTGCTGAAGCCTGTGTTTAAAGTGGATTGCATTTGGATGTGCAAAGACTAGGAGAGGAATTGTGACCGGACCCAGCATAAGCAGAGGCACGGAGGTGGGAGAGAAACAGGCATGTGAAGGGGGTGCAGGGCAAGCCCAGCAAGCGGGGAGCAGAGACTCGTGGACGGGAAGGAAGGGAATTGAGCCTGGAGAGGTAAGTTCTGGCCAAGCTCTGGTAGGGCTTGAATGCCGTGCTAAGGACTTTGGACTTGACAGGAGATGAGGGCCATGGAGGATCTGAGGGCAGGGGAGGGCTGTAATCAGACTTGTGCTTTAGAAAACATGTACATAGATCTCAGAAGTTTCAGAGTTAGGATCGTTTCAGTGATCGTCTGAGCTAGTATTTCCCAAGCGGGAACATTTGCAGAGCTCGATTTCGGCCGGACTTCATGTTTTCTGGGCTTCCCAGGTGGTGCTAGTGGTAAAGAGCCCACCCATGCGGGTAGACGTAAGAGATGTGGGTTGGATCCCTGATTTGGGAAGATGCCGTGGAGGAGGGCATGGCAACCCACTCTAGTATTCTTGCCTGGAGAACCCCATGGACAAGAGGAGCCTGGCGGGCTACAGCCCACGGGGTTGCACAGAGTCAGACACTACTGAAGCACTTAGTACACACACATACTAAAAGTAGGCTTGGTGCCTAATTTTTTTAAAAAAATGCTAGATGAAATAAACATAACGGGTTTCTCTCTTTCCCCAGGACTTTGACCCCAGCTATAATCCCCTCTCTTTTTCCTTGTAAGCCTCTCCGAGTCACTGATAAGCTAAAGTCTACTGCGCATCTTCAAGTGAAGGCTGCAGTCAGCTGCTTTGCCAAGTTTACTGGCCACACAGAAGCCCTGCCTGTGGGTGTGGGCAGCTTGTGGGATGAGATTCCACTGACCCTCATGTTCACTTCTGATCCAGTGCCTCCTTGTGCTGGAAAAAGAGAGCGGGGGAGGTCAATGAGACCAGTCCAAAGAGTGGGCAAGAGCAGTTCCTTGAAAACATATTTTCGGATCTCCCAGCAAGGTAGACCTTAGGTATTTACGTAAAGTTGTATTTTTCTGCAATTTGAGGTTTCCTGTGGACAAAGAGGCCTGAGTAATGTGAAGTTTCCCTGCCTGACAGTTCCTAAAGTCGGCCACGTAAAGGACTCTGTGTCACTGTTTAGAAAATAACTCACATTTACCCTGACAACCCAGGTGATTCACGTCCGGGGTCTGGCGTAATAAATAGCAGCTGTCAGCAGCTTGACACCCGGGCCTGCAGCCCTGAAAGCGGAGGCCGCGAGGGGATAGCGGAGTCTCCACCGCCCTCTCTCTGCTGCAGAGAAACAGCTTTAACTTGGGAAGGAGGCTGAACGCACAGGCCTGCCCCTCTGAAACGGAATAGGAAATGTGGGGTAGCCACATGAGTTTCTATTTTAAAAAATGTTTCTGTGTCACCAACATTCCCTTCGGGCCAGCCAAGCGCGGTCTATGCACCAGTAAACCTGAGCCAGACACAGCAAGGCAGAAGCTGAGGGATGAACTCAGCCGCACTGGGGCCTGAGCTGGGCACATCTGAAGAGCAAATGCGCTGAGTTTGCAGAGTGCTCGCTTTCCCTCCTTTCGGGGGGACTGGCCTACAGAGCAGTGGCTTCCAGGTGGCTCTGGTGGTAAAGAACCCGCCTGTCAGTCCAAGGGATGCAAGAGACATGGGTTCGATCCCTGGGTCGGGAAGATGCCCTGGAGAAGGCCATGGCAGCCCACTCCAGTATTCTTGCCTGGAGAATCCCATGGACAGAGAACCTGGCAGGCTACAGTCCACAGGGTCGAACATGACTGAAGTGACTTGGCATGCACGCGTGCAGAACAGCAGGCTTGCGTTTTAAAGGTCTTGAAAAGCATTGCCAAGCGCTGACTGAGGAAGGTTGTCTCTCAACTCTACATTATGTGATCAAAACGCAGTTAATGACAGTCCCTGCTGCCTGCAGGGGACACTTGGAAGCACTTTACAGTTAAAGCTAAAAAGATTATGATCCAGGTCATCAAGCAGTTTATAAATTCATAGGTCCCTGATGGTCCAAGACTGTCTTTTTCAGACCCTCTGTTACCGATCCCAAAGGTACTCTGCTCATCTGCTCAGGCTTGAACACAGACTCTCCCTTCCTGCCAGCCGCTGAGGGTCTCAGGCCCACGTGTCACTAACTGGATCATTGCACTCACACGCCTCCCCCTAGAACATCCTGTCACGGGTCTGTGTATTGATCCCTTTCTGCCCTGTACTTCATCATTCTTTACCATTTTATCATCCCCTTGCCTTGTGCTGCCCTAACACTCAAATGCTGGACAGGAGGTGAGGCATCTCCTTTGATAGGGTTCCGTCCTAGGGCAGGATTTCAGCTCAGTGTGGCTGAAACCTAGGCTTCTTGGGGCGGCTCCCGGCTGAGGGCCTGTTAGGCCTTTACTGTGGACTTTTTTTTTTTTTTTTGCGATGAAACCTAGTGATCGCTAGGTGGCGCTCAATAACAAAAGAAGTAGAAATAGACTCGGAATGAAATTAAATCCTTAATATGAGTCCGAACTGATTTCTGTCTCCTTAAAAACTGCGGAGAAGAACTAAGGAGACTCTTGATGAAAGTGAAAGGGAAGGGTGAAAAAGCTGGCGTAAAGCTCAACATTCAGAAAACTAAGATCATGGCATCCGGTCCCATCACTTCATGGCAAATAGATGGGGAAACACTGGGAACAGTGACAAACTTTATTTTCCTGGGCTCCAAAATCACTGAAGATGGCGACTGAAGCCATGAAATTAAAAGACGCTGGCTCCTTCGAAGAAAAGCTATGACCAACCTAGATAGCATATTCAAAAGCAGAGATATTACTTTGTCAACAAAGGTCCGTCTACTCAAAGCTATGGTTTTTCCAGTGGTCATGTATGGATGTGAGCGTTGGACTACAAAGAAAGCTGAGCAACAAAGAATTTGTGCTTTTGAACTGTGGTGTTGGAGAAGACTCTTGAGAGTCCCTTGGACTGCAAGGAGATCCAACCAGTCCATCCTAAAGGAAATCAGTCTTAGGTGTTCATTGGAAGGACTGATGCTGAAGCTGAAACTCCAATCCTTTGGCCGCATGATATGAACCGACTCCTTGGAAAAGACCCTGATGCTGGGAAAGATTGAAGGAGGGAGGAGATCTGGACGACAGAGGATGAGATGGCTGGATGGCATCACTGACTCAATGGACATGAGTTTGAGTAAGCTCCGGGAGTTGGTGATGGACAGGGAGGCCTGGCGTGCGGCAGTCCATGGGGTCGCAGAGTCGGACATGACTGAGAGACTGAACTGAGCTGAAAAACTGCGGCGCTGAGCGCGCCGGGAGGCGCAGGGAGGCGAGGTCTGTCGGGAGTCGCGCGGTGGGAGGAGCAGCTCCAGAGGACCGGTCATAGAGCCATTAGGACTCTGACCACCACGGCAGCTCTGGCCTGGCTGGCTGGAGGGTATATTGCAAACTCCTGGCTCATCCTTTCCCATTTCAGAAAGGCAGAGCCGGGGCTCTGGAGTTCCCAGGAGGCTGAGACCAAGTCTGAAAGGAGTGGAAAGCAGGGGCCGCATCTTTCCCCAGCCATGGAGGCTTTGCAGTCCCGGTTTTGTTGGTGGGGAGGAGGGGGTGTCATTCCTTTGCCTGGGGCATCAGAGAATGACAGACTCACACATCCCAATCCATATAATCTGCAGGGGCACTGGATACACAGTTTTGACCGCCATACTTTTAGGAACTTAAGAACATGTTTTAAATTCTTTGAAATCAGAAAAAAAAATGTAATACAATGCAGCCTGGATTATATTTGTCGCTGTACCACTGCAGATAGGATATATAATTTTTAAGATTAATTAATATTAATGTTTGAAATTAATATGCATGAAGCAAAGGGTCTAGAGCCCAGGGAATCCTTAGGCAGCCTGACCTTCTGACTGCTCGTTCTTAAGGCATGAGTATCGATTCAGTGCTTGGTGCTGAGTGCTTAGTCATTTGAATAACTGTGGCGCCCTTCTGGGGTTTCATGAGATATAATGCAGATGCCTCACCTTCCACACATGTGCATCTGGCTTATTTTCCTAAATTCTGAGGACTTTTACGGGCTTGGCTTCACTTGCTGTGGAGTTAACCTGCTCATCCTTGCTGTCAACGCCCAAGCACCCAGGGCAAGAACTGGCTGCTAGCAATTGTCTGTGGCCTTGGAATGTGGGTTAGCATCTTTGAGACCCACTTCTTCCCTCTATAAAAAGAGGTGTTTAAAGAAGGTGATCACTAATATTCCTCCAGATCAAATATAATAAATCTCCCATTTGAGGTGTCCTACTGGAACAAAGCTAGCTGGAGATGTAGCCAGGCTCCAGAATTACTGTGCAGGTCAGTGACTAAAAGAACTTAAAAAAAAAACAAAACTACATTTAAGTTCATATTTATCATTTTACTATTATTTTATTATTGGCAAGAAATGTTTTGCTTATGACTTATTGCTGAAGGGTAGGATTAGGAATAATTATTTGATGATACATAGGACCATGCTCATGGCTGTGGGAGCATACACTCCAAGTTTGTGGAATCGAGTCAGTTATCCATGGGACTTTTTTCTGGCTTGAAGGGGCATGTGATAAGAAGCTTGGGTTTCAGTTCAATTTTCTACCATTCTCAAGAACAACCACCGCAGCCTGTTTATAGTAGGCTTTCAGGAACACTTCCAAGGCAAACACACGTAGCTTATCCTGGACAAAAGGCTGAAGAATGATCTCCGCTCTCAGTCATTTTTTATATTTGCCAAACCGAGGGATTCTGGGTGCACTGATCTTAGGGCCTGAGTGTCCCAGGACAGATGGGGACCCCGACAGCAGCGTGGGAGGTGGCCCTGCAGCTGGGCAGAAGCCCAGGCTCGCCTGGAGGGTTTGCGTTGAGGGTTAGATGAAGGACCCTGGGAGCTTCTTAAGGAAGCTCCATGGGTGGTTGGGGGTGGGCTGAGGGCACAGGTTGAAACTCCGGAGCGGGCAAAAGCTGTCTGGCGGTCCAGCTGGCACTGTGGTTCCCTGGTGGAAGCAGGCGTTAGCAGAAAATCCCCTACGATGGCAGCACGGGAAACACAGGGCAGCAGGAGACACAGCCAGAGATGGAGGAGGCTGGGGAGAGCCTCCTGGAGGAGAGCCCTGAGGCTGCCCCAGCTGGGAGTGCACTCCTAGCAGGGGCAGCAGAACATGAGAAGGGAAGCTTAGGACTTCTGTTTCTGAGAATAATTTTTTTTTTATCCTAGAATATGGTAAAATATTGTAGGAAATTTCACTTGGTGAAATAGTTCATTTAGGTTTCATTAGCCTGAAGTGTGTTGTCACCTTTTCTAAGTGGATTAAACACTTGGTTGCTTAAACCAAGTGATTAAACCCACTTGCTGTTGTTTAGCCGCTAAGGCATAAGCCGACTCTTTGCAACCCCATGGACTGTAGCCCGCCAGGCTCCTCCGTCCATGGGATTTCCTAGGCAAGAGTGCTGGAATGGGTTGCCACTGCCTCCTCCAGTAGGAGGAGGGTTAATAAGATTCCTTTTCACAAAAAGGCAGCAGGCAGAGTCGAGGGAAGCACATAAAACTGCCTTTGAATTCAGCGCCAGCCCTTGGTGACTGTTTAACAGTAAAACGTAAGTTACTTACACTTTTAGGAAACACAGTTTCTTCAACTATGGAACGGGGGGGAATAACTTTGTGTAGTTATTTATTAAGATAAAAAATTTGTGTTAATTAACAGCAATTACCATTTTTATTGTCATTGTGATGAGTGACAACTACCACCTTCGCAGAGCTGGTGACTAAATGTGAGTCTTACAAATTATGCACTTTCCAGAGAAAATGAGCATTGACCCACATTCTGGCTGGAAGCGTCTTGGATGCCAGACTGTAATTAATTTCAATGTTTACCACTTACGAGCCTTGAGGTCTGCCTGTTTCTGAGGAAGATTTTTAGGAATTCAAGAAGAGAAGAAGTTGGAATAAGTTATATGGAGTTTTGCATTTTTGAAATCTTCAACCTGCACAGCTAACTGGCATAAAAGCCCTACATGCTTCTGAAGAATTTTCACAGCAGCTTAAATGAAAGACGACCCTAGTGGCCGGGGATGCCAGCAGAATACTGAGCAAGCTGTGATTTATTCAGCTTCTCAGTTGATGAATCAGATGGTTCTAACATTGGTTTAGACTTTTTATATCACAGATTCATTTATTCAGGGAGTTTCAAAAGGTGAAAGGCAAACCGCATGCTGTACCAACAGCGCGCGGCTTCTCCTACCTGTCTGCGCCTCTGAGATGCTCTCTGCCCTAACCGCTGCTGACCCTTCTTTAGAGGACGCAGCCCCACATCCTGGTGCTGATCTGAATGTGGAATGAGACTCACCTGGAAATCTCCGGAGGATTTTCAAATTCTCTCTTCCTTCTCTTTAGTCCCCAAGTAGTAAAGGAAGAATATTCCCCCCTCCCAGCACCGCTACCCCAATCCACTTTCCACCCTGACATTAGGCCAAAAGAAGAGAAAAAGACCTGATTGGGTTTTGTTTCAAATTTTGCAAATGCACCTAAATAATTGGTCTGTCTGGGCACTGCCTATAAATATATTACAATTGGGGCAAAGAAAAGAAATGCTACATCCTCTGACTGTTAAGCCATCTGGGACTGTTAAGCTCAACTCATCTTTACCCAGGCTTCTTTCCTTGACCTCTCTTTCCTTACTGTGAAACCGAGAAGGACCCTGTGGGGCTCCTGGCCACAGAAACTTTTCTGAGTCCCCCATTTCTTGTATGGAACAGACTCCAGCCTCCATGACCTTCCCTGAGTTCCCAAGGGCAGATTCGAACAGTTGCTAATCACGGAAGGGAAGGGATACAGTCTTGGGAGGAGCAGCCAAGAATCAATAGCGTAGCCTTCAGGCAGGGTCCTGGTTCCGCTCAAGGGATATACAGAACACTATCTTTTGAGGTCTTTATAGAACTCAATGGATGTGAGTTTGAGCAAGCTTTGGGAGTTGGTGATGGACAGGGAAGCCTGGCGTGCTGCAGTCCATGGGGTTGCAAAGTCGGTCATGACTGGGTGACCGAACAACAAGAATAGAACTAAAACCCCAAATAAATAGAAGATATTAGCTTCTTCATTTCAGGGAAGGCCACCTGAGACCAGCTCTTCAAGAGACCTCCTGAGACCAGATTAAAGGAGTGCGTGCCCTGCACACAGCCTAGGCTTATCAGCAACCGCATACTTGAACCACTGCTATAAAACTCCTTACCAAATCCCACCAGGTTGGTACACACAGTCTTGAGGGGCATGAATCCACTGTGTCCCCCTTTGCCTGGCAAAGCAATAAAGCAATCCTTTTCCGCTTCACACGAAACTCTTGTCTCTCAGATTTGATTTGGCACCAGTGCACAGAGGCCAGAGTTTTGGCATCAAGAGTAAGACTTTAGAAAACTTGTAACGTCTTCCTCTATCTGTTTGAGATGGAATTCTCTTTAAAGCTTCCTGCCAGAATTTGGACTCCTTACTTTCTGCAGGACCTGGGAGCCATCCCTTTGACCTGTAATCATCAAGGAAGATAGCACCCCTTACCTTCCAGTATCTGTGGAAGGGTTAGAGCCTTGCTCCAGTTTGTAAGATGGGAGGTGGACAGGGCGTGTTGACTTCCTCGTTTTCCATATCGTTGCAATCTCACAGAAATGTGGCCTCTGCTCCTGCTCCTCCACTAGACTGCTTTTGCAGAGGATTCTAACGACCTATGAACTGTCAGCTTAAAGGAACTTCATTTACTGTTCACTCACCCAAATGCATCCTTTCAGTGTTGTCCCCACCCAGGCCTCCAGACGCCTACTTCATAGGTTAGAGGTCAATTCACCTAATATCCATTTCCATAAAATTGGCTTCCCCCAAAATGTCTTTTGACATATTTTTATATCTTTTAGGCATTTTATTAATTTTGCCCTTCATCTTTTAAAAATGAGCTACTTTATGTGTCCTTTGTAACTATTTATAGATTTTTAACAAGTATTTTCTAAAATTTCAGCATTTTATGAATGATAAGCTCTATGTGTTTTTACTTTATAATCTTGGGAATGCTTTAAGCATTTAGTGAAGACTTTCACAATTTTTTTTTTAAAGTTTAAAAATCCATATATCATGAGGGGAGCTGGGGGGAGAAAGAACAGAAAAATGGGCCCCAGAGAAGATGAAATAGACTGAACAGGGGCTGTTAACAACCTGACTTTAACTGAGCTGCTGTAAGCAGATAGGATGGGGTTCCCGGGAGATAGAACCAGGCATGGCTTTACTGACATAAGAGAAGCCACTTTGGCCTAAGCTATTTTGTGATCTAAGCCTGGCTACAGTGTTTGCCCCTGAACAGTTTTCAGTAATTAATCTTAAGGGAACAAAAGAATGCAGAAACAAACAGCAGGAGAAATAACAAAGATAACGTTATCAGTTTTAAAGTTACAAACCTATAGCAAAGATAACAGATCAGTTGTAAGGACTCCCAGTTCCGTTTCAGTGGGAAAGATTAGCCTGAAGGTTCAGCCTCCAGGTCACCCGGAACCTGAGGGACGATGATGTTGACCTTTGCTGACCCTGCTGACTTCCATCAACTAAAGTTCTGACTCCGTTAACCTTTGTCCTAATTTTGTCCTTAATTCTCCTCTTCTCAAGCCCCTCATGAATATGCATGTACCTTTGGCTTAAAACTTCCCCCGTTTTGCGGTTGGGGAGACACTGCTTTGGGAAGGATCCGTGGGGTTCTCCTTACTGCTGCAAGTAATGCATCCTTACTTCTGTTCTTTGGCTGCTGCTGCTGCTGCTCAGTCGCCTCAGGCGTGTCCGACTCTGTGCGACCCCATAGACGGCAGCCCACCAGGCTCCCCGTCCCTGGGATTCTCCAGGCCAACAATACTGGAGTGGGTTGCCATTTCCTTTTCCAATTCATGAAAGTGAAAAGTGAAAGTGAAGTCGCTCAGTTGTGCCCGACTCTTTGCGACCCCATAGACTGCAGCCCACCAGGCTCCTCTGTCCTTGAGATTTTCCAGGCAAGAGTACTGGAGTGGGGTGCCATTGCCTTGTCCGCTTGGTTGTGTTATTTAGCTAGACACCCACCAAGAGGGAAACCTTGTGTCTGGGGTAACACTGCCTCATTCTTGCCTTCCCTTCCTTCTATGCTGAGCATCTTTACTTTGTATCCAAAGCTCCTTTCACAGTGGGAGAGGTACCCTGCCACTCCTAGGAATCTCTTTATTTTCCTCTTGCCCTTTCTAGACTAGCCCCACCCTGAAACTGAGCTGGACACTGTGGGGTTCCTGGACATGGGAGCCTCTCTGTGTTCCCTGTTTCTTTTTTATTGAAACAGAGTCTAGTCTCCATGACTTTGCCTGAGCTCCAAAGGGCAGACTCAGTCAGTTCAGTTCAGTCGATCCGTCATGTCTGACTCTGCAACCCCATGGACTGCAGCATGCCAGGCTTCCCTGTCCATCACCAACTTCCGGACCTTAGTCAAACTCATGTCCATTAAGTCGGTGATGCCATCCAACCATCTCACCCTCTGTCGTCCCCTTCTCCTGCCTTCAATCTTTCCCAGCATTAGGGTCTTTTCTAAGGAGTCAGTTCTTCCAATCAAGTGGCCAAAAGATTGGAGTTTCAGCTTCAACATCAGTTCTTCCAATGAATATTCAGGAATGATTTCCTTTAGGATGGACTGGTTGGATCTCCTTGCAGTCCAAGGGACTCTCAAGCATCTTCTCCAACACCACAGTTCATAAGCATCAATTCTTTGACACTCAGCTTTCTTTATGGTCCAACTCTGACATCCATACCTGACTACTGGAAAAATCATAGCTTTGACTAGATGGACCTTTGTTGGCAAAGTAATGTCTCTGCTTTTTAATATGCTGTCTAGGCTGATCATAACTTTCCTTCCAAGGAGTAAGCATGTTTTAATTTCATGGCTACAATCACCATCTGCAGTGATTTTGGAGCCCAGAAAAAATAGTCAGCCACTGTTTCCACTGTTTCCCCATCTATTTGCCATGCAGTAATGGGACTGGATGCCATGATATTAGTTTTTTGAATGTTGAATTTTTGATTAGCAGTGTCCTGATCTGTGATCTCCCTTACTACGTGCTGGGGAATGGGCACTGCTGAGAATCAGCCAAGCCTTAGACACCGGAAGAGACCATACCGGCTACAGAGCCAGAGGCTGTGTAAATTAGAATCTGAATCCTTGTTGTCTAGGAAGCTGAAGTAATTATCTTCACTAGGGGTCCAGGGAGCTGAGAGGCAGCACAATCAGGTGGTTGCACTGGTTTACTCTACGAGGAAGACATTTTAATCAGCTTGCCTGTCAGTCGCCATGACAGCTTACACTCAAATACACCACCACAAGCAGAAAGTCTGGATTAGCAAGTCACGCTGAAAAACTGGGAGCAAAATACCTGTCATCTTCTAGATTAAAAAAAAAGGAAGAAAACTATTGAAAACCATGTGCATATTTTCCCCTAATAAGGGAAAGCCCATTTCTTCTATAATCAAAATACTAATTTTGTGCGTATTTCTCCAAACTAAAATTGTATAGGAAAACTAACACTATAAACACTTTACTGTACGATGAGTACACGGGTGTTCTTTTTAAGAACAACATTTTACATTTCAAGTTCAAGAAGTTTTATACAATGAATAAATTCATAGAAGTATGGAATTAATGAACTCTGCGGAAGCATTTTTCATACTGTTCATAGGGTTCTCAAGGCAAGAATACTGAAGTGGTTTGCCATTCCCTTCTCCAGTGGACCACATTCTGTCAGACCTCTCCACCATGACCTGTCTGTCCTGTGGTGCTGGAGAAGACTCTTGAGAGTCCCTTGGACTGCAAGGAGATCCAACCAGTCCATCCTAAAGGAGATCAGTCCTGAATATTCATTGGAAGGACCGATGCTAAAGCTGAAACTACAATTCTTTGGCCACGTGATTGGAAGGACTGACTCATTTGAAAAGACCCTGATGCTGGAAAAGATTGAAGGAGGGAGGAGATCTGGACGACAGAGGATGAGATGGTTGGATGGCATCATCGACTCAACAGACATGAGTTTGAACAGACTCTGGGAGATGGTGAAGGACAGGGAGTCCTGGCCTGCTGCAGCTCATGGGGTCACAAAGAGTCAGACAAGACTGAGTGAATGAACCATAAAATAAAGCATATTGGAAAGTGCTCATTAGAAAGTCTTTGAAGGAAAAAGGAATAGCTTTGACCCCAGCATTGTTGTAAGGTGACCATCCTTGGCCACTGGGCATGTTCCTTTGGGCAGGCACTTTCACATATTTACAGTTCATAACTGTGGTAAATGAACGGTGATTGTTTTGGATTACACGTGTGTAGAAGATGGTCATGGTTTAATCAGTCTCAGCCAGTTGCTGGTCACTTGGGTGACTCTTCACTTTGCTTTCTGTGAAATGACTAAACCAGCGAGGTAGGAGGAAGCCCCGCCTTCTCCCACCTTGTCCAGCTCCCTGTCGAATGGAAGGAGCATTTCTGGGGGTAGATGGCACAGTGGCTTCTCAGTATAAATAGGATCCCTTCTGAATACCGGATTTATCCACTTTGATTTATGTAGTTCATAAAGTTCTTTGTTATTTATTTTAAACTTTTATAAAATACTTTTTGGCTTTCTAAATCTGCTGTTTTCCAGCTCGCTGGTTTAGGGAGTACTTATGTCCTGGCTGGCTCACAATAGTCATTCTTGGCAGACCTTGTCCATCTATCCATCCGTCCATTCATTCGATTATTCTATGAGTCTCCAATGTATCAAAAATTCAGAGCTTCTGAATTTTCCAAAGAGTAAGGTAACGTCCCAGGCTGCCCAATGCTCTCTAGCTCCCCCTACTGTTCTACCATTAAAGTAATCAGTGTAAATTTGGCTTCAGGAAGGACCAGGTGGCACTAGCAGTAAAGAACCTGCCTGCCAGTGAGAAGACATAAGAGATGCGGGTTCGGTGCCTGGGTCAGGAAGATCCCCTGGAGGAGGGCATGGCAACCTACTCCAGTATTCTTGCCTGGAGAATTCCATGCAACCATAGGGCTGCAGAAGAATCAGACATGACTAAAGTGACTTGGCAAGCGTGCAGGGACTGAAGTCCATGTTAGCACTGTCTTGTTTCTCTTGCTCTTGGCTTCTTAGAGGAAAGGCTGCACAGCGGAACTGGTCATGAGAAACTGGTGAAATAATTTCAGTTGACCCTCCACGCAAATTCCTTGTCATGGTGCTTGTCATTGTTCCCACTGGTACCCTGTTCATATCACAAAGTATGAGCCCATTTACTAATGACAAGGCTATCACATTAAGCACTAACATTTGTTAGTCAAATACAGTGTGTCAAATGTGACACTAAGTATTGTAAATATAATTTTGATTGGTCCTCACAACTGTCACTGTCTCCATTGTTCCTGTTGTGGAGATGGAGTGTTGCTGTTAGTGAAACCAAGCAGGACACTGTGGAGCTCCGGGGTATGGAAGCATTTCTGTGTCCCCTGTTTCTCGTTTGTAAGGAACAGACTCCAGCCAGCATGACCTTCCCTGAGTTTCAAAGGGCAGGTTTAAATAGTCCTAATCAGGGGAGGCAGAGGGTGCAGAGACACGGGAGGAGCAGTCAGGAAGCAACAGTGCAGCCTCGGGGCAGGGGCCTGGTTCCGCCTCAAGGGATACACAGAGCAGTGGTTTTGAGCTCTTTTAGAAACGAAAACCCCAAACAAATGGAAGATGTCAGCATTCTTCCTTCCAGAGAAGATCAGAGTATGATAACCTCAATAAGCTCATCGAGAGAGCACCTGAGGACAGATGAAAGACACCCAGAAGCTTATCAGGGGACCTCTTGAAGCCAGAATAAAGGAATGTTGGCCTGGTAGAACCCAGTCCTTACCAGCAACCCTGCCCTTGGATGATTGCTATAAAACTCCTCACCAGATCCCTCCCCCAACTCTGGGTTGGGACACAGTTTTGAGAGGCGTGTGACTGCTGGCCCCCTTTACAGTAACATTATTCTTTCCTGCTTCACATTCGGCACACCTGCACAAAGACTGCGTTTCCAGCGTCTTCAGCATACAGATTCGGGACCGTGGTCTCACAAAGGCATGGCTTCTGCAGTGCTTCCTCCCAGCGTCACCAGGGTCTCTTGTGCATCACTGGCGAATGCATCACCAGCCTCCTGCCCTGTGTCTAGGAGGCGCCCGGTTCCCCTGCCTCAGCTGGGCTCCTCGCTTGATCTGTTGTTGGAAGGGTCTCTCTGTTGTCTGTCAGCTCCGCAGGGAAGAAAGGGAGAGGGCTGGGCCCTTGCCTCTCTTATGCTAACTTCTCCCTATATATGTTTCTGTTTTCAATTGACTGGAAAAAATTGGTCTTCTGATTTCAACTGGCAGGGACCCCCTGGAAGTTTTCAGGGGAAGAGGAGGTATCTTACTAGCGTTTAGGAGGTCTTTGATTTCCTAGGGGGTCCAGAGGGTTTGCTTAGCTGCTTGTGTTCAAAGGTAAGTGCTTCGGGGCTCAGAACCTTCAGGGCTTTCTGTCTTTTTAATAATCCTATTTATTAAGGTAGGAGCCAATTTTCTTAAAGTTGCTCAAAGTTCTGCTGGGTCAAAGATAAGTATCTCCCAACAGAGGCTTTTTGTTTGCATTTTGCCCAAGGCCTATCTCTCTGCTTTCAGTCTGGGGAAATCCGGGGAGGATGTTAGAGATCCACTTCACTAATTCATGGCCAATTAGGGAGCTTTGTTTTGAACCTGACTCGAAGGTCGGTCGCTTTGCCAGTAGATTTGGAGCCTTGCCCGCTTGCACTCCGGGGAATTAAAAAAATTTCCTTCAGTTGGTTAGAAAACAGAATTTTGAAGCTAATGGTGGAAACAGGTCCCACTTTGGGCATAGCTTCTTACACTGATACAATACACTATGCTTTATTATCAGAACAAATGTTTGCTTTCTATTATGTAGCTTCAGGCTAAGTCCCTGTATCTTTAATTTTTTTTTTTTTTCACATCTAACTCTACTTTGTTGTAACCTGCACACCTGGAAGCTGATCTAGGGTATACATATAGAAAGGGACAGGATTCTCCTATTGGGTGATGGTGAAGTGGGCTTTTTCGAAGTTGGAGTTTTGGTCTAATTAGTTTTCTTTGCTTGGGACATTGTCTCAGTTTCATCCTGAATTATGCTATGAAGAGGTGATGACCGTAGTTAAACAGGACTGGAAAGTTTCTTAGGTGGTTGCTGTTGACTGATAAAGTGCTTTTGACTTCTGGAAGGATGTAAATTAGCTTAGGTGTGGCTTACATTAAAAAAAGAAAAATCTCTTAGGCATAGCAAAAGTTTTGTTCTGTGAGGAAACTAAAGTGCCCAGATTGTGAAGCAAGAGGTATGCTTGCTCTTTGTTTTTTAATGAAGGAAAACCTTAACTTGCATGTCTTAGGGCCCTACCTTTCTATTATATTGATTCATAGCTTCCGAAAGATTATTTTGCTAAATACCATTATAAGTTGATTTTTTGTGGCCTCAAACTTGAGCTCCATGCTTAAACAAACAGCAAAACCAAAAACACTCCCACGATTTTCTGGGTTGGATTCTTTTACCTGCTTCAACGTCGAGAGAGTAGCTATCTATTTCCAGATCAAGTTGTTGGGCTGCTGTGGAACGAAAATCCTCCAAGACACCTCGCACCGCCTTGGTGAGGTTATATGGCACTGATTTAGCAAACCTCACTTTGCTATTCACAATCACGCTCCCATTTCTGAAGTTAAGTATCTCAAGTTGCTTAAAACCCGTAAGATTGGATCGCAGATATGGGACCAGCTGCAAAAACAAAAGACAGTTTACTCTTATGGTGTTGCAAGTGCTCAGCTGCTGCTAATTCCATTTATACTCACATTTCATTATCTGAGGCATAAATTTCAGTTCCTTTTTTATATTTGTGTTTGGATTTAATGTGAGACCAGAACACCACTACTTTGTGGTCTGTTTGCAGTGATTATGTCCCATATTTCCACTTTTCTGTGTATTAAGATGGATGGGCAGTGATTTTCTTCATGATGAATTGTGAGAACAGAGGATTGAAAAAGAAATCCTGGTCAACACTGTCAGCCAAGCAGGGATGCCAGGTTCAGTTATTAAAAAAAAATCCAAGTAAATAAAAACATGTTCCAAATGGAACAGTAGCAGATTGACCTATGCCCAGTAAATGGAGCATCTGTTTGGAAGCGACCAATATGAAATGACCTATTGAAATAAACAACAGCATAAACATGGGCTCATTGGTCTGTTCAGGGTGTTTCATGGCACCACCAACTCCCTGCAGTGGAAACTGAAGAACTCGGTCCTCAGGAGACTAGGTGTCAGTCCTCAGATTGCTGCTAACCAGACGTGTGACTTCATCAGTCCACATAACCTACTAAGTTGTACCTCAGTGCTCTTATTTGAATTGTGAGGGAGAAGAAAAATGGCTCCCTAAGGACCTTTTTCAGGCTAGAATTTAAGTATCTTAAAATGATGCTTCAGGGAGTTGTGCTTCACATTCCCACACCTGCCTCCTGAGACCCACAACCAGCCTTTTTTTTTTTTTTTTGCCACACCCCATGACACGTGAGAACTTAGTTTGCTGACTAGGGATCTGAACACTGGAAGTACAGAGCCTTAACCACTGAACGGCCAGGGAATTCCCCACAGCCATCCTGGAGATCACTTTTCAGGAATGTCTGAAACTCAGTGATGTCTGCTTTGTTCCTGGCTCTGAAAATGGGACCTCTCCTTCATGAACTGACACCCACAGACCCAGAGAGTACACAGATACAAACTCTAATCTCCCAGGCTTGGCCCAGACCTGCTTGTCCTTTGTCTCCAACTCCACCCAACCAGACTCTGACTCAAACCCACATGTTGGTACCACCTCCAGTTAACCGCCCCCTCAAGGTTACTATGAAAATAAAATGAAATTTTATACAGAGTGTGGAATTACTCCTATTTTCTCCCATGTACTTTGGCTAGACTCATTCTTTGTGTCTTAACATTGCTTTGGCCTCTAATGGGAATTCCTTGTTCTCACTTCATGTGCAGACACTAGCTGCTCCCTTTCCCCAAATCCATTCTTCTCTTCTTCATGAGGCTGCCTTGCTAGAGCCCACATTTCCCACCCTCCTTTGCAGCAAGGTGTGGCCACATGACCAATTCCCACCAATTGGATATGAGTTAAAGAGGTGTGGGCAACTTTGGCATCACTTGCTTAGGATATTGCTTGCCCTGGGGTTCCTCACTTTCCCCTTCTCACAAGTAGAAACAGAGATGTATCAGTTACCAATGATTCTACATGCAGCACAGCAAAGGAAACACCAACATGAAGAACAGACTTTCAGACTCAGTGGGAGAAGGACAATGTAGGATGATTTGGGAGAATCGCATCGAAACATGTACATTGCCGTATGTAAAAACAGATGACCAGTGCCAGTTCAATGCATGAAGCCAGGCACCCAAAGCTGGTGCTCTGGAAAAGCCTGGCGGGGTGGTGTGGGGAGGGGTGTGGGAGGAGGGCTCAGGATGGGGGGATACATGCGTACCTATGGCTGATTCATGTTGATATATGGGAGAAACCATCACAATATAGTAAAATAAATATCCCCCCATTAAAATAAATAAATAAATAAGAGAGATGTACCAGTGACCCAGCTTTGGATGTGAGAGTAAGGAAACACCCTTGGGTTGGCAGAGTTATAAATGGAGGGAATATGAGTCCGTGGATGACTCTGTAGAGCAGAGTTGCCCCACCCACCAAGTGAAAGAAAATAAACTCATATTCTATTTAAGTTGCTATATTCTTGGTCTCTTCATTATGGAAGCCTAGAGGTATCCTAGTTAATACACCTGGACTTGGTACCCTGGGCCTCTGTTCCTTGAGATTGTCCCAACATCAGCTTACCTCACTTGGGGGAAGTGGGTACAGCACAAAGTCTTATTTAAAGTTCACTTGAAGAATCGGTTTTAATGTGGTTTTAATTTGCATAGTGATTTAACTTACATGGAGCTTACAAATATTTTTTTCTTATTTTCAGAAATTCTGTAACCTTTGTGATGGGCATTGTGTACTTGAATTTAATTATCCATGGCTGTGAGAAGTTCATAGTTTAGCAGTTTTCATTGTGTATGTATTTCTACAAAAGTACGTGAAGAAACAAAATAAATATGCAATTTTGGGGGGTGTTTCATAATCAGAGTTATATGCTTTTTGATGATCTCACTTTCTTTGTTAGTTGTTGGGATGCTGAGCCATTTTGTCATTTTATTTTTTTGTTGGTTTGTTTTGCAAGAACATAAAGGGAACTAAAAAAAAAAAAAATTTCTTATACCTGAAGACTTGACCTCATCTCTCCTGGACTTTTCTAGCCTTGAAACTTTTTGTCAGATGGCTGGAAAACAGAATGAACTTAGGAAAAGTCTGCTTATATTATTTATAAATTCCAAGTTCAGTTCTTGAGTGGTTATGTATTATTCCCAGGAAAACGAAATCTAGAGGAACTATAATGAAAAGGTCTTAGGAATAAGTTTGTTTCCAGATAGCTGAGCGGCTGTCTCGTGTGTCTACCATAGAGTTCTTGTCTGTTGGATCCAAATCCATCTCAACCCTCTAGTTGAATGCTATCAGCAACAGATATCTCAGAAGCTTGTCCCTTCCAAATTGCATTGCTCAAGACAGCAATGATTACATTATAAAGTAACAACAAAAAGGAAAGGAGACACACAGAGTTGTAAGCGGTGTCCACTTACCAGTTCTGTGAATCGCTGCTCCAGAGCTTGATATTCAAGCGAACTCTTGTTAAACAGGTCAGTGGAGAAGGGCATGTTGGCTACACGCAAACTGAAGAACACCACCAACTCTCGGCCCCTGGCAGCAACGGTCATGGTGCTGGTGGTGATGTAGTGCAAACCTGGGTCAGGAGTGATGTTCTCCAGGAAATAATCTGGGCTGGAAACATACCCACTGAATCCTGGGACCTCAGAGGAGGTAGGAGTGTTAGTGAGATCCATTCCATCTAAGTCTTCCATTGTATCTTGGCTGCTGGTACTCAACCGGTCTTCTGAAGATGTAGGCAAGTGTGAAATTTCCGGAACCAATGGGCTGATGGCAGAATAATCATCAGTGGGGACAGTAAGCCGTGGGATTAGTACTGTCTGGTCAATGGACATTATGTCTGTGGCACTTTGATCAGTCTGAGAAAAGACGCTTGATGCAGTAAAAAAAGGTAGAGTTTCTGATAGGGAGGTAGAGGTCACAGCAGGTGGAGCCCAAGAACCATCCGTGGGCGAAGCTCCTGAGACCAATTCATTATGTCCAAGCAGCCCCACAAAAAATAGAAAGCAAAAAAGAAAATCCAAAGTTAAAATTAATTTTGGAAAAGATAGCATTTGAATTATTTTAATATCATATTTGGTTTTACTTATTTTTTAATTTCTAGATTTTTTCCAAGTTTTATTGAGATATAATTGATATACCTCACTGTATAAGTTTAAGATGTATAGCATAATGGTTTGACTTACATATACAGTGAAGTAATTACCATGTTTAATATCATATTTCAAAAAACAAATTGGTACAGAAAGGGCAGGCAGCCCTATAGCCACACTTACGGAGACAGAGGCTAGGTGTCTATAACCATTTTATTCAGGTCCAATACTTGTGGATATGTGAGTCTAAAAGAGCACAAATTGCCTAGAATTTTCAGAATTACTGCCCAGTGAGACACAGCACACATAGGGACCAGGTGGTAAAAAATGACTAGGTCAGCAGGTGGTACAAACCGCAGATGGCTTTGGGATAGACTTGGATCCCACATACCCATCTGGAACTCTAAGCCAATTGGTTGGGCACTTTTGGCCTGAAAATTTTGTTCACTTTCCAGTCATGCAGTCTGAATTTTATGCAACTGGATTTTTGGGGGATCACAATTATCACATTTTGGTAGTTTTACTAATCAAAATTTAAATCATGTTTTTCCAAAATGGGATAATCTAAATGAACAATTTGCCTGTTTGCAAAATAATATTGAAAGTGTGAAGCTGTGGGTTACACACAAATAATTTGAACTTTGCATTGGCCGTGCAAGTAAGTATTTGATACTATTTAAAGGTTTTTTCATTCCTACATGATTATATCTTGATAATACTACCACTTTGCATTACTTTCTTGAGTAAGTACATATTGAACTACTGAAGTCCACTCCCTTTTTGGTGCAAAATTAAAATCAATAAGTATTTATGAACTAAAAGAGTGGTTATATGAAGCTTTCAGATAAAGAGATTGGTGGGTTATTAAAATATTCCAATAAACCTAAATTCCACAGCCACTGACAATATTTAAGGCATTAGGTAGATCAAAACAGGGAGCTTTCTGTGATTACTTTGGTGGCATTTTGGCAAATATGTGGGAAAGCTGTGCTCAAATTCAAACGCTAAGCATGATGAATGGACTGTCTGGAGGCAGATATAATCTTTGGACTCTCAGTCAGCTAATTTACTAGAGTACAATCACCCAAACTGAAATTCCAAGGGATAAACAGCTCTGAAAGGTGGAATCATATTACTTTTATTAGTTTCTTAAAATAAAAACTGTCTATGGTGAATTGCAAGCAGATTTCAAAGAAGTTCCCCCTTTCTTTCCCCCTTGGAGGATGCCTAGGTTTGTCTACTATTAGAATGAAGTTTCCTAACAGCTAAGATATTTCTGGACATACACTTGTAGTTTTATTCACATCTCCATTGCTATGGACTGAATGTTTGCCTCCTTCCAAAATTTATGTGTTACAGTCCTCACCTCCAGTGTGACAGTATCTGGAGGAACAGTCTTTCGGAGGTAATTAAGTCACGAGGATGGAGCCCTCATGAATGGGATTAGTGCCCTTATAAATAAGAAGAGACATGAGAGATGATCCGTCTCTGCCATGTGCAGATGCAGAAAGAAGGCATCTGTGTGTTGACTGGAAAAAAGACCCTCTCCAGTAACCAGATCAGTCAGCAGTTTGATTTTGGACATTTTAGCCTACAGAACTGTGAGGAATAAACTTCTATAGTTTAAGCCACCCAGTCTATGACGTTTTGCTATATGGTAGCAGCCCGAGCTGTCTAGAACACCTGTGGAAGGACCTGGGATGAGTGAATCGAACACTTTGAGTACCATCAGTGGTTTGATTCAACCTCTTGGTGTTATGGAGAAACACATTTGAATTCATGCTCCTGGGATGCGATCTCAGCACCCTTCCAGATGACCAGGGCCAGGGAAGAAGACCAATGACATGTGTCTTCATTCTTCTCTGGGTCAATGTCTCACTACTCACACCTTTTCCAGTATGCAGACTTCAGTCAGATTAAAACAATCTGCAGCATTACGTTATCAGCCAACAAAAATGAATTTCTTTTTCCCTTTGTAGCCTCTTCACATTAATCATTCACATTCACAATAAACCCAACCAAGTTCATTTCACTGATAGAACAGTTGGCTATTTAAATGAACATTGTTAGGTGAAAGACAGGGTTCCCACTGGAATATACTTATACTAAATCATCATTTCTTTATCTGAAATTTAAACTAAGTTGGTTATCTTGTATTTTTCTTTGCTGAATTTAATATCGCTATCTAAGTATGATTTTAAAAGACTTGTTATATTGGACTTCCCTTGTGGCTCAGACGGTAAAGCCTCTGTCTACAATGCGGCAGATCCAGGTTCGAGCCCTGGGTTGGGAAGATCCCCTGGAGAAGGAAACGGCAATCTACTCCAGAACTATTGCCTGGAAAATCCCATGGACAGAGGAGTCTGGCAGGCTGCAGTCTATGGGGTCGCAAAGAGTCGGACACGACTGAGCGACTTCACTTCACTTATATTCTCTCAGCTTGATATTGAAACCAGTAAGGCTATAGTCAGAGACTGACAGAGACTGAGCCAGAACTGTGTTTGAGGTCAGCAGTGGACTGCCACAGGGGCAGGGGCTTTGGGTGCAGCAGACTTGGGTATGGCATAAGCCCTCTTGGAGGAGGTCGCCATTAACTCCACCATAGAGCTGCTGGAACTTACACAGGACTGGGAAATAAACTCTTTGAGGACACAAACAGAACTTTGTGTGCAACAGGACCCAGGAGAAAGGAGCAGTGTCCCCACAAGAGACTGACCCAGACTTGCCCATGAATTTCCAGGAGTCTCCAGCAGAGGCATGAGTCGGTGGTGGCCACCTCAGGTTTCGGGGCAGTGAGTGTAGCAGTACATGCATGGGATCTTTTGAAGGAGGTCCCCATTATCTTCATTACCTCCACCATAGTCTGGCACCAGGTAAATAGCAGGGAGGGAACACAGCTCCACCCATCAACAGAAAATTAGATTAAAGATTTACTGAGCACTCCCCAGGAGAGTGAAAAAGTTGGCTTAAAGCTCAACATTCAGAAAGCTAAGATCATGGCATCCGGTCCCATCACTTCATGGGAAATAGATGGGGAAACAGTGGAAACAGTGTCAGACTTTATTTTGGGGGACACCAAAATCACTGCAGATGGTGACTGCAGCCATGAAATTAAAAGACGCTTACTCCTTGGAAGAAAAGTTATGACCAACCTAGATAGCATATTCAAAAGCAGAGACATTACTTTGCTGACTAAGGTCCATCTAGTCAAGGCTATGGTTTTCCCTGTGGTCAAGTATGGATGTGAGTGTTGGACTGTGAAGAAGGCTGAGCGCCGAATAATTGATGCTTTTGAACTGTGGTGTTGGAGAAGACTCTTGAGAGTCCCTTGGACTGCAAGGAGCTCCAACCAGTCCACTCTGAAGGAGATCATCCCTGGGATTTCTTTGGAAGGAATGATGCTAAAGCTGAAACTCCAGTACTTTGGCCACCTCATGTGAAGAGTTGACTCATTGGAAAAGACTCTGATGCTGGGAGGGACTGGGGGCAGGAGGAGAAGGGGATGACCGAGGATGAGATGGCAGGATGGCATCACTGACTCGATGGACACGACTCTGAGCGAACTCCGGGAGTTGGTGATGGACAAGGAGGCCTGGCGTGCTGCGACTCATGGGGTTGCAAAGAGTCGGACATGACTGAGCGACTGAACTGAACTGAACCCCACCCATCAGAATAAGACCTAGTTTCCCCCTCAGTCAGTCTCTCCCATCAGGAAGCTTCCATAAGCCTCTTATCTTTCTCCATCCGAGGGCAGACAGACTGAAAACCACAGCCACAGAAAACTAACCAATCTGAGCACATGGACCACAGCCTTGTCTAACTCAATGAATTTATGAACAATGCTGTGTGAGGCCACCCAAGACGGACGGGTCATGGTGGAGAGGTCTGACAAAATGTGGTCCACTGGAGAAAGGAATGGCAAACCGCTTCAGTATTCTTGCCTTGAGAACCCTATGAGCAGTATGAAAAGACAAAAAGATAGGACACTGAAAGATGAACTCCCCAGGTTGGTAAGTGCCCGATATGCTACTGGAGATCAGTGGAAAAATAACTCCAGAAAGAATGAAGAGATAGAGCCAAAGCAAAAACAACACCAGTTGTGGATGTAACTGGTGATAGAATCAAAGTCCGATGCTATTGAGAGCAATATTGCATAGGAACCTGGAATGTCAGGTCCATGAATCAAGGCAAATTGGAACTGGTCAAACAGGAGATGGAGAGAGTGAACATGACACTGTAGGAATCAGCAAACTAAAATGGACTGGAATCGGAGAATTTAACTCAGATGACCATGATATGTACTACTGCAGGCAGGAATCCCTTAGAAGAAATGGAGTAGCCATCATAGTCAATGAAAGAGTCTGAAATGCAGTACTTGAATACAATCTCAAAAACTGACAGAATGATCTCTGTTCATTTCCAAGGCAAACCATTCAATATCATGGTAACCCAAGTCTATGCTCCGACCAGTAATGCTGAAGAAGCTGAAGTTGAACAGTTCTATGAAGACCTACAAGATCTGCTAGAACTAACACCCAAAAGAGATGTCCTTTTCATTATAGGGGACTGGAATGCAAAAGTAGGAAGTCAAGAAACATCTGGAGTAACAGGCAAATTTGGTCTTGGAATGCGGAATGAAGCAGGGCAAAGGCTAATAGAGTTTTGCCAAGAGAATGCACTGGTCATAGCAAACACCCTCTTCTAGCAACACAAGAGAAGACTCTACACAGGGACATCACTGGATGGTCAATACCGAAATCAGATATTCTTTGCAGCCAAAGATGGAGAAGCTCTATACAGTCAGCAAAAACAACACCGGGAGCTGACTCGGATCATGAACTCCTTATTGCCAAATTCAGACTTAAATTGAAGAAAGTAGGCAAAACCACTAGATCATTCAGGTATGACCTAAATCAAATCCCTTACGATTATATAGTGGAAGTGACAAAGAGATTCGAGGGATTAGATCTGATAGACAGAGTGCCTGATGAACCATGGACGGAGGTTTGTGAGATTGTATAGGAGGCAGGGATCAAGATATCTCCAAGAAAAAGAAATGCAAAAAAGCAAAATGGCTGTCTGAGGAGGCCTTACAAATAGCTGTGAAAAGAAGAAGTGAAAAGAAGAAGTGAAAAGCAAAGGAGAAAACTCTGCATTTGAATGCAGAGTTCCAAGGAATAGAAAGGAGAGATAAGAAAGCCTTCCTCGGTGATCAGTGCAAAGAAATAGAGGAAAACAACAGAATGGGAAAGACTAGAGATCTCTTCAAGAAAATTAGAGATACCAGGGGAACATTTCATGCAAAGATGAGCACAATAAAGGACAGAAATGGTATGGACCTAACAGAAGCAGAAGATATTAAAAAGAGGTGGCAAGAATATACAGAAGAACTGTACAAAAAAGATCTTCACAACCCAGATAATCACAATGGTCTGCTCACTCACCTAGAGTTAGACATCCTAGAGCGTGAAGTCAAGGGGTCCTTGGGAAGCATCACTAAGAACAAAGCTAGTGGAGGTGATAGAATTTCAGTTGAGTTGTTTCAAATCCTAAAAGATGATGCTGTGAAAGTGCTGCACTCAATATGCCAGCAAATTTGGAAAACTCAGCAGTGGCCACAGGACTGGAAAAGCTCAGTTTTCATTCTAATCCCAGAGAAAGGCAATGACAAACAATGCTCAAACTACCGCACAATTGCACTCATCTCACACGCTGGTAAAGTAATGCTCAGAATTCTCCAAGCCAGGTTTCAACAATATGTGAACCGTGAACTTCCAGATGTTCAAACTGGTTTTAGAAAAGGCAGAGGAATCACAGATCAAATTGCCAACATCCGTTGGGTTATTGAAAAAACTAGACAGTCCCAGAAAAACATCTATTTCTGCTTTATTGACTATGCCAAATTATCACCACAAACTGTGGAACATTCTGAAAGAGATGGGAACACAAGGCCACCTGACCTGCCTCCTGAGAAATCTGTGTGCATGTCAGGAAGCAACAGTTAGAACTGGACACGGAACAACAGACTGGTTCTAAATAGGAAAAGGAGTACATCAAGGCTGTATACTGTCACCCTGCTTATTTAACTTATATGCAGAGAACATCATGAGAAACGCTGGACTGGATGAAGCATAAGCTGGAATCAAGATTACTGGAAGAAATATCAATAACCTCAGATATGCAGATGACACCACCCTTATGGCAGAAAGTGAAAAAAAAACTAAGGAGCCTCTTGATGAAAGTGAAAGAGGAGAGTGAAAAAGTTGGCTTAAAGCTCAACATTCAGAAAACTAAGATCATGGCATCCAGTCCCATCACTTCATGGCAAATAGATGGGGAAAGAATGAAAACTGCTACAGACTTTATTTTCTTGGGCTCCAAAATCACTGCAGATGGTGACTGCAGCCATGAAATTAAAAGGTGCTTACTCTTTGGAAGAAAAGCTATGACCAACTTAGACAGCATATTAAAAAGCAGAGACATAACTTTGCCAACAAAGGTCCATCTACTCAAAGCTATGGTTTTTCCAGTGGTCATGTATGGATGTGATAGTTGGACTGTGAGGAAGGCTGAGTGCTGAAGAATTGATGCTTTTGAACTGTGGTGTTGGAGAAGACTCTTGAGAGTCCCTTGGAATGCAAGGAGATCCAACCAGTCCATCCTAAAGGAAATCAGTTCTGAATATTCATTGGAAGGGCTGAAGTTGAAGCTGAAACTCCAATCCTTTGGCCACCTGATGTGAAGAACTGACTCATTTGAAAAGACCCCGATGCTGGGAGAGATTGAAGGTGGGAGGAGAAGGGGACGACAGAGGTTGAGATGGTTGGATGGCATCACTGACTCAATGGACATGAGTATGAGTAAGCTCCGGGAGTTGGTGAAGGACAGGGAGGGCTGGCGTGCTGCACTCCATGGGATCGCAGAGTCGGACACGACTGAGCGATTGAACTGACTGACTGAAGGCTATAGTCAATTCTTTCAAAATAAAACTTTCTTAGAAACCTTACCACCATTTATAAATGTATTTTAAATAATTATGTTTTCACCAGATTCTTATGCAAAACACATGGCAACAGCAAAAGCCATTCTGATCTTGAAGTTTTTACATGGCAATGGAGATGGCAAGCACAAAGAGCCAAGGCCATTTGTTTCATCATGGGGGATGCAGAACAGATCCAAAACAACTTGACTTTTTAGGTATCAGCCAAAGAACATTATGCAAGTTAAAAAAAAGAAAAGCGAAAACAAAGAAAATGTTAAATTCCAGGAAAACAGTAAACATATTTAGGGCAAATAGGTCTGCTGTGAATACATAATGTAAGCACTGAATATTGATTCAATAATAGTTGTTACCATGCTGAGAGGGAAGCGTGTTGTAGAACCTCAAATTCCTAATTGCAGTAATAGGAAGTTAGTAAATAATATATGAAACAGATGGCTCAAAGGATACATATCATTTAGAAATAAGGCAAGAATAAATACCAGAAGAAAGAGCGGAATTAAAAGGGAGTACTTTTGGTAACTGGGCCTGCACAGAAGGGAAGTGTGAGGTAGCAAAATGCCATATTTGTCAGAATACTTTAATACGATTTGGCTTTAGAAAAAGTTACACTTTTTATTTTGAGGCCAAGGGATATTCAAATGCAGTTCTAAGAACTGTAGAGAGGGCATCGGTGAAGATGGCAGAGGAAGAGACTCCAAAAGTGAAGCTGGCCTTCACGTTGGAAAGTTACAGGTCGCAAGTAGCTGTGATACAATAAGAAATACGTATTTGTCTCTGCCTCCAGTTCCTGACACAGAGCTCCTATATTTCTGAACCTTGGGCAGCAGCAGCTGGAAAAGTCTGTAGTCAAATCTGTTTCAGGGAGGAAATGGGAGCCCTGCGTGTTTGCCTGCTTCCCCTGTGCTAAATCCAGGGTGATGATCACAGGAAGGGCTTGGTGTTTGTTTAAAACTGCTTTCGTTTTCTGTGGCTCTGGGGGACGTGCGAATGATGAATGCCATTGGCTGCCAGAGCTGGGTGACCTGGGAGTCAGTTCCTCCCATGGCAGCCGTAAAAACTGGGAAAGCTCAGTTTATAACTTGTTGATCAGAAGTACAAGTGTCAGCCTGGCACTTTGGCATCTATGGTAGGGGGCAGTCTTGAGGATCTGAGCTCTTTATCTGTGGGCTCTGTACCAACTCCAGGTGTTTAGTGTCATAAATGAGTTGGAGGACACCCAGTTGATGTCTGGAAAGTTAAGCATTGATTTTAGGAAAATACCCTACACATTTGATTTTAGAAGTGCTGTGAATAGAAAAATAGTTCGTTTAGTAACCAAACCCTCAGGAACTTTGATAACCAGAGCCCTCCTTGAAGCAGTTACTTGATGATACATTCCAGCCAACTGAAAGATAAATCAAAACAGAGAACTTAGGAATGGAGAAGCTGTGATAGAAGGTTTGAGATTGAGCCTTAAATTCATTTAAATGTGGAATTCTGTCCAAGAAGCCACAGGAGTTGTAGCAGCAGAATCAGTTTTAAATTTATAAACTTTGACAACGTATAATAACTCACCTAATTATCAATACTTGGGATATGGGGGAGTGAAGACGGCTGGACTGTGAGTATTCTGATAATCCTGCCTTTTATAATAATACATCAAAATGCTGTTTAATGTTGGTACATAGACAGGAAATGTGATAATGTCTCAAATTAATATTTTAGGTAATCTTTTTTAGCCTTTAGGGATCTTTCAATAATGAGTATATCATAAAGTAACGAAATATTCATCTGAAATTCAGCAGTTTTTTAAGTTTTATCTCAGTTTCACTTTCTTATGTTAAAGTCAAGTAAAATTAAATGCAGTCCATTTTATTTGAATAGCATTCCAGAAACATTTCATATTTGTAAAAGCACTTAATCTAGCCTATCTGTTAAAATGTATTGAGAGACAGCTGGAAAGACAGATTTAGCATTTAAATATTTGTGAGCAGCACAGTTTTAATATTATTTTATTTTCTCTTTTTGGTAATTTTCTTCATCCTTTAACACTTTTAAATAACGAACATGTATCACTTAAAAATATTAAAAAAAATTTTTTATAAGTCTATTGTTTAGTCTCTTAACATAAATATATGTAATTTTTTCTTGGTGAAACTTGAGGTCACTGAAATCTCCAATATTATCTTTCTGTGTGCATTGTGAAATATATAAATGCACATTACATAAATAAACAAGTACAGAAATATATAGTTTTAGAAGTGTTTCCTGTAGATGTTTTAGATTTTGTAAACTTCAGATAAAAAAGAGCTCCTTGGTTAACTGAGGTAAATGTGAAATTTCACATGTGCCTACTTATTAAGTAAAAATCTTATGCAGAGAGTCACCACAGAAGTAAAAATATTTCACTACCAGATCTTTATTACTGTTAACATTAAAATAACATTTCAATTAAAACTGAAATTGTTAAGAAATTTAATTCCTACACCTTGGAGGACCTCATTGTGCCTTATTACTATGTTAGTTAGATGTTTCTATGGGGTTATGGCCTCAGAATCTAAACTCTTGAGAGACAGGGGGAGGGATAGATTGGGAGTTTGGGGTTAGAAGATGTAAATTATTATATATAGAAAGGATAAACAATAAGGTCCTAAGCACAGAGAATTATATTCAATATTTTATAATAAACCATAATGGAAAATAATATAAAAAGAATATATATATATACACATTATATATGTGTATATATATATTTATATATATATATATAAAACTGAATCACTTTGCTGCACAGCAGAAATTAACCTTACATTGTAAATTAACTATACTTCAATAAAATAAATAAGAAAAAAGAATATTGAGAGACAGGACTGAGGATGAAATGGGAGGAAACTAATATTTATTTGGTATCTGTTATGTTCTAGGTACTGGAATATTAAAAAAAATCTTCATTTACTTTAAGGCATTTTATACATTTCCATAGGATTTTACACTTTGCACTCACTACTTGATGTCTTTGAAATATCTAATTATGTCTTCTTAAGTGATTAAAGTGAGTAATTACGAGAAGTGAGTCAAGGCTATGAAGACGAAGTTCCTATCATCAGAATGAAGTATGGCTGTCAGTGTATTTTAACAAATCAAGCAAGGCACAGCTTTTTCTAGTTTAGTTTGTTACAGTTTTCCCTCATTAAACAAAAATGCCTAATCTGTGATATCTTATTACACCGAAACCCTGCCTCATATAATATAAATACTACAGAGCTCTGAGTCACATCTGACTACTTCCTCTCTTCCTTGTAGCATAATTTATAATAGCTTTCAATTTAGAAGCTTAGAATCAGCCCTCTAGGAAGAAATTATGAGTATGACTTGGAAAAAAAGAACAACGATCCTTGGTTTATTGATGAGAATAAAATCACACTGAAGAAGTGAATATTTGGGGCTAAATGAAGTAACCGTGACAGTATTGTGGTAGTGACTGAGGATGAAATGGGAGGAAACTAATATTTATTAGTTTTAATAACATGGTCATAGTTTGGTTCTGAATGGCTTTTGAATCATTTATTCCAAGGTTATTGAAAAGGTGTTTTTCCAGCTTTGACTTGCGAAGAGAAATAATCGATATATTTTCTCTTTACTAACAATTTCACATGTGCCTGAGGGAATAGTAAAGATTACATTTACATAAAACGTGCATTTGGGACTGTGGAAAGCTCACAACACATACCTGATACGGTAGCCTCTCATGGGGTTACTGATAGAACTACCTCCTGTTAGTAAGGTCCCTATAGATTCCCCTTCCACACAGCAGAGGGCTGACTTCCATAGAATGCTATGGAAATGATGACGCAAGACCCTGAGGTTAGGTCATAAAAGACATGACTTCTTCCACTTCGCTCTCTTGGATGAATTGCTTTGAGGGAAATCAGTTGTCATGCTGTGAGAACACTCAAGCAGCCATGTGGAGAGGCTTGAATGAGGAACAACTGAGACCTTCTTGTGGGCAATTTGCAAGGTTCTGAGTATGTCATCTTGGAAGCCGATCCATTAGCCCCATCAGTCAAGCCTTAAGATTATCGCCTCAGTTGACATCTTGGCTGCAACTTCATGAGCAACTCTGAGCCTGAACCACTCCGCTAAATTACTATATAGATTTCGAACCTACAGAAACTGGGAGTGACAATAAATGCTCATTGTTGCTTTTGGCCGCCAGATTGTACAGTCATTTTTTATTGCAGCAACAGATAGCCAGTCCACACAGAACCCCTTAAGGGCCTGGTGTTGTAGGAGTTTAGGTCTCTTACTCTAGCTTTTATCAGAATACCACAAAGGATCTGGATTTGGTTTAAGATATTCCCTTTTTTTTAAATGAAAATTAAAAAAACTTTAATTTTTAATTGAAGTATAGTTGATTTACAATGCTGTGTTAATTTTTCAGATGTAGAGCAAACAATTCAGTTATATATCTATTATATATATATATATATATAATATATACGGGCTTGCCTGGTGGCTCAGATGGTGAAGAATCTGCCTGCAATGTGGGAGATTTGGGTTCCTTTCCTGGGGTGGAAAGATCCTCTGGAGGAGGGCATGGCAACCCACTCCAGCATTCTTGCCTGGAGAATCCCATGGACAGAGGAGCCTGGGGGGCTACAGTCCATGTGGTCATAAAGAGCTGGACACGATTGAGTGACGAAGCACACACACACACACACACACACAAACATGTAAATTCATATATATATTCTTTTCAGATTCTTTTTTCTTATAGGTTATTATAAAATATTGAGTAGAGTTCCCTCTGCTATATAGTAGGTCCTTGTTGGTTATATATTTTATATACAATAGTGTGTATATCTTAATCCCAAATTGCTAACTTATCCCTCCCCCTGCCTTCTCCTTTGGTAACCATACATTTGTTTTCTATTTCTTTGGACCTATTTCTGTTTTATAAATACATTCATTTGAATTATTTTTTAAGGTATCAAATATAAGTGACATCATATGGTATTTGTCTTCTCTGTTTTACTTCACTTAGTATGACAATCTCTAGGTCCATCCACATGTCTACAAATGGCATTATTTCATTCTTTCTTATGGCTGAGTAATATTTCATTATATATATGTATGTATGTATATACATATACCATATCTTTCTTCTTTTACAGGAATATGTCATAATCTACATAATATATGATGAAAGCTGCTGCTAAGTTGCTTCAGTGGTGTCCGACTCTGTGCGACTCCATAGACGGCAGCCCACCAGGCTCCCCGTCCCTGGGATCCTCCAGGCAAGAACACTGAAGTGGGTTGTCATTTCCTTCTCCAATGCAGGAAAGTGAAAAGTGAAAGTGAAGTCGCTCAGTCGTGTCCGACCCTTAGCGACCCATGGGCTGCAGCCCTCCATGCTCCTCTGTCCATGGGATTTTCCAGGCAAGAGCACTGGAGTGGGGGGCCAAGGCTTTATCAATATTCTAATCTGCAATGGGGATTAGATGACAACCTATTTATAGGAAGCTTTTAGAACATGGTGTGTGTTTGTGTTTATGGTGGGAAGAAGGGGAGGACTGAGCAGAAGGAAGGACAGATAGACAGACAGATCTTGCGTGTTCAGGAATGTGGTTTCTCTCCTCAGTGTTGCTGCTCTGACTTAATTTACCTCATCTAGGTTATCATAGACAACCTCCATGCCAGGTGCCCCCAAGCCAACCAACTCAGTACCCCTTTTCCTGAAAATCTTTTGTAATGCTCACCACCTGATCCTGAAATGAGCTTCATCAAGAATATAATCAAGGACACATACACTTTCCAAAAATCAATGCATGGTTCAAACTTAATATAAACAAGGGGGCGGGGGATGGTCAGGGAGTTTGGGATTGACATGTACACACTGATATATTTAAAATGGGTAACCAAAAAGGACCTACTGTATAGCACAGGAAACTCTGCTTAATATTATGGAACTATCTAAGTAGGAAACAATCTGTAAAAGAACAGATACATGTGTTTGTATAACTGAATCACTTTGCTGTACCCCTGAAAATAGTACAACATTGTTAATCAACTATACTCCAATATAAAATAAAAAGTTAAAAATGTAACATAAAAGATAAATAGAAAATAATTTACAATACTATAATATGTAATTTGAAAGGCATTACAGCATCACAAGACATAATAGTCAGATTCAATATGTACTTACATGTAAACATCTATAAATATCACTTCTATAAACATCTATAATCACCAGGGGCTTCCCTGGTGGCTCAGACAGTGAAGAATCAGTCTGCAGTGCAGGAGACCTGGGTTTGATCCCTGGGTCAGGAAGATTCCCCTGGGGAAGGGAATGGCAACCCACTCCAGTATTCTTGCCTGGAGAATTCCATGGACAGAGGAGCCTGGTGGGCTACTGTCCATGGGGTCGCAAAGAGTTGGACATGACTGAGCATCTGACAGTTATCGCTTTCCTAAACATCACTATGAATTCTACATCTATAGTGGCAGATTCAGATGTTGTATTGGACACAAATACAGTGATCACCACTATGGTAAGAATAGTACATGGTTTTCTGAATTGGTGGCTAACACCTCATAAAGTTCCCTATACATATTAGTTGAATTTGGAGGAAAATTCAGGTTAAATTAAATTTTGCAAAATGTATTTTGTAAATTATATAAAAAAGTGTCAGGAAAAAGTGTGAAGCACTTTAGTGTTTTATCTAGAGCACTTTCTGGGTTTTCTGATCTATAGGAGTCCACACCATTTATTATTTATGCAATCTTTTAGTTGTAGTATACCTAGATCACTGCAGATGGTGATTTCAGCCATGAAATTAAAAGACGCTTACTCCTTGGAAGGAAAGTTATGACCAACCTAGATAGCATATTAAAAAGCAGAGATATTACTTTGCCAACAAAGGTCCGTCTAGTCAAGGCTATGGTTTTTGCAGTGGTCATGTATGAATGTGGGAGTTGGACTGTGAAGAAAGCTGAGCGCTGAAGAATTGATGCTTTTGAACTGTGGTGTTGGAGAAGATTCTTGAGAGTCCCTTGGACTGCAAGGAGGTCCAACCAGTCCATCCTGAAGGAGACCAGTCCTGGGTGTTCATTGGAAGGACTGATGCTGAGGCTGAAACTCCAATACTTTGGCCACCTCATGTGAAGATTTGACTCATTGGAAAAGACCCTGATGCTGGGAGGGATTAGGGGCAGGAAGAGAAGGGGACGACAGAGGATGAGATGGCTGGATGGCATGGCCAACTCGATGCACGTGAGTTTGGGTGAACTCCGGGACTTGGTGATGGACAGGGAGGCCTGGCATGCTGCGATTCATGGGATTGCAAAGAGTTGGACACAACTGAGTGATTGAACTGAACTGATAACTAGAGTAATGCAAATTACTCTTGTTCATGAAAGACAAAGGGTTTTTGTCAGGGGAATATAATTGACTGTTTCCATGTGGATATTGACCAATTTTGCATAAACTTGTAAATATATTTCCTCGTTTTTAAATTGCTGATTGTACATTGTTTGAATTCTCCTTCAAACTGCTTATCTTACTGTTGCCTCATTATTAATAGTTAATTTGTAACATACAAAATCTTTGACTTGTTTATTTTATATATGAGAGTAATGAGTAATGGAAGTTTTTAATAAAGTTTTACATTAACATGGGGCTACCCTGGTGGCTTAGTGGAAAAGAATCTGCCTGCTAATGTAGGAGATTTGGGTTCAATTTCTGGGTCGGGAAGATCTCCTGGAGAGGAAATGGCAACCCACTCTAGTATTCTTGATTGGGAAATCCCATGGGCAGAGGAGCCTGGTGGACTACAGTCCATGGGGTCACAAAGAGTTGGACACAACTTAGCAACGAAGCAATAATAATAACAACTTTAACAGGAGTCAAGGTATAGGCTTAGAAATTTAGTTTTTTTCCCTCATATATATGAATATCTGGAGATGGAATGTTTGAATATTTGATTCAATTCTGCTTTTATTCCAATCAATCATTTTTTAAATAAATATTTATTGCATACTGAGTTGTGGTCCAACATGCTCTTAATTTTTGGTTACATGGTATGTACCAGACACAGATCTTTTATTTTTTAGAGTTTTAAACTCACTTTTTTTCTATTGAACTACAGTTGATATAAAATGCTGTGCTAATTTCTGCTGTACAGCAAAATGACTCAGTTTTATGTGTGTGTATATATATATATATATACACACGCATTCTTTTTAATATTCCTTTTCAGTGTGGCTTATCCCAGGATCCTGAATATAATTCCCTGTGCTATAGAGTAGGACCTTGTCGTTTATCCATTCTGTATATAATGGTTTACATCTACTAACCTCAAATTCCCAGTCCATTTCTCCCTCTAGGCACAATTGTAAGTATGCTACATACTAACAAAATCTTTGTAATAACCCCATGAAATAAGCACTGTTATGACCATTTCATAGAGGGGAAACTGAGGCACAGAGATTGGTTAAAGAACTTGCTCAAGGTTGCTAGTGGTTAGTTCAGTTCAGTTGTTCAGTCGTGTCCGACTCTTTGTGATCCCATGGACTGCAGCACTCCAGGCTTCCCTGTCCATCGCCAACTCCTGGAGTCCACCCAAACTCATGTCCATTGAGTCAGTGATGCCACCTAACCATCTCATCCTCTGTTGTCCCCTTCTCCTCCTGCCTTCAATCTTTCCCAGCATCAGGGTTTTTTCAAATGAGTCAGTTATGGCTAACGGGAGTTTACATGCACACAGTCACACTCCTCACTGCACGGCTGACACTAGAGTGATGAATTTGGCAGGCCCAGCCCTTGTTTCTGGGAACTTTCCATCTTCAAGCAGTAACTGTACAATCAGAAGTGTGCCAAGTGCCACCAAAGGGATCACCCGGGGTGCTCTGGAAGACATAAAGGGAGGCCTAACTCTCACTACCTGGTGTGTCTGTGTTTGTGAAAGGAGGCTGATACGACCTGCCCTGCTGACTTTAGGGGTGTGGTGAGAAGCAAAGCCAAACACAAGAAAGCAAAACTTAGCAAGTGCAATTCTTTGAACTGCAAACTGTGATCATTTATAGAAACCAAACTAGTGTACCCTGGAGACACGTCTGGGTTTAGGAGAGAGTCTCTTCAGAGAACAGCCTTAAGCAATTTTCATTGTGAACTGCTAAGATCAAAGCAAGTCATTTTTTAAGAACAATGCAAACATTTTAGTGCAGGTTTAAAAGAAGATTGTTTACCTCACAAAGTTTTCCATAAGAATGTCATTAAAACACTGAAGGTATATTTAATGAGAATTTTGTTAATTGCAGTAAGTATTCAATGTTGATTGAAAAGTCAAACATGTATTTTAAGGGATGATCAGAGGATAACAGAGGAAACTGATTTTTATGCAGACTTGTTTTTCTACCAGTACATGGAAGAAATACAGTCTAGATAAGAATTTTAGAAGGAGGCTAACTCTCTTTTAGGGGAAGTAGGAAGCTATAAAATCACAGGAGAATCAGATCTAAAATGGAGTATCCCTATAAACCAGTCAGTCTTAAAGGAAATCAACCTTGAATACACTTTGGAAGGACTGGTGCTGAAGCTGAAGCTCCAATGCTTTGGCCACCTGATGCAAACAGCTGACTCTTTGGAAAAGACCCTGATGCTGGGAAAGATTGAAGGTAGAAGGAGAAGAGGGTGACAATGGATATAATGGTTGGGTGGCATCACCAATTCAATGGACATGAACCCGGCCAAATTCTGGGAGATGTTGAGGGACCGGGAAGCCTGGCGTGTTGCAGTCCCTGGGGTTGCAAAGAGTCAGACACGACTTGGTGACTGAACCACACTGGTTTGGGAATGTGTGTGCTAGGAACACATGCTCTCTCAGGGTAGAGCCTGGGCCTTTGTTTAAAGGAGCTCCTTGCCCAGGGAGAAGGCACAAGCCAAATAAGGACTCATGCTTGGCCTGTGAATGAAAAGCTGACATTCAGGGGTCAGTTAGTGGTGGTCAGTCACTGGTACATACCCAACTCCTAGAGCAGGCTGAGAATATGGGTTATAAAGCAGGGTCTGGCCATGTCCTAAGCACATCTGAAATATAAGAAGTTCTGTTTGAAGTATGTTTCTGATGTCTAGAAAAAGCACAGAAGAAAATGCTCAACACCACTAATTACTAGAGAAATGTAAATCAAAACTACAATGAGTTATCACCTCACGCTGGTCAGAATGGCCATCATCAAAAAGTCTACAAGCAATAAATGCTAGAGAGGATGCAGAGAAAAGGGAGCCTTCCTACACCGTTGGTGGGGATGTAAATTGATGCAGCCACGATGGAGAACAGTATGGAAGCTCCTTGAAAACCTAAACATAGAACCTCCATATGATCCAGCCCTCCTCTCCAAGGCGTGTGTGCAGAGAAAAACAAGGTTAATAAGGATGCGTGTACTCTAGTCTTCACTGCAGTGCTACTTACAGGAGCCAAGATATGGAAGCAACCTAAATATCTGTTGACAGAGGAATGGATAAAGGAGATGTGGTGTATATGTCTGATGCGATATTACTCAGAGGATAAAACAAAGTAATGCCATTTCCTGAATAGTCACTGGAAGGACCGATGCTGAAGCTGAAGCTCTGATACTCTGGCCACCTGATGTGAAGAGCCGACTCATTTGAAAAGACTCTGATGCTGGGAAAGATTGAAGGAAGACGAGAGGAAAACGGGACGACAGAGGATGAGATGGTTGGATGGCATCACCGACTCAATGGACATGAGTTTGAGCGAGCTCTAGGAGATGGTGAAGGGCAAGGAAGCCTGACATGCTTCAGTACCCAGGGATGCAAAAAGTTGGACACAACTGCGTGACTGAACAAGAACAATAAATGCCATCTGCAGCAACGTGGATCGACCTAGAGACTGTCATACCGGGTGACGTCAGTCAGACAGAGAAAGACACATATTATATGAGACTGCTTATATGTAAAATCTTAAAGAGTGATGCAAATGAACTTATCCACAAATAGAAACAGAGTTCCAGAGATAGAAAGCAAACTAACGGTTACCAGGGGTAAGGGCTGGGGAAGGCATAAATTAGGATTGACATACACGTATATCAAATAGCTACAGTATAGCACAGGACACTCCATTCAATACTCTGTAATGGCCTAAATGGGAAAAGAATTTTAAAGAGAGTGGATATATGAATATATGTAACAAATTCACTTTGCTCTACACGTGGAATAACCACAACATTGTTAATCAACTATACTCTAACACAATTTTTTTAAAAGTGAATGCAGTTTAGTTTTAATCAGGAAAAATTATGAAAGACTGTGATATGGATGTAAAAGATTACTGGGTGTCTTTTCAAAGGAATTCTGAGCATCAGTGAGCAGATTTTAAGGGGTTTTCTAATTCTAGAGAATTCCGTGCTTTCATTGTCTTTGGGTCATTTTACAACTCCACGAGCTATGAGAGACTAAAGGCAATGCAATAATTCCAGTCCATAGAAAGGCAAGTGAAGTCTGCCTGACGGGGAGGTCATTGCTTTCCCTCCTCTGGAAGAAATGATTTCCAGCATCCCATTTTACTGCTGGGTAGATTTTGACCCCGCTTTGCATTAATTTGCAAATTCATGTTACCATCCCTGATTGCTTATATCAGGGGTTGGCAAACTTTTCCTAAGAAGGGCCCAGTGACATATGTTTTAGGTTGTATGGTTCATCTGTTCTCTCTCAGAGCTACTACTGTAGCTCTAGAACAGTCAGTAGACCAAGGGGCTTGGCCGTGTTCCAGTAAAACTTATTTATGGGGGTTGAAATTGGATTTCATGTTCTTTTCACATGTCACAAAATATTCTTTTGATTTTCTGCCAGCCATTTAGAGATGTAAAAGCCGTACTTAATGCAGGCTGTTTGGAAGCCCTTGGTGGGCTGGGTTTGGCCCACGGGGCTGTTGTCAGTCCCTGACTTACATTTTGCCTGTCTTTGAATTCTCATCTGAACCAATTGTAACATCTTATCTGTCCCATTGTTAACTAATGAGTTGGATAAAATCTTTGATGTGTGTTCATTTTATATTTGAATGAGAGTCATGATTTTACCGCTTTAGAGAATTATTCTTTACTGTTTGCCAAAGGCAGTCAGAATGAAATTCAACTGAGGTATTTGGAGACCATGACCATGACCACAGGCTGAAAGACTCTATGTCCTGAGTGAATATTAAAATCTTGGCAAATTTTCAGAACTGTATCTGTATCTGGGCCCTTCTGCAAAGGAACTGAACTGCACAATTAGATCCTCAGAGACGGCCCCTGCATTGTTTGAAAAGCTTTCCAGGTCATTCTAACATGCAGTCTGGATGGAGAATCAGTACATTTGAGGAAGTGGCATTTAAAAATATTACTTGATATAGCAATGATAAGTTGTTTCTTTGAGAAAGACAGCATTTAATAAATAATGGATAAAACTCCTGTGATATTAACAATATATAATATTCTTACAAAGAAATAGAGGAAAACAATAGAATGGGAAAGTCCAGAGATCTCTTCAAGAAAATTAGAGATACCAAGGGAACATTTCAAGCAAAGATGAGCACAATAAAGCACAGAAATGGTATGGACCTAACAAAAGCAATATTAAGAAGAAGTGGCAAGAATACACAGAACTATACAAAAAAGATCTTCATGACCCAGATAATCACGGTGGTGTGATCACTCACCTAGAGCCAGACATCCTGGAATGTGAAGTCAAGTGGGCCTTAGGAAGCATCACTACGAACAAAGCTAGTGGAGATGATGGAATTCCAGTTGAGCTCTTCCAAATCCTGAAAGATGATGCTGTGAAAGTGCTGCATTCAATATGCCAGCAAATTTGGAAAACTCAGCAGTGCCACAGGACTGGAAAAGGTGTTTTCATCCCAATCCCAAAGAAAGGCAATGCCAAAGAATGCTCAAACTACTGCACAATTGCATTCATCTCACACACTAGTAAAGTAATGCTCAAAATTCTCCAAGCCAGGCATCAACCATACGTGAACCGTGAACTTCCAGATGTTCAAGCTGGTTTTAGAAAAGGCAGAGGAACTAGAGATCAAATTGCCAACATCCGCTGGATCATTTAAACAGCAAGAGAGTTCCAGAAAAACATCTATTTCTGCTTTATTGACTATGCCAAAGCCTTTGACTGTGTGGATCACAACAAACACTGGAAAATTCTGAAAGAGATGGGAATACCAGACCACCTGACCTGCCTCTTGAGAAATCTGTATGCAGGTCAGGAAGCAACAGTTAGAACTGGACATGGAACAATGGACTAGTTCCAAATAGGGAAAGGAGTACGTCAAGGCTGTATATTGTCACCCTGCTTATTTAACTTATATGCAGAGTACATCATGAGGAACGCTGGGCTGGAAGAAGCACAAGCTGGAATCAAGATTGCTAGGAGAAATATCAATAACCTCAGATATGCAGACGACACCACCCTTATGGCAGAAAGCAAAGAACTAAAGAGCCTCTTGATGAAAGTGAAAGAGGAGAGTGAAAAAGCTGGCTTAATGCTCAACATTCAGAAAACTAAGATCATGGCATCCAGTTCCATCACTTCATGGCAAAAAATGGAAACAGTGACAGACTTTATTTTTCTGGGCTCCAAAATCACTGCAGTTGGTGACTGCAGCAATGAAGTTAAAAGATGCTTACTCCTTGGAAGGAAAGTTATGACCAACCTAGATAGCATACTAAAAAGCTTTGTCATTACTTTGTCAACAAAGGTCCATCTAGTCAAGGCTATGGTTTTCCCAGTAGTGATGTATGGATATGAGAGTTGGACTGTAAAGAAAGCTGAATGTCAAAGAATTGATGCTTTTGAACTGTGGTGTTGGAGAAGACTCTTGAGAGTCCCTTAGACTGCAAGGAGATCCAACCAGTCCATCCTAAAGGAGATCAGTCCTGGGTGTTCATTGGAAGGACTGATGCTGAAGCTGAAACTCCAATACTTTGGCCACCTGATCTGAAGGGCTGACTCATTTGAAAAGGCCCTGATGCTGGGAAAGATTGAAGGCAGGAGAGGATGATAGAGGATGAGATGGTTGGATGGCATCACTGACTCAATGGACATAAGTTTGAGTCAACTCCGGGAGATGGCGATGGACAGGAAGGCCTGGTGTGCTGCTGTCCATGGGGTTGCAAAGAGTTGGACATGACTGAGCCACTGAACTGAACTGAACTGAACTGAATATTCTTTTAAAGCATAATAGAAAGATCCAATTACATGAAACAGAAGATTAAGAATATGAACATATTTAATCTTTTCTTAAAGTTTTTCTAATTGTTTGAAAATTGGCAAGTTACGGTTATTGCAAAACTCAAACATTAATTTTCATTATTGGACCCTTACTTCATTGCATAAGGAATTCAAGATGGACTGAAAACATAATAACAACCTGGTAAGTGTGATTTTCCACTCCATCTCATAGTGTTCTTATTTTTTTGAAAAGGAAAACTTAGAGAGTCTTTTTAAAGCAGGACCTCTAAATTTTCCAGATTTCAAAGTTTTGAGTAACTTAGCTGCTACTGCTAAGTCACTTCAGTCGTGTCCAACTCTGTGCGACCCCATAGACGGCAGCCCACCAGGCTCCTCCGTCCCTGGGATTCTCTAGGCAAGAACACTGGAGTGGGTTGCCATTTCCTTCTCCAATGCAGGAAAGTGAAAAGTGAAAGTGAAATCGCTCAGTCGTGTCCGACCCTTAGCAACCCCATGGACTGCAGCCTACCAGGCTCCTCCTTCCATGGGATTTTCCAGGCAAGAGTACTGGAGTGGGGTGCCATTGTACTCACTGATTGTGATGGGTTAGCTCTGAAATACCAAGTAGCTATATACTTCTCTGACTTTTTATACCTCACAAAGTATTTTTATGTATTTTGTGTAAAATTAGCTTTGAAGATTTTAATACGTATTATAAGAGTTAGTTACATTGCATAAAATTTGTAATTTATTTTCCATTTGAAATCAAAACTCTTCTCATTATTTAACTCTTGTAACCCCATGGACTGTAGCCCACCAGGCTCCTCTATCCATGGGATTTCCCAGGCAAGGATACTGGAGTAGGTTGCCATTTCCTTCTCTGGAGGATCTTTCCAACCCCGGGAATAGAACTCATGTCTCCTGCATTGCAGGCAGGTTTTTTACTGACTGAGCTACCAGGGAAAGTGAAGTGAAGTTGCTCAGTCGTGTCCGACTCTTTGCGACCCCATGGACTGTAGCCTACTAGCTCCTCTGTCCATGGGATTCTCCAGGCAAGAATACTGGAGTGGGTTGCCATTTCCTTCTCCAGGGGATCTTCCCAGCCCAGGGATTGAACCTGGGTCTCCCGCATTGCAGGCAGACGCTTTACCACCTGAGTCACGAGGGAAGAACTCAAAGTGTTCCTGAAGCCCCACTCAAATACTCACTAAATACAAGCTGTCTTTGACCTTTGTCTTGGTCCTCCCTGCTCCTCTTTGGGGGTCTTCAGAGTCTGGTCTCTTCTCCCTGACTCTCTGCCGTTCACAGGCAGTGCACCCCACGGACTGCAGTGAAAATTACGCATTGTTGTGCTTCCTCCAACTTTCCTGTTGGTGAGACCCAGTATAGTCTTATATTGCTGGCATATGTCTTACTTGCTTTCTATTGTCTATGCCCATTCTTTATTTCATTTATGTCTATTAACCCCTCTTTGAGAAAGGCAAGGTAGGCATTGTTGTCCCATTTACAGAGAAAGACTGAGAAAACTTAGAAGTCCTACTCAAAATTTACTTGGGCTCCACCCTAAAATTCAGTTTTCCTAACTTATCCATTTTACTTCCACCAAGACCCTCCCACCCCAAAGTTGTTGCTTCTCTGCCAGGGCTTTCATTCATTTGTGTATGCATGCTTGCATTGAATTCAATAAATCTACTCAATATCTACCAGCTGCTGGCTACTTACAAGGCGCGAGGGCAGAGGCAATGAACAAGATATATACATTCAGTGCCTCAGTGCTTATAGTGGCCAAAAATATGGCAATGACTATTTATTGAGAACCTCCTATGTATTTATGTATGTATCTAAAGGTCACATCTAAGTTATAAGGTGCAGATAAAGAAATTGAGGCATAGACAAATGAATACTCTTAATAGAATCAGTCGTGTGTACTTAATAAGGCTGGTGTTGGGACCGTGGGAGACCCATCATCTCCAGAACAACCGGTAATTTAACAAGGTGCTGGATCTAATACACGCCGTGAAGAATTGGAAGAGAAAGAGGTGGGTAGGTGGGCGGGTGGATGTGGGGATATCCAAAGAAATGGCTGTGGTGAATCTTTGTGAATTATAAGCTACTTCCAACAGAGGACAATCAGGGCATGACAATCAGGGGGTATGTGGGCTTACTAGCACCTGATCGATTGACTGAAGTCACTCAGTCGTGTCTGACTCTTCGCGACCCCATGGACACAGCCTGCCATGTTCCTCCGTCCATGGGATTTTTCCAGGCAAGAATACTGCAGTGGGTCACATGATGTAAAACAAAATGTTAGTTTCTTACTTTTCAATAATGAATCTCTAAACTACTTAAATCCTAATTTCCAGGTAGTTTAACTGTCTTCGGGAACTGGGACAGGCAGTTCTACTGGCAACAGTGTTCACCACCTCCTCCCCATTTTGTTTAGGGGGGAGGGTCCAGGAGCTGAGATTTGAGGGAGCATGAAACAAGGAGTCTAGAGAGACTTTCTTTCAATGAAAATACAGACTTCAGAAATTTCAAGTTAAGGAAAATTACAGTAGCTATATTTCTTAATGATTTTGAGTCTGACAGTTTAGCAACATTGTTGTTTATATTCCTCATAAAGTTTCCCAATAAAAGGGTAATTGTATTTATCAATATTAGTGTACAATTTTTCTCGGGAGAGCAGCTCACCCCATTCAACCTCAGGCCTTGACGAGGCTCCACTGAAATTAATGAGCCCAGGAGAAGAAGGGGAAGACCTCTGAATCCAAACACTTGTGAGGGCGAAAAAGCAGGTTGAGTGAAGCTGGAGAAATGGGACTCAGATTCCTTAGGGAATTAGCGGGTTAGCTACTCCAGTTCCCAACTGAAGAGGCCTCACCACGCATGCCTCATGTGTTTCAAGCAAGATTGTTTCAGACCCAATCACACACTTGGGGAATGCTGAATTTTAAAAACAAAATGCGGTCTGCTGAATAAAACATAAATCTCAACTTTTGGGTTGTATATTTTTTTCTGTTGATGGTTTATCAGGAAGAGACAACAGTGTGTACAAAGGGACAGACACGGAAGGGAGCAGGACGCTCAGCAGATGGGGACTGAGGGCCGCACGACGTGGAGGCACTGTGGTGCCGCAGGTGAGGGCGCGGAGAGCGGAGGGCCTGGGGGCACTGCTAGGTTTCCAGCTCGGGCACTTTCATTGTTGGTGGTTGTAGTCACTGGTTTAGATACTAAGTCGTGTCCAACTCTTGTGACCCCCAAGGACTGGGGCCCGCCAGTTTCCTCTGCCCATGGGATTTCCCAGGCAAGAATACTGGAGTGAGTTGCCATTTGCTTCTCTGGGATGTCTTCCCAACCCAGGGATCGAACCCAGCTCTTCTGTACTGCATACAGATTCTTTACATTCTGAGCTAGTCACTGAAACAGGAAATACTTGGGGGTGGGGGAAGGAGTACGGGGGGTGGGGTAGGGGTGGGGGGTGGGAGGTGGGAAGGAAACTTCAGTGTTTTTCATTTATAATCTAAAACGGAAAGGAGAAGAGCTACTCTTGTGCATATTATGGCAAAATTTAGAAATTAATTAATTCAATGCAAAGGCATGAGAGATCTTTGAAGATGTTAAATAAAGCCCAATAGCTATTCTTATGGAGTGGAGTTTCTCTAAATGTGTTCCAGGCCACCAGCAGCACCTGAGCCCCCAGGAATTTGTTAACAATGCTAATTTGCCCCACTTCACACCTACTGAATCAGAAACTCCATGGGAAGGGCCCAGCAATCTGTGTTTTAACAAGATCTCCAGGGATTCTGATTCATGGAAAAGTTTACGAACACTGTAGAGGAGAGGTCTATAATTTATTATGGGAAAATGCACAGTGGTTAAAGTACAGTTGAGTCAGTAGATAGGTGGGCTCCATGCTGCTGCTGCTAAGTCACTTCAGTCGTGTCTGACTCTGTGACCCCATAGACGGCAGCCCACCAGGCTCCCCCGTCCCTGGGATTCTCCAGGCAAGAACACTGGAGTGGGTTGCTATTTCCTTCTCCAATGCATGAACTCCATGCTAGGCATTTACAAGTAGCCTCTTGTTTGCATTTCCTGAAACCAGAGATAGATGGGCTCCAGGTTAGGCATTTATAATCGGCCTCCTGTTTCCTTTCTGAAATGGAAGTAACAACACAAACAGGGTAAATAGCCAGGCTTTGCCTCTTGTGGACACCTTAAGAAAACAGTCCTGGCAGGCACAGAGAGGGCATAAACTTTGGTTGAGTAAAGGGATCCCACATTATCCATGGGATAAGGGAGACACTACACATGTCTAGAAAGGCTTCTTGGGGTTCAGAATTTAGGGGATACCAAGCCATTATGAGTCTTGCTCCTCCCAGACACCTTTGCATTGGAATCTATCTTGAAAAAACTTGCACACTCATGTTGGGGAGGATCCTAGGGCAGGTCAGGTGTAAAAAAAGAAACCAAATAACTGGCCAAAGGTAAACAAAGGCCCAGAAGAACTGCCCTACATAAATGGCTTAACTGCCTCTTTACTGTGCTCCTCCTGCTTAGGGAGGAGGCCCAAACCTCTTCTCTCGGGGTGTGCATCCCTGCCTTGCTTCTATCTTAACTGAACTGACGGTTTCTCTGTGTGCTCTCCCACCTGTTGTGCTACGCCTCTAATGATAAACCCTGTACCTGCTTTTGTAGTTTTTGCCTCCGTGAGAGACATGCATTAGTCACTGGAGTCAAGAGCCAGGGAAAGATAGCTTCTAGCCTCTAGCCTCTGCTGGCCTGGTGCTCAGGATTCCCGGTTTTCATCCAGACCGTGTGTGCGTGTGCTTAGTCACTCAGTCGTGTTCGGCTCTTTGCAGCTGCATAGACTGTAACCCTCCAGGCCTCTCCATCTGGGGGGATTCTCCAGGCCAAAATACGGGAGTGGATTGCCATGCCCTCCTCCATGGGATCTTCCCAACCCAGGGATCGAACCCAGGTCTCCCACATTGCAGGTGGATTCTTTACCGTCTGAGCCACCAGGGATTCATCCAGGCTACCCAGGTTCAATTCCTGGGCAGGGAACTAACATCTAGAGTCACACTACCGCTCACTGCTGCCTCTTCAAGATCACAGTGATGCAGGCAGCCCAGCTGATCAGCCCCTGAGGAGGATGTAAAGCAACATTGTTCTCAATCCTTGGAATCCCTACCTCACCCACCAGTGCCCCGTCATTATAGTTTACTGGTAAAGACTTGGGTCCAGAAGGGTTACATGAACATTTATGTTAAATACCAAAATCTGTAAGGGAACTCTTCTTTAGAATTAATTTATTAAAGATAAGAAAATTTAACTTTAGACAGCAGCTTTTTAATCTAAAAGTAAGAAAGCTATAATAAGATCACACTGAAGTTCTTTCAGAAACATTCTTCCATTTGACATATAAAATGCTTTTTATATCTGTGAATGTCATTTTGGGAAAAAAATTAATGTTTCCTGCTATATATCTATAGAACTTGCTAAAAAGCAAATATATGTTAAAAGCATGTTTGAATTCCCAGGATGTTGTCAATACAGGCTGGTTAGGATCTTTCTTTGCTTACTGCTTATTGGAATATAAATCCTCCTGAGGAAGGCTGGTATGATAGTTTTTAGTGGTTTTTGTCAAGTTACAGTCACAGAAGTCATTTGTATATCAGCTGCTTAAAACCATAACATCTTGCCTCAATGCATTTTGTAAGTTGGTTTTGTAAATACATATTTTGAAGATATTGCTAGAGTACACCACATTTTACCAACTAGAGGGAATCTTTACGTGCAAAGGAGGGAGGAATGCAGGAGACTGGCTCTAAATTTCTGTTTTTCAAAGATAGTTTAGAAGCAAGAACTTCTGGGGGGCTATCTTAATAGTCTTAATTTCAAACTCAAATTTTGAGGCACCACTCAGCCTCAAGTGATCTATAAAGATCACTTAAATTGCCTTTAGTCTTTTGGATGCCTGACTAATTTTGTGCTCTTGGTATTGACAATCATACCTAAAATATATTTCATCTGCTTTTATTTTACAATGGATTTTGAATAATTTGTAAGATTTATTAAAAATAATAAACTGTATTTGAAGAAATAATAGCCTAATCATATATTAGCATTAAGTAATAAAAATTCAGCTCCATAGAACATTGTAGGTCGTGGTTTCCAGGGAGATTTATAGCATTCTGCAAAGCCTGAATGTACAGAGAATGTGAACATTAAGAAGAGAATCTGAATAACTCAGGCAACAGTTTATTATTTATTACCTGAATTAAGAAAATACATTCAAATTCTCCACATCTGCTGGGAGGAATGCTTGCATCATTAATATCTTTCTGAGAAAATCATCTCTTTCTACTTTTAATTTAACATTTTAACTATGGATAGAAGATAAAGTGTCATATTGATGAGGTTCACATTTTACGTCTATGACCTTGAATCAACTGTGGCACTTGTGTGTATCAACCTGCAGCCCCCAAAAGAAAGGCTGGGACCATCGCCTTATTTAAAATCCGGGGACATCATCATTGTCATTAACATCCATCCGTCTTCCATCACCCCCTCCTCCAGCCCTTCATCCATCTGTTCATCTAGAGTGTGTGTAGAGAGGCAAACAAGGTAATGGTAAGAGCCGGTGTCCAAAGATGGAGGGAAATTGCTTCAATTCACGTACGACCAAGGTGGATAACCACATCAGGAAGATGTCAGTAACAATGAGGACTGTACCAGGTGATTATGCTGTGTACTACTTTATAGAACCTCATAGGTCTGGGTACACAAGGAGCTATTTACCTGGGAAAATAAGCAGTTCTGTTGCAATTTTAAAATTACATAACACAAACAGAAACAGACTCACAGACTTTGAAAACAAACTTACAGTTACCAAAGGGGAGAGGTGGGAGAAGTGAAAGTCACTCAGTTGTGTCTGACCCTTTGGACCCCAAGGACTATACAGTTCATGGAATTCTCCAGGTCAGAATACTGGAGTGGGTAGCGTTCCCTTCTCCAGGGGATCCCCCCCAACTCACGGATTGAACCCAGGTCTCCCGTATTGCAGGCAGATTCTTTACCAGCTGAGCCACAAGGGAAGCCCAAGAGTACTGGAGAGGGTAGCCTGTCCCTTCTCCAGGGGATCTTCCGACCCAGGAATTGAACCAGTGTCTCCCACACGGCAGGTGGATTCTTTATCAACTGAGCTATGAGGGAAGCCCAGAGAGGGGAGGGATAAATCAGGAGTTTGCGACTGACACATACACACTATGATATGTAAATCAGTCATCTGCCAGGAAGCACTTAATGGGAGGCTTCCTGTGCGCTGTTTTGGATCTGTCAGGAATCCTCTGTCTCTTATTAACTCCTGAATACTCAGGAATTAAGTGGAGCAGCAAGCTACTCCTGGGGGCTGGAGTAGGCATGCATTTCCATAGAGTGATAAACAACTATTTATGACCCTCTTCCTTTTTATGAACCATACGGCAAAAGTGATTATTTACAACCCTCTCTCTTTCATATGGATGACCTCATGTTTCCTTGATAACTTGTAAGTTTTGATTTTATCTCTGCTGAAAATAGTTACCTTGGAAGACAGTATAAATACCCATACAATGTTGAATAAAATACCTTTGCTCCATCAGAGCTTTGGTCCCCGTATCTTCTCTCTCTCTCCCCCTCTCTCTCTTTCTCTGTCTCTCTTTTTCAGGCTAATTCTCTGGAGTGCAGAGGCCCTCTGGGTTCACTTTCCTGCCCGGCTTCTAAGACCCTCTGGGGAAGGCACTCTGTGCCTTCACCCCATCGAGAGGGCGCCTGAGGCCTTTGTGAACAGAGCAACCCCCATGTCAGGGACTTTATTGGTTTTCTGCGTAAACCAAGGAATATCAGCCTTTTTCTCTCTCCTTTACTTTCTTATCGTCAACTCCGGACCACCAGATTCTGGTCCATTAAAGGACCTCAACAATCATTAACCAGAACCTACTGTACAGCACAGGAAACTGTACATAATTCTGCAAAAACCTGTATGGGAAAAGAATCTGAAAAATAATGGAGATATATATATATATATATATATATATATATAGTCCATAACCAAACCACTTTACTATACATCTGAAACTAACACAGCATTGTAAATTAACTATACTCTAACATAGTGCGCACTAAGCACAGCAGAGAGGAGCTACCCAAGTCCGAGGTCAGGGGCAGGGCTGGGAGGAGCTACCCCGCATTCGAGGTCAGTGGCGGCCGGGAGGAGACACCCTGCGTCCAAGGTCAGGGGCAGCCGGGAGAAGCTACCTCACGCCCGAGGCCAGGGGTGGCGGCCGGGAGGAGCAAGGCGAGCAGCGGTGGCTGCGCGGGCACAGGAGGGCCTAGAGGAGCTATCCCACATTGAAAGTCAGGAAGGGCGGCGGTAAGAAGATACCCTTCGTCCAAGGTGAGGAGCAGCAGCTGCGCTTTGCTGGAGCAGCCATGAAGAGATACCCCACGCCCAAGGTAAGAGAAACCCAGGTAAGATGGTAGGTGTTGCAAGAGGGCATCAGAGGGCAGACACACTGAAACCATACTCACAGAAAACTAGTCAATCTAATCACACTAGGACCATAGCCTTGTCTAACTCAATGAAACCAAGCCAAGCCCATGGGGCAACCCAAGACGGCGGGTCATGGTGGAGAGGTCTGACAGAATGTGGTCCGCTGGAGAAGGGAATGGCAAACCACTTCAGTATTCTTGCCTTGAGAACCCCATGAACAGTATGAAAAGGCAAAATGATAGGATACTGAAAGAGGAACCCCCCAGGTCAGTAGGTGCCCAATATGCTACTGGAGATCAGTGGAGAAATAACTCCAGAAAGAATGAAGGGATGAAGCCAAAGCAAAAACAATACCCAGCTGTGGATGTGACTGGTGATAGAAGCAAGGTCCGATGCTGTAAAGAGCAATATTGCATACGAACCTGGAATGTCAGGTCCATGAATCAAGGCAAATTGGAAGTGGTCAAACAAGAGATGGCAAGGGTGAACGTCGACATTCTAGGAATCAGTGAACTAAAATGGACTGGAATGGGTGAATTTAACTCAGATGGCCATTGTATCTACTACTGCAGGCAGGAATCCCTCAGAAGAAATGGAGTGGCCATCATGGTCAACAAAAGAGTCCGAAATGCAGTACTTGGATGCCATCTCAAAAACGACAGAATGATCTCTCTTCATCTCCAAGGCAAACCATTCAATATCAGTTATCCAAGTCTATGCCCCAACCAGTAACACTGAAGAAGCTGAAGTTGAAGACCTACAAGACCTTTTAGAATTAACACCTCCAATGCAAAAGTAGGAAGTCAAGAAACACCTGGAAAATTTGGCCTTGGAATGCAGAATGAAGTAGGGCAAAGACTAATAGAGTTTTGCCAAGAAAATGCACTAGTCATAACAAACACCCTCTTCCAACAACACAGGAGAAGACTCTACACATGGACCTAACCAGATGGTCAACAGCAAAATCAGATTGAATATATTCTTTGCAGCCAAAGATGGAGAAGCTCTATACAGTCAACAAAAACAAGACCAGAAGCTGACTGTGGCTCAGATCATGAACTCCTTATTGCCAAATTCAGACTCAAATTGAAGAAAGTAGGGAAAACTGCTAGACCATTCAGGTATGACCTAAATCAAATCCCTTATAATTATACAGTGGAAGTGAGAAATTGATTTAAGGGCCTAGATAGAGTGCCTGATGAACTATGGAATGAGGTTCGTGACATTGTACAGGAGACAGGGATCAAGACCATCCCCATGGAAAAGAAATGCGAAAAAGCAAAATGGCTGTCAGGGGAGGCCTTACAAATAGCTGTGAAAAGAAGAGAGGCGAAAAGCAAAGGAGAAAAGGAAAGATATAAGCATCTGAATGCAGAGTTTCAGAGAATAGCAAGAAGAGATAAAAAAGCCTTCTTCAGTGATCAATGCAAAGAAATAGAGGAAAAGAACAGAATGGGAAAGACTAGAGATCTCTTCAAGAAAATTAGAGATACCAAGGGAACATTTCATGCAAAGATGGGCTTGATAAAGGACAGAAATGGTCTGGACCTAACAGAAGCAGAAGATATTAAGAAGAGGTGGCAAGAATACACAGAAGAACTGTACAAAAAAAGATCTTCACGACCCAGATAATCATGATGATGTGATCACTAACCTAGAGCCAGACATCTTGGAATGTGAAGTCAAGTGGGCCTTGGAAAGCATCGCTATGAACAAAGCTAGTGGAGGTGATAGAATTCCAGTTGAGCTGTTTCAGATCCTGAAAGATGATGCTGTGAAAGTGTTGCACTCAATATGCCAGCAAATTTGGAAAACTCAGCAGTGGCCACAGGACTGGAAAAGGTTAGTTTTCATTCCAATCCCACAGAAAGGCAATGCCAAAGAATGCTCAAACTATCGCACAATTGCACTCATCTCACATGCTAGGAAAGCAATGCTCAAAATTCTCCAAGCCAGGTTTTAGCAATACGTGAACCATGAACTTCCAGATGTTCAAGCTGGTTTTAGAAAAGGCAGAGGAACCAGAGATCAAATTGCCAACATCTGCTGGATCATGGAAAAAGCAAGAGAGTTCCAGAAAAACATCTATTTCTGCTTTATTGACTATGCCAAAGCCTTTGACTGTGTGGATCACAATAAACTGTGGAAAATTCTGAGAGAGATGGGCATACCAGACCACCTGACCTGCCTCCTGAGAAATCTGTATGCAGGTCAGGAAGCAACAGTTAGAACTGGACATGGAACAACAGACTGGTTCCAAATAGGAAAAGGAGTATGTCAAGGCTGCATATTGTCACCCTGCTTATTTAACTTATATGCAGAGTACATCATGAGAAACGCTGAACTGGAAAAAACACAAGCTGAAATCAAGATTGCCGGGAGAAATATCAATAACCTCATATATGCAGATGACACCACCCTTATGGCAGAAAGTGAAGAGGAACTAAAAAGCCTCTTGATGAAAGTGAAAGAGGAGAGTGAAAAAGTTGGCCTAAAGCTCAACATTCAGAAAACTAAGATCGTGGCATCTGGTCTCATCACTTCATGGGAAATAGATGGGGAAACAGTGGAAACAGTGTCAGACTTTATTTTTGGGGGCTCCAAAATCACTGCAGATGGTGACTGCAGCCATGAAATTAAAAGACGCTTCCTCCTTGGAAAAAAAGTTATGACCAACCTAAACAGTATTTTCAAAAGCAGAGATATTACTTTGCCGACTAAGGTCCGTCTAGTCAAGGCTATGGTTTTTCCTGTGGTCATGTATGGATGTGAGAGTTGGACTGTGAAGAAGGCTGAGCACTGAAGCATTGATGCTTTGGAACTGTGGTGTTGGAGAAGACTCTTGAGAGTCCTTTGGACTGCAAGGAGATCCAACCAGTCCATTCTGAAGGAGATCAGCCCTGAGATTTCTTTGGAAGGAATGATGCTAAAGCTGAAACTCCAGTAATTTGGCCACCTCATGCGAAGGGTTGACTCATTGGAAAAAACTCTGATGCTGGGAGGGATTGGGGGCAGGAGGAGAAGGGGACGACAGAAGATGAGATGGCTGGATGGCATCACTGACTCAATGGATGTGAGTCTGAGTGAACTCTGGGAGTTGGTGATGGACAAGGAGGCCTGGTGTGCTGTGAATCATGGGGTCGCAAAGAGTTGGACACGACTGAGCGACTGAACTGAACATAAAACTTAAAAAGTTACTTGATATATCGGGAGACAGTCACCTGTTTTTAATTAAGTGCAAATAATAAGGGGACAGTTTCGAAGTGCGATGGCCTGTGTGTTCCCACAGTACTGGAAGTGAAATGGCTGGATAGCCAGAGCTCTGTGTTGGGTGTAGATGAGCAATGAATTGCAGCAATGCCCCTCTAACATTTGTTTCTCTAGCCTCGGGTGGGAGCTGGGGAGAAGCACTGCTCTTCTGCATCTGTGGGCAGCCTCTCTCCTGTCTGGCTTCTCAGTTCCTCTGTTAACTAATAGATTCCTTGCATTAAATTCTCTTTCTTGTAAATAATACTTTAAATTATTATAAAATTGCTCATGTTTGACGTTTGACCTAAAAAAGGGCAACCTAATTCTGGAAGAGTTTCTGGTTTTTTTTTCTCTGGTTAAATTCTGACTCTTACATGTCAACTAAGGAAGGAATCCTTTCCACTAAAAAGGGACTTTAAAATGCTGATCCTGACACCACATTGTAAATCAACTCTACTAAAAAAAAAAAAAAAAAATGCTGTCCCTGGCAGAGGGGAACACAGAGCGCAGAGAGCACAGGGGCCCGGAACACAGTGTTGGGATGGGGAGGAGGCAGAGGGCAGAAGATTTGCCTGGCCCGTCCAGGGACCAAGTTAAGGTGGCCAACATTTTCCAGCTGGGACCAGATCCAAGGTGATAATCTTACACTGACTGGGTGGGTCATTAGGGAAGAAAAATTTAAAAATTAATTCTGAACCCTTCTGGAAAGCATATTTCAGTGAATGCCTGGAAAAGTGAATCCATTTCCGCATCCCAAAGAATGCTTTAGTGACTTACAACAAACCTTTTTGCCATCCTTGTAAATACCCCCGTCTGCACTGTTTCCATTGTTATCTGGTCTACTGCAACCCTGCCACTCCGTGACCTGGCACCGGGTTGCTGTACAAAGCTTGGAGGGCAGTACTGTTCATAGAACACAAAGTTAGCAAAGCTTAGTTCTATTTGCCCTGGGCCTACTGGGTCCTGAGGCAAAAGGGAAAATGTGCGCCCCTGTATACACTTAGGAAAAATTAGCAAAAGCACTGCCAAAAACCCCCCAAACCAAGCCAAACCGTAAGTGTCTATGAAACACTATGTTATTCAGCCATTTGCACCAATGTCAACCCCCAGAAACCTGTCCGAAGGGGCGCAAAAGCTGCACAGGCTGGAAATGCCTGTCACTTTCATATGGTAATGCAGGATTGTAGAACCAACAACAGCTTATCTTTATTTAAAATTTTGATATTTTATTCCTCATGAGTTTTTGCATTGTTTTTTTAATTGGAGCATAATTGTTTTACAACGTTGTGTTACTTTCTCTCATACAACAAAGTGAGTCAGCTATATTTATACATATATCCTTTCTTTCTTGAGCCTCCCTTCCACTCCGTATATCCCACCCTTCTAGGTCATCACAGAGCACAGAGTTGAGTTCCCTGTGCTATACAGCAGCTTCCCACTAGCTAGTTATTTTACACATGGTAGTGTATATGAGTTTGAGTAAACTCTGGGAGTTGGTGATGGACAGGGAGGCCTGGCCTGCAGTCCATGGGGTTGCAGAGTCAGACGCGACTGAGTGACTGAACCGAACTGAACTGAATGTATATATGTCAATCCTAATCTCCCTGCATTAATCTTGATTTTTTTGGAAATCTTACATTTCAGTATTATCTTGATGACTGAGTCTGTTGGATCACCTTTGAATCTGTGCCTCACTAAGCCCGGTCCTACTGGGGTGCCACTTGTCACACCTGCACTTCAGGCGTGCTGAGATTAGGTTGAGAGAAGCAAGAGAAAGGGTTGAATGTCTGTGCAGGAATTCATTAAGGAATTGAGAAAAAATATTCCAGTGTGCATTTGAGGTCCTAATAATTCCTATAATAAATTCTGAGGAAGAAAAACCAGGTCCATGGAGTCCTTGGTAAATTGACTTTATATCTGCCAGGTGGTGGGCACCCTGAAGACACAGATCTGGATGGGGATCAGGATAAAGATACTTTATTGATTATCATGGGTTTGCCAAGAAAACTTGAAATTGGGAAAATGGCCTTACAACAGAAGAGAATGACATCTGTAATAGAACCTGCCTTGAGAGCACTGGAGGATTTCATTGCAGATTTATTGCTATCAGCGGTAAGAGATGTCAGATTGGATCTCTAGTCTAGCCTGTGCTTCCTAACAGGAGAGAAAATGAGAATTTCCCAGGGAAAAATGAACTGAGAAACCCATTAATTTGTGTGTGGAGTTTGCAAACTTGAAAAACAAACACAAAACAAGCCCACAAACCAACAAACCCCCTCAGATCAGACTCATGAAAACAGGAGAGTTTTATATCTCTCATATATGATGAAACAACAGATTAAATTGCTCCAGAAATGAGCCTTCTGATATTTTCTTTCTCTTTTTTTTTAAGTTTTTTTTTTGGGGGGGGGGGCTGTTCTGTGCAGACATGTGGGATCTTAGTTCCCCAACTAGAGATGGAGTTCTAGGCTCCTACAGTGAAAGGGTGGAGTCCTCACCATTAGACAGCCAGAGAAGTCCCCAGAAATGAGCCTTCTACTGTAATTGCATACTACAATCTCAGGAAAGTTTTCACAGTCCTTTTTTTTTTTTTTTTCTTTTTCAGACAGGAATTAAGGGCACCCGTGAATCAGCGAATGGGCCTTCCTGGTGGCTCAGGGATAAAGAATCTTCCTGCAATGCAGCAGACACAGGAGATTCGGGTTCCATTACTTAGCCAGGAAGATCCCCTGGAGATGGAAATGGCGACCCACTCCAGTGCTCTTGCCTGGAGAATTCCATGGACAGAGGAGCCTGAGGAATACAGTCCATAGAGCTGCAGAGTCTGACGCGACTGAAGTGACTGAGCACAGCATAGGGATCAGTGATGCCAGCTGGCAGGTTCCACTTTCCGAAGGGAGTATTAAGGCAGTTGGGGCCTGGTACAGCAGCACTAGTTTCCTATTTTTCTTTGTTTATGCTTAGCATCCTCTTTGCCTCAGAAGCAGCAACCTCATTGGGAGGAACCTTAGAGGAGGGATTCACCCGGGGTGAAGTGGAAAAGAGTCTTGCCCCAGCCCTCATTGCAGGAAGATGGGGAGGTCCTCTTGCTCAGTTTTGGTCAGACATTAAAGTCTTGCTACGTATTCTCATCCTTATGTGCATGACAGTTATTCAAAATATCCAGTTCCTTAGAGCCCTGTGAAAATCCTGTGTAAAGTTTGTAAGCGAGTTAGCTAATTGCAGGTACCCAAGACTTTGATGTTGGGAGGGATTGGGGGCAGGAGGAGAAAGGGACAACAGAGAATGAGATGGCTGGATGGCATCGTTGACTCGATGGATGTGAATCTGAGTGAACTCTGGGAATTGGTGATGGACAGGGAGGCCTGGTGTGCTGCGATTCATGGAGTCGCAAAGAGTCGGACATGACTGAGTGACTGAACTGGACTGAACTGAACTGAACTGACCCCCATAGTGGTGTGGCTTTGTCCGCTCAAAGGGCGACTCTGCCCCATCCTAGAAGAGATCAGTCCTGGGTGCTCACTGGAAGGACTGATGCTGAAGCTGAAACTCCAATACTTTGGCCACCTGATGTGAAGAGCTGACTCATTTGAAAAGACCCTGATGCTGGGAAAGTGTGAAAGAAGGATGGCATCACCGACTCAACGGACATGAGTTTGGGTAAATTCTGGGAGTTCGTGATGGACAGGCAGGCCTGGTGTGCTGCAGTCCATGGGTTCACAAAGAGTCAGACACGACTGAGCGACTGAGCTGAGCTGAATTGCCCCCTCAAATCAGTTCAGCTTTTCTCCTTTCCCTGGTTCTTGATCAACTGGCTCTCCAGGGACCGATCAGCTCCAGTTCCATCCCCAGCTCCCTTTCCAGAAGCCTCTTTCTCCCCAGCTGATAAGACCCCCCTCTTGCATGGTACCTCTCGCCACTGCCACTGTTCTATTTCCAGGGTCTCTATCACTGGCGGCCTTCTAGATCCCATGATTAAAACGAGTATTTCCCGCAAGTGGTGGTGGTTTAGTCACCAAGTCATGTCTGACTCTTGTGACCCCATAGACTGTAGCCTGCCAGGCTCCTCTGTCCATGGGATTTTTCAGCTAAGCATACTGTAGTGGGTTGCCATTTTCTTCAGGGAATCTTCCCAAGCCAGGGATGGAACCCACAGTCCCTTTGCATTGCAGGCAGATTCTTTACTGATGAACCTCCATGGAAGCCCATTTCCCACAATTAAAAGGCCCTTAAGCTATTGCGGTTTGTATTCTATCTTATTTTCCTTCTTCTGTCTTTCCTCTTCTCTCCACGGCCCAGTTCTCTCAGCTGTAATATTTCCGCTTCTGTTTCCTGAATATTCTTCTCAGTTTCATGTCCAACTATCTCTACTTAAAATTATCATACAAAACACACTTAAAGCAGACAGTGGTACACCTCATTTGCTTACTACCCTCAAGTCACTCTAGCTTTTAAATTTGAAGAAATTTATAAGAATGTCACGCAATCTAGAGGGGTAGGGTGGGGTGGGAGGTGGGAGGGAGATTCCAGAGGGAGGGGACGTATGTATACCTATGGTAGATTCATGTTGATGTATGGCAGAAACCAACAGAACATTTTAAAGCAATTATCCTCCAATTAAAAATAAATTTAAAAAAAGACAAAAAAAGAGTGTCAAATATACAACTGAGGGCTTGACTAAAATGATGGCAAATTCTCCTGGAAAGACTCAAATCAATTGACAGTTTGTCATCCTACAGAATGAAGGCCTGGATTGAAAACCTTAAGAGAGACATTTTCTTAAATTTCAGACCTGCTCTTTCAAAGCAAACAAACAAATAGATGCAAATAGAAGTATTCGTTTACCTCTCATCATTGCTTTCAATTGTCCTACCCATAAATATAGCTTGGTAAGTTTTGTCAGTGCAGCCTTTGGATGCTATTTTGAGCGTTTTATTAAAATTCTGTGAATTAGCACTTGTATTAACATTTCAAATAGCATAAAGCTAATACACGTGCTCTGGCAAGGATTTTACCTAATCTGACAGTACAGAGAACTTGCCAAGTAGCATGGGAGAGTTGTTATTCTTCTATCTCATTCATTGCCAAGCAAAAAAGAAAAAATAAGAGAGGTAGATGAAACTGAAAAATCCTCTTATCTTTTGGCTTACTCAGTGGTCAAAAGAGATTAAATTCTCTCTGTGACGATAGAATCTAAAGATGAAGGTCCCATTTCCTGACATTCACATTTTTAAGGTCAGACGGATGACGTGACCTATCTCTTCGAGCAGAAGGGCCCATCAGTGACCCATTTGCTCAGTTGCCTGTGCAGACTTCCTTCTAGAAACTGACCACAGCATGCAACTTGTAGTCTCTCGATGCCTTTAGAAATGCAGTTTCATCTTACAACTAAAAAAATTAAAGGGAACATTCATGGAAATTTCTGTCCATGTAAATGGATAGAATTCCCTTGTAGACACTCTCGCTATTTCTATCTGAAGATTGCTAAAATGTCACTGTCCCTCAATGGAAGAGTTGCTTCTTTAATGCCAGTGCTGATCCTGTTGTAAACCTGCAGTTCTCCACAGTAGGACCCAGGGGACAATCATTCCCCAGTCTCAAAAGTGACCTTGCCTATTCCAGGTTACTCTCTGGCTTCAAACCATTTGTATAACCAGAGGCTCACATTCTGTAAAAATGGGCAAAAGAGGGTCAGAAACGTTTTCCTTTCCACCGTAATTCTGATGTGACCTCATGTGGGTCAAGATAACAGATGAGACAGCAGTCCTGTAGCTGTGGACGTGCCCAGTCCCTCGAGAAGTGACTCAGGTGGGAATGCATGCCTAGAGAACTGGTTAGATGTCTCTTGGACGTCTGTCTGGCCTCTGTCACGCTGGTGCCTCTCTCTCCATGGCTCTCTTCTGGGCGATGCTCTTTCTACTGTGAGTTTCCTGCCCCTCTTTCTACCATGGGTTCCTCTTCCGAATAGCACAAATACTGACTTCCTATTATCACTGATAACATATGCATGCACACGATGATTAAGGGCATTCCATCAGGCCACCCTGCTTTCTGTTTGCATCAGATGAACTGTCAAACTACTACCTGGTTCTGTTTGTTCTAGTCCTGACTTTGCATCTTTTCCTGCTGAACTAAGGTATAAAGTACCTGCTGTTTTTTTTTTTTTTTAACCTACTATTTTGAGCTCATTAAAGACATACCAGCAACAGCAAATAGAAGGAGTACATCAAGGCTGTATAGTGTCACCCTGCTTATTTAACCTCTATGCAGAGTACATCATGAGAAACGCTGGGCTGGAGGAAGCACAAGCTGGAATCAAGATTGCTGGGAGGAATATCAATAACCTCAGACATGCAGATGACTCCACCCTTATGGCAGAAAGTGAAGAGGAACTAAAAAGCCTCTTGATGAAAGTGAAAGAGGAGAGTGAAAAAGTTGGCTTAAAGGTCAACATTCAGAAAACAAAGATCATGGCATCCGGTCCCATCACTTTATGGGAAATAGATGGGGAAACAGGGGAAACAGTGGCTGACTTTATTTTTCTGGGCTCCAAAATCACTGCAGATGGTGACTGCAGCCATGAAATTAAAAGACACTTGATCCATGGAAGGAAAGTCATGACCAACCTAGACAGCATATTCAAAAGCAGAGAAGTTACTTTGTCAACAAAGGTCTGTCTAGCCAAGGCTATGGTTTTTCCAGTGGTCACGTATGGATGTGAGAGTTGGACTATAAAGAAAGCTGAGCACCGAAGACTTGATGCTTTTGAACTGTGGTGTTGGAGAAGACTCTTGAGAGTCCCTTGGACTGCAACAAGATCCAACCAGTCCATCTTAAAGGAGATCAGTCCTGGGTGTTCATTGGAAGGACTGATGTTGAAGCTGAAACTCCAATCCTTTGGCCACCTGATGTGAAGAACTGACTCATTTGAAAAGGCCCTGATGCTGGGAAAGACTGAGGGCAGGAGGAGAAGAGGATGACAGAGGATGAGATGGTTGGATGGCATCACTGACTCAATGGACATGGGTTTGGCTGGACTCTGGGAGTTGATGATAGACAGGGAAGCCTGGCGTGCTGCAATTCATGGAGTCGCAAAGAGACGGACACAACTGAGCAACCGAACTGAACTGAGTATGGTTAATGTTATGTGTCAAGTTGGGTAGGCTATGGTACCCAGATATTTGGTCAACCAGATAGCTGGTTCTGTGAAAGTGTTTTTTAGATGAGGTTAAGATTTAAATCGTTAACTTTGTGTGAAACAAATGACCTCTATAGTGTGGAAGGTCCTTATTCAATCAGTTGAAGGCCTCAGTTAAAAAAAGAAATGAACCTGACCTCCCCATAGGAGTTGGAAATTCCATCAGCAGATTCCTTCCCTGGGTCTCTGGTCTGCCAGAGAGTCAAATCCTTAAAGTCAATCAGTCTCTCTCCAGACACACACACACACACACACACACACACACCCACCCCAGCCACCCAGCCACCCACCCTACTATTTCTTCCCTGGAGAACCCTGACTAATACATTTGCAGTCAAATTCTTTACCACCTGAGCCACCAGGGATGCCCGACTAATACATATATTGGACATTCAACTCACCTCTAGGTGAAATTCCAACTACTTAAGGGAGCCTTTCTCATACATATTCAAATCCCTATTCTCTGACCTGTACTGGTTTTTCAAAGAAAGAGAGAGAGGCTGAGGGGGGAAAGAGAGAAAGAGGGAATATGTTGATCATTATACTCCATTATGTTTCAGGGTGAGGAGAAATTTGATGTCTCATGTATAATATGGATGACCACGGAACTGTTCAGCCTCGTGATCATGCAGATACTTCAACTCATACTTCCCCTCCACTTACCACTAGCCCTGGATTGTTTTTTTTTTTAATTTTAATTCTATTCTAGTTTTAAATAAAATCTTTTGTGTTTCTTCTTCCTCCCCTCTTCCTCTGCTCCTACCCTCTCCCTTGCCCCCAAAGCTTCATACTACATGTGCGACAAAATCTCTCACTGTCCTTTGCCTCCATCAGGCTGTGGCCAGACTAACTTTCCTAAGTCCCATCTTCACCATTCCCCTTGATTTCCTGAAAAGTTGGAATGAACATTTTTTTTTTTTCTGACTTTCAAAGTCTTGCTTGATATTTGCCCTCTTCCTACTTATTTTTCTGTCTTCTGTCCTGAATCTCCAACCTCTTCCTCTGTGCCTCCTTGGGGCCACTTACACCTCACATATGCCTTCTTTGGTGCTTCTGCTTTTCACTGATACACGTCCCTCTGACCTAAAACAATTGTATACATACATATGTTTAGTCCAGAAAAAATTTTTAGTCTTTATAGTTTGTACATAAAAATCTTACATTGTTCTATTTCTTGTGTACAGGTCTTGAATAAAGGAAGTGGAGGGAAAGCACACTGTGGTCTGATATGAACTAAGCCTCCCTTTCCAGAGCCAAAGTTGTGGCGTTATTATAACTGAGTTCTCTAACATGAAACAAGAGTCCTGGAGTGGGTAGCCACTCTGTTCCCCAGGGGATCTTAACCCAGGGACTGAACCTGGGTCTCCTGCGTTGCAGGCAGATTCTTTACTATCTGAGCCACCAGGGCAGCCCCTTCAACATGAAATTTTAATTTTCCTCTAAATTTAGGCCTTGAAAACATCACAGACATATGTGACAGTGCATTCATATCTTAAAGATAGATTTCCTTCAGAATTTTTCCTGTGCAATGTCCTATTAGTTTCTCCCTTTTGTCTTACCTTTTTAATTTTTCCTGAAAATGTTCTCAATTCTCTACATGTGATAAGAGTTCTGTTAAAATTATCGTAAAAGCTTGCTTTTGGAATGCATTTCAAGGTGAATGCATGCAGAGACATTGGCCTGGTTGTTAGAGCTGCTTTGCACCGAGGTTTGATTCTGGGACTTGAGTTCACCAGGTTTATTCTAATTGCCTCAGTGCCACCATGTGTGAAAGGAGACAGAACTGAGCTGGTGCCTGATGCCCCGGGAGGGACCACGAGCCTGTGGTGTGGGGCACATGTCCCACAGAGCTGGTTCTCCAGTGCTGCTGAGATGCTGGCCTTGTAGTTACAGTAAGGAAGATACAAAAACAACTCCTGGGGTGTGTCAGCAGCCACTCCAAGAAGCAAGGGGATAGGATGCAGATGCTAAACCCAAAGTGAAAAGTATGATAGATGCCAAAAATTGAAATAAAAAACCAAACCAAATGAAACCCCCTGGGTGGTTAGAATGGAACCTCTAAGTCAGTCTGTGTTGGAGGATCAAGTGCGCACAGGGGCTGTGAGCTCTACAGATGTGAAGTAATCTTGGAGACAGTTTCCTAAAGTGGGTCCTAAAGAGACATTCTGAGTCTCTAGGAATAATTATCTTGACCTATTTAGGTGGCACAGTTTTCTGTACCCATCAACCTCTCCGTTTCTCCTCTCTGTAAAATACTTAACAGATTAATCATAAGCATTGCTAATAATGGACACTAATCAATCTTCCTAGAGAAGGCGATGGCAACCCACTCCAGTCCTCTTGCCTGGAAAATCCCATGGATGGAGGAGCCTGGCGGGCTGCAGTCCATGGGGTCGCTAAGAGTTGGGTATGACAGAACGGCTTCACTTTCACTTTTCACTTTCATGCATTGGGGAAGGAAACGGCAACCCACTCCAGTGTTCTTGCCTGGAGAATCCCAGGGACAGAGGAGCCTGGTGGGCTGCCATCTATGGGGTCACACAGAGTCGGACACGACTGAAGTGACTTAGCAGCAGCAGCAGCAGCAATCAGTCTTCCTCCTTATGTAAATATGAACCAGTAAAAATGGGTCAGAGTGATGGAAAGTGAGCATGCCCAGCATCTGGGAACCAGCGAGGCTAGCACCTCCTAGGTTGTGCTCGCTGGTCACGTGACCATCAAGCAGTAGCCGGAACAGACTATTTGGACATCTGTGAGTATGGCCCTGACCAGCTCACTCACATATAGCACAGACACTGCAGGCTCACACAGATCACCACCACCCATACACTGTTCATTAATCAGGCCAGGCCATTCACAGCTTCAAAATTCTGCATAACGATTTCACCTCTTAAAGACCACTCAGAGCAGTTCTTTTTTGTCCATCTCCCCTTGGGCAGTAGTAGCCCAAGTCCAGGCCAGCAACATTTCCAGCTTGGATTGCTGTTAATACATTCCTAATTGATTGCTTGCAACTGCCCGCCTCTAGCCAATTTTCCACAATGCAGCCAAAAGATTTATTTAAACTCAAATTTAATGTGTCATTCCCATGCTCAAGACCCGATGTTCTTAACAGGGCTCATAAAGCTCGATGTTTCTGGAGTTCCATTGCTTTCTAACTCTAACTCCTTTGTGCTTCCGCGACTCTGTCTTTCTCCCTCAATGTGCCGTCTACTTCCAGCTTCACCCACTCCTCTCTGCGCAAAACTCTCCCCCCACCATTGCTACTTTTGCTCCCGTCATTCCGATTTCAGTTTGAATAACTTCCTCAGGAGATTTGACTGGCTATACAGAATCAACAGGAAAATATATGTATATTTTATTATTTATAGATTATTATTATTTGCTACATATCCTTTGCATCAGAAACATTTTATGATAAATGGCTATATGCATATATATCCCAGATTTTCTTGAGATTGGTTGTTAAATATTCACCAGCACATCACCAATGAGTTCTGGTGGTCACAGGGTTAACTGGGTTAGCTGGCTGGATCAGTTTCCTTCCCTTCCATGTTTCTGTTGCCTGTTGCTTTACTGGGTTTCCTGAGATCATCTCTGAAACAAACTCCTTTTAAGCAAATCCTGGTCTCAGGGCCTGCTTTTAGGGAAACTCAAACCACAACAGTCACGGAGTGTCCTTAGTTTGCCCACTATTTCATCTCCATTATCTAACAAGCATAACATAAATATTTGTTGAATAAGTAAATAAATGAGCACAGCCTCCCAGCATCCCACTACCAGTTAAGTGAGCTTGTTGAAATCCTTTTTCCTCTGTGCTTACTGGCACATGAAGAGTTTGCTTGGCTCTGTAGTCTACAGTGTCCCTGGACTTCACCCAGATGGTGACCAGTCTCGCATCTGATGCATGGAGAAGTTATAGGGAACCACTGGGGAAACCCACACATACTAGTGCCGTATGGGGTAAAACCAGGAGATAATACATGATACAGTGGAGGAAAAAGAGAGCTCCCCTGAGAAAGCGGGAGAGGAGAAATGGGGCCCTAAGGTGAGCTGAAGTGGCCAAAGTTACTGGAAACCGCCGGGTACAGGGCATCATCTGTGTTCGTGAGCGTATTCACGAGAAGGATTGTGAGCACGGAAGGGAGAGAGAGAGACAGTCTCTAATGACGATCACTTCTACTTGTTTTTGCTCTTGTAGAAGTGGCAGAATTTATCTTAGAAACGTGTGGTTCAGTTTCAGTTCAGTACAATGCTGAAAAGAGATGAAAGGGATCACTCCTTTGCATAAAAAAATGGGTCATAACTTGAGGACAGAATTGGGAAGAGCCTAGAAAAAGGGTGGACACTGAGGGGAGGTTTGAGAAAATGAGGACTGAACAGCCCTGCAGCAGAGAGAGGGCGTCAGATCCTTGCCGTTGGGGGCAGAAAGTCAGAACGCATGTTGTCTTGGGAATTGCCACAATTTGGGGCAAGGCATTGAATTTCCCAAATATAGAATTTGGTAACAGTAACAGTCTCAGCTTTGACTCAATTTGAGAGTTGGAGAGCCTTTACATTTCTACTTTCTCCAGGCATTGAGAAGACATTATCTAGGGAGGGAGCGTAATTGCAAGCTTCTGCTGAGTGGCCATCCCTTCCTTCTTTGAGATGGGATTTTCCCCATGGACTTCACTGAACTATTTTTGTAAATGCCATATTCTTGGCTGGGAAAAGTTACTGTTTGGTCCTTGATTTAGAAGGACAAGGAAGAAAAGGCAAACATATAGACCACAGTGGTCATTATGTTCAGCTGAGGTTTTCTTACAAACCTTTCCAAGTCTTAATCATTATCTTTTCATCTTGAAGTGGAGCAACTTAAATAACATCTTGACCAGGCCCTTCTGGTTGAGAGTTAGGATATAAAGTGTTTTGGTTGGAAGAGGGGCTTATTGCCTTATTTCCTCCACTTCAGGCCTACACATGAGTCAGTGTGATATTAATACATCGCATGTGAGGGAGATGATTAAAGTTGTTCAGTAAGTTCATTTTGACAAAAGTATTTGCCAGTGAGGAATATCGCCTTTCATATGAGGCTGTCTCTGGAGATGCAAGGGGACTGAAACAGGAGATGTATCCTCCAGAAACACCGATGTCAATGAAGTGCACAATGGTAACAAAGAATTATGAAACCCCAAGGGTGTGTCAGACACTGTGCTCAGTACAGGGTTGTTTTTTTTTTTAAAGGAATAAGAATACATTTTTTCACTTTAGCAAGTTAATCTTGGAGGGACCCCAGATATGCCTAGCAATCATGTTAGTACCAAGAGGTAAACGCTTGATGAAGGTATATGTACTTATTCGAGTTAGAGAATTATGAGTCTTTTCAGGTAGCACCTGGGGAAAAGCTTCACAGAGGAGGTGGCACATTAGCTGGAACTTAAAGTGTCAGTAGGAGGTCTTCAGGCTAGAAGGATGGATGGGTATTATAAGCACAAGAGAAAACAATTTGTGCAAAGCCATAAAAGTGTGACTACGGATGCCATGTGGTGGGAATGGCGAGCAATCCAACCAGAAGAGATCGCTCTTTCTGGACCACTTGATTGGCTCTCTTTTCACTCCTTGGAAGGAAAGTTATGACCAACCTAGACAGCATGTTGAAAAGCAGAGACATTACTTTGCCAACAAAGGTCCATCTAGTCAAGGCTATGGTTTTTCCTGTGGTCATGTATGGATGTGAGAGTTGGACTGTGAAGAAGGCTGAGCACTGAAGAATTGATGCTTTTGAACTGTGGTGTTGGAAAAGACTCTTGAGAGTCCCTTGGACTGCAAGGAGATCCAACTGGTCCATTCTCAAGGAGATCAGCCCTGGGATTTCTTTGGAAGGAATGATGCTAAAGCTGAAACTCCAGTACTTTGGCCACCTTATGCAAAGAGCTGACTCATTGGAAAAGACTCTGATGCTGGGAGGGATTGGGGGCAGGAGGAGAAGGAGACGACAGAGGATGAGATGGCTGGATGGCATCACAGACTCGATGGACGTGAGTCTGAGTGAACTCCGGGAGTTGGTGATGGACAGGGAGGCCTGGCGTGCTGCGATTCATGCGGTCGCAAAGAGTCGGACATGACTGAGCAACTGAACTGAACTGAACTGAACTGAGCTTCTCAGATGGTAAAGTATCTGCCTGCAATTCAGGAGGCAAGTGTTTGATCCCTGGGTCAGGAAGATCCCCTGGAAAAGGGAATGGCAATCCACTCCAGTATTCTTGCCTGGAGAATCCCATGGACAGACCATGGGGTCACAAAGAGTCAGACAACGACTGAGCCACTAACCCTTTCACTTCACTTCTTCTTTCAAAAAGGGAAATAATCAAATTAACCCATCAATTCTGACTTTCACAGAGGTATTATGCTATAAATTTGTCCATTAACTCCTTCAACTCATTTAACATAGGTTAATTACCGTCTAGATGTTCTAAGCATCTGGCTTCACATTGAAGATACTGCAATAAATAGAGACAGACCAAGTACTTGACCTCATGGAACATGAGCAGTTAGTTCTCTAATGGGTTCATTCAGTTTAGCTCATCTCACTGATTCCTTTCACTGGAGTCAAAGGCTGAGGGAAGATTAAGAAAAAACAGAAACCCGTGGTGTTTTGATCTATTACCCAGATGAGGGCTGTGATGGCTAATTTGACTGGGCCATGGGATGCCCATATATTTGGATAACTACTATTCTGGGCATGTCTGTGAGGGTGTTTCAGGGTGGAATTAAGATGTGAATTAGTAGGCTGAGTAAAGCAGGTTATTTCCTAATGTGGGTGGGCCTCACCCAATCTATTGGGGGCCTGAATAGGACACAAGGTGAAGTAAGGTAGAGTTCACTCTCTCTCCCTGTCTTGGAGCTGGAATCCTGGTCTTTTGCTTTTGGACTTGGACTCAGACTGGGACTTACACCACTGATGCCCCTGGGTCTCCAGCTTGCTGACTGTGAATCTGGGATGTCACAGCCTCTATAACCATATGAGCTAATTCCTTATAGTAAACCTATCTCTATCTCTATTTCTGTCTCTTTCTCTCTTTCCCAGTCTCTATCATCTCTCTGCGTGCTGTGTGCTAAACTGCTTCAGTCGTATCCAACTCTGTGCTACCCTATGGACTGCAGCCTGCCACACTCCTCTGTTCATGGGATTCTCCAGGAAAGCATACTGGAGTGGATTGCCGTGCCCTCCGCCAAGGGATCTTCCTGACCTAGGGATCAAACCCGTGTCTCCTATATCTCCTGCTTTGGCAAGTGGATTCTTTACCACTGGCACCACCTGGGAAGCCCAGGTGGGCTCTTTCTCTATCTCTGTCTGTATCTCAATCATCTCTCTATCTCTTCCTCTGTCACTATCATCTCTATCTTTCTCTATCTCTTTCTCTATATCTAATCCCCTATTGGGATTCCCTGGTAACTCAAATGGTAAAGAGTTTGCCTGCAGTGTGGGAGACCTGGGTTTGATCCCTGGGTCAGGAAGATCCCCTGGAGAAGAAAATGGCAACCCAGTCCAGTATTCTTGCCTGGAAAACCCCATGGACAGAGGAGCCTGGCGGGCTACAGTCCATGAGTTCACAAAGAGTTGGACACGACTGAGTGACTTCACTCACTCAATCCCCAATTGGTTCTACTTCTTTGGAGAATCTAGTCTAATATAGGGTAATAAAAGGCAAAACAATGTCCAGTATAAAATAGCTCTGCCTAAAGTTTGCCTTTTCACCTTTAAAATATTGCAAATTATTGAGAGATCTGGCTTTCATCTTAAAAGGCATTCTAGCAAGTGAAAAACTCTGGTATTTGAGAGAACACTAAAAAGCTTCTTTTTTGATAGTTCAGGTGATCATTCTAATGAGTGAAAAGGAAAATGTATTACTGCCTACACCCCCCTACACCAAACCAAACCAAAACACACAAAATTTTTATCCTAATGATTTGATACTACTTTTGAATGTGTTAGGTGCATGTTATATGGAGAAGAGTATGTTGAGTTTATTCTGTAGGTATATGACTTATATTTATGAAGTTGGTGTAATCTTAACAGATAACTGGTTCTGAAAGGAAGAAAGGGGTGCCCTAAAAAAAAATAGAAGACCGCAGAATTCCAGGCAAGATAGATAACAATTTATTTAGGGTTTCCAGAGGCATATTTTGCAAGTACTTTATCTCACAGGATTAACCATTATATTAAACTACTTCAGTTGAGAGCTTTCCATGAGTACTTGACTGAGATTTTAATAGCTTAGTGGGTGTTTGGTGACACTGACCTTAAAAATTTTCCAGGCTAGAATTATCTTAGTGATGCCAAGGTGCAGGGCTGTGGAGTCCTGGCTGTCAGCTACCTGTGCTGGGGAAAGACCCAGAATTTTATGAGGAAGGGAACCCTTGGTCCTGCCTAGAGCTACTCTTTGTGACTCCCTCTGTTCTACATAAATATCCTTTTTTATCAGGGAGGTTTTCTAATTGGGGTCTTCATTGGTCATTGAGATACATCCTTTCTATCCCTGGTTGGGCTGATTTTGAAAGAGTATGGATCTCCCATTCATTGGCAACACAGCATATTTGTTGTCTAAGCACAGGCCAGCAAATATAGTGCTTCTTGGTCAATACTAATCAAAAGCTCAGTTGTGAGAATAATTTTTTTTTCTTTTATGGAGCATTGGCTGAGGGTTTTGCAGTATAGTCATTCCTATGGATATTCTAAAATCAATCCTTGAGTTAAGGCAGTCGGTCAGCACCTGACCTCTCATGGAACTGCTGTCGTGAACTGGGCTTGGGAATTGGCTATGCCTCTCCAGTGAGCACTTTCTAGGAAATATCTGACAGCAAGTTTACGCTGTAGGGAAGCTGATGCAGACAGGACACAGTTCACTGTAACCCAGATGCTCCTCCTTAAAAGGACCTGTAGGAGAAAATTTTTCTCCTAAGCAATTACCATGCTGTACGCACACAGATTCCAAATTGTGTGACTAATTGCATTGTCCTCACTGTACAGTCTGCCAAGAATCTCAAAGCCAAATTCATGAACCACCTAAAGCACACAAAGACCTTTCTGATGTTTATTTTGCATGCAATTTTCTCTACAGAATCACGTGACTTAAAAAAAATATTATTGCGGTGAAACATAGCATGAAGCTAGACATTTCAAAGTGGTTGTTTCAACAAATGAGATAATCTAAAGAACAGAAACAGATTCACAAACACAGATGACAGACTTGTGTTTGTCAAGGGGGAGGGGGTGGGGAGGAAAGTGTTGGGATTAGCAGATGCAAGCTATCATATACAGGACGGATAAACAGTGAGGTTGTACTGTATAGCACAGGGAACTATATTCAATATTCTATGATATATCATAATGGAAAAGAGTAAGAAAATAAGGTAAATATGTGTTTAACTGATCACTTTGCTGTACCGCGGAAATTAACACAACCCTGTAAATCAACTATACTTCAATAAAATAAATTGAAAAAACAAATGGTTCAAATTGTAAAAGGTCAAATATACAAAAGAAGGGATGATGCAACTCAGCTAAATATTGTCTGGATTCTGGTATTCTAAAATTATTCATGAGTTATAAATATTTGATGACTTACAAAAAATAAATGATTCAGGAATTGTGAGGAAAATTCACAATATAGTGTAACCATCACCTCTGTCTTGTTTCCAAACCTTTTACTACTGTACAAGTATCATCTGACCTAGCTTTGTTTCATCTTTTCTTCCATTTTCTTTCAATTCTTTAAAAACAAAACCTTACTGTGTTTCATATATGTCTGTAAACCCTCATTATCATTTTGGGGAATGATGCAGCATTTTATTAAAAGATTATTGATAAAACCTAAGAAACAGGAATGACTCATTTGTGGAAGACGAATAGAGGCGTTTCAAGAAGGCAGCATCAGCAGGAACTCATGCCAACAGCGTCAAGTAAAATGAAGATGGAAATGAAGCTGCTAACTTGAAAACAAAATCTGTGATTTTTGTGAAAATTGTGTCCCTGTAATGTGTGAAACGTTGTGAAAACTGTGGTGATTAGAAGGTAAGATTAGGAGGTGAAGACTTACAAGGCTAGACTACTAAAGCAATGACGATGGAGTGAAATAGAGAAAGAAAAGGCTATGAATGGAGGGCAACAAGATTGAAAGAACATAGTGTTTTAAATGATGGGACTACTTAAGCCAAGCATATGGACGGTCCTGGCTTTGTGACCAGCTATGATGTGACCTTGAGCAAGGCACTTCCCGTCTCTAGCCTTGGTTTTCTTCCCTGTGAAACGTCAAGTTTAACTAGACTATGTCTAAGAGTCCTTCCAGCATTAGTGTTCTGTGATATATTTATGAATGGAAGGCATGTATCATAAGATGAAAACAGTAAAGCAATTTTGAAAAGACAATAATACTTTCATCATAGATTTACTATCATTTTAGTTAATATACCTGAAATGCTGATCTTATAATAAAGCTTTTTTTGTATCATAATGAAGGAAAGGAATTCAGTGAGAACTTTATATCCCTCCTGTCATCAAAAGTTGGTTTGTTTTATCCAACCAACTTTTAAGTAATTTAAAAGTCAAAGTAGTGGTTGATGTGGATTGTGGCTGATTATCAATAGCCATAAATGCTTTGTTACTTTTTCCATCAAGAGACAAGATCTGTGTTCCCTCCTCTTTTAACAAAATGGCTGCCTAACCATGGGTATGTGAGGACGTGACACTGTTTCTGGGCCTGAGGAGACTGGCACCTTCCACATTTTTTCTCTTGTGGTAGTGGCTCTTTGAAACCAGCTGTCATGCTGGGAGGAAGCTCAAGCAGCCCCTCGAAGAGGATACATATAGAAGAAATGAGGACTCCAGCCGGTAGCTCTGGCTGAGCACCGACTTGCTAGCCTTGCGAGTGAGCCCCCTTGAAAAAAGATCTTCAACACCGGTTGAGATACTCTAGCTGACACAACATGGGCAGAGAAGAGCTGTCCCTATTGATTCCCACCCGAATTTCAGATTTATGGGCAAAATATATGGTTGTTAATCTAAGACACTCACTTCAGGGGTGGTTTATAATGCAGAAATAGATAACTGTATCATGTGGCTAACATTCATTCACTGGTAATCATGTAAACCAAATATCACCTGTATAGGTGGTTCTGCAATCATGTTATATATGTTTTTGGGAAAAACCTATACAATAAAATTACATACTAATTTCACACAAGGTTTATGAGGAAAATGGAAATGAGATAGACCACTCAAACCTGTAGAAGTTTGTAAAGAGCCCTAACTAAAACAGTAGAACTCCTGTAAAAATATCAACAATGCCAATCTTCCCTGGCATTTTCACTTAGAATCACAGATCATACTTATCAGCCTCATTCTGAGGTTCCTTCCATGTTTCCTTAAAGGCATTTTTATTTAGAGCTTCGCCAGAGAGCTGTATAAGGTGGGAAGCATAGAGATTCCTAAGAGGCTTCCCTGGGGACTCAGTTGGTAAAAGGGTCTGCCTGCAATGTGAGAGACCCAGGTTTGATCCTTGGTTGGGAAGATCCCCTGGAGAAGGACTGGCAACCCACTCCAGTATTCTTGCCTGGAGAATTCCATGGACAGAGGAGCCTGGTGGGCTACAGTCCATGGGGTCACAAAGAGTCAGACAAGACTGAGTGACTAACTTTCACTTTCAAAGCCATTATATCCACTATTTCTTGCACTAAAAATGGACTCTTCTGCAGAATATTGGTTTTTGTTTTCCTAAGGTCTTCATATATTGATAAATATTTCCTCTTAAATTATGAGAAAATTTGACCCTATTGCCTCAAAATTAAACATTCTTGAAAATTCAGAAGTGAACTCGAAGCTTCAAAAAACTAAAGATAGAATTACTACATGATATAGCAATCCTAATCCTGGGCATATGTCCAGACACAATGGTAATTCAAAAAGATACAGGCATCTCAATGTTCATAGCATCACTGTTCACAATGGCCAAGACATGGAAACAACCTAAACATATGTTGACAGATGAATGACAAAGATGTGGCATAGATAAACAACGGAATACAACTCAGCTATAGAAAAGGGTGAAACAGTACCACTTTCAGCGATATGAATGGAACTAGAGATTATCATACTAATTGAAGTTAGTCAGAAAGAGAAAGACAAGTACCATATGACATCACTTATATGTGGAATCTAAACTATGACCCAAGTGAAGCTATCTATAAAACAGAAATAGACTCACAAATACAGAGAACAGACTCATGGTTGCCAAGAGGGTGGGTGTTCAGGGAGGGCTGGGAACTTGAGTTTAGCAGATGCAAGCCATTATATACAGGATGAATAAACAATAAGATCCCTACTGTATAGCACAGGGGACTATATTCAATATCCTGTGATAAACTATAATGGAAAAAAATCTGAACAAAATGTGTACATATGTATGAGTGTATCACTTTGCTATATAGCAGAAATTAACACAACATGGCAAATCAACTGTACTTCAATTAAAAAAAAATTACTGAAAAAGTGAAAAATATAAAAAGAGTGAACCAGGAGGATTTCAGTATTTACTGACATCCTTATAGACCAGGTACACATGTGGTAACTGTGTGAAGAAACACACATGGAAGAACAGACAGTATCCATGGTCAGCCTGTATGTTGTGAACAGGAATATAAACACTGATTGTAAGGGCCCAGTCCTCTCGCCCTTTGCCGTGGATGTGGGCTTCAGGACCTACCTTGTCCTGGCAAGCTCTCAGGTTTGAAGCCCAGCAGAGACAGCTGTTCTGTGTGGGCAGTTGGTGCTGCTCTGGTTTTAGCTTCTTTCACCAGATCTGTTGGGAAAGGGCTTACAGTGTTCTCTGCGGGACTGGGGCCGAGAGCTGAGGAAAGGAGGCTGAGGGTGATCGCCTCGTCAGAAGGAGGAGTTCAGTGGCTGGCTCTCCTGTTGGAAATGCTGTGGGGAGCCAACCCTCTCCTGAGGGCTGAGGAAGACTTTAATCACTGGACTCTGAAGCAGTGTCATAGATGTAGTCCTCAAAGAGGACGCTGTCATCTAACATAGAGCCTATGGGAAGGGTCTATGACTCTGGAGCATAGACTCTACTCACCAGGCAGACTGTGTCCTGCTCTGTCCACTGCCTCCTGCCTGGGTTGACCAAGAGGAAGTTCTGGACTCAGAGTAGCATCCTGAAGGATTTAGAGACAGCTGTTAACAAGGGACACTGCTCTGTATCTGAGAAGGGCTATGCTCTGCATTTTTTCTTTTCAATTAAATTTAAACAAATCATTTTGTAGTTGACTTGACTCTACTGTGGATTCTGATGTAGGCTCTGATACAGAAACAAGTCCTGGCTAACTGAGTCTGCCTGTATGGAGTTAGCTTATAACTGAAACACTGAAACATGTGTCAATCACGTTTGAACTTATGAATTCTTTCATTAAAAAAGGGACTAGAGCTTGGTCAGCACTTTCAGTTATGGATCCCCAGTGACAACTTTTAGTGTAAATTAAATGAACATACCTTAAATGAAATACATAAATTATTACTGAATTCATAACTTTGTACTTCCTAAGACATTCATTTATGCTTGCAACCCCCCCATAAATATATAAAGACCTTAAGACTTAAGAACAAATGTATTTTTATGCTTGTATTTGTCTCAGAAAGTCAAAGTCAAATAATACACTCTACTGTAAGTATTCGTTTTTCACTTCACGAACACATATTTGTTTTACAAAAAAGGCAAATTCTGATTCTAATTGGAACAAAGCTCTAACTATGTTGAACAAAACTTTGAATTTAACAATATTTGAAATGCAAGTTGCATTATGTCTTATTAATACAGACACTGAAAGTAGGTAAGCAAGTACTACCTGTAAAACACAGAAAACAATTAGATTTATTTGATTATTTTTATTGGAGTACAGCGATTTAAAATGTGTTAGTTTCAGGTGTACTAAGTGACTCAGTTATATATATATGTATTCATTCTTTTTTAGATTCAATTGGCACTGCAGAGGGGATCTTGCTCTGTTCAGTCCTTAGGCTGTTTTTTTTTTCTGATGGAAGTTTGGAGGCTTTGTTCCTATTTGAAGGACAAAGGATAACAAACTCACCTTTGTGATAACAGTGAGGAGAGTGGGCAGCACCAACTGGGTGTCAGGATCCAGGCTTGGCAATGACCCAACCATTTCTGCGGGTGAAAAAAATATCACAAGGGTTCGATGTCCCCTCTGCCCTTTTTTATTTTTTATTTTTTTGTGGTTGGGGCAGTAAAGCAGCGAGGGTTCTAAAATGAGGCAAAAGTCAGTCCTTAAGGAGGACACAACAAATGATCAAGAAATCAGCATCAGATGCATGGTGGTCACTGATCCTTTCGGATCTACTGAAGGACGGTTGCAGGGGGTGCATTGTGCAAGTCTATGCGATAGAACAGTTCTTAAGGTGGTTTTCAAGGTCTTCAGTTGTACACATTTGGACCAAGCAGCCAGGCTCACTGGCTAGGCCAGTGGGAACAAAAATATCGCTAAGCTGACAAAGAAAGGAATGCCGAGAATAAATACCGGAACCAGGGACCATTTGGGAGCCCTTGTGAGGCTTGCTTCCACCCTGAAGCTGGATTTTCAGATTATCCCAAAGGATTTAACCAAGAGACCAACCCAGAGTATCAGGTGGCCTCGGAGATGAGCCTGAAGTTTTTCACTAAACTAGAAATTCAAAAGTGAACCAAGAGGATTTTAATGCTTACTGACATCTTTACTGACATGCCGTCTATCTAATCCCAAGAGGTCTTTGTAAAGTTTTCCAGAGCTGAGTTTGACTATCTAAATTACAGAAACAGAACTGACAGAGAATGCCAGTTTTGTGCCAGGTCACACTAAAATGACATTTCCAGTGCTCATCTATTATGCCTGGAGCACCGGGAATTGTGAAGAGTTCCAGGCTCCTGGGTCCCTCCAGGCACCCTCTGAGGGTCCTGCTTCCCTGCTGACGTCTTTAGATCTATACACTCTTCTCTCTCCACAACTCTCTGCCCTGGGAAGTTGACTTTTATGAGCCATATCAGTGGTTCCTCACTCCCTGTCCTTGGGATGGCTTAGATGAGGGGTCCTCAACCCTCAGGCCCATACCAGTCCAAGGCCTGATAGGGACTGGGCCGCACAGCAGAAGGTGAACGGCCTGTAAAGGAGCAAAGCTTCATTTGCCGTTCCCACGTGGCTCCCCACCGCTGCATTACTGCTGAATCAGTCCCTTTCCCCTTTATCTGTCTTCCATGAAACTGGTCCCTGGTGCCCAAAAGGTTGGGGACTGCTGGTTAGATCAGACCTGGAGGTAGTGGCGGGGCCTTGCTGCTTCCAGCCCCAGGGAACTGTTCTAGTCCTCTGGGCATAAAGTGCATGTCCAGTCATGCCTGACTCTTTGTGACCCCATGGACTGTAACCCATCAGGCTCCTCTTGTCCATGAAATTTTCCAGGCAAGAATACTGGAGAGGGTTGCCATTTTCTTCTCTACCTCTGGGCATTAGGGAAACCTTTATAAACAGTCCCTTTATCAAACTCTTCTCAAATTATTCTAATTTGAGTGTGCCATCTTTCCTCCTGGGCCCTGACCAATTTACTAGATGAGGGAATCTGGGTTGTGCCAGGGGAATACAACCCAGGTTCTTCTCTCCACCTGGACTTGGTGGGTGACAGTTGTTGAGCTGGATGGAGCTATGGCTGTTGGCTTCCCTAGAGCTATTTATGGCATGAAGTGGTCATGAAAGCTTTATCAAATGAGACCCTGGGGACAGTGAGGAAAGACAGAAATGATACCTTCCAGAGTCACAGTTGGACCATAAGGAAGGCAGAAGCAGAAGAATTGATGCTTTCAAACTATGGTGTGGGAGAAGACTTTTCAGAGTCTCTTGGGCAGCAAGGAGATCAAACCAATGAATCCTAAAGGAAATCAACCCTGAATACTCATTGGAAGGACGGATGCTGAAGCTCCAATACTTTGGCCACCTGATGCGAACAGCTGACTCATTGGAAAAGACCCTGATGCTGGGAAAGATTGAAGGCAGGAGGAGAAGGGGATGACAGAGGATGAGATGGTTGCATGGCATCACTGACTCAATGGACACAAACTTGGGAAGACTCTGGGAAATAGTGAGGGACAGGGAGGCCTGGCGTGCTGCAATCTATGGGGTTGCAAAGAGAGGACATGACTTAGTGACTGAAAAACAATAGCAAAACAACAAAACAAAAGGCAACAAAAGTCACAGAAATGATCGACTCTACAGGACCCATTAAAATATCAGTGACCAGGGGACATTCATGCCTCCTTGTCTCTATCAGAATGAGGATAATCCCAGAGCTATGAAATCACCCACTGACCGTCAGTGAACTGAATTGTCCCCACATCCAAGGATTGGTCTTCCTCCAGGGCTCTGCTGATCAGCTTCCTGAGCTCTGACGCTGTGGGATAGAGTTCTCTTTGCTTCTCTTCCTCCATCGTTCCACGAGGGTCTCCTTCACTTTCAATTTTGTTGGAATCAAATGACGGAGGGTCACTGGCAGGGCTTTTTGCTTCTGCCTTGCCTTTCTTAAAGATGGCTGTAAGTTGCATCTCTGTGGAGCTTGTCCTGTAGACAGCAGGGGATACGTTGCACCCCAAGCCATGGTTACACGCCTTGTAAAGAGGATCACTATGCTGCTACAAAGCTTCAGGACAGCTTCAACCTCTTTCCTGATGGGCTTTTGATGAATATCACATTTGAAGCTAATTTCAGTGTTTATTAGAAATTTGAAAGGTGGGAAAGAATTAATGTGTATTTTAGCTCTGAAATAGATTGTTATGATAAGACTTAAATCCAGCTTGAAGAGGGACTGCTAACTGGGTCAAGGGGCCACAGATTTTCATTTCAGGTCTTTGTGAAAAAGTGCTAATTGCCAAGAGTTGCTGGTGTTGATCAGTGTTTTTCATGGCCAATCAGTAGGAAGGACGAATTGTCTTTTTTTTCTCTACAAGTAGCTTCCTTTAGGAAAGACTATGAAATAGAAGTAGGATAGAGCAATAGGACAATAATGTTTGAGTGTTGTAACCAAGTCAAAGCTTCAGTTCTCAAGGCTATTTATTTCCTGTTTTTTTCAAGGAGCATTTTTTAATTAAAAAAAAATGCAACTCTATATTAAACATAATTTTGTCTTCCCTCAAGTTGCTTTTAAAATAACATCTTGGAAGGAAGATGTGAGAAAAGAGAAAGGGAAGTAGTTCATGATTAACTGTATTTATTCTCACATTATTGATTCAATGCCTTTATGCGTTTATAAATGAAATAGGATTCTCTCTAGCTCTGTTGTCTAGGACCAGATTTCACCTCTTTGTTTCTGCCATAAATTCACACAGAGGGATACAAAAATGTTTTAAAGGCCACAGGAGCCAATAATGTGTATTCTCAGCAGTTCTTCAAGCCACATGATTAGTCAAAGTCTACATTTGGTTATTTTACCAATTACAGGAGCCAAGCTGGATACCTATTACTGAGCTCTCTAAGGTATAGTGGGCCCAGTCATGCTGACTTTGGAGCCAAGGGGCAAATTAGTTTCTGTGCTTTATTCCACACCTAAATATGTTGCATGCACGAGTGTGCAACCAGACCAACAACTTCCCATCACAAACGACATTTCGGAAATTGTTGAGACATACTTGCACTGCAGATAGGTGCTTTTATGTTTTTCTTTTGAAAAGCTTTTGAGTTTTATAGAAGACAGTTCTGCTGATAAAGTCACCTTTTACCTGCGTATCTCATGTAGTGATCTTGATTCAAGAATTATTTTCTACTACTGACCAACTGATCAGTTACTCCTGTTAAACTAAGTCACCAATAGTCAATGATCTTTCCAGATTTTATATGTAAAAATGATCTCTAAGAGATGAGCATATAAATGTGTCTATGTGGGGGGATGTACTATATTTCAAAACAGTAGGAAAAAAAGTTCAAATTACCCATCTCTTTCTTTCTTTGGTCTTCATTTCATCACGCACAATGGAAACATGGAAAGGAGAAAGAATTTTCAAGAAATTTACTGAGACATTCAATGAATCGACTCAGATACATATTACATTGTCTCTCACACTGGTTCAGAGCTTTGAAGGAAATATATAAACTGCCATCAGAATCTGGATGGAAATTTTGAGAACCATATGAATCTCAGGAAGTAAACATTATTCTATGATGCTTCTTATTAGAATATGAGCCCTAATTCAAAGATTATGCATCCTTAAACTCTTTGATTTCCTTATAGTCCTTTTATAGAGGTTGCAAATATATCCTATAGCTCTTAGGTTTTCAGGGCTACTGGTACCAGGAAGTTTAAAAAAAAAATTTTGTAAATGGATTTCTCATCCTCTGTATGGCATTATATGGTTAGTTTATTCCTGAAGGTAATTTATTTGAGACTTGACGCTGGAACTGGAGTTTTGTTGACTGATTGTTTTTTGAATTGGTTTCATCAGGAAGACTTAAGGGGGATGGTACAATCTACTGTGCAACAGGGTGCAGGAAAAACAAATACCTGTTTGCTGAGAGGGTGGTTTGTTGCAGGCAGTTTAGGTGCATCCTCACGTAATCTTTGCAACAACAACTCCCATTACATAGATAAAGGAAGATGCAGAGAGAGGGAAAGCTATCATTTGGAAAGTGGCAGAACTGGTATTCAAACCCTGGCCATAAACCTGGGTTCATTTTGCCATGTCACTACCTGTTTGTGCCAGCAAGGTCATTTGGTCACCAGACTGAAAAAAATATTCTGGACTTCTCTGGGCATATATGTGAATTTAGTTCAGAAGCTACATTCAGTTTTCTCACTTTATGTCTCAAGCGCTGCTGCTGCTGCTACTGCTAATTTGCTTCAGTCGTGTCCGACTCTGTGCGACTCCATAGACAGCAGCCCACCAGGCTCCCCCGTCCCTGGGATTCTCCAGACAAGAACACTGGAGTGGGTTGCCACTTCCTTCTCCAACGCATGAAAGTGAAAAGTGAAAATGAAGTCGCTCAGTCGTGTCCACCTCTTCACGACCCCGTGGACTGCAGCCCACCAGGCTCTTCCATCCATGGGATTTTCCAGGCAAGAGTACTGGAGTGGGGTGCCATTGCCTTCTCCGGTCTCAAGCGCTATGACACTCTGCACACGTGATGGGATTTGCATTGCTGCTCTTTCTGCCCGGATCACAAAGTCATTCACTGTTATTCTTTGATGTAACATGACTGAAATGGCCTGGGCTTCTACTGCTAGACATTTATTCAGGGTTTGTCTCTTGCTTGTTTTCAGCAATAGTTTTCAATCTGTGAAGCTCTGGAGAAAGACCAAGCTTCCTAGGCCAAGACCCCAGTCCTATTAACCTCACAGAATTGTTTTGTTGAGATGCAATTGTCGTAAAACAAACTACACACGTTGCAGGTGTACAGTCTGATGAATTTCATATATACACCCGTGAAGCCACCACTGCAATCAAAGTCATACCGCCAAAAGTTTACTGATGGCTGTTTATAATCTTCCCCTTTCATCCCTCTCTGTCTCCCCCTCCTTAAGCAACAACGGATCTGTTTTCTCTCACTGTAGACTAGTTTGCACTGTGGGTGCTTGCATGCTAAGTCGATCGATTCCGTCGTGTCCAACTCTGTGTGACCCTATGGACTGTAGGCTGCCAGGCTCCTCTCTCTGTGGGATTCTCCAGGCAAGAATACAGGAGCGGGTTGCCAGGCCCCCCTTCAGGGGCTCTTCTCAACTCAGGGATGGAATCCGAGTCTCTTAAGTCTCCTGCAGTGGCAGGCAAGTTCTTTACCACTGGGGCCACCTGGGAAGCCCTGCTTTCCATTATCTAGAGGTAAATGCAAATGGAAGTATACCAAACTCCCTTTTTTTGTTTTCCTGGCATCTTTCACTCAACATAATTATTTTGAAATAAATCTATGTTGTCGTGCATTCTGATAGTTTGTTCCTTTGCTAAGTAGCAGTCTATGGTGAGAATATACCACAGTTTGTTTATCTACGGCTCTGTTGAAGGACATTGGGGTTGGTTCCAGTTCTTGGCTAATACAATTAAACTGCTGTGGATATTTGTGTGTAAGTTTTTGAAGGAGTACGTTTTTGAAGGAGTATACCCTCTAACTGGGCTTCCCTGGTAGCTCAGCTGGTAAAGATCCACCTGCAAGGCAGGAGACCCCGGTTTGAATCCCGGGTTGGGAAGATCCTCTGGAGAAGGGGTAGGCTACCCACTCAGAGTGTTCTTGGGCTTCCCTGGTGGCTCAGACCGTAAAGAATCTGCTTGCAATGCATGTAGACCTGGGTTTGATCTCTGTGTTGGGAAGATCCCCTGGAGAGGGGCCCACTTGCAAGTTCTTGCCTGGAGGATCCCCACGGACAGAGGAGCCTGGTGGGCTGCAGTCCATGGGGTCGCAAAGAGTTGGACACAACTGAGCGACTAGGCACAGCGTTTTCTAACTAGACTGATTTGTTACAGCAATATTTAAAGTGGAAATTTTACTGCTCTTCTTTATAATTATGGTAATAATAGGTGTTCTAATTACTTCCCAGTTGTGTTGAAAGATTCAAATGAGGTCACTGATCTAAACGTACTTGTTCAATTGTAGATCAGGTTTTCTATAATTGAGCTCACAAAAAGAGGGTACTTTGAGGCTCCTGCGGTTTTAGGTCTTCTGTAGGGGGATCTGGCTCCGTGAGAAAGCAATTTTCTTCGTAACGAGTTTGCTTTATAATATTCTGAGCATTGTTTTAACAGTTAAAAGTTTGCCACACTCATAAGCATATTATTCAGTGTTTTCAGAGGTCAAAATATTTTCTGGGAGACTAATTCTATACAACATAATGGAAATCATTGACAAAATGTGATCAAATTTACATTATAAGCATCCTCGACAGAAATAAGAATAAATTCTTCCAGAGAAAAACACATGGGAAAGATGCAATTTCAAGGGATATGTCTTTACAATTTTTACCGTGCAAAATTTCATCACCTGACATTTTGGTCTCCTTCTGAAACAGTTTTTTAAAAAAATTATTATTAGTTTTTCAATTTATTTGAAGGGTGGGGATAATGAGTATGTGAACATTCACCAAGAGAATTCCTATAATTTCTGTCAGGTTTAACTTAAAATTTTGTTCTTTCACTGCAATGATCTATCCAGAAGACCTTGCGTCTACGCTAGTATCCTCCTATCACCTTTTATTCCCCTCTAATCCATCTGATTTCACATGGAGTTACTGTGGAGCAACATCTTAAAATTAAGGAAAAAAAACCCCCAGTTTGCTTTGGTAAATGTTAAGAGTTTCATCTTTTGTTACTTTCGTGGTTCACGTCGACAGTTCCTTCCTCTGGAATTACACAAACCAGAGGTGCCTGATAGCTCGGGAGAAATAAATGGATGGACAGCCCCTCACCTCTCCCCCGACCGAAGCTCTTCTCTGTGAGTGTGGGACCTGCTCTGTGGACCTTCTTGCTTCAAGACATCAGATGATGATGAGCTGGGAAGGACTTTGAGTCAGGTCTGTCCTCCCATTTTATACATCCCCCTCCATGCAAGGGATCTCATTCTGCTCACACCAGGGCTGCTATATGCCCTGTGGCACAGGTTTTTTTTTTTTTTTTAATACTGTATTTTGATCCCACTTGTAAATGTTTTAAATGACGAGAACTTAAAGCTGCAAAAAAAATTCTTGCCCCAAATCCTCAACCCACATCAGACTGTTGAGAAGCCTGCTTGACAGCAAATCCTACGAACATGATGGAACTCTGCTTCAGTGTGGCACTATTTTATTTCATGTCTTCTATTTAAAATTTCAATTTTTAAAATTTTGCGTGGTAATACATTACTATGGTTCAGACATCTGAAAGATGTAAAAGTATGCTCAGACATCAGAATGATAAAAAGGTACTTGCCTCTCCACCTCTGTCTACCCAATTATCTTACCCCTTGGGTACCACTCTATTAGTTTCCCTGGTCTCCCCAGGGTCAGACTGATTTGCTTAAACGATGATGGTATTTAGCACTGAATAGGAAAACAGTCAATCAGACAGCAAGGTGACTAACTGCTACTTTTTTGGGTCTGTCTTTGCTGAGGGATTTTCCTAAAAGGTTCTGTAGTGACATTGCCAAGGACAGAGGACAAGCTCTTTGCAGAAAGCCATGTTTCTGACTCCAGAGGGAGGAAGGAGCAGCTCCTGTGTTATGCCTTAAAAATCACCTAAAGTCATGTTCTAATTAGTCAAGTCCTTTATCTCAAATGTATTTAGATTTCAGGATTTGGCAGAGTTAAACAACTGGGGCATAAGGGACCTTAAAATCCTCATGACATCGCTTTTAAAAGAGGATGAAGAGATGGTAAATTTAAAAATTGAGAAGAGTCCAATTCTCTTACCTAAATCCTGACACATGGATCTCTTTGAATCCTGGAAGTTTCTTAAATATCTTTTGCATCTGCAGAGAGAAAAACATTTATGAAACCCTCTTTGGTTCTACTGGGTCAGATCTTACCTAACTGAAAAAGCCTAAACACTTTTGATGAGTTAGTGGAAAAAATGAAAATGGAAGTAACGATTGAGGCCAAACTCTTTGTTCTCAGTTATTTCTGAACCCAGAGGAAAGTGCTTTGCTATTCATTGAAAAGCTAATAATTGGGTAGTTCTGAGGTGCTTTACTGGTTACCTTATATAAAACATGAAATAATTTAAGGTAGCATTATTTGGAAGAAGGATACAGTACTTTAAGTTATATGTACTGGGTGGTCGTTTAGTCTCTAAGTCATGCTCAACTCTTCCAACCCCATAGCCCACGGATTCTCTAGGCAAGAATATTGGAGTGGGTTGCTATTTCCTCCTCCAGGGGATTTTTCCCACCCAGAAATCAAACCCAGGTCTCCTGCATTGCATGCAGACTCGTTACTGACTTGAGTTATGAGGGAATCCCACACACTGAGTAATGATCATATTTTCTGAGTAACTAACACACAGGGCTTCCCTCAGCTGGTGAAGAATCTGCCTGCAACGCAGGAGACCTGGGTTTGACCCCTGGGTTGGGAAAATGCCCTGGAGAAGGGAATGGCTATCCACTCCAGTGCTCTGGCCTGGAGAACTCCGTGGACTGCATAGTCCATGGGTCACAAAGAGTCGGGATGACTGAATTACTTTCACGTTCACTTGGTCTCCCTGGTGGCTCAGATGGTAAAGAACCTACCCACAGTGTGGGAGAAGGGAATGGCAACCCGCTCCAATATTCTTGCCTGGAGAGTTCCATGGACCGAGGAGCCTGGCGGGCTGCAGTTCATGAGGCTGCAGTCAGACGTGACTGAGCAACTAACACACACGTTATTGTCGGTGTTGTTCAGTCACCAAGTTGTGTCTGACCCTCTGTGACCCCGTGAACTGCATCAGGCCAGGCCTCCCCGTCTGTCACCATCTCCTGGGGTTTGCCGCAACTCAAGTCCACTGTATCACAGGATTCGGAAGATTCTGTGATGCTTAAAGGATTGTTAAAGTCAGACTGGCTGCTGTACCTAAATAAAATGGTAGAAGCCTATAGTAGATTAGTGAATATAATGAAAAAGACACAGACAGCTAGAGACAGCAGACTAGAGATTACCAGTGGGGAGAAGAACGGAGGAGGGGCAAGAGAGGAGGATGGGGTTAAGTATAAAATACCATCTATAACATAAGTCACAAGGATACACTGCACAATGCAGGGAATATAGCCAATGTTTTATAATAATGATAAATGGAATGGAACCTTTAAAAATTATGAATCACTATACTGTACACCTGTAACAAATAATATTGCATAGCAACTCTACTCCAATTGAAAGAATAAAGAAGAACGAGTAGAGAAACGGTAGCAGCAGCTTCCAATCTTATTAGATTCGCTCTTAGATTTACACGGACTTTACATTTTCTTGATTTGACCTTGCTAATGAGGCATATGATCAGAATGTTGTACAGCTGCAGCACTCAATGACTCCCCGACCCACGGCAGCCTTCTTCTGTCTCTGGGTTCCCCCAGGAGGGATGCTGCTGCTGCTAAGTCGCTTCAGTCGTGTCTGACTCTGTGCGACCCCATAGACGGCAGCCCACCATGCTCCCCCGCCCTGGGCTTCTCCAGGCAAGGACACTGGAGTGGGTTGCCATTTCCTTCTCTAATGCATGAAGTGAAAAGTGAAAATGAAGTCGCTCAGTCGTGTCCAACTCTTAGCGACCCCATGGACTGCAGCCCACCAGGCTCCTCCACCCATGGGATTTTCCAGGCAAGAGGACTGGAGTGGGGTGCCATGAGATGGTCCTCGCCAAACTCAGCACAGCATTCTCCATCCCTTCTTCACTGAGTCCCTGCTTTTCTCGGGGTCTTTTTCCATTCCTCTGGCCACTTTCTCAGTCGCCTTTGCTCCATCCTATTAATATTTCTGGCTTCACCCGCTCCTTTAACTGCAAGGATTCTGCAGGTCCGCATCCTCAGCCTCGCGTTTCACCCTGGGCTCTGTGTTAGGCTCTTGGGACGCATCACCATGGAGATGTGCCCTGGGCAGCTCACTAGTGGGAAAGCAGGGAGGCAACAGAGACCACGAGGAAGTAATAACAGTTTGTAGCGAGGCGTGGGAGGGAGAGGAGGGCCAAAGGAAGTCTGGAGAGGTGAGCAGGACCTGCCCTGTCTGCCATCCCCTGTGCCCACTCCCCTCTACCTCTCATGGGAGATCTGGTTTGCTCCCACGGCTAATATGATCACCTAAGAAACAGCTTCGAGTCCTTCAGTTGCAGATCCCAACTTTGCCACTAACTAAATAAGGCTGAACCGGAGTCAGTCTCATCCTTCCCGATCTGCCTGCCTCCCCCAGGCGCCCTGTATCAGTCAGGGTCATGGATACTCATCAGCTTCCATCCAGAGGCCCAGCAGTCCCTGTACACCTTCCCTCCACGCTCCTCCCATCCAGTCACCAACACATGCGGGTCCAAATCCCCCGCGCCTTTCGATGCCACCAAGTTCTCCTTATTCCCATGGCAGGCACACCCTCCCTGTCTGCTGAAATGGTTTTTCTGGATGATGTGTAGGGGAAAGGAAGAGTTTTGGAGATAAGAATGGCATTTACGACCCTCCACAATTTACCCTGTCCACCCGCCAAGTACCTTTCCATTGCTCTTCCTGCCATCCTTACTCCCTTGGCAAATATCCTGTCCTTAAGTCAGTACTCTTGCCTGGAAAATCCCATGGACAGAGGAGTCTGGTGGGCTGCGGTCCATGGGGTCGCTAAGAGTCAGATACAACTGAGTGACTTCATTTTGACTTTTCACTTTCATGCATTGGAGAAGGAAAAGGCAACCCACTCCAGTGTTCTTGCCTGGAGAATCCCAGGGATGGGGGAGCCTGGTGGGCTGCCATCTATGGGGTCGCACAGAGTCGGACACGACTGAAGCGACTTAGCAGCAGCAGCAGCAGCAGCAGAGCAGCAGCAGCAGCAGCAGCAAGCCACACTAAACTAACCCCTGTGTCTCCCTAAATACAACCTGTCCTTCTTCCCGACTTCTGTGACTGTTCTTCCCTGTGGCCTAAGAGGCAACATCTACCTTCTGCTCACTGACTGTCCTCCCCACCCCTAATAATTCAAAGGCAGCTCAAACATCTTCTGTAATGAAAAGCATTTGTAAGTCCCCAAAGTCAGGCTCCATTTTATTATTGCATATATCTCACAAGATAGTCCGTGAGGGGCATGCTGACTCCCTCACTGCGACTGTGCTTCTTGGACTCTGGGCTTAGGTCAAATTTATTCTACTTTATCTCTCTCCCTCCCTCCCAGTCTACCACCCTTATAGTAGGGACTCGGCAAATTTTGCTTGATTGAGTTGCGTGCATCTTGTCATTCTCTAAACTCATCCTCATGCCTGCATCGTCACAGTATCTAAAATTACTGCTGATGCTATGCTATCTACACCAAGGACTAGAGCAGTCATGCGCAGATAACCCCAAGTCACTTACACTGGGCTTTGGAGTGCATCGTGGATTTTCTTTTTTCCAGCAGACTGATTTACCATCTAAATTATATTTTATTATACCAGCGTTATAAATAGTGCCTCCCCACCCCCACCCCCCACCCCGAGTGTGTAATAACTGCAGTGATGAAGGTAGCTCAGCTTTTGGGTGAGGAGGAGATAGCTGTGTACACCTGAGTTTAAACCTTGGTTCTGCTACTTTCTAGCTGCAAGCTCTTGAGTTTATTGTTTAATCTCTCTGAATCTTTGTCTTCTTACCTGGCATAGGATAACAATACATATAGCGTAAGGTTGCTGTGTGTGTGTGTGCTAAATCACTTCAGTTGTGTCCGATTCTTTGCAACACCATGGACCATAGCCCTCCAGGCTCCTCTGTCCATGGGATTCTCCAGGCAAGAATACTGGAGTGGGTTGCCTTGCCTTCCTCCAGGGGATTTTCCGACCTGGGGTTCAAGCCTGCGTCGCATACGTCTACCTGCTTTGGCAGGCGGCTTCTTTACTACTAGCGCCACCTGGGAAGAGAGTCGGTGATGCTATATTATTTATTTACTTAATCTCTGCCTCTCCTACTGGATTCCTAGCACCTTAAAAGCCCAATTTCCAGTGATTTCCTCAGTGCCCACATAGCACAGAGTCTGGGGAGGGCAGGGCAAGCCTTCAGTCAGTTGGTTTAGACAGACTTATGGGGGGAGGATGGAGCAGGAAATGGCAGCCCACTCCAGTATTCTTGCCTGGAGAATCCCATGGACAGAGGAGCCTGGCGGGATACAGTCCACAGGGTCACAAGAGTTGGACATGACTTGGTGACTAAACCACCACCATGGGGGTAGGAAGGACAGGATGACAGGACCCGTAGAGGTCGAGGGCAGAAGGACTGGGGAATAAGTTTCCATGCCTCCACTCATGTGCCTCACCATGAGCTTGACAGAGGTGAGCAAGGTTTTGAAGAGCCTGTCTTTATTTGGGGGCAGGTGGGAAAGCTCAGTGACAAAAACACTACAACAAATGGCTTTGGGGCCACAAAGCAATTGTCATGCCAGTCCAGTGACAGCCTGGTGGCTCAGATGGTAAAGAATCTGGCTGCAACTCAGGAGACTCGGGTTCGATCCCTGGGTTGGGAAGATCCCCTGGAGAAGGGAATGGCAACCCACTCCAGTATGCTTGCCTGGGAAATCCCATGGACGGAGGAGCCTGGTGGGCTACAGTCCAGGGAAGCTTTAAGTGTGAGCTATAGATTCTGTAGCTAAAGGCTCGGACCCTGACTCATCCCTCTTTCTGGTTCGGGATACCAGGGATACTATTACACATCTGAAAACAGTGTATCACATACAGGATCGTTTCTGGAGAAGCCCTGGAGAAGCCCCGGCTGCAACGTGGGCAGCAGGGAGCCTCGTGGGGAGAGCAGCCCGCAGCCCTGGCTCTGGGCGACAGGATTGGTTGCTCGTGTCTGTGTCCTCTTTGGGAACCTGGCTGTAATGGATTAAGAATCAACGTTGCTTAGGAGGGTGCAGAAGGCATCCAGGGAGACGATGACAAAGGCCTTGAGTTAATTCTGCTAAATTATCTTCTGGGGACCTTCTGATCATGGAGCTCTAACCACTAAATTGCTAATTAAGTGCCCAGTTAACCTTATTAATAATATGAAATGCACAGGGGCCTTCCTGATTCTGCTGGGATGTGTGTTAACGGGGCTGTAAAAAGGCAGCCGTGTGGGGTTCTCCCGAATGTTTGCATGAGAGAAAGCCTGCAGACAGCAACTAAGCAATCCTTCTGACATTTGTATTAAACTGGCCATTAAGTTTATTGTGGAAATTAAATTACTGCCGGGGACTGGCCATTAATTCCTGATTAGGCCTGGATGGCTGCGCTAATGCGAGTGCTGGGCTGCTGTGGGGCTGGCTGTTTCTCTCAGGGTAGCTGCTGGGAGGTCGAACTGCTGGGGCGCCTGGAAGGGAAACAGAAGCGCTGAGCAGAAGTGGTCCCCCGACTGTGGAAGTGGAACCAGAGCACTGGTGTGATGGTCTTTGGGACAAGACTCAGCAAGACATACTCTTCTTTGGTGGACAAATTTTTCAGAGGCCAGAAGAGGCATGTGCATTTGCTGATGATGCAAAAACCCTTTCCCACACTTAGTTATTTGGGAAAAATAGAGAGTTTAGTGTAATGGTTAAGAGCAGGGGTTCTGGAGTCAGGCTGTCTGGGTCTGAAACTTGACTCTGTCAGTTGGGTGAATTAATTAATCCTCCTGCACCTCAGTATCCTCACTTGTCAAAAAGAGAAATGATTTAACTTTAAGTATAGAATCATGTGAAAAATGAAATGCGTTTATATATATATAAAATAGTAAGAACAGTGCTACTATTTTGATGCAGAGCATTTTAGACTTGGAAAGGGACTTCAAGGTCATCTTTAGTTTCTAAATGAGGGATCCAAGTTCAGGGAAGATCCCCAAATTCTCATGACTACCTTGTGGGGAGAAACAAAAATTAAAACTAAGATTTGAAAAAACTATAATTTATCTGCATTATTCTACATCAGGTGGGTTTAGGTGCTTAGAGAATTAACAACAGGTCGATGAAGACAGTCAATGGCCAATTATCCAATTTTAAAATATTCTGACTCTCCTGAGGATTTGCTGAAAAGAATATTTCAAAGAGCAAATGGCAAAGTTCATGGGCTATTCTTTAATTCATGCTATCTACTAATCCATGCCTCAGTCCTTCTCTGGTCCATAAACACACTGATGCTTTCCCTTTGAAGTCTATAGAAAGGATTCTTTACCATTTTGCTGACTGAATGCTGATGTAGGAAGAGATCGGAGGCTAAGAATGTATTTCGTTATTTATCTCCTCTCCAGCTGAGAGGAGGGGAACATTGAATTCTCCAAGTATGAGAAGCAGGTACTGGTGGTTCCCTGACTATGTTGAGTAAGATGCTTGGCTGTTCAGAAATGTAATTCATGGTTACCTAATCTCACAGATGCTTCTATCTTCAGTTGCATTTCTGCAGACAATTACTGAGTAGTTAACTGCCTGCAAAGCTCTGTATTAGGAGATAAGTGGCAGAGATGAAAGAAGCAGCTCCTGACCTCAAGGGGAAGCTTATGCCCTGGTGCTGGTGAGGGGGTCTGGGAAGCAGAGAGAAGTGGAGACCACGAAAGCCACAGATGTGTAAGCAAGCAATCTCAAGATAGGGTGATCAATGCTGTGCCGACAGGGAGCCCTGGGTGTTAGCCCAGAGGGGAGGCCCTGAGCCCGGGATGGGCGGGGAGAGCACTTCATGACGGCCTGTACAGTGCAACTCAGGGGCGGCATTCCAGAGAGAGGAGGCAGTGCGTGTAAAGACTAACGGTGATAAAAGATTTGCAAGCAGTTTCATTTTTGTGGAGTCTGAAGACAGGGATGGTGAGGAACTGGTGTTAAGAGGAGGCTGGAAAGGAAGGCAGGAGTCTTATCATGGCACATAGATGCCAAGTTTAGCACTGACATTTGAAGAGCTTTTAATTTAATCAGAAACAGGCAGCTATGATGATGGTCAGAGATAGAAGAGACATCTTGGGATAGCATCTCGATGGGGTTCGTATCACTTCTTCCACTTATCACCCATGGAAAATGCCTTTTACAAATACCAAGTGTTGGAGAGGGTGAGGAGAAAAGGGAAGCTTTGTGCCCTGTTGGTGGGAATGTAAACGGTGCAGCCACTATGGAAGCAGTATGGAGATTCATCAAAAAAAAATTGAACTATCATATGATCTAAAAATTCCACTTCATTCCAATTCTGGGGTTTATCTGAAGAAAATGAAGAGACTAATTTGAAAAGATATATTCACCTTCACATTCATTGTAGTATTATTTACGATAACCAAGATATGGCTATAGCCTGAGTGCCACCAATGTATAAATGGATAAAGAAGATGGAATATATCACCCACAATGGAATATTATTCAGCTATGGAAAAAATGAAACCTTGACATTTCCAACAACGTGGATGGATCTTGAAGGCATTGTGCTAAGTGACATAAATTTGAGAAAGACAAGTACTGAATGAATCCACGCATGTGTGGAACCTAAAACAAAACAAAACAAAAACCCAAACCAGGCTCATAGATACAAAAAACACACTGGTGACTGTCATAGGCAGAGATGGGTGGAGGGAAGCAGAAATGGGTGAAAGCTGTCAAAAAGCAAAATAAATGAATAAGAGTAAAAGGGATGCTTGATCGCCAGAAGAAGAGTCGAGGGGATTTATGTGCAGGTGGCTCCCAGATCTAAGTTGTGCCTTGGGCTCTGGTCGTGTGGGGTGGGTTTGCTCACCTGAAGCTGAGACTTGGTTGCGACCTCCTGGTAATACGGGGACCGGGAGTTATCCAGCTCTGGCTTGAACTTCTGGTTTGCCAGAGAGATGCTTAGCTCTACTTTTTGCTCCAGTGAATCCTCAGCAGCATCGGTGAATTCTATTTTTCTTTCCTGTGTTAGAGTTAGAAAAAAGAGAAGTGATTCTATTACTGTAAAACATCAGCAAATAGTTACATCATACAATATGTATGCATTGATATTGTCTCAAGAAGCGGGCTATGAAGCATTAAGTGCTTTTAGAGTAAGTCCTATTAACTAGAAATGGCCTCTGAATTTCACTGAGAGACAAAGTATCAGAGCTCTAATGAGTTAATTATGTAGAGTCTTCAAGAACATTGTCATTTTATGACTGTATGCTCTTGTGGAAGCATTTACAAACATACACACACACACTTGTTTACTTTTTATATCCTCTGGTTCATTTAAAATAATATCTCCTCTATCATCTAGGGTGGAAATCTTTACCTTCTCTGGACCTCTGTACTGGTGAATAACATCTGAATCGCTCATTTGATACCTTTGATATATTAGATAGAGGTTTTGTTTAATGGTAATCTTGTCATCCCACAAATAATTCCCTTCAATCCAGTGTGATTCTCACACTTCACTGAGTCCCCCACAGCAAAAAACATGAGACCATTTCTGTACAAAACTCTTAGGGAATTTATATGATGAGGCAGGTCACATCCTCAGTAACCTGTCTTGGCTTATTGATTTCATCTTCAGTCACAGTACTTATTTTTTGTCCTTATGTGCACTATAAACTCCTCGAAGGCAGGGACTAAGTCTTGCTCATCTTAGTATCTTTCTGTATAGCCCAGTGTTCGCTGAATGAAAAAACTAGATGTAGGTGGGAAAAAGGATGTTAAGAGGAGGATGTGATGAATGTGAAATAAAATCTTCGGAGCATATTTACTGCAGAAGGAGGGACCTATATTAGACTCTGAAGGAGATGGAGCACCGGTAATGTGAGAAAAGAGAAGGCAAACTGGAGTTGTCAGAAATGTTGCAGTGAATATGCTTGATCTCGTTAATTTTCTTCCAATGGCAGATTTCACTGTCGGTAAACCAGTATTTCTGAGAAAAGCAGAGCATTGAAATTTGTTGTTCATGGCCATAGTTCCATCAGGTCTACAGTCATCCAGCCTAAAACCCAGAGAGAATGGCCTGCAGGGTTCTCATCTCTGAGTTTCCGTGTGGAACTGATGAGACTGAACTTCCTGTCCTCGTCTCCTGGCTTTGACCTGTGCTTTGGAGGGAGGATCAGAGGAAAAAGAAAGGGCCCGAGAAGCCTCACAGACCTCAGAGAATGGTAGACCTATCACAGTGGCAGCATAAGGACAAAAGCCAGCTTCTGCTTTGGGGCCCTTTCCTTGGATTACTTATGCCACCCTGCTTATTTACCTTACATGCAGAGTGAAAGTGAAAGTCGCTCAGTCATGTCCGACTCTTTGTGACCTCATGGACTATACAGTCCATGGAATTCTCCAGGCCAGAATACTGGGGTGGGTAGCCTTTCCCCTTTTCAGGGGACCTTCCCAACCCAGGGATCGAACTGGGGTTTCCTGCATTGCAGGCAGATTCTTTACCAGTTGAGCTATTGGGAAAGCCCATATGCAGAGTACATCATGCGAAATGCCAGGCTGGATGAAGCTCAAGCTGGAATCAAGATTGCTGGGAGAAATATCAATAACTTTAGATATGCAGATAATACCACTCTAATGGCAGAAAGTGAGGAGAAACTAAAGAACCTCTTGATGAAGGTGAAAGAGGAGAGTGAAAAAGTTGGCTTGAAATTTAACTTTCAAAAAACGAAGATCATGGCATCCAGTCCCATCACTTCATGGCACACAGATGGAGGAAAAGTGGAAACAGTGAGAGACTTTATTTTCTTGGGCTCCAAAATCACTGCAGATGGTGACTGCAGCCATGAAATTAAAAGATACTTGCACCTTGGAAGAAAGCTATGACCAACCTAGAGAGCATATTAAAAAGTAGAGACATCACTTTTCGAACAAAATTCCATATAGTCAAAGCTATGGTTTTTCAAGTAGTCATGTATGGATGTGAGAGTTGGACCATAAAGAAGGCTGTAGAAGAATTGATGCTTATGAACTGTGGTGTTGGAGAAAACTCTTGAGCGTCCCTTGGACTGCAAGGAAATCCAACCAGTCAATCCTAAAGGAAATCAGTCCTGAATATTCATCAGAAAGACTGATGCTGAAGCTGAAGCTCCAATACTTTGGCCAGCTGATGTGAAGAGCTAACTCACTGGAAAAGACCCTGATCCTGAGAAAGATTGAAGACAGGAGGAGAAGGAGGTGGCAGATGGTGAGATGGTTGGTTGGCATCGCTGACTCAATGGACATGAATTTGAGCAAACTCCAGGAGATAGCGAGGGACAGAGAAGCCTGAAGACCACAAAGAGTTGGACACAAGTGAGTGACTGAACAGCAACCACCTTACATTACTGAGGCTTCCCAGATGGCCCAGGGGTAAAGAATCTGCCTGAAAATGCTGGAGACTCCAGAGATGCGTGTTTGATCCTTGGGTTGGGAAGATCCCCTGGAGTAGGAAATGGCGACCCACTCCAGTATTCTTGTCTGGAAAATCCCATGTACAGAAGAGCCTGGTGGGCTACAGTCCATGGGGTCACAAAGAGTTGGACACGACTGAGCATGTGGGCACAAGGGCCTTATATCACTGCCTTCTTGTGGGTCTGCTGCCTGCCTGGTGCTTCCGCAACTCCACCACTGGAACAAAGGGAGTGATATTTGCCTGCTTCTGCACTGTCTGGGCCCAAAGCCTTTTGGAGGGGTTGAAAATATCCTCCTTTTGATTGTTGTTGCTTAGTTGCTCAGTCATGTCTGACTGATTGTGACCCCGTGGACTGTAGTTTACTGAGCTTCTCTGTCCATGGGATTCTCCAGGCAAGAATACTGGAGTGGGCTGCCATGCCCTCCTCCTCCTCCTTTGGATTAGGAGATGCAAACTGCTATGTACCGAATAAATAAGTAACAAGGGTTTATCATACAGCACAGGGAATATAGCCATTATTTTGCAATAACTTCAAATGGAGTGTATAAAAATACTGAGCCACTATGTTGTACACCTGAAATTAATGCAATGCAAATCGACTGTGCCTGCAGGCTCAGTCACCTCTGTCGTGTCTGACACTTTGCGACCCCATGGGCCATCGCCCGCCGGGCTCCTCTGTCCCTGGGATTCTCCAGGCAGGAACCCTGGAGTGGGCTGCGGTGCCGTCCTCCAGGGGACCTTCCCGACCAGGGGCTGAACCTGTGCCTCCTGTATCTCCTGCACTGCAGGGGGATTCTTTAGCCACGGAGCCATGTGAGAAGCCCAAATCAGGTAGTCAACTGAAAAGCCCCCCTTCAGTGATAACCAACATTCAATTCCCTAACAATCCTCTCATCCTGAATGCCTTTTCACTCCAACAGGGTGGTGACCAGCATTGCTTTTTGCCAGAAAACACTGCTTTTATTTTCCCCCAGCTCGACAGGCAGGATTTCAGTCATTTGGATATTTTTCTGGACTATTCGGGCTGGACATAACTGAGAAAAAAGCCTCTGTCCTTGCTGTCAGGGTGGGATTATACTTTGGCGGGGAAAGGACTTTGTTGATGAGTTGAGAGACACATTCATTCATTCATTCATTCAACCATCATTTATTCACTGTAACGCTAAGTGAAAGTCCTGTTAGTCAAGGTCATGTTTAAAGGGCTGTTTGTATATAATGTTGGCCCATTCTAGTAAGCTTTAATAATTAGAAGGGGGTAGCACTAATGACAGCGAATGGTCAGCCCATCCCTGTTTTACTAATAAAACCAGACAGACATGCGAAGAGCTAGACTGAGTCTGAGAACTTCTTACTCTCGTAGGCACTTTGGTGTCCGGGAGGGTGTAGTTGAGGATTTCGTTGAGTAGTGTGTCATCGGTAGGGAGAGGCAAGGGCCTGGGTGAGACACTGGCCACGTCTGTGGAAATTTTAAAAAGAACAACAATGAGACTGTTAGAGTGTAAAGTAGAACGAGGTCACGATGTCACATGCTTTTCCTGTCACTCTGGAAATTACAGATATCAGAACTCGTTTTCTTTCAAGATCACATAAATATGTTCTTGGGCAAAATATAACTCATACTCTTGATCCCGCTTAAATTCCTCATTACTCCTTTCCAGGACCCAAGCTTGGTGCTCCCCTAGATATGTTAGTTAAGTGATTTTTGCCAAATGAAATCTGGTTAATTTTTCTTTTTGTGACTATATTAAGGACACAAAGATATCTTATCTTGAATTTGTTTGTTGGAAAATATTGGTAATGATTGCCTCCAAGTGGTAGGATAATGGGTGATTTGGTTTTCCATTTATTCTTTCCTATATTTTCTAAGATTCATGCTATGAGTTTAAATTATAAAGTTAGAAATACAGTCAGTTTTGAAGCAGTGCATTATAAACTGTGTCAACTTCAATTAAGGATTGCTTTTCAAATAACATGCTTTCAGGATGATGTGTATTAAGGTTCAGAAGCAGATGAAATGAGGACATCTAAGCTTACCTCTTGAAGACACAGGGGTTTGAGCAAGCTCTCCTAAGGTCTCTGTTGTGACTACTTCATCTTTTCTATTAGCACAATAGAAAATAAAAAACAGGCGGTGAAAAGGAGCTTGGTGACAACAGAGGAAACACATTTAACACATTTTCTTGTATTTAGACCTGAAAATTAAAGAGAAAGTATACTTTAAAACTAGGTTTACCTATTCTTTTAATCACAAAAGTAATCTTGAAATATATTTTCACTGAAGAAAAATTCAAACAACTTTCAAAAAAATTATTTTTGACTCCAGGGTTTTTCCTAAGCACCTTGGCTTTTTGTAGTCCTGGGGAGCATTTTCATGGTAGACGAAGGTTTAGGGGGCTTGAAACTTTATAGTCTTACTATGCTCCAACCGTGTCCTTGACATCAAAGACAATTGGTCACATGAACTATGACTGAAACAATCTTGCTAAAATCTCAGATCCTCAAACCAGCAAACTCAGAGAGTCACTAAGTTTATCTGATAAAGTAACTCTTGTGGTTACGATAATGAGAGAGAGATAGATTTTTGGATAATGCAGGTGTATTAAAGCCCTATTCTGGACATAATCATTGCCCACCATGGTGACCTGCTGGGGACCTGTGTGTAGGCTTGCAGCGCCAGGGACTGTCAGTGTGGATGATATCCAAGGGCAAATCCAAGGTCATGGTTATGGGGCTGTCTGAATATAATGTTGGCCCATTCTAGCAAGGTTTATTTAGAAAGGAGTAGTGCACCTGCCTGGAAAATCCCATGGATGGAGGAGCCTGGTAGGCTGCAGTCCATGGGGTCTCTGAGGGTCGGACAGGACTGAGCGACTTCACTTTCCCTTTTCACTTTCATGCATTGGAGAAGGAAATGGAAACCCACTCCAGTGTTCTTGCCTGGAGAATCCCAGGGACTGGGGAGCCTGGTGGGCTGCTGTCTATGGGGTCGCACAGAATCGGACACGACTGAAGCGACTTAGCAGCAGCAGCAGCAGCAGTGATATCTATTGAAGCGTACTGAGTGATTTCTTACTGTAAGCTATCAGGTCTCAAAGGATGGTGTCTGAGTTTGTACAACATAGCCATGATGGACTGTTTGATCCAAACAGCAGCTCATGCTGACAGCACACCAGAAGTAAGGGCGAGGTCCTCTGTTGTAGAGTCATGGAGAGGAGGGACTCTCCAGGGGGCTTGAAAGGAGAGCAGGATTTGGATGTGTGAAGAGAAGGCAGGTTCTCCAGACAGAGAGGAAGGCTGCAGTCAGAGCCCAGGATGAGCAGGGTGTGGGCTGGACGAGGTGGGGAAGTGTCATGGTGACCGCGGTAGAAAGGCTAGAAAGGTCAGGGGGTGAAAGCTTTGATTAATTAGTTTGGCCTCTTCCTCAGTGGAGGTCCTAACAGGGAACAGATGGCTCACTCAGAGTGTAATCTGAGCAAATTTTAACAAAGGCCTTGCTAAGTCATGGGACAAGTGTGAGAGCAACCACAAGGGTGAGTGCAGAACTCACGGCTGGTAACAGCAAGGGGCCGAAAGCTCCCGTCATCCAGGACGGGTGAGGAGATAGAGCAGTGATGCCAACCAGAGGCCCAGAAGGCTCTGTCGGAAGAGACGGCTGCCTGACAGGCGCTGAGTGGAGGCTGAAGGAGGCCAACCGTCTGGAAGACTTTGCAGGCGGGAGGTGCAGGAGGTGATGCACTCCTGACCCCCACTGTCTGGTCCTTCTCAGAAGTCAGAGGCCAGGGGAGGCGAGTGAGGCAATCATTCCCGCTCAGCCCTTGGCACAGAGCAGGTGGAGATGGGTGGGGAGGGGAAAATCCCAAGGGCCAGAGGAGGATGCGGGAATATTTTCAAAAGCCATTGAACAAGGTTCAGTGCCAAAAAGGGCCTATCTCAGACATAAATCCAGCGGAAGTTATGCAAGGTAAGCAGGGGAAGAGGTTAGAGGCAGGAAAACCTGTTAGGGAGACCAGATTTGACTTTTTCCACCGTGTAAATAAAAAAGGTCCTGGACCAGGTGGTGGCAAAGGGAGCAGAAATGAAGGAACAAATGTGAAAAGCATTGTCAGTAATTCCTATAGCCCAATTTGTGTCTCTCTGCAGCCTTATTATCTTCAGATTTAGATTTCTAAATGTTATATAATGTGTGTGATTTGTGAGTTTAGAGTTTGGCAACAGCATCTCTCTTTTAAAATCATTTTATCGAATGTACTTTTCCTTTGCTTTTTTTTTTTTGCATTTCGATTTTCTTATTTGATATTCAGTTCTTGTTGAAGGCATAGCTCAGTGCTTCAGTAATTTAGTTTGAGAAATACTAACACTTTATAGAATACCAAATGAGAGTTCAAAATTCAGGTTGCTCTCTGATTGCATTAAATATGTTTCCGATGTAACTAATATTTTCCAACAATTCTAAAAATAACTATTTTAATTGCTCTATGTCTTATAAGTAAAAAAAAAAGCATATTAGGTAATTGTCACCTGGTTAGCATTCATTTTTATCTGCAAATGCAGTGCAAACATCTATCTCAGTCTATAAGGTCTATCCATCTCCCTTTTATATACTCGTTTATCTTCAGCAAAATACATGCACAAATTGTCTGTCAGAATTACCTACTCAGATCTCAGCAGCTGAAATAATATAAAGGCATAACAGCTCAGTCTCACTCCACCGTGTGATCCTTCAAAAGTCAAGAGCATGCCGCACTCTATTTTGGGTACTTACCTCTCAAGAAAGTTTCTCTGTTTCATTCTCTGCAGAAAGATAAAAAGTCATTTTACCAAGAGATAACGCCAACTGAAGAGCCAGAGTCTATTTTCATTCCTCTTTCTCTTTAAATTTACTTCAACTTGCCTGTGCAATGTTATTTTGCAGAAATGAAATTACCATTGGCCTTCTCAGATCTTTCCAAGCATTTCTTCAACCAACCCATACCCTGGGGAAACTAATTCTAAAGGGGCCAGGGCCGGAGGCCTGGGAGCTACTTTGGACTAACTTACATACCGTGTTTGGACTGACCTGCTGAAGAAGATCCAGGTGCTCCTGGGAGCTGCTGAAATTTTTCCCGATGTCGAAGAGGCAGAAGGTCTCCTGCTGGCAGATGCTGACCCAGTCCTGGTATTCCCCCGGCTCAGGGAGGCGATCCAGAAAGATCCGGTAGGCTTCCCACACCACCTCCTGGCACACTGAAAGGCAGCGTGCCTTAGAAGATGCCACATCCTTAGAAGATGCCCTTCTCCTAACCCAAACACAGTCCTAAACATGGAGAGCTTTGCCATGGCTGATGTTGACACAGTAGCTTATAGCCCATAGAGATTAACGCATTCACCAAGTATATATTGAGCAGGGAGAAATATATACCTGGGAGAAATACTCCCAGGTGTGTATATATGCACCAGGGAGAAAAATAAAAGAAGGGAGATAGGAATACGTATGTGTGGGTGACTGCTATTTATAATAAGGTGGCTGAAGAAGTGCTCATGATCAAGGGGACTTTTGAAGAGTTTGGGAAGAAGCCCCAAGGCTGAAGAACAGGGAGCGCACTGAAAGACTAGCAAGCAAGGTCAGCTGTGGCCAGGGCAAGGCTGAGAGCCACAGAGGCTGAACACAGAACGCTGTGGTGGGAGGCGCACGGATGGTACAGGACTTGTAGCCCTGGCATCTTCTGCTGGGCCGCGGGTACCTGTCCGGATCTGCAGATTTCCCAAGGGGTAAACAGTCACACATACACTTAAACACTCAGTGTCTAGATCTCAGCTTTCCTCGCACGCTTTCCTAATTTTCCTCAGGACACGACTTTTCCTTCCTCATCTGCCCCTTGGCCAGCATCCTTGCCCGACTCCCCCATCCCTGACCTTTCTGTGGTATGGTGCCCCTGGGCTGCCACACAAAGGGTGTTTGAAATAATTGTGTTTGAGGTTAAGACAGGGAGGGAACTTGGTTGACGGATAGCACACGGTTTTTGCAAGTAGGGCAGTTTCTGATTCTTTGCGTTAGAAGTCCTAATGGAGTCAACAGCTGATACATCATTAAAAATAATGATGGCAGATCCCGGTGTGATTGTTCGCCTAAAATGCCAGAGGAACTTAAAGAATAAGAATATCACTATAACAGAACTCCATCTCTTCCTGTCGACTTTTTTATGTATTACGTTTTCCTAGCAGTTAAGCGAAACTAAGGAAAAGAATAGAGATAAAATTGATGTTAAGTTCTGTCTAATGTTCGCAATGCATAATAGAAATAACAAATAATGGCACATGAATTAACAGAGGAAAGGAACAGCCCCAAAGCAATCCCATCTCTCCAGGGCAGAGGTAAGGAGAGCTTAAGCTACAGGCTTTTCATTTAAATTGGCCCTTTCCAAAGCCTTGTTCCTAACTTTGTATTCATAAACATTAGTTACCCAAAACCAAATAACTGAGCTTATAGGCATCTGTCAGGACAAAAAATAAAAACTTTTGACAAATTTACATCTACTTACTTTAATCAATCCTATATTAAAAATAACTATAAATAGAACTGAATCCAGAAGAGATTTCTGAAAATAAGTAAAATAAGTTATTTACTTAGGAAATAAGTTAAAATAATTAACTTCAGTTTATGTGTATTTTGTTACTGAGGAGTATCTTCAAGCACCCCATAACAGACTCTCAAGTATGACATAAATCACATTAAGATAAGACTCTGCAGTGAGAAGTGGGATGGAAATGTGGGTGTGTGGAGACAGAGGGACCATGTGACATTGCCTGCTGTTAGGAAGAGGTGTTCATGCATTTGTAAAGAGTATTTGATGGTGAGTATTGAGCCTGTGGTTGATTCCACTGTATATGGGAGAATGCTCTAACTCTTGTTTTATTTTCAATATCAATATTTACAGCTCACCAGATTTACACCTTATCCAGTTATTTAAGCTTATAACGAAAACTTTAGAAGAAGAATGCAGTCAGTCAGTTCAGTCACTCAGTCGTGTCTGACTCTTTGCAGTCCCATGGACTGCAGCACACCAGGGTTCCCTGTCCACCACCAGCTCCTGGAGCTTGCTCAAACTCATGTCTATGGAGTCAGTGATGCCATCAAACCATCTCATCTTTGTTGTCCCCTTCTTCTCCTGTCTTCCATCTTTCCCAGCATCAAGGTCTTTTCAAATGAGTCAGCTCTTTGCATCAGATATTGATGTGAAAGTTTCAAAGTATTGGAGCTTCAGCTTTAGCATCAATCCTTCCAATGAATATTTAGGACTGATTTCCTTTAGGATGGACTGGCTGGATCTCTTTACAGTCCAAGGGACTCTCAAGAGTCTTCTCCAACACCACAGTTCAAAAGCATCAATTCTTTGGCACTCAGCTTTCTTTATGGTCCAGCTTCCACATCCATACATGACTACTGGAAAAACCATAGCTTTGACTAGATGGACCTTTGTTGGCAAAGTAATGTCTCTGCTTTTTAATACACTGTCTAGGTTGGTCATAGCTTTTCTTCCAAGGAGCAAGCGTCTTTTAATTTCATGGCTGCACTCACCATCTGCAGTGATTTTGAAGCCCAAGAAAATAAAGTCTCTCACTGTTTCCATTTCTTTCCCCATTTACATCTACATGCCATGAAGTGATGGCATGCAAGGGGGGACTGAATTTACAAATTATTTTAGGGGATTAAGTTACATTTTAAAAAAAGTTAGATGATTTCAGTCATAAGCAACTGCAATATATTGATTTTTTCCCTCTGGAGGGGTGGGGAGCAAGTGGAGGCTTTGGAACAGAAGTTGACATCATCTGATTTCCTAGAGAAACCCTCTGAATGCCAGGCAGAGAAGAAGGTTTGTGAGTCGTGGGGAGAAACGAGATATGAGAAAGCTAGTTTGGAGACTTTTATTCCTATGATTTACCCTCCCACACTCCCCATCTGGTCCGCATCTGGGTTTCTCTTAGCGTTCTGTTTTGAGAAATTAAGAGAATTCCAGACCAGCAGAAGCTCAGGCCATTTATCATCAGCAACGTGACCAGAACCCATAGAGCTGGGGGTGGGTGCAGCTCCCACCACTTGGAATGAGCCGTTTAAGTTGTCCACCTATGAAGTGTGTGTTCCCTGGAGTTCTTCCTACATCACCAAACAGCCTAGGCTGAGACATTCAGCAGAAAGGCTGAGGTCCTGTGGTCAGATCTCAAGTAACTGTGAGGAGACTGGGGACTCAAGGCTCTGATTTCTCCAAAATTCTTGTGACAATCCTTCCCAATCGATTCAGAGAAGGATGGTGCAGGGTTAGAAAATTCCAGACGCCTCCCAGCCCCTGAGATCTTTTGATACCTCAACTTACAAGGTTTTTATTTGCTATGCCTTCAGTAAGGATGGATGACTGTCCCGGTGAGTCACGGGCTGGTGCCCCTGTTCTCCTGATCACAAAAGGATTCTTTCTCTTGGTTTGTGCTGAGCTTCCAGAAGGGCAAAAAAATGACATCAGGGGAGTCACCAAAAAAAAAAAAAAAAAAAGAAAAATTGTCCCTCAAAAATAGTCTAAAGAAAAGACACTGGCCCCTAGATACATCCTAACATTTTGATCTCTAGAAACTACAATGTCTTAGGGAAATAAGTCTTTAAGCAGCTTCAGCCATTTGTGCTTCAGGGAGAATTTTCTCTCAGAACATTGGTGAAAAGTTTTAATGGGGACAAGGGCTTTCTGTGTCCCCAAGGTGTAAGAAAAGGTGTCAGGCAAAAGAGCAGGATTATCTGGGCAAATCATTAAAAAGCAGGTTATGAAGTAGGTGTGTTGTGGAGTCTGAGTACCAGCATCTCTAGTTGGTTCCCAGCTGATGATGATACTGCCTGTCTGTGGACAGCAGTTTGAGCAGCAAGAACCAGGGTTCCCTCCGTCTTTAGCTTTCTCTGGGTCACACAGTAACATGAAAGAAAGATCTAACTTCTATCTAACTTTAATGTTGGGGCTGGGAGAGAGTGAAGACAGAGGAAGGGAGAGAAGAGGGAGACATGGGGAGAGTGGCTTCTCGAAGGACTCACAGAGGACGCTGAAGAGAGGCGGCCCCGGCAGTTGTCTAGGTGGGCGCACAGGGTCCTGCCTGGGAATCCACCAGAAATGACCTTGGCTCTTGTGTCTGTGCTTTCTGATGAGCATGCCTGTGATTCCACCAGGAAGCACAGAACATTTTCCCTTGTGTTGCTTTAGGATTGGGAAAAGAAATAGCTCAATATTCCATTTGATTTGAGGAATGTGGATGCTGTCACGCCTAAATTTGAAAGATAATTTTATAAAAGCAGCTATGAGAACAATAAGTGGGTTACTCTGTCAGAGAAACACCACTTTATAGCTGGGTCTTAGTTCTAGTTTCTTTATGAACCAATTTGTTAGACTTAAGAACACTATGCTGATGAACAGTAAAATTTCATATCACCCAGGGGCAGCCATGAAGATAATGGGCTGTCACTGCTGTGGGGAGAAAACAGCGGCTTGTTTCATCCAGGGAAGCAAGAATGAAAGAGCCAAACCTAATCAAGGATAAAGAGCTATGAATAAAATTCAGAGCAAAGAATTTGGTTGCAGCAATGAGTAGTCTAGTCTGCAAATTCCTGTGATGAATCCTATTTGTGAATGTCGTAAAAGATTAGAAGCTACATGAAAACAGGCAGCAATAGCAGTGTTCATGGTCAGTGCGATGCATATATTATGCATTTGTTTTTCTATCTATTAACAAATAACATGAAATTTACCAGCGTCATTAGCTGACTACTGTGTCGTCACATTCAAAATGAATGCTTTACTAGCAGCACAGTCTTTTCTTTGCACTTCCAATGACTTCCGGCATCCATCAACAAGCATTTACTGAGAAACTGCTACACAGAGGTGCTGGGCTAAATATTATATTAATAAAGAATATTAATACATTGCACTTGATTCTCTATAATTAGAGTCCTCCTTCTGACTCTGATCCAGTACCTGTCATTTCTCTGCAGGTGTGGCTTCTGTCAAAAAGCAAGTATCTCTTTACTTCCACATAAAAGGAGGCATACAAGGAACATAAGGCTTGGTATTTTTGATACTGTTAGCTAATGCTACTTCCCCAAGTCAATAAGAATGCCCCACATTAATTTCAATCCTTGATGTAAATGCTTAAGAATTTGGTGAGATGTTAGCGTGAAGACATACTGTTCAGTTGTCATAATGTGTAACACATCAAGGCTAGAATTGAACCAGCTTGCCCTGGTCAATAAGTCTGGAGCCGGGTGACTGAGCTGTTTGTAAATCCTGTTAACACCTCTACATTTATCTTGGTGACCACTGCTAATTTGTGCCTCTAGGTCTCCCAGCTTCAGGCCTTTTTGCTGAATCAACAAACTTACCAAGACGGAAGGGAGGATCAGGATTGTAATGCGGTTTTTGAAAAGTGAGATCTTAAGTCATAAATCAATTTGCTTAGTTCCCGGATGTTGTAATCATTCTTATGCTTCTTCATAATAACAACATTCAAATTCAGTACTGGGCTTTGGCAGAAATAAAACAAAGAGGTGAAACCCGTAGGTGAAGGCTTTCTGGTGGCTTGTTAAATGCCCTAATGGTTCTGTGTTGTAGAGGACACGGCTTTAAGACATACAAACACAGATCTACCATAGTTTCAAAGGTTTATTAGTCACAACTTTCAGTTCAGTTGGCTATTTTGTATAACTCTTGTGACTGAAGCAGAAACTGGAAGTCCTGGGCTGAAGACAACCTAAGTATGGATGAAAGAGGAGAGACAAAAAGAGGGGAAGTCTGAACAGGCTAGATCTCTTTCCTTACCTCTCAATCTATAATAAGCTTGAAGACTGGCTAAAATCTGTTCCATGGATTCCTGTGGACAGACTTTAACCCCAGTTGGGAAAAATGCTGATCTTTTGGTTCGATGCTTTGCCAAATCGAATATTCGTCTCATGGTTGACACTTTGTATGTTTTTGCGGTATTTTTGGTTGCTTCAGTTCTTGGGGCATTATCTATGTCTTTAATTTCAGAACCGTGTATTTTAATGGAGAGATCTGTAAAAGAAAGATTGATTTCCTGGTAATAGTACTTAGCCATAAATAAAATAAAATAAAATAGCGCTATTTGCACCAACATGGATGGACCTAGACATTATCATACTGAGTGAGGTAAGTCAGAGACAAACAGCATGTGATACTGCTTGTGTGTGGAATCTAAGAAGATGATACAGATGAATTTATTTACAAAACAGAAACAGACTCACAGACATAGGAAACAAGTTTATGGTTACCAAAGGGGAAAGGAGGGGGGAGGGATAAATAGGGAACCTGGGATTAACAGATACACACTACTACATATAAGATAGATAAACAACAAGGTCTACTATATAACGTGTGCTTAGTCACTCAGTCATGTCTGACTCTTTGCGACCCCATGGACTCTAGCCTACCAGGCTCCTTTGTCCATGGGAATTCTCCAGGCAGGAACACTGGAGCAGGTTGTCATGCCCTCCTCCAGGGAATCTTCCCAAGTCAGGGATCGGACTCAGGTCTCCTGCATTGTAGGTGGATTCTTTACTATCTGAGCCACCAGGGAAGCCCACTATATAACATAGGGAGCTATATTTAATATCTTATAATAACCTATAACCGAAAAAATCTGAAAAAGAATATATATATCTGCATAACGGAATCACTTTGCTATACACCTGAAGCACTGTAAATTAATGATTTAAAAAAATCTTTTTCGATTTAAAAAAAGATTGATTTCCTGGTGAACATATACATTCGTGTGTTATAGGTGAAGCATATGATAAGTGAACAGAGAAAACTAAAAACTGATCCTGTGGCTTATGGAAGTTTTATTTTAATGCAAATGTCAAATTCCAATGATAAAGCATTTTCAGAAATCAGGGAACAGCAGAATGAGCCGATCAAGTGTATTTTTTAAAAAAGTCTCGAATCATCTTGCCTTTAGGAACTGCCAAATATTGAAACGATTTCCCACACATCTCTCTAAAAATCACTCCCCACTTAGCACTCAAGCCTCCCGAGAGATGCCTCTTTTGATAGACATTATAATTCAAGTAGGGAATGATATAGCATTGTGGTACCCAGAGGTGTGCTCTTGATGAGGAAGTGGAGTGCTTCTAAAAACCGAGGGGAAAAAAATGCAACCAAACAACCTCCCTGCCCATTAGTGGCAGCCCTAGGATTTCTGTGTGGGCAGGGCTCTGGGGCTGGCGGTGTGGCTGAAAGAGATTTGAGGCGTTAGAATTTCATTCACAGAGCACGCTTGATATTTTACGAAAGATGATGAGAGAAGGGGTGGAGGACAGGCCAAAGAGAGGGTGTTGGCAGACGATTAAACTCCCGGAGCCATTCATCTGGGCCCCACCGCGGTGTCTGGTAGGGTGAGGTCTGGATTTCATTTGTAACTTTGTGGGCCTCTCATAAAAATACCTTACATGCACAGAGACTATTTCATTTTGAGTTTTCTTCCATATGTATCATTTCCTATCACTGTCACAAAAGCTCTACTGTATGGATGTGTATGCATGCTAAGTTACTTCACTCTTTCAGGCTCTTTGCGATCCTATGGACGACAGTCCACTGGGCTCCTCTGTCCATGGGATTCTCCAGGCAAGAATACTGGAGTGGGTTGCCATGCCCTCCTCCAGGGTATCTTCCCAACCCAGGGATCAAACCCATGTCCCCCATACCTCCTGCACTGCAGGCAGATTCTTTGAGCCCCTGGGGAAACCCCTCTTTATAGACGAAGCAGATACTATTTTATATCTCTGTTTACCACCCAGTTGGGTTCTGGGGTCCAGAGCTGTCAGAGCATGTTAACAGTGTGGTCACATCTCCATTCCTCCCCTCCCGTTCCACCTCCTTCCTTTTAGCCAATCTACTGTTTCAGAGGTGAATTACTGATGACCTGGGACCACTTACTCCAGCCCCTGGAGACCACCAGCATGTGGATTACAAAGACTGATGCTGTCATTTTACTAAAGAAGGCACTCCACCCCTTAGCTTCTGAAATATGGTCCAGATGAGGGGATCAAGCAGAAATGTAAGCATCTAGCTGCAGAGCAACTCAAACCTTGCCGCAAAGCATACAAACCCCTCCTTCACTAGGGGTGGGGTGGGTGGGCTGACAGAGTCCAGGTAGGAACTCATTCTCTGTCATATTGAGGAGGCTCAGAGGATACTGCCAGTCGTGGGGAGTGACCCATTCTTAGAGACTCATCTGCTCACCCAGGCATGCACCAGAGCAATGGAGTGAAATCTCTGATTGGAACACAGGGATCAGCAGCTTCTGAAGGTCTCCAGGTGATTCCAAGATGCGGACAGGTTTGGGAACCACTGTTTTGTGGATCTGTAAGGAGACCTTCAGCTGAAGAGTCAGGAGACCCCTCTTCACATTGGCTTAAACAATAAGTAAGTTATTACTGCATATGAAAGAAAGCTAAAAGGTATGAACTGCCTGGTGCAGTGAAACCCTGATTGCCTTTCCACTACTCTCTCATTTTCTCTGCTCCATCCCCTCATGTGGGACTTTATTTGTAGGCCAGCTTCCACCAAATTAAATGCGCTTGCCCTGTTCATGTTGAAAAATAGCCTTTCCCTACAGACTGGCTGATCCACGCCACGTGCTTGGATGAATACCTGCTGCCAATGGGGATACGCTGGCACTGTTAGCTTGAGCTGAGTGGCCCCAGGCAGGGAACTGGGATGATCCTGAGTGGCTCCTTCTAACCAGAGGTGGGGGTCAGCCCTCCCTCTGTCAGGTGGGCTGCACGGCAGAGTGGAAGGTGCCCATTCCACATCAGGGCAAAATCTGCCCAAGGAGGAGTCTAGAAGCTGAATACACAGCCATGAGCGGCCACTGCAGTTGGTAAGATGGGAATTTTAGTTTAGGAATGTTAATTTTTAATAAACTCTTTAACATTCACAAAGTTTTGTAATCGTATTTCAATCGCCACAAAGAATGGAAGACAAAAAAATGTGCGTCATTGGATGATTCTAAGCCTCTCTGGTGTGGTGAGCACAGACCCCACTCGGGGAGCTCATGTTCCCACACTCCTGCACTCCTTGTCCTTGCCGCAGCGCCTGACTGCAGGGTGGAGCCCTACTCTTAGGCTGGTCTTGCTCTCGCCTGAGCCACCTCCAAAGTCTTTGGTCCTTTGGAGTTGGTCTGTTCTTACTTGCTTGCTATGCCCTGATAGAACCGTTTGAATGGCTTGGTTTGGGAATAGCATTTCCATCCTGGCTCTGGGAACAATGCCCCCATCCTGGAATTTTTCCCAATCAGATCCCTTTGGATCTTAACACTTTGCTGATACACAGGCTCGCTCACAGAGATCCTGCTAGATCTATGACTTTGGACTTCATCTTATCAGTAGTGGGAACAGAAGGAGAGAAGAGAAGGTCACAGATTTCCCTGTTTCCCTGCATTCTCATGGGGTCTGAGCTATACCCTTTCCCTACCAGGGCTGATCTTTCACAAACCTCCATGTGTCCGTAAGTCCACGATGCTAGTGGTCAACAATGAGGTGAACTAGGAGGGTGTGGGACTTGGTGGGCTTTGGGTCTCCTGATTTCTTGCTGCTGTCCTTTCATTCTCAAATGTGTCCCTACTTGGAAAATAAATAATACAGTCACCTAGCTTTTCAGATCTCTTTGTGGGAGGAGACCTAATGCAGGTACTCTGCAGATGGCTGCCTCCCGAGCTCCATTTTTGAATGTCTACTGAGGTAATTCTTTCCTTTGAGCTGAAAATTCTTTCCCAACAGCGTCCACACGTTAGTTCTACTTCTGCCCCCTGGTCTAGCAAAGACCAAGTTACAGATGCTTCTGCAAGCGGTTCCTTGTATTTTCTTTATGTTAGGCAATTTTTTACTTTAGGGTAAACATCCTCTACCTTTCTTTGCTTTCTTGCGTCACCTAAGTATCAGATTCCCCAGGCTTCTGTGTTTCTGCAGATCACATGAAGCCAACCACAGGGGACCCACTATGATAATACTCTCATTTGAGCAGGGTACCCCCATCCCCTGTCATCTCTAGAGAAAATGTGAGCAAGATTTTTGAGAAAAGAAGCTTAAGTTTACCTGGCTTCAAGAATATTTACCAGACAGGCTACATGGTTGAAGCTTGTCTCTTTCCCAAGGATTTCAAATAAAAACAAAATATATGTAAAGAATTGAAACATGGAATGTTACAAATTTAGAGGAGGTAAAAAGAGCTGATATTTATTAGAGCTAAGGAAAGCACTCTTGGGTAAAATAATTAGTTCACAGTAGATGCTGTCCTCCAGCGTTGCATAATTGTAATGTTGATGTTGAACTGAACTCTGATTCTCTGGATACATTTTTATGAGTTGATAGTTTTAGTTTATATAAGTATTTGGAAGGTATGGGGTAAAAGTTTAATGAGAATGAATTGAGAGTTGAAAGACTTGCTATAAAAAGGGAGTGCATTTAATAGATTGGAAAATGTTTTTAGGCAGAAAATATTTCTGTAAGATAGTGATAAAACATAAGTATAACCTGTATGATGATGAATTGGCTGTCATCAGCAACTGTCTCTGGATAAAGTTCAAAGTTACAAAGAGAAAGACAGTGATTTCATTAAAAAAAAAGCTCTATATTTTTCATAGTATTAGAAAAATTTAGTTAAATATGCATTTGGATAACAATAAATGCAGTTGAGCTATATTATATTGTAGATTAATCATAAAGAAAACAATCCATAAGCCAGTAGTTTTGGGAAATAGTCATATCATTGAATGAAAATAAGTGGAAGTTAATATACTTGACTATTCAGAGCTTCTAAGTACAGAGGTGGTGGTGGTGATTTAGTTGCTAAATGGTGTGGGACTCTTGCAACCAGGGACTGTAGCCCGCCAGGCTCCTCTGTCCGTGGGATTTTCCAGGCAAGGATACTGGAGTGGGTTAGCCATTCCCTTCTCCAGGGGATCTTCCCAACCCAGGGATCAGACCTGTGTCTCCTGCGTCGCAGGCGGATTCTTTACCGCTGAGCCGCCAGGGAGGAGTAACAGCTAATGTTCATGGCGCTTAACTTTTAAATTTAACTTGAATATGTCCATTATTTGTGAAGGCAAAATGTAGCAGCAACGCAAACCACGTCCCTCCACTATTCAAAATGTTTTAATTAATAATACAAGCGGTGCCCGTGGCCGTGGCTCTGTGACCAGCTGTATAAAAGGTATAAAATTGACCTCTTTGTCTGAATTTTCTCACCTGTAAAATGGAGACTTGGTGGCTATCTTACAGGGTTTCTGTGGTCTTAGAAGAGCTACGGTGTTGGGCACAGTGTTAAGTGCTCAATAAAAACTCATCAGATAGATGACGGAGTTGTCGCGCCGCTATCGCGCTTCCTTGCTGACGCTCTTGCGCGGTACCGCCTCGCGGTCCGCAGCTAGACTGCGCCTGCCCCATGCATCCCTGCGCTTCCACGCTGCTTGTACATCTCAGGCTTGTCTTGGTAGAAAAGGGCTCTTTTCTTCCCCCTTTCTCTGTTGGGCTCCTATTTTTCCTTCAAGGCCCGGCTCTCCTCTCTTTTCTCAGATCTCACTTGCAGAATTCCTGTGTTGGTTCCTCCAGCCCCTCTAGCCTGGCTCAGATCTTTTTTACATTTACTGTATCCACTAGGTTTCTACTGGGTTTCAGGCCCACTGTGGTAGGTAAAGGTGAATTAGGTGAGCAGCTCTCACGGGCCTTGTGTGTAGTGCTTGCTTTGTCCTGCCTTGCACAATAATTTGTTGTAAGCAAATGATTTTAGACTGCAAATACCTTTGGATTTGCAAATACCTAGAACTTTTAGACTGCAAATTCCTGTGTGTTATAATCCTGTCCTCTCCCCAGGTCACCTCAGTGGTTGCCTAGTACAGTGTTTTGTACACAACAGATATGCAATACATAGCCATTAAGAGAACTGGTGAAAAATTCCTATAGAAATAGTGAGTCTTTTATGTATGGGCATGAGTTAATTTGTTTTATAAACTGTTAGACTATGAAAAATAGCTTCATATGTCCTGTCATACACTATTGCAATCTTCCTTTGAAACATCTACTCCTTTCCACAGTGTTAAATATCAGAGGTTTCGGATACAGTCATCTTATTAAAGATAATATCCTAAGTGAAAAGACAAACAAAAAATTCCTTTGTGAAAGAAAACCAAAAGAACAGAAAGGAGATGGCTTATACACAAATTATAATTTAGTAAAATCATCATCCCCAGAATCTTTCAATTTATCCAAGAGTAAACAAACAACAGGAAACTGAGTCATTAAAAACATGAGTGTAATAGGAAAGGAAATTAATATTGCCTGGCTCTTTAGGAGGACAAGCCCTCCACTCTCTTACCCCCCAGTTATTGTACTTGATAGGCAAAACCATAGCCAGGGTTAAACCCTGCTCTTTGCCTTCTCCTCACTTGCACCCTTGTAGCTGAACTTGGCTGGAGAAAAACAACCATTAGGACTCACTTTAAATTTATGATCCTTAAATAATATCACACTACATTTCTCTGGTCCATTGAGTTTCTCTCTCTTGGAGAACTATGCACAACTTATCTCAGATTTCCCGCACTTCTTGCCAATTCTCAGTCTCAGCTGATGACCTTGCTTCACATTTTTTTTGAGAGCAGGAGGAGCCAGAAGATAACTTTTTGGATTTCTAGCACTGCATCAGCTCACTGGCTGCATCTGCCCTCAAATACTCACACTTTCTCTTCTGTGTCTGATGACTGGTCTGTGCTCCTGTCCAAGGCCAGTTCATTTACTAAAGCTCTGGATCCCAGACTTTTCACGTCTCAAGGACATTCTTCCAGAAATGCTCCTTGTTCACCTACTGGATCATTTTTTTCTCTTTCTACTGGATTGATCATTCTTTTTAGCCTGTAGACATTCTATTATTTTCTCCTTTCTACTTAGAAGATTCTTTCTTAATATCACTTTCCCTCCATTTTTCTATTTGTGCTTTCAGCAAAACTCTTTGAAAGATCTGTTTTTACTTCATTTCCTGACAAAAGCAACGTTTCACATGAATAAGGGAGGATTCCTGTGATGTCATGTGCAAAGCTGTCGACATTTCCCTCCTCTTTTCCCGTTCTTTCTTTTTACATTTTTATTTAAAAAATTTTTGTTTGCAATGTGCTCATAAGTGAAAAAGAGAAGGCAAAAATTGCTCAGTTGTGTCTGACTCTTTGTGACCTCATGCGCTGTAGCCTGCCAGGCTCCTCTGTCCATGGAATTCTCCAGGCAAGAATACTGGAGTGGATAGCCATTCCCTTCTCCAGGGGATCTTCCCAACCCCGGGATGGAGCCCAAGTCTCCCACATTGCAGGTACATTCTTCCCTGAGATAGCAGGGAAGCCCAAGAATACTGGAGTGGGTAGCCTATCTCTTCTCCAGGGGATCTTCCTGACCCAGGGATCGAACTGGGGCCTTCTGCTTTGCTGATGGATGCTTTACCAGCTGAGCTATCAGAGAAGCCCTAACATACTCATAGAGCCCGTTGTATTCAACATGTTATTGCGTTACTGTACCAGAAGGTGTCGCTATGCAACACATAATATAATGAAAGCTGCCCATTGGATAATGAAATAATCAGTTCTTTGACTTTGGGATTGTACCTGTTGAGCACTGACATTTGTTGATGGAGGTGATGGTGAAGGTTGTGATTTTGCAGAAAAGCAGACCATTTGAGGAAGGGCTGAGACTTAATACGCTGAAATGGACTCCCACTGAGCTGGGAGGTACTCCTGAAAGGCCTGCCAGATGGGAAATATTTAGGTGGTGGGAAGGAGGACCACAAGTCCACAGGAGGCATCTTTCAGCAGACTGAAGAAGGTGGTTGACATGACAATGAAGTTTTAAGTTGGGGATTAAATTATGTTTCTTTAGAGCCAGACATCCTGGAATGTGAAGTCAAGTGGGCCTTAGGAAGCATCACTACAAACAAAGCTAGTGGAGGTGATGGAATTCCAGGTGAGCTATTTCAAATCATAAAAGATGATGCTGTGAAAGTGCTGCACTCAATATGCCAGCACATGTGGAAAACTTAGCAGTGGCCACAGGACTGGAAAATGTCAGTTTTCATTCCAATCCCAAAGAAAGGCAATGTCAAAGAATGATCAAACTACCACACAATTGCACTCATCTCACATGCTAGGAAAGTAATCCTCAAAATTCTCCAAGCCAGGCTTTAGCAATATGTGAACCCTGAACTTCCTGATGTTCAAGCTGGTTTTAGAAAAGGCAGAGGAACCAGAGATCAAACTGCCAGCATCCACTGGATCATCGAAAAAGCAAGGAAGTTCCAGAAAAACATCGATTTCTGCTTTATTGACTATGCCAAAGCCTTTGACTGTGTGGATCACTATAAACTGTGAAAAATTCTGGAAGAGATGGGAATACCAGACCACCTGATCTACTTCTTGAGAAATCTGTATGCAGGTCAGGAAGCAACAGTTAAAACTGGACATGGAACAGCAGACAGGTTCCAGATAGGAAAAGGAGTACGTCAAGGCCGTATATTGTCATCCTGCTTATTTAACTTATATGCAGAGTACATCATGAGAAACGCTAGGCTGGATGAAGCACAAGCTGGAATCAAGATTGCCAGGAGAAATATCAATAACCTCAGATATGCAAACGACACTACCCTTATGGCAGAAAGCAAAGAACTAAAGAGCCTCTTGATGAAAGTGAAAGAGGAGAGTGAAAAAGTTGGTTTAAGCTCAACATTCAGAAAACTAAGATCATGACATCCAGTCCCATCACTTAATGGCATATAGATGGGGAAACAGTGGACACAGTGGCTGACTTTATTTATTTTTCTGGGCTCCAAAATCACTGCAGATGGTGACTGCAGCCACGAAGTTAAAAGATGCTTACTCCTTGGAAGAAAAGTTATGACCAACCTAGACAGCATATTAAAAAGGAGAGACATTACTTTGCCAACAAAGTCTGTGTAGTCAAAGCTATGGTTTTTCCAGTAGTCATGTATGGATGTGAGAGTTGGACTGTAAAGAAAGCTGAGTGCCAAAGAATTGATGCTTTTGAACTGTGGTGTTGGAGAAGACTCTTGAGAGTTTCTTGGACTGCAAGGAGATCCAACCAGTCCATCCTAAAGGAGATCAGTCCTGGGTGTTCATTGAAAGGACTGATGTTGAAGCTGAAACTCCAGTACTTTGACTACCTTATGTGAAGAGCTGACTCATTGGAAAAGACCCTGATGCTGGGAAAGATTGAGGGCAGGCAGAGAAGGGGATGACAGAGGATGAGATGGTTGGATGGCATCACCGACTCATTGGACATAAGTTTGGGTAGACTCCGGAAGTTGGTGATGGACAGGGATGCCTGGCGTGCTATGGTCCATGGGGTCACAAAGAGTCGGACATGACTGAGCCACTGAGCGAGTAAACTGAACTGAACTGAGACACTCAGTCCTGGGGCTGACCCAGATTGCACCACCCAGGGTAGCAAAGACAAATTTGGAAATGTCTAAATGTACAGAAAGGGAAGTCAATGAAACAACTATTAGATTCAAATGCTGAATTCCAACACTATATTACCCAAAGAAAAAGTCAAATCTGGCTGGGGTGGAGAGGCTGCTCTGAAATCCTGGGCTTTTGACCCTTCATTTATCATGTCAAAATTAGATTTCCTGGGCACCATCTATATATGCCCACTAGTTCATGTGAAGGCTAGCCCTTTAGTTAAAAGTATCTTTTCCACTCTAGGCTGTAGGTTGGTTCTTTGATACTGACTGGCATCCCAGAAACCATCTCCCTATCACAGCACTGAAGAGTTTATTTTTTTCCTTCATGTACCAAAGTTGGCTGCTGGTCATAGATTGCTTAGGATTCCCAGGTGGCTCAGTGGTAAAGAATCTGCCTGTTAATGCAGGACATGTTGGAGATGTGGGTTCAATCCACGGGTCGGGAAGATCCCTTGGAGGAAGGCATGGCAACCTATTCCAGTATTCTTGCCTGGAGAGTCCCCATGGACAGAAGAGCCTGGCAGGGTAGAGTCCATGGAGGGGAGGTCACAAAGAGTTGGGCACAGTTTAGTAGACACACACACACACACACACAGATTGCTTACAAGTTTTCCATTTCAGGGCTTAGCCGTGCCCTTGAATCTGCTTCTCTCTAGGTTATGTCTTCACGTGGATCTTTACTAACCTGTTCAGACCAGACACTCTTTTGTGGAGAAATATTTTCTCACCATCTAAGCTTGCAGGTTTATAATCTAGGATTACCGCACATGCATAGTGACAGTAATAGACTGTAGGAAGAGGAGAATGGGGTGTTTGTGGCATCACTGTTATGAGAGTAAGTGGCTGGGCTGGTAAAAGCACTTAGTGAACCCATTATGTTTTCCTAAGGGAAAGCGTTTCAATGCCTAATGAATGAATTACCAGGAGTGGAGATGTAAGTTACTGGAATCCTACAGAATGAAAATCTCCATTTGAGGAACAGGACTCCACAGAGAGAAAAGTAGATAACACTCCAGGACCAAATCAATGACTGGAAGTCTTAAAGAATAATAATTTTAATTTCACATGGGCTTTCCAGACAGACCTTAACAAAAAAGAGTATGCAGTTGTGGCCTTTCTGCAAACGCTCAGCTTGCTTGTGATGTGTTATATCCCAGTCCTCCCCCTCCACTAGAGGAAATGCTCAATTACCCACTTGAAATTGTTTTTCTTCAAAGATTAAGGGCAACTAAACGTACGTCATGCTTAACATACCTGAACATGCCTCAAAAATTACGCAGAGGTACTGAACACCTTCAATGCTGTTCCAGAAACTAGCATGGATTTTAAGCGCACTGTCTTCTGCGTGATCAAGCAGAGCTCGCTGAAGCTCCTACCTTCTGCTTTCCCATTTAACGCGCAGTTCCTCCTGAGCTTCCACCGTGACAGCCCAGTGCGAGTGTGTTGGAGTAAATGGTGGAAAAAAGAACCATAGGGAGTAAGGGCAATTCCAGCGATTTTTTTTTTAAGGGGAAAATGAAGGGAATAAACATGGGCTCGGTTGTTCCGTTGTATGCAACTCTTTGTGACTCCATGGACTATAGCTCACCAGGATCCTCTGTCAATGAAATTTTCCAGGCAAGAACACTGGAGTGGGTTGCCATTTCTTACTTGAGAGGATCTTCCCGACCCAGAGATCTAACCCAAGTTTCCTGTATTGCAGGCGTATTCTTTACCAACTGAGCCACATGGGAAGCCCCTGAGTGTCAGCATGCACAGTGATTATCAGTGATGCAGCTGGTGGATGCCACACCATTGTCCTCTCTGAAGCTTTCCTTGCCTCCAGCACTAGCCTTGTTCAGCTCCACTTTTCCCTGCTGAGGGTGAAAGAGGAGTTCCTTTGAGAGGGTTCCTTCTCTCAAAGAATCAAAGCAGTTGCATTATTTTTCTTCACAATGCAAAAACCAGGTTTGGCCACTGCTTTTGCTACATCAGGAGGAAAGGATTAGGACCTGGGAAAACCATTACAAGAAACAACAGTTGCTATCTTCTGTTCTCTTGTATATTTATTTGGATACATCTGTATTGAGCTCCTCTTCCATCTCACTGAACTGAGGAAAAAAAAAGGGAAAGGACAGAATCTACAGGTGAGATGCTGGGAAATTTTGCTGAGGCCATATGCAGCTTGGTAACAGGGCAGAAACAGAACTGAAATTGAAGGGAGAAGTAGAAAAGAGAGGAGTGAACAACAGAATCCCTGCTGGATAGTTCAGGGAACTATATTCAATAATCTGTTATAAATCATAATGACAAAGAATTTGTAAAAGTATATATATATGTATAACTGAATCACTTTACTGTACAGCAGAAATTAATACAACATTGTAAATCAACTCTACTTCAGTAAAAAAATAAGCTAAATAAATAGAAATGCCTACCGTGTTAAAAAAAAAGAGTTCATTTGACTTCTGGGCAAACATTAAAAATGATAGTTTGAAAATATATTTTGCTGATCCGATTTTTACAAAATAATTATGTATTCATATACTTGGAAGAATCGGAAAAGATCTATAAAAATGTTAATTACCGATTAAAAATGGAATGGTGTCTCTTTTGTGTCCTGGGAGGGGGATGCCCTGTGAGCAGCTGGGGTCCTGAGCTCCTCATATCTGGTAGGTGGCTCAGACAGTAAAGAATCTGCCTGCAATGTGGGAGACCCGAGTTTGAGCCCTGGGTGGGGAAGATCCCCTGGAGAAGGAAATGGCATCCCACTCCAGTATTCTTGCCTAAGGTATCCCATGGACAGAGGAGCCTGGTGGGCTACTATCCATGGGATCGAAAAGAGTCACAGCGACTAAGTGAGTAACTTTCGCCTTTTTCAGGGAGTGAAGACACAAGAGTCCAGGAGGGCAGGGTCCTTCACTGTACCCTGAACAGAAACGGGTGCTTGCTCCCCACTCCCTTCGAGGGGGATGTTTCGAGGGGAAGGAGCATTCAAGAAAAGACTGGCGTTCTGTGTCCTGAGAAAGCAGAGCAGCGCAACTGAGGTGCTTGTCGCGCGTAGCTTGGAGATCGCTCAGGCGGCCTTCATCTAAGCCAAGGGAGCGCTTCACAGCGGAGCCTCTTGACCAAGGCCCATTCCCAGCCCCCCTGCCGGGTCCGCAGGCACTGTTTCTGCTGCAGTTCAGCACCACGGGGTGCCCTTAACACCCAAGTGCCCTCAAGGGTTGCAGTAGTGTGTCAGAGGTCGAGAGAAGCCATGCGATCAACACTTAGCTTCTTCCTGCAGTGCTAAATTTACTTGAGCATTTCCAGGAGAAAAGTTGAAAATGTGAAGGATTGTAAACGATTTCACATGAATACACAAGCGAAGTCAGCAAAATTCTTTCTCCCTCAAATAAGCCGGTCTTGAAAGTGAGACGAGTTGGGTATTTCTATAAGCTGTGATTAACTGTAAAGTGTATTTCCTTGGAAAATGGTGAGTGGAGTTGGTTTAGTGCTGAGGTCAGGTTGAAGTAAACGGGATGTGAAACTGAGGTGAGAACGATTATGTTGAAGTTGCTGGTCGGCCTGGTTAAGGCTTCTTTTCAGGCACTGACAAAAAGAAACCAGTGTTTTCCCCAGCTAGATGTTTGCTGCTGCTAAGTTGCGTCAGTCGTGTCCGACTCTGTGCGACCCCATAGACGGGAGCCCACCAGGCTCCCCTGTCCCTGGGATTCTCCAGGCAAGAACACTGGAGTGGGTTGCCATTTCCTTCTCCAATGCATGAAAGTGAAAAGGGAAAGTGAAGTTGCTCAGACGTGTCCGACTCTTAGTGACCCCATGGACTGTAGCCTACGAGGCTCCTCCGTCCATGGGAATTCCCAGGCAAGAGTACTGGAGTGGGGTGCCATTGCCTTCTCCGAGCTAGCTGTTTAGCTACCCCTCAGACCACCCTGGGTAGACAGGTACTTTCTCCATATTCATATAGGACTAACCCTGTTAAGCCACTTGAGAAGGGGATGCCAGAGGATGTTGTCCTGGTCACCTGATGTTTGGATGGCATCACTGATTCAATGGACATGAGTTTGAGCAAGCTCTGGGAGATGGCGAAGGACAGGGAAGCCTAGCGTGCTGCAGTCCGTGGGGTCACAAAGAGCTGGACGCGACCGAGCGACTGAACAACGATCATCTTTTTCTTACATTAACTTCTCCTGCCTTCCCTGGTATGTCAGTCAGTAAAGAATCTGCCTGCAATGCAGGAGACCAGGATTGATCCCTGGGTCAGGAAGATTCCCCTGGAGGAGGAAATGGCTGGATTTTTGCCTGGATTCTTGCTTGGAAAATCCTGTGGGTAGAGGAGCCTGGCAGGCTACAATCCATGGGGTCACAAGAGTTGGACACGATTTAGTAGCTAAACCTCACCACAAACTCTTACTTCTTCCCAGTCACTGACCCATCACGAAAACTTCTAGGGCACCATCTCCATAGGTTTCAGAATGTGGAGCTTAAACAAACACACAGGTTATGAATAAGAGAATCAGAATGGAATTTTACAAATTAATCTGAGATCTGTACATGATGAGTTGCAATTGTATCTCACAAATGTTTACGGGATGTGACAGTATTCGGAGCATTTTTCTAGCCTGGCTGGACAGAAGTTTGAATGATACAGAGACCAAAGGATTTTGCTGAAACCATACAAGGTCATTCACAAGACAAGTAGCAGCAATCATGAAGAACTACCAAGAGCCTATTAAAAAAATCCCCCCAAATTAGGAAGAAGCTAACTTCAGAAGCTGGGAGTGCACTGAGGAAATATATCACAGGCAGGAATACAAATTTGCTTAGGGGACACATTAGTGACATGTGCAAAACACCCACTTTCTTCTGGTTCCAGCTGAGCTGGTGTGTTTCCCCTGTGGTCCCTAGGGCTGCTATCTATTGGGGCATACTTATCTCAGTAGAGTCTAACCATGCCTGAAGTACTCATACCAGAAATATCTCTAATTTAGCCCAGCATCTTTGTTTTTTGAATCTTTTTGTTACTTGTGATTCTAATATTGCAAACTATGAAACAATTCCTTTTAAATTTTAGTGCTCTCGTGTAAGCCTCATCTTAGAGTATATTGGGAGTTCTGAGTAAAGAGTCTTGCATGTATAGTGTTTTTGCCACAGAAGAGTGATACTGTAGCTACTCAAGGAGAGTTGGAGACAGATTAAACAGTTTAAACAGCTATAAATCTGTGTCTTTCTTTTTTTTTTTAAATTTGTGTTGTGTAAACACTCTCCGACATAAATCACAGCAGGATCCTCTATGATCCACCTCCCAGAATACTGGAAATAAAAGCAAAAATAAACAAATGGGATCTAATTAAAATTAAAAGTTTCTGCACAACAAAGGAAAATATAAGCAAGGTGAAAAGACAGCCTTCTGAATGGGAGAAAATAATAGCAAATGAAGCAACTGACAAACAACTAATCTCAAAAATATACAAGCAACTTATGCACCTCAATTCCAGAAAAATAAACGACCCAATCAAAAAATGGGCCAAAGAACTAAATAGACATTTCTCCAAAGAAGACATACGGATGGCTAACAAACACATGAAAAGATGCTCAACATCCTAATTATTAGAGAAATGCAAATCAAAACAACAATGAGGTACCACTTCACACCAGTCAGAATGTCTGCGATCCAAAAATCTGCAAGCAATAAATGCTGGAGAGGGTGTGGAGAAAAGGGAACCCTCCTACACTGTTGGTGGGAATGCAAACTAGTACAGCCACTATGGAGAACAGTGTGGAGATTCCTTAAAAGATTGCAAATAGAACTACCTTATGACCCAGCAATCCCACTACTGGGCATACACACCGAGGAAACCAGAATTGAAAGAGACACATGTACCCCAATGTTCATCGCAGCACTGTTTATAATAGCCAGGACATGGAAACAACCTCGATGTCCATCAGCAGATGAATGGATAAGAAAGCTGTGGTACATATACACAATGGAGTATTACTCAGCCGTTAAAAAGAATACATTTGAATCAGTTCTGATGAGATGGATGAAACTGGAGCCGATTATACAGAGTGAAGTAAGCCAGAAAGAAAAACACCAATACAGTATACTAACACATATATATGGAATTTAGAAAGATGGCAATGATGACCCTGTATGCAAGACAGCAAAAAAGACACAGATGTGTATAACGGACTTTTGGACTCAGAGGGAGAGGGAGAGGGTGGGATGATTTGGGAGAATGGCATTGAAACATGTATACTATCATGTAAGAATCGAATCGCCAGTCTATGTCCGATGCAGGATACAGCATGCTTGGGGCTGGTGCACGGGGATGACCCAGAGAGATGTTATGGGGAGGGAGGTGGGAGGGGGGTTCATGTTTGGGAGCGCATGTACACCCGTGGTGGGTTCATGTCAATGTATGGCAAAACCAATACAGTATTATAAAGTAAAATAAAGTAAAAATAAAAATAAAAAAATAAAAAAATTTGTGTTGTGTAATCCATTTTTTTTTCTTATTTAAAAATTTTTTAAATTAGAGTATAATTGCTTTATAATGTTGTGTTAGTTTCTGCTGTACAGTGAAGTGAATCAGCTATGTGCATACATATAGATCGTCCTTTTTGGATCTGCCTTCAACCACCGCATCCCATCCCTCTCTACCTTTCTTATGCTTAAGAACCTAACACTGTTCTTGTAGAGAAGAAAGGTGAACTGCAGTTTGAGTACCTGGGGGGCTGAAGTTGCAGTAAGATAGCTCTGCTTTCCTAAGTTGTTTCCTGACCTTGGGCAAATAATCTCTACATGCTTTAACTTTCTAACCTACAAAAGGTAGAACTATAATCCCACCATAGTTTTGTTTTAATGTTTGCATGTTATATAGTTCTGTTTTGTTTTGAAGATCAAATGAGAAACTAGATGTCAGGATATTGCAGAAGGCCTGACATATTGTTGGCTGTTATTCTATTTTGAAGTTTAAGGCTAGGAATAGGACTGCCTGATTTAGCAAATAAAATATGACACCAGTCAAACTTGAATTTCCAATAAACAACTATGTAATTATTATTATTTTTTTAGTGTAAGTATGTCCCATGCAATATTTGGGACACATTAAGCATAAAAGGACAAAAAAGATTCTGTTAAAAGACAAAGATGGTCAGAGTGCATTTAAAAAAAAGCCCACTATATACTTTTAACAGGCACATTTTAAAAAAAGATATGGGGAAGTTGAAATTAGAAGGATGAAAAAAGTTACATTATACAAACAGTAATCAAAGGAAATTTGGTTTAACTATATTAATATCATATTAGATCAGAGGCCTGTTGGTAACTCCCCAGGCCTTGGGGCTGGTTGAGAAGGCCTGATTTGTAGCATTTGCCAGCTTTTATGTGTTATAAAATATGTATACTCCTCCATGACTAATTTCAAGCCACAGAACTCAGAGAGATGTGAACAATTAGTGCCTGTAAATCAGTGTGGGCCAGTTCCAGCACACCCATGGACAAAGTTCCCTCCTTGGCAGAAAGCTTTAAAAAGATGAATATAGTCACAACATAATGATAAAAGTTTAAAAGTCATCAGAAAGATGAAGCAAATTATAATTTTATATACTAAATAATATAACCTGGAAATTTATAAAGCAAAAGTTTAAAGAACAGTAAAGAATGTACAATCAACAATAATAATAGGTAGATTTTAAGAGATCTTTCTTGGTAATTGATAGAGCTGGCAGATTAAAAATCAATAGAGGATTGAGAACATAAGTAAACTTAATCAATGGACATAGATGGAACATTATAAAAATAAACCTTCTTTCAAGCTTAGGGTGAACATATGCAAATATATGAATATTGACTATACATTGGACTGTAATGCATGTGCATTATGTTCTCAATCCAACAGAAAGGTGAGTTTAAATGCAGCACAGTTTATAATAGCCAGGACATGGAAGCAACCTAGATGTCCATCAGCAGATGAATGGATAAGAAAGCTGTGGTACATATACACATTGGAGTATTACTCAACCATTAAAAAGAATACATTTGAATCAGTTCTAATGAGGTGGTTGAAACTGGAGCTGATTATACAGAGTGAAGTAAGCCAGAAAGAAAAACACCAATACAGTATACTAACACATATATATGGAATTTAGAAAGAGGGTAACGATAACCCTGTATGCAAGACAGCAAAAGAGACACAGATGTATAGAACAGTCTTTTGGACTCTGTGAGAGAGGGAGAGGGTGGGATGATTTGGCAGAATGGCATTGAAACATGTATAGTATCACATAAGAAACGAATCGCCAGTCTACGTCCGATGCAGGATACAGGATGCTTGGGGCTGGTGCACTGGGATGACCCAGAGGGATGGTATGAGGAGGGAGGTGGGAGGGGGGTTCAGGATGGGGAACACGTGCACACCCATGGCAGATTCATGTTAATGTATGGCAAAACCAATACAGTATTGTAAAGTGAAAAAAAAAAAAAAAAAGAAAATCCCTATGTTTGAAAATTGAAAAAAAATTCTTATAAATAACCTATAAGTAAAAAAATTAACCTATGAGTTAATGAAGAAATCGTGCTGGGTATTAAAAATATCTTTATCAAGTGATTAAAACTTTACATAATAAAACTTGTGGGATATAGCTAAATCACTACTTGAAAGGTAAATTTAGCTCATTAAAATGCTTATTTTAGAAAAAGAAAAAAGTTAAATATTAATGAGCCAAGCATCTGTCTCAAGAATTTAACAAAAGAAAACAAAATAAATTTAAAAAGTATAAGAATAAAGATAAGAGTAGAGATTAATAAAATATAAAAGAAAAGATAACAAAAAAGAGAAGAAAAAGCCATATAAAAGCAAAAAATTTTCCTTTGAAAATACTAATAACAGAAACAAAAAATATGAGAAAGAGAAGGTACAAATAATTACTATCAAGATTGAAAAGGAGGACATCTCTATACTTCCTAATGGCATGAGAAACTTAACAATGTTTTGTCGATAAATTTGAAATTTTGATGAAATGGATAAATTCTAGAAATATGCAAGTTACAAATTTATTATACAAAATGAATGGAAGCAGAGACAGAAGAGTTATTATAATCTTTAAAAAACTGAGTCAGTAGCCAAATATCTTTTTGTAAATATAACTCTTCACCTAAGAGTTCTATCAAACATTCATGGAAAGAATAACTTTATTTTCATACAAACTCTTATAAAACCTGATGAGGAAAGTATGAGAAAAAAATCATGGTCCAATCTCACTTATGAATATGAATGTAATAATGTGAAATAAAGTATTAGCAAATGAAATCCAGCAGAGTGTGAAAAAAGATGATGACCAAGTCAGATATATCTCAGGAATATCAGGTTGGTTTAATATTTGAAACTGATTAAGGTAATTTTTCACATTAATGAATTAAAAGAGAAAAAACATTTGATAATCTCAGTAGGTACAGAAGAAGTTCATGATATATATCTGTATTTATACATGATTAAAACTCTTAGGAATAGAAAGGAACTTTTAAAAACTTGATGTAGCAAATATTCAAAAACAAAACAAGCACTGAGTCTAAAACAAATGCCATTCTTAATGGTGAACTATGAAAGCATTCCCCTCCAGATCAGTATCAAGGTACATGCAATATCAAGGTATATGGTGTTTGCAATCACCATTTCTCTTCATATAGAATATAAAGGAAACAAACATAGGCAATAGTGGATGGCCTATGGAAGGCAGTAAGAAAATACAAAGAAAGAAAAGATAAACATACTGAAAAGGGAGATCTTTAGTTTTCATTATTCAAAAATGATATAATTTTTAAGCAGAAAACTCCCAAGAATTGCTAGTGAATTTTCAGAATTAAGATTGTTCAGCAAAGCTAAGGGATATAAAGCCAATTACTTTTCTACATAAAAACTGCAATAAGAGAGCCATTTACAAGATTACAGTTAATATCAGGTAACTAGGGATAAGTCCATGGTGTGGAAGCCCTTTACAATATAATTAGATGACTTTATTATAAAGTACTAATAACAGGAGAGATAGTCCACGTTTCTGGATAAAAGTCTTAACATTATAAGGGTATCAGTTTTTCCCCAAATTGATTTACAGATTCAACAGAACTCCAATCCAATCTCAGTGGTACTTAGTGATCGAATTTTAGACATATTATGGAAGAGTGGAGGGTCAAGAATAGCTTAGACAGTCCTGTAGAAAGAGAACAATGCCAGGGAAGCATGGTTACAAGATTTCAAGATTATGATAAATTTGTAATAATTAAAGCAATGTGGTACCAGCTCAGGTGTAATAAAATTAACAAACACATGTTCAGGACATGGGGAGAGAGGAGGTGAGGGTGAGATGTATGGAGAGAGTAACATGGAAACTTACATTACCATATGCAAAATAAACTTACAATACCATATGCAATGGGGATTTGCTGTATGTCTCAGGGAATTCAAACAGCGGCTCTGTATCAGCCTAGAGGGGTGGGATGGGGAGGAAGACGGGAGGGAGTTTCCAGAGGGAGGAGATATATGTATACCTATGGCTGATTCATGTTGCAGTTTGACAGAAAACAACAAAATTCTGTAAAGCAATTATCCTTCAACTTAAAAATAAATAAATTAAAACAAGCAAATAAACCCATGTTCATGACAGAAGAGGCATCACAGACCAGAGAGAGAAGAGGAAACTATCCACTGAATGGTGCTGAAACACCTGATGATCCATATATATATATATTTTAAAGAAACTGTTTTCCTGCTTCACACACATATACATACACAATAAATTTTTGTGGATTAAAAATTGAAAATAAAACTACATCTTTTATGGGACGTCCCTGGTGGCTCAGTGATAAAGAATCTGTCTGCAATGCAGGAGCCACAGGAGAAGTGGGTTCGATTCCTGGGTCAGGAAGATCCCCTGGAGGAGGGCATGGCAACCCATCCAGTATTCTTGCCTGGAGAATCCCATGGACAGAAGAGCCTGGTGGGCTACAGTCCGTGGGGTCACAAGGAGTCAGACATGACTAAAGTGACTTAGCATTCATGCACACATGTACATCATTTATAAGGGGATAGAGTGGAATATTGTTATGCCTTTAAGATAATGAAGGATTTTTAAGGTAAGACAAAAAACTCTATAAACCATGGAGTTAAAGGCTGATGATTAAACAACATTAAAATTAAGAATATGTGTTCATTGAAGGGTACCATTTAGAGAGGAAGAAGAAAAAGCTACACACGGAGAGAAGGTATTTGATGGGTAATGAAATGCCAAAGGATTGACATCCACAACTTCAGTAGAACTGCTCTAAACCAATGAGAAGAGACATATGTCTTATATCCTAGAAGAGGAAGCAGAAAAGGTCCTAAATGTATGAAAAGATACTGCACCTCAGCAGTAATCTGAGGCATGCAAAATAAAACCACACTGAGATACTACTTCATTCCCAAAGCTGACTGACAGAAAATAAATAGTCAGGCAATACAGAGTATGGATGAAGATTTGTAATAAAAGGAATTCGCACTCAAAGTGGCACAAACATACAGGGGGACAGCTTGGTATCACCTGTAAGGTTGAAAATGTCTTCCTCTTGACACAATGAGCTTTCTCTTCTACTCAGTAGAGCGAGACAGGGACAGACTCTGGAGAGATTCCGCCTGGTGTGAGCCTCAGGGGACACTTGGGAATATCTGTACCAGTGTTGTAAGTAATGCGGAGCCCATCAAAAGAAGAGGGAATACCAGGTGGTGTGTGCACACCAGGCTCAGGTGCTCCTGAAGTCATCTCAGGCCGGCTGAGCCTCACCTGTCTCTCAGATCAGCTCTTCACGAGCTCTGACCCGGTATGGAGACACACACCCACAGCTCCTTGCCTCATGGCTGTGTCACAGTGTATGCTTTCCCTGTCCCAGGATTTTCTGCTGCTGCTGAGGCGTGAGAAGCACCACGACCCACCCTCAGTCCACAGATGAGTGCACTGCAAGTGCAGGGAAGTTAGTGTACTTCGAGGTGAATCTCTGGGGAGAGCACATACGTTCTTCTCCATTCGCCCACAGGCTCCCAACCTCACCGACCATCTGGAGACAGTGTGGTCTCTACACGTGGCGCCTTGAGATCAGCAGTCGGTTGCGCTTGAGTCCAAGTGCTGGCCAGTCTGGGGAGGCATCTTTATGTTGGCTTCCCCTCTTTTCCTTTCCCTCCTGGTTCCCTGAGTAGCAGGGAAGCTTTTGCCTCAGGGTCTGCTATGTCCAGTGCTGTGGAAGCTGTTTTCTTTCTTTCTTTTTTAATCAAAGATTTTTAATTGCACAATATTGACAAGTAAAGAAAAAAAATACAATTGTTGGAGGACAATTGCTCTTCAGTATTGTGTTGGCCTCTGCCACACATCAACACGAACCAGCCACAGGTAGACATAGGCCCCCTCTGTCCTGACCCTCCCTCCCATCTCCTCCCATCCCAGCCCTCTAGGTTGTCCCAGAGCACTGGAAGCATCCATGCACTAAGGGTGGTTGTGGACCAGGCTCACACTGGTGTCCAGGTCCTGAAAGGCAACTATGCACACTCCCTGTTGGGAGATGGCATGTTGGTAGTCTGAAACTGGTCACGGTAGGAATCTTTATTTACATTATGAGTATTGGCGAACACTCTGAGTATGGATTTTCACCCTTGGATAGATAGTGGCTAATTGTTTATCAGCACACCACTTGGTATGGCAATCCACTCCAGTACTCTTGCATGGGAAATCCCATGGATAGAGGAGCCTAGCGGGCCACAGTCCATGGGATCACAAGGAGTCAGACATGACTGAGCAACTAAACAACAACAGCAACACCACTTGGTAGGATTTGGACAAACTAGATGTGAAGAAGAGGAAGACGTCTTAGATGATACTGAGACTCCTGGCTTTAGAGATGGAAGACGACAACACAAAATGAGGCCAAAGGCAGAGAGCAGAGTGATTTATGCCTGAAAGCAGAGTGCTGAAGATATTACGGAGAACAAGATGGACCTAGCTGAGAAAAGAAGCAAAGGCAAAGGAGAAAAGGAAAGATATGCCCATCTCAGTGCAGAGTTCCAAAGAATAGCCAAGAGAGATAAGAAAGCTTTCTTTCTTTCTTTCTTTTTTTTTTTTTAGAAAGCTTTCTTAAGTGAACAATGAGTGCAAAGAAATAGAGGAAAACAATAGAACAGGAAAGACTAGAGGCCTCTTCAAGAATATTAGAGATACCAAGGGAACATTTCATGCAAAGATGGGCTCAGTAAAGGACAGAAACAGTAAAGACCTAACGGAAGCAGAAGAGATTAGGAAGAGGTGGCAGGAATACACAGAAGAACTCCAGGAGACAGTGAAGGACAGAGAAACCTGGAATGCTGTCGTGTATGGGGTCACAAAGAGTCGGACACGACTGAGAGGCTGAACAACAACAAAGTTAAAAAGAAAGAAACAACATAATGAAGGGAATGATTATACAAGTCATTTTATCAATCGTATTCAATGAGACTGCTTCTTCCAAACTGGAAATACATTTATGATATAACATTTACTAGAAAAATGAGAGAAAAACAACCCCCCGGTGGCCCATATTATAATGACCCACATAAATCTTTCTAGAAGGCAATAAATCATGTTTCCATAGAAGGATCACCCGGGTAGATTTAAAAATTATTCCAGCTTGTTCTAACTGCTGTTTTGTTAATTGTTTTGGATTTATTTTTGGAGAACTCTTTCCCCTTTATTATTCTTTTGTTCTCTTATAACTCTCTTTCCCTGGTGGCTCAGACAGTAAAGAATCTGCCTGCAATGCAGGAGACCTGGGTTTGATCCTTGGGAAAATCCCCTGGAGGAGGGAATGGCTACCCATTCCAGTATTCTTGCTTGGAGAATTCCGTAGATGGAGGAATCTGGTGGGCTACAGTCTATAGGATCACAAAGAGTCAGATACAACTGAGTGGCAAACACACACACTGCTGTGTTTGGATTCTTTTTCTTTTTTGTGTGTATATCTGTTACAGATTTTCAGTCTGTGGTTACCATGAGGTTTTTGTCTAGCAGTCACCATATATATACATCCGTCCATGGGATTTTCCAGGCAAGAATATTTTTAATTGCTGATCTTTTAATTTTAAATGCATTTTAAAAACCTGGTATCTGTATTCTCCTCCCCTCATGATTATTATGTTCAATATCATGTTTTACATCTACTCATATTTTACATCTAGTAATACTCATTTTGTATATCCCCTAACTTAGTGGATTATATATTGTAGAATAGAAGACTTTACTACGTTTGTCTTTTAATCTCCCTGCCAGCTTGGACCTCAACTCAAACAACTTAAATCAGAATCTTCAATGCTGAAGCCTCAGAATTGGTGTTTTTACCAGTGTTGAAAAATGTCACATAAAATTTTGCAGGCCAAGAAACTGAAGTCAGTGGAAAAGGAGATGGTCAGAGGAAAGCCTTAGAGTTGGTGGTAAATGGAGTTAACATCATCGGAGACAGAAACAACATTAGCAAAGGTATGAAATCTTTCTATTCTCTCTGAAACAAGAGAATGAAGAGAGTTTAGATGGAAACAGAGAAACTTTGAAGTGGAAAGAAGAGATGGCAAATGAAATCAAATGACCTCAGTCTTCTCAGTACATAGGAGGTGGTAACAGTAACAGTGATGATCATCACTGTCATTTAGGAGCTGGTGTTTATTGAGCAAAAGTTTCTACAATAGTAATGGATGCTTCACTAATCTTCATTACAGCTCTATGAAGCAGATTCTGCTATTATTTTTTCCCATTTTATTGATTAGAAGCCATAAGATGGAGAGATGTGTGGGACCCAGCAATTTGCCAAGATCACACAGCTCATAAGTGACAGAATTCTTTCTGTATCTGTGTGCTGTACTGGGGACTTCTCAAGTGGTGCTAGTGGTAAAGAATCTGCCTGCCAATGCAGGAGATGCAAACGACTCAGGTTCGATTCCTGGGTCAGGAAGATCCCTGGGAGTGGGAAGTGGCAAACCATTCCAATATTCTTACCTGGAAAATCTCATGGATAAAAAGCCTGGCAGGCTACAGTCCATGGGACCACAGAGAGTCACACACCAACGAGCTGTGTTGAATGCACTGCTGTGCAAACCTGAAAGCCTTGGCTTTTAACTGTGCCATCATGGAAATGAGGAAGAATCAGACTGCAGGTTCAAAGAGAAAGAGAAGCTTTGAAAATCAGCTTTGGACTAGGTCAGGGAGTCAGAGATGAGTTTGACTGTGAATAGTGTGGAGGGCCCAATTAAGGGTTTGAGGCATGAATTTGTTCATCAAGCATTTTGTCTGGCGTACTCTAATGACATTCTCGAAAGCTAGTTACCCAAAATGGGGTTAATCAAAACAAATGGAGCAGAAGGTCAAGGACTAAGGTTTCTAATGTACTAATAAGAAGACTGTTGAGAGAGGTTCAGAAGTGGATCTGAGTACAGAGGGTTAATAAGAAGGATTCTGAGGGCTGGATAGGCTGAAGAATTGGAGAAATTGAGAGAGGCTTCCCAGGTGGTGCTAGTGGTAAAGAACCTGCCTGCCAATTCAGGAGACATAAGAGATGAAAGTTGGATCCCTGGGTTGGGAGTTCCCTCGAAGGAGGGCATGGCAATCCACTCCAGTATTCTTGCCTGGAGAATCCCATGGACAAAGGAGCCTGGTGGGCTACAGTCCATGGGGTTGCAAAGGGTCAGACATGACTGAGGTGACTTGGCACACAGCACACAGAGGGATTGGGGTGTTTTGCTGATAGTGAAAACCATATTCCATAAAGGCAAGAAGGAGAGATTATTAGAAAGAGGTGATGTTCCAGAATCATGTATCTTGAATCTTGGAAATATTACAGACCTGTAGGTGAAGATTCAGCATTTTGATAGAGGGATATTTTTGGTTCAGGAGAGGCTTTCCTGCTGTGTCTGATTTCACCCATTTGGCCAGGTACTACCTTTAGATACATAAAATACTCTTAATAAGTCACTTGCCGCTAATGTTGTTCTTCAGTCACTCAGTCGTATCTGACTCTTTGTGACCTCATGGACTGCAGCATGCCAGGCCTCCCTGTCCCTCACTATCTCCCAAAGTTTGCCCAAGTCCATTGAGTTGGGGATGCTGTCCAACCATCTCATCCTCTGCCGCCCCCTTCTCCTTTTGCCTTCAATCTTTCCCAGCATCAGGGTGTTACCACTAAATTTAGACCATAATATCAGGCATTTGAAGTGACACCGTGAAAAAACTCTTTCTTTGAAGAGTTCAGAGTGTCACGCTTTCTTAATGAGTAATAGAACTTTTAAAATTGATGCTTCCATTTTTAGGGTAGAGCTAAAGGATGTGGCCAGCCACCCTGAGATCAGTCATGCGAACAGATGTTGGAGATGGTCCAGAACTAGCTATCATCTGGTGCTGCTAGCAGAGGAAAGTTGGCTTTTAAATGACTAATAAAAATCATATTAATTGTACTCATTATATTATATTGAATTGATTAATAGACCAAGTAGATGTAAAATGGGACTGGATACAGCTGAAATCTCAGGTTTGGTCCTAACCTTCCCACCTCAAATGATTTTAGGAACATTACTTAGCATCCTCTGCCATAGGTTCCTGACCAGAAATGAGCACTTTGTCTACCAAGCAGTGAAATCTTAAGAAATAAGATTAATTAAAATTTGGTTGAGCTTTTACAATAAAAATATAATATTAAGCAAAAGGATTGTTAATATGATTGCTAGCTACAAAGCATTGTGATCAGCTCTGAATTGACTACGGTTGTTTAAAAATAGTGTGGGTTTCATGCATGCCTGTTAATTCGCTTCAGTCACATCCAACTCTTTGTGACCCCATGGCTGTAGCCTGTCAGGCTCCTTTGTCCATGGGATTCTCCAGGTAAGGATACTGGAGATGGTTGCAATTTCCTCCTCCAGCAGTGCCGTGTGAGGGGATGAAAGACGGTTGGATGAAGGAACCCAAGGTGTGAATGAAAGAAGATGCCTTTACAAAGGCACCCAGAAAGACACTTTCCCCAAGAATGTGCTGTGTGTGTGCTCAGTTCCTTCAGTCATGTCCAAGTTGCTGTGATCCTGCCAGGCTCTGTAGCCTGCCAGGCTCCTCTGTCCATGGAATTCTCCAGGCAAGAATACTAGAGAGGGTCACTGTGCATCTCACTGGGACTCCAGAGGACTGGGGGTGGTTCCTGCTCCACGTGGGCAATGCTGTTTCCAAAACCTGGGTAACCCCTGGTTGCGACAGGCGCTGGGCAGGCACCTCTAGTCACCCTTGGACTTTGTTTCTTCTCCAGAGGAGTGCCCGCTTTGTGTTCTGCTGCTCCTCCCAAAATGCTCTGTGGCAGGAAGGCCTCTGTCAGACGTCAGACACGCTGCTGTGCATCTTAAGGTTGGTCCTTCTCGGTTACCCTCTTGCTCTGTGTGAGAACGAGAAGGAGGGGATATAAGCCCTGATTGAAATGCCAAGTTCTCTGGAGTCCTTCTGGCCCCTGATGTGGAGCAACTGGTTAGTTTTGCTTGTTGGACTGGCAACTATTGAGAAATCAAGCCCCGAGCCTTTGGAGTGGGAGCACGGGCTCTAAGACCCTAGAAGTGAAAGTGAAAGTGAAAATAGCTCAGTCATATCCAGCTCTTTGCAACCCCATGGACTATACAGTCCATGGATTTCTCCAGGCCAGAATACTGGAGTGGGTTGCCATTTCCTTCTCCAGGGAATCTTCCCAACCCAGGGATCAAACCCAGGTCTCCCGATTGCAGGCAGATTCTTTACCAGCTGAGCTACAAGGAAGGCCCCAAGACTACCCTAGACTACGAAAGAACTAACCCTAAGGGCATGAAATTTTGAGAACTCACACCAAGGAAACCACTTGAATATAAGACCTGGCATCACCCAATCACCAGTAGCACCCTGTGCAGCATGCCTCATCTAAATAACAAACAAAACAAAAATACAAATCCAGTCATCAGTAGACAGGATTACCACCTCACTCAGCCTTACCTATCAGAGGAAAAACAAACAAAAACTCAGCACAAGTCTCACCCTGTATGAAACTTACACAAACCACTGGACCAACCTTAGGAGGGAAGAAAGCAAAAGGAAGAAAGAATTTAAACTTGAAACCTGTGAAAAGGAGACCTCAAACACAATAAGTTAAAAATAATTTAATGAAAAGGCAGAGAAATACTACACACATGAAGGAACAAACTAGAAACAGAGAAGTCCAAATAAATGAAGAGGAAATAGGCAAACTACCTGAAAAAGAATTCAGAATAATGATAGTAAAGATGACCAAAAACCTTGAAAAAAAGATGGAGAAAATGCAAGAATCAATTAACAAAGACCTACAATAATTAAAGAGTAAACACACAGAGACAAACAACACAAGTACTGAAAATATACTTTAGAAGGAATTTAGTATTTAGAAGTATTTTAGTAAAAATACTTTAGAAGGAATCAATAGCAGAATGTCTGAAGCAAAAGAACGAATCAGTGAGCTGGAAGATAAATGGTGGAAATAACTTCTGAAGAGCAGAATAAAGTAAAAAGAATGAAAAGAACTGAGGATAGTCTCAGAGACCTCTGGGATAATATCAAATGCACCAATATTTGAATTAAAGGGGTCCCAGAAGAATAAGAGAAAAAGAAATGGTATGAGAAAGTTTCTGAAGAGATTATAGTTGAAAATGTCCCCAACATGAAAAAGGAAAATCCAAGAGGCATATAGAATCCCAAACAGGATAAACCCAAGGAGAAATATGCCAAGACACATACTAATGAAACTAACAAAGACTAAACACAAAGAAAGAATATTAAAAGCAGCAAAGAAGAAGCAACAACTAACATACAAGGGAAATCCCATACACTTAACAGCTGATCTTTCAGCAGAAACTCTGCAGGCCAGAAGGGAATGGCAGGTTATATTTAAAGTACTGAAAGGGAAAAATCTACAACCAAAATTACTGTACCTGGCAAGGATCTCATTCAAAACTGATGAAGAAATAAAAAGCTCTCCAGACAAGCAAGAATTAAGAGAATTCAGTACCACCAAACCAGTTTTAAAACAAATGTTAAAGGGACTTAGATAGTCAAGAAATATAAGAGAAGAAAAAAGATCTACAAAATCAACCCTAAACAATTAAGAAAATGGCAATAGGAACATATATATTAATAATTACTTTAAATGTAAATGGATTATATGCTCCAACCAAAAGCCACAGACTGGCTGAATGGATACAAAAAACAAGATCCATATACATACTGTCTACAAGAAACCCACTTCAGACCTAAAGGCACATATAGACTGAAAGTGAGAGGTTGGAAAAATATATTCCATGCACATGGGGAGCAAAAGAAAGCTGGAGTAGCAATCCTCATATCAGACAGAATTGACCTTAAAATAAAGATTATAAGAGGTAAGGAAGGATACTACATAATGATCAAGGGATCAATTCAAGAGGAAGACATAACAATTGGACATATCTATGCACCCAACATAGGAGCACCTCAATACATAAGACAAACACTAACAGACATAAAAAGATAAATTTACACTAGCACAATAATAGTGGGAGATTTTAACACCCCACTCACACCAACGGACACATCATCAAAACAGAAAGTTAATAAGGAAACACAAGTCTTAAATGATACTTTAGATGAAATGGATCTCATTGGTATCTTTAGGACATTCCATCCAAATGCAGAAGAATACACCTTCTTCTCAAGTGCACATGGAACATTCTCCAAGATAGACCACATCTTGGGTCATAAACCAAACCTCAGTAAATTTAAGAAAATTGAAATCATATCAAGCATCTTCTCTGACCACAACACTATGAGACTAGGTGTCAATCACAAGAAAAAAACTGTAAGAAACACAAACACATGGAGGTTAAACAATATGATTCTAAATAATCAACAGGTTACTGAAGAAATCAAAAGGGAAATAAAAAAATTTCTAGAAACAAATGACAATGAAAACATGATAACTCAAAACCCATGGGATGGAGCAAAAGCCATTCTAAGAGGGACGTTTATAGCAATACAATCCTACCCAAGAAACAAGAAAAACATCAAATAGACAACCTAACCTTACACCTAAAACAACTGGAAAAAGAAGAACCAAAACCCCCCAAAATTAATAGAAGGGAAAAGTCATAAAGATCTGAGCAGAAATAAATGAAAAAGAAATGAAAGAAACAATAATAAAGATTAATAAAACTAAAAGCTGGTTCTTTGAGAAGATAAAAAAATTGACAAAACTTTCATGAGATTCATCAAGGAAAAAAGAGAGAAGAATAAAATAAAATAAATTAGAAATGAGAAAGGAGATGTTACAACAGAAAATGCAGGAGGCTATTATGAACAACTATATGGCAATAAAATGGATAACCTGGGAGAAATGGACAGGTTCTTAGAAAAAGTTCAATCTTCCAAGATTGAACCAGGAAGAAGTAGAAATTATGAACAACCCAATTACAAGCACTGAAATTGAAGCTGTGACCAAAAATCTCCCAAAGAACGAAAGCCCAGGACCAGATGGCTTCAAAGGAGAATTCTATCAAACATTTAGAGAAGACCTAATGCCTATCCTTCTAAAACTCTTTCCAAAAATTGCAGAGGCAGGAACACTTTCAAACTCATTCTCTGAGGCCACCATCACCCTGATACCCAAACCAGACAAAGACAACACAAAAAAAGAAAACTATAGGCCAATATCACTGATGACCATAGATGCAAAAATTCTCAACAAAATTTTATCAAACAGAATTCAGCAACACATCAAAAAGCTCATACACCATGATAAAGTAGGGTTTATTCCAGGGATGCAAGGATTCTTCAATATATGCAAATCAATCAATGGGATACACCATATTAACAAATTGAAAGATAAAAATCATATGAAAATCTCAATAGATGCAGAAAAAGCATTTGACAAAATTCAGCACCCATTTATGATTAAAACTCTCCAAAAAATGGACATAGAAGGAACCTACCTCAACATAGTAAAGGCCATATATGATAAACCTAGAGCAAACATTGTTCTCAATGGTGACAAACTGAAAGCATTCCCCCTAAGATCAGGAACAAGACAAGGGTGTCCACTTTCACCACTATTATTCAACATAGCTCTGGAAGTCCTAGCTACAGCAGTCAGAGAAGAAAAAAAAAAAAAAGGAATCCAAATTGGAAAAGAAGTAAAGCTCTTACTGTTTGCAGATGACATGGTACTGTACATAGAAAATCCTTTAAAGATAGTATTGGAAAATTACTAGAGCTAATCAGTGAATTTAGCAAAGTTGAAGGATATAAACTCAATACACAGAAATCTCTTGCATTTCTATATAGTAACAATGAAAAATCAGAAAGAGAAGTTAAGGAATCAATGCCACTCACCATTGCAACAAAAAGAATTAAATATCTAGGAATAAACTTACCTAAGGAGACAGAAGAACTGTACACAGAAAATTATAAGACACTAATGAAAGAAATCAAAGATGACATAAACAGATGGAGAGAGATTGCATGGTCCTGGGTAGGAAGAATCAATATTGTGAAAATGACTATACTACCGAATATAATCTACAGATTCAATGTGATTCCTATCAAATTACCAATGACATTTTTCACAGAATTAGAAGAAAAAATTTCACAATTCATCAGTCAGTCAGTTCAGTTGCTCAGTCATGTCCAACTCTTTGTGACCCCATGGACTCTAGCATGCCAGGCCTCCCTGTCCATCACCAACTTCCAGAGTTTACACAAACTCACGTCCATTGAGTCAGTGATGCCATCCAACCATCTCATCCTTTGTTGTCCCCTTCTCCTCTTGTCTTCAATCTTTCCCAGCATTAAGGTCTTTTCAAATGAGTCAGCTCTTTGCATCAGATGGCCAAGTAGTGAAGTTTCAGCTTCAACATCAGTCCTTCTAACAAACATTCAGGGCTGATTTCCTCATGGAAACACAAAAGATCCTGGAGAGCCAAAGCAGTCTTGAGAAAGAAGAATGGAATTGGAGGAATCAACCTTCCTGACTTCAGATTATACTACAAAGATACAGTCATAAGGACAGTATGGTACTCACACAAAAACAGAAATATAGACCAATGGAACAAGACAGAAAGCCCAGAAATAAACCCATGCACCTATGGTGGGCTTCCCTGGTGGCTCAGAGGTTAAAGCGTCTGCCTGCAATGCAGGAGACCTGGGTTCAATCCCTGGGTCGGGAAGATCCCCTGGAGAAGGAAATGGCAACCCACTCCAGTATTCTTGCCTGGAGAATCCCATGGATGGAGGAGCCTGGTGGGCTACAGTCCATGGGGTCACAAAGAGTCGGACACGACTGAGTGACTTCACTTTCTCTTTCACCTATGGGTACCTTATTTTTGACAAAGGAGGCAAGAATATACTATGGGGCAAAGACAGCCTCTTCGATAAATGATATTGGGAAAACTGGACAGCTACATGTAAAACAATGAAATTAGAACACTTCCTAACACCATACACAAAGATAAACTCAAAATGGATTAAAGACCTAAATGTAAGACCAGAAACTATAAAACTCTTAGAGGAAAATATAGGCAGAACATTTGATGACATAAATCAAAGCAAGATCCTCTATGACCCACCTCCTAGAGTAATGGAAATAAAAACAAAAGTAAACAAGTGAGACCTGATTAAACTTAAAAGCTTTTGCACAGCAAAGAAAACTATAAGCAAGGTGAAAAGACAACCCTCAGAATGCGAGAAAATAATAGCAAATGAAACAAGTAACAAAGGCTTACTTTCTAAAATATACAGCAGCTCATATGACTCAATGCCAGAAAAACAAACAACCTGATCAAAGAGTGGGAAAAAGACCTAAACAGACATTTCTCCAAAGAAGACATACAGATGGCTAAGAAACATGTGAAAAGATGCTCAACATCACTCATTATTCAGTTCAGTTCAGTTGCTCAGTCATGTCCGACTCTTTGCAACCCCATGAATCGCAGCACGCCAGGCCTCCCTGTCCATCACCAGCTCCCGGAGTTCACTCAAACTCACGTCCATCGAGTCAGTGATGTCATCTAGCCATCTCATCCTCTGTAGTCCACTTCTTCTCCTGCCCCCAATCCCTCCCAGCATCAGAGTCTTTTCCAATGAGTCAACACTTCGCATGAGGTGGCCAAAGTACTGGAGTTTCAGCTTTAGCATCATTCCTTCCAAAGAAATCCCAGGGCTGATCTCCTTCAGAATGCACTGGTTGGATCTCCTTGCAGTCCAAGGGACTCCCAAGAGTCTTCTCCAACACCACAGTTCAAAAGCATCAATTCTTTGGCACTCAGCCTTCTTCACAGTCCAACTCTCACATCCATACATGACTACTGGAAAAACCATAGCCTTGACTAGACGGACCTTAGTTGGCAAAGTAACGTCTCTGCTTTTGAATATGCTGTCTAGGTTGGTCATAACTTTTCTTCCAAGGAGTAAGCATCTTTTAATTTCATGGCTGCAGTCACCATCTGCAGTGATTTTGGAGCCCCCCAAAATTAAGTCTGACACTGTTTCCACTGTTTCCCCATCTATTTCCCATGAAGTGATGGGACCGGATGCCATGATCTTAGTTTTCTGAATGTTGAGCTTTAAGCCAACTTTTTCACTCTCCTCGTTCACTTTCATCAAGAGGCTTTTTAGTTCCTCTTCACTTTCTGCCATAAGGGTGGTGTCATCTGCATATCTGAGGTTATTGATATTTCTCCCGGCAGTCTTGATTCCAGTCCAGGGTTTCTCATGATGTACTCTGCATATAAGTTAAATTAGCAGGGGTGACAATATACAGCCTTGACATACTCCTTTTCCTATTTGGGACTAGTCTGTTGTTCCATGTCCAGTTCTAACTGTTGCTTCCTGACCTGCATACAGATTTCTCAAGAGGCAGGTCAGGTGGTCTGGTATTCCCATCTCTCTCATTAGAGAAATGCAAATCAAAACCACAGTGAGATATCACCTCACACCAGTCAGAATGGCCATCATCAAAACCATCAATAAATGCTGGAGAGGGTGTGGAGAAAAGGGAACACTCTTGCACTGTTGGTGGGAATGTAAATTGATACAGCCACTATGGAAGATGATATGGAGATTTCTTAAAAAATATAAATAAAACCACCATATGACCCAGCAATCCCTTTCCTAGGCATGTTCACTGAGGAAACCGATATTGAAAAAGACACATGTATCCTATTATTCATTGCAGCACTATTTACAATAGCTAGAACATGGAAGCAACCTAGATGTCCATGACAGATGAATGGATAAAGAAGTTGTGGTACATATACACAATGAAATATTATTCAGCCATAAAAAGGAATGCCTTTGAGCCAGTTCTAATGAGGTGGATGAACCTAGAACCTATTATACAGAGTGAAGTAAGTCAGAAAGAGAAAGAGAAATATCGTATACTAACACATATATATGGAATCTAGAAAAATGGTACTGAAGAATTTATTTACAGGGCAACAGTGGAGATACAGACATGAAGAATAGACTTATGGACATGGGGAGAGGGGAGGAGAGGGTGAGATGTATGGAAAGAGTAACATGAAAACTTACATTATCATGTGTAAAATAGATAGCCACAGGAATTTGCTGTATGGCTTGGGGAACTCAAACAGGGGCTCTGCATCAACCTAGAAGGGGGGGATGGGGAGGGAGATGGGAGGGAGGTTCAAAAGAGAGGGGATATGTGTATACCTACGGCTGATTCATGTTGAGGATTGACAGAAAACAACAAAATTCTGTAAAGCAATTATTCTTCAATAAAAAAATAAAAGAATGCTAGAGGGGATTGCCATTTCCTCCTCCAGGGGATCTTCCCAACCCAGTGATTGAACATGGGTCTCCTGTGTTGGCAGGCAGATTTTTACACTCTGAGCCACTAGGGTAGCCCTCCTCAAGAATGACTGAATATAAATGGGAGAATATTTATCTACTGAATACAGCCACATGCTTAGAAGTGTTTACTGCTGTTTAGTAGCTCTTTCATGTTCTTTCCACATTCACTGTGGCCAGAGGAAAGGGGCTGCAACGGGAGTACATTCTCAATAAATAATCATAGTGATGCACGCTGCCGTTCAGACTTTACAGTGGCATTTCCATATGTGAATTCTCATTACCACAGCTTTGCCAGTCAACCACATCAACTCACTATAGGATAAGCTGTGGCATGCAGCTTGCCTTGGACTCAGAACAAAAAGTACACTTGTTTCCCTTATTAAAATAATTCCATCTGACTTGGTGCTTTTCATTTGTGGGGTTGACTCCTAGTGACACTGTCTCTCACTCTCAGACAGGGAACTCAAACCCTGTGGCTGCTGCTGCTGCTGCTGCTAGGTTGCTTCAGTCGTGTCCGACTCTGTGTGACCCCAGAGACAACAGCCCACCAGGCTCCCCCGTCCCTGGGATTCTCCAGGCAAGAACACTGGAGTGGGTTGCCACTGCTGAAAACCAGACTTTTATTATGGTCACTTCCACATATATACTTAATTATAAACTTACAGATGATTGTGAAAAACAAACTTGATTGCCTTAGATGGATTATTTTTAAACAGCATAAAACCTGTGAACGTGACTGAGGCACCAAAAGTTTAAGGATCTGAATTTGCAGACAAGTTTAGCATGCAAATACAGTTGATATTTAAGGTGGTAGTTTGCTCATGAATGAGGGAAATGGCCAAGATAGTAATAGATCATGCCAATGCTGTCTAATTAGTTCACACATACAATAGTCCTTTAGTGTGATCCTCAAAATAAGCGTTGGAGGGTCACAAGGCAGCAATCACTTTTTAAAGTATATAGTCTTTTAAAAGTATATAATCTAATAAATGGTCTGAGGTGTGCTGCCATGGTTTGTTCAGTTGGACACAAAGTGTCTTCAATTTATACGACTTCAATTTTAAGGACATCTTTTCACGTATAGTTTAACAGAAAAATCTGCCTTCACCCTTTTGAATTATGCTGTTCTGAAACTGTAGCCAAGATGAAAAAATAGAGGAGTCACAAAGTTAATGTGATTGTCATTGGGCAGGTATCTCAGGGATATAAATGAAGCTTTGTTCTCTGTTCTTGGAGCCACAATAAAGGAAAATATGCCTTCCTAGGTAATTTTATGAAATGAGAACATATCCCAGTAGTAAAGGATTAGCAAGAACTGGAGAGTCTTCAAATGCAAATTTCCTGACATTTCACAGTTGCTAAAATAGTTACTTTACCTTGGGGAACTAATAATAACTTAGCTAAAGGTTTCATTTAGTATAACCAAATATAATGCAAAAAGCACAGACTCTGATAAACACCATTTCCATTTTAGGGCTTGCTAAGGCTGGGTTTTCTCTCTTCTCTTTCTTCCATACATAGGACTGTTACAAGCAATTCGATGAAATTATTTATGTGAACTGGAAAGCTAAGAGCATAATGCTGTGCTGTACATACCAGATGTAACTAGCATCCCCATTTTGAAAATTGAAGAGAGGCCCCTTTGTATCTTGATGAAGTAATTGTTCTTTGAAACTATTGAACTGTCTTGTTGCCCTAAACAGTTTTATTTAATCAAAACCATTTCATTTTCATGTATCAATGGAAAAACTACATTTGGAATCTGCAAAGCTTAAAGGAGACTTTTTGAAATGTTGCCGTGTCTCCAAATCTCTTAATAATCTGTGTTGGGTACAAATACTCTAATAAATAGCAAATACTCTACTTGTGGCCTCAAATTGGGAAAAATTACCAAAGAAGATAGGAAAACTTTTGAGGAGCAATTTGGCATTATAAATAAAATACCATGAAACTGTTGATATTTCTTTGACCCAATAATTTTACTTTAGTGAATTTATGCTAGGAATCTTAAATACTGAGAGAGGCTTATGCACAAAGATATTCATTGTAACATTACTCATCATAACAAAACAATTAGAAACAGTTCTTTCTTTTTGTTGTGTATTTAGATAAAGCAAATCATGGTGTAACAACTGAAAGGAACAATATGCAGCCAATAAAATGATGATTATCAAAGCAAGATAACAATGGAGACCAAAATAGATCTAATATAAAACTTGTGCAAAAAGCTCTATGTAAAATTGTGTGCATGGTAGAACTGCAACCATGTAAATATTAAATGAGCATAGAAAAAAGACTGAGGAAACGCATGAAGATGCCAGCATAGGTTGTGTTTGGATAGGTGTACTACGGGTAATTTTCCATACCTTTTTTTAAAAATAATCTATAACTTTTTAAAACTATTCAAGCTGGATTTAAAAAAGGCAGAGGAACTAGAGATCAAACAGCCGACATCCATTGGATCATAGAAAAAGCAAGAGAGTTCCAAAAAAATATTTACTTCTGCTTTATTGACTGTGCCAAAGCCTGTGAGTGTGTGGATCACAACAAACTGTGTAAAATTCTTCAAGAGATGAGAATACCAGACGACCTTACCTGTCTCCTGAGAAATTTGTATGCAGGTCAGGAAGCAACAGTTAGACCCAACATGGAACAATGGACTGGTTCTAAATAGGAAAAGGAGTACATCAAGGTATATATTGTCACCCTGCTTATTTAGCTTATATGCAGAGTACATCATGCAAAATGCCAGGCTGGTTGATGCTCAAGCTGGAATCAAGATTGCGGGAGAAATATCAATAACCTCAGATATGCAGATGACACCACCCTTATGGCAGAAAGTGAAGAACTAAAGAGCCTCTTGATGAAAGTGAAAGAGGAGAGTGAAAAAGTTGGCTTAAAGATCAACATTCAGAAAAAAAAGATCATTGTATCTGGTCCCATCACTTCATGGGAAATAGATGGGGAAACAACGGAAACAGTGACAGACTTTATTTTCTTAGGCTTCAAAATCACTGCAGATGGTGACTGCAGCCATGAAATTAAAAGATGCTTGCTCCTTGGAAGAAAACCCATGACCAACCTAGACAGCATATTAAAAAACAGAGACATTACTTTGCCGACAAAGGTCCGTGTAATCAAATTTTATGGATTTTCCAGTGGTCATGTATGGATGTGAGAGTTGGACTCTAAAGAAAGCAGAGTACCAAAACTGTGGTGTTGGAGAAGATTCTTGTGAGTCCCTTGGACTGTGAGGAGATCAAACCAGTCAATGGTTAAGGAAATCAGTCCTGAATATTCATTGGAAGGACTAATGCTGAAGCTGAAGCTGCAATAGTTTGGCCACCTGATGCGAAGAACTGGCTCATTGGAAAAGACTCTGAAACTGGGAAAGATTGAAGGCAGGAGAAGGGGATGACAGAGGATGAGATGGTTGGATGGCATCACTGACTCGATGGACATGAGTTTGAGCAAGCTCTGGGAGTTGGTGAAGGACAGGGAAGCCTGGTGTGCTGCATTTCATGGGGTCACAAAGAGTCAGAAGTCAGACATGAGTGAGCGACTAAAGTAGCTTACTGATTGACTTTAAATTCCCAGCTTTTAAACTCAAAAGCTAGTTTTATTGAGTTGAACTCCTCTCTCTACCAGAAGTATTTTCTATGTAAATGGTTAATTAGCCATAAATGGGAAACCAGTCATAATGCCTAATTAGCCATAAATGGGAAACCAATCTGGCTAAAGTACATAAACTCTAATTAATGTAAACCTCACTAATGAAGATTAACAGAAATTCACAGATCGGAGATTCTTACAGAATAAAAAGCCCCAAACAAGTAACCATGTAAGATCTTTTATTATGCGGTTATAGTACTTTATTTCTTAGACATCGGCATATAACAAATAGCAGTTCTTTTGGTAAGTTTCTTTCACTTAACTTTCTATATGTAATTATGCTATTTGGAATTGTAGTAGCTGATATATAATATATGAAAATAGAAAAAAAATAGCTAAATTAGTTAGCAATTAATTAAACAAATAAAACCAAAGCTGATTTGATGGGTCAGGTTTTGGAAAGTGACAGTTGGTTTGCTTCAGCAGAGTAAGGTCAGAATATACTGAAATCTCATCATTTGTTTCTAATTAAAGTGTTTTTATAAATGTAAACATTTATATATAATTGACAACTGAAAGGTAAGTAAACTTTTTCTCCATCCTTTATCATTAATAGGTAGCAAAACATAAAGGGAGTTTTTATATCATTTTTCCATAAATTTTCTCTTCCCTCCAAATGCAATAACTAAGACGTTACATATAAAATAACTGTTGGAATCTGTTTTTTTGTGACTTAAGAAATGCAATCAAGTATGTGTTTTACTTTTCCACAGCCATTTTAAAATCAGTGCTTCAGTTAAAAGGTTGATGTGGAAAGTTACATCATCCTTACAGAACTAAACATTACTGATTTCAGATGTCTTAAGAAGATTAAGTATGTTATAATGATCAGTCTTATACTTTAAAAAGTGACGTTTTCTTCAACAGGTTATTTTTTAGTACACTATTTTTCTGAAATATACCTATTTTTTGTGACTTGCTTTAGATTCACTTGAAGATTTGCCATAAAAACTTGCAGTGCCTAGTTCTTTCATGCATATAGCTTTACAAGCAACCAAGTTTCTGAGTTGGTCCTCATCATGGACTCTGAAGATGAAGCATATTTGCTATTTTCTAAGGGAAAGCAGCTCATGATTTAACTATGAGAAAGTAATGAATATGTTTTTTGTCTGATCATAAGTGACAAAATATTAATTTCATGCTTTTTGTGGACCTACTAATGCTAAACATTAGTGTTATGAATTTTGTTCATTTTTTAAAAGAGCAAATAGGATGCATTCATCTCTCTTGTTTACATAAGTTGCACTTAGCATGAAACTATAAAAAACATATAATGTAAATATAAAATAAATATTTCAAAAAAATCAAGTGAAAATCATTTCTGACGACCATTCAGTCATGATTAATTCAGGGCCTGCTGTATACAAGCCCTCAGAAATACAGTGGCGACTTCCCTGATTTTGACTGTTCACCTTTGTAAATAGATTTTATATATAAGCAGTTAAAAAAATAAAGAAGTATTTAACTTACCTTTGATTGCTTGAACTTGAAGAAAAATCCAAAGGAAAAAAATAACTCTTCTAGCTTCCAAATGCATCCTGGCTTTTGTGCACTGATATTTCTGATAATAGTCACAGAACAGCCCACACTCACATTAAAAAATATGACAGAAATACGAAAAATAATGAAATACTGAATTGACTGAGGATAACCTTCTTGGCTTACCTTTATGAGGGTGCCAATTTATGAAGAACAGGAGGCAGTGCCTGCTTCTGGAATAATCTCCTTATCTTCCTCTCAGGTGTAATCTCTGCTTAAGGACCAGCTGGAGAACCTTTATCTCATTAACCTTCTGGAAGAGCATATGTCAGCCCAGCTCCTGGACCCCAAATGCCATTAAAAACAAGTGTCCACAGACAGAAGGAATGCTTTTCCCCTTAGTTATTCACCTATTACAGGGACACAGAGAGCCAGGGAACTCCTGACAAACGCAGAAGGCTGACGGTTAGGGTCAAATGTTTTCCAAAATGACATGCGCAGGATCAGCCATTGAAGAACTTAATTGTGAGCCCATGAAAGTATGTGGTTATTTGATATGTTCGTCTCCAGAGGTAGCAAAGCTGTCTCCATTCTCATAGGATTGAATTGCTTTGACTATAGCTTTCTTTCTGGCATCTGTGAGTGCACAGAGGACCTTTTAAAGTCCAATTTAAATGAAAAAAAAAAATTTTTTTTTTTGCACAGAATGTATAGAGTCAAATAGTTCTACAAGATTTGTGAAAAGTAATGGTACCATACCTACTTGCATTCAAAGGTAATGTTGACTTAAAAAAAATACCCCACATGAGAGTTGCTAGTTTTATTTGCAGCAAAATGAGGACTGCAACCCAGGAGACAGCACCTCAAACAGTTCTGAGAAACTGTTCCAAAGAAGCAGAGGGGAATGGCAGTATATTTGAGATTTTGGGGAAGTGGAGGTACATGCCACCAAGCACATATTTTTCCAGAAGTTTTCTGCCAGTCTGGGGAAGCTTTCTGCTGGTCATGAGGAACAGTCGCTCTTCTAGACTTGAGAAGATACAAGAATTTGGCTCATAAATTTGGCTCCTGAAAACACCTAACTATGAAGACCTGTCCTACCAGTCCCCCTGCGCCCAGCACAGCGTGCCCCGCTCCTGCTCTCCACCCTGAACTCCTCTCAGGGAGTTTTGACGATCAGCAGCTGCATCAGCACGTGAGTTAATTGTGGTAGAGATAGATGGCAAGTGCCCACGGGCATCTGCCAATTTTGTCTTGGACAGCAACCACTTTTAATTCTTTAAGCTAATTCTTCTAGTAGTCTCATTAGTACCTCTAAATAGTAGGCTTCTGTTGCTAATCTTTTTGTTTTTCACTTTCAGGCATTGTCAAATAACGAGCGTTGAGAACTCCCTCTCCCCTGACCCCACCCAATCCTTCCCACCCTCAGAAACAAAACTGTAGTCCTATCCTTCAACCTGCCTCAATTTTATTGTATTTTCAGTGTATTGAAAATTCAGTCTTACGTTATTGTGACTGTATGCATGCTACATATCGCTGAGCCTGGAATATACTATAATTACTAACAGGTATTGAACTCATATGTTGTGATCAATATTGTTCTTAGAGATTTCTGTAGATTCCCCACCCATATTATTCAGATGGTGGCATTCTTAAACTGATTCTCTGACTTTTAAAATTCACACTTTCTTCTATTTCCCCCATACTCTTTCTACTCTCATTTCTAGAACATTTTCTAACTTAATCTTTTAACCTTAAATTTTTACTGTCATTTGTAATTTCTGGGGAATTGTTTTTGGTGGTTTTTTCTTAAATTCTTTTCTTTTTAAAAAATTTTGATAAGATACTGTTCAGGATTTCAAGGATAAAAATTCTTTTACTTCTTTAATGATATTAGTAACATTTTCAAAAATTACTTTCTTTTATTGCCTGTTTCATCCAAGCTGAATTTAAATTTTTAAAATCTTTTATATTCAAAGCTTTTCACAAATATCTGATAATTCTTGGCTGACCACTCACCTATTTTAAAGTCTGTAAATAGTTGACTGAAAGTTTTGCGCATTATATTGGAACCTGTGAACTGTGGTCTCCAGTGTAGTAGTATAAATTTGTCACAAGCATTACATGTGACATACTATAATATTATTTGTCTATCTAAGATCCAAATTTAACTGAGAATTCTATGTTTTTATGCTACATTTGGCAAATCTTTTCTCAGAATATCTGAAGTCAGTATCTTTAAATATTTCCTCCCCAGATGGTCAGATCTTCCTGAAAAGACTACACTCATCTCTTGATTTTAGGAGATAGCCTAACTCCCAATATATCAGTACCTGAGTGAAAAAATAGGTCTGGAACTTGGGTCTTAATAGTCTGATATATATTTTAATTTAATCTTCTTGTTTTCAGAGAAGTACCTTTATTCTCAAATCTGTCAAATATTTAATAGTCCAGAGAATGTTTTACCCTGTTCAGAAAATAAACATTCATCCTTCTGTTGGATGGCAAAAGACAGTTATATAAATAATGGAATGGGGGAGGGGAGTTGGAAATCTAGGTGATTATTAGCTACTTCAATTTATTCTTCTATTTTTAATGTAATCTTCCATTAAGTTACCTACATATCTAGAAGTACTCTGCATTAAATACATATATGTGTGTATATATATATTTACATTTATATGAGTGCATGTGTGCTTAGTGGCTCAGTTATGTCCAACTCTTTGCAGCCCCTCAGATTGTGGTCCACCAGGCTCCTCTACCCATGGGATTCTCCTGGCAAGAATACTGGAGTGGGTTTCTACACCCTCCTCAAGGCATCTTTCTGATTCAGGGATCAAACCATGTCTCCTGCATTTCAGGCAGATTCTTTTATCTGCTGAGCTACTAGGGAAGAATATGTATATATATATATATAAAATTTGGATATATACAAATATCCAAATATATCTATATATATTTATAAATATAAACTTGTAATATATATATTTGTATACAAGTATATACAATTTATATATATTATATATGTATACAAATATTTATATATATATACAAATATATATGTAAATATATATATGTAAGTTTGATTGTTTACCTGCTGATTGTTTACTGGAAGATTCTTTACCTGCTGAGCTACTAGGGAAGAATATATATATATATATATATATATGTGTGTAAATTTGGATATATCCAAATATCCAAATATATATATTTGTATATATATAAATATGTAATATATACAAATATATACAATTTATACAAGCATTTGTTTACAAATACATATTTGTAAATATATATATATATGTAAATTTGATTGTTTCAGAGCTTTCTCTCCTGCCAGTTTAAGATTAGTCCTTCTAAGTCTACTGCCATTTATCCACATTTTAAAACTTGGCTTCAACCTACATATTCAGCTCAATAAAATTATTATGAAGTGAACACCCTGGTAACATACAAGTAAAACCAGGGAATATTAGTAGTCCTCCAGAGCGATACATGGTCCTATTCACAAAGAAAGACCTTTATTCTCCATGAAATATAATCACTAATTCTGATTCCCATGGTGATCACTTACTTGCTTTTCTTATTTATTTATTTTTGCTGCTTAACCACACATCTGCAAGCACCATTGCATACTTCTGCTTATCCCACCACCATCTGTTGAAAGAATCGTTTTCTGTATTGTTTTGAAGCTCCACCTTTGTCATAAAATCTGTGTGTATCATGTGCTCATGTTTTCCCTGCCTTTTTCCTCCCTCTAACTTTCACTATATTGACTCATCTTTTATTTGACTGTTATCTCTTCAGCTGGGTATAAGTTACTGTTTTTAATTTTAGTTACTGTATTTTTCTGTTCTGGGATATCCATTTAGTTTTTTATTTAAATTTATTTACTTTTTATTGAAGGATAATTTAGTTCTTTTTCAAGTCTGCTTCATCATTTGTTAAAAGTAGTTTATGCCTCTGTGTTAAAATCTTTAATTTTGTGTTTTATCTCATTGAGCATAGAAAGAACAGTTTGATAACTCCAAATTATGGAGCTCTGGGTGTTGTGTTTGTTGTCTTTTTCTTATTCATTATTACCTCATCTCCTTGTACAAGTGGTTAGCTTTTATTATTGTATGATAAAAATTATATTTTAAGAGTTATAGTACAATAAGCAAGACATAGCATCGTATTGGTGAAAGAAAAGATGTAAAGATGAATGAAATGGAATAGAGTCAAGAAGGGCTCACATGAATACAGTTGACTGATTTTGGACAAAGGTGCAAAAACAGTTCAATGGATAAAAGGACTGCCTTTTCAACAAATGTTTCCATATGAATCCTCCCCCTCACCAAAAAATCCTATAAAAGACAAAGAAAAAATGAACCTACACACAAACATTACACTTTACCCAGAAAGGAAGTAAAAATGGATCATGCACATAATTGAGAAATGTATGTAAAATTCTATAAAAATGTAGGAGAAAATCTCTTTGGGCTCAGGCTTAATGATGAGATTCTTAAACAGAAGATGAAAGCATGAACCATGAAAGAAAAGAGTAAGTTGGATTTTATAAAAGTGAAAAACTTTTGGCCTCTAAAGAGACTGTAAACAAAATTAAAAGTTAAGTCACAAACGGGGAGATAATATTTGCAAAACACATTTCTCATAAAAGACATGGATCCAAAATATATGAAGAAAGCTTAAAACTCAACAATAAGAAAACATAGCAAGTTGATTAAAAATGAGCCAAAGGTCTGAACAAGACACTTCGCCAAAGAAGACGTACAGATGGCAAATAATCAAATGAAAAGATGCTCAATGTCATTTGTCATTAAGAAATGCAAACTGAAACATCAATGAAATATCACTACATAGCTATTAGGGTAACTTAATACAAATTAATGCCACCAATTGCTGGCAAAGATGTGGAACAACATGATGTCTCATTTATTACTGGTGGGAATGCAAGTGGGCACAAGCAGTTTAGAGGAGAGTTTGGCAATTTTTTAAAAAAGCTAAACAGTCTCACCGTACAATCCAACAATCACACGCCTAGGTATTTACCCACCTGAACTGAGAATGTTGGTCCATGCAAAACCCTGCACTTTAATATTTATAGAAGCTTTGTTCATAATCAATCACCAAAACCCAGAAGCAACAAGATGTTCTTTGTAAGATGAATTAATAAACAAACTGTGCCTACCCATACAAGAGAATACTATTAGTAATAAGGTATGAACTGGGCCATGCAAAGACACGGATGAATCTTAAATGCACATTGCTACGTTAAGGAAGCCATTCTGAAAAGACTGCGTACCATGTCATTCCATTTATATGACACTTGGGAAGGGACAAACAGGTGAAACATTTGTAGGCATTTTGGGGTATGTGTACTTTGAATAGATGAACACAGATGTTTAGAGCATGAAACTGCTTTGTATAATACTGTAATGCATGACATTATACATTTTTCGAAACCCACAGAACTTTATAGCAGAGGAATGAATTTGAAAGCATGTAAGTTAAAAATAAATCCTTCAGGTAGTACCTAACTAGGCTAATTGTGACAGTGCAGGCTGTAACTAAATAACTTTATTAAAAATGTCTGAAACCGTCACTGAAGAGGGTGGGGGAAAAGCTGACCTTTATAACTTTGGCAATGTCTGTCAGACAATAGGCAAAAGGAACTGTACCTAGGCAGTGTACTCTAGTTGAAAAAAAATTGTTTTTTTTTCATACTCATACTCAATTGTTAAGTCATACTCACAAGGGTATGAGTTAACAATTCTGAAACAACTGTGTGCCTGCTGAACTGAACAGTTACGTAAATGAATGATGTGAGTCAGATTTCTCACTGTTGGAGTGGAGGTTGGAGACAAGCAAGTAGAAGAGGCAAAAATAACAGATATGGTAATAGAGTAGAATTGGAGATATCAGTATAAACACATGCTTCAGTGCAGTTCAGTCGCTCAGTCGTGTCTGACTCTCTGCAACCCCGTGAATCACAGCACGCCAGGCCTCCCGGTCCATCACCAACTCCTGGAGTTCGCTCAGACTCACGTCCATCGAGTCAGTGATGCCATCCAGCCATCTCATCCTCGGTCGTCCCCTTCTCCTCCTGCCCCCAATCCCTCCCAGCATCAGAGTCTTTTCCAATGAGTCAAACTCTTCGCATGAGGTGGCCAAAGTACTGGAGTTTCAGCCTTAGCATCATTCCTTCCAAAGAAATCCCAGGGCTGATCTCCTTCAGAATGGACTGGTTGGATCTCCTTGCAGTCCAAGGGACTCTGAAGAGTCTTCTCCAACACCACAGTTCCAAAGCATCAATTCTTCAGCACTCAGCCTTCTTCACAGTCCAACTCTCACATCCATACATGACCACTGCAAAAACCATAGCCTTGACTAGATGGACCTTAGTTGGCAAAGTAATGTCTCTGCTTTTGAGTATGCTATCTAGGTTGGGTTAGTTTTACATAGATGGAGATGGCTGTATTAGTTTGTTGTATATATTGAAACATTTATGGACTTGTGCATACGTACTGGCTAGTTTACACATATTTTCTTTCTCCAACAGCTGAAAGAGCCTAGAAGCTATGGTACCCCTGGAGTGAGTGCACTTAGCACCCAGATCTTGGTTCTTCCTGTTCTTCAGGGAAATAAATCAGGACTCTTGGAGAAAAGGTTGATTTTAAAACTGGGGCAGGAAGTTTGATGAATCTGGAGCATCTTGTAGTGCCAGAAAGTAAGGAAGTGCTCAAACAAAACAAGAGCCAAAAAGCTGAACACTGGTGGCGTCTGTCAAAGGGACATGGGAGCCACCCAAGAGAGGTCCCAATGACCCAGACTGAAGCAATCTGAGGAATCAAGTAGTTTGGATTATAACATAAAGTATAAAATAAACGCCCACAAGTCCATGGTGACGCATAAATTATGGAATAAACGAACAGGAGAGAATAGACAAATATCCCATGTGGAACAATTCTAAAAAATTTGTGTAGGTAACATCCTTTAGTAAGTGCAGCATAATTCCCACTCCTTAAGTGTGACTTGTGACTTCCTTCCAAAGAGTTCAACATGGAAAGGAGGAAGAAAAGAGTAACTTTCACAGTGGGGAACCCTGACGCACATCTCATTTGATTAAGGTCAGTTTCAACAAGAGTCATGTTGAGCGCAAGGTCACGTTGATGGCATGTTGACAGCACCCGCCTTCCTACCGTGTGATGGGAATGGCACTTTACCTCCGCGGTCCTCCTCCAAAACACTCGTAATCCTGCTCCTATCGTGAGAAAAAAAAGTCGGACAAATCCCAGTTGAAGGACATTCTACAAAGTGCCTGGCAGTTTCTCCTTAACAACTGTCACGATCATCAAAGATAGGAAAAGTCTGAGAGACTGTCACAGCCAGGACTTGCCTAAGGAGGCATGGTGACTAACTGCAATGCGGTGTCCTGGCGCAGAACAGCAGAACACGTCTTCTGTTCCTGGAACAGGAAACGGACATTAAAATTAAAAACAAACCCTAGGAAAATTTTTAAAAAGTATGGGCTTCAGTTAATGGGTTTCAGGTATCAATATTGATTCATTAAATGTACCAAATGTACCATAGTAATAGAACGTATTAATATTAGGGGACACTGTGCTTCCATAGGGGTATAGGGGAACTCTAATATTTTCACAAGTTTTCTGTAAGTCTAATTTATTCTAATATGAAAAGTTTATTAAAATATAAAAAATAATTTTGTAGAAAGAATTTGAAGTCTAGGATATTTCCTTCCAGAGAGAATTTTCTTTTGCTTCTTCTCAGCACTGAGAATTACTAGCAATCCAAGATCAGTGTAATGAAATTTCTGAGTTAGAGATTTCCTAGGCTATACAGGAGCTGGGCTCTTATTGGTGGAGGCATGCATCACCTAGTTTCACCTTTGTTTCTAGGAGGCAGCTCTTCAAAATTCACCAGGGCTCTGCTATGACCTGGACTCCAAGTTTTGTCCGCTTCCTACCAAGAGATTTTCAAAGCCCCGTTCAGCCTCTGTGTTTCTTACAGATCGCAAACGCTTTGGAGCAAATGCAGCCCCCAGAGCTGGGCTCACTTGTTTTGATTCTGACCTCTTGTAAATCTCTGTTCTGCTTCATTAGTTGTTAGTTCTCTGTTCCCTTCCATCAGATGCTTTTATATTGCATCCAGCCTTTCTACATTTCTTCAGCTAGAGAATTGTCTCAGATGTCCTAATTGTTTTACCTACTGCAAAAATTTTAAAGTTTTATGACTATTGTCTCCTTTCTCATTCTGTTTATTGTTGTGGCTTTATACTTTAAAAATGCCTTTAATTTTATTTTGAGGGAGTATCTAGAGGGTAGAATAGGGTAATAAGTTTTCAGCTCTCCTCTTCAACTACAGATTATTTTGGTGATAGCTAAAGAAAATTAGAATCATCAAATTGGTGTAGGCTTTTACTCAAAATTGTGCATCTGAAAATGAGAATTGAACTCAATGAAAGATGAATCTGCCTTTAGGTAACTATATCCAGGAAAAATGGTCTGAGGACTTAGAATGGAAACATACTTACATGTGGGTGTGTGTGCTCAGTCGCTCAATCATGTCTGACTCTTTGCAGCCTGCCAGGATCCTCTGCCCATGGAAATTTCCAGGCAAGAATACTGGAGTGGGGTGCCATTTCCTTCTCCAGGGGGTCTTCCTGACCTAGGGATCGAACCCAAGTCTCTTGCATCTCCTGCACTGGCAGGTGGGGATTCTTTACCACTAGTGCCACCTGGGAAGCCCATACTTCTGTATAGCTGCGTATATAAATACTTCTAATATATATTTTTATGGGCTGAAAAGCTGATAGGTGATGACATAATACTTTCTTCGTTTGCTCTATATCCCTGTGTTATCCTTAGTTTTTAACCCTGTCGTGAAACATCAGTATTCTTTCTCTAGGATAAAAAGCAACAATTTTAAGTTTTGAAAATAAATTCTACTTAATAGCCTGCTTAACAAAACATGTTGGTTAAAAGAAAATGTGGTATAGACTACTTTGCATTCTTAAAAATGTCCTATATGATATTGCTACTGAACCACATTTGAGGCTGCTCTCCCACCTGCAGTAAAACCAATCTGCTGACACTAGGCTGTAGGGAAGGAAAGTACAGCCTTTATTACAACATGGGGACCAGCAAAGAGAAGTGGCGGCTTATGCTCAAACGACCCAAAGTTCGCAATGGCTTTCAGGGAAGGGATTTTTGAAGGTCTGGTTAGGGGTGTGGATTGCAGGGTGCTAACCAGCTTCTGCATACATCTTTGATTGATTGATGGTGAGATAAAGGACAAAGTTTTGGGAATCTCAGTTATCAATTTTCTAGCTCCAATCTATCTAGGGTCTTTGTGCTGGTGATTAACGTGCAATTAACTTCTTCCCATGGTAGAGGTATCAGTATCTGCAAAACAGCTCAAGGATATAACTCAGAATATTGTCTATAGTCTTTGAAGAGGAACTAAAAGTCCTTGACTTGGTTTCATAGCTAAACTATTATTATTTTGTCTTACTTGACTGTTTTCCTCTATTTTTGCAATTTTACTTCTCTGATTAAATTTGCTCTTTGAAACTCAGAGATGGGAAGGTAAAGCTTTTCTACAAACAAGAGGCAGGGGACACAGTGTGTGTGTGCATGTGTGTGTGTGAGTGTGTGTGTGTGTGTGTGTGTGTGTGTGTGTGTGTGTGTGTGTGGTCTGCCCCTGGGGAATTCTTCACTGGGTCCTGCTCAGTTGCAATAAATATGATCATGAATGCATAGAATTTATACTACAATGACAAGTATTTAAAAGTTTCTTTTGACAGTAGTACCTTATTAATTTTTTTGCATTGGTAACTTAACATTACTACCTACTGTTTGGGAAGCAAACAAAAATGATAAACACTCATTATTATTATTATTGCTTTCTGGGACAATCAGGTCTTTCTATAAGTACTGTTAATTCAGAAGTACTTCTTCAAGGTGGTTAACCATCAGATAATAATTATATGTTCTTAAATAAATGAATGTTTCCCTTGTTTGCTGGCAGAATTTCAGAGGTGTATTTAAAATGTACAAGGTAGGGTGAAAAGGGCAGTATATATTCTTTCACCTGAAATCAGTAGAAATGAGAAATGGTTGCCAAAATGAATCATTCAGTATTATAAAGAACTTTTCCCATTTGTTAATCAACTAACATAATTGTTTGTGACCACTACATGTCAAGCTTTCCATTAGGTGCTATATATTCATGGATGGCATCTTCTCAGCACCTCTATGAGGTAAATGCTATTGATACTTTTATTTCTGCTTTATAGATGAGAAAATTGGGGCTCAGAAAGAATACTATTAATAGTAGAGATAAGCAGGGTTTTCATCCTGCATCTAAATTCCAAAGCCTGTGTTCTTTTCGTGGGTCCTCACTAGCTTCCCTCCAGAAGGAAACCAGGTATTAAGCATGTAAGTGATTTTATTGTTGTTCAGTTGGTAAGTCATGTCTGACTCTTTGTGACCTCATGGAGGTCATATGCTAGGCTCCTCTGTCCTTCACTGTCTCCCAGAGTTTGCTCAAATTCAAGTCCATTGAGTCAGTGATGCTATCTAACCATCTCATCCTCTGTTGTCCCCTTCTCCTCCTGCCTTCAATCTTTCCCAGCATCAGGGTCTTTTCCAATGAGTTAGCTCTTCGCCTCAGGTGGCTAAAGTATTGGAGCTTCAGCTTCAGTATCAGTCCTTCCAGTGAATACTCAAGGTTGATTTCCTTTAGGATTGACTGGTTTGATCTTGCAATCCAAGGGACTCTCAAGAGTCTTCTCCAGCACTACAATTCAAAAGCATCAATTCTTTGACACTCAGCCTTCTTTATGGTCCAACTCTCACATCTGTACATGACTACTGGAAAACCATAGTTTTGACTATATGGACCTTTGTCAGCAAAATAATGTCCCTGCTTCTTAATATGCTGTCTAGATTTGCCATTGCTTTCCTTTCAAGGAGCAAGCGTCTTTTAATTTCATGGCTGTAGTTACCATCTGCAGTGATTTTGGAGCTCAAGAGAAGAAAATCTGTCCCTGCTTCCACTTTCCCCCTTTTATTTGCCATGATGGGACCAGATGCTATGATCTTTGTATTTTTCATGTTGAACTTTAAGCCAGCTTTTTCAGTCTCCTCTTTTACCCTCCTTAAGAGGCTCTTTAATTCCTCTTCATTTTCTGCCATCAGAGTGGTATCATCTGCATATCTGAGGTTGTTGATTTTTCTCCTGCCACTCTTGATACTCATCAAAAAAATTGAGAACTAATGGATTCTGACCACCCATTTCAGAATGTGTACATGTAGGGGTATTTTCTCCCACACCAAGAAGCAATTCTTGGATCCTTACCAGCTGGGTGTCATATGTGTGCTTTGTCACTCAGTCATGTCTGACTCTTTGCGACCCCATGGACTGTAGCCTGCCAGGCTCCTGTGTCCATGGGATTCTCCAGGCTGGAATACTGGAATGGGTTGCTATTTCCTTCTCAGTGGGTGTCCTTTAACTCATCTCAATTCTGTCCCTTCCTACCTGGAGATAGTGTCTGATCCCACAGGCTGAGAGTTCTGTCCTGCTCCCCCTGAAACATCAGTCGCAAGTCCAGGTTGTCATCTGGGCTTCTGACCAACTGGCTGCAGACTGAAGGCTACAGTGATCACCTTCTTGGGTTTCACAGACTTGCTGAGTGGCTCACACAGCTCAGAATCATTTTGCTTACTAGATTACTGGTTATGACAGGATATCATATAAACAGTCAGATAGGAACAGTCAGATGGAAGAGATGTGAAGGACAAGGTCTGGGGAAAGGATGCAGAGCCTCCATACCCTGAATATATCACTCTCCCCAAATCTCTATATGTTTGATAACCCAGAAGCTCTTTGAACCTTGTTATTCTGGGCTTGAAAAACCAAATGGAGGCTTCATTATGTGGGCACGGTTGATTAAGCCATTAATCATTGGTGACTTAATTCAGTTTCCAGCCCATCTCCCCTCCCCAGAGGGGAAGTGGGACTGAGAGTTCTCACCCTCTAATCTCATGGTTGGCTCCCTGGCAACCAGCCTCCATCCTAACATGGGGTCCTAAGCCATCTCATTAACATAATCAAAGACACCCTTCTCACTATGCTCACTTAGGAAATTCTAAAGGGGGAGCTCTGTGCCAGAAACAGGGAAGAAGAGCAAGTACATTTTCTTATGAATCACGAAGTCACAACAATATTGAATAAAAAGAGAAGATGATGAAAACATAGGGTCACATCTGAAGCCCACTGTTGGCTTTGGTCTTTTCCTTCACTAATTTGGACATCATGGATAGAGTGGCATCATAGGAATCTGGGCAGTTTCCATCTCTGGAAACTTGCACCTCTTTTCTTTGGTAGAGGAATGACTGTCCACTTAGGATTCTAGGTTTCCTTTTGCTCATGCAGTTGCTTTGCCTCTTCAATTTGGTCAGGCAAAGGGGATTCTTGAGGTCTTTCCATCACCATCAAGATGAGTGACTACCCAGGAGTGGCTGAACCACTCCTAGAAGGGACTAGTCCTAGTGAAGCAGGAAGGACAGGGTCAGGCATTAGGCAGAAAAGCAAAGCCACCTCCTTGTTTCGCACTTAGGGAGGCCATGGCACCACGGAGGAATGGCATCTAAAACAGAAACTTTGTAACATCTGAGCAAAAAACTCTGACCATGAAAGAGTTTTTATGGAGTTTGTGTGATAAAAAATACATAGGAAGCTGATGACCACTGTATGACCTTCCACATGTGTTGCTGGACTAATAAGGGAATATTTAAGGCAGAACAACTCTTACAGCTAATGTCCAATGACTTCAGGAGACAAATGGGCAAGACCGGGGGCTGATGGAAACTGGTGCAATACAGGCCCCGCCTCAACTCAATGAATATCCCATCTTTAATCAAAAGCCCTCCACCCATTCAAAGGGATAAAAGTAAAGTGAGAGGCGATCAACAACCCTACAGTGTGCCCCTCACTTCTGAGGACACTCACACTCTTCTTCTCGGGGTATGTAACTTCCGCTTCTGTGAAAGTTACTAAATAATTTGTTTCTCTGTTCTCATTGCCCCTCTGTGTGTGTTTGTGGTTTCCTTTGTGCTTTGCGTTCCTCACCCAAATTCTTTTAGATGAGTTGGACAAGAGCCTGGACTTCTGATAAAGCATTTCCTGTGTCAATAGGAGGGGCAGGTAGACAGTGCCATGGGTATTAAATCCATGATCTGGGGTGAAGAGGTTCTGTGACCTCTGATAAAAATGCAGTGTCCAGAACTGAAAGAGACACATGTAGCCCAGTGTTCATTGCAGCACTGTTTACAATAGCCAGGACATGGAAGCAACCTAAATGTCCATCAGCAGATGAATGGATAAGAAAGCTGTGGTACATATACACAATGGAGTATTACTCAGCCATCAAAAAGAATACATTTGAATCAGTTCTAATGAGGTGGATGAAACTGGAGCCTATTATACAGAGTGAAGTAAGGCAGAAAGAAAACCACCAATACAGTATACTAACACATATATATGGAATTTAGGAAGATGGTAACAATAACCCTGTATGCGAGACAGCAAAAGAGACAGAGATGTATAGAACAGTCTTTTGGACTCTGTGGGAGAGGGAGAGGGTGGGATGATTTGGGAGAATGGCATTGAAACATGTATAATATCATATATGAAATGAATCACCAGTCCAGGTTCGATGCATGATACTGGATGCTTGGGACTGGTGCACTGGGACGACCCAGAGGGATGGTATGGGGAGGGAAGAGGGAGAGGGGTTCGGGATGGGGAACACGTGTATACCTGTGGTGGATTCATGTTGATGTATGGCAAAACTAATAAAATATTGTAAAGTAATTAACTTCTAATTAAAATAAATAGATTTATATTAAAAAAAAGAATGAAGGGGAAAAAAAAATGCGTGTCCTCCTCTGCCCTTTGGGTGTCTTGAGTAAGTGTCTTTCTTGTTAATAGAAGAGTCACACTATGTAGCTTAGAGAGCCTCCCCATATATGTTAGGGAGGATGGATAAAACACCCAGAAACACAAGGGGGCACGGGTGGGAATGTCATCTAAGGGAATGCCTATCTTTTGGGTTTATCCCCCCAGATCAGCTCCTGTTGACTGTCAGGATTAAACCAAAAGGGCTGCCTGGGACAGAGAGAGGGTAGGAGCAGAAGATGGAATCTGACAAAAGCTGCATCAGAACAGGGATGGAGGGAGGGAATCGTAGGGCTGAGAGAGGATGTGAATGATAGCAATATTCCAGGGATGTCTGCCTTGAATCCTCATCAAACTTGGTTATCTTCTCAGAGATGTGACAAAGAATCCTGGTGTGGGAGGACTCGGATGGCCCTGCGCTCTTGTGAACACCAAGCAGCCCAGTCTGTCCCCCGGGGCTCCCTGTCTCTCCTTCTTACCCCCTGCAAGTCTGTGGTAATAAACAGAATAAAGCAGAATAAATGGAACTAGTCTCTCCTTGGGAAAAGCAGTTCTAAGCTGAACACTAGAAAAGCAGGTGACCTTTAAAAATATCTTAAAGGTGTCAATCTGCATGCATTTTAGTTAATTTTTTTTCACAGTCTGTGAGCTTTTATTTCAATCAGGAAGTGATTAAAACTATATACAATCTAAAAAGGTCTAGAAAAATTAAATGAAAAGACCTGCAGTCTATGTAAAATGGGGACAGAAGGTGGGATGGACCAGATTTTTCTTGGTACCCAGAGAGAGGGTGCTAAGCTTTGTCCTGGAGGCAAATGATGGCAGGGCCAAGCAGAGGGAGGCTTGTGGGGAATAGGGTGGGAGGGAACTGCCCAGCTGGCTGAGCTTGTCTATTTAGCCTGCTGTCTTGTCTCACAGTGTAAGCAGAGACCCTGAGATCACTTCTGTGGTCAGTCCAGTTCAGACAAGCCTAGGAAGGGGCCAGAGGAAGTCAAGAGCTGGCCAGAATTCCCTGTGAGCAAGTCCAGACTTTCCCAGCACTGATTGTGTTATCCTTGAGCGACCATAGAATGTGCTGGAAACTGATCTGGTCTGGTGACAAGAGGCCACAGCAGGCATGCTGCTCACATGGCCCTCCAAGATCTGCACCTGCTGCTTGGACTTGGTGTCACACATGTGGATAAGGTTCTCCTGGTGTGGCACATTGTGGTGATTCATCGTGGTGACCCCTCTGCCAATGTCTGCAGGTCGTGGATGCAGTTGAGTGCCCAGACATCCCAGATCTTGGCTATTTGGCTAGGAGTGGCCTTCCAGGTACAGGTGGCTCTGGGTGGTCAGCAGGGCCTGCACCTAGTGGTTGAGGCCCATGTGTGGCTTCTTCAAGGTCATCTCAGTGCCCATCCATGATGTTCCTGACCCGATGGCCTTCATGGAGCTGCTGAAGAGAATGCTGAGTGATGAGGCCAGAGTGCACAATGCTTGTCTGGGCCCAGGAGGTGTTCTCCTACAGGCTCTGGATGTCCCTCAGGTGATGGCACAGTCTACTGAGCTGCCATACCATACCATTGCTTGCCATGCAAGCTTGCACCGGATGCAGGGTACAGACACAATTCTGTCAGAGCCCTGCAGCATCTTCTGACACTTGCTCATGGTACAAGTGTCTTGTTACAGGTGGTCGCCCTTGGAGTGGACATAGGGGCACCAGACAGGGCCCTGATGACTCTGCAGTTTCCTTTGCACTTAAGGATCTGCTGAAGGTCACAGGAGCCTTGGATGTCCATGTTCAGCGATACACTGATGCAGGATATGCCTATTGAAGAGTTCCCTCCAGAACTCCTTGAGGTCCTTGCTGAGTTTGCCTCTGGCTTCACTCCAGGGCAATCAAACCTAAGTTTAGGCTCTTTTCCAGTTGGTCAACCTTCTCCGAGGGCTTGCCCATTGAGGAGGACAAGAAAGCCATCTCCTGGTCCTTTTGGGCCATGAGTACGTCTGTGCTAAGTTGCTTCAGTCACGTCTGACTCTTTTGTGACCCTATGGATTCTCCAGGCAAGAATACTGGAGTGGGTGGCCATGCCCTCCTCCAGGGGAGCTTCCTGATCCAGGGATCAAAGTTGTGTCTCTCATGTCCCCTGCATTTGCAGAAGGATTCTTTACCATGAGTGCCACTGGAGAAGTTGTAAATCTTGTGGAAGTTCTAGGCCGTCTGCTGCAGGCAGGAACTCTTTCAGGTTCCCTTAGGAAATGGCAACCTGCTCCGGTACTCTTGCCTGGAGAATCCCATGGATGGGGGAGCTGACAGTCTACAGTCCATGGGGTCACAAAGAGTCGGACATGATGGAGCAACTAAATTACAATAATAATCGTGGCTCCTGGCCAGATGCGCCTCATGTGTATCTTGCTCCTCTATGAATGTGCACCTACCTGTACTGGAAGTGGGGAGACCTGACTTGTTCACATTGTTAGAGATGGAACTCCAGGTTCATCTCCAGGAGGCAAGAACAGCTGGGGTTGTTGGGGCCCCACAGGGGCCCTGAACTTGCAGCTGCCTTCCTGATCCTGCCAGCTGCAGAACTTGATGGTGAAGGGGCACCCTCAGGGGTCTTCCAGAAAGACCCTGGGCCCTGCCTCTTGTCCCCCATGCCTGACAGCCGTACTGCAGTGGATGAAGAGCTTGCGATCATCCTTGGGACACTTCTCTGACCTCAAGGCACAACTTTGACTGAGCACACTGGGGAAGAGCTGCCAACAGAGCTTCACTGAGGCTGCCCACAAACGCCAGTGAATCTGCTCATCTCTGTCCTCGGGTTGCGAGACAGGGGGGCATAGGGACAGGCTGGACTCAGAGGCAGGGAGCAGCTGGAGGTGAGGGGGGCATTGGGTTGGTCCCATCTCAGTTTTGTGATGGTGTGACAGCCTCCAGGTCATTTCCATTCTGGCCCTGATGGCGAAGTCTGGGATGGAAATGTTGGTGGGGCTCCTGGGAGGAGTGATTGTGTTAACTTACTCTCCAGTAGCCCTGACAGTGGCACCAGGACCTTCAGAGCCGTCCTCCCACTTTATAGGGCTCCCTTGGCCTCTGGTGGAAAAAGGGACCTGCATGCATTTGAAAATACATCATTTTCAAAATAATTATCAGTCATGTCTACTAAGAGAAGCAATAAGGTATGATCTGATGTCAGCAAGCTACGTATATTCCTTTCAATATGGAGCCATGATGCACATTCAGAGAGCTATAGCATTTTCATCAGTGACTTGAATTTTATAGACATTAAAACCAGTTTAAATGATGCTATTGAAAGATCTTCCATGGCTGAATTCCTCCAGCTCTTGTGGCCCGACACAGAGCAAGATGGAGTGGGTGGTCAGCAAGGGCAGGAGGTGCAAAGAGAATAGAGACTATGAGGCTGAGGAAGTCCTGAGATCTGTGACAGGGAGAAAGCTACCACCCCTGGGAGCATGTCAGTAGCACAGTGGAGACAGAATCCACTGATGGTGCGTTATACAGTAATGGGGTAACAAAAGAGGGACAGTGAGTGAGACTTCTCTTTGTAGCAGTGAAATATGGGAGAGAATTAGTTCAACAAGCGAGCTGGGTCAAAGTATAATTTTTTGAAAATTTTATTGAAGTTGATTTACAATGCTGTATTTAATTTCTTCTGTACAGCAAAATCACACACACACACACACACACACACACCATATGTTCTTTTTTCATATTCTTTTCCACTATGGTTTATCACAGGATATTGAATATAGAACCCTGTGCTATAAAGTAGGATCTTGTTGTTTATCCATTCTATGTCTAATAGTTTGCAACTGTTAATTCCAAACTCCCAATCCTTCAAAGTGAAAATCTTTAAAGGATTGTTTATACGTCCAGCAGAAGGGGTGGGAGAGATATGCATTCATAACAGAGTTCAGGGTGGTACAGGGAGGCAGAGAGAGGCATTTGCTGGCAAAACTTCCCAGGAACAAGGGCTCAGTCAGCTTGATAAGCAGTTACCAAAAGAGGAAGTTTACAAGACTGCCTAATTGTTGTAGGACTCAAAGGAATTTCAGAGCATGAAACACATAGACATTTGTCCTGGAGGGGCTGGCAAAAAGTGACACAAAGCACATAGAGATAATGAAATGGACTTACCAGTTCAGCAGCTTTCAAAATGATACCAGCCAAAAGATTTTAGCCAGAACACTCTAACCAGAAGAAAAAACATTGCATGACTTTGTTCGGGATATTTACCTAGTATCCACGTCAAGTTCGTACTGTTATCATTTTGCAAATGAGGAAACTGAAGTTTAGGCATGCTATAGGCCAAGGAAGTCCCTAAGAAATCAATGTTAGTCATAGCTAGTCAATGGTTAAATCCAGCCTCTGATCACAAGCTGGGCTTTCACCTAGTCAGTAGAACTCCTGAGTGAAGCTTGTGACTTCAACTCTCCAATGAAAATGCAATAATGTCTGTATCTTACTTTATGTAGGATAATGCATCTTACTTTAAAATATTTGGGCATAGGTCCACATGTATGCACATGTATTTGTATGTGTGTTTGCCTGTGTGAGTTTGAGCTACACTCTATTTATGGCCAATTGCCTGGTCTCAGTACATACTCTAGAAGAAGGGGATGGTCAACATTTAATAGAAAGGCCACACTCCAGAGATAAATACAGCAATCTTCAATAGTCTTTAATTCCAGTTAATACTAGATTTTAAAATAGTATCATAATGAAAGATGGAGATGGGTATTCATTGGTGAAGTCAGTGGATTATTAGTTAGATAATAAATGTTGAAAATGGGCTTTCATTAGTGAGATTAGTAACAGCATGTACCATATAGCCTTTTGCTAGATTCCAGAAAGGTTAAGAAAAACTATCACCCACTTCTCTCACACTTTTGTAAGCAAGCATTTAAAAATCAGGCTAGCAAACAACCTTGATTTCTTCTTCTCAATCTGAGTTTATCCACAGATTTTTTCCATATGTTAATGTCAATATTCTGAACTTTCTCTCTTTGGTTGGAAATTTCCCTTTGATTTAAATTTGATTTTGAATTTGAAAATCAAGAGCTGTTTTCATGTGTGAGTATGCACACTTTTACCACTTTTTTTTTTTTTTTTTAAACAGTGGTTCAAAATGCTCAGAGTGGCCTTTGCTTGTGAAGATTAGGAGCAGTAGATTAGAAGAATCTGCGTGACTGGATTTATTGTGCATGAACCTCAATTGCCCTGCTTAACTTTCCATTTTTTTCCAGGAGCTTCTTAAGGTGGTAATGAGCACAGTTCTAATGAGCTGGAACCTTCTTTCTCAGCCACTGTTTTGACAGGTTGTTTGTGTCTAGCTTGAAGAGATTCTTATGGAGCTTAAATAGAAGAGGGCAGAATCAAGAGAAATCTGTAGATTAGGAAATTAAAATGTATCTGCCTCTTCTGTTTTAAGATAACTGCTGAATGCAGTGCTTGGCCAATTTGTTGACAAATCACTCCAGAATGACTTAAAAGGCAGCAGCATACACACCTTAACTGGTTGTTTTTGCCCTCAAAACTTGATCAAAAACTTCATTGACTCATTGCTGTGAGCCCAGCATTTGATTAATGCACTTGACTTTGCAGGCATATTAGAAGCCATGAATTTGATTTGCTAATTTTTTTGAGGATTTTTGAATTTATGTTCATCAGTGATTGTTGTTTAGTCACTAAGTCATGTCTGACTCTTCTGTGACACCGTGGACTGTGGTCTGCCATGCTCCTTTGTCCATGGGATTTCCCAGGCAAGAATACAGGAGTATTATATAGGCAAGAATACATTCCCACAGAAGTGGTTTGCCATTTCCTTCTCTGGGGGATCTTCTGGACCTAGGGGTTGAACCCGCGTCTCCTGCATTGGCAGTCTCCTGTATTGCAAGCAGATTCTTTACCACTTCATCAGTGATATTGGTCAGTAATTCTCTCTCTCTCTCTTTTTTTTTTTTTTTTTGTGTGTGTGTGTGGTGTCTCTGTCTGGTTTTTGCATAGGAGTGATGCTGACCTCTTAGAGTGAATTCAGAAACATTCTTTCCTCTTCAATAGTTTGGAATAGTTTTGCTGGTCACAAAGAGTCAGACACAACTGAGAGACTGAACTGAACTGAACTGAACTGAACCTGCTGGTGGGTGGGGCTGGGTCCCCATGTGGTTGGCCGTGGATCCCTGTTGTTCCCAGAACTGGTGCCATTTTTCTGGTGGGCAGATAAACCCTTCACGCTACTGGGCTAGAGGAAGGGCTCCACAGTAATGCTTGCCAGCACTGTGTCCTCATGGTAGAACGTGCTCCCCAAAATGACTGCTGCCAGCGTGCTGTTCTTGTCATCATTCAGTTGCTGAGTCATGTCTGACTCTTTGTGACCTCATGGACTGCCTCACGCCAGGCTCCCTTGACTTTCGCTATCTACTGGAGTTTGCTTAAATTCATGTCCATTAAATTGATGATGCCATCCAACCATCTCATCCTTTGTCACCTCCTTCTCCTCCTGCCTTCAATCTTTCCCAGCATCAGGGTCTTTTCCAATGAGTCAGTTCTTTGCATCAGGTGGCCAAAGTATTGGAGCTTCAGCTTCAGCATCAGTCCTTCAAATGAATAATCAGGATTGATTTCCTTTAAGATTGACTGGTTTGATAGCCTTGCTGTCCAAGGGACTCTCAAGAGTCTTCTCCAGCAGACAGTTTAAAAGCATCAGCTCTTTGGTACTCAGCATTCCTTTTGGTCCAACTCTCAGTAGTCCATACATGACTACTGGAAAAACCATAGATTTGACTATATGGACCTTTGTCTGCAAAATGATGTCTCTGCTTTTTAATAGGCTGTGTAGGTTTTTCATATCAGTGTGAATGTTGTCAAAGGGCCTCCAAGTTGTCTTCTGCCTGTCTGGGAGATTTTCCAAGGTCAATAAGTGGATCCAAATCAGGTACCTTTCAAATTACTGTCTCTACACTGGAGCTTGGATCAAGTGAATTTTGTATGTACTCTTTAAGAGCACAGTCACTGTTTTCCACAGCCCTCCAGCTCTCTTCCTGTATATAGGCCCTGCTGGCCTTCAAAGCCAGATGTTCTAGAGGCTCATCTGCCCAGTGCAGGACCCCTGGGCTGGGGAGCCCAGTGTGGGGGCTTGGAACCCTAACTCCTTGGGGAGAACCTTTGTAATTATGATTATCCCCCTGTTTGTGGGTTACAGGAATGTGGGTCTTGACTGTATCATGTCTCTGTCCTTCCTACCCATCTTGTGGTTTCTTCTTTATGTCTTTAGTTGTGGAAAGCCTTTTCTGTTAGTCTTCAGGGGTTTGTTACAGATGGTTATCAGTAGCTTTAAAACTGGTGTTCCCTTGGGAAGTGAGCTCAGAGCCTTTCTACTCTGGCACCTTGGCCACACCACCAAATAAAACTTTATTTAGGGATACTGCTGTTGAAATCTCATATCATTTTCACAAGTCATAAATATTATTTTTCTTCTAGTTTTTCCAACTGTTTAAAATTGTAAAAGCCATTTTGAGCTCACAGGCCATAGGAAATGTGGCAGGCCATAGTTGACCCTTGAGCAGCAGTTTGCAGGGTCATGATGTGCACAGAAATGTGTTTAATTGCAGCAGTAAAGAACATAGCCATATGTAAAGTACTTGTGAAATGAGGTTGTTGTAGGAAAAAATATTTTGTATATAATTATAGATGTCAGAGACAGATGGGTTGCAAAATGATCTAAGCCAAGTGGGCTGTATACAATCAATGGATAAGTCTTAATTGGTAGAGCTGTTATCTATTTTCATGTAGGTGACAACTAGAGATGTCCCCTAACCACACCTCCATGTCTGACAGGCAGGTTACAGGCAAAGCAAGCCTCACATCAGATTGTGCATATGTATGAACATCAAAGCCTTGACTGAAGGCCATGCATGCGACTCCTGCTGGGTGCTCCCCAGGGCTGAGACTGGTGGGCACCATCTTTGCATCTTTCTCTTAAGCCCAGCATGCGTGTGTGCTAAGTCGCTTGGTCGTGTCCCACTCTTTGCAACCCTATGGACACCAGCCCACCAGGCTCCTCTGTCCATGGGGATTCTCCAGTCAAGAATACTGGAGTGGGTTGCCGCGCCCTCCTCCAGGAGATCTTCCCAACCCAAGGACTGAAGCCACATCTTCTGTGTCTCGTACACTGCAAGGGGATTCTTTACCGCTGAGCCACTGGGGAAGCCCGTCATTGGGCAAATGCCATTTAAAAGGCCCCAAACTCTAATCCCCCTTCTTTTTCTCCTCTTTCCTCTTTAAAGAAAATTTCCCAGTGATTGCCATCTTTGTTTTCTCCCTCTGCAGTGTTCCAGAGCACCAGTCCCTCCTGTGTGGAGGGAGGGGGAGTTTTATCCATATCTTGTGCCCTGGCTTTATGTCTGGTGCTTTGTCTTAGTGGCTTCAGCCAGGGAACATTGCCTGACTCTGGTGTCACTGTAAGATACTCTTGGATCCTATAAGACTAACAAATGCACTAAACATCAAGTGGATTAACATTGACATTACAGAGACTTTACTTTGTATCCATCTTTATACATTTTCTCTCCTTTCCTGACCCTGAAATACTGCTGAGATTTGGGGAAAAATTATTTTTAAAAGCTTTGTAAAGTGGAAAAGAGACCATAGATGAAAATGATAAATACAAGTATTACTGCTGCTGCTGCTAAGTCTCTTCAGTTGTGTCCAACTCTGTGCGACCCCATAGATGGCAGCCCACCAGGCTCCGCCATCCCTGGGATTCTCCAGGCAAGACCACTGGAGTGGGTTGCCATTTCCTTTTCCAAGAAGTATTACTGCTATATCCCAAATCACAATAAAACTGATAATAAAAAATAAAACTCTGTGATGGAATTGTGGATGTTTCTGTATCCTTTCTTGTGTTTTTAAAGTTTTAAGCCTCTTGATGCAGGTGAAAGAGGAGAATGAAAAGGCTGGCTTAAAACTCAACATTCAAAAAGCTACAATCATGGCATCCTGTCCCATCACTTCATGGCAAATAGATGGGGAAGAAATAGAAACAGTGACAGCCTTTATTTTCTTGGGCTCCAAAATCACTACAAATGGTGACTGCAGCCATGAAATTAAAAGACGCTTGCTCCTTGGAAGAAAAGCTATGACAAACCTAGATAGCATATTAAAAGGCAGAGACGTTATTTTGCCAACAAAGGTCCATCTAGTCAAAGCTATGGTTTTTGCAGTGGTCATGTATGGATGTGAGAATTGGACTATAAAGAAAGCTGAGCACTGAAGAATTGATGCTTTTGAGCTATGGTGTTGGAGAAGACTCTTGAGAGTCCTTTGGACTGCAAGGAGATCAAACCAATCAATCCTAAAGGAAATCAGTCCTGAATATTTATTGGAAGAACTGATGCTGAAGCTGAAACTGCAACACGTTGGCCACCTGATGTGAAGAACTGACTCACTGGAAAAGACTCTGATGCTGGGAAAGATTAAAGGCAGGAGGAGAAGGGGACAAGAGAGGATGAAATGGTTGGATGGCATCACTGACTCAATGGACATGAGTTTGAGCAAGCTCTGGGAGGGAGATAGTGAAGGACAGGGGAAGCTTGGCATGTTGCAGTCCATGGGGTCACAAAGAATGGGACATGACTGAGTGACTGAAAAACAACAACAGGTTTTCAGCACAGCATTAATTAGAACATTATCAGTCTGTGATACTTCTCAGTTCTTCCTTTTTCTATAATCACATTTTTACAATTTATTTATTTAAAAAAATTACAGCATATGTGAAACATATCCAACAAGAGAATAACTTTATCTAATCTCATTTCAGCTATGTCTCCACATCCTTGCTCTGCTCCCAATATTATTTTCAAGAAAATCTTATGTTTTTTTCACTTATAAATAGTTTAGCTTTTTTTTCTAGAACATAGAAGCTCATTTAAAAATAATCATAATTCAAATATCATCCCCCAAAATTAACAATAACTCTTGTTGTTGTTGTTCAGATGCTCAGTCATGTCCAACTCCTTGCAACCCCATGGACAGCAGCATGCCAAGCTTCCCTGACTTCACTATCTCTGGAAGTTTGCTCAAACTCATGTCCATTTAGTCGATGATGCCATCCAACCATCTCATCCTCTGTCATTCCCCTTCTCCTCTGTAGTATCATCAAATATCCAGTGTTTACAATTCTAATTATGTCATGAGATCCACAGATTGCAATGGCTTGATATGTTATTTTAGTCTCCTTTAACCTATGAATCTATAAATCCTTTCCTCTTTTCTCTCTCTTCCTTGCAATTTTCTAAGTGAACATACTTTTACATTTTGGGGAGTTTCCCAATAATCTGAGCTTTGTTAGTTTTTATTTGATTCTGAGAATTCCCTTTAATTTCTTAATATTTTCATTATATTTCAGTGTATGCTCATTGTGTTTCATGTTGCAGATTATTTTTAAATATAGAGAAATAGAGAGAGAAATATTTTAATCTTTCTTTAAAATATTTTAGGAGACTATCCTCTCCATTGTTAGGATAGTCTTGCCACTAGATCTTTTTCAATTGGGTTAATGTCTTGTGGTCTCTTAGGAATGAAACTGTGTCCTAACAAGTATCTTCCCTCCTTCTATCCCTCTGTCATTCTTTAATTCAATGGTTCTTGGTTGGGTAGTATTGTCCCCAAGGGCTGTTTCAGAAATTTCTGGGTTTGCTTCGATTGTTAGATGTTTGAGAGAGTTGGGAGCTAATGGGTTCAGCAGGCAGGGTTGGGGAGGTAAGTATCTTGTACTTTGTCCTTCACAGTGATGAACTGTCCCATGTATTTCATTGCTTTTGAATGTCAACACCAAATTCATGTAGGTAAAAAACTGTCTGTTCTTATCTGAGACTGGACCTTAGTTCTGTTTTCTTATAACCACAAAGTAATTTTTCCATAGTTTTCACTATTCATTGAATTTTCTATAAAAACAATTACTGGGTACTTTGAAGGAAGATGGAAAGCTGTTTTGTTTGGCTCTTTCCATTTCAGGAAACTACTAGTAGAATTGCTACCTACAGTATTTAATTCATCAACACAACACACTCTCATTAATGTGCTGTTTGGCCTTTGCCTTCACAAGGCTACCTCTAAGTACAATTTGTTGTTATTGTTCAGTAACTCAGTCATGTTCCACTCCATGAGACCCCATGGACTGCAGCACACCAGGGGGCCCTTGTAGCCTAAGTACAAGCATGTGATGACTACTTTGTTTTCTCATTCAGTGTAGTTCCTCCCAAACGTTAATGTGAGGATGTTATTGTAGTTTGCCCAAGAATTTATGTCCTGGAAGTAATAGTATTTTATTATAATTTTTTATTTGTTGTTGTTTATTTGTTGCTAAATCATGCGTAACTCTTTGTGACCCCAGGGACTGCAGCACACCAGGCATCCCTGTCCCTCACTATCTCCTGGAGTTTGCCCAAGTTCATGTCCATTGAATTGGTGATGTTATCCAACCATCTCATCCTCTGCTGCCCTCTTCTCACTATCTCCAAGGTTTTTTTTTTTTTTTTTGAATATCTCCTATTTATTACAGTTGGGGCATTATATGAATTACTTTGAGATTATGTACTTAGGTAGGTTATATTACCAATGGATGGTAATTTCAGGACCATGAGATATTTGTATTAAATGGGGAATTGGGTCTGAAGAGCTTGAGCCCCACAGATGTAACCTGGGGTAGGAAGAGTCCAGATTGCACTGACCAGTCAGGGATCCATGAACATGTGAAATATTTAAATAGTGGAGTTTACATAATACAAGCTGATACTTTATGTAGTGCTTGCTTAATATGTTTGGAACTCTTCTTTCTAAGTGCTTTACCTAAATCAACTTCTTTGATTTTTGCAACAGCCCAAGGAGGTCAATAGGAGCTATCATTCTCTCCATATTATAAACAAGGAGTCATTTAATCCATTTTGAGTTTATTTTTGTGTATGGTGTTAGAAAGTGTTCTAGTTTCATTCTTTTACAGGTGGTTGACCAGTTTTCCCGGCACCACTTGTTAAAGAGATCGTCTTTTCTCCATTGTATATTTTTGCCTCCTTTGTCAAAAATAAGGTGTCCATAGGTGTGTGGATTCATCTCTGGGCTTTCTATTTTGTTTCATTGATCTATATTTCTGTCTTTGTGCCAGTGCCATACTGTATTGATGACTGTGGCTTTGTAGTATAGTCCGAAGTCCACTCTCTGACATAATTCACAGCAAGATCCTCTATGATCCACCTACCAGACTAATGGAAATAAAAGCAAAAATAAACAAAGGGGACCTAATTAAACTTAAAAGCTTTTGCATGATGAAGGAAACTGTAAACAAGGTGAAAAGGCAGCCTTCAAAATGGAAGAAAATAATAGCAAATGAAACAACTGACAGAGAATTAATCTCCAATATATATAAGCATCTCATGCAGCTTAACACCAGAAAAACAAATGACCCAATCAAAAAATGGGCCAAAGAACTAAACAGACATTTCTTCAAAGAAGACAAACAGATGGCTAACAAACACATGAAAATTTGCTCAACATCACTCATTGTCAGAGAAATGCAGATCAAAACCACAATGAGGTACCATTTCATGACAGTCAGAATGGCTGCTATCAAAAAGTCTACAGGGTGCTCAGGGCTGGTGGACTGGGATGGCCCTGAGGAATGGGATGGGGAGGGAGGTGGGAGGGGGGTTCAGGATGGGGAACACATGTACACCCATGGCTGATTCATGTCAATGTATGGCAAAACCACTACAATATTGTAAAGTAATTAGCCTCCAATTAAAATCAATAAATTAATTTAAAAAGTCTACAAATAATTAAAGCTGGAGAGGGTGTGGAGAAAAGGGAACCCTCTTACACTGTTAGTGGCAATGCAAACTGGTACAGCCACTATGGAGAACAGAGGGAAGATTCCTTAAAAACTGGAAATAGAACTGCCATATGACCCAACAATCCCATTGTAGGGCATACACACCAAGGAAATCAGAAATGAAAGAGACATGTGCACCCCAATGTTCATTGAAGCACTGTTTACAATAGCTAGGACATGGAAGCAATTTAGATGTCCATCAGAAGATGAATGGATAAGAAAGTTATGGTACATATACACAATGGAATATTACTCAGCTATAAAAAAAGAATGCATTTGAGTCAGTTCTAATGAGGTGGATGAAACTGGAACCTATTATACAGAGTGAAGTAAGTCAGAAAGAGAAACACCAATATAGTGTATTAATGCATACATATGGAATTTAGGAAGATAGTAATGATGACCCTATATGCAAGACAGCAAGAGAGACACAGATGTAAAGAACAGATTTTTGGACTCTGTGGGAGAAGGTGAGGGTGGGATGATTTGAGAAAATAGCATTGAAACATGTATATTACCATATATAAAATAGATGACCAGTCCAAGTTCAATGCATGAAACAGGGCACTCAAAGCTGGTGCACTGGGACAACCCAGAGGGATGGGATGGGATGGGAGGAGGTGGGAGGGGGTTTCAGGAAGGGGACATATGTACACCCATGGCTGATTCATGTCAATGTATGGGGAAAAACCATCACAGCATTGTAAAGTAATTAGCCTCCAATTAAAATAAATTAATTTTTAAAAAAATCCAGAAAAAAGGCAAAGTAGCTATGAAATAGGTATAATTAGACCCTTAATTAGTAATGATTGAGCATATTATAATGTTCATGTGGATTTTATGCTATTGCCTGCCATTTTTAAATTTATTAAGCAAATAATTCTTTTCTTGATGTATTTTCCTTGAAAGCATTTTAAAAATATACAGTCCTTCTTTAAAAAAAAAATAAACAAGGAGACGTTTATAAGATGGGGAGAAGTGAAGTAATTTACCAAAGATCACATAGTTAATAAGTGCCAGAGCTGGAGATCAAACCTGGTAATTAGCCTGTAAAGTCTATTCTATTCTGCATTTAGTTGCTTTTCTTTTCTTTTTTTAATATATATGTTTTTTAATTTTAATTTTTTTACTTTACAATACTGTATTGGTTTTGCCATTCATCGGCATGAATCCGCCATGGGTGTACATGAGTTCCCAATCCTGAACCCCCCTCCCACCTCGCTCCCTATACCATCTCTCTGGGTTATCCCAGTGCACCAGCCCTAAGAATCCTGTATCCTGCATCGAACCTAGACTGGCAATTCGTTCCCTGGTGGCTCAGAGGTTAAAGCCTCTGTCTCCAATGCGGGAGACCCGAGTTTGATCCCTGGGTCAGGAAGATCCCCTGGAGAAGGAAATGGTAACCTGCTCCAGTATTCTTGCCTGGAGAATCCCATGGAAAGAGGAGCCTGGCAGGCTACAGTCCACGGGGTCACAAAGAATCAGACACGACTGAGTGACTTCACTTCACTTCACTTCATACATGTTTCAATGACATTCTCCCAAATCATCCCACCTTCTCCCTCTCCCACAGAGTCAAAAAGTCTGTTCTGTACATCTGCGTCTCTTTTGCTGTCTCGCATGCAGGATTATCGTTACCATCTTTCTAAATTCCATATATATGTGTTAGTATACTGTATTGGTGTTTTTCTTTCTGGCTTACTTCACTCTGATCAGCTCCAGTTTCATCCACCTCATTAGAACTGATTCAAATGTATTCTTTTTGATGGCTGAGTAATACTCCATTGTGTATATGTGCCACAGCTTTCTTATCCATTCATCTGCTGATGGACATCTAGGTTGTTTCTATGTCCTGGCTATTATAAACAGTGCTGCGACGAACATTGGGGTATATGTGTCTCTTTCTATTCTGGTTTCCTTGGTGTGTATGCCCAGCAGTGGGATGGCTGGGTCATAAGGCAGTTCTATTTGCAGTTTTTTAAGGAATCTCCACACTGTTCTCCATAGTGGCTGTACTAGTTTGCATTCCCACCAACAGTGTCAGAGGGTTCCCTTTTCTCCACATTTATTGCTTGTAGACTTTTGGAACTCAGCCATTCTGACTGGTGTGAAATGGTACCTCATTGTGGTCTTGATTTGCATTTCGCTGAAAATGAGTGATGTTGAGCATCTTTTCATGTGTTTGTTAGCCATCCGTATGTCTTCTTTGGAGAAATGTCTATTTAGTTCTTTGGCCCATTTTTTGATTGGGTCATTTATTTTTCTGGAATTGAGCTGCAGGAGTTGCTTGTATATTTTTGAGATTAGTTGTTTGTCAGTTGCTTCATTTGCTATTATTTTCTCCCATTCAGAAGGCTGTCTTTTCACCTTGCTTATATTTTCCTTTGTTGTGCAGAAACTTTTAATTTTAATTAGATCCCATTTGTTTATTTTTGCTTTTATTTCCAATATTCTGGGAGGTGGGTCATAGAGGATCCTGCTGTGATTTATGTCTAAGAGTGTTTTGCCTATGTTCTCCTCTAGGAGTTTTGTAGTTTCTGGTCTTACATTTAGATCTTTAATCCATTTTGAGTTTATTTTTGTGTATGGTGTTAGAAAGTATTGTAGTTTCATTCTTTTACAAGTGGTTGACCAGTTTTCCCAGCACCACTAGTTAAATAGACTGTCTTTAATCCATTGTATATTCTTGTCTCCTTTGTCGAAGATAAAGTGTCCATAGGTGTATGGATTTATCTCTGGGCTTTCTATTTTGTTCCATTGATCTATATTTCTGTCTTTGTGCCAGTACCATACTATCTTGATGACTGTGGCTTTGTCGTAGAGCCTGAAGTCAGGCAGGTTGATTCCTCCAGTTCCAATCTTCTTTCTCAAGATTGCTTTGGCTATTAAAGGTTTTTTGTATTTCCATACAAATTGTGAGATTATTTGTTCTAGCTCTGTGAAAAATACCACTGGTAGCTTGATAGGGATTGCATTGAATCTGTAGATTGCTTTGGGTAGTATACTCATTTTCACTATATTGATTCTTCCGATCCATGAACATGGTATATTTCTCCATCTCTTAGTGCCCTCTTTGATTTCTTTTACCAATGTTTTATAGTTTTCTATATATAGGTCTTTAGTTTCTTTAGGTAGATATATTCCTAAGTGTTTTATTCTTTTCATTGCAATGGTGAATGGAATTGTTTCCTTAATTTCTTTTTCTACTTTCTCATTATTAGTGTATAGGAATGCAAGGGAATTCTGTGTGTTGATTTTATGTCCTGCAACTTTACTAGTCTTTAGGGTTTTCTGTATAGAGGATCACGTCATCTGCAAACAGTGAGAGTGTTACTTCTTCTTTTCCAATTTGGATTCCTTTTATTTCTTTTACTGCTCTGATTGCTGTGGCCAAAACTTCCAGAACTATGTTGAATAGTAGCGGTGAAAGTGGGCACCCTTGTCTTGTTCCTGACTTTAGGGGAAATGTTTTCAATTTTTCACCACTGAGGATAATGTTTACTGTGGGTTTGTCATATATAGCTTTTATTATGTTGAGGTATGTTCCTTCTATTCCTGCTTTCTGGAGAGTTTTTATCATAAATGGATGTTGAATTTTGTCAAAGGCTCTCTTGCATCTATTGAGATAATCATATGGTTTTATTTTTCAATTTGTTAATGTGGTGAATTACATTGATTGATTTGCAGATGTTTAAGAATCCTTGCATCCCTGGGATAAAGCCCACTTGGTCATGGTGTATGATCTTTTCAGTGTGTTGTTGGATGCTGATTGCTAGAATTTTGTTGAGGATTTTTGCATCTATGTTCATCAGTGATATTGGCCTGTGGTTTTCTTCTTTTGTGGCATCTTTGTCAGGTTTTGGTATTAGGGTGATGGTGGCCTCATAGCATGAGTTTGGAAGTTTACTTTCTGCAATTTTCTGGAAGAGTTTGAGTAGGATCGGTGTTAGCTCTTCTCAAAATTTTTGGTAGAATTCAGCTGTGAAGCCGTCTGGACCTGGGCTTTTGTTTGCTGGAAGATTTCTGATTACAGTTTCAATTTCCATGTTTGTGATGGGTCTGTTAAGATTTTCTATTTCTTCCTGGTTCAGTTTTGGAAAGTTGTACTTTTCTAAGAATTTGTCCATTTCTTCCACGTTGTCCATTTTATTGGCATATAATTGCTGATAGTAGTCTCTTATGATCCTTTGTATTCCTGTGTTGTCTGTTGTGATCTCTCCATTTTCATTTCTAATTTTATTGATTTGATTTTTCTCCCTTTGTTTCTTGATGAGTCTGGCTAATGGTTTGTCAATTTTATTTATCCTTTCAAAGAACCAGCTTTTGGCTTTGTTGTTTTTTGCTATGGTCTCTTTTGTTTCTTTTGCATTTGTTTCTGCCCTAATTTTTAAGATTTCTTTCCTTCTACTAACCCTGGGGTTCTCCATTTCTTCCTTTTCTATTGCTTTGGGTGTAGAGTTAGGTTGTTTATTTGACTTTTTTCTTGTTTCTTGAGGTATGCCTGTAATGCTATGAACTTTCCCCTTAGCACTGTTTTTACAGTGTCCCACAGGTTGTTGTTGTGTGTTCATTTTCATTCGTTTCTATGCATAATTTGATTTCTTTTTTTTATTTCTTCTGTGATTTGTTGGTTATTCAGAAGTGTGTTGTTCAGCCTCCAGAATTTGGAATTTTAAATAGTTTTTCTCCTGTAATTGAGATCTAATCTTACTGCATTAGGGTCAGAAAAGATGCTTGGAATGATTTCAATTTTTTTGAATTTATCAAGCCTAGATTTATGGCCAAGGATGTGATCTATCCTGGAGAAGGTTCCTTGAGCACTTGAAAAAAAGGTGAAATTCATTGTTTTGGGGTGACATGTCCTGTAGATATCAATTAGGTCTAACTGGTCTATTGTATTATTTAAAGTTTGTGTTTCTTTGTTAATTTTCTGTTTAGTTGATCTATCCATAGATGTGAGTGGGGTATAAAAGTCTCCCACTATTATTGTGTTATTGTTAATTTCTCCTTTCATACTTGTTAGCATTTGTCTTACATATTGTGGTGCTCCTATGTTGGGTGCATATATATTTATAATTGTTATATCTTCTTCTTGGATTGATCCTTTGATCATTATGTAGTGGCCTTCTTTGTCTCTTTTCACAGCCTTAGTTTTAAAGTCTATTTTATCTGATATGAGTATTGCTACTCCTGCTTTCTTTTGGTCTCTGTTTGGGTGGCATATCTTTTTCCAGCCCTTCACTTTCAGTTTGTATGTGTCCCTTGTTTTGAGGTGGGTCTCTTGTAGACAACATATATAGGTGTCTTGTTTATGTATCCATTCAGCCAGTCTTTGCCTTTTGATTAGGGTATTTAATCCATTTACCTTTAAGGTAATTACTGATAAGTATGGTCTTGTTGCCATTTACTTTATAGTTTTCAGTTTGGGTTTATACACTTTTTTTTTTTTTTTTTGTATTTCCTGTCTAGGGAATATCCTTTCAGATTTGTTGGAGAGCTGGTTTGGTGGTGCTGAATTCTCTCAGCTTTTGCTTGTCTGTAAAGCTTTTGATTTCTCCTTCATATTTGAATGAGATCCTTGCTGGGTACAGTTATCTGGGCTGTAGGTTATTTTCTTTCATCACTTTAAGTATGTCTTGCCATTCCCTCTTGGCCTGAAGGGTTTCTATTGAAAGATCAGCTGTTCTCCTTATGGGAATCCCCTTGTCTGTTATTTGTTGTTTTTCCCTTGCTGCTTTTAATATTTGTTCTTTGTGTTTGATTTTTGTTAATTTGATTAATATATGTCTTGGGGTGTTTCGTCTTGGGTTTATCCTGTTTGGGACTGTCTGGGTTTCTTGGACTTGGGTGATTATTTCCTTCCCCATTTTAGGGACGTTTTCAACTATTATCTCCTCAAGTATTTTCTCATGGTCTTTCTTTTTGTCTTCTTCTTCTGGGACTCCTATAATTCGAATGTTGGAGCGTTTCATATTGTCCTGGAGGTCTCTGAGATTGTCCTCATTTCTTTTAATTCATTTTTCTTTTTTCCTCTCTGCTTCATTTATTTCTACCATTCTATCTTCTTTTTCACTAATCCTATCTTCTGCCTCCATTATTCTACTATTTGTTGCCTCTAGAGTGTTTCTGATCTCACTTATTGCATTGTTCATTATATACTGACTCTTTTTTATTTCTTCCAGGTCCTTGTTAAACCTTTCTTGCATCTTCTCAATCCTTGTCTCCAGGCTATTTATCTGTGATTCCACTTTGATTTCAAGATTTGGGATAATTTTCACAATCATTATTCAGAATTCTTTCTCAGGTAGATTCCCTATCTCTTCCTCTTTTGTTTGGTTTGTTGAGCATTTGTCCTGTTCCTTTACCTGCTGGGTATTCCTCTGTCTCTTCATCCTGTTTATATTGCTGCGTTTGGGGTGGCCTTTCTGTATTCTGGCAGTTTGTGGAGTTCTCTTTATTGTGGAGTTTCCTCACTGTGGGTGGTGTTGTATCAGTGGCTTGTCAAGGTTTCTTGGTTAGGGAAGCTTGTGTCGGTGATCTGGTGGGTGGAGCTGGATTTCTTCTCTCTGGAGTGCAATGATGCGTCCAGTAATAAGTTATGAGATGTCAGTGGTTTTGGAGTAACTTTGAGTTGCCTGTATATTGAAGTTCAGGGCTGTGTTCCTGAGTTGCTGGAGAATTTGCGTGGTATGTCTTGCTCTGGAACTTGTTGGCCCTTCGGTGATGCCTGGTTTCAGTGTAGGTTTGGAGGCATTTGATGAGCTCCTATCGATTAATGTTCCCTGGAGTCAGGAGTTCTCTGATGTTCTCAGGATTTGGACTTAAGCCTCCTGTTTCTGTTTTTCAGTTTTATTTTTACAGTTGTCTCAAGACTTCCCCTTCTATACCACACCATTGATAAAATATCTAGGTTAAAGATGAAAAATTTCTCCACATTGAGGGACACCCAGAGAGGTTCACAGAGTTACATGGAGAAGAGAAGAGGGAGGGGGGAGTTGGAGGTGATGTGAATGAGATGAGGTGGAATCAAAGGAGAGAGCTAGCTAGCCAGTAATCACTTCCTTATGAGTGGTCCACGGTCTGGACCACTCAGAGATGTTCACGGAATTATACAGAGAAGAGGAGAGGGAGGAAGGAGACAAAGGTGGTCAGGAGTATAAAAGAGGGGAATGAAAAGGCGAGAGACAGATCCAGCCAGTAATCAGTTCCCTAAGAGTTGTCCACCATCTGGAACACACAGAGATTCACAGAGTTGGGTAGAGAAGAAAAGAGGGAGGGAGGAGACAGGGGCAATCTAGTGGAGAAAAGGAGGAGAGAGCAGTCAGGCCAGTAATCTTGCTCTCAAGTATAAATGGGTACTGAAGATAGGGTTTTTGAAGGTACAAAATTGATAACAAATACCAAAAAGCAAAGATTAAAAATCTAGAGTAGAGGTTGGATTTTCAAAAATACAATATTAAAAAATAGAAGAAGAATAAAAAAGAAAAAAAAAAACAAAGTCACAAGAATTATTAAAAAAAGTAATAAAAAATAAAATTAAAAAAATATATACAAAGTTTGCTTTAAAAATAGGGTCTTTTTTGGTGGGGGAGTAATAGTAGGTTATAAAAATGAAAACTAAAGGAGAAATAGAGGACTTAAAAAGTGTTAAAAAAAAAAGAAGAAGAAAAAGAAAAGAAAAAACAAACATCAAAAAAAAAGAATGATCATAAAAATGGTAAAGATATATCTAGGACTTTCTCTGGTGTTGTCATGGGCAGTGTGGGGTCACTTCATTTTCGGATAGTTCCTTGGTCCGGCTTATATTTCTCAAGATCTACAGGCCCCTTCCTATGTAGTGGGTGCTAAAGACAGGATTTTAATCTATTGCACCTGTCACTTCCAAGGCTGTTCCCTCTGTTTTAGCTTCTTCTATTTGCTGGTCTCTTCAGTGTCCGATTTCCACCCTGACACAAAGGGGGCGGTGGTGGACAGTTTTTTTTTAAGCTCACTTGTTCAGTCGTGCTGTGGGGAGGGAGGGATGCAGCAAACCAATAACACTGGCGAGTGCTCGCAGTGTCCCAGCCAGGCTGGGCCTGCCCCCGCTCACGGCGCACAGAGCTCAGGCTCTAGGTTGCTCTACTGGGAACCATCTGAGGCCGGCCCTGGGCTGCATGCACCTTCCAGGTATAGCCGCTCAGGCTCAGGCACTCAGGTAGTCCCCAGAGGCGCAGACTGGCTGGGCCTGCGGTTTGTGCCCTTCCCAGGTCCGAGTAGCTCAGGTGTTTGGCGAGCGCAGTCGCTGAGACATATCGCCTCTCCCGTTCCTGCTGTTCAGTGTTCTGGGTGTACAGCTGGCGTACTTTCTCAGCAGATGATGACTGTCCAGAACCCCAAGAAGTTTTAGTTAGCAAAGAAGCCTGTTTGCAGTTTTGTAGGTAATGTCTCTCTGGGGCTGTGATTGCCCCCTTCCGGCCCTTCCGACTGGCTGCCTGTCACCGGAGGGAGATGGTCTGCAGCCTGCTAATTCTGTTCCATCCTTTGTTCTGTGCACGGTCCTGGTGGTGTCTTATGTTAGAGCTTTTCGCGTGGTAGCTATCCCATAGCCTGGTTTGCTAGCCCAAGTTAGCTCGCTCCAGTTACACTCGGGGCATTTGGGGCATTCGGGCGGATCCTTGTAAAGCAATGCAGCCCACGCCTCCCTGCCCAGCCCCCACTTGCTAGTGGCGGGTGCAGGCATCTGTGCTGCTTCTCTGCTGGGGGAGTTACCGTTGGGCTCCTAATCTGTGGGTTTTAATTATTTATTTATTTCCCCCCCTGTTATGTTGCCCTCTGTGCTTCCAAGGCTCTCCACAGACTTGGCAGTGAGAGTGTTTCCTGGTGTTTGGAAACTTCTCTCTTTTTAAGACTCCCTTCCTGGGACTAAGCTCCCTCCCTACTTCTTTGTCTCTTTCTTTGTCTCCTATATTTTTTCCGACCTCTTTTCAAAGACAATGAGCTGCTTTTCTGGGTGCCTGATGTCCTCTGCTGGCATTCAGAAGTTGTTTTGTGGAATTTACTCAGCGTTGAAAAGTTCTTTTGAAGAATTTGTGTGGGAGAAAGTGGTCTCCCCATCCTATTCCTCCGCCATCTTAGGACTGCCCCCCCCCCCCGCCATTGACTCGTAGTTGCTTTTCTTTTGAAGTCTAATTTACTGAGCACAAAGGAAGGAAAATCAAGCATATTGGCAGAAAATATACTGATGATAGGTTTAAAGGGAAAATGGATTTGGAAGTTGCGCTTTTCAGAGGACAGGTAATCTGAGCTGGTGGTAGTGTGCCAAGAAAGCACATACTAGCTTCCTGGAGGGGCTTGATAAATATTTGTTGAGTGAGTGAATGAAGTACTTTCTCAAAGTTAATAAAGCAGGACAATATTTGGGCATCTGTACTACACAAGGGACTAGACCAGTTTTTGTCAAGTGGACATATATGGACAGGGGGGCCTTAACAAGAATAATTTCATATGGAAGTTGCTTCATTCACCCACTCAGAATCACAGAACTTTATCTTCAGTGGTTAAGTATCTCAAATATCCATCTTAACCCTACTTGAAAGGAGATAGGGTGGGAGGGGAGTGCTTTTTTTAACAGAAAAATTTAAATGAATTGCCAGAATTTATATTATATAAAGAGCCATATACTTAAAGTGTTAACTATGGAAACAAATTTATTCCCAGCTGTTCACTAGCAGCATCTGCAGGAACTGTCTTGGTCCTAGTCTTACTGGGAGTCCTGTTTGGTTCACCCTTTGATCCTCTGCAGTGTCCTTCACAAGTCTGGGTCTCATGACAGCCCTGTCTGAAACTGCCTTTGCCTTGCTTCTGCCTGCAAATGGACAGTGTTTAAAAGTTCAGACTACATGATAGTATACATGTTTCAATGCCATTCTCCCAAATCATCCCACCCTCTCCCTCTACCTCTGAGTCCAAAAGTCCGTTATACACATCTGTGTCTTTTTTGCTGTCTTGCATACAGGGTCGTCATTGCCATCTTTCTAAATTCCATATATATGTGTTAGTATACTGTATTGGTGTTTTTCTTTCTGGCTTACTTCACTGTATAATCGGCTCCAGTTGCATGGGGATGACCCAGAGAGATGTTATGGGGAGGGAGGAGGGAGGAGGGTTCATGTTTGGGAACGCATGTAAGAATTAAAGATTTTAAAATTAAAAAAAAAAAGTTCAGACTAACTGTAGATTTTTGCTAACTGAATTTCTACAGCTCTAGCTTCCCAGGTGGCTCAGTGGTAAAGAATCCACCTGCCAATGCAACAGACCCAGGAGACTCAGATTTAATCCCTGGATCAGAAAGATCCCCTGAAGCAGGGCATGATAACCCCCCTCCAATGTTCTTGCCTGGGAAATCCCATGGACAGAGGAGCCTGGCGGGCTACAGTGCATGGGGTTGCAAAGAGTAGGACACGACTGAGTGAGAATGCATGCTGTTATTACACACATTGGAATAAAGCGGAAACTTCTGCAGGTTTACCTCCTTCATATGCATTGTGTTTTCCATGCAATATATTCTCAGGTTAGCAGATTTACTTAATATGTTGGCTTATTCTTAATTTCCCTAGGATAGCATATTAACAAATAACACGTTAGATACAAAATGGAGACATTCACTTATTAAATACAATAAATGGCTTAGGAGAGCAGTAGGATTTAATAATCTCATGAAACTTGTTGAGAGCAGCTATAAAAGCCCACCCTGGACCAGCGATGCCCACTGAACAGCTATTTTGAATGTTGCTACGTGGCTACAACACGGTTATGGAATCCATTTTAGAACTGCACCTTTGGGCACATCTGAACATCACTTCATCTCTAAGTCTCCTGAAGGCTGACATGGAGCATGTTTCCTGCCAAGTCAGTACTTGATGTCATTTTTAGTTAATTTCTTTCTTTTTCTTTTTTTTTTTTTTTTTATTGCCAGTCAACCCCTCTGAGGCTAACAGTGAGTGATAATCATCTTTGACATATCTCTGTTCCCCTCTAACAATGTACTAAAATTGGGAACTCATATCAGGTGTGGCTCTGACATAGGGTTGGCCTTACTTGGAAAAGTCTTCTTGAGGCAGCCAAAGTCTGTGGCTCTAAGTTACTTCCTATTAGCAATGACTTCCTAGATTGCTTTTGGAAAACTCCTTTCTTTATACTCTTGGTAAATCCCTTTTTGATAGGTGTTCACTTTTCTATGCACTATACCCTTAATTCTCACAAAATATTGTGAGGGAGGATATCACGCACCCTTTTAAAGAAGATGAAACCAAATTGCCATGGTTAAGAAACTTTTAGAAGTCATTATTTGTAGCCCTCAGACTTTCTATATGATTCATCCTTGTATCCTGTCATCTCTAAGTCTACAGTGATTCTCGACTTTATCCCTCATTTCTATTCTCACTGCAGCTGCCCTAGAATAGCATCTATTAGCTCTCACCTGGAGGTTGGAACAGCTTCCTAACGGGCTTCACAGCTCTAGTCTCTCCATCTTCTCACTCTTTCTACCTCCTGTGGCCACAGGTATTTTTCTCCAGTACAAAATTTGTCATGCCATTTTACTTCTCTAACCCCTCCTCCTTCCCCTCCACACACACACTGACTATAGAATACATTCTCAGAAACCTCAGTGTGTGATTCAGGGTCTTCACCAATCAGGTTCCAACTTACCTTTTCTGTCTTTCATATTATGTCTTCAGGCACTTTATACAACACCCAAACCACAGTCCTGCTGTTTCTAGAACAAGTCCTCTGGCTTCTAGGCTCTAAACTTTCCTACAGTCTCTCTTGCCTGAGAGGCCTTCCTTCTTTCTTGCATCTCTGTCTGTGCAGACTACACCAGTCCCCCCGTATCTACCCAAGACTTCGAGAACTTGAGCTGAGGAATCCATCTCCTGCCTTTTCCCCTCAGAGTTTACACTTTTCATGACACTTGCCCCCTTTTCTGACCCTTCATTGTAGTCAGTTGCGTGCTTTTCTATCCTCCTTTGGAATGCAAATAGAACCCTAACTCCCGTGGTTAAGAATGCTGCCCTCTGCTTTTAAACGTGGTAAAACTTAAGACAGTTTTCTAAATATATATCAGGTTGTCAACAAATGTTGACTGTAACCCCATGGACTGTAGCCCATCAGGCTCCTCTGTCTATGGAATTCTCTCCAGGAATACTGGAGTGGGTATCCAGGGACTGAACCCGGGTTTCCTGAATTGCCAGGTGGATTCTTTACCATCTGAGTCATCTTCTTTTAAAATGAGCATATATTTAGAAATACTTATAGGAAAACACTTGAGCATTTATACCTTTGTTTAGTGGTTCTTGACCATGAAGATCATATGTGGGTCCTTGAGCTACTTCCAGTATTTTAGGAGGCATAATGGAAACCACACACTTATCTATAATGAGACTAACTAAAATGTCAAATTTTCTTGTTTTTGTTTGCAAATAACTCTGTAGGAAGAATATTAATCTTAGTCTAGTGTTGTTCGGTAGAAAGTAACAGGATATAGTAAATCCACTACATACAAACAAGTTCTATTCAGAGAGTGCATTCCTAAGTCGAATTTGGTCATAAGTCCAACATAGTTAGTCTAGGTACCCAAGTAACATGATCTGCTAAATAGCACTGTACTACTGTAATAGGTTTATAATACTTTTCACACAATACGTGTAAGACAAACACAAAAATAAAGAAAACATTTTTAATCTTATAGTACAGTACCTTGAAAATTACAGTAGTATAGTACAACAGCTGCACACAGGGGCTGGCATCGAGTGAACAGGCAAGAAGAGTTACTGACGGGAGGAGGGAGAGGAGGTGGGAGATGGCAGAGCCGAAGGATCATCAGCAGTGGAGGATGGAGGGCGAGCTGCAGTTTCACTCCCACAGGTTCTGGTTCCTTGCTGGACTCAATTCTGTCTGCCCTCTTGAAAAAACAATCCCGCGATGTTTGGCCAGTGGGTCTTTTTCTCTTGTTCTGGATGACACGGTAGCGCTGGATTGCATTCTGAATAGCTGCTGCAAATTTGTGTACTGTTCTACATTCAGGTCCTGCGCCTCAAAACTAACAGGGCCTCCTTAAATAAAGACAGTCCCCTTGTCAGTCCCTATGTCACGAATCCCTTCAGTTCTTCTGCTACTTCTCCCTCTTGTCTCTGTCCTTTCTCTGGCCCTCCAATTCCATCCGGTCTTCATCAGTCAGCCCCTTGTGATGCACCGTAAGGAGTTCACTAATGTATTCTTCTTGTAGATTTAGCTCCAGCTTCTCACTGAGAGTCACTTAACTGCTGAAAACCTCTTTAGATTCTTTCTCCACTATCTCAAATTCACAAGAATTGTGGACACACTGTGGGCAAAGGTTCTTCCAAACCCATTCATAGTGGAGGAAGGCATGGCAACCTACTCCAGCATTCTTGTCTGGTGAATCCCATGGGCAGAAGAGCCTGGAGGGCTATGGTCCATAGGGTCGCAAAGAATTGGACATGAATAAGTGACTTAGCATACACATGATGATGTCTAGCATTGCCTGTATCAGCTATGGCTCTGTCGACTAAGGTAGAGTGTGTTACACCTTCCTGGACACAACTGAAGTGACTTAGCACACTTTTTTTTTGCTTCACTTCACTCTCTCAATTATTTTCACCATTGTTTCCATCTTTATTGCTAGGCACTTCTTAGCAGTACTAGCTACATCACTGCTGCTTTTATGCTTGCTTCCTGGGCTTGAAATAAAGATCCTATACTACTGTCCTCTATACAGTACCGTACCATAAAGTACACAAAAGCACAACCACTTGCCAAGGATGCACATATGTGAGAATGTCCACCAGATACATGTGCTAATTTACCTGCTTGGATATACCAATGTACAGTCCTGTCTTTGAAAGTTTGAGACTTGAAGGTTCCTATATAGGGGACTTACTTGTACCACTCAGATTCATTAAGGAAAAGGGAAAATTGAATATACTGATATTGGTATCTTGTACAAGCCAAAATCAGGAAGTACAGCTAGGTCTCATACAATATTGAAAGCAGGACAAAATTGACCAAAGATGAAGGCAGCTGTCTTGCGTGCTCACCTTGCAGCATCAGATGTCCCCTATCTGCTTTCTTGTGGGCACAAGTTTTACCCAGTTCCCTGTAGGCTGGATACTTAGGCTCTGCCAGCAAATGGCTGTTATGTTTATTTAAAACACTTCAATGAAGATAATCTGTGTATTTATTTATTTTATGTGTATCTATCTACACTCATGTATTACACATGCACTCATGTGTATATGTATGTATGTATATACACACATTTGTACACATATGCTTAATCTGTTCTTCAGGGACCAGTTAAATTTTGAAGTACTAAGTCAAGTACTTCTTCAGGAGTATTTGACAACCTACACAAGTTAGTTAACATTTGAAAGAACTTAAATGGAAATCTGAAGACAGCTACAAGTTTCAAATATATTTACTTCATCTTAGCTCTCTGTGTGTTAGTTGCTCAGTCGTGTATGACTCTCTGTGACTCTATGGACTGTAGCCTGCCAGGCCCCTCTGTCCATGGAATTCTCCAGGCAAAAATACTGGAGTGGATAGCCATTTCCATCTCCAGGGGATCTTCCAAAACCAGGGATGGAACCCAGGCCTCCTGCATTGTAGGCAGATTCCTTACCATCTGAGCTACCAGGGAAGCCCTAGACAGTTTTGAAATTAGCACTCAGGGCAATAGAAATGACTTTGCATGAGTGAAATGTGTGATATTCAAGATATAGAGATTGGTCAGAAGTATTATATGTATAAGTCTTTATATAAGCAGGTATAAAGTTACATTTTTTGAAGAGGCATTTCTTGTCCTTCGACTCAGTTCCATTCTGTTTCTGGATTCTGTTATCCAGCTGTGGCGAGAAATTTAACTCACCTAAATGTTGCTAAAATGTTCTTATCTCTGCCTTCAATAAATATATAAGTGGCCAACTTATTCAAGGTCTGTTTGCAATAAAGATGCATCATCATTATGCCAAAACAAGCATATAGGCTCTTAGATTCCAGATAACTGGAATCTCTCAGTTCCATTTCCAGTTTCTCTGGAAAGAGAACAAATTGGCTCACTTTGGTTAAGTTGTCCTAGCCCAATTGTTACTGAACTAGGTTTGTTTGACTGAAGTACAGCAAGGCAAATGCTGAGCTCTGAGGTCTGCAGCACAGAAAAGGTTTATTCATCAGGCAGTCAAGAGAGGAGATGGAAGAACAAGTTTCAGATCTGCCTCTCCCAAGGCTAGGGTTTAGGGATCAGTTTAGTTCAGTCGCTCAGTCGTATCTGACTTTTTGCAACCCCATGAACTGCAGCATGCCAGGCCTCCCTGTGCATCACCAACTCCCGGAGTCCACCCAAACTTATGTCCATTGAATCGGTGATGCCATCCAACCATCTCATCCTCTGTCGTCCTCTTCTCCTCCTGCCCTCAATCTTTCCCAGCATCAGAGTCTTTTCAAATGAATCAGCTCTTCGCATCAGGTGGCCAAAGTATTGGAGTTTCAGCTTCAACATCAGTCCTTCCAATGAACACCCAGGACTGATCTCCTTTAGGATGGACTGATTGGATCTCCTTGCAGTCCAAGGGACTCTCAAGAGTCTTCTCCAACACCACAGTTCAAAAGCATCAATTCTTCCGTTCTCAGCTTTTTTCACATTCCAACTCTCACATCCATACATGACTACTGGAAAAACATAGCCTTGACTAGATAGACCTTTGTTGGCAAAGTAATGTCTTTGCTTTTCAATATGCCATCTAGGTTGGTCATAACTTTCCTTCCAAGGAGTAAGCGTCTTTTAATTTCATGGCTGCAATCACCATCTGCAGTGATTTTGGAGCCCAGAAAAATAAAGTCTGACACTGTTTCCACTGTTTCCCCATCTATTTCCCATGAAGTGATGGGACCAGATGCCATGATCTTTGTTTTCTGAATGTTGAGCTTTAAACCAACTTTTTCACTCTCCTCTTTCACTTTCATCAAGAGGCTCTTTAGTTCTTCTTCACTTTCTGCCATAAGGGTGGTGTCATCTGCGTATCTGAGGTTATTGATATTTCTCCCGGCAATCTTGATTCCAGCTTGTGCTTCTTCCAGCCCAGTGTTTCTCATGATGTACTCTGCATAGAAGTTAAATAAGCAGGGTGACAATATACAGCCTTAACGTACTCCTTTTCCTATTTGGAACCAGTCTGTTGTTCCATGTCCAGTTCTAACTGTTGCTTCCTGACCTGCATACAGATTTCTCCAGAGGCAGGTCAGGTGGTCTGGTATTCCCACCTCTTTAAGATGGGTTTAGGGATAGTTATGGGATTAAAAGGCAGGGTAGTCTGAGGCATGGGGAAAGGTAATTGGAGGTAAGAAAAGTGGGATGAAAAGTGGTCTGGAAAAGTATATCCAAGCTGTATGACACTTTTTAGGAGGCGTGTTCAGAAAATGGTGGCATTAGGCTGTTCTGAGGGTGGAATTTTTGGCTCTGTGATGTCATACCATCATCCTTTGGATGCTCACACAGATCCAGTTGAAAGGTCGGTGGTCTCAAGCAGTCTGAACTGGCTAAGAACTAGCTCCAAGTTCCTGAAAAACAATTTAAACAACAGTTACTCTAGTCATCCCTGCATCAGAGGTGATATCTCTTAGGAGGCTGTTGGAAGTTAGTTGAGGTAGGGTAGGTTTTGTTATTGTTCAGTCTCTCAGTCATATCCGACTCTTTGTGACCTCATGGACTGCAGCACACCAGGCTTCCCTGTCCTTCACCAACTCCTGGAGCTTGCTCAAACTCATGTCCATCGAGTTGGTGATGCCATGCAACCATCTAGTCCTCTGTTATCCCCTCGTCCCTTTCTCCTTCTGCCTTCAATCTTTCCCAGCATCAGTCTTATCATCAAGGGTAGTTTTGGTGAGCCTAATCAGGTTGACCCTCACTTTCACAATCAGTAGTGGCCAAGGAAGCCTACTCGTTCTTTAAAAGTCAACAATGCTAAAGAAAGTCTCTCCCAGGAGCTGGGGGGTGCACCTTTGAAAAGGGGGTCCAGGCTGGGTTGTGGATGAAGCACAGATTTCATAGAAAGGAGCTCTCACAATGTAAGTGCTTTGAGACTTCATCATTATCCAATTCAAAGCTAATATGTGTCTTTGATCCAAAAAAGGATATAAATTTCTTAAAAATTCAGCAGACATTTAAAAAATACATTAAATTTTACAAATAACTGTGTTGATTTGTAAAATAATAAAATGATTCTTGATAGGTAATAATTTTCTTTTTCACAGCTTCATTAATGTGATACATTTTCCAACTGGACTTGCATGAGCATCCAGTGGCTGACCATATGACATCAGAGGGCGAAAAATTCCACCCTAACAGCCATGTAGCATGTCTATGGTTTTCCAGACCACCTTTTACCTAACTTTTCTTACCTCCAATCACCTTTCCTCATTTCCAGTGGAATGGGGACTGATCCTTGGAAGAAGGAAGGCAGTTTTGCAGAAGGTAGGGAAATAGACCACTTGCTTATTATGGGATAGAAGCAGGGAGAATGGTGAGAAGAGGAGCAAGCAGGACTTTGCAGACAAATGAATTATTTTCATATTTATATCTAAGGCCAGCTCTGCCTGCTTACAATGCAAATAGCAAACAATACCCAATTAAATGTTTTTCTCCGGGGAGAATGACTCTGATATGGACTGTGATTATGACAAGGCCATGGAACAGAAAGTGTTTGTTGTGCAAAATTTGTTTTGACTAGACCTACAAGGCTGTTTCGATGGGCCATCTGCTAGGACATCTAACTTTGTTAGGCAGAATCTTTGTTTAACCTACATCTATGAACAAGGGGATGCTAAGTAAATTAATAGAGCAAACAAGGGACATCTTATGCTGATTTAGAGTGAAGACCTTCAGCTGAGGCATTGTATTCAAACAATGAATGTGCTAATTATAAATATACTATCGGTTGAAGTGCCTCCACAGCTTGCCTTTCTGTGACAGTGGTTTCATTGCTTTGTCCTGGAATATTTTGAAACCTAGTTCCTTTAGGAAAAGCTCTCTTCCTCAAAGTTTCCACTAAGTTATATAACCTTTTTTTCCCTCTCATGATTATGATGAATTACAGAAATTTCACTATATGAAAAAACCTTGAATTCAAACATCACAGCTTTCAGGAGTCAATATGGTGAGCTGGAGGGAAGGTAGAAAGGAGGTTAAAATAGGAGTGAATGAAGAAGTGTACGTGCTTAGTCCCTCAGTTGTGTCCTACTCTTTGTGACCCCAAGGACTGTAACCTGCCAGGCTCCTCTGTCCATGGAATTCTCCAGGCAAGAACACTGGACTGGGTTGCCATGCCCTTCTCCAGGAGAGCTTCCTGACCCAAGGGTCAAACCTGGGTCTCCTGCATTGCAGGCAGATTCTTTACCAACAGACCCACCAGGGAACCCTAATGAATTTGGCAAAAGGAGTTCAAAGTAAAGAAAGAAAAGTGAAGAGAGAGAAGGGGAAAATTAGAAAGAATAATGAGCAGAAAGGAAGTGGGATAAAGAGAAGCAAGGAAGAAAGAACTGTCGAGGTGCAAAGAAGAAGAAGGGTGGCTGGATGGAGAAGAAAGTGAACAGTGGCAGGGTATAAGATTTATTAATCATATAAAAGCTAAGTAATGTCAACTGAAAAAATGCATTATGTTTTATTCAGTGGACAAAACTGAGGACTTAGGCCCGGGCCACATTATCTGAGATAACTCTGGGAGACTGCTCCAAAGAGGCAAAGGGGTGGAGGGGAGTCAGGATATGCAGGAGTTTTTGCAACAAAAACCAAGTAGTCAGAACATCAGAAGATTACTGCTAATTAAGAACAACCAGATATCCCAAGTTAACAAATTTAGCACTTTTCTGTGCATGGGAAGATGCAAGAGTCTGGGTTCATAGAAATCATTCCTTTGATCTGCACCTCAGCTATCTGGGGCCAGTATCGCATATTTTCACATCCCGAGTCTCCTGAGGTGGACCTTTGTGGGTGACTGCAGTAGTTGACCGCCAGCTGTGGGAAGGCATCCTGACTCCATCTTGCTTTCTTTCAGGGCTCACCGTCAGGGCAGCTGTAATGTGATGGCTCAGTGGCTGCAACATTCTTTGTTTACTGATATGACAGACTATTTTTCATTCACAGCATAAATACAGCTAGCAGTGAACTCAGAATGAAATATCTTTCAAACTTGCTCTCTTTGTTATTACTACAGGAAGCATCAGAACGAGATTGAAAGATAATATAAACAAAGAAGAACAAGATAGCATTGCCCACCACCAGTTCTACAAGGATTAAGTCATTATCCACTGCAGTTGCCCACCCACGGTGCTACCAAGAGGAATCCAGGATGAAAAATACTCTGAGTCACTCTGGGCTTTAGATAAACAGGCTTTTACATAGTCAGATACATATCTCTAGAAGAATTTCAGTGACCCTAGATTTTTGTGTATTCCCATATGTAGAAAATCATTAAAATTGTTAACTGTTATTAATTGTTCTTTGTGATTAACAGTTTATCAAGATGTCTGCTTGACTCCATGTTTTCCCAGACAAAAATGTCATATAGAAATTGGCCTCTCCTCTAAGAGTTGGACACGACTGAGCAACTTTACTTTCACTTTTCACTTTCATGCGTTGGAGAAGGAAATGGCAACCCACTCCAGTGTTCTTGTCTGGAGAATCCCAGGGACGGGGTGCCTGGTGGGCTGCCCCCTATGGGGTCGCACAGAGTTGGAAATGACTAAATCAACTTAGCAGCAGCAGCAGCAGCAATATCCTGGGGAGCAGTTCCTCAGTGCTAACTGAGATGCTGTCTCCTGGGCTCTAGTCCTCTGTAAGACTCTGAATAACACAGACTCACAACTCATACATTGTGTTTTTCTTTGTCAACAACAGGCACCTGAAAAAGGCTACTGTTTGTTCTGACTGCAGCTAATTGGCTTGACTATCTCTCCTCAGACCTAGAATTCCAGCACAGATCTCCATTAACCAGAATTCCTGTGGGCAAGGTGATTGAACAGGCTGATCTGGGATGTGAAAGAAATGACATGACCTTGGGAAAAGAGTTCATGTTCAGGAGCTGTCTCTCCTTACGCCCTTCTTTCATCTCTATGCTGGCTGTTTCTCTTTCCTGTCTCTTTGCCTTCCTCTCTCTCTCTGTTGACCTATCCTTTTGTCTTTCTTTCTGTCTCTCTCCCCACCCCACACAATAAGACACACACACAGTAGAGGCGGAGTATAGAGTTGCTTTAGGAGGAGGCCATGCTTGGTGAGAGTAGGATGTCTCTACAGTTTATACAGTTTGTGAAAAAACTCTCAGACTCAGACAAGGACACTGCATATTCCTTATTCTCTGCCATATCTATGCATTTCTTTGTGGGTATAGCATAAATATCAGATGATTTTTTCCTCTTAAAGTGTGCTCTAAGAGTCAAAGGCAGATTGCATGCTACACTTTTTCTTTGCCCAATCTGCATCTGTCTGGGGCAATATCTCCCTAAAGCTGAGGTCTAGGTGGAGGGAATGTTCTCTTTGCGCACTGAGATTAATTTCCCGGTTGAGAGTTTTCCAGGGAAATTTATAGTCTTGAAGAAGTCATTTGGAAGCAGATTAACGATAATCTCTTATTTTTCTTGGCAAATCTGGGAGACTAGACTTTTTGGGGGATTGGGGCTGTTATTAGTGGATCCTTTTAAATCTACTGTACATTCTGCACTCATTACATGATACCTGGACTCTGAGACGCATTATGTTAATGGATGCTTATTTTCTTGCCTTACTTCCCTGTCAATGATTTTCCCTGAAGCTTTCATTATAATTTAAAAAATACCACCTGTCTTTCTAAAAGCTTTCCCCTTCTTTTTTGGACAGGCTTATATCCGATTTCTTTCATATGGTTCTACTGAGCTTCCCTGGTGCAGAGAGTAGCAACTGTACAGTTTCTGTCTAAAGTCATCTTTTTTTCACATGATTGCTGGGCAACAGTTGGCGAAGTTTATCACTGTTAACCTTGGGCTTTTGCTGCAGAGATGAAGTACCTTAATCGGTTTATCCAGCATGATACCAGCATAATTTAAATCTCATCCTCATCTATGCACAGTTCATTGCTTTCACCCCAATATTCACAAGATGTCCTTCAGTCTTTTGTATTTTGCATCTGTTTTTTTTTTTGCCCACGGTACTCTTCTTTACTTGTGCGTTACTTGCACTTCAATGACCACTGCATACTGTGCTGGTATAGCTAGCACTCACAATGGCTCTGGATGTGTTGTCTAATTGACTTTTTAGCTACTAGCATTTTTGGTAGTGACACCTTGAAAATTAAACACAAGAAAAATGTGGCAGTTTTCTGGATGATCACTTTTATTATTTTTTTGTTTTCCTCTGAAGATTTTCCCTTCCTTAAAGCATTTTTAAAAAAAATATACTTTGCCTCCTTCTGATAATTTCAATCACTCCCATATTCTTAATTCTTCTTGCCTTTCCCTTAGTTTTCAACTCACCTATAAAGTATGTTTTTAATGTTACTTTTTTAAAAAAATTCAAAGCACATACTTTAGCAAAGAGTCAGACACAACTGAGCGACTGAAATGAACTGAACTGAACTGAACTTTAGCTTCACAAGCTGGAAACAAGATTGCTGGGAGAAATATCAATAACTTCAGGTATACAGATGATACTATCTTAATGGCAGAAAGTGAAGAGGAACTAAAAAGCCTCTTGATGAAATTGAAAGAGGAGAGTGAAAAAGCTGGCTTAAAACTCAACATTTGTAAAACTAAGAGAATGGCATCTGGTCCCATCATTTCATGGCAAATAGATAGGGAAAAATGGAAACAGTGACAGACTTTATTTTCTTGGGCTCCAAAATCACTGCAGATGGTGACCGCAGCCATGAAATTAAAAGACACTTACTCCTTGGGAGAAAAGCTCTGACAAACCTGCTGCCGCTGCTGCTAAGTCACTTCAGTCATGCCCGACTCTGTGTGACCCCACAGACGGCAGCCCACCAGGCTCCTCTGTCCACAGGATTCCTCAGGCAAGAGAACTGGAGTAGGTTGCCATTTCCTTCTCCCATGACAATCCTAGTGATTGTATTAAAAAGCACAGAAAAGGCTTTGCCTACAAAGGTCCATATAGTCAAAGCTATGGTTTTTCCAGTAGTCATGTATGGATGTGAGAGTTGGACCATGAAGAAAGCTGAGCACCAAAGAATTGATGCTTTTGAACTGTGGTGTTGGGAAGACTCTTGAGAGTCTCTTGGACTGCAAGGAGATCAAACCAGTCACTCCCAAAGGAAATCAGTCCTGAATATTCATTGGAAGGATTGATGCTGAAGCTGACGTTCCAATAGTTTGGCCACCTGATGTGAGGAGCTGACTTATTGGAAAAGACCCTGATGCTGAGAAAGATTGAAGGCAAAAAGAGAAGGGAATAGCAGAGGATGAGATGGTTAAGTAGCATCTCCAACACAATGCACAGTGGACATGAATCTGAGCAAACTTTAGGAGATAGTGAAGCACAGGGAAACCTGGTCTGTTATAGTCCGTGGAGTCTCGAAGAGTCAGACATAACTTAGTGACTGAACAACAACAATTTTAGCTTTATTTTATCTTCTTGCTCTGCCCTTTCATTATTCTGATTTTAGCAGTCACGTTATCTATGGCCCAATTTACAGACAGATCCATTTCTTTTCACGCTTTGAAGAAACAAGACTCAATGCCAATGATATTCGTGGATGGGTGACTATCCAGACCTCATAATGTAGAGAGTGAATCACCGTCATTCACTCTTCAACTTTTTTTTTTAATATTCCCAACGTTTGTTGTAAAAAATGAAACTGTCACAAATCATGAACAAGAAAACAACTCTTCCTTGTTTATACATCTGTTGCAAGAGGTAGCCCATCACAAAAAACTGTCGCTATTTCTTTGAAACTGAAGACAGCCAATATCACCTCCATAATTTTGCTTTATGGTCAGCAGGAGAAAATCTTGTGCAGAGCTTTGTATTAGCCCTTCTTTTCTCTTTCTGTTTTAATTTGGATTCCCTACCGATTCCCCAAATTCTGGAGACTATTTTTTTTTTAAACACATTTAATTTTCTTCCTTTAATGTTAAAGCTTACTGCCACTCTTGTGGATGATTGCAGCCTTCTTCCAGTTGGCTATTTTTCCTCATATTTTCTCACCCCAGACCAAAAGGTAAAAATTCATCAAACAAGCCTTCAGAGAAAGTCACCATGTTAGGTTTTTCTTGCTCAAAAATATGCCTAGATTTTTTTTATTACTCACCCATTGAAGTGCTGCTTTCAAGTTCCCCCCAAATTTGCCTCTTTAATTCGATCCCCATCCAACCACATTCTTCCTGTGGCCCCATATACACCCTTGTATTGCACTTGACTTTAGCACATGTGATGCCAATTCTGGCTCTCTGTCTCTCTCTCTTTTTTGCTTATTTTTGGTTGTGCTTGGTTTTCATTGCTGTGTGCAGACTTTCTCTAGTTGCGGCAAGCAGGGGCTACTCTTGAGTTGTGGTGCGTGGGTTTCTCATTGTGGTGGCTTCTCCTGTTGTGGAGCACTGGCTTAGCCACGTGGACTCAGTAGTTGTGGCACATGGGCTTAGTTGCTCAGCAGCATGTGGAATCTTCCCTGACGAGGGATCAAACCCATTGACAAGCAGATTCTTAACCACTGGAGCACTGGGGAAATCCCAACTCTGGCTGTCTGGCTTGGAAAACACTTCTTTATTCTCCACATCAACATATTCTCTCTACAAACTTCACATTCACCCATGTAAACAGAGAGGATGTCAAACCCTAACTCTTCCTTGGCATTCTCCCTGACTGCTATAGATCTTCTTTTGTGGAAACTGAGAGCTTCATTATCTGAGAGGCTGAAAGCATGAAGTAAGAATGGATGAAAGGGTTTATAACAGAGAAGACTTTGTCTTGTTTGTGAGATAGGTTGGATACCTAATTTTTCTACTTGTTTAGACTCTCTCAGGATAATTTCATAGCTGATGATTGCTGTTTTCTATCTTCTTCTCTGGTTTTATTTGAATTCTATTTGGAAGCTTCCCACCAATTCTGCTGAGTTGGAATTTGAGTGAATGTGAGGACTACGTGATCATGACCCACAAAAGTAGGACCAATCACTTAACTTGTGGAGACCAGGGTAAAATGGGGCCCCCTTGCTCAAGAATTATTAAGAATTTCAAGACAGTGATATCAGAGGATTAAAGCAAGCATGAGATACCGTGAACTGCGTTGGTCACAGGCCCACAAATTTCCCCCCTCTCAGATCGGAATATATCAGACTAGTTCATGTCTCATCAGTCTAAAATAAATACATTTACTATATGCATTGAGTTGCATGGTTAGAAGTAGGACCAACCACTTAACTTGTGGAGACCAGGGTAAAACGGGGGCCCTTTGTTAAAGAATTATTAAGAGTTTCAAGACAACAATATCATAGAATTAAAGCAAGCATAAGATACCGTGAACTGCGTTGGTCACAGGCTCACAAATTTCCCCCCTCTCAGATCGGAATATATTTGACTAGCTCATGTCTCATCATCACTAAAATAAATAAATTTACTATATGCATTGAGTTGCATGGTTAGACGCTCCAACTCAATGCATATAGTAAATTTATTTATTTTAGTAAGTTCCTAAACCCATAACCTTGAGCTACTGAAACACCATGTGATAGAATTTTGAACTCTGTAGGTGATTGTGAGAGATCATAAAAGGCAAGGTCAAATTGATGATCTTGACTTCTTAAGGAGAGTTATTTTGATATGGACCATTTTAAAGTCTTTTAAAATTAGTTATGATATTGTTTCTGTCATTTATGTGTTTTTTGTTTGCTGTTTTGGCTGTGAGACATCCCAATCAGTGAAAGAACTTGAATTCTTTTGTTGGAAAGTGAAGTATTAACCACAGGACAGCTATAGAAGTCCCCAATGTTTACATTCTAATAGCAAGTTCAGTCTTTCACACAATGAGACAAAAATGAGTATTTGTGCATGTGTGTGGTGGCGGGGTGGGGGGAGCCAATAACCTTGAGTATCTTCTGAACTCCACACTGTGTGCCAGGACTTCTAGAGAAAATCAGTAGGAGATATTGAGTAGCTATTACAAGCTTTTGACTGAAAGAAGTCACGCCAACTGAGGGATAAAGGACAGGGGAGGAGCAGAAGGTATAAGCCAGGTAGGTGTCCAGGGTGATGGCTGAGAGAGATGAGATTCGGGAATAGAGACCGAGGACTTGGATCAGCTATCAGCCCAGGGGGAGGATCTTGGGAGGACAAGGCGGGAGGCTCTGTTATTTATGGATAGGGGATGAGAAATGGAAGTGTGGAAAACATAGAGAGGATGATCTCACTTGTCCCAAAGAATAGACATGTGGTGGGTGTTTTTATTCCTACTAATCCATCCCCGAACTCCTTGCTGATTCTAGACACTAATATCACCGTCTTAATCTCTACAAGCATAAAAGTGTTTCTCCAGCACCAGGTTCATAGAGTCACAAACCAGCTCAGCCAACGTCAACCTCCTGGAAGCCTCATCTCCCATCCCTGCTTTCTGCTCCCAAGAAGAGTGTGCAAGGACTTCTTGGCGGCGATGCATTGCCTTTGCTCCCTGCCTCTCTGCTGCTCGAGCCTGGGTGCTGCTGCTCTCCTGCCAACATTTTCCCCAGGGGACATACGGTCAATGCTGCTTTCGCAGCAATTTCCACTCTCGTGGCTGCCACTGCTGCCATCTCTGTGGTCATCCCCGTTGCTTTCGTGCCTGGTTCTGGGCCTTTCACCAGCCTGAGCCCTGGACCACAGCAGCTGAGATGCTGCAAATGGTTTTGTGCACGTGAGCCAGGGTGATGGGAATGAATACCTGCTTTGGCCTAACATGGCCTGGGGCTATGATCTGCTCTGTTTCACCCTCACAGACAGTTGTAATTGTTAGGGTCTGAGAAGCACGAGGTCTTCTTTATTTTTTTCCTTTTAAAAATCTTTATTGTCTTTTTTTTTTTTTTTTTTTAAGATTCCTAGTACCTCACTGGCCAGGGAATAAGGAGGACCTTCTGCCTTCTCATCCACAGCCCTGTCCTCCATCTCCCAGAGGCCTCCTGCCCTGGAATACCAATACAAAAGTGGGGATAACCAGGTAGATGGTGATGGTGGGGCAATAAAAGTGGAAATTGCAATGGTTTCATGGGCAGATTTAGACACCTATATCTTTGCGCTTTTTCTACGCAGGACATTTAGCAGAGCCATTGGCCAAATTAACTCCAGGAGAGAGCTGCAAGACCAGCCTCAAAGGTGGTTCTGAATGAGTTGGGGCAATGCTGTTTTCCTATTTCCAAGACAGTTCAGAACCTCTGTAGGCTATTTGTGCTCTGAAATCCATGGTTGCTGACTGTGGCCAATTATCCTGAGTGCCGTGTATCACAGACAGAGACGGAAATAATTGTGAAAACTTTACTAGGGAGGGATCTATAATTCAGTTTCCTAGGACTGTGCTGGACAACATCCAGGTAGTTTTGACTGTTCCTCCAAAACTTTTCTGAGAAGGTCAAAATCATTGGAATCTTTTATTATGTTGACCTATTTCCAGGATAAACTTGAGCAAATTGATTTTCTTCTCTTCAAAGCACAGATTCAAAAATTTCCTCATGTGTTTATATAGTCACTCTCTTGCAATTATGTAATTCTCATCCCAGTTTATTTAATGATTATTTTGTTGTATCTTCCTTCGTGCAATGAGAGCTTCATGAAGACAGGGATTGTATAGGTCTCTTTCACCACTGCATGTCTAACATTTAGTAGAGTCTCTGGTAAAAACAGGCACTGAAAAATGTTTGCTGAATGAATAAATGAATGATGATGATGACCCAGTAGTGCCTTGGATTCAGACAGGATGACACATGTCTACAGGACTTGGGGGACAGGTCTGCCTCACTCACTATATGAACAGAGAAACCTCTTTGGAGAGAAATGCAGCAAAGGAAAGAGGAACATCAAGACATGTGCGCCTGCTGTCACAGTCGACTCTTTGTGGCCCTATGGACTGTAGCCCCCCAGGCTCCTCTGTCCATGCGATTCTCCAGGCAAGAGTACTGGAGTGCGATGCCATGTCCTCCTCCAGGGGATCTTCCCCACCTAGGGATGGAACCTGGGTTTCCTACATTGCAGGAGGATTCTTTCCTGCTAAGCCACCAGGGAAGCCCAACATCAAGACATAAACTAAGCCCAAAGGACTGTGGACTAGTGTCTGAGAGGAGGAAGGATTTTGATGATGGCGCATGTCATCATTCAGGTTTCACCCTGTCTGCAGCCTCCTAGGGCTGAGCTCTGGGGTGAGAGAGCTCAAATTATGCTCCAGTGAAAAGGAAAGGAAATAGAAATGAAATAGCTGCCGCATCGACGCCACTTACAGAACCATTACAGTGACCACAGTTAGCCCTGGAAGGGATGAAGACCCTGGGAGGTATCATGGTTAGCAGCTTCGCACCATCAGCACCTGGGAGGGTAGCACATGCTTGCGTGTGAGGGCATCCACAGTTATGACCTTGACTTTGGTGAGCAGAGTAGCAGAGATCCCTCTAACAACACCGTTCTGGGGCAGGCAGCGCGGATTAAGAGAAATGGAGGATCCCTGTATCGTGGAGAGGATGCCCCGCCCTCTCTGGAGATTCCCGCTGGGGCTGCTCAGAAACGTGGGTGAGGAATTTGAGCGGAACAGACTGCTAGCAGGTGGCTCTGGGATTGGGCTGTGCTGCACTTAGTCGCTCAGCTGTGTCCTAATCTGCAACCCGTGGACTGTAGCCCGCCAGGCTCCTCTGTCCATGGGATTCTCCAGGTAAGATTACTGGCGTGGGTTGCCATGCCCTCCTCCAGGGGATCTTCCCAACGCAGGGATCGAACCCAGGTCTCCTGCACTGCAGGCAGATTCTTTACCGCCTGAGCCACGAATGGGAGATTGTAATTTCCAATGGCGATTTACCTCTCTTTCTGTTGCTGTCCCCTCCACTGCTTTTCATTAGCTTGGTATATCCTGGAAAACATAAATTAATAAAAAGAAACTAATTGGTTAGGGTTGGAGTTATCTCCATCTGGAGTTTCAGCACAGGCAACTTTGCACCCCCAGTCCTGGGATCCACAATGCCTGCAGATCAGGGAACCTCATTTACTCCCTCACTCCAGAAAAAATGCAGCTTTAATTAAAACAAAACAAAACATAACTTAAAATAGTAGAGGTCCTACTGCAAACATCCCTTGTTTATATGGAGAAAAATTGAATAGCTTTTTGGGTTAGGCTAGAGGTCCCACAGAGCATTATGTGTAACGCCAGGACTCACTTTCCAGTGGAAAATCACTTTACTAACAGTCTTTCCTTGGACTTAATTTCCCACCTTTCTTGGCTTGAATTCATTTGTGCAGTTCATTTGAGTTCTTATACATAGCGACCCCATTTTCCCCGTAATTGAGAAACTCAGTCAGTTGACTCCCCTCACATTTGCCCAATTAAAAAAAAAAAAAACTTGAATGTGATCTCTTTCATTTTCTCTTTCTGCAGCCTGGTGGTTAGTCCCACGCCCATCCAATTTCATTCTCATCAACTCCTGCATGCTCTTGGCCCACAGAGCTGGCTGACTTCCCCCAGCAGCCCCTTTTCTTGAGATGTTAACTGAAATAGTCTCTAAATTCTCCCACTTCGGGAAATTGGTCAGGTGCGGTGTATTCACCAGGCTTGTCAAACCCTGTCAGAGTCAGCAAATCAGGAACTGGAGACACATTCTATGTGAAGTTACAAAAGGCAAGCAGCTGCATAGTCCCTGATCCTGTCAGCTCTGAATGTTTCCAGAAACAACAAAAAAGAATTGTATCTTGAAATTTGGCAGGGCAGGGAGGTAAACACACTGGCTGCCTCCTCAAATCTTTTCCCCTTGCTTCTTTCCTGGGGGGGGGGGGGGGCGGGTCCTTGACGTGCTCTGCCTACTAGTGACCTGGAGAATAACTTAACTTTATGTTCAAGGTCTTAGGTTTCTTTTCCATGATTTTTTCCATCAGATAATGAAGTTAATAACTCAAGGGGATCAGTATTATTAATTATTTGTTGTATTGATGCTCTTGATCACTGGCTAAAAGTGATAGCTTCTTTGATCCCCCAATTCCCCTCCTCAGAATAGAATGGTGTGACGGGGAGAATCAGAAAGTGCAGAGAGAAGAAACACCTTTTGTGCCGTCAGTATTCCTCTTGTAGTCCAAGGAACAGACTAGGATTTGCTGTGCAAGTGCTCCGTCACTCAGTTGTGTCTGACTCTTTGCGACCCTATGGACTGTAGCCTGCCAGGCTCCTCTGTCCATGAGATTTTCCAAGCAAGAATACTGGAGTGGGTTGTTGTTTCCTTCTCCAGGGGATCTTCCTGATCCAGGGATTGAACCTGAGGCTCAGCCATGGCCATGTCTCCTGCACTGTAGGCAGATTCTTTAGAGCTGGACCACCGGGGTGATAGCCTGATTCACTACGGATGCTTTTTGTAAGATATTTCTTCATTAGTTTTTATTGCCCTTCCCAATTAAGCATAGCTTAACATCAGAAAAGCACACACGTGTGTGTGTGTGTGTCCTCAAATGTGGTCCCTGGATTTTTATGATGTGGTTCCTAATAGAGATTATAGGGCTTTCTAATGAAGTTGTTGGTAGGGGGACAGTGAATGCTAGGTGACTAGAAAGGATGCTTTGTATTGTTACAGCTGGATCAGATGCCTGCCGAGGTTGGGATGAACCCGAATGTTAAAGCAGCTCTCTCACTCTGATTAGACTGTCAAGGATGAGGCAAAGTAAAAACCGTAAAATAAGATGAATATGATGATGTGTGGGCTTCTCGGGTGGTGCTGGTGGTAAAGCGCCCACCTGCCCACGTAGGAGACATGAGACGTGGCTTTGATCCTTGGGTTGGGAAGATCCGCTGGAGGAGGGCGCAGCAACCCACCCCAGTATTCTTCCATGGAGAATTCCACGGACAAGGGAACTTGATGGGTTACAGCCCGTAGGGTCACAAAGAGTCGGACATGACTGAAGCAACTTAGCACACGCATGATGCTGTGTAGGGTTGTCAGTATCAGCTATGGCTCTGCCAACTGAGGGAGAATGTCTAACACATTCTCACACAGCAGCTGACACACCTTAGATGGTGGTGAGTCTGTGGATAAACAGCTGAGGATAAACATTCTGAGGCAGGATAGGAAGCCTGTGGGTCAGAGAGTTCCTAAAATTGAACTTTTATTTTTCTTCTAACCAGGTATTCCTCAATCACGTGTGTGGTTCAGTACCAGGTAACTTCTGAATGTCATGTAGACATGCTAGAAGCTCATTACTTGCTCCGCAGTAGCTGACTGGTGGCTGATGCTGTCCTTAGCTTGGGACTTGGGATTCAGGCACCTTCTAGAGATGGGGAACTGGCCATTTGTAGATTGAAAAGCTTTACAGATTCTTCTGGTTTTCAACTGTAGTTGGCTAACAAAAAATGAATAACATGTCCAGAGAAGATTTTATGTAAGTGCTCTTGAAACTCTTTTCTTACTCTGAGTGTGAATTCTTGCTATATCAGTTATTCTAATTCACTCTCCATAGAAGGAATACAAAGTATGATCTCATTTGTGTTTACAAATCTTGACCACTCACCTCCATGACATGTGCACCAGGATTCTGAACAGCCTCTCAGATGTTCACAACACTTTGTTTCTAACTTTGGTATCAGTTTTATAATCTGCCTTGTCATTGTGGTTTTGATTTGCATTTCCTGATAATTAGTGATATTGAGCATCTTTTCATGTTCCTATTGGCTATCTGTATGTCTTCTCTGAAAAAAAGTGTTTATTCAGAGCCTCTGCCCATTATTGATTCAGGTTTTTGTTGTTGCTGACTTGTATGCATTGTTTATATAATTTGGATATTAACACCTCATTGGATATAAGATTTGTAAATATCTTCTCCCACTGGGTAGATTGTTTTTTCATTTCCTGATTGTTTCCTTTACTGTACAGAAGCTCTTTAGTTTGATATAGTCTCATTTATTAATTTTGCTTTTGTTTTTCTTATCTTTGGAGTTAGATCCACTAAAGTGTCGCTAAGACAGATTTTAGTGAAATCACCACTTATGTTTTCTCATAGGAATTTCATGGTTTTGGGTCTTTAATTCATTTAGAGTTCATTGCTGTGTACAGTGTCAGAGAGTGGTCTAGTTTCACTCTTTTGCATGAGGTCTAGTTTCACTCTTTTGCAGTTTTTCCAAACAATTTATTAAAGAGGCTAGAGCTAATCAATGAATATAGTAAAGTTGCAGGATATAAAATCAACACACAGAAATCCCTAGCATTCCTATACACTAATAATGAGAAAGTAGAAAAAGAAATTAAGGAAACAATTCCATTCACCATTGCAATGAAAAGAATAAAATACTTGGGAATATATCTACCTAAAGAAACTAAAGACCTATATATAGAAAACTATAAAACACTGATGAAAGAAATCAAAGAGGACACTAATAGATGGAGAAATATACCATGTTCATGGATCGGAAGAATCAATATAGTGAAAATGAGTATACTACCCAAAGCAATCTACAAATTCAATGCAATCCTTATCAAGCTACCAGCCATATTTTTCACAGAACTAGAACAAATAATTTCAAGATTTGTATGGAAATACAAAAAACCTCGAATAGACAAAGCAGTCTTGAGAAAGAAGAATGGAACTGGAGGAATCAACCTGCCTGACTTCAGGCTCTACTACAAAGCCACAGTCATCAAGACAGTATGGTACTGGCACAAAGACAGAAATATAGATCAATGGAACAAAATAGAAAGCCCAGAGATAAATCCACACACCTATGGACACCTTATCTTTGACAAAGGAGGCAAGAATATACAATGGAGTAAAGACAATCTCTTTAAAAAGTGGTTCTGGGAAAGCTGGTCAACCACTAGTAAAAGAATGAAACTAGATCACTTTCTAACACCACACACAAAAATAAACTCAAAATGGATTAAAGATCTAAATGTAAGACCAGAAATATAAAACTCCTAGAGGAGAACATAGGCAAAACACTCTCAGACATAAATCACAGCAGGATCCTCTATGACCCACCTCCCAGAATTCTGGAAATAAAAGCAAAAATAAACAAATGGGATCTAATTAAAATTAAAAGCTTCTGCACAACAAAGGAAACTATAAGCAAGGTGAAAAGACAGCCTTCTGAATGGGAGAAAATAATAGCAAATGAAGCAATTGACAAACAACTAATCTCAAAAATATACAAGCAACTTATGCAGCTCAATTCCAGAAAAATAAACGACCCAATCAATAAATGGGCCAAAGAACTAAAGAGACATTTCTCCAAAGAAGACATACAGATGGCTAACAAACACATGAAAAGATGCTCAACATCACTCATTATTAGAGAAATGCAAATCAAAACCACAATGAGATACCACTTCACACCAGTCAGAATGTCTGCGATCCAAAAATCTGCAAGCAATAAATGCTGGAGAGGGTGTGGAGAAAAGGGAACCCTCCTACACTGTTGGTGGGAATGCAAACTAGTACAGCCACTATGGAGAACAGTGTGGAGATTCCTTAAAAAACTGGAAATAGAACTGCCTTATGACCCAGCAATCCCACTACTGGGCATACACACCAAGGAAACCAGAATTGAAAGAGACATGTGTACCCCAATGTTCATTGCAGCACTGTTTATAGTAGCCAGGACATGGAAACAACCTAGATGTCCATCAGCAGATGAATGGATAAGAAAGCTGTGGTACATATACACAATGGAGTATTACTCAGCCATTAAAAAGAATACATTTGAATCAGTTCTGATGAGATGGGTGAAACTGGAGCCAATTATACAGAGTGAAGAAAGCCAGAAAGAAAAACACCAATACAGTATACTAACACATATATATGGAATTTAGAAAGATGGCAATGACGACCCTGTATGCGAGACAGCAAAAAAGACACAGATGTGTATAGCGGACTTTTGGACTCAGAGGGAGAGGGAGAGGGTGGGATGATTTGGGAGAAGGGCATTGAAACATGTATACTATCATGTAAGAATCGAATCGCCAGTCTATGTCCGATGCAGGATACAGCACGCTTGGGGCTGGTGCACGGGGATGACCCAGAGGGATGTTATGGAAGGGAGGTGGGAGGGGGGTTTATGTTTGGGAACGCATGTACACCCATGGTGGGTTCATGTCAATATGGCAAAACCAATACAGTATTGTAAAGTAAAGTAAAGTAAAAAAAAAAAAAAAAAAAGAGGCTGTACTTTTTCCCATTGTGGTTTTTTTGCCTTCTTTGTCATACACTGACCAAATAATTGTAGGTTTGTTTCTGGGCTCTCTTCTCTTTTCAGTTCCATTGACCCGTGTGTCTTTGTCAGTATCATGCTGTTTTGACTACTGTAACTTTGTGATTACAGTAGAGTTTGATCAGGGATCATGGTAACTCCAGCTTGTTCCTTCTCAAGATCATTTTGGCTCTTTAGGGAATGGGGTGTATTTTTTCCCTGGCATGACTGTATATCTACTTCTCCTATCCTCAGTGCTGTTCCTTGACTCTTCATGCGGACACTCTGTTCATCTAGTATTCAGGTCTCCTTCAGAGGGAATTATTCCACATGCGGTTGTAGATTTGCTATATCCTTGGGAAGATATGAGTTCAAGATCTTCCCATGTTGCCATCTTGAACCTTCCCTCTCCTCTTCGTTTCCTTCTTTCTGCATTTCTCTAATTTTTTTTTTTTGGATTCTCTACTTTTTGCTTTTATGTTATTTACTGATTAGTTCAAATGTTGGATTTGGTAAACATTTTAGTATTTACATTATATATCACTCAATTCAACAAATATTTTTTGAGTTCCTACTAAGTTCCAGGAACAGTCGTAGGCTTGCAGGGGGAGGGTTGTTGGAGAATTTAGCAAGAGGACATTCCTTGTATTTTAAATACTTATGATTTTTATAATCTTTGCTTTTGTTGTGAACTGCCTCACAGTATTTTGGGAGAATTAAATGTAATATGTACTTCATCTCTCCCTACTATTGTGACAACCCAAGCTTTCCTTTCCGACAAAAAAATATCTCTCCAGTTAGATCTCAAGGTTTGCAGATCATGTCTGAAAATTGCTTCTGGGCATGTGCTCTTATGGGCTTCCTTGGTGGCTCAGACAGCAAAGAATCTGCCTGAAATGCAAGAGACCTGGGGTCAGATCCCTGGGTTGGTTAGATCCCCTGGAGAAGGGAATGGCTACCCACTCTAGTATACTTGCCTGGAGAATCCCATGGACAGAGGAGCCTGGAGGGCTACAGTCCATGGGGTGGCAAAGAGCAGGACATGACTGAGTGACTAACACTCTCACTCTTCAGCTGCTCTTGGGTCTTTACGTCTTCTGTTCCTTCCCTTCTCTGGCTTCTTTTCTGTTTTTCCATGTTTTTCTTTAGAGCCTCTTGAAGGCATCATCTTGCTGCTGTTGCTTCTTGTTTGCGGCTGGCCCCCTCTTTCCAAACTAAACTGCACCAAGGCCACCTTGAACAAGAGCATTCTGGCAACATGGGTGGAATCTCTTTCCCTCTTTTCCCCTACTCTCCAACTCCTTCTGCCGTGGTAAACCCCCAATGTTGCCTTACTTGTCCAGTGTTATTGTTGCAGGAGGTCATCAGGAGGATGTGACCATCAGCTGACCCATTTGCTGGACTGGGGCTATCAGAGGCTCTTCACCCCTTCCCCTGATTGAACTGTATATGCTACACACTGTTCCCACAGTGGGAGCCAGCCCCACACAGCCTTGAGAGAACAATGTGTTATTGAATCTATCTGGGTATATATGTGACTGAATCCTATCAAGGTCTCTGGATAAACTCTCAAGATTCTGACAAGCAAGAGTGGTGATCTATTTGTCATGCAGCTGCCCAAGACAAGGCTTGTATGTAAGTTCCCTTGCTTATTAAACCTCCTGCATATCAGTCTTTAGTGATCTGCCTCTTTCTTTGGATTTTCCTTGCCCTCCATGTTTGGGGGCCAGTTTTAGATTTCACCTGGGAAGCTCCTGAGGTTTCAAACCCAACAGTTTCATAGAGATTTAATGAGACAGCCATACCTGTAGCTTTTTTTTGCACCTCACTCTCTGGAATTTTAGTCCTTGCTTCTGGCGATCCAAACACCCCAGAGCTCCTAGTTCATCCAATATTTGTCTTTCATGTTAATGTACATCACTACAGTTAACTAAATGTGAGTATAAGCTGATGTGGCATTTCAGAACTTTTCCTGTGCTGCTGTATTGGCTTTATCCTCATTGATCAGCACTTCAAATAGTTTGGATGATGATATTTTCTATCAGTGTTGCTGAAGTCATAGAGAAAAATTACAGTTAATGGTTTAGTGACTCACAAAAAGGAACATATGATTATTTTTCAAAACCCCTTATTTCCTTTCTTTGGAGATCAGGAAGTCAACCCCTGATTTTTATTGATTGGTTGGCTTTTGCAAAATCTATGTTATCTTCTTTGGCAGTTACCATGACATCCCAAGAAAAGGTAGTTGGTACTCTTTGTTTCCAATACACAGTCAAGAGAACAATTAATCACTTGTAAGAAAGTTGAGAAAACTTATCATATTAACATTTTAGTGCAGGGTATTAAACATTACACCAGGAAAGGGAGACAAAAATTGAATCTCAAAAATATTATGCTGAGTGAAATAAGTAATGTCCAAAAGAGTACCTACTATATGACTCCATTTTTATGTCATTCTAGAACTAATCTGGGGTTGCTTCTGGGGGACAGATTAACTTAGTGGGATGGTGGAAATTAGAAGTGTTCTAGATCTTGGTAGAGGTGGTTATACATAGGTTCATGTATTTGTAAAAAATGATTAAATTTTACACTGAAGATCTATGCATTTCACTCTATGCAAATAAATCTCAATTAAAAAATTAAAAGAATTCAGCTACCAGAAGCAATAGGGTAAGGAATAAACCAAATCATCTTTTGCTTATCTTTTTGGTCAGCCACTTGGTACTCCTAGGAGACCAACCAGAAACATCTTGCTGAATTATTTATTAAAGTCAGAAATAGAATTAGCCTTTGGATTTTGTAGCTATATCAGAATACTATGATGATGGCTGGGAGAGAAATTTACTGAGAGGTGGATGGGTCGTAGGCATGTAAGAAAACATCATGAACCAGGCATAAGAAATGATTTACTATACATAACGTGTAGCAATTCTTTCCAGGATTCTGAAAGACAATTTGTTTTTGAAAATACCTAAGAGACTCTATGCTGACTTTATCAGTTAAGATAATAGGGAGGGATGGGATGGGGGAGTGGGAGGGAGGTCAAAGAGAGAGGGGATATTTGTATACATATAGGTGATTCACTTTGTTGTACACCAGAAAGTAGTACAACTTTGCAAAGCAATTATACTCCAATTAAAAAAAGAGAGAGTAGGGCCACTTTGAGTTTACAAGATAAAAGATTTCTTTAACACTAGCCCATGCACAATTGGGAACTGGAACGTGAAAGTTCTAGGGTTAGAGGAGGAATCACTAATTATTCTGCCTGCTGGACCAGCATTAGTGGACAGACAGGAACTCACAGGGCAATCTGCAAAGCTAGCACATCCAGCTATTGAACTGGAGTGAAGGGGCAGTTCAGGGAATGACCCATGAGAAGCAGCTGCTGTGCAATTACTGCTTTTGTGTAGCCAAATGTTAGGTGGCTGATAGAACCAACACCTGGGATGGCGGTAGAGCGGAAGAGAGTCGAGACCCACCAGGCACCCCATCGTCCTTAATAGTAGCTTACCACAAAGGCTTCTAATAGTTTTGTTTTGCTTCTGTTTTCTGGTCTCATGCAAGTTCCTCTTTCATCCAACGCTAACTCAGATGTACATGTATTAGGAAACACTGTTAAACAGTGTTCCTAGATTAATCAAGTTGAAATAGCAAAATTCAGCAAAGTCTTTCACCTGTAAAAAAGGACTCAGCTCTGACCAGAGGATGTGATACTATGGAGAGAGTGCCCATATTCATTTCTGTAACACTGTGATTCCCCCAAGGCTGTGACCTAGTTCATAATGGTAACCTCTGGCAGCTGTCTCTGTGCTGGTCTCCTGAGTAGTTGCATAAATATGAATGAAAAGGACGGATTCTAAATTAGAAGCTCTGAGTTCAGGTCTCTTTCTGCCACTGTGTCACTTATCTGTCTTCTGGCTCTTAGCGTCACGCTTGCCATTTTGTATTCTCTGGACTGCACAAGCCTGGCAGTCTAAAAACGTTATTTCTTAAAGGCGCTTGACTTAGTCAATGGAACAACTTGTATAAGATCTTAAGATGGGAGAAAGAGAGCAGCTGTATTTTTTTCTGCTTCTGGCTTCAGCAGCTGCAGGAGCTGTTGCAAGTGACTATGGAAATTAACAGTGAAAGCAACCAGTCAGAAGCTTCAGCAGAGCTGTCAGGAGACACCTGGGGTCCTGCATTTCTCAGTAGTGCAGTGACTATTGGTTCAGGACAACGTCACTTTCTTTTCTGTTCATTCTGCTCTAATGATGATAGTGGTTCTGTGCCATTACTCATCATCTTCTCCTTTTCTCTCCTCTAGGCTTTTTGACACTTTGGTAGCCAATTCCTTGTCCCAAGTCACCTTCAGTTGAAATAATGAATGTGTTTGCAGTTTGGATGGATACAAACTGATGCAAACTTCTCTCGCTTTGGAAACTTTAGCATTTGGCTCTCAGTTACTGCAACTGGAAAATGGTGGTGAGAATTCTCAGGCTATTGTAAAGGGCTAAGGCAATGATGTTTGTAAAGGTGCCCTGAATATTGCCAACCAATCTGCACATATAAATTATTATTGGATAACATATGGTTTTTCTGAAAGGAGAGTAATATAGTACTTGCATGCATGGGTTCTGCCTGGGTTCAGAGTCTCTTCAGCTATTGACCAGCTGTGAGAAGTTGGGTGAATAGCATATTTCTCTGAGATGAATTTTCCTTTATATAAATGGGATAATAATAGCACTTGTCTCACCAGATAGGAGGTATAAAGTGGGGTATCACATATAATATATATATGTATATATATAAAGTGGGGTATCATATAAAATATATGTAAAATGAGGTATCACATATATAAAGTGGGGTATCATGTAAAGGCCCCTGGTGTCTCAGATGGTAACGAATCCACCTGCAGTACATAGGAGACCTGGGTTTGATCCCTGGGTTGGGAAGGGAATGGCTACCCACCCCAGTAGAATTGCCTGGAGAATTCCATAGACAGAGAAGCCTGTCAGGTTACAGTACATGGGGTTGCAAAGAGTCGGACAGAGTCTTAATACACATCCCAAACCCAAAGTGAATGTTCTTTTTTCATCTTCTTCCTTCCCTCAGTCTCTCCTATCCATTGTTGATCTATATATTTTTCACTGCTCCTAACAGTGACTTATATACATTGCAGACCCTTAATGTCAATTAAAATCAGACATGGTTCCTGGACTAATATAAATCCTTAACATGATCTTGAAACACTTGCAAGGCAACATATGGAAAAATGCAATAGTCTCATGATGTAGTGTAGACAGAGTAGAAGTAAACCTTTATTATAACTAGAAAAAAAGCATATAAAATAAGCTCATATGGAAGATTATTCTCCATTTCTAGAGGCACTTACAAGAGAAGATGGAGAAACATGGCATTTATTTTATGTCGCAGGGTTAGCCTTTAATAAAATTGAAAATACTTTTTCTTCTCTTTTTGTAATCTTTCTTGGTGAGCCCCTTCTTTCTTATACTTCTCCAGACTTTTAATTCCCTTTAATATAAGAGAACACCAGAGAGCTCTCCTCAATTAACCCAAATGCATTTGACAACCATCTTCCCAAGGGCCTGTTCCCCTGTTTGAAAGGTAAACTGCAGTGGTGAGTATTTCAGACCTGGAGGGAGGCACTGTCATGCCAACTTGCACGGAGACATTTTTCAGCTGACGGGCCTGCTGGCATCTTTCTCATTACTCTGAGGAGGCATGTTCCCTATGAATATGCAAATATTTCACTCCGAGACATAAAAGATCCCTTCGAACTCAATCATGCTTCAAATCTCAGAGTGGAGTTTCTGTCAGAATTAATCATAATTTTGAAACTGACGTTCAGCAAGAGGAAAATTTGTATGTTTGGTTTTGCTCTCTTTCAACAGCTTTTGGTTCCAATATTTTACATTTAATTTGTGAATGACTTCATGTAAAATATGTTTTTTTGTTGTGCAAAAAATTTAAACAGTTGCTGGATTAGACCAATGACATAAATAACATTGCTGGAAATCACAATCAATTTCTGTGACTTCATACACTGTTTTGTTCTATGATGATTATCTAAATGGCACTTCTTAAAAATTTAGATCCAGGATCACTTCAAAGTCTTTGCCTGTGCAGTCAAGTTCTAGAATATCAAAAGAGCTTGGAAATAATGATGACTAATTATGTATTCTGTGAAAACTACAACTTTTTTTGGCATTAATAGTTTTGCTAAGGTGAAGAAAAGTTCAGGTTATCACCATCAGGTGTGCAGCTCAACGTCTAAGACAGAAAAACAGAGCCTGGCTCCTTTGCCTCCTCCTTCTGTGTGTTTGGAACTCTGAGCAGTTTCACATATCCACGAAAAAAATATTTCAAATGAGATGTCTGATACTGATAGTTTCCTAATAATTGGCTTTTTGGAGGCACAGTAGGGTGTGTATATTTGCCTTTCAGGATGTTAACCATGCCCTTCTCAACTCTGTCTCCAGTGTTAGTGGAGACAGTAACTTCTAGCAAACTTAGAAGACAGTAGGGATACTCTACAAATGTGTTAACGAAAGAATTCAGATTGAGAAGTCTTGGGTTTAAGCACTAGTTTACTGTTTATCACTCTGCCCATTTCATTTACCCGTTCCCCTTTTTCCTTTCATTCTACCTCCATAGATAGAGCACCTGTCCCCTGTCAGATGGTGTGCAAAATTCTAGGAATAGAGAAGCAAGAAATGGTTATGCGTGCTCCCTCAGGATCTACATGGAGGCGTAGGGGGCAGACGAGGTAAAGTCATGTGATAAATTCGTGAAAAGGTGAGTACAGCAGGAAGCAACCTGTATCTAGAGAAAGTGGGAAAGGAAAAATCAAGGCTGACTTCTTTTAGGAGGCATAATGCTTAGATTAAACCTGCTTCCCTGGTGGCTCACACGGTAAAGAATGTACCTGCAATGTGGGACACCTGGGTTTGATCCCTGGGTTGGGATGTTCCCCTAGAGGAGGGCATGGCAGCTCACTCCAGTATCCTTGCCTGGAGAATTCCCGTGGACAGAGGAGCTTGGCGGGCTACAGCTCCTGGTGTCGCAAAGAGTCAGACATGACTGAGTGACTAAGCACAGTACAATGTTTAAACTTAGTCTATCTTATATAACTTTTTATTTTACGTTGGGAGATAGCTGATTAACAATGTGATAATTTCAGGTGCACAGCAGAGGGACCCAGCCATTACACATGCATGGATCCATTCTCTCCCAAATTTCCCTCCCATCCAGGCTGCCACATAGCCTTGAGCAGAGTTCTCTGTGCTATGCAGTAGGATCTCGCCGATTCCATTTTAAATCATAGCAGTGTGTGCATGTCAATCTCAAACTCTCTACTTATCCCTTCCTCCCATCCTTTTCCCCGGGGAACCATAAGTTCATTCTCTAAGTCTGTGAGTCTGTTTCTGCTTCGTGTATAAATTCGTTTGCATCATTTCTTTTTAGATTCTGCATATAAGGGATGTCATGTGATATTTCTCCTTCTTTGCCTGACTTCTTTCACTCAGTATGACAATCTCTAGGTCCATCCGGAGAAAAACATGGCTTGAATATAGTCTTGATAAATAAGTAAAAGTCGGCCAGGTGGCCAGGAGTTAGCCTAGAGAGGAGGTTTTCATTCCTATCCAGATGAATGGGGTTGGTGAATTGAAAGAAAATGATGTGGCTTGTGTGTAGGACCACATCAGGAGTTACCTTAGGGAAAGAGACTGAACTTTATCCTAAAAATGAAAGATGAAACAATTTAATGTGTGTGGTGGGGAGTGACATGATGGAATTTATGTTAACCTGATAACTAAGCTTTTTATATCCATAAAATGTAGAAAGTACTAGCTATCTCTGAAAGTTACTATGAAGAGTGAATGAGATTATAAGCTTGAGGGTCTCCTGTAATATGTGACAGAAATGTTTACCAGTATTATTGATATTAACTACACACACTTATTATGCATTTATTTCTCTAAGTACTCTATGTGAATTAAGTCATTTAATTCTTACTGTATAATTTACTGAATCTGTGAGTGGGACACCCACTTTGTATTGTTTTCATAATGATAATGCTGGATTTGACTTGATTTCTCACTTAAAATATTCATTTATCTTGATGATAGTTCTAGATGGTCTTTCAATGAGCTAAAGAAGAAAGGGGTTTATTTTACTTTTCTCCAAAATCACCTACAGGTGGATGTGAAATGAGCTTTTGGATTTATATATATATATATATGGTCTTGCCTGGTGGCTCAGATGGTAAAGCGTCTGGCTACAATGCGGGAGACCTGGGTTCGATCCCTGGGTTGGGAAGATCCCCTGGAGAAGGAAATGGCAACCCACTCCAGTATTCTTGCCTGGAAAATCCCATGGACGGATATAAAGGTGGATTAAGAACCAAATTACAGGGTAGAAAGGGGAAAGAAATAAGTGGTATCAACCAACACGTTTCTCTCTTCTTTCTTTCCTGCCTCAAGACAAGACACACCCATGGGCTTCTCTGGTGGCTCAGTGGTAAAGAACCTGCCTGCCAATGTAGGAGACGTAAGTTTGATCCCTGGGTCAGGAAAATCCCCTGGAGGAGGAAACGACAACCCACTCCAGTGCTCTTGCCTGGGAAATCCCATGGACAGAGGAGCCTGGCGGGCTGCAGTTGTGAAGAGTCAGAAATGACTTAGCAGCTGAGCACGTGTTTTCGGTGAGATGCTTTCAGTGAGGTGGAGGTAGCTCCTGTCGAAGCATGCCTGGGCTGAAGTGTCTCTGTCCAGGGTCCTGGCCATGGGTTGCTTCTAGAACTGGCTCAAGTCTCAGGCCATTGTCTGAATAGGAAGGACACGTCAGTCAAGTAAGGCCATTCTTATTACTCAATCATTAAAAAGAATGAAATAATGCCATTTGCTGCAAATGCATAGACCAAGAGGGTGTCATACTAAGTGAAATAAGTAAGACAGAAAAGCAAAGTCACTCAGTTTTATCTCTTTGCGACCCCGTGGACTATAGCCTATCAAGCTCATCCATCCATGGGATTTTCCAGGCAAGATACTGGAGTGGGTTGCCAATTCCTTCTTCAGGGGATCTTCCTAACCCAGGGATCAAACCCAGGTCTCCCACATTGCAGGCAGATGCCTTACCGTCTGAGCCACCAGGGAGGCCAGGAAAAATACCATATGACATCCTCTATATGTGGAATTTAAAAAGAAATGATGTAAATTAACTTACAAAAGAGAAAGAGATTCACAGACTTAGAAAATGAACTTATGGTTGCTGAGGGGAAGGTATAGTTAGGGACTTTGGGTAGCTCTTGTACACACTACTATATTTAAAATGGATAACCAACAAAACCTATTGTAGAGCGCATGGCACTCTGCTCAATGTTATGTGCCAGACTGGATGGGAGGGGAGTCTGGGGGAGAATGGATACATGTTTATGTATGGCTGAGTCCCTTTGCTGTTCACCTGAAACTACCACAACATTGTTAATCAGCTATGCCTCATTACAGAATGTTTTTGGTGTTAAAAATCAGTAAGGCCATTCTTCCTCCTGGGCTCTGTCCTGTGAGAGTGTTTCCTCCTGTTCATCATAAGCAGATTTCCTCCTCATCATTTCATCTCCCCTAAGATTGATTTATTAGAAGTAATTGATTATTTATCACCATAAATAAAGATGATGTATCTTTGCACTGGTTCAGAGAAGTGAAGTCTAAATACTATTGGCTCAGTGGCTTCATTGTGTCAAGGGAGACGATATTTAGTAAATTAGACTCTGAAAGCAAATTATTCAAAGTCAGAATATTTGGTAAGACTCTTATTTTTCTTTTCCCCAAGCTGAGATAATTGTAACAATATTCTTAGAATTTGTAGAAATTCCACAAAGAGCAACAGCATTTTCTAAGTACCACATATTGTTTAGGTACTTACTATTTGTGTATCAGATACTAATCTTTACTCAAGGCAAATCGAATGTTTAATCTTAGCTCCAATGATGCAAAGCAAAAACAGTAATACAAAGCATTTTCAAAATCTGGGTGAATAAATCAGTTATTTAACTAACTAATTAATTATGATGAAGACTACTGAAGCCAAATTTTCTTTTATTATAAAAAATCTGCCCAGAGCTCAGTGCGATCAAATAACAAAAGGCACACTACCGAACTAAATCCTTAAAAATTGTGGCCATTAACTAGTACTGTATTCTGAATGATGATAATTGTCAATCATATCTATAGTTTATAAACAGTCTGTGACAGGACATAAAAATTTTAAAGCAAAGTCATAATTTTCAGTTGCATTTGGTATAAATAATGGCATCTTAGAAGTTTCTTACACACGGAAAGTCTTTGATAAAAATTTTTAAGATAAAATTACATTTTTAATAAAATTATTACTAGTAATTTTCTATAAAAGGAAATTAAGAAGTAGACTGCTTATTCTGCATTTTGGGTCTGTTTTTCTAGTTAGCTACTAAATTGCTCACAGTCACAAAAATTTCTGGGCTTTATTGACTCAATTGTAAATACAAACATTTATTGTGCTTTCCCAATGTCAGCAGCATAATGAAGTTTTTTTGAAACAATGAAATTTTTTTCAGTGTCCATTAACATTTTTAAAAATTTCAAGGTAATAGATAAAATTAACAATAACTTTCTTTGCTACTTTTCTATAACCAAAAGGTAATATTCACTATACAGGCTTTGAAATTTCTCACCCAAGATTTTGAAACAGAAGCTGCTTCATGGATGCTATAAATTTGCACATAACAGTATAAAGTAAACTTTTGATGAAGAGAAAGAGATGGCACATGAAAGTCTAGTAGAAGACTGGCTTCATTGCCTCATCTACAGTCCTCACTGAACAAGAGTATTCTCCTAACCATGAATAATCATGTAGGCTGTTTATCATAGTGATGCCACAGGGAAACAGAAAGAAAAGCAACAAAGCCTTTTTGAAGTCTGGACCATCTGATAGGAACCACTAATCTGTTTAGGACATGTAGCCCCAGTGAAAATACATGTCCAACGGTGTTTCAACAGTTACTGACAGCTAATTTGCAGCAAAAATGCAAACTTGCTGACTCTATTAACGGGTGAGTTTTTGAAGGTGGGCAAGCAAGTGATATTTGGTATTCAGACGTTCAATTATGCAGTTATGTGAATTTTTTCTCTCACTTTGAGTAGTATAGACAGTAAATTTTCATCCTGTATTGACCTCTCCCCTAAAAGCCACCATCCATCTTTGAACCTTACCTTACTTAATACTCTTTTTCAAGTTAGTGCAAACACATTTTAATTTGAGCCCAAGGGAGTCAATTCAGAAAAGTGAATCTTTTAAAAATCAGAACTTGTATTCTGGTTATAGTCACATCTTTGCTTTGCTTCCTCAGAACAGATAATAGAAAGTTTACTGAAATCATGAGCGTCAATCCTGAACAAGGGAGACAGGACCACTGGTGGTCTGGTAAGCCAAAGTCCACGTGAGAGACCCAAGAGATTTTAGACAGAAAAAAACTGAAAAGTTTTTTACAGCGTGTTTAGGAGTTTACAGGAAAATGAAGTTGTATTTATCAAGTTCAAAGTGTTAGTTTCAGTTAATTAATTTATTCTTGCATCCACTATTTTCTTATAGTGGATTGGGTGCTGTTTGGAATATATACAAATAAAACTAATTTTTACTTGGGAAATTTCCAGTTCATTATTAGTTTTCTAGGTGTAGATGGTATAGGAAGAGGTTCTGTTAAGGAAAATGATTATAAGAAAAAGTAAAAATTGTTTGTGACCTAGGCAGTTCTAGAAATGTGAAATTTATTGAACAAGGGATGACATAAAATTAGAAAGAAAGAAATACTTTTATCAGAGAGATACAAAGAGGATGATCAATGTCAGACAAAGCTTCCATCAGTAAGATACCATAAAAATCATGCTGAAAAAGTTAGCTTAGTTAAGTTTTTTGTATGAAGCTAAATTGCCCCTTATCCTCATATTTTTAATTGAATTTTCTAATTGTGTAGAACTCTGACCCACTTCTGAAAAAAGGGTGTATTTATGGGTTATCTGTAGATGAAAGCTTTGTAAAGTCTTGTTTGAGGGCTCAGAACTTCACAGTCATTTTGGCTTCATGTAGACACACAATATCTGTTGGAAAATAAGAAGATAAGACAAAATTTATGGCTTAATTTTTAAATAGTTTGAAAGTATAGGACACAGCTAAAAGAAAATTTCTTGCCTAGAAGGATGCCAGTAGGTGTAGATGTTCTAATTTACATGAAAATCTAAGGTGTATTTCAGGCCTTATCAGTGAGAATTCAAGCCTCTTCTGCAAAGTGATAACCCAATTCATTCAAATCATGATTAGATGGAACATAAAGGCAGACTGATATTAAGAAATGCTTTGGGAACTGCATAATGTTCTAGAACTTCAAAACTTCACTTTTGAAGATGTGTGAAATCAACATGACTTCTGAGATGACAGTGATAAAACAGATGTAGTACTTATTTTCCTGACTTTGGTTGAATTTTCTGACCTATGAAAGGTGGAAAATTAAATTTGCTTGTTTTCATGCATGTGTAACTCGAGGAGCATATCTGTGCAGAAATATGCCTGGCTAGGGAGAGTTTCTGTAACGGGCTCACTGCTTGTCTACCCTGATATCTGGATTTTAACTGCAAGAGTTAGAAAGGATCTCTTCATTTTAGCTCTCTAACTATGGCTATATTTGGAGGGACTTTTAAAAAACATTTTTATTTTGTATTGGGGTAGAGCCGATTAACATTGCTGTGATAGTTTCAGGTGAACAGTGAAGGGACTCAACCATGCATATATGCAATGATATATGGCAGCCTGGATGGGAGGGGAGTTTGGGGTAGAATGAGGGATGTTTTTAACCGAGGAGTTTATGGAGATGATAGAAAAGTCTAGTGGAGAATGCCTGGATGCTCACTAATGGGTGAGAACTTTATATAGTTGATTTAACCACAACTTTTCCACTGCAGTGTGATTCCAAATCCTAATGCCTAAGAAAATGTTAAACCCAGTACCCCAGCTTCTAGCCAATATATTCAAATCTGTTTTTGATTCTTTCTTTCTTTCTTGTTCTGAATTTTTCTTATGTTCCAAACAGTTTCTGACATGTGCTATTTTTGAGCCAAGGTGCCGTTTCCTAGTATTAGAGCACTTTCGGGAAAGCTGGGACAAGTAATCAGTTCCTAGTCTGTAACCGCTTATGGTTTCTTTCTTTCTTTCTTTCATTTTCCTCCCTCCATCCCTCCTTTCTTTTTCTCTCTCACTTTTCCTTTTTTTTTCTTCCTGTTTAAAAGTGTTTTATTTCATAGTTCACTAAAAAGTTTAGGTGTATAGGATGCAAAGTAAATAGGCAGTTTTTAATCACAAGTGGATGGAACAACCTTTACTGCAGAAGCATATTTAATGTAAACTCTTCAACATTATGTATAAATATTTTTAATGATGCAGTCCAAGTTCTGGGTTTAAAAATATTAAATCTGCACGTATAAGACATTTGCAGTCAAATTTTAAGATCGATAAAGCCAGGGACTTCCCCAGCAGTTTAGTGGTTAAGACTTCACCTTCCAATGCAGGGGTGTGGGTTTGATCCCTGGTTGGGGAGCTAAGATCTGGCATGTCTTATAGCCAAAAAAAAAAAAAAAAAACAAAAAAACAACATAGAAAAAACCCAAAACCAAACCATAAAACTGAAGCAGTATTGTAACAACTTCAATGAATACTAAAAAAAAGGTCCCCATTAGAGGTAGTCCTTTCTTTATGTTCTCTTGTGCATGACTATATTTTGGTATTGGCTACAATGTATACTGTGGAATTCTATTTTCATCAGTCTGCCCCCAAAGCATATATACATATTACCCAGTTTCCTCAAGTCTCTATCACAGTACTTGGTGCGTACAGGCACCAGTATTTGCATGATCTTTCAGTGATGAGGTTATCAGTCTTGGGCCTCTCTGCATATTGGTCAGGTCAGTGCAGAGCACCAAGGATGCACAGGTTCTGCAAGGCTTGAGTATTTTTGCAGGTTCTGCTGTATTTCACCATAGACTCCAGCCCATCATCATCTTCTGAGACGTTGATTTTCAGAGGCTATTTTTCTCTGCCACTATTGAACTCATAGGGATGGTTGTTTTAAAACAATCCTTATTGATACTTTTTGATTGTTTGATACTAACCATAGGGAAGGAGCAGATATTTTGAGGGTTTCTTTAAATCTGGTGTGATGTGCTGACTTTTAGGTTGTGTATAACTTCAAAGGATGGGGAAGGGACTATTGCAAGGAACTGTGAGCATTTCCATAATTCTTTTAACGAGGCTGCTATGTTCTAAATCAGTGGTGGAGGCTGAGCGATCTGATCAGTCTATTCTCAGTTCCTGTGAGGAGTGCAAGATGCCTTTTATGTAAAGCCTAAACTTTTGGCTTTACCTGGGCAATACCATTAATAGCTCACATAAGCAGAAAGGGACTAAAAAAAATGGATTTGTTGTTTCAAAACAGACATGCAATTTTAGTTTAAAATAGCTTGTTTCAACAATATTTGATGCATTCTATAAAGACCTGTAGATGTTGATTGTTCTCTATTGAAAATTATTTCCTGTTAAAAATAATCAAAGATGACTATTCTTTATACATGCATACATAGAAGAGATTCAGTAGATAGATAGTCTCAAACCTGTAGATAAAGAGCTTTGATTTTTGGCTCAGTGTCTACTATAGTTAATTAACTGCAGCTGTGATTTGGAGCCTCTTATTAGAAGTATGTCAGCTTTATTCATAGGAACAGAATCAGTTTGGAGGAAGAAGTTTTGAACTTCAGGATTGCTGTCCCATTTTCACAATTGCAAACCCCTGTGATGGGAACTTTACATTCTCTTAGAGATTTTTTTGAGCCAGGGGTACAAAAAAAAAAAAGAGAGAGAGAGAAATAGGAGAGTGAGAATAGAGACAGCTGCTGAAAGAGACCAAGGAAGACCTTAAGTATTCAGTGGGTCTTTGTCACTTTTCAGCCAGGGACATATTTTTGCAAAAAGAGGAAAACTTTGATTTAACTATGAGCTTCTGCTCGAGTTTTCTTTATCTTTTAGAATGTCCTTGTTCTTTCTGAATCCCCGGATCTCTGGTCTTTCAGTTACAATATCATTTTTCAAAGGGAAAAAATTGAACAACACTTTGTATTTTGTAAAGTTTTATAAGGCATTATCTGTTATAGATAACAGGCTTTTTACAACAATCCTTTGTATTTTGGAAAGTTTTGTAAGGCATTACCAGTTGTGGAGTTAGGATCTTTACAAACTCTAGGAAAAAATAAAAACCAAAAGGGGGGAGTTCATTCTGAGAGATTTAGTTGTACTCTATGGGGTCGCGCAGAGTTGGACACGACTGAAGCGACTTAGCAGCAGCAGCAGCAGCAGCTACTGCATGAAACTAGAACATTCAAAATGTGATAAAAATAAGGAAATGGTTCAATAAATTATGGTATTTATTTATGGGATATAATGGGATATAATATGGTATTTCTTATGGGATATAATGCAGACTTTTATTTTTTGATATTTTAAAAATTGAAGTATAGGTTTTGCACAACGTTGCATAAGTTACAGGTATATGACACAGTGATTCTATTTTTAGAGGCAATATTCCATTTACAGTTATTGTAAAATACTGGCTATATTCCCTGTGTTGCACAATACGTCCTTGTCTATAATGCACATTTTGAAAGAGCAATATAAATATATCTAACCATGGGTAGCAAACTTGGAGATTTAAAGGGCCAGCCTGAAAGTGGGGCTGGGGGTTGCAGGAGTCTGTGGTGTACTGAGAGTATGCACTGCATCAGAGGGCCTCCTGCTTCTGGTCGGACAATGTTGCTGGATATTTTCATTGAAAGAAAATAATGACTTTGTATGATGGAACGAATATGATTTTTAAAAAAGATTTGTGAACTGCGAGCTTCTAGTTGGCAACCTCTAGTCTATACATAATGACCTGGAATGATGTCTGAGACAAACTGTTAAAGGAAGAAAAAGCATCCATAGAGCAATAGGTATAGAATAAACATTTATTTAAAAAACACTCTCCTCCATTACAGATGTGTGTGTATGTATGTTTGTAGTTGCATAGATAAAAGTTTGTGAAATACTCTTGGTTTGTTAACTGCTATTACCAGTGAGGAGGGAGGTGTGATGTGTATTTTGGGGGATGGGATTGGTATATTTTAGGGAGGCTTTTGTTTTCATACTGTACACTTATTGTATTCATTGGCATTTAAAAACTACAGTGTTTTTATGTATTGCTGTTGAAATTAAAAGCTCATTAAAACTGGATCTCAATGTTCAATTGCAAAAAAAAAATCTTGAAAAAGATTAGTAAAGCCAATTTCAAGCTACTTTTATTTTGAGTACAAGTTCACCATTACAAATATATGATGCTAACTAATGAAATAGTAATCCTCAAAGATCTTTGCTTTGTCCCACACAGACACATTTGTAATCTGAGTCCATGTGTTAAGTTTCCTTTCTGTAGTTACTCTTAAAATTACAGTGGTCATGCATTGAGTTCCATATGAATTTCTCACACCTCCTTTATCTCAGCCATCCCTTACTTTGCCATTCTCTTCTTTCTGGAAAAAAATAGTGCAGTGATCCCAGACATGATTATTATTGCCATGACCACAATGACAGTAACAACACCAGCTTTTAGACCTCGTATTAAAAATCCAGGTGCTTTAAAGAAAACAATACTGGGGTGTAGTGCTTTATAATGTTGTGTTAATTTCTGCTGTACAACAATGTGAATTGGCTATATGTACATATATACCTTCTCGCTAGTGAGCCTCCCCCCAACCCCACCTCCCTAGGTCATCACAGCACTGATCAGAGCTCCTTGAGCTATGTAGCAGTTTGCCACTTGCTGTTTTACATATGGCTTTAAAAAATTAGCATAGTAAATTAAAGTTTGACCAGGACTCAGGCATTCGAATTTACCTTAAATATTTTAAAGGCCTTATATGAGGTGTTTGTAAGGAAACATTTTCTAAAACGTCTGCCAATAATTACTAATGGCTTTTGTTCTTTCTTTGTTTGCCAGGACGGTGTTTTTGCAACAGTTTTCATTATGATTCACAGTAAGAAACACATTTTACATTGTTATTCCTTACACAAACATGTGTACATATACTAATGAAACAGAAGTGAGTTCATGGTAAAGTATTTTCATCAGTGTGATCCACAATGCACTCACCCATGTTTCTATCCTAGTCTCATCTATTTCATTAAGAAATATGGTTTGAACTTATAAAATTGATTTAATGGCAGGTTTACATCAAACCTCAGTTGATAAGCAGTCCGACTTTTTGCGACCCCATGGACTGTAGCCCGCCTGGCTCCTCCATCCATGGGATTCTCCAGGCAAGAGTACTGGAGTGGGTTGCCATTTCCTTCTCCAGGGGATCTTCCTGACCCAGGGATTGAACCCGGGTCTCCTGCTTTGTAGGCAGACACTTTACCATCTGAGCCACCAGGGAAATCCAAGAAATATGGTTTGAACTTATAAAATTGATTTAAGGACAGGTTTACATCAAACCTCAGTTGATAAGCAGTTGCTTAGAAATACACCTTGGCTTCCTCTCCAACCACTTTCTGTTTTCAAGCTCCCCTGTCTCCTCCTGTCTTGATGAAAGGAGTCCCAGGAGTCAGTTCCTTTTGGCAGGAAGAGTGACATCTGGGGCTAGGTCTGTGTTGAGCATTTTTCATTCTTGGTTAGAACCACAGACACCACAGCACCTGTTATTAAATTCACCAAGTGTCCCTCCTGGAAAATGCAATAACTTTCTCAGCAGTCTGAGGCTCCCTCTGCACTCTTTCACCCCTCCATCGTTGTATGGCTCTACAAGGGACTTTCTGACATGTTTTCTTATTTTCTGACAGTGGTCCTGCTATGCTTGGGTTGTGTTAGTGTTCATGGGGCAGAATGAGCCGATGTGCTCTAGATTCCATTCTGACTTCTAAGCTATAAGCCATGATAGGTGATGCCCAGGAAAATACATTTTCTCCCTCAGATTTATTGAGATATTAATGATATACAATATGTAAGTTATATGTCATATAACAATGTGATGATTTGATACTCACACACATATATACACATTGCAAAATGGTTATAGCAATAAGGTTAGTTAGCACCTCCATCTCCTAATGCAGTCACATTTTTGTATGTATGTATGTATGTATGTATGTATGTGTGTGTATGTTATTCCCTCAGTTGTTTGTGTCCAACTCTTTGTGACCCCATGGACTGTAGCCCACTGGGCTCCTCTGTCCATGGAATTCTCCAGGTAAAAATACTGGAGTGGGTTGCTGTTCCCTTCTCCAGAGGATCTTTCCAACGCAGGAATCAAACCTGGGTCCCCTGCATTGCAGGTGGATTCTTTACCATCTAAGCCACCAGGGAAGCCCATATGTGATATTTAAGATTTACTTTCTAAACATGTTTCAAGTATATAAAGCACTGTTGTTAATTACAGTCAGCACACTGTACCTTGGGTCCTCAGAATGGATTAATCTTATAGCTGGAAGTTTCTACCCTTCAACCAAAATCTCTCCGTTTCCCCAGTCCCCAGCCTCTGGCAACTACTTCTTTTTTTTTTTTCCCCCCAGTCAGGGTTTCTAATGATTTTATTTATTTCTTATTTTTGGCTGTGCTGGGTCTTCTTTGCTGCACGGCTTTCTCTAGCTGCAGCAGGCAGGAGCTATTCTGCAGTCGCAGCGCATGGACTTCTCATTGTGGTGGCTTCTCTCGTTGGGGAGCACGGGCTTTCAGTCCGTGCACTTCAGTATTTGCAGCATGTGGCTCAGTAGTTGCAGTTCTTAGGGTCTAGAGCACACACTCAGGAGTTGTCCTTTGGCATTTGTGATCTTCCTAGACCAGGGGTCGAATCTGTGTCTCCTGAATTGGCAGGTGGATTCTTTACCATTGAGCCACCAGGGAAGCCTCTACTTTCTGTTTCTATGACTTTGGCCTTTTTAGATCACATAAATATGTGTCTAAATCGATCACATACAGCATTTTCTTTGTCTCACTTATATCTCTTAGCCTATCGCCCCTGTGTCTATTCATGTGGCTGCAATTGGCAGGATTCCCTGCTTTTCCTTCTTTTTACATAGAATAACGATGGAATAACATTCCATTATATCTATGTCTCTGTTCCTGTTTCTGTCTCTCTCACACTCTCTCTATCCATTCATATATCCCAATTAAAATAAAAGATAAGCTCAAGAAAATGTAGCTTTTGGGGACATCTCTAGTGGTTTAATGGTTAAGACTCCTTGCTTCCACTGCAGCAAAAACGACTTTGATCCCTGGTCCAGGAACTAAGATCCCACAAGCCTTGCCACTCTTGGGTAAAACATTAAGAAAAACATATATGTAGCTTTTAAAACTAAAGATTCACTTGAAATGCTTTGATAAGTCTTGTGTGACTTGCCCTAAATGAAGGTAAAATTTCAAAATACATATTATATCTGCTCTGTGGTATTGATATTCATAATATTAATAGACTAAAATCATACAAAATACATATATAATACCCAAGTACATTTAAACAGAATGATCACTGTTAAATGATTTTCTGATATAGAGTTGTCTGCTGTGATACGTATTCTCATTTTCAATATAAGAAGGAATAGATTTAATTTCCTTTGTGGACGAAAGACTTTCTGGGAAAAATCCAACAGGCTCCATAGAAATTCATATCACAAGAAGAAGACCTCTTACTCAGCATTTGTTCTATTATTACTAGATAAATATCCTAGAGTATTTAAGAGAAAAATGCTAAAAATTAGCAGAGATGTAATTTCCTTTCCATTCAAATTTAATGACTTGCTTCACTGATGAATCTTTGTACCTTTCACTGCCCAAACTTTGGTGGTCAACTTTTCTTGTTATTAATGAAAGTAATTAAAAGAAACAGTTATAGATCTTTCTGTGGAATTTAAGCCATTTCATCAAATATCCTAAAAGTTTCCATTTCACCTGAGAGGACTTGAAAAAAATAATGTCCTTGAGGAACAAACTTTAGAGCCCAATATTATACCACCTCTATGCATAGTTCATTACCCTACAAGAAATTATGTCCTTGGAAATTGCCAGCAACTATTTTTAGAAAGAACAATGTATTCTTATTCACAGTGGTTAATAGAAAAATGAACGAGAAACTACCTTAGAGGACAAAACAGATGTCTTAGAATTTATTTAATTAAGCTGCTTCTGGTGTCCCAAACTCACTTTCAATTAATAAAAAGTTTTAGAACTTTTTCACACTTTATGTTGAAAACAAAATAGTAAAAAAACTTTCTTGATAATATTCATGCAAAATTTGTTTATTTCGTTGGTTCCTTTCTATCTAATGTCTGAAGTCGTTTTTTTTTAAAGAATAAATGCACTTACTGCATTGTTTTAGTACAGTCTGTCTTTTTTTAAAAAATTGGAGCATAATTGCTTTCCAGTGTTGCATTAGCTTCTGCAATACAACAAAGTAAATCACTTATATGTATATATATCCCTTCCCTCTTAAGCTGCCCTCCCAGCCCCATTATCCCACCCCCTAGGTCAGCAGAGAGCACAACGCTGATTTCCCTGTGCCTTATAGCAGCTTCCCACTAACGGTTTATTTTACACATGGTAGTTTCTCCCTGAAATTGAGACTAATATCACCAATTTTGCTTACTCTTTGGCTACTAAGTAGACATTAGACTGTAAATACATTTAAAATACAGTTTTGCCATGGATGGGAATACCAGAGCACCTGACCTGCCTCTTAAGAAACCTGTATGCAGCTCAGGAAGCAACAGTTAGAACTGGACATGGAACAACAGACTGGTTCCAAATAGGAAAAGGAGTAAGTCAAGGCTGTATATTGTCACCTGGCTTATTTAACTTATATACAGAGTACATCATGAGAAACGCTGGGCTGGAAGAAGCACAAGCTGGAATCAAGATTGCCGGGAGAAATATCAATAACCTCAGATATGCAGATGACACCACCCTTACGGCAGAAAGTGAAGAAGAACTGAAGAGCCTCTTGGTGAAAGTGAAAGAGGAGACTGAAAAAGTTGGCTTAACGCTCAACATTCAGAAAACAAAGATCATGGCATCTGGTCCCATCACTTCACTGGAAATAGATGGGGAAAGAGTGGAAACAGTGGAAACAGTGTCAGACTTTATTTTTTGGGGATCCAAAATCACTGCAGATGGTGATTGCAGCCATGAAATTAAAAGACGCTTACTCCTTGGAAGGAAAGTTATGACCAACCTAGACAGCATATACAAAAGCAGAGATATTACTCTGGCAGCAAAGGTCCGTCTAGTCAAGGCTATGGTTTTTCCAGTAGTCATGTATGGATGTGAGAGTTGGACTGTGAAGAAAGCTGAACACCTAAGAATTGATGCATTTGAACTGTGGTGTTGGAGAAGACTCTTGAGAGTTCCTTGGACTTCAAGGAGAGCCAACCAGTCCATCCTAAAGGAGATCAGTCCTGGGTGTTCATTGGAAGGACTGATGCTAAAGCTGAAACCCCAATACTTTGGCCACCTCATGGGAAGAGTTGACTCATTGGAAAAGACCCTGATGCAGGGAGGGATTGAGGGCAGGAGGAGAAGGGGATGACAGAGGATGAGATGGCTGGATGGCATCACCAACTCTATGGACATGAGTTTGAGTAGACTCCAGGAGTTGGTGATGGACAGGGAGGCCTGGCATGCTGCAATTAATTGGGTCACAAAGAGTTGGATACGACTGATTGACTGAACTGAACTGAACTGAATTGCCATGGGATTACTACATTTTAAATGTATTTACAATCTAAAGTCTACTTAGTAGCCAAAGTGTAAGCAAAGTTGGTCCTATCAGTCTCAGTTTTTGGGGGAAATTGTCTGTATGCTGGAGAGTGTGCTTTTTAATCATTCAACATTGAACTTAATTTTAATAGAGGAATTAATCAAGTCACCAGCAATTATAACCTGGAAGAACATTGCTGTGCTGCAGGCTTGCGAGGGGAATGATGGGAAAAGAGGAGGGAAAGCAAATCTGAATTGAGGGGTGTGTAGCCAGAACATGAGCTAAGAAAACCATACTGGAGGGGTTAGAGCTTGACCCGAGGGCTGAACGATGTGTGGGATCTGGGCAGAACAAATCAAATATAAGAAGAAACTTGTGTCCATGCCCCAAAATTGGTGCAAAAGATGCAGTTTGGAAGGCTGAGAGATTCCACTGATGAGGAAAGAAGCAGTGGCTACATCATGACAGGCCTTACATGATGCACTATGAAATTAGAACCTCACCTTGAAAGATTTAGGTAGGTGAGGGAAATGATGGTATTTCTACTTATAAAGATGCATTTCCATGCTGCAGGAATCATGATAAGCATCATCAGGGATTTTTTTCAATTGTGCACTTGCTATGTCCCAGAGATTGTTATTATAGGTAACCCTCAAGGCAGCACTAGTCATTTTATAGCCTACAAAATAGGCTCTGAATTGTTGTTACTTGCTTAGGGTACACATGTTGGGAGAGGCTGAACTTAAATGGAGATTAAGATGGTATAGCTGACAGTAACTTGATTTCCCTGAACACTGTGGAGTCTGCCTTCCATAAATCCTAAAGGAACCAAAAGTTAAGCAGATCAAAATCAATGAATTTTCATAAACTCTCAAACACATTCATTTGGAGAGGTTGTTTCATTTTCCATGATTTTCTGTTAGACTTGCTTGCCCAATTATGCGCACTTGTTAAGTAAATTTTTCAGAGGAAAAACTTTAAAATATCATGGAAAACGCAAAGTTTGTTGCCAAGTTGATCTGTCAGTGTGATGACACACTGTTGCCTTGCAGGAGGGAGAGAAGCTTAGTGGTAGTAGTGTGAGAAGAATGTATATTTGGGGGCAGAGAGACATGTGGTAGATGCAGAACAATTAAAATTTTGCATGAGACCTGGGGCTTCCCTAGTGGTTCAGATTGTAGAGAATCTGTCTGCAATGTAGGAGACTCGCGTTCAATCCCTGGGTCAGGAAAATCCCCTGGAGAAGGAAATGGCTACCCACTCCAGTATTCTTGCCTGGAGAATTCCATGGTCAGAGGAGCCTGGCAGGGGATACAGCCCCTCGAGTCACAAAGAGTCAAACACGACTTAGTAACTAACACTTTTCACTTTCACTTTGAAGGAAGGAGGAGCATTAGCTTCCTCATACTCCATTTTGTTACTGATAAATAGAAATAATAATAGCTACCTTTCAGGGTTGTTACCTACATTAAAAGAGATAATGCATATAAAATTCCTAGTTTAGTGCTTGAACAGATCATTGTTACCTCTGATCCATGGATTTTGATTTTGATATACGGGACACCTTGGAGAAAGTGTTTCCAAATATTTAGGGAACATACAGGTGCAATCATAGTTGAGCTTATTCAAGAATTTTGAAAATTCTGTTGCAAATTTTCAGAAGGCAAGATAGTAATGTATATACAAGTTTCTATTGCCCAATGGTAGAAAGATTGTAGACGCTTAAGTGATATTTTTATTGTTGGATGCCCATGAGAATTAAGATATTTCTTTATCATTTTGAAGCATAGAAGTTACGCGGTGAAGAGTGAAAGAAAGAAATAAAGAGAGGCCATATAAAGTAATTACAATTGTAAAACTAATAGGACCACGAGGAAGAAAATAGCAAACAGCAGAATTATGAGAGCTTAAATGTGAGTTAACAATATGGTAATATAAACCAGGGAAAACAACTCAACATGGCGCTAATATTCTATGGCAGTTAGTGTGCAGTTCCTGTGTTTATGAAGTGCGTTAATTTTACTGTGAGGAGCATTGCTTAATTGATGTGATTCATCAACCGGGGATAGAAAAGGATTTTGCTAGGCATACAGTCCCTTTGGGTTGTTACTTCTTGTTAGGGACATTTGGTTATATTGCTTTAACTAAAATTGTTTTTAGCTGTGGGGATTAGAATTGGTATATTTAGACCAATCAGTGCTTTTGCCCAAGTATTGCTGTAATTGCTGTATGAGGAATCAAAGATGGAAAGAGAAAGTGGGCAGATGGACAGACTCAGAGTGGCCCAAGGACTTGTGTGGCCAGGAGGATGGGCTTTAGTTGAAGGCTCACCCTCCTTTGGTCTGGGATGGACACATACTACTTGTGAGCCACAAACACTAAACTGAAAACAGCTACTGGTCCTTTAGGCAGAAACTGGAAATTAGAATTGCATTTTCATGTGTTAAAGAAGCATGGCATATGATTTTGGGTTATCAAAATGACAAATCAATTTTCTATTATACACCAGTTCTTATGGGTAAATCACTCTATCCCTATTGCCCACATTCTCTGAACACAACTGTTGTCTAATTCTATCATTGTGGAAATGAATCACTTAGTATTTCTGTAACATCTTATGGAAAAACCTGAATGATCTTTTTGGCTAACCCAATACATTGTGGCCCATCATATGTTGTTTTTAAAGTCATTTTTGGTTTAGATTAATATTTAAGCAACATTGGTTGACCCTCATGTTTGCTTTCCTTGTTTGTCAAATATATCATAAGCTATCCAGGCAAAGAGATAGGTCTTATTGATCTCTAGGACCTCAAATTTCTTAGCACTGTGCCCTGTAGTGCTTAATAATTGGTGATTAATTGAAAATTAGTTTGGTTGTCCTTAAAGCTGCTACTCAAATACAAAAAGGCAAAGTAATTTCAAACAAATCAAGTTTAAAATGAACAATTTGATAAAATTGCATGTAAGTTTTCAGTAGGATTAAAAAATAGATAATGATATTTTAATTGTATAATATATTTTAATTACATAATAATTCCATTGAATAACCATTGTTGTTGTTGCTGTTCAGTCGCCCAGTCATGTCTAACTCTTTGAGACCCCATGGGCTGCAGTATGCCAGGCCTCCTTGTCTCTCACCATCTCCCAAAGTTTGCCCAAGTTCAGGTTCACTGCATCGGTAATGCCATCCAACCATCTCATCCTATGATGCCCTCTTCTCCTTCTGCCCTCAATCTTTCCCAGCATCAGGGACTTTTCCAAAGAGTCATCTGTTCACATCAGACGACCAAAATACTGGAACTTCAGCTTCAGCATCAGTTCTTCCAGTGAATGTTCGCGGTTGACCTCCCTTAAGATTGACTGGTTTGATCTCCTTGCTGTCCAAGGGACGTGCAGGAGTCTTCTCCAGCACCACAGTTTGAAGGCATGAATTCTTTGGCATTCTGCCTTCTTTCCATTCCAGCTCTTGCAACCCTATGTGACCACTGGGAAGACTGCAGCCTCGACTATACAAACCTTTGAAATGGCAGAGTAATGCCTCTGCTTTTCAACACACTGTCTAGGTTTGTCATTGCTTTCCTGCCAAGAAGCAACCGTCTTCAGATTTCATGACTGCAGTCACTGTCCACAGTGATTTTAGAGCCCAAGAAGAGGAAATCTGCACTACTTCCACATTTCCTCCTTCTGTTTGCCATGCAGGAGTAGGGCCGGACACCACGACCTTAGTTTTTTAACGTTTGGTCTTAGGCTGGTTCTTTCGACATTAGGGTTTCACATTAGGGTTCACCCTTGGTGTTGTATATTCTGTGGGTTTGGACAAATATATTATGACATTTATCCATCACTGTAGTATCATACAGTGTTAATTTCATTGCCCTAAAATTCCTCTATGCTTCACTTGTTTATCCCTCCCTTTCTGTGGGGCTTCCCTGATAGCTCAGTTGGTAAAGAATCCACCTGCAATGCAGAAGACCCTGGTTCAATTCCTGGTTTGGGAAGATCCGTTGGAGAAGGGATAGGCTACCCACTCCAGTATTCTTGGGCTTCCCTGGTGGCTCAGAATCCGCCTGCAACATGGGAGATCTGGGTTTAATCCCTGGGTTGGGAAGATCCCCTGGAGAAGGGAAAGGCTACCCACTCCAGTATTCTGGCCTGGAGAATTCCACGGACTGTATGGTCCATGGGGTCACAAAGAGTGAGACATGACTGAACGACCTTCACTTCACTCACTTCCCCCAGTCCGTGGCGACCAGTGACCTTTTTTATCATCTGCACAGTTTTTATACTTTCCAGAATGTCATATGGTAGGAAGCATGCACTATGTAACCTTTCCATGTTGGCTTCCTTAATGTGCATTTAAGTTTCTTCCACGTCTTTCAATGGCTTGATATCTCATTTCCTTTATGCACTGAATGACTTTCCACTGTCTGAAAATAGTGAATGTGTGTTAGTCACTCAGTCGTGTCCGACTCTGTGCAACTCCCTGGACTGCAGCCCACCAGACTCCTCTGCCCAATTGATTTAACCATGCACCTACCTAAGGATATTTTGATTGCTTCCAAGTTTTGGTAGTTATGAATGAATGAAGTTGCTATAAACATCCATGTGCAGATTTTGTGTGAACATAAGTTTTCAACTCCTTTGTGTAAGAACCAAGGAGTGGGATCCTGGATAGTATGCTAAATGTATGTTTAGTTTTATAAGAAACCACAAATCTGCCTTCAACAGTGACTGGACCATTCCACCTTCCCATCAGCAATGAATGTCGCAGTTCTTGTTGCTCCACATCTTCACCAGCGTTTGGTTGTCAGTGCTCTGGATTCTGGTCATTTTAAGAAGTGTGTAGTGGCATCCCTTTGTTGTTTTACTTTGCATTTCCTTGATGACATATGATGTGGAGCATATTTTCATATATTTATTTGCCATCTGTATATCTTCTTTGGGGAGGTTTCTATTTAAGGTTTTTGGCCTGCCTTTTAATTTGGCTGTTTGGGCTTCCCTCAGCTCAGTTGGTAAAGAATTTGCCTGCAATGCAGGAGGCCCCGGTTTGATTCCTGGGTCAGGAAGATCCACTGGAGAAGGGAAAGGCTACCCACTCCAGTATTCTGGTCTGGAGAATTCCATGGACTATACAGTCCATGGGGTGGCAAAGAGTCAGAAATGACTGAGTGACTTTCACTTTTACTTTTCACTTGCTTTTCTCATTGCTAAGTTTTAAAGAGTTCTTTGTATATTTTAGACAATAGTCTTTTAACTGTTATGTCTTTTGAAATATTTTCTCCCTTTCTGTGGCTTGTCTTTTCATTGTCTTAATAGATAGTCTTTTGACAAGCAGGACTTTACATTTTAATAAAATGCAATTTATCCATCATTTCTTTTATGGATCATGCCTTTGGTATTGCATCTAAAAAGTTACAACCATACCCAAGGTCATCTAGGTTTTTTGCTATGCTTTCTTCTAGGAGTTTTATCTTTGTTTTTTACATTTAGGTTTATCATCCATTTTGAATTAATTTTTTGGAGGGGTGTTAGGTCTGTGTCTAAGCTCTTTTTCTTACATCTAGATGTCCAGTTGTTTCAGCACCATTTGTTAAAAAGACAATATTTTCTCCACCATGTTGCCTTTATCTCTTTGTCAATGATCAGGTGACTATATTTGTGTGAGTCAGTTGCTTTTCTTAAAGAGTGAGATATGAGGGTTCTGAATTAGCTGTTACAGTTTATGTTAATTTATCGTCATCGTAATCAACAAATATGTGCAAGTCACTTCAGATTTTTCCAAAACAGGCTTCTTATTCTCAGGCAGTACAAGGCAGGTTATGAAAATCCTTACTCGATCTCCCTTTTAAAATCAGTCCTTGTTGAACTGTCTTCAGTGATTGAGCAAGGTTTTGATCTTTTGATTGAAACAGTTTAATTAAAATAACATCTCATTTGGTTTGCCATACTTAGAGGTGCTCCAGGAAAGCAGGTTTTGGAGATGGAGGGAGTTTCATAAGCTTACCTTGAACGCAGTACTTGGTACCTTAGAGTGACATCTTATAGGTAATGTCAAATGGTACCTCTCAGGGGAAAAAGAATTCTGCAGGAAAAAAAAAAAATTTCCTGCCCCCCCTTGTTATCCACCCAGTCTCAGTTCCTTGAGGTAGGAGTCCGCTTCTGCAGTTTTCCAGGGTTAGGAGTTGTGGTTCGGCCTAGAGAAGCATGGAATATGAGACTCTTCCATCAATTGCTACTGGTTAGAGGACAGCAGTGACAGAAAGCACCATCCTGCTCCATCAGCACTGCCTGCTTTTTCGCAACAGCTTCTTAATTGGTCCCCCTGACTCTCTTCTCAAAGCACTCAAATCCATTCCATAGATTTGTCAGCTAGAGTGCTATTTCTAAGGTGATAAAGAGTACGGAATGGTTTTACTTTTTTGCTTACAACACACTTAGGACAGCATCCAAAGCCTTGGCTGCTTCCCTGGGCTCTTTCCTTGGGATCCTCTCCAATACCTTATTTTTGAATATTATTGTTTCTCTGGATATTCTGCCATTTCCTCCCTTTCCTGTTGAATATGTATATTGTTGTTCGGTCGCTCAGTCATGTCTGACTCTTTGTGACCCCATAGACTGCAGCATGCCAGTCTTCCCTGTTCCTTCACCATATCCTGGAGCTTGCTCAAACTCATGTCCATTGAGTTGGTGATGCCATCCAATGATTTCATACTCTGTTGTCCCCTTCTCCTCCTTCCTATAATCTTTCCCAGCATCAGGGTCTTTTCTAATGAGTCGGCTCTTTGCATCAGGTGGCCAAAGTATTGGAGTTTCAGTGTTGGGATCAGTCCTTCCAAGGAATATTCAGAACTGATTTCCTTTAGGATGGACTGGTTGGATCTCCTTGCAGTCCAAGGGACTCTCAAGAGTCTTCTCCAGCACCACAGTTCAAAAGCATCAATTCTTCAGTGCTCAGCTTTCTTTATAGTCCAGCTCTCACATCCACACATGACCACTGGAAAAACCATAGCTTTGACTAGATGGACTTTTGTTAGCAAAGCAGGGTCTCTGCTTTTTAATGTGCTGTCTAGGCTTGTCATAGCTTTTCTTCCAAGGGTCAAGCATCCTTTAACTGCTGCTGCAGTCACTATCTGCAGTGATTTTGGAGCCCAAGAAAATAAAGTCTGCTATTGTTTCCATTGTTTTCCCTTCTATTTACCATGAAGTGATGGGACCGGATGCCATAATCTTAGTTTTTTGAATGTTGAGTTTTAAGCCGCTTTTTCCCTCTCCACTTTCACCTTCATCAAGAGGCTTTTTAGTTCCTCTTCACTTTCTGCCATAGGGGTGGTGTCATCTGCATATCTGAGGTTATTGGTATTTCTCCCGGCAATCTTGATTCCAGCTTGTGCTTCCTCCAGCCTGGCATTTCTCATGATGTGTACTCTGCATATAAGCTAAATAAGCAGGGTAAGAACATACGCCCTTGATGTGCTCCTTTCCCAATTTGGAACCAGTCTGTTTTTCCACGTCCTGTTCTAACTGTTGCTTCCTGTATGTTTCTGCATACAGGTTTCTCAGGAGGCAGGTAAGTTGGTCTGGTATTCTCATCTCTTTAAGAGTTTTCCACAATTTGTTGTGATCCAAAGGCTCTGGCATAGCCAATGAAGCAGAAGCAGATGTCCTAGAATTCTCTTGCTTTCTCTATGATCGAATGGATATTGGCAATTTGATCTCTGGTCCCTCTGCCTTTTCTAAATCCAACTTGAACATCTGGGGAGTTCTTGGTTTATGTACTGTTGAAGCCTAGCTTGGAGAATTTTGAGCATTACTTTGCTAGTGTGTAAGATAAGTGCAATTGTCCAGTAGTTTGAACATTCTTTGGCATTGTCCTTTGGGACTGAAATGAAAACTGACCTTACCAGCCCTATGGCAACTGCTGAGTTTTCCAAATTTGCTGGCATGTTGAGTCCAGCACTTTCACAGCATCGTCTTTTAGGATTTGAAATAGCTCAGCTGGAATTCCATCATGTCCACTAGCTTTGTTTGTGATGCTTTCTAAGGCTCCCTTGACTTCACATTCCAGGATGTCTGACTCTAGGTGAGTGATCACATCATCGTGGTTATCTGGGTCATGAAGATCTTTTTTGTACAGTTCTTCTGTGTAGTCTTGCCACCTCTTCTTGATATCTTCTGCTTCTATTAGGTCCATACCGTTTCTGTCCTTCATTGAGCCCATCTTTGCATAAAAATGTTCCCTTGGTATCTCTAATTTTCCTGAAGAGCTCTCTAGCCTTTCCAATTCTCTTGTTTTCCTTTATTTCTTTGCATTGTTCACTTAGGAAGTCTTTCTTAGCTCTCCTTTCTATTCTTTGGAACTCTGCATTTAGATAGGCATATCTTTCCCCTTTTGCCTTGCCTTTGCTTCTCTTCTTTTCACAGCTATTTGTAAGGCCTCCTCAGACAACTATTTTGCCTTTTTGTATTTCCTTTTCTTGGGGATGATAATACCTACCTGGGGAGCTAGGTGAGTGGGTCTGACATCATGGTCATGTTTAGTCACTCAGCTGTGTCTGACTCTTTTGCAACCCCATAGACTGTAGCCCACCAGGCTCCTCTGTCCACGGGTTTTTCCAGGCAAGAATACTGGCGTGGTTGCCATTTCCTACTCCAGGGAATCCCTCTTGCATTGGCAGGGGGATTCTTTACCACTGCACCAACTCAGAAGGATCTATATACACACATATATTTCAATTCAATGTGTTATATAGATATTCAAAGTATATATATGTATATATGTACACACACATATATATGTGTATATATATGTTAATGTCAACACTATTTTCCCCTAGATAAAAACACTGCTTAAGTATTATTTCTTTTCAGAAGCCTTCCTGACTGCCATAGACAAATGTAATCACTTCTGGCTCTCTATTTCTGTCTTTCATATATACTATGCCTCCTTTAAAAAATATCATTTGTAATGTCATATTGCATTTCAGTGATACAAGTTATATTTCAGACTATGAGAAATCTGAGAGGTGTAATCCTGCTGGCCTTTGGTCATGGTGGTGTTATCCCATAAGACGCTGTAGAAGCTAATTAGGCTGAATTGCATATCAGAGAGTCATGCATGACTAAGTGAGGGACTTGAACTGTAGCAATGAGAAAACTAGGTTTCAGGTAGAATGGAGGCTAGTTACAAGTTTTCTTTTGGCAGTAGATTTTATCTCACTTACCATTTGTTATTTGTCTTAAAATCACCATGACTATCCTAATGGCAATAAAAAATGTTGTAAAGAAATGACCCAAAGACACGCTGGTATATATGAATGACTCTTAAATTTTTAACAGTTTTGATCCAACAAAAATTATTTAGTTGATAATCATAGGTTAATCATTAAAATGTGACTCTGGACCCATTGAGACAGATTTCACTTAAGTGTTTATGCAATACCTACTGAGTGCCAGGCATTTTGGGAGGTGCTGAGGATAGAAAAGGAAGTGAGCTTCGCATGGCCCCCAACTTCCCAGAGCGCATTGGCCAGTGGAGCTTCTAGATAATAAACAGGAATTAGCATGCTTGGAGAAAGGAGTTGTGATATAAGTGCTGGTTTCTGTATGATGGAAGGACAGGTAGGGATGCTTCATGCAGATGTGAGGGTCAGATAATGCTTTCCTGAGGGAATTAAAAACCCACAGAGGATATCAAGCAAGATGTGGGGGTGTGGCATAGATAAAAGGATAGAGCCTTTCATCCAGTGCATCGCACATATTTGTTTAACTGTCTAGCTGGTATATATTCTGTTGGAGAAATTACTTCAAAGTTCACTATATCCTTGGTGTCTTATTTTCGGTGATTAGCATCCGTAATGTATACATTCTCCAAAAGGCAGTTAATGGACTTACATTACCCATACTTTGGATGCTTTGAACGGTTTTCAAAGCATGATCTTCCTTCATGAATATTTTAATACATCATCAATCATCATTTAAATGATAAAATGCTAATTGATTTTTCCCCATCTCCTGTCACAAGACATTAAGTGTAGCCTAGAGGAAGAGGATTGGAGAAGGCAATGTCACCCCACTCCAGTACTCTTGCCTGGCAAATCCTGTGGACGGAGGAGCCTGGTAGGCTGCAGTCCATGGGATCGAGAAGAGTCAGACACGACTGAGCGACTTCACTTTCACTTTTTACTTTCATGCATTGGAGAAGGAAATGGCAACCCACCCCAGTGTTCTTGCCGGGAGAATCCCAGGGACAGAGTCGGACACGACTGAAGTGACTTAGCAGCAGCAGCAGCAGCAGAAGAAGAGGGTTAGTTGCTGTCATGGCCATTTTCTATGTAGAATTGAAATTAGATTCATTGACCTCAGGATCAGAACACTTTTTCCTTTTTCCCTACCTAGTTTCCTGTCTCTTACACATATGAAAATCATAGATTGACACTAATTTTAATATTACAGTCATGTTCCAGACAAAAACCATGTTGACATATATTTTACATTATTCTATTAATATAGTTGAGTCATTGAATAAGATTTCTCTTGATGCATTTTACATGAAGAAAATAACTAAAGTTTGAAAAAGAAAGGTGGTGCTAGTTTCAGAATGGGCCTGAGGCAATGTTACTGAATCCAAGCTCGTACTGCTCACAGCACCACAGGCCAACAAATAGAGAGACGAATTGCTGAGGCAAGGAAAAGCAACTTTATTCAGAAAGCCAACTGACAGAAAAGATGGTAGACTACTGTCTCAGAGAACCATCTTAACTGAGTTAGAATTCAGGCTTTTTTAATACTAAAAGAAGGGGATATGGCTGGTTGTCGCATACTTCTTGGTATCAGAATCCTTTGTTCTTTTAGCTCTCTACATAGGTTAGGTCACAATGTTCTTATAAACCTCCAACAAGAAAAACAAACAAACAAACAACAACAACAACAACAAAACCAAAAACCTCCAACAAAGAAAGCCTCCAAAAATTTTTTTTTAAAAATTTCGCTGTGCAACTTTTAAAGAATCAACTTTTAATCTCTATATGAATGGACCTTTATACCTTTAAAGGTCAGAGCCTTGAGAATGGGCTGTATCGTATATATCAGGCTATATGCAAAGTCTTTTAAAAAAGTGTAGGGTCAGCATGACTAAGCACAGGCAACAGAGCACAAGGGTTAGAGCTAAAGAAATAGATCATATACAGAATCAGGTTCGTTCTTGGCTACACAGGCACAATTTGTATAGCTATGTCTTTCTGTGGTTAACTTCTCTTTTTCTCCAATTAGCTAGAGTTTCTCTTTTCCCAGCCACCATATTTTTAGCCACAGCATTATAACAGAAACTTGTGTTTGGCCTATTTGGGCTATTGTAGTTAAATTATGCTTGTGGCTACTAATTGCCAAATTTATAGTAATACAGGTTACATTTTGAAATCAAGCTGGCCTCATGTGTGGACTTAAAAAGCTCTGTTCCTGACTTCAGACTATATTACAAAGCTACAGTCATCAAGACAGTATGGTACTGGAACAAAAATGGAAATATAGATCAATGGAACAAGATAGAGAGCCCAGTGATAAACCCATGCACCTATGGGCCTCTTATCTTTGACAAAGAGGGCAAGAATATACAATGGAGAAAAAGCAATCTCTTCAATAAGTGGTGCTGGGAAAACTGGACAGTTATGGGTAAAAGAATGAAAGTAAAGCACTTCCTAATACCATACACAAAAATAAACTCAAAATGGAATAAAGACCTAAAGGTAAGGCCAGAAACTATAAAACTCTTAAAATATAGGCAGTACACTCTTTGACATAAATCACAACAAGATTCTCTTTGACCCACCTCTTAGAGTATGGAAATAAAAACAAAAATAAACAAGGGACATCTAATTAAAATTAAAAGTTTTTGCACAGTAAAGGAGACCATAAACAAGATGAAAAGACAACCCTCAGAATGGGAGAAAATAGCTGAAAATGACACAACTGACAAAGGATTAGTCTCCAGAATACATAAAAGCTCATGTAGCCCAATATCAGAAAAATAAACAACCCAATCAAAAATTGGGCAGACCTAAACAGTCATTTTTCCAAGGAAGACATACAGATAGCCAATAAACATATGAAAAAATCCTCAACATTGCTCATTATTACAGAAATGCAAATAAAAAATACAATGACGTATCATCTCACACTGGTGAGAATGACCATCATAAAAAAATCTATAACAATAAATGCTGGAGAGGATGTGAAGAAAAGGAAACCCTCTTGCACTGTTGGTGGGAATGCAAACTGATACAGCTACTATGGAGAACAGTATGGAGATTCTTTAAAATACTAGGAATAAAACTACCATATAACCTAGCAACCCCATTCCTGGGCATATGTGCTGAGAAAATCATAATTCAAAAAGACATATTAAAAAAAAGACACATGTACCCCAGTGTTCACCACAGCACTATTTACAATAGCTAGGGCATGCAACCTAGATGTCCATCGATAGATGAATGGATGAAGAAGTTGTGGTACATATACACAATGGAATATTACTCAGCCATAAAAAGGAATGCGTTTGAGTCAGTTCTAGCAAGGTGAATGAAGCTACAGCCTGTTGTACAGAGTGAAGTAAGTCAGAGAAAAACAAATATTGTATATTAAGACATACATATGAAATCTGGAAAAATAGTACTGATGAACCTATTTGAAGGGCAGCAGTGGAGATGCAGACATAGAGAATAGACTTGTGGGCACAGTTAGGGGAAGGAGAGGATGGAATGAATTGAAAGAATAGCAGTGAAACACATACATTACCACGGATAAAATAGACATCTAGTGGGAAGTTGCTATATAACACAGGGAGCTCAACCAAGTGCTCTGTGACAACTTAGTGGGGTGAGAAGCAGTGGGGTATGGGAGAAAGGTTCAAGAGGGAGGGGACACATGTATACTTATGGCTGATTCACGTTGCTGTGTGGCAGAAACCAACACAGCATTGTAAAGCAATTATCTTCCAATTTAAAAAAGAAAAGCTCTGTGAGAAGCTTTCCTTGTAACCTCGCTGTTGACCTGTAAATACTCCTTGCAGCCTGACTTCTTTCTTTTAAATTGTTTAGTTTCTTTACAATGTTTTGTTAGTTTCTGCTGTACACCAAACTGAATCAGCTATAGGTATACATATATCCCTTCTTTGTTACCACGGAGCGTTGAGTAGCATTCCATGTGCTATACAGCAGGTTCTCATTAGTTATCTACTTTATTCATAGTATCAACAGTGTCTGTATGTCAGTCTCAACCTCCCAATTCATTCCACACCCCGCTTTCCCACCTTAGTGTCTATATGTTTGTTCTCTACATCTGTGTCTCTATTTCTGTTTGGCATACAAGGTTCATCTGCATTATTTTCTAGATTCCACAGTAATATTTGATATTTGTTTTTCTTTTTCTGACTTACTTCACTCTGCATGACAATGCAATATTACTCCGGCTTAGAAAGGAATGAAATTGTGCCATTGCAGGGAGTGGATGCATCTAGAGACTGCAGCGTGATTTCTAGGTCTGCATTTCGATGGTGTTGCCATTGTGGGGGCTGATTTAGAATGTGTGGTGGCACCTGGATCTGCATGCATGCACTATTCAGGAGGAGTTAGGAGAAAGTCCTAGGTGATGGCTGGTTCACAGAGCAGCTTTTTCAGGACCTGTTGTTTCTTCTGCTTCTTCAGTACTTTGAAGTGTCAATATTCTGCAGTACTAGGGCCTTTCATAATAGGAACATTCTAACTCCCTGCATTTTTATATTTCTGTACCAAAGAGCTCTAATATTTTTTAAAAGACATTTTATTAAGCACAACTCATGTAGAAAATGGCTTCCCAGGTGGCACTAGTGGTAAAGGACCTGCTCGCCAATGCAAGAGACATAAAAGACTCAGGTTTGATCCCTGTGTTGGGAAGATCCTCTGGAGAAATGGCAACTCACTCCAGTATTCTTGTCTGGGAAATCCCATGGACAGAGGAGTCTTGTGGGCTACAGTCCATGGGGCTGCCAAGAGTCAGACATGACTGAGTGACTTAGCACACAGTAGAAAATAAAGTTGATGGTGAGAAATTCACTATTTGTCTTTTCACCAAATGCCAGTTCCTTCTATCCTCTGCTGCTGCTGCTGCTGCTAAGTCGCTTCAATCGTGTCTGACTCTGTGCGACCCCAGAGACGGCAGCCCACTAGGCTCTCCCGTCCCTGGGATTCTCCAGGCGAGAACACTGGAGTGGGTTGCCATTTCCTTCTCCAATGAATGAAAGTGAAAAGTGAAAGGGAAGTTGCTCAGTCGTGTCTGACTCTTAGCGACCCCATGGACTGCAGCCCACCAGGCTCCTCCGCCCATGGGATTCTCCAGGCAAGAGTACTGGAGTGGGGTGCCATTGCCTTCTCTATCTTCTATCCTCATTCTCCTAGAAATTTAATAGGGACCAAATGCCACTTTGCTTAATATTTCTCTAGAAGCTCTGGTTGGTGCTGAGTATACTTGTAAATTATCCCAGAAAGTAATTTCTCAGTGTGATGGTGAGAAGCAGTAATGTGCCTTACTGGATGCCTTTGGATATTAAATGAGGATTAACTCTATTTCTCAGAACAATACCAATTATTTGGAAAAGAAACCAAGGGCTTAGAGTAAAATGAAACAGATACTTTTCACCAGTCTCCATCTAAATTCTCTCACAAACATCCAATTTTGCCAGTTCCCTGCTGTCAGCTTTGACTTTCTTTTTGTGGGCGTGGTTCTGTGAAGTGGAGGGGCCTTCCTGTACTGAGCATCTTGACCACCCCTGTTCTCTCTCTCCTAACATCTAAGAGACCCAGCACAGGGGCACAGATGGATGCTCACATACCATATGCCTCATCAAAATTATTTAAAGAAAGCTGGCCTTTAACTTAAAGTATTTCATTAAATCTTATTTAATGTTTTATCAGACTATTTGCAGTTCTAATCACTGTCCATTTTGTTGGCAATGGAGAAAATTCATATTTTCCTGAAGGCCAGACTAGATATTCCAGAATTTATGAAATGGGTACACAAATTAGTGACACCATGTCTCACACAGTGTAGAATGAGTCAATGTTTGAAACTATTTCATGCTAGGACAAGGAAAGTAGTATTACTGTGTTTATTTCTGAAATTTGAAAGCTCATGTCTGATCACAGGAAGTTAACAACATGATCACAAAGTTTAGCTCAAACTATTTTGAACCTGGTAACATCAGTTCAGTTCAGTCAATCAGTCATGTCCAACTCTTTGCGACCCCATGGACTACAGCATGCAAGGCTTCCCTTCCCATCACCAACTCCTGGAGCTTGTTCAAACTCATGTCCGTTGAGTCAGTGATGCCATCCAGCCATCTCATCCTCTGTTGTCTCAGTCTCCTCCTGCCTTCATCTTTCCAGGCATCAGGATTTTTCCCAAGGAGTCAGTTCTTTGCATCAGGTGGCCAAAGTATTGGAGCTTCAGCTTCAGCACTGATCCTTCCAATGAATATTCAGGACTGATTTCCTTTAGGATTAACTGGTTTGATATCCTTGCTGTCCAAGGGACTCTCAAGAGTCTTCTCCAACACCACAATTCAAAAGCATCAACAGCTGGTAACATAGTTCTCTAATATTATAATTTTAAATTTATTGAGCTTATGGAAATCAAGAAGAACTGTACAAAAAAGATCTTCACGACCCAGATAATCATGATGGTGTGATCACGCACCTAGAGCCAGACATCCTGGAATGTGAAGTCAAGTGGGCCTTAGAAAGCATCACTACAAACAAAGCTAGTGGAGGTAATGGAATTCCAGTTGAGCTATTTCAAATCCTGAAAGATGATGCTGTGAAAGTGCTGCACCCAATATGCCAGCAAATTTGGAAAACTCAGCAGTGGCCACAGGACTGGAAAAGGTGAGTGTTCATTCCAATCCCAAAGAAAGGCAATGCCAAAGATTGCTCAAACTACCACGCCATTGCACTCATCTCACATGCTAGGAAAGTAATGTTCAAAATTCTCCAAGCCAGGCTTCAGCAATACATGAACTGTGAACTTCCAGATGTTCAAACTGGTTTTAGAAAAAGCAGAGGAACAAGAGATCAAATTGCCAACATCTGCTGGATCATGGAAAAAGCAAGAGAGTTCCAGAAAAACATCTATTTTTGCTTTATTGCCTATGCCAAAGCCTTTCATTGTGTGGATCACAATAAACTGTGGAAAATTCTGAAAGAGATGGGAATACGAGACCACTTAACCTGCCTCTTGAGAAATCTGTATGCAGGCCAAGAAGCAACATTTAAAACTGGACATGGAACAACAGACTGGTTCCAAATAGGAAAAAGAGTACGTCAAGGCTGTATATTGTCACCCTGCTTATTTAACTTATATGCAGAGTAGATCATGGGAAATGCTGGGCTGGAAGAAGCACAAGCTGGAATCAAGATTGCCGGGAGAAATATCAATAACCTCAGATATGCAGATGACATCACCCTTATGGCAGTAAGTGAAGAGGAACTAAAAAGCCTCTTAATGTGGTGGATTCATGTCAATTTATGGCAAAACCAATACAGTATTGTAAAGTAAAATAAAGTAAAAATAAAAAAAAGAAAAGAAAGTGAAAGAGGAGAGTGAAAAAATTGGCTTAAAGCTCAACATTCAGAAAACGAAGATCATGGCTTCTGGTCCCATCACTTCATGGGAAATAGATGGGGAAACAGTGGAAACAGTGTCAGACTTTATTTTTCTGGGCTCCAAAATCGCTGCAGATGGTGACTGCAGCCATGAAGTTAAAAGACGCTTACTCCTTGGAAGAAGAGTTAGACCAACCTAGATAGCATATTTAAAAGCAGAGACATTACTTTGCCGACTAAGTTCCGTCTAGTCAAGGCTATGGTTTTTCCTGTGGTCATGTATGGATGTGGGAGTTGGACTGTGAAGAAAGCTGAGCACCGAAGAATTGATGCTTTTGAACTGTGGTGTTGGAGAAGACTCTGGAGAGTCCCTTGGACTGCAAGGAGATCCAACCAGTCCATTCTGAAGGAGATCAGCCCTGGGATTTCTTTGGAAGGAATGATGCTAAAGCTGAAACTCCAATACTTTGGCCACCTCATGCGAAGAGTTGACTCATTGGAAAAGACTCTGATGCTAGGAGGGATTAGGGGCAGGAGAAGAAGGGGACGACCGAGGATGAGATGGCTGGATGGCATCACGGACTCGATGGACGTGAGTCTGAGTGAACTCCAGGAGATGGTGATGGACAGGGAGGCCTGGCGTGCTGCGATTCATGGGGTCGCAAAGAGTCGGACACGACTGAGTGACTGAACTGAACTAATGGAAATCAAGCAAAGATTTCTAGTTACATGATTATAACTTAAATATTAACTCAAACATAGCTACTACTATCAATGAGTGGCGTTTGACCCCTCTGTATTCAGAATGAGAATGGAAAAGAAAAATAAATATTGACATAAAGATCATGACTTCAGGTTGACCCCTGAGACAAGGATTTGAGCATAAGAACTTTTATTCGGGAGGTGATCCCAGGAAATATTGTCAGGAAAAAAAAAAGAGCTATTAAGTGCATTAATAAACAGACTGTCACTGTGGGCACCTGAAGCTCAATGTCAGTGTGCTGCTGCTGCTGCTGCTGCTGCTGCTGCTAAGTTGCTTCAGTCGTGTCCGACTCTGTGTGACCCCATAGACAGCAGTCCGCCAGGTCCCCCGTCCCTGGGATTCTCCAGGCAAGAACACTGGAGTGGGTTGCCATTTCCTTCTCCAATGCATGAAAGTGAAAAGTGAAAGTGAAGTCGCTCAGTTGTTTCTGACTGTTAGCAACCCCATGGACTGCAGCCTTCCAGGCTCCTCTGCCCATGGGATTTTCCAGGCAAGAGTACTGGAGTGGGATGCCATTGCCTTCTCAGAATGTCAGTGTAGACCTCTTTAATACTATGTAGAACAAAGCCAGGTTGTCCCTCAGAGGGACAAACAAACCTACTAGCTCCTGCCCATCGCTGATGAAGAGTTACCCCTGAGGCATTAGCTTCCCAGCATCTCTGACCTTCCCATCAATACCTGCTTCTTTAGTCTGAGAGGCTCCTCAGACAGACTTGCAATGAAGTTCTTGGCCTGAATGAGAATGACAACAGATTAGGAACGTGAGTGGGGCAGAATATGTCTGTTACAGAAGGATTCTTACGGGAGAAGTGAATTTCAGAACATAGATAGAAAATGGGAGAGAAGATAGGAAAACTAGGGGAAAAAAGCAGGGGACTTTTATCAGAAGTGAGCAAAGATTTTCATCTTCTTGTGCTTAGATTCAGTTCAGTTAAGTCGCTCAGTTGTGTCTGACTCTTTGTGACCCCATGAATCGCAGCACGCCAGGCCTCCCTGTCCATCACCAACTTCCAGAGTTCACTCAGACTCACATCCATCGAGTCAGTGATGCCATCCAGCCATCTCATCCTCGGTCGTCCCCTTCTCCTCCTGCCCCCAATTCCTCCAAGCATCAGAGTCTTTTCCAATGAGTCAACTCTTCGCATGAGGTGGCAAAAGTACTGGAGTTTCAGCTTTAGCCTCATTCCTTCCAAAGAAATCCAAGGGCTGATCTCCTTCAGAATGGACTGGTTGGCTCTCCTTGCAGTCCCAGGGACTCTCAAGACTCTTCTCCAACACCACAGTTCAAAAGCATCAATTCTTCGGCGCTCAGCTTTCTTCACAGTCCAACTCTCACATCCATACATGACCACTGGAAAAACCATAGCCTTAACTAGATGGACCTTAGTTGGCAAAGTAATGTCTCTGCTTTTGAATATGCTATCTAGATTGGTCATAACTTTCCTTCCAAGGAGTAAGCATCTTTTAATTTCATGGCTGCAGTCACCATCTGCAGTGATTTTGGAGCCTAAGAAAATAGTCTGACACTGTTTCCACTGTTTCCCCATCTATTTCCCATGGAGTGACGGGATTCGTCCCGTGTAAATGAGAAATCATGTGTTTGATGAGATGGTAAGACACTGATGAGCAAGTGTGACCAGTTGGGTCTGTGGATTTAGTGCTTCCACATTGGGATTAACCCATGCAATACAATTAAAATAAAACAAATGAATTGATTTATAGGTCAAAGTTTTGTGAATTTCTTATTTTCTATTTGTCAAAAGTGTGATGAATTTAACCGAGGAACACATTAGTTACAAGAAACTATGAAAATGATACATGTAAAAGACAGAGAGCCTGGGTAGATGAAGCCACTCCTGAAATTAGTATACTGGTACTTCCTTCCTGAGCATTGCTAGGACTTTGGTAGTTTTATGTGTAAAAAAGTCAAATTAACTTCATGAGGTGAAGATAAACCAATAATAGGTAGCTTTAGGAAGATAAAATTATTATTTTTCAGATCAGTTTATGTGGACTGACTCTCCTGTTATTATAATTCATTGTCAGACATATCTTGTTTAACCTCAGCAGTTATAAAAAGAGAGGTCAGTGAGTCTACTTGTAGAAAGGAAAAGGCTAGAATTTTGAAAGCAATTGCTTTATTTTATGAGGTTAGTTCTTTTATTTATTGAATTAAGGATTGTCCATAATAACCTAATTATGGAGCATGTACTAAGATAGTCGAAATACGCATTTTGAATGCTAAACACTTGGTTCTAGAAAAGTTACAGTGCTGTTTCAATTTGCACAGTGTTATTTTGGAGAAAGATAATATTTCAGTGACAATATAATTTCTGTATTTTAGGGCAAAGTTCTGGCGTTTTTTTTTAACTGCAGAAGTCTGAGTATGGCTTAAGAAAAGGGCAAATCTGAAGGATGAAATTTAGCGGTGCTGTTATAATGCTGCAAGTCTGCTAAATAGTTTGTTCTTTTGCACTGTTGAGACTTTTTAAAAAAAGAGGTTAAAAAAATTCACAAAGGTGATTAAAGACGGAAAATATGACCCATGAGGGAAAAGGTGAAAGAATCAAAAAGTTGTTTGGCCTCCAGACTAAAGGTCATTTTCATAATTGTCTTTAAGTACTTGAACAGTATTTACCCACACTATGGTATACCACATTCATGTCTTCATCTCGAAAAATCAAAAGGAGGATGAGCCGAAATTGTAGTATAATGAATTTAATTAGATTGTAAGGAAGAGTTTGGGGGAGGAACAGTAAAGTAATTTGATTGTAATGGTCATCAACTGATGAAAGCTTTGGGTCTTCTATTGAGTTCTTTAAAATGTCGGAAATAACTACATTTGGTATTGTCTTAGAGAAAAAGAAAAAGCTCTATTTTTTTTGCCATTTTTAGCATTTACCTGGCCATTCAATGTGAGCAGTCATTTCAGTATTCACCTTGCGTGCTTCTGAGTATCACTGACTATTCCTATTTATTGTATTATTAATATATTTTTATTTTTTAGATTTTAGGGTATCAGAATAATATCACACTTATGGAAAAGTTACAAAGAGAGTGCAGGGAGCTCCCGTATATGCCCCACCCAATTTTCCCTTTGGGGGCACATATTTGTGTGTATATTACACTGCACTACATTAATATGGCACATTTATTCCGACTAGTGAACCAATATTTATTTACTATTGTTGACTAAAGTCCATAGTTTATTCAGATTACTTAATTTTTAACCTAATGCCTTTTTTCTATTCCAGGATCCAATTCAGTATACATATCTACATTACATTTTAGACACTGTACTTTCTTAGACTTCTTTCATTTACATAGTTTTTAAGACTTTCCTTCTTTTTGGTGACCTTGACAGTTTTGAGCAGTACTGGTCAGATATTTTGCAGAAGAAGATTAAGCATTTAAAAATATGACCCATAAAGGAAAAGGTAAAAATCAGACATGTGACCTCAGGACTAAATATAATTTAGTTTTTTATTTCCTCAATAAGAATTTGCCTGATATTTTTCTCATGATTTGAGTGTGGCTATCAGGGCAGAAGCGCAAATCTGAATTTCTGGAGAGGAAGACCATAGAGGTAAAGTACCATGCTCATTTCATCATTTGGGTGATACTGTCAACATGACTTCATATTTGGTATTGGCCTTGATCACCTAGCTGAAGCAGTTTTTGTCAGGCTTTCCCGTTGTAGAGCTCTCTCTCTCTCTTTTGACTGCATTGGGTCTTCACTGTGGCCTGAGGGCTTTCTCTAGCTGTGATGTGCAGGTTTCTCTTGTGGAGCACAGGCTCTCGAGTGCTTGGGCTTGGTAGTTGTGGAGCATGGGCTTGGTTGCTCTGCAGCATGCAAAATCTTAGTTCCCCAATCAGGGATCAAACTCTTGTCCCCTGCATTGCAAGGTGGATTCTTTACCACTAGATCAACAGGGAAGTCCTTGTATCTTCTTAATTATATTCATTCATAGGTATTTTATTCTTTTTGATGTGGTTATAAATGGGAATGTTTTCTTGCTTTCTATTTCTGGTATTTTGTTGTTAGTGTATAAACAAACAGATTTCTGCATATTAATTTTATATCCTACAACCTTACTGAATTCATTGATAAATTCTAGTAGTTTTTTTTGACGATGTCTTTAGGATTTCATAGTATCATGCCATCTGCAAACAATGACAGTTTTACTTCTTCCTACTGATTTGGATTTCTTTTATTTCTTTTTCTTGTCTAAACGCTGTGGTTAAGACTTCCCATATTATGCTGAATAAAAGTGGTGAGCGTGGTCATCCTAGTCTTGTCCTGATCTTAGACAAAATGCTTTCATCTTTTCAATGTTTTGTATGATGCTGGCTGCATATTTGTCGTGTGCATGCATGCTTAATAAGTTGTGTCCAACTCTCTGCCACCCTTTGGACTCTAGCCCACCAGGCTCCTCAGTCCAAGGGATTCTCCAGGCAAGAATACTGGAGGGGATTGCCATGCTCTCCTCCAGGGGATCTTCCTGACTCAGAGGTTGAACTGCATTGCTGGTGGATTCTTTAGCTGCTGAGCCACTGGAGAAGCCCAGGTTTGTCATATATGGCCTTTATTATGATGAGATATGCAGTCCATTGGTGGACTCAAAATGAGTACTTGCTCATCAGTATTTTGGAATAGTTTGAGAAAAATAGGTGTTAATTCATTTTTAACTGCTTGGTAAGCCATCTGGTGTTGGCATTTAGTTTGCTGGAAGTTTTTAAAAATACTGATAAATTTCATTGCTGGTAATTGGCCTGCTCATGTTTTGTATTTCACTTGATTCAGTCTGGGGATATTTCTATGAATTTAGAAATTTAAATTCTAAATCCATTTTCTTTAAGATGCCCATTTTATGGGCATTTTCTGAGTTTTGTTGCTCTTGTTGTAGCCATCCTAATGGATATGAGGTGGCATCTCACTGTGATTTTGATTTGGAGTTCCGTAGTGATTCAGTTCAGTTCAGTCGCTCAGTCGTGTCCGACTCTTTGTGACCCCATGAACTGCAGCACGCCAGGCCTCCCTGTCCATCACCATCTCCCGGAGTTCACTCAGACTCATGTCCATCGAGTCCGTGATGCCATCCAGCCATCTCATCCTCGGTCGTCCCCTTCTCCTCCTGCCCCTAATCCTTCCCAGCAGCAGAGTCTTTTCCAATGAGTCAACTCTTCGCATGAGGTGGCCAAAATACTGGAGCTTCAGCTTTAGCATCATTCCTTCCAAAGAAATCCCAGGGCTGATCTCCTTCAGAATGGACTGGTTGGATCTCCTTGCAGTCCCAGGGACTCTCAAGAGTCTTCTCCAACACCACAGTTCCAAAGCATCAATTCTTCAGTGCTCAGCCTTGTTCACAGTCCAACTCTCACATCCATACATGACCACAGGAAAAACCATAGCCTTGACTAGATGGACCTTAGTCAGCAAAGCAATGTCTCTGCTTTTGAATATACTATCCGTAGTGATTAGTGATGTTGAATGTTTTTCATATGCTTGCTGGCCATTTGTATATCTTCTTTAGAGAAATGTCTATTCATATATTTTGCCCATTTTTAAATCGGCTTGTTTCTTTTGCTATTGTTGCATTATTAGGAGTTCTTTATATATTCTGGATATTAACCTCTTAACAGATCAATGATTTGCAAGTATTTCTCGTATTTTGGTTGCCTTTTCACTCTGTTAGTCGAGTGCTTTGAAGCACAGAAGTTTGCTTTGTATTTAGTGCAGTTTGTCTAGCTTTACTTTTGCTGTCGCATCTAAGAGATGATTGTCACTCGCAGTGTCATAAAACTTTCCCACATATTCTCTTCTAAGAGTTTCATAGGTTTCTGTTTTATGTTTAGATTTTGATCCACTTGAATTTTTTATTTAAGGCTTCCCTGGTGGCTCAGATGTTAAAGCATCTGCAAAGAAGGCTGAGCGCGAAGAATTGATGCATTTGACCTGTGGTGTTCGGGAAGACTCTTGAGAGTCCCTTGGACTGCAAGGAGATCCAACCAGTCCATTCTGAAGGAGATAAGCCCTGGGATTTCTTTGGAAGGAATGATGCTAAAGCTGAAGCTCCAGTACTTTGGCCACCTCATGCGAAGAGTTGACTCATTGGAAAAGACTCTGATGCTGGGAGAGATTAGGGGCAGAAGGAGAAGGGGACGACAGAGGATGAGATGGCTGGATGGCATCACAGACTCGATGGACGTGAGTCTGAGTGAACTCCGGGAGATGGAGATGGACAGGGAGGCCTGGAGTGCTGCGGTTCATGGGGTCACAGAGTCGGACACGACTGAGTGACTGAACTGAACTGAACTGCAATGCGGGAGACCTGGGTTCTATTGCTGGGTCAGGAAGATCCCCTGGAGAAGGGAATGGCAACCCACTCCAGTATTCTTGCCTGGAGAATCCCATGGACGGAGGAGCCTGGTGGGCTACAGTCCACGGGGTCGCAAACAGTCGGACACGAATGAGTGACTTAACTTTCACTTTCAAATTTTTTATTATGTGACATAAGAGTCCAAATTCATTTTTTCCCATATGTTTATACACTTTCTCAAACACCATTTGCTGAAAATACTGTCCTTTCTCTACTGAATGATCTTGGCATCCTTGTCAAAAGTGATTTGACTGTGTACCTGAAGTTTTATTTCTGGCTTCCCAATTTTATTTCATTGGTATATATGTCTGTGGGAAGGTACACTCTAAAATACATTTTATGTCTGAAATATCTTTAAAAATATCACCAAAACTAGCTAATATTTTGGCTGGGTAGAGAATTGAGTTTCCTGTTATAATTTAAAGGCATTATTCTACTAACTTTTATCTTCTAGGGTTGCTGTTTAAAACCAGTAAGCTGGACGTTTGGTGTAACCTTTCAATCTGGAAATTCAAGGTCTTTTTTTCTGTTGAAATTTCCTGTAATATTTCTTAAATAATTTTCTTCCTTCTACTGTCTCTCTTCTCTCTTTTGAGCATATATTATATGGGTGCTGCACTTCATGAACTGATTCTCTCCTCTCTTATTTTCTTTCTTGTTTCCATTTCTTTTTCTTGTTGCTGACTTTCTAGGGATTTGTACACATTTATCTTGCAATCCTTCACTGATATTTTTAAATTTTTGCCTTCCTGAATGTTGTTTCCAAAACTGCTTTGTTTCATTCTTTATATTTTTACAGAGTTAGTATCGTCTCTCATTTTTTCAAGATGAATAATATATTTTTGGTTTTATTCTCCCACCATAGTCTCAGTTTCTTTTATTTTGATCCTGTTCTTATCTTCCAAGTTATATGTCTTGCTCAGGGGTCTGATAATTCTTGGTTCCCAGTTCCTGGTTAAAAATGGGGGACAAAAATCATATTGGTAACTTTGACAGATTGTCAGGAATTGTGAACTTTGAATTTCTCTCTGGGCTAGGATTTCTCAACCTCAGCACTATTTAAAATTGGGGATAGATTTCTTTTTTCTTTTTTTTTGACATTAGAGGTGGAGACTGTCCTGATACATAGCAGCATTCCTGACCTTTACCTGGTAGATGCTAGTAACACTCCTTTCTGTTGTGTCAGCAAAATGTGTCCAGATATTGCAAAATTTTTCCCTGGGGGAGTGGGGTGGGAAAATTGCTCCCAGTTGAATACTACTGCTTTAGTGTAGGCTGCTTTTTAGAAAAACTTCCTAGAATCAGGCTTCCTAGGTGGTGCCATTAGTAAAGAATCTGCCGGCCAATGCAGGAGACACAACAGATGCATGTTCAATCCCTAGATTGAGAAGACCTCCTGGAGTGGGAAATGGTAAACTGTTCCAGTATTGTTTCTTGGGAAATCCCAAGGACAGAGGAGCCTGAACGGCCAAAGGTTTACAAAGGTTTAAAGGTTTACAAAGAGTTGGACATGACTGAATGAGGACGTGTGCAGGTGAGTGCACACATGTGCTTACACGTGCACACACACATGCGCACACACGCACACATGCGCGCATGCGCGCGCGCACACACACACACACACACACACACACACACACACACACACACTCTCTCTCTCTCTCCTAACTCCTCTTGGGCTAGTCAGATTTCCAGGAAAGAACCTTCTAATCACTTGTTTGTAGGATAAAGGTGTGACTGTCAGACTTCTGAGTGGGGCAAGGGTATTGGGAATTTCTGCATTTATGTTGGTCTGCTGTTTCATTATTTTCCCTTGTGTAGATGTAATAATTAAGCCCCCAACTCTTTCCAGTATTCATCAGTCTAGAAACCTTCTGTTTTCTTTATCTAAAAGTATAAACTTTCTGTCAAAAATGGGATGGGGCAAGAGATGTAAACATGTAAATATCCTTTGAAACTAAATTTTCCTTAATTGCCTCCATAGCTAAGCACCTCTACAGGAAACACCGGGTGCTGCCTGTTCCTGAGCAGTTTGGAGACTCTGTGCTGTGAACCTGGCTGATTCTTAGCTTTCCTTCTTACTGACTTGGTTACTACCTTTCTTGATTTTAGGCTTTTTAACTTCCAAAATTCTGTGTTGTAGTCTTCCAAATATATTTGTGGGTTTTGTCTTAGTTTAGGCTGCTATAACAACACCATAGACTAGGTGGCTTATAAATAACCAAATTTCATTTCTCATATTTCTGGAGGTTGGAAGTCTGAGATTAGGTGTATTTATTTGTTAAAAAAATGTCTTTTATTATGGGTTTTAGTAGTATTTCAGGAGAGAAGACATTTAGATATGTCTTCACATTTTTAGCCCAAAAGATTCTTGTTTTGTTTTCCAAGATATTTGAAATGTGCAATAAAATATGACCTGTTAAAACAGTGTGTGACTTAGACTTACAAGAGTGATGTTCTAAGAAAATGTATTTGTTCAACTTGTAAGTCTGCCTTTTTGTGTTTAACATAGTTGAGAGAGTCAGGTATACTGAGTGGGTAATTAAAACTTGAATTGTCTAACAGGATTTGATTAATTATGTATGTAAGTGGTATTAAATGTTTTAAAAGGATTTAATTTGCTAAACATGAATTATTATGTATTATTCAAAGAACAAATGAAATTTAGGTTTTCATTTTTAGCTAAAAGTTCAGAAATAAAATAGGATCTTTCAATTTATCTTATGGAGCTAAGTAAAGCTATATTTTAACATGTATAAATTTAATAAATTAAATATTAATCAAAATATGGAAAATATCACAAAGAATTTCTTTCCATGTATGAAATCCTGCCCTTCCACCTCCATATGTTAAAAGACCACTGACAAATATCTATCTCAGACTGTAGATTACATAGAAATGCAAAATAACCAAAAGATAAGCTGTTATAACAGAGATAATACAATTAGGATACAACAGTTAAGGCAGGGAAGACTAGTTCTGAGGGTTTGCAGTAGTTCAGGTGTGAGATGAGGATGGAATAGGCTGGAATGAGGGCATAAGCCATGGAGAGAAGTGGATAGAGGAATGCTTTTGAGAAGAATTGCTACTTGGTTACGGCAAGTTATGGGATGTAAGGAGAAGGAACTTTCATGGAAGGCTCCAAGCTTTCTGGCATAAGCAAATTTGGGGATGAATGGGTCATTTATTGAGACTTGGAAAATTAGAGGAAGACTAGATTGTGGGTGGGATCTAGCCTTTAAGAGCTCAATTGCAACAATAATCTTTTTGAGGTACCTCTTGGCTATATAAATGGAACTATAGAGTAAGAGATATAGAGATGGAGCTCAGAAGAGTGATCTGGGCTAGTGATAGATGGTATCTCGAGTCTTGTGGTGAGGGGAGTTTGTCCGTTCAGCTCCGAAAAGAGAAAAGTAGAATGAAAAGAAAAGGAAACCTATATATGGTTTGTCACACATAATGGTAAATTAATTAGTAGGCTGTATAGCCTATAAAGTGTTAAACTTGTAGGATATATTTACACTACATTTTAAACTTAAATTTATTAGACAACATATTATTTTGATGTGTAGAAAAGTTTTCTTTATTTAAAGGCTATTTATTAAGCCACTTATGAGTATGGCACTATGCAATTAATGTGCTGTCTGAAATAATTTAAACAAGCAGAAGTGTGTAACTTCTGTCAGATTAAAATCTTCCTACTCCTGTACACACACAGAATTACAAAGCTGGAAAGGATATAGTAAGTTTATGTATTCTGAGCCCTTGTTTCTTGCCTGGATTGCTTGCATAATACTTCTGAGAAGTGATGGTTGGCCTTTTGATTGAACACCTACAATGGAAGTAAACACTCATATTCTTAAAGAAGTTCATACAATTTTGTTGTTGTTCTTTAGTCATAACTTGTGTCTGACCTTTTGCGATCTCATGGACTGCAGCATACTAGGCTCCCCTGTCCTCTACTATTCTAGGAGTTTGCTCAAATTCATGTCCATTGAGCTGGTAATGCTACCCAACCATCTGTTGCCTCCTTCTCCTCCTACCCTCAATCTTTCCCAGCATCAAGGTCTTTTCCAATGAATCAGCTCTTTGCATCAGGTAGGCAAAGTACTGGAGCTTCAGCTTCGGCGTCAGTCCTTCCAATGAACACCCAGGACTGATCTCCTTTAGGATGGACTAGTTGGATCTCCTTGCAGTCCAAGGGACTCTGATGAGTCTTCTCCAACACCACAGTTCAAAAGCATCAATTCTTTGGTGTTCAACCTTCTTTATGGTCCAATTCTCACATCTGTACATCTGACTACTGGAAAAACTATAGCTTTGACTATATGGACCTTTGTTGACAAAGTGATGTCTCCGCTTCTGAATACACTGTCTAGGTTTGTCATAGGTTTCCTTCCAAGAAGCAAACACCTTTTAATTTCATGGCTGTAGTTACTGTCCTAGTGATTTTGGGTGCCATTTCCTACTTCTGGGGATCTTCCCTCCCCAGGGATCTAACCCTTATCTCTTGTGTCTCCTGCCCTGGCAGGCAAATTCTTTACCAGTATTGCCACCTAGGAAGCCCCTCATACAATTTTATGTGACTTTAGTTGCTTCTGAAAGGGAATTGAAACATTCTTCTCTGTATCTTCCAATCATGATTCTTATTTTGCTTTAAAGGGCCATCTAGAATATAAAACTTTCAAATATTTAATGATCACTAGGTGAATTTTCTGGTACAGTGTCAGAACTTCAGGGTCCAATGTGGCAGATTTCTGAGTTCTCGGCTCTGTTCTACCATCATTTTCTCTAAAACTGACTGAACCCCGGTACTCTGGACATGATCCAACCAGTGAAAATTGAGTCTCATTATGGTCCATCTTGTTTGGACACTGAATTTCCATTAAAGTAGCCTTAGATAACTTTGATTGTGTTGTGGGGAGTTGTTATATTACAGTATTGTCTCCTGGAGCTTGAAATCTACTAAAATCCTTTCATGTACCAGCTGCTAATCAGGCCTGCTCTCTTCAGAACAGGTACATTTGAGTTTTTAAATTTAATTACAGGGACTGGCTGTTATCCTGTGAAATTTTCTCTTGTTAATTTGGCCAACCTTTAGAGCTTGTCAAGGATATTTTAGAGCTGAGTTTTGTCCTTAGTACATTAGCTGGTATTACCTGTGATTTTGTAAGCAAAGCTGACATTTTTTGTGCTAGCCATTTCACATGCACTCTTTCACCTGGTGCTTCTGACACCAGGTGCAGTGTTGATGGCAGATTTTTTTCAGTCCCTGGAGGCAGCGTAGCACGTGGTGGAGAGGAAAGTGGGACATGAAGTCGAGGTCAACCACATGAGCTCTGCGGTCTGAGTGTTTCAACACTCTTTGGGCTTGTCTTTCCTTATTTCTAAAACAGGGATCATAATAAGTGCCTTGTGAATTTGTTCTGAGGACAAAATGAAATAATTCCCATAAATCACTTAACCACAGCTCATGAACAAAGTACATTTTCAATAAATGTTAGCTTTTGGTTTTATAGTAATTCCTTTCCAGCAAGGGGACTGAGGTCTGGCAGGCTTAACTCACTTTCCCAAGGTCACAAGTTGGTCAGAGAATGAATTAGGGCTTAGTCCACAGGTGCTAGAGTCAGAAATCATGGAATTCTAACTTTGGGCTTGACACTTGCTAATTATTGGTCAATTCATGACCTTGGATTAGTGATTTAAACCCATTTACCTTCAGTTTTTTCACCTATAACGTGGAGAATTTAGTGTCCCCATCAAAGGTTGTTAGGAGCATTCAATTAATAATATGAACAAAATCCATAATGTTTAACTCCTCCAACAATAATTGTCTTTACCATCCATCTTAATCTACCTCTTGGTTACCCAGACCCATTAGGTTTAAATTAAACAAGATAGGAAAAGCACATAGCCTACAGTATGGAACATAGAATGCATTCACTAAATAAGAAGTAATTTTAAACAACTTATACCTATGGGATTTGAGGAAATCAAAAATATATTTCTGAATGTTTTCCCTAGGGTTTAATTAACATAAAGGTACAATTTCCAATAATTTCCAAGTGATTTTAGTTTTTGTTTAAATTGTTTTCAATTTTAAGATATGCAGCAATCTGAGACAGTGACATTCAGACTATATAAAACCCTCAGGAATTGAGGAAAGGCAAGGTGCCAACTTGCCTGTTATAGTCAGAAAAGATTTTTGACAGAAGCTCTACTCAAGATGGACTGTAAAACATGGGTAGCATTTGAAAAATTTTATCAGAAGAGGAATCAATAGGAGTTAAGAGAACTGTTCTACCTCCAACATGGAGAGGCAGTCACCAAATTATGTATGAGTGGTGGGGAGAAACAGACCTGAGAGACAATTTGAAATTATTGATTTAAATACATACCTGAGAAAGACTTATTTGAATAGATTTTTAGCTAAAATAAGACACAGCTACATTTCCACGCATGCCATTCGCACATGCCATTCAATCTGTTTCAGACTGAACTTTGCCAGGCAGAGAGGGCCAGTTCCTTTCTCAGGCACTGAGCTCACGTGGAGAGAAGGTGGAATAGACCATCACACTGTGTTTAATGACTGTTAGTATGTACCATCCTGTGTGCTCACTTAATCCTCACAAGAACCCTATATTGAGGAAGGTACAATTATTGTGTTCATTTCACATGTGAGGAAACAGGCTCAGAGAGATTAAATAATTTACTGGAGGCCACATGATGAGTCAGTGATGGAACTGAGCTTGACTGGGAGAGTTGGGTTCAAGAAATTTTGCTCTCATAAGTGTGTGTGTGTATATATATATATGAAAGAATCTCATCTAAGAAATGGCCATAATTAACAGTCACACACACTGATGCTAAGCAAAGAATTTTCACCTCTAGAGAAAGAATTTTTCAGAAATGTCACTTACATTCCATTAAATATTCCTAACAATTTCAAACTCAACATGGGATCAATGACAGAATTATACATCTCACTTGCACTCAAAGAAAGTGAAATTCTTAGTGGCTCAGTCGTGTCTGACCACAACCAAAATTTACAGTATGATTTGAAACAAGTACATGTTTTAAAAAGCGTTCGTTAAAGATAATTCCATGAAAGGAGAGGATAAAGAATGAGATGACAAGAAATATTTGGTTATTTTGTGTATATATATATATGTAAGACCTTGCGACAAGGTGGAATGAGAGGGATCACCTACACCATGTTTAATGACTGTTTACTATATATTATCCTGTGTGCACACTTACCCCTCACAAAAATCCTCTCAGGAAGGGTATATATTATATAAACATATCATGCATGTGTGCCAAGTGGCCCCCTTCATGTTCGAATCATTGCATCCCATCAACTGTGGCCCGCCATGCTCCTCTGTCCATGGGATTCTCCAGGCAAGAGTACTGCAGTGGGTTGCCATGCCCTCCTCATGTATATATCACTTCCCTGTATAATCGTGGCAGATTTGCGTTGCTGTACGGCAGAAACAAACACAACATTGTAAAGCAGTTTTCCTCCAATTAAAAAACAAAGAAAAAAGAAATACTTAGCCTTAATAAGCAATGAAATATAGACCTATTAATCTTTAATTTTAAAATATGATTTAAATAAAGCTGTTTATAGTTATATTCTCTCACAATAGTTGAGCATGTTGGCTTTTAAGAAATTTTTTATATACATTTATAAAATACTGGAAACCAATCAGATCAGAAATGAGCACATTACAACTCAACTTTTTTATGAAAAAAAATAATGCTAAAGACCAAAACTGATGTCATCATTGAAATTAACAGCTTTCTATAACAATAGAATGGGAAAGACTAGAGATCTCTTCAAGAAAATTAGAGCTATCAAGGGAACATTTCATGCAAAGATGGGCACAATAAAGGACAGAAATGGTATGGACCTAACAGAAACAGAAGATATTAAGAAGAGGTGGCAAGAATACACAGAAGAACAGCAAAAAAAAAGATCTTCATGACCCAGATAACCACAATGGTGTGATCACTCACCTAGAGCCAGACATCCTGGAATGTGAAGTCAAGTGGGCCTTAGGAAGCATCACTACTAACAAAGCTAGTGGAGATGATGAAATCTCAGTTGAGCTGTTTCAAATCCTGACAGATGATGCTGTGAAAGTGCTGCACTCAATATGCCAGCAAAGTTGGAAAACTCAGCAGTGACCACAGGACTGGAAAAGGTCACTTTTCATTCCAATCCCTAAGAAAGGCAATGCCAAAGAATGTTCAAACTACCAACAATTACATTCATCTCACATGCTAGCAAAGTAATGCTCAAAATTCTCCAATCCGGACTTCAACAATATGTGAACTGTGAACTTCCAGATGTTAAAGCTGGATTTAGAAAAGGCAGAGGAACCAGAGATCAAATTGCCAATATTCACTGGATCATAAAAATAGCAAGAGTTCCAGAAAAATATTTACTTCTGCTTTATTGACTATGCCAAAGACTTTGACTGTGTGGATCACAACAAACTGTGGAAAATTCTGAAAGAGATGGGAATACCAGACCACCTTACCTTCCTCCTGACAAATCTGTATGCAGGTCAAGAAGCAACAGTTAGAACTGGATATGGAACAACAGACTAGTTCCAAATTGGGAAAGGAATACGTCAAGGCTGTATATTGTCACCACGCTTATTTAACTTATATGCAGAGTACAGCATGAGAAATGCCAGGCTGGATGAAGCTCAAACTAGAATCAAGATTTCCAGGAGAAATAACGACAACCTCAGATATGCAGATGACACCACCACCCTTATGGCAGAAAATGAAGAAGAACTAAGGAGCCTCTTGATGAAAGTGAAAGAGGAGAGTGAAAAAGTTGGCTTAAAGCTCAACATTCAGAGAACTAAGATCATGGCATCTGGTCCCATCACTTCATGGCAAATAGATGGGGAGACAATGGAAACAGTGAGAGACTTTATTTTTGGGGGCTCCAAAATCACTGCAGATTGTGACCGTAGCCATGAAATTAAAAGATGCTTGCTCCTTGGAAGAAAAGCTATGACCAACCTAGACAGCATATTAAAAAGCAGAGTCATTTCTTTGCTGACAAAATCTGTCTAGTCAAAGCTATGGTTTTTCCAGTAGTCAAGTATGGATGTGAGAGTTGGACTATAAAGAGAGCTGAGTGCCAAAGAATTGATGCTTTTGAATTGTGGTTTTGGAGAAGACCCTTGAGAGTCCCTTGGACTGCAAGGAGATCCAACTATTCAATCCTCCAGGAAATCAGTCCTGAATATTCATTGGAACGATTGATCCTGAAGCTGAAACTCCAATACTTTGGCCACCTGATGGGAAGAATTGACTCATCAGAAAAGATCCTGAGGCTGGCAAAGATTGAAGGTGGGAGGAGAAGGGGACAACAGAGGATGAGATGGTTGGATGGCATCACCAACTCGATGGACGTGAGTTTGAGCAAGCCCCGGGAGTTGGTGATGGACAGGAAGGCTTGGCATGCTGCAGTCCACAGCGTTGCAAAGAGTGAGACACAACAGAGCAACTGAACTGAACTATTTGTATTTTAAGCCACAATGGGAAAATTGAAAATTCTTATTATTTGTGTAAACCATGGAAGATTTTAAATGTGATGTTGTCTTGACAATGTTTTAAATTTGAGTCACATTTTTTTCTGATCAGAATTTTTATCAAGACATTGAATTTTGGGATTTTGAAACTAGTTTGTCATAATATATTATGCCTGATCATAGTGTTTCTTTTCTAGGACTATTGTGAATGTGTAGATTTATGTTTAGGGACAAGGGAATAATTTATTTATAAAATAATATTAAATCCAGTTTTAGCTGTCTATTTTAGACACTTAATACTTGCAGAAATCCATGTTATATTTACCACACTGAAGTTTTTTCTCTTTCATTTCCTTTTTTGAGAGTGACTCTCATTGTTAAGTTAAAGTACACTTAGGGTGCAAATTTTTGTGTTCTGATAAGCAAATGATTATATTAAGGTGGTAGTGAGGGGGAAGACAATCTTGATTCCATTGGGAATCTTGCTGCTGCTGCTGCTAAGTCGCCATCAGTCATGTCCGACTCTGTGCGGCCCCATAGACAGCAGCCCACCAGGCTCCCGGAAAATCATTTTTCCTATACTGTTGAAGTTTCTTTTCGGTAAACAGTATTTTCCTAAAAGAAAAAAGGTGATGGAGAAATTGAGGGGTGTACATTTCTTCAAATGATCAGCATTGTATTCTGGGTATCTTGCAATGAACAGAGTAAAAACTGTTCATTTTTCATTCTGAAGTGAAATACTTTCCAGAACCTTTAGTTTGTTCATCCATTTGTTTTGTACATTTCATCACTGTTTCTGGCTCCTGTCTTTTTTCTGTTTTTAAGTTTTAATACTTTTTATAAAGATTTTGTAAATATGTCAAAAACTAGAGACTCCGCTCTCAGAAATGTGATGGAAGAAAGACTCAGCCAAGAGTGCGAGAGGAGATATCACGGAGAGAAGGCAGGGTTTGAGGGACAGCTGGGGTTGCACAAAGGTCAGACTCTGACCCATTTAGGTTTCGGTCTTAGTCTTTAATCCAATAGTGATGGTACAATTCTTTCAACATGAAGTATTGAGTGGACCTTTGGGACTTTTGCAGACTGTATCTGTCTATTGTGTCAGTTCAGGGGACAGAGCATAAGACATCAATAGATCATAGTTGCGCTGCATTTTTGTGCACAATTTTCAAAGCTTTTCTATTTTATGGCTTAGGGATCTCCTCTACCATGTAATTCAGTTCTCTCAGCTCTTGAGATTTGTTGAAAGTTCTGTGCTAATTTCCCTGTCTTCTCTTGTTCCCTACTGAGCTTTAGGCAATATGATGAGCATTGGAGCCAGAGTTGTGAACCAGTCAATCAGAAGCTCGTGGACAGCCTATCATTAAGGTACCTTGAACAGTAGCCTCTTAAGGCTGGAAAAGTCTGTTCCAGTATATATTGTGTTGCTTAGTGCCAGTTGTAATTTGACTTCAGAAAGCTATAGTTAAGGGAAAGATAAACTTTTCCCTAGAGCCAATTTTACTGCTTAATAATCACCACACAGTATCTGTCTTCAGGCAAAGGTAGTGGGACTGCAGACTGGCTTCCACTTCATTCCATGTGATGTAAAGTGGAAACCAACAAACTAGGCAAGCAAAGCAGAATGCAAGCAAACTAAAATCCCTATCCTTTCTCTGCACTATACTGAAGAGACACTGGGAACAAAAGTAACATTATCATCAATCCATATGAATAAAAAAATAAAGATTAAACTTTATTGATGGGATTAACACTTTGGTTTGTAATATTGTCTTTCTTCCTCCTGTAAAAAATTTCTGCATTACTATTCTGGATGCACAAAAATAGCATACTAATTTTATTGGTCCTTGGAAGCCTGGGACATATAAGGAGTTCACAATGTATTTACTAATCTATAACACCTTAAACTTTTTGCAAAGAGCTGGATAATTAACAATCATGCAGTGAAGTACACAGTAGTAGTTTCTCCTTGAAACTGAATTACTTTAAGAACGCATTAATACTATAATCAAGAATCATTGATAATTAAGGTAACAACTAAAGCTGTGAAGAAGTGTTTGTATACTTTTCTCGGTTGGGATGCTCATTATCTGCTGATTTGGGGCAAGATTTTGATGAAATAGCTAGTATTTAAGCTATAATTTGCCTGAGAAATGATCTATGTATACATGACAAAAAGTTCTCATGTACAATTCTTATAAAGGATTCATAGAGTAAAAAGAACAAGAACAGCAAGTAAGCTATACATTTTAACAGCACACTTTGAAAATAAAATGCACTTTACAACAATGATGTACACTCACTGAAGAAAGCATGACCTATAAAAGGACCAACTGATAAGCTGGACTTCATCAAAATGAGAAGCTTTCTCTCTTCAAAAGAGATTGTAATAGAATGCCATGACTAACTGCATGCTGGGAGAAAATATTGGCAAATGTTATATCTGATGAAGGACTTGTACCCAGAATACATAATGAACACTCGGTTCTTAGCAATAGGAAAACAACAACAAAAAAAATTAACTAAAAAAGAAATGGATTTGAAAAGATCCTTCCCAAAGAAGATGAACAGTTTGCAAATAACCACACAAAAAGATGCTCAACATCATTAGTCATTAGGGAAGTGCAAATTAAAATTCCCAAAGAGATTCCACTTTATCCGTTAGACTAGAAACAATTAAAAAGATTAACCTTACCAAGTGACTAGATTCCCCTTGGAGTTTAAATACACTGGTAAAAATAACACATGCCTATTTATGGCAGCCCTGCTCAAAGAATCTGGAAAGTTAACTTGCAGAAGAATCAGGAGAATTAAAGTTGCTTTGAAAATTAAATTGAGTCACAGACAGAATACCTTGAAACTGCTTATGTATCATAGTATTCTTTCCTGGAAAACTGTGTGGATAGAGGAGCCTAGTGGGCCACAGTCCATAGGGTCACAAAAGAGCCTGACACAGCTTAGCACAGCAGAGCACAGTGGTTGCTCACAAGATTATTTGTTAAATTCCTTCCAAATGATACATTAATTGTTTGGAGACTTTCCAACCGAGCGGGGTTAACATGATGGATAAGCTTTACATTTCCAAGGTGTCTGTACCTCTTCATATTGGAGGCAGTGAAATATAAAACAAGAGATTCTATTCACTGAGGTGCCTCTAAGTCAAAACTCTCAGGCTGTAATTAAGTTCTATTCTGTTGTTAAAACTAATGAATGAAGAAAGCTAGTATCTGGTCACCTACTTACAATGAATATCCCTCACCTAAGCTTGTTTCATTTACTTGACTCTAAATAGGGAAACGACCTAAACGTTCATCAACGGAAGAATGGATAAAGAAGTCATGGTACATATGCAATGGGATATTACTCAGCCATAGAAGGAGCAAAACCAGATCATCTGTGGAGCTCGAGCTGGACCTAGAGACTGAGTGACGTATGTCAGATAGAGAGAAACATACTGTATGTTAACATGTATATGCAGAATCTAGAAAAATGGTATAGACGATTATACTTGCAAAGCAGAAATAGAGGCACAGATGTAGAAAACAAACATATGGATACCAACTGGGGAAGCAGGTTGATGGGATGAATTGGGAGATTGGGACTGATGTATATACATTACCATATATAAAAGACACCAGCTAATGGGAACCTACTGTATAGCACAGGGAACTCTGCTCATGCTCTGTTATGACCTAGATGGAATGGAAATCCAACAAAGAGGAGCTATATGCATATGTATATCTGATTAACTTTTCTATACAGCAAAAACTAACACAACACTGTAAAGCAACTATGCTCCAATCAAAATTAATCGAAAAATACAATGCAGAATCATCATTATCGGAGAAACAAAGGGGGGCGGTAGCTGGTTAGATAACCAAAGGGAACAATTATTTTGTTGCAGGCGTGATGCTATTTCAGCTGCTACTGACTATAGTTCACACACTTGTACTGAAATATCAGCATCTGGACAACAGAGGAAAAGCCATTGGACTTGCTGTTCAGAATGGCAGATCCCGAAGGGCAATGGGGGCTTCTTTTAGCATCATTTGTGATTTTGAATAAAGTAAGCTTCACTATTGGGGAAAAAAAAACTTACATGCATGGAAAAAAGATATTGTTGGTTAAGATCTGTATTGCATTTACAGTTGGAACAAGGAATGAATGATAATTTGTAATGTGCTTTTGCTTACGTGCCAACTCCCTGCAGTTTATTCTAACACATAATTTGTAGCACAATACTGTCTGAAACTGAAGGGCTGGTTAATAATAAGTGGAATAAGAGTATAGTAAGTCCTTCCTGAGATAATTTAAAAATACTGGAAGAAGTCTAATTATATTATATGAAAAATTAAAGTGCAAATTTTTTCTTTTAACGTTATACCTTTGACAGAAGAATAAATAAGTTCCTGATGAAATAAGAAGCCCTTGAACACTGAAAATTAACACACACACACTCTCTCTCTAGAAGGCAGCACCTTCTCCCACTCTTTCTATTCTCTTTATTGCTGAAACAGGGTCTTTGTATAAATTTAAAAAAAATCATGGGGTTGAGGTCTTCTAGTGCAAATACAAAACAAGAGTAAAATTAATCTTTCCTAGCACTTGCTTTTTGCTAGATTATAATCAGAAAACAAACACTTTTGGATAAAATTTTAGGAAGAGTGAGAATAATTATAGCAACTACTAATAATCTCTCCCCTAAAGTTAAATTATGGTACAAAAGAAGAGCTATACATATGCTAGTCTTGGTTTTACATGATGTATCTAAAAGTTATTGGATTATATCTAATTACTAGTTATAGGATTGCAAGGTGCTTTTGGCAGTCAAGAGTTATATTTGCAAAAATAGATGAACAGTCTCATTACCTGAAAGATACTTAGTCTTTATTATGCTAATCTTTTCTAAAATAAGTTCAGAAAACGTCATGTCTTGAAACATGGCAAAAACTGCAATTCAATAGCATTGTATGAGGATCAAATAAAATCTTCTCCAAGTTTATCTCTTTCTACCTCTTAAGTGAAATTGCTGTTTTATCTAGACCTGGTTGCTCGTCAGCATGCCTGTCTTACCACTTCTAAAGCAACCCAAACTCTGTCTCTAACGTTCTTCCCTCATGACCCTACCCTTCTCTTCATCATGAATCCTTGGCTTTGCTCTGATGCCTGCCCTCCCCATTTTCAGAGTAACTTCTCTTTCCAAATCTCCTTCTCTGCTTCTTCATGTCCAAAAACTATCCCAGTGATTTCTTTGTTCTCTTCATTCCACAGCATACATTGTTTGTATCATAGTTTTGGGGCAATTGATTTAATGTAGTGTCAGTATATTTTAGTTAGTAGGCTAACTAAAAACCCCTATGTTCAAGAGAGTCGAGGCATCAGGACTGTTTTGTGTATATAGTATCATTTCAACTATGGATAGAAAATGCATGAAAAATAAATTTTAGTAAAAAAATAATGATTGATTTCATTTTTGTGCATGTATGTGTGTGTATAACACACACACAAACATATATATATAGTTTTCTATAATGAGCATACATATTCAGAGGAAAAAGGAAAAGAAAACATGAAAGAAATATGAAGAAAAAAGGGAGTCTCCTTGAACAAAGTCTAATCACTATGTTATGCTATTTTATAAAACAGGCAGTATGAAAGTGAAAGTGTTAGTCACTCAGTTGCGTCCAGCTCTTTGTGACCCCATGGACTTTAGCCTGGCAGGCTCCTCTGTCCGTGGAATTCTCTAGGCAAGAATACTGGAATGAGCTGCCATTGCCTTCTCCAGGGGATCTTCCCGACACAGGGATCTAACCCGGGTCTCCCTCATTTTGTGCAGATTCTTTACCATCTGAGCCACCAAGGAAGCCCAGGCAGTAGACTTCATTTTAAAAACTTAATTTAAAGCAAAAATGAATTAAAAAAAATGAACTTTCATTTTTACTTCATTTTCAGTTTAGATATTTTCATTAATATTATTTCACCTAAGTGAATTTAGGAAATAAAATTTCCACACATTTTTGCCGTACCTGTGAGTAGTTGGATAGAAAGCAGGCTATTTTAATCCCACATGAACTATGTGCAGAGACTGGAGGGTAGAGAAGCCTGAAATCCAGCCTCTGATAGTTCTTCCCTATGTAATGGGTAAGGCGTGAGAACCTCTGTCAGAGCATATTAACGAATCTTTGGAGGTGTGTAAGGACAACTCTGGAAAAGAGTAGGAGGTCAAATGCAAATTATTCTGTATAAGGAAGTGAGAAGGTGGAGCTTTTGGAAGGGAATCCAGAAAACAGGAATCTGGAGGCTCCATTGCTGGAATCAACAATAATCTGTGTGCCTCATATGGGCAGACACTGGTCTATGCGGCTCTTTATGACCCCATGGACTGCAGTCACCAGGCTCCCCTGTCCCTTGGGTTCTCGAGGCAAGAATACTGGAGTGGGTTGCCATTCCCTTCTCCAGGGGATCTTCCCCACCCAGAGGATCGAATCCATGTCTCCTGTGTTGCAGTTGCAGGCAGATTCTTTACGTTTGAGCCACCAGGGAAGCCCTGGCCCACCAGGGGATTCCCCTGGCCCTTTTCCTTCAACCCAGGATAGAACTGGCACACCGTCCGATGCCTATGGACCCCCTCTTTGGACTTGCTGGAGCTGAGTCCATCACATGGTCCTTAGGGCCTTGGCACAGTTTAATCTTTCCATCCCTAGCCTCTGGCTCCTGCCTGGTCACACCTCAATTTGTCTCTTCCCCAGAGGAGCTTCCTTTGACTTCCCCAGGTTAGATCTCCCTGTTTCAGTGCTCTCACACAGTCTCACAGCCCCGTGCACACTGAGCCCACCTGGAGCAGCTTGCTCCGCAAGGGCTTGATTTCTGTGCTGGAGGTTAAGTTTTAATTGTTCATTGACAGCTTTATCTTGCTCACCTTTGTATCCTCAGAGCCCAGTCTAGTGACCAGCAGGAGCTTAATTGAGCAGACAGCAGTTTCTGGGCATCCGGAGACCACTTAGTGTGACAAACTCTAGGCTGTGCTCAGAATTTACCTGCTTTTCCATGACCAAGGAGCTTTGTGTCTGGAGAGGGGTGGAGAGGGGATGGGGGCGGGGAGGGGTGGGGTGTAGGGGGTTGGGGGTGGGGTGTGGGGGGTTGAGGGTGGGGGTAGGTGGAGGGGAGGAGTCTCTCTCTGCTGAGATGCTGCCACTCCTCTGAGACTCCTCCGTATTGTTCCAGGTTACACGTTTCTCTCTAGCTTGTCTGGGCCCAGGATGGGACCTTGCGTGCAATCCATTTGTAAATCTTAGATCAAAAAAAATCCACATGCTGTCCAGAGAGAAATAAAAACCAGATAGCCACTGTGGACCAGCAGCTCTGCAAGAGTGACCAGTAGTGCCCTGGTCTCCTACAATCCCTAGGGCGAGAAAAATCAATAGGAAAAGGAGTACGTCAAGGCTGTATATTGTCACCCTGCTTATTTAACTTATATGCAGAGCACATCATGAGAAATGCCAGGCTGGAGGAAGCACGAGCTGGAATCGAGATTGCCAGGAGAAATATCAATAACCTCAGATATGCAGATGACACCACCCTTACGGCAGAAAGTGAAGAGGAACTAAAAAGCCTCTTGATGAAAGTGAACGAGGAGAGCGAAAAAGTTGGCTTAAAGCTCAACATTCAGAAAACGAAGATCATGGCAGCTGGTCCCATCACTAAATGGGAAATAGATGGAGAAACAGTGGAAACAGTGGCAGACTTTATTTTTGGGGGCTCCCAAATCACTGCAGATGGTGATTGCAGCCATGAAATTAAAAGACGCTTACTCCTTGGAAGAAAAGTTATGACCAACCTAGACAGCATATTGAAAAGCAGAGACATTACTTTGCCGACTAAGGTCCGTCTAGTCAAGGCTATGGTTTTTCCAGTAGTCATGTATGGATGTAAGAGTTGGACTGTGAAAAAGGCTGAGTGCTGAAGAATTGATGCTTTTGAACTGTGGTGTTGGAGAAGACTGTTGAGAGTCCCTTGGACTGCAAGGAGATCCAACCAGTCCATCCTGAAGGAGATCAGCCCTGGGATTTCTTTGGAAGGAATGATGCTAAAGCTGAAGCTCCAGTACTTTGGCCACCTCATGTGAAGAGTTAACTCATTGGAAAAGACTTTGATGCTGGGAGGGATTGGGGACAGGAGAAGAACGGGACGACAGAGGATGAGATGGCTGGATGGCATCATGGACTCAATGGATGTGAGTCTGAGTGAACTCCGGGAGATGGTGATGGACAGGGAGGCCTGGCGTGCTGTGATTCATGGGGTCACAGAGTCGGACACGACTGAGCGACTGAACGGAACTGAACTGGCAAACAATTTGAGATTGTTTGTGTGTGGGCAAAATTACTTGCATTTTGGAAAGGCCTAGAGTTGTGTGATCTATCAGCTTCCTCCACCTCCTTTCTCTTCCCAAGTCACTCCGCTTGACACGCGCGGTGCGGTTTCGTCTTTAACACGCCGACTTCAAGGGTGTCCAGCGCTTCCGCCGCTTCTCACAACTCATCTTGGCGGGATGCCAGGGTTCAGTGACATCTGGCTTCAGTTTGTGTTTTAGATTTATTCATTTGTGTCAACCCAAATTGTTTCAGAATGTCTGTTGTCATTTTTATACAGGCTGTGGCCTTGGTGCTGATCTGTTTTCTTATTAGAGACTCTGAAATCCTTAGGGATCTAAGAGGCAGAGTGAGGAAAAACCAATTGCCGAAAAGCTGCTTCAGCTGCACAGTGAAGGGCCCTTGTCTGTGTGCCTGGCGAGCCCTCCTCGTCCACCTTTTCAGTTCTTCCTGAAGCCATGTTGTGCTCTAACTTGGAGGGCCGTATGTGCTGACAGAAAAATACATGTACGTCTATTCCTTTCTTCTTATCATCCCAGAAGTTTTAACAATCTCGGTGAAACTAGGATCGGGTTACCAGAGGATAATTTGGGTTGGTCTGTTTTTATTAAACACTAGCATTGATGTCGCATCAATTCTATTTTCTACATACTGTTAGTCCATGCCATTTAGGCCCGTTAAGTTTACAAAAATTGAATTTGATTGGAATTATTTTATCCTGTGCAGAGAAATTGTCCTAGAGCTATTAACCTATAAGAGAGAATAAAATTGGGAAAGTCACACGTTTCCTTCTCTTTTTTTGGAAACAGATCACAAAATCTAATTTGAGTAACAACTTTAAGAAATTACGTGCTGTTTCTACTTGATTCCTATGCACAAGCTTCGCCTCTTCTCCTTGTTGGCCACCTCTGTTGTCATGGTAACAGTTGCGATTTCACAGATTCAGCAGTGCATTTGCTGAGGAGGAAGATAAGACCATTGTTTATGAGAATAATTATTTAGGAGCAGGTGATATTCACATAAAACTCATTGACAAACTGGTTGGAAAAAGGACAAAGTAGAATATTCTTATCACATGAGATCAGGGAAATTTTAGAGGAAATATAGCATAAATATATACTTGATGTACAGAGCTTCTTTTGTGTGCTTATTCAGTTTAATTATGAGAATACATGGAATATAAACATGAGGTCATTGAAATTTAGCCCTGGAAAGGACTTTAGGAACAATCTAGTATAGCTATTAACTTGTTCTAATGCAAAAAAAAAAAAAAAGGAAAAGAAAAAAAAAAGCACTGTTCCTCAGCAAACTGCATGTATAATTTCTTGTGGGAAATCAGTGAACCCTGGAAACTTATTGGGATCAGGAGAAATGTGGAGTAATCAAAGTAGACATCATAAGGTTTCAAATTCACTTCTTTATTAATGAAATAAATATATTTTCTCATAATATCAAAGAAACTTCTGTTTGGAGTACACGTTTTTATGGTAATGAGCCATTTCATCTAGGGAGGTGATCTCAGCAAAGTAATTGAGTTTTTAATGCAATTTTTTCTCGTATATGTGAGATAACTAATTATTCACTACTGAAAATGAAGTTGAGCTAAATTACGTTATTCTTGAAAGTATAAGGAATGACTCTGAACTAAAGAGCAGTTGCTGATTGCCCTCAAAACTGCCTTATTCATCTTTAAAACTTATCTAATAACATTCTCCTATTGGAATTATTTGAAAATAAATGGACAAGATAAGGGTCTCTCAATTTCAAGAGAACTCAGGATTAGGTGAAGTGCTAATGAATAGTTGTGAACCAATAGAAGTCTGCTCACAGATTTAATAACATCCCTGAAATCCTGGGGGGCATCTCTCTTCTCACACTGTGATTATCATAAGGTTGAACTTTCAGTGACTTCCCCAAGGTTTAAACTTTGCCTTCTCTAACATTTATAAGACATTTTCAACATACCAGGCACGGTTCAATTTGCTGATTTCTGAAAGTAAATTATATTTTCCTGTCAATTGCTGCTGTGGAATTCTATCAGCTGTGTCTTGGCCTTATTTCTAAGAACATTTCGTTTCATTCTAAATGTTCCTCTTACTGATAAGATGGGGTCAAATGGATGTACGGATTGTAGGATCAGATTCATTTTCCACATTCAATCATAGGACCCAATTTTTTGATATTGAAACCAATAGGAAAGTGTCGACTTTGTGACTTGCTATATTATTTTGGATCAAAGATAACACTTAACCTAAAAGAAATTTTTTAAGTATGTGCAGTCATTGGTACTAAACTGAAATTTCATTGCAGAATGTTGAGGAGATGTGAGAAGCAGGAAAGATTTTGGACCATAGATTCACTATGTAATGAAGGGGTTTGGCTATTGTGGCAATTTCGATACAAATATTTAGTTGGTGGATGAATTAAAACTAACAACCCAGTTTAGCATAAACTCTCAAAGGCAGTCAATTTAAACAGCCTGGGACTACACATTAGTTATGAGCATGTCAATAATCAGTATGATTAGTTCAGAGCACAGTTCTGATGATTTTAAGCTGGTAAAAAGAAACAGTTGTATTGGTCCATGCATGGGAACAACGTATGAACAAGAAGCAATAAAGTGTTAGTGGTTAAATGGAGGAAATTTGGAGTCAGAGAGAAGGTTCTAATCCAAGCTTGAACTCTTACCTGTTGTGAAACTAGGTAAGTTAAACTCCTTAGGCCTCTCAATTTTGCTTCTGTAAAATGGTAATAATAATTTCTGACTCGTAAAGTGGAGTATCAATGTGTTAAAAAAAAAGTAACTTACAATGTATAACAGGTACTCTACAGTAATAATAATGATTACTGCTTTGATAGGTTTAATGAATCTTTGTATGGTGGAAGTAAAATATTATGACTCATTTTCATTTTAATTAAAAATTCTCTTGTTCCAGCAAATTAAGTATTAATTCCTAAGTCCCAAGTATTTACAAGTTGGCACTCCAGTAGGAGCCAGCTTCCGCATATCAGTGCCAAGTTCTAATCTCCTCATCCTGTTAAGATTTCCTGAAGACTGCTTTCATGAGTCCATTCCTGTCTGTCATTGAAAACTGGTTGTCCCCACGCTGCCTGGGGATAATAAGACAGGCTTACTGTGTAATGACATGTCGTGATTGGAGAAGCAAATTTGATCTTGATCTCCAAATGTAAGGTCCATAGAAAGAATTGCTGTTCTCTTTGCTGGAATTTACAATTGCTAAGGTACAAACTAGATGGATCCCCATAAAAGAAAATGTCAGTTAATTCCTTTTTTGGATCTTCAATGCTTGTAGATATTCATGGAAATTCAGAAGGCAAAGACGTTTTCTTTGGGTATTTATGACTGTGAAGTGAAGTGAAGGGGCTTCCCTGATAGCTCAGTTGGTAAAACATTTACCTGCAATGCAGGAGACTGTGAGGAGAGGGCAATTTATATATATATGTGAATAATACACATTTACACACAGAAACACACACTGTAAGTAGAGAATATATATGTGTAATTACATGCTGCCCTTGATAATAATTGAATTAACTATAAAGACAAAACTTTACCAATCAGATATGTTTATAATTCTTACATTTTATAAATACTATTAAGTAATTTGTGAATATATTTTATCTTATTTTGGTTAAAGTATTATAACTGATGCTATTTTGGGGAGCAAATTAGCACTAACATGCAGATGTCTGATGGAAAAGAATGTTCATTTTGAAAAGAGGTGTAATTGAAATAATTGAACCTTTCATTATAGTTGCAATTTCCTTCTGTCTCTTTCTTTTTAGCAGTCACGATAGATTGCAGAATTAATTTCTTTTACATTCTGTAGCTTGATTAGATGTCCTTAAATATTCTAGAGAGAAAATGAAAAAAAAAGAAACCCACCCAGTTTCTTGAAAGTCCTGAAATTGACTTTCTGACATGGCTTTCTTCCTAGGTCAGCTTAGAGGAGAAGTTTTGCTGTTGTTCAGTTGCTAAGTGGTGTCTGACTCTTTGGGACCCCATGGACTACAGCATGTCAGGCTCTTCTGTTCCCCACTGTCTCCTGGAGTTTCCTCAAATTCATGTTAGTCAGAGATGCCTTCTCCTTCACCTCCTCCTGCCTTCAATCTTCTCCAACATCAGAGTCTTTTCCAGTGAGTCGGCTCTTTGCATTAGGTGGCCAAAGTATTGGAGCTTCAGTTTCAGCATCAGCCCTTCCAATGAGGATTCAGGGTTGATTTCCTTTAGGATTGACTGGTTTGACCTCCTTGCAGTCCAAGGGACTCTCAAGTGTCTTCTGCAGCACCACAATTCAAAAGCACCCTTTCTTTGGTGCTCAGCCTTTATGATACAGCTCTCACATCTGTACATGACTACTGTAAAAACCATAGCTTTGACTATATGGACCTTTCTCAGCAAAGTGATGTCTCTGCTTTTTAATACACTTTCTTGGTTTGCCATAGCTTTTCTTCCAAGAAGCAAGCATCTTATAGTTTCATGCTATAGTCACTGTTCATAGTGATTTTGGAGTCCAAGAAAATAAAATTTGTCATTGAATCCACTTTTTCTCCATTTGCCATGAAGCGATGGGACCAGATGCCGTGATCTTAGTTTTTTGAATATTGAGTTTCAAGCCAGCTTTTTCACTCTCCTCTTTTGTCCCTAAGAGGATCTTTAATTCCTCTTCACATTCCTGCCATTAGAGTGGTATCATCTGCATATCTGAGGTTATTGATATTTCTCCTGGCAATCTTGATTTCAGCTTGTGATTCATCCAGCAGGGGATTTCCCATGATGTACTTTGCATACCAAGTTGAACAAGCAGGGTGACAGTATATAGCCTTGTCGTACTCCTGTCCCAGTGTTGAGTCAGTCAGTTGTCCCACATCTGGTTCTAACTGTTGTTTCCTGTCTCACATACAGGTTTCTCAGGAAACAGGTAAGGTGGTCTGTTATTCCCTTCTCTGTAAGAATTTTCCATATGTTATCTGTGTGATCTAATGTGATCTATGCAGTCAAAGGCTTTAGCATAGTCAATGAAGCAGAAGTAGATGTGTTTTTGGAATTCCTTTGCTTTCTCCATGATCCAGCAAATGTTGTCAATTTGATCTCTGGTTCTTCCGCTTTTTCAGAACCCAGCTTGTACATCTGGAAGTTCTTTATTCTTGTACTGCTGAAACCTAGCTTGAAAGATTTTGGGCATAACCTTGCTAGAATGTGAAATGACTGTAACTGTATGGTAGTTGGAACATTCTTTGGCATTGCCTTCTTTGGCATTTGAATGAAAACTGACCTTTTCCAATCCTGTGGCCACTGCTGAGTTTTCCAAATTTTCTGAGATATTGAGTGCAGCACTTTAACAGCACCATCTTTTAGGATTTATAATAGTTCAGCTGGAATTCCATCACCTCCACTATCTTTGTTCATAGTAATGCTTTCTAAGGCTCACTTTACTTAACACTCCAGGATGTCTGACTCTAGGTGAGCGACCACACAATCATGGTTATCCAGGTCATTAAGACTTTTTTTGTATAATTCCCTCTGTGTATTCTTGGCACCTCTTCTTAATCTTTTCTGCTTCTGTTAGATCTTTACTGTTTCTGTCCTTTATCATGCCCATCCTTGCATGAAATATTCCCTTGATATCTCCAATTTTCTTGGAAAAGGTAGGGATATGAGTTTAAATTGCTATTAGAGGAAAAAGCTTAGTCTATATTTTTGCAGGCACATAATCAGAGATTATTTTAATCATCTTTCACAAGCCTGTATACTCACATTCTGCATGTTCCTGGACCGGCCATTTGGGTGTGGCTGTCATTAGCATTGTTTGGGACTTTCCCTTGGTGGCTCAGATGGTAAAGAATCTGCCTGCACTGCAGGAGACCTAGATTCAATCCCTGGGTTGGGAAGATCCCTAGAGAAGGGAACGGTTACCCACTCCAGTATTCTTGCCTGGAGAATTTCATGGACGGAGAAACCTGGCTGGTTATAGTCCATAGAGCTGCAAAAAGTCGGACACGCCTGAATGACTATAACTTTCACTTCACTCCCCCCTCAAGTCTCTAGCCACTTTTAATAGATGTGCATACAGATTTGTGGCTGTTAAATCGTAATCTCACAATTGCTGTTGGAGAACTTCACCATATGTCAGAACTTCCTTACTCCTCTCCTTGAGCTATGCCAAATTATTTTAAGAAACCAATTGGTGATTAATAGAACTGTTTAGAGAGACTTTAGGAAGAAAGGATTCTGTGTCTAAGCATTTGTCCTAAAGAAATACATGAAGCAAGAAACCAGAACTGAACCAGAGATCTCAGTGTCAGTTCTCACCTGAGTTCTGTCCTTCCTGCTTCAACTGCCTTATCTCTGTAATAATGCAAAAAATCTTCAGCTTGAAGGAAGGAAGATGAGAATCAGAAATGTACAGCATGCAACGGCCAGAATGCAGTTAGGACTTCAAGATGAAATCAGGCTCAACTCCCCTGGTAAAGGTCACTTTTCCTGACATGGTGCAGGTCTCCTTATGGGCTGAAGAAATAGAAGAATGCAGAAGAAGGAGAGAGTCATTGCTTCTGTGAAGATGTTAGTAGCCATGGGAAGTGAGCCTCCTCTGAAACAAGGGGTTCTGCAGCAGAAAAGAAAGGCAGCAACTCTGAAAAAAGCAGTGAGAGGGAGTCAAGAACAAAAAGAAGAAAGCACCAAATCTGAAGTAATTTAAACGTGATTTTGAGGAGTCTGCCTGCCTGTAATTCTTGCATATATAGCTGTAGTTAAGTAACAGGAAAGTAAAACAAAGAAAGAAACTAGGAGTCTATTATTAAACCCTTTGGAAAACTTTTTCTCTTACAGCATCATTTTTTTTGGGAGGGTCTATATTTTCACTCTTTTTTTGCCATTAAATTCAAGAGCAGAGCTATGTGTGGATAATAACGCAATATCCTGACCCTGAACTTCAAACTGCAGATGAATTCTAAAGTGAGATGAGTTATTTTAACTAATGCCTCACAGATTTAAACTCAGATGTGATAATTCACAAGGAAAAAATATTCATGATATCCAGACCTTTATGCATAGTAGAAAAAGTCAGTGCAGGCTCACTCAGGTCATTTACTGGGATGTCTTCAAGGCCATTCATCCAGTCTAGAGAGAACTAACATTTGCTGAGTCCCTAAGTGCTAGATGCTGTTGCAAGTTCTAGTATTTTTGAACAACAACAATTCTATCAAGAAGGCTGTGAAATCTTAAGTGCAGAGAGGAGGAATTCAGCGTTTAGAGAAGCAGAGCATCTATGACAGATTGCACAATAGTGGCAAATCCATATGGGTGCTACTGCAAACACCAGTGCTGTCCACTAGGGCATGCTGCCCTTCTAGCTGGGAAGCATTGTACAGGTGTAAGTTGATGGGGTTGACAAGGCTATTGTAGGTAATATTTGCCAATGCATCCCATTACAAGAATTAGTGGTGTATCATCCTCTAATGTTAACATCATCTTGTTGTTGTTGTTATTCAGTTGCTAAGTCATGTCCAACTCTTTGTGACTCCATGGACTATAGCACACCAGACCTCCCTGTCCCTCACTATCTTCTGGAGTTTGCCCAAGTTCATGTCCATTGAGTTGGTGATGCCATCCAACCATCTCATCCTCTGCTGCCCTCATCTCCTTTTCCCTTCAATCTTTCCCAGCATTAGGGTATTTTCTCATACTAGTGGTGGTTTAGTCACAAAGTCATGTCTGACTCTTGTGACCCCATGGACTGTTGCCTGCTAGGCTCTTCTGTCTGTAGGATTCTCCTGGAAAGAATACTGGAGTGGGTTGCCATTTCTTTTTCCAGAGCATCTTCCCCAGCCAGGGATTGAACTCTGGTCTCCTGCACTGCAGGCTTCCCTCATAGCTCAATTGGTAAAGAATCCGCCTGCAACACAGGAGTCCCTGGTTCGATTCCTGGGTGTGGAAGACCCACTGGAGAAAGGATAGGCTACCCACTCCAGTATTCTCGGGCTTCCCTTGTGGCTCAGCTGGTAAAGAATCACCTTGCAATGTGGGTGATCTGGGTTTGATCCCTGGATTGGGTATTCAGGCCTGGAGAATTCCGTGGACTGTAGAGTCCATGGGGTAGCAGAGTCAGACACAACTGAGTGGCTTTCACTTTCTCCTGCATTGCAGGCAGATTCTTTACCTACTGAGCTACTCCTGCCTTAAAGCTTTCCTCATGTTCAGTTCAGTCACTCAGTCATGTCCGACTCTTTGTGACCCCATGGACCACAGCAAGCCAGGCCTCCCTCACGTTAATCACCTTCAAACCCAAGTAAATAAGACAATCCATGTCATTTTCCTAAGGGTCTTCGCTTTCTAGTACAAACAACATGCAGATCTGGTTTTTAAGTTGTAGACAACAGAATCCATGCTAGTAATTTAAGTAGATTTATTAAGGAAGAAAAAAAGCTCAAGATGAATAAGTAGACTATAGGCTACATGACAGTTACTTCCTGCTAGATGTCTCCCTGGTTTCTCCCTGCTCCATTCTTTGCCCTGTAGTACCCCAGAACATGGACCTCCATGAACAGCATTAGCTAGGCTTTTTGCACCCTGGCTTCCAGTCAGGTTCAGCCAATAGGAGCATGAAGCAGAAGAGCAGAGTTCAGAGTTCAGAGGGAAGTTAGGCATTTATTCCTCCTTATTCTTTTCTGCCATGTGGTGGTCTGGCAATCGCTGCATTTCTTTAAGGTTGTATCTGTCAGGGGGGGGGCCCTCCTCCCAGGCTATACTTTACTCTTTCCTTTAGTGTCCCCTCACACTTAATGGCGACGACTATCTGGTTGCTTAACCATTTTGTTTGGTTCCTTTAAATTCTCCCGAAACTCTGTATCAGTCATTCCATTAAATTCTCTTCAGCCAAACTTTTCTGAGTATATTGACTCTTTCCTGTGGGGAGACTGATGGATACAGACTGAGTTTCTGAAACTGACAGCACCATCTGCTAGCCCTGCAAAGACCAGCACCTCCAATTATGAAGGTGCCACTCCACTTGCCAGCTCCAAAAATGTGCCATGCCTTCCATGATCCGTAAGATGCTGAATCAGAGCTTCCTCTGGAGCTGGGGACTGCAGAACAACACCGCCATGGCTATGATCCACATCCATGGCAACCTCTTGTCCCATCTCTTCCTGTAATTTAGTTCTGAGTTAAAGTCATGCACAGATGCTTCTGATGGTGGGATTAAAACACCTATCACGGCTTAAGCAATAAAAGGGGGGATGGATACGTATCTTGGGATACGTATATTTTCAAACGTGAATAAGGGTTCAGAAAATTTGAGACGTGTGTGAATGACAGTTTTACTTTTGTTATCACTCTTTTCCTCCTATCCTTAAGCTATCACATTCATTCAATGAAATCTACTTCTGTTTTCCCACTGCTGCTTTCCCGATTTCTCTTTATTTTGTTCTATTGCTCAACCTTCTTCAACAGACTCATGGTAGAGATACTTTCTGTTCTTGGAAATACCCAAGGTCAGAGGATAGAGGCCCTGACAGGGAGGGCCATTTGGCAGTTAGAGCAGATGTCCTTGACATGCAACCTGTAGGATACGCTTGCTATTCCCATGTCTGACACACCCACAGGCCCACTCCTACCCACTGTTACCAATGTGCTGGTCATAATGTCATCTTGTTATCTGTCTCATGAGAGCATATCAGAATGCAAGTGAGTGAGAATAATCTTATGATGTCAGTAATATCACATGCGCTCTAATTTATTGTAAATCTATTTGAACTTTAATACTTTTAATTATTAGTATCTCCAGATAATTTTTGTCGTTCCCAGTAACTGAAGTTGCCATCATGTTGCCAAATTCTATAACAACTAATTTTGGAAAATTCTTAGGAATGGGAACACCAGACCACCTTACCTGTCTCCTGAGAAAGCTGTATGCAGGTCAAGAAGCAACAGTTAGAATCAGACATGGAACAACTGACTGGTTCAAAATTGGGAAAGGAGTATGTCAAGGCTGTATATTGTTACCCTGCTTATTTAACTTGTATGCAGAGTGCATCATGAGAAATGTTGGGCTCAATGAAGCACAAGTTGGAATCAAGATTGTCAGGAGAAATATCAATAACCTCAGACATGCAGATGACATCACCCTTATGGCAGAAAGCAGAGAGGAACTGAAGAGCTTCTTGATGAAAGTGAAAGAGGAGAGTGAAAAAGCTGGCTTAAAGCTCAACATTCAAAAAACTAAGATCATGGCATCCAGTCCCATCACTTCAGGGCAAACAGAAAGGGAAACAATGGAAACAGTTACAGACTTTATTTTGCAGAGGGTGACTGCAGCCATGAAATTAAAAGACGCTTGCTCCTTGGAAGAAAAGTTATAACATATCAAGACAATGTATTAAAAAGCAGAGACATCACCTTTCCAACAAAGGTCCGACTAGTCAAAGCTATGATTTTTGCAGAAGTCACATATGAATGTGAGAGTTGGACCATAAAGAAGGCTGAGTGCCAAAGAATGTTTACTTTCGAATTATGGTGCTAGAGAAGACTCTCTCTTGAGAATCCCTTGTAAGGAGATCAAAGCAGTCCATCCTAAAGGAAATCAATTCTGAATTTCCATTGGAAGGACTGATACTGAAGCTGAAGCTCCAATATTTTAGCCATTTGATGTAAAGAGCTGACTCAGTGGGAAAGACCCTGATGTGAAAGATTGAAGGGAAAGGGAGAAGAAGATGACAGAGGATGAGAGGGTCAGATAGCATCTCTGACTCAGCGCGCAGAAGTTTGAGCAAACTTCAGGAGATAGTGGAGGACAGAAGGGCCTAATATGCTGCAGTCCCTGGGGTCCCAAAGAGTCAGACATGAGTTAGCAACTGAACAACAAAAAGAGTTCCAGGTTACGTAGATTTTAGGGTTTTAAAAATAATGTAAACATTTTTTCCCATCAATTCATTCTCAATATTGGCACAATCAATGTTGTAGCTTTGTCAATGTATGGCAAAACCATACATTGACAAAATATTTTACTTTATTGTAAAGTAAAATAAAGTAAAAATAAAAATTAAAAACAATTAAAACTCATTACACATGAAAACATAGTAATACCATGCCTGCTCTAATATACGATGTACAAAATCAATTTAGGCTGTTTACATGACAAAGTGGTTTTGGATTCACTCTCTTTCAAAGAGTGATTAGTGAGATATAAAATATGGTGTGTGTATAGATATATATATATAATATTATGTATATAAATTATGATGCTTCAGGGAACAATATGAATGAGAGAACTCAAATGTTGCACAAGGGTTGTGCTCAATGAATGTTCAAATCTCAATAATCTATAAGTTTTATAAATTACTTTGGTTTTCTGTGCTATCTGATTTTTAAAATGTCATCATTAAAAAAAATGGCATTCTAATTTTAACCTCAAACAAAGATGCATTTGTATCTATTTTTTGTAAATAAAAGCCTATAAAGACCATTATTAGAGTAAGGCTCTGGTCCAGATTAGATTCTAGTTCATGCTCCATATGGTACCTTATACTTTATGTTTGTTAACACTTAAACACAGTAACCTTCTTAAAGCCTCCTCCTCACTGCCTCAGGCCAGGGGGCGAGGAGTGTTTTAGTCCAGTTCACTCCTCTGTCCCCAGAAGTTAGCACAATGGCAGACGCATGACTAATTTCTGTCAACACTTAATTGAAATAAACTGAATTGATCAGAAATAAGCCCTCATTGGGCTTCCCTAGTGGCTCAGAGGTTAAAGCGTCTGCCTCCAATGCGGGAGACCTGGGTTTGATCCCTGGGTCGGGAAGATCCCCTGGAGAAGGAAATGGCAACCCACTCCAGTATTCTTGCCTGGAGAATCCCATGGATGGAGGAGCCTGGTAGGCTACAATCCACGGGGTCACAAAGAGTCAGACACGACTGAGCGACTTCACCTTACCTCACCTTAAGCCCTCATTAAGGAGAAGGCAATGGCACCCCAATCCAGTACTCTTGCCTGGAAAATCCCATGGATGGAGGAGCCTGGTGGGCTGCCATCTATGGGGTCGCACAGAGTTGGACACAACTGAAGCGACTTAGCAGCAGCAGCAGCAGCAGCAGCAGCAGCAGCAGCAGCAAGCCCTCAATAAACATCTCATGAATGATTAGAAGAATTATTAGAGAGGAAGAGCACAAGAGAGCTCCTAATTTAATTATAGCAACCTAAAACTCAGGTTCAAAATAGTAATTTCAGGAGCAGTTCTCTCAGGGTTTCTCTGGTGCTTCAGATGGTCAAGAATTTGCCTGCAATGTGGGAGACCTGGGTTCCATCCCTGGGTTGGGAAGATCCCCTGGAGAAGGGAGTGAAGTGGCTACCCACTCCAGTATTCTTGCCTGGAGAATCCCATGGACAGAGGAGTCTGGCCAGCTACAGTCCATGGCGTCGCAAAGAGTTGGACATGACTGAGCAACTAACACTTCTCACTTTCACTTCTCTCAGGGTTGCTTGAGATGCTGCCTTCCAGGCTTAAGCCCTAAAAATTTCCACCAAATATAACATAATTCAATCTTTAAAACAAAACAAAACACTTTAATTTCAATTGATCTCTCACTAAAGGTCTTGCTGTCTTCTTTCCCTAACCTTCACTTTCAGGGGACAAGAGCTCACTTGGCCTTCACCCTGTTTCTTATCCCACCTAAACTGGTGCTGGCTGGAAAAAAGTCTAGATCTTATCTCTGTGACTAATAAATTGGGTATTTAGAATCACAGAATTTAGTTAGGTTAATCATTAAGATTTCTTGCATCTCAATTTCCCTTATTCAGAATGAGGAAATTATGTCACATCTGTTTGTCATTTGTGGAGGGGAAAGCGTCCGCCACATGAGCTTAAACTGCTCAGCTTCTGTGGAGATCCATCTGGCAGGAAAGGTGCTAATTATAGAATTTCTCTGGGTTCTAGTCTCTCCATTTTCAAGTGTAATAAGTTTAAAATTCGCAGTTACAATTCAGATATGCAGGCATCTAATTTTATTTCTCTGCAAGTGAACTTGAGCGGTTCCTGAGACTTGTCTTGAGTGGCAGGATTGATCATCTGGCTCTTTAAAGACAATAGTCCTTCTGGTTTCCTCAGTTTCATCAGGCTATGTCAGTGTCTTTTGAGTAAATACTCAAGCTTTCAGAGTATCTCTTTTTCCTTTTCTTCTCCCTGCTGAATCTGGGGACAGGAATACCCTTGCTCACCAATACTGCATCCTGACTGAGCTTCACAGCATTAGGGGAGGAACCTGCTGCCCTCTGGCCCTTTCTGGCCTCCAGTGAGGGGTCTCAGCTGCTGGTCATGTGCGTCTCCTCCTCTGCCCCTGCTGGTCCCAGTATGCCTGTTGAACTGACGTTTGTTCTCAACACTGAAGGTGCACAGTGGTCCCTTCCCACTGGCTTTCCCATTCACATGGGTCTCAGATTGTTCAGTTCAGTTCAGTTCAGTCTCTTAGTCGTGATCGACTCTTTGTGACCCCACGAACCACAGCACGCCAAGCCTCCCTGTCCATCACCAACTCCCGGAGTTTACCCAAACCCATGTCCATTGAGTCGGTGATGCCATCCAACCATCTCATCCTCTGTCATCCCCTTTTCCTCCTGCCCTCAATCTTTCCCAGCATCAGGGTCTTTTCAAATGAGTCAGCCCTTCACATCAGGTGGCCAAAATATTGGAGTTTCAGCTTCAACATCAGTCCTTCCAAAGAACACCAAAGACTGATCTCCTTTAGGACTGGTTGGATCTCCTTGTAGTCCAAGGGACTCTCAAGAGTCTTCTCCAACACCATAGTTCAAAAGCATCAATTCTTCAGTGCTTAGCTTTCTTTATAGTCCAACTCTCACATCCATATATGACCACTGGAAAAACCATAGCCTTGACTAGACGGACATTTTTTGACAAAGTAATCTCTCTGCTTTTGAATATGCTATCTAGGTTGGTCATAACTTTCCTTCCAAGGGGTAAGTGTCTTAATTTCATGGCTGCAATTACCATCTGCAGTGATTTTGGAGCCCCCCAGAATGAATTCAGCCACTGTTTCCCCATCTATTTGCCATGAAGTGATGGGACAGGATGCCATGATCTTCGTTTTCTGAATGTAGAGCTTTAAGCCAACTTTTTCACACTCTCCTCTTTCACTTTCATCAAGAGGCTTTTTAGTTCTTCTTCACTTTCTGCCATAAGGGGATGTCATCTGCATATCTGAGGTTATTGATTTTTCTCCCAGTAATCTTGGTTCCAGCTTGTGCTTCATCCAGCCCAGGGTTTCTCATGATGTACTCTGCATAAAAGTTAGATAAGCAGGGTGACAATATACAGCCTTGACGTACTCCTTTTCCTATTTGGAACCAGTCTGTTGTTCCATGTCCAGTTCTAACTGTTGCTTCCTGACCTGCATACAGATTTCTCAAGAGGCAGGTGAGATGATCTGGTATTCCCATCTCTTTTGCCTCCAACTAGAGAAGCTCACATCCTCTGCCATGGGCCTCAGCTGGTTACCCTTCGAGTCACCTTGGGAAGAGTGAGAGAAACTCTGGTTATGCTTGCTGTGTCTCAGGCCCCCTCCCCCACACATGCATCTGCCCTGCTGCCATTTTGGTTCCACTGTGGTCATGGGTCAGTCTGAGGCTCTGGGGAAGACGGCCTCAGACTTAAAAATAAGGTATAAAATGAATGGAAGGTGGTGAAGTAGTGATGATAAGTATAAACAGCTTGATATAATTGGCTGTGAAGTGGATGTAGGAAAGTAACGAAATGTGTGGAGGGGGTTGGTCAACAGGGTTTGGCTTGCTAGTGGGGTGGAGAGAGTGGACACCTTCCTCACTGTCTTTCTTGTTTTGTGTTCTTTGTGGAAGCCTCTTCAGTGACTAAGCTGCTTTGCATTTCATTTACTCATTCAACAAATAATTATTATAACCCTACCATATACCAGATCTAAATCTCTCTTATTTCCACACCTTTTCATATTTAATTATTTTAATGTGAGTTTTAAAAATAATGTAAAATTGTATAGCAAATGATTCTATCCCCTCTCTCTAATAAAATGTGTTGGTTTGTATTTTGATCATAAGAATTGGGTTTTTTATCGTTATGACCAACTTAGATAGCATATTCGAAAGCTGAGACATTACTATGCCAACAAAGGTCTGTCTAGTCGAGGCTATGGTTTTTCCAGTGGTCATGTATGGATGTGAGAGTTGGACTGTGAAGAAGGCTGAGCACCGAAGAATTGATGCTTTTGAACTGTGGTGTTGGAGAAGACTCTTGAGAGTCCCTGGGACTGCAAGGAGAGCCAACCAGTCCATTCTGAAGGAGATCAGCCCTGGGATTTCTTTGGAAGGAATGATGCTAAAGCTGAAACTCCAGTACTTTGGCTACCTCTGCAAAGAGTTGACTCACTGGAAAGGACTCTGATGCTGGGAGGGATTGTGTGCAGGAAGAGAAGGGGATGACAGAGGATGAGATGGCTGGATGGCATCACGGACTCGATGGACGTGAGTCCGAATGAACTCCGGGAGTTGGTGATGGACAGGGAGGCCTGGTGTGCTGAAATTCATGGGGTCGCAGAGAGGCGGACATGACTGAGCGACTGAACTGAACTGAGTTGTGTGGCTGGTGCTGCCTGAGTTGTGCTCTCTCAGTGCAGCGGTTCCTCCTGATAGTCATGTCATTAAGATTTAACTAGACTATAACTGCAAACTCAGTGGAAGGAGATGAATCTAAATTATGTCCAGTTGTAAAGGAAATGAAGAAGAGCTGTTTTAGTACTTATGGGGCTAGTGTCCAGTAGAGTTGATTCCAGAAATCCTGTAGGAATAACCTAGAACTTTTCCTTCCAAATAGCCTGAGTCTCTAAAGGGGAATATGGCCCTTCACAGCCATTTCCTAGGTAAATGTGCATCCAAACTCAAGACTTGGTGAGTATGTTGCTGATCATTGGGTGAGGTAAAGATCTTTAAATAAATAATGTAAAAAATCTAATGTTTTCTTGCAAGATAAAGAGCAATTCTGACAATGAATTGAGGAAATCCTTCTGGACTTATTTTTGAGAAAAGAAAGTGTTATTTTTGAGATACCTGGATAATCCTATTTAATTCATAGTAAGGAAAATCAAGAATACCAAAGCCTTTGTTTTACATAATATCAAAGCTGTTAAAACATTCTGAGATAGTTTTTTTTTTCACCTCTTAGTTACTAACCAGAGATAAAAACACAAGCATCAAGAAGTCTAAAAGTTATTGTTTTATTAAGTCATCAACATTCTTAAAGCAGATTTTTATATTTGGATATAAAAATTATATAAACATGCTTGAATGAAACGTTTAATATATGAATGGGCTTTTACTATCTCACATTACTCTAAACACTTTTAATAAATAAATATAGTAGTCCTCCCAGCCCATCAGCACTTTTTCTTTTCATGGTTTCGGTTAGCTATGGCCAACCATGGTCCATATATGTCAAATGGAAAATTCTAGAGATAATTCATAAGCTTTAAGCTGAGCACCATTCTGAATAGTGTAATGACACCTTGCACAGTCTGGCTCCATCTCTCCAGGACATGAATCACCCTTTTGTCTAGAGTATTCTGCCTTTTAATCACTCAGCATCTTCCTCAGTTATCAAGCTGTCTGTGGGTTATTGCTATGCTTGTGTTCAACTGACTCTTATTTTACTGAATAATGGCTGCAAAGCCCAAGAACAGTGATACTGGCAATTCTCTTAGGCCAAAAATAAATAAATAAATAAGCTATAACATACTCCCTTTAAGTGAAAAGTGGAAAGTTCTTGACTTAACAAGGAAAGAAAAGAAGTCACTGAAGTTGCTAAGATCTAGGATAAGAATGAGTCTTCTATCTGTGGAATTTGAAGAAGGAAAAAGAAATTCCTGCTAGTTTTACTGTTGCATCTCAAACTGCAAAGGTTATGGCCACAGTGCATGATATGTGCTTCTGTTTGTGTTTTGGCAGCTCCAAGCAGCTTGTGAGATCTTAGTTCCCAGATTGGGGACTGAACCTGGGCCGCCATGGCAGTGAGAGTCCTGAGTCCTAACCACTGGGCAACCAGGGAATATCCCATACATGCTTAGTTAAGATGGCAAAGGTATTGTTATTGTTGTTCAGTCGCTAAGTTGTGTCTGACTCTTTGCGACCCCATGAACTACAGCACGCTAAGCTTCTCTGTCCTTCACTGTCTCCCAGAGTTCACTCAAACTCATGTCCATTGAGTCAGGATGCCATCCAACCATCTCATCCTCCGTTGCTCCCTTCTCTTGTCCTCTAGCTTACCCAGCATCTGGGTCTTTTCCAAAGAGTTGACTCTTCACATCAGGTGGCCAAAGTATTGGAGTTTCAGCTTCAGTATCAGTCCTTCCAATGAATATTCAGGGTTGATTTCCTTTAGGATTGACTGGTTGATCTCCTTGCAGTCCAAGGGACTCTCAAAAGTCTTCTCCAGCACCACAGTTCAAAAGGCAAAGGCATTAAATTTGTATAATAAGATACTTTGAAAGAGAGAGAGAGACTACCTTCATTTAACTTTCATTACAGTGTATTATTAAAATTGTTCTATTTCATTATTACTGTTACTCTTTTTCCAGTTCTAATTTACATATTAAACTTCATCATAAGTATGTATGCATTGGAACAAAGACAGTATGTATAAGAGTTTGGTACTATCCAAGATTTAAGGCATTCACTGGTCGTCTTGGAATATATACCTCAAGGACAAGGGGAATTACCGCACCTCATATGAGTGCCATGTAGATATAGGGAGATAATACATGGCTTAACCTCTTTTTCTATCATACTTCCTCAGGTGGAAACTTACTTTCCTCTAGTATCACAAGCATTATTCCTATATAATAGAACTACAACAAAAGCTTACTGGAGAAGCAAGGTAGAAAAAGAGGATTCCAACATTGCTATGAAGAGATTATAGAATGAAATCTATTGAAGACAATGACAGGAGATTAAAGAATAAGGAGGCCTATATTCTTTTCCATTCTTTGGTTCTTAAGTTTTCAATAGGTGAACTCATACAGTATTGCAGTAGTTTAAAGAAATGGTCTTAGGTAATGGCATTTTTAATAACAGGAGTTTCATTTTAAGTATAGGTTCATACTAGATGTTAAACCATATATATGTTAATTACTCAGATGCAAATAAGGGGAAAATTTAAGTAGTTTAGATGAAGACTCTGCTTTGCTGTTAATCCTTTTAAGCCCCTAGATGTCACTCATTCAAAACTCTGTTGCTAGTTAAGAAGGTTTGAACAATTTCACATTTATGGTAGGCCAGGCCAGTTTATGGTAGGCCATGCTTCTCTAATATTCATTGTGTATGATTATCAAGTTTCTAATTTCTAGACTGATAGTGGGATCATCACAAAAAAGCCAAATATTTTTTATGTTTATTTTGTTTAGTAAAAATCATGTTGCACTGTTATTTAGGATTTAAAGCTTAGAGAGGATTTGAGGCAAATTACAAGATTAACTGTAGTGCAAAATATTATCATTTATTCTGTCATGTGTCTGCAAACATGGCTAGGATGGCCATTTCCTACTTTTGGCTGTATTTCATATATGGCACTGTTACCTGGCTTGCTTTTTGCAAATTATGTGTCTTTGTAGGAAGAATGCCTATGGTTGGAGAATTCACACACACACACACACACATGTGCGTGCACACACACACACAAGTGGCCTTATTGAGATATAATTGACACATTACACTGTGTAGGTTTAATGTGTCCAACATGATAATTTAGTATTCTTATTTATTGTAAAATTATTACCACACCAAGATTAGTTAACACATCCATCACTCACACTACCTTTTCTCTGGTGTGTGTGGGGTGAGAACTTGTAAGACTTGTTCTATTAGCAGCTTTCAAGTATACAATATAGTATTGCTGACATGTCGTCATGCTATTTATCAGTCTCCAGAACTTATGTATCTGGTAACTGGAAATTTGTACTGTTTGACCACCTTCATCCATTTCTCCCACCCTCACCTCTGGCAACCACTCTCTGTTTTCAAGTTCCGTTTCTAGATTCTAGATATCATACAGTATTTGTCCCACCCTGGCATTTTAATAGGGAGTACATTGAATCTATAGTTGGCTCTGCATAGCATTTGAATGATTAATTCTTCCAGTCCATAAGTATGCAGCATCTTTCCATTTATTTGTGTCTTCTTCAATTTCTTTCATCAATGTCTTACCATTTTCAGCACACACAAACTTATCTGTGTGAAGCTGACTAAGATGAGCAGGGGTCAAAATTATTTCAGGAGGTACTGTGTGGAAAGAGATAAGCCTAAATTATGTCCAGATATAAAGGAAATGAGGAAAGAACTCTTAATACTTATGGGACTTAGATAACATTCTTAAAAGCAACCCACCTATAACATTAAGCCTCAGTTCAGTTCAGTTCAGTCACTCAGTCGTGTCCGACTCTTTGCAACCCCATGAATTGCAGCATGCCAGGCCTCCCTGTCCATCACCATGCCACACAGCCATCTCATCCTCTGTCATCCCCTTTTCTTCCTGCCCCCAATCCCTCCCAGCATCAGAGTCTTTTCCAATGAGTCAACTCTTCACATGAAGTGGCCAAAGTACTGGAGTTTCAGCTTCAGCATCGTTTCTTCCAAAGAACACCCAGGACTGATCTCCTTCAGAATGGACTAGTTGGATCTCCTTGCAGTCCAAGAGACTCTCAAGAGTCTTCTCCAACACCACAGTTCTAGTTTGATTTAATTAGATAAGATATAATAAAGCTGATATTCTTTATAAGGACGGATAATTATAAGTTGAAAAATATGTTATAGGAGCCTCATGAGTTAGAATGTTTTTTCTAAACTGTATGTTTATATTGATTCCCGCTTGATCTTGGATTTCAGAGCATTTGTAGCTTTTGTTGGCTACAAGTTGCTGGCAAGATAGTGTTAACATTTATAACATCTATGAATGGCTCACTTGAGTTACAAAGTCCCCCTTTACCCTAAAACATCCTCCTTTGCATCTTATGTTTAAAGAATTCTTGCATCATGCCTTAAAATTTCTCATCGTTAGTCCATTTATAATTTAAAGTAATGCATTCCCACCAACAGTGTAGGAGGGTTCCCTTTTCTCCACACCCTCTCCAGCATTTATTGCTTGCAGATTTTTGGATCAAAAACATTCTGACTGGTGTGAAGTGGTACCTCATTGTGGTTTTGATTTGCATTTCTCTGATAATGAGTGATGCTGAGCATCTTTTCATGTGTTTGTTAGCCATCCGTATGTCTTCTTTGGAGAAATGTCTATTTAGTTCTTTCATCCATTTTTTTGATTGGATCGTTTATTTTTCTGGAATTGAGCTGCATAAGTTGCTTGTATATTTTTGAGATTAGTTGTTTGTCAGTCGCTTCATTTGCTATTATTTTCTCCCATTCAGAAGGCTGTCTTTTCACCTTGCTTATATTTTCCTTTGTTGTGCAGAAGCTTTTAATTTTAATTAGATCCTGTACAAACTAGTACAGCCACTATGGAGAACAGTGTGGAGATTCCTTAAAAGATTGCAAATAGAACTGCCATATGACCCAGCAATCCCACTGCTGGGCATACACACCGAGGAAACCAGAATTGAAAGAGACACATGTACCCCAATGTTCATCGCAGCACTGTTTATAATAGCCAGGACATGGAAACAACCTAGATGTCTATCAGCAGATGAATGGATAAGAAAGCTGTGGTACATATACACAATGGAGTATTACTCAGCCGTTAAAAACAATTCATTTGAATCAGTTCTGATGAGATGGATGAAACTGGAGCCGATTATACAGAGTGAAGTAAGCCAGAAAGAAAAACACCAATACAGTATACTAACGCATATATATGGAATTTAGAAAGATGGCAATGACGAACCTGTATGCAAGACAGGAAAAAAGACACAGCTGTGTATAACGGACTTTTGGACTCAGAGGGAGAGGGAGAGGGTGGGATGATTTGGGAGAATGGCATTCTAACATGTATACTATCATGTAAGAATTGAATCGCCAGTCTATGTCTGACGCAGGATACAGCATGCTTGGGGCTGGTGCATGGGGATGACCCACAGAGATGTTATGGGGAGAGAGGTGGGAGGGGGGTTCATGTTTGGGAACACATGTAAGAATTAAAGATTAAAAAAATGATAATAAGATTTTAAAAAATAAAAAATAAATAAAAAAGAAAAAAGAAGAAAAAAAAATAAAGTAATGCAGACTGCCATTGAGCTCACCCACTCTCACTTCACAATGATGAAGCTAGATAAAACATCTGATTTCCTTATCTTCAGTTACTCAGCAGAGTTCTGAGGGAATGTTTGTGGAACAGATATGTTTTTGTGGGGGTGAGGTCTTGGGGGTGAGGGTGGGTGTTGTTATGATGCACAGAAGGCAACATGAAGGAACAAAGACCCTGAGAGACAGCAGGAGACCAGAGCAGTCGGGTGGTGTTGGGAAGGCTTCTTTGAGGGGGACCACTCTTTTGCTGAAGTTTGAAGAATACTCTGAATTTAACATAATCATGTGATGGAGGAATTTCTTGGCTGAGGGAAGAGAGTTATAAAAGTTGAGGAGCTGTGAATCTCCTAATGTATATATTATCTGAAGTGTTAAATTGGTAAAGACCAATTTACTTATAACAATTGGAAGACTCAAAAGTAAAAAAATTTCAGAATACATTTTACATAATATTAGGTGATACTTATTATGTTACCTTTCAAAACTTTATTTTGGCATTTACTATGTTCAAATAGGTGGGTGATAGAGGGAAAGTAAAGGTAAGCATATTGAACTAATGCAATACTAAATTATGATTCTAGTGGGAAAAGGGAAATAGAAGGGAAATTGACATTTACAGAAAATATTATAAAATTGGATTGCTTAAGCAAGTTTTATGGGTTTTACTCTTAAGGCCAAATCAAATAAATTGACAGCAGTTCTTGGAGGGAATGTACGAGCAAGAGAAAAGTCTTAGGGTTCAGCTGGGTCAAGAATTTTGTTCTCAAGAAAGCTATCTTAAATCTTCAGATTTTTTGGACATTTTGCCATTAGTAAGCATTAAAAATCCCTTCAAAACTTGTGGTCTTATGTGACATAGTACATTTCCTTCTTTCTTCAAGGCATGCTAATACATTATTCTTTCATTATACTGATTTTCATGGGGATAAAACTGGGCTACATCCTAGAGATAAGGCAGGCTGTGTCTCCTGTGAGATGTTCATGCTGAAATGGGAGGAGCTGAACACAGGTCCGATAAATGGTAGAGGTAGGTCACCAAAGCAGCCTTGGGGAAGCTCAACAGGGAAGAAAAACTAGTAGCTGAATCTCCAAACCTGAATAAGCATGAATAAGAGAATCTGAGGCCAAGAGGAAATTTAGGGAGTTGGAGGAAGGAGACAAGTAAGGGAAACATGTATACAAGCATATGCATGGCAGATGATGTTGGAACAATGTGTTCGGTACCATCTTAGCTGTAGGCCTTTCAGAAGACTTTATTAGCAGGATAGTAATTATTAACCCAAATAAAATCAAACCTACTTTCACAATTTCTAAAGAGCTTATGGCAAACGGTAACTTTTGCCTGGAAATGTTCCACCCAGGTTAACTTCTGCACAGATTTCTTTGGAACTCCACCTGTATATTCTTGCTAAATTCTCTACTATGTGAATTTGTACTTGCCTTGGAGTTTCTGCTCTTATCACAGTGTCCTTTTGTAATATGTCAGCTTGGCCTCAACAACAGGTATTTCACAGCTGTTTCTATAAATTATTATAATTATTTCCTAATACTTTTGGGTTTATTCTTCCCCCCCAAGATAGCTCTAATAATGCTTAGTTGTCTTTAACTTCGTTCAAAATAATTTTTTAATATAAATTTATTTATTTTAATTGGAGGTTAATTACTTTTGTTAGATTGTATTTTGACAGCTGTCATATCAGTGTGCATTAAAAAAACATTAAAATTGGTGAATTTTTAGGTAGCATTTTAATATTGAAGATGGAAAAAAATATTTTTGGCATATTATGCTTTGTTATTTCAAGAAAAGCAAAAAAGATTGTGCAGTGTATGGAAGGCTGTTGTCATTGATTCAGTGCGTCAAAAGTGGTTTGCGAAGTTTCCCTCTGGGGATTACTCACTGAACGATGCTCCACAGTTGAGTAGACCAGTTGAAGTTGATAGCAATCAAGACATTGATTAAGAATAACCAAAGTTATACCACAGCGGGGATAGTCGACAAACTCAAAATATTCAAATCAAGTGTTGAAAAGCATTTGCACCAACTTGGTTATGTTAATCGCTTTGATGTTTGGGTTCCACATAAGTTAAGTAAGAAAAAAATCTTCTTGACCATATTTCCTCATATGATTCTCTAATTAAATGTAACAAAAATGTTCCATTTTTTTTTTAATTTGATGGGTAATGAAAGGTGGATACTCTACAGCAATGTGGGACAGAAGAGATTGTGGGACAAGTGAAATGAACCACTGCCAACAACACCAAAGACTTGACTTTATCCAAAAAAGGTGATGCTGTGTCAATGGTGGGATGAAAAGGGAGTCCTCTATTATGAGCTCCTTCTGGAAAACCAAATGAATAATTCCAACAAGTCCTGCTTCCAGTTAGACCAACTAAAGGCAGCACTCAATAAAAGTGAAAGTGAAAGTCTCTCAGTTGTATCCAACTCTTTGCCACCCCATGGACTATACAGTCCATGGAATTCTCCAGGCAAGAATGCTAGAGTGGGTAGCCATTCCTTTCTCCAGGGCGTCTTCCCACCCAGGGGTTGAACCCAGGTCTCACACATTGCAGGAGGGTTCTTTACCAGCTGAGCCACCAGGAAAGCCCAAGAATACTGGAGTGGGTAGCCTATCCCTTCTCCAGTGGATCTTCCCAACCCAGGAATTGAACTGGGGTCTCCTGCATTGCAGGTGGATTCTTTACCAGCTGAGCTACCAGGGAAGCTCAACAAAAAGCACCCAGAATTAATCAAGAGAAAATACATAATCTTTCAGGATAATGCAAGATTGCATGTTTCTTTGATGACCAGGCAAAAATTGTTATAGTTTGGCTAGGGATTTCTGATTCACCTGCTTAATTCACTTGCTATTGCACCTTCAGATTTCCATTTATTTTGGTCTTTATAAAATTCTCTTAATGGAAAAATATTCAGTTCCCTGGAAGAAAAATATAAAATCTTTAAGATGACTTTTAAATGATATACATAGACACAACATTTATATCTTGATTTTAAATTGAATTTAATTTCATTTAATAATACTTCAAAAAGATTTTGGAAGTACAATTAAGAAACATGATCAGTCTGTACATATTATTTTTCTTTTAAGTCAAAGGTTTGGGTTTAGCAATGGTCTATTTACAGCCTTAGAAATTTGACCAGCACTAGGATTGTGATGAAATTGGAAAGAAGGGTTAAAATTTGGTGAAACTTTCCACTTGTTTTCCTCATTTCTCCTTGACTTTCAAAAGATGAAAATTTCAAGTGGAAGAAATGAATGACTAATAGCTAGAGATATTCAGAAATAATATCAACACCTACACTTGGTAAAATTAAACTGTAATAGTCTCAAGCCTACTTTTTTTTTGTCTTAAATGATGTGTGTATGTGCCTTGGTGACAGTATTAATAGGGACAGTCTTTCAGTTCTGATTCTGGTTGCATTTCAGGAAAGTAAAGACTAAATTGTCTAAGTATAGCATTGGAGAGTGGAAACTCAAATTTCATTGTAAGGTGTGTCCTTCATAGCAAATAGAACAAAATTATCATCCACTCTAATAAAACAATATTATGAACATTTTGAGGGTTTATAAGGATGGCGGTATTAATGCGTATGTTTACCTCCATCTTTCAAATTGGCTCTGCAATTGATTGCCTTTTCCTGCAGTTGTTCTGGGGGTCCCCAGGTGGCTCAGTGGTAAGTAAAGAACCCATCTGCCAATGCTGGAGACATAAGAAAACAGCTGGTTTGATCCCTGGGTAGAGAAGAGCCCCTGGAGGAGGGCAAGGGAGCCCACTCCCATATTTTTGCCTGAAGAATCCCACAGATGGAGAAGCCAGAAGGGCTATTGTCCACAGGGTCACAAAGAGTCAGACACAACTGATGCAACTTAGCACGCACGCACATGCACAGTTGTTCTGATGGTTGCCCATAACTCCAAGTTAATTCTGTTATCAGACCTTATACTTTAAAGGTTGAAACCAGACATATATCATTAAACAATCAGATAGTAGTAAAAGCAAAAATGAAGGAGGGATGCAAAAAAACACTTTAAATGTTGGTCAGTGGCATTGGTTTGGAATAGCTACAGAGATCATCAAGGAAAGCAGAGATCCTTATAGTGAATGACCTTGGGTAGAATTTAAATCAGTAGAGACAGAATTCCATGTGGGATGGGAATAGACATGAATATTTATTTCCCTGTATAGGTGCTGTTGGTGTGTTAGGAGATGATGAGAGAAAGGAGAGGTGGAGTCATATTGTGCTGACTTTGTAGGACTATGTAAGCCTCCTGGACTTCATCTTATGGTCTTCAACTACCTGAATGCCTCCACTGTACTTGAAGTCTGTGCCTTAAAACTTATAGGATCTTAAGCAATTGTTTAACCACATCTAGAGCTTCACTAGTGGCTTGGAATGGTAAAAAATCTGCCTGTGATGCGCAAGACCCACGTTTGACCCCTGGGTCAGAAAGGTCCCCTGGAGGAGGGAAGGGCTACCCACTCCAGTATTCTTGGGGCTTCCCTGGTGGCTCAGATGGTAAAGACTATACTTACTAGGGCCCCATATCTAAGATTTGGCATTTCTACCAGATTTTAAAACAACTTAAGTTATATATATTAAAAAAAATCAGTCTGGAAGTTAATGGTAAAATCTTGGAGCTTATTTTCTTGAAAAGCCAAAAATAGTTTGTAGTGTTCTTTGTCTATAAATAGCAATAATAACACAATAGGTTGTTTTAAAATATATTATCTCATTTGATTCTCAACATGGCCTTCTGAAGGAGGCAGGGCAAATATTAAAGTCTCTGGGAGTAAATTAAAATGTAGAATTACCAAGCAACTGCAGGGAAGAGTGGAAAAAGGACTCATGATTCCTAATTGTGAGTGTCAGTTGCTCCTGCAAGGGGTGTGTTACTTGTGTGTTATAAGTAGCTCTGTCAGTTTGACCATACATATGCTTTTCTTCATCACAGAACTGGGATTGTGCTTACTTCCTGGATTTTAAGGATTGCAGAAGAATAAATATTGATTAACATAAATGTAATAATGTAATTCTCTCTCTATAGGTCTCAATATTATAGCTGTTTTCATAAATAAATAATCTTTTAAAGAGAACTCTAAAGAAAAGTTTCTTGAAGCAAGTAATTTTTTTCAGAAAATAGAAAAGATTTCTTTGGAAAAGCTGTCATAGATACCAAGACATCAGAAAGAGGCTTCAGAATAAGGAGTGCTATAAGTCAAGCAATGTGAAGATTCAAATCCAATTTTAGAAAGTGTTCTTACTTAAGATTAAAAAGGCATTTGCAAGGTAAGAAATATTTTGCAAAAGTCTTGTCCATTGTTTGATGTTGTGCTTGCTTCAGGGAGAAAATGGTTGTTTCATCTCATGATTGACCTCACATGTAACAGACTTGAATGTCATCTAAAGTAGTGTGATATAAAAAGTCTCTTCCCCACAGTCAGAAGAGATATCCACAGAAATATACACAGATATATAGGCAGTTAATATCTGGCGGCTTGGCTGTCATTTGTCTAGCTGTCTGTATCTGTCTGTCTATCTACTTCCTTTTTCATTTTCACATATCTCTTTTGTGCTGAAACTATTACAATCCATAAAAGCCAGTGCCAGAGAGTTGGCATTTTAGATTTATAAAGTTATTTAAGTATATGTATATATGTGTAAATATTCAAAATATTCATGGTATTAATATTATATTTTATCTTTGTATTTGTGTAGACATTGCTGTAAGCAGAAGACAGTTAAGTGGTACTAAAGCCACTGCATCTGAAAGGTGGTAGATAGAGATTTTTATGGCATTTGATGAGGGTCATGGTAGGTGTGTGGATCACAACAAACTGTGAAAGATTCTTAAAGAGATAGGAATGCCAGACCACCTTACTTGTCTCATGAGAAACCTATATTTGGGTCAGAAAGCAACAATTAAAACCAGACATGGAACAAAAGACTGGTTCAAAATTGGGAAAAGACTATGTCAAGGCTGTTATATTTTGCTTATATAACTGATCTGCAGAGTACATTATGCAAAATGCTGGGCTGGATGAAGCACAAGCTGGAATTAAGATTTCTGGGAGAAATATGATACCACTCTAATGAGAGAAAGTGAAGAGGAACTAAAGAGCCTCTTGATAAAGGTGAAAGAAGAGAGTGAAAAAGCTGGCTTGAAATTCAACATTCAGAAAAGTAAGATTATAGCATCTGGTCTCATCATCTTTGGATAAGGAAATGGTGACCCACTCCAGTATTCTTACCTGGAGAGTTCAGTAGACAGAGAAGCCTGGCAGGCTGCAGTCCATGGGGTTGCAGAGATTCGGACACGACTGAGAGACTATCATTCACTCCCATCATCTCCTGGAAAATAGCAGGGGAAAAAATGGAAGCAGTGACATATTTTATTTTCTTGGGCTCCAAAATCACTGCGGATGGTGACTGCAGCCATGAAAGACGCTTGCTCTTTGGAAGAAACGCTATGACCAAACTAGACAGCATATTAAAAAGCAGAGACACCACTTTGCTTACAAAGGTCCATATAGTAGCTATGTTTTTTTTTTTTTTTCTCCAGTAGTCATGTATGAATGTGAGAGTTGGACTATAAAGAAGGCAGAGTGCTGAAGAATTGATGTTTTTAAATTGCGGTGTTGGAAAAGACTCTTGAGAGTACCTTAAACTGCAAGGAGATTAAAGAAGTCATTACTAAAGGAAATCAACCCTGAATGCTCCTTAGTAAGATTGATGCTAAAGCTGAAGCTCCAATACCTTGGCCACTCGATGCAAAGAATTGACTCATTGGAAAAGACCCTGATGCTGAGAAAGATTGAGGGAAGGAGAAGAAGGGGGTGACAGAGGATGAAACAGATAGCATCACCAATTCAATGGACATAAATCTGAGCAAACTTTAGGAGACAATGAGAACAGAGAAGTCTGACATGCTGCAGTCGTGGGGTCACAAAGAGAGAGAGAGGGCTTAGCAACAACAACAAAATGGTAGGGGTGTGTGTGTGTGTGTGTGTGTGTGTGTGTGTGTGTGTGTGTGTGTGATTAAACCACATGGACAACTGGAGAAGGGCATGGAAGTGCTGTGGAGGAAGAAAGACAGAAAAATGGAAGAGCTGGAAAAAAAGTAATTTGATTTTTAGGATTTGTTAAGATTATCTTTTCATTAAGATTGGTACTGCTTCTAATGTCTTCCATGATGATGGTCCAACATCCATTATTAATAACCAAGTCTTTCTGATGTAGTCCTGTATTGAATGACTAGATACTTGATGAGCTTCAATTAATCAGACATACTTGTATCATCCTTTCTATTTGTGATGGATGTTTAAATATAAACAAGATCTCTCTAGCCTGAGAACTTAGCCACATCACTATAAGTGGATGTGATTTGATTTAAGAAAAATATGGATAGGTCTATTAATTATTGGAAAAAATGGAGTGCACCATCGACTTTCTACTCTTAGCCATAAGAAAAATTGAGGAAAGATATTGCTGTATGAGAAAAGAGATGATTTGTGGAGAAAGAACTGAAAGTTTTCTTCTTCTCCAGGAAGATTATAACTGGTCCTTAAGTGGTCTATAAGTTTTACAGTGTGTCTCCTGACACTAATAAAGGCAACTTCTTTAGGGATTTTGAGAGAAATATGTATTTTTATTTCCTATTTTGTCCCCTTAAGCTGGAACCTAGCAGAACTTTTTGCCTCTAATGTTGCTCAATTTCACCTTAATATTACCCAAGTCCTATTTTAGCTCAGTTTTCTTCAGAGTTATACAGCTATTAGTCAATCAAAGTGCATTTGCTTTTCAGTTTCATACAGAGACACATGGAGCTAAATGTTTTTCTAATCTGAAAAATATGAGTTTCCAAAGATGTGAATGTGATGTGAGGAGCTTGGCTTTGATAGGTGAGATTTTTTGAGGCCTCATAGAAAACAGACTTTATCCTTGTGTATTGCTTTATAGTTTTCACAAAAAGATTGTCTCATGTACTGTCTCACTTTTCACTGGCACGAGAACTCTCTCACCTGAGAGTAATTACTTCTGTTTTACACCCGAGGAAACTGAAAACCAAAGAGGGCATGTGACATGCTAGTCACTGAGCTGAAAAGTGCTGGGAGTCACACTGGGTCTTGTGGCCCCATGTCCCATGTTTTCTTGACAGACCTTTACTGGGTGACCCCCCAATGCTTGTCAAGAGTGTGGTGGTAAAATGTTTCTTTTCAGGTCAACATACTAACGTGATTTGTGAAGTTTACCAATATTAGGAAGTAAACTATTTCTCAGAGTTAAGAATTGGAGTCAAAGAACCACTTCTTTTGGTTATGAAGGCAAAGTATGTTTCTTCCATGCCCAACTGAATCATACTGACAACGAGCTGTACTAAGAAAGCAGCTTGGTACCCACGATTGCTGGGCTCAGACTTAGAGCCAAGAAAGTGAGGACCGAGATAGGGCTGGTGGAGCTGAAAGTACCCTGGAGAGCCTGAAAGAATTATCACGTAGACTTGTGAGAAACTGGTCTGTGGAGATGATCATTCAGTTTACTCATTTTCTCCGTTTTAGTCAATTATCAAGCAGAAAAGGAGAACATTTTCCTTGGAGTGATTTGTTTTCTTGTCAAATTTGCTCTCTGCAAAGTTTTACATTTTAGTATGGCATCTGATAGTGGCTTGAGTGAATTAGCCAATATTCTGGAGAATTATTATTTATAAATTTTTGGTGACTTTCTAGCCCATGAAAATTATAACAATAATTGTTGCTATAATTGTTGTTGTCGTTCAGTCTCTACATTGTGTTCAGCTCTGCAACTCCATGCACTGCAGCATGCCAGGCTTCCCTGTCCTTCACTATCTTCTGGAGTTTGCTCAGACTCAGGTCCATTCAATTGATGATGCCATCCAACTATCTCATCTGCTGTTGCCCCCTTCTCTTCCTGCCCTCAGTCTTTCCCAGCATCGGGGGTTGTTTCCAATGAGTTTGCATCAATTATCAGTGACTTTAGTTATCAATGATTTTTACCTCTAAATTCATAGAATAAATCATAAAATATTATTACTGAATAAATAAAGAATGATTTGTTATTAGGTGATTATAAGTGCAAAAGTATGTCTCATGGCACTTTTTTTCATATCAGTTAAGAATTTTTTTCATTAGAAAACTAGGAAAAGGATGCATTTCAAATTTGATACATGGTTGAATTATTACATTTTCAGCTAGACAAAGACACAGAGCACAACTTTGCACTTGACTATGTGATAAGAAACCAGTTCTCTTGCAGAAAAGAACAATTAAACCTGCCAATGGGAGATCTTTCATTGAAAATGTTTCTTGATCTTCAAAAAATGAGACCTGGGGATAATTTTGGAGGTTATTAGTATTTGAACTCAGCTAAGATTTACAAAGATCATCTCCTGGACTAAAATTTTCTCAGACTCTTCTGAGCTCTTCTCGGTTAAGCTCTGACTTTGGGCTTCCATGTCTGTCTTGGCCTTGTTAATTTTAGCAACAATCCTGCTGTCAGTGCAGCCAGAATCCCCTACCTTTGCAATCCATGTGCCGTGCCATGCTCAGTCGCTTCAGTTGTGTCTGGCTCTTTGTGACCTCATGGACTATAGCCCACCAGGTTCCTCTGTCCATGGGATTTCCCAGGTAAGAATACTGGAGTAGGTTGCCATAGCCTCCTCCAGGGGATCTTCCTGACCTAGGGATTGAGCCCTACTCACCTGTGTCTCCTGAATTTCAGGCAGATTCTTTTTTGTTGTTGTTTAGTTTTTATTTCATAATCATAAATTAAACTTTGAAATCCAGCTAAACTTGAAGAGAGGATAAGGAAAATACGGAACCCAAAAAACTAAAGTGAGAGCATAAAGATTATAGGATATTTCTAGCAGATGGAGATGAAGGGTCCTTTCCTGGGCTGCAGAAGGAATGGCCTTGTGGTTAAGTAAGTTTGGTTCAGTTCAATTGCTCAGTCATGTCCGACTCATTGTGATCCCATGGACTGCAGCACAGCAGGCCCCTGTCCATCACGAACTCCCTGAGTTTACTCAAACTCACATCCATTAAGCTGGTGATGCCATCCAACCATCTCATCCTGTGTCATCCCCTTCTTCTCTCACCTTCAATCTTTCCCAGCGTCAGGGTCTTTTCAAATGAGTCAGTTCTTCACATCAGGTTAAGTAAAGCACAAGTCAAATTTATTAGATTTGTCCACAGTCAGCAATGATCTTCTTGTTGGTCTTGCTGTTACTGGACCCAAAGCACCCCACAGATTCCACAATATTCATGCCCTCTTTCATCTTGCAAACACCACATGCTTGCCATCCAACCACTCAGTCTTGGAAGTGCAGATGAAAAATTGGGAACCATTTGTGTTGTGGCCAGTGTTTGCCATGGACAAGATGCCAGGACCTGTATGCCTCAGGATGAAATTCTTATCATCAGATTTCTTGACATAGATGGACTTGCCACCAGTGCCATTATGGGGTGTGAAGTCACCACTCTGGCACATATATCCCAGAATTATTCTGTGAAAGCAGGAAATTCTATAACCAAATACTTTCTCTCCAGTGCTCAAAGCAGGAAAATTTTTTGCTGTTTTTGGAAATTTGTCTGCAAATAGCTTGAAGGAGATGAGGCCCAAGGGCTCACCATTGACAGCGATGTTGAAGAACTTGATGGGGTTGACCATGGGGTTGACCATGACCATGGACAGCGTGGGAGGCTCTGGAGTGGAGGAGTCTGCAAGGCTGCAGGCAGATTCTTTACCTCTGAACCACCAGGGAAGCCCCTCCCTTGATATCAAATCACTCTCAATATCCACTTAAGCTCCTCATCCTCTACCACCTCCAAGTGATGTGTGATCACCTTGGCCTGCCTTTAGCAAGAATCCTGCTAGGTTAGTTTAGCCAGAATTCCCCTACCCCCACATTTCCCTTTAGTAATTTCCCATTCCCTGACCCTCACTCTGCTCCCTCATATTCCTGGCTATTAATCCTTACTTTTCCCTGTTGTATTTGGAGTTGAGTCCAGTCTCTCTTCCCTGGATGCAAAACAAGGATGCAAAACTCCTTGTCCCTATACCAAGGACATTCATTGATTCCCCTAAGTGAATTCTGCCTCACTGTTCTTTAACAAGTATCATGGTACCATGAATTTATTTTCTTTAACAGATAAACTATTTGATCATTAATCTGAGGCCAAACAGTGATTTTACTAGTAATGAACCTTAAGTCACTGAGTTCAAGCAAAAGCAGAAACCAAATCAAGAAGGCTGGGGCCTTTTTGTAAGATTGGTAAAAAAAGTGTGACATCTAAGTATATATCAGTTAATTGGAGAGAATAAAAGATCAGAATAAGGGTTTGGATTTCCTTTTGTAATAAGCAGTCACTGAAAGCTTTCTAGGGACATTAGAAGATTCTGGAATGATGTATAAAACAGAATGTGAAGGAGGAAAAAATAGAGACAATTTGGAGACTTCACCAGTGCTTCAAATGAAAAATCCCAAGAGTCTAAAGTAAGCTACTGGTGGTGAGAATGTGGAGGATGAAATGGATGTTAGAGCTGTTATGAAGGCAGAATGAATATTGATTACATGTGGGCAACCGAGGGAGAGTGAGCTGTTAAGGGTGTGAAAATGTTTTCAGCTTAAGGCTCAGGAGGATGGTGTCCCCACGAAGGAGGAAATGTATTTAGTTCAGTTAAAAATGTGGGGCTGACCTTGAGAGAAAAATAAGAGCTCTACATAGATAAAAAGGAATTATCAACATCCAGCTGATATTTCAAGTCATGAGCCTGGATCAGACTGACAAAGGAGAAAACAGTTTGAGAGAAGAGAAGAAATCCATGGATTAATCCTTAAGAGATGTTCATATTGAAGTTGGTGTCAGGAGATAGAGGAACCACAACAAAGGGAGAGGGGGAATGGGAGCAGAAGAGTCTATAGTGAACCAGTTGGAGGTTTTTATACAAGAAGGCTGCTAACAGAATCGAGTGCTACAGGGGAAGTTGAAAATGGGAAGAAGCCAGTGGGCTTGATGGCTATGAGCTCACTGATGGCTATGGGAGAACAATTTCAGCACATCAGATGAGAATTTACTTTGGATTATGGTAAATGAAAAGAAGAATATAGGAATTTGCTGGTGTATTTTATTTTTGGAAAGTTTGGCAGAAAAAGGAAGGAAGCAGATAAGATTGCACTTGAAGAAAAAGGTAGGAAAAGTACAGAAAGGCTGTTGTTTAAGAAGAGGGCATGTGTAGGTATTTATAAACTATAGGGAAGAGTCCTTGGAGAGGATGTGATGTGAGAAGTAAGTAGCGGGAAGATTCTTTGAGAGCAAGTTCTCAGAGAAGGTCAGGCCAGGTGGCATCCAGGGCATGATGGGAAGGATTATTATCCTTTCTTTTTTTCTCACTGAAATGGAAGGTAATAGAGAAGATTTGAGGCAGATAGGGGAATGTTGGGTTGTTTTTGCCTGATGATCTCAAACTTCACAGTGGTGTAGGATAAATGGAAAATGAATTTATGTGTTCTGATTTTATCCTTTACAGATGTTCCTTAATGCACTAAGTAAAGTGTTGTTACTAGAGTGAATCAATAGTTCATTTGATTACATATACTTGTATTAATCTTTAATTATAAAGTAGAAGATTTTCCTTAATTTTAATACGTGTATACATTCTTCAAAATTCACACATCAGAAATAACCATGTTATCTGAAAAAGGAGATACATGCATACATATTTGTGGAAACTGAATCACTTTGCTGCATATCTGAAGCTAACACAACATTGAAAAGCAACAATACTTCAATGAAAAGAGAAATAATATTGGTAGCATAAAACAAAAAGCTGGTTCTTTGAAACGATAAAGTTGACAAACCATTAGCCAGACTCATCAAGAAACAAAGGGAGAAAAATCAAATCAATAAAATTAGAGATGAAAATGGAGAGATCACAACAGACAACACAGAAATACAAAGGATCATGAGACTACTATCAGCAATTATATGCCAATAAAATGGACAACGTGGAAGAAATGGACAAATTCTTAGAAAAGTACAACTTTCCAAAACTGAATCATGAAGAAATAGAAAATCTTAACAGACTCATCACAAGCATGGAAATTGAAACTCTAATCAGAAATCTTCCAGCAAACAAAGCCCAGGTCCAGACGGCTTTGCAGCTGAATTCTACCAAAAATTTAGAGAAGAGCTAACACCTATCCTTCTCAAACTCTTCCAGAAAATTGCAGAGGAAAGTAAACTTCCAAACTTATTCTATGAGGCCACCATCACCCTAATACCAAAACCTGACAAAGATACCACAAAAGTAGAAAACTACAGGCCAATATCACTGATGAACATAGATGCAAAAATCCTTAACAAAATTCTAGCAATCAGAATCCAGCAACACATTAAAAAGATCATACACCATGACCAAGTGGGCTTTATCCCAGGGATGCAAGGATTCTTCAATATCTGCAAATCAATCAATGCAATTCACCACATTAACAAATTGAAAAATAAAAGCCAAATGATTATCTCAATAGATGCAGAGAAAGCCTTTGGCAAAATTCAACATCCGTTTATGATAAAAACTCTCCAGAAAGCAGGAATAGAAGGAACAAACCTCAACATAATAAAAGCTATATATGACAAACCCACAACAAACATTATCCTCAGTGGTGACAAATTGAAAGCATTTCCCCTAAAGTCAGGAACAAGACAAGGGTGCCCACTTTCACCGCTACTATTCAACATAGTTCTAGAAGTTTTGGCCACAGCAATCAGAGCAGAAAAGAAATAAAAGGAATCCAAATTGGAGAAGAAGAAGTAAAACTCTCACTGTTTGCAGATGACATTGATCCTCTACATAGAAAAGCCTAAAGACTTCACCAGAAAATTACTAGAGCTAATCAATGAATATTGTAAAGTTGTGGGATATAAAATCAACACACAGAAATCCCTTGCATTCCTATACACTAATAATGAGAAAGTAGAAAAAGAAATAAAGGAAACAATTCCATTCACCATTGCAACGAAAAGAATAAAATACTTGGGAATATATCTACCTAAAGAAACTAAAGACCTATATATCGAAAACTATAAAACACTGATGAAAGAAATCAAAGAGGACACTGATAGATGGAGAAATACACCATGTTCATGGATTGGAAGAATCAATATAGTGAAAATGAGTATATTACCCAAAGCAATCTACAGATTCAACGCAATCCCTATCAAGCTACCAGCGGTATTTTTCACAGAGCTAGGACAAATAATTTCACAATTTGTATGGAAATACAAAAAACCTCGAATAGCCAAAGCAATCTTGAGAAAGAAGAATGAAACTGGAGGAATCAACCTGCCTGACTTCAGGCTCTACTACAAAGCCACAGTCATCAAGACAGTATGGTACTGGCACAAAGACAGAAATATAGATCAATGGAACAAGATAAATCCACACACCTATGGACATCTTATCTTTGACAAAGGAGGAAAGAATATGCAATGGATTAAAGACAATCTCTTTAACAGGTGGTGCTGGGAAAACTGGTCAGCCACTTTTAAAAGAATGAAACTAGATCACTTTCTAACACCACACACAAAAATAAACTCAAAATGGATTAAAGATCTAAATATAAGACCAGAAACTATAAAACTCCCAGAGGGGAACATAGGCAAAACACTCTCTGACATAAATCACAGCAGGATCCTCTATGATCCACCTCCCAGAATTCTGGAAATAAAAGCAAAAATAAACAAATGGGATCTAATTAAAATTAAAAGTTTCTGCACAACAAAGGAAACAATAAGCAAGGTGAAAAGACAGCCTCTGGAATGGGAGAAAATAATAGCAAATGAAGCAACTGACAAACAACTAATCTCAAAAATATACAAGCAACTTATGCAGCTCAATTCCAGAATAATAAATGACCCAATCAACAAATGGGCCAAATAACTAAATAGACATTTCTCCAAAGAAGACTTACAGATGGCTAACAAACACATGAAAAGATGCTCAACATCACTCATTATCAGAGAAATACAAATCAAGACCACAATGAGGTGCCATTTCACACCAGTCAGAATGGCTGCGATCCAAAAGTCTACAAGCAATAAATGCTGGAGAGGGTGTGGAGAAAAGGGAACCCTCCTACACTGTTGGTGGGAATGCAAACTAGTACAGCCACTATGGAGAACAGTGTGGAGATTCCTTAAAAAATTGCAAATAGAACTGCCTTATGACCCAGCAATCCCACTTCTGGGCATACACACGAAGGAAACCAGAATTGAAAGAGACACATGTACCCCAATGTTCACTGCAGCACTGTTTATAATAGCCAGGACATGGAAGCAACCTAGATGTCCATCAGCAGATGAATGGATAAGAAAGCTGTGGTACATATACACAATGGAGTATTACTCAGCCATTGAAAAGAATACATTTGAATCAGTTCTAATGAGGTGGATGAAACTGGAGCCGATTATACAGAGTGAAGTAAGCCAGAAAGAAAAACACCAATACAGTATACTAACACAAATATATGGAATTTAGTAAGATGATAATGATAACCTTGTATGTGAGACAGCAAAAGAGACGCAGATGTAAAGAACAGACTTTTGGACTCTGTGGGAGAGGGAGAAGGTGGGATGATTTGGGAGAATGGCATTGAAACATGTATACTATCATGTAAGAAATGAATCGCTAGTCTAGGTTTGATACAGAATACAGGATGCTTGGGGCTGGTGCCCTGGGATAACCCAGAGAGATGATATGGGGAGAGTAGTGGGAGGGGGGTTCAGGGTTGGTGACTCATATACACCTGTGGCAGATTCATGTCAATGAATGGCAAAACCAATACAGTATTGTAAAGTAAAAAAAAAAAAATGGTGAAATAAAAAAAAATGAATTTAGATCAACTTTAATCCCAATGGAATAAATCTGAATCATGAGCTGTAACTATCACTTCTGCTGTTGCTGCTAAGTCACTTCAGTCATGTCCGACTCTGCGACACCATAGACTACCACTGAAGCACACTTAAATAAGGTTGTTTTCCTGGCCTGTCCTCATTTGTTAGAACTGCCCTATACCCCAGCTTTTCCTGACATGTTCCCCTTAAACTTCTTAGAGACCTTTCAATGTCAGCCTGTCCTTTATTGAAGTCACAGTTTGTCCCCTTTCCTGGCCATCTTCCTAAGGGTCCCTACTCCCTGATGGTCAACTACTTGTGTGATATCCTTCCACATTGTATTAGGGTTGGTCTATGTGACCAATATGGAGGAAGTGATGGTATGTCAGTTATGCTATTTGGTTAAAAAACTCTGCAACTTCCATCTTGAAAGTTTTCTCTTGCTTGTGCTTTCTTTCCTTTGGTTATCTCACTCTATGGGGAGGGTGGGGCACAGAGTGGGGAGGAGAGGAAGCCAGCTGCTGTGTTGGGAGCAGTCTTATGGAGAAGAACGGACAGCTATGGTCAGTCACTAAGGAGGATCTGAGACCTGCCAACAACCACATGAGCAAGCCTAGGAATGAATCCTTCAGTAACAACAGACTCTAAGATGACTGTGGTCCTGGCTGGTAGCTTGGTTGCAATTTCGTGGAGACCTGCTCCCATATTTCTGACCTTTAGAAACTCTGTGCTTAGTATGTTAAGTTGATATCTTATAGGGTAATTTGTTAAGCAGGAAAAGAGAGTTAATATACTTCTTACCAGACCCTCTTCTTGGATGCCTAGCATCGATGAATTGAACCATCATCTTGCTCACTTCCACGAGCCAGGATTGGAAGAGTCGTCCAGGGTACCACTTTCTCCTTCACTCTGCCAATCAATTATAAAGTTCTGTTAATCACTTGTTGTGTACTGGGGACTAATTTAGATACTGTGTGTGTTATGCAGCTTCAGTCATGTCCAACTCTTTGCGACACTATGGACTGTAGCCTGCCAGGCTCTTCTGTCCATGGGGATTCTCCAGGCAAGAATACTGGAGTGGGTTGCCATGCCTTCCTGACCCAGGGAACCCATTTCTCTAATGTCTCCTGCATTGGCAAATGGGTTCTTTACCACTAGCACCATCTGGGAAGCCCAATTTAGATACTAGGGTGCATTGATGAATAAAATAAAGAAAATAAACTCCTCTTATGAAATTTACATTTTAGTAAAGATCAGGCAGTAAACAGTGAATAGTATATTTGTCTGATGATGGTGATAGGTGCTGTGAAGAATAAAAGGTGTGTGAAGAAGAAAGCGGTAGTGATGGGGAGCTTAGATTATGCAGGAGGGTCAGGGAAGGCATCTCTAGTACAATGTCATTTGAAGAGAAATATGAAGGAAGTGCCCTGTGAATACCATGCAGAACGGTAGTCCAGATGGTGGGTATCATGGATGCAAAGACCTTGAGATGGGTGTGTGTTTGATATGTTGGGGGAACAGTAAGGAGACCACTGAAGTCGGATCAGAAAGACTGAATAGGAGGTTGGTAGGAAAAGCTATTTAAAAGGAGTATATAACCTTGAAACTCATAGGAAAAATTCTTGATTCCAGTCTACATTCATTGGGAAACCACCGAAACTTTTGAGTACAAGAGTGACAAGATCATGTTCAGGTTTCAAAAGGATCATTATAGCTGATAACAGGTTTTGTGGAGGAATGGGAGAAGGGATAACAGCAGAAAAATAATGAAGATGTAGGTCATGTGAAGTTAGAAGTGGCCTGATATGATCCGATTGTAGATGCATTTTGAAGTAAGCACTGATAATTAGTTGATGGGTTGAGTGTGGGCATGAGAGAAAGTGAAGAATCAAAGTTGTCTTCAGATGATGTTGTGATGTTCTTGTGGGATTGAGGGAAGGATGTGTCAGTCTAGACCCCCCAACTCTTATGTCCCCAGTTGACCACTGCTCCCCACAACCCACCATTCCCTGTGCCAAGTGTTCCTTATGCCAAACTGCTTGCCTACCCTGAGTGGCTTCTGAGAGTTCCTGGGTGAATTCTTCAGAGCCTGTTCAAAACTGACTGGTGTGGTAATAGTGGCTGCAAGTTCTGATAATATTTATCTTTGAAGTTATGTTAAACTTGCTCTTATCCCAAGTTATATTAGACACTATATTCTTTCTGTGAGAGCTCAGTGGCTCAGTTGTGTCTGGCTCTTTGGGACCCCATGGGACTGTAGTCAGTCAGGCTTCTCTGTCCATGGAATTTCCCAGGCAAGAATACTGGAATGGGTTCCCATTTCTTTCTCCAGGGAATCTTCCTGACCCAGGGACCAAACCCACATTGCTTGTGTCTCTTGCATTGGCAGGTGGATTCTTTACCAATATGCTGTAAAATGCACTTGAATGCATAAATAAATTCTTGCGTTCATATGTATTGAGTGATTTTCATAGATAATTTCATGACTCCTAGAGCAACCCTATGAAGCAGGCACTGTTATTAGGACAATTTTATGGCCAAGAATACTGAGGGTTTTAAAAGTTAAGGTAATTTGCCCACACTCACACAGCTAATAAGTGGTGGGGACAAAAATGTATGTAATTCTGCAATTCCAAATTCTAGTCCAACAGAACTACATTCTGTCTCTGTAAAGTAAGTAATGTCTTTAACTCACACAGTTACACTGATTGCAAGATTATATGCCTCACTTTCAAATAATTGTACAAAAATTCTACATGTGAGGAATTAAATACTTAGTTGAGAGGAAATAGTGATATGTGCTAATAAAATCTCAGAGAAATGACATCATTTCTACCTGTACATGAAAGGACTTCAGCATTAAAAATTCTCTAATAAAGACTGACTAGTACAACCTGGAGAAGGGAATGGGAAACCACTTCAGTATTCTTGCCTTGAGAACCCCATGAACAGTATGAAAAGGCAAAATGATAGGATACTGAAAGAGGAACTCCCCAGGTCATTAGGTGCCCAATATGCTACTGGAGATCAGTGGAGAAATAACTCCAAAAAGAATGAAGGGATGGAGCCAAAGCAAATACAATACCCAGTTGTGGATGTGACTGGTGATAGAAGCAAGGTCCAATGCTGTAAAGAGCAATAGGAATCTGGACTGTCAGGTCCATGAATCAAGGCAAATTGGAAGTGGTCAAACAGGAGATGGCAAGAGTGAATGTCCAATTTCTAGGAATCAGTGAACTAAAATGGACGGGAATGGGTGAATTTAACTCAGATGGCTATTATATCTACTACTGTGGGCAGGAATCCCTTAGAAGAAATGGAATAGCCATCATGGTCAACAAAAGAGTCTGAAATGCAGTACTTGGATGCAACCTCAAAAACAACAGAATGATCTCTGTTTGTTTCTAAGGCAAATCATTCAATATCATGGTAATCCAAGCCTATGGCCCAACCAGTAAATCTGAAGAAGTTGAAGTTGAATGGTTCTATGAAGACCTACAAGACCTTTTAGAACTAACACCCCCAAAAGATATCCTTCTCATTATAGGGGACTGGAATGCAAAAGTAGGAAGTCAAGAAACACCTGGAGTAACAGACAAAATTGACCTTGGAATGTGGAATGAAGCAAGGCAAAGGCTAATAGAGTTTGCCAAGAGAACGCACTGGTCATAGCAAACATCCTCTTCCAACAACACAAGAGAAGACTCTACACATGGACATCACCAGATGATCAACACTGAAATCAGATTGATTATATTCTATGCAGCCAAAGATGGAGAAGCTCTATACTGTCAGCAAAAACAAGACCAGGCGCTGACTGTGGCTCAGATCATGAACTCCTTATTGCCAAATTCAGACTTAAATTGAAGAAAGTAGGGAAAACCGTTAGACCATTCAGGTATGACCTAAATCAAATCCCTTATGATTATACAGTGGAAGTGAGAAATAGATTTAAGGGACTAGATCTGATAGAGTGCCTGATGAACTATGGATGGAGGTTCCTGACATTGTACAGGAGACAGGGATCAAGACCATCCCCATGGAAAAGAAATGCAAAAAAGCAAAATGGCTGTCTGGGGAGGCCTTACAAGTGGCTGTGAAAAGAAGAGAAGTGAAAAGCAAAGGAGAAAAGGAAAGATATAAACACCTGAATGCAGATTTCAAAGAATATCAAGGAGAGATAAGAAAGCCTTCCTCAGCAATCAATGCAAGGAAAAAGAAGGAAAACAATATAATGCGAAAGACTAGAGATCTCGTCAAGAAAATTAGAGATACCAAGGGAACAGTTCATGCAAAGATGGGCTCAATAAAGGACAGAAATGGTATGGACCTAACAGAAGCAGAAGAGATGAAGAAGAGGTGGCAAGAATACACAGAAGAACTGTGCAAAAAAGATCTTCATGACCCAGATAATCACGATGGTGTGATCACTCATCTAGAGCCAGACATCCTGGAATGTAAAGTCAAGTGGGCCTTAGAAAGCATCACTATGAATAAAGCTAGTGGAGGTGATGGAATTCCAGTGGAGCTATTTCAAATCCTCAAGAATGATGCTATGAAAGTGTTGCACTCAATATGCCAGCAAATTTGGAAAGCTCAGCAGTGGCCACAGGATTGGAAAAGGTCAGTTTTCATTCCAATTCCAAAGAAAAGCAATGCCAAAGAATGCTCAAACTACTGCACAATTACACTAATCTCACATGCTAGTAAAGTAATGCTCAAAATTCTCCAAGCCAGGCTTCAGCAATACATGAACCGTGAACTTTCAGATGTTCAAGTTGGTTTTAGAAAAGGCAGAGGAACCAGAGATCAAATTGCCAACATCCACTGGATCATCAAAAAAGCAGGAGAGTTCAAGAAACACATCTATTTCTGCTTTATTGACTATGCCAAAGCCTTTGACTGTGTGGATCACAATAAACTGTGGAAAATTCTGAAAGAGATGGAAATACCAGACCACCTGACCTGCCTCTTGAGAAATCTGTACGCAGGTCAGGAAGCAGCAGTTCGAACTGGACATGGAACAACAGACTGGTTCCAAATAGGAAAAGGAGTATGTCAAGGCTGTATATTGTCACCCTGCTTATTTAACTTCTATGCAGAGTACATCATGAGAAACGCTGGGCTGGAAGAAGCACAAGCTGAAGTCAAGACTGCTGGGAGAAATATCAACAACTCAGATATGCAGATGACACTACCCTTATGGCAGAAAGTGAAAAAGAACTAAAAAGCCTCTTGATGAAAGTGAAAGAGGAGAGTGAAAAAGTTGGCTTAAAGCTCAACTTTCAGAAAACTCAGATCATGGCATCTGGTCCCATCACTTCACTGGAAATAGATGGGGAAACAGTAGAAACAGTGGCTGACTTTATTTGTTTACTTATTTTGGCTCCAAAATCACTGCAGATGGTAATTGCAGCCATGAAATTAAGACACTTACTTCTTGGAAGGGAAATTACTGCCAACTTCGATAGCATATTAAAAAGCAAGGACATTACTTTGCCAACAAAGGTCCGTCTAGTCAAGGCTATGGTTTTCCCAGTAGTCATGTATGGATGTGAGAGTTGGACTGTAAAGAAAGCTGAGCACTGAAGAACTGATGCTTTTGAACTGTGGTGTTGGAGAAGACTCTTGAGAGTCCCTTGGACTGCAAGGAGATCCAACCAGTCCATCCTAAAGTAGATCTGTCCTGAGTGTTCATTGAAAGGACTAATTCTGAAGCTGAAACTCCAATAGTTTGGCCACCTGATGCAAAGAGTTGACTCCATAATGCTGGGAGGGATTGGGGGCAGGAGGAGAAGAGGACGACCGAGGATGAGATGGCTGGATGGCATCACCAACTCAATGGACATAAGTTTAGGTAAACTCCAGGAGTTGGTGATGGACAGGGAGGCCTTGTGTGCTGTGATTCATGGGGTTGCAAAGAGTTGGACACGACTGAGCGACTGAAGTGAACTGACTGATTATAGCCTACACTACTGGCTAAATGTTTATTCCAAAATAATTTAATTTATGTGATAACCTGGTATGAGGATTGTCATGGATGCCAATATTGAAATATCTTTTCCATATGAGTCACAAACCAAGCTGATAGATTGATGTGACATTTCCCATTTGGTCCCTCTTTTTCTAAATTGTTATTTTTCTTAGACAACCCCCGCCCCCGCCCCCAGCCACCGCCCGGTTTATTTGGCATTAAGAGCTATCAGAACTCAATCACCCAGTACTTTTTTAGAGAAAATAAAGTTCAGGGTTAAAAATAAAAGAAATGCCTCTGCCATTTTGCCTTTCTTACATGTCTGATATTCTCAACTATCTTAAAATTCACTACAGATGCTATAACATTATTCAAATAATGATGGTAACACGGTAGTTCAATTGTCCATTTGCCTTCTTTTCATTATGAAATGATGTTTAAAAAGTACTTTAAGCTTCTTGGAAGAAAATCACTACTACTGTGATAATGATTGCTATTAATTTTGGTCATTTTTTCCTCAGAAATGTCTGAGAAAGGGGAAATGCCTACACTATTTTACATATAAATTTAAGAAGAAATGCTTTTTAAAGATCCATTGACAGAATATTTGAAATTATTTTTCTGCTTCTAATTATTTGGCAGAAAACAGAAAATTTCTGTAAAACAATTATCCTTCAATTAAAAAATAAATACATTTAAAAAATAAGCAAGGACACATACAGAAGAAAAAGAAATTAGAGACCTTGAGTGATAAGACTCCAGTCACTTTCTTTCTTTATAAAATTGATTGTTCTGTTTTAATTTTAAAATTTTACCAATGTAGTTGAGTGTCAAATCCAGACAGAAGCTATTTAAAAAAAAATCAACTTGGACACTAAGTTCCTCAATCCAAGTTCAAGTTATTATTATTATTTTTTAATTTTAGCTACACTGGTTCTTCATTGTGGCATGTCGGCTTAGTTGCCTCATCACACATCACTTAGTTTCCTGACCAGGGACTGAACCTGCATCTTCTGCTTTGGAAGGTGGATTCTTAGCTATTGGATCACCAGGGAAGTCCCCAAGTACTTTTTCCTCCACAAAGCAAAAAAGGCAGAGTAGGGACAAAAATGGTCTTGGGGCCTCACCCCAGTGTTGCAGACTTTCCTCCCTTGACTCCTTTCCTCCAAGCGTGACAACATGGGAAGATTCCCTTTTGTCAGGTCTGAGTTGCTTTCCATTACTCTTTTCTCAAAGACCTGTTTTGCTGAAGCTCTTTCCAAAAACAGAATTTGACCAGTGGATTTTAAGTACTTCATCTTCTCCACAACTTCCTCAAGAAGTTGAAAGATTTCATAGACATTGTCTTTACACCTTTGCTTTCCCTTGAGCTACCAAAGAAGGAATGACCTGGAAGGGCTGGGTGCTGAGTTGTAGTGGGAGAAGGTTTCAGTGGAAGGAGGGTAAAGAATGAAAGATGCGAATATGAAAACTTTTCTTGTACTCTTTTTTACTATGCTTAAATTATAAAATTAAAATTTGGACATGACTCTTTCTAACTCAAAAATGACTCTAGTGTCTTTAGTTGTTGAATGATGATGGGAAAGATTGAAGGCAAAAGATGAGGCTGACAGAGGATGAGATGGTTAGATAGTATCACTGACTCAGTGGACATGAATTTGAAGCAAATTCCAGGAGATAGTGAAGAACAGCAGAGCCTGACGTGCTGCAGTCCATGGGGTGGCAAAAAGTCAGATGCGACTTAGTAACTGAACAGCAACAGTGTAGCTCACACTTTCATAATGTCTCCTATGTGCCAGGCACTCTCTAATTGTTTTACATGTATTGCCTCATTTAATCTCCAACCTTAGGAAGCAGATACTATTATTATTATTCCCAGGGCAGGAAACAGGCCAGGGCCAGCTTCATGGGCTTGCAGATTTGTGCAATTACACAGGGCCTCAGAGGGACCCTGCATTGGTGTAATGCCATGTTGTCATTGCCTTCAAAGTCTTCAAAATTTTTGAACAAAAAACATCGTATTTTCATTTATCCCAGGCATAGAAAAAGCATGGGCAATAGCAGAGCAGTGGGAAGCTGTATAAGCACTGACTGCTAAATCATGCCCTGTTATGTGGGTTTGGGAAGAGAGAGGCTGGAAGAATATGCAGCCTGGGGTTGAGTTTACCTTGTAGGTGATGCTGGGCTGACAAGAGAATTATGGAAGCATATATGTGTAAGTAGACTGCACGCTTCCCACATTAATGTAGTGTATGGTATAGATTCACAGTGAACTTCTGAAAAACATTTGTTAGTGACCATTTTACTCAACCCACAGATGACACAAGAAGCACATGAATAAAAAGCAATTATTGCTACATCTTGGAATGGAATCATTCGTTAAAATGTGAAGCACATAGAGTCAGAACATTTAGACTTTTTTGTTTCTTTTCTTTTGCACTTTAGTGTATGAGAAGAAAGACCAGACAAAACCCTTGACAAGAGAAATATAATGGACAAAGGTTTGGAAATGACATTATTCTCCCATGGGATCATATTTACTTGACTTCAGTGTGTTTTCTGTGATCTGAGACAAACACACATTTCCTAGGCAATCCTATTAAATAGCACCTCCCTGGTGGCTCAGTGGTAAAGAATCTGCCTGCAGTGCAGGGAGTGTAAGAGACATGGGCGGGACCCCTAGGTCAGGAAGATCCCCTGGAGAAGGAAATGGCAACCCACTCCAGGATTCTTGCCTGGGCAATCCCATGGACAGAGGAGTCTGGCATGGGGTTGCAAAGAGTTGGGGGTTACTTAGCAACTAAATAACAACAATCCAATGCCAGGTGTTTACAGGCTCCTATGTGTGTCTGGAGCTCTGAAATTCACAGCCTGATCCAGAGCTCACTTCTGACTTGGAGATTTGATTATTAGACACCTCCATTAGGATGATTCTCAGGCACTGCTAGTGAGGGGAGTCCAGAACTGAGTCTTTGATCAACCTCCCTTGAAACCCTTCTTCCTCCAACGTGCCCGCTTGGAACATGCCTGCTTCTGTCACCTTTGCAGTTACTCATGCCAGAGTCATGCTTGTTAGTTACTCACATCTGGCTCACTCTCTATATCCAATTCATGGCCAACTCTGTGCTTCATGCTGCTGCTAAGTCACTTCAGTCGTGTCCGACTCTGTGAGACCCCCAGAAGGCAGCCCACCAGGCTCCCCCTTCCCTGGGACTCTCCAGGCAAGAACACTGGTGTGGGTTGCCATTTCCTTCTTCAAAGCATGAGAGTGAAAAGTGAAAGGGAAGTCACTCGGTTGTACCCAACTCTTCGCGACCCCATGGACTGCAGCCTACCAGGCTTCTCCATCCATGGGATTTTCCAGGCAAGAGTACTGGAGTGGGGTGCCATTGCCTTCTCCACTGTGTTTCATATCTATCTGTACTTCCTATTTCAGTTCCTGTCACCCTCGACCAAGCTGTCTTCATCTCTCACCTCGACTCTTGCTCTGGCTTCCTTAATGTTCTCCCCACCCCTTTTTTTGTCTCCTCTTTAATTCTTCTCCACACTATAGGCAGTGATCTTAGTAAGACAAAACCTGACTCATGTCTGATGAAAACCCTTCAGTGATTTCCCAATTAGAGTGAAACCCAAATTCCTATAGGGGGCCAAAGCAGTATGTCCCCGACCTGTCCTCAACTTTATGTCACATCCCTCCTCCCAGCTGACCAAGATTTCAGCACACCAAGAAAGTGTGGCTGACCAGCCATACTTTCCTTGTTGCTGCATCAGGAATGTGTGAGACTTAGTCCTGACTTGAGCCTGGATACAGGTTGACCTCTATCCTTGAATGCGTATCTGCAAAGATTGCCTTGTTCCTGATCATTGTTCAGAACCACATAAGATGTCTTCTTTGCGAGGTTCTTTTTCATCCTTTAAGAAGAAGCCCTTGCTATCTTCTCTCTAAGTGCTCCGTGAGTTTCAATAACAGTTTATTTGTTTAATGTCCTCCTCTTCTGGAGACTCTAGGCATCAGGTCATGTTATTTTTTGTTCATTTTGTCCTTAGGGCCCAGCACGATGCCTGATGCATATGCAAATGTTTAACAAATACTTAATAAGTGAAATAAACTTGGCCTTAATTTCATTGTTTTCCATACTTTGTGTATTTTACACCTTGGAACTTGTCTTTGTTGTGTTTTCCTGAACATCTTCCCCTTCCTTTAGATGCAGCGTTTCTGCTTGCTCCTCTCCTGGTACACAGCGTTCCATACTTCGTACTGATGTTTGCCTCTGATGAACTGTTCATCACTCACGGCTTGAGGCAGAATTTCCACTCAAGTGCCACCCACCGAAGGTGTGGGAGTGGGTTATACGGGGTTCTGGGAATACACCCCAGATGCTTGCCACAAACGTGAAACTGCTTTGAATCTCTTATCTTTATTTAAAGTAAATTTGCATTCTATTTTATAATTATTCCATATTTTTAAACTATAAAAAGTAGATGCTTGGTGTTGCTTATTGGCTAGTACATGTATCGCAGAAGCTCTGATTTAAACATTGGGAGGCATTTTTAGGCCAGCTCAGTTTTCAGAACAGTTCCTTCTCCACTCTTAGCAGAGACTTCCTGAGCACTATGAAGGATGCCCACGTCGTGCCCTTGCCTTTTGATCTCATTATTCTGGTTTGCTTGTCTTTATTTCATTTATCCCTTCTACCCCAGTGCTTCTTGAAGTAATTATTTTTCTTTTTAACTTTTTATTTTATATGAGAGTATGGTTGATTAGCAATGTTGTGATGGTTTCAGGTGTACAGCAAAGTGAACCCAGTTATACAAACATATGTATCTATTCTTTTTCAAATTCTTTTCCCATTAGGATTGTTACATAATTTTGAACAGAGTTCCCCTTTCTATGCAGAAAGTCCTTGTTAATTATCCATTTCAAACATGGCAGTGGGTACATGCTTTCAGCAGCTCTTGATGGACTGCTGTTTGCCTTTTGCGTGGAAAAGCTCTTTGTTGGACTCAACTGTCCTGCTGATGTCCCCTCCACCTCTCTTCATATTGCAGAGAATTTAGCATCCCTGGCCCCCAGATACTAACTGTCCATAGCACAGTCATTAGGACAAGCTGATCTCACAGCATATTTCCAAATACCCATAAGAAAACCCATGAGTTGAGAACCACTTCTTTTACAAAAACCAGAACTTTCTGCCTAATAATAGCTTTAGAGGTTAATAGTTCACTCATTCATTCAAAATGCAGACAGCTGTTTAAATGTCGCTAATGTCATACACTGCTCTAGGCAATGGGGATACAGCAATGAGTAGACCCCCCCCCCCCAGCTTTGTTCAGTGGTTCTATTTACCCAATGACTCACTGATTTTTTTTAATGCTAGCTTCCAAACAAGATAGATTGTTCTCTTTCAACGTATCATTAAATTATTTTCATTTTAATGCTGTTTGCAGCATCATGGATGGACCTAGAGATTATCATATTAAGTGAGGCAAATCAGACAGAGAGACAAATACCATGTGATAATATCACTTGTACGTGGGATCTAAGATCTGTCACAAATGAACTTATCTATGAAACAGAAACAGGCTCACAAATGCAGAGAACAGACTGTCATTACCAAGGGGGAGAGGTGGCTGGGAAGGGAAGCACTGAGAGTTTGGGGTTAACGGATATAAACTATTACCTATAGGATGGATAAACAACAGGTCCTACAATATAGCATAAGAATATATTGAATATTCTGTGATAGTCCGTAATGGAAAACAATATGAAAAAGAGTGTGTATATATGTATAACTGAGTCACTTTGCTATATAGCAGAAATTAATACAACATTGTAAATCAACTATATTTTAATAAAATAAATTAAAAATTTATCTTCATGTTATGTTCTGATGATTATGTGCTTAAAAGTTATAAAGATATTGATATTTAAGATAGATGAAAACATTGACCAAAATAATTTTTAAAAGTGCACAAAATATGAATGGTCAGTGCCTAATAAGCAACACATTAGTATTTACATTAAGATTTTTTTCACTTTATATACCGTGAACTCCCTGATGTTCAAGCTGGTTTTAGAAAAGGCAGAGGAACCAGAGATCAAATTGCCAGCATCCGCTAGATCATGGAAAAAGCAAGAGAGTTCCAGAAAAACATCTATTTCTGCTTTATTGACTATACCAAAGCCTTTGACTGTGTGGATCACAATAAACTGTGGAAAATTCTGAAAGAGATGGGAATATCAGACCACCTAACCTGCCTCATGAGAAATCTGTATGCAGGTCAGGAAGCAACAGTTCGAACTGGACATGGAACAACAGACTGGTTCCAAATAGGAAAAGGAGTACGTCAAGGCTGTATATTGTCATCCTGCTTATTTAACTTATATGAGAGTTCATCATGAGAAACGATGGACTGGAAGAAACACAAGCTGGAATCAAGATTGCTGGGAGAAATATCAATAACCTCAGATATGCAAATGACACCACCCTTATGGCAGAAAGTGAAGAGGAGCTAAAAGCCTCTTGATGAAAGTGAAAGAGGAGAGTGAAAAAGTTGGCTTAAAGCTCAACATTCAGTAAACGAAGATCATGGCATCCGGTCCCATCACTTCATGGGAAATAGACGGGGAAACAGTGGAAACAGTGTCAGGCTTTATTTTTCTGGGCTCCAAAATCACTACAGATGATGATTGCAGCCATGAAATTAAAGGATGCTTACTCCTTGGAAGAAAAGTTATGACCAATCTAGATAGTATATTCAAAAGCAGAGACATTACTTTGCCGACTAAGGTCCATCTAGTCAAGGCTATGGTTTTTCCTGTGGTCATGTGTGAGAGTTGGACTGTGAAGAGGGCTGAGCGCCAAAGAATTGATGCTTTTGAACTGTGGTGTTGGAGAAGACTCTTGAGAGTCCCTTGGACTGCAAGGAGATCCAACCAGTCCATTCTGAAGGAGATCAACCCTGGAATTTCTTTGGAAGGAATGATGCTAAAGCTGAAACTCCAGTACTTTGACCACCTCATGTGAAGAGTTGACTCATTGGAAAAGATCTGATGCTGGGAGGGATTGGGGGCAGGAGAATGGGACGACAGAGGATGAGATGGCTGGATGGCATCACGGACTTGATGGAAGTGAGTCTGAGTGAACTCTGGGAGATGGTGATGAACAGGGAGGCCTGGCGTGCTGCGATTCATGGGGTCGCAAAGAGTCGGACATGACTGAGCGACTGAACTGAACTGAACTGAACCATTGCTTAATTAGACTTAAAGTTAACCTTAAAAATTAACCTGAAAATGCTTTCATTTGATTAAACATATGTCTAAATTATAACTAAGAGATACAAATAATATTTTTATACACTTACTGATAGACTAGGATTCAAAAACCTATTTCTGCTGCTGCTGCTAAGTCACTTCAGTCATGTCCGACTCTGTGCGACCCCATAGACGGCCCCCCACCAGGCTCCCCCATCCCTGGGATTCTCCAGGCAAGAATACTGGAGTGGGTTGCTATTTCCTTCTCCAATGCATGAAAGTGAAAAGTGAAAGTGAAGTCACTCAGTCGTGTTCGACTCTTAGCGATCCCATGGACTGCAGCCTACCAGGCTCCTCTGCCCATGGGATTTTCCAGGCAAGAGTATTGGAGTGGGTTGCCATTGCCTTCTCCCCTATTACAACATTGAAAAAAGCTTCTTTAGAGTATATATTTTCACCTACTTTTAATCAATATGTCTGTTGTAAACATAAAAATGATCAAATATAAAGTATGAGAGGATAGAAGAGTGAAATAGTGCATTTAAAAATAACATTTCAAATAAATGTCTTTCATGTATTCATTACAAATTATGCAAGCAGATAATTTTATTTCAAGGTAACATTATGATACACAATTTATTGGAAAACACTTGGTTAATGAAAAATATGTATTACTATAGCATTTTACTATGTTGAACCATCTAATACAGTAATCTTATGAGGTACATGATACCATTATACAGACTTTACAGTTAGAAAAACAGAGTCCCAGGTACAGGTGAGGCTTGTTTTGACCACATGCTCCAGGCATATTTCTCTTTCTTTTACTCAGAAGCAACCACTAGCATGAGTTCAGTGTATATTTTTATATTCAGTTTTTCCTTTTCATACTCATATGTGTATTAATAATAATGTAAAACAAAAATATTTTGGTGTTAAAGGGTGTACTTTTTATGTGAATTCCTGCTTCAGGTCTCTTCCTTTTTGACATAAGTAGTTTCTTTTGGCAGCAGTGATTTTATTTGCTGTATGCAATTGCTTAATTTCTCTGGGTTTGTTCACATTATCATGTCACTGTAACAAATTTGCGTGTTCAGTCATGTATAAAGCTGTCCAATAATTAAGGAAGCTGCTGAATGCTATCAGAAGCAGCAGAGAGAACCCCTCATCTATCAAAGGAAGCAGCCTGGCAGGACAGGGAGGGGGCGTTGAGGGGTTGGTGTGAGGCCGCCTTTTGGGAGAGCAAATGCTGGGCATGTTACTAAAGACAGCAGAGTGACGCAAGGATAACTGGTGTCAGCAGGAGGTCATTGAAAGGTACCATTTGTTTCTTACCTGTTAATAACATTTGCAAATTTCAGAACCTGCATTGACCAGAAGACCCATGGTAGCACTTTTGTCCCACTTTGTATGTGTCAGCTACCATTATAAAACAATGTATGGCAAAACCAATACAGTATTGTAAAGTAAAAAAAAAAAAAAAAAAGTAAAACAAACAAACAAACAAACACCTACCTGTCCAATCTTGACAGCAAACTTGTAAGGTAGGTCTATCATCATCACTGCCCCCACTATCATCCTCCTCATTGTCATCATTCGTATTTTCCACTGGGAGATTAAGTGACAGGTACTGTCAGAAGTGGGCTCCAAAACCCCGGAGTGTAGCTGTGAGACTTGAGTGATGAACCCTTACACTGTAGCGCCTCTGGTAGGATGAACGATGTTGGGAGTTAAGTAATATGATACTTTCTTTATTGATTGACTATGTATTAGTGTCTTTATGTTAGGCTTGATAAAGTTACAAGGTTTGCCATTTTTTTACATTGGAATTTAATCTTAAAAATTTTACTTTTAATTTGTTTATTTTAATTTTAACTCTTTTCCTGTGTAAGGGAGATAATTCTTCAGCTTATTCCAATTAAACATTTTATCTCTTTGAATAAAAGCATTATTTTATAGAGAAATTTCTATGCAGTGATATGCAGTTTAAGTAAAAGCACAATTAGCTTCAGAAGGAAATTACTAAATCTGGAGGAGATTAAATATCATCCTCCAGGCAAGTATTCTTGCCTGGAAAATCCTATGGACAGAGGAGCCTGGTGGGCTGCAATTCATGGGGTCACAAAAGAATTGGACATGACTTAGCAAGTAAACACTACCAACAACAAAATTTGCTACTGCCTGTCTATAAAGATTGCCAAAGTGTAAATACCTAAATGTTGGTTTCTCTTGTTTGTTTTCTACTTTGTCTCACTTTTGTTTTTTACTTTCCAATTACAGAGGGTAATGTTTCATGTGAATCTTCTCTTGTAGTTTCACTTATTGTTAGCCAAAATGACAAAAATCTCTAGGGATAAAACCACAGAAACCATGATAAAGATAAAACTGAATGGTACCTAACTGATTTGTTTAACTCAACACAGTATTTTCTTTCTGAGACAATTAGAAAGTCATACTCTGTGTATAACAGGTATATGAGCTGTTCTTTGGAAGGACTGATGCTGAAGCTGAAACTCCAATACTTTTGTCACCTCATGCGAAGAGGTGATTCATTGGAAAAGACTCTGATGTTGGGAGGGATTGGAGGCAGGAGGAGAAGGGGACGACCGAGGATGAGATGGCTGGATGGCATCACCAGCTCGATGGACGTGAGTCTGAGTGAACTCCAGAAGTTGGTGATGGACAGGGAGACCTGGTGTGCTGCGATTCATGGGGTCGCAAAGAGTCAGACATGACTGAGTGACTGAACTGAACTAAACTGAGCTATTCTTAGGTAGTTTATATACTGTTTGCTTGTGGGCACCAGGACCCAGGAGAAAGCAGTGACCCTACAGGAGACTGACCCAGACTTGCCTGTGAGAGTCCAGGAGTCTCCGGTGGAGGCATGGATTCGTGGTGGCCTGCTGCAGGGTGGGGGGCAGGGAGTACATCTGTGTGTGCACAGTCCTTTTGAAGGAGGTCACCATTATCTTCATTACCTTCACCATAGTTTGGTCTCAGGTCAGACAACTGGGAGGAAACACAGCCCTGCCCATCAATAGAAAATTGGATTAAAGATACTGAGTATGGCCACACCCATCAGAAAAGACCCAGGTTCCCACTCAGTCAGTCTCTCCTATCAGGAAACTTCCATAAGCCTCTTAATCCTTATTCTTCAGAGGGCAGACAGAATGAAAAAACACAGTCACAGAAAACTAATCAAACTGGTCACATGGAGCTCAACCTTGTCTAGCTCAATGAAACTAGGCCACACCATGTAGGGCTGCTCAAGACAGACGGGTCACAGGGGAAAGTTCTGACAAAAAGTGGTCCACTGGAGAAGGGAATGTCAAACCACCTCAGTATGCTTGCCTTGAGAACCCCATGAACATTATGAAATGGTGAAAAGATAGGACACTGAAAGATGAACTCCCCAGGTTGGTAGGTGCCCAACATGCTACTGGAGATCAGTGGAGAAATAACTCCAGAAAGAATGAAGAGACAGAGCCAAAGGGAAAAAAAATATCCAGTTGTGGATGTGACTGATGATGGAAGTAAAGTCTGATACTGCAAAGAACAATAATGCCTAGGAACCTGGAATGTTAGGTTCATGCTGCTGCTGCTGCTGCTGCTGCTAAGTCACTTCAGTCATGTCCGACTCTGTGCGACCCCATAGACGGCAGCCCACCAGGCTCCCCTGTCCCTGGGATTCTCCAGGCAAGACCACTGGAGTGTTCTTGAATCAAGGCAAATTGAAAGTGGTCAAACAGGAGATGGCAAGAGTGAACATTGACATTTTAGGAACCAGTGAACTAAAATGGACTGGAACAGGTGAATTTAATTCAGATGAATTTAATTCAGGTGAATTTAATTCATAATATCTACTAATGTAGACAAGAATCCCTTAGAAGAAATGGAGTAGCCCTCATAGTGAACAAGAGCCCGAAATGCAGTACTTGGGTGCAATCTCAAAAATGACAGAATGATCTGTTTGTTTCCAAGGCAAACCATTCAATATCATAGTAATCCAAGCCTATGCCCCTATGCCCACTAATACCGCAGAAGCTGAAGTTGAATGATTCTATGAAGACCTACAAGACATAGAACTAACACCCAAAAAAGATGTCCTTTTCATCATAGGGGACTGGAATGCAAAAGTAGGAAGTCAAGAGATACCTGGAGTAACAGGCAAATTAGGTCTTGGAGTACAAAATGAAGCAGGGAAAAGGCTACGAGAGTTTTGCCAAGAGAACACAATGGTCATAGCAAACACGCTCTTCCAACCACACAAGAGAAGGCTTTACACATGGACATCACAAAATGGTCAGTAATGAAATCATATTGATTATATTCTTTGCAGCCAAAGATGGAGAAGCTCTATACAGTCAGCAAAAACAAGACTGGGAGCTGACGGTGGCTCAGATCATGAACCACAGATATTGTGCTAGATATTGCAAAATTCAGGCTTAAACTGAAGAAAGTAGGGAAAGCCACTACACCATTCAGGTATGACCTAAGTAAAATCCCTTACGATTATACAGTGGAAGTGAGAAACAGATTTAAGGGACTAGATCTGATAGACAGAATGCCTGAAGACCTATGAACAGAGGTTCATGACATTGTACAGGAGGCAGTGATCAACACCATTCCCAAGAAGAAGAAATGCAAAAAGGAAAAATGGTTGTCTGAAGAGCTAAAGGCAAAGGAGAAAAGGAAAGATATACTTATTTCCTGTGTGGCACAGGAGCAGCCGAGAGGAGATAACCCACGTCCAAGTGAAGGAGCAGTGGCTGTGCATTGCTGGAGCAGCCATGAAGAGATACCCCACATTCTAGGTAAGAGAAACCCCAGTAAGATGGTAGGTGCTGAGAGAGGGCATCAGAGGGCAGACAGACTGAAACCACAACCACAGACAACTAGCCAATCTGATCACATGGATCACAGCCTGGTCTAACTCAATGAAACTAAACCATGCCTTGTGGGGCCACCCAAGATGGACGGGTCATGGTAGAGAGGTCTAATAGAATGTGGTCCACTGGAGAAGGGAATGGCAAACCACTTCAGTATTCTTGCCTTGAGAACCACATGAACAGTATGAAAAGACAAAAAAATAGGACACTGAGAGATGAACTCCCTGGGTTGGTAGGTGCCCAATATGCTACTAGAGATCAGTGCACAAATAACCAGAAAGAACAAAGAATGGAGCCAAAGCAAAAACAACACCCAGCTGTGGATGTGACTGGTGATAGAAGCAAGGTCCGATGCTGTAAAGAGCAATATTGCATAGGAACCTGGAATGTTAGGTCCGTGAATCAAGGCAAATTGGAAGTGGTCAAACGAGGTGGCAAGAGTGAATGTCGATATTCTAGGAATCAGTGAACTAAAATGGACTGGAACGGGTGAATTTAACTCAGATGACCATCATATCTAGAACTGTCAGCAAGAATCTCTTAGAAGAAATGAAGTAGCCATCATGGTCAACAAAAGAGTCCAAAATGCAGTAGTTGGGTGCAATCTCAAAAACGACAGAATGATATCTGTTCCTTTCCAAGGCAAACCATTCAATATCACAGTAATCCAAGTCTATGCCTCAACCAGTAATGCTGAACAAGCTGAAGCTGAACAGTTCTATAAAGATCTACAAGATGTTTTAGAACTGATACCCAGAAAAGATGTCCTTTTCATTATAGGGGACGGGAATGCAAAAGTAGAAAGTCAAGAAACACCTGGAGTAACAGGCAAATTTGGCCTTGGAGTACAGAATGAAGCAGGGCAAAGGCTAATGGAGTTTTGCCAAGAGAATTCACTGGTCGTATCAAACACCCTCTTCCAACAACACAAGAGAAGATTACATGTGAACATCACCAGATGGTCATCTCCAAAATTAGATTGATTATATTCTTTGTAGCCAAAGATAGAGAAGTTCTATATAGTCAGTAAAAACAAGAACTGACTGTGGCTCAGATCATGAACTCCTTATTGCCAAATTCAGACTTAAATTGAAGAAAGTGGGGAAAACCACTAAACCATTTGGTTCAGTTCAGTTCAGTCACTCAGTCGTGTCTGACTTTTTGTGACCCCATGAGTTGCAGCATGCCAGGCCTCCTTATCCATCACCAACTCCCGGAGTTTACCCAAACTCATGTCCATCGAGTCAGTGATGCCATCCAGCCATCTCATCCTCTCTCGTCGCCTTGTCCTCCTGCTCCCAATCCCTCCCAGCATCAGTGTCTTTTCCAATGAGTCAACTCTTCGCATGAGGTGGCCAAAGTATTGGAGTTTCAGGTATGACCTAAATCAAACCCCTTATGATTATACAGTGGAAATGAGAAATAGATTTAAGGGACTAGATCTGATAGACAGAGTGCCTGATGAATTATGGATGGAGGTTCATAACATTGTACAGTAGACAGGGATCAAGACCATCCTCATGGAAAAGAAATGCAGAAAAGCAAAATGGCTGTCTGAGGAAGCTATCTGTTTCACAAATAGCTGTGAAAAGAAAAGCAAAAGGCAAAAGAGAAAAGGAAAGATATCCTCATTTGAATGCAGAGTTCCAAAGAACAGCAAGTAGAGATATGAAAGCCTTCTTCAGCGATCAGTGCAAGGAAATAGAGGAAAACAATAGAAGGCGAAAGACTAGAGATCTCTTCAAGAAAATTAGAGATACCAAGGGAAAATTTCACGCAAAGATGGGGTCAATAAAGGACAGAAACAGTATGGACCTAACAGAAGCAGAAGCTATTAAGAAGAGGTGGCAAGAATACACAGAAGAACTGTACAAAAAAGAGCTTCATGACCAAGATAATCACAATGGTGTGATCACTCGCCTAGAGCCAGACATCCTGGAATGTGAAGTCAAGTGAGTTTTAGGAAGAATCACTATGATCAAAGCTAGTGGAGGTGATGGAATTCCAGCTGAGCTATTTCAAATCCTAAAAGATGATGCTGTGAAAGTGCTGCACTCAATATGCCAGCAAATTTGGAAAACTCAGCAGTGGCCACAGGACTGGAAAAGGTCAGTTTTCATTCTGATCCCAAACAAAGACAATGCCTAAAAATGTTCAAACTATTGCATAAATGCACTCATCTCACACACTAGCAAAGTAATGTCAAAATTCTCCAAGCATGGGTTCAACAGCATATGAACTGTGAACTTCCTGATGTTCAAGCTGAATTTAGAAAAGGCAGAGGAACCAGAGATCAAATTTCTATCATCCATTGGATCATAGAAAAAGCAAGAGTTCCAGAAAAGCATCTACTTCTGCTTTATTGTCTATTCCAAATCCTTTGAGTGTGTGTATCACAAAAATCTGTGGAAAATTCTTAATGAGATGGGAATACCAGATCAGCTGACCTGCCTCCTGAGAAATCTGTATGCATTTAGAACTGGACATGGAACAACAGACTGGTTCTAAATCAGGAAAGGAGTATGTCAAGGCTGTATATTATCACCCTGCTTATTTAACTTATATGCAGAGTACATCATGCAAAATGCCAGGCTGGATGAAGCACAAGCTGGGATCCAGATTGCTGGGAGAAATAACAATAACCTCAGATACGCAGATGACACCACCCTCAAGGCAGAAAGCGAAGAACTGAAAAGTCTCTCAATAAAAGTGAAAGAGGAGAGTTAAAAACTTGGCTTAAAACTCAGCATTTAGAAAACTAAGATCATGACATCTGGTCCATCATTTCATGGCACATAGATGGGGAAACAGTGGAAACAGTGTCAGACTTTATTTTAGGGGGCTCCAGAATCACTGCAGATGGTGACTGCAGCAGTGAAGCTAAAAGATGCTTGAAGTGAAGTGAAGTGAAGTCACTCAGTCGTGTCTAACTCTGTGCGACCCCAGAGACTGTAGCGTACCAGGCTCCTCCGTCCATGGGATTTTCCAGGCAACAGTACTGGAGTGGATTGCCATTTCCTTCTCCAGGGGATCTTCCCAACCCAGGACTCAAACCCAGGTCTCCCGCATTGTAGACAGACGCTTTACCGTCTGAGCCACCAGGGAAGTCCTAAAAGATGCTTACTCCTCTGAAAAAAAGCCATGACCAACCTAGACAGCGTGTTAAAAAGCAGAGACATTACTTTGCACCAGCCCGAAGCGTCCTGTATCCTGCAAGCCAATACAGTATTGTAAAGTAAAATAAAGTAAAATAAAAATAAAATAAAATAAAATAAAAAGCATAGACATTACTTTGCCAACAAAGGTCCATCTAGTCAAGGCTATGGTTTTTCCAGTGGTCAGGTATGGATGTGAGAGTTGGACCATAAAGAAAGCTGAGCGCCGAAGAATTGATGCTTTTGCACTGTGATCTTTTTCACTCTCCTCTTTCACTTTCATTGAGAGGCTCTTTAGTTCTTCTTTGCTTTCTGCCTTGAGGGTGGTGTCATCTGCGTATCTGAGGTTATTGTTATTTCTCCCAGCAATCTAGATTCCAGCTTGTTCATTGGAAGCACTGATGTTGAAGCTGAAACTCCAGTGCTTTGGCCACCCGATGCGAAGAACTGACTCATTTGAAAAGATCCTGATGCTGGGAAAGATTGAAGGCAGAAGGAGAAGGGGATGACAGAGGATGAGATGGTTGGATGGTATCACCGACTCGATGGACATGAGTTTGAGCAAGCTCTAGGTGCTGGTGATAGACAGGGAAGTCTGGCATGCTGCAGTCCGTGGGGTCACAACGTGACTGAGTGGCTGAACTGAACTGAACTGATACTGTTTGCTGAACAGAAAATATCAATTGTTGAGCCTTTAGCTGCAAGATCCTTTTTGTTAATCTGAAAGTAGAAACTTCACTTTCTTTCAGTCATTTATTTCTGTGTTTATTCTCCCATCCGTCCATCATGTCCAGGTCCCTATCTGCCCTCAGTGAACACGCTTGTCCACCACTTCCTGCTCATACCTGGCCAGAATCCTAGGTCTTCACAGCCTGGATTTTATCTTTTATCTTTCCTGAAATCGCTCATTTGGCAGCTAATAACACTTCAAAGCTCATACCTAAATCTAGTGATCTCAAAAAACCAAACACAACATTTTAGGACATACAGTTTAATGGCATTACATACACAAGTGAGTGACTGGAGTTCTTGGACTCTTAATAGAAATTGATAAGAGGCCTGGCAAAATTTCAGGCAAGGCTTTATTGAGACTCAGGCAGGAGGGAGTGAAAACAAGTAGCAGGAGGGGGTGCCCTGGGCTTTCCAGGTGACTCAGTGGTAAAGAATTCACCCTCAATTCGAGTTTGATCCCTGGGTCGAGAAGATCCCCTGGAGAAGGAAATAGCAACCCAGCCCAGTATTCTTGCCTGGGAAATCCCATGGACAGAGGAGCCTGGCAGGCTACAGTCTACGGGGTAATATTATACAGAGTGAAATAAGCCAGAAAGAAAAACACCAATACAGTATACTAACGTATATATATGGAATTTAGACAGATGGTAACGATAACCCTGTATGAAAGACAGCAAAAGAGACACAGAGGTATAGAACAGTCTTTTGGACTCTGTGGGAGAGGGAGAGGGAGAGGGTGGGATGATTTGGGAAAATGGCATTGAAACATGTATAATATCATATATGAAATGAATCGCCAGTCCAGGTTTGATGCATGATACAGGATGCTTGGGGCTGGTTCACTGAGAGGACGCAGAGGGATGGTATGGGGAGGGAGGAGGGAGGGGGGTTCAGGTTGGGGAACATGTGTATACCTGTGGCAGATTCATGTTGATATGGCAAAACCAATAAAATATTGTAAAGTAATTAGACTCCAATTAAAATAAATAAATTTATATTAAAAAATAAATAAAATGCAACAAACAAACAAAAAAGAATCTAACACGACTTAGCGACTAAAGAGCAAACAGGTGCCCTTGCTTGCTCCCTGCCCAGGGGGCCCTGGGGCAGGCAATTGGTCCCCTAAATGGACGATGGTAGCGGTGTGTCTAGTGATTGAACTGGAGGGATGGCTTAGGTATTTGCCTTACTCCCCTTGGTGGTGATGTGTGTAGGGAGCATGCGTAATACCTGCTTTGGCTCCCGACATTTCAGAAGTGGTAGGGGGTTTTTGGTCTTTATGTATCTTGTTCCTAATTTGCTCCAAACATGCATGTACACAGCTGTTTTTAGTCCCTTATAGTTTCTTTGTATTTTGTTGCTTGAGATGCAAGCACTGCAGCAAAATCCCCAGGTCCAGGTCCCAGCCTGTCTCACATTCACATCACCATCACCACTATCCCAGGGCTTCCCAGGTGGCGCTAGTGGTGTCTGCCAACGCAGGAGACATAAGAGACCCGACTTCGATCCCTGGTTTGGGAAGATCCCCTTTAGGAGGGCATGGCAACCCACTCCAGTATTCTTGCCTGGAGAATCCCAATGGACAGAGGAGCCTGGCGGGCTACAAGTCCGTAGGGTCGCAAAGAGTCAGACACAACTGAAGTGACTCACCACGCACGCATACACCACTATCCATTTCCAGAGCTTTCTCACCCTTCCAAACTGAAACTGCGCCCATTAACTCCCTACTGCCCCTCCCCCTAGACCCGCTAGGAACCACCGTTCTGCTCTCTGTCTCCATCAGTCTGACTAGCTACCACATGTAAGTGGAGTCATGCAATGTGTCGCACTTGCTAATACAATCTTTGATTTATTTCACTTAGCGTAAGGTCTTCAAGGTTCACCCAGTTGGAGCATGCGCCAGAATTCTCTTTCTTTACAAGGCTGAATAATATTCCGTAATGGGCTCCCCAGGGGGCACAGTGGTAAAGAATCCACCTGCCAGTGCACGGGATGCAAGAGCCTTGGGTTGGATCTTGGAACGAGGAGCCTGGCGGACTACAGTCCATGGGACTGCAGAGCCGGACGTGACGGACGCACACACACAGTATTTCATTGTATGTATATACCATATTATATTTGCCCACTCATCCTTGACTGAATATTTGAGTTGTTTCTGCTTTTTGGCTATTGTAAACAATGCCACTATGAACACGAGGGTCTCTGCTTTCAATTCTTGTGGGTGCGTACCCAGAAGTGAGAAGTGAAGTCGCTCAGTAATGTGCAACTCTTTGTGATCCCATGCACTTGTAGCCTACTAGGCTCCTCCGTCTGCGGAATTTTCCAGGCAAGAGGACTGGAGTGGGTTGCCTTTTCCTTCTCCTGGGGATCTTCCCCACCTGGTAATTCAACCCAGGTCTCCCTCGCTGCAGGCAGGAAGCTTTACCCTCTGAGCCAGTAGGGAAGCCCGCATACCCAGCAGAGGAATTGCTAAGTCATATGGTCATTTCAAGTTTCTGAGGAGTTAGCATTCTGTTTTCCACAGCAGCTGCACCACTTTACATTCCCGCCAATAATGCAAAGGGTTCCCAGTTTTCTACATTCTCACCATTCTTTTCTTTCATTTCCTTTTTAAAATAGTCATCATTCTACTGGATGTGAAGTGGTATCTCTGTGGTTTTGATTTGTGTTTCCCTAGTAATCAGTGCTGTTACCTCTTTTCACAAGCTTTTCACATGTCATCACTAGCGGATTTCTAAAGGAACTCCTGTCATCAGTTTTTCTAAATCCAACCCTCCCAAGGTCAGTACCTTTAATATTTTTCTTGTGTTTCTGAAGAAACTCCAGCATCCTGCCACTCCCCTGTATGCTTAAACTCCTGCAATTTGGTTTCTGTTACTTGTAACCATTTTTGATTCAGCTTTCCTAGGGAACTCTTTATTCCCCCTTGCCTCTAACTTGGTAGTTAATCAATCACAGCATTTGCTTTACCCAGCTATTTTTATAAAACATTTCTGCAACATTCTTATTATTCTCTGCTTATTTTTGTAGGGAAAATGATGAATGGTGGGAAAGAAAATCCCTAAAAATGTTGTTTTTTACTTTAGTGTAATAAACTCAGAAGCAGCACATTCAGAGTGTGCGTTCCTCGCCTGGAAAATCTTCAGGATATATGCTTACAGGCGCCCCTTAAGCCTGTGTTCTTTCTTCCGCCAGGATTTCAGGGCTGCCTGTGCTGTTGCAGCCAGCCCAGGGACCTCACGGGTGGAGGAACAGCAGACCCGGGGCTGGGGGTGTGCATAGGTGGGGTGGAAGTTGGAGGTGTACATTTCTCCCGCGTTTTCACATTTCCAGTATTGTCAGTCCTTGGCATGCCTGGTTTTGTATCTCATAAGATAGAATGATAATTAAATGACACAGTCTACATACAGCTCTTCACCCAGTGCTTGGCATTCAATATCAGATCAGTAAAGGTTATCTATCTCCCTCTAAAAACAGCTACTTGAATATCAAAATTAAGAAATGCTCTTTGTTCTAGGGTGACTTGTCCCTAGCTGGTATTTCGGGGGCATGGGAAATAGATATTTTATATCTTTTTAAATTTATGTTTTGTATTTAATGTGACAAGATGGCTTTCTAATTGTACAGTAATTAAACTTAAACAAATGTTATAGCAGGAAAGGGGATTGACCATGCCATCATTTCAATGAGAAATGAGGAGAAGATCAATGCCTTGATTTTCCATAATCATCATAAGGGTTACACAGAATGTCATTTTTGGTAATGGGGGGCTACATTTTCATTGTCAGGATTTTTGAAGTAACGAGAAGGAGGAAAACGTTATAGTTTATTTCACCGACAGCTTAGAAGACTTGAATTAATATTCTTTAAGGATCTATGGAGTTTTACTAAATAACAGATCAGCTCAAATTAAAATGAAAATTACTGTAATATTTTCCTCTGAGAAAGAACTCCTTTGTCTGATCTGTCACCGTATCATCATTTATTCTCCTGTTATTAGAATAATCATCCAATCATATTTTTTTATTTTAGGGTTAATTACAAGCTTAAAGACTTGCCATCAGCCTCTCTCCCTAGTGCCATTACTGTATCCTAGAAAGTTTCTTTGTGATTCTGACAAAGCAGAATCTTGGACCTATATCTATCTTTTCTGTTCTGTTTTTGGAAGGGAAATGAGTTAAAGTGACTATATAATTTGTCAGTAGTCAGAAATCACCACACTTGCACTTTTTTTAGTTTTGTGTCTTCTTTTTCTAGGGAATTTTACATCGTACTTGGCTAGAACCATCTGCACAGATCTGGAAAAAACTGTGGTTCACCCTCAGTTGATGAAAATGACAGAGCTCAATGCTTATACTGTGCAGAACTTACCTGCTCCGTCAGACGTTGTTACAGCTTCTGGACGTTTGGTTTCTTAAACTGTGACTGTGCTTGCACCAGGTGGCTCAGTCATGTCCGACTCTTTGTGGACTGTAGAGCCCCCCAGGCTCCTCTGCCCGTGGGATTCTCCAGGGAAGAACTGGAGTGGGTTGCCATTCCCTCCTCCAGGGGGTCTTCCCGACCCAGGGATCGAACCCGTGTCTTCTGCGTCTCCTGCATTGCAGGTAGGTTCTTTGCTGCTGAGCCGTCAGTGAAGACCTGAACTGCGGCTACTCTCTGCCATCTCTCTGTTTGAAAAAAAGATGTGTTCTCTATTCCCTTGACTCAGGGGTCAGGCTTTCAGGAGAAGATCATGGTTCTTCAAGGCTTCAATGTTCTTATTTCCCTGCCCTGCAAAATGTATCACAGTGTTCCATTTAGGATTGTTAGGGTGCCTCTGACCAAGCCCTGTGCAGCTGGATCGGACCCATGATGCAATTCCAGGTGGTGCTTTGAGGATTTGATGTGGTGTTTTCATTTGTCTCCCTAGTGAGTGGATACATATTGCTTCCAGTTTGCAAGGTATAGTTTCCTCAGCTGTAAAGAGAATCCTGTAGGTATCTTTGATCATGGACATGGATTTTAAAATTAGAGATGTGACCTCACATAGAGAGCAGAGCAGTTTTTGCTTCCACTGGCTAGAAACGGTTCCTGAATATCAACATAAACAATAGACACTTAACGATGCAGCATGCTCAAAAGTGTTAAACGCTAGTATTGTTTTCATACTAAAACCAATCATCCAATCACAGAACGAAAAGAAAACAGTGCTTTTCTTCACCTCACTCTGCCTCAGGCTTTGTTTCTATCCGGAGTTGCAATCTTTATCGCTTAAAGATTTAACACATTTTCATACCAGCTACACCATTCCTAACAGTTTTCACTTTCCTTGGGAAAAGGTTTTGTGACAGTGAATACTCTCAGGACACACCTCTTTAGTGCGCTGCACAGTGTCTCATCCCCAGCATCTCATCTTGTTCAGTTCAGTTCAGTTTAGTCGCTCAGTCGTGTCCGACTCTTTGTGACCCCATGAATCGCAGCACACCAGACCTCCCTGTCCATCACCAACTCCCAGAATTTACCCAAACTCTCGTCCATCGAGTTGGTGATGCCATCCAGCCATCTCATCCTCCATCGTCCCCTTCTTCTCCTGCCTCCAATCCCTCCCAGCATCAGAGTTTTTTTTTTCCCAATGAGTCAACTCTTCTCACGAGGTGGCCAAAGTACTGGAGTTTCAGCTTTAGCATCACTCCTTCCAATGAACACCCAGGGCTGATCTCCTTTAGAATGGACTGGTTGGGTCTCCTTGCAGTCCAAGGGACTCTCAAGAGTCTTCTCCAACACCACAGTAGCAAAAGCATCAATTCTTCAGTGTTCAGCTTTCTTCACAGTCCAACTTTCACATCCATACATGACCACTGGAAAAACCATAGCCTTGACTAGACGGACCTTTGTTGGCAAAGTAGTCTCTGCTTTTGAATATGCTATCTAGGTTGGTCATAACTTTCCTTCCAAGGAGTAAGCATCTTTTAATTTCATGGCTACAATCAGCATCTGCGGTGATTTTGGAGCATGGAGCTCAATAAATGATGGCTGAATGAAGGGTGACCTTTTCCTTATTTTATGCTTCTCTGTCATTTAAACTTTTTAAAAAGGCCATTGGCTGGTGACATATGACAGTGTTATACTGGTTTTCATAGCACATGGGACTGTGCCTCCATGTGTGGTCAAGGAGGAACAAGAGGGCTCCATTTCCTGAGTACAAAGTGTTAGGTTCAAGAGGGAGGGAACATATGTAAACCTATAGCTGATTCATGTTGATGTTTGACAGAAACCAACACAATTCTGTAAAGCAATTATCCTTCAATTAAAAAATAAAAAATATAAAATAGAATTCAACTCCCCAACCAAAAAAATTCTATATTAATTACCATTATTTACTTACAAAATGCAAATACAGTAAAACAATCTAACCTGAATAATGAGTGCCTGAACGTGAAAGTGAAGGGCTCAGTCATGTCTGACTCTTTGTGACCTCGTGGACTGTAGCCTACCACACCCCTCCATCCATGGGATTTTCCAGGCAAGAGTACTGGAGTGGGGTGCCATTTCCTCCTCCAGAGGATTTTCCCAACCCAGGTATCTAACCCGAGTCTCTTGCATTGTAGGCAGACGCTTTACCATCTGAGCCACCAGGGAAGTCTCTCATAACTTTTCACAATTAAAAAAAAAATCTTCTAGCATGTTTTCCTTCTTTTTTTTTTATGCTTTTTGAAAACCTCCCAAGTTGTAGGAGCATCTGTTCTCACACATTTCTAGCTGTCTGCTTGGCTTCTTTACTGTGGACCCAAAGGTATGTCCCGTGGACCTAAATTTCATTATGTCCCAAGCTGAACCCATCTTTTTTTTCTTTTTCTTTTTTCTTCTTTGCTTGTAATGTCTTCCTTTACAAAATTTTTTTTCTAATTTTATTTTTGACTCATTGGCATGTGAGGTCTTAGTGCCCCAACCAGGGATCAAACCCACCTACCCTGCATTGGAAGAGTGGAATCTCAACCACTAGACCACCAGGGAAGTCCCCATCCTTTTTTCTTTTAATAGATTCCCCATCACTTTAACATCATCATACTTACTCCAGCTACTTCTTCCAGGGATTTGGCATTGTGCTTGACTTCCACCCTTTCCTACGTGGTTTCTGGTCCATGGCCAAACACTGCCAATGCCACCTACCCAGCATCACTTAACCTTGTCTGCACACCCAGCTGCAACTTACTTCACCACACCTTGGGTGTTTGGTTTTCTTTCTTCTTTCTGTTCTGATCTAGTCCCTCAATTTAAACCAAGGGATATCTGCTCTCTTAAGTTGTCTTGCAGCATACATCTAATTAGGTCACCTATCCATTCACTTTTCATCCTGAGGCCCCCAAATTGTTATGAAGCAAAGTATGAGCTTTATAGCTATTGTGACAGTAAAGAATCTGCCTGCAATGCAGAAGACCTGGGTTCAGTCTCTGGGTCGGGAAGATTCCCTGGAGAAGGGAATGGTAACCCACTCCAGAGTTCTTGCCTGGGACATCACACGGACAGAGGAACCTGGTGGGCTACAGTCCACGGGGTCACAAAGAGTTGAACACAGCTGAGTGACTAACACTTTCACTTTCTTTCTAGAACAGTGTTTTCCAATAGAGTACAATTTGTACCACATACACAATTTAAGATTTTGTCATAGTCACATCAAAAAGAAGTTATGTATTTATAACCCAATATTTTATTAAATCAGTTCAACATGTCATTAATGTAAAAGTATTAATATTTTACATTCTATTTTTCTACTAAACCTTGAAATATGTTTTTAGCTGCATTTCAAAGGCTCAATGCCATATGTGGGTAACGGCTACCCCATTAGACAGTGAAGCTCTAGAACTTCCGCTACATGTTACAGATCTGTTTCTGTCTCTATTTTTCTTTGCTCTGTTTATGCAGCATGTCTGAGTCAAGTTGCGCTCAATGTTCATGTCTGTAACTCATCTGTGTTATCTTGCCACCATGTCTCTGTGCTGTTTTGTACCCATGAGATGCTATTTCCCTTCCACACTGCCTAGTCTTGCAGGCGCTTTAACACTGTTTTCAAATGCAACCTGTCCCAGGAGGTCCTATCTTCCCTCACATGAAGTAAGCTTTCCTCTCTCTGACTTTTCAGGGCTTATATTCTGGGAGGGCACTTAGCAACCTTAATTTTTGTACACAGCCATCATATATCTTTTACCAGGTCATACATTTCTTGAGACCAAGGACTGTGTTTTCTTCTTTGTGTAACAGAGCTTAGCCCTGTGCTTTGCTCATGATGGTATTTGCTGAATGCTTAATGAATCATAAGTTAAACTCTACCTGAGGGTGATTTTTATTAACTAGGTTTAGAAAATAATTGCAAATAATAAGAAATGAAAAATATGTACCTGGATGCATATGTAATTATTTTGGATTTCTGTGAATTTTATAACAGTGCTTTCAAGTTGGGGAAAATGTAGTTTTACCAACCACAGCATACTCATAATGAGACAGGAGGAAGGGGCCTAGGGCATAACCTTTGAAAGAATGGCATAGGGACTTCACTGACAGTCCAATCATTAAGAGTCTATGTCTCAGCTGTAGGGGGCATGAGTTCAATCCCTGGTCAGGGAACTAAGATCCTTCATTCTGTGTGGCTTGGCCCAAAAGAAAAAAGAAAGAATGACACAGTCACTGAGGATATGACAAAACTGGTTGGAAGCAACTACGTAGAAGATGGTGGAAGGTTCCATTTCTGGTGAACCTTGAGCCTCATTTTACACTCATACTATATTAGCATATGCTAAATGACATACCCACAAATGCCACATGAGTTAGTATCAAGGCCCACTATAAAAGGACAAAAAAGTGAGGGATAGCCCAATTCCTGGAAATATCTGCCCCTTCTCCAAAACAGTTGGACTAGCCCTTCCACTCATTAGCCTATGAAATTACCCAGCCCATAAAAATTAACGTTCTCATATTTCGGGGCTCCTTTTGCCTTTTGAGATGGACTGCATTCTGCCTATGGCCTGTGCGTCTGTGTCAGTAAACCTGCTTTCACTTTGCTGTGGCTTGCTCTCAAATTATTTCCTGTGAGAAACCGAAGACCTTCATTTAGTGGCCTGTCCCAGGAGCTCACCCGAGACCTGGCACATTAGAATCCTCTCATGACCTACTTTCTGGCAGCAATGTGGCTTGTGTAAAGGGTTGATAAATATATATTTCATTCAGTTCAGTTCAGTCGCTCAGTCATGTCCAACTCTTTGTGACCCCATGGACCGCAGCATGCCAGGCCTCCCTGTCCATCACCAACTCCCAGAGTTTACCCAAATCCATGTCCACTGAGTCGGTGATGCCATCCATCCATCTCATCCTCTGTCGTCCCCTTCTCCTACCCTCAATCTTTCCCAGCATCAGGATCTTTTCAAATGAGTTAGCTCTTCACATCAGGTGGCCGAAGTATTGGAGTTTCAGCTTCAACATCAGTGCTTCCAATGAACACCCAGGGCTGATCTCCTTTAGGATGGATTGGTTGGATCTCCTTGCATATTTCATATTTTCATTCACATATTTCATTAATAAGTGCCAGATGAATACTTTCATAGATTTCTTTACAATCACGATGATTAGCCCTTCTTCGAGACAGGATGCTGTGGGAGCTCGCTCTGCTTTTGCTTATCAGTTACTAGCTAAGGACCCCAGGGAATCAGACTCTTTGCCTCTCCAGGCCTCTCCTTGAGCTGTTTAACTGAGCTTTCTTTCTTGTCAGCTGTACATGCTCGTTTCTCTTGGATGACTGAGTCTGGAAATTGTCTCTAAGAAAGCTTGATATTAGGGAGGTTTAAATATAGATTTTTTAAAATGATGGTGTCTCTCCTTAATTTGTCTTGGATTGTTTCCTGCTATTGTAAAATAGATTCTTCTAATAGAAATGCCTTCATTCATCGCTGCACCAGAGCATGCCAAGTTTCCATATTTCAACCCAGTTTCTTTTTTTTTTTTCTCTTGGACATACCTGATTGGAAAGTTCTCTTTGGTCTCTGAGTATAGCAGATGTTGTCAGTTCTTCACCTGTATCTCCTGGGCTCTCTTGACCATTTCAGCCTGTTCCAGCTTGACTTCCAACATCTAGGACCTTAGAACCGTCAGTGAACGTGCCTGAGAATTCAAGTACTCCTGGGGCAGCCCCTAGCTGATTACTGAAGGGTGTGGGGGCAATTCACTCCAGCTCCCCCAGGCCTTGCTGGGAGGACATGCATTTTATACTCTTTCCAACAGCTTCTCCCTCACCCGCTTCATTTGCTCACAGTGCTTGCTGCCTTATAATGCACCTTTCATTTGTTTGCCTCCCCTTTTCTTCCTGTGCCCCTCCAGTCAAGGTTGGTTTCTTTGCCCCTCCCAAATCAACTCGATACATTCAGTCTCCAATGCAGTGCCTGGTTTCTGAAGAGTTTAAGACACTGAGCTAATCAAGGATTTAAAGCCCTCTTTATTTTTCTTTTCTCACTCTTCTCTCTTCCTTCCATATGACTTTCCTTTCCTTAACCCCGTATTTGTGGAATGCCTATTTTATTGCAATCCCCAAACAATAGAGATGAGAGACAGTTATTTTTTTTTTCCCTTCAAGAATTCCAAAGTTGATGTTTGGCAGAAATCAACACAATTCTGTAAAGCAATTATCCTTCAATTAAATAAATCAATAAAATTTAAAAAAGAATTTCAGTCTCTCCAGAGAGACAGAACAGGAAAGACAATGTTATAGTAGAGAGTAGTAAGTGTGCTAAGATGGAGAGAAATACAAGGTAATATCAAAGTGAAGCTGGTAAAGAATCTGCCTACAATGCAGAAAACACTGGTTTGATTCCTGGGTCAGGAGACCCTCTGAAGAAGGGAGAAATTACCCACTCCCAGTATTCTGGGGCTTTCCTGGTGGCTCAGTCAGTAAAGACCCCACCTGCAGTGAGGGAGAGCTGGGTTCGATCCCTGGGTTGGGAAGATCCTGTGGAGGAGGGCATGGCAACCCAATCCAGTATTCTTGCCTGGAGAATCCCCAAGGACAGAGGAGTCTGGCGGGCTGCAGTCCTTGGGGTCGCAAAGAGTCAAACATGACCGAGCATCTAAGGACAGCACAGCAGAGTGAAATGCAGGGGAAAATACAGGACATCAGAGATGGCTTTCCATAGGAGTTGATGCCCAGAGTGTTTTAAAGTGCTTTTTCTCAAAGTGTGGTTTCTGTATCCACATCAGCATCCCTGGGAATTACTTAGTAATGCTGATCTTGAGAGCTCACCCAAAAAGTGTACCTTCTGCTGGGTGTGCTCTGGACCCTTGGACACAGCTTTGTGTGCTTCAACAAGCCCTTGATTCTGATGCCCTTGTCTCACTTCACAATCACCTTCCAAATACTTTTACTTGTCTCAGAGTTAGCTTCTGGAGTAACCAGAATTCAAATTGTGCTCTTGAACTACCAGAATTTTTAATTACCTGGGGCTGCTTTGGATGACAGCAGCCTAGTTATATAGCAGACTTTCTACTGATTTCTGCTGAATCACATTCCACTGAATGTATCATGAAATTTATACAAGTTGGTTTGTCCTTGTTTTCCTTTTCCTTTATGACCTTTTCATTTTCCTATTGATCTCAGTGACATTAGTTTTTTTTTTTTTGTCTTTGACTTCTTTTTTTAAGGAGCAAAAAATGGAAAAAAAATTTGTTTCAACTTATCTCTACTAATATCCTCATCAAACGGAATGCTGAATGGAGAAAATGGGGGTGATTTTGACAGAACACTAGTGAAAGCCAACAAGAGAAAATTAATTATTTATTCTAAATTCTTAATTCCAAATTATTAAAACTCATGCACACGTGTGGTTGTCTTGATCCTAACTTTTACATGAACCACTGTAGGGTAGCCCTCCATCAGTCATTTGCAAACCATCATGAACCCAATGAAAGAAAAAGAAAATCAGTCCAGAAGACTTGGTGTTGTATCAGACAGATACTTTGGATGATTACTTTAAAAAAGTATGATTTCTTTACAATTGGTTGATTGTTTTACAATTTTAAGTTTGGCAGTGGAAAAAACTTCTTCCTGGTCTCAATGAGTATTAAGTGGTTTTCCTCTTAGTATATGCCAGTCACATCATAAAACATACTAAAAATCCAGACAATTTGAAATACAATATTTCAAATCCTGGCACTAAAGTTTTTGGCAAGCTATTACCAACGTCATTAGAGAAGAATGAATAAAAACATATACCAAACAATAACCAGTAGCAGAGAGTGCCAAATGATTTTTTGTGTGTGTGTGTTCTTACAGCTTTGTTAATCCTGATGTCTCAAATGCAAAATCACTCAGTGGTCATCCTACAGAGAAATGCCCATGCATTATCATTTTATACACAATCACATTCATCTTTATTATGTGCTGAACACATAACCCCATTTGATCTGCATAGCATAGGAGGAGCTGAAGCTGATCTTAATTATGTAGATTTAAATTGGTCTCTTCCCAGACTAGGTCCTCTCCTTACCCTCCTGTTCATCTGGGTCATTATCATTTTCGCTATGAATCCAGATTGAAAATCTGAGTTTTATCTTTGACTTCTCCTGTCTTAGTCAGCTCAGATCACCGTAAAAAAAAATCAAGATTAGGTGATGTAAACAATAGAATTTTATTTCTTATGGTTCTGGAGGCTGAGAAATCTAAGATCAAGATGCTGGCAAGATAGGTTTCATGATGAGGCTTCTTATCTTGGCTTGTAGGTGGCTACCAACCATCTTGCTGTCTGTTCACATGACCTCTTTGTGTGTGCCGTGGGAGAGAGAGACAGACAGGGAAAGCTCTCTTATCGTAAGGACTTATTGACAGCCCAACCCTCATGATCTAGGGCTAAGTCACTTCAGTCATATCCAGCTCTTTGTAACCCCATGAACTGTAGCCTGCCTGTCTATGGGATTTTCCCAGGCAAGAATACTGGAGTGGGTTGCCATTTCCTTCTCCAGAAGATCCTCCCGACCCAGGGATCAAACCCATATCTCTTGTGTCTCTTACATTGGCAGGCAGGTTCTTTACCACTAGCGCCATCTCTCTTCTAACCCAATTGACTTCCAAAGATCCTCATCTCCAAATACCATCGCTTTGAGGGTTAGAGCTCCAACATATGAATTTGGGAGGAACACAAACTTTCAGCCTATAATGTCTCCCTTTTCTCTTAGTCGCCAAATCTTGCCAAGTATTTTATTTTATTTTTATTTTTTTTTGTCATACGCATTCATCTGTACCTTCCTTTCCACTCTCATCAAGACCATCTGAATTCAGAACCCTTATTATGTAATGCATGGGCTATTGCGATAGCTTTTCAATGGCACTTGCCTTTAAAATTTCTTACTCAATCCATTATGCACACAATTCCCAGCCCAGTCTTCCCCAAATAACTCAAACTGTGTTGGTACCTCCCTGAAGAATGTCAGTGATTCCCAGTTGTCTGTAGGTGAGGTAAGGCTGCCTGATCTGGCTAAGGTTTCCCGCAATCAGTTCGCAGATTCACCTTTTCAATTCTCATTTTCCTCTGTTCCCACCTTTCAGCAGCCAGGCTAATGGCCCCTGCTCCTACATCCCAGGTTCATGGCTTCAACCTGTGGAAGCCCTCCTCTCTCCTCCCCAGCTATTTGGAGTGTAGCTGTCCTTCCACTCAAGACGGCCTCCTCTAAGAATCACTAAACTTCAGTCAATGTGTTCTGAGCTTCTCCTTTGGCAGTGTTACCTTACTATGCAAGTATAAATGCGCCCATGAACAATATATGGTGTCTCTGTGTGAGTGTTACAAAGGAATCATCTTATTCATCTCATCTCACAACTAGCTGCTGGTTTTTTAATTTAGCAGTAGAACAACTTGCTTTTCTTAAGATTTACCTGTGTAGATTTATTTAATCCCCTTTATTTATCTGTATGATATTTCACTGACTACACCACACTTTAATATGAGATTCCCCTCTCCGTGTATATTTAATTTATTTTAAATTTTCATTTGCCATGCGAGAAGTTTCACAAATGTTCTGGTACATGTCTCCTTCTGGCGTCTCTTCTGAAAGTTTCCTTTCTGTTTTCTTGGTGTTGTCACTTTAATATTATCACTTCAAAAACAAGGATTCTAATTTTTTCTTTTTTAAAAAATTTGAGACATAATTGTCATCTGATATTATTTTCAGATGTATAACATGATGATTTGATATTAAATTTTTTATTGAAATATAGTTGATTTACAATGTGTTAGCTTCAGATGTACAGCAAAGTGATTCAGTTATACACACACACACATACAGACACACACACACACACACACACACACACACACACACACTCACGTGGGCTTCCCAGCTGGCACAGTGGTAAAGAACCTGCCTGCCAATGCAGGAGATGAAAGACATGTAGGTTTGATCCCTGGGTTGGGATGATCCCCTGGATTAGGAAATAGCAACCCACTCCAGTATTCTTGCATAGAAAATTCCACTGATAGAGGATCCTGGTGGGCTACAGTCCACAGGGTCACAAAAAGTCAGATGTGATTGAGTGACTGAATACATGGATATGCATATACATATATTCTTTTTTCCTTATTCTTTTCCAATATAGATTATTATAAGATATTGGGTATAGCTTCCTGTGCTATATAGTAGGTCCTGTTTGTTATCTATTTTATATATAACAGTGTGTGTATTTTAATCTCAAACTCTTAATTTGTCCCACCTCAACTTTCTCCTTTGGTAACTGCAATTATCTTATGTTTGCATATAATGCAAAATGATTACAGCAATAAGTCTAGTTAACTTTCACCACCACAAGTAGTTGTACATTTTTTTCTTGGGATGAGAATTTAAAGATTTACTCTCTTCAGTTCAGTTTAGTCAGTTCAGTCGCTCAGTTGTGTCCGACTCTTTGCAACCGCATAAAGTGCAGCACGCCAGGCCTCCCTGTCCATCACCAACTCCCGGAGTTCACTCAGACTCACGTCCATGGAGTCAGTGATGCCATCTAGCCATCTCATCCTCTGTCGTCCCCTTCTCCTCCTGCCCCCAGTCCCTCCCAGCATCAGAGTCTTTTCCAATGAATCAACTCTTTGCATGAGGTGGCCAAAGTACTCTCTTAGCAACTGTCAAATATACAATACAGTGTTATTAACTATAGTCATCATGCTCTATATTACATTTTTATGACATTTATTTCCTAACTGGACATTGTAGCTTTTGGCCCCGTTCACCCATTTTACCCCCACCTCCTCATGTTTCTGGTAACCATTGTGTAGTATTTTTCTTTCTTTGGCTGACTTAGTTCACTTAGTGTAATGCTCTCAAGATCTATTTATTGTTGCAAAGGGCAAGATTTCCTTCTCTTTTTTGTGACTTATGTGAATATTTCTACATATGTCACAACTTCTTTATCCATTCATCCATCCATGGACATTTAGTTGTTTGCATAGCTTGGCTATTGTAAATAATGCTGCAGTGAACATGGTGCTGCATATATCTTTTTGAACTAATGTTTTCACTTCTGTCAAATAAGTACCAAGAACTGGAATTGTTGGATCATACGGTGGTTCTATTTTAGATTTTTTGAGGACCCTCCATACTGTTTTCCACAGTGATTGCACCAACGACATTCCAACCAACAGTGCACAAAAGTTACCTTTTCTCCATGTATTTGCCCAAACTTACTTCTTATCTTTCAGATCGTAGGCCATTCTAACAGGTGTGAAGTGATATCTCATTGTATTTTTTATTTGCACCCCCCCGGGGAGTAGTGATGTTGCATACCTTTTCATTTCTTGTTGACCATCAATATCTCTTCTTTGGAAAAATGTCTATTCAGATCTTCTGTCTCTTTTTAATTGACTTATTACTTTTTTCTTGTTGAGAATTATGAGTTCTTTGGATATTAACTCCTTGTCAGATGCATTATTTTCAAGTATTATCTTTCATTATGGTGATTGCTTTTTAATTTTATTGATGGTTTCCTCTGCTCTGCAGAAGTGTTTTAGTTTGATGCAGTTCTACTTGTTAATTTTTGCTTTTGATGCCTTTATTTTTGGTTCAAATTCAAAACTTACCCCTATTTTTTTTCTTTATGGTTTTTGGCCTTACATTCCAGTTTTTGATCCATTTTAATTTGATTTTTGTGTATAGTATAAGACAGTGTTTCTGTTTTATTCTTTTGCATGTAGCTGTTCAGTTTCCCCACGACTGTTTATTGATGAGACTGTCCTTTCTCTGTTGCATATTCTTGGCTCCTTTGCTGTAAATTACTTGACCATATATGGCTGGGTTTATTTCTGGACTGTTTATTCTGTTTCATTGATCTATGTGTCTGTTTTTATGCCAACACCATACCATTTTGATTACTGTAGCTTTGTAATATAGTTTGAAATCAGGGAGTATGTCTCCAGGTTTATTCTTTTTTCTCTAGGGTGTTTTGGCTATTTTAGGACTGTTTGTTCTATTTCTGTGAAAAAATGCCATTGCATTTTTGATAATGTTTAGAAGGCAGAAATTTCCTCTACACTTTTATAGTTCTTGTGCCTAGATTACTAATAAAATTGACATGTCAGGTTAATGGGAGAAAAAGTAATTTAATTTTGTGTTCAGAGGAGACCATAAAATGATGTTCAGAGCATGACTACAAGCAGGCAACATTTATATATTTATTTTAATATAGATAAATGAGAAACTTGTGAGGATTTTACCAGACAAAGAAACTTAGGTTTGGGTGCTTAATTAGTAAAAAATGTAAGCAAAGTTTGAGCTTGGGTAGGGCATCAGTAAAGAAATAACAAGGTTTGTTTATACTGGCTTCTTGGCTCTGAATTTCCAGTCTCTGGTGACAAAGATGTCTTTCTACCTCCTGGTACAGGAGAGTACCTTTCATATGGGAAATTTAGTTCCTGTTTTCAGGGATACAGAAAGAAGAATTGGATGTGCTTCTTGCCTCAGTTGTTCCTTAAATAATTTTAATTCAAAGTAATCGACATGCCACTGACGCATATTTTGGGGGTGGCCTGCCCTTAGCCCTGACAATAGGGATTGCATTGAATCTGGATTGTTTTGGGTATTTTGGACATTAAAAAAATATTAATTCTTCCAACTCATGAGCTGGTAATATTTTTCCATTCATTTATTTATGTCTTTTTCAATGTTTTTCATCAATGTTATAATTTTTATAGTCTTTCATCTCCTTGGTTAAATTTGTTGCTTCATATTTTTTTCTTTTTGCAGTTTTAAATGGTATGATTTTCTTAGTTTCTCTTTATGATAATTACTAGTGTAAACAATTATAACAGATTTCTGTGTACTGATTTTTGTATCCTGCAACTTATTGAATTCATTTATTAGTTCTAACAGGTTTTGGTGGTATTGTCAGGATTTTATGTATACATGTAAATAATTTCATCTATGATATGACAAGTGACAATTTCACCTCTTCCTTTCCAAGTTGGATGACTATGATTTCTTTATCTTATTTAATTGCTGTGGCTAGGACTTCCAATACCACAATGAATAAAAGTAGTGGTAAGAATGGGCATCCTTGTCTTGTTACTGATCTTAGAGAAAATGCTTTCAGCTTTTAACTGTTGCATGTGATATTAGTGATGGGCTTGTCATACACAGCCTTATTATGTTTGAGTTTGTTCCTCTATACCCACTTTTTGGAGAGTTTTTATCATAAATGGATGTTAAATACTGTCAAAATCTGTTTCTGAAGTAACTTAAGTACTTTATATATCATAAATAAATTATCGATTGTTTCACTAAGACTATAATGCTAATTTCTAATATTTTCTCATTCTTGTTAATGTAGAAAAGTTTTTTCCTCACTCTAAACCTGTCTTCCAATGATAATTATATTTTCTAGGCTAATTTTTTTTGTTGTTGTTAAATTGTGTAAGCACCTTAAAACTAAATGAATACATTACTATAGTTTGCTTTTGGGAATATTATAGATAGGTTTCCTAAATAAGTGAATTTAGGATTCTAAAGGAAATCCTAATGGAAATCAGTCCTGAATATTCATTGGAAGGACTGATGCTGAAGCTGAAACTCCAATACTCTGGCCACCTGAAGTGAAGAACTGACTCACTGGAAAAGACCCTGATGCTGGAAAAGATTGAAGGCAGGAAGAAAAGGGGATGACGCAGAATGAGATGGTTGGATGGTATCACCGACTCAGTGGACATGAGTTTGAGTATGCTCTGGGAGTTGGTGAAGGACAGGGAAACCTGGCATGCTGCAGTCCATGGGGTCTCAAAGAGTCAGACACAACTGATGACTGAACTGAACTGAAATATGTGAATGAGAAATATCTCAGTGTGTTTTATGTTTTTATGCTCAGAGAAAAAGCAGTAGTATTTACCTGAATCAGGAACCTTCTACTGCCAGTGGTTCCTTGTTAAAACTTCAGGATGTTCATTGCAGTGCTGTTTTATAGCCAGGATGTGGAATTGACTTAAATGTCCATTGGCAAAGGAATGGATAAAGAAAATGTGAGATATGTATACACTGGAATATTAGCTGTAAAAATTGAAAAAAATAATGCCATTTGCATGGACCTAGAGATTGTCACACAGAATGAAGTAAGTCAGAAAGAGAAAGAGAAATGTCATATAATGTTGCTTATATGTGGAATCTAATGGTACAGATGAACTTTTTGGAAAGCAAAAATAATGACAAATATAGACAACAAATTTATGATTACCAAGGGGGGAAGAGTAAGTGTGATAAATTGGGAGATTGGTATTGGCATATATACACTACTATATATAAAATAGATAACTAATGAGACCCTACTCTATAGTAACAGGAAACTCAGTGCTCTGTGGTGACCTAAATGGGAAGAGAATCTAAAAAAGAGTGAACTAAAAGAGTACATGTATAACTAACTCACTTCGCTGTGTAGGAGAAACTAACACACCACTGTAAAGCAACTATACTCTAATAAAAATTAATTAATGAAAAAGACTTTAGGAGAATTACATTGACCAATTTTGACCTTGTTGATCAAAAGAATGAAATTTTATTATTCCGCTGTTTATGTGGTTAAAATACTAGAGCAGTAGAGAATCATTTTCTTTTACATATATCCACAACACATAAGATAGCTTCTGTCTTTATCTATCAGTGTTATAATTTTACTGAAAAGCTATCAACTTTGTCTGATTTATTCTCGAAAGTGCTTGCTGCTTTTGCTAATGGTTCTTTGTGCTCTCTATTTTCTTTGTAAATGCGTGTTTCATTATTTCTCTTTAAATTGAAAAAAGGCTTTCAAGAACGTAATTTTCAGGCTCACTCTAAGCATTTGGAAGCTTTGTGCCAATTTCTGTTCCAGTCTTCACTTCTTCATTTTCTGAAACAATGGCAATCAATTCATACACATATATGTACTCTAACAACTCTATTAGAAGTTAATATCCAGTGGTGAATAAGATTGCACCAATTTTGCTTTTGAGCTGGATGAAATAGAGGAGAAATTAGATGGTTGAAGTGAACTTAATGGTTTTGGGGGTGGACACATGTTAAATGATCTTTTGTGTGTGTGTGTGACTGGCTGGCTCTTAATGAGCAGAGTGTTAGGACTGATAAACTTCCATATGCTTGTTAGGACACACTGGTCCTCAGTGACACTTGCCCTTGTTTGCTCTGAGAGAAGCTTCTGTGATAGCTGCAAGGGGAGAAAGAATAGTATCTGCAAAATGTAACAGTCTTTTCCTTGTCATTCAGCAGAATTGATTTGAAAATGAGAAACAGACCAATTGTGAATTATGCTGTATTACTCAGACACAGAATGTCATGTAACACCTGGAATTTGCCAGGGCCACATGTCAGGCATTTGTGAAATGCACTTGACAAGGTGGTTTTTCAAGGAATGCCTGTAACATAATGTGATATGATGACAGGTCTAAGCCATAGACATACTGAAACCGATTAGGTGTTGGCTTTGGAGTCAATATTTCTATCCAAATATATTTACTTAAGAGGAGAAGTGAGAGTTCTAGGCTCCTAAACACTGATGCCAGACTTTGCAGTGTTTTCGTAACATTAACTTAATTTGACTCAGTGGTACTCAATATATTTGTATGTGTATTACTCAAATTAAGATTATAGAAGTCTGAGACAAAAGAATTATTTAAATCACATGCACCACATAAGAAAAGAACTAAGAGTTTGAAATATTTGCTAAAGCCATTCCTTTTCATTGAGGAACGTCTTAGCTTTGGGTCGGGTAATATAAATTAGCCCTTAGGGGTCATTAGGAGGTATCCTGCAAGTTGATTGACAGAGCTGAGCTGTTAGATCAGATCTTAGATTAGCTGTGAACGTCACCGTTTTCAGTATTCAAATTATACTTTGCATTTATTGCTAAATCCCAGATACCTTCAGGTAAAAAAACGAAAAAAAATTTGTGTGTGTGCGTGTGCGTGCACATGTGTGCGTGTGCATGCACACGTGTGCGTGTGCTTAGTTGCTCAGTCGTGCCCAACCCTTTGCCACCCCATGGACTGTAGCCCACTTCATCCATGGGATTCTCCAGGCAAGGATACTGGAGTGGGTTGCCATGTCCTTCAGGGGATCTTTCCCATCCAGGGATTGAACCTGGATCTCCTGCGTTACAGACAGATTCTTTACCATCTGAGACACCAGGGAAGCCCCGTGTGAAACAATATATTTATGGAGCTGACACTGATCGATGTACAAGCAGTTTTCAGGAATCCGTTAGAGCTGTGGTGTGTGTTTTCTAAAGGCCTTCGGGTAGAAACTGCTTCACAGGACAATTGAAATGGGTAAAATGCATATCGGTGAAATCAGTCATAATGCATCAAACTGCAGCAAATGACAGTTTAGAACTTATTGGACTAAAGTGATGTTGGAGGATGAAGTCAATATTTAATAATGACAGGGCAAGGACATAAACCTTCCTAGGAATTCTAAAGGTAGACTATGCCAGGTGTCTTAGCTTTCTCATTTAACATAGGAATAGCAAGCCCAGGTTCCTCGTTAGAGGTGAAAGAATCAAACATGATAGTTATGGTATATATTCAATACAAAGTCTTTAGTGTCATGATTATGAAGAAAGAGTGTTGTTTTCTCAATTGTTCTATAATATTTTGGTTTCCAGAATGATTGATACTTTAGAAATATTTAGAATCAGCCTTTAAATCATGCCTGGAATTTCAAATGGGAGACAGAAAAACAAATAGTCCTAATCAGGCAGGGTTTGGGATTTATATATTTGCATGGGGTTTCCCAAGTTGCTCAGTGATAAAGCAATGCCTGCCAATGCAGGAAGCACAAGAGATATGGGTTTGATCCCTGCATTGGGAAGATCCCATGGAGTAGGAAATGGCAACCCATTCCAGTATTCTTGCCTGGAAAATTCCATGGGCAGAGGAGCCTGGGAGGCTACAATCTACAGGGTCGCAGAGTTGGACTTGACTACGCACACAGCACATGCACGGGGCCATGCAGCATAAGGAAAGGAAGCCTCTGGCCCTGCTAGCATTACGTATTTAAGAAATAGTGATAAATTAACACAGCATTATAAAACAATACACTTCAATAAAAACAGAAATTATGGTACCATATTATTTGAGAGAGCTATAATACTTTTGTAATATACCTTCACTCTTTTCCCAAAACAGTCTGTTATTTTAGGGTGTATAATAACTTTATTCTGTAGTATGTATAAAACCGTGATGCTGGGAAAGACTGATGGAAGCAGGAGAAGTGGGCAACAGAGGATGAGATGGTTGGATGGCATCACCAACATAATGGACATGAACTTGAGTCAATTCCAGGAAATAGTCAAGGACAGGGAAGCCTGGCATGCTGCAGTCCATTGTGTCACAGAGTCGGACGTGACTGAACAACTGAACAATAGCAACAAAATGATATAAAATATAGCTGGTGCCTCTATCAAGAATATGTGTGACTGTCTTATAGCAGAATTCACTTCACACAAGTGGAATGCGGTCCTCATCTTTAAACTGGAATGTCTATTTTTTCAGTATGCTTAGAAGCAAACATTGCAAAATTTAATATATTATTTATTTATTTTAATATAATTGCATATATACATTTAAAAATAAAAGACATTAGATCAACTTCAGATTTGCTTAATTCTTCTTGAATATATCCCATCTGGTGTTAGGTTTGGCTTCATCTGATGTGGCCGGTGATGCCACATCTATTTTGTTGTTTTAGTCGCTAAGCGTATCTGACTCTTTTGCGACCCCATGGACTATAGTCTGCCAGGCTCCTCTGTCTTTGGGATTTCTCTGGAAAAAATACTAGAGTGGGTTGCCATTTCCTTCTCCAGGGATTCTTCCCAACCCAAGGATTGAACTCGCATCTCCTGCATCGGCAGGTGGATTCTTTGCTGTTAAGCCACCAGGAAGCCCTGCTGCCTCTGTAGCAAGGCCACGTGAGACATGAGCTGAAAGATGAATTTATCACTAAGGGAGCTGATCTTGGAGAGGACTGTGCAGAGAGGGAAGGGTGGAGTTGGAGAAGCTTCTGGTGGTGGCCATGATGGGATGTGGCCACGATGGGAATGAAGAATAAATAGTAAAGCAGTCTGTTGGATGGGGTATTGTATTAGCCAGCATTCTCCAGAGAAACAGAATCAGTACAAGAGGAGTTGCGTTAGGAAAACTGGTTCACATGATTATGGAGGCTGAGAAGTCCCACGGTGTCCTGTCTGCAAGCTGGAGAACCAGGAAAGCTGGTGGGATAATTCAGTCCAAAGGCCTGGGTTGGGAGGGAGGGAATTGTAGGGGGTGAGGGTGCTGATATAAGTCCCAGAGTCTGAAGGCCTGAGAGCCAGCAGCTCCGTTGTGTGACAGCAGGAGAAGATTGATGTCAGGCTCAAGGAGGGTGAGGGCGGGCTGGGGGGAGTGTGGCAGGAGTCTCACCCTGCCGGGAGCCAGCACTGGAGATCCCACCCGTGGCAAAGGTCATGAGGAAGAGCCCTGATGGGCAAAGGCAGGTCAGGACTCGAGGGACTCCCCAACCCCACCCATGACAAGGTCATGCGGGCAAGGCGGATCAAGACTCTAGGGGTCCCTTAGATCTGCTCGAGCATCTACCCCTGAAACCAAAATCTGTCTGTTATACTACACTCTTCTGACATCAACAGGGGCTATCCCCGACCACCTTTCTCTGGAAAATTAACTTAGAGCTCCAGTTAATAGTCTCCCGCATATAAAAAGAGTGTCTTAGGTCAAACCTCTCTGCTGGCAGACTAGCTTGTGTGAGAGGATTATCTACACTCTTGCTACTACACACATGATTGTTTACAACCTCTCAAGCATAAACAGCACAGAGAGTTTGGAGTATTTAGAAAGTCTTAGTTAGCATAGGGCTTTTCTAAAGATAAAAATCATGTTGGTGAAGGGTTTCATTGCTGAGTTAATGATTGCCCGCCAGGCCTCCATATCCTTAGGCACCTGGGAGAATGTTAATCAATGTAATTGGAATGTAGAAAAAGGAATATAGTACTTTTGATGTTAGCAATACTAGACTTTTGAGTTACTGAATTTTTCTCTTTGTTATAAATCACTGTACTCCTCTTTCTTTGTTATAAATCATTGTATCCTTGCTATGTAAGAATGTAACTTTATGGGGAGGGAGGTGGGAGGGGGGTTCGTGTTTGGGAATGCATGTAAGAATTAAAGATTTTAAAATTTAAAAAATAAAAAACTAAAAAAAAAAGAATGTAACTTTATCACTATCTTAAGACTAAGTAGATCTTAAGGGAAAACAAGTTTTCTGATTGACTAACCTTTATCAATAGAAAGAAAGATGGGGCCATAAAATGTTAATCAGTCTCCAGACCAGAAGATATTGTAAACAAATGTAAGACCTTTGTAAGAACAAAGATATGCAAAGAACACTCTATCTTTAGATAAGGGTCAGAGCAGCTGACCCTGCGTAACTCTGCTTCTTACATTTATCTCTACGTACAAGTTAAAGTATAAAAGCTTCCCTGAAAAATAAAGAGATGGACAAGGACCAGGACCAGTTCCATGAAAGCCTGGTTCCCCCGTGCCATCTTTTCTTTCTCACTCTCCTTTTCAGGCTAATTCCCATCTAGAGCGCAGAGATCCACCATATTTACTTATTTGCCTGGGCTTCTAAGACCTGAACGGGAAGGCGCCCTGCATCTTCACTCCCTCAGGAGACTGGGAGGGCGCCTACGGCCTACATAAATGGTGCAAGTCTCTTGTCTCGAGATTTTATTGACTCTGTGTAAACCAAGGAATATAAGCCTCTTTCTCTCCTCTATTCTCTTAACTGCAAATTCTTTCCTTATCTCTCTCTAAATCTATATATTTCTCTTGCCTCACCGTCCACGCTTTGGATACCCTGGACGCAACTGGGGCTGGACCCCAGTATCACCCTCTGCTTCCCTCAAAGTACTGGGTGATGCTCACATTGGTGAGAGTGGATCTTCCTTTGTCTGCTTATTCAAATGTTGAAATCTGAAAACACCCTCTCAGACACACCCAAAATTAATTCTTTACTAGATATCCCAGTATCCCTTATCCCTTAGCCCAGTCAAGTTGACATCTAAAATTTACCATCACAGTTATCAACATGGTTTTTGAAGTTACCTAGGATGGTGGCAATGGCAACCCACTCCAGTACTCTTGCCTGGAAAATCCCATGGATGGAGGAGCCTGGTAGGCTGCAGTCCATGGGATCGCTAAGAGTTGGACATGACTGAGCGACTTCAATTTCACTTTTCACTTTTCACTTTCATACATTGGAGAAGGAAATCGCAACCCACTCCAGTGTTCTTGCCTGGAGAATCCCAGGGACGGGGGAGTCTGGTGGGCTGCCGTCTCTGGGGTCACACAGAGTCGGACAAAACTGAAGTGACTTAGCAGCAGCAGCAGCAGCAGGATGGTGGCAGTACAGAAGATAAGGTCAAGGTGATATGTCAAAGTTTTTGTTCATGAGCAGGAGTGATCAGCATCTTAGAAGAAATCAGTGTTGGGGCCAGGCAGTGACTAGCAGGGCTCAAAATAGGAATTTTATGGATGCAGTGAGGTAATGGCCTATGTTCTGGTCATCAAAGCAGTTTAAACTAGTTTGATGTGTAGATGTGTAATGTCTTGAAACTATAGAAAAAGTAGGGCCACTGGGGGATGTAGATGGGTTCTCAGGAGCTGAGTTTCTCTGTGTCCATCTTCCAAAGGCCACATTAAAGTTTCCTCTCATGTTTCTGTGTCTGTCTCTGCTTTCTCTCTGGTTTTTCCTCATCTTATCATTGGTCTGCACCTAATACCCAACGTCAACCTACCCTTGAGCCTGAGGTTGTCTCATGACAGTTTCCCACCACGAACTCTCAAGATTCTCAGTGTATTTCAGTTTCAATGGACGCTGGGTGGGGAAGGCATTGAAGCCTGCTTTGTATAGTTTGTAAATGACACTGATTTCGGAGGCAGTGTCTACCTCACTTCCCGGCTATGAAGGGCCTGGGAGAATAACTACTCTCAATTTCAGAGGTTCAGAGGAAGTCTGAAGTGTGTGAGTGCAGAATATAAGGAGAGAGGCAGTTTGTTAACCCTGGAAGAGAGGCTTCAGAATGGATTTAGAGGTGAGGAGCAGGGCAAGTTTGGGTTAGGAAGAAGGAAGTGCATAACCATATAGGTTTTGTTGTTTTGTCACTTCTTTTTAATTACATGTTCCTTAAAATATTTCACATCCCTAAGTAGACTGCGGGGTCTCAGAGGGCTTATAGCTATATGCCCTATGTGTTATGTCTCTTTTGCATTCCTGCACATTCTTGCCCAAGTACCCAACAAAAGGCCCATTATGTCCAGTGGATTTGAAATTTATTTTCTTATTTGAGACATGGATAATAATGTAGAGGTCCTATCAACTTCCCTATGTTTTATGAGTTCTTTATACTTGCTACATGCTGTAGCACTCAGCCTTGTGCCTGACCAGTAGACAGCAACTGACTGAATCAATTGAAGTAAAGGGTAATATGATGGAACAAAATTAGAGAAGCCATTGTTTCTAGTGCTTGAGGTTTTAGCAACTTTTTCAACACTTTGAAAGGTGTCACACAGTTTCATGTGATATTTAAGAACTTATTTCCATTAATGATATATATCCATTGTTTTTCCATATTTGCAAATTTATTTTTAACAGACTCCTGGGATTATAAACCTGCCAGAGAGAATTAAGGGTGGAAATGTTTACAGAAAATGCTGAACTTTGTCTGGAAATGTAGGGACAAGAATAGGGGCATTTTGTCCAGAGGAAATTTTCTAGAATAAGAATGAGAGAGAGAGAGAGAGAGAGAGAGAGAGTCTTTCCTAAATGCAGGTTATGTGAAATTGAACAAAGTTAAAGTGAGAGTGTTAGTCACTCAGTCATGTCTGATTCTTTGTGACCCCATGGACTGTAGCCCACCAGGCTCCCCTGTCCATGGAATTCTCCAGGCAAGAATACTGGAGTGGGTAGCAATTCCCTTCTCCAAGGGATTTTCCTGACCCAGGGATCAAACCCAGGTCTCCTGTATTGCAGGCAGATTCTTTACCCTCTGAACCACCAGGAAAGCCAATAACCAACTAAGTGGGTCTTGAAATGGCAAAGTTTCCTGAATACCTCTGGATAATACTGAGCATCCCACCCTATCCTGCAGAACCTGCCTCTCCTTGGGATGATCAGTTATCTTTTTCTTACCCAAATGGTGAGGGGCTAAAGTTTCAGAGGGTTTGGAAGATGAGCAATTGGAGATAGAATTGGTGGGTATGTCTAAGGTGACTCCAGAATGAAACAATTTGGGTATCAAACAGATTAATAACCAAGGTTGAGGAAGATACAATTGAGACTTATATATTAAAATTGCCAGTAGTTAAAGCTTTCTACTTTCTTCCTTCCTGTATGAGTTATCATCTATTGGATGAGTTCTTGAAGATTTATTTTGTAATATTCAACACATGATGTCAGTGCAGTTCAGTTCAGTTGCTCAGTCATGTTTGATTCTTTGCGACCCCATGAACTGCAGCATGCCAGGCCTCCCTGTCCATCACCAACTCCTGGAGTCCACCCAAACCCATGTCCATTGAGTCACTGATGCCATCCAACCATCTTATCCTCTGTCATCCCCTTCTTCTCCTGCCCTCAATCTTTCCCAGCATAAGGGTCTTTTCCAATGAGTCAGCTCTTTGCACCAGGTGGCCAAAGTATTGGAGTTTCAGCTTCAACATCAATCCTTCCAATGAACACCCAGGACTGATCTCCTTTAGGATGGACTAGTTGGATCTCCTTGAAGTCCAAGGGACTTTCAAGAGTCTTCAACACCACAGTTCAAAAGCATCAATTCTTTGGTGCTCTGCTTTCTTCCCAGTCCAACTCTCACATCCATACATGACCACTGGAAAAACCATAGCCTTGGCTAGATGGACCTTTATTGGCCAAGTAATGTCTCTGCTTTTTAATATGCTGTCTGCTGCTGCTGCTTCTAAGTCGCGTCAGTCGTGTCCGACTCTGTGTGACCCCAGAGATGGCAGCCCACCAGGCTCCCCCTTTCCTGGGATTCTCCAGACAAGAACACTGGAGTGGGTTGCCATTTCCTTCTCCAATGCATGAAAGTGAAAAGTGAAAGTGAAGTCGCCCAGTCGTGTCTGACCCTCAGCGACCCCATGGACTGCAGCCTACCAGGTTCCTCCATCCATGGGATTTTCCAGGCAAGAGTGCTGGAGTGGGGTGCCATCACCTTCTCCAAATATGCTGTCTTGGTTGGTCATAACTTTTCTTCCAAGGAGTAAGCGTCTCTTAATTTCATGGCTGCAATCACCATCTGCAGTGATTTTGGAGCCCAGAAAATAAAGTCAGCCACTGTTTCCACTGTTTCCCATCTATTTTCCATGAAGTGATGGGACTGGATGCCATGATCTTAGTTTTCTGAATGTTGAATTTTAAGCCAACTTTTTCACTCTCCTCTTTCACTTTCATGAAGAGGCTATTTATTTCTTCTTCACTTTTTGCCATAAGGGTGGTATCATCTGCGTATCTGAGGTTATTGATATTTCTCCCAGCAATCTTGGTTCCAGCTTGTGCTTCATCCAGCCCAGCATTTGGGATGATGTACTCATAGGTACAATATACACCTGTTCTTTCCCAATTGGAACCAGTTCATGGTTCCATGTCTGTTTCTAACTGTTGCTTCTTGACCTGCATACAGGTTTCTTAGGAGGAAGGTAGTCTGGTATTCCCATCTTTTTAAGATTTTCCACAATTTGTTGTGATCCACACAATCAGAGGCTTTAGCATAGTCAATGAAGCAGAAGTAGACATTTTTTAGAATTTTCTTCATTTTTCTGTGATCCAACAGATATTGGCAATTTGATCTCTGGTTCCTCTGTCTTTTCAGGAGTTCATTTATTAGGTTCATTAAGACTAGTATCTAAGAAAAAGAACTTTTAAATTGCAATGATAATTATATACTTGGATGAACAGAACATATTAATAGTTCAGCAATGACTATTAAGTTCTGCTAAAACACTGTATGTTGTGCTAGATATAGTTTGTTTCTTATTAATTATTTAATTTCTTATTTATACTTTTTCACCATTATTTTTAAAATTTTTATATATTTACAATTTTTCTGTCCATCTCTTTTTTCAATTAATTATGCTAGTGGTTTATTCATTTTAGTTAATTATTTTATTTTCAAGAATGAACTGTTGAATTTATTTATTAGTTATGGTTGTTTTCTGGATTATAATTTTTAACTTTCTAATATTCTTTATCAATTTTTTCTTCCTGCATTAAGATAGTTTAAATTTTTTTCTAGTTTCTTGAGATGAAATGGTTAATTTACTTATTTTTGCTCTTATGTGATACTGATTATTGCCCATTTTGCTGTGTTCTATAGGCTCAATATGTGATATTCTCATCATCATTACTTTTTAGCTCTTGTAATTTTTTTCTTAGGAAGATAGCACTTTCACTTATCTTGACAATTATTTATTTATTTATTTTCATTTGCAGAGTTAGTATTTTGTGATCAGGGAATAGAGCTTGTATTGGTCATAGTTTTTGGAATGGATCTTCCTGGTGGCCCAGTGGTAAAGAATCTGCCTGCTCTGGAGGAGATACAGGTTCAATCCCTGAGCCAGAAAGATCCTCTGGAGTAGGAAATGGCAACTCACACCGGTATTCTTGCCTGGAGAATCTTGTGGACGGAAGAGCCTGGTGGGCTACAGTCTGTGGGGTTACAGAGAATCAGACATGACTGAGTTTCTTTGTGTAATATATTATCAATTTTGGGGACTATTATAGAGACCCTTTTTAGTTGGTATATGCTCTGTTTTCCGTGTGAAGTTTCTACACGATTTCATGTGGGAAAGGACTTGAATAAAGGACAAAGGGTAAGGAGCTACCAGAGATGTCCCATAGGTTTTTGACCTGAGCAAACTGGTGATATGCACGAAGTGGTAAGGATGACCTTTGAAGTTTTACACTACCACTTGAGGCGCTGAACAACTCTAATATCATTTACTGAAAAGTTTTAATCCATTGAAGTCTTAGTCTTAAGATGACACAAATTATTTGGAATGCCAAAGTTAGATAAATGAATCATTTGAAATGTACTGTTTCTTCTGAAGAAAAGTTTTCATATTTTGCTTCAATTTAGTTGCCAGATTCTAATGGTTTTCTGTGACCCTAATGAAGTATTCTTATTATCTATGGCAAGAACCCCGTTTGGATACATGCCAAAATTCTTAGCATATCTTGTGGTGCTTATAAGAGCATAAAAAAGGAAAAACCTCTAGAAATATATGTGTGTATGTGTGTGTGTGTGTATAATGGAACTAATAATAGTGTAAACCACGAGGAATGAAGCGAGAACTGTGTTGGATAAGGAGCATCCTTTTCAGGGGATCATCAGAACTGGTAATTCACCAGTGTTCTCTGTCTGCTGTTTGAGCTATTATGTAGCACTGGCAGCTGAATCAACTCCTAGAACAAGAAACCATCTGATTGCTGTGATTTCTGCTGCTTCTAATTCATCCAAGACCAATGTGGATTCAGCTAGTAGAGTCATCTTTGGAGCTAGAGAGAGCTGGGTATAAATTCCGGCTTTTATCTCTATTATCTGTGCATCAAGGGGTAAATTGCATCACTTATCCTTCTCTTTTTTTTTTTTTTCCTTTTAAAAAACATCTGTAACAAAATCCGCCTGAAATGTCATTTTGAAGATTAAATGATTTATATGAAAGCTAGGATATTGGCTTGCCCACTATTATTTCTTCATTGAATTTAGGTCTTTGGAATACATTGGGAAATAAGAACTCAGTCTTGGTGATGTAACTGAGAGAATCAAGTTCCCTTCCTTAATCAGCAGTTTGGGGGCTTCAGAGTCTAGGAGCAGGGTTTACTCTCTCCTGGGTGAGAGAGCAGGATGTCACTGTTTAGCGGTTATGGCAGTGTACGCAGCTCTGTGTGGTGATGTAACCATGGACTCTGCCACGCTACAGCTGGGGCCAAACCCCTGCTTCTTCTCTAGCGGTGTAACGTTGGCTGTAGTCATTAATCTCTTCCAGCTTTGGTTCTCTCCGGCTTTAAAACTGGAATACTAACAGCGCCTGACTCAGGGTTGCTGTGAAGCACAAATTCAGTAAGCCTGGGAGGCAGTGAGCCTGCTGCTGAGGGTAATTGCCTGGTCATCATCCCAGAAACATGCGCCTGATCATTTTCTCTATGAACACTCATTTCTGAAAGTTGAAAATAGCTTAGGTTAGACTTAAGTCATGAAACAGGATGGTCTGAAGTTTGTTTTTTCTTGTCTATTTTCAAATTTTGACGATAAATGTTTAAGGTAGAAATACTGAAATGCAGAAATAAAATGCTTCATTAAACCATCACATCTGTCTTAACAAGGAGTGTGACACTAAGACTTTAAAGTAGCAATTAAGGTTGCTCCAGAATTAAATAACTTAAATATAAGTTAAATAAGCAGGGTGACAATATACAGCCTTGACGTACTCCTTTTTCTATTTGGAACCAGTCTGTTGTTGCATGTCCAGTTCTAACTGTTGCTTCCTGACCTGCATACAGATTTCTCAAGAGGCAGGTCAGGTGTTTTCCGCAGTTTATTGTGATCCACACAGTCAAAGAAAAGGCTTTGGCATAGTCAATAAAGCAGAAATAGATGTTTTTCTGGAACTCTCTTGCTTTTTTGATAATCCAGCAGATGTTGGCAATTTCATCTCTGGTTCCTCTGCTTTTTCTAAAACCAGCTTGAACATCTGGAAGTTCACAGTTGATGTATTGGTGAAGCCTGGCTTGGAGAATTTACTAGTGTGTGAGATAAGTGCAATTGTGAGGTAGTTTGAGCATTCTTCACATTCCAGAATGTCTGGCTCTAGGTGAGTGATCACACCATCATGATTATCTGGGTAGTGAAGATCTTTTTTGTACAGTTATTCTGTGTATTCTTGCCACCTCTTCCTAATATCTTTTGCTTCTGAGAAACGCTGGGCTGGAGGAAGCACAAGCTGGAATCAAGACTGCTGGGAGAAATATCAATAACCTCAGATATGCAGATGACACCACCCTTATGGCAGAAAGTGAAGAAGAACTAAAGAGCCTCTTCATGAAAGTGAAAGAGTAGAGTGAAAAAGTTGCCTTAAAATTCAACATTCAGAAAACTAAGATCACGGCATCTGGTCCTGTCACTTCATGGCAGATAGCTGAGGAAACAGTGGAAACAGTGGCTGACTATTTTCTGGGTTCCAAAATCACTGCAGATGACTGCAGCAATGAAATTGAGAGTCTTACTCCTTGGAAGGAAAGTTATAACCAACCTAGACAGCATATTAAAAAGCACAGACATTACTTTGCCAATAAAGGTCCATCTAGCCAAGGCTATGGTTTTTCCAGTGGTCATGTATGGATGTGAGAGTTGGACTGGGAAGAAAGCAGAGCACCAAAGAATTGATGCTTTTGAACTGTGGTGTTGAAGACTCTTGAGAGCCCCTTGGACTGCAAGGAGATCCAACCAATCCATCCTAAAGGAGATCAGTCCTGGGTGTTCATTGGAAGGATTGATGTTGAAGCTGAAACTCCAATACTTTGGCCACCTGATGCAAAGAGCTGACTCATTGGAAAAGACCTTTATGCTGGGAAAAATTGAGGGCAGGAGAAGAAGGGGATGACAGAGGATGAGATGGTTGGATGGCATCATCGACTCGATGGACATGGGTTTGGGTGGACTCCAGGAGTTGTTGTTAGACAGGGAGGCCTGGCATGCTGCAGTTCATGGGGTTGCAAAGAGTCGGACACAACTGAGCGACTGAACTGAACTGAACAGAATTAAAAAGTACAAGTCTTTTATGGAATCACAAATTTCCTAAATATTTAGTCAGATCTATTCTTCTACCCTGGTGGCTCAGCAGTAAAGAATCTCCCTGCAATGCAGAAGTTCTGGGTTTGATCCCTGGGTTGGGAAGATCCTCTTGAGAAGGAAATGGCCACTCACTCCAGTATTCTTGCCTGGATAATCCCATGGACAGAGGAGTCTGGAAGGCCATAGTCTGTGGGGTCGCAAAGAGTCAGACAACTGAGGGACTAACACTTTCACATTATTCTACCTACCTCAAATAAGGCTATTTAAAAATAAATAACAAGTGAAAAAAGAAATACAGATATATCTGTTTGTAGGAAAGGCTAAAAAGAGGGTTGAAGAACATTAGGAGAATACAGAAAAACCTGGCCACTCAGCCCTGGCTGGTTCATGATATTAAACTGACTCTGGAGGGCATCCTTTCTTTCCTACTTCCTTCTTTCCTTTCTTTCTTTGGGTGACAGATTTGATTGAAATCTGTTTTTATTTACTGCTTTGTTTTTTAAAACAAAAAAGTAAATTGAAGAATAGTGGATTTTCAATGACGTGTTAATTACTAAGTGTTGGGTGGTCATGTGTTACTTTTCAGCCCACCTCAGGGAACTTCTGCCTTGAGTTAGAATGTGTAAGTGGCAGCATGGGGTGAGGGGGGGGCTTCCCTTTAGAAGGATCTTTGGGTTCCAGCTGTTAGAAACTCCAGATGCCTCTGGCTATTTGAATGACACATCACAGTGAATGACTTCTCTTTTTGAAGATTAAAAAACGCACTATTTTTAAACAGAAGTAACAGATTTAAGTGAAACCATTTATCAAAGGCCCCTGGACCCGTGAACACCAGGGCTGCCCTGTGCCAACACCATAAAGCCTTGCTGCAAATGCTAGAGGATGAGCAAGGTCCCCTATGCAATGCGACTTCTCAACTTGACCCCAATCCTGGTGTCCCACTCTGTCGTATGTATTAGATGGTAAAACAAAAATAAAGGGATGGGTGATGCAAGACATCATGCTTAGCATATAGAAAAGCCTGCATATTATTAATCCAAGGAAGATGGGTGACTTTAAAAAAATTAACGTATTTATTTTAATTGGAGGAGAGTTACTTTACAATACTGTGATGGTTTTTGCCATACATCAACATGAATCGGCCATAGGTATACATGTGTGCCCTTGTCCTGAACCCCTCTCCTCACCTCCCTCCCCACCCTGTCCCTCTGGGTTGTCCCCAAGCACCAGCTTTGAGTTCCATGCTTCATGCACTGAACTTGCACTGATCATTTATTTTACATATGGTAATGTACATGTTTCAAGGCTGTTCTCTCAAATCATCCCACCCTCACCTTCTCCCACTGAGTCCGAAAGTTTGTTCTTTACATCTTTATCTCTTTTGCTGTCTTGCATATAGGATCATTGGTATCATCTTTCTAAATTCCATATATAGGAGTTAATATATATTATTTGTCTTTCTCTTTCTGATTTACTTCATTCTGTATAATAGGCTCCAGGTTCATCCACCTGATAATGGAATTCCTAAGTTCTAGGAAGACAGCTGGGAATAAAGCACCATTATTTGGGGAGGGACTCACTATTGGATTCATACTTTCACAATGAAGTATTAACAGAAAATAGGGCAGAAGTCAGGCTATGTAGAAGCAAACCTTTCTTCCCAACTGCATACCCTAGGCTTTTTGTTGTAAATATGAAACCTTCCTTGACAGAACTTTATTCCCATAGAATCTATCAATAAACCCCTGGGCTGCAAAGTTCCTTGATTTAGGCTAAATCTGCAGATGTTCTGCAAAAGGTATCTAGTACACAAAAGCAGCAGGGACTTAATTTCCAAGGGAGTATGTATGTTCTGTCTGGGGCTTCCCTGGTAAAGAATCCGCCTGCAATACAGGAGAGCCCAGTTCAATTCTGGTTTGGGGAGATCCCCTGGAGAAGGGAGAGGCTACCCACTCCAGTATTCATGGGCTTTCCTGGTGGCTCAGATGGTAAAGAATCAGCTTGCAATGCGGGAAATCTGGGTTCTATCCCTGTGTTGGGAGGATGGCAACTCACTCCAGTATTCTTGCCAGGGGAGTTTCAGAACAGAGGAGCCTTTCGGGCTAGAGTCCATGGGGTCGCAAAGAGTCAGACTAAGCGCAGCACAGCGCGTGGTCTGTCTATCCTGGCAGGCAGTGGAGGAGTACTGTGGGCCATGACTCTAGGGACTTCACTTGCACTGAGTGGTTTAGATTCCTCCAGGAATGTGATGGAAGTAACAGTCGCTTATACAAAAGGAGTTCAATCTATCTCTGCAGCAGGCGGATCCATCTATGCTCCTGGCTTCCCTCTCATATCTTTAGTCTGTTTCCCCAAGTATGTGTTTGTGTGTGTTAGTTTCTCAGTCGTGTCTGACTCTTTGGGCCCCATGGACTGTAGCCCACCAGACTCTTTCGTCCATGGAATTCTCCAAGCAAGAATCCTGGAGTGGGTAGCCATTCCTTTCTCCTGAGGGTCTTCCCAATCCAGGGATTGAATTTGGGTTCCTGCATTGTAAGCAGATTCTTTCCCATCCGAGCTCTTTGGGGACTTCTTTCTCTATAAGACCTTTCCTCAAGTTTCTGGAGGGGCCACATCTGTGTTTCCCTGGTGGCTCAGAATTCTCAGCAAAACACAAAGGATTTACTCCGGAGTATTCCAATTTCAGGGTTGGATGGTGAAACACAGATATGGCCCCTTCAGAAACTTGAGGAATAGTTACATAGAGGAAGAAGCCTCCAAAGATATAAACATAGAAATTGCCTTTAGTAGTTGCTTCCAACTACAAACTCTCAGTATTTGGGAGGAAAAAGGAATCATTGGGCAGCAGGATCATTGTGGAAGATAGTGCTGGCTGGTCTGATTTGCAGACATGGGGCAGGTATATCCGCAGACCCAAAACTCAACTGAGCAATACACTTCACTTTTCTGTAACTGAATGTAATTTGTATTTTGAGCTCATAGTCTTCAAATTAGTAGATTTTTAATCTCCCTCAGTTTGGGTTTGCATCTTCCCTCCATCAGAGTGGGGGGGAGGGGCGGATGTGAGAGGAGCACCTCTTGAAAAAATCGAAGGGCTGTAGTTTTGGTCCCATCGTTTTACAGCCCTTATTTATTTTTGAATCTATTCATTTATGTTAACAACCAGGTTCTGAGGTTTGACTTTGAACTGAATCTGGAGAGAAAGGTAGGCTATTTAGGTAATAATAGAAGAGCCTGACTGCACCAAAGCAGTCAAAGGAGAAAGAGGATAAGGTGGATATTTGATATATAAGTGGTAGTCAAGATTAAATACAGAGTGCACGCAGGCAGAGATGGGCAGGATATGGAATTGCAGACACAGGGAGGGGTCAGACAAAATTGGGGACTTCATCCTGTGAGTTATGGAAAATCACTGATGACCTTTAATTGATATGTTAATTAATGTTTGGTAAGCTTGTTATGGAAATTGTGTATAGAGTGGGTCAGAAGAGAGAGAAAAAATGTGGAAAAAAGGAGTTAAAACGATTTAGACAATTCTGGTCTCTTGAATACTCAGCGGCTTTTGTGAGCAGGGGATTACTGCTCACAAAGTTAGTGGGATAGAAATTTTACCTCAATATCTAAAACATTTTTTTTGATTGTTGAAGGCTTTTGATTTATGTGTTCTGTTGTTTTGGGGTCTATTTTCAGTGTTTGCCATCAAATTTTGCATACATATTTGATTTCGTCTTTTTTCAATATGTGCATTTCATTTTATTGAATGCACAAGGCTTGAGTTTAGTGAGTGTTTAATGCCAAGAGCAGGGTAGGCTGCAAGCTCTGCTTGCTATCAAGGTCAGCTTTCAAATATCATGACTTACGGCTCTGGGTGGAGGTCCATTGAGAGCAAATGAGCTTGCACCCATCTCTGCCTTGAACTATTAGTTTCTGTGGATGTGAAATTGACTATTGCAGAGTTGCCACTTAGGCCACTCAGAAACAGCATGTTTCTTAGATTTTTTTTTTACCGTTTGCTGTGCATACATGTCTCAAATTGAGTTTTAAATAGATTTTTTATCTGAACTGCATAAAGTGTTAACAATGGCATTATTTTAGTTAAGCCGACATTTTATTTGTTTACCAATTGTTTAGTGCATCTAATGTTTGCCAGAAGAAAATCTTAAGGATGTGTTATTAACAATCTAATGATCAATATTAGTTAAGAAATACTGAAATTAATAATAATAGTTATGGTTAACTGAACAATGTATTATGTGCCAGATACTGTGCTATAAATTTGATCTAGATTTTGTTGTTGCTGTTTAATTGCTAAGTCATGTCTGACTCTGCAACCCCATGGACTGCAGCATGCCAGGCTTCCCTGTCCTTGACTATCTCCTGGAATGTACTCAAACTCATGTTCATTATGTTGGTGATGCCATCCAACCATCTCATCCTCTGCCACTCTCTTCTCCTCTTGCCCTCAATCTTTCCCAGCATCAGGGTCGTTTCCAAAGAGTTGGCCAAAGTATTGGAGTTTCAGCCTCAGCATCAGTCCTTCCAATGACTATTCAGGGTTGATTTCATTTAGGAATGACTGGTTTGATCTCCTTGCTGTCCAAGGAATTCTCAAAAGTCTTCTCTAGCACCACAGTTCAAAAGCATCAATTCTTTGGTGCTCAGCCTTCTTTATTGTTCAACTCTCACATCCATACATGACTACTGGAAAAACCATAGCTTTGACTATATGGACTTGTTTGGCAAAGTGGTGTCTCTGCTTTTTAGTACACTGTCTAGGTTTCTCATAGCTTTTCTTCCAAAGAGAAAGCATTTTTTAGTTTCATGGCTGTAGTCACTGTCTGCAGTGATCTTAGATTTAGATTTTACTTTCTTGGAGCCCAGGAAAATAAAGTCTGTCACTGTCTCCACTTTTTCTCAGTCTGTTTGCCATGAGATGATGGGACCAGATGCCATGATCTTAGTTTTTCGAATGTTGAGGGGTTTTTTATTAAATAAATTTATTTATTTTTTAATTGAAGGATAATTGCTTTACAGAATTTTATTGTTTTCTGTTAAACCTCAACATGAATCAGCCAAAGGTATACATAAGCCAGCTTTTCCACTCTTCTCTTTCACCCTCATCAAGAGGCTCTTTAGTTCCCCTTCACTTTTTGCCATTTAAGTGGTATCATCTGCATATCTGAGGCTGTTGCTATTTTCCCTGGCAATCTTGATTCCAGCTTAAGCTTCATCAAGCCAAGCATTTTGCATGATGTACTCTATATAGAAGTTTAATAAACAAAGTGACAATATACGGCTTTGCTATACTCCTTTCCCGATTTTGAACCAGTCTGTTGTTCCATGTCTGGTGCTAACTGTTGCTTCTTGACTTGCATACAGGTTTCTTAGGAGACAGATAAAATGGTCTGGTATTTCCATCTTTTCAAGAATTTTCACAGTTTGTGTGATCCACACAGTAAAAGGATTTAGCCTCATCTACGAAGCATCAGAACTTTTTTTTTTTTAATTCCCTTTCTTTCTCTGCGATCCAACAGATGTTGACAATTTAATCTCTAGTCCCTCTGCCTTTTCTAAATCCAGCCTGTACATCTGGAATTTCAGTTCATGTACTGTTGAAGCCTAACTTGAATGATTTTGAGCGTTACCTCACTAGCATGTGAAATGAGTGCAGTTCTGTGGTAGCTTGAACATTCTTTGTCATTGCCCTTCTTTGGGATTGGAATGAAAACTGATCTTTTCCAACCCTGTGACCATTGCTGAGTTTTCCAAATTTGCTTGCAAATTGAGTGAAACACTTAAATAGCATTGTGTTTTAGAGTTTTAAATAGCTTAGCTGGAATTCCATCACATCCACTAGTTTTGTTCATAGTATGAACAAACAAATCATGCTTCCTAAAGCCAACTTGACTTCACATTCCTGGATGTCTCGCTTTAGGTTAGTGATCATACCACTGCAGTTATCCAGGTCACTAAGACCTTTTTTTGTATAGTTCTGTGTATTTTGGCAACCTCTTCTTAATCTCGTCTGCTTCTGTTAGGTTCTTGCTGTTTCTGTCCTTTGTTGTACCCATCTTTCCATGAAATGTTCCCTTGGTGTTTCCAGTTTTCTTGAAGAGACCTCTAGTCTTTCCCATTCTGTTGTTTCACTCTATTTCTTTGCACTGTTTACTTAAGAAGGTTTTCCTATCTCTCCTTGATATTCTCTGGAACTCTGCATTCAGTTGTGTATATCTTTTCTTTTCTCCTTTGCCTTTTGCTTCTCTTCCAGCTATTTGTAAGGCTTCCTCAGACAACCAATTTTCTTCTTTCATTTCTTTTTCTTTGGGATAGTTTTGATCACCACCTCCTGTACAGAGTTATGAACCTCTGTCCATAGTTCTTCAGACACTCTGTCTACCAGACTTAATCCCTTGAATTTGTTTGTCACCTCCACTGTATATGATAAGGAATTTAGGTTGTACCTAAATGGTCTAGTGGTTTTCCCTACTTTCTTTGACTTAAGCCTGGATTTTGCAATAAGGAGCTCATGATCTGAGCCACCATCAACTATAAATTTGATCTATATCTTTTGAGAAATATCTAAAGCAATGCTACAAGAAATGTATTCTGATTCTAATTTTACAAATGAGAAAACTAAGGTCCAGAGAGATTGAGAAACTTATTCAAGATAACACAGGTTGTAGAGAGTAGAGGATATTTAACTTAACTAACATATTGTATTCTAAGTAAGGTCAGAGATATGAAAGCAAATCTGAGAATTTTAGTATGTAATAAAATGAGAACTAGAACATCAGTGAACTCCACTTTGGTTAATGACAAATGAAGTCACAGTGTTACAACTGACAGTGTGAATTCTTACTCTCAGCAAGGAATTGATATGGTTAAGATGCAGCTACATTTGATTTGCTTCATAGGTGGATGATGTTACAAGCCCAGTATTATAAGGCATGCATAAATGGAGTGACTTTTCTGAAGTGGTGTTAGATTTTTGCTGACTCAACCACACTCTTCTGATTTACTTTGCAACAGATTCACAGATGGATTCACAGTTGCAAGGTGGCAGCCTGCAGGGAACAGAGGGTTGCAAGGTGATGACATTAGCATGTTAGCCTGAAGTGTAGAAAGATCACCCTTCTAGTTATCAAGGCTGAAAATCTGTATGGGACTTAACTAATTTATTTTAAATGATTGCATACTTTGATAAGATAGGTGCTATCTTTTTTTATGTCATTAGCCATTAGTCATTAGGAAAAGATTTTCTCCTTGAGAGCTCAGGACATGTATTGTCTCTGACAATTCATGGGTTCTGATAAGTGTCTGAAAGTCAAAAGGGCTTTTGGTCATTCAGGGATTTTCTGGTAAATTTCAACCCAAATTTAGAAAATCAATAAAATGTCTTAATTTGGGGGCTGTTTGAATAATTCCTATAGACTACCTAAACTAAAATTTCCTTCTTTTTAAAGCGTTCACAAAGGAATCTCTTGATAAAAGATACTAAATCACTTCCTGTACAGTGTAAGCTTTTGCTATGACAGAGATCAAATAATAATATTCAGAAATGTAAGGAATGCATTTAATGCAACTCTTTTATATTATTGAATGATATAGTATAGCTTTTCTGTAATGAGATTTTGTGAACTTGTTAGGCTGTTGGTTTTAAGCATTTAAGTGAAAGTGAAGTCGCTCAGTCGTGTACGACTTTTTGCAACCCCATAAACTGTAGCCTACCCGGACCCTCCATCCATGGGATTTTCCAGGCAAGAGTACTGAAGTGGGTTGCCATTTCCTTCTCCAGGGGACCTTCCCAACCCAGGGATCGAACCCAGGTCTCCCTCATTGTAGGCAGACACTTTATCGTCTGAGCCACCAGGGAAGTCATGCATTTAAGTAAAAAATGTCAAATATCTATCCTGTGATATGTGAATATTTTAGAAGAAATATAATATCTTACATTATTAAATTAAAAATTGTGAGATGGGTTGTCACTAATATCAGCAACAATATTATCAGGATTATTTGTTATCCTCTCAAGTTTTGGTTTATTATGTGCTCAATCATTTATTCTTACAAAAGTGTTAGTAATATATATTTTTAAAGTAATGTGATTTCAATACGCTTCATTACTTTTAAAAGTCCTAGTTTGACACTTTGGATACTGTGATTTGAAGATCTTCTTCTAAGAGAGTTTATTTTCAGACTGAATATAGTAGCAGTAATAGCACATGAAAATTTAAATGAGAGGAGTACATCACTGGTTGCACATATTAAATTATATCCATTCCATCCTCAGTTATACAGAGGGTTTTTTTCAAAAATTGGCTCATGTATTTTTATCTCTCCTTACATCAATCAGTTTTTCTCATAAACAAGTCAGAAGGGCAGTGAGTTATGTGTGGGAGTATAAATTGGGCAGCATTTTCTGGACTGTTTTTTTACTACATTCATTAAAAATTCAAAAACAGTTATATCCTTTGACACACCAATTATGCTGCTATATATTTATGCTAAAGAATTAGAGGGATACAGAGCCACCAAGCAGATAACCCACAAACTGCAGAACAATTATACCAAAGAAATTCTTGCACTATTAAGAAAGTCCTAGGACCCAAAACAGATTTTCCAACCTGGGGATTTGGCGAAGGGACAGAGAACTCCCAGGGAATTTAACTTTGGAGGCCAGTGGGATTTGATCACAGAATGTCCACAGGCCTGGGGAAACAGACTCTTGGCAGGCACAAACAAAACCTTGCGTGCACCAGGAGCCAGGAGAAAGGAGCAGTGTCCCCACAAGACACTGAGCCAGACTTGTCTGTTGTGTCCACGAGTCTCCAGCAGAGACTCAGACCAAACAACAGGGAGGGAACACAGTCCTACTCATCAACAAAAAATTGGATTAAAGATTTACTGAGCATGGCCCCGCCATCAGAACAAAACCCAGTTTCTCCCACAGTCAATCTGTCCTATCAGGAAGCTTCCATAAGCTTCTCATTCTTATTCTTATCAGAGGGCAGACAGAATGAAAAACACAATCACAGAAAACTAACCAAACAGATCACATGGACCACAGCCTTGTCTAAGTCATTGAAACTATTAGCCATGCTGTGTAGGGCTACCCAAGACAGATGGGTCATGGTGGAAAATTCTGACAAAGTGTGGTCCACTGGAGAAAGGAATGGCAAACCACTTCAGAATTCTCACCTTAAGAGCCCCCTGAGGAGTATAAAAAGGAAAAAAGATATGACGCTGAAAGATCAACTCCTCAGGTTGGTAGTTGCTCAATATGCACCTGGAGAAGAGTGGAGAAATACCTCCAGAAAGAATGAAGAGACAGAGCCACAATGAAAACAATGCCCAGTTGTGTATGTGACTGGTGATGGAAGTAAAGTCCGATGCTGAAAGAACAATATTGCATAAGAACCTGAAATGTCAGGTCCATGAATCAACTTAAATTGGAAGCGGTCAAACAGGAGATGGCAAGAAGTGAACATCAACATTTTAGGAATCAGTGAACTAAAATGGACTGGAATGGGTGAATTTAATTCAGATGACCATTATATCTACTACTGTGGACAGGAATCCCTTAGAAGAAATGGAGTAGCCTTCATAGTCAATAAAAGATTCTGAAATGCAGTACTTGAATGCATTCTCAAAAACAACAGAATAATCTCTTTTTCCAAGGCAAACCATTCAACATCACAGTAATCCAAGCCTATGCCCCAACCACTAATGCCAAGAAGCTGAAGTTGAATGGTTCTATGATGACCTACAAGACCTTCTAGAACTAACACCCCCAAAAGATATCCTTTTCATTATAGGGGATTGGAATGCAAAAGTAGGACATCAAGAGATACCTGGAGTAACAGGCAAATTAGGCCTTGGAGGACAAAATGAAGCGGGGAAAAGGCTAAGAGAGTTTTGCCAAGAGAACACACTGGTCATAGCAAACACTCTCTTCCAAAAACACAAGAGATCACTGTACACATGGACATCACCAGATGGTCAACACTGAAATCAGACTGATTATATCCTTTGCAGCCAAAGATGGAGACGCTCTTTAAAGTCAGCAAAAACAAGGCCAGGAGCTGACTGTGGCTCAGATCATGAACTCCTATTGCCAAATCAGACTTCAATTGAAGAAAGTAGGGAAAATCATTAGACCATTCAGGTATGACCTAAATAAAATCCCTTATATTTATACAGTGGATGTGACAAATAGACTTAAGGGACTAGATCTGATAGAGTGTCTGAAGAACTATGGACAGAGGTTTGTGACATTGAACAGGAGACAGTGATTAACACCATCCCCAAGAAAAAGAAACTGAAAAGGCAAAATGGTTGTATGAGGAGAACTTACAGATTGCTGAGAAAAGAAGAGAAGCTAAAGGCAAAGGAGAAAAGGAAATATATATCCATCTGAATGCAGAATTCCAAAAAATAGCAAGGAGAGAAAAGAAAGCCTTCTTCAGTGATCAATGCAAAGAAATAGAGGAAAAAATAGAATGGAAAAGACTATAGATCTCTTCAAGAAAATTTGAGCTAACAATGGAATATTTCATGCAAAGATGGGCACAATAAAGGACAGAAACGGTATGGACCTAACAGAAGCAGAAGGTATTAAGAAGAGGTGGAAAGAATACACAGAACAACTATAGGAAAAAGATCTTCATGACCCAGATAACCATGACGGTGTGATCACTCACCTAGAGCCAGACATCCTGGAATGCAAAGTCAAATGGGCCTTCAGTTCAGTTCAGTTCAGTTCAGTTCAGTCACTCAGTCATGTCCAACTCTTTGTGACCCCATGAATCGCAGCATGCCAGGCCTCCCTCTCCATCACCAACTCCTGGAGTTCACTCAGACTCATGGGCCTTTGGAAGCGTCATTATGAACAAAGCTAGTGGAGGTGATGGAATCCCAGTTGAGCTATTTCAAATCCTAAAAGAGGATGCTGTGAAAGTGCTGCACTCAATATGTCAGCAAATTTGGAAAACTCAGCCATGATCACAGGACTGGAAAAGGTCAGTTTTCATTCCAATCCCAAAGAAAGGCAATGCCAAAGAATGCCTCAAACTAGCACACACTTGCACTCATTTTACACTCTAGCAGAGTAATGCTTAAAATTCTCCAAGTGAGGCTTCAACATTATGTGATCCAAGAAATTCTGGATGTTCAAGCTGGGTTTAGAAAGGGCAGAGGAACTAGAGATCAAATTGACAACATCTGTTGGATCATAGAAAAAGCAAGGGAGTTCTAGAAAAAAGCCTCTACTTCTGCTTTATTGACTATGCCAAAGCCTTTTACTGTGTGGATCACAGCAAACTGTGGAAAATTCTTAAAGATATGGGAATATTAGACCACCTTACCTGCCTCCTGAGAAATCTATGTGGTTCATGAAGCAATAATTAGAATCGGACATAGAACAACAGACTGCTTCCAATTGGGAAAGGAGTACCTCAAGGCTGTATATTGTCACCCTGCTCATTTAACTTTTATGCAGAGTATATCATGCAAAATGCCAGGCTGGATGAAGCGCAAGCTGAAATAAAGATTGCCAGGAGCAATATCAATACCCTCAGGTAAGCAGATGACACCATCCTTATGTCAGAAAGCGAAGAGGAACTGAAGAGACTCTTAATGAAAGCGAAAGAGGAGAGTTTAAAACTCAACATTCAAAAAACAAGATCATGGTGTCTGGTTCTTTCACTTCATGGCTAATAGATAGGGAAACAGTGGAAACAGTGAGAAACTATTTTTCTGGGCTCCAAAATCACTGCGGGTGGTGATTGCAGCCAAGTAATTAAAAGTGCTTGCTCCTTGGAAGAAAAGCTATGACCAACCTAGACAGCATATTAAAAAGCAGAGACATTACTTTGCCAATAAAGGTCCCTCCAGTCAAACTATGGTTTTTCCAGTAGTCGAGTATGGATGTAAGTGTTCGACCATAAAGAAGACTGAGTGGCGAAGAATTGTTGCTTTTGAATTGTGGTGTTGTAGAAGTCTCTTGCCTGGAGAATCCCAGGGACAGGGGAGCCTGGTGGGCTGCTGTCTCTGGGGTCACACAGAGTTGGACATAACTGAAGTGACTTAGCAGCAGCAGCAGCAGAAGTCTCTAGAGAGTTCCTTAGACAGCAATGAGATCAGACCAGTCAATCCTGAGGGAAATCGGTCCTGAATATTCATTGGAAGGACTGATGCTGAAGTTGAAACTCCAATACTTTGGCCACTTGATATGAAGAATTGACTCATTGGACAAGACCCTGCTGCTGGGAAAGATTGCAGGCAGGAGGAGAAGGGGACGACAGAGGATGAGATGGTTGGATGGCATCGCTGACTCAATGGACATGAGTTTGAGGCTCTGGAGTTGATGATGGACAACTGCCATGCTGATGTCCTTGGGGTCTCAAAGAGTCAGACACGACTGAGCTAGTGAACTGAGTGCACTATTATTCAATGAAGATGTTTATGATCTTTTTCTTTATACTACTGAAAAAGTGAGACTAAGTTAAATACCAATAATTGGGGATGAGCTAATTATATTCTTTATACAATAAAATTATATGGTACAATTAAAATCATGCAAAATAGTAATATTAATCAAACATTAAGTGGAAGATTTTAGGGATAATTCCTAAGTTTTAAATTACACACCATTCTGAGAAGCAGGATGAAATCTGGCCCTATCCTGCTCCATCCCTTCTGGGATTTGAAGCATCCCTTTGTCCACGTTAGCCACTTAGTAATCATTAGGTTATCAGATACACTATTGTGGTACCATGGTGCTTATGTTCATGTGACCCTGATTTTACTAAAAAATGGCCCCACTCCAAGACTAGCAATGTTGGCAACATGGATACACCAAAGAGAAGCTATAAAGTGCTTCCTTTAAGTGAAAAAGTAGAAGTTCTCCATGGATAAGGAAAGAAAAAATATTGTGTGCTGAGGTTGTTTAGATCTGCAGTAAGAATAAATCTTCTATCTTTAAAATCGTGAAGAAGGAAAATAAGTTTTGTGGTAGTTTTGATGTGGCACCTCAAACTACAAGCTACACAGTGCTTACTTAGGTGAGATGGAAAATGCATTAAATTTGCATAGTAAGATATTTCAATGGAGAGAAGGATACCACATTCATGTAAGTTTTAGTAACACATATTGTTATCATTGTTCTATTTTATTCCTAGTTATGATCATTGCTCCTTTACTGATTAACTTTTACACTTTATCACAGTTATGTATGTATAGAAAGCAACATAATATAGATGGGTTCAATACCATATGCAGTTTCAGGCATCACTGGGGGTCTTGGACCATATACCATCAGGGACGAGAAGACTACTGTATTTAATGCTGTGCTGTGCTTAGTCACTCAGTTGTGTCCAACTCTTTGTGACACCATGGACAATAACCTGCCAGACTCCTCTGTCCGCGGGGATTCTCCAGGCAAGACTACTGGAGTGGGTTGCCATCCCCTCCTCCAAGGGATCTTTCCAACACAGGGATTGAACCTAGCTCTCTCACATTGCAGGTGGATTCTTTACTATCTGAGCAGAGAGAAGCCCAAGAATACTGGAGCGGGTAGCCTATATCTTCTCCGGGGGGATCTTCTGGACCCAGGAATCAAACAGGGGTATTCTGCATTGCAGGCAGATTCTCTACTAGCTGAGCTACCAGGGAGCCCATCTGTACTTAATATGTACCATTTAATGCACTTAAATACATTTCAAAATTTAATCCTCATAACAATCTAATACCTGGAGAAATTATATACCACCTGAAAGCCACATATCTGGTAAATTATGAAAATTGGATTCAGACTCAGGTATGACTGTTTATAAAGATGAAGCTTATCAGACTTTATGAATAGTGAATTTATCACATGAACTAAATGTGAATTTAATCACATGATTTATAATGAAGCAAAAGGATACAAAACACTATATGTAATATTATAATGTTGAAAAAATTCCTTAAATGCATGGAAAGACATTACCAAAGTAAAAATAGTTACTTCTGGGTAGTGGGGCTACAGATCAATTTTTTTTTTTTTTAGTTTTTTTTTTTTGTTTGTTTGTTTTCCATGTTTTAGGCAATGAGCATGTGCTGCTTTTGTTCCTAGAAAAACAATTTTTTTCTTCCCCAAATTTCTCTACTGCAAGATGTTAATTGCAGCATTATTTATAATTTGGAACAACTTACATGTCCAACAAGTAGAATTGTTTAATGAAATATTGTTCACCAATTCAATGGAATAATACAAAGTAAAATAATTTTTATGAAGTACAGGCAAAACATTGGGATAATGTTTATTAAATAATGTTCTTTGAAATCAGGGAGAATATAAACTAGTATTTACTCTAAGATAACAGTGATTTACACAGTGATTATGATGTAAGTTCTGTATACACATTGTGAAAGACTGGAATGTATGGGATAGTAGAAGTTATTGTGATGATGGTGAGGTTGGAAGTAATACAAATATTTTCTCTATTGTTCTAATAGAGAATAATAATGTAAAAATATAAGAACCTCTGTGGCTTGGTAAATAACTAGATATATAAAAGGAAACATTTGGTGTATTTTACTACTTTCACAAAAGACATTTACTTCTCAGTGAAAGTCGCTCAGTTGTGTCTGACTCTTTGTGACCCCATGGACTGTATAGTCCCTGGAATTCTCTGGGCCAGAATACTGGAGTGGGGAGCCTTTCCCTTCTCCTGGGGCTCTTCCCAACTCAGGGATCGAATCTAGGTCTCCCGCATTGCAGGCGGATTCTTTACCAGTTGAGCCACAAGGGAAGCCCAAGAATACTGGAGTGGGTAGCCTATCCCTTCTCCAGGGGATCTTCCCAATCCAGGAATCAAACTGGGCTATACAATTAGACAGATGTGGCTTGACTTCAAAGTATTAATTCACTTAATGTAATTCAGCATCATCAGAAATAACATGGCTACACAGGCAGAGAGCCCCTGGTTTTCCTCTCCTTCACACTCACCAGAGCAATTCTTATAGATTGCTGCCATCTCAGATTAGAAAGCAACTTGAGTAAAAGTCCCCCAGACACGTTGTTTCTGCTGCTTTGACAAGTGCCATGTACTGTCTCCCTGAGGTCACTGCAAATGACAGGATGTGAAAAGTGAATACAGGAAAATGCTTCCCTGGCACTCTCTCATCCCAGGTTTGCTGAGTAAGTTGGGCAGTGCAGAAAACCAGCGACTCTGAGCCGTGAACTTCTGGAGAGGGCATCCACAAAGGCAAAACTCTCTCTGCTGTCTGGAAGTGGCAGTGCGACCTCAGCAAGTATTTTGCCTTTGGGGCATCAGAACAAAAGCTGGCAGCTTGCCTAGCGTTCTTTCAGAGCCCAGGTACAGAGGAAGCCAAATGTTGCGCTGCCTGTTTCTGCACCAACTGACATACCTGTCTCCTTCCCCTGCTTCCTAGGCTGCTTCCTATTCAAATGTTGTCACCAGTAGATAAAAATGCATTATTCTGGTTACTCAGTTGGGTGCCAGAGACAGTGAGCTTAGCTACAATAAGTCAATGTCAACTAGGATGGCACAATTTAGCTGTTTTTTTTTTTAAATATTTTAGCACACTAATGGCTTTTCATGAAATGTAATTGTACTGTAGAAAGTATGGAGTTAAGCTGTTATGACAGTTTGGGACTGATTTTGATGTTTCAAGAGAACTCCTGGGGAAAGAAAGATACACTGGCCAAGATGGTGTTTCTTATTGGGACATAAAAATCCACAAGTTCAAGACATTTTTAGAGATAGAAGTTTAGTGATCATTATTTTCAGGGTCCTCAATTTAGGATATTTGAGAGAGATTTTTCACAATAATTTTGGAGATTATTCTTAGCACTGAAAACATCTCAAGGAATTCTGATCTAAAGAATAATCAAAGGGCATGGTGCATAGGGACACAGGTAGAGCTTGTAAATCTGTATATGACACAGCTTGGTGTCCCTGACAGCAATACTTAATACCATTGCAGGGTCAAATACAAACATCTGCTCTGAGTTTTTGGATTGACATTTAACAGCGTATATAAAGATTTGAGAAAGATAATAACTTGGGAACTATGAATGGATTCTATCACTGAAAAATCACTTAATCCTTTACAAAATGCATAGTAGTAATAGTACTTAATGGACTGCATAGTTCTTAATCACTCAAAAAAGAAGGTAGTTGTAATTACACAGAAAATTCAAACTAATCCAGGTTGGGCTTTTATTATGTGTCTTCTCATACCTATTTCCTGCCTTTTCTACCAATAATCCCCTGACTTTCTAAGATGTTTCCTCTAATGGAACCATCCTTTTTCATTCTCATTCAATTTTGGGGGGGCAGTTTTACCTACTCCTGATTTCCAGGTTGAGTTTTGATAATCTTAAATTGAGCTAGCCATCCCAATTTCAGAGTCATAATACAGAGTTCATGATGATAGTCATGATGATGTGATCACTAATCTAGAACCAGACATCTTGGAATGTGAAGACAAGTGGGCCTTAGAAAGCATCACTACGAACAAAGCTAGTGGAGGTGATGGAATTCCAGTTGAGCTGTTTCAAATCCTGAAAGATGATGCTGTGAAAGTGCTGCACTCAATATGCCAGCAAATTTGGTAAACTCAGCAGTGGCCACAGGGCTGGAAAAGGTCAGTTTTCATTCCAATTCCAAAGTAAGGCAATGCCAAAGAATGCTCAAACTATCACACAATTGCACTCATCTCACATGCTAGTAAGGTAATGCTCAAAATTCTCCAAGCCAGGCTTCAGCAATACGTGAACCGTGAACTCCCTGACGTTCAAGCTGGTTTTAGAAAAGGCAGAGGAACCAGAGGTCAAATTGCCAACATCCGCTGGATCTTCGAAAAAGCAAGAGAGTTCCAGAAAAACATCCATTTCTGCTTTCTTGACTATGCCAAAGTCTTTGACTGTGTGGATCACAAGAAACTGTGGAAAATTCTGAAAGAGATGGCAATACCAGACCACCTGACCTGCCTCTTGAGAAACCTGTATACAGGTCAGGAAGCAACAGTTAGAACTAGACATGGAACAACAGACTGGTTCCAAATAGGAAAAGGAGTACATCAAGGCTGTATATTGTCACCCTGCTTATTTAGCTTATATTCAGAGTACATCATGAGAAACGCTGGACTGGAAGAACCACAAGCTGGAATCAAGATTGATGGGAGAAATATCAATAACCTCAGATATGCAGATGACACCACCCTTATGGCAGAAAGTGAAGAGGAGCTAAAAAGCCTCTTGATGAAAGTGAAAGAGGAGAGCGAAAAAGTTGGCCTAAAGCTCAATATTCAGAAAACGAAAATCATGGCATCCGGTCCCATCACTTCATGGGAAATAGATGGGGAAACAGTGGAAACGGTGTCAGACTTTATTTTTTGGGGCTCCAGAATTACTGCAGATGGTGACTGCAGCCATGAAATTAAAAGACGCTTACTCCTTGGAAGAAAAGTTATGACCAACCTGGATAGCATATTCAAAGGCAGAGACATTACTTTGCCGACTAAGGTCCGTCTAGTCAAGGCTATGGTTTTTCCTGTGGTCATGTATGGATGTGAGAGTTGGACTGTGAAGAAGGTTGAGTGCCAAAGCATTGATGCTTTTGAACTGTAGTGTTGGAGAAGACTCTTGAGAGTCCCCTTGGACTGCAAGGAGATCCAACCAGTCTATTCTGAAGGAGATCGGCCCTGGGATTTCTTTGGAAGGAATGATGCTAAAGCTGAAACTCCAGTACTTTGGCTGCCTCATGAGAAGAGTTGACTCATTGGAAAAAACTCTGATGCTGGGAGGGATTGGGGGCAGGAGGAGAAGGAGACAACAGAGGATGAGATGGCTGGATGGCATCACGGACTCGTTGGACGTTAGTCTTAGTGAACTCCGGGAGATGGTGAAGAACAGGGAGGCCTGGCGTGCTGTGATTCATGGGGTCACAAAGAGTTGGACATGACTGAGCGACTGAACTGAATACAGCATTCAGAGATGGACACACAAGTCATTCAAAGGTATTACGATGTAAGGAGATACTTGCCAAGCTTTTCTGGAAAAGAGAAGACTCTGCTTTTCTTCTACAGCAGTTACTGAAATAAGTGTGTGAGTCTCTCAGGTTTATAACTACGGCATCTATTTGGCTACCATTATAAGTAGAGTCTGTTTCTGTGTCTCTCTGTGTGTGTGTTGGTGGGAGGGGTCATTGGGTGTGGTATAATAACTATATAGGAAACTGAGACTGTGGAAGGCAGTACAGAGAAATAAAGACAAACTTGGTTCTGGGCAATGGTTTTTGAACTGCATGATCAATCTGACTGAACTAGAAACTACTTTTGGTTATAGATTTGCCTCATTAAGCTCATCTGATTTTTGAGGTCTTGCAACATATATAGCGCTAACAGATACAGAATTTCAAGATTTTTGTAGCAGGAAGTTCAACCATATGTTCAAAAAGATTATTTTATCTTTTTATTGAAGTATAGTTGATTTACAGTGTTGTGTTAGTTTCAGATGTACCGCAGAGTGATTCAATTATATATATATATATGTATATGCATATATATTCAAATTCTTTTCCATTATAGGTTATTATTAGATGTTGAATGTTGTTCCCTGTGTCATATATTAAATCCTTGTTGTTTATCTATTTTATATACAGTTCTGTGTATCTGTTAATCCCAAACTCCCAATTTATCCCTCTTTCTCCTTTCTCTTTTGGTAACCTTAAGTTTATTTTCTATATCTGTGAGTCTATTTATGGTTTGTGAATAAGTTAATTTGTATCAATTTTTTAGATTATACCTATTAGTGATATCAAATGATATCTATCTTTCTCTGATTTATTTCATGTAGTATGATAATCTCTGTGTCCACCTATGTTGCTAAAAGTGGCATTATTTCATTCTTTTTTATAGCTGAATAGTATTCAATTATATATAGAGAGAGTAGTATATACATACATACACATATATACCACATCTTCTTTATTCTTTCATCTCTTCTTGACCATTTAGGGTGATTGCATATCTTGGTTATTGCCAATAGTGCTTCAGTGAACACTGGGGTGCATATATCTTTTCAAATTAGAGTTTTCTTCAGATGTATGCCCAGGAGTCAGATTGCAGACATACGGTAGTTCTATTTTAAGTTTTTTAGGGAACCCATGGTTTATTTTCTTCATAAGGTACAACCCTTTTGTTAGAGAATTGCACACAGTTAAATCATATATTATCTTAACTCACGATGTTCTGGAGATCAGTGGTGCAAGGAGTAAATTCAGGGTCAAATTTTCAGGCATCTCGGCTGTGGGACCAGCTGCTAAACCTTACTTCACACTTTCTCATATTTTATCATAATGTAAAAGGACAGAAGTGGGGTCAGTTTAATTCAGATCAATAAACATCTATTGAATGCATAATGAAATGGACTTTTATATGTATTTTGACAGCTCAGAATTTAAATCCCCTTCTTATATTCAGAAATGTCTGGGAAAAAGCTAAATATTTGCTTTCTTAGCTCCCCTCTCAGCTATGGCTTGGACATAAGATCTAGGCTCTGCTGATCAATACCCCTGGTGCAGAACTTTAGCTTAAAAGCTAGTGATGTGATGAAGCAGGGCCTGTGCAGAATCCATTCTGGTTGTGGGTGTCAGAGGCAGTGTGCTATGTGCTCTCAGCCGTGTCTGACTCTTTGCGATCCCGTGGACTGCAGCCCACCAGGCTCCTCTGTCCATGAGATTCTCCCAGCAAGAACACTGGAGTGGAGTGCCATGCCCTCCTCCAAGGGGTACTCCCAACCCAGGGAACAAATCTGCATCTCTTATGATTCCTGCATTGGCAGTCAGGTTATTTACCACAAGCTCCACGCAAATCTATTACCCAGACAATAGTGACTATAGTTTTAAATGTAATGTTCTCTGCCAGTTTTGTCAGAAGTATAAGATGAGTTCATTGTCAAGACTTATGCATGTAGTCTTTTCATTGGATCATTTATGTGGATCTTTAGCTAACCAGTCGTCCTTAAGACCCAGTGATGTCTAAAGTGTCTGGGAGAATCAGAATTTTATGTAGCTGTGCTAAATTCCAATTAGAAAAATAGTTGCAGTGGTTTCTAGAACTTTCAAGAAAAATCAGATCTTCATCAAACAATTCTTTCCCTTTTGAGAAAGAGCTCTTGCTTTGTTGTGAGGCTCTCAGAGAGACCAAAAGTCTTATCATAGTTCACTGGGTGATCACACAAAAGTTGCCCATTAATTTATGTTTATATATGTATCAGTTCAGCTCAGTCATTCAGTTGTGTCCGACTCTTTGCAACCCCATGAATTGCAGCACGCCAGGCCTCTCCATCCATCACCAACTCCTGGAGTTCACTCAGACTCGTGTCCATTGAGTCAGTGATGCCATCCAGCCATCTCATCCTCTGTCGTCCCCTTCTTTTCCTGGCCCCAATCCCTCCCAGCATCAGAGTCTTTTCCAATGAGTCAACTCTTTGCATGAGGTGGCCAAAGTACTGGAGTTTCAGCTTTAGCATCAGTCCTTCCAAAGAAATCCCAGGGCTGATCTCCTTCAGAATGGACTGGTTGGATCTCCTTGCAGTCCAAGGGACTCTCAACAGTCTTCTCCAACACCACAGTGCAAAAGCATCAATTCTTCAGTGCTCAGCCTTCTTCACAGTCCAACTCTCACATCCATACATGACCACTGGAAAAACCATAGCCTTGATTAGACGGACCTTAGTCGGCAAAGTAATGTCTCTGCTTTTGAATATGCTATCCAGGTTGGTGATAACTTTTCTTCCAAGGAGTAAGCGTCTTTTAACTTCATGGCTGCAGTCACCATCTGCAGTGATTTTGGAGCCCCCCAAAATAAAGTCTGACACTGTTTCCACTGTTTCTCTATCTATTTCCCATGGAGGGATGGGACCAGATGCCATGATCTTCTTTTTCTGAATGTTGAGCTTTAAGCCAACTTTTTCACTCTCCTCTTTCACTTTCATCAAGAGGCTTTTTAGTTCCTCTTCATTTTCTGCCATAAGGGTGGTGTCATCTGTCTATCTGAGGTTATTGAGATTTCTCCCAGCAATCTTGATTCCAGCTTGTGTTTCTTCCAGTCCAGCATTTCTCATGATGTACTCTGTACATAAGTTAAATAAGCAGGGTGACAATATACAGCCTTGATGTACTCTTTTTCCTATTTGGAACCAGTCTGTTTTTCCATGTCCAGTTTTAGCTGTTCCTTCCTGGCTTGCATACAGATTTCTCAAGAGGCAGGTCAGGTGGTCTTGTATTACCATCTCTTTCAGAATTTTCCAAAGTTTATTGTGATCCACACAGTCAAAGGCTTTGGCATAGTCAAGAAAGCAGAAATAGATGTTTTTCTGGAACTCTCTTGCTTTTTCCATGATCCAGCAGATGTTGGCAATTTGATCTCTGGTTCCTCTGCCTTTTCTAAAACCAGCTTGAACATCAGGAAGTTCACGGTTCACGTATTGCTGAAGCCTGGCTTGGAGAATTTTGAGCATTACTTTACTAGCATGTGAGATGAGTGCAATTGTGCGGTGGTTTGAGTATTCTTTGGCATTGCCTTACTTTGGAATTGGAATGAAAACTGACCTTTTTCAGTCCTGTGGCCACTGCTGAGTTTTCCAAATTTGCTGGGATATTGAGTGTAGCCTTTCACAACATCATCTTTCAGGATTTGAAATAGCTCTACTGTAATTCCATCACCTCCACTAACTTTGTTCGTAGTGATGTTTCTAAGGCCCACTTGACTTCACATTCCAAGATGTCTGGTTCTAGATGAGTGATCACACCATCATGATTATCTGGGTCGTGAAGATCCTTTTTGTAGAGTTCTTCTGTGTATTCTTGCCATCTATATGTATAATTTAGATATATATTATCTTTTCAAAGAATCAGCTTTTAGTTTAATTAACCTTTGTATATCATTTGGTTTGTCTCTATTTCATGTATTTCTGTTTTAATTTTTATGATTCCCTTCCTTCTACTAACCTTGCATTTCGTATGTTCTTCTTTCTCTATTGCTTCAGGTATAAGATTAAGTTATTTGAGATTTTTCGTATTTCTTAAGGTAACATTTTATTGCTGTAAACTTCTCATCTCATAGGTTTTGCGTTGTAAGTACTTCCATTTTCATTTGTTTCTAGTTACTTTTTTAATCCGCTTTGATTTCTTCAGTGATCCATTGGTTGTTTAGTAGGTATTGTTTAGCCTCTACATGTGTCTTGTTCTTTTTATAATTTTTTAATGTAGTTTATATCTAATGTATTTCAGGATTTGAAATAGCTCAACTGGAATTCCATCACCTCCACTAGCTTTGTTCATAGTGATGCTTCCTAAGGCCCACTTGACTTCACATTCCAGGATGTCTGGCTCTAGGTGAATGATCATACCATCGTGATTATCTGGGTCGTGAAGGTCTTTTTTGTACAGTTCTTCTGTGTATTCTTGCCACCTCTTCTTAATATCTTCTGCTTCTGTTAAGTCCAGACCAGTTCTCCTTTATTGAGCCCATCTTTGCATGAAATGTTCCCTTAGTATCTCTGATTTTCTTGAAGAGATCTCTAGTCTTTCCCATTCCGTTGTTTCCCTTTATTTCTTTGCATTGATGGCTGAGAAAGGCTTTCTTGTCTCTTCTTGCTATTCTTTGGAACTCTGCATTCAGATGCTTATATCTTTCCTTTTCTCCTTTGCTTTTCACTTCTCTTCTTTTGACAGCTACTTGTAAGGCCTCCCCAGACAGCCATTTTGCTTTTTTGCATTTCTTTTCCATGGGGATGGTCTTGATCCCTGTCTCCTGTACAATGTCATGAACCTCCATCCATAGTTCATCAGGCACTCTGTCTATCAGATCTAGTCCATTAAATCTACTTCTCACTTCCACTGTATAATCATAAGGGATTTGATTTAGGTCATACCTGAATGGTCTCGTGGTTTTCCCTACTTTCTTCAATTTAAGTGTGCATTTGGCAATAAGGAGTTCATGATTTGAGCCACAGTCAGCTCCCGGTTATGTTTTTGCTGACTGTATAGAGCTTCTCCATCTTTGGCTGCAAAGAATATAATCCATCTGATTTTGGTGTTGATCAGCTGGCGATGTCCATGTGTAGAGTCTTCTCTTGTGTTGTTGGAAGAGGGTGTTTGCTACGACCAGTGCATTCTCTTGACAAAACTCTATTATCTTTTGCCCTGCTTCATTCCGTATTCCAAGGCCAAATATTTCTGTTACTCCAGGGGTTTCTTGACTTCCTACTTTTGCATTCCAGTCCTCCATAATGAAAAGCACATCTTTTTTGGGTTTGGAAAGCTTAGCAGTGGCCGCAGGATTGGAAAAGGTCAGCTTTCATTCCAATCCCAAAGAAAGGCAATGCCAAACAATGCTCAAACTACCACACCATTGCACGCATGTCACATGCTAGTAAAGTAATGCTCAAGATTCTCCAAGCCAGGCTTCAGCAATACGTGAACCGTGATGTTCAAGCTGGTTTTAGAAAAGGCAGAGGAACCAGAGATCAAATTGCCAACATCTGCTGGATCATGGAAAAAGCAAGAGAGTTCCAGAAAAACATCTATTTCTGCTTTCTTGACTATGCCAAAGCCTTTGACTGTGTGGATCACAATAAACTTTGGAAAATTCTGAAAGAGATGGTAATACAAGACCACCTAACCTGCCTCTTGAGAAACCTGTATGCAGGCCAGGAAGCAACAGTTAGAACTGGACATGGAAAAACAGACTGGTTCCAAATAGGAAAAGGAGTACATCAAGGCTGTATATTGTCACCCTGCTTATTTAACTTCTATGCAGAGTACTTCATGAGAAATGCTAGACTGGAAGAAACACAAGCTGGAATCAAGATTGCTGGGAGAAATCTCAATAACCTCAGATATGCAGATGACACCACCCTTATGGCAAAAAGTGAAAAGGAACTAAAAAGCCTCTTGATGAAAGTGAAAGAGGAGAGTGAAAAAGTTGGCTTAAAGCTCAACACTCAGAAAATGAAGATCATGGCATCCAGTCCCATCACTCCATGTGAAATAGATGGGGAAACAGTGGAAACAGTTTCAGACTATTTTTTGGGCTCCAAAATCACTGCAGATGGTGATTGCACCCATGAAAATAAAGTATGCTTACTCCTTGGAAAAAAAGTTATTACCAATGTACATAGCATATTCAAAAGCAGAGACATTACTTTACCAACAAAGGTCCATCTTGTTAAGGCTATGGTTTTTCCAGTTGTCATGTACGGATGTGAGAGTTGGACTTTGAAGAAAGCTGAGTGCCAAGGATTGATGCTTTTGAAGTGTGGTGTTGGAGAAGACTCTTGAGAGTCCCTTGGACTGCAAGGAGATCTAACCAGTTCGTTCTTACGCATGTAAGAATTAAAGATTTTAAAATTTAAAAAAAAATAAAAAATTAAAAAAAAAATAAAAAAAAATAAAATAGCCACAAAAAAAAAAATAAATAAAAAAAAAAAAATAAAGGAGATTAGTCCTGGGATTACTTTCGAAGGAATGATGCTAAAGCTGAAACTCCAGTACTTTGGCCACCTCATGCTAAGAGTTGACTCATTGGAATAGACTGTGATGCTGGGATGGATTGGGGGCAGGAGGAGAAGGGGATGACAGAGGATAAGATGGCTGGGTGGCATCACCGACTCGATGGACATAAGCTTGAGTGAACTCTGGGAGTTGGTGATGTACAGGGAGGCCTGGCGTGCTGTAGTTCATGGGGTCACAAAGGGTCAGACACAACTGAACGACTGAACTGAATTGAACTGATATCTAATGTCATAGTGTTGTGATCAGAAATGATTCTTAATATGATTTCAATTTTCTTAAATTCATTGAGGCTCAGTTTGCTGTCCAGCACGTGATTAACCCTGGAAAATGCTCCATATGTGCTTGAGAAGAATGTATTTTCTGTTGCTTTTGGATGGAATGCTCTATAAATATCTGTCAAATCCATCTGATGTAATGTGACTTTTAAGGCTTGATATTCTGATATTCTGTCTAGATTATCTGTGCATTGAAGAAAGTGAGATGTTAAAGTCCCCCCGTATTATTTTCTTCCTGGCCAATTCTCCTCTTATGGCTATTAGTATTTGCTTTATATATTGAGGTGCTTCTTATTTGGGTGCATACATGTTTACAATTGTTAAATCTTCTTCTTGGATTGATCCGTTGATCATTATGTAGTGTCCTTCCTTGTGTCTTGTAACAGTTTTGATTTTAAAGTCTATTTTGATTTGCATTTCTCTAATAATGAGTGATGTTGAGCATCTTTTCATGTGTTTGTTAGCCATCCGTATGTCTTCTTTGGAGAAATGTCTATTTAGTTCTTTGGCTCATTTTTTGATTGGGTCGTTTATTTTTCTGGAATTGAGCTGCATAAGTTGCTTGTATATTTTTGAGATTAGTTGTTTGTCAGTTGCTTCATTTGCTGTTATTTTCTCCCATTCAGAAGGCTGTCTTTTCACCTTGCTTATATTTTCCTTTGTTGTGCAGAAGCTTTTAATTTTAATTAGATCCCATTTGTTTATTTTTGCTTTTATTTCCAGAATCCTGGGAGGTGGATCATAGAGGATCCTGCTGTGATTTATGTCTGAGAGTGTTTTGCCTATGTTCTCCTCTAGGAGTCTTATAGTTTCTGATCTTACATTTAGATCTTTAATCCATTTTGAGTTTATTTTTGTGTGCGGTGTTAGAAAGTGATCTAGTTTCATTCTTTTACAGGTGGTTGACCAGTTTTCCCAGCACCACTTTTTAAAGAGATTGTCTTTACTCCATTGTATATTCTTGCCTCCTTTGTCAAAGATAAGGTGTCCATATGTGTGTGGATTTATCTCTGGGCTTTCTATTTTGTTCCATTGATCTATATGTCAGAATGTCTGTGATCCAAAAATCTGCAAGCAATAAATGCTGGAGAGGGTGTGGAGAAAAGGGAACCCTCCTACACTGTTGGTGGGAATGCAAACTAGTACAGCCACTATGGAGAACAGTGTGGAGATTCCTTAAAAAATTGCAAATAGAACTACATTATGACCCAGCAATCCCACTGCTGGGCATACACACTGAGGAAACCAGAATTGAAAGAGATACGTGTACCCCAATGTTCATCGCAGCACTGTTTATAATAGCCAGAACATGGAAACAACCTAGATGTCCATCAGCAGATGAATGGATAAGAAAGCTGTGGTACATATACACAATGGAGTATTACTCAGCCGTTAAAAAGAATTCATTTGAATCAGTTCTGCTGAGATGAATGAAACTGGAGCCAATTATACAGAGTGAAGTAAGCCAGAAAGAAAAACACCAATACAGTATACTAGCACATATATATGGAATTTAGGAAGATCGCAATGACGACCCTGTATGCAAGACAGGAAAAAAGACACAGATGTGTATAACGGACTTTTGGACTCAGAGGGAGAGGGAGAGGGTGGGATGATTTGGGAGAATGGCATTCTAACATGTATACTATCATATAAGAATTGAATCGCCAGTCTATGTCTGACGCAGGCTACAGCATGCTTGGGGCTGTTGCATGGGGATGACCCAGAGAGATGTTATGGGGAGGGAGGTGGGAGGGGGGTTCATGTTTGGGAACGCATGTAAGAATTAAAGATTTTAAAATTAAAAAAAATAAAAAAAGTCTATTTTGTTGGATATTGATATTACTACTTGAGTTTTCTTTGACCGGTCAGAATGGCCATCATCAAAAAGGCTATAGACAATAAATGCTGGAGAGGGCAAAGAGAAAAGGGAACCCTCCTACACTGATGGTGGGAATGTAAATTGGTACAGCCACTATGGAGAACAGTATGGAGGTTCCTTAAGAAACTAAAAATGGAACTACAATATTATCCAGCAATACCACTCCTGAACATATATTCAACTGAGGGAATCGCATGGTTTGAAAGGATCTATGCACCCAAATGATTGTTGCAGCGCTGGTTATAATAACCAAGACATGGAAGCCACCTAAATGTCTATCAACAGAGGAATGGATAAAGAAGATATATGCAATGAAATATCACTTAGACATCAAAAGAATGAAATAATGTCATTTGCAGCAACATGGATGGACTTGGAGATTATTTTACTAAGTTAAGTAAGTGAGACAGAGAAAGACAAATATCATTTGGCATCACTTTTATGTGGAACCTAAACAAATGATACAAATGAACTGATTTACAAAGCAGAAACAGACTCACAGACTTAGGAAATGAAATTATGGTTACAAGATGGGAAACGTTAGGGGAAAGGATAGACTAGGAGTTTGGGACTGACATTTATTTAAAATAGATATACAGTCTGGACCTACTGCATAGCACAGGGGATTTTGCTCAATACTCTGTAGTAACTTAAATGGAAAATAACTAGGAAAAGAATACATACATGTGTACATATAACTGATTCACTTTTTGTATGCCTGAAATTAACACATCATTGTTGATCAGCTATATTCTAACATAAAACAAAAATTATGAAACTGGAGCCAATTATACAGAGTGAAGTAAGCCAGAAAGAAAAACACCAATACAGTATACTAACACATATATATGGAATTTAGGAAGATGGCAATGACGACCCTGTATGCAAGACAGGAAAAAAGACACAGATGTGTATAACGGACTTTTGGACTCAGAGGGAGAGGGAGAGGGTGGGATGATTTGGGAGAATGGGAATTCTAACTTGTATACTGTCATGTAAGAATTGAATCGCCAGTCCATGTCTGACGTAGGGTGCAGCTTGCTTGGGCAGGTGCATGGGGATGACCAGAGAGATGTTGTGGGGAGGGAGGTGGGAGGGGGTTCATGTTTGGGAACGCATGTAAGAATTAAAGATTTTAAAATTAAAAAAAAAATTAATAAATAATAATAATAATAAAAAGAAAAAAAAATAAAAAAATAAAGTAAAACGCAGTAAAAAAAAAAAAAAAAACAAAAAAAACAAAGCTTTGAAAAATTGATATATATCCAGTTGTAAAGTTGGAGCATGTCCAGTAGGACTCCTTTATCAGACTGAGTGGTAATGTGGGGTTAGAGCTGAGCAGACCTTGAAGCACAAATAAGATACATGTAGAGCTGCCTCTTAGAGTGTGCCTGTTCCTTTAACCCACAGCTTTGCCTGCATCAGGTTGCCTGGGGTGAATCAGTCCAAGGTGCACTGATGAGGCATTGTGGTCTCCTCAGCTGTGGTCTGCGCAACAGTGGAGGAGGGAACTATTCCTGGCAGATAGAGACTCATACTTTGTCCGCATTTTCTAGAAAGAGAGACCCTTGGAGGCATGGATCTATCCCAGTTCACAGGATGCTGCAATTAGTTTGGCTGAATGGTCAGGAACTTAAAAGACCCACAATTGAAGGAGAGAAATAAAGAGGTATGGGGAAGAGTTAGATAGACCTCTCAAAGTGGATATGGGATGGGAAAACATTCTACCCTGTATGAATGCTGACCTAAAGGCTCTCCCTGCAGTGAATTCACTTGACCAGCAAATGTAAGAGAAGATAATATCTAAATGAAAAATGAACATAGGAAAATGTGCCCAACTTTATTAGTCAGCAGGAAAATGTAAATTAAAACTCCAATAAATTCCCACTCAACACTTCATAGAATAGCTAAAATTAAGATCAAGAATACAGTCAAAGTTTCACGTGTCACATGTTGGCAAGTGTGGAGTAACCAGGATTTACAATGTTGAACCAACAAACTGTTTCAGTTATACTATATATATATATATATATGTATAATTTTCATAGCCTTTTCCTTTATGATTTATTACAGGGTATTGAACCCTGTGCTATACAACAGTACCTTTTGTTTATCCACCCTACATATAATAGCTTGCATCTGTTAGTCCAAAACTTCCAATATCCCTCTGCACTCCTACCCAGCAACACAAGTCTATTCTCTATGTCTGTGAGTCTGTTTCTGTCTCATAGATAAGTTCATTTGTATCATACTTCAGATTATACATATAAGTGATATCATACAATGTTTGGTTTTTCTCTCTCTGACTTACTCTGCTTAGTATGAGCTCTAGGTCCATCAAGATGGCATTTTGAATTAGAAAAAGCATTACTGACTGCAATGGATTGAAAAGTATCAAATATACAAGATTCTTGAATTCATAATGATAACACTAATATCAAAGTCCACTGATTGCTACTGGGCACCAGTAATAATGAATTATTAAAGCAAAAATAATTAATTATTTTAATGATTTGGGTTGTAGGGAAAGATTGAAGGCAGGAGGAGAAGGGGATGACAGAGGATGAGATGGTTGGATAGCCTCACCAACTCAATGGACATGGGTTTGAGTAAGCCCTGGGAATTGATGACAGACAGGGAAGCCTGGCTTGCTGCAGTCCATGGGGTTTCAAAGAGTCAGACATAACTGAGTGACAGAACCAAACTGAACTGATAGGAGCCAAGCTTTCTACTTCTTGTCACTTGCCACTGTGATACTCCTAAATGTGTCGGGATCAGTCTGGGTCCAGGAGGTTCACAGTGAATAAAATATATCTACCCTCTTAAGTTAGTTTGGCTGGGCAGCCTGCATGATACCCAACTTTGGAGATCTAGATCCTTGAAGGCTACATTTTTCAACTGGCTACTTCAGCTCTTTTAGCTCTTCATCTAGGATTGCTGGACAGTCATCCCTTTCTAATCTAATTAAAGTCAGTGAAGTTGTAATTCACTGGACATGTAAAATGCCTTGTCACCTTTGAATACCCAACTATAGATGCCCAAGTATTCCTCAAGTCACTAATCAGTGGCCAAGCAAAATGGGTTCCTTTTCTTGGAATTGGTCAGTTAGCAATGGGGCTGTGGGTGGAGGGTAGGGTGAATGCTTCTCACTCCTTACCTTGTCCTTGTAACTCCCAGAAAGGGATATAAGGAAAGCAATAGAAGAAGGTTTGAACAAGCGTGAAAAATTCTTCAAGGATTTATTTCTAGGATATTCCCCAGGAGGTTGATACCCACTCACCCACCAATCGTTATTTCACTTATTTTTAGAAGGTGGAGCCTTCTATACTTTTTTTTAGTTCTTTCAAATGTCCTTCTAAAAATTTAAAAATAGACCATTTAGATAATGGCCCAGAATTTGGTCGAGAGATAGGGCCATGGGTTAAAAACTTAATGACTTACTTTTATGACTTTGGATAAGTTTATGTTGTCTCTGTTTTTTTTTCTCATGGATAAATTGTATATTAATACATGAACTATGTTTTAAATAAATGTAAAAGTTATCTTGCTTAGAAAACTTTTTAAACTCTCTTGGGAAATAGCTGGAAATAAACAGACGTTTCAAATATCTTCACACTCTCACAATTTATCAGATGAAAGATATGTCAACCCAAACACAATAGTTAATGTTCTTCTCTCACGTGGAGAGTCCCTATTGCTTCTACTTTGTGTGAAGTCACATTAGTCTTAAGCCTATGTGGAATTACAGCTCTTTTAATTAAGCATATCACTTGATGCTTTCTAGCCTTAAATTTGAAGATGATAAAGCATTTTATAGTGGTCAATGAATTAAGCACTCTGGGGGCTTTTGCAGACATGATTAGAAAAGCTAACTATCCAATTATCCTAGATATAGAGCTTAAAGATCTGCAGTACCCAGCCAAAAAATTGGGTCTCTGAAAAGTTTTCTTTCTGGAAAAGAGTGGAAAGTTGCTGAGCCAAGAAGAATCATTTGCAGTGCTGGAGTGGAAGTATGTACTTAAGTATTCATTCGACAAATACTTATTATGCATCTACTCTATGCATTCTTCTAAGCACTAGAGACACAATAGTGACACAATCACTGGTCTTCTAGACCTCACACTCCGGGGGAGGAGAGAGAACAAGCAGACAGGGTTCTTGATGAAGGCAGACTAGTATTTCAAATAAAATGTCCCACTGAATTTAGCTAAAGCCTCTGGACACACAAAAAATCTAGAAGGTATCAGAGTGCTAATAAGACAGTGAAGAATTATGGGGTCAAGATGAGGAGAGCAGGGGCACTGCTGAAGCTTGCCCCCTCAACCACTCTCTCCTGGATGGGGGCACAAGTGTCAACTCAACTGGGTGGTGGAGGCTTTCAGGAGTGTCATGGGCTAGGGCACAGTGACTAGACTGAGAAGACTTGAACACCATGAACAATCTTGACCTATAAGCATACTTACAACAGTGCTTCTCTCCAAGTGCAGAATATGCATTCTTTACAAGTACATGTGGAAGAGTTACAAAAATTGATCACATGTTGGGCCACAAAGTAACACTCAATACATTTGAAAGGATTGAAGGCATGCAGAAATATGGCATTTTACCATAATGCATTTATGTTAGAAATTCATAGCAAAAAAATAACTATTAATATCACAATATGCTTTGAAATAAAAGATGCATGTATAAATAATCCATGCATCAAAGAAAAACAGTGGGAATTAGAAATACTTTGACTCAAGTGATAATGAAACTACTTTATATAAAAATTTCTGGTATAGCAGTAAAACTGGAATTAAAAGAAAATTTTTAGCCTCAACTGCATATATTGGGAGTTTTAAAAAAACTGGAAAAAAAATCAGTAAGCGTTTGGTCTGTGCCAAGAATACAAAGAATAGAAAGAAGAAACTCAGATTTAGAAGCAGAAATTGTGGCTATAGAGAACATATACACAATAGAGAGCATCAACTATAGTTAAAAAACTATAAGACTTGATTAAAAAAATTAAAGAATGCAAAACTAACCTTTAGAATGCCAAGGAACACCTTGCTACAGATTCTCCCCACAGTAAAATGATTAGAGGATGTTGCGAATAACTTAGTGACAACATATTTTGATGAAATGGATAACCTGGAGCAGTATCAGTCGCTCAGTCGTGTCCGACTCTTTGCGACCCTATGGACTGTAGCTCACCAGGCTCCTCTTTCCATGAGATTCTCCAGGCAAGAATACTGGAGTGGGTTGCCATTTCCTTCTCCAAATCTAGAAAAAACAGTTTACAAAAACTAATTATAAGAAGAAATAGAAAAGCTGCATACTGCTGTATTTATTAAAGTAATCAAATTTGTACTCAAAAGTTGCTTTCAAAGAAAACCCTAGGTCATTGACAATATGTCTTCCTTGACCAAACTTTCTTCAGGCCCCTTTTGTCAACTCGACCTCAGTCTCTGGACAGACTTGTTCTTTGTGTCTTTGCGTCACCTGATTTTTAGCAAAAATCTTGCTCAGTCAGTTTAGGTTGAAGCCTCATCCTTCCTTCACCCTTGGGTCTGATCACCTGGCCTACCTTCAGCAAGAATCCTGCTAAGTCAGTCTGGCAAGAATTCCCCTGACCTTTGATACCACCTCAGCAATTTTTTATCCGCTGACCCCCACCAAGCTCCTTGTTTATAAATCCCTACTTGTCCAGGCTGTATTCAGATTTGAGTCAAGTTATATACTGAGGTATCTTCTCCCCTACTGCAATAGTTCATGAACAAAATCTGCTTTCACTGTTATTTTATGATAACTTCCAGATGGCTTTGACTTTCTTTAGTACCACTAATACCTTGCTTTTGTGAGAGCGTTCTTTTTCCTCGTTTGGCTCTCATGCACCTCAAATCTTCATGAAAGCCAATATTAATCTACCCTTAATATTTTTTCAAGAAAGTGGGGTGACATACTTTTTAGCGCTGGTCAGGAAAATTAGAAGTCTCACTTTGATTTTTTCTGAAACCTTAATAGAGGCTCCAAACTGTAGAAAATAGCCTCTTCAATTTAGGTCTCTTAATTTTACCATAACTGTAGGCTTAATCCTCACCATAACCCGATGAGAGTTACTATTTTTTTAAAATTAGATGAAGAAATGATGACTGAGAGTAGTTAAGTCATTGTTTTGCCACAGAATTATTGAAGCCAGCTTGTAAAATGTAGGTCGTTCTGAAACAACACAACCTTTTCTCTCTTTGTCCTATTGCATCTTATTTTGCAAGTCAAGGTTGAATGATACAAACACAATGAAAGAAAACTCAGCAAAACCCTCAAGCATTGTGCTTCACTGGGAAGTAGACAGGGGCCTTATTGGAACACCTTGGGTTCTTCCACTTGTTAGTTATGACCTTGATTGATTTACTTCACTTCTTTGTGCCTTATATTTTTAAATCTGATGAGATGCTCATTGCAATACCTACCACACAAGAATATTATGGTGAGAGTTAAATGTAATTATATACAAAAGCATTTATATAATTACCACCTGATGCTTAATAGGTACTTTAGATTTTTCTGATCAGAATGAGATGACTCAACATAGTAGACAGATCCAAGCTTAGCATATTTCCTCATACTGTGCTTTTATCCACTTATAAAAAGACTGAGTGCCATTTTCTAAGATATAGGTATTTCTCGCTCTTTTAAAATAATCTCTTAAACCTGATCTGACTCCCAAGGAAAGTTCATCTCCTTTTTAATTTTGACATTACTATGGGCACTAGATGCTAACGTGGTAAGTGTCTTTGAAGTAAATAATTCAAATAGGATTTTATTGCTTTATTAAACTGTTTTTCCTCTTCTCTACTTTCTCATTTTGATCAGCAATGCAAGAAAACACCTAGATGGAATTGTCAAGTCTCATCCATCATAAAAAATGAAGTCAGAAATCTGAATAAGAATCTCCAGGCACTTCCAGTAAATCAATTGTTTCTTTAATATTACCTCTGTGCTATTTTCTTTTCTAAGATCTTCCAAATTTAATGCATACATGCTCCCCCCAAATGACAAGAAAATAATGAACTTTACTGGATTCAGGATGAGGTAGGAAGCCATTGTTCTATTCATGCATAATGGTATTCAAAGTATTCATGGGTACAAGGCATTAAAAATGAAATAACTCTAGCTGATGATTAATTGAGTGGGGAATTCTTCAACTGAGTTTTAAGTGTGAAATAATGAACTTCTAGCCTTTCAACTTTAAGGATTCTTAAAGTAGAAGAGAACTGCAGGTTTTTTTGTATCCTCATAAAAACATTTTAAAAAATATGATTCTCCCTTATTAGCCCTGAATAATAGGTCAGAGTAGATTAGCAGTAATTCAGGCTTATTTTTGCCCTGTATAAACTTTAGAGAGATATATGTAAAGCAGTGAAGAAAAGGCCAACTTTTAGTTGAGGAAGTCTGCTTTGAGGCCCCAGCTCTGTGGCATCCCACTCCAGTACTCTTGCCTGGAAAATCCCATGGACTGAGGAGCCTGGTGGGCTGCAGTCCAGGGGGTTGCTAAGAGTCGGACACGACTGAGTGACTTCACTTTCACTTTTCACTTCCATGCATTGGAGAAGGAAATGGCAACCCACTCCAGTGTTCTTACCTAGAGAATCCTAGGGATGAGGGAGCCTGGTGGGCTGCCGTCTATGTGGTCGCACAGAGTCGGACACGCCTGAAGCGACTCAGCAGCAGCAGCAGAATTTAAGCATGCTATGTCTCAGTTTCCTTACTTTGTTGTTGTAGTTCAGTTGCTCAGTCATGCCTGACTCTTGGCGACCCCATGGACAGCAGCATGCCGGGCTTCCCTGTCCTTTACTATCTCCTGGAGTCTGCTCAAGCTCATGTCCATTGAAATCAATGATGTCATCCAAGCATCTTATCTTCTGTCACCCTCTTCTCTTCCTGCCTTCAATCTTTCCCAGCATCAGAGTCTTTTCCTATGAGGTGGCTCTTCCAATCAAGTGGCCAAGTATTGGTGCTTCAGCTTCACTATCAGTCCCTTTGATACTGAAAAAATCAGGACTGATTTTTTTTTAGGATGGACTGGTTTGATCTCCTTGCAGTTTAAGGGACTCTCAAGAGTCTTTTCCAGCATCACAGGTCAAAAGCATCAATTCTTTGGTGCTCAGTCTTCTTTATGGTCCAACTCTCACATCCATACATGACTACTGGAAAAGCCATAGACTTATGGGCTTAATGTAAATACTGGCGCAATGTCAATGACAGTGTCTGCTATGGGCTCCACCGTTCATCTACATAACCTGCAGTCTTTTCACCAAACATCATGCTTTGGAAGCTGGATAGAATACAATCTTAGAAATGGTGGTACCTCTAGGCCCTCAAATGCTCTCTTTGAAAATGAAATCAGTATTGTAAAGTCCCGCGGTTATAGGTTGCATAATAAACTGAGTTGAAGGTATCCTACAGATCAAATGAAATTTCTATTATTTTATTTCTTTTCCTTTGTTCCTCTTTTCGCCTTGAGGAAAGCATAAGAAAGTAATTGTGTTTATTAGAAGTCCAGATATTTAGTTTCTAAAATCCTAAGAGTTTTAAAAATTATATTTTGAATATCTTTACCTTCAAAGGTAAATAAATTAATAATATTTAGGTTTTGATAAGTTAAGTAGACATGTTAACACCTTTAGCTAGTGCTCTAGATAAGCATACACACACAAAATAGAAATAGAGTACATTACTTTCAAACTAGTTGAAGAAAAAAAGAGAAGAGGTAAAAGTATCAGTTTGAAAGCAGAAAGCACAATAAAAATATGGAAAAGGATTCATAAAAAATAAGAAATAAACTGGGTTATAAAATATATTAGCAACTGTAATATAAATAAGTAGATTAGATTCTATTAGTTCAGTTCAGTTGCTCAGTCGTGTCTGACTCTGACGCCAGGCCTCCCTGTCCATCACCAACTCCCGGAGTTCACTCAAACTCACGTCCATTGAGTTGGTGATGCCACCCAGCCATCTTATCCTCTGTCATCCCTTTCTCCTCCTGCCCCCAATTCCTCCCAGCATCAAAGTCTTTTCCAATGAGTCGACTCTTCACATGAGGTGGCCAAAGTATTGGAGTTTCAGCTTTAGCATCATTCCTTCCAAAGAACACCCAGGACTGATCTCCTTTAGGATGGACTGGTTGGATCTCCTTGCAGTCCAAGGGACTCCAAGAGTCTTCTCCAACACCACAGTTCAAAAGCATCAATTCTTTGGCGCTCAGCTTTCTTCACAGTCCAACTCTCACATCCATACATGACCACTGGAAAAACCATAGCCTTGACTAGGCGGGCCTTTGTTGGCAAAGAGTTAAAGATTATTAGATCAATAAACTAAAATCCTGCTATTAATACATATAATTTACAAGTACCCATCTGTATTATTTGGAGACAATTTGAAAATCAAAGAATATCAAATTATATCCTGGAATAATACTAACAAATGCTAATCCTAATAAAGCTGAGATTGCTCCATTTAATCTTCAGTAAAAATATAATTTAAAGTAAGAAGTATTACTAGGAATAAAAAGTCAATTTCACTTTGATAAAAACTCAGATGTCCTAGAAGATATAATAATCTAGACTTTTATGTAGCTAATACCAGACTGCAAACTATATAAAGTCAGAACTGACCAAGTACAAAGAAAATTAGTTAATCAATACCATGGTGAGAGATCTTTAGCACACAGAATTTAATGATTGAAATAATAAGTGTGCAAATGTATTAATGATGATATAGAATATTTATTTGAATAACCTAACTGATAAGTTTGCAACAGGGACTGCAAGCTACATACTCTTGTTTTAATACACAAGGTATATTTCTGAATATAATGCATAATGGGCTATAGGACACATTTTGAAAGATGGATTTCGGGGACTTCCCTGGTGATCCAGTAGCTGAGTCCTCCTTGCAATGCAGGAAACGCAGGTTTGATTCCTTGTCAAATAACTAAGATCCCATATGCTGCAGAGCAACTAAGCCACAACTACTGAAGCAGCCCCCGCCCCCCTCTGAAGCCCGTACACCAGTGCACCAACCAAAACTACTGAATCTGTGCATCAAAACTAGAGAATCTGTGTACCGCAACAAAAGATCTCACATGATGCAATGAAGATTCTGTATGCTACAGCTAAGACCTGACACAGACAAATAAATAAATAAAACTAAAAAAGAGATGGATTTCATATCCATTTCATTCTCTGACTCCAATGAAATTAACACAATAAGTACATATACATGTGTACAAGACAGAAGAATTCCATATGTCAGATTTAGAAATACATTCTTAATACACTAGTCAAGGAATCGTTAAGTGTAAAATGGAAAATATTTTGAACTGAATTATAATGATTTGCTGCATATTAAAATTTGGGGGATCTAGATAAAGTGATATTTTATTATCAATCAAATAAATTTATATTTTATTATCAATAAAACATTATTATACAAATAATCCATTTGTATAATAAAAGAAGGAAGTTTCAAAATTAATGAGATAGGTAGCTAATTGAATATACAAAAGAATAGTAAACGCAAAGACTATTGAAAGAAGGAAATGATACAGATAACAGAGTGATACATGTAATAGAAAACAAATATTTAATAGAATATATCTACAAAACTGAAAGATTCACTTGGAAAGACTGCAGTTGACCATTTCTCTCAAGATTAATGAGGAAAAATGTGTGAATGCACAAGTAAGCAATTTTAGGAATAAAAAAAGAGACAACTACAGAGAACTGGAAAACAAAATAATATGAGTAACTTTATGTCAATAAATTTGAAAGTTTTGATGAGAGAAGAACAAATTAAAATAAAAAAATGAACAAAAATGACTCAAAGAAAACCAGAAAGACTTAACAGTTATATACCCACAAAAGAAATTAAAAGAACAAATAAAAAGTTTACTTCATTGGAGTTATCAGAACCAGAGAATTCTTACATAGGAGTTCCATCAACATGCAACAAACAAATTATTACAATATTGCAAAACTATGCAGAATACACACAATGAAAGAATGTACTCAACTCATTATTTATGAGGCTAGAATTATCTTGTTGTGAAACCCAATCTAGGATAGTACAAAGAAAAAAAATTATAGGCCAATATCATTTATGAACACGAATGCAAAAATCCTAAAAATATTAAGAAACTGATTATTGCATAAAAATTTGACACATTATTACTAATTGGGGATTATTCTAATATTGCACAGTTGGTTTGACATTATAAATAATTTAATTCACAACATTAGCACTTTAAAGGAAAAGAATCTGATTATCTCAATAAAGGCAATAAAATAATTGATTAAAATTCAATATACATTTATGGGAAAACCTCTTCAGACATTAGCAGTAGAGTCAATATATTCAGTGTAATAGAAGATGACTACAGAAAAGCTATGGGGAATATTGTACTTACCAGTAAAATATTAATAGCATTCCATTTGAGATCAGGCTAATGAGTTGTCAACCATCCCCACTCCCATTCAATATTGTGCTGGAAGTTCAAATTAGTTTAGTAAAGCAAGCAAGCAACTAACCAGCCAATAGCAACCAAAGGAAAAAAAAAACCCACAACAAAAAAAACAGCCCAAGAAACAAAAATACCAAGACCACAAGTGAAGGAATTAACATTGGAAAAGGGATAAATAAAATTATCATTACATATCTATGAATAAGTTTAAAGAGGTGAAAGACTTGTATACTGAAAACTACAAGACACTGATGGAAGAAATTAAAGAATACATAAATAAATGGAAAGACATCCAATGTTTATGAACTGGAAAAGTTTAATATCTTTAAAATATTAATTTTTTTATCAGCTAAAAAAAGCAGTCCACTTAAAAAATAGATACAGGATCTGAATAGACATTTTTCCAAAGAAGACCTATGAATGCCATCTAAATACAATATATTAACACATATATATGGAATTTAGAAAGATGGCAATGACGAACCTGTATGCAAGACAGCAAAAAAGACACAGATGTGTATAACGGACTTTTGGACTCAGAGGGAGAGGGAGAGGGTGGGATGATTTGGGAGAATGGCATTCTAACATGTATACTATCATGTAAGAATTGAATCGCCAGTCTATGTCTGACGCAGGATACAGCATGCTTGGGGCTGGGGCATGGGGATGACCCACAGAGATGTTATGGGGAGGGAGGAGAGAGGGGGGTTCATGTTTGGAATGCATGTAAGAATTAAAGATTTTAAAATTTAAAAAATTTAAAAAAAAATAAAAAAAAAGAAGACCTATGAATAACAGGCATGTAAGAACATTCTCGACATTAATCACCTAGGAAATGAAAATCATAACAGTGAGATATTATCTTACACCTGTTAGAATGACTATTATTAAAAAGACAAGAGATAACAAGTACTGATGAGCATATGGAGAAAAGGGAACTCTTGTACACTGCTGATGGGAATGTAAATTGATGCAGCCATGATGGAAAACAGTATAGAGGCTGTCAGAAAATTAAAAATAGGGCTACTGTCCAATCCTGCAATTCCATTTCTGAGTATTAGTCCAAAGAAAACTAAAATGCTAACTCAAAAAAAATGTATACACCCCTATGTTCATTGCAGCATTATTTACAATAGCCAAGATATGGAAAATAAATTAAGTGCATATCAATGGATGAATGGATAATAAGGTCACTCCCTATATCTACAATTTTTTATACATAATTTTCAGTTAGCATTATATACAATGAAATATCATTCAGTTATAAATGAAATCTAAATAAACATATCATTATTCACAGGTGATATGATTGTGTAAGTATAAACAAAATAATCTATATGTAAGTTATTAGGATGATAAGAGAGTTTAACAAAGTGCCTAGATATAAAAACATCAATTGTATTTTTATACACTTGGCAGAAAATTTTATTAAAAAGTAATTTTAAAAGATAATATTTAAAATAGCATTATAATGTAAAACACTTCGGAATAAATCTGACAAAATATAAGCAAGAGTTTCATGGAGAAATTCATAAAACTATTACTATTACCTCAAATATAAATAAATTAGATACAAAATACAAATTTTGAACAAAGCCAATTGATTTATAGACTAGTCTATAGTGATGAATAAATGATCTATAGACAATGCAATTCCAAAAATCTCAACAGGTGCTTGGGGGGAATTTGATGAGCTGATCCTTATATAGAATTGAAGAAGTCCCCAAAGGATCCCCAAAGGATCAAAACACTCTTAAAGAAGTACAGCTTGGAAATACTTATCTTACCAGATGAAAGAAAACTCATACCGAATTAGATAATGTGGTACTGGTGCAGTGATAGGTGAAAAGACCATGTAATATATTGTCGTACAGTTGCTCAGTTGTGTCCGGCTCCTTGCACATGGACTGCAGCATGCCAGGCTTATCTGTCCTTCTCTGTCTCCTGGAGTTTGCTCAAACTCACATCCATTGAGTCGGTGATGCCATCCAACTGTCTCATCCTCTGTCGTCCCCTTCTCCTCTCACCTTCAATCTTTCCCAGCATCAGGGTCTTTTCCAATGAGTCAGTTCTTCACATCAGGTAGCCAAAGTACTGGAGTTTCAGCTTCAGCATCAGTTCTTCCAAAGAATATTCAGGGTTGATTTCCTTTAGGTTTGATTGGTTTGATCTCCTTAATAAATTATAATCTCATACATATGGAATTCCCACATATATATGGAAACAATTTTTTTAAAAGCTAATGTTTTTGGTCAAGAAATAAAAGACTTTTAAAAATGGTGTTGAAGCAATTGGAAAATATATACAAAATTAAGGACATATGTGAAAGAAAAAACTAAAAATGTTTTTACAAGACCACATGAGAGTGTATATTTATAACCCCCAGGGTAGTGAAAAATCTCTTAAATAGGGCACAACAAGCACAAATCATAAACAAAGTTATAAATTTCACTAAGTTAGGATTAAGAACCTCTGTTCATCAGTTGATGCTTTAAAACGAAAAATATAATTGACAAAAGGGAAAATACATTTGGAGCAAACAAAACCATCAGAGGAGTATAATTTGACTCAACAGATTCAATACCAATATGACAACTTAACAGAAATATGGGTCAGAGACATGAATAAACATTTCACAAAAGAAAAGAAAAACCATGAATGGCACATAAACACATGAACACATGCTTAGATTCATTAGTAATCATGGAGATGCAAGTTAAATCACAATGAGATATTTTTCATGGGTTTGCAATTTTAAGGCAAGGATGTGGAGTAATGTGGGTTCTGAAGCACCCTTTATGTGAGGAAGTTTGGGAGAGATTTGGGCGACTCTTGCACTCATTTCAGGAGACAAGGCCAAAAATGTAAAGTGAGGAAAACTTGAGGCGGCTCAGAAATCCAATGGACTTTCCTGGTGGCTCAGATGGTAAAGTATCTGCCTGCACTGTGAGAGACCTGGGTTCAGTCCCTGGGTTGGGAAGATCCCCTGGAGAAGGGCATGGCAACCCACTGCAATATTGTTGCCTGGACAATCCCCATGGACAGAGGATCCTGGCGGGCTACGGTCCATGGGGTCGCACTGAGTCAGACACCACTGAGCAACTAAGCACAGTACACAGTACAGAGATCCAATGCTAGTAAAATGAATAAATAATAGGGGTACATTCACACACTGGAATAATAGAGAATCATGAACAATAATGAAGGAGAAGTATTTTAGCATGACAAATGACTCTCAGTAGCCACAAACTCAAGGGAAGCACTAAAAATATCTCTGGAGAAACTTCAGAAGATGCCAGTTTTGGTGCTCTCATCATCTTGAAGTTATGTTGCCGAATAATCACACAACTGTAGTGAATTTTTATAAAGACAGCTATAATTCACTATTTAACATTCATTTATTGGAAGTGAGAAACTAAAGAAAGTTAAGGTATAAGGATTACTGTAACAATAAAGCTTTCTTGCACCTCAAGGTATGTTTTTTTTTTTTCCTTAGAGCATTATATGCCCTTCTTAAATATAGTGGCTATTCTAATTATTAAATGTAGTATTGGAATGTTGGACTATTTTCAGTATTCTTTTAAACAGTAAAGTGTGTGGATGAAATGATAGGGATAAATCAAGTTGTAGAAAAATATATATAACATGACTATTTATACAATGTTCAACACCATGTATACTAAACAATAATCTCTCACGGATGTAAAACATATGTGTCATAACTCCAGCAAAGGAGTTATACACTCAGAAGACTGCTTACCTCCAAGCAGAGAGAATCAGAATGGGGTTGGGGAGGGACTTGAAAGAACCCTCTCATGTAAGGTTACCACCCTTTCAGTTAAACTTAGTTTTGGGCACACAAGTATTTGCATCACTGTTCATCATAATTCACATGCCTTTTATATTCTTTTCTATCTAGTCAATATTTGATAAAATAATGAAAACAAAACTAAAGCAGACACACAGTTTTGAAATGGCTGAACGAATCTTGACTGTCATTTAGGATGGATGTCTGCAGGTGTAATTCACCAGAGCCTTGGCTCATGTTGCCTGGGGTTATATTCTGAGTGACCTCAGATCACCAGAAAGGAATGGGACTTCAGGCTCCTAGCTGTGTCTCTGAGAGTTCTTAATCCCATTTCAAGTATGCAATGCCCTTCGGCACTCATTAGCAAGAGCTTGACTCTACATTGTCATTTCCATGTGGTCCTGGAGGAAGAGGTGCTTTGTGTAGAATCTATATCCACATGTGTTGCTATGGGATCCACCTGTCCTCCAGACATGTGGGGATTGATTGTATCTTGGAACTTCCCACCTGCCAATTCTGACCTTGCGTCTTTCTATCTTTGGGGTAGCCAAGGGTTCTCATCTTTCCAGTCAAGCCTTGAAAGTAACTTGAAGGGGGAGTGGATCTCTTTCATATCTCATTTAGTCTTTTAACCTAGAAATTATAAAACAACAGCAAGTAAAAATCAGGAAAGAGCTCCCAGAAACAGAGATTAAATGAGATGAAATAATCCTAAGCATCACTAATGAGGGCACACAGAGCTTAGTTCTAAAATTTTCACATGAAGTGGTGTAAGAGCATTTGTTTGGGTGGCAGTCTTGGCTCCTATTTTTCTGTTCTGCTGCAAATTACAGCTGTTTAATTGTAGAAAGGCCACAAACTCTCGGCATCAAAATTTCTTTACCTTGTGAACATTTATTGTCAACCTGTCATTTTACTTATTTTTTAAAGAGTGTTTTTGATGCGGGCTATTTTTTAAAGTCTTCATTAAATTTAGGACAATATTGCTTTTTTTTATGTTTCTGTTTTTTTGGCCTGTAGGCACATGGGATCTTAGCTCTCTGGCTGAGGATTGAACTTGCACCTCTGAATTGGAAGGGGAAGTTTGAACCACTGGACCACCAGGGAGCTTTCCAATGCATCATTTAGAAGAACATAGCTCTTATCCTTAAAATAACTCTGAAGATACAGGAATTATTGTTCCTCTCTTATTAATAAGGCAACTGAGGCTCAGGTTAGTTAAGTGTTTCAAGGTCAAGCAGCTTTAAACAATAAAGACAGAGCTTAAGCCCTTTCCCTCTGGCACCCCAGTCAGACTGGTTCTTTCCATTTTGGTTTCTTTCCTAAGAGCCACGAAAGAGAGGGCTTTGGGATGAATCATTGCCCTCCATGGTTCCTCACAGATTAAGTATTTATCGTGCTTGTTTCTCTCCTCATTGACACTAATTAGCACTAAAGTTGTAAATCTTTTATACCACGCTGTATTAGTAGCTGGAGGGAAGAACAGAACCTTGGTCCCTGGCACTTTTCCCCTGCACAGGTCTGTTTCCACACTCAGTTATGAACAATCAACTCAGTTGTTTTCAGCTACCTCTTAAAGGAGATTAAAACAGTTTGTCAATTATTCTGGTCTTGAGGAAGAAAGTCTGTTGTTCTGTTGTTGTTAAGTCACTAAGTCATGTCCAACTCTTTGCAACCCCATGGACTGCAGCGCGCCAGTCTTCCTGTCCTTCACTATCTCCTGGAATTTACTCAAACTCATATCTATTGAGTTGGTGATGCCATCCAACCATATCATCCTCTGTCGCCCCCTTCTCCTCCAGCCCTCAATCTTTTCCAGCATCAGGGTCTTTTCCAATGAATCACAAGCAGAGCTGGACATAACTTAGCTACTAAACAACAATGAAGAAAGTCTAGTATTCCTAAATTGAGAAAGATTTTTATTTCACAGTTTTGGGGTAAAAGAAACACTCTGGGAGATAAAGTTTGATCACTGAAGAGCTGATATCTTGAAGAAATATCAATATCTAATTAAGAAAGGTGAAAACATCATGTGAAATTAAGATTTTTCCTTTGTGTCAAATTTTATTTGCTCACCCTTTGTTTTCGAAAGTTAGGGTTTGTGAGAGAGTAGGTAATAAAAGGTAAGGGAGCCCACCTCAGAAATTTTTTGTTTCTCTCAGACTGGCAACCTGGTCATGTAGAGTGCACTACAGAAAAACTTTTTTGTCTTGATTTTTAAAAAGATTTATTTTTCTGGAATCTTTAGAGTCACACTCACACACACAAACACTCAGTCCTAGTCTTGGTTGGACTTCTCAGTTCACCCACATCTTCATTTGATTTGTTTAAATTTTCTTTAAATTTTAAGGAGGGATCACTTGTTCAGAAGTGCTCTTACTTTTCTGCTGGATGGAAAATAGCCACTCTTCATCTGTCTCAGAGAGACAAAGAAAGAAGAATCAATTTTTTAAAAAATATAGCTCTTGGGAAAAAATGTAACCCCTTTCCAGTGAAACATGGATGTCTGCTTGTACTTCTAATGGAGCAACTAACAGCTTAGATGGAGAGTATGTTTTGGAAACTAAGAGTCTGTGACCACAACTTTCACCTCAACTCTCTGTTTCTCCCTTTGTGTTTGTAACATGGATAAGCTCATGCCTACCTTCCAGGACTTTTTCCAAGGCTGGATTGAGAAAATGTTTAGACAATGTTTGCAAAGTGCTTGCCATGTGAGAAGCACCCTTTAAAGCGTTGCTATTATTATCATTATTGTTTTTGTATTACTATTATTGAAATGCACCCTTTTCTAAGGGATGGTGTTGTACATCTTAATATCACTTCTAGGAGAACACTGAGGATATGGGTTGTAAAACTCCTCTGGTATAGACATTTTTAAGGAAGAAGTAGGTATGACTCTATATTATACAATAGATGTCAGGAATGTCAGGGACCTGTGATCAGCCATCCCTCCACTTTTCTACTCTGTGCTTTAATATTAGCTTTTGCATCAATTCAGACAGAAGCATTGACAGGGTTTTCTTTTCTGCTAATTTCATTGCAATACCTGGATGAAGCCCTTTGTCAAGTCTGTGTGATCTAAGTCATTATTTCTTTTGAATTGAAGTAGAGGAGTGAAGGGTCATAATTAAGAACTCAAGTTCTGCCTGTAATCTACTCTGTCATTGTATTTTCTCCAAATAATCCATTTTTTTCCATTGTGAAATGGACTGATTTATAATCATATTCTCTAAGAAAGTGGGAGATGGACATAGTTGAAAGAGAAGAGGCAAAAAAGATTTGAATGATAAGTAAATATATTTTTATATATGCAAACACATTGTATGTATGTAGAGTGTTTTTTAATACCTTAAATATCATAGAAAGCAATCATCCTAAAAATAATACTTTTAAATTATTTAATGACATATACTAGTTCAGTTAGTCTCTCAGTCATGTTTGACTCTTTGGGACCCCATGAATCGCAGCACGCCAGGCATCACCATCTACCGGAGTTCACTCAGACTCACGTCCATTGAGTCAGTGATGCCATCCAGCCATCTCATCCTCTGTCGTCCCCTTCTCCTCCTGCCCCCAATCCCTCCCAGCATCAGTCTTTTCCAATGAGTCAACTCTTCGCATGAGGTGGCCAGACTACTGGAGTTTCAGCTTTCGCATCATTCCTTCCAAAGAAATCCCAGGGCTGATCTCCTTCAGAATGGACTAGTTGGATCTCCTTGCAGTCCAAGGGACTCTCAAGAGTCTTCTCCAACACCACAGTTCAAAAGCATCAATTCTTCGGCGCTCAGCCTTCTTCACAGTCCAACTCTCACATCCATACATGACCACAGGAAAAACCATAGCCTTGACTAGACGGACCTTAGTTGGCAAAGTAATGTCTCTGCTTTTGAATATGCTATCTAGATTGGCCATAACTTTTCTTGCAAGGAGTGTCTTTTAATTTCATGGCTGCAGTCACCATCTGCAGTGATTTTGGAGCCCAAAATATAAAGTCTGACACTGTTTCCACTGTTTCCCCATCTACCTCCCATGAAATGATGGGACCAGATGCCATGATCTTCGTTTTCTGAATGTTGAGCTTTAAGCCAACTTTTTCACTCTCCTCTTTCACTTTCATCAAAGCGCTTTTTAGTTCCTCTTCACTTTCTGCCATAAGGGTGGTGTCATCTGCATATCTGAGGTTGTTGATATTTCTCCCGGCAATCTTGATTCCAGCTTGTGTTTCTTCCAGTCCAGCGTTTCTCATAATGAACTCTGCAGAGAAGTTAAATAAGCAGGGTGACAATATACAGCCTTGACGTACTCCTTTTCCTATTTGGAACCAGTCTGTTGTTCCATGTCCAGTTCGAACTGTTGCTTCTTGACCTGCATACAGATTTCTCAAGAGGCAGGTCAGGTGGTCTGGTATTCCCATCTCTTTCAGAATTTTCCACAGTTTCTTGTGATCCACACAGTCAAAGACTTTGGCATAGTCAAGAAAGCAGAAATAGATGTTTTTCTGGAACTCTCTTGCTTTTTCCATGATCCAGCAGATGTTGGCAATTTGATATCTGGTTCCTCTGCCTTTTCTAAAACCAGCTTGAACATCTGGAAGTTCATGGTTCATGTATTGCTGAAGCCTGGCTTGGAGAATTTTGAGCATTACTCTACTAGTGTGTGAGATGAGTGCAATTGTGCGATAGTTTGAGCGTCCTTTGGCATTGCCTTTCTTTTTTAAATTATGTAATTAATATTCATTAAATTTTATCATTGTCAGATTAAGTACATTCACTTATTTTATTAATTGCTATTATTTATTAATAATTATTAAATTACTTAGTGAACTTTTAGGTAAAACTAAAGAAGGAAAGAAGTGTTTACTAGTGACTGCATTTCAGAAGGAAGCTAAGCACAGAGGGAAAAATGGTTACAGCAGTAAAGAGAAAAGCTAAATGAAATGCTATCCCATTCAATTTTATTTAATTCAACAAGCATTTTCTAAGTGGCTACAGAGAACATGTAAATGTAATACTTGGTTTTCAGATGGATCTAGTCCAGAAGAGGAAGCAAACATATGAAACAGTAGGTTAAAATATTAGTGGCAAAGTCAGTCATAGAGAGACTTCTACTGTTGCATTTACAAGATAAGAAGGTACTGGGATTAACATATATACACTACTATATCTAAAATAGACAGCCATCAAGGACATGCTGTATAGCACAGGGAACTATACTCAATATTATGTTATAGCCTACAAGGGAACAGAATCTGAAAAAGAATATATATATGTGTATATATATATATGTAAAACTGAATCAGTATGCTGTATACCTGAGATTTACATGATATTATAAGTTAACTATATTCAACCAAAAATAAGAAGCAATTGTAGCAGAGAAGGAAGTGGTAAACTCTACAGTGCAGTGGAGGAGAGAAGAGATTAAACTTCCTTGAGGTGTGGGATTTGACTGATAGGGGAGAGGGATCACTGCAGCATCTTAAGAATTTTTAGGGCTTCAGTGCAGTTATCTATAAAGTGAAGAACTCAATCGAATGAGATCTAAGGTTACTTTTAGCTTTAAAATATTGTTTCATGAAATAGGAGAGGTAAAGTGAGAAGGTTGTGGCTAATTTAATTCTCATTGAGAGTTGATTAATTCAGTTTAGGTCTACTTCTTAGAATTCCAGTATAATTTTCTCATCCCTTCTTTTATTAATTTATGTACAAGTCTCAAAGATCAAATTAAGATGAAGAACATTCTAAGTCAAAGTCTTTACATCGGAATCTACTTAATGATGCAAGTAACAAGAATGACTTTTGAAGTCAGTTCGGTTCAGTTCAGTTCAGTCGCTCAGTCGTGTCTGACTCTTTGCAACCTCATGAATTGCAGCACACCAGGCCTCCCTGTCCATCACCATGTCCCAGAGTTCACTCAGACTCATGTGCATCGAGTCAGTGATGCCATCCAGCCATCTCATCCTTTGTCATCCCCTTCTCCTCCTGCCCCCAATTTCTCCCAGCATCAGAGTCTATTCCAGTGAGTCAACACTTCGCATGAGGTGGCCAAAGTACTGGAGTTTCAGCTTTAGCATCATTCCTTCCAAAGAAATCCCAGGGCCGATATCCTTCAGAATGGACTGGATGGATCTCCTTGCAGTGCAAGGGACTCTCAAGACTCTTCTCCAACACCACAGTTCAAAAGCATCAATTCTTCGGCGCTCAGCCTTCTTCACAGTCCAACTCTCACATCCATACATGACCACAGGAAAAACCATAGCCTTGACTAGACAGACCTTAGTCGGCCAAGTAATGTCTGCTTTTGAATATTCTATCTAGGTTGGTCATAATTTTTCTTCCAAGGTGTAAGCGTCTTTTAATTTCATGGCTACAATCACCATCTGCAGTGATTTTGGAGCCTAAAAAAATAAAGTCTGACACTGTTTCCACTGTTTCCCCATCTATTTCCCATGGAGTGATGGGACAGATACCATGATCTTCATTTTCTGAATGTTGAGCTTTAAGCCAACTTTTTCCATTCTCCTCTTTCACTTTCATCAAGAGGCTTGTTAGTTCCTCTTCACTTTCTGCCATAAGGGTGGTGTCATCTGCATATCTGAGGTTATTGGTATTTCTCCCGGCAGTCTTGATTCCAGCTTGTGTTTCTTCCAGTCTAGTGTTTCTCATGATGTACTCTGCATAGAAGTTAAATAAGCAGGGTGACAATATACAGCCTTGATGTACTCCTTTTCCTATTTGGAACCAGTGTGTTGTTCCATGTCCAGTTCGAATTGTTGCTTCCTGACCTGCATACAGGTTTCTCAAGAGGCAGGTCAGGTGGTCTGGTATTCCCATCTCTTTCAGAACTGTCCACAGTTTATAGTGATCCACACAGTCAAAGGCTTTGGCATAGTCAAGAAAGCAGAAATAGATGTTTTTCTGGAACTCTCTTGCTTCTTTCATGATCCAGCAGATGTTGGCAATTCGACGTCTGGTTCCTCTGCCTTTTCTAAAACCAGCTTGAACATCAGGGAGTTCACGTTTCACGTATTGCTAAACCCTGGCTTGGAGAATTTTGAGCTTTACTTTACTAGCATGTGAGATGAGTGAAATTGTGTGGTAATTTGATCATTCTTTGGCATTGCCTTTCTTTGGGATTGGAATGAAAACTGACCTTTTCCAGTCCTGCAGCCACTGCTGAGTTTTCCAAATTTGTTGGCATATTGAACGCAGCACTTTCACAGCATCATCTTTCCAGATTTGAAATAGCTCAACTGGAATTCCATCACCTCCACTAGCTTTGTTCGTAGTGATGCTTTCTAAGGCCCACTTGACTTCACATTCCAGGATGTCTGGCTCTAGGTGAGTGATCACACTATCATGATTATCTGGGTAGTGAAGATCTTTTTTGTACAATTCTTCTGTGTATTCTTGCCACCTCTTCTTAATATCTTCTGCTTCTGTTAGGTCCATACCTTTTCTGTCCTTTATCAAGCCCATCTTTGCATGAAATGTTCCCTTGATATCTCTAATTTTCTTGAAGAGATCTTTAGTCTTTCCCATTCTGTTCTTTTCCTCTATTTCTTTGCATTGATTGCTGAAGAAGGCTTTCTTATCTCTTCTTTCTATTCTTGGGAACTCTGCATTCAGATGCCTATATCTTTCCTTTTCTCCCCTGCTTTTTGCCTCTCTTCTTTTCACAGCTATTTGTAAGGCCTCCCCAGACAGCCATTTTGCTTTTTTGCATTTCTTTTCCATGGGAATGGTCTTGATCCTTGTCTCCTATACAATGTCACGAACCTCATTCCATAGTTCATCAGGCACTCTATCTACCAGATCTAGGCCCTTAAATCTATTTCTCACTTCCACTGTATAATCATAAGGGATTTGATTTAGGTCTTTCCTGAATGGTCTAGCGGTTTTCCCTACTTTCTTCAATTTAAGTCTGAATTTGGCAATAAAGAGTTCATGATCTGAGCTGCAGTCAGCTCCTGGTCTTGTTTTTGTTGACTGTATAGATCTTCTCCATCTTTGGCTGCATAGAATATGATCAATCTGATTTCAGTGTTGACCATCTGGTGAAGTCCATGTGTAGAGTCTTCTCTTGTGTTGTTAGCAGAGAGTGTTTGCTACGACCAGTGCATTTTCTTGGCAAAACTCTTTATTAGCCTTTGCCCTCCTTCATTCTGTATTCCAAGGCCAAATTTGCCTATTACTCCAGGTGTTTCTTGACTTCCTACTTTTGCATTCCAGTACCCTATAATGAAAAGGACATCTTTTTTGGGTGTTAGTTCTAAGAGGTCTTGTAGGTTTTCATTAAACAGTTCAACTTCAGCTTCTTCTGCATTACTGGTTGTGACGTAGACTTGGATAACTGTGATATTGAATGGTTTGCCTTGGAAATGAACAGAGTTCATTCTTTCGTTTTTGAGATTGCATCCAAGTACTGCATTTCAGACTCTTTTGTTGACCATGAATGCTACTCCATTTCTTCTGAGGGATTCCTGCCTGCAGTAGTAGATATAATGGTCATCTGAGTTAAATTCACCCATTCCAGTCCATTTTAGTTTGCTGATTCCGAGAATGTCGACGTTCACTCTTGCCATCTCTTGTTTGACCTCTTCCAATTTGCCTTGATTCATGGATCTGACATTCCAGGTTTCTATGCAATACTGCTCTTTACAGCATCGGATCTTGCTTCTATCACCAGTCACATCCACAGCTGGGTATTGCTTTTGCTTTGGCTCCATCCTTTCATTCTTTCTGGACTTATCTCTCCACTGTTCTCCAGTAGTGTGTTGGGCACCTACTGACCTGGGGAGTTCCTCTTTCAGTATCCTGTCATTTGAAGTCAAGCACATTTCAATTCCTAGCTTTTCTACCTCTCACTGAGGGGACACCAGTGAGTCTCAACATGGCGTCCACGGACCTGCCCACCAGTACATCTGAATCATACATATTCTGGGCTCCCAGCCCAGACTTCTTAAATAAGAAACACTCTGGGCAGAATCCAGCAATCTGTTTTCTAACAAGCTCTTCAGGTCCTGTTGGGGCATTCTAGAGTGTGAGAACCACTGATATATGATATGGACTTGATAACTTACCTTTCAATGTAAGAATGAGAGTAACACATATATAGTGGTTGGCAGGCTCTAACGACGTAGTTTTTTATTACTTAGTCTTCATTCTTTTTACTATTAAAATTACTATTTTAATAAATATAAATAGTAAATATTTTAAAATTTGCTATTACTATTCTTTTTACTATCTCAATAATACTAAAATAATCATTGTTATTCCTATAATTAACCAAGAATTATAACTATGTTTAATATTCATTTGCACTTCTTACAAACATAAATCTAAATTTGTTAAATGCATCATATTTCTTTGAAAGGAAGCATCACACTTGATGAGACAAATGTCTTGTTATTCAAAAAGTGCCTTCTAGAAAACTCAATATATTGGGTGATTGTTTAAGCTTCATTTAATTGGTGTGGAGTGCTGAACATTCATGGCATCCATGAATTGCTCTGGCCTTGTCACCTTTGGCTGTAGCATAGAGGAAGCAGCAGAAACCAAGCGTGCTCTAGGGGACAGGGTTCAGAATTAACAGTTAGTATTTACGACTGTAAGAAAATCCTGAAACTTTAATGACTCTCATTTTTCTCATCTCTAAAACTGGAGTCATAATAGCTTCCCATTAGGTACTTGTGATAATCTAATGAGATATATATTGGTTAAAGCCCTTTGTAAAACACATATTGGTTGCCACATCCAAGTTCAAATTTGACAGAATTAGATGATCATTTATTTATTGCACTTAACAAATATTTATTGAGCACTTAACAACATGTGTTGGAAAATACTGTACATAGACAGAATCTGTTTTTGAGTTAAGTGATGGCACAAATATTTGTGCCTTTTTTATTCAGGAAGCTAATGAACCCTGTATGTAGAAAGTGATTTGTTTCAGGAATGCCTTACCTCTTGGAAAAGCATCACTTTAAAATTAGGCTCCAAATTTGATAAGAGTGATATGAAATGACAATTCATAAATATAAGTGGGTACAACTTTGCAGGAGAGCAGTTCATCACAGCTTACTTAAATATTTTACCCATCACTTCTCTGACCTGCAGAACCTATTCTAAGTGAATACTCAGGGATGTACAAAGATGATATGAAAATGCTTATAATCATTATACCTGCAGTAGTGAAAAATTGGAAATAATGCCTAACAGGGGAATGAACACGTGAGTTATGTTAATATGCATGGTGTAATATCATAGATATTTAATGTTTAATGAAATGTTAAAATCCCCACAATGGACTATTAACTAAAAAATGAAACCACAATAGATACATTCAAAATGGTTCTAGTTGAAGGATGCATATTCAAAGAATAAAGATTTTTTTTTCAAAGAATAAAGATCTTAAAGGAAATGGGTAAGTCCCCAAACAATAGTGAAGAAACAGACCAAAATAGGTCCTGCTGCTGCTGCTGCTACTGCTAAGTCGCTTCAGTCGTGTCTGACTCTGTGCTACCCCATAGACGGCAGCCCACCAGGCTCCTCTGTCCCTGGGATTCTCCAGGCAAGAGTATTGGGGTGAGTTGCCATTGCCTTCTCCAATGAATGAAAGTGAAAAGTGAAAGCGAAGTCACTCAGTCCTGTCTGACTCTTAGCGACCCCATGGACTGTAGCCCACCAGGCTCCTCCATCCATGGGATTCTCCAGGCAAGAGCACTGTAGTGGTTGCTATTGCCTTCTCCAAAATAGGTCCTAGGGTGAGTTATTTCATATTTCATTGAATTCATATATTTTCTAAAAGGAACATTTTTTTTTCTTCTATAATCAAAAGTTTCCTGCATATTCTCCCCTCCCATTAGGTGTGAGAGAAGTATTGTCTCCTGCCTTCCCTTGCTAGCTTTTAAAGGTGCATTCAGGGGCTGCAGAAGAGAGGTATGACATTTCTTGTACCTGAATATGTGAAATATTCACAGTGATCATGTAGATGGTGTGTATGTGGGGATCTTTTCATTTAGCAGTTGAGTCAATAACTCATAGAAGCAGTTGCCCATTTTGACAAATGTCATCTATAAATATAGCAGATCTCCTCATAGGTGAGCTTCAAGGAAGGTAATCCTTTTTTAAGCCTCAAATTAACTGATTTTCTACCCCTACCTGCCATATGGTTTCCTGGTGTTGTAGTGCTATTGGACAGGTGAGTCAGTCAGCAGGAATGTGTCTGAGATCCTTGGGCAACCCATTATGAGGATTATTTAGGCACGAAAGTATAGAATAATGACACTTTTTAAGAGTGACTTGAACACATTAATTTAATGCTCCTAGGTTTGGGAGTGGGTATAGTGAAAGCTCACTTTCAAAAGTACTAAACGTTTCAAAAATTAAAAAAACAGCAACAACAACAGTGATTTTCAAAACAATATTGCTTGGCAAATATCAATGCAGCAAACTGGGCTTGCTTCTGTATTTGCTGAGGTTCATCTGATGTTAACTCTTGAAATACTTATTTTTAGGCAATGGAGCGTAATGGCACAACCATAGTTTTGGAGTGAGAAAAGCTTCTGCTTTGGATCTTGCCTCTCTCTCACACAAGATCTTTGACAAGTTACTTATTCTTGTCTCTCAATCCATCATGAGTAAAATGGGAATATGAATGCCTATCTCATGGAGTAACTTTGGGAATGAACTATTAATTAAGAATATATATGCTGGAATTCCCTGGTGTTCCACTGGTTAAGACTCCATGCTTTCACTGTGGGTGCAGTGTGGTCTCTGGTCAGGGAACTAGGATCTCACCAGCCATGTGGTGTGGCCCAAAGAATAAATAAATAAATACATATATTTTTAATAAAAGAGTATGTATGCTGAGTGCCTAGCATAGTGTAGCACATACTAATTGCTAAACATGTTGTAGCAGTTAAGCTTTTGTTTTTATTGTAAGAAAAGCTCCCAGAAACACTGCCTTCTTATTTTCTGCTGCAGTTGTCAGGTGCCGAATTTTGTCTGACTCTTTGCAATGCTATGACTAGAGTGGGGTATCATGCCCTCCTCCAGGGGATCTTCCCAACCCAGGGATGCAACTTGCGTCTCTTATGTCTCCTGAACAGGTCGGTGGATTCTCTACCACTGAGTGATCCGGGAAGAAGCCCTTGTTTATCTTCTAGAGATTGGTAAATAGTTGCACCATTATTATGAGAGACAAAATCACCAACTCAGGCACAATTGATAATTAACAAGGATTTCCTTCCTATGTGCTGTCTCTGTTCTGTTATCTTGAACAGCTCATGTTGCTCTTCGCATGTAAAATGTCTAATTTATATCCCCTTCCCTGAAAATGCCTCTCTGTATGTTCTTCAATGCAGCTCAGGACTTTTGTTGTCTTATGGAAAACATGGAAAACATCAGCTAAGGAAAAGGAAACCAAGATCGTCAATAAATCTTGGGTATTTATAAATGGATTTTGACGATTTTGCAGCAGTCTCTGCCTTTTCTAGCATCACATACTTCCTCCCCAATACATCATTTATGAACACACACTCGCATATATACAATAGTTTCAGCTGTCATTCAGGGAAGCATGGAGCTGGAAATATGAATCGCAGGTTGAATTCCAAGAGACAACTTGCCCACAAATTGTTCCAGGAAATATTTTTTCTCTATTTGGAAGCTCAAGGAATTTACATACGGGGTTTTGGATGCATTTGAAAATAAAGCAATCTACAGAACTTATCCCTTGAAATAAAAAGGGTAGACAGACATAATAGTTTTTCAAAATCAGTGTTTATGGATCTGATTTATTCTTCAGCTTTCGACTGACAAACAGCCTTGTTTGGGCAGCTGGGCTGGGTTTGGGCTATAGCACTGAGCCCTGGGTTTGTAGTGGATGCAGATCATCACGTAGATAATGAGTCTGATTTTCTCTTGAGGCCACTATTTAGGTCCTACCCATTTGTGAAACTGACTTGAATGTTCACTTTGATCCAAAACTTTGGCTGGGAAAAGAAATCAGCTCTTTTGGCTAAGCTCAGATGATAAAAGTTTCATCTTTTATTTCTGTTTCTCAAAGGCCACAGTTATCCTGTGATGTTGGAAGCTGATTTTCCTTTTCTGACCTCTTTGCCAAAAGTCAGAATATTTTATTTTATCACCAAGTTCCTAGGACAGTAATGATAGTAGTAATATTCATAGCAAATTGTCCAAGTCCCAAACTGCTTTTGCAGATGGTTTATGATAGCATAGTTTTTGCAACAGCTTCCCCACAATGCCTACTCAAGAGCATGATGGAATTTGCATTTCAACTGTGGTCTGAGACATAAGGCCCCTGATGCATTGGACAGGAGAGTTACTAGTCCAAAGAAGGGTTGGCTGTTGCATTGGTGTTTTTTGTTGTCGTTTTGTGTGTTTGTTTCTTTGTTGTTGATAGGTAATTTGAGTAAAGCTGACAAGCACCTGCTGGCTTTCAGCCCTGGAGATTTTTGCCTGTGTTAGTTTTCCTGACATACTCATAAACTCTTCATTCTGCAGGCTTTTTGCTAGTGTAAAGTGCTACATGGACTCCACAAAGCCAGATCTGATCACAGATGTGTCTTCATAAACTTTCTTTGTCTAATATGCTGTCATCCCCTTAAATGTTTCCCTTTTCTCTGTCCTATGGGCATCTGTATGGCCAGCCCAGCCTGCTTCCTGGGGTGCTACAATCAGAGCAGCCTTTATCCAGATGACCTGAACTGATGGGCAAATGGGACCTTTCTCTGTGCACTCAGACACACTTGCCCTTCTAGGAGTAAGTTTGCTCCAGAAGGCAGGAAAATGTCTATCTTCTAGCCTGAATGGCTGAAATCTGCTGTTACCTATGAAGTGGTCCATTGTTGATCCATCTTGAAACCTCTTTATTTCTTTTCTTTTTGCCATGTCATCTTGCCTCCCCTCCTGCCTTCCCCTCTACCCAAAGCCTTTCCTTAGCCAGATGTCTGCTTCCTTGTCTGTTGAGACCAGCTACCCCAGGCAATTGCCTACATCCTTCCTTGTGGGTTTCTGATCTTTGTTTTTGGTGTCCCAAGTTATGAAGCCACTCGGTCTTGGATTCTTTTCTGAGCCTCCTGCTGGTGGAATACTTTACAGCTTGCTCACTGCTTTCCACAGTGGTTGCTGCTGGGATGCTTTGAGTCATGGGACTATTAAGGGAGCAGTAAAATTTGGGCTTTTATAAAAAATTATCTTCTGAAGTTTTCCCTTTAGTAATACCGGCCAGACTGCCACATAATCAATAAGAGAACAGACTCTTGTTGTTTTTGCTGTTTGTTTTGGTCTGGGCCATGTTGCAGAAATAGTCAGTCATGCTGGGACTCTGTAAAGAATCTTTAGAAACTTGGGTTGATTTCTATTACACTTTGATTCTATAATTAATCCATTTTGTTTCTGAAAGAATACTGTTAGCTGCTTCAGTTTTCAAAAACAAAATTTGAGTAATTCATATAATTTGGAGAGAGAAATAAATCAAATTCCCTTACTTAAATGTTATGTTGTAACAGCCTGATGCTGAGAACAGTCCTGTGTTCAACAGGACTGACTGAAACCTTTCTATCACTAGGCAGAGATCACACCAGGACTCACCTTCTCAGCAGTTGTATCTAGAAGGCAGCCCCTGGTATCCTCTATTTAGAAAGCAAGGGTTAAGAAGGTAACCCATGATTTCTTTGCCAGAATATCCTTACTGGGGAGCCTTAGGAGGCAGAGGGCAATAGCTGGCTGGATTTGGGATATATATTTGCCTTCATGGCACAAATAAACAGCACCTGTTTTGCATCAGGTGAATTCTGGAGTCCCTGCAAGCTCTAGCTCTGCAAATCTAGTTGAGAAAGTGACCTTGGTGAGCTCTAGTTTCTCACTGTGAGGAGGCGGTGGTGGCATAATCTGATGCTGTCACACAGACTGGAGTGATTTATAACAGTAAACTTTGTATTATACAGAGAGCATTATATAATAAAGCACGTAGTATACATGTGTTCATTATTATTTAGTGATATTTCTATCAATTACAGAGTTTGGTTTTAAATCATAACTATTTCCTTGGTGAACTTTATTTTTCTCACTGAGAGGAGGCGGTGGTGGCATAATCTGATGCTGTCACACAGACTGGAGTGATTTATAATAGAAAACTTTATATTATACAGAGAGCATTATATAATAAAGCATGTAGTATACATGTGTTCATTATTATTTAGTGATATTTCTATCAATTGCAGAGTTTGGTTTTAAATCATAACTATTTCATATGCTTGTAAGCTTTCAGAAGTGTTTAACTCTTCTTTAAACTTTTTATTTCTTCTCTTTTAACCTGTAATTTATCTTGTGTAAAGGATTGTGAACTGGTTGAGTGAGACCACATACACTGAAGGGGTCATTATTCACTGGAATTTTATTTGCTATAAGGAGTTGACAGTTGTTTGTTTGTTTGTTTTCTTACCTTTGAGTAGATGATTTCAATGGTTTTTATGACTTGAAAGTCACATGAACCAAATAAGTTCAAAAATAAAGTCTATACAGCCAGTATAACCTTGAGGTTATTCCTGGATAAACTTGAACTCACCTTGTACAAATAAAACCTGAATATTTGTTGTTATCACATAGTATTACAGCTTGTTGGGTTAATTCCTCTGACAGATTCAAACTCTTACATTTCTTGAAAATTTTCTTTCATTAGTCACATTTCAAAATTATTTAGTCACTACCACTGTTGACTCTCAAAGGCCTTCTTACGAGAAGAAAAAATGCAGAATTATTGCAAAGATAATTCCAGGAAAACCCTTATGTTTGTATGTTGAAAACATATGTTGCTTCTTTGTATATTAATCTGGAAAGGGTTTACATAGCCTTCACATAGTTTGTGTCTTTTTTGAAAAAATGCTTAAAATCCAAACACTTCATAAATGCTTCTGGTATCTCTGTAGTAATGAAGGGTCATCACAGGTTCCTGCTTCTAAGCCAAGTATGGGAAAAACTGGGTATGTTTGCATCACATTAAATTTACAATCTGGCAAGTTCAACGAGAATAGTTAATATAACAATAACATAATTCCATTGTGATTATAAAAGGGCAGCACACTTTGCTGTGTATATTGGTCCTACACAGGTTGACAATGGTATTAGGTATCCTTATACATCCTGGGTAACCACGATGGTGTAATTACTCACCTGGAGCTAGACATCCTGGACTGTGAAATCAAATATGCCTTAGGAAGCATCACTATGAACAAAGCTAGTGGAGGCGATAGAATTCCAACTGAGCAAATTAAATCCTAAAAGATGATGCTGTTAAAATGCTGCACACAATATGCCAGCAAATTTGGAAAACTCAGCGGTGGCCACAGGACTGGAAAAGGTCGGTTTTCATTCCAATCCCAAAGAAGGGGAATGCCAAAGAATATTCAAACTACCACACAATTGAACTCATTTCACATGCTGATAATGTCATGCTCAAAATCCTCTTAGCTAGGCTTCAACAGTACATGAACTGAGAACTTCCAGATGTTTCAGCTGGATTTAGAAAAGGCAGAGGAACCAGATCAAATAACCAACATCTGTTGGATCACAGGAAAAACAAGAGAATTCTGGAAAAACATCTACTTCTGCTTCATTGACTATGTTAATACCTTTAGCTGTGTGGATCACAAGAAACTGTGGAAAAGTCATCAAGAGATGGGAATACCAGACCACTTTACCTACCTCCTGAGAAACCTGTGTGCAGGTCAAGAAGCAACAGTTAGAATAAAACATGAAAAAACAGATCTGTTCAAAATTGGAAGAGGAATGTGTCAAGACTGTTTATTGTCCCATTGTTTATTTTACTTATATGCAGAGTATCTGATGTTGTTGATATTTCTCCTCGGTATCTTGATTCCAGCTTGTGGTTTATCCAACATGACATTTCACATGATGTACTCTGCATATAAGTTAAGCAAGCAGGGTGACAATATACAGCCTTGATGTACTCCTTTCTCAATTTGAACCGGTCCACTGTTCCATGTCTGGTTCTAGCTGTTGCTTCTTGACCATCATACAGGTTTCTCAGGAGGCAGGTAAGGTGGTATGGTATTCCCATCTCTTAAAGAATTTTCCACAGTTTGTTGCAATCCACACAGACAAAGGCTTTGGCATAGTCAATGAAGCAGAGGTAGCTGTTTTTCTGGAATTCCTTTGCTTTCCCGTGATCCAATGGACATTGACATTCTGATCTCTGGTCCTTTTGCCTTTTCGAAATCCAGCTTTTACATCTGGAATTTCTTGGCTGAAGCCTAGCTTGAAGTATTTTGAGCATTACCTTGAAAGCATGTGAAATGAGGGCAATTTTACAATAGTTTGAACATTCTTTGTCATTGCCCTTCTTTGGGATTGGAAGGAAAACTGACCTTTTCCAGTTTTGTGGCCACTGCTGAGTTTCCCAACTTTGCTGGCATATTGAGTGCAGCACTTTAGGGGCATCTTTATCAGTAATCTTTCCTTCAGTGAACCAGGAAAACAAAGTGAGAATTATCATTTGATGCCCAATTACGTTCAAACTTCAGATGAAAGGAATTGCGATAGCTCAAGTCATAGAATTTGCCGCGGTGTGATGAGAATTCACCTACTCTAGTAGGAACTCTAATCTATTTCTCATTAGATATGGTTGATCCAGGAAGCTCTGGCAATTGAAATCTCATTATTGACCTTAGTGTTTAAAAGTAATCCTTTAATTTTCAAGGGAAAAAATGCTTGAAAGTTCTATGTTTCATTTTTGGCCTAGAGAGTCCTGGTTGTCCTTTTCTTTTGTTGTCTGTAGTTGATAATTTTTATCTTTCATTATCATGGAAAATTGCATTTATAAACACAGTGTCACTGGTGTAACACTGGTGTAGTGAATTGGCCTTCTACATCAGTATGGGTGAAAATGTTTTAAAAAAAGACTTATTAAAGCACATTTTTTAGCATGTTCATTTTAAAGAAATGGAATACTTTCCCTTTCAAATTAAAAGCACAATTTAGAAGAGCAGAAGATAAATTTATATTTCGATAAAATGTAATGCAAAAGAGAGAAAGAGGAAAAAAAACCCTGTCAATCTTAAAGGAAATCAATCCTGAAATTGAAGCTCCAATACTTTTGCCCTTTCGCCCTTTGATGCCAACAGCTGACTCATTGGAAAAAACCCTGATACTGGGAAAGATCGAAGGCAGGAGAAATGGGTGACAGAGGATATGATGGTTGGATAGTATCACTGACCTAGTGGACATGAATTTGAGCAAACTCCAGGAGATAGTGAAGGACAGGGAAGCCTGGCGTTCTTCAGTCCAAGCGGTTACATAGAGTTGGACACGGCTTAGCTACTGAGCAACAACAACATAAAAGAGAAGTTTTGTTTATTCTCTTGAGACCACTGACATATAGAAGCTTTTCAAATTGATTAATTTGGAAAGATACAATAGCATGACAAATTTGCTGCATTTTGCCAAAGTACGCAACTTCTTTATATCTTTCAGTTCCATTTTAACAACAAAGCCTTTTAAGACAAATTACACTGGATGTAAACTCTGGGTCACTTTTTGTTTCATGTTGGTGAAAGGATACTGGAGTGGGTTGCCGTTTTTTTCTCTAGGGAATCATCCCAACCCAGGGATTGAACCCAGGTCTCCTGCACTGCAGGCAGATTCTTTACCAACTGAGCTACCAAAGAAGCCCTTGTTTCATGGGTGAAGTTCTTATATGGCAGGGATGTTTATATCAGGTAACAACTCTATCAAATATAGCTATCAAATGGCATTTAGTTGTTGATACACATCTATGTTCCTCTGCAGACTGTGCAGAGATTGTGTACTATATATAGTTGCATATTCTCAGCCTTAATTGAACATTAGGTATCTAATATTAAGTTTAAATAAATATTACGTGCTGTTAAAGGGTATCACATATATTAATCAATAATATTTCTCATAATCATTGAATATAATCTTTCTAGTCTATCACTTTGTGTTGAATTAAGCTGAAATAATGGTTGAAAATTTTAAAAAATAATATAAGAAGTTTTATTTAGATAACTTTAAATATATTAATAAATTCTTGGCTTAGCATTTTAGGAATGAAATAAAGAAAACATGGTAAATATGGACTATCTGTATGACATTCTAATAATGCCATCAGATAAGAATAAAAAATGCAGTGAGAAAAATACAGTTCTAAAAACAAATGTATGTACATCATGATTGTAAATCCAAGTTCCTCATTTTTCTTTTCACTGGATATTTGGAGATTGTATAGAAAATGTGAATAATTATCTGTGTAACCTGACTATCAAAAAACAACATAATCTGAATTAACTCCATGCTTCATAGTTTACTAATTAGCCTTACAAGCTTATTTTTAAACCAGAAGCAACTGTACTAAGTGAAATCTCTGAATACTAATTTCAACTGGAAGCTGGCCTTGCCTAATCAGGAGAATTTTTCTGAGGTTTGAGACTTTCCTTCCAGTTTATGCTGTAATAAGGGCTTCCTAGATGGCTCAGTGGTAAAGAATTCACCTACCAATGCAGGAGATATGGGTTCAATCCTTGGGTTGGGAAGATCTCCTGGAGAAGGAAATGACAATGGACTCCAGTATTCTTGTCTGGAAAATTCCATGGACAGAGGAACCTGGTGGGGCACAGCCCATGGCGTTGCAGTCAGACATGACTGAGTGTGTATGCACACACATGCATGCTGAAGCGAATAGGAAGACCTAGGATTTTTATGAAAATTTCCCATTTGTTTGTTGAAACAAATTTATACAAATGGAATATTATGCAGGTAGCATTGATCTGAAACTTTAAGTTCTGATTATTAAGAGGTGTTCCCTAAAGATTTTTAAGTTTATGTCTTCATTTCTAAAGCACAGATTTATTAAACTAGATTAAAATTGTGGGTCAGATTAAAGTCTAGAAACTACAGTATCTTAAATATTTCATTTCGCTTTATTTAAGGTCCTTATTATATAGGTACTTTGTATTCTAATCAAGGCTATGGTTTTTCCAGTAGTCATGTATGGATGTGAGAGTTGGACTGTGAAGAAAGCTGAGCACCGAAGAATTGATGCTTTTGAACTGTGGTGTTGGAGAAGACTCTTGAGAGTCCCTTGGACTGCAAGGAGATCCAAGCAGTCCATTCTTAAGGAGATCAACCCTGGGATTTCTTTGGAAGGACTGATGCTAAAGCTGAAACTCCAGTACTTTGGCCACCTCATGCGAAGAGTTGACTCATTGGAAAAGACTCTGATGCTGGGAGGGATTGGGGGCAGGAGAAGAAGGGGACGACCGAGGATGAGATGGCTGGATAGAATCACTGACTCGATGAACTCGAGTCTGAGTGAACTCCAGGAGTTGGTGATGGACAGGGAGGCCTGGCATGCTGTGATTCATGGGGTCGCAAAGAGTCGGACACGACTGAGCTACTGAACTGAACTGAACTGAGATTACAAAATTTACATCAAACATATGGCACTTTGAATATACTATGTGAGTTAATAGTTGTCCATTCATATTGACAAATATAATAAAAACTAAAACAATATTATTATTATAGTTTAAGAAGATTTGCTGAAAAAAGATATGAAGCATCAGGCTTGTGATATACTCTTAATGAAACAAAATATTCTGGATAACAGATCTGAGGAAGAGCTAATCAGTGTTACCATTGCTTCTACTTTCTGTGCCATCTATATTCATCAATATATTTGATACTTCTGGTTGCCTACTCCACAGCCATTTTCATCTTTTAAAATAGTAACCTATTCCTGGCTTTTCCAGGGAACAATGTGCTCACCTAAAATACCATGTTTCTCATCTTCCTCATAGCTGTTGTTGTTCAGTCACCCAATCATGTCTGACTCTTTGAAACTCCATGGACTGCAGCACACCAGGCCTCCCATCCCTTACTATCTCCCCGAGTTTGCCCAAGTTCATGTCCTCGTAGCTAGAGGTGGTCAATTACATGCTGGTAGAAGTTATTGGGTGATTATAAGATTATTTAATAAAAAAATCCCAAATAGATGGCACATTTTATTTTCCTCTTGAAATTTTCTATTTCCTGTTGCCTGGCAAGTGGTCATGATGGTTGGCCCTTCACGGAGCTTCACCACCCATTTTGGGCCTAAGCGCAACCTTGGAAATGGGGCCTAGGAATGACCTTGGAAATGGGGTCCATGTGTGTTATATCATGAGAAAATACAAGCTGAGTAAACTTTAGGTAGATTTCTTGGGCCTCTTATCTTCCTCTTCGAGCATTTACTTTAAAAAACTTTCAAATCTAAATTCTTTTCTGCCTCTTTAAAATGTAAGTCTTCTTCCAGCTTCCTATCAGTTTTACAACCCAGGAATGTAACTCTCAAGGATTTAGGATCCATCCATTTTTGTTCTGCACAACAAAGAAAAATACAAACAAGGTGAAAAGACAGCCTTCTGAATGGGAGAAAATAATAGCAAATGAAACAACTGACAAACAACTAATCTCAAAAATATACAAGCAACTTATGCAACTCAATTCCAGAAAAATAAACGACCCAATCAAAAAATGGGCCAAAGAACTAAATAGACATTTCTCCAAAGAAGACATACGGATGGCTAACAAACACATGAAAAGATCCTCAACATCACTCATCATTAAAGAAATGCAAATCAAAATCACAATGAGGTATCACTTCACACCAGTCAGAATATCTGCGATCCAAAAATCTGCAAGCAATAAATGCTGGAGAGGGTGTGGAGAAAAGGGAACCCTCCTACGCTGTTGGTGGGAATGCAAACTAGTACAGCCGCTACGGAGAACAGTGTGGAGATTCCTTAAAAAATTGCAAATAGAACTACCTTATGACCCAGCAATCCCACTGCTGGGCATACACACTGAGGAAACCAGAATTGAAAGAGACACATGTACCCCAGTGTTCATCACAGCACTGTTTATACTAGCCAGGACATGGAAACAACCTAGATGTCCATCAGCAGATGAATGGATAAGAAAGCTGTGGTACATATACACAATGGAGTATTACTCAGCCATAAAAAAGAATTCATTTGAATCAGTTCTGCTGAGATGGATGAAACTGGAGCCGATTATACAGAGTGAAGCAAGCCAGAAAGAAAAACACCAATACAGTATACTAACACATATATATGGAATTTAGAAAGATGGCAATGATGACCCTGTATGCAAGACAGCAAAAAAGACACAGATGTGTATAGCAGACTTTGGGACTCAGAGGGAGAGGGAGAGGGTGGGATGATTTGGGAGAATGGCATTGAAACATGTATACTATCATGTAAGAATTGAATCACCAGTCTATGTCCGATGAAGGATATAGCATGCTTGGGGCTGGTGCACGGGGATGACCCAGAGGGATGTTGTGGGGAGGGAGATGGGAGAGGGGTTCATGTTTGGGATCCCATGTACACCCATGGTGTATTCATGTCAATGTATGGCAAAACCAATACAATTCTGTAAAGTAAAATAAAGTAAAAATTAAAATTAAAATAATGAAAAAAAAATGTAAGTCTTCTTCCAGCTTCCTATCAGTTTTACAACCCAGGAATGTAACTCTCAAGGATTTAGGATCTATCCATTTGAAATGTAATAATCAAGAAAGATAGCTACTCTATCTTCCAGTCTCTGTAGGAGGGTAAAAACTAACTAAGCTAAAATTAGCAAGTGTAGATGGCCCGATCCCATTGACTAACCACCCACTTGATGTCCTCTAGTACTTTCCACTGCCTCATCCACCCCATGCTTAAAAACCCACCTGTCTTTTGTTTCATCAGAATTGAGGGTCGTCTCCTCTATTGGAACAGTCCTGAATAAAGTCTTCTTTGTCTGTTTATCTTAACCAGTGAAAATTTTCTTTGACAGTCTGGAACATATTGCTGTGCTGGAAGACCTCATCTTTGCAGAGGAATGCTAGTTAATAAAGAAGGAATAATAGCATGAAGAAGGGGCTTCTCAGGTGGTGCTAGAGATAAAGAATCTGCCTGCTGATGCAGGAGACACAAGAGTTTTATCCCTGGCTTGGGGAGATCCCCTGGAGTAAGAAATGGCAACTACTCCAGTTTTCTTGCCTGGAAAATTCCATTAACAAAGGAGCCTGTGTGGGGCTGAAACGAGTTAGACGTGACTGAGTGGGCACACACACACACATAGTAGAATTAAGACAATTACCGTGTGCTGCTCCTCAATGTAATAACTATTCAGCCAATTACCATCCAAAGATGCTGTAGCCATTAGGCAAAACGTTGTAGGGGAATAGGATATATCAACATGGTACCAAACAAACACTATTCAGATCACTTCAATTGCAAAGGAACAAAGTATTAGTACCATGAAAGCAGAGCTATCCGGCTGTCACCAATTTAACTAAATGGCCTCACATAGCATCACTAATAAGAAGCAACCTGATATTATGTGGCTCCTGGTGTGATTTAATATGAAATGCACAACATCACCTTTGACATTTCCTTGCCAAAAATATTTTGTTGAATCCAACCAAGTCTCTAGACCTAGGTACAAGTTTATAGGAAGCCATTATTTTTTTAAAATGAAAAGTAGAAGGTCTCAGACAGAAAACATTTTCCTGTGATCTTCACAATTAGAGCCTGGATAGAAGGCTGGCCTGGATTCTTTGTGCTACTTGGAATTGCTGTCTCTGGCTGGTAAAACTGTAGACTTGTTTTTATGTGACACAGGAATAAATGTCTATAAGACACTGTATTTTGAACTTTATATTATATGACATGGACATGGATATTAACTGAAAGTTCAGAAATCTGAATCATAATTTATTTAAATCAGCAAAAATCATAATAACATTCTTTGCTACACTGACCAAACCCTTGTCTCTGTATAAATAAAGCAAAGCCACAGAAAGAATGAAGTCAGTGGATAAAAGCTACTCATACACATTTAAAATAGAATAGTCCAAAAATAGCACATGTTTGTATACTGATCACATAATCAAAAAACCTAAGTAGCATCACACAAAAATAAAGTATAATGAATAATACTTAGGTAAATAATTAGGTAAATATTCTTGAAAACATAAAATTCTGAAAGAAGCAAAAAAAAAAAGTCTTTAGTTCAACCTTTTCTTCCTACAAATATGAAGACAATTTCTAGGAAGTAGAGTGACTTCCCCAAGGTTTAGCTTGTTAGCAACACAGTTGGGACTAAAACTCAAGCCTTTGCATTCTCACCACTGTTCTCGTTCCACTACCAGGAGTAAACAAGGAAAGAAATGAACAAGTCCTCAACAAGAAGAATCCACTTCAGAGGGTCCACTAAAATTATAAAAAGGAATCCTAAATCAGGAGAATTTCCCTAGGTTTACATGGCACTTGAATGGGATTTGAGGAGACAGTACATTCAAAAAATAGTACATTCAACATTTCATCAGAATAATACAAATATAAAGTTTCCATTACATGCAAAGGTGGGCTCAATAAAGAACAGAAATGGTATGGACCTAACAGAAGCAGAAGATATTAAGAAAAAGTGGCAAGAATACACAGAAGAACTGTACAAAAAGATCTGCATGACCCAGATAATCACAATGGTGTGATCACATACCTAGAGCCAGACATCCTGGATTGTGAAGTCAAGTGGGCCTTAGGAAGTATCACTATGAACAAAGCTGGTGGAGGTGATAGAATTACAGTTGAGCTATTTCAAATCCTAAAAGTTGATGCTATGAAAGTGCTGCACTCAATATGCCAGCAAATTTAGAAAACAGCAGTGGCCACAGGACTGGAAAAGGTCAGTTTTCATTCCAATCCCAAAGAAAGGCAATGCCAAAGAATGCTCAAACTACCACACAATTTCACTCATCTCACATGCTAGTAAAGTAATGCTCAAAATTCTCCAAGGCAGGCTTCAACAATATGTGAACCATAAACTTCCAGGTGTTCAAGCTGGTTTTAGAAAAGGCAGAGGTATCAGAGATCAAATTGCCAACATCCTCTGGATGATGGAAAAAGCAAGAGAGTTCCAGAAAAACATCTATTTCTGCATTATTGAGTATGCCAAAGCCTTTGATTGTGTGGCTCACAATAAACTGGGGAAAATTCTGAAAGAGATGGGAATACCAGATCACCTAACCTGCCTCTTGAGAAATCTGTATTCAGATCAGGAAGCAGCAGTTAGAACAGGACATGGAACAACAGACTGGTTCCAAATAGGAAAAGAGTATGTCAAAGTTGTATATTGTCACCCTGCTTATTTAACTTATATGCAGAGTACATCATGAGAAACGCTGGGATGGATAAAGCACAAGCTGGACTCAAGATTGTGGGAGAAATATTAATAACCTCAGGTATGTAGATGACACCACCTTTATGGCAGAAAGTGAAGAACTAAAAAGCCTCTTGATGAAAGTGAAAGAGGAGAGTGAAAAAATTGGCTTAAAGCTCAACATTCAGAAAATGAAGATCATGGCATCCGGTCCCATCACTTCATGGGAAATAGATGGGGAAACAGTGGAAAAAGTGACAGACTTAATTTTTTTGGGCTCCAAAATCACTGCAGATGGTGATTGCATCCATGAAATTAAAAGACGCTTACTCCCTGGAAGGAAAGTTATGACCAACTTAGATAGCATATTCAAAAGCAGAGACATTACTTTGTCAACAAACGTCCATTTTGTTAAGGCTATGGCTTTTCCAGTGGTCATGTATGGATGTTAGAGTTGGACTATAAAGAAAGCTGAGTGCTGAAGAATTGATGCTTTTGAACTGTGGTGTTGGAAAAGACTCCTGAGAGTCCCTTGAACTGCAAGGAGATCCAACCAGTCCATCCTATAGGAGATCAGTCCTGGGTGTTCATTAGTAGAACTGATGTTGAAGCTGAAACTCCAAAAGTTTGGCCACCTGATGCGAAGAGCTGACTCATTTGAAAAGTCCTTGATTCTGGGAAAGATTCAAGGAGGGAGGAGAAGAAGATGACAGAGGATGAGATGGTTGGATAGCATCACAGACTCAACGGACATGAGTTTGAGTGAACTCCGGGAGTTGGTGATGGACAGAGAGGCTTGGCATGCTGCAGCCCATGGGCTCACAAAGAGTCAGACAAGACTGAGTGACTGAACTGAACTGCAAGTTTCTATCACTTTTCAAGAAAGGATGAATACATTCATTGCTGTTGTAGCAGCATAAAGACATGTCCCCCAAATATCAGAATAAACAGCTGTTCTATTTTGACCAAAGGGAAAATTGGCAATAAATGATCAGTGTTAAGGGCAAGTAGATATTTGATGATAAATCTACCAATGACACCTTCTTCTAATTTATTTTTGGGAACAAAATTCTCAGTCGAACTTTACAAACTTGCTACTCAAATTCCTCTAAGACTCTTCTTTCTCTGCTTTGGCCCAATTTCAAGGTTTTAGTGCAGGTATTAATATAAGGTCTCCTAAATGGTATACTTATTGTTCTGGATTTGTCTAGAATTTATGATTTGGGATAAGGTCTGTTTTGGAATAGATATGGCAATAACCTGAAAACCTTCATTATGTACCAGATATTTGTACAGCACATGGAAAGTTCTCTAAAATCATTTACACTGGCCCTTCCTCAGTGATTTTGTGACAGTCCTCTATAGATGCCATTCATTATTCACTCACTTCATTCATATTCATATTCATTCACTTTTTTATTCATTTCTGTTCTTGGCTTATAAATCAAGTCCTTCACCTCTGTGAACATTTAAACATAATTGACTTAAGTCTTTCAAATTTTTATTCTGCTTCCTCAGCCTGTTTTTGTTCATATTTTAGACTCAGAGTTCACCCTTAGCAATAGCTTTCCTACAGGGCATGCCCAGAGGCCATGGAGGCTGTCTGGGTACCATGGCTCTGATATTCTTGCACAAAATTTATCCTCGTCCGCTCACATCTGTGATGGAGCTCCCTCTTTGCTTCTAGTCCTTGGTGTTGCTTTGTATTTTCATTGGTTTTGATTTATCCTGTCAACATCAGCTCATTCTGTCATGATGATTGTCTTCAAGCCTCTGTATTATTGTTCAGCAAAGATTTTAGTTTATAACTGATAGTTCCCTATATAATTTATCTTCCAAATAACAGAGGACTCCTAAAAATTTTTTTCCACACCTCACGGCACGCAGAACTTCCCCAACAAGGGATTGAATCTGTGCCCCCTGCATTGGAAGAGTGGACTCTTAACTGCCGGACCATCAAGGAAGTCCCAAAGAAAGCATTTATAAAATTTTATACCACAGTTAACATGAACCAGAACAGCTCTAAAAGGAAAACAGCACATATAGTTCCTTTCCTGTTGCGCTCTTATGATAGGAGTGTACTCTAGAGGAGCTGGCAGATAATACAGAAGGCAAGCAGCTATAAACTGTTTCATACAGTGAGGCCCAAAGCAGCTTCCCTTTTTCCTTGCCCAATCTATTGTCTTGTAGTTACATCGCCTTTAACCCTATATGTTCTATAAGAACCACATTTCTAGCATCTTTTAATTTTTTTTCTCCTTCCAGTTATATTGAGATGTAATTGACTGTGTGGATCACAATAAACTGTGGAAAATTCTGAAAGAGATAGGAATACCAGATCACCTGACCTGCCTCTTGAGAAACCTGTATGTAGATCAGGAAGCAACAGTTAGAACTGGGCATGGAACAACAGACTGGTTCCAAATAGGAAAAGGAGTACGTCAAGGCTGTGTATTGTCATCCTGCTTATTTAACTTATATGCAGAGTTCATCATGAGAAACGCTGGGCTGGAAGAAACGCAAGCTGGAACCAGGATTGCCAGGAGAAATATCAATAACCTCAGATATGCAGATGACACCACCCTTATGGCAGAAAGTGAAGAAGAACTAAAGAGCCTCTTTATGAAAGTGAAAGAGGAGGGTGAAAAAATTGGTTTAAGGCTCAACATTCAGAAAATGGAGATCATGGCATCTGGTCCCATCACTTCATGGGAAATAGATGGGGAAACAGTGGAAACAGTGTCAGACTTTATTTTTTCTGGACTCCAAAATCACTGCAGGTGGTGATTGAAGCCATGAAATTAAAAGACACTTACTCCTTGGAAGGAAAGTTATAATCAGCATATTGAAAAGCAGAGATATTACTTTGCTGACTAAGGTCCGTCTAGTCAAGGCTATGGTTTTTCCTGTGGTCATGTATGGATGTGAGAGTTGGACTGTGAAGAAAGCTGAGGGCTGAAGAACTGATGCTTTTGAACTGTAGTGTTGGAGAAGACTCTTGCGAGTCCCTTGGACTGCAAGGAGAGCCAACCAGTCCATCCTAAAGGAGATCAGCCCTGGGATTTCTTTGGAAGGACTGATGCTGAGGCTGAAACTTCAATTCTTTGGCCACCTCATGTGAAGAGTTGACTTATTGGAAAAGACTCTGATGCTGGGAGGGATTGAAGGCAGGAGGAGAAGGGGGAAACAGAGGGTGAGATGGCTGGATGGCATTACTGACTTGATGCACATGAGTTTGGGTGAACTCCGGGAGTTGGTGATGGACAGGGAGGCCTGGTGTGCTGCGATTCATGGGGTTGCAAAGAGTCAGACACGACTGAGCAACTGAACTGAACTGAATTGACATGCAGCACTGTGTAAGTTTAAGGTATAGAGTATAACGACCTGACTTAATCTGTTGTGAAATGATGACCACAGTGCGTTCAGTGAACATCCATCACTTCATACAGGTACGATGTTAAAGAATTAGAAAAAACTTTTTTTCTTGTGATGAGAATTCTTAGGGTTTACTCTTTTAACACTTTTCTCATAACAAATAGCTATGTTAATATTTATCACGTTGTACTTTATATTCTCTAGTATTTATATATCTTAAACTGAGTTTGCACTTTTTGACTGCCTTCATCTAAAGTCCCCTCCTCTCACACGTTTCTTAAAATTGGGGTTAAAATAATACATTATTGCAAATAATCTACCCTGAGAATGCTGCCTTATATGAGCGTGTACATTAACTTTAATGTACATTAACTCCTTGGTATTACATGTTTAACTGTGTATAATTCTGTAGCATTTCCTTTTAATTATTAAGAGCTCTGTGGTGAAACAGTTGGCCAATCCTAGCTTAATAGAGATTTTAATTTTCCTATTGATTATAAGAGGAAGGGAATAGATGTATTTTGAGATGTATTGATAGCTATGTTCACTTGTTCTCATTCTGTTACACTAAGGAAAAATAGTTGCGATTCCAACAGAGATGAGCATCAGAGCTTCATAAAAGTTAATGGCTATCAAATGTGTCTTATGTGTTCTTGCTCTGCACTTGATGTCCAAGCTACTGACCACCAAAGGGATAAAGACTGAGGATTTAAAGCTGAGAAACATTACCAGAGAACAAAGTTAGGAATAATTTCTTAAGATTAGTCTTTGTTCACTGTTTTCCACATGGTATGTTTTAATTGTCTGTAGGGGCTTTTGGATGTGTCCTTAGAATGCTGAGGTTTACAGAATTGTATTTATTACATGCATTTATATGTATTGTGCTATAGGTGGTAACCTTAATGATTAAATTAAAGTCATAAAAAAATCTCAAACCTTGACCTCTTTTATGAAAAACTTCTCCTGAATCAGCAAAGCAAATTTTTTGCTAACTCAAAAGGAATATTATTGCTTAGTGAAATAAACATGATATATAGAAGGTGAAGTTGAAAAGAAATGAAAAAGATATCCTACATACATTTTGAAAAAATTATATGAGCGTTTTAGTTAACAGTATATGCAAAAACTTGCAAAATTTAATTTAAAATATTTTATAACTTAATTTTAAATTATATTAAATTGCATGCAAAGTTTTCCTAAATGATTATTCCTTAGTGTTTTAAGATAGAATATGTAATGTCTGGAAGCTTAAGGTTTAGAATCAGAGAGACCTAAATTTGCATTCTTGCAAATTCTCTCCCTAAACCCCAGTCTCATCAGTCAAACCAAAATATAATAGCACCAGCCTTGTGGGATTAGGGTTAGGGTTTTGCTTGTAAATTGAGAGTTTGCAAAGTTCTGGCACACAGGCAGAACTCAAGAATGCTAACACACTGTTATTATTATTATTATTGCCGTTATTATTATCATTAGTGTTGCATGTAGGCTTCCCAGGTGGCCCAGTCGTAAAGAATCAGCCTCCGATGCAGGAGACACAAGACACACAGATTCTATCCCTGGGTCTGGAATATTTCCTGGAGTAGGAAATGGCAACCCACTCCAGTATTCTTGCCTGGAAAATCCAGTGGGCAGAGGAGTCTGGCAGACTACACTATGGGATCACAGAGAATCAGACAGACTGAATGACTGAGGACAAGGACAAGCATAAATGTTGCATGCATTATCATGCATTATCATGTATTCCGAGACATTGTTCCAGTGCAGAAAGTCACAGTGCTGCAAAGTCCTCAGCCATTATAAAAGTGAGAAGCTATATCTGAAGTTTTATTATGCCTTTTTCTTAACATTTGATGACTTCTAACAATGTCCTCAATGTTGTGGGGCTACCATCCTTTTCTAGAGGTTTGTTTTTACTTTAGTAAAAGCCATTCACTGTATAATGACTTTACAGTGAATGTCATTGTCTGTTTTCTTCCTCTGATCAAGAAATCCACGAGTACTTCAATCTTTCATTTCCATATATGATTTGTCCTCCATATTCCAAGGTTCTGTATCTATGGATTCAAGCTAAAGATGGGAAATATTTTTTTTTTAATTCCAGAAAGTTCCAAAACCAAAACTTGAATTTGTCACATGCACACAACTATTTGCATGGCATTTGCATTGTATTAGGTATTATAAGTAATCTAGAGATGATTTAAAATATAGAGGAGGAAGTGCATAGGTTATATGTAAATACAATGTTCATTTATAAATAAATATTAATATAGGAGGTTGCTTGAATTTTGATATCTGAGGGAATCTGGAACTAGCCCTTCTGCAGTTACTGAGGAACAATTGTACTCTGTTTAGTACATTTGGAAATGTCAGAGTCAAAATATTTATGTAGTCAAGCAGCATTGATGTGAGGAAAATCAACTTGTCAAAATTTTATTTCAAACACTTTGGAAAAAAGTCTTCAAGTGAAAGGTACTATATAAGTGCTGAATTTTAGGCCACATGACACTGAAGAATTAAATGTGAATGTTACTTCTATAGACAGGGATCAGAACTTAATGCGAATAGCAATATTTTGGCAATAAGAATATTCAAAGTAAATAAAGAAAAAATATTACAGTTTAATAGATTTTTTTTGAGGGAGGGCAGATTGCCATGTTATATCTTTTCTGTTTTTTAGCTGGAATGTTGCAAGGGCTTTCCAATATTTGTACTAACTCAATCCTAAATGGTTCTCTAGTAATTGTGACAAATTATGCTCAATTACATGACTACTTGCTACCAGAGACGGAGCTAAATTGGATTTGCTATTGGAAGTCAGAGCAAGTGCTTGGTAAGCCAAACTGTTTTTCAGATTTTTGAAGAGCTGCAGATGGGCTTATTTTTTGCTATATTTTATGGACTCTCTCTCTTCACACATATATATGTATATATATATAATTTTATGCTCAAAGAACAATAAAAATAATGCACATAAGGATGTCATTAATTTCACTGTGAGTTTAGATGGTCTGAAAATTTATGTTTACTAATCAATGCAGTGGCACCCAGGAAACTTGTCATTGAACTGATACCAGTGAATAAAGCTAATATCTGAATGGTCTAGTGGTTTTCCCTACTTTCTTCAGTTTAAGTCTGAATTTTGCAATAAAGAGTCCATGATCTGAGCCACAGTCAGTTCCTGGTTTTGTTTTTTCTGACTGTATAGTGCTTCTCCAACTTTTGCTACAAAAAATATAATCTATCTGATTTCGGTATTGACCATCTGGGGATGTCCATGTGTAGAGTCATCTCTTGTGTTGTTGGAAGAGGGCGCTTGCTATGACCAGTGCAGAACTCTGCTAGTCCTTGCCCTGCTTCATTTTGTACTCCAAGGCCAAACGTGCCTGTTACTGCTGTCACTCTTCACTCTTACTTTTGCACTCCAGTCCCCAGTGATGAAAAGGACATCTTTTTTGTTGTTAGTTCTAGAATGTCTCATAGGTCATCACAGAACTGTGCAACTTCAGCTTTTTTGGCGTTAGTGCTTGAGGCATAGGCTTGGATTACTGTGATATTGAATGGTTTGCCTTGGAAACAGAGATCATTCTGTCACTTTTGAGATTGCATCCAAGTACTGCATTTCAGACTCTTTTGTTGACTATGATGGCTACTCCATTTCTTCTAAGGGATTCTTGCTCACAGCAGTAGATACAATGGTCATCTGACTTAAATTCACCCATTTCAGTCCATTTTAGTTCACTGATTCCCAAAATATCGTTGTTCACTCTTGCCATCTCCTGTTTGACCACTTCCAATTTGCCTTGATTCATGGACCTAACATTCAGGTTCCTATGCAATATTGCTCTTAACAGCATCGAACCTTGCTTCTATCACCAGTCCAATCCACAACTGGGTGTTGTTTTTGCTTTGGTTGCATCCCTTCATTCTTTCTGGAGTTATTTCTCCACTGGTCACCAGTAGCATATTAGGCACCTACCGACCTGTGGAGCTCAAATTTCAGTGTCCTATTTTTTTGCCTTTTCATACTGTTCGTGGAGTTCTCAAGGCAATAATGCTGAAGTTGTTTGCCATTCCATTCTCCAGTGGACCATGTTTTGTTAGAACTCTCCACCATGACCTGTCTGTCTTAGGTGGCTCTACATGGCATGGCTCATAGTTTCATTGAGTTGGACAAAGCTGTGATCCATGTGATCTGTTTGGTTAGTTTTCTGTGGTTGCGATTTCCATTCTGTCTGCCCTCTGAAGGATAAAGATAAGAGATTTGTGGAAGCTTCTTGATGGGAGAGACTGACTATGAAGGAATCTGAGTCTTGCTCTGATGGGTGGGGCCAAGATTAGCAATTCTTTAATAAATTTTCTTTTGCTGGGCAGGGCTGTGTTCCCTCCTTATAGTTTGACCTGAGGCCAAACTATGGTAGGGGTAATGGCTGTAGTGACGACCTTTTTCAAAATGACTTATGCCAGCCTGCCACAGCTCCCAAGACTGTTGTTCAGTGCCCTAGACCCGGCGGCAGGCTGCTGTCAACCCACACCTCTGCCAGAGATCCTGGACACTCACAGGCAAGTCTGGCTCAGGCTCTTGTGGTGTCACTCATCCTTCCTCCTGGGTCCTGGTGCACACAAGTTTTGTTTGTGCCCATCAATTGTCTGTTTCCCCAGTCCTGTGGAAGTTCTGTAATAAAATCCCACTGGTCTTCAAAGTCAAATTCCCATGTGTTCTCAGTCCCTTTGCCAGATCCCCAGGCTGGGAAATCTACTGTGGGTCCTAGAACTTTTGTAGCAGTGTGAGAACTTCTTTGGTATGATTGTTCTCCAGCTTATGGGTCATCTGCTCAGTGGCTCTATGGTGGGGCTAAAGGCAACCTCCTGCAAGATGACTTATGACGTGTGCCGTTCCTCCCAGGTCTGCTGCAGCCAGAACCCCTGTTCCCGTGGCGGGCCACTGCAGGAGACATGCAAACACTCAAAGAAGGTCTGACCCAGTCTCTGTGGGGTCACGTTATTACAAAATTCAGACTTAAAGAAAGTAGGAGAAACCACTAAATCATTCAGGTATGATCTAAATAAAATCCTTTACAATTATATAGTGGAAGGGACAAATAGATTCAAGGGATTAGATCTGATAGACAAAGTGCCTGAAGAGCTATGGATGGAGGTTCATAACATTGTACAGGAGGCAGTGATCAAAACTATCTCCAAGAAAAAGAAAGGAATATTCATTGGAAAGAGTGATGCTGGAGCTGAAGCTCTAATACTTTGGCTCCCTGATGGGAAGAACTGATTCCTTAGAAAAGACCCGGATGCTGGGAAAGAGTGAAGGTAGGAGGGGAAGGTTATGACAGAGGATGAGATGATTGGATGGCATCACCAACTTGATGGATTTGAGTTTGAGCAAGTTCTAGGTGTTGGAGATGGACAGGGAAGCCTGGTGTGCTGCAGTCCTTGGGGTCACAAAGAGTTGGACTTGACTGGGCTAATGAAACTTAATATCTAAAACCCACTCCCCTTGGAGCACTGGTTCCTCCTATTTTATTTGGTGAAAATTTGATGTGATCTTTGTCTACAATATATGGCCATAATATTTAAATTTTTGACATGCTTACTTTTGAGGGTAATTTCTAGGTATAATGATGGAGTCACAGCTGAAACAGTGTTTTCATCTGGGCTGACTGCACTTTAAGTGGCTGGGAAGAAGAATTACAATGTTCCCTTCGGCTGTAGGACAATAGACTTGGTTATGAATTAGTGTATTTCCCCTGGAGAAGCCGAGCTGAGAGGACACGGAGAGTAGGAGGGCTGCAGATGCAGACGAATCATTCCCAAATATGAACAATGTGATAGAATGCTCTTAAATTGTGCACCTTTTCGTCTTTAGAGGAAATGCTTTTTGGTTTACGTGTGTGTGTTTGTCTGAAATGATCTTTGGAAAGAGGTTTTGTTGCGGCACCAGGTGAATGTTCATAGTATCTCAGCAAGATTGTTCGTTGTTTAGTCGCTAAGTTGATCCCGACTCTTTGCAACCCCATGGACTGCAGCATGCCAAGCTTCCCTGTCCTTCACTATCTCCTGGAGTTTGCTCAAACTCATGTCCATTGAGTTGATGAGGCCATCCAACTTTTTCACACCCTATCTCTTGGTCTGGAATTTCTAGAGTAATTAGTGTTGAGGAAGTCAAATATAATCTATGATTCCAAATGCAAAATGGTTAATTTTTCAATGTATAGCTCTTTCCCTTAATGTTTTGTTTGTGTGGGAATGATGTTGGAAGCTATACAACTCACTTATAAACCTGGACCCAGCCTACCACCTGGCTTCTGGAGGGAGGGAAGTGAGGTGAGGACAAGCAGTGCTCTCTCTCTGCAAGTTCTTGGGGATGAATATTTTCACATTGTACCACAACCAAAAAACCAAGTTTAAATGAGTTGGATGGGCTGTTTGATTTGTTACCTCTGTCTCTGCCAACAAATTTGTTTTTCTGTGTAGAAAGCCTAGATGAGGTAGACTTGGAGGCAGGTTCCATTTAGTATGAAGTCCGTCCAAGTCTTGTTAGCGCTGAGAAAGAAGCCATTGTCTGGCTCTGTTCCATTAGCTTTCTGTAGATTTACAGACCAGATTCTGTGATCCTTCTTCTCCTTCCCAGGTTTGAGATTTGAATTTTGTGGATTTAAAGATTATTTCTTGTTTACATAATCCCCTGTTATTTCTTAATGCTTTTTATAGCAAAGGTGTTTAAAATTATTAATTGCTGAATTTCATATTCTATAATTAGGTTAGCTTTGTATGCTTTGTCAATATGTAACTACCTTATTTAATTTGCTTTGGATATTTTTCCTCAGTTAAAATAATTTTGGCTTATTTTAAAAGTTTTATTGGGCTTCCCTGGTAGCTCAGACAGTAGAGAATCTGCCTGCAATTCTAGAAATCCAGGTTCAATCCTTGGGTTGGGAAGATCCCCTGGAGGAGGAAATGGCAACCCACTCCAATATTCTTGGCTGGAGAATTCCATGGACAGAGGAACCTGGTGGGCTACAGTTCATGGGGTCATGAAGTATCAGACACAACTGAGTGGCCAACACACACATGCACTATGACCGAATTTACAGGTTTGTGGACTTTCTATAAATGACTCCTTATTGTTTAGACTCATTCTTTGTAAAACAAATATTTACTGAATGCCACCCTGGGCCGGGTACTTTTCTGTAAACTAGAAATAAATCAGTGAGCAAACTCAGTTCCCTACCTTCTTGAAGAATATAGTCTAGTGGGAAAAAGAAAATAAATAAAATAAACAGGTAACAATTAAATATATGTTTATATCAAGGTAAACATAAAGGCTGTAAAGATAAATAAAGCAAGGTAAAAGTATGGTGAGTTAGTTCGGGTACACATCAGGTAAGCCTATCTCAGGTTGCTTGGTCACTGAAGATCTTTCTAAGGGGCTATCTGAGCAGAAGAGCTGGTGTCATCTTTGTTAGCAAACACAAACTTCCTCTCCCTTCACGAATCATTTCTTTATCACATAGAGTAATTTTCCCAGGAGAGCAGTTGGCATGCTGTGGTTGTTGTTCAGTCACCCAGTTGTGCTTGACTCTGCAACCCCATGGCCTGCAGCGATGTAGTTGGCATACATTACTTTTAAAAAACCAGTCCAGCAAACAAATCCCCCAAACTAAAAAACCTAAACAAACAAAACCACAGATATGCAAGATCTCCTTAGTATGTGGAGGAGAAACTCTAAACCCCTCATCCAAGGGCGTGAGGTGCTCCATAATCTGGCACCTGCTTCACTGTCAGCCTCATCATTCACCCTTTCCCAACAAGGAACTTCCATGTCAAACACATGGATTTATTTCGTGTGTATAAACCCTCTCTATTCCTTCCTCTGGCATTTCGTCTTCCTGCTGGGGGTGTCTTCCTTTCCACTTTTTCAAGATACCTGTTTTTAAAGACTCAATTTCAAGACACTTTCTTAAATAATTATTTACTATAGTTATGAATAATGATTTATTAGATAATTATTCTAGAGACATATGAGAATTCATTCTTTTAGTTTAGACAAATACAAAAATTTCTAAATTGTTCATAGCCTGTTTTCTTGCATTCTTAAATATGTAATAGTAAACATCATTTAATCAGCCTCATTAATAATGGTTACTGATTTCTGTATAAACAGCACTCATATCTTTACTATTTATTTAGTAGTTATTTTGTCTATCTACATGCATCCTTTTACCTTCACTGTATTAATCAGCCTGTGGCCCATCCACCCATTCATTCTTCTCAACCTATCTATCTATCCATTCACCCATCCATCCATACATACACCTTTCCATGCATCCATCTACATATCCCTTCATCTGCTTTTCACCCATTCATCCACTAAACCATCAGTTTACCCATACACACAGACACCCTTCTTTGGATATTGTTGTTGTTCAGTCACTAAGTTGTGTCTGACTCTTTGTGACCCCGTGAATTGCTGCATGCCAGACTTCCGGGCCCTTCACTGTCTCCCAGAGTTTGCTCAAACTCATATCCATTGAGTCAGTGATGCCATCCAACTGTCTCATCCTCTGTCATCCTGCTTCCTTCTGCCCTCAATCTTTCCCAGGAGCAGGTCTTTTCCAGTGAGTCAGCTCTTTGCATCAAGTAGCCAAAGTATTAGAGCTTCAGCTGCAGCACAGTCCTGCCAATGAATATTCAGGGTTGATTTCCTTTAGGATTAACTGGTTTGATCTCCTTGCAGTCCAAGGGACTCTCAAAGCCTCCTCCAACACCACAGTTCAAAAGCATTCTTTGGTGATCAAGTTCTCTGGTGATCAGATTTCTTTACGGTCCAACTCTCATATCCATACATGACTACTGGAAAAACCATAGCTTTGACTAGATGGACTTTTGTTGGCAAAGTTATGTCTCTGCTTTTTAGTACACTGTCTAGGTTTATTATAGCTATTCTTCTAAGAAGCAAGTGTTCTTTAATTTCATGGCTGCAGTCACTATCTGCAGTGATTTTGGAGCCTAAGAAGATGAAATCTGACACTGTTTTCACATTTTCCCCATCTATTTGCTATGAAGTCGTAGGACAGGATGCCATGATCTTCATTTTTTGAAAATCAGGTTTTTCACAGCCCTCTTTCACCTTCATCCAGAGGCTGTTTAGTTCCTCTTCACTTACTGCCATTAAAGTGGTATCATCTGCGTATCTGAGGTTATTAATACTTCTCCCTGCAATCTTGATTCCATCTTGTGCTTTATCCAGCCCAGCATTTCTCATGATGTACTCTGCATATAAGTTAAATAAGCAGGATGACAATATACAGCCTTGACCTACTCCTTTCCCAATTTTGAACCAGTCTATTGTTTCATGTCCAGTTCTAACTGTTGCTTCTTGCCCTGCATGCAGGTTTCTCAGGAGCATGTAATGGGATCTGGTATTTCCATCTCATTAAGTATGTGACACAGTTGTGACCCACATAGTCAAAGGCTTTCACGTCGTCAGTGAAGCAGAAGTAGATGACTTTTTTTGGAATTCACTTGCTTTTTCTATGATCCAGTATTTGCTGGCAATTTGATCTCTGGTTCCTCTGCCTTTCAAAATCCAGTGTGTACATCTTCACTCACGTGCTGCTGAAGCATAGCTTGAAGGATTTTGAGCATAATCTTGCCGGCATGTGAAATGAGTGCAGTTGTGTGGTAATTTGAAGATGTTTGGAATTACCTTTCTTTGGGATTGGAATGAAAACTGACCTTTCAAAATATATCAAAGATAACATTTATATTCTTTCTCTTTAGCTATATTTTTGACCTCAATATTACAGGCCATAAGCCTCTGTATGATCTCAATTTCTAATTTGGTGAAAGGTTCATGAAATACATGTTCAATAAATATTAGAAACATTACTGCATGTTGGTGAAATGACCTTCTCTAGAGTATCTGTTTTCATCTAAATGGAAGACTTAGGTGCTGTTGGTACTTGGAGGAAAGAAAAAAAGAACATTTTCAGTTTTATGATCTGATTAGTCTCATAGGAGCTGGTAGAAAACAGTGTTAGCCAGTACTTCTTTATATTTTGTTAAGTTCATTTGTGAAACAGGGATACCTTTTTTTAACTCCTCACTTCATAGGAAGATAAGGGTAAAGGATGAAAGGATATGTCTAAAATATCCACTAACTCCTTACAATAGAATGAGCAGATGCTATATCAGCCATTCAGTCTCACAAGAAATGAGCTATCAGAAGTCAGTGATTTTCAAATTTTTTTCTTCAAAGCCGAAAGATCTCATTTCTTGAAGAATCTCGAAGGGCGACTAGGAGTGTGAGGTGGAGGTTGAGTGTGAGGAGACTACTCATGGCTGTTTCAACCAGGACAATCACACATTTGTTGACTGTGTGTGCGTGTTAGTCACTCAGTTATGTCCAACTCTTTGCTACTCCATGGACTGTAGTCTGCCAGGCTGCTCCATCCATGGGGTTTTCCAGGCAAGAATATTGGAGTGGATTGCCATTTCCTTCTCCAGGGGATCTCCCTGGCCCAGGGATTGAACCCTGCTCTCCTGCACTGTAAGCAGACTCTACTGTCTGAGCCACCAGGGAAGTCCTTTGTTGTAGGTATGTTTCTGTAAAAGTTCATCTCTGGAGAAATGCCTCAATTTCCTCTTCTGTTAAATGGAGATATATGATAGTTCACATCTCAGAAGAGTGTTGGATTCAGTGAATTTTTGTAGATAAAATGTTTGGAATAGTGTCTAGCATGTGGTGTCAGAAAACGGTTCACTGACATCATGATTATGTTATCATTTACACATCTTTACCTGATATCTCCTCAACTTCAGATACCTTTAGATGTTTGTCTGCTCAGCAGTAGAAGGTGAGTCCTATAAGAATAAGGTAAGATTTGGGGGCTTTTTGTTCAGTGATTGTTCCTAGAGAAATATTGACATTTACTGGATACTCAATAAATAAACATTGGAGGCAATTACTGAACATAAAAGCCCCCAAATCTTACCTCATTCTTATAGGGAGTTCCTTGTAGCTCAGATGGTAAAGAATCTGCCTGCAATGCAAGAGACCCAGATTCGATCCCTGGGTCGGGAAGATCCCCTGGAGAAGGAAACGGCAACCCACTCCAGTATTCTGCCTGGGAATCCCATGGATGGAGGAGAAGGGCAGGCTTCATACTATGGGGTCGCAGAGTGGGAAACGACTGAGTGACTTCAGTTTAATAAATATTTGTCTGAATGAATGACTCCTACTAAGTTTCCTCTCTTTTCTGGCTAGTGTTTCCTCTCTCCCTGGTCTCCTCACCTCTTCTGGTAGCCCTTTCCCTTTGCAACTTGATATTTCTATTGTGATCTAGACATAACCCTTAAATATATTGAGCTGTTAGAAGTGTATGTCAAATAAAAATCAATAGGTCAAGAGGGAAAGCCTATGCACTGACCATAAACTTTATGACAATAGAGAACCTTTTTGTTTATCATTTCATGTCCAGTGCTTGGCAGAGTGCATGGCCTATGGCACAACACGTTATTATTTTGGATGATTGAAAGAATGAATATGTCAATAAATGAAATAAACTATCACCCCTTTAGGCTACTTAGAGTTGGGTTTTGGTACTGTGTTCCCCAGAGGTATAGTTTTAAGATAGGAAGTTCCAAGTATGGAAAATACTGAAATGATAAGATATTGCTATTTTACATAATCTGCTACACGTTGCAACAAATCACTGCAGAGAAAAGTTTATAGAACCTAGAACTTGTCTATTTATTTTATTCTTCATTTTAAAGTTATTAGTTATTCTAATTTCTAGCTTAGATAAAAGTTAAGTAGATTAAAATTGGGTTACAGAGTACATAAAATGTTTGCTTTCAGATCATCCTGAAAAGAAGAGAATTATAAAATGCATATGTGAATCCATCTGTTTCTGCAAATTAAGTTGATTTGTCATCTTAAAAGCAGTGTAATTGTTTCAATTTACAGAGCCCAGAGATAGCAGTCACTCTCGGGAAAGTTCTCCACTTCACATGGCAGAACCCGGGAGTCTGCTAATTAGATATTTGACTCCTGAAGGCACATCCTATTTCTAAATGTGTGAGGTTGTGAGATTCCCCCAAAGTACTCGTTCCCTGACTTTTAAAGGCACCTTCAAAAAGCTGATGGGCTTTAGATCCTACAGAAATTGATGCCTCCTCAGAACAAAGGCCCATCCCAAACATGAAACAGCATAATAAGCAATCCTGCCAAAGGGCCCAGTTCATTCCTGGTCACTTTCAGTTTCCTTCAACACTTTTCACGTAGAAGATGATTCCTGTGTCCGTACTCATAGCAATATTTTCTGAGTTGTTTCTGAATATCTGGTTTGAAGGAATCATGAGTGATGCAGACTAATTAAAAAAATTCATAATTAAGTCCAGATGGTTCCTGAAAGTTGGAGCACAATGATCACTCATAAAACATTGAATGCATAAGTGAATTTCAGTTCTTTGATAGTATTTGTCTATACATCTACCGATATCTATTGTATATATATATTTACCGTGAAATATAATAGTCAAGTTTATTAGTAAGAAAAATATAAGGAACAGTAATTCAAGAGAATTTTTTTTTTATCTCCTTCTGCTTTGTTCATGACCGTTGTCCTTCATCAAAATAAAGTTATCTAACAAAGAGAGGGATCCTAGAATCACCATGTAAGAAAGGGAGGCTGGGAATCCCCACAAGAGAGAGGGATGTTGGGAAGGCAATATAAGGGAGGGATGCTGGAAACTTGCCCTCAGAGAGAGGGATACTGGGAACATGATGAAAGGGAAGGATTCTGGGAGCCTTCATCAGAGAGAGGAATGCTGGGAACATGATGAAAGAAAGGAATTCTGGGAGCCCCTATCACCCTCAGAGGAAAAGTTGTCAGGATTACCCGTCAGAGAAAGGCGTGCAGGCTGGGAACCCACTGAGTGAGCAGCTACCTCTCAGAGCACCAAGGCTGGTTCTGTCTATCCATGGAGTTCTTACTTAGCAGTTTATGTTTGCCAGGTTTACGGCATGAAGTTCTACAGTTAGTAAGTATTATTAATTCTCTGAGAGGTTTCGATGTGATAGATCTTAGGCTTATTTAATTAAAGTTCAGATTGTCTTTTGATTTTTTTAAAAAAAATCTCTCAGTCATATCCAACTCTTTGTGATCCCATGGATTGTAGCCTGCCAAGCTCCTCTATCTATGAAATTCTCCAGGCAAGAACATTGGAGTGAGTAGCCAATCCCTTTTCCAGGAGCCAGGTTAAAAAACCAAAAAAGTTAGCTAGAAGGGTCAAGATGCAGTGGAAAGAATCAGAACTTCTAGATTTATGTTTCTCATCTTCCACTGATTAGCCTACTATTTCTAGCAAAATATTTAATTTCTCTTAGCCCTGGCTTTAGCAGAAATTATAATATCTTCCTTATTTTTGAAGTAGTTTGTCAATGAGAAAATGAGAAAAATGTTGATGACAATCTTTCCGCAATGTTGTACAAATACAGCAATTATATCAGGAGGAAGGCATTAGAATATCCTCAACCTGCTGACAGTTTAGGAAACTTCCATTCCAGGGTAACAGCGATCCTTGTAAAAATGTCTCAGCTGTTTGCTCCTATCTTTGGACTACACTGGCACTTCTTGGCTGAAAGAGGACCAGGCCAAAGACAGAGGAGGCCCAAAAGCGGGCTGGCAGTTCAGTCAATGGCTTTGCGTTCCAGGCACACAGAATCCCCCTGTGAATGCCGTCTTTTGAGGAAGTCAAATATATGATGCAATATACAATAAGCTAAGCTGCTTTGTCTGGGGTGGTGGGGGAGGTGAGTGTTCAGCTGCCCTGGTGAATCTCCTGCTGCCATCAAAGCACTGACCTTAGTTTGAAAGCTGCCTCATCAGAGGAAAGGGCCAGTGGTAAAGAAGTCACCATGAGGGACGAGTAGCAACCTGTGCCTGGGACAGGGCTCCACTTCCCTAATCTGACAGTCATCTATGCTGACTTGACTGTAGGGTTCTTATTGTGTTTCCAGATATCAGATCTCAAAATGCAAAATATACAAAACTCAGGACCACCAGATTAATCACTGTGGGTGGTGACTGCAGCTATGAAGTTAAAAGATGATTGCTCCTTGGAAGAATAGATATTATAAACTTAGACAGCATATTAAAAAGCAGAGACATCACTTTGCCAGCAAAGGTCCATCTAGTCAAAGCTATGTTTTTTTCCAGTAGTCATGTGTGGATGTGAGAGCTAGACAATAAAAAAGGCTGAGCACTGAAGAATTGATGCCTTTGAACTGTGGTGCTGGAGAAGACTCTTGAGAGTCCCTTGTCCAGCAAAGAGATCAGATCAGTCAATTCTAATGGAAATCAACCCTGAAAATTCATTGTAAGGATTGATGCTAAAGCTGAAGCTCCACTACTTCGGCCACCTGATGAGAAAAGCTGATTTATTGGAAAAGACCCTGATGCTGGGAAAGATTTGAGGGCAAAAGAGAAAGGGGTGGCAGAGGATGGAATGGTTAGATAGCACCACTGACTCTCAGTTCAGTTCAGTTCAGTTCAGTTCAGTTCAGTCGCTCAGTCCTGTCCGACTCTCTGTGACCCCATGAATCGCAGCACGCCAGGCCTCCCTGTTCATCACCATCTCCCAGAGTTCACTCAGACTCACGTTCATCAAGCCAGTGATGCCATCCAGCCATCTCATCCTCGGTTTTCCCCTTCTCCTCCTGCCCCCAATCCCTCCCAGCATCAAAGTCTTTTCCAATGAGTCAACACTTCACATGAGGTGGCCAAAGTACTGGAATTTCAGCTTTAGCATCATTCCTTCCAAAGAACACCCAGGGCTGATCTCCTTCAGAATGGACTGGTTGGATCTCCTTGCAGTCCAAGGGACTCTCAAGAGTCTTCTCCAACACCACAGTTCAAAAGCATCAATTCTTCGGTGCTCAGCTTCTTCACAGTCCAACTCTTACATCCATACATGACCCCTGGAAAAACCATAGGCTTGACTAGAGGGAACTTAGTCGGCAAAGTAATGTCTCTGCCTTTGAATATGCTATCTAGGTTGGTCATGACTTTTCTTCCAAGGAGTAAGCGTCTTTTAATTTCATGGCTGCAGTTACCATCTGCAGTGATTTTGGAGCCCAAAAAAGTAAAGTCTGACACTGTTTCCACTGTTTCCCCATCTATTTCACATGAAGTAATGGGACCGGATGCCATGATCTTCATTTTCTGAATGTTGAGCTTTAAGCCAACTTTTTCGTGCTCCTCTTTCACTTTCATTAAGAGGCTTTTTAGTTCCTCTTCACTTTCTGCCACAAGGGTGGTGTCATCTGCGTGTCTGAGGTTATTGATATTTCTCCGGGCAATCTTGATTCCAGCTTGTGTTTCTTCCAGTCCAGCATTTCTCATGATGTACTCTGCAGAGAAGATAAATAAGCAGGGTGACAATATACAGCCTTGACGTACTCCTTTTCCTATTTGAAACCATTCTGTTGTTCCATGTCTAGTTCTAACTGTTTCTTCCTGACCTGCATACAGATTTCTCAAGAGGCAAGTCAGGTGGTCTGGTATTCCCATCTCTCTCAGAATTTTCTACAGTTTATTGTGATCCATACAGTCAAAGGCTTTGGCATAGTCAATAAAGCACTCTATGGACATGAATTTGAGCAAATTCTGGGACATAGTGAAGGACAGAGGAGCCTGCAGTTTGCAATCCATGGGGTTGCAAAGAGTCAGAGACAACTTAGTGACTGCACAACAACAGCAATCCTTACTTAATCTGGTGAGATCCCCAAATTTATTTGATGAAGAAATTCTTTTGGAAAGAAATACCAATTAAAGAATATTTTCAGAACATATTCTGTGAGGTAGTTTCTAAATCCTTTCCACGGGACTGAAGAGGAGGAAAGTGAGGTAGAGAGCTTGGCACAGGGAAGAGAAACCAGTGCTCAGCACACTGTGCCCTGGCCTGTGCCTGGACTGTCTTGGGCTGATCTAATTCCTCTCAGACCCATTTTACAGATAAGAACCTAGGAAGATGTTAGGTTACTTGCCCAAGGTCACCAAGCTGAAAAGTGGAGGGATTCAAACTCAGGTCTAATTCCAAAACACTGTTTGCTTCCCATTTTAGTTCAGAGAAATCCCATGCCAAGAGCCAAGTTACACCACTAAGAATGGCGATATCAGAGCTGAACACATCAGCCAGGAGTAACGTAACTGTCCAGTCTGGTGGTTTCAGACTGTCCTGGAGGACCCTCCTGGAGGCCACGTGAGGGTGGAAGGGAGGGCACACGTGGGAGGACACAGCCCTGGCCGAGACCAGCTCTGCCTAGGGTCGCTTTCAGGAAGTCAACGACTGAGAAAGGGCTCTCTTCACTTACAGAAGGTTGCAGACCTTTGATGTAGCTGGCTGTCCTTTTTCCACAGTGGGCTGTGGGGGCCCAGCAGGTGACTGAATGGCCAAGGTGCAGAATTTCTCAGAGATGGAGCTGTCTGTGGAGCCATCTGGGTCGCCAGGCTCTTTCACTTCAGTACCCTTCCCACTCAGATGGCCTGTTCAGACTAGAAATCAGAAATTTAATCCCTTTTAAGTCAATTTTCCATTTTATCACCCATTTCTGAGGGCTGGCTCAGGACACCAAAATTACCAGACTCCATTTCCTGACTGAAGTATCCAGTTCTACTGGTTTTATTTCCTGGCAGCTGCCTTTTGACGAGGGATTTTTCTTTCTTTTTTGGATCATTTCGATAAAGATTTTCCTCCCCAAGGTGCCCCTTTTCCTAAAGATGAACAAACAAGATAATAACTCTCCTGTGGTGAGAAGTTAGATAACAGCTAAGGGCTAAATGTGTGTTTCCTCATGTTCCTCTCTTATAAAACATCCTGCAGATAAATAGTGTTATCCAAGTTTTAGAGGTGAGGAGCCTGACTCTGTGAGCTTCCTGAGCTTGCCTAAGATCTGGAGGCTTACAAGTTGGAAAGCTTGGCATCAAACCCAGGTTCTGCCCTTGACACCTAGGCTTTTAGCCACAGTGTTAAATTGTCTGATCCTTTGTCCGATCAGGGAAGAGAATTCTCAGCAGACAACTGAGCCAAAATCTTCTTAAATTTCCTTTAAATACTACTATATTGGAGTCTTAAAATGCTTATTTTATTGTGACTTAATTTTTGGAAGAGAATCTTAATGAATGGAGGAAGTACAGAGCAGATCTTTACATATATGGTGGGAATATTCAGTTCAGTTCAGTTGCTCAGTCGTGTCCAACTCTTTGTGACCCCATTAATCGCAGCACGCCAGGCCTCCCTGTCCATCACCAACTCCCAGAGGTCACTCAGACTCACGTCCATCGAGTCAGTGATGCCATCCAGCCATCTCATCCTCGGTCATCCCCTTCTCCTCCTGCCCCCAATTCCTCCGAGCATCAGTCTTTTCCAATGAGTCAACTCTTCCCATGAGGTGGCCAAAGTACTGGAATTTCAGCTTTAGCATCATTCCTTCCAAAGAACACCCAGGGCTGATCTCCTTCAGAATGGACTGGTTGGATCTCCTTGCAGTCTAAGGGACTCTCAAGAGTCTTCTCCAGCACCACAGTTCAAATGCATCAGTTCTTCGGTGCTTAGCCTTCTTCACAGTCCAACTCTCACATCCATACATAACCACAGGAAAAACCATAGGCTTGACTAGACAGACCTTTGTTGGCAAAGTCATGTCTCTGCTTTTGAATATGCTATCTAGGTTGGTCATAACTTTTCTTCCAAGGAGTAAGCATCTTTTAATTTCATGGCTGTAGTCACCATCTGCAGTGATTTTGGAGCCCAAAAATAAAGTCTGACACTGTTTCCCCATCTATTTCCCGTGAAGCAATGGGACCAGATGCCATGATCTTCATTTTCTGAATGTTGAGCTTTAAGCCAACTTTTTCACTCTCCCCTTTCACTTTCATCAAGAGGCTTTTTAGTTCCTCTTCACTTTCTGCCATAAGGGTGGTGTCATCTGCATATCTGAGGTTATTGATATTTCTCCCAGCAACCTTGATTCCAGCTTGTGTTTCTTCCAGTCCAGCATTTCTCATGATGTACTCTGCATATAAGTTAAATAAGCAGGGTGACAATATACAGCCTTGACATACTCCTTTTCCTATTTGGAACCAGTAAGGGCTGGCAATTGTGAAAACCAAGTCCATGGGCCAGTGCAAATTGGCACTGTTTTGCCTGACTCATCACAGGAGCACCAGAGGGGTAAATACTGAATGCTGAATACCAATGGAAATTCCAGTATTCCCCAGATACCAAGTACACTGCTTGTAAACCAAACTTTTCCTCTCTTATAACTGATTATGATATTTGATACTCAGAATATTTTACATGAATTAAGCTAACCACAACTGCCACCACCACAATAACAAACCCTGGGAAGTAGAACAAGATAATGAATGACTTGAGACCCTTGCATTGGAGAAAGTGTCCCAACGACATACAGGAGTCTTGTAAACTTCGGGTACTCTGTGATACATAATACAGAATATGTGTACAACACACATTAAAAAACACAGGCTTGCTACTTCCTGTTCCCCAGAAAGAATCTTATTTTTATCTCCATTCTTAAGCTCATTGAAAATTTATTTTCCCTGCTGAATAAAGGGCTATAATATCCCAATCTCTATTTTCTTAATAACTGCACTCTTTCGAAAAGTATGTACCTACCTAGAAATTGAGAAGATAATGCATGGTTGGATAAGTGGAGAAAGGTGGATATTTATATTCCCTTACTTGGAAATGATTAAACATGACATTAATTTACTTTCTCCTGTTGAATATTCTACCTTTAAAAATACATGGATAATGTCTCATACTAATCATTGAGCCTGTTGACCAAGGCAAGAGAAGCAGCTGCCACTCACAGGTCATGACTTTCAGTGTCACTCATAGGCATTTTGGAAGAGCTGGTGCCACACTCCACTTTGTGGCTGACCATTCTAATAAACCTGGCACAATGATTCAACATAGATACTAACTTAATTTGAGTGTGCACTTTTCTCAGCAAACTATGCCTTATACTCATCAAATACAATTTTTCAGTAAATGTTGTTAAGGTTGCACTTGCTTCTAAAATTACAGAAGGATGAACTTTCTAATAGGCCTGACGACTTCAGACAAAATGTCCCTCAAACTGTAATTCTATAATCACTGTGTTTCTTTGCTGATTAAAACATGCCCACTCTGAACTGTCAGGAGTTGTTTTTTAAACAACATCAATGTAGCTTGAGTGCAATGTAATAATTGACCAAATTCATATACACCTTAATTAAGAAGTGTGCGTGAAATCAGAAGTCTGGAAAATGTTTTATTATTGGCTAGAGAATCAAATCCTTAGGTGCTAAGGTGTCTGACTGCCATTCTATTCTTACAGCATGAGCTATGGTATGTAGAGCAGAGTGACTCACTCATGGTAGGTGTCCCAGACACTAGTAACGGTGGCGGGGTGATGTCAGCTCCAAACAATCATCTCATGCCTTTCTCATCTCTGTAATAGGTGTGGCTGAAGACACAAATAATTTCCTCAAAGAAATACACCTTGTATGAGAGAGGTGAAATCTGAATTTTGATTGATTACATGTTCCTAAAGTACTTCATAATTTATTTTATTACCTCTAAAGTAGGACTAAGGTCCATCTAGTCAAGGCTATCGTTTTTCCAGTAGTCATGTATGGATGTGAGAGTTGGACTGTGAAGAAGGCTGAGCACAGAAGAATTGATGCTTTTGAACTGTGGTGTTGGAGAAGACTCTTGAGAGTCCCTTGGACTGCAAGGAGATCCAATCAGTCCATTCTGAAGGAGATCCACCCTGGGTGTTCTTTGGAAGGAATGATGCTAAAGCTGAAACTCCAGTACTTTGGCCACCTGATGCGAAGAGTTGACTCACTGGAAAAGATTATGATGCTGGGAAGGATTGGGGGCAGGAGAAGAAGGGGATGACCGAGGATGAGATGGCTGGATGGCATCACTGACTCAATGGACGTGAGTCTGAGTGAATTCCGGGAGTTGGGGATGGACAGGGAGACCTGGTGTGCTGCAATTCATGGGGTTGCCAAGAGTCGGACACGACTGAGCGACTGAACTGAGCTGAACTGAACTGAACTGAACTGAAAGTAGGACCTCATAAAAAACAAAACTAGATCTTTCCAGGGTATGGAACAATAGAAATTCACACTGCTGATGTAAACTGGTATAATCTTCTTGGAAAACTCCGTAGTAATATTTATTGAAGTTTAAAATACACATACTCAATGGCCTGGCAGTTTTCCTTCTAGATATATACTCAGCCGAGTTGTATGAGTGTGTGTGCATGTGTATGCATATGTAGAAATCTACTTCTTTTCCTTTCTTTTCACCTGGTGACACTTCTTAGCATAGCTCAAAGTGGAGACTATCCAGATACCCATTAACAGTAAGTTCGGTGAATACCCAGTGGACAGCAGGAAGAATCAATGGGTTACAACTGCACAATAATATGGATATATCTGAAACATATTATTGGATGAAAGAAGTAAGCCATGGAAGAAAACATATTTTATAGACCCTTTTTAAAAAAAAGTATTTATTTTAGTTGGAGGATAATTACTTTACAATATTTTGATGGTTTTCGCCATACATTAACATGAATCAGCCATAGGTACACACATGTCGTCTCATCCCGAACCCCTCTCCCACCTGCCTCCCCTTCCCCTCCCTCCAGAGCATCAACTTTGGGTGCCCTGCTTGCACTGGTCATCTATTTTACATATGGCAATGTATAGTTTTTAATGCTATTCTCTCACAGCGTCCCTTGCCGTCTCCCACTAAGTCCAAAAGTCTGTTCTCTATATCTGAATCCCATTTACATAAAGTATAAAATATGCATAATTAGTTTATGCTGTTAGAAGTCAGGACAGTGGTTACTGCCTTCCTGGGGGTTGGGAGGTGAGGGTGGAGGTAAAAAGTCCCGTAGTGACTGAGTGGAAGCCTGTGGGGATTTGCGATCTGAGCAGGGGTTTCATGAGTGTGTGTAGTGGTGACAATTCAAGTTTACATTTATGCAATGTTTATCACATTTTGAAGTTAAAAATAAGAATGACAACGGCAACGAAAAATAGGCTGTTACTACGAACAAGTAGAGAATATATTCTCTTGCTACCCATAGTATTACTACATATAGGTCATGACAATGACTCAAGTCTCAAGCTCATTGTGATAAAAAAAAGTTTATTTTTTACCAAAAAAAACCTAATTAGGCAATTATTTACCATCACCTGAGATTTGAGTTGTATCTGTGTGGGTGTTATGGACCATTCAGATCTCGAGATAAAATAAAAAAGCACTGATCAGACAGTGGAGCTGAGAATTTTTCATCTCCATTTCAGAGGAAGCAGGTAGTGTTTCAACCTCAGTCTGAGTCAGGGAGGAAAGGTCAGCAGGATTCTACAGGTAAATTATCATGTAATTCACATGATAATGCCATGTTCATCTTCTCTTGCTTCCATCCTTCTCCCACACCAGCTACCCTCTTGGGCAGTTACCAGTAAAACTTTCATAAATGAAACACAAATCCAACTGTATCACTCTCCTGCTTCAAACCCACCCAATGTTGCCTATATTCAGGCTCTGACCTCGTTTCTCCAAACCTTTCCTCCTTGCTCCTTCCCTCTAGTCTTACGGGCACTTGCTTTAGGTCTCTTGAACCAATGAAACTATTTCTATCTCGAGGCCAATGCACAATGAGCTTCATCCTCTGGAAATGCTCTTTCTACAGACCTCCCTGAGCCTTCATTCTTAGTCACCGCCTGCTTTGATATCAATGTCACAGTGACCCTGTGTCACTCTCATCTCTCATCTCTTGCACATTAAAAAAAATACTAGGTAAAATCATCTTCATTTTTCAATTTTTCATTACCTGCATCCTTCACCTCTCTATTTCTCTAATAGAACAAAGATCAAGGAAGCTCTCTTTTGTATCATGCTGTATCTCAAGGCCAGAATAGTTAGCACATCAGGAGTGCTCAGTACAAATTTGTTAAATGTATAGATACAGAATAATAAAAGTGGTGGGAGCAAAATGTTTCTGCTATTTGCCCTTCTGGGCTTCTTCTATGAAAATTATTTGAATTTCTGAAGTTTTTAGATTCCTGAAATCCTATAAGATTAAATCCTGATGTCTTTAATTGTCTAGTACCCATATATCAAATATACCAGGTGGGGTTACTCTCTGCTTTCCCCTTAATATACTTTTGCTCAAGGGAAGCAATGACAGGCCTCAAGCAGAAGCACTCCCAGACAGGAGAATCAAGTGTCATTAGCTGTAGGCTAACGGAAATAGGAAAGCCTTGAGCTATTGAGCTATTAAACCCAGTGGGGGTTAAGTCTCCCAAATGATAAAGGCCAATTGAAATTGGGGAATTGTGGTTGAATGAAATGGTTTTTGTTGTTGTTGTTTTTTGTAAAAGCATTCTATAGAGTTTGCCTCATTTCTCACTGAACACTCTTTTAGCAGTGACTTAGACATTTAAAAATGCAGAGAATATGAAATGCCATAGTCTTGCTGTCTTGCTTTTCTATCTTGCTTTGTTTGTATTGACTGTTCAGCACTGATTTGCTGGATGACCAATTGCATTCTTTGTTTTTGGTTTGCAAGTATTGATTAAATACTTCATTTTCAGTGACTAGCTTACACAAAAGCTATAGAGTGAGCCAGGACCCAGAAACAGGTATTCTGCCTTCTGCTGTTTATATAAGCTGTGTTGTCAAGCTAGAGTCATAGAACTCCTTGGGACTCTGCTCTGCTGTAACCAAAGTTTTCATTGTGTCAGGGTATTTATAGCTGAATGCAGTCATATGTTTTTGGGTAACATAGGTGAAATAGCATTGTCTGTGAAGTGAATGGCCACACTGGTAGCATGGAAAGGTAGTACTGGCATTTGCTCTGGAAAATCTTTGTGATTAGAGATAAACTTTTGGGCCATTTAAATTCATTGGTGCTCTGCTGTTTCTAGCATCACTTTGGACTACTGGTGATTTTAGTGCTGATCATTCACAAGGAAACAGGTCACCTTCAGGTTAGAATGTCCTCATCAGAATGTTACCTTCTCTGAGTGGGTGCTAAAGGAGGAGTGAATATGGGCTGGCCCCATGTCCCTTTACAGTCCCATCTGCACTACCATGCATAACTGAATGGGAATATTAGACTTTCCTGAATGGTTGGGGTAAAATAACAACTCATGTGCTTATAGTGAATTACTATGTGTCAGTCTGTTTTAAGAGATTTATATCATTAACTTGTTTAATTTTCAAAACAATGCTATAAATAGGTGCTATTATTTTCCAATGTTATAGCTGAGCAAACAGAGGGAGAGAAAGGTTAATAACTCTTCTAAACTTCTAGCAATTTTAAGACAGTTCTCAAGGTGGTTGCTCCCTAGCTTGAAAAGTGTTTGTTAGTTGCTCAGTCGTGTCCAGCTCTTTGTGACCCCATGGACTGTAGCCTGCCAGTCTCCTCTGTCCATGGAATTCTCCAGGCAAGAATACTGGAGTGGGTAGCCATTCCCTTTCCAGGGGATCTTCCTTATCTAGGGATTGAACCCAGGTCTCCTGCATTAGAGGCTGATTCTCTACTATCAGAGCCACAAACTGGTAGCACTAGTGGTAAAGAACCCACTTGCCAGTGCAGCAGACATAGGAGACACAGGTTCGATCCCTGGGTGGGGAAGATTCCTCTGGAGGAGGGCGTGGCAACCCACTCCAGTATTCTTGCCTGGAGAATCCCATGGACAGAAGAGTCTGGCAGGCTACAGTCTATAGAATCACAAAGATTCAGACACAACTGAAGCAACTTAGCATGCATACATGCATGCATTTTAAAATTATGCCCAGGTGATTTTATTTAAAAATATCCAGGTGATCTTATTGTGCAGCCAGGGTGGAGAACCAGTGGTCTAGAATCACAAGCTGTGAAGCTCTGGAAATACAGCCTGTGGTAACAATTGACATGTAAAGTCCTGTTCAGTGGGTCAGGGGTTGGGAGTGACTGGTGCTTCATCTCTGGTCCAGTAGCCTTAGATACGGTCTATGAGTCCTACTCCAGGTAGGCTGAGTATATACCCCTTAATTATTTCATCCAGATGATTCAGAGATATATATAAATGAGACACTTCTGAAGGACATGCTTTAATTTCCTGAGACAGTACATTTTAAAACTTTAAGGAGGGAGAACATATTTTCTTAGCTATAATGTAAAGTGAAAGGCAAGCTCTCTACAATGCAATCAGTGCTCACATTATTATGTAGTCACTGAGTCCCCTGCTTGGTAATAGTGCCCCTGGGGTTTAGCTAAATCGTATGCCTCCTACAAACCATCATCTTAGCTACACAAGTACCTGGAGAGAAAATTTAAAATAATACTTGGAGTAATATGTGTAAATCATTGATTAAAATTGTTCTTTAGCAAAGATTTGTACATCTCCCCATTCTGTGTGTCTGAGTTGAGATGAGGAGAAAAGTTGATTTTATGATTCCAGTTTCTACAGTCATATATATTTATGCACGTCTCCATGTGCTTTGGGGCTTCCCAGGTGGCTCAGCGGTAAAGAATCCACCCGCCAGTGCAGAAGATGCCAAAGACATTGAGTTCTAATCCCTGGGTTGGGAAGATCCCACAAAGAGGAAATTGCAACCCACTGCAGCATTCTTGCCTGGAGGATTCCATGGACAGTGGACCCTGGTGGGCTATGGTTAATAGGATCACAAAGACCTGGACACGACTGGGCAACTGAGCATACATACCACATGCTTTCATACATGCGTGCTCTAAACATATATTTACATTTGACATTTCACTATGAATTAGGGTAAAGCTTTGGATTACCCCTCAGTTTTATTTGTGTCTTAACCATTGCTTATAAAAGCAAGCCATATATTTGCAAGCTAAAAATCCTTTCTGTCTGTAACATATATTAATCATGTGAGGCTTAGCAAATGGATGGAGCCCCCAAAATATTTTCTTTGGTATTTGAAATCAGTTTTTGAAGTCCTGCTTCCCCCCAACCCTGCCACACTGATAGAGAAATGTTGGTTTTGTAATAAAATTAGTGTGAGGTGTGTGTGTGTGTGCTTTGTTCAGATTTGCTTTCTTTAAGGGGCTCTGTTATAAATTAGCTTCAGGAAGATGAAAAGCCAAGTGTGGTCTAGCTTACTGAGTGAAAGCTACAGCTGTGAAAGAAAGCCCGAGGATGTGGAGGTAAGCGAGCTAGCAGCTGCGAAGTGAACTACCAGGTAGGGACTAATAGAGATTGTCTTATTGGGGCTGATGCCCTTCCCGAGAGCCTGAGGAAAGTAAGGTAGGGAAAAGGATGAAACACCAGTGAGAGGACATCTGAGTTACAGCTCTCTGTTTTAAGTCACAGAGTGGACTGATTTTTTAAAAGAATATTCTCTATGTTTAGGAATGGATTTTGAAGCATGTAAAGGATATTTGAGGGGATAATCTTAAGTACCAAAACATATTTCTATCATTAACGGAAGTAAAACACCTTCAGATGGTTTTAAACAGGGCAGTTGAAGAGATGTGCAAGGTGCCTGGCACATTGCAGGCACTTAAATGAACTTTTGGACAAATAGATGAGAAATGTAGAGGGCATTATCATATTTTTTTTTCCCAGTTTTTGGTAGGTTGAGAGGAATTATGTTTATTAGTACAGAGATTCTGTGTTTGGGGGTAAAAAAAGCCAAAGACTAAGAACCTGATGTTTTGCAAAACTGTGTGCTGAAATTAACAAGACTTAATGGAGAAAATGGAGTGAGGGTGAGAGGTGACCCTCACGCTAGTACAACTTTGTGACTAGAGCACTAACCGAGTTAGGATTGATGCCTTGGGAGAAAACAGACTACTCAGGCAGGCAGTTCAGTATAGCTGGAGGCTGTCCTGGGGGATCCTAAAATGTACAGAAAAAAATCTAGTGGAAAGTCTGGCAACTCCTTAATTAGCAACAGGCTGGCAGGTAGATGGAAGCAGAGATCTCGAGCAGTGGGGGTCCTTCGAAGGTGAGTTTGGAGTGTGCAGACTGTCAAGAGGATAAACTATAGGACTCTGGGATGTTCCTCTCTGGGGAGGGCTTATTTCAATTTGTTTGAAAATGGGGTTGAAAGAATTTCTGCTGCTTGAGCAGACATGGACTGAGGGCTTTCTCCTTCATTGTCGAAGGTTTTATTCCTATTCCTGCTCTTTTGGCTCCCCTCACCTAGCAAAATTACATATGAACCAGATTACCTCCACATTATACTGACATTTCTCTATTTCCCAATTCTTCATGAGCTAATTCAAGTTGTAGAAATGAAACCTTTGAAAGAATGACAGCCACGTGTGTGTGTGCTCATTTGCTCAGTCGTGTTGGACTCTTTGAGACCCCATGGACTGTAGCCCACCAGGCTCCCCTGTCCATGGAATTTTCCAGGCAAGAATACTGGAGTGGGTTGCCATTTCCTCCTCCAGGGGATCTTCCTGACTGAAAATCGGACTTGAGACTCTTGTCTCCTGCATTGGCAGGTGGATTCTTTGCCACTGTTCCACCTGGGAAGCCCAAAGGACATGGCAGAAGCTGATTAGAACCAAATGGGCCCAAGATGACAGACGGATGAGTCAAATTCCACTAGACCTGGAGCCTCAGTGTATGTTCACTGCAGCACATCCAGGTTTTGGCTCAATCAGAGGTGCCCGGTTTCAGCAAAATGCTCTAGTATTTGGAATATTTTGAGTACAAAATACTCTAGTACAATAGTAGAACAGATTGTTTAAAGATTTAGAATTTTGTGAAGCGTGAAGTTAACTATATTAGATCTTTGAAGATCTTAGTAGCCAAATAACAAGTCTAAGTTTACAAATGTGAAAGCAGAGATTAGAGAAATCACATCCTTTGTGGTAGAGCCTATAATAATTCAATATTTACCAAGTTAAAACAATTTTAAAAGCTCTAATATTGGGAATACTTTGCAAATTTATGTTAGATGAATGAAATAAAATAGAATTTTAAGAAGCCATCTAATTCTACAGCAATTTATTAATTGTACCGCACACAAATATCCTGCTTTTCTGAGTGCTTTATGGAGGATTAAAGCAAAAATTGTACTGGACACAAGTAAACAAGCAAGGAAAATTTTATTCAAGGCTATAGGGAAAAAAGGCTACAAATCTGTCTGAGTTCAACTCTGTGGAAGCAAAGCGCTGGAGAGTTTTGATGAGCTGGAGGGAGGCGAATAGAAGGCCATTTGTGTTTGCTAGTCGGATTCAACCAGACAAAAAGTAAACTTTCTCTTATCCTTGTGATAGGAAATAACCCACAAGTCACAAACAAGAGATAGTTAAAAATAGTTAAAAACAAACAAACAAACAAAAAGCCACTGCTGCTGCTGCTGCTAAGTCGCTTTAGTCGTGTCCAACCCTGTGAGACCCCATAAACGTCAGCCCACCAGGCTCCCCTGTCCCTGGGATTCTCCAGGCAAGAACACTGGAGTGGGTTGCCATTTCCTTCTCCAATGCATGAAACTGAAAAGTGAAAGTGAAGTCACTCAGTTGTGTCTGACTCTTAGCCACCTCATGGACTGTAGCCCACCAGGCTCCTCCATCCATGGGATTTTCCAAGAGTACTGGAGTGGGTTGCCATTTCCTTCTCCAATGCAGGAAAGTGAAAAGTGAAAGTGAAGTCGCTCAGTCGTGCCTGACTCTTCGTGACCCCATAGACGGCAGCCCACCAGGCTCCCCTGTCCCTGGGATTCTCCAGGCAAGAATACTGGAGTGGGGTGCCATCGCCTTCTCCAAACAAAAAGCAACAATAATTAAATTCACATTCATATTATTATTATGAAATTCTTAGTAGCATTAAAAGTAGAAGGTAGAAATAAGAGTAAAAACATAGATATACTTTAAGTAAAAAAGGACAGCATTTCTCCAATGTTATGTATTTCCATATAAATACCTATTTATAATAGTAGCATATGGTAATTTATAGTTTTCTTTTATTTCCCCAAAGTTTATCTTCACATAGTCAATTCCTTTTCAAATCCTATTTCTACAGACATCTAGTATCTTGCCTCCTGTTTACTTCCTTTCCCTCCAATAAAATGTGGATATATTCTTCTTTGACTTCCCTGAGCATATCACACACAGGGTAGCTGTGTGCAGCAGAGGACCCAGATTGAATGTTAGAGGGCAGTGGAGAGGGGCTTTAGCACATCAAGCTTTCAACCTAAAACCACAGCCTAGCATCCCCCTTCTCAAAGTCCCTTAGCCATGTCTTCCACCAGGCGTTTCTCATAGATGGTCCCTTCACTTTGGGCAATTGCTTCCTGCCAGTCTCTTAGTTCTCTTTTATCTTTACCGTTTTCTGAATCAGTTCAGTTCAGTCGCTCAGTCGTGTCTGACTCTTTGTGACACCATGGACTGCAGCTTGCCAGGCTTCCCTGTCCATCACCAACTCCTGGAGCTTATTTAAACTCATGTTCATTGAGTCAGTGATGCCATCCAACCATCTCATCCTCTGTTGTCACCTTCTATCTCGGCCTTCAGTCATTCCCAGCATCAGGGTCTTTTCCAGTGAGTCAACTCTTTGCATCGGGTGGCCAAAATATTGGGGTTTCAGCTTCAACATCAGTCCTTCCAATGAACACCCAGGACTGAGCTCCCTTAGAATGGACTGATTGGATCTCCTTGCAGTCCAAGGGACTCTCCAGAGTCTTCTCCAACACCACAGTTCAAAAGCATCAATTCTTCTGCACTCAGCTTTCTTCACAGTCCAACTCTCACATCCATACATGACCACTGGAAAAACCAACATAGCTTTGACCAGATGGACCTTTTTTGGCAAAGTAATGTCTCTGCTTTTTAACATGCTCTCTAGGTTGATCATAGCTTTTCTTCCAAGGAATACCTTTTTTGAATACCTTCATTCTTTTTCTACAAATTTGTATATTAGACTACAGATTTTTGTAATGCAAAACAATTTAGCTTTCTTTTGCTTTATTTCTTTATCCTCAGGAGCGTGCCCTGGGGCTGTCTTTCTATTAGCAAAACAGTTTGTTGGTTTTATTTCTAAAAGGAGAATAAAAATCTTTTTTTCTTCCTATATATGAATAGACAATCAAGTGTTTTGGACAGTCTTCACAAGCGTGTGCGTGCAAAAGAACTCCCATTGACAGCACTGATTTATATTTCCCTGGTTCTCTTCTCTTTTCTCAAATGGAGCCCTGTTGCTACTTCAAATTTCCCCTTTTATTGTCCAGAGTCTCCTGTGCTGTTGATATATCAAAGTATAAATGCTGTTCAGTGATCTGGAATCCTAACTGTCAAAGTTCTATGCTAAAGCAAGACTTGCTTTTGCTCAAGTGAGGAGAATGTCCCCCATCCTTATTGTATTGCAGTCAGTTAGAAAGCGATCCGAGGAGAACAGCCTTAATCCTCAGTACCTTCCTGAGATCTTGGAGAATGCAGTCATCAGTAATTCATCTGTAGCAGTCTGCTCCCTGAGACTTCCTTGGAGCTGGATCTGGTACACACCTGAGTACCAGCCCCTGGTCCAGACCTCGTGTCCCTGTCTGCTGACTGCTTACTCTGGTGGTAGTTTCAGTTGGTTGTGATTCTTTCCTTCTTTCAGGCACAATATTTCAGGAGCTTTTCAGATGCTCTTGGGAATAAGATGTGACTATGCTACCCTACTCTCCTAACAGTTTATGAGAGGGAACTGAAAATGTCTGAGTATTAGTGGTAGTAACCTTGCAGATGGGGGCTTCCCAAGTTGCTCAGTGGTATAGAATCTGCCTGCAGTGCAGAAGCCACAGAAGTCAAGCGTTTGGTCCCTGGGTCAGAAAGATTCCCAGCAGGAGGGCATAGCTCCAGTATTCTTGCCTGGATAATCCCATGAACAGAGGGGCCTGGTGGGCTGCAGTTCACAGGGTCACAAAGGGTCGGACACCGTAGAGATAGGAAAAAAATATATAAACACCTTGAGAGTTGTAATCTCTAAGTAGTAAGATCATGAATAATTTTAATGTTTTATGCTTTTCTTTATTTTTCATACTTTTATGTTGACCATGCGCTACTTTTATAATCAGAATAGTTAAAACTTATAATAGGTACTTGAAGTACATTATAATTTGAGAGATAGATGATATTCCCTTACATGTAAGAACAACCAGTCTGAATATAATTATCCTAATTACTCACACAGAGGCTTTGTGAATATTTATGGTCCCCTTTATCTAAAGGATTTTTTTTTTTTTTACAATTTTTGAGCACAAATTTATCTTGGTAGAATTACTTATTCTGAAAAAACTGGACAATAATTGCCAAAACCCTTAGAGTTTTGTGCAGTATTTAAAGTCTACTGGACGTGAAGTGAAGTGAAAGTCACTCAGTTGTGAATGACTCTTTGCCATGGACTATACCTTGCCAGGCTCCTCTGTCCATGGAATTCAGCAGGCCAGAATACTGAAGTGAGTAGCTATTCCCTTCTCCAGGGAAACTTCGCAACCCAGGGATCAAACCCAGATCTCCCACACTGCAGGCAGATTCTTTACAGTCTGAACCACTAGGAAAGCCCTAGATGTTTTAAAGAAAGATGAAATTTCACCCATTAAAATGAAAAACAAATGCTTTTCTTTAACTCCAGGCATTCCTAAATTCCTCTATTCTCTTACTTAGGAGTTGTTCCTTGACCTGCATTGGGATTAATGGTTGGTTATCAGTATCTAATAGTGAGTTGGAATCTGAGCCCCCCAGAGGGAGGTGCTCATTGCTGAATTTCACATAGAGATAGTGGTCTCCATTCTCCTCCATTGAACAATAGCAAAGTTGATGTAGAAAGAGAAGTGGCATCAGATGAGTGAAAAAAGAATTCCACTTTCCCCTTGGATAGCTCCTTGGCTATGATGGTGCCATCAGTACTGACCCTTTGACCACTAGCTCTCCATTGTTTTGATGGCAGTGGCAGCTGTGCTTTGAGAGTTTGTTAGAAACCCGCTGTTCATGGATTGAGGATCCATAGCCTCAGGAAACCCATTCAGTGGCCTGTGTCAAAGACAAGAGCTCAGTTATCATCTAATGACATAAAGACACTTCCTGGGAAATCATGCCTCAGGAATTCAAGAAGGATCTCCTCAGAGTGGCCAAATGGGGCTTGAAGTCTTATTCATTTTATTGTTAAAAGTTGATTATCTTATTTTGTACCGCAAGGTGAGGATGTGAGAGATTTGGGTTAGACTGAGGTCAGTGTAGGGGTTTCCCAGGCAGCGCTAGTGGTAAAGAAACTGCTTGTCAGTGCAGAAGACATAAAAGACACCAGTTCGATCCCTGGGTCGGGAAGATCCCCTGGGGGAGAGCATGGCAGCCCACCTCAGTATTCTTGCCTGGAGAATCCCCACGGACGGAGTAGCTTGGCTGTCGCAAAGAGTCGGACATGACTGAAGCGACTGAGCAGGTGTGCGCAAGGGCAGTGTAGAGGTTAAATCCCGCGTACACTTTGGAAACAGAAACGCCTTGACTCACATTCTATTTCCATTCTTCTAACTGAGAGTTATGTAGTGTCCCTGAGCCTCAGTTCATTCATTTGCATAAAAATGAAGACAATAATAATAGCACCTATCTCAGTGAGTAGCTGTAATAAATAAATGAGTTCATTATTTAAAACAAGTGTTTTAATTATTGCAGTATAGTAAAAGTTTGATAAATAGTAGCTATTATTGTGAAGTTACAGACTTTCCTAGATATATTGAAGGCCATTTAAGAAAAGCAGGTGCAACTAACACAGTGCTTTGCATACAAAGAAATAATCATTTTAATGAAATAATTGTGAGATGGGAGCAACTGTGGGATGTAGAAGAGAATCCCCATGTTTTCACAAGTTATAACAAGGATGATGGAGGAATACCAGCATCAAGTGGAAATGTGGTATTTGATGCAGCCCTTTTGAGACTTTTGGATGTCAACTAGTTAATCTATTAGCCATTCTATATACAAATAATTTTTTAATGCATCTTGTTATCTAAGCATTCTTCTTCCTTAACAAAATTATCTGTCTATTCAATAAATATGTATCTAAATGGTTTTTATACCCTATTGGGGTAGTGGACCTCAAACCATATGTATTTTAGTCAGAGAATAAAGCGTGTCCAAACTGGGACACACACACACACACAGCAGGAGAGAGAGGGAGAGATACAGAGGAACAGAGAGGGCTGCTTCTCTTTATCATATAGATGTCTGGCATTCTTATCAATCACAAAAAAGAAAAGCAGAAAAAGCATGGTTTCCATATGTGGTGGACATGTTAACCTTTTGAAAGGTCAGTTCCCTATGGGCATGGTACTATTGCAACCGTACTTCTCTTCCTTGGAAATGCAATATGAGTTTTAGAATTGACATCATCCTGTTGAAAGAGGAATGAGGGAAATCATAAAAATGAGAAGAGCTCTAACTCAAAAATTTCCCTCTAAAACTCAACATGAGTGAAAATTCTTTTATATTTGCCACTTATTGTCGCTTGTAGTGGGTGGTCTGTTGTTGGTGCTCTTTATATGAGTGTTATCCACTTGTTGTCATGTAGATTGCAAGTATTGTTCCCAGACAGATGGGCACTGTTTATTTTGCTTCTGGGTGTATGAATATTAAGCTTTTCTAGCCCTGTTGCACAGCCTAGTGTTTTCCTTTGTAATTCTTGCCTTATAGCATTACACGTAAAAAAGCTTTTCATTCCCACCCCCGTTTCATCCTCATCTACATTTCCTTCAGCCTTTGCATTTAGAAACAGTGGTAGTTCTCCATTTCAAGTTTGCCTTTCCGTTCCTTGATATCTTTGATAGTTTTCTACATAAATGCCACATAAATTTGTCCTGTGATTCCCAGGTATCTGGAATACTTTCTTGTTTTGGGAATAGTAATTTATTTCTGTGATTTTTAAAATGTGTTATTTCAGCTATAAAAGTGGAAATATCTATGTATGTTTTTTAGACAGACTCTTTTAGTGAGCTCTCTATTCAAATAATTTTTTCATTAATCATCCAGGTCTTTCCTGAAGGACACTCTTGTCATATGTAAACACTGGGAACTTTGTTTTTAACTTTTTATTTCTTTTTCCTTATTTCTCTTTTTGGAATTAAAAAAAAATGGCTACAACTTTTCACTTGAGTTCCTTTACTTGACTAACTACCCCCTACTTGGAAATATTTTGGAATCATTTTTATTTTAGGAAGTGCATATGAAGACTGTCTGAAGGCTTGAATATCTCAGAATATCTTTCTTTGCCTTTGAACATCAGTATAAATGTGGCTCGTAGCAGAATCTCAGGTCACAACTTTTGGCCCTTAAATTAATATAGATCTAACCTCAGTTCCTCTGCCATTGTCTAATGCAGAGGCATCACAGGGCAGCCTGAGCTTGTTTTTTGATCAGTCACATCAGTACAACAGAAGAAGCTATTTTTTTCTTATATCACCTATGACTTTAAGAGTCTTTAGACTTTTTGCCCTTTGTCCCTTTAAGAAAACAGGCTCTTAAGGAGATCTTTAGAAGTAAAGACTATGGAATACTTCTATCTTTGACATGACAACTCATCTCCTCATCATTTGTCTGCTTGTGATGTGGTTAAACTGTTCAGAGAGCTGTGATGAAAGTAATAACCTACCAAGACTTTAATTATATTCCATGACCCGTAAGTGCTTTAAAATGATTTTCTAATTTATTTTGCTTCTGATGTTGATTCTTTACTCATGACACTATACAAGGGTGCATATGCAAATATAATGAATTTCTGTCTGCTTTTTAATGAAGATTTTTAATAAGATTAAGAGTCAAGACATACTGAAGCTCTCTGATTAGGGCAAAGATCTTCCAGTGATTCTACATTGATTGAACCAAGTGTTGCTCTTCTCTAGCTGCCTTGTGGAGGATGCACCGAGCAGCATGGTTTCACAGCTTCTCAGAATAATCCCTGAGTAAACTTCTCAGACCCGACCATCTGGAGTATTACTAGGAAAATGCCAAATAAATTGGATAATTTTTGCTAACTTGTCTTTGAAACAGTATAATACACTGCTAGTATAAACAATATAAAGTGGTATGTTCTCTTGATAATAAACAACATAAAACATTATCTTTTGGGATAATGTGGTTGGCATATTATGATTATTTTTGTTTTTGTGGTGAGTCCACTAATCTGTGTAATCCAGGGAGAGGAGCATCCAGATAATGAAGCCAAGTTGGACCTCTGTATCCCAACACAGAGTAAAATCTCAGAGATACAGTTTTGGGTGGAGTTGAAAAAAGAATAACTTTATTGCTTTTCCAGGCAAAGGGGGCCAAAGTGGGCTGATGCTCTCAGAACTGTGTCTTGACATAGAGCGGGTAGTGAGGAGTTTTATAGTAATGATTGAAAGAGAGTGAGAGCAGCTCTTGGACGTTCTTCTGACTGATGGTGAGTAAGTGGGAGTCAGCATCATTAACCTTCTGTTCCAATCAGTTTGGCACCTACGTGCTTGTGGGTAGCACACAGTTAACTTCCACCTGTTCGAGGTTTCATTGTCTGCAAAATAGCTCGAAGATATTATTATACATAAATACGTCCCTTGAGTGGGTACCAGGGTCCTGCCTCAGGGCTGCACTACTGTTTCCTTTGACTGTTTCTCCCTTGTTTCTGCCTCCCCTCCCTTCCCTAATTAGCATCTGTTTGCACCTGCCTGTTGGACCTCGAGGAACGTCATGGAAGCTGAATGAAGCCTATTTCTTATAATCAAAAAGTGGTGGACACAGAAGAGCTTTTGTGCCCAGGAACCCCAAAGATTCCTACTCAGTTTCACTATCACCTTGAGTTCCAGAATTCATTCACACTGGTGGTAGTGAATGTTCATCTAGGTTCTTGAAATCTGTCAAATATATCTCCAAATGAGTCCTCTGTGTTGTAACATTTTCTTATGCAGATATTTTATCTAGAATCTTCTGCACTGGTCATGTTATTAAAACAACAACAACTAGTGTCAAATTCTTTTGGTCTGCAAGTGCATATAAATTAATGTAATTCTGTAGCAACAAAGATTTATTTTGGATTGTTGCACCAAATTGGATGCACCAAACCATGCTGCTTGGTGCATCCTCCAGAAAGTAGCTAAAGAACAGTCAACACACACCTTGGTCAACAAATGTAGAATCACTGGAAGATCTTTGCCCTAATCAGAGAGCTTGAATGTGTCTTGACTCTTAATCTTATTAAAATCTTCATTAAAAGTAATTCCGGATTATATTCACATGTTCTTGGTATAAGGCAGTGTTTGTAGTTGTGTAGGAAGTAATCACATGGAATTCCTTTTCCTCAGCAGCATGTACTACTTTTTGGTTGCAAGTTATGGGCCCATGAATCTTAGACCTTCAGAGATCCAATTTATTTTTCTTTTTCTCTCTTAATTGCAATTACCACCACCTATAGTATCTCCTGGGGTTACTTTCCGTTTAAGAATTGCTGCCGAGTGGGACATAATTTCTTCAGGAACTCTCTTTCAGCTCATAAAAACTAAATATATAAGCCATTTCTGCCTTACAGGTTTCACTGCTAAGTTCTGAGGAATCTGGAAGAGAAAAACGAAAATCACCACAATTTTAAGAAGCTGGACTAAGTTGTTTCTTGTTTCTACCTTCCTTTTTTGATAGAATGTGGGCATGTGCAGTCCCACTAGCTACCAAGTTTATGTGAGATGACTGAGTTTACTGATATTTCCCTCCCAGCTTCACTCACTTTCTCCGGGGGCTCTGTCACTCTCAGTAGACATATTGCTGCATTGAAATAATAGATGTGAACTAGTGTTAACCAATCACCTCCTAGAATCCTCGGAATAGTCTACTTTTCAAGGGAAATTCTCAAATAGGTTACTGCTGTACCAAAGTTCTCCCTGCTGTATATCGAGGAAGTTCCCTTCCTGGTGGGAACAAGTTCCCAATGTATTCTATTCCGAGATAGTCTATTACTCAGAGGGAGCTTCATATGTTCTCCTTCAGGGTCTTCTAACAATGCATTCAACAGTATGTTTATCTCTGTGCCAGTTGATCACATAAGTCAGCCTTGTGCTAACACACGCTCACACACAAAGCCAGTGATTCCTTATTATTCTCTTGAAAGTGAAAGTTGCTCAGTCGTGTCTGATTCTTTGTGACCCCATGGACTATGCAGTCCATGGAATTCTCCAGGCCAGAATACTGGAGTGGGTAGCTGTTCCCTCCTCCAGGGGATCTTCCCAATCCAGGGATCGAACCCAGGTCTCCTGCATTGCTGGCGGATTCTTTACCAGCTGAGCCACAAATTAGCCCCTGGACAACCAGGGGAGTCCCACACTATTCTCTTATTATATTTGATTTTAGGGGTTTTAGAAAAGGCTCTCTCATCTTGAGGTAGGAGACAGTAGGCATCTGGGCTGGACTCGTGGGATTTATTAAGTAGAGTAAAATTCACACTTTGTTCTCACCCAGACACTCCAAAGACAAAGGTAGTGGTAAAAGATGAACTCTGCTAAAGCAAAGTGATAAGGTGCCCACTCCTGGGGTCAAGGAAATCTTTCTGTTAGGTAAAAGTCGACCAGGACACCAAAAGAATGTAATGTTAGGTAACAGACGACCAGGACACCAAAAGAATGTCTAACAGGCTTTAATGGCTAAGCGCTCCTGGGCGGGGTTCCCGGACCGAACAGGGCAGGTCGAGGAAGTCCGCGTGCCCAGACCGTGTTAGAAGTTTGTTTATATATGCTCGCTCAGAGGGATGGGCAGGTTAATGGATGGGGGGTTTGGATAGGTTGCCCAGCCGAGGTGTCGCAGGCTGATAGGTCCTTCTACGGGGTGAGGTGGGGCGGCTTTAGCTGGCGAACTGTGCTGTCATTGGTCCCCGGGATCCAGGAGGCTTCCTCCGTTAGGGGGTAGGGATGTCCCCCCCCAGCAGGGGAGAGGAGGGAAGGCTCATCATGGCAACCGGCGAAGTGTGCTGTCATTGGTTCCCGGGATCTGGGAGGATCCTTCTTTTAGGGACCTTCTCGCCATTGGGAGGGAGAGGAGGGGTGGCCCATCATGGCCCCTGGGGTCTGACCTTACACTTTCTTGTCCACGCATGCACAGAAAGGCTTCTTAGAAGTCACAAAATGAGGGAGGTCCACCCCATAATAAATGTGGACATGCACCCATAGGCCTCTATGGTGGGATCCATCTTAGCAAAAAAAGTTGCCCGCACATCTTGGGGAGGATCTATGGACCAGTCAGATGTGAAGAAAGAAACAAGATAATTGGCCAAGGATAAACCAAGACCTGGAAGGACTCTCCTATATAAGTGATTTACATCACCTCCATATTGCATTCTTGCTCATCCAGGACACCCACACCACTCTCTGGGTGTGTCTCTACCTAGCTTCTGAGTTGGATAAACAAACTCTTTTCCTGTGTGCTCACCGAAAAGAGATATATTGAGATACAAAGAGATACATTGAGATACAAAGAGATACATTGTGCTGTGTGTCTAATAACAAACTTAATACATGTTTGTACAGTTTTGGCCTCCTTGAAACATTCTTGCTTTCAAACCCAGGGCCACTTTGTTTCTAGCCTCTAACCCCTGGTGGTCTAGTGGCTGCTGCTGCTGCTGCTAAGTCACTTCAGTTGTGTCTGAATCTGTGCGACCTCATAGACAGCCACCCACCAGCTAGGACTCTTGATTTCTCTCCCTCTGAGATCAATCTGTGCTAGCTAGCTCTCAGCATCCCTAGTTGCCTTAATGACTAAAGATATATTATTTGTGCTAATCGATTAACTCAACAAATATGAAAGTGAACGTGAAAGTGAAGTCACTCAGTCATGTCCAACTCTTTGCGACCCAGTGGACTGTAGCCCACCATGCTCCTCTGTCTATGGGATTTTCCAGGCAAGAGTACTGGAGTGGGTTGTCATTTCCTTCTCCAGAGGATCTTCCTGACCCAGGGATTGAACCCAGGCCTCCCGCATTGTAAGCAAGACACTTTACTGTCTGAGCCACCAGGGAAGTCAACAAATATGGGATGTCCACATTCTGCATATTCCAAATAAAGATTTGGTATTTGCCAGGCTCTTGGAAGTTTAACCTGTAAACTCTTGGAATATTATGTCTAAACAGAATGTCTTGGTTATCTGTGAGCCTTGGACCATATCTGATACTCAATGCTATCAGCTTGTGATGCATGATGAGGTCCTTGACCCACATGGTAACAGCTTGACCTTTGGCAGTTAGCCACACCTAGATGAAAAACCCTCAGTGAAAACCCTGCATGCCCATGTGAACTTCCGTGGTTGGTAGTTCAGTTCAGTTCAGTCGCTCAGTCATGTCCGACTCTTTGCGACCCCATGAATCGCAGCATGCCAGGCCTCCCTGTCCATCACCAACTCCTGGAGTTCACTCAGACTCACATCCATCGAGTCTGTGATGCCATCCAGCCATCTCATCCTCGGTCGTCCCCTTCTCCTCCTGCCCCCAACCCCTCCCAGCATCAGAGTCTTTTCCAATGAGTCAGCTCTTCGCATGAGGTGGTAGTACTCCCTGTGTATTGTCACAGAGTATTGCTGGGAGAATTAAGCACTGTTCACATGACTACCTTGGGAGAGGACTGCTAGCAACTTGTACTTGATCTTTCCTGGATGGTTCCCTAAGTATCTTTTCTCACTGTCGATTTTTAATCTGCAGAGGTTTTTTCAGTAATAAACTAACCATAAGTATAATGGCTTTGCTGAGTTCTGTGATTATTTCTAGTGAATCATTGAGTCTGAAGATGGTCTTGTGGATCCATGGACATACGTGCAATTTTACATTTAGGATAGAAAATATGCCTCAAGGTTTCTTCTAAAAACAAATTTTAAATGAGAAGGATAAAATGTTAAGTCATTCTTACTGCAGTGTGAAATTTCCCACTGATTGGGTGAAGGAAAACATTCACTTACTCCTTTAACAAAGACTTACTGAACAACTGTTCTAGTCCAGGATAGATGCACAAGATGCTAGGGACACTGCAAAAAGCAAAATGGAAAAGTTTCCAGTTCTCATCAAGATCAGAAAAAGCAAAAAATATGAACAGCAAGGAATGAAACATTTCCTGCCATATCAGTAAACAAAGTATGTCACAGTCATCAACAATTGCCGACACCACAAAAGGCGAGCTGGTGAGCCCTGAGGGAACACAGGAAGGAAAGAACACCTGCCATCTAGCAGCCGTCTAACTGCAGTCACTCCCCATGGTGAGCCCTAAGAACTCAGGATGTGAAAACAAGACACGGGTCTCAGATAGCTGAGGTGCATACCAAAGGAATGATTTCAGTGAGCCCAAACTCTTGCAACTTTCTATGCCTACAAAGTGCTGCATTCCTTGGCTTTGGTTATCTTGCGGTTGTTGTTGTTTAGTTGCTAAGTTGTGTCCAACTCTTTGCAAGCCCAAGAACTGTAGCCGGCCAGGCTCCTCTGTCCATGGGGTTTCCCAGGCAAGAATACTGGAGTGGGTTGCCATTCCCTTCTCCAGGAGATCTTCCTGACCCAGGGATCAGACCTGTGTTTCCTGCATTGCAGGCAGGTTCTTTAGCACAAGCATCACCTGAGAAGCCCTTGGAATACCTTGTTTTCTTTAATTAGTAATAACCTTTTGATATTCAGACTGCATGCCCTTTGATTGCAAAACTTCTATATAACCTGGCTGCTCTCCCCCACTTTCCAGAGCAGTTTTCTCAGGGCCACTTGATGCTGTCTTCTGGGCTTGAAATACTAAAAATTCCCACAAAATAAAGCATAACTCTCACCTTTTAGGTTGTGAATATATTTTAAGTCCACAACAGTAGGTAAGCAAATAACATAATTTTGTTTGTGTTTAGTATTATGGAAGAAATTAAGGTGACGATAAGGAGAATACCCTGGGAAGTTCACTTTAAGTCAGAAAAGGCTTCTCTGAGAAAACATTTTAAAACGAGACCAGAAGGTTAGACTGATCTACACACTTTAAGAGCGCTGGGAACAATCAACTGCAAATACTTTAATCTGGGAAAGGACTCGCCTTGTTCCCTAAAGAGAAAGGTGGCTAGTATGACTGAAATGTTCTGACAGGAGAAAAAATGGTGTGAGACAAGTTTAGAGAAGGAGTTAGCTACCTGGTGATGCAGTCCTCATAAGCGAAAGAAGTGTGTAGTTTAAGAACCACAGGAAGGCATTAAGAATGTAGAGAATATATCTCTACAGCTGCACTGAATGTCTGAGACCCTGTCAATTGAGTTTAACTCATTATCCTGGGAGGCTTTCTAATATTGTGCTGAGGGATTTGGGAGGGGGCTGGGGTGTGAGATATGGGGTCTCTCTCTCCATGCTGACCTCTGTTGAAGCATTCTTCTTTTCAACTGGTCCTTGATTATGACTCAGGCTGACCCCCCCGCCTTTTTTTTTCTTGGTCCCTCACCTCAACCATTCAGATGCTATAGATGCCACCTCTTATAGCTCTACCTGTGTCTTTCTTGAAGACACAAGACACTTTTGGTTGCTCTCCTGGGTTAGAATCTGCCTGCAGTGCAGGAGACACAGGTTCAACCTCTGGGTCGGGAAGATCCCCTGGAGAAGGAAATGGCAACCCACTCCAGTCTTCTTGTCTGAAAAATCCCATGGACAGAGAAAGTTGGCAAGCTGCAGTCCACAGTGTTGCAGAGTCAAACATGACTAAGAGACTGTGCACGCACGCAAGAAAGCTATTGGAATGTCATGGAACATTGCTTAACTTCAGTCCAGTTCAGTCCAGTCGCTCAGTCATGTCCGACTCTTTGCGACCCCATGAATCGCAGCATGCCAGGCCTCCCTGTCCATCACCATCACCTGGAGTACACTCAAACTCACGTCCATCAAGTCGGTGATGCCATCCAGCCATCTCATCCTCTGTCGTCCCCTCTTCCTCCTGCCCCCAATCCCTCCCAGAATCACAGTCTTTTCCAATGAGTCAACTCTTCACATGAGGTGGCCAAAGTACTGGAGTTTCAGCTTAGCATCATTCCTTCCAAAGAACATCCAGGGCTGATCTCCTTCAGAATGGACTGCTTGGATCTCCTTGCAGTCCAAGGGACTCTCAAGAGTCTTCTCCAACACCACAGTTCAAAAGCATCAATTCTTTGGTGCTCAGCCTTCTTCACAGTCCAACTCTCACATCCGTACATGACCACAGGAAAAACCATAGCCTTGACTAGACAGACCTTTGTTGGCCAAGTAATGTCTCTGCTTTTGAATATACTATCTAGGTTGGTCATAACTTTCCTCCCAAGGAGTAAGCGTCTTTTAATTTCATGGCTGCAGTCACCATCTGCAGTGATTTTGGAGCCCAAAAATATAAAGTCTGACACTGTTTCCACTGTTTCCCCATCTATCTGCCATGAAGTGATGGGACCAGATGCCATGATCTTCATTGTCTGAATGTTGAGCTTTAAGCCAACGTTTTCCACTCTCAACTTTCACTTTCATCAAGAGGCTTTTTAGTTCCTCTTCACTTTCTGCCATAAGGGTGGTGTCATCTGCATATCTGAGGTTGTTGATATTTCTCTGGGCAATCTTGATTCCAGCTTGTGCTTCTTCCAGCCCAGCATTTCTCATGATGTACTCTGCATATAAGTTAAATAAGCAGGGTGACAGTATACAGCCTTGACATACTCCTTTTCCTATTTGGAACCAGTCGGTTGTTCCATGTCCAGTTCGAACTGTTGCTTCCTGACCTGCATACAGATTTCTCAAGAGGCAGGTCAGGTGGTGTGTTATTCCCATCTCTTTCAGAATTTTCCACAGTTTATTGTGATCCACAGTCAAAGGCATTGGCATAGTCAATAAAGCAGAAATAGATGTTTTTCTGGAACTCTCTTGCTTTTTCCATGATCCAGCGGATGTTGGCAATTTAATCTCTGGTTCCTCTGCCTTTTCCAAAACCAGCTTGAACATCAGGAAGTTCACAGTTCACGTATTGCTGAAGCCTGGCTTGGAGAATTTTGAGCATTACTTTACTAGCATGTGAGATGAGTGCAATTGTGCGGTAGTTTGAGCATTCTTTGGCATTGCCTTTCTTTGAGATTGGAATGAAAACTGACCTTTTCCAGTCCTGTGACCACTGCTGAGTTTTCCAAATTTGCTGTCATATTGAGTGCAGCACTTTCACAGCATCATGTTTCAGGATTTGAAATAGCTCAACTGGAATTACATCACCTCCACTAGCTTTGTTCATAGTGATGCTTTCTAAGGCCCACTTGACTCCACAATCCAGGATGTCTGGGTCTAGGTGAGTGATCATACCATCATGAGTATCTTGGTCATAAAGATCTTTTTTATACAGTTCTTCTATGTATTCTTGCCACCTCTTCTTAATCTCTTCTGCTTCTCTTAGGTCCATACCATTTCTGCCCTTTATAGAGCCCATCTTTGCATGGAATGTTCCCTTGGTATCTCTAATTTTCTTGAAGAGATCTCTAGTCTTTCCCATTCTGCTGCTTTCTTCTATTTCTTTGCATTGATCGCTGAGGAAGTCTTGCTTACCTTAAGGCCATGAATAAAAGCATGAGATATGCCCTAGCCCATTAGGTGGAAGAAGAATATCACCAACCTTCTCCTGATAAGATAATCCTAGTTTGACCTCATAGGGTCAGACGCTCTCTCCTCTGATATGAAGGAGGAGTTAGTGATAAAAGCCTCATGCCTAGTCAAAGAAGGTGGTCTTCCACCTTTGCTGCTTCCTTTGACTATAAAAGTGTAGTGCACTCAACCCTCGGGGAAAAGCTCCCTCCCCTGCCCTTTTGCAACTCCCGCACACATCCTGTGTTAGTAAATCTGTTTCTTGCTCATCACTTTGCCTCTCACTGAATTCCTTCTGCACTGAGACACAATGAACCTGAGCCTCAGTGAGTCAAGACATCAGGTGAGTGATTTTAATGAAAATGTTGTGGGTTTGAGTCCCAAGCAAGGTTTTGTCCAGGTTTGAGTCCTTGCACATGGAGTCAAGTTCCAGTTTGAGATGAACAATTTCAGTTTGATGAAGATGGAGAGGAGGAAGACAGAATGACTAGTTTATCATTTGGTGTGGACTAACTGATGCTGGGAGGGATTGGGGGCAGGAGGAAAAGGGGACAACAGAGGATGAGATGGCTGGGTGGCATCACTGACTCGATGGACGTGAGTGTGAGTGAACTCCTGGAGTTGGTGAAGGACAGGGAGGCCTGGCATGCTGCGATTCATGGGGTCGCAAAGAGTTGGACATGATTGAGTGACTGAACTGAACTGAACTGAACTGATTTCTAATGACAACCAGTACATACATATTTGATAACTAGGAGACCACAATTTAAAAACATAATCTTACACAAATGAATTTACTTATGAAACAGAAATAGACTTACAGACATAGAGAACAGACTTGTGATTGTCAAGGGGAAGGGGGTGGAGGAGGGATGGATTGGGAGTTTGGGATTAGCAGATGGAAACTATTATATATAGAATGAATAGACAACAAGATCCTACTGTCCAGGAACTATAATCAATATCTTGTAATAAACCATAATGGAAAAGAACATGAAAAAATATATACATGTATTACTGAATAACTTTGCTGAACACTTGCATGATCAGTTGTATCTGACTGTTTGCAACCCCATGAACTGTAGCCCACCAGGCTCCTTGGTCCATGGAATTCTCCAGGTAAGTATACTGCAGTGGATTGCCATTTCTTCCTCAGGGGATCTCCCCCATCAAGGGATCAAACCTGCATCTCCTGCTGCTGCTGCATTGGCAGGCAGATTCTTTACCATTCAGCCACCTGAGAACCCCCAAGTTAAGGTTATCCAAGGTTTCATTTGTGGCATGCGGGATTTAGTTCCCTGACTGGAGATTGAAGCCACCCTCCTGTTATAAAGCACAGAGTCTTAACAGTGGGACCACCAGGGAAATTCACCTCTTTGCTGTACAGTAGAAATTAACCCAACATTGTTAATCAACTGTATTTCAGAATTAAAATCAATTTAAAAATATAAATTGACTTACATCATTAGAAAATATAGTTTCTTACTAGTTTTCATTAAATTCAGAATATCTGGAATGTTCAAAATGATTCTACCAAATTTCCTCCTTTCCCTTGGGTATTACCCTGTATCTAATTCGATTCTTCTTTGATCTTTATGTAGGAAATTGTATTTTCAGTAGTTTGTGGTGTCCCCAAAGAAATTAGAATGAAGGATTGGGGGGTCGATTTTCTGAGAATTAAAATAGGAAACCACTACATAATGAGTGATAGAGTAAATTTATTATTCAAGGTATATACCCAAATCCTAGCATCTGCCAGACACAACAAAGATTTGAGGGGTGGAAAGCATAAATGAATGAGTCATTTTATCAAGATATAAGGGTCCTCGATCCTATATGATTTAACTATATAAATGAAAAAAAATTCTAACGAAGAAATGCTCTGATCATAACTATGGATAGAGGAGTTTGGGTGAAGTGGGGAACACATTCCTCATGTTGCAAACTCAATAAAAGAATAAAGGTGATAAATTTTAGCAGTACAGCCCAAGGCACTCAGAGCACACCCTCCCCTTGCTTACTGTGTCTCAGGAGAAGTCCTAAAGGCAGTTGGAAGAGGCCCCAGACTGTGTTAGTCCAAGTTCATAAAATATTTGAATAATATAATTAACTCCTCTTGGTCTGAATCTAGACCTACCAAGCACACTTTTGAATATTTTGACTATAAGTTGGTTTCTCATGCAAATCTTACAGTAAAGGGGCAAGATGGCAGGAAGACACAGGCTCCCAATCCTCTTGACAATATTGACTATTGTATTGGAAAAAATTGCTATTCTGAATTTGTCCTGCCTTCCTGAATTTTGCATCTGTGATCCTTCTCTAAAGTATGGATCCAGGATGCTAACCAGACTGGTTTCTGGGCTCAAAGGATAATTTTTAAAAAAAGAGCTTGGTTTATATTAAATGCATCATGTTGCTCCATCCTGTAAGCTGCTAGTGTTTTGCCAGAAAATAGAATAAACCCTGGGTAGTTCAAGTGGAGAGAGTTAATTAACAGACTACTTGCCCAGCTGTAGGTCACAGTTAAGAGAATGCATGTGGGATGGTGAGGTTTCCACAAGAGCAAAAGGGAAAGTCTGCCTCACTCTTGGTGCCAGTGAGACAAGGGAAAGAAGTGGATTGATTGGAGTCCAGTGAAAGCTAGAGCCACGGAGGAGAGGAGACCCAGTGGGAGCTGTGGTCATGGGGAAAAGTGGACATTTTCAGAGGTTGCCTTATAGAGCAGAGAAATATGGCAGAGTGCCACAGCTCTCTCCCCTCTGGTGCTCTGATTTGCTCACCAGTTCTATTGACCTGCATAAAGCTGGTCAGCAAGAGAGCTCAGAAGAAATTAGTCTCTCAAGCCATAGAGCAGACAGTGAAGGATGTAGGAGATGGGAAGAATAAAAGAAAAGTAGGCCCAGCAAGGGCCGCAAAAGAAATTTATAATTATTGACCAACTGGATGCTATAAGGCATGAGATTCTTGAAACAAGTCATAATCTTGAAAGCAGGATATGATCCTGGAGACGGAAAACCTACCCCAGAATGTTTCTGAACTGGCATCTCAGAGTCACATGTTTTACGTATCTGGTGGAAAATCTATAGATAAAAACATTAGTCTTACTTACTAATTTGTTATTGATGACTGTTTCCTAATTACTCAGTGGTTAATGATCATTTTGTTCTTGGCCCTGAAGGCCACATGAGTTATAGCTTAACTCCCTGCATGGTTTTCCATTCGCGGCTGAAAGTATAATAAAGCTGGCTTGGATTCAGTTTCGGCACCTTCACCTTGGAGCGGTGCTGGTCCCCTGATCCTCGCTTTTCTCTGAATTCTTGTGTCTCATTTCTCACTCTCTCACCGTGTCACACTTTCAGAAACCCTGCTTGTCGAGCTGGTCTCGACAGAGGGGGAGCTGGATGAGTTGGGGTGGGTAGGCTATGCTGGGGAAACAAGAGGAGCTGCAACTGCATAACTGCAAAGAGACAGCCACCTGGACACGAGAGGGAATGACATCATGCGCCTCAGCTTGGGGCTGAGCCCACAGTCTTTTAACTGAGATCACGCTTGATCTCAGGCCCTGTGAAGCTCAGGTTCTTGATGCCTCATCAAAGAAAGAATTCAGTGACAAAAAGTGAGAGGTAAGAAGTGGATTTATTTAGAGAGAAACACACTCCACAGACAGAGTATGGGCTGTCTCAGAAGGTAAGATCAGCACCAGAGTATGGGGTTGCCAGTGTTTATAGGTGTGCATAATTTCATAGGCTAAGGCATGGAGGAGTTTTCCAGCTATTTTGGGGAAGGCATGGGGATTTCCAGGAATTGGGCCACTGACCATTTTTTGACCTTCATGGTCAGCCTTGGAACTGTCTTGGTACTGGTAGATGTGTCTCTTAACTTGCTGATGAGTTACAATGAGTGTATACTGGGGCTCAAGGTCTAGTGGAAGTCAATTCATCTGCCATCTTGGACCTATTTTGTTCTAATCAGTTTATGCTGTGTCTTCAGGCTATGTCATTTTTTAAAGGTTGCGCTCTCTCCCCTTCCCTCCTGTTTCAGTAGTACAAGTGAACAATTCTTTCTCTTTTATAATTAGAATTTATGAGTTTGTTTCCTGATATAATTTTCATAGGACCAATTAAATGTATTGTGTATTTGTGTATAATATTGATCTATCAAAATTCTTAGTTTTAACCTTTTCAGAAAGGTTCTTATTCTGAGAGCAGAAGCTGGGCTTTTGAAGTTCCAGGGTTGCTCTGAATTCAAAACAGACTAATTTTCTGGGGTATTTGTTGTTCTTTGAGGTTGCTTCAGGCAAAACGTCAAAAAGTAAAGATTTCACATTGCTCATGTGGTACAAAAGCATAAACTTCTGCATACAAAGATATATGTAGAATATTTGGAACAGAATAATGTGTCATTCCCATTAGTGAGATTTTTTATTGTTCAGGAAATACAATGCCATCCTTGCTGAAAACCTGTTCTGGAAAAGATCGGTTGGCCTTTCACATCACACATGGAAAATATCTTTACCTGCTTGGTTTCTATGGAATGTTTGAAGGTCAGGATAATTATACCACATAACTATCATTCACAGAATTTCACATGACTTCTATACCCACTTCTGAATTTCAAGCTTTAAAGGGATGCAGAAAAAGAGTTACAAAATGTTCATGCTCAAAACTTTTCCCTTTATACTCATAACTCAGAGATAAAAAAAAAGTGAAAAACAAAAACATCAACTATTTGAATTTCCATGTACAAATAAAATAATGATTGAAAAATAATTTGAGAGTAGGGACCATATATATATAAGCAATGGCATTTGCAGTGTTATGTAAAATATTGGCTATGGTATTTATCCTCAGTAACAGAGATTGACCCATAAGAGACATTTGAAGGAGGTTTGGAAGTTTATACAAAAAAGATCTTAACGACCCAGATAACCATGAGAGTGTGATTACTCACCTAGAGCCAGACATCCTGGAGTGTGAAGTCAAGTGGGCCTTAGGAAGCATCACTGTTAACAAAGCTAGTGGAGATGATGGAATTTTAGCTGAGCTACTTCAAATCCTAAAAGATGATGCTGTGAAAGTGCTGCACACAATGTGCCAGCAAATTTGGAAAACTCAGCAGTGGCCACAAACTAGAAAAGGTCAGCTTTCATTCCAATCCCAAACAAGACAATGCCAAAGAATGCTCAAACTACCACACAATTGCACTCATCTCACATGCAAAGTAATGCTCAAAATTCTCCAAGCCAGGCTTCAACAGTACATGAATTGGGAACTTCCAGATGGATTTAGAAAAGGCAGAGGAACCAGAGATCAAATTGCCAATATCCCCTGGATCATCAAAAAAGTAACATAGTTCCATAAAAACATTTATTTCTGCTGTACTGATTATGCCAAAACCTTTGACTGTGTGGATCAAAACAAACTGTGGAAAATTCTTCAAGACATAGGAATACCAGACCACCTGATCTGTCTCTTGAGAAACATGTATGCAGGTCAGGAAGCAACAGTTAGCATTAGATGGACTGGTTCCAAATCGGGAAAGGAGTATATTAAGGCTGTATATTGTCACCCTGCTTATTTAACTTATATGCAGAGTATATCATGCAAAATTCCAGGCTAGATGAAGCACAAGCTGGAATCAAGATTTCTGGGAGAAATATCAATAACCTCAGATACGTAGATAACATCACCCTTATGGCAGAAAGCCAAGAGGAGCTAAAGAGCCTCTTGATGAAAGAGGAGAGTAAAAAAAGCTGGCTTAAAACTCAACATTAAAAAAACTAAGATCATGGCATCCAGTCCCATCACTTCACGGCAAATAGATGGGGAAACAGTGGAAACAGTGGAAACAAAAAAAGTGACAGGCTTTATTTTTGGGGGGCCCCCAAATCACTGCAGATGGTGACTGCAGCCATGAAATTAAAAGACGTTTGCTCCTTGGAAGAAAAGCTATGACTAACCTAGGCAGCATATTAACAAGCAGAGACATTACTTTGCCAATAAAGGTCTGTCTAGTCAAAGCTATGATTTTTCTATGGTCAAAGCTATGATTTAGTCATGTATGGATGTGAGAATTGTGTTGCAGGAAGGGGGACCCCTTCCAGGGCCCAAAACTGGGCTCTTGTCTAATATTCGGAAATGAATTGTCCAAGGAGACACATGTGCTGACAAAGTAAGAGATTTTATTGGGAAAGGGCACTGGGTGGAAAGCAGTGGGGTAAGGGAACCCAGGAGAACTGCTCTGCTGCATGGCTCACAGTCTCGGGTTTTATGGTGATGGGATTAGTTTCCGGGTTGTCTTTGGCCAATCATTCTAATTCAGAGTCTTTCCTGGTGGTGCACGCATTGCTCAGCCAAGATGGTTGCTAGCTAGAGGGATTCCGGGAAGTGGACGGACACGCTGTGTCTCCTTTTGACCTTTCCCCAACTCTTCCGGTTGGTGGTGGCTTATTAGTTCCATATCCCTTACCAGGATCTCCTGTCATAAAACAACTCATGCGAATGGTTACTAAAGGGCCTGGCCAGGGTGGGCGGTTTCAGTCAGTGTGCTTCCCCTAACAGTTGGACCATAAAGTTCAGTGCCAGTGTATTGATAATTTTGAACTGTGATGTTGGAGAAGACTCGTGAGAGTCCCTTGGACTGCAAGGAGATCAAACCAGTCAATCCTAAAGGAAATCAGTACCAAATATTCATTGGAAAGGCTAATGCTGAAGCTGAAACTCCCAATACTTTGGCCACCTGGTGCAAAGAACTGATTCATTGGAAAAGATCCTGATACTGGGAAAGATTGAAGGCAAGAGAAGAAGGGGATGACAGAGGATGAGATGGTTGGATGGCATCACCTATGTGATGGACATGAGTTTGAGCAAACTCTAGGAATTGATGATGTTAGGGAAGCCTGGCATGCTGTAGTTCATGGGGTCACAAAGCATCAGACACGACTGAGTGAGCGAACTAAACTGGAAAGTTTACAGAATTTCTGAGAACACTGGAGAAACAGGCTTGGGAAACATGCAGGAATAAACAGACCTTTCCACTGGAGCTAGTCTTATGACATAGGTCCTTGCTGCTGTTACTTATCACTGGACTCCAGAACTTACCTGGCCTCCTGTGGACAATGGTTACAGCCGTGGTCCCACTACTTGCTGTTCAGAAATGGACACTCTCCTATCACTAATGGCTGAATCAGAGTTCCAGCCTATGTCACAAGCCTATACCCTATCTGGAAGTAATGTATTGTTAAGAGGATCTAACTTTTTTTTTTTGCTTCTATTGGGAAAGATAGATACACTCATCTTCCTGTTAAGATTCCTAAGTTAGAGAATTCCACAAGCAAGTCAGAATATTTAGATGGTGGGTGATCAAACTGAGACAAAAGCCAAACAAACCTTAAGCACAGTTAATATAGGTGTGTGTATGCATGCTCAGTCACTTCAGTCGTGTCCAACTCTTTGCGAACCTATGGACTGAAGACTGCCAGGCTCCTTGTCCATGGGATTCTCTAGGCAAGAATACTGGAGTGTATTGCCACGCCCTCCTTCAGGGGATCTTCCTGACTCAGAGATTTAATCCAAGGCCTCCTACATCTTCTGCATCACAGGTGAAATCTTTACCACTGAGCCACAGGGAAAGCCCTAATTTAGATGCAGAGTCTAGTATTATCTCTAGCACAAGCAGAATAAGTTTGAGAAAAGGTTCCAGATGTAACACAAAAAGATTTAGATAGACTAAAAGGAAAGTTACCTGATTAGGAAACGTCAAACATATCATATCTAAGTGATTATGGTGTCTCCTTTCCAGAGATCTTTTAAGATAAGTTTCTTATTTGATTCAGTCAGTTCGGTCACTCAGTCGTGTCTGACACTTTGTGAACCCATGGACTGCAGCACGCCAGGCTTCCCTCTTCATCATCAGCTCCTGGAGCTTGCTCAAACTCATGTTCATCGAGTTGGTGATGCCATCCAACCATCTCATCCTCTGTCATCCCCTTCTCCTCCTTCCCCCAATCCCTCCCAGTGTCAGGGTCTTTTCCAATGAATCAACTCTTCCCATGAGGTGGCCAGAGTACTGGAGTTTCAGCTTTAGCATCAGTCCTTCCAATGAACACCCAGGATGGATCCCCTTTAGGATAGACTGGTTGGATCTCCTTGCAGTCCAAGGGACTCTCAAGAGTCTTCTCCAACACCACAGTTCAAAAGCATCAATTCTTCTGCTCTCAGCTTTCTTCACAGTCCAATTCTCACAGCCATACATGACCACTGGAAAAACCATAGCCTTGACTGGATGGACATTTGTTGGCAAAGTAATGTCTCCACTTTTCAATATGCTATCTAGGTTTGTCATAACTGAAGTCACAAGTAAAAGATGAAGACAATACCATTTCTGTTTTGAAGAAGTTTTTATTCTAGTGGGGTCAGAGACATAAGACTGATACAAAGTAGAAAGGCTAGGTACCAAAAATATTCCAAACTGCAGATGGCTGGAGAAAGGCGGCATGCATTCTGCTATGGGAGATAAGATGAGGTTGCTTTTGAACTAAGCTTTGGAAGAGAAAAGTAATTATATTTGGAAGAAAGTGACGAGACATTGCACTTAGGAATGGGAGCAAATTTTCAAATATGAGATGAGTGTGTTTGTCAAGGAAACAGCTGATAAAGCTGCAGAGAAAGAATATATGGTTAGCAAAGGAGTGGAAGTGAAGGGCTTAAAAGCTGGGCTGGCATCAAATATTATGGTAAAGAATTTGGCCTTTGTCTTAAACGCTATCTGGAGCTCTGCTGTGTTTCTCTCACAGCTATCCTTCTTTGCCATCAGAATCTCCATTTTTCTCACTATTGGTTACCTGAGAGGTTGAATATCTAAGCCTATCACAGTAATTTCTTCCCCCTTTTCAGGGATTGGATGGGGTGTGAAAATGGTATGAAACCTTGGTCATTGAGATGTAATGGAATGTATATTGGGGACCTCTAGTAAAGGAACTCAAAACAATGAGTTGATTCTTTCAGCCTCTGGACACTGACAGACACTATGAGGCTTGGAAAAGTGGCAATTGATGTGTGTTCACGAGTAGAGCAGAAGTCTATGTGGAGTCCTCTCTGCACTGAGTTACACAAGTAGCCGACCTTGGAACTAGCTACTTGGCATTTATAGTTATGAGAGATCAGGAATTTTACTTCTTGGTACAGACTTTTTTCTCTTGATACTTCATTATTTGTACCTAAAGCATCTGTAGTGATGTATCTCTCTTGCTATGACCCAATTCTGCATTCTCTTTGGGACATTCTGAATTAAAGTCAATGTTAACATTTTCTGTCTGTCCCTCTAGGCGGGAAGCTTTTTCTTGTTTATCAGAAATACTTTTATAATTAATACATTTCTTATCTAGGAACAAGTTCACTTTCTGAAGTTCTGTTAAACATTTATCCAGTTGTTATATCCAGGAGTACGATAGATGAGTATGGAAAAAAGTCCATTGGTTAAATGTCGAATATATTCATATGCTAGAGCTTTTATTGTTTATTGAAGAAAATGAATTTTTCTGCAGAAACCTGTAAGTATTGGTACTGTCTGCATTACTTGGGAGAATGACAGTCATCTTTATTAGCCTTCTCATTTGAAGAAAACAAACTTTCAGCAAAGTTTTCGTGAAAGAGATTATTCTCCTCTCTGTAGGGAGCCCTTTGAGATCTGTGTTGCGGATCAGGAAACTGAACCAGGCAACAAAGACTTCTTTGGAACCTAAATTTGCTTGTTGAGATGCTGCCAACTCAGGCTTTATTCTTTTTTCTTCACTTCTGATGACTCTGTCATTCTCCTTTGTTTGGAGCAGGCAGTACTGAAGCTTCACGTATTCTGATCTTCCCAGTCAGAGCCAGATCTTTCCCTCTGATCAGTGTGCTAATCCGTAATTAGAATTATCCCCAGTAACTTGACCATACCTTCATCTGATCTAAGAGAGTCTGGAAGCCGATTCACAAGGCACCATCTCCTTCACTTCCATGGCTATTTAAGGCTGGGGGTGTTGCAAAATTTCTGGAATCCAAATTGAGTTGAAACCCAAGCTTCATGTATAGTAATGTGTTTATTCAGTTTTTAACTTTCTGAGTTTCTGAACGCCTAATTTCCTGATTTATTCAAATCATAATTGTTTGAATACTTCATTTACATGTCTTCATTTAAACAAAAAGACATAAAGCATCTGAGTTATGTACTTTGAAGGCATTATTAATGCAAAACTTCCCTGAAAAAGAGTTTTAAAGTTTTTTTTTTTTTGTAATACTTTTTCCTTTTTTAAGCATGATTTATGTTTATTTAGAAATCTGGAAAATACTGAGATAATGCAAAAAAAATAAAGTTGTACCAAATCACATCAGGGAGGCAATGAAACCTTATATTTATTTTTCCACATGTGTTATAAATGTGCATAGAATGTCTGTGTTTGTACACACACATATATACACATGTATTACATATAGCTAAATTCATATTGATATTTATTGTACTCACTGGATTTTAGGTAACTGTTGATTCAATTTTAAACTTACAATTTGCTAGATTACTGCAAACAGCTTCAGCATACTCTTTACTAAGATTCAACAGTTGTTTACATTTTCCCCATTTGTGCTCAAAGTTTTATAACTTGCTGGTTTATTTAGCAAGTATAGCATATCTTCTGATAGTTACTAAGTATAATTATATTGCATCATTCTAAAGATGATGATGCTTTCTTGGTGGCTCAGACAATAGTCTGCCTGCAATGCAGGGCACCTGGATTCAATCCCTGGGTTGGGAAGATCCCTTGGAGAAGGAAACGGCAACCTTTCCGGTATTATTGCCCGGAGGATTGTCTGAGGAGCCTGGCAGGCTAAGGTCCATGGGGTTGCAAAGAGTAGGACACGACTGAGCAACTAACCCACACACAGATGACAATGGAGATGACGCTGATAGTAGTGATGATGGTTGCTAAATACATTTTGGACATTTTTATGTGTCAGACACTGTTCTAAGTGCCTAACGTATTATGTCTCCTAAGCTTCAGATATACCTAGAAGATATGCATCATGACTACCCTAAGTTTAAGGAACATAAAGCAGAACACAAAGAGGGGAAGTGGCATGAAGTGACAGATGAAGAAGCAAGGAGCTGGTTAAGGAGAAATCTCAACCCTGGTAAGAGAGGTGCTGAAAACAGACTGCGATTCTCAGTGTGTCTGAACCAGACAATTCATTACTCATGGCACAGCCAACAGCAGGAGAATTAGCATGATAATGCCAGTTTTCCTGATGCTAAGTCTCAGGGAGGGGCTCAATGCGAACCTTATCCCAGGATCCTTGGGTGAAGGGCTCAGCACCTTTTGTAGCAGGCAATAAACAAGCCCCTTAGTCTCATGGTTTCATGCTATGGTAGTATTTACCCCCTTTATTGCCCTCGTGTCAAGCTTCCCAAATAGTATCAGAGCAGAGGAGGTTAGATTTGTAACTGAGAGCACCAAGCAAAGATATATGAGGGGTGCTCAATACCCATGGCCAGCTACTCTTCCCAGCTGATTTGTATTCAGATGAATTAAGCCCACAAAACTGATGATATATTATGCTATCTCTTATCTCATTTTATAAGTATTATTTGACTAATTTGGCAGTTTGACCATAAAGAGTGTTTCTGTTTTTTTTCTTAACCAGAGAAATATTTTTACAATAAACATCTTTCACACAAATCTGCTCACTTCCCTGTTTATCTACTTTAAATAAATTTCTTGTGCTAGAATGATTGCATCAAAGATAAGTGTTTTTCCATATGATGGAGTTGTATCCCTGAAGTGTTTCATTAGTCAGTTTTTCCAGCAGCATTTTCTACAAATAATAGCATTGTCTCTTCCTTTCCAGTATTTACATCTCAATATATCTGAGATCTTATCTTTGTTTTTGCTGGGTTGGCTAGAAAAGTCAATGTTATTGGGCATATTCATCTAAACAGAGATCCATTTTTAATGGAAGTTTTATGTTTTCAAATGACTTATTACCTATCCAGACAATATGCCTTGCTAGAAACAAATTTATTTGCTCATCTGTTTTGTCTCCTATAAGGATCAGAATGTTGATGAATACCTGGAGAGGTGGCTAAAGTCAGTATTTTATAAAACTTCAACTAAAAGAATATCTTCTATTCTATGTAACAAGAGCTACATATAGTACTGGACTATAAACTGATTTAATTTTATTCTCTACTTAGGGGTTCTCAACAGTGGGTGCTATTAGACACTTCCATCGTTTTCTCTCAAAATGGAACTGGTGAAAATGGTCAGAGGGTGTGGACAAAGGCGTGGGTTCATTCACATGTAACTTTCATGTTTCTTTTTCCAGGTTCCACCGACCATCTCCTGTGACCCATTCTGTCTTTCTGCAGTGGATTAGTCCATGTCAGTCTGCCTCAGGATAGGGGGCTGAGAGTATAATTTGTATACCACTTCTAGTCTGTGCCTGTGTCTTTGTTCAGCATTCATTTGAGTTTGAGTTTTTTATCACTGCTTTACTTAGGAGTTTTTATTTCTTTGTGCAAAAGGTTGTTCTCCATTACTCATACCCTGGGAGCAGCTTTTCTCTCTGTGAGGCACCGGTTCTGACTGTTCCTCTCATCTCATTACTCTGTGCCTTTGTTGCCTTTGGCCTTTGTGTTTGGAACCTCCTGTGGCCAATGGCTGCAATGAGAAGGTCAAAGCTGCTGTGTGACTGTAACCAAGCAGGACCCTACGAGGCCTTCCAAGAATAGACCTCTGCTCGTGTCCTCTGCCTGCCTTTTCTCTGTAGAACTTTAGTCAAAGGATGCATTTAATCAGGCAATTGAGGAAAGGCAGAAAGAAAGGAAAACAATCAAGCAAGACAAAATAATAATACTTGAGCTATTAAACAAAGCCAAAGACTTTTAGTTCTTTCTCAAGGACTATAGATAATATTCTGAGCCATGTCCTTTGAGCTGTTTTGCAGAAACTGAAACCCCCACCAGGTGGAAGAAGTTAACTGTCTGCTGCCCAGAAGCACTGAGACCCCAGGTTGGTAGGAACAAGAAGGTTGATGATGCTGACTCCTGACTAACTCCACTCAGTCAGAAGAATGCCCATGAGTTGATCATGCCCTGTTTCACGCTAGTGGCTCCAGCTTGGGTCACATAGTCTTGAGGGCATCAGCCCCCCTTTGCCTGGCAAAGCAATAAAAGCTACTCTTCTGTACTTCACCCCAAACTGTCTCCACGTTTCTATTTAGCATTGGTGAACAGAGGTTGAATTTTGGCAACATGGCTAAAATGATTCATGGAGGGCCACCCTTTGAGGTGAATTTATTGGTCCTTCCACAAGATAGATTCTCTTGTGACAGTAAAGAATCCATCTGCAATGCAGGAGACTTGGGTTCAGTCTCCGGGTTCAGAAGATCCCCTGGAGAAGGGAATGGCTACCCACTCCAGTATTCTTGCCTGGAGAATTCCATGGACAGAGGAGCCTAGCAGGCTATAGTCCATGGGGTCATGAAGAGTTAAACACCACGGAGTGACTAACAAAGCAACAACTTTATCAACAGCTGCAAGATGGCACTCACAGTGTTTCTCTCTTTCAGTGTTTATCTTGACAAAGATGTAAAATTTTAGCATTGTCAAATAGAACTTAATGAATAGCATAGTTTATTTAAAGTGACTGTATGTTGTTTCTCACCGCATTGTGATATTAAAATTTCCTCCTCTGGAATATCAGAGAGAGGATATGTGATAATCTGAAGGGGGAGGTGCACCAGTTAATTTCATGGGCTGGTGACTCATTTCCTTTGCAGCAGAATGTCTTCCATAGTTAACAGTTCTAGGTGCCTTGGGCTCTGTCCTCTGGTGCAGATACCCTTCAGCACCATTCTGAATGGAGCACTGAGTAGAGTCCCCACAGACGGGCTGTAAGAATCAAGGCTGACTGTTCCAGCATCCTTTGCACCTGTGTCTAAAAGAAATCTTGGTGCTGAGTTTACTATCTTGCCTTGAACCATTCGTGTCCTAGTGATCAGAGAGTTTTTGGTTTATTTTTTCTTTTCTCTCTTATTTTATGAAGTTAAATAACATTCTTGTAGACTTCAGTGAAATCCTTGGGGCTATTGTTTGGTTTGGAGGAGCTCTGCTTGCAGGAAACCAAGTCAGAAAACGTGTTGCATCATAGTGCTCTATGAGCTTGGCTGAACTCTTGGGGCCAGGTTTATGATTCTTATCAACATCCTTTCCTGGGATTCTGTAACTCTATATTTACCTGCTTAATGACCTTAGTCTTAAGGTTTAGTAGAAAAATAATGGCCAATGGGACAGATTTCTTTAAACTATTCAAGTATTTGTATCTTTCCCAAGTCATGAAATCCAGTTTAGCTTTTGAATTATTTGTATATTTGTTATGTGGAAGCTTGAGGATGGCACATAGTGAGGGAATTCTTTGAAAGGGCCTATGGAGAATGATTCCTTTCTAACTTTCTAGCTAATTGCACATGTTATCATTCTAAATATTATGATACTTTTTCCCCAGTCAGAACATCGGAACACCTAAATTGTAATATGTGATCATTCAAATAATTTGGATGCTGCATTTTGGCAAGGCATGTCATTTCTTAATCTGGAACACAGCAATCTTAGGTCCAGGTCCCTGCTTTCCTTTCTGCCTCTAGACAGGGAATTTCTCCCTCAATCCTGCCTCTGTAGCTGTCTGTTTCACAAATTGTAATCTGCATACTCTGATACCTTTAAATTGGCTATGATATCCGTTAAAGCCTTAGTTCCTTTTTGTGGAACTAAATTGTCAGGGATAGCAGATGTTAGCTGAACTCTTTTGTTATTACCAAACAGAAATTGCTGATTTCCTACACTTTGATAGAGAAATAATTATTACCCTTCAACATGTACTCCATTTAAATTCATCCAATTTTGCCTTTTTTTCCTCATGTGGATTTATTCACAACTTCACTTCTTGTACCAATTTCTGTTGTTTTTAAGTTTGGCTGCAGATGAGTGAATCCTATTCAAAGAAGCTCAAGTAAAAGAGCTCACATTATTATCAACATTCACAGGTATCTCATGAACCCAAAGGCAGGATGTATATTAGACTTTAGAAAAGAAAAACTATGAACCTAAAAGCCATCTTCTTCATTTCAATTAAGTTGATCTCCCATCTCTGTGTATCTTTTTCATTTGTTTCTCTCTACTGACTAGAATTCTGTTGGGCTGGAGTGGTAATTTTGGCATTTGGTACTCTCAGCTACAATATCTGTGTCCCAATTCCAGTCCACAGGTGTGAGGATCTGATTGGTCCAGTGGGGATCATTATGCCTTCATGTCCAATCAGCTCTGACTGTGAGACTGAGCTGAGTAGGACCCAGATAGCTGTATAGTCATAAGGACTTGGGGACCAGAATTTGGCATAGGGACCTATGATTTGGTAGACATACAGAAAGTAATTCATTTTGTTCTCCATTGGGTAGAAGCATGGATGACATGGAACAGCATTAAATAGTGTCTCAGCTGAAGAGACTCAGAGAATTTGTTAATTTTATCCATAAGGCTTTGTAGGTTATATTTAGTTTCAAGGATACTTTCACTCATTAAACTCAAAGTAACATTATTATTTTAGTTTTATTCTCTGCTGTCTAAATAATATCCACATGTATGCAGCCTAGTTCAGTACTAAAATTGATTTACACTTAATTTTAAGCTCACCTCCATTTGCTTTTTTAAAAAAATTTCTTTATTTCATTCTTTCTTTGCTGGATTTCGTTGGCCAATCATTTCATGAACAGACTCAAGGATACTGTAATCCCTAAAGCCTATTTGAAAATATGTGGTTTCTTTACAGTGGAAGAACATCTTTGGTTCAGAATTTTGGTTATGGTGCTGTATTCTGTCTGCCTAGAGTGTTGCTGTGGAGGAGTCTGTGCACATGTCTCTGTGCCCAGTTGCTAACTCACGTCTGACTGCTTGCAACCCGTGTACTGTAGCCCACCGGGCTCCTCTGTTCATATTTTCCAGGCAAGAATACTGGAGTGAGTTGCCATTTCCTCCTCCAGGGCATCTTTCCCACCCAGGGGTCCAACCTAACCTGTACTGGCAGGCAGAAATTTTTACCAGTGAGCCATCAAATTCTGAGAACTTGTTTATTTCCTTTTGGTTTAAGAGTGTCGCTTTATTTACTTGAAGATCTATATGATTCTTTCCTTACAATGAAAGTTCAATAAATTCACCAGGGTATATCTTGGGATTGGTTATTTTCTGTCATTTCCCGCCACCGCCCTCCCACCCCGCCCCGCCCAGGATACACTATGTTTATGTTTCAGGGAGATTCTCTTATAAAATACCTGTGACAATTTTCATTTGATGAGTTTTCTTTTCAAGAGTAATAAATACGTGTGTTTTGGGTCTCTTTTGAAGTCATTTTCAATGAAAAACCTTGTTATTTTCAATTTTATTTAATTTTACTTTCTCTAGCCAACCTACATTGTCTCTCCCTGGATTTCAGTCATGTGATCCTATTTTTCACTGATCAAAAACTGGATTTTCTTTCTTGGTGATGTTTCTGCATTGTTCTTTCCTTTCTTTACTGAATTCTGCCAGTTTATTCTTCACTTACTTCTGTCTTCATGTAATTTCATCCTTCAAACTTTCTATCTCTTCCTTGTCCCTTTATGGAGGTTTGTCATAATTAGTGGAGACTAATTATGAAAAAAACATGGGGAAACTTTGCCATTTCCTTTGTTCATATATCTTTTTTTTATTCATCATCTATTCTTAGAGATTATATGGTTGCTTTTTGAAAATTAAAGTGAAAGTGAAGTGGCTCAGTCATGTCTGACTCTTAGCGACCCCATGGACTGTAGCCTACCAGGCTTCTCCATCCATGGGATTCTCCAGGCAAGAGTACTGGAGTGGGTTGCCATTTCCTTCTCCAGGGGAATGTTCCCGACCCAGGGATCGAACTGGTTCTCTCACATTGTAGGCAGACGCTTTACCGTCTGAGCCACCAAAACCTCACAGTTCACCATTAAAAGTTATGACTCTCCTTGAATGGAATGATCAACACTCAAATCACTATGCTCAGTGGTAAAGATGAACACTCCTCTCTGAAATGAAAATCTTTTACAGAGCAATACCAAAAGCATAAAATAACGTCTAGTTACTACCAAAGACTGAAAGAATAGCTTACCACCTGATTAAAGTACACAGCATGTTTAAATGGGACTGGAATTATTTCTTTTTTACATAGATAATATAAGGCAAATGTAGTGACTGAGCTGATGAAGACCAAAGCTTTAATTGAGGCTTTGTTGTCTCAAATATCCTTTAACAAAATCTGCTATATTTGCCCTGGATACATATATTTTTCCATTATTTTTTTTCGTGTGTGTGTGTGTGTGTGTGTAGAAAAGTTAGCAATACTCATTAAATCTCTGCCTCTCTGACTTGAAATCTGGTTGTTTCTCCTTACTTGTATTTCCCTGCCGCTCTTTACCTGAATTGAACATCAATACTGAACTTCACCTGGAACTGCTTCTTGTTGTCCCCCTTGTGTCCCTTGGTGCTGTCATCTTGATCAGTAATTGGATAGGCCCTGGAAGCCTAGGACACTGATTTTTCTTCCTTTTTGAATTTTTAAATTAGCTCTATTGAGGCATAATTTACATATAATGAAATGCACATATATTAAGCGTGTAAGAGTCAGGGGGGAGCAAAAGTCTTCAAAAATAAAAGAGTATTCAAAACTCCAGAAACTGAAGTTTTGAGAAGGGAGAGTGGAGAAATGATTTAAAAACAGCAATGGGAAGCATTGGGAGCAGCTCACCCACTTCCGGGCCTGGAGGGATGTGGAGGACAGACATGGAACAAGCTTTGCTGCTGAGGGAGATGGAAAGTGGGGTCCTCAGGGGACAGTTGCATGTCACTGAAAACAAAATTATCAACAGTGACATGGGTCCCCACTGCTTATAGAACAGTCCTGTATTCCCATATACACTGAGATTTTAGCTTTTACATTTCATTTTTAGCCAAGTAGAACCTGGAAATTTGTAAAAAGTGAAAGAGAACTGGGATTGCTGTTCAGTTGCTAAGTCGTGTCCAGCTCTTTTGCAATGCTATGGACGATGGCCCACCAGGGTCCTCTGTCCATAGGATCTCCCAGGCAAGACTACTGGAGTGGGTTGCAATTTCCTTCTCCAGGGGATCTTAAAAAAGCACTCTTAATAAGAACTATAACGCTTTCCTGATGGCTCAGTTGTAAAGAATCTGCCTGCTAGTGCAGAGGATGCAGGTTCAATCCCTGGTCCTGGAAGGCTCCATATGCCGAAGCGCAGCTCAGCCTGTGTGCCGGCACTACTGGGGCTGCGCTCTAGAGCCAGGAAACTGCAGTTGCTGAGCCCACGTGCTGTAGCTGCTGAAGACTGAGCTCCCTAGAGGCTGTGCTCTGCAGTGAGAGAAGCCCCTGCAAAGAGCCGTAGCTGCCACTCTCCGCAACTAGAGAAAATCCCATGCAGAACCAAAGACCCAGAACAGCCAAAAGTAACTAAACACTTTTAAAATAGAATCCCAGCAGAAATAGTCATCCACTTTCCCATCCTTGCTGTCCTGAGATCCTGCTTTCAAGGCTATACAGTTTTTTCTGCAATTTACCTCCATATTTTGGAATGACCTGCCTCTACTACAGTTTCATGTTATTTTTCCCTTTGGGGTATTTTTTTTTCCTGATTTTTTGTAACAAATTTCTTTCACACACTTTTCCTCCATCTTCCTGGTAAAGTCATACCCAATTTTTTGGTAAATGTTCAGTGTACACATTATTATAATGGCTATATAAGCACTATTCAACCTTTTTATAGCATATAAAATTTGTTTTGCTCTCTTGTACAATTCTCTGAAGTTAAATTCAGCATCATTTTAAATTGTTAATTTTTAATATACCTGTTAATAAGCTGTTAATACACCTATTTAATAATACCCACCCACAAGCTTTCTATCCATAAACTCTCCAAAACAGCCATGAATCTTCCAACACATTCAAATCCATAAATCATGAATCAGTGCTATTTGTTTTCTGAAGGTGTTTATCTTGGAACTCTGATTTCCTTGATGGACCTTGTACTCTAAGTAAAACAGCATGTAGCATAGCTATCCTTACAGAATTTTCCCTTTGGCCTCCATCCTCTGTTGGATTCTCTTCATGATATATCTTCCATGTTTTGCCCTCTTGGTTTATTCCTTACTTTTGGTGGTACTCACATTATCCAGTAGTTTATGAAAAGAGGGTATATTGGAGTAAACTTTTGAGAGCTTGCATATTTGAAAACGTCTTTGACCTTCCCTCAAACTTAACTGATTTTCTACCTTGGAATACAATACTGGGTTGACAATCATTTACCTTCAGACTTTTTTCTTGTGTGTGTGAAATCTTTATTATAGTCAAGTTTCCAAAGTTGCATTAAAAGTTAGGTGACATTTAATTTTGGTTTTTCCATCGCTTATAAAAGCTTCTAAGTATCTATGGATTTTTGAAAATGCTGACACTGTGACACAGTAAGGTCACTACTCATCTACTTTTCTTGGTTCTCAGTAGCCTCTTTTAACTTGGATGTTCATGTGCCTCACGTCTGGTAAAACTACTGGTGTTATTTTTTGAGAATTTTTACCCTAAAAATTCATTTTTCTTAGACTGGGATGGCTTTGTTTTGATGTTAAATATGGTAAACTGCTGGTGTAGGAAATGGCACCCCACTCTAGAATTCTTGCCTGGAAAATTCCACAGGCAGAGGAGCCTAGTGGGCTATGGCCCATGGGGCTGCAAAGAGTTGGACACAGGGGAGCGACTGAGCATGCATGGTAAACTGCCCCCAATATTCTTCTCTCTTCTCTTTGATCTCCCATCTTATGTCTCAAAACCCTTTTTGAGAAGTTTCTAACAACTTGACTGACAAAATTGGCTCTGTAATCATATTTTTAAAATGCAAGAATTCTTATTTTTGGATAGCTTCATTTAAATACCATCTCTTTTACATATCAATGCATGAAGTAAATAATAGAGTACTTACAGAGCATTTGAAACACACCAGTAAATAGATGCAAATGTATTTACATGATTTTCTCAAAAATTATAAATGATTCATGTTAAATATAAGTTATGGAATATTAAAAGCTTTCTTTTGATCTCAGCATAGTCTCTGTTGTCTCTGATTACTTGTTTGTTTTGGTATCTGCATTGACTAAAATAATCTTTTCTTCATTGACAGGGTATTCTTAGCTGTCTTTCCATATTTCAGAGTGAAACTCTAAAATTATGACTACAAATTGTGGCAAAGGCAATACTTGTTGACTGCTGTATTTCACTGATTAATTAGGGATTGGTCCTTTCACAAGGGATCCATAATAATCAACATTGATTGCCTTTTTCTTTGTCCTAATCAGTTTTTCCTTAGAGAATATCTTCCTTTTCAGCCCCGAAGATAGATATAAACCAAAGAATCCCCAATAGGTCTTACTCCTCATATGTAATCTTTTGTTTGGTTTCCCAGCTTTGGTTTCCAGCACCTCTGCTGTAGCTCTGCCTTGTGTCTTGAGTTAAGAGGTATTCAGTTTAGCCTCACTAGGGAGTGAATGGCCAAGCTTCTCCAGTGGGGAATTGCTTGGCTGTCCCTCAGTGATACAGGGGTCAAGTGCATGCTATAAAGATCTTCAGCCTATTCTGTTCTGAAACTACGCGGTATTTTTGCTTTCATTGACTGCTGCAGTACTTGCAGTTTTTATACCTCCAAATCTTGAGACTTTCCAGGTTGCTGAGATGTGCAGTTTCTAATTTCTTGGTTTCTATACCCTTGAGCTCCTGCGTAATGTTTTCCCCCTCCTCTGTGTAGTGACCAATGAGCTATTAGCTTTCTGATTTCTAAAATTTCGTTAAATCCTGTTTTCTGAGGTTTACGCTCCCATTCTCACTGGCTTTATATATTAGTATCATATTAATTAGTTCTTTTGTTATAACTCTCATAGGATTTTAAGAGAGGTTGGTGGTTAATATAGATATTTAATATTTGATGTTTCATTAGAAACTCTCCTATCTACATAAAAGATTTCAATCTTTTTTAATAAAAAGAGAGAACTTTTCAGGGTCTCTGAGAAATGAATTAGACAGAGGATTTATGCAGTTAATGTTGTGAGAATGACAGGTATGGGTGATCCTGCTGAGAATCAAGTACATTTCTATTAAATCTTATAGTTTTAAGGATAAACCTTAGACGCAAAGTCTTTCTTTGGTAATGGAGAACTATATATTATTGTTAACTGAAATACCAAGATGTTTCCCAGAACGTTTAAGTAAGTTAAGTATTAAGTAAATTCTTCTTAAGTAAATTAAGGTCAAATGATTCTTTTCAATTCTCTTGGCTTGAAATGCTGCCGGAGGAAAAAGCAAAATGGTACAAGAAGAGTATTAAATTCAGATGTGCTTTTATAGTGAAAGGATTATTTATTTCTTTCTTATCTTAAATTTTCAGACTACATTTAAGCTCTGTATTATTTTTTTGTTTTCTCCATTTGGGGATTTGGCTATTTTTTAAAACTTTATGCCCACTACCATCGAAGACATTGAAGTAAACTGTTGCAGAATTGTGTAAATTATTGTGTCTTTGTGTGTTTTGTTTTTGTTTGTTTGGTTTTTGGCATTAGTTACTTCAAGGACTTTCCAGGATTCTGGTAGACTCTGGGGTAGCTTTTCAGAAAAATGCAAATTTATTTACTTTTATTTGATGGTGATCTATTAAGACTTTGGGCTTACTTGGTGGCTCAGATGGTAAAGTGTCTGCCTTCAATGTGGAAGAACTGAGCTCGATCCCTTGGTTGGGAAGATCCCCTGGAGAAGGAAATGGCAACCCATTCCAGTACTCTTGCCTGGAAAATCCCATGGACGGAGAAGCCTGGTAGGCTACAGTCCATGTGGTTGCAAAGAGTCAGACATGACTGAGCGACTTCATTTTCTTCCTTTCTTATTAAGATCTTGCATTGTTATTTTAACCTCTTAAAGAATTTTTTTGGGGTAAGTATATGATTTGATGATTTTAATGTTTGAGTTCCTTGGCACTAAAATGTAGTTTAAAGTATGTGTCACCTCAGTTTATTTTTAATGATTATTTAACAAAAGATGAGAAACACACCATTAAATATTTATGTTAGTGGGGTAAGGTATTTCAACATTTCATGAATATTTAACTGCAAAATTATCTTAGAGTCAATGAAATATGGTAATTTATGTATATATTAACTATCTGTGTATGTATAATTAGTTCTGGCATCAAACAGTAAGGGAATATTATAATTTTATGCTCTCTAATAAGCAAATTATTGTGTTGATTTTTATGAAATTCATGAATGCATTCTAAATACTTTAACAGTTTATTATGAATATATTACTTTATATTAAGACTCAGGATTGCTTATTGTTTTATTCTCTATGTTATTGGTAGGTTTGATTTAGGACAAATGGATGTATATGTTTACATTTTTTGTAAGATTTATAAAGCTTAGAATGGATATTAGAAAAATACTGTTGTCTTATACCATTTGTTTTTCCCTGGAAAGACTGTTACTTCTTTGTTTGCATATAGCCTTTTCCTAACAAGAATCACAGAAACTTTCCTTGTATTTCAGTTCTAAAAAGAACTCATTTATTGTTCACATGTACTATACTTCTATGTTGCTTTACATTTTAAAAGACATTTTACATAAATTGCATCAGTGACATTTTGACAGCATATATATTTACATCTATGCATTGCAAATTTATTTACATTTATTTCTCTAATTGGCTCTCCATTTTTTTCAGTTAAGTCTTAAAGACTATGATTTCTTTCTCATTACCCTTCAAAGTATGTTCAGTAAAAAGATAATATTTCCTAAATACTTATTTCCTCTCACATGTTTTGGCAGAGTAGGTAAGGAGATAGGGTGTATAATAACTCAAGTGATGTTTCCTCTTTTGAAATTGTGTCAATTCTATATATTCTAAGCTAGGATTCGCCTATTAAGCATTCCTTATAGAGAAGACAAATATCCCCATACCTCATTAGATCTTTACTGTGATTAAGGAAGAACTCAACTTTGTCCCTTCAAGGGCAATGTTTTTCTGTTATATGTAGATGTATTTCCAGCACTAAAACACATTTTTAAAGGCATATGCAAAGCAATTTGAGTGCATAATCCTGGTAGAGCTTTGTAAATTGTCCACCAATTTTTATAGTTTTCATCTGTATCTAATTTCATACCACTTTCATTTTGGTGATGTATCTTCATTAAGATCAAAAGTTTAATTTCATTTTCATATAAACAGGTATATTTAGCACTAATTTTCTTTAATTTGTGTTATAATTAGAATAACATGTAAAACTGGCATAAACTTATTTGGGTGAAAACACAACTGACGTTTGGAAACTGATTAAAGCAGAAGAGACCCAATAGAAAGCAGTTCAGCAGCTTTGAGTATTTAGTGAACTGCAGTCATCATCAGCTATACTTCACTGAGGAAACAGAGCATTGGCTAATCTGGTAAGCAGGCAAAGTAGAGGTCAGTTAAGAGAGCTGCTGATACAGTGGAACTCTGAGTATCCCCTAAGAACAGGGACAGGGTGATGCAGCTAGAGGAACCCTGTGCCATGTTTCTGCAGAAGGAAAAAGTTCTTTTGTTAATATGCAAACCTTGAATAGATTTAAATTCTTTTAGTTCTGCTTAAATTATGGTACATACAGAGTATGGACTACTGTTATAAAATATGATGGGGAGGCCTGGTTTGCTGCAGTCCATGGAGTCGCAAAGAGTCGGACATGACTGAGTGACTGAACTGAACTGAACTGAACCATGTATCATGGAGCTAATCTAAGTGCAGGAGCTGTAGTTCAGTATGAATATTTATGTGTATCAGTCTAACTGCTTCTAAGTGGGACTCAGTGGCTCTGGCAGGAAATGCACTCTTTAATCATTTCAAGCAGTTTATTTATATTACAGTCAGTATTGCTTTTACAATGCTAAAAAAAAACCCAAACACTCAGAGGTGGCTCTCAGAGTCTTATCTTCTTTTTCTAATCTGTTTCACCTCCATCATTTCTACAATGATAAAGACTCTCATTGGTATCTTTCATATCATTTAGTTCAGATCATCCAATGGGGGCAAGGTAAAGAAGAAGCCTAGGGAGCAGAATTCCATCCTACAAAATGTCTGCTTATGTCAAATGGGGAAATATTACTTTCCATACAGATGTTCGAGTTAAATAAGGCAATACATGTCACGTGCTCAGAATTCTGTCTTGCACATAGGAAGAATATATGCTGCATTATCAATAGTATATTTATTGTTGTGACCAAGTCTAGCCAACTGACCAGGTACGAATAGAAATTATGCTTTTAGTGCCAGTCTTGAGAGTGAAAAGAGGGTGGGATCAAGTCAGAGAGATCTGGTTGTGTACCCCGGCTTCATCTCTTACAGCTTTGTCTTCCCAAACAAGTGATTTTATTCTCTTTGCTTCAATTTTTTATTCTGTAAAATGGTTATTATAATAATGATCACCCAGAGCCTGTGACGGTTAAGCAGTGTTGAAGGATGTTAAACACTGAATACATGGCAGAGTGCCCATGGGCCCTCCCTCTAGCTGCCCCTCTGCTTCCCTCTCTCCATCACTTCTTGCTTTTCTCTTCATGACTGAACTAGCTTTCCTTTCTCCCTTCTTTCTTTGTATTCCAGTAAGATCTGTATGCATTCTCTTTGCATTTTTTTTGATGATAAGCCCTTCCTAGAGACTTGCCAAAGGTTGTTATGTTTTAGTATTATAGTCCTGAGGATTATATCTGTTATTAAATTTTAGAGTATAATTTGAGCTTCTACCTGGAGAGAATCAACATTACTAGCTATTTCAGTTTGCTGCTTTCCTGATCTTCATAGATGCAGAATTGAAGTGCAACTTTAATTATTCATTTCTACTTTGATGGTCCCATTCATTTTTTATGATTTGGGGAATCATTTAGGGCAGCTCCCTTACTTGTTTCCAAACGGGACTTTTGCTCTAATACCACTGACAACCTTCATGCCTTAGTTTTTTTTTCACAAGGTAATTTTTACCTTGCAAAAGTGTATGGAATTTTAGAGAACATCCAAACAGATTTTTTTTTCTGTGCACCTTTTCTTTAATTAAAAGAAGAAAGAGGAAGAATAGTGTCTGGGAACCGGAGGAGGAAGTTAGAGAAAATTAGATGCAAGTGATTGAAACTTGTCAATATATGTAAACTGAATATTTCTACATGTTTTTATTCCCTAGAGATAGTCTTCTCTGTGTACATAGCATATAAAGGCTGGTAATAACTTATACACTGAGTTATTTCATTTATCTTTTGATTATATTTTAAGAGGATACTTTAAGATTGATATTACATGAAGGGTTGGATCTTAACCTTGCTTTGCCTGAAGATTATGCAATTTGAGGGGGCCCTCTTTCATAAAAGAAATAAAAATTTAAACCACAAAGTTGTATAAAAATGTAAACATTTACATGAGATAAAGAAAAAAACCTAAAAACTTGCATAATCTATAAATGTCTAGAAATTACTCTAGTATTTTTACTAATGAACTGCCTCACAAAGCACAGCAATACTGTTTCCTATGTATTCAGTTGAATGCTCTTTCATTACCTCATTAAATGACAAATAAATGTGCAATATTCACCATAGCAACTACAGAATTGACCTTTTTTTCTACCATAGCTGATTAAAGTTTGTTTTTCAGTAGTAACAGCTGGGATGCATTAATATGAAATATTATAATAAGCTATACCTACTATTCAGGCTTTCCTGGTGGCTCAGATGGTGCAGAAATCGCCTGCCATGCAGGAGACTCGGGTTCAATTCCTGGGTCAGGAAGATCCCCTGGAGGAGGGCATGGCAACCCACTCCAATATTCTTGCCTGGAAAATTCCATGGAAAGAGGAGCCTGTCAGGCTATTATTATAAAGTGCTGGACATGACTGAACAACTGAGCACACATTTCTACTATTTATAGTGCTGATCTCAGTATGTGCACCACAAACACAGTAATTCTAATACATTTCATTTTGAGAGATTCCTGTGAAACATTATATTGTGCTGATAATGATATATGCTGCATTATTGAGAACATTCCTGAAAAAAATAGAGCTTCCATTTTGATTGGGGGTCACTGAGAGCTAAATCCTTTCCTTTGCAATTAATTACATGTCTGATATTAGAAGAATTTTCCCCATACTCTTCTTGCTTCATACATTTCAAACCTTATTTCTTCTTTCCTAGTTACAAATGTCCTCTGCTGGAAAATACAGGCCTGTTTATATCACAATATGGTCTCTGGATGTATCCATTCCTTAACAGTTCTTTCAGTGATGCCTGGTGAGTGAGCAACAATTGAACTATACATGGGAAAAACTGTCAAATGTAAACACATCCAAACCAGGTAAATATAGCCCCTATTCAACTTTCCATTAGCTTGATTCTAAAATACACATGGCTCCTCCATTGACACCTCACTCCAGGGCATTTGCGATGGAGAGGGAGTTAAGAGAAAAAAGGTTGCAGTCTAACCCGTTGTGTTAAAATCTCTCGCTTTTGAAAGTTTTAGAAAAAACAGTGCTTCTGTGAGCTCATCGCCAAGGGAGATCCTAGGGCCTGGCAAGGGCCTCCTCTAAGAAAATTGCCCGGAAGTTGAGCTTCATTAGCTTCACAGCAAATCTGCCTCCGATTACAGGACTTTCTGAGAAAAGGGCTCACCCTGTAGGATCCCACTCTCCCCAGTCTCAGATCTGCCACACTAGATTTTGCGTCTGGTTGTGTTTTCCTATTCAGTTTTTTTCCCTCAAAAGTTAAGAGCAAATCCAAAGGACTGAGATTGTGACCCAACAACTGTTGCCTGCTTCTTAGAGCACTAGCTCTGTGTGAGCTATTAAAAAATGAATGACTTCCAGCAATACAATACAACAAGCAGTTGGATGAAACCAAAGATGTGTATTGATCTAACAAAAGGGAGGCCTGGTCAAGTCATTGAAGGTAGAAAGACAGGCACTGAAAAGCTCTATTGCTTCCCAGGTGGTGCTAGTGGTGAAGAACCTACCTGCCATTGCAGCAGACACAAGAGACATGGGTTCGATCTCAGGGTCAGGAAGATCTCGTGCAGGAGGAAATGACAACCCATTCGAGTTTTCTTGCCTGAAAAATTCCACCGGCAGAGAAGCCTGGTGGGCAACGGTCCACGGGGTCAAAAAGAATCGAACACGACTGAGTACACACACATAATACCAGAGACTTAGATGTAATTCTGAATGCTCAATTATTAATTAATAGTAAAGTAAAACTCTACACTGACCGGAGTACTTGTGATGTTGTGACAAGATTTCTTTCCCTATAGGTTAGCTGCAGTGACAAATCTGATTATAAAAACAAGGTTGCTTGGGGAACCTAGAACGAGCACATGGAGTGTGTCTTTGGTGCTCTGCCAAATACAGACACAGTGGTTTGTAAGCAACTATTTCTTTCTAACATTTCTGAAGGCTAGAAGATCCAATATCATGACACTGGCATATTTGGTGTTTGGTGAGGCTGCTTCCTTACAGACAGCTGACTTCTTGCTATAACCTCACATGAGGGAAGGGGCAAGACAGGCCTCTGTGATAAGGGCACTAATTCCATTTATGAGGACTCTGTCTTCAGGAACTTCCCTGGTGGCTCAGATGGTAAAGAATCTGCCTGCAATGTAAGAGACCTGGGTTTAATCCCTGGGTTGGGAAGACGGAAACTCACTCCAGTATTCGTACCTGGAGAATCCCCACAGACAGAGGAGCCTGGCGTGCTGCAGTCCATGGGTCACAAAGAGCTGGACACGACTGAGTGACTAAACACCCATGCATACTGCCCTCATGGCCTAATCACCCTTCTAAGGCCTCATCTCCCGATACGATTGCTTTGGGGATTAGGACTTTAACATATGAAGTTTGAGGGAATGCAAACTTTCAGACCATAACAGTGCATGTGATCTTAAGCTAAGTTTCCCAGTTAATTTAAGTCAGATCACTCTTCCCTCTGCCTGTTGGTCACAGCTGGCTTTTCTTTTCACGTTTTACATACACACACACATTCGACATGTATGTTTTTTCTGATTGACACATTCTTTGTTCACATATATTAATGCCATTGTTATGTCTGCAAACACTGTGCCAACTGGGAGTCATTTTTAACATTTTAACATTCTAACACCGCACACAAAAATAAACTCAAAATGGATTAAAGATCTAAATGTAAGATCAGAAACTATAAGACTCCTAGAGGAGAACATAGGCAAAACACTCTCAGACATAAATCACACCAGGATCCTCTATGATCCACCTCCCAGAATTCTGGAAATAAAAGCAAAAATAAACAAATGGGATCTAATTAAAATTAAAAGCTTCTGCGCAACAAAGGAAACTATAAGCAAGGTGAAAAGACAGCCTTCTGAATGGGAGAAAATAATAGCAAATGAAGCAACTGACAAACAACTAATCTCAAAAATATACAAGCAACTTATGCACCTCAATTCCAGAAAAATAAACGACCCAATCAAAAAATGGGCCAAAGAACTAAATAGACATTTCTCCAAAGAAGACATACAGATGGCTAGCAAACACATGAAAAGATGCTCAACATCACTCATTATTAGAGAAATGCAAATCAAAACCACAATGAGGTACCACTTCACACCAGTCAGAATGGCTGCGATCCAAAAATCTGCAAGCAATAAACGCTGGAGAGGGTGTGGAGAAAAGGGAACCCTCCTACACTGTTGGTGGGAATGCAAACTAGTACAGCCACTATGGAGAACAGTGTGGAGATTCCTTAAAAAATTGCAAATAGAACTACCTTATGACCCAGCAATCCCACTGCTGGGCATACACACCGAGGAAACCAGAATTGAAAGAGACACATGTACCCCAATGTTCATCGCAGCACTATTTATAATAGCTAGGACATGGAAACAACCTAGATGTCCATCAGCAGATGAATGGATAAGAAAGCTGTGGTACATATACACAATGGAGTATTACTCAGCAGTTAAAAAGAATTCATTTGAATCAGTTCTGATGAGATGGATGAAACTGGAGCCAATTATACAGAGTGAAGTAAGCCAGAAAGAAAAACACCAATACAGTATACTAACACATATATATGGAATTTAGGAAGATGGCAATGACGACCCTGTATGCAAGACAGGAAAAAAGACACAGATGTGTATAACGGACTTTTGGACTCAGAGGGAGAGGGAGAGGGTGGGATGATTTGGGAGAATGGGAATTCTAACATGTATACTGTCATGTAAGAATTGAATCACCAGTCCATGTCTGACGTAGGGTGCAGCTTGCTTGGGGCTGGTGCATGGGGATGACCCAGAGAGATGTTGTGGGGAGGGAGGTGGGAGGGGGGTTCATGTTTGGGAACGCATGTAAGAATTAAAGATTTTAAAATTTAAAACAACAACAACAACAACAACAAAAAAAACATTTTAGATGACACAGCATGCATCCTTTTTATATCTCTTTCTATGGAATTTAGAAAGATGGTAATGATAACCCTGTATGCAAGACAGCAAAAGAGACACAGATGTACAGAACAGTCTTTTGGACTCTGTGGGAGAGGGAGAGGGTGGGATAATTGAGGAGAATGGCATTGAAACATGCATAATATCATATAAGAAATGGATCGCCAGTCCAGGTTTGATGCAAGATACAGGATGCTTGGGGCTGGTGCACTGGGATGACCCAGAGGGATGGTACAGGGAGGGAGGTGGAAGGGGGGTTCAGGATGGGGAACACGTGTACGCCCGTGGTGGATTCATGTGAACGTATAGCAAAACCAATACAATATTGTAAAGTAATTAGCCTCCAATTAAAATAAATAAATTTAAACTAAATTTTTTTTTTAATTTTTGTCAAAGTAATACTCATCTATGACTGACAAATCAGAAGACTTAAACAAAAAAAGTACTGTCACTCACAGTTCTTTTCCCTGGAGGTTGTCTGCATTGCTGCAAATAATGTGGATAAAATAGAATCTCTTGATTGTCAGTTTTTAGATATTTTCTACTAACCTCTTGCTAAGATAGATGAGAACTTAGCCCACTTATAACTGAGCAATCTTCCTTCACTCTAACACATTTGTATTTTTTTATTACTAACTTCTTACATTTGGAGCATTAGATAATATTCTTATGCTTTTTACTTTTTATTCTGCCAACTATAGACAGTCATTTTTATTCCTTGATTTATAAAATATGGATATTCATATCTCTAACTTTCTTTTAGCAGTTCTCTACTGAGGTTTCTATTTGTACTTTTACTTTGTAAAAACGGATAACAATTACTTACTACATATTATATGGAAGAGAACATTAATTGAACCCAACATTAATATTATCTGCATTCTGTTCATAATTTGACTGTTGAGGGAAAAATTAGATCAAGGAAGAGATTTGTGAACAATAACCATAGTATTTTATAGCCTGTAAATGTCTTGCTTAAGAAGTCCTTAGAATAGGCAACATGAAGTACATTTAAGGATGTTTGCATGTACACTATGTCCTGAAGATCTGATTGTAGACACTAAGGCCAGCCAGGCCCAGACAAGCAATCCTATCCTCACTGAACAGCCTGACATCACTTTTTCAAAAAATTTATTTTAATTGGAGGTTAATTACTTTACAATATTGTATTGGTTTTGCCATACATTCACATGATCTGCCACAGGTATACACGTGTTCCCCATCCTGAACCTTCCTCCCTCCTCCCTCCCCATACCATCCCTCTGGCATCACTTTTTATGATTATCTGTAAAATCCTCCCCCAAAGGACCTTGGAGAAGAGATGTATTCATTGACTTCTTCGTATGCACACATCTTCACACCAGTAGTAATAGTGAAGCTTCATAAGCACTCAATTTAGATGCTGCTTGTTTCTTTGATCATGTAAATTTAGAAAACTAATAACAGCATTTACATTATTCAGTTCAGTTCAGTTGCTCAGTCGTGTCCAACTCTTTGCGACCCCATGAATTGCAGCACATCAGGCCTCCCTGTCCATCACCAACTCCTGGAGTTCACTCAGATTCACGTCCATTGAGTCAGTGATGCCATCCAGCCTTCTCATCCTCTGTTGTCCCCTTCTCCTCCTGCCTTCAGTTTTTCCCAGCATCAGGGTTTTTTCCACTGAGTCAGTTCTATGCATCAGATGGCCAAGTATTGGAGTTTCAGCTTCAGCATCAATCCTTCCAATGAATATTCAGGACTGATTCCCTCTAGGATGGACTGGGTTAATCTCCTTGCAGTCCAAGGGACTCTCAAGAGTCTTCAACACTGCAGTTCAAAAGCATCAACTGTTCAACACTCAGCTTTCTTTACGGTCCAACTCTCACATCCATACACGACTACTGGAAAAACCATAGCCTTGACTAGACAGACTTTGTTGGCTGAGTAATGTCTCTGTTTTTTAGGATGCTGTCTAGGTTGGTCATAGTTTTTCTTCCAAGGAGGAAGCATCTTTTGATTTCATGATTGCAGTCACCATCTGCAGTGACTTTGGAGCCCCTTAAAATAAAGTCTGTCACTGTTTCCATTGTTTCCCCATCTATTTCCCATGAAATGATAGGACCAGATGCCATTCTGTTAGTTTTACAAATGTTGAGTTTTAAGCCAGCTTTATTACTCTCTTCTTTGACTTTCATCAAGAGGCTTTTTAGTTCTTCTTCACTTTCTGCCATAAGGATGGTATCATTTGCATATCTGAGGTTATTGATATTTCTCCCAGAAATCTTGATTCCAGCTTGTGCTTCATCCAGCTTGGAATTTTGTATGATGTACTCTGCATACAAGTTAAATAAGCAGGGTGACAATATGCAGCCTTGACGTACTCCTTTCCTGATTTGGAACTAGTCTGTTGTTCCATGTCCAGTTCTAACTGTTGCTTCTTGACCTCATACAGATTTCTCAGGAGGCAGATCAGGTGGCCTGGTATTCCCATCTCTTGAAGAATTTTCCACAGGTTTTTGTGATCCACACAGTCAAAAGCTTTGGTGTATTCAATAAAGCAGATGTTTTTCTGGAACTCTATTGATTTTTCAATGATCCAACAAATGTTGGCAATTTGATCTCTGGTTCCTCTGCCTTTTCTGAATCCAGCTTGAACATCTGGGTGTTCACGGTTTATGAACTGTTGGAGTCTAGCTTGGAGAATTTTGAGCATTATTTTGTTAGCATGTGAGATAAGCGCAATTGTGTAGTCATTTGAACATTCTTTGGCATTGCCTTTCTTTGGGATTGGAATGAAAATTGACCTTTTCCAGGCCTGTGGACACTGCTGAGTTTTTCAGATTTGCTGGCATATTGAGTGCAACACTTTAACAGCATCATCCAAAGTTGGAGGTAAAAAATGCATATTTAAATCATGTATCATGTCTACACTTCAGATTTAGATGTAGTAGTGGTGCTAATGGTTTAGTGGCTAAGTTGTGTCTGACTCTTTGTGACCCCTCAGACTGTAACCTGTCAGGCTCCTCTCTCCATGGGATTTTCCCAGGGAAGAATATTGGAGTGGGTTGCCTTTTCCTTTTCCAGGGTATCTTCCCTACTCAGGCACTGAATCCACATTTCTTGTATTGCAAGTGGAGACCTGGATTCCAGGCAGATTCTTGACTGCTGAGTCACCGGGGAAGCCCTTAAATGTGATACTAGAATCTAAATCTCTGATGACTTGAAATGCCACATGGCTTAGACAAAACGGATTATAACATTTACTTCTTCATGGTTAAGATTTTCCAGGAAAATGTTTATGGTTTGAATTGGATGTTTCGCCCCCAAACAGTTATGCTTTTATTTAGCAAATAATTTATCTCCCATTCATTTAGGAAAAAGCAACATGTGTTCAAACATATACCTTTTGAAGAAATTGCAGTGCTTAAGAGTGTTTAAAACATTGCAGCGTTTAAGGATTGTTTCTTGGTGAATTGCCCTGTGCAGCTATTTATTAAAATTTACTTATGTAAGAGAAACAAAACATATTCTGCAATATAAATATTCAGCTATAGGTAAAAGGAAAGCCATTGCCTCCCAATAGAAGTCAGGAATTCTCACAAAGGATTTAATTAAAGGTCAAAGTAATAAATTTTACCTTTGCTTTCTAAGTGCTAGAATGAGGTTGCTATTATTGAAAGCTAAACTGGTATACTCTAAAAGAAGTCACATGTACTCCAGTAAAAGATCCTGCCAAGTCATTAAATACTTAAATACTTCAAGTATAAATGGTTTGGTTGCAAATAAGATGCCACGGTTATGTCCAGTTTGTATTAACATATAAGAACTGCAGATACTGTTATTGGATGTTTTTACCAGGCTCAGAGAGTAAAGAATCTGCCTGCAATGCAGGAGACCTGGGTTTGATTCTTGTCAGGAAGATCTCCTGGAGAAGGAAATGGCAAACCACCTAGTATTCTTGCCTGGAGAAGTCCACTGACAGAGGAGCCTGGCAGGCTACAGTCCACAGAATTGTGAAGAGTCAGACATGACTGACCAACTAACACTTTCACCATCACTATTGATTGCTCATTGGAAAGCCAGTGCATACTTATAATTATCATTATATGCACATTGTGTTCAAAGTGTATAACTATTTCTAGCTCTCTAGACAAATATGCATCACAGAATTTTAGAGTTACATAATGAAAACTTCTAGAATGCATAGAATGCAGTAAAATATGAAAAAGTACCATGAATATTTTAGCTTTAGATAAGAAGATTTTTGAACTGGGAAAAAAGGCAACTGCATTAAAGCTCTTTATATTACTTTATAACAGTTAAGACATGTATGTGGGCTAAATATATCTAGTGAGGTAAATTGGACTTATAGTTTATATCCCAAAGAGGAAAAGTATGAAACAGAAGAAAAATTTCTATCTATTAACCACTTTAATAAAGAAAAAAACCTCTACTTAGGAGATAACTTATTTGGTAACTTCAGGGTTCATTAAAGATATGTGAGAGACTTATCTGCCTGTATGGCTCTGAGACTCTTTAATTTAGAACCTTTACGGAGGAGGAAGTCTAACATCCCTCCAGGGAGTTATAAAACCATTCCTTCTTTGGAATTCTAGTCTGATTTTTATATTTGATTTTTACTGAGATTAGGGAAAGAAAGAGGGGTACTTGAAGCCATTCTTGCTTTGGGAAAAAATTACATGAAAGAAAGTTTGCCTTTATTTATTTCAACTTTCACTCCGAATCTTACTTCTGGTTTGGGGGGCAATGGCTGGTGGAGGTGGAAAATGAACCTCCATTTCCCTGAGTCAGGTATGACTCACTTTCCTTCACTTTTCTGTTCCTTCAACTGAGCTCCTATCAAAACTCCCAATTCATCAGTGTATTGGCTTTAATAATTAGCTTAAAAGCTTGACCTCCTTTTCAATGTACCAGTATAGGAGTAACCTCAAATTAATGTCTAAGTGGAGAAATGTGTTAATTAGGATGCAAGGGCTTCATGGTAAAGTGAGCAAAGGAGATCTTGGTTTTTTTTTTTTTTTTTTAATCTTGCTATTACTTGTGTGTATAAAAATTAGAGTCAGTGTAAACACTCTCCTCAGAAGACTGGTGGTACTTTGTCCTAAGAGAATTGTGACTTGATTACTAATCACTTGATTATTATTACTATTTATTTTTCACCCTAATTATAACACTGGTTTACATATTGAACTTTAAAATGAATTCAAGCTTCCAGAAAAAAAAAAAAAAGAAAGTGAAGACATAGGAAAAATCTTTGAACCCTCTCCTAGAAACTTAACCAAATAGCAAAAAATAGCAAAAAAACAAAACAAACCAAAAAACAAAAGAAGCATTAGTTCTTTTATCAGTGTTTCTTAGCTGCTGAGGAGATGGAAGAGGTGGCCTGCAGCCTCTTTCCTGGTTTTCTTGGACCTGTGTTCTTAAACGCTCTTCAGGCAGGTTCCGATATACAGGGGAAATGGTTTAGCACGGCAGAGCGGGGGCTGAGGGAAGAGTGTGCTCAAGCAGGGACTGACTGATCTTCCTACACTATTCTAGCAGCTGCGGGCCTGTGACAGTGGGGCAGCCGTGACAGAACACGTGAGCTTGTTTGCTGGGATGTTGCTAAACAACAAAATGTTCAGGCCTAGGCCTCTGGGCCTTAATACAGTTGGCCCTCTATATCCACGGGTTATGCATCTGCGCATCCAACCCACTGCAGTTTAAAAATATTTTTAAAAGTTCCGAAAAGCAAAACTTGAATTTCCCAGGCACTGGCAGCCGTTTACATAGTATTTACAGTGTCCAACTAGTTATATATCATTTACACTGTATAAGGAGATGGGCCCTGGGATTTCTTTGGAAGGAATGAGGCTAAAGCTGAAACTCCAGTATTCTGGCCACCTCATGTGAAGAGTTGACTCATTGGACAAGACTCTGATGCTGGGAGGGATTGGGGGCAGGAGGAAAAGGGGAGGACAGACAGTGAGATGGCTGATGGCATCACCAACTCAATGGGTGTGAGTCTGAGTGAACTCCGGGAGTTGGTGATGGAGAGGGAGGCCTGGCCTGCTGCGATTCAAGGGGTCGCAAAGAGTCGGACACGACTGAACTGAACTGAGGTATTATAAAGTAAGGTGTTATGAAGTAATCTAGAGATGATTTTGGAGAAGGCAATGGCAACCCACTCCGGTACTCTTGCCAGGAAAATCCCATGGACGGAGGAGCCTGGTGGGCTGCAGTCCATGGGGTCGCTAAGAGTCGGACATGACTGAGCAAGTTCACTTTCACTTTTCACTTTCATGCATTGGAGAAGGAGATGGCAACCCACTCGAGTGTTCTTGCCTGGAGAATCCCAGGGACAGGGGAGCCTGGTGGGCTTCCGTTTATGGGGTCGCACAGAGTCGGACACGACTGAAGCGACTTAGCAGCAGCCGCAGCAGCATAGGGCCTCTGCTGTGCTGGGGGTCTTTCAGCCACATCGCCTGTCCTGGCTTTATCTGATCATTAAATAATCTGGGATTGAGTGAAGCTTCTTGTGTCTCATGACACTTTATTATTAAACAAAATTATCACTGCTAACTGATCAGTGAGTATTGCGATGTGTGCTAGAGAACATTTTCCCTAAGATTCCTCCAGCTTTTAATGCTCAAACTTATTGGAAAATAAGTGTTTGAAATAATATTCAAGTGATGGCCAGTGTGTAAACTCTTCAATAACTTTTGGTAGAAAAAGTGGCTTCTTTAACCCCTTTTGCAAGGAAATATGATGGTTTAATTATTATGATAAACATATAATGCTTCATAATAAAACTTCTATATTATAAAGATCAGTTCTGTCTTCCAGAGTAAAATATCAAAATGTTATCAAAATGGGTGAAGACATCTTCAAACATTAGTTTTTTTTTTTTTTTTAAAATCTTTAATTCTTACATGCGTTCCCAAACATGAACCCCCCTCCCACCTCCCTCCCCACAACATCTCTCTGGGTCATCCCCATGCACCTGCCCCAAGCAAGCTGCACCCTACGTCAGACATGGACTGGCGATTCAATTCTTACATGACAGTATACATGTTAGAATTCCCATTCTCCCAAATCATCCCACCCTCTCCCTCTCCCTCTGAGTCCAAAAGTCCGTTATACACACCTGTGTCTTTTTTCCTGTCTTGCATACAGGGTCGTCATTGCCATCTTCCTAAATTCCATATATATGTGTTAGTATACTGTATTGGTGTTTTTCTTTCTGGCTTACTTCACTCTGTATAATTGGCTCCAGTTTCATCCATCTCATCAGAACTGATTCAAATGAATTCTTTTTAACGTCTGAGTAATACTCCATTGTGTATGTGTACCACAGCTTTCTTATCCATTCATCTGCTGATGGACATCTAGGTTGTTTCCATGTCCTGGCTATTATAAACAGTGCTGCGATGAACATTGGGGTACATGTGTCTCTTTCAATTCTGGTTTCCTTGGTGTGTATGCCCAGAAGTGGGATTGCTGGGTCATAAGGTAGTTCTATTTGCAATTTTTTAAGGAATCTCCACACTGTTCTCCATAGTGGCTGTACTAGTTTGCATTCCCACCAACAGTGTAGGAGGGTTCCCTTTTCTCCACACCCTCTCCAGCATTTATTGCTTGCAGATTTTTGGATCGCAGCCATTCTGACTGGTGTGAAGTGGTACCTCATTGTGGTTTTGATTTGCATTTCTCTAATAATGAGTGATGTTGAGCATCTTTTCATGTGTTTGTTAGCCATCCGTATGTCTTCTTTGGAGAAATGTCTATTTAGTTCTTTGGCCCATTTTTTGATTGGGTCGTTTATTTTTCTGGAATTGAGCTGCAGAAGTTGCTTGTATATTTTTGAGATTAGTTGTTTGTCAGTTGTTTCATTTGCTATTATTTTCTCCCATTCAGAAGGCTGTCTTTTCACCTTGCTTATATTTTCCTTTGTTGTACAGAAGCTTTTAATTTTAATTAGATCCCATTTGTTAATTTTTGCTTTTATTTCCAGAATTCTGGGAGGTGGATCATAGAGGATCCTGGTGTGATTTATGTCTGAGAGTGTTTTGCCTATGTTCTCCTCTAGGAGTTTTATAGTTTCTGATCTTACATTTAGATCTTTAATCCATTTTGAGTTTATTTTTGTGTGCGGTGTTAGAAAGTGATCTAGTTTCATTCTTTTACAAGTGGTTGACCAGTTTTCCCAGCACCACTTTTTAAAGAGATTGTCTTTACTCCATTGTATATCCTTGCCTCCTTTGTCAAAGATAAGGTGTCCATATGTGTGTGGATTTATCTCTGGGCTTTCTATTTTGTTCCATTGATCTATATGTCTGTCTTTGTGCCAGTACCATACTGTCTTGATGACTGTGGCTTTGTAGTAGAGCCTGAAGTCTGGCAAGTTGATTCCTCCAGTTCCCTTCTTCTTTCTCAAGATTGCTTTGGCTATTCGAGGTTTTTGTGTTTCCATACAAATCTTGAAATTATTTGTTCTAGTTCTGTGAAAAATGTGGCTGGTAGCTTGACAGGGATTGCATTAAATTTGTAAATTGCTTTGGGTAGTATACTCATTTTCACTATATTGATTCTTCCGATCCATGAACATGGTATATTTCTCCATCTATTAGTGTCCTCTTTGATTTCTTTCATCAGTGTTTTATAGTTTTCGATATATAGGTCTTTAGTTTCTTTAGGTAGATATATTCCTAAGTATTTTATTCTTTTCGTTGCAATGGTGAATGGAATTGTTTCCTTAATTTCTTTTTCTACTTTCTCATTATTCGTGTATAGGAATGCAAGGGATTTCTGTGTGTTGATTTTGTATCCTGCAACTTTACTATATTCATTGATTAGCTCTAGTAATTTTCTGGTGGAGTCTTTAGGGTTTTCCATGTAGAGGATCATGTCATCTGCAAACAGTGAGAGTTTTACTTCTTCTTTTCCAATTTGGATTCCGTTTATTTCTTTTTCTGCTCTGATTGCTGTGGCCAAAACTTCCAGAACTATGTTGAATAGTAGCGGTGAAAGTGGACACCCTTGTCTTGTTCCTGACTTTAGGGGAAATGCTTTCAATTTTTCACCATTGAGGATAATGTTTGCTGTGGGTTTGTCATATATTGCTTTTATTATGTTGAGGTATGTTCCTTCTATTCCTGCTTTCTGGAGAGTTTTTATCATAAATGGATGTTGAATTTTGTCAAAGGCCTTCTCTGCATCTATTGAGATAATCATATGGTTTTTATTTTTCAATTTGTTAATGTGGTGAATTACATTGATTGATTTGCGGATATTGAAGAATCCTTGCATCCCTGGGATAAAGCCCACTTGGTCATGATGTATGATCTTTTTAATGTGTTGTTGGATTCTGATTGCTAGAATTTTGTTGAGGATTTTTGCATCTATGTTCATCAGTGATATTGGCCTGTAGTTTTCCTTTTTTGTGACATCTTTGTCAGGTTTTGGTATTAGGGTGATGGTGGCCTCATAGAATGAGTTTGGAAGTTTACGTTCCTCTGCAATTTTCTGGAAGAGTTTGAGGAGGATAGGTGTTAGCTCTTCTCGAAATTTTTGGTAGAATTCAGCTGTGAAGCCGTCTGGACCTGGGCTTTTGTTTGCTGGAAGATTTCTGATTACCGTTTCAATTTCTGTGCTTGTGATGGGTCTGTTAAGATTTTCTATTTCTTCCTGGTTCAGTTTTGGAAAATTGTACTTTTCTAAGAATTTGTCCATTTCTTCCACGTTGTCCATTTTATTGGCATACAACTGCTGATAGTAGTCTCTTATAATCCTTTGTATTTCTGTGTTGTCTGTTGTGATCTCTCCATTTTCATTTCTAATTTTATTGATTTGATTTTTCTCTCTTTGCTTCTTGATGAGTCTGGCTAATGGTTTGTCAATTTTATTTATCCTTTCAAAGAACCAGCTTTTGGCTTTGTTAATTTTTGCTATGGTCTCTTTTGTTTCTTTTGCATTTATTTCTGCCCTAATTTTTAAGATTTCTTTCCTTCTACTAACTCTGGGGTTCTCCAACTCTTCCTTTTCTAGTTGCTTTAGTTGCAGAGTTAGGTTATTTATTTGACTTTTTTCTTGTTTCTTGAGGTATGCCTGTATTGCTATGAACTTTCCTCTTAGCACTGCTTTTATAGTGTCCCACAGGTTTTGGGTTGTTGTGTTTTCATTTTCATTAGTTTCTATGCATATTTTTATTTCTTTTTTGATTTCTTCTGTGATTTGTTGGTTATTCAGAAGTGTGTTGTTCAACCTCCATATGTTGGAATTTTTAATAGTTTTTCTCCTGTAATTGAGATCTAATCTTAATGCATTATGGTCAGAAAAGATGCTTGGAATGATTTCGATTTTTTTGAATTTATCAAGTTTAGATTTATGGCCCAGGATGTGATCTATCCTGGAGAAGGTTCCATGAGCACTTGAAAAAAAAGTGAAATTCATTGTTTTGGGGTGAAATGTCCTATAGATATCAATTAGGTCTAACTGATCTAATGTATCATTTAAAGTTTGCGTTTCTTTGTTAATTTTCTGTTTAGTTGATCTGTCCATAGGTGTGAGTGGGGTATTAAAGTCTCCCACTATTATTGTGTTATTGTTGATTTCCCCTTTCATACTTGTTAGCATTTGTCTTACATATTGCGGGGCTCCTATATTGGGGGCATATATATTTATAATTGTTATATCTTCTTCTTGGATTGTTCCTTTGATCATTATGTAGTGGCCTTCTTTGTCTCTTTTCACAGCCTTTGTTTTAAAGTCTATTTTATCGGATATGAGTATTGCCACTCCTGCTTTCTTTTGGTCTCTATTTGCGTGGTATATCTTTTTCCAGCCCTTCACTTTCAGTCTGTATGTGTCCCTTGTTTTGAGGTGGGTCTTTTGTAAGCAGCATATAGAGGGGTCTTGTTTTTGTATCCATTCGGCCAGTCTCTGTCTTTTGGTTGGGGCGTTCAACCCATTTACGTTTAAGGTAATTATTGATAAGTGTGATCCCGTTACCATTTACTTTATTGTTTTGGGTTCGAGTTTATACACCTTTTTCGTGTTTCCTGTCTAGAGAATATCCTTTAGAATTTGTTGGAGAGCTGGTTTGGTGGTGCTGAATTCTCTCAGCTTTTGCTTGTCTGTAAAGCTTTTGATTTCTCCTTCGTATTTGAATGAGATCCTTGCTGGGTACAGTATTCTGGGCTGTAGGTTGTTGTCTTTCATCACTTTAAGTATGTCTTGCCATTCCCTCCTGGCCTGAAGAGTTTCTATTGAAAGATCAGCTGTTATCCTAATAGGAATCCCCTTATGTGTTATTTGTTGTTTTTCCCTTGCTGCTTTTAATATTTGTTCTTTGTGTTTGATCTTTGTTAATTTGATTAATATGTGTCTTGGGGTGTTTCGCCTTGGGTTTATCCTATTTGGAACTCTCTGTGTTTCTTGGACTTGGGTGATTATTTCCTTCCCCATTTTAGGGAAGTTTTCAACTATTATCTCCTCAAGGATTTTTTCATGATCTTTCTTTCTGTCTTCTTCTTCTGGGACTCCTATAATTCGAATATTGGAGCGTTTCATATTGTCCTGGAGGTCTCTGAGATTGTCCTCATTTCTTTTAATTCGTTGTTCTTGTTTCCTCTCTGATTCATTTATTTCTACCATTCTATCTTCTATTTCATTAATCCTATCTTCTGCCTCCGTTATTCTACTAATTGTTGCCTCCAGAGTGTTTCTGATCTCATTTATTGCATTATTCATTATATTTTGACTCTTTTTTATTTCTTCTAGGTCCTTGTTAAACCTTTCTTGCATCTTCTCAATCCTTGTCTCTAGCCTATTTATCTGTGATTCCATTTTGATTTCAAGATTTTGGATCATTTTCACTATCAATATTCGGAATTCCTTCTCCGGTAGATTCCCTACTTCTTCCACTTTTGTTTGGTTTGGTGGGCAACTCTCCTGTTCCTTTACCTGCTGTGTATTCCTCTGTCTCTTCATCTTGGTTATATTGCTGCGTTTGGGGTGGCCTTTTTATATTCTGGTAATTTGTGGACTTCTCTTTATTATGGAGCTTCCTCACTTTGGGTGGGGTTCTATCAGTGGCTTGTCAAGGTTTCCTGGTTAGGGAGGCTTGTGTTGGAGTTTTGGTGGGTGGAGCTGGGTTTCTTCTCTCTGGAGTGCAATGGAGTGACCCGTAATGGGTTACGAGACATCAAAGGTTTTGGGATAATTTTGAGCTGCCTGTATATTGAAGCTCAGGGGAGTGTTCCTGTGTTGCTGGAGAATTTGCGTGGTATGTCTTGTTTTGGAATTTGTTGGCCCTTAGGTGGAACTTGGTTTTGGTGTAGGTATGAAGGCATTAGATGGGCTCCTGTTGCTTAATGTTCCCTGAATTCAAGAGTTCTCTAATGTTTTCAGGCTTTGGATTTAAGCCTCCTGCTTCTGGTTTTCAGTTTTATTTTTACAGTAGCCTCTAGACTTCTCCATCTATACAGCACTGATGATAAAACATCTAGGTTAAAGATGAAAAGTTTCTCCACATTGAGGGACACTCAGAGGGGTTCACTGAGTTATAAGGAGAAGAGAAGATGGAGGGGGTAGTTAGAGGTAACTGGAATGAGATGCGGTGAGATCAAAAGAGAAGAGAACAAGCTAGCCAGTAGTCACTTCCTTATGTGCGCTCTATAGTCTGGACCGCTCAGAGGTATTTACAGAGTTATACGGGGAAGAGGAGAGGGAGGAAGTAGACAGAGGTGACCAGGAGGATCAGAGAGAGGAATGAGTAGGAGAGAGACAAATCCTGCCAGTAACCTGTTCCTTAGGTGTTCTCCACTGTCTGGAACACACAGAGATTCACAGAGTTGGATAGAGGAGAGATGGGGGAGAAAAGAGACAGAGGCCACCTGGTGGAGAAAAAGGAGAGTCCAGAGGAGGAGAGAGTGGTCAAGCCAGTAATCTCGCTCTCAGGTAAACTGGGATAGTGAAGTTTGGGTTTTTAAATGTACAAAATTGACCACAAAAACCTAAGAGCAAAGATTAAAAATCTAGAGTAGAGGTTGGATTTTCAAAGATACAATATTAGAGAGAAGCAGAAGGAAAAAGGAAGAAAGAAAGAAAAAAAAAGAAAGAAAAAGAATTATTAAAAAACAAATAAACAAACAAACAATCAAAAAAAAAAAGCCATCAACAACCATCCAAAGACTGTATATGGTGTTTGCCTTAAAAAAAAAAAAAAAAAAAGTCTTTTTAAAACAAACAAACAAACAAAAAATATAGTAATAATAGGTTATAGAAATAAAAATTACAGGGGAAATAGAAGACTTAACAATTAAAAAAAAGTTAGAAAAAAAAGCAAAAAAAAAAAAAAAAAAAAGGAATGATTTTAAAAATATCTGGCCCTTTCTGGTGTAATGGGCCGTGTGGTATCACTTCCAAGGTGGTTCCCTCTGTTTAACTTCTTCTGTTTGCTGGCTTTTTAGGCTCACTAGTTTAGTTGCGCTGTGAGGAGGGGGGCTGCTGCTAACAAATAGCACTGTCGTGTGCACGCAGTATCTCTGCCCGGCTTGACCTGTCCTTTCTCGCAGCGCACAAACCGCTCCAGCTCTAGGATGCTCAGCCGGGAACCGTCTGGGGCCGGCCCTAGGCTGCGTGCACTTCCCCGGTCCAAGCCGCTCAGGTTCGGCGCTCAGGCAGCCCTCAGAGGCACAGATTCGGCTGGAACTGCGCTTTGTGCCCTTCCCAGGTCCGAGTAGCTCAGGAGTTTGGTGAGCGCGATCGCCGCGGCTTGTCACCTTTTCTGCCGCTGCTGCTCAGCTTTCTGGGCGGACCGCTGGCGCACCCCGTGCGGTAGATTGTGACTGTCCAGCACCCCCAGAAGTCTTAGCAAAGGAGCTTGCTTGCAGTTAGGTCCCGAGTCTGCAATTGCCCCTTTCCAGTCCTTACGACTCTGGCTGCCTGTCCCCGGCGGGGGATGGTCTGCAGCCGGCTTTTCCCGTTCCGTCCTTTGTTCTGTGCTCGGTCCTGGCGGTGTCTTATGTTTGAGCTTTTCGCGTGGTAGCTATCCCACAGTCTGGTTTGATAGCCCACGTTAGATCGTTCTGGTTGCGCGTGGGGCGTTCCTGCCCGATTCTTACAAAGCTCTGCAGCCCGCGCCTCCCGCGCGTCCCTGCCCTGCCCCCACTTCCCAATGGCGGATGCAGGCGTCTGTGCTGCTTTTCCACTGGGGGAGTTACTGTTGGGCTTGTAATCTGTTGGTTTTAATTATTTATCTATTTTTCCTTCCTGTTATGTTGCCCTCTGTGTTTCCAAGGCTCGCCACAGACTCGGCAGGGAGAGTGTTTCCTGGTGTTTGGAAACCTCTCTTCTTAAAATTCCCTTCCCGGGACGGGCTTCCCTTCCCGGGACGGAGCTCCCTCCCCACCTCCTTTGTCTCCTTTTCGTCTTTTATATTTTTTCCTACCTGTTTTTGAAGACAATGATCTGCTTTTCTGGTTGCCTGATGTCCTCTGCCAGCCTACAGAAGTTGTTTTGTGAAGTTTGCTCGGCGTTGAAATGTTCTTTTGAGGAATTTGTGAGGGAGAAAGTGGTCTTGCCGTCCTATTCCTCCGCCATCTTTCCCTCTCCCCCCTATACTTCCAAACATTAGTTTTTATCATGACCAAAGCTTGCAAAATAGAGGACTTTTTAAAAAATAAATAAAGGGAAATTATTTTCAATTTTATTCACCCACTCAAAAGGAATCATAAAATATGTTTTAAAAATCATTTTCTGTTTGACTTTGTACTTGTCTTTTCACCTATTTTTTACAGATAAAGTGATAAGATAAGACACTTCAATTGCAGCTTTGCTGATGTGTTTTGAGAAATCCAGGGTTTTATAAAAAATGATAAAGCAGTGGCGATTAACATATTAAAATATTAGATCAGTTCTAGGAGCTCAAAATATCTTGCACATGCAATATTATCTGTCCTCACAAATATTCACATGCTAGAAAGACAAAGCAATGCCTTTGTGGTGTATATCACAGGGGTTTTGGACACATAATGGTAGAAAATATTTTCTTCATGATCTGAGTATTTAAGGTCTGTGTATTTTTTTTGTACAAAAGTAATGGCTCTGTACTTTTATAAACTAAGTTTATATTTTAGAATTATAGTATTGGGGAAATTATTAGTACAATTAAGATTTCTAAACACTTCCACAAGGTTTGATTAGAATAAATAATTTATTTTGTAAAGGATACTTCCAAATGATTAATAATATATACACTATTGCCTCCTTATTGAAATTTAATTTAACTATTTTCCATATGAATTGCTTTTCTAAATGAGGAGGTGGTTCCAATTTGGGTGGGTGGTTAAGATTTTTTTCAGTTGCCCACTTTATAAACATTGCTTTGTGACATAGACCCAGGGTCAATAGAACATTACATACCAATCAAATGCAATCAATGAGCTTTTGTTGTACTTAAAAATAAGTAGATATTAATTTTATCCATATAGAAATATCTTCTCTGATTTCCAGTGATTTAGGTGTTCAGTTTATGGTTAGCTGTCACTATTTACATCTCCTGCTATTTTTTGCAATGAATAATTACCTGAACTCTGAGAAACAATTTATTCTTGGAAAGAATTAAAATCACCTGTCATAAATATTATATTGTTATTTTATCTGTGAAGCTATTGTCTGATAAATAACTTTGATTGTTTCGATAATCCCAGATAAATTTTGTGTGCGCATTGGATCTATGATCAAACTACTAATGGATGGAAACTAAGCAGGGATAATCACTCATTGCTTCTTTGCATCTCTTCTTTGTTGTCATAGTTCTGGTTGCTTCTTTTGATTTATATTTTTAATTTTTCCTTTTTAAAATAATTATTATTTATTTTTGGCTGCGCTGGCTCTTTGTTGCTGCATGGACTTTTCTCTTGCTGTGGTGAGCGGGGGCTACTCTTGATTGCAGTGCTAGGCTTCTCATTGGCCTAGGTGGTGGAATCTCCTGTTGCGGAACATGGGCTCCAGGACATGCATGCTTCAGTAGTTGTGACGTGTGGCTCAGTGCGATTCCTGGGTCCTAGAGCACAGGCTCAATAGTTGTGGCACCTGGGCTTCGTTGCTCCGCAGCATGTCGGGTCCTCCCAACACAGGGATTGAACCTGCGTCTTCTGCATTGGCAGGAGAATTCTTTATCACTGAGTCACAAGGGAAGCCCTGATTTTTCCTTTCTTCTTCAAGCTTTCTTACCTTCAGGTTAGAAGTATTTTATCTCCAACTTGCCTTGAAATTTCAGTGCGTCATTGGAATTTAAGGTGGTTGGAAGGAACTTGAAAGCTCAAAATAAGGGACAGTTGTTACCAACAACAACACTAAATTTTACAACTTCTAAATTCAGCTCTTATCATATTAATTTAGATATTGCAGTACATGTAGATTCATTCTGAATATTAACCCCCTTTCCTCACTGTGTATTCTTTTTTTAATTTATATTTTTATTTTTTATTGAACTATAGTTGATTTACAATGTTGTGTTAATTTCTGCTATGTAGCAAAGTGATTCAGTTACACATATTTATGTTCATTCTCTTTCATATTCTTGACATTATGGTTTATCACACCATGTTAAATATAGTTTACTGTGCTATATAGTAAGACCTTGTTGTTTAGCCATTCTATATACAATAGAATATTTGCATCTCCTAACCCCAAACTCCCAATCTTCTCTCCCCATCCACTCTTGGCAACCGCAAGTTGGTTCTCTACTCCTTCAGAAGTTCTTGAGTATACATAGTCATTTAGTCTTGACATTTACCTAATCAACACTTACTGCCATTCTGGCTCAGGAGAGGAAGCTGTAAGGAAGATCAGTTATGTACCTATTATGATCTTAGGTGGTGATGGGAGAAATCCATCTTCTACTGCCTTTGCTGGCAATTTGGTGGACCAGTCACTGAGCTGAAGCAAGTTTGATGCCTAAAGTCAGCAACTCTCAAGGTAGAAGAAACAGTTTAAGAGAGATCAGACTATAGGTCAGATGTTCTGAAACATATTTCAGTACAGAATACTATTTCAGAAATTAAAAGACTGAAAGGTCCTACTTTAATACATATAAGAAAGCAATCAGAGCATACTAGTTGCTATGGCTTTGTCATTTACGAAAGTGAAAATGTTAGTCACTCAGTTGTGTCCTGCTCTTTGCTACAATGTGGACAGTAGCCCACGAGGCTCTTCTGTTCATGGAATTTTCCAGGAAAGAATAATGAGTGCATAGCCATTCCCTTCTCCAGGGGATCTTCCTGACCCAGGGATCGAACTTGGGTCTCCTGCAGTACAGGCAGGTTCTTTACCATCTGAGCCACCAGGGAAGACTTGCCATTTATAATATGGTGCAAATGTACAAGTACCTATTAATTTTATTGTTTGGCAAACATTATCGTTTTCAATACAGCTCCTACTCTACTTACAATTGGGTTACATCCCCATTAAACCATCATAAGTGAAAAATATCATTAAGCTGAAAATGCATTTATTACACCTAATGTCATAGCTTAGCCCAATCTACCTTCAAAATGCACTCAGACCATGTGCTTTAGCCTACAGTTGGGTAAAATTATCTAACACAAAGCCTAGTTTACAATAAAGTGCTAAAAATCTCATGTAACTTGCTAAATGCTCTACTGAAAGTGAAGAACACAATGGCCATATGGATGCTGAATGGTTGAAAATGTACTGATTGTTCCCTCTTACGATCTCATGACTGACGAGGAGCTGTGACTTGCTGCCATCATCCACCATCACAAGAGGGAAACTACTGCTGGGGATAAGTTCAAAGTTCAAAATTCAAAGCACAGTTTGTACTGAATGGGTATTGTACTTGCACCATACTAAAGTGGAAATACTTTAAGTCAAACCATTTTGAGACAAGGACTGTCTGTATCTAATTTTGATAGCAGCAAATTAAAAAAAATGGAAGAGTATGTTTAGCTAAATATTAAGGCTGGATTTCTGAAATTCAAAACAGTTGTGTTCATTGACTATGCTAAAGCTTTTGACTGTGTGAATCACAACAAACTGAAAAATTCTTAAAGAGATGGAAATACCAGACCGCCTAGCTGCCTCCTGAGAACCTGTATGCAGTCAAGAAGCAACAGTTAGAACTGGACATGGAAAAATGCAGTGGTTCCAAATTGGGAAAGAAGTATGTCAAGGCTGTATATTGTCACCCAGCTTATTTAACTTATATACAGAGTACATCATGTGAAATGCTGGCTGGATGAAGCTCAAGCTGGAAGTCAGATTGCCAGGAGAAATATCAATAACCTCAGAGAGACAGATGACACCACCCTTATGGCAGAAAGAAAAGAGGAACTAAAGAGCCTCTTGATGAAGGTGAAAAAGGAGAGTGAAAAAGCTGGCTTAAATCTCAACATTCAGAAAACAAAGATCATGGCATCCAGTCCCATCACTTTATGGCAAATGGATGAGAAAACAATGAAAACAGTGACAGACTTAATTTTCTTGAGCTTCAAAATCACTGTTGGTGGTGACTGCAGCTATGGAATTAAGACACTTCCTCTTGAAAGAAAAGCTATGACAAACCTAGAGAGTGTGTTAAAAATCAAAGACATGACTTTACCAACAAAGATCAATATAGTCAAAGGTTTTTCCAGTTGTCATGTATGGATATGAGGGTTGGACCATAAAGATGGCTGAGTACTGAAGAATTGATGCTTTTGAACTGTGGTGTTAGAGAAGATTCTTGAGAGTCCCTTGGACAGCAAGGAGATCAAACCAGTCAATCCTAAGGAAAATCAACCCTGAATATTCATTGGAAGGACTGATGCTGAAGCTCCAATATTTTGGCCACCTGATGTGAAGAGCCGACTCATTGGAAAAGTCCCGGATGCTGGGAAAGATTGAAAGCAGGAGGAGAGGTGGGCAACAGAGGAGATGGTTGGTTGGCATCACTGACTCAATGGACATGATTTGAGCAAACTCCAGGAGACAGTGAAGGACAGGGAAGTCTGGTGTGCTACGATCCATAGGGTCACAAAGAGTCAGACACAACTGAGAGACTAAACAATAGCAGCAACAACCAGAAGACACAGATACACCAACATAAAAAAAAAAAAAAAAACAAATCAAATGTTAGAATTCATTTTAAAAAGACTGCGCAAAAAAGCAATCTTTTAACACGTGCAGTTGCAGAAGAGGCATTTACATATCAATTTGTGAAACCTGACCTGTCATTTACACCAGATGACAGGTGTCCTATTTGATTTGCCTTTTTTGACTCCATTTTTTTTATGAATATGTGTATTGGTTGCTGTTTTTGGTTTCATCAATAGAGGAATAACTTCACAAATGTCTAAAATATGTTGGTTTTTATAGCAGTGTCATTAGAAGTCAATAGAAATAGAAATATTAGTCAAATTAAAATATCAGTAAATTTTAATAACAATTCCTAATTTTCTTCTGAAACATGGAGTCAAATATATCTGGAAGTTCATCATGTTGAAGATAAAACATTTGGCAATATTGCAATTGCTATTGTAATTTTGGTGAAAATTTTAATTATTGAAGGTAATGTACTTGTTTTCATGGTGATAGGAATACACATATTGGTAGGCTACAGAATAATGATGAAAGTAATGTTCTTGCTAAATTAAGAAATTCATGGACCAAAAAATGAACTTGGAATTGGCTTGAAATGTGAACATATAATTCATAATTACATCCAAATAAGCTCCAGTCATTGACTCGTGATTTGCTATGAGCTACCGGTGGCAAAATTTTAGAAGTATGTTTATATATAAACAAGGCCACTGAAAAATAAAAATACTACAGCATAGCAAAACATGCTCTATCTCTTTGCTGTCCATGTAGTGCCAGACTTTAAAAATATTTGATACTTTACAAAACACTTTGTTAATCAATCTTTGTCACTTAATGATATCAAATATTTACATAAATGTGTCCTGTATTTATTGCATTTTGCTTAATATCTGTTGAGAATATTTAATAAATATATTCAAGTAGAGTATTAAAAACTCCAGCTTTTGAATACTTTTATAAAACTATGATTATTGAACACTAAGGTTGCCTTGAAAACCCCATGAACAGTATGAAAAGGCAAAAAGATAGGACACTGAAAGATGAACTCTCCAGGTCAGTACATGCCCAATATACTACTGGAGATCAGCGGAGAAATAACTCCAGAAAGAAGGAAGGGATGGAGCCAAAGCAAAAACAACACCCAATTGTGGATGTGACTGGTGATAAGAAGCAAGGTCCGATGCAATATTGCATAGGAACCTGGAATGTTAGGTCCATGAATCAAGGCAAATTGGAAGTGGTCAAACAGGAGATAACAAGAGTGAACATTGACATTCTAGGAATCAGCGAACTAAGATGGGCTAGAATGGGTGAATTTAACTCAGATGACCATTATATCTACTACTGTGGGCAGGAATCCCTTAGAAAAAATGGAGTAGCCGTCATGGTCAACAAAAGAGTCCGAAATGCAGTACTTGGATGCATTCTCAAAAACGACAGAATGATCTCTGTTTGTTTCCAAGGCAAACCATTCAATATCACAATAATCCAAGTCTATGCCTCGACCAGTAATGCTGAAGAAGCTGAAGTGGAACAGTTCTATGAAGACCTACAAGACCTTTTAGAACTAACACCCCCCAAAAATGTCCTTTTCATTATAGGGGACTGGAATGCAAAAATAGGAAGTAAAGAAACACCTGGAGTAACAGGCAAATTTGGCCTTGGAGTACAGAACGAATCAGGGCAAAGGCTAGTAGAGTTTTGCAAAGAGAATGCACTGGTCACAGCAAACACTGTCTTTCAACAACACAAGAAGACTCTACACATGGATATCACCAGACGGTAGACATCGAAATCAGATTAATTATATTTTTGCAGTCAAAGATGGAGAAGCTTTATACAGTCAGCAAAAACAAGACCAGGAGTTGTCTGTGGCTCAGATCATGAACTCCTTATTGCCAAATTTAGACTTAAATTGAAGAAAGTGGAGAAAACCACTAGACCATTCAGGTATGACCTAAATCAAATCCCTTATGATTATACAGTGGAAGTGAAAATAGATTTAACGGACTAGATCTGATCGACAGAGTGCCTGATGAACTATAGATGGAGGTTCATAAAAATGTACAGGAGACAGGAATCAAGACCATCCCCAAGAAAAAGAAATGCAAAAAAGCAAAATGGCTGTCTGAGGGGGCCTTACAAATAGCTGTGAAAAGAAGGGAAGTGGAAAGCAAAGGAGAAAGGAAAGATACACCCATGAATGCAGAGTTCCAAAGAATAGCAAGGAGAGGTAAGAAAGCCTTCCTTAGCAATCAATGCAAAGAAACAGAGGAAAACAACAGAATGGGAAAGACTAGAGATCTCTTCAAGAAAATTAGTGATACCAAGGGAACATTTCATTTAAGGATGGGCTCGATAAAGGACAGAAATGGTATGGCCCTAACAGAAGCAGAAGATATTAAGAAGAGGTGGCAAGAATACACAGAAGAACTGCACAAAAAAGATCTTCATGACCCAGATAATCACGATGGTGTGATCACTCACCTAGAGCCAGACATCCTGGAATGTGAAGTCAAGTGGGCCTTAGAAAGCATCACTATGAACAAAGCTAGTGGAGGTGATGGAATTCCAGCTGAGCTACTTCAAATCCTGAAAGATGATGCTGTGAAAGTGTTGCACTCAATATGCCAACAAATTTGGAAAACTCAGCAGTGGCCACAGGACTGGAAAAGGTCAATTATCATTCCAATCCCAAAGAAAGGCAATGCTAAAGAATGCTCAAACTACCGAACAACTGCACCTATGTCACACGGTGGTAAAGCAATGCTTAAAATTCTGCAAGGTAGGCTTCAGTAATACATGAACCATGAACTTCCTGATGTTCAAGCTGGTTTTAGAAAGGGCAGAGGAACCAGAGATCAAGTTGCCAACATCTGCTGGATCATGGAAAAAGCATGAGAGTTCCAGAAAAACATCTATTTCTGCTTTATTGACTATGCCAAAGCCTCTAACTGTGTCGATCACAATAAACTGCAGAAAATTCTGAAAGAGATGGGAATACCAGACCACCTAATCTGCCTCTTGAGAAATCTGTATGCAGGCCAGGAAGGAACAGTTAGAACTGGACATGGAACAACAGACTGGTTCCAAATAGGAAAAGGAGTACGTCAAGGCTGTATACTGTCACCCTGCTTATTTAACTTATATGCAGAGTACATCATGAGAAATGCTGGACTGGAAGAAGCACAAGTTAGAATCAGGATTGCTGGGAGAAATATCAATAACCTCAGATATGCAGATGACACCACCCTTATGGCAGAAAGTGAAGAGGAGCTAAAAAGCCTCTAGATGAAAGTGAAAGAGGAGAGTGAAAAAGTTGGCTTAAAGCTCAACATTCAGAAAACGAAGATCATGGCATCCGGTCCCATTGCTTCATGGGAAATATATGGGGAAACAGGGGAAACAGTGGAAACAGTGTCAGAGTTTATTTTTTGGGGCTCCTAAATCACTGCAGATGGTGATTGCAGCCATGAAATTAAAAGATGCTTACTCCTTGGAAGAAAAGTTATGACCAACCTAGATAGTGTATTGAAAAGCAGAGACATTACTTTGCCGACTAAGGTCCGTCTAGTCAAGGCTATGGTTTTTCCTGTGGTCATGTATGGATGTGAGAGTTGGACTGTGAAGAAGGCTGAGCGCCAAAGAATTGATGCTTTTGAACTGTGGTGTTGGAGAAGACTCTTGAGAGTCTCTTGGACTGCAAGGAGATCCAACCAGTCCATTCTGAAGGAGATCAGCCCTGGGATTTCTTTGGAAAGAATGATGCTAAAGCTGAACCTCCAGTACTTGGGCCACCTCATGGGAAGAGTTGACTCATTGGAAAAGACTCTGGTGCTTGGAGGGATTGGGGGCAGGAGGAGAAGGGGATGACCCAGGATGAGATGGCTGGATGTCATCACGTACTCGATGGACGTGAATCTGAGTGAACTCCAGGAGTTGGTGATGGACAGGGAGGCCTGGTGTGCTGCGATTCATGGGGTCGCAAAGGTCGGACATGACTGAGCGGCTGAACTGAACTGAGCACAGAAAAATTGATACTTTTAACTGTGGTGTTGGAGAAGACTCTTGAGAGTCCCTTGGACTGCAAGGAGATCCAACCAGTCCATTCTAAAGGAGACCAGTCCTGTGTGTTCATTGGAAGGACTGATGTTGAAGCTGAAACTCCAATACTTTGTCCACCTGATGCAAAGAGCTGACTGATTTGAAAAGACCCTGATCCTGGGAAAGATTGAAGATGGGAGGAGAAGGGACTATGGAAGATGAGATGGTTGGATAGCATCAGCGACTTGATGGACATGAGTTTGAGTAAGCTCTCCGAGTTGGAGATGGATAGGGAAGCCTGGGGTGCTGGAATCCATGGAGTTGCAAAGAGTAGAACACGACTTAGTGACTGAACTGAACTGAGCATTTGATAAAACCTTCAATCCCTTCCATCACAAAATTCAAAGTTTTTTTAAATATAGTGTGACTACTGCATACATACATTTCATTTGGTGATGAGTTATAACTTCTGACCAGTAAATGATCTTATGGAAGAAAGTGAAGAAGAAGTAAAGAGCCTCTTGATGACAGTGAAAGAGGAGAGTGAAAAAGTTGGTTTAAAGCTCAACATTCAGAAAACTAAGATCATGGCATCTGGTCCCATCACTTCATGGCAAAGAGATGGGGAAACAGTGGAAGCAGTAGCTGACTTTATTTTTCAGGGCTCCAAAATCACTGCAGATGGTGATTGCAGTCATGAAATAAAAAGACACTTACTCCTTGGAAGGAAAGTTATGACCAACCTAGACTGCATATTATAAAGCAGAGACATTACTTTGCCAACTAAAGTCCATATGGTCAAGGCTATGGTTTGTCCAGTGGTCATGTATGGATGTGAGAGGTGGAATATAAGAAAGCTGAGCACAGAATTGATGCTTTTGAACTGTGGTGTTGGAGAAGACTCTTGAGAGTCCCTTGGATTGTAAGAAGGTCCAACAAGTCCATCCTAAAGGAGATCAGTCCTGGGTATTCATTGGAAGGAGTGATGTTGAAGCTAAAACTCTAATACTTTGGCCACCTGATGCAAAGAGCTGACCCTGATGCTGGGAAACACTGAAGGCAGGAGCAGAAGCGGATGACAGAGGATGAGATGGTTGGATGGCATCACCAATGCAATGGATATGGTTTTGGGTGGACTCTGGGTGTTGGCGATGGACAGGGAGGCCTGGCGTGCTGCGGTTCATGGGGTTACAAAGAGTTGGACATGACTGAGTGACTGAACTGAACTGAACTGGAGTAAATAACAAAGTTCCTTTTTTGCTCTTTACCTGTGGGTTTATTTTCACTTGTATTGATAAATAGGGTGAGCTATTGTCAGTATAGCTCTGAAGGGTTTAACACAGTAAAACAACACCAGTTCTGTTATTCTGCCGTCTATTTAATGAAGTCAGTCCTATATTTTAGATTTAAGTCTCTTGAGCCACGTAGGTGGGCGGCAGATGCCCTGTTTTTCTCAGATTTCTCTATTTAATTTTTCACTCTTACCTTGAATTTTGGTTTACTGTACACTTCCTTAATTTCTGATCTTTGTGTTGATATTTGGTCATCATGGTTTGATACTTGGATCTCTTATAACTTTGTTTAACTCCAACTCTGTGATTACATTTCTTACATATGTCAAAGTAATTTTCAGTGACAATCCTTGGCCCACTGATTATACTGTCTTGTTTCTTCTATAAGTACCTCCCTGAGGTCTTGTATCCCACCACTAATGTGATTAAAATAGTGTTATATGGCATGCATACTATGAAGTTAAAATGGCTTTTCTTTTAAAATAGTTATATAACTCAAAATACTTATTTCAGTTAAATTAATGAGAGTTATTGAATGTATTAATAAATGATCTATTAGAGATGCAAATAGTAATTTTTAGTGATATGCATTGTTAACTCTTTATAATTGAATATTATACTCTTCTAGTATATATCTGACTTGGTTTAGAAAAAACATTAAATTTGGTAGGGTATGGTTATTCCTGCTTAATTCCAAAGAAAATTTGATATTAGCCCAAAGGATTTTGAACAGGCCTGGACTTCTGAAGTTTTAAAAAATAAACAAGTGAAACATGTAGATGCCTAATAATTTAGGGACACGTAAGCGAGTTTCAGTTCTGTGTAATCTTTCTTTCCTAACAGGCTCTCTATTAATGTTGCGTGAAATGCCATGTAATAATCACTACCAGTGCAGTTAAATGCTTTTATAATTAAATCTATATTGAATGGATTTCTCTTTCTTTCCTAAGCAGTGTCTCTCTGGGTGTTTAAAATTCTTGCCATTTAGAGTATTGTGGTGGAAAATGTGTGCAGGAAAAAATATTTATTTTTGCCAAATAAATAGGTATTGAATCATATTCATTAATCTAATAACATATCTTGTAAGATGGCTAGATGGCATCACTGACTCAATAGACATGAGTTTGGGTGAACTCTGGGAGTTGGTGATGGACAAGGAGGCCTGACGTGCTGCGATTCATGGGGTCTCAAAGAGTCGGACACGACTGAGCGACTGAACTGAACTGAATGCTTGCTACAGCTTAGAAAAGATACTATCTTTTGTGAAAACTATGAGAAATAATATATTTTGGCAAAGAATATAAAAATGTTTATAATTATTTCTTTTACTGTATAATCTTTGTAAGTACTCCATAGGAAGCATGATTCGTGGTTGTTGAAAGCACTATGAGTTTAAGTTCTGATTATTCCATTTAGTAGCAATGCGAACATGGGTTACTTGTTTATCATTTGTAAGTCTGTCATTTCGGACAAATAATAGTACCTGTGGCATAAAGATGTTTTGAAATTTGAATGTGAAGCTGTAAATGTAACTTGCTTGATGCAGTGTCTAGTGCTTGATAAATATTAGCTATTATGATCACTTTTCCTTACTAAACAAACCGCTTTACCTGAAATTATATTAAGATTTAAGAAAACTATATGATGTATATTTCATAATTAGCCTACAAATTAAGGAACAGATATTCATAAAAAATATTTATTTTCTTAAGAAATTCTTTATTTTTTATCCCACTGATGCTGCTGCTGCTAAGTCGCTTCAGTCGTGTCCGACTGTGCGACCCCATAGACGGCAGCCCACCTGGCTCCCCCGTCTCTGGGATTCTCCAGGCAAGAACACTGGAGTGGATTGTCATTTCCTTCTTCAATGCATGAGAGTGAAAAGTGAAAGTGAACATGCTCAGTCGTGTCCGACTCTTAGCGACCCCATGGACTGCAGCCCACCAGGCTCCTCTGTCCATAGGATTTTCCAGGCAAGAGTACTGGAGTGGGGTGCCATTGCCTTCTCCTAGGAGGCAGGTATGGTGGTCTGGTATTACCATCTCTTGAAGAATTTTCCACAGTTGGTTGTGATCCACACAGTCAAAGTGGTTGCCATTGCCTTCTGCAAAATCATCTTTAGATTACTTCATAATACCAGGCTCCTCCATCCATGGGATTTTCCAGGCAAGAGTACTAGAGTGGGTTGCCATTGCCTTTTCCATTCTGTCCCACAATGCTCTGTAAAAAATGAGTTATATACAAATGTAATAATTTAACTGAATATGGTAAAGTCCAAAAATGGGTATTTTAGTGTCAGTGACAGTGAAAGTGAAGTCGCTCAGTCGTGTTCAACTTTTTGCGACCCCATGGACTGCAGCCTACTAGGCTCCTCTGTCCTTGGGATTTTCCAGGCATAAATGCTGGAGTAGGTTGCCATTTCCTTCTCTAGGGGATATTCCTAACCCAGGGATTGAACCCAGGTCTCCCGCATTGTAGGCAGATGCTTTACCATCTGAGCCACCAGGGAAGTCACTTTAGTGGCAGTGCTTCTGCTTAAATCTCCAGATTCTCTTTCAAAACTAAGATTTTTAACTTCAGTAGATTAATATGAATAATTGAAGGTATGTGAATCTAAGATATCTTTTTTTTGCAAAAAAAAAAATGGAAGAAGTTAACTTTAGTACATGTGTATACATTTGTCACAAAAAATGAGCAATTGCTACCTATTGATGTAAATTAAAGTCTGTGTAGATCACGCAGTGTGAGCACTGATCGTCAGTGCTGTGTCACTCACTACAGTTCACATATTGTACAGGTCTTTTGTTGTATGGAAAGATCTGATTATGTTATTACATGAGTGAGTCCTGTTATGTCTTGAAGCATTTTGAAAAGAGATTCAGTTTTGATATTAGACCGTTGAAACCTCAGCTCTGTCACTTACAGTTGACAGGGCACCACTGATTCCTTCCTCTGAGCTTTAGTTTCTGTGTTCATCAAACAGAGCTGTGGGAGAGTTAGTGTGAGAATGCCACTTGAACAAGTCTGTGCTACAGTGGTCATTTTTCTGTTTTAGGCTCTTGTCCTTTCAACTATTGTTTACATCTGAAGCAAAAGCTGGTGAGCCTCATTAAGATGCTTTTTCCTAATCTCTTTCCATGTCAAACTGGCCTTGCCAGTCATGATGGAACTGCTATTCTGGAATATCTGCTTGTCCTAGCATAGATCTCATATGCTTGAGAAAATGTATAATCAAAAGAAAGGACTGGACATCAGGGCTGCAGATCTGAGTTTGCTTTGTGTGCTTATAACCTAAGAGGTGTGTGACTTCTCTAGGCCTCAGATTCCTCATTTGTAGAATGATAATGACAACAATATATTTGTCTTGTTGTCTGATGTGAGAATCAAAACATAAGTGGTTTAAAAATGCTTCTTAAGGAAGCAACATAAATATCTGTCAACAGAGATGGATATGGATAAAGAAGATATGGATAAAGAAGATCCTTTTGGGAGCACTTTTGATGCTCTAATTGAAAAAGCTGATATTGCTGTTGAGAATCTGATACCAAGCCTGGGGCCCCAGGTGCCTCAGTGCCTCCCTTCTCAGACAAAATCTGTGACCTCGAACTGCACAGATTCTCTTGCTGGGGAAGATTCCCTGATTGATCACTCTCCGCTTTCTAACCCCTCTATGGACCTTCTGGAAGAGTTTGGCCCACAGACATCTCTCAATCATCTCTCAATCAACCACCTATGACTTGATTCCCACAACATCAGACAACAAGACAAGTACATTGTTGTTATCATCATTCTACAAATGAGGAATCTGAGGCCTCGAGAAGTCACAAACTTCTTAGGTTATAAGGGACACAAAGGTTATAGGTGCACATTTCTCAAGCATATGTTCTGGCCCATAAAGCTGCAGAAGACAGTACTCTCATCTCAGCTTTTGATGTCTCTGAGGTGGCAGAAGATGAGTTTGACCCTATTCCTGCATGAATAACCAAAGCCCCACAAGGTGGGCACTCTAGAGACAGCAGTAGGCGCTCCGAGTCCAGTCTTCCCAACCTAGCCAGGTCTTTACTGCTGGTGGATCAGCTCATAGACCTGTAGCCATGACCCAGTAGCAGATGAAGTTCTGTAACTTCCATACCATAATACACATTTTCATTACAGAGTTATAAGAAAATGATTCTTTAAAAAATCTGCAAACAAGTGTCCCTCTAGCTCTGATCTCCTATCCCTTGCCTTCTCCTTGAAATGATAAGGAAGGAAAATCACTTTGGCCCTCCAGATACTCTACGGCCAGTTCCTGCCTGTGTTTTCTCATTATCCTTCTTCAGTAGCATTGCTGTACATCAAGCACTAGATGTCACGAGCCTCACCTCTGCTGGAATCAACTCCACCACAAGCTGAACTGTAACTGAAACTAGTGAATTGACACCTTTGTCTCATCTTGCTAGGAATGGCCTCTCAAGTCGATCCTCCCAACCCCATCTCCTCTGGCCAGATTCTGATGAATGTGTTTCTCTGTTTTTACTTTTCTATCCTGCTGCTTATCCTGAGGACATGGCTTCTTCAGCTGGTCTTCACTCTAGGCAGTAACCTAGAGATGGATGCGTGGTGTAAGAGAGGGTAAAACTGACTGATGTTATATGTCCGGAAAGAGGAATTGAGACCGACTCTAGCCAACCAACCCTGACCTTGTCTGATCATAGACTTAGACAAGGGATTTTACACCCCATGCAACCTGCCCAGCATCCGTCCAGCATTCTGGCTTCCACTGAACCATGATTTCTCAAATCTGGAGACGTGACTGCAAGAACTTGAGATCCTTGGATAAAATGTGTACATTATATAAATTCCAAATATTGCCATTCCCTTTTGTGTTTAACTATCCCAAGCTGGAATTTCAGAATTAGCCCCAAATAAGACAATATGGTAATATAATACTTTTTATTAGAAGACTTTTCACTGAGGGGTGGATGGGGGAAGGGGAGAAATTATAGCAGAAACAGACATATTTTTCTTGTGATTTTTGTTTGAGTCAAATATTGTAAATTGTATATAAATGAAGATACCGAGTAGTTCTGTTTCCACTTGGTGTTTCAAGTTCGATAACAGGTGTCTGTGCAGAGTTTTTTACTCTTTCCCTTGTACGCAGCAACTCTACAGTGTAACATATGGAATCATTTAAAATAGACTTGTGTGTTGCTATAAGCTTTCAGCAGGTCTTCTGTCTTTGTAGAATAAGCATGTTGTTTATTTTCAGATAATCAGAAATAAATATGCTGACACACTAGGCACAATTTCACCCTGGCTACTTACCTTTCTCTCTCTGTGATGTTTGAACTAAAGGATATAGGCAGTGAAATAGTTTCACTTGGTTTTCCTTGTCTGCTTAGATTTAAAAAAAAAAAAGCACAGTTTTCTCACTAACCTTAGAATATTGTTCATAAAATAAATAAAGACCCCTGCACTGATGTAAAAAAAAAAAGAAGATGCTGTGGTACATATATACAATGGAATATTAATCAGCTACAAAAAGGAAAGAAATTGTCCCATTTGCAGAGACATTGGTGGCCCAGGAGACTGTCACATAGAGTGAAGTCAGAAAGAGAAAAATAAATATATATTTACACATATATGTGGAATCCAGAAAAATGGTATAGATGGTCTTATTTGCAAAGCAGAAATAGAGATAGACACAGAGAACAAATGTATGGATTCCAAGGCAAGAAAGGGACTGGAATGAATAGGGAGATTGGGGTTGACATATATGGGCTTTCCCAGCGGTTCAGCAGTAAGGAATCAGCCTGACATGCAGGAGTTGCAGGAGACACAGATTCGACCCCTGGGTCAGAGAGATTCCCCTGGAGGAGGGCATGCCAACTCACTCCAGTATTCTTTCCTGGAGAATCCCATGGACAGAGGAGCCTGGTGGCCTACAGTCCATAGGGTCACAAAGAGTGGGACACGACTGAAGTGACTTAGCAAGCACGCATGCATTGACATACATATTGATACTAGGTATAAAATAGGTAACTAATGAGAACCTATAATATAACACAGGGAACTCTACTCAGTGCTTTGTGATGACATAAATGGGTGGTGGTTTAACTGCTAAGTCATGTCTGACCCTTGGGACCTCATAGACTGTAGTCCAACAGGTTCCTCTGTCTATGAGATTTCCCAGGCAAGAATACTGGAATGGGTAGCCATTTCCTTCTCCAGTAGATTTTCCCAACCCAGGGATTGAACTTGGGTCTCCTGCACTGCAGGCAGATTCTTTATCAACTCAACCACTAGGGAACCTAAATGTGAAGGAAGCAGAAAAAAACAGGGGACGTATGCAAACATATAGCTGATTCACTTTGCTACAAGCAGAAACCAACCCAACATTGTAAAGCAACTGGACTTCAATTAAAAATATTTTTAAAAGACAAGATTTATAAGTACATGTAAATGAAAAAAAAAAAAAAAAAAAAAAAAAAAAAAAAAAAAAAAAATAAAAGTACTTAAACTGAAAAAAGTCATCTGCAAATGTATTGTTTTCTTGATTCCACTGGTTTTCAGGTAACAGTTTCATATATATAGAAGGACTGAATATTGGTTATATTTTTTAATGTTCCTGAGATATTTTCTCAGAGTTACAGTGTTTCTTTCAAAATGGCTGACTGCTGTTAGGAGGTGTCTGTTCCCTAGCAACAGCATTTCCTGCATGCCCTCTACAGCAACACAGCTTCTGGACACTGGTACACACTACATGTCACAGTTCAGTGGTTTTTTTCACTTTCACCAAACACATCTGTGGACTTTCTGGAGCTCATCAAATGAATGGAAACTCAATGACCATGACTCAGGAACCTGCCTGGGTTAACAATTATACATTTCATTAGATATTTGATTTTATCTATTTGTTAAGTATAATAATTTATTGTTTGAACTGAAGTCTTCTTTGTTTATGATAACTATGATTGCTTATCAAATAAACCTAATATCCTTGAATTTCATAAGCATCTGCAAAATTGTGCTTTCCATATTTCTGGCTGATACCCAGCCTTTTAAAATATATTAGTGCAATAATAATAGTTGCCAAAGCCCAGAGTTTTACTTAAGCTAGCAAATAATTAGTACATCACTATAAACAAGCCCTTTATTAATAAATTTGTTAATGGTTATTCTGGCTATGGAAATAAGTTCAAATTGGCTTTTAACCTAACAGAAGGCTTTAGTTTTATTGCATCAAAGTGAATAGCTCTGCTCATATATAATTTCAGTTGTTAGGCAAAGAGAGTCCTTGCATAATTTATTTTGTGTTTTAAATACTTGTAATTCTTAGGTTCTGTTGAAGCACATTTTCATCAAAATGACCACATAAATCTTGAAAAGGTGCAAGCTCTTGGAGTAATCAGATATTTCTCAGCAATCAGCCTGAAAATAGTCCTGACAATTCACAGTACGGCTAATTAGTCTGTATGTATATTAATTGATGTAAGACTTGCTGGTTGTTACTTTCGGATTATAATTTTGTTTTTGTCCAAAATCTTTGAGGCAATCATGATATCCACTTGTAAAACTTGTGTAACACTGGAAACTAGTGGTACCTTGAGTTTTGCATCTGCACTTTAAAACTTCTATTATGGCATTGGCATGATAGATGGTTCCTTAATGCCTACAATTCAGGATATTGCTTTAGCTTCTAAAAAGAGAAAATAGATAAAGACTAAACTCATCCAAATTCTATTTCCCTTTAGTCAAATCATTGCATAACTTTTTAAAAATAAAATCTTATTTATATGTAGAGTCTTGTTTTTCACACAGCACTGAAGAAGCATGTGTGAGCAAATTGTTTTTCCTACCACCTACTGTGATATAATTCCCAGGTGCTACTTCAGAAACAGAGTGGTTATAAGGTGTAGAGGTTTGGGGAGAGGGAAGGTTGAGAAGTTTCTTTGCAAGCAAAATCTTAACACAGGTGAAAGTGAAGTTCGCTCAGTCACGTCCGACTCTTTGTGACCCCATGGACTATGCAGTCCATGCAATTCTCGAGGCCAGAATACTAGAGTAGATAGCCTTTCCATTCTCCAGGGGATCTTCCCAACCCATGGATTGAACCCAGGTCTCCCACATTGCAGGTGGATTCTTTACCAGCTGAGCCACAAGGGAAACCCAAGAATACCAAAGTGGGTAGCCTACCCCTTCTCCAGGGGATCTTCCTGACACAGGAGTTGAACCAGCATCTCCTGCATTGCAGGCAGATTCTTTACCGACTGAGCTGTGAAGGAAGCCTTAGGAAGGCCTATGTAGGAAGTGTGCGCAAAAGCACTGCAGCGTTGCTCTGTCCGTGTCTGGAACATAGGAATATAGATCTCTTTCAAAAGAGCAGTAGCAAATATGAGTTTTCACTAGAAACTTTAGTACAAAACAACATGCTATTCAACTAGTAGCAAACCCTTGTTTTTTAGAGAAATGGACAACAGTTACAACAAAATAATTTATGGCCATAACCGTTTGAAAGGATGGACATTAATGACACTGTGATTTAAAGAAAGATAAGCTTTAAAAAAGCTATATAACTCATAGGATCAATACAAATGTAAAACCCTGATAATATCAAGTACTGATGAGGTTTTCTGTAAAACCACTGTTCTCCCATATTGTTGGTGGGGATGAAACGACTGCAGCAATTTTAGAGGCTGTAAAACTAACAAGGAAAACAAACCTGTGACGATCAATTTCCACTCTGAGTATCTTAAAAAAAAATTAGTGCATTTGACTAAGGAGATATCAACAGGGATGGATTGCAAACAAATTAAAATCTTAATTAAAAGGGAAAAGTAAATTAAATACAGTATATTTAAAAATTTATTTTTATTTTATACTGGAGCATGGTTGGTTAACAATGTTGTGTTAGTTTCAGGTGTTTAGCAAAGTGATTTGGTTATGCATATACTTGTATCTATTCTGTTTCCTATTTAGGTTATTACAGAATATTAAGCATGTTCCTTGAGCTATAAGTATTAATAGGTCCATTTTTTAATCTGTTTTATAGGCAGCAATATGTATGTGCCATTCCCAAACTCCCAATTTATGTCTCCCCTTCCATCCCTCCTAGTAGCCATAAATTCTTTCTCTGAGTCTGTGAGTCTATTTCTATTTTGTACATAAGTTTATTTGTATCATTCTTTTAAGATTCTGCATACAAGTGATATCATATGATGTTTGTCTTTCTCTGATTTACTTCATTCAGTATGATAATCTTCAGGTCCATTCATGTTGTTGCAATGACCTTATTTCATTATTTTTAATGACTGAGTAATATTCCATTGTATATCAGTACCTCGTCTTCTTTATCCATTTATCTGTTGATGGAAATTTAAATTGCTTCCAGGTCTTGGCTCTGTAAACAGTGCTGCAGTGAACATTGGAGTGCTTGCACTCATTTGAACCATGTTTTTCTCCAGATATATATCCAATAGTGGGATTGCTAGATTATATGATAGCTCTGTTTTTAGTTTCTTAATTAACCTCCATACTGCTGTCCATAATGGTTGCACCAATTTACATTCCCATCAACTGTGTAGAAGGTTTCCCTTTTCTCCACACTGCCTCCAGCATTTATTGTCTGCAGACTTTTTAATGATGGCCATTCTTACTTATGTGAACTCATTGTTTTTTCCCCTGGGATCCTGGCTTACACTAGACCTTGTATGCATCCTTCAAGGATGATTTCTGTTTCCCTCAGTCCTATGGAATTCCTGTGATCAAACCCTGCTGGCCTTCAAATCAGATTATCTAGGGCTTCTTCCTCTAATTACTAGATCCTTAGACTGAGAAAACTGACATGGAGCTCAGGACTTTCATTCCTGTGGGAGAACCTCTGTAATATATTTATTTTCCAGTGTGTGAGTTGCCCACTCCATCAAGTATGGGCTTTCATTTGATTTTTTTTTTTTTTTTTTTTGGCCAGGACATGTGGCATGTGGGATCTTTAGTTCCTTGAGCAGGGACCAAACCCATGTCTCCTGCGGTAGAAGCTTGGAGTCCTAACCTCTGGACTGCCAGGGAAGTCCTAGGGATCTGATTTTATTTCAGTTGTGCCCCTCCTACTGTCTCATTATGGTTCCTTCTTTGTCTTTGGATATTGGGTATATTTTTTTGTAGGTTCCAGTGTTGGTTTTTGTTTGTTCATTTTTTTTTCTTTTTGGTTGATGATTTTGAGCAGTTAGTCATGATTTCAATGTTTTTATAAGAAGAGGTAAGTTCATGCCCTTCTATTTGTCCATCTTGCCAGCAAGTCCTCAAAATGTGGTACATTTTTATACAAAGAAATAATCCACATGAGCAAGGTTCAGCAGAAATAATCAATCAGACTCTTACAGAGATGAAAGGTATTCTTTCAATCAGACTGCTACAGAAATGAGAGATTTTGACAGTATAGTATCAAAAGGGTCCAGGAAATAATAAGAGGGAAAAACTGATATAAGGTGAGACAGCAGTTGAATTTTTCTGTAAGAATTTACTAAACATACAGATGCTCAGAATCTTAAAAGCACACATGTTGCAAGCAGGAAAATGGGAAAAAAAACCCTAAACAAACAACACTTAGAAAAATTGTAGTGAAACGAAAGAAATGAACCCTGAAGTACTGATGCTGAAGTTGAAGTTTGAAAACTGTAGCCATCTGATGCAAAGAACTGACTGATTGGAAAAGACCCTGATGCTGGGAAAGATTGAACGTGGGAGAAGGGGATAACAGAGGATGAGATGTTTGGATGGCATCCCCAAGTCAATGGACATGAGTTTGAGCAAACTCTGGGAGATGATAAAAGACAGGAAATCCTGGTGTGTTGCAGTTCATGGGGTCCTAAAGAGTCAGATACAACTGAGCGACTGAACAACAGCAACAAGATGGAGACAAAAGAGATTTTAAAACTTGCCAGAGAAAAAAGACTGACTACTTAAAAACTGACTGGTAATGTCTCAAAAACAACGGTAATAACATTTTTCTGTACCGAGAGATGGGAATGAGTCATAAATGTAAACTGAAAAAACTATCTTTCAATGAAGACTCTAGAACAGAGACACAGCTAGACAGCACATACGGAAAGCTGTCATTACCAACTATTCCTCTCACAAAGTTCCTCTCATCAGGAAATAGGCTAAGATACAAAAAAAAAGAGTCAACAAATAAAATGCAAATTGTTGAATAAAGTGAAGAAACATTTCTTGGATAAAAATTATAAATATCAGATTTGTAGGGTTAAATCAAGCTAGAATTAAAATCCTAGAAAATATCATATTAGTGGAGAGTGCAATGATATTAGTTTAAACATTCTAGATTGCTTATATTTTTTCAGGAAGAGGTCAAAGATACTGATCATCACCGAACTTTATTGAGTGTTAAATCACTAACAAAAAGTCAATAACAGAAAATAAATCACTGACAGAAAACAGAATCAGTTCAAGTAGGGCAAGATGATTGTTAAAGAGTAAAGAAAACAAAAGGGACAAAATCAGGTGATAGAAATGAATAGAAACATAAATAATCACAATCATTGTAAGTGGTTTCAACTCTTCTATAAAAGATAACTGATTATCAAAAATAAAGTAAACTACTTTCTTTAATAAGAGACATAGCTAGAACACAGGGCAGTGAAAGGCAAGCTGGACATAAAAGAATGAAGAAACCCACATCAAGGATAAATCAACAAAATAAAGCTCTTGTAATCATACTAATACTTTACAATAGATTTTAAGGGTGAAAATCTTTAAAGTGGAGAAGAGGGGCACTAAACTTTTTAAAAAAAGATTTAAAACATCCTGCAGATAATTTCAATTTACATGTGTCCCATGAAACTTTAAAATACATAAAGCAAAAATTTACATAATTTCAAGGAGAAATAGAAAATTCTACCATGATAGTGGGAAATTGTAATGCATGTCTCTTAGGAAGAATTAGATCACATTATAAAATAAAGCAGGAAGGATTTAAGAAGATTTAAACAGTTGCATAAATAGATTGATTTAATAGGCATATATATATGTATATATATATATACCCATGTACTCCAAAACTAAAGAATAAATATGCTTTGCAAATTTTCTAAAAATTTCAGAAAAATTGACCACATCCTAGAATATAAAGTAATGTAGAAGAGTTTATAGCCTTTCACCAATACATCACCATTTTAAAGCCATAGATAGAACTGGAGTTTTTATATGTATTAAAATCTATTACAGAAATAGTCTTATAAAATATTTCTTATAAATTGTGCCTTTGAAAATACTTGAAAGGCATAATTCACATAGCTATGGGTCAAAGAAAAATAAGGGAAATTGGAAAATACTTCATACTGAAAAATAATGAAAAATTTACTTATCAAAGCACATATATAGAAGCAACAAGGTCTGGTATAACACAGAGAACTATATTCAATATCCTGTGATAAAACATCCTGGTGTTCAGTTGCCAAGTCGTGTCCGACTCTTTTGCGACCCCATGGATTGTAGGCCACCAGGCAACTCTGTCCATGGGATCTCCAGGCAAGAATACTTGAGTGGGTTGTCATTTCCTCCTCCAGGGGACCTTCCCCACCCAGGGATCGAACTCTCATCTCTTGTCTCCTGTACAGGCAGGTTCTTTACCACGAGCACCACTTGGGAATCCCCAAGGCAGATTCTTTACCACTGAAATATCAGAGAAGTGGCATAATGGGAAAGAAAAGAAAGTCTAGATGTGGATATCTGAGTCCCTTTCTACACAGCAGAGATTGGCACAACATTGCAAATAAACTGTACTTCAGTTTAGTTCAGTTCAGTCACTCAGTGTCATTCAACTCATTGTGACCCCATGGACTGCAGCACGACAGGCTTCCCTGTCCATCACCAACTCCTGAAACTTGCTCAGACTCATGTCCATTGAGTCAGTGACGCCATCCAACCATCTCATCCTCTGTCAACCCCTTCTCTTCCTGCCTTCAATCTTTCCCAGCATCAGGGTCTTTGCCAATGAGTCAGTTGTTCGCATCAGGTGGCCGCAGTATTGGAGCTTCAGCTTCAGCATGAGTTCTTCAAATGACTATTCGGGACTGATTTCTTTTAGGATGGACTGGTTTGATCTTCTTGCAGTCCAAGGGACTCTCAAGAGTCTTCTCCAATACCAAGGTTAAAAAGCATCTATTTGGGGCTAAGCTTTCTTTATAGTTCAACTCTCACATTCATACATTACTACTGGTTCAATAAAATAATTAAATAAAAAAGCACATATAGAGAAATAATTGATGGAATTTCTCTTTTATGAATAATATTGTATTATTTTCCTATTAAAACTGAAAAATAGGGGCTAAGAAACCAGTTTAAGAGCTTAGAAAAGGAAGAATAGAATAAACCAAAAGAAAACAATAAGCAGGCAATATTAAATGTAAGAAATTAAAGAATAGAAAACAAGGAAATAGTAAGGAAGACAATCAAAAGTAAGGCTAATTCTTTAAAAAAATCTAATAAAATAACTTTTGGTAAGAGTGATCAAAACACAAAAATAAACAGTATTGCTAATGAAAAGACATACCTCTAGAAGCAGCAGATATTAAAAACATGACAAGTGTAATAAGCTTGCTAGAAGCACATTAACTGCCACATTGGCTAATAGAGCAATACTATGAAAGATACTGTCTTTTTAATCTGCTGTGATGAATTCTTCATAGGCTAAGTAGGAAGGAAGTGTTTTCAGGAAGGTGATATGGTTGGATATTTTTCCTATTGCTTTTCTTTTCTCTTTCTTTGTATCTGTTTGTTGAGGCTACCAGGCAAATGATTCTGCCTGTGAACCTATAACTTGGGTTATCATATACATGATAAGACTATTGGTTTTCTTTTTAGAAAAGAAGAGATGCTTATTTTTCTATCATTTGCACAAAAAACTCCTAACATTCTAGGCTATTTTTTTGGAGGGGGGAGTCGTTTGGGGTTGTCCAATTCAATCTACTCTAAATTCTATAATATTAGTTGGAAAAACTGGAAAGGCAAAAACTATCTTTCCTACCCATCCCACCCAGCCACCCCCACCGCAACTAGTGTTTTTGTGTGTGCACGTGAGTTTTGGCCATTTATATGCATTCGTATGATGTTTGGAAGGTAGCTATGAGGTGGAGGCCACACGCTTGATGTCTTTGATTTATCGCTACCTGGAAGTCCCTGCAAACATGTGACTTGCTTGCAAAACAACAGTGTCTATCTCCAGATTTCAGTGTATGAGGAAGCAAGCATAGCATTGGTAAGTTCTTGCTCTTAATTTCTAAACTCAGGAGCCTAGTCTCATGTTTCATTTTTTTCTCCTTCTGGGTCTAAGAAGGGCTCATGGGTTGTGGGTTTGTGATTTAAATTTCTATGTGGTGATAAATTTAGGACATCAGTTGCATGTTGTTTTCACAGATCTCCCCTAGAATCTGCTGCTCAGGAGCTTCCAGGGTTTAGGTACCTAATTGCCTGATTAATCTCTTCTTGCATTAAAATGTAAGGTATTGTTTCTTGTCCTAAACCTTGACTACAACAGACTAAAATTCTTTGGATATTTTCTTCTTTATACAATAGAGCATTGTACTTCCTTGCCATAGATTTGACAGTAGAATCCGTGACAACTGAAGTACTGCAGATTTGTTTTCTTCTCCTGAATCCCTGAGTATCAGGGCAGAGAAAGCTAATCATTCAAAATCTACAAAAACGTCGACTTCAGCTTGACAGATCTCTGTCAGGATGAGTACTGCCACGCTTGTAACACAATTTTCCTCTAGCTTTCTCCAGTCAGGTATGTGTAGTGTAGCTAAAAGACAGTGCCTGAGAAAAACAGGTCGGTGTCCATGTGTATCCCTATAATTAGCCAAATACAATACTAGGACCATTTTTTTGTGAATATTTCTCAGTGAAAACCTAAGTGATTATTTTTTAAAAAACAATGGATCTGACTAAGCTATCGTTCTTCACGTTTGTACATGATATGATTGTGAAATCTGAAAGTGTACTCATTACTCCAGAGAGCTATCCATCATTAATATTAATAACAAGTAGATTTTACCCTGAGAGATACTTGAACATATCAACAGACTCTTAACCTAAACCATGTATTGCTCCTGGGAAGAATCAATAGGTTACAGGTGACCATTTATCTAAATCTATATATCTGCCATTTGATTTGCCCGAGTAATCTTGGGGTCTTTATTTTTAGTCAAGCTTGGTATAAAATAATCCCAAAGGAATTTAGCACTCAAGTTCCAAGGCATAACACTCGCTGTCAGCTATTCTTCCTGCCCAAAAGATATGCTGTGCTTCTTCTATTTTTTTTTTTCATTAGTTTCAAGTGAAGTAGGATGAGAAATGAGTAAGTTTATCCATTTTCCAGTTTAATATATTACAAATTTAATTCTGTTTCAGTTAGAAAATAACCATAAATAACATTCCACTCTGAACACAAATTTGTTTGTGTAGCTCTATTGAGATGGTTTTGGGATATCTTTAAATTAGTGATAAACCTATGGTGCTCTTTCTCCAATGGCCATAATATACGGTATCAAGAATCAGGGATGTGAACAAACACAAAGGACTGAGTTATCAGATTAGACCCACATGAGTCATAGATCTTACCCAGTGATAAGCTTTACTTATAATTTCAAGGCTGCAAATAATTTAAAGGCACAGATGAAGTAGGAGAGGTCCCATTTGGCTCCACAGGTCATTCCTTCCAGCATCAGTCATACTCTCTCTGGCCTAGAGAAAGGGATGGTGTTTCTAATGACATTGGCAGGGCAGCTAACACAAGGTATGTATTGTAATATTTTCACTTCCTACCCTGTGAGTGTTCAATTGCTTCAGTCACATCCAACTCTTTCTACCCTATGAACTATAGCCTGCCAGGCTCCTCTGTCCATGGGATTTTCCAGGCAAGAATACTGGAGTGGGCTTTGCCATGCCATCCTCCAGGGGATCTTCTCAGCCCAGGGATCGAGCACATGTCTCCTGCATTGCAGGTGGACTCTTTACCCATTGAGCCACCTAGGAAGCTCACATTCTTCACCTCATCTAGTATTAAAGTTTATGTGTTATTTTCAGATAGCCATGATTCACAGATTCATAACTTGTACCACATGCAACTCTAAGCCAGAGGCAAGGACATCTTGCTAAAGTATTTCACAGATGACGATTCTCTTACTAGTCAGTATTATTAGTTTATATTCTAAACTAAAAAATAACTAGATATGTTTCTTTGTGAGTTAATTAGAGCAAATTGTTTGTCTTCTTCTTTCCCTGAGGTATTCTCCTTTGATTCCTGCAACTGCTTTAGTCCTTCCCCAGAGTGGAAATATGTGTGGCTTCTTTCACTATTATTCTTAATAAATCACATGTAGAACTTTTGTTTCCCATCCCTGCAACTTCAAGCTTTGCTTATCTAGAGGGCTTAGTACTTAAGACAAGAAATGCTTCCACCAGGAGACATACAATATCCATTTAAATTGGAAGTTGAGATTCCTGCTTACTTTTCAGTTCAGTTCAGTCGCTCAGTCATGTCCAACTCTTTGTGACCCCATGGACTACAGCACGCCAGGCCTCCCTGTCCATCACCAACTCCCAGAGTTTTCTCAAACTCATCTCCATTGAGTAAGTGATGCTACCCAACCATCTCATCCTCTGCTGTCCCCTTCTCCTCCCGCCTTCAATCTTTCCCAGCATCAGGCTCTTCACAGGGTCTTTACTTTAGGGAGTTAGAATATTGATTGGGGTGTTTGTTTTAACATACCAATTGGAATGCTTTTACATAATTAGAGAGGGAGAATTATGTCTGAAATCCAGGAGATCCTCTGGGGTGCTTTATCCATTAAGAAAAATGAATGATAAACAATAGTAATCCAAAATGGGCAAAACCACTGAGGTCGCAGGCCCTTTAGGAGTGACAAGGTAAAGAATTTCACCCCTCTTAAGTGCTGACTTACTGTGAAGGGAACGTGGAATGGGTTGTTGAAGTAGGAAATTATGACAACTATAGCTTCTGGCCAGTTACAGAAATGAGGTTGCTACAGCTATACCTGTTGCCTTTTTGGTTATTATGTGGTTGTACATACATACTAACTGTTTTCTCTCTGCTTTCATCTCATGATTTTATTAAAAAATTGTTGGTGGTGATTAACTTCACAATTTTTTAAGTTACTGATTATGTAATTTCTGCCAAATTCCAATATTCAAAATTACAAAACATTTTATTTGGAATCAGAGAACTCTAATACCCTTAGCAAGAAGAATAAAGTTGGAAACATCATAGTCTTCATTGCAAATTATAAGACAAAGCTATAATAATCAAAAGAATGTGGTACTGGCATAAAAACAGACACATAGACCAATGTAAAACCATACTATATCAAACAAAACACTTCTGCAGAAGAAAGGGAACAGCAAAATGAAAAGGTGATACATATCATGGTAGAGAGTATTTGCAAACTGTCCTAACAGGTTAATATCTTATACAGAGAGAACTGCTACACCTCAGTAGGAGGGAGACATGCAACTTGATTAAACAAGGAAAAAAAATTTATAGACATTTTTGCAAAGAAGACATACATATGATCAGAAGATATGGCAGGTATATGAAAAGTACTCAGCAACACGAATTGTTATGGGAATGCAAAGCAAAACCACCATGAGGTATCAGCTCACACAGGTAAGAATGGTTGTTATCAAAAAGTGTTGATGACTATGTGGAGAAAAAGAAAAACTTGTGTACTGTTGATGGGACTGTAAACTGGTACAAATATGAAAAATAGTACAGAGATTCCTCAAAAAATTAAAATTAGAGTTACCACATAATCCAGCAATCCCACTTCTGGATATATATCCTATCTTTTTCTCTTGGTTTTCTTTATTCGATTTACAAGTTAAACAGTTGGCATTTCTACTCTAAAGACTCATGCGTGTGTGCAAGTCACTTCAGTCGTGTCTGACTCTTTGTGACTCTATGGACTGTATTCTGCCAGGCTCTTCTGTCCATGGGCTTCTTCAGGCAAGAATATCGGAGTGGGTTGCCATGCCCTCCTCCAGGGGATCTTCCTGCCCCAGGGACCAAACCTGCATCTCTTATGTCTCCTGCATGTTGGCAGTGGATTCTTTACCACCATCACCACTTGGGAGGCCCTAAAGACTCATATGCATCTTCAGTTCTAAGATATTATTTTGTATCACTCCACTGAAAATTTCTCCCCTCTGTACTCATTCTGATATTCTTAGTTTCATATTCAACACTTCAGTTGGGCCAGTTTATCTTTACAAAATCCTTTCTTTCTTGTATTTTCCATTTCTTGATCTTTCTCAATTTTATGTTTCAACATTTAAATTAGCTTTTTATTTGGCAATAATATTTTTATTTTCTTAAACTCTTTCTTTTTTTCCTGTCTACTCATTACATCTTGTCTTTGCTTTTGTAGATATAGTCTAGAATTTCTTTCAAGACGCTATAAGACGTTTTTATAAAAAAAAAATTATTTACTATTCTCTGGATTGTCATTTTTGAATCTGCAGTTATTTTTGTCTATATGTTTATTTTAATCTTTTTCATTTACTCTATGTGATATCTTCAATGTTTGATATTTCTCACCTGTACATTTCTATTCAAAATGACATTGGTAAAGATGCTGTCTGATGTCTGCCTCCTATACACTTTACTATGAGATATGTTGGTGAGAAGTTGGACTGAGAAAATTTCACATAGTGGGCATTTGCTAAGGCAAAATGGAGAGTTCTCCTACTTAGCAAATTTCTTTTCTTAAGAGATAAACACTGATTTTTTAAATTTTCCTTCATAATTTTTGCTGGTGATAAATACATTCTGGAGAAGACTTCTGAAAGTCCCTTGGACAAGAAGATCAAACCAGTCAATCTTAAGGGAAATCAGTTCTGAATATTGTTTGGACAGACTGAGGCTGAAGCTGAAGCTCCAGTATTTTGGTCATCAGATACAAACAGCTGACTCATTGGAAAAGTCCCTGATGCTGGCAAAGATTGAGGACAGAAAGAGAAGAAGGAGTCAGAGGATGAGATGGCTGGATGGCATCCCTGATGCAATGGACATGAACTTGGGCAAACTTGAGGAAATGGTGAGGGACAGGGAGGCCTGGTGTGCACCGGTCCATCTGGTCACAGAGAGTCAGACATGCCTGGGCGACTGAACACCACCATTCCGCATTCTTTACACTGAAATGGAAAGTCCCCTTGCTCCATACTCATTGTTCAAGTATTTTAATTCTCATACCTGTATTTTTTTTCATATTGGTACCTCAAGTTGTGAAGTTTTTTTAGGGTCTATCCTCCCAAAGAAATTTGAAGTTATCTCAAATCTATCAGTACCCCCACCCCTGCCAAATATTGCTACTTTAGTTCACATCCCTATAATGGCTTCCCTTGACTAGCATAACTCACTGGCTCACAAACTTCAGCCTCTTCCCAGTTCAGTTGTAATTTCCCCTGCTATCAGGGTGTTCCACTTGAATAACAAATATAATTGTTTAACTATAATTCTTAAAATCTTCTTTCATCTCTCTACCAATTTTAGAATTAATTTTAAACTCATTTAGCTTATGAGTTTCTCAAAAATCTACACCCAAACACAATACTTGAGTATGATTTTAATAGTCAACTTATTTGGCTATATTTGGTTCTGTCTTTGTTAGACACTGTGACTGTGAGTGAGGGGCCAGGATTTATTTATATGTATATCTAAATAACATTAGTCTTACCAAAAACTCTTATTTTATTAATTCATTCAAATCACTTTTTGAAACTAGCTTATGTATCAAGTGTTCTTCTGGGTGCTGGGTATACAATCTGAACAAGAGAGACAGAATTACAATTTTCATAAAGATATGTCAGAGACACCAGGTATATGTACAAAGCGTTCCACCTTGGTCACCCTCTACCTATCCATGCCCTAACACACAGAACTTTTCAGCATTTTATGGGGAGGGAGGTGGGAGGGGGGTTCATGTTTGGGATCGCATGTACACCCGTGGTGGATTCATGTCAATGTATGGCAAAACCAATACAGTATTGTAAAGTAAAATAAAGTAAAAATAAAAATTAAAAAAAAAAAACCTTCCATTATAGTATGAGACTTAAAGACTCAAATTGTGTGCTACCTTGAAATCATAAAATCAGGAGCATCTATAATGGCCTAAGTATAAATTTCCCTCCTTACTCTGTTTCCACTGATAAGGTTTCCTAGAGAAACAGCATACTTCTCAAGGAACCAAACACAGCTTTGCTTATCCCTGAGTGGTGGGCTTTACTTCCCCAAAAGCCATGGTAGTATCCCAAGTCAGTGATTTATCATCTCAAAGGAGTCAGGGGTGTCTTACCTCCTTGACACTGTAACGCCTGCCTCCCACAGCTCCCATTTGCTCAGCCCCTTCTTGAGTGCAGCAGCTGTGTGGCCCTGTGTGATGCAGTGTTGTCCTCCCGGCTGTGAGTATAGGTGACTAACTGTAGGTCATCTCAGTTGTCCAGTGTTGGGTGATGTGTGTTCAGCCATTCCATAAGGCAAGAATCCTTTCTTCAAAAGTGGGGTGAATGAAAGCTAGTTACAACAGTTCCTCTGCCTGTAAATCTGTGCCATTTCTTCTTAGTTGACAGTAAAATCATGTATCTAGTCTTAAGTTTCTTCTTCTGTGAAGATTTTCTAACTTTTCAGGAAGGGTTATTTCATTCTCTTTCTTCTTGTTCAACGTTATTCAATCCTCTATGCCATGCCATAAATTTTTTCTGTTTCTGTTATTGTCTTCTTCCTCATGGTGAGCACCCGAATGAAGAAAAAAGTCTTTGTATTCCCAGTATCTAGTAAAGCGAATCCATTAATTTATCTAACACATGCGTCTAAGCAAATAATGTATTCAAGTACAAATTCTTCTTTTAAACAAATTCACAGTCATTTAGAAAAATTGCACTGTACCAGTCTCCATGATTTAAAGTCCTATATTGAGAAAAACTTAGTAATACAAAGTTGTAAGTCATGGCTGGGAAAAGTCAGTTTGATCTCTCAAATAACTGATACATATAAAGAAAATAAACATGTTCTAATATGATTTAATTAGAATTTCTTTGGTTAAATTGTATACTATTTTGGAGATCTCATTTTTTTTATGATAGCCTATTTATATAACTAAAATTTTAAAGACTCAGTAGAAAAACAGATTGAAAGGGAAAGTACATGTTTTAAAATATGTTTCAAATAGTTCCCAAGAAGTCTAGCACATTCAGGGAATATAATTATATAGAAATTGCTGAAAAGCTATTTGAAGTAAAAGCATGACAATCTCTATTCCATTCAGATAGCTTCATTAAGTGGAAATAATAAAAAAAACATTGGAACTTTCCATCATCATTTCTGAACATTTTATTAAATCCCTAATGAACAATGAAGGGCAAAGTAGACAAAGTTGCATATTGTTAAACTCTTGTGCCAAATGTTTTGAGGAAAAGTCTAGGAATTCAGTTCTGATAGATTTCTATGTTAGTCAGTAAGTAACTTAATTTTCCAATGGAAAGAATAACCTATGTCTATCGTTTGTGCTACTATTTGGTCATATTCTTTCATAAGAGAAAGAGAAAGGGAAAGTAAATACAATAGACAAAGGGAAAGGGAAGGAAAAAACAATGAGTGAGGCATAGAAGGAGAATGTCCTTCAGTTTTCAGTAAAACAATTGCAACATACTGGAGAATACATGATTCTAAATAATGACAAAAGAGGCAACATATCTCATTGACATTTCTTATGAGAATCCTTGTTAAATGAAAGATGTATTAAAGAATGACACCCCATAGCGATCGATCAACTTGTAGCCCAAATCTAGTAGACTTTTCCACGTCTGTGTTTTTCCTGTTTAGTCTCTCAGTTGTGTCTGACTCTTTGTGACCCCATGGACTGTACAGCCCTCTGTCCATGGGATTTCCCAGGCAAGAATACTGAAGAGGGTAGCCATCTCCTTCTCCAGGGGATCTTCCCAACTCAGGGACTGAACCTGCTTCTCCTTCGCTGCAGATGGATTCTTTACTGCTGAGCCACCAGGGAAGCCCTTTTCAATGTCTAATTGAATTAACTACTGCAATGTAATAAACCACCTCAAATCTTAGTGGCCTAAAACAGCAGCCATTGATTTAGTTCATGACTTTTCCTGGATAGCAGTTGAAGCTGGACTCAGCTGAGGAGTTTTTCTTCTTATCTGGGCTCCTGAACAGCTTTGCTAATCTTGGCTGGACTTTGTCATCTGTCTAGGACCTTGGATAGGACAACTGGGTCAACTCAGCTCTAGTTCACACAGTCTCAGTATCCATCAGATTAGCCCAGGCTTCCTCATATGGTGGTAAGGCAGAGTTCCAGCAGAGAAGGAAACATGCCCTTCTCTGGTGGTCTAGGCTTAGAACTGCTATGTGATTATATTTGCTTCATTTTCTTTGCCAAAGCAAGCCAAAAAGTCAGCTCAGTTTCAAGGGGTAGAGATTCAAGGACTTAAAAGGTTGCAAACACAGGAAGGAGTAAAAGGTATGGTCATTTTTGTAATCAACCACATAAATGTACAGAAAATGAAGCTCACTGACAGCAAAGTTCTAGAAACAATGATGACAGATAAAATCGTTCAACATCAAAAGTCCTTTCAGAATTAAAGTTTTTAAATATTTAAGTATTATTTCTATTGACTTCTCAAAATTGTTGATGAATTGAATATAAAAGCAGTAGATCTTACTGAACATATAAATATAAGCTCACATACAAAGAAATATAAATATAGTTGCCAGTTCTTAGGACATAGTCAAATAACCTTGAATTGATGGTATTCTAACCATAAATTAATTTTCCAGTCATTATTCCATGTCCTGTTTACTTTAAGTTAATGCATCTGGATATAAAGCTTGTCCTAATAAAACTGACATTTTATTCACATTATTTTTAGGATGTAATATTTCAAAAGGTCCAGTAAACAACAATTTTAAAAAGCCATGACTGCAGTTTCCAGTTTCGTTCTTACAGAATAATGTTACTAGAATCAGCCCTAGTCATTGACAAGAGAGTAGTTTTTTTTTTTTTTTAACATTGTTTTCTCTTTCTACAAACACTTGCTTCTAAAAAACATTTGTTTATTTATTTGACTATGCCAGGTCTTTGCTGCAGCACATGGGATCTTTAGTTGTTGGCATGTGAACTATTAGTTACCACGTGTGGGATCTAGTATCCTGACCAGGATTGCACCCTGGGTCCTTGTATTGGGAGTATTAGCCACTGGACCACCAGGGATGTTCCAACAAGGGATTTTTAAAAGTTTTCTGTGTTGTAGCTAAAAGAGTAGTACTTTTGCTTAAGTGAATATATTAACAATAGAATTTCACACATGATCAGAAACTTGATCATAAAGTAGAAACAAAGTAAATTTGCTGCAGTATTCCCCAGAATATCTTTCTTAGCTTCCATCAGATAAAGACTGACTATAGGACAGGAAACTGAAATGTGCATGCATTACATTTACTAACGTTTCTTATTGGCTGCCTCAGAAAGCTGAGAATTATAATGCCAATCCAAAGTTAAGATCCAATTCAGATAATGCACGTCCATAGATAATTACCATGAATATTTATTTTATTGGTAATCCATTTTCATTATTACAAGCCAACCAAATCGCTGCTAAAATGCATTGACACCAGAATTCTGAAGTTTAAAAAAAGAAGTTACTTATACCTGAACTGCTGACAGGAGAGGCTATCAGTAGATGCACTAGTGTTATTTTTTTTATGTAGAACAGTGACTACACTCTTCTCTGAAGAAGTAGAGGAGGTGGCAAAATGGAATTGCTTTTCTGTAATCCAAATTATAAAGCATGCCATTGTTGAAAATTATGTTTGACTTTTTTTGTTACTTGGGGGCCAAGTAGCAGTTAAACTTTTATGATGAAAAGAGGAAGAGAATTTTGCTTAACTTTTAGCTAAACTCAGTGAAATGTATGAAGCATAATAAGAATTTTTTCCTTTATCTCAGTATACAGCCTAAAGGGGGGAAAAAACCCTGGAGAACAACTGAGTTGAAATACAGTATTCAACAAATGGCATTTCAGTGATCTGCAGTTTGGTCACTATTGGTGTGATCAACCACATCCACCATGGGCTGTTGCCTTTGGAGAGTGAGCTAGAATGGGATATGGAAATTTCTGTTTTATTGCTGGCTAAATCACACCTTTTTGAATCTAGCTTTTAGCAGGACTATTTTTTTTTTTTTCCTCATGGATTTCATAGAAAAAAAAAAAAAATTAGACTAACCACCAAATCTGCCAGTGTTAGTGCCTCAATCTGAATGAGCATGCTTAACTAAGAAAACTTCTTTCCTAAGACCACACGTTTATATATTTTGATTATCATTTTAAATTTTGTTGTCTAGTGAAGCAAAGCAGAATAAAGGATTTTCCTTAAAAATCAATTAAAAGCCTCTTTACAGGACATTAAACCATTAAATTATTTTCAAAACTTGTTCCAAGGTTAAATTCTTTATTATGAAAATAGGACAGAACATTTTGAAATTGTTTTCTACTAACAGAATACCAGGTGGCTATCAAGATTACTATTCAAAACCATTAGGTCAAGGTATCTGTGGTATGCATGACATGCAAACAGCGTTGTTAAACTGTTCAGACTATAAAAAATACAGTGTTTTCCCAAGTCAAATTTGCACCTGAGTGGAAAGGCTAAATGTTTTTCTCTTTATGTTTCTTAAGGTTGTAAAATGTCAACATTATGTAAATTGAACATTAAAATGATAAATAGTAAACTTAATGAGAGGCAAATGGCATTTTCTTTTTTTACTAAATTGCAATATTCACATATATAATACTTTCAATGACTACATTTCAATAGTTTGTTATATCAATTTAGTTAACTTCTTAGAGACTTTTGCCCACACACAATAACTATGCAAGTTAGTATAACACTGCTTTGAGAACTGACCACTGGCATTTATCACAAGGAGTAAGTCATGTAAAGGATACTGAATAATTTAACTTTCAAGGGTTTCTGCTGACTGGACAAGGCCTCTGATGTAATTTCATTCTAATGAGCTATAATTTTAACTAAGGTTGCTTGAAAGCAAGAAAAAGTGCCACAGTTTTAATGTCCATCTCATTCCCTAAGCAGATGTTTTTTCTGGAACTCCAACTGGAATTCAGCATTTTTCAAGACACAGTTTATTAAGGAAAAATGAATTAGTAAAAATGAAGTACATTGCTCATGTGGCCTTAAACATTTTCCTCAGAGGGCAAGTAATCATTGTCTTTTTTTTTTTTTTTTAATTTTTTATTTTTTTTAAATTTTAAAATCTTTAATTCTTACATGCGTTCCCAAACATGAACCCCCCTCCCACCTCCCTCCCCACAACATCTCTCTGGGTCATCCCCATGCACCAGCCCCAAGCAAGCTGCACCCTACGTCAGACATGGACTGGCGATTCAATTCTTACATGACAGTATACATGTTAGAATTCCCATTCTCCCAAATCATCCCACCCTCTCACTCTCCCTCTGAGTCCAAAAGTCCGGTATACACATCTGTGTCTTTTTTCCTGTCTTGCATACAGGGTCGTCATTGCCATCTTCCTAAATTCCATATATATGTGTTAGTATACTGTATTTGTGTTTGTCTTTCTGGCTTACTTCACTCTGTATATTCCCTCCTTGACTTGGAGAATTTGGCTCTTATTTGACCAGGCTGATGGATTAGAGGCACAAGTCCTCATCTAAGACCATGGAAAAGTGATGGATAAATCAGATATGGTTCATGGGCTCCAAGAAACAAAACCAATCCAGGATAAATTTAGCCAGATCAAATTTATGGTGAGGCTGGAGAAATGAAACTTAATGGACAACATTTATTGGGTACTTGATAAATTCCAAGAGCTGTTCTCAGCATTTTACATGGATTATCTCATTTAATCCTCTCAACAACCCTATTAAATATGATATTGCTGTTCTTTTTTCACAGCTGAAGAAATATAAGCACAGAGAATTAAACAAATTGCCCGAGACTATAGATAGTATGGTAACAGGCCCAGGATAGGAATCAGTGCTGCCCTGGGAGACTGCAGAAGAAACTACCTACTCTCCTGTCTTTTCCAAGAGGAGCAGCTGGGCCAAGTGTACACCAGACATTTTCAAGTCTTTGAAGCTCTCTCTCCAAAATTCAAAGGCCCTTGAAAGTCATGCTATTGACCTAACATGGGTCTTAACTGAGTGCAAAATACTTTGAAAGGATTCTTACCATAATACACCCAATGAGGGGTAGCTAATTCCCTGAAAGGAATTAGAAATGCTCTTAGAGAGAGGAATGGATGCTAAGTCATCCCCTAAAAGTCAAATCCCTTCTACACTGGAAAAATAATGAGACTAAAAATCAAATCTCATCTTTTGCAAAACAATCAAGGAGGTTGTTAGCTCCAGGGGAACCAAGACGAGGAATAAAGCTAAGATTTTTAGAATTAAAACCATGAGAACTAGCATAAGCAAAGGAGATCAAGGGTTTCTTAGAACATCAGCTGTAACTGTAACCTGATTTTACAATACATACATGAATTATATGGCCACCAAAGCATCTATTGAAGCGGACTAAATTCATTCTTCAAATGAGAACTGTATAGAGTTTATTCTCCAATTAATTTTATCAAATAAATACCTATAAACCCTATACAAAAGTGTTCATATAGTGACACTCTTAGCTAGGTAACTGATAAATCTCTTAGCAGGACATATTTTTTTTCTTTCCCGGTTAGGGTTCTGTGTTGTCCACACAGACATGCTTACTTATGTCATGCACTGTCTCTTTCTTTTATAAAGATTGACATAAAAATAGCTCAGCACTGGGAAGTTCAAAGAGACATCCCTTCTTACCTTATAAGTGTTTCAACATGGTTAGATTATGATACACAATTCCTTGACAGGAATTTGGATTAAAAGGGTGGTGTGAGATTTAGCTGCTCTCCCTGTTAATTCTTTTAATTCAATATCTTAAAGGAGAACTTTTGATGACTAGATGATAGTGGGAAGTATTAACTCTTTAACCCACTTGAAAAATAATCAATTAAAAATAAAAAAACACAAAAATAGTGATGAAAATGAACAGCAGAGCTGGAATTGTGTGTAGAGGGGGAAAACATTAAAGGAGATAAAGGCTGTGGGCTGATAAGGGAGTTGGGATTTATTCTCAATGCCGTATCTCAGAAAGATTTTTGAAAGTAAAATATGAGAAATTATGATCATATCTTAGAATTCTTAGAACAAGAAATTGTCATTCAGCAATGAGCCAATGAATGAGCTACTGTTTTATTTTCCCCTTCTCATTCAAACATTTTAAAGATAACATATAGCTATTATCCATGTCATTGAAACTCCTCCCCTCAAGGGATCATGAACTTCTTTCAGGCTGACAAATCCACATGGTCATTTTCAGTCTTCATCATGTTACCTTCTTTAGTAAATTTAGTTCTATTGACTTCTGTATCTTCTTTTTCAAATACTTTCTCACTTAAAATATAAAAAGTATTTTTGTCACTATATTGCATTCAAAAATTTTGAAAAATTGTTTTGTACTAAGGGAATTATAGTCAAAGATAATGATCCTGGTCACCAACTAATATTACCCTCCCCCATAACTCACCAGATGAAAACATCTATTCCTTTGATGTTTGCTTGGTATTTACCATCATATTTGTAAGTGGTATTCCTACACTACCACCTCATTTTCAATTCTCTCAATAGACATATCAATTTTAGTAACTTTTTTTTTTCATTTATGTTCCATATTCTTCATTTAACTGTATCATTCTAATATAAGTTTACACTGGGACTTCTCTGATGGTCCAGTGGTTAAGGCTCTGTGCTTTCAACAGAGAGGATGCAAGTTCAACCTCTGGTCAGGGAAAAAATATGCCACATGTCATGCAGTGCAAACCAAAAACAAACAGACAAGGGTATTTAAAAAAATCCAATATAATGATACATAAATTTTGGGAGAAAACCATATTTATCATCTTCACTACTATAGCAATTTAAATATAACTTATTTGTGTTCCAAACAGTATCTATGATTTTATTTTCTTTCTTATATGATTTTAATAATTGTCTCATTATTTTATTGGAATAATCCTTTGTATATCACTTCTGTAAACTATTTCTCAATACAATTTTCCATTTGGACAAGACACATTATTTCAATTACTTTTTTTCTTGGTATATTTTCCTGGAACACTCAATTATTTATCTTGAGAATTTTTGCCATTTTGCTTCTGTGTTAGTGTTTCTCATTCTTGGTTTGCTCTTTTCTTGGTGACATATGTTTTACTAGTAAGTAGTTTGCGGCTTAGCAGCAGCAGCAGCAGCAGTTTGGCACCCCACTCCAGTACTCTTGCCTGGAAATCCCATGGAGGGAGGAACTTGCTAGGCCACAGTCCATGGGGTCGCTGCGGGTCAGACATGACTAAACGACTTCACTTTCACTTTTCACTTTCATGTGTTGGAGAAAGAAATGGCAACCCACTCCAGTGTTCTTGCCTGGAGAATCCCAGGGATGGGGAAACCTGGTGGGCTGCTGTCTATGGGGTCGCACAGAGTCGGACGCAACTGAAGTGACTTAGCAGCAGTAGCAGTGGCAGTTTTTTGAAAATTGGCCAACGGGAGGTAAATGTGAGAATTGCATAATTAAAAGATGACTTTATTTTATTTACTTATTTTGTTAATCGTTTAAATAGGGGAAGAGATCTATGCTGAACCTCATTTTCACTCATAATTTTGAAAGAATGACTTCAATGTCTTATGGTTTATGGTCTTGCCTTTGTGATAGTTTAAGTTAGGGGAAGAGATCTACATTGTCTCTCATTTTCACTTGTAATTTTGAAAGCATGGCTTCATTGTCTTATGGTTTCTCGTCTTGTCTTTGAAAAGTCTGATGAGATTGGCATCTTTTATTTCTTCAGTGTGACTTTACTTCTCTCTTGGGGAGGTTTTATAGCATTTATTTTTATTCTTTTATTTTGAAATTTTATAATAATGTGTCATAACATGAGTTTAATGTTTTTCAACTATTTGGGTGTTTGTGTAGGCCTTTCTTAGAGCTTAGAGGGTTGTCAGTTTGAGAAAATATTATTTTCTTATTCTTTCAAAGATTCTCTTTCTTTATATTTTTGTTCTGAAATCCCAATTGGTTTAATGCTACGTATTCTGAAAATGTTCTCTTTCTTTTCCGTTTTAAAAAACTTGATCATTCCCCTGCTTTTTGGAGGGTTTCTGCTATTATATATTCCAAATCCTGAATTTTTAACATACTTTTCTCTCATAATTTTTGGTAGTTTGCTATCTTCAAATGTTTATTTTTAGTGCCAATCTATGAAGTGACTTAGCAAAGACATATTTCTGTTAGATCATGACATCTTTTCTTTTTCTCTATTGCCTCTTTTTCTTGTGAGCTTCTTCTCTCTGCATCTATCTCTCTCTTTCTCCCTCTCTCCCTTCACATTCCTTTGTATGTACGCCTCTCCCAAACATCTTGGCCACTATTATACTTTCGGACTAAGATGCTAACAATCTGCTGGCAGGCTCTGTATGTACTGGCAAGGCTTGGAGAAAAGGCAGAACTTGATTTGAGAGAAGGATTCCTAGTTTTCTGTTGGTAAGCCCTCTATGTCTATATCTGTAGGTATTTCCCTGGATAGCTTAATTTCTCCTGATAAGAACGCTTTCATCTCCTGCCTGAGGTGGAGTTAGTGTGTCGATGAGGATGTGAACCTAGTATAAGCATGGTTGTTAGCATTCTGATACTGGGAGAGGGACAGTGATGGGTCAGGTGTTTCGTTTTCCATCAGTTCAGTTCAGTTCAGTTAGTCGTGTCCGACTCTTTGCGACTCCATGAGTCACAGCACGCCAGGCCTCCCTGTCTATCACCAACTCCCGGAGTTCACTCAGACTCACATCCATCGAGTCGGTGATGCCATTCAGCCATCTCATCCTCTGTCATCCCCTTCTCCTCCTGCCCCCAATCCCTCCCAGCATCAGAGTCTTTTCCAATGAGTCAACTCTTAACATGAGGTGGCCAAAGTACTGGAGCTTCAGCTTTAGCATCATTCCTTCCAAAGAAATCCCAGGGCTGATCTCCTTCAGAATGGACTGGTTGGATCTCCTTGCAGTCCAAGGGACTCTCAAGAGTCTTCTCCAACACCACAGTGCAAAAGCATCAATTCTTCAGCGCTCAGCCTTCTTCACAGTCCAACTCTCACATCCATACATGACCGCAGGAAAAACCATAGCCTTGACTAGATGGACCTTAGTCGGCCAAGTAATGTCTCTGCTTTTGAATATGCTATCTAGGTTGGTCATAACTTTTCTTCCAAGGAGTAAGCATCTTTTAATTTCCACCAGAGCTTCCACTTAATCCCTATCTTTACAGCAAGCTATCTACCTGCTCTCCTTTTTGATTCCCAGTTCTTCCAGAGATTAAATTTCAGTCTACCAAGGAGATCACTGAGGTGGTGGGTTAAGTGAGGAAGGAAGGCCAAGGATTCCCTCCTCTGCCATCTTGCTGGCATCCCTCTTCTCTCTTTCCTCTTAAGAAAGTCATCAAAAGTTGTGCAGACCTCAGACTCTGTAGTCCCAATAACTGTATCTGTGATTTAGGGTAAGTTACTTATACTCTGTGAAACTTATCCTCAAAATGAAACTGATAATAGTAGTAGCCTATTAGGTTGTGAGGATTAAACATATTAATGTATCTAAGAATGATGATTGTTATGTAAGATGTGCTTATGATATTATTAGCTAAGATCTATAACAGGTAGCACTTATGGTAAAGAACCCATTTGCCAGTTCAGGAGACATAACAGATGTGGGTTCGATCCCTGTGTCGGGAAGATCCCCTGGAGAGGGAAATGGCAACCCACTCCAGTATTCTTGCCTGGGAAATCCCATGGATAGAGGAGCCTGGTGGACTACAGTCCATAGAGTTGTAAAGAGTAGGACACAACTGAAGCGACTTAACACACACCCCCCCAAGATCATAACTTATTTGCTGTATTTTGTCCCTAGTAATATTTTACATTAATTTTTAAGAATTGCTTACTGAAGGAAGGCATTCTGATAGATTCTAAATGACTTCCTTAGTAGTTGAAATTATGCCATGTACTTTTATGTATGAATGTGAGATTTAACAATTAAAGTTAGTTGCAGTAGACTGAGAGTCTGAGAACTACATCTTCATCCTGTTTTAGATGAACAACATTTTATTTCCTATAGAAGTAATGTGACTCATTTTGTTAAGTGATGGTAACATAACAGCATGATCTGAGACATTCTTAATAAAATTAAATAACCTATCGCTTATGAACTGACCTAGTAATATTGGTTTGGTACTAAAAATATTGGTTTGTGCAATGCCTATCTCAGTTGAATTGTACACGCTAGAGAATATTCGTTTATTTTCAAGGAAAGCTAACAGCTTATATAATATGGTGTTATTATATATAGTGTATATGATATGAATATTTATACTGCACTATAATATCATATATATTGTATTTATATCGTATATATACCATATATATTGTATATATATTGTATATGTATTGTATACATATAATGTATTTCTGGACCATCCATATTAATTTTCATTTAAGAGTCTCACCAGGAATTAACTCTTACTTACATATAATTATGTCTTAAAATTCTTCCTTAATCTACCAGATGTGGAGAAGGCAATGGCACCCCACTCCAGTACTCTCGCCTGGAAAATCCTATGGACGGAGGAGCCTGGTAGGCTGCAGTCCATGGGGTCGCTAAGAGTCGAATACGACTGAGCGACTTCCCTTTCACTTTTCACTTTCATGCATTGGAGAAGGAAATGGCAACCCACTCCAGTGTTCCTGCCTGGAGAATCCCAGGGACGGGGGAAGCCTGATGGGCTGCTGTCTATGGGGTCACACAGAATCGGACACGACTGAAGTGACTTAGCAGCTTAGCAGCAATCTACCAGATGAATGATATACAGAGAACTCTGATATGCTGGTACCTCCAGAGGGTCCTATATTCAAGGCCAGAATTTTATGGAACAAATTAGATAAAGCAGCACACACTGCGTCCACTGCTTGCCAACGTTCTCTTTTTAACCCCTTCCTTTCTAACCCTAGTTTCCTCATTCCACTGAAATAACATCCATTAGGACCACCTCTGACCCCCATTCTCCCTGTTAGTCATCACTTCTCGTCTTACTTGGCTTCTCAGAAGCTTTATCGCTTGACCTTCTTCTTCTGGAAACACTGTCATCTCGCCGTTGGAATCCATGTTTACTCAGCCGTCAGTCATCTTTCTGGTTTCCTTTTCTGTTTCCTCCTGTCTCATTCTTTAAATTTTGACTTTCCCAGTTCCTCTTTTTTGCTTAAGTGCTCTTTTAAAAAAAATCCGCTTTTTCATTTATATGATCTTTTTACCTCATCTCATGTAATTCTGCAGCTTGAAGTATAATTTTTGTGTTGTGTGCACGTGTGTTCTCAGTCGCTTTAGTCGTGTCCGACTTTTTGCGACCCCATGGACTGTAGCCTTCCAGGCTCCTCTGCACATAGAATTCTCCAGGCAAGAATACTGGAGTGGGTCACCATGCCCTTCTCCAGGGGATCTTCCTATGGATTCGTTATCACAAGCGCCACATGGGAAGTGCAATTTATTTGTTGGTGTTTCTTGAAAGTGTACATTCAAGCTTAATATCTTCTCTCTCTCTCTCTCTTTCTTTTTTTTTTTTAGAATCATAGTTTTTTTTTTTTTTTTGGCTGTCCCATGAGGCATGCAGGAACTTGCCCAGTCAGGGGTAAGAAATGCGAGCATGGAGTCTTAATCACTAAACCACCAGGGAAATCCTTATGTCTTCTCTTGAACTTGAGTTTTGTTTTAAATATTTACCAGCTATATTATAAGGATCCATAGCCAAAACAGAACTTTTGATTTCTTACCTACACCTCCAAACTTCAACCTCCACTACCTCAATAATGGCAACAACTGTCACAAAGTAACTTAGGCCATTTTCTTTGGAGGTGTTATTGAATCTTATTTTCCTCATATCCTACATCTCATTTATCAGCACCATCTTCAGAAACATCTCAGATCTGATCCATTCTCTTTACTGTTCTACAGGCCTTCAAGCTCCTGTGTTTTTCCTTGGGGAATTCTCCAAATTACCTCCATAATGGTCCTATAATAAGTTATAACATATCAATGACTAGGTCATATCACTTTTTTGTTTAACCCTCTATTATATATAATATAGGGCTTCCCTGATGTCTCAGACTGTAAAGAATCTGCCCACAATGTAGGAGACCTGGGTTTGATCCCTAGGTTGGGAAGATTCCCTGGAGGAGGGCATGGCAATCCATTCACTGGAGTATTCTCTCTTGGAGAATCGCCATGGACAGAGGTGCTTGGTAGGCTACAGTCCATGGGGTCGCAAAGCATCAGACATGACTGAGCGACTAAGGCCAGCACATATATAATATGATTAGAATTAAGTAGCATGCTTAGCTTAGTGTATAGGGCTTTGCCTGGTTGGGACATTACCTCTTAGTTCATTTCCAATGTGCTCCAGATGAATCATCTCTCTCTCCTTCTTTCAGATATGCCAAACTTCCAAGTCTTTTTATTTGCACTTCCCTTTGCCTGGACACTTCCCCCAAATCTCTACATTGCTGACCCTCTCTCTTCATTCATTTCTCAGCTCTAAGGCCATCTCTGCAGAGTCATCTTCTAAGCTAAATAAAGAACCTCACTCTCCTCCCTGTTGTCTAATCCTTTGCTCTCTTATTTCTTCATGGCCTTTATCATTATCTCTGATGAGCAAAGAAGGCAAACTCTCACTAAGATATAGGCTTGGTGAGAAGGAGAGTTTGACTTTTTTTTTTTTTAAACCATGATATTTAGAGCCTAGAACAATGTCTAGCAAGAGTGTTTGATGAATATCAGATGAAAGAATGAATGATTCAATTAACTGTTGAAAAGTCAGTTATTGAAGAATGCACTTTGATAAATTACAAATAGAAATTAATGATAAAGGATCTGAATCAAAAATTAAGATATCAATGCTCAGGTAGCACTGGGAAAGAAGTCACTGAGATTAGAAAATTTAAAATACTTAGGGTAGAACAGGCTATTCTTGTACTCTATATTGTTAAAGGTTATCAGTAATACCATTGTGAAGAGTTGCTGAAGCTTGGTGTCAAAAGCCCTGTATTCTTTTTTCTGTATAAGCTTGAAAAATGGTATGTAATTGTTACTATTGATGGCAGAATCAATCATTCCAAACAACATATTTTGCCATTTTTAAGGAATCCACAGTTAGAAAATCTTTTCAAGGATTATTTAATATGGATATTGTACTTGGTGGATTCTACCTATGTATATAAGAGCAGGTGTGTGTGTGTGTGTGTGTGTGTGTGTGTGTGTGTGTGTGTGCCCTCAGTTGTGTCTGACTCTTTGCAATCCCATGGACTGTAGCCTGACAGGCTCCTCTGTCCATGGGATTTTTGGGGCAAGAATACTGAAGTAGAATGCCATTTCCTACTCTAGAATACTAGGTAAGCCATGTCATTTACAAAATTCTGTCTTCCTAAGTTTTATTTATATCATAGTCTGCTTTGAAACACATGAGTATTAAAAGGTATTTGACCAGTTGAACAAGACTGTAACATTCCTAATACCTATTTTAGTAGGTACCCCTCACCCAGCCAACTCTTGAGAGAGAAATATAAAAGGAAAAAAATATATGTTGGTCTACTTACTTACAAGTGGTAAAATATCTTTTCAGTGTAAAAAAGCCTTTGAATTTTCAAAACGGGTATAATGGAGACCTGGAGATGCTGTCAAAAAACAGAGGAATATTTAATCAAAGAGACTTGAGATGTTACCTTTTTGAGGATAAATTTTTAAAAGTGATGTTGAATATTAGAAACAAATTAACTCCCTGACTTTTGGCATGGTTTTACTAACAATAGACACACTGATGGAACAAATTTCTTTTTGTGAAATTGTTACTAAAGTGATAGAAAAAGTAATATGACAAATTTGAGTGTGAGTAACAATTTGACAACTTAAAAATTATTCATGTAGAAAAGACACATGTAGAATCTAATGACAAATTAAGTGAATTTTTAATCAGTGAAATGGCTGTACGAAGGGTCATTATATCATTGTTAGAATGCAGGAAAGGGTCTCTGGTAGTATCTCAGTACACTGTTAAATTTAATGTTTTCACTGCTTCTTTAAAAGTTGACAAGAAATAATTCTTGCTAAATTTTGAGACAACATGAATCTGGGAATATAACAAATATACTGAGTGACAAAATCAGCATCTATAATGATCTCTATATGCTGCAAAGCTGTTCTGTATCCAACAAGGTGAAATTGACTTGAAATAAAGTACTACATTTAGCTTTTTAATATATCATCGCTGATATTTAGGACAGGAGAAATATAGCTTCATTTGATATGTGCAAATCTTGTCTACAAAATAAAAGCAAATCAACAGTTTGGTTTACTTATTAAATAATTGTTAAGCACCATGTATGTCCTTACCTTTTATTTATTTATTTATTTTTCCATGGATTTACATTTAGGTTAACTTTTCTTTTTGTTTCTCTGACTAGACTATTGCTGGTATATGGCGCTCAGTTTTGGAAACTCACTCGAAACAAATTGGAGTTCACAGAAAGGGGAAGGTACTGGCAATTCTAATTTATGAAACATAATGGGAAAATCTGAGAAGGTTGGCCTGGAGAGAAGATAACTTAGGAGCAGTTAATAGTTCTAAAACAGGCCGGAGATAAGCAAATTTATTTGTGGCTCCAGAAGAAAGGATCACATCAATGGATAAGTGATGTGAAATGGCTTTTGGTTCAATGTTAGAGTAAACTTTTAACTGTAAGATTTTCCTGGAAAACAGAATGTGCTGCCATGCTGAATCTTAAGATATAGGGAAATGTTCAAATAGAGATAGGATGACCAATTACTATGAATGTTGAGGATATTATTCATGCACAGGTTTAATTTGCTTTCCAACAATTCGTATTCACAATTTCTTAAATTTGTTGTTCAGTTGCTCAGTCACGGCCGACTCTTTGTGACCCCATGGACTGCAGCATGCCAAGCTTCCCTATACGTCACTGTCAACTAGAGTTTGCTCAAACTTGTGTCCATGGAGTCAGTGATGCCATCCAACCATCTCATCCTCTGTCACCCCCTTCTCCTCCTGCCCTCAGTCTTTCCCAGCATCAGGTTGTCTATTTTGCAAATACTCTATAATTCTCTTCAACTGAAGATGAGAATGACCTGTAAGTTTCCCTCATAGCTTCCTAAATATTCTGGCTGCTTTCCCAGTTTCCATTAGATTATAAAAATATAAATGCTAAGATAACGGACTTGTGGTTTCTTAAATGACTGTTTTTGAATGTTGTTTTCATTTTTCTTTTCTATTTATATAATTTGACCTTTGAAAATTACCAATAATGAATTATAGTGACCTGAAGATTTTCTTTATTTCTACCTATTTTACATCTTAGATGCTGTTATTTTTTATACTCTTTTATGTCAACAAAGGTCCGTCTAGTTAAGGCTATGGTTTTTCCAGTAGTCATGTATGGATGTGAGAGTTGGACTATAAAGAAAGCTGAGCACAGAGGAATTGATGCTTTTGAACTGTGGTGTTGGAGAAGATTCTTGAGAGTCCCTTGGACTGCAAGAAGATCCAACTAGTCCATCCTAAAGGAGATCAGTCCTGGGTGTTCATTGGAAGGACTGATGTTGAAGCTGAAAATCCAATACTTTGGCCACCTGATGCAAAGAGCTGACTCATTTGAAAAGACCCTGATGCTGGGAAAGATTGAGGGCAGGAGGAGAAGGGGATGACAGAGGATGAGATGGTTGGATGGCATCACCAACTCAATGGACATGAGTTAGGGTAGACTCTGGGAGTTGTTGATGGACAGGAGGCCTGGCATGCTGTGGTTCATGGGGTCGCAAAGAGTCAGACACGACTGAGTGACTGAACTGAACTGATGCAAGATGCAAAATTAAAAAAAAAAATGTTTCACTAGTATTCTTATGGAAAAATTTACACTGATATTTAAACTCTTTTTCTTGCCTAAACTTATTTCTTCTGTGTGAACAATGCTATAGATTATTGATATAGTGTTTGCCTTATTACATCTCTTATGGTGGTGTTAAGCCTCCTAGAGCTGTAGTTCTTTATTGGGTAGGATGAAGAAATGTAGTTTCTTTAGAGTAATCAGACACATGAACAAGTCTTTATCTTTTCTCCCTTGTCACTTCTCTTTATATCTCTCCACTCCTGAAATCATATGCAAATGTATGTGTGTGAAATCATGTTGTTTTCTAGTGCTCTTTAAGAGTGGAGCCTCTATTTTCCCCAGGTTTCTGGGCCTCACAAGACTAAGCCCCATTGCCCTTCCAAGCCAAATCCTCTTAGGGCTTATCTTTCTGGTGCAGGACCCCAGGGCTGGAGAGCCCAGCATGAAGCTCAGACCTCACACTTTTGGGAGAACTTCTTCAATTGTAATTATCCTCCTGTTTGTGGGTCACCCACCTAATAGTATGGGAGTTGACTATCTTGTGAATTCACCCCCTCTTATCCATTTCACTGTTGTTCTTTCTTTATATCTTTAGTTGTGGGATATCCTTTCTGATAGGATGACTTTTTTCACTGATGGCTGTTCTGCCACTAGTTGTGATTTTGGTGTGCTTATTTGAGTAGATGAACTCAGGATCTTTCTACTCTGCCATCTTGGCAGATCTTTCCTGGTAGGGTTAGAATAAACAATTTTTTAAAGTGTTTGATGCAAAGTAGGTTTTAAACCAATGCTAACTATTATAAATTATTGCAAATTTATTAAAAGGAATGCTTTTTCTTACAAGCATTAGTTATTTACTGTAGAGTCACTGCACTTGAACTCTATCAAATGGGATCAATATATTCATTTTCTCTGTTCTTTAGAATGAATTTTGATATGAGGTTGTTTTGATCTAATATTACTTTCATTATTGATTTTTTTGTGTGTCAAGTGCTTTGGATCGAATTGCATCAGATGTATGCTAGTGCATGTAACTTTTGAAAAGGAAAACAGGAAAACTGTGGATGTTTTCTCATCAAGCAATTTTTTCCCACATCATTTCCAATTAAATAGAATCAGGGTCTTACGTGCTATTGTATTCATGAGAGGAAATAATGCCACTATTTTGGCAGACTGAGAGTGGATAATTTGGCTGGAAAACAACAACAAAATATAAGAAAAATATGATTATCAAATGGTAGAAAAATGCTGTTGTTGAAAAAGTAGATCAAACGTGCTTTTAACTAAAGATGGTCTTTTAGAATGCAGTGATAATAATTGAATTGTGATGATATTCATGATGCTTATGAACAAGGCTTAAAATAAAATAACTGAAGAAGCAGATAAAAAAATGAAAATGGTAAATACATATTAAGTGGACAGATTAGGAAATATAATGTTCATATAAAGTGTCAGTAGAAATTGTAAAATGATGTGGAAGCTTTTTGGTTGTTTTAGATATTTTACTTTTATTGATGAAAGGAAAAACAGTATTAGATTTTATAGTTTAATAAAGAAGGACTTGGATAAAGACAATTATAAAAGTATATATTATTGGGCTATTAAAAATAGGAACATTTCTAAAGAGCCAGATGCACACAAGGCCTTCTGACTCTCAATGAAAGTTTATATTGTTAGCATTAGGAAATGAATATGTAAGTACTTAAGCTTGCCTATCTACATACAAGGTACATTAGAATCATCAAAAAAGGCAAAGCAGAGCCTTCCCAGGTGGTCTAGTGGTTAAGAATCCACCTGCCAAAGCAGGGGACATGATCCCTGTTCCTGGAAGATTCCACATGCCTCGGACAGTAGCACAACTACTAAGCAAACCCAAAATGCTGTAACAAGAGACACCATTGCAAGGATAAGCCCACTCATGGCAACAAAAAGTAACCTCCACTCGCAGAGCCTAGAGAAAGCTGGCATGTAGTGATAAAGACCCAGTGCAGCCAAAAATAAAATAAATTAAACAAACAAATAAAATAAAAAAAGAGGTAAACAGCTGATGTCCTAAGGAGTTTGGATTTATTAGATTGATATAAGGGCTGGAAAGGGCTTCCCTGATAGCTCAGTTGGTAAAGAATCCTCCTGCAATGCGGGAGACCCCTGTTCGATTCCTGGATCGGAAAAATCTGCTGGAGAAGGGATAGGCTACCCATTCCAATGTTCTTGGGCTTCCCTTGTGGCTCAGGTGATAAAGAATCCACCTGCAATGCCGGAGACCTGGGATTGATCTCTGGGTTGGGAAAATCCCCTGGAGAAGGGAAAGGCTATTCATTCCAGTATTCTGGCCTGGAGAATTCCATGGACTGTATAGTCCATGGGGTCCCAAAGGGTTGGACACGACTGAGTGACTTTAACTTTCAAGGCCTGGAAGTCTTCATCTCAAACAAATCTCTCCAGATAATTTTGAAATTATCCCAGATTTAGGAGGTATTGCCAGATGTTAAAACTAACAACAGTATTAAGACAAATAGGTATTAAGCTTCAATTATTTTGAAGAAATTATTCTAGGCTCTTGAAGAATATAACAGTGATCACTTTACAGATTCTATTTTCAAAGAACTTAATCTATTACAAGAAAGTTGCCATAAAATTTCCATAAGAAAGGTACAGATGTCAAGCTTCATTAGCTAAATTAAACAGCATATTTTTTTTTCTTCTGAAGGCAAAAGATTAATAAAAAGAAGCTTTCTGAACAGGACCTTGAAAAACTGCTGTCTTCATAGAATTGATGGGGAGAAAGCCATTTCAGACAAGAGTAATGTGGGCATCATGAACAAAATATCATTGAGGATAGATTTAGGGGAGATGTGGGGAAAGAGGAGTTATCTAATTTAGATAAACTAAACTAAAAATTGCTCAGTTGTGTCCTACTTTTTGTGACCCCATGGACTATAACCCACCAAGCTCCTCTGTACATGGAATTCTCCAGGCAAGAATACTGGAGTGGGTGGTCATTCCCTTCTTCAGGGGTCTTCCCAACCCAGGGATCAAATCTGGGTGCCCTGCATTGCAGGCAGATTCTTTACTATCTGAGCCACCAAGGAAGCTGAGTTTAGATAAAATTGATGGCCAAATATTCATTCATTCAATAAGTATTTACAGAGAGTAAATCTGCTGAAAATGAGTCTTAGAGTAGTTGCAGTATGGGTGGACAACTTTGAATAGATTCAAATGATACTCAATGAACTTAAAAATTCTTTAGTTGTAGGTAAAAACTCCATGATTCACAGGATATGGGCAAGATGTGAGTGAGGGAGAGGAGTAAAAGGTTAGTTGAACATTCTAGTGTGAGCTACTGCCTGTGTTATAATATATCAATGGACTTTGGGTGTTTCCTATTTACATGCACTGAACTTGCCCCTTTGGTATTTGGTCTCACTTAAATTTTGTGAGACCGCAACAACATGGGTACCATAGTCCCTTTGTTGATACAAGCTCTATAGACCTTTGGGTTGATAGTCACATAACAATGGAGGAAGAAGGTGCCTTTTCCATCCTCCTTTACCTTGATAGGACCATGTTCATTTGATTTTCCTTCTGTTAGAGAAACCAAGTACCATACAATACACTGATTAATATTCTACTGCTGACAGTGCAAAATTCCAATTCCAATTCATATTCAAAATAAGAGTATTTTAAAGTTATAGTAGCTTTAGGTAAGATACTGAGTTTAATCAACAGTTTTCTCATTTGATTTCTACTTGGTGTTGTTTTTCCAGTGGTCATGTATGGATGTGAAAGTTGGACTGTGAAGAAAGCTGAGCACCAAAGAATCGATGCTTTTGAACTGTGGTGTTGGAGAAGACTCTTGAGAGTCCCTTGGACTGCAAGGAGATCCAACCAGTCCATTCTAAAGGAGATCAGCCCTGGTATTCCTTGGAAGGACTGATGCTAAAGCTGAAACTCCAGTACTTTGGCCACCTCATGCAAAGAGTTGACTCCTTGGAAAAGACTCTGATGCTGGGAGGGATTGGGGGCAGGAGGAGAAGGGGACGACAGAGGATGAGATGGCTGGATGGCATCACTGACTTGATGAACGTGAGTTTGAGTGAACCCTGGGAGTTGGTGATGGACAGATAGGCCTGGCGTGCTGAAATTCATGGGGTTGCAAAGAGTCGGACATGACTGAGCGACTGAACTGAACTGGTTTTGTTTAGCATTGAGCTTGAAATTGAAAGTGACATTCGCTCAGTTTTGTCCGACTCTTTGCGACCCCATGGACTATATACAGTCTATGGAATTTTCCAGGCTAGAATATTAGAGTGAGGTGCCTTTCCCTGCTCCAGGGGCTCTTCCCAACTCACAGATTGAACCCAGGTCCCCCACATTGCTGGCGGATTCTTTACCATCTGACCCACCAGGGGAACCTAAGACCCCATTAACATTTTTTATTCTTCTCAATTTAGTTACATCCTAATGGACAAAGTTATTTACTTTAAATAATATCCTCCTAAGCTACTTGTTATCAAGAGTTATTAAAATAGAGCTTTCTTATAAGGTATAAATCAAATGTTTTCTCTTAATTTTCACTTAAGGTAAGTGCACATTCAAGAAAAGCTCATGTTCCATGTTAAATTTTTAATTGTCCGAAGTATGTTTTTCACAGAAAAATAACAAAAATTGGGGAACAGAGTAAAATCAACAAGTTAAAGATTATTATGAATAATGATAATTATTATTATGAACATGATGTTCTGTGATACATTCTGTTTTGTTTTTTAATATAGCTAAGGCCTTATGCATTTTGTAAAAGGATTTGATTAGAATTCCATAAGTAAAAGGAAACTTAGGGGAATAGCCATTTCAAACTTTGATGATAAATGCACTGTAACTTAAGCAGTACAGCCACAGGATGAGTATATTTGTAATTACAGTAATGCTAACCAGAATATCATGCCAAGCTGTGGTTTTATAGCACAGAGTTCAGTGCTGCTCATATTTGCCCCCAAATTTAATTAACATACACTTTTAGTTGAAGAAGTAAAGTCTTATTAGAGTCTAGTCCAAGCCTGTAGTTATCAATTATAAAATGGAAAGCATTTAAATTTCATTGTTTAATGGCCCTGGGACCTGGAGAGTTTTGTAAGTAAGCCACGTTCTATCCTTCCCCACACCTTCCATTAGCCCTGAGTTCAACTAAATTCAATAGTGATGAGAGACATGGTTGAGAACCTTAGGATGTTTGAAATAATAATGAGGAGAATTAGAACAATTTAGAGACACTGTGAATATGAAGGTCAGATATGTAAACAGCCTTGAGTTCTCAGTAGTAATATGGTCGCATTTTTTTAAAATAAAAATCATAGAGAACAAACTGTTACCATTTATTTTAGTATTTCTGTTCAATTCCACTGTAATAGATTAGATGAGTATCTTATCTGTGGTAAAGTGAATCTATATCTATTCAGACTTCTGAGAAAATTGAAACATAATTTTATATAGATACATATATGGGTAAATACTAGATAGACACCAAAATATTCCCATTAGTATTCAGAGGCTGAACTGAGAACATCTTCAGAACTTTGCTCCTGTTTCTTGGTATCCAGAACTGAGGGGAGAGTAAAACCATTGGAAAACATGATGCAGGCTAGATGAGGTCTCAGACCTGTAATTAAAATCCTAGTTAATTAATATAAGAATAAAAGGCATATTACCAATAACAAAATAGAGTGATTTTTCATTATTGAATAAAGGAATAGAAAATGAAATCTAAAGGACAATCAACAAATAGTCCAGTTCAGTTTAGTTCAGTCACTCAGTCATGCTCGACTCATTGCAATCCCATGAATCGCAGCATGCCAGGCCTCCCTGTCCATCACCAACTCCCGGAGTTCGCTCACTCATGTCCATCGAGTCAGCGATGCCATCCAGCCATCTCATCCTCGGCCGTCCCCTTCTCCTCCTGCCCCCAATCCCTCCCAGCATCACAGTCTTTTCCAATGAGTCAACTCTTCACATGCTGTGGCCAAAGTACTGGAGTTTCAGCTTTAGCATCATTCCTTCCAAAGAAATCCCAGGACTGATCTTCAGGATGGACTGACTGGATCTCCTTGCAGTCCAAGGGACTCTCAAGAGTCTTCTCCAACACCACAGTTCAAAAGCATCAATTCTTCGGCGCTCAGCCTTCTTCCCAGTCCAACTCTCACATCCATACATGACCACAGGAAAAACCATAGCCTTGCCTAGACAGACCTTAGTTGCCAAAGTAATGTCTCTGCCTTTGAATATGCTATCTAGGTTGATCATAATTTTTCTTCCAAGGAGTAAGTGTCTTTTAATTTCATGGCTTCAGTCACCATTTGCAGTGATTTTGGAGCCAAAAAAAAAAAAAAAGTCTGACACTGTTTCCACTGTTTCCCCATCTATTTCCCATGAAGTGATGGGACCGGATGCCATGATCTTCATTTTCTGAATGTTGAGCTCAAAGCCAACTTTTTCACTCTCCTCTTTCACTTTCATCAAGAGGCTTTTTAGCTCCTCTTCACTTTCTGCCATAAGGATGGTGTCATCTGCATATCTGAAGTTATTGATATTTCTCCCGGCAATCTTGATTCCAGCTTGTGTTTCTTCCAGTCCAGCGTTTCTCATGATGTACTCTGCACATAAATTAAATAAGCAGGGTGACAATATACAACCTTGACGTACTCCTTTTCCTATTTGGAACCAGTCTGTTGTTCCATGTCCAGTTCAAACTGTTGCTTTCCTGACCTGCATACAGATTTCTCAAGAGGCAGGTCAGGTGCTCTGGTATTCCCATCTCTTTCAGCATTTTCCACAGTTTATTGTGATCCACACAGTTAGAGGCTTTGGCATAGTCAATAAAGCAGAAATAGATGTTTTTCTGGAACTCTCTTGCTTTTTCCATGATCCAGCGGATGTTGGCAATTTGATCTCTGGTTCCTCTGCTTTTCTAAAACCAGCTTGAACATCAGGAAGTTCACAGTTCACATATTGCTGAAGCCTGGCTTGGAGAATGTTGAGCATTACTTTACTAGCATGTGAGATGAGTGCAATTGTGAGGTAGTTTGAGCATTCTTTGGCATTGCCTTTCTTTGAGATTGGAATGAAAACTGACCTTTTCCAGTCCTGTGGCCACTTCTGAGTTTTCCAAATTTGCTGGCATATTGAGTGCAGCACTTTCACAGAATCATCTTTCAGGATTTGAAATAGCTCTAATGGAATGCCATCACCTCCACTAGCTTTGTTTGTAGTGATGCTTTCTAAGGCCCACTTGACTTCACATTCCAGGATGTCTGGCTCTAGATAAGTGATCACACCATCGTGATTATCTGGGTCGTGAAGATCGTTTTTGTACAGTTCTTCTGTGTATTCTTGCCACCTCTTCTTAATATCTTATGCTTTTGTTAGGTCCAGACCATTTCTGTCCTTTATCAAGCCCATCTTTGCATGAAATGTTCCCTTGGTATCTTAATTTTCTTGAAGAGATCTCTAGTCTTTCCCATTCTGTTCCTTCCTCTATTTCTTTGCATTGATGGCTGAAGCAGGCTTTCTTATCTCTTCTTGCTATTCTTTGGAACTCTGCATTCAGATGCTTATATCTTTCCTTTTCTCCTTTGCTTTTCACTTCTCTTCTTTTCACAGCTATTTGTAAGGCTTCCCCAGACAGCCATTTTGCTTTCTTGCATTTCTTTTCCATGGGGATGGTCTGGATCCCTTTCTCCTCTACTGCCGGGGGCCAGCATGAGGAACTCTGCCCATGGCAAAGGTCATGAGGAATGAGGCTTCGCATACGCAAAGGCATGATCAAGCCTCAGGAAACCCCCTGTTCCCGAGCATCTAACCCCAAAACCAGAGTCTGTTTTATGCTCTCACCTACACCTCTGACTTTACGGGGGGCTCTCCCCCATAACCGTTTCTCTCAGAGAAGGAGTAAACGTGCAGCTCCAAGGCAATAAAAATTCTTGGGCGTGACAAGAGTGTTTCAGCTTACGGACTCCTCTGAAGGTTATCTAGCCCGCCTGTATAGGTTCGTCCAGCCACATGTGATTGTTTACAGCCTCCCAATCTGAGAGGCATGAGATGTTTTAGACTTACTAAAGGCAAAATCTTTTGGGGAGTTGGAAATTATTAGTATAGTGGGTTGGTTAGGAATTATATTGGTGAACGGTTTTTCATTTGTTGCGTCAATAATTGCTGCTAATTCCCTGCTCTGGGTGGGACAAGGATGTCTCAGGTCAAACCTCTCTGCTGACAGACTAGCTTGTGTGACAGGATTATCCATACTCCTGCCACATGATTGTTTACTACCTCTTAACCATAAACAGCACAGAGAATTTTGGAGTATTTTGAGAATCTTAATTAGCATAGGGCTTTTTCTTCTTGTTGAGTCAATGATTGCCGCCAGGCCTCCATATCCTTAGGTACCTGGGAATATATTAATCAATGTATTTGGAATGTAGAAAAGGAAATACAATAGTTTTTGATGTTAGCAATACTAGACTTTTTGAGCTAATGGATTTTCTCTTTAGTAATAGATCACTGTACTTTGTTATAAATCGCTGTGTCCTTGCTATGTGAAAATGTAACTTTATCATATCTTAAGACTAAACAGATCTTAAGGGGAGCATTGATGAAAGGATTTTCATTTGTTGGGCTGATGTTTGCTGCTAAATCTCCATGTTCCCTACCCTTATAATGAATATAACTAGCATATAGGAAGAAATAAGTATTAACATTTAAGCATATAGGAGAAATAAGTATTAACCTTTAAGATTAATCATGTTAACCTTGGGTTAAATAAATTCCTTTCTTGATTGTAACTCACTACACCCTCACCCTATAGGAATGTAACTCTATTTGGAGGGTGGTGCCTGGTTTAAGAAAAAACACCCTTGGAAGAAATAAGTTTTTGGTTATCAGAAAGAAAGGACCATAAAATGTCAGCAGGTCTCACTCAAGGCCAGAACATGATGTAATATCCCTAAGACCTTTTTTTATACATTTATGTGAAGCACCTGATTTTGATAAAGGTCAGGACTGCTGACCCCCACGTGACTCTGTATTCATCCCTATGTGTAACAAAAGGTATATAAGCAAACCCCAAAATAAAGAAATCGGATCAGTTTCTGGAAAGACTGATTCCCTCATGTCGCTTCTTTCTTGCTCCCGTTTTTCTGGCTGAATTCCCATCTGGAGCATGGATGCTATTCCACATAATCCAAGTTATTCAGCTTCTTTTTCTCCACTAATCTTCCTACTGCACTATCCATTTCCAATCTCTCTATATCTGTGATTAAATATGTATTTTTCCAAAGACGCCGACTCCGTCCCCCCACCTTCGAATCACCCTGGATTCCACCGGGGCTGGACCCCGACACTGTACAATGTCACGAACCTCATTCCATAGTTCATCAGGCACTCTATCTATCAGATCTAGGCCCTTAAATCTATTTTTCACTTCCACTGTATAATCATAAGATATTTGATTTAGGTCATACCTGAATGGTCTAGCGGTTTTCCCTAATTTCTTCAATTTGAGTCTGAATTTAGCAATAAGGAGTTCATGATCTGAGCCACAGTCAGCTCCTGGTCTTGTTTTTGCTGACTGTATAGAGCTTCTCCATCTTTGGTTGCAAAGAATATAATCAAATTTTGGTGTTGACCACCTGGTGATGTCCATGTGTAGCGTCTTCTCTTGTGTTGTTGGAAGAGGGTGTTTGCTATGACCAGTGCATTTTCTTGGCAAAACCCTATTAGTCTTTGCCTTGCTTCACTCCGCATTTCAAGGCCAAATTTGCCTGTTACTCCAGATGTTTCTTGACTTCCTACTTTTGCATTCTAGTCCCCTATAATGAAAAGGACATCTTTTTAGGTGTTTCTTCTAAAAGGTCTTATAGGTCTTCACAGAACTGTTCAACTTCAGCTTCTTCAGCATTACTGGTTGGGGCTTAGGCTTGGATTACTGTGATATTGAATGGTTTGCCTTGGAGATGAACAGAGAACATTCTGTCAAAAAAAACCACCAAATAGTTAACAATGTGGATAACACTGATCCATACACACAGGCCATTTGTAGCTTGGTGTTGAGCTCTCATGAACTATTAATACTTCTAAGTTAATACTCTTCAAAGCTTTTTCACTGGAATGTTGAGCACCAAAAAATCAATACTTTTGAATTGTGGTGCTGGAGATAACTCTTGGGAGGAGAAGGGGGTGACAGAGGATGAGATGGTTGGATGGCATCATCGACTCAGTGGATGCAAATGTGAGCAAACTCTAGGAGATAGTGAAGGATGGAGAAGCCTGGGATGCTGTGGTCCATGGAATTTAGAGTTGGACATGACTCAGAGACTGAACAACATCAGTAGTTGATTTTGAATTATGCATGGTCATCCAATTTGCCTTGGCCAATGAAATGTTGAGTTGAAAGGTCATGAGTCACTTCCATGTGGAAGTTTTAAAAGCTTGTGCATTATTTGCTTCAGCAACTTCTTTCTTCTTGAAAAATCATGAAAGTACCTGTTGATATTGAAGCCTTTATCAGCCTAGTCTTTGAATAAATACAATGAGTAGAGCCCTCTTGGGGTTTCCCTGTTGGCTCAGTGGTAAAAAAAATTGCCCTGCCAATGCAGAAGATCAGGGTTCAATCCTTGGGTTGGGAAAACCTGCTCGAGAAGGGAATAGCTGCCCACTCCAGTATTCTTCACTGGGAAATTCCATGGGCTGAGGGGCCTGGCAGGCTACAGTCCATGGGTCGCAAAAGAGTCAGGCACAACTTCGCAACTTAACAACAACAAAGAGCCCTACATTAAACATGAAGCACTGAGCCACTGAAAATTTAGGATTTTTACTGGAGCATAACTTAGCCTTTCCTGGCTGACTTTATGTTTAGAACTTGACGATTTTACTCTCAATTTGACTATTTCATTAGCAAAAGCTGATGAATGACCCTGCAAGATGATTTTCAAAACCTAGAGCCTTTTATACAGAGTGAAGTCAGAAAGAGAAAAAAGAAATATTGACTATCATCACATATATATGGAATCTAGAAAAATAGTACTGATGAACTTATTTGCAAGGAAAGCATAGAGATGCAGACATAGATAATGGACTTGTGGACACAATGGAGGATGAAGATAGGACAGATTGAGAAAGCATCCATATACTATCACATCTAAAATAGCTAGTGGGAAGCTGCCATATAACACAGGGAACCCATCCTGGCATTCCGTGATGATTTACAGGTGTGGGATGGGATGGGGGAGGGAGGCTTAAGAAGGAAAGGATATATGTGTAATTATTTTAATTATTGCTGATTCATGTTGTTGTAAGGCAGAAACCAACACAACCTTGGAAAGTGAGATCATTTTAATTTTTGTGGAAAATTAGAGAAAGCTTGGGTTTTGTTATCCCTGACTCGTTTCTTTGTCTTTTTTTGTCTTCAGTTCAGTTCAGTTGCTCAGTTGTGTCTGACTCTTTGTGACTCCATGGACTGCAACATGCCAGGCTTCCCTGTCCATCACCAACTCCTGGAGCTCACTCAAACTCATGTCCATTGAGTCGGTGATGCCATCCAACCATCTCATCCTCTGTCGTCCCCTTCTTCTCCTGCTTTCAATCTTTCCCAGCATCAGGGTCTTTTCAAATGAGTCAGTTCTTTGCATCAGGTAGCCAGAGTAATGGAGTTTCAGCTTCAGCCTTATTTCTATCAATACTTCTTTCTGTCATGATTTTCACATGCCACGTGAAGACGATCACAAATTCAATACCTAAGACTAATGACAATAACTTATACTTTCTTTCAAACTGAAGCCAGTAGTATCACTTTTCTCCAGAGTCCATGCATTTCAAATGTATATGTGATGGTAGGAAGATAATTTGTATGCTCTGAAGAAAAATTCAGATATAAGATGGGAGCAAGATTTTAAAGAAGAGAGAATGATTTCTAACACCTCTCAAATAATACTCAGTGGGGGCTACTTTTCAGGCAACAGATGAAAGCAGCTTAGTTTTGAGGTTTAGACAATGCAAAAGAGGGAATCATCTACCCCCACCTGCATAAATATTTTTATTTGTATTCAATAGTATTTTGTTTTGTTTTTTGATCTGAAACAAATAGACTGCCAGATATTTCTCCAGAAAAGATAGGTTTATTTTGAACTAAGACAATTGCAATCTGGTTCTGCAATTATGACAATGTGCATGCAAGTCCCCATTTGACAAGGGAAGGAGAAGATTTTTATAGAGAGGTAAAGGAAGCTGGGAAAGCCATAGTAAACAGTCTATGGCTTTTCATTGACTAAATCATTGCCAGGAAGAAGAGAAGTCAGTCTTCTTCCTGTTGGCCTCTGCTAAGCTTATAGTGCATGAAAGCTTCACTTTATGGTCTCCCAACTCAATTTAATTGAGATTTCTGTTAATTTTTTACATTTCCCCTTTTGATCAAGATTGTTCTCTAAAAGCATTTTATAGTAGTGGGTGAGTACTGAGAGTGCAGCTCCAGTATCAGGACTAGAACAGATTCATTGGCAATCTGCAGAAATATTCTTCAAGTTGATAAGCCGGAGGCTTGGGAAGAACACCTGTAGTTCCTTGGAGACCATCATTGAGAACTAGGAGGATGTTGGAAATCCCAATTAGAGGGTTGAAGGTACCTAAACAGCTTATATTTATAATAATCTCTTTTCCAATGTCCTGGCTCTCTGCAATAATAGCAGAAGCTAGAGGGGCTTTGGTTCTATGTAGGATCCTTCACTTGCTGGAGTTAAGGACTAAGAATTTTGCCAGTCCTCTTTTTTGGTGAGAGAGAGAGATGGTTTGCCAGGTTAAATCTGGGGTGAACATATCTTCTTATTTCATCCTATTCCTTTTAACTAGAAAAGAAAGATCTCATTTCAGCTGATTAATCAACACAGAGTTAAAAACTACAGCTGGGTCAACATCTGAAGTAAGATCATAGTTTCCTTAAAAAATAATTTGAGGTTGATTATGATAATTATGGGGCTTCCCTGGTGATGCTTATGTTAAAGAACCTGCCTGCCAGTGCAGGAGACACTAGAGGCATGAGTTTGACCCCTGGGTCAGGAAGATCCCTTGGAGGAAGGCATGGCAGCCCACTCCAGTATGCTTGGCTGGAGAATCCCATGGAGAGAGGAGTCTGGCTGGCTATGGTCCATAGTGTTGCAAAGAGTGGACATGACTGAAGCGACCTTAGCACACACATTTTAATCATAAATGAGTTGATCAGATGTTTGTGTGTAAGCTTAAATGTTATTCTAATGAAAAGATTTTGTAAAAGCCCTAAGAACTATTCAGTGAAGTCACCCAGTGCTTACTTGAGGTGGATCATATGGTATGTTAGCAGGCTGATCTCCTGGTTGTAATTCTAGATACTATTTAGGATTTTTGCAATTAGCAACTTTCATCCACTAGAGTCTAGTCTTCACCAATAAGCATATGAATTAGCTGTTATGTCAGATAACCCAATTTGATAAACTTTAATGACTATATCAAATTGTTAAGCAAATCTTGGTTCTTCAGTTACCTTGGGAAAATATATGATTATGACTGGCAGATCGTATTTAGTCCAAAAAAAAAAAAAAAAGAAATTAAGAGGTTAGCTTCTGAATCTTTAGAAGGTTTAATTTTAAAGGGACAGGTTTTGACAAGTTCAGAGGAAACAGTAGTGGAGGGTTCTTTTCAGAGAAAAGAAATTGGCAAGAGAATTAGCATGAAGGTATTGAGGATATACAGGGCTTCCCTGGTAGCTCAGCTGTTAAAGAACCCACCTGCAATGCAGGAGGCCAGGTTCGATCCTTGGGTTGAGAAGATCCCCTGGAAGAGGGCATGGTAACCCACTCTAGTATTCTTGCCTGAAGAATCCACATGGACAGAGGAGCCTGGTGGGCTATAGTCCGTGGGGTCACAAAGAGTCAGACAGGACTGAATGACTAAACAGGGCACACTGAGGATATAAAGGAGGTTTAGGCAGTGCAAAGGAGAAAGAGGAAGATAGCGCTGGATGTGGAGCCTGAACAAAGAAGCCCTGGAAGAAGAGCCTGAGGCTTCAGGAGCCATTTTATCCTTCTTTAAACTGCTTGCTTTGCCTGAGGTAATCTCAAAATCTTATTTTGCAGACAGGCATTTGTAGACTCCTGGAGAAGGCAAAGGCACCCCACTCCAGTACTCTTGTCTGGAAAATCCCATGGACTGAGGAGCCTGGGAGGCTGCAGTCCATGGGGTCGCTGAAGGTCAGACTGAGTGACTTCACTTTCACTTTTCACTTTCATGCATTGGAGAAGGAAATTGCAATCCACTCCACCATTCTTGCCTGGAGAATCCCAGGGATAGGGGAGCCTGGTGGGCTGCTCTCTATGGGGTCGCACAGAGTTGGAGACGACTGAAGTGACTTAGCAGTAGCAACATTTGTAGATTCCAGATAATGTTGGGAAGCATAAAAATACCAATCAAAATAAAAATTCCAGTAAAGTCTGGAAAATTTTGAGCTATTGTAATCCAATTTGGTTTTAATAAAATTAATTTTGATTTCAAAAAATTCCCCACGATGGCCATTAATATTCTAAATTAACTTCAGTCAAGTCAGTCCCAATAGTTAGAAATGTACATGAGGAAGGACCATAGTTTTCAAATATAAAATCAACTGAAGTCCCTGCAGGTAGGACACTCTCATAATATTTAGATGACTTGCACCTTGCTGTTTTTCTATAGAGTAAGAAAACAATTTTCTGACAGCTTAAAAAGCTTACAGTATAAAAAGTTCCTTTTCAAGTAGTATACAAGCCCGAATACCAACCAATTCTAAGAAAACAGCTTGATCCCAGAGGAACCAGGGAGAGGGCTTTTTCAGCCAGGTTTAAAAGAATATCCCATTCTGAAGGAAAAGGCTGATGTCTGAAAAAGTGTGCCATTTCAGAGAAGCGGTTCCTATTCCTGAAGAAATGAGCCAAAGGCATTTTCAGGCAGCTTTGGTTGAAATAGTCTGATCAAAAAATTAGGCTGAAGTGCCAAACAAATACTTGCACACAAAACAAGATCTTAACCAGAAAGGAAAAAACTTTAAAACAGATCTCAAATAAAATGTGGAGAGCTTCAAATGCAAAGATAGCATAGGCTTAGATCCAGGAGAAAGGTGTACCTCCAACCTCCAAGATCTGCAAGAAAGCAGTGTGTGGCATCGGGCACATACTGTACCTATTTGCTCAGCAGCCCTGGAAACATTAAGAGTCTTTGGTTCCCATACAGGGCTCTAAAATGTTGACCTGAAATAAATAGGCTGCTAGATATTTTTCCAGCAAAGATGGATTACTCAGAATTAGCAGAGAATTTCAGTTTGAGGTCTGGAACCATGGTCAATCACCTTCAAGTCTCTGCACAGCAAGGGAAGGAGAATGCTTTTATAGAGGGGAAAAGGAAGGTGGAAGGGCTATGGGAAACAAAGATTCCATAGCTTTTCATTGGCTGAGTCCTTGACAGGAAGGAAAGAGGAGTCTTTCTTCTTCCTCTTGGGCTCTGCTAGGAGGGCATGAGAAATCCCCTTCTAATCTTCCAGTATTATTTCATTGTGGTTTATGTTTATTAATTTTTTACTGCTTCAACAGACTTTTTAACATTTTAGAAAATCAAATTTTAGATGTTTTGCACAGTATGGGATCTCTGTGTGAAATTTATTATAACTCAACAGAATTGCCTTCTGGCTTCACGTGACTGAGCATTTGATTAAAATTACAGAAACCAAACTACCGGAAACTTCCTCTAGCTCCATATGGACCATCTGCTGAAGTAAGCCTTTAGAAGTCAGGCAGAATTAAAATGTCATGCTCTATGGAAAATATACACAAGAGAGAATTAAGCAATGAACATAAAGGAGAGTGCTCACAAGGTATGTGTGTTGGCTGAGTCGCTTCAGTCATGTTCGACTCTTGCGGCTCTGTGGACTGTAACCCACAGGCTGCTCTCTCTGTCCATGGAATTCTAAAGCCAAGAATACAGGAGTGGGTTACCACGCCCTCCTCCAGGGGACCTTCCCGACCCAGGGATTGAACCTGCGTCTCTTATGTCCTGCATTGGCAGGCAGGTTCTTCACACCACCTGTGAAGCCCGCTCATAAGGTGTGGGCTCATGTAAACCTGTTTGTTCCTGGCTCAAATATTGAGATTTCAGGAAACAATAAAGGAGCAGGGAGTTGTGGATTTGTTTTCTTCTTTGGATTAACTTAATGTTGTGTAGAAATTGCTGTCTAGCTATAGCAAAGTGGAAGGTAATATGTTTTTTAAATAACTACTAAAAATACACTGCACAATTCAATTTTTAAATTTGTCTAAATGTTAAAATAATAAATACATTTCAGAAATTCATATGAGTAAAAAGTTATTATACTAAGAAAAACTTTGGTATATAAATTTTCAGAATTCATGAAAAAGCCATTATTTGAGTTAAGGTAACAAACTTTAAAGAGATATTGATGGATAGAAATACATAAAATATTTATTCTAAATTTTCAGAAAATCTGTAAACATATAACTGATAGTGATAATTGAGGTATGAATAAATTAAGTATTTTCAAAGAGATGAGTTACTATGTTACTTAACCAATTAAGCTAGAATATTTTTTTAAATTAAAAAAGTGATATATTAAACCTATAGAAATCATAAATTGTTGGTACTTTCCTATTTTGTAGAAAAACTTACTAATGTAGTTTTGGACCAATACCAATTTTATATTTACTAACATCAGTTATAGTTGAATACACAATAGCTAATGTATGTGTGTGTGTGTGTGTGTGTGCACGTGCTAAGTCGCTTCAGTCATGTCTGACTCTGTGTGACCCTAAGGACTGTAGATTGCCAGGCTCCTCTGTCCATGGGATTCTCCCAGCAAGAATACTGGAGTGGGTTGTCATGCCCTCCTCCAGGGGTCAATTTAATAATTATTGATCATGTCTTTCTCAAAGTTAATAATTCCCATTAATATAATCAAGTTTGATGTTAGAAGTGATGCTATTGGTCATTTCTCAAAATAACCATGAATATTACATTTTAAATGTTCAAAATTATTTAAATTATAGATTTTGCAATTGCTTGATCAATATTTTGCTAGTAAAATATTTCTGTTTTTCACTTTGTGTATTCGATATAACACACTGCATAGAATCAAAATTCCAGTGCTTGATACTTGGCAGAGGAATAAAAAAGCTGAACTTGTAATTCCTGGGTGTTATATAGCAAAGAGTTATGAAAAAAAATCTGAAAAATTATGCTTTATGTCATGCTGTAGTTGTATCACTTGATGAAATTCACATGGTTCATTAATTTCAGCAAGAGCTACAACATGAACAAAGATTTAAGAGGTAAAAGAGACTTACTGGTCAATAGAAATATGTTTTCATAAAAGGCAACATCAGAAAGACTTTATTTCATATATATGCTTTAATAAAAAACATTCACACATATTCATACAAAAATTCATGTTTGGCTTACAGGAGTTCTCAGTGATTCATTCAAAGATTAGAACCAACCTGTGGGAGAGGACAGGTGCCTCGCCTGCTGCTGCTAGGAAACCACGGTATTTGAGTGACTAAATGAAACTTAGTTACCCCTTTTAATCCTTAAGGATTAAGCTCAAAGATGTGGATGCTATTGCTAAGGATGAACTTGCAGGTAATACTTTGACTGGAAAATCCCATGGACAGAGGAGCCTGGCAGCTACAGCCCATGAGGTCACAAAGAGTCAAATATGACTGAACAACTAACACTCTGTAGGGAGGTTAGGTCCAAAATTGATTTTTAAGGCATTATTCTTTCTCCAACTCCCATAAATCCTTGTATTTTGTTATCACCTATAAAGAACTAAAGAGCTCAGAAAAGCAATAAATTCAAGGTCCAGGAAAGTAATAGGGACGTTGAAACTATTGCCTATGCACTAGTGCAGTAGAGGCCAAAATGCTGAATCAGAGTGAAGGGAATGGCCACCCACTCCAGCACTCGTGCCTGGAGAACCCCATGGTCAGAGGAGCCTGGCGGGCTGCAGTCCAGGGAGGCCACAAAGAGTCAGACATGACTTAGTGACTGAGCATAAACACAGAGTAAGAACTATAGAAAGTTAAGCCTCTCCATATAAGCTAATTTAAGACAAAAACCAAAGAGTCAGTGACAGAGAGACGTTGAGCCACTGTGCAGCCCATGTAGCAATGTGACAGTAGCTTTCCAGGTATGCGGAATTCAGAATCAAAGCTAAATAGAAGCTCACCTCACCAGCTTTCCAGAAGCTTGTAGAATAAAGCTAAGGAAAAGCATAATAAAATCACAAAATACGGTATATCAGTTTGTGTTTTGACTTCTCATAAATGTTGAAAGATGCAACTTTATTTGGATAGAACATATTGTCTATAAAGTAATTTGAATGGTTATTAGGAATTAGATATAATTAGCAATTGTCATCAAAATATATCCCAAATTAGATCCATCAGTTTGAGTTAAATTTCACTAAGAATTTATAATTGTATGTTATAAAGTGTTACTCCATTTCCATAAAATGGAAAGCAGATAAGATCTGGAAGATTTGAAGCACTCATTAACTTTTGGCTTGGTTGATTATATAAGTTAATGAACCTAGAAATTTATATGATGTTGGAGAAGGTTCTAAACTGAATTGTTGTAGACTTACTCCAAGTGAATGATCACATTTTAACAAGCAATTAGTTCATAGATATAAACCAAACAAAATAAAACATCAAAGTTGACAACTTTGTCATTTACCTAAGCTATTTATCAGCACTAGACTTATATATATATATACACGTGTGTGTGTGTGTGTGTGTGTGTGTGTGTGTGTGTGTGTGTGTTTTGGTTGACTTGTGTGGCATGCAGGGATCAAATCTGCCCCTGCAGTGGAAGCATGGAGTCCTAACCACTGGACTGCTGATGAATTCCCTAGACTTATATTTTTAATTTGACAATTCTGTTAATTACTTTAGTGCAAAAATAACTCACTGCCATCAATTTTATAAGAAAGAAAATCAATTATAAAAATGTATTCTTATATGAAATTTATATGGTTGCAATCATATCTTCTTTCCTCAACTCAAGATTTTGGGAGAACATACCACTCAATCTAAATCACTGGATTAGGACTGTATTTAAAAAATCGTGCAAGTTTTCCTTATCACTTATACAGTGACTATATGAATATGCACCTAGCTAAATTTTATTTGGAGTTAAAAAAAGACGTAAAAATATATAAGCTGGGGGATCCCTATAGTTTTAGATACTGCCTGATCATGTAGTACCCACGAGTCTGCATATAAGACATGTTCAGTTCCGTTCAGTTGCTCAGTCCTGTCCGACTCTTTGTGACCCCATGAATCGCAGCACGCCAGGCCTCCCAGTCCATCACCAACTCCTGGAGTTCACTCAGACTCGCGTCCATTGAGTCAGTGATGCCATCCAGCCATCTCATCCTCGGCTGTCCCCTTCTCCTCCTGCCCCCAATCCCTCCCAGCATTAAAGTCTTTTCCGGTGAGTCAACTCTTCGCATGAGGTGGCCAAAGTACTGGAGTTTCAGCTTTAGCATCATTCCTTCCAAAGAAATCCCAGGGCTGATCTCCTTCAGAATGGACTGGTTGGATCTCCTTGCAGTCCAAGGGACTCTCAAGAGTCTTCTCCAACACCACAGTTCAAAAGCATAAGTTCTTCAGCGCTCAGCCTTCTTCACAGTCCAACTCTCACATCCATACATGACTACTGAAAAAACCATAGCCTTGATGTAAGCAAATGAAAACCAAGTTTGCATCTTTCTCCCATATAGCAACTTTGATTGGCTAGCAGCAAATATGACTACATGATTTATTACATGTATTTATATGACTAGCACCAGTAGAAAGATTACCATATTGGTGGTGCCAACTATTCAAGTATTTGGTTTTTGTGTGTGTGAGAAGGCAATGGCACCCCACGCCAGTACTCTTGCCTGGAAAACCTCTGGATGGAGGAGCCTGGAAGGCTGCAGTCCATGGGGTCGCTGAGGGTCAGACACGACTGAGCGACTTCACTTTCACTTTTCACTTTCATGCATTGGAGAAGGAAATGGCAACCCACTCCAGTGTTCTTTCCTGGAGAATCTCAGGGACGGGGGAGCCTGGTGGGCTGCCGTCTATGGGGTCGCACAGAGTCGGACACGACTGAAGCGACTTAGCAGCAGCAGCAGCTTAGTCGCTCAGTCATGTCAAACTCTTTGCTACTACATGCACTGTAGCCTGCCAGGCTCCACTGTCAATGCGGATTCTCCAGGCAAGAATCCTGGAGTGGGTTGCCCTGCACTCCTCTAGGAGTTCTTCCCGACCCAGGGACCGAACCCAGATCTCCTGCATTGCAGGCCGATTCTTTACCATTTGAGGCATCAGAGAAGCCCATTTGGTTTTGATGTATATATTTAAATAATTCTACAAAATAACAACAAACTCTTTCTTCAACTGTTTTCTCACTTTACCCTAGTGCTCTTGGGGCTGCCTCATCTAAAACCATATGAAGTCTGTGTTTCTGTGTTTTATAGTATACTTATTAACATAATATGGGGAACTAGATATTTTATTTCTTCTATAACATCTTGTTTGTTTTGATTTTACGTCAACTTGGTTTCAGTTCAGTTCAGTTGCTCAGTCATGTCTGATACCTTGTGACCCCATAGACTGTAGTATGCCAGGTTTCCCTGTCCATCACCAACTCCCAGAGCTTGCTGAAACTCAAATCCATTGAGTCGGTGATGCCATCCAACCATCTCATCCTCTGTCACACCCTTCTCCTCCTGACTTCAGTCTTTCTCAGCATCAGGGTCTTTTCCAATGAGTCAGTTTTTCACATCAAGTGGTCAAAGTATTGGAGCTTCAACTATAGCATCAGTCCTTCCAGTGAATAGTCAGGGCTGATTTCCTTTAGGATTGACTGGCTGGATCTCATTGCTGCCTAAGGGACTCTCAAGAGTCTTCTCCAACACCACAGTTCAAAAAGATCAGTTCTTTGGCACCCAGCTTTCTTTATGGTGCAACTCTCACATCCATACATGACTACTGGAAAAAACATAACTGAAACTATATAGCTCTTTATCAACAAAACAATGTCTCTAGCTTTTCTCCAAGGAGCAAGTGTCTTTTAATTTCATGACTGCAGTCACCATCTGCAGTGATTATGGAGCCCAAGAAAATAAAATCTGTCACTGTTTCCATTGTTTCCCTATCTATTTGCCATGAAGTGATGGGACCATATGCCATGATCTTCATTTTCTGAATGCTGAGTTTTAAGCCAACTTTTTTTACTCTCCTCTTTCACTTTTATCAAGAGGCTTTTTAGTTCTTCTTTACTTTCTGACATAGGGTGGTGTCATCTGCATATCTGAGGTTATTGGTATTTCTCCCTCCAATCTTGATTCCAGTTTTGCTTCATCTGGCCCAGCGTTTCTCATGATGTACTCTGCATATAAGTTAAATAAGCAGGGTGACAATATATAGCCTTGACATACTCCTTTCCCAATTTGGAACCAGTCTGTTGTTCCCTGTCCAGTTTTAACTGTTGTTTCTTGACCTGCATACAGATTTCTTAGGAGGCAGGTCAGGTGGTCTGGTATTCCTATCTCTTAAAGAATTTTCCACAGTTTGTTGTGATCCACACAGTAAAAGGTTTTTGGATGTAGAAGTAGATGTTTTTCTGGAACTCTTGCTTTTGCTATGATCCAGCAAATGTTGGCAATTTGATTCTTCTGTCTTTTCTAAATCCAACTTGAAAATCTGGAAATTCTCAGTTCATGTACTATTGAAGCTTCGCTTAGAGAATTTTGAGCATTACTTTGCTAGGGTGTGAAATGAGTGTAATTGTGTGATGGTTTTAACATTCTTAGGCATTTGCCTTTCTTTGTGATTGGAATGAAAATTGACCTTTTCCAGTTCTGTGGCCACTGCTGAGTCTTCCAAATTTGCTGACATGTTGAGGGCAGCACTTTATCAGCATCATCTTTTAGGACTTGAAATAGCTCAGCTGGAGTTTCATCAACTCCACAATCTGTTTTAAATCTCTTTTAAAAATAAAAGGCCATTCTGCGTTTCTTAATTTTTTCTATCAAAATGGACTTTTGTCTTGTTTTTTAATCTCTTTTTCTTTTTGCTTTGATCTAATTCCCTCCCCTCCCCTCCTGTTTTTCCTCACATTTACTGTGGTTTAATTCCTCTTTTTCATTTGCTTAGAGGGTAAAAAGTGCAGAGGGGTTTGTTTCTTTTCTAAACATTATGTAGTTTTCTCTTTTCTTTACCTAATTATCCATTTCTGTGGATATATCAAGCTTATATTTTGTTACAGACTATTCTGTATGTTTTTTCTGCTGTAATACTATACTAGTTGCTTATTGCTATATAACAAATTTCCCTTAAAATTATCAGCTGAAACAATGATGACTGTGTATTAAAGGTGAAAGTGATAGTCTCTCAGTCTTGTCCAACTCTTTGTGACCCATGGATTTTAGCCTTTCAGGATCTTCTGTCCATGGAATTCTCCAGGCAAGAATACTGGATTGGGTTCCCTTCTCCAAGGAATCTTCCTGACGCAGGGATCAAACCAGGTCTCCTGCATTGCAGGCAGATTCTTTACCATCTGAGCCACTAGGGAATCTCACACCATTTCTGTAGATTAAGAATTTGGGAACAGTTTAGCTGGGTGCTTCTAATTGAGAATCTCTCATGAATTCCAGTCAAGATGTGAGTGGAGGCTTGACTGACTCTGAAGGATTAACCTCTTTATAGTCTGGGTTCTCTAGAGAATATAATCAAAAGACTGTAAAGGACTTATGATGAAGAATTGGTTCACATGATTATGGAGGCAGAAACACCCCATGATCTTCTATCTGCAAGCTGGAAACCCAGTAAAGTCAAGGGTATAATTCGGACCCAGTCCCTAAATGCCTGGGAACTAGTAGGGGTCAAGAGTGTAAATCCCAGTAGAACGGCAGGGAAGATGCAATGTCCCAGCCTAAGTATTGAGGCAGATGCAAGGGACAAATGCCTCTTTTGTCTGCCGTTTTGTGAACCTCAACAGATTAAATGATGCCCATCCAGATTAGGGATGGGAATCTAATTTATTGAGGTCACCAATTTAAATGCTACTCTCATTCATAAACATCCACATAGACTCAGAAAGAATGTTTTACTCACTCATATTTCTGGCAAATTATTTGTTGGTGGGAGGGCCTCAGTTCCTTGCAATGTGTTTTTCTCTAGAGGGGGGAATTCCTTATGATATGGCCACTCATTTCATTCAGGTAAGTGATCCAAGAGGGATCAATATAGAACTTGCAATGTCTTTTTGTGGCTTAGCCTCAGACATTACACTATTGGTTACCAGGTCATTTCATGTCAGTGTAGTAGGGATCACACCAGAAACCATGAACACAAAGAAGTGAAGTCATGAAAAGCCATCTTAAGGGCTAGTTACTGTAAATACTCCACACTGTATGATTTTTTCTCATTTCTTTCTGATCCTTTGAAATTTCTCAAGGATAATTTTTACTCAACACTCACCTTCCTTTTCTTTCTAAATTTCATCTCCTTATAAAAGCAAATCCATGATTGCATTTTAAGATTTTGCACTTGACTAAACATTCAGTGTTATCCTATAATTTGGGCTGTTCAGTGTACAGCATTTTTATAGAAAATGTGCTTAAGTCATGTTTGCATAAAATCACCTTTTAACACAATTTTTGTAAATTTTTCCTGCTAGCATCATGTTGGACTGTTCTAACAATACCAACATGTTCTAATTGCTTCCTCCTGTAGCCACTCAGCTTATTTCTACCTGGCCGCTAGTCTGTTATCATTACCATTGTCTATTCTGGAAGTATTCTTTCATAAAAAGTATCTCAGATTCAGCTTGGTTTTTTTTGGGCCAAAAATAAGGAATCAGTCTTACTCAAGAAGTTCTGTTTCCTTTTAGAAGAGAACAGTGTGAAAGGTCAGCATATAGAACCCAGAAAAGCACGTTTGCTTCAAAGGACTCTTGCAGGTAGGCACTTAGTTGTTTGATGGTTATAGTTTCAGTTTTTTAAATTTTAGATTCTGTGATTATGTTAAAAAATGGATATAATTATCCTTCCACTTAAAAAATATAGTTTCTTACTTTATATAAACTCTAGAAAGACTACATATGGATTTGATTTCATGTGCAAGAAATAGAAAGGTATGAGGCAAGACACTGAGAGAATGAAAATGAGAGATAACAACCAACGGGAAGATGAGTTGATAATTGCTGGTGTCTCATCTATAACTTGGAGAAGGCAATGGCACCCCACTCCAGTACTCTTGCCTGGAAAATCCCATGGATGGAGGAGCCTGGTAGGCTGCGGTCCATGGGGTCACTAAGAGTCAGATACGACTGAGCAACTTCACTTTCCCTTTTCACTTGCAGGCATTGGAGAAGGAAACGGCAACCCACTCCAGTGTTCTTGCTTGGAGAATCCCAGGGACAGGGGAGCCTGATGGGCTTCCATCTATGGGGTCGCACAGAGTTGGACACGACTGAAGCGACTTAGTAGTAGTAGTAGCATCTGTAACTTAAAAAAAATTTAGATGAAAGTCATTTAATCATGTGTGTCTTGGGTAAGAGGAGTTTGGAATTCCATGCTGTCCTTTTTGAAGCTATATGTTTTGGGGTACTCCTCCATTTTCTATCAAGATAGATATCCCAAGTTTCATGGATAGTTTCTGAGGACTTCCCCATCAACTGTGAGTTTTGGTGGCTGGGAGCCATAGCTCCGAACTGACTCCATCATGTGGAGTCCTTTGTGACCTTAAAGAAGATATTTAAAGCCTCAGAACTTCAGTTTCCTGACCTGTGAAATAGGAATAATAATAGCAACCTCATGGCGTTTTAAGTATAAATGAAACATAAAAGGCATTCAGTTAACATGGAAAGAATGATAGTATGTTGTATGTATTATATTTTGTAAGTGTTTTATGATCAAGCGATTAGCGTAGTGCCTGGGACCTAATACATATTGGTTTAATTCTAGCTCTTATTACTAATCCAATCTGACTTCTTTTTTTTAAAAGAAACTTTTTGATAGTCTTTTTTACCCCAAGAATATTCTTCCACCAACTAATGCTTTACGTTAAGGACATGAAGAACATCTCTGAATACACGTTAGTAATGCTAAACAAAATTACTTGGTTGAGAAGGCAACATGACTAATTAAAAAAGAAACTAGTTTTTTAGCCTATTTATGAACTCTGTGACTTTGTTTAAATTATTAAACCTTTCTAAGACTCAGTTTGCTGGAAAATAAAAAGGATAGAAAAAACAGGATAATATTATTAGTAGTATTGTAGTGTGGATTAAATGACTGTTGCTGCTGCTGCTGCTGCTGCTAAGTTGCTTCAGTCGTGTCCGACTCTGTGCGACCCCATAGACAGCAGCCCATCAGGCTCCCCCATCCCTGGGATTCTCCAGGCAAGAACACTGGAGTGGGTTGCCATTTCCTTCTCCAATGCATGAAAGTGAAAAGTAAAAGTGAAGTTGCTCAGTCGTATCTGACTCTCAGTGACCCCATGGACCGCAGCCCACCAGGCTCCTCCATCCATGGGATTTTCCAGGCAAGAGTACTGGAGTGGGGTGCCATTGCCTTCTCCTATTAAATGACTAATTATTATTATTTTTTGAAGGAATGGCCATTTCCCTATATGATCACCTCTCCACCGTACTAAACTTAGCAGAAAATATAATCCCCTTCCCAAACTCTAAATGCTGAAAAATATATCTTCCTTTGCAGTGATCTGTTCAGTGACATGTGGTTTAAAATGAGATCGATTCTATTTTGGTTTTGTATTTTATTTTAAATGACAGCTAATTTACATATCTCAGACATTAGGTTTCATTACTATTCCTGGTGACTCAGATGATAAAGAATCCACTTGCAGTGTGGGAGACCTGGATTTGATCTCTGGGTTGGGAAGATCCCCTGGAGAAGGGCTTGGCAACCCACTTCTGTATTCTTGCCTGGAGAATCCCATGGACAGAGGAGCCTGGAAGGCTACAGTTCATGGGGTTGCAAAGAGTCAGACATGACAGAGGGATTAAGCACATGCCTTGTTAATCTGTAAAACAAGTAATATGCTACTACAGTTTAGGAATTAAGGGATTCAAATGATTATAGAACAAATACAAAGGGTGATTATCTTATGAAAAGATAATTGGAGACATTGTATTAATAAAGAGTCGGACACGACTGAGCAACTGAACTGAACTGAGCTGATTGACTGCCATTTATCATTTTGGTAAAGCCCACAGAAAGGCCACTTTTGGAATAACCCAAAATAAAAAGTATATGACTTGCAAGGGGATTTAGTAGGGATTCAATCAATTTACAGACAATGGAACTAGACCAGGAATTCATGTCATGTCTGTAGTCTGGGGGTAAATTTTGTAGAACAATGTATCCCCAGTCTTGAGGAGATTTTTGGCTTTGCTGTTCTACCCATGTCTGAGTAGATTCAAGCCCTTTCTCATTAAAAGGTTTGTGCAGAGTGGGGGGTGGGGTGGAGGTGTTAGAAAAAATGAGGGAAAACAGTATCAATAAGATGGATGTTTTATTAAAGAAAACCCCTTTTCTTCTTTTCAACAGCTATTTAACTTGATCAATTATTTCAGAGGTTACCTTTTACTAACATTAGGACTTCAAAAGAAAGAGAAAAAAGATTGCCTTATTTATTCTTAAAAAATTAATTGTTCACCAGTGTGATATGAGACTGAAGCTGAATTAATCCTGGAAGATGCTGACTACTGGGAGAACATCTGAGCATAAAAACAGCTTCTGCAATTTCACAATGGGGAATATTTTTCAAGCGCTGGATTCTTACTGTCCTTATGTTTTGGCCTCAAGCTGATGATTAGCTATCAGAAGAAAACTATTTTTTTTCTTGGAATGGTTTTGCATAGTTAAGAACATAATAGGTTCTATACTTCCCTCTAAGCATTAAACATTATTCACTGAAAGATACAGAACGTCAGGCAAGATACACCACTGATCTTTCTAAGTTAAATAGTTCTTTTATTTTGATGGTAATTATCCTTGGTTGGCCATTAGCATAGATGATGTACACATGAGGGTTCCGGCCAACCACAGGGTTACATTAGCTTCTGTGCTTTTTCAGCTGAGGGAAGTAAGGAGTGAAATGAGAAATGTATGGATGTAACAGTCTAAAGACTTCCATGACCAGTAGTAAAGGATCTGAAATTTCATTAGAACTGCTTATGAGTGATATAAATAAAATAAAAGCTAGTAAATACATTTAAAAAAAAACTAAAAACTTGACTAAGTTGTGATAATGATAGCCCGTTGTAGCCCTAACAGCACAATTTGGAAAGGATATAAGAAAAGAAAATGATACAGTTACATTCTTCATGAATAGAGATGCAAAATTTCACAACAAAACATTATTAAATTAAGTCTAGCAATAGAAATGGCATCATAGCTTAACAAGTGGGACTTAGTCAATGCAATTCATCATATTAACAAATTAGAAAAATCATATGGTCATATCAACAGATGTAAAAAATTTGTTGATATCTGAAACTTTCATGAAAAAACACTCAATAATATATGAATAGAAGGAAATTTTCTCAACTTGACATTTATAAAAACCAAACAATATTCTTTATGAATACTTTAACAACATCTATTCAACATTGTATTGGAGGTCTTAGCCTAAAAGATGGGAAATAATAAAATAAAATGTATGACTATCGTGCAAGAAAAAGTAAACTTGGTTTTATTCACAGACAGTATGATTATGTATATTGAAAATCAAAGTATTAGACCGAACACTTGAACTCTGCAAGATTTCAGGACACAAGCCAAATATTAAAAATAATTTATATTTCATTTTATTGGCAATTAATAATTGAAAATATCTTATAATACTTACAATAGCAACAAAACCAAAATACTTAGAGACAAATCTAATGAAAACTGTAAGGCTTCTACCCCAAATCTATAAAACACTGAACATAAAAATAAATGAAAATTTACATTTTTAAAAAAGTGATGATAGGAATAGAGGGAAAAGTCTGTTAGAAGAAAAATTTTGGTTAAAATTGAAAAATACGTATTTGATTCAGTTCAGTTCAGTTCAGTTCAGTTCAGTTCAGTCGCTCAGTTGTGTCTGACTCTTTGCAACCCCATGAATCGCAGCAGGCCAGGCCTCCCTGTCCATCACCAACTCCCGGAGTTCACACAGACTCACGTCCATCAGTCAGTGATGCCATCCAGCCATCTCATCCTCTGTCGTCCCCTTCTCCTCCTGCCCCCAATCCTTCCCAGCATCAGAGTCTTTTCCAATGAGTCAACACTTCGCATGAGGTGGCCAAAGTACTGGAGTTTCAGCTTTAGCATCATTCCTTCCAAAGAAATCCCAGGGCTGATCTCCTTCAGAATGGACTGCTTGGATCTCCTTGCAGATGCCATGATCTTAGTTTTCTGAATGCTGAGTTTTAAGCCAACTTTTTCACTCTCCTCTTTCACATTCATCAAGAGGCTCTTTAGTTCTTCTTCACTTTCTGCCATAAGGGTGGTGTCATTTGCATATCTGAGGTTATTGATATTTCTCCCAGAAATCTAGATTCCAGCTTGTGTTTCATGCAGCCTGACTTTTTGAAGGATGTGCTCTGCATATAAGTTAAACAAGCAAGGTGACAGGATGCAGCCTTGATGTATTCATTTCCCAATTTGGAATCAGTCTGTTGTTCCATGTCTGGTTCTAACTGTTGCTTCTTGACATGCATACAAATTTCTCAGGAGACAGGTAAGGTGGTCTGGTATTCCCATCTGTTGAAGAATTTTCCACAGTTTGTTGTGATCCACACAGTCAAAGGCTTTGGCGTAGTCAATAAAGCAGAAGTGGATGTTTTTCTAGAACTCTCTCGCTTGTTTTATGATCCAGTGGTTGTAGGCAATTTGATCTCTGGTTCCTCTGGCTTTTCTAAATCCAGCTTGAACATCTGAAAGTTCTCAATTAATGCACTTTTGAAGTCTGGTTTGGAGAATTTTGAACATTTGCTGGTGTGTGAGATGAGTGCAGTTGAGCAGTTGTTTGAACATTCTTTGCCATTGCCTTTCTTTGGGATTGGAATGAAACTGACCTTTTCCAGTCCTGTGGCCAATATTGAGTTTTCCAAATTTGCTGGCATCTTGAGTGCAGCACTTTCATAGCATCATCTTTTAGTATTTAAAATAGCTCAGCCGGAATTCCATCACCTCCACTAGCTTTGTTTCTAATGATGTTTCCTAAAGCCTACTTGACTCTGCATTCCAGGATGGCTGGCTCTAGGTGAGTGATCACATCATCATGATTATCTGGGTCATGAAGATCTTTTTGTTGTGTAGTTCTGTGTATTCTTAGGATTCCCTGGTGGCTCAGATGGTAAAGCATTTGCCTGCAATGCAGGAGACCTGGGTTCCATCCCCGGGTTGGGAAGATCTCCTGGAGAAGGAACTGGCAACCCACTCCAGTATTCTTGCCTAGAAAATTCTATGGATGGAGGAGCCTGGTGGGCTACAGTCCATGGGGTCGAGTCACAAAGAGTCGGAGACGACTGAGCGACTTCACTCACTCACTCTGTGTATTCTTGCCACCACTTAATATTTTCTGCTTCTGTTAGGTCCATACCATTTCTGTCCTTTATTGTGCCCATCTTTGCATGAAATTTTCCCTTGGTACCTCTAATTTTCTTGAAGAGATCTCTAGTCTTTCGTATTCTATTGTTTTCCTCTATTTCTTTGCACTGATCAGTGAAGAAGGCTTTCTTATCTCTCCTTGCTATTCTTTGGGACTCTGCATTCAAATGGGTTTTTCTTTTCTTTTCTCCTTTTCTTTACGCTTCTCTTCTTTTCTCAGCTATTTGTAAGACCTCTTCAGGCCTTATAAATTTTGCCCTTTTGCATTTCTTTTTCTTGGGGATGGTTTTGATCACTGTCTCCTGTACAATATTATGAACCTCCATCCATATTTCTTCAGGAATCCTAGAGAGGATCTCAATTCTCCTCCCCAATGGTGGCACCTGTTTCTCTTGCAATGAGTTAGTTCTAGTGTAGAGCTAAAGATGCTGCATGTCATTCTTATCCCTTAAATGCACCTGGGCAGGGTGGGCAGGGGAGAACCGGCACTGCTGACCCAGTTTGGGTTGGGGATTTGAGTGTGGGAAGCATTGACAAATGGAGAGCAACTGCTATTGACCAGAAAGTTTCCACTTTAGTCCATTTTGCTTAGTTTTTAATTTACCTGATGATTTGATGACCTATCTCTTCTTCTTATAACCCCATTTTACTCTAGAGTGTCATTTAATAGCATTTCAAGACTTTTCCTACTCATTCCTTAATGGTTCTTTCAAATGTTATCTCTTCTTACAAATCCATCCCTAACTCCCTAAGATTTGCCCTCCCCTCGTTCATACTTCTTTTATACAACATGTGCAACACCTTGTTCCAAATAGTTCAGAGTTCCTTCTCTTCCACCAGACTGTGAGCATTAGATTGGAAGGTATCAAGATGTCTGTGCTATTCTAGTGCCCAGCGCAAGGAGATCCAACCAGTCAATCCTAAAGGAAATCAGTCTTGACTATTCACTGGAAGGACTGATATTGAAGCTCCAATACTTTGGCTACCTGATGTGAAGAACTGACTCATTGGAAAAGACCCTGATGCTGGGAAATATTGAAGTCAGGAGGAGAAGGGTGTTACAGAGGATGAGATGGTTGGATGGCATCACTGACTCAATGGATGTGAGTTTGAGCAAGCTCTGGGAATTGGTGATGGACAGGGAAGCCTGGTGTTCTGCAGTCCATGGGGTCACAAAGAGTTGGAGATGACTGAGAAACTGAACTGAACAGAACTGAACTGAATATATATTCTGGCAATTGTTCTAATATTATTAAATATTTTAAAATGAATGAATGAATAACTCATCATGTGAGCAGTTTTTCTGCTTTTCTAAAATAGGTGTTCAGGCAGTGATCATTCTCATACATGTGCTATAATTTTAGTTCTAAATAGAGCTCTAGTAACAGCTAGTATTTATTGGCTCAAGAAGAGTTAATCACCTTAAGGACATTACATTAAGTTCTCACAACAAGCCTATGAATTGGTGTTAATTAGTTCAATTTTATAGATAAGAAAAACTAAGACTAGAGAAGTGAAGTTCCCCATGATCTTTCAACAAATACGTAACAGGACATAAGAGATACAAAGATATCATTAAGGCAATTTAAGTTTTCCAGACTCTGACTTATGTCTTACTGTAAGGACTTTTTTGCTTTTATCTGCTGGTGTCGGTGTGGTAGCTTATCTCAAAGATGTTTACTATCACTAACTTCCCATTCCATAAGAAGTAGGGTCTAGTCCTCATTCTCTCACTAACTTTCCACTCCATGAGAATTGGGGTCTGCTGCTCATTCTCTTGAACCAGGGCTGACATGCCAGTTTTGACCAAGAAAGTGTACTAAAATGGTGCAGCTTCAGTTATAGACTAGCCTTTGAGAAGACTAGTGGTTTCCACTCTTGCCTCTTGGAGCTCTGAACTGCCTTGTAAAAAATCTGGTCTGAAGAGAGAGGCTACATGGAAGATTAGGGAATCATCAGGCACGTGAGTGAAGAGGTCATTGTGGATGAATATTCCATCTGAACCTTCTGATAATGCCAACTCCAGACTCCAAGGATCTAAAACTACATGAGAGATGGCCAAGCGAGAATGCCCGGCTTAACCCGGTCAACCCAAAGAATCCTTAGAGATAATAAATTGTTATTGTGAGCCCCTCAATTTTGAGGTATTTTGTTACAGTCTTATGTAACAGAAAAAAAAAGTATTCTCAAATTCAAGTTTAATTTAAAATTACAAATCATAGTGTCCTTTCCTTATTTTAAATTGTTGTATTTGTTAGTGTTCTATAGCTATCATTGTCTATCTCAATTTTTTTTCTGTTTTTAATCTAAAATCAATGGCAGACCAAACTTCTTCAGTGCGCTGAATTTTATATTTCTGACCCAACAAAAGAACATCTTGGGTGAAATTAATATAATGTTATATGACAGTTATACCTCTAAAAAGTTTTCCAAAGCATATCTGAGTCTGCACAGGACCTGAAGGAGGAGGTGTGTCTCTTCGAACTGTTGTTGGGTGTGAGAAAGTTGCAGTGTTATCATTATTAAAGCCATTGAAAAAGTTAACATTAATTAATGTTAAATAACAGCACTAAATAGTGTTGGCTTGAGTTTTCCAGTTGGCACAGTGGTCAAGAATCCATCTGCCAATGCAGGAGATGGAAGAGACGTGGGTTTGATCCCTGGGTTAGGAAGATCCCTGGAGATAGAAATGGTGACCCACTACAGTATTCTCACATGGGAAATCCAATGAACGGTGGAGCCTGGGTGACTACTGCCCAGTGAGTCACAAAGAATTGGCCACTACTGAGCGTGCACATGTACACACACACATACACAGTGCTAGTTTATGATTCATGACTATTGTCCAGAGCAAAGATTACCTATTACACTTATTCATAAAGCTATATTTTCATTTATAATTTCAGTTAAGTCATTTGTTCACTTATCCTGGCTTATTAAGCATTATTTAAGAGATGATTTTCTTGGCTTCAGAGATGTGTGATATTTCCCCAGATATGGATTTCCTGTCTGTGGCCAGGTCTGGACTCTGTATACACTGCTAAGTGTTTTCCAACTATAAAATGTCACTCACTGGAGGTTATTTTGTTTCTCAATAAAGAGCTCTTCATAAAATTTTCTTGAAAATGCAGAGACACTAATTGAGTGTTTATTAGCTTGTGTGTGTGTGCTGCGTGCTTAGTCACGCCCGACTCCTTATGATCCCCCACGAACCTGCCTTCCAGGCTCCTCTGCCCTTATTCTTATAGAATATTCTTACAGAAAATTCTTATAGAATTTTCCAGGCAAGAACACTAGAGTGGGTTGCCATTTCTTACTTCAGGGGATTTTCCCAACCCAGGGACTGAACCCAGGTCTCCTGAATCTCCTGCTTGGGGGGTGGATTCTTTACCACTGAACCACTTGGAAAGCCCTTTATTAGCTCAAGTCATATGAAATTCCCTGTATTTGAACATTCCTTATGTACAAAAATGGATTTTTCATAATTGTACATTCCAGGTACTTTTAAATTCATGTCTAACAATATCCTTGTGAGGAGGTGTATATGCATATTTACTGAGTAGGAGAGTGGGACTAGAAGTTAGGTGACTGACACTGTAAGTAATTGCACTGGGATTTGGATCCAGGACTGCTTACAGAGTCTACTAACTCCTGCTCTGTCCCTAGAGGAATGGATTATTACTTATTCTCTATTCACAGGCATATGTTTATCTTTAGCTATTATAGATTTTTAACCATATTTAATATTTCAAGTTTCATGTAATAAATTAATCTCTTACCTCTGAAAATGGATGGGATATGGAGAAAAAGGCAATATGTTGAAACAGCAAGAGCTGGTTCACCGACTACTGAACTTTCTCTATAATATTTTTCTGCCAGATAGTCACAATTTCTCATTAGCTTAGACTTTTCAATAAGACAGAGCATGCACATGCTTGCAAGAAAATGAAAATATAAAATAAGAACAAGCATAAAGATGTTTAGAGAGGCCTCAACACAATATTGTTTGTTAGTTCTAAACTAAATTGAAAAGAGGAAAATCCCACATGAATTTGGAGGGCAAGATTTGTAACATAAGGGAGGATGTTTTAAATGCAATCTTCATATAGTGGTCATATCAAAATGGTTTCTGTACTTGCAGCTCTGATCCTAATGGGCAGAGTGTATTTAGTGCTTATGGACCACAGAGCATCCCAACCATGCCAAAAAGTGCAAGAGAAAAACAGCCAGATCATTTCGGTTCAACAAGACAAGACGCAGTTGTGTCATTGGCACTGAGAGATTCCCTAGAGAGACTCCTGTACTAGGAGCTCCTGTGAAAGCTGCAAAGTGATTGCATGCTATTTCATTTTAAATTCAGTTGAAAATCTGTGCCAGAGGAGAAATGCTGTGGGGAGCAATGCTTGTCATTAGAGAGATAATAATGATAATTGTTAAATTAATAGTACTTTCTTAATTTAGGAGATTTATCCTAGTGGCATATGTTAGCTCCTAAATGTAACAGCCTAGTTCAGGAACTCTGCACTTATTATTCACTAAATATTCATATTTATCTCCGTCAGTGGCTGATTTATTCATCTAATTTGTGGTCATTCTGCTCCAGTTACTGTCCCTAAGATTAACCACTTAGCCAAACCCAGATCTTCTACCTAAACTCATATCCGCAAGTCCAATTGGCTCAAATTTCTCATAAAAATGTTCAAGTTTCCATTTTTTCTTCCTAGAATGAACTCTCAATTGGTCCAACTAGTGAGTACTTCAGAGCTGGCAAGAATCAGAGAAAATGCTCTACTTTTAGTATAGCACTTTGTTCAGAAGTATTTAACCATTAAAATCCTCAGGACCAAGCATATACACTCCCCACTCACTCCCCATTACTGTTCTCTGCTTATTTTTTCTCCATTTCATCTCTTGACATGCAGTATAATTTACTCAGTTTGTTAATTGCCTTTTATTCTACAGGATTCTTTAGAATGAAGGCAAGTATCTTTGTTTATTCATTGTTATATCATCAATATCCAACACTAAGATATTTGTTCAATCAATGGAAGAGCTAACATAGAGTTTTATTTCCTTACCTGCAAATTTTTGATAATGATAGTGTAGGTATCCTAGAGTGGCTAAATCTCTTTTCATTCCTACAAAAATTGTTTTATTGTGTATTTCAGAGAGCAGGAGCCTGTATTCCATTATTTTCAGTGGGAAAATCATGATGGATTCCAAACCACAAAACTCCAACCAAATGTCAGTAAAACTTTCTTAAATACCTAAATAACAATCCACAAATTACTTCTGGATAACGTCAGCATTGAAAATACAAGATATCTAATTATTTACAAGCAATGAAGTCATTGGAGTAGACCATGTTACTCTGAAGTTTTCCTTTTCCACTACAAAGAGCTAGTACTTCAAGGCAGCCGTACAGTGAAACTATATGTTAAAAATAGAAAAGATACTGACTAAATTGGAGTCAGTTGATAGGGCTCTTGGGTGCCTGACAAAAACAAATAAGAATCCACGTGAGCATAAAGCTCTAAGTAAAAAATGGAGGAGACAATAATAATTTTGTATAATAGATTTAAAAAATGTTAACACAAGTCATAGTCCCATTAAGAGAACTGCAGAGTTAGAACTGCAATATGATTAAAACTCTCTTAGAAGAAGCACCGTTTAATTGTCTGCTGATATGCATATGTAGTTTTGTTTAGGAATGTTTTGATCTTGACAGTGAATTTTTAATAAATTTTTCTTTTTTGCAAATTGCTGAGATTTTGAATAGCAAGAGCTAATTGTACACCTCTCAAAGGATTTTTTAAGAATTAAGTGAAATCATTTGTCTTAAAGATCTGACCTTATTAAGTATTCATGTATAGTAACAAATATTGTTTGAAAGAAGTAGAAAGATAGATATAATTGTTGTCATTAGATTCACCACAAATTAATGATATACCTGTTCTTGCGTATGAACTTCCTACTTGTCAGCTATTTTTTTCTGAATCAATAATCTTACAATTTACCCATTTGGAGAACATGAAATAAGAGAGAAGCTTCTCAAACTGTCATATCAAAGTGCATTCTAATCAACCATGAGTAACCAACTTACTGTCCTGCAGCTGCGGTGATGACTATTATTCCTTATGACAGCTCTTAATAAGGATCTTATGTTGTACTGATTTATCTGGCTTCCCTGGTAACTCAAAGGGTAAAGAATCCTTCTATAATTCAAGAAACATGGGTACAATCCCTGTGTTGGGAAGACCCGCTGGAGAAGGAAATGGCATTGACAGAGGAGCCTAGTGGGCTACAGTACATGGCGTTGCAGAATTGGACAGGACTGAGCAACTAACATTTTCACTTTCAAAATAATTTCAGTTTTCAAATTTGAAACCCAAAGCTGTTACTGAGGGTACTGAAAACTTGTTAGATTGTTAATGCCTGGCTTTAAAATTTTGAGAAAAATTGGTATTCTATTTTGCATATTTCAAATCCCTCTAAATTATTTCAGATGCCTAGTCTATAATAGCTTTGTGTTTTCAATTTTGCACTTACGGAAACACATATCTAATTTGAAATTAAATTAAATGATACTCTTCTTGTATCATAGATAAAAATATGGCTGGCAAGCTGTTCTCAGTTTTATGAAGTCTATTATTGCTACTGTGAAGCTACCTACATATCTGGTTAGGTTGATAATGACAGAAAAAGAGTAAACCATAGGAATATCATATGCTACCTTCGAGTAGAATTTTAGTTTGATTTTGGAAATCAATATCTACAAGCAAACTACACAAAAATATTTTTTCTGCTTAGATATTTAGTTTTACCTCTTTTGGATGGAAAATCTTTGCAGCCGCATATACTTAATTTAGTAAAGTTTGCCTCCTTAGCCTAAAAACTAACCTGAAAAGTAGACCAGTCAGTCCATCCTCTTTTATACCAATCAGTTCTTTAAAAATACTATCCAGTTATAGTCAGATTGGTAATCATCAATAAAACTAAAATTTGTACCCATATTATCATTTCAGTTTCATGAACATAACTGTAATTGTTAGATTGCTAGTTTTTTAAAACAAAATTGCCTTCTGCAATTTTGAGATTGAGAATATATTCAATATATTTTGGATTTATAGGCTAAACAACATTTGTCTTGGTCCTAGGAAACAAAAATTGGATACAATTTAGACGAGCAGGAGCAAGCTGACCAATAAATTGCTAAAATGCTAAGAAACTGAACAAATTAGGGAAATACAAGGTACCAGTACTGAAAAACCAAGTTAATTTATTTTCACTGACAGAGGACTAATAATGTATGTGTGACTCAATTATATCTCATTAAGTAATTCATTTCTTTCACAAACATTTATTGAATATTTTGAAAGTCTCACACAGTTCACTAGTACACATAGATTTGCTTAATAACAAGAAAAATTATACAGAAAAAATAAGGGAAAAGAATTAAAGACTAAGATCAATGTATGCTAATATTCAAGGGAGTAATGTCTCTTTTTATGTAAATACTATATCTACAATCTTATGTAATAGATACAAAGTACTGAGAAAACAGAAAAAGTCTATGAATTGACACATCAGTATAAAACAATAATCTAGAATTAGAGCAATCTCTCTTCTAGCTCTCCAAGCATGTGCGTGCACACACACACACACACACACACACTCATTCAATGTACAAGTTGAAAAATTTTCTTATTAATTTCTTAAGGTAATTATATTGTGGCCATAAATTAAGGTATGTATGATATATGTGAGTGTGTGCTTAGTCAGTCAGTGGTGTCCAACTCTTTGTGACCCCGTGGACCTCAGACCAAGCCTCCTCTATTCATGGAATTTTCCAGGAAAAAATACTGAAGAATTCCTGCTCCAGGGGATCTTCCCAACCCAAGGATCAAACCTGCATCTCCTGAGTATCTTGCTGAGTCACTTGGAAGTCAAAGTATGATATTTATTCTCTGCCAAAATAACAGTTTTAGAAAAAGAAAAATATTGGAAATAATAAAGTAATCCAAGCACTGCATGACAGTAAAAATATATGTGTTAAAACTTATGGGATGTCATAAGTGTAAGTTTTATAGAAAATTAGGCTTTCTAGCTGGTTATGTTAGTAGACAAAAAAGCATCTAATTAAAATTCTAAGTATCTAATATAAGAATATAGTACAAGAAAAACCTAGTAAGGACAAAAATTAGAAAGAAGTAAATGAAAAAAAAATAGAGTAGAAATAAATAAAATAGAAAAGAGGATGCAAAATTTGATGATTTTAAAAAAACTAAGAGTAAATAAACATATATCATTATTGTTAGAGAGATGAAAGAAGACACAAATAAACAATATTGTGAATAAAAAGAGAACATACAGACTCAGCAGAGACCACAAAAATAAGAAAGCACTATCAATGATGAGATGACAATTTTAAAAACTTACCCAAAATGCTAGAAAAATGCAGTTATGAAAACCAACTTGTGATGAAGTCAAACATTAATAGTCTTATACCCCTTAAGACAATTAAAACAGTCATTAAAAATTTATTCTTCAAAACACACTATGTCTAGATAATTTTAAAAGTTATAGCAAATATTTAGGAAACAAAGCTTAATTTTCTTTCAAATTTTCTAGACAATTGAAAAAGGCAAGAAAATCCTCCATTTAATTCTCCAATACATTTACCAAAATGAAAGTCATTATGAGAAAAAAGGACATACTCATTTCAATCATACTTACAGAAACAAAAACTAAGAAGAATATATTAACAAGTAAAATCCAATATACATGAAAAAGATACATTCCAACCATGCTAGGTTTAATTTTATATTTCTAAGAATCCTTTAATTTTAGGAATCCATAAATGTAATTCAACATATTAATTTATAAAAATTATATAATCATATCAATAGATGCAGAAAAATATTTGATAAATTTCAACACCAAATCACAAAAATAATTCTTGGGAAATTAAGACTAGAAGGTAACTTTATTTACCTGATAAACTGATTTCATTTTTCAAAAAATGCACACATTATTCTACCTAGGAAACAATGCAATGGTCTTTTGGATAGTATAGAATGATGCAACAAATTCCATGATCACCACTTGCATTCAGTATTGTAGTGGAAGTCCTAGGCAGAACATTAAGGAAAGGATTTAGAAATATAGAGTTGGGAAGATGCATAGATATACATGAAACTAATTATTATAAGTTATAGTTCATGTGCTCATTTTTATTTTAAGTGAAGGGTTATCTAATGGTATTATATTTGTCAAAATAGAAAATTAACCAACAAAAAGAAAAATTAAAAATGGGGTCATCCATGGACTGATGATGAAATTAAATCACCATCTAGTATAATAATTAATCCAATTATGTGCAGCTGAGTAAAAAATATTTAAAAGTATAATGTAAGTGATTTTCCAGAGGATAAAAACTAAAGACCTTCAAAAGCACATGTGTATATATTCAACCAATTGAAAGCTTTGTAGGGTAGTATTAGCCTAAGAAATTAAAATTTTGCTTGATTTCATAAGTGCAAAAATCAGTTATGATTTTTTAAGTGAAAAATTGATTATGAATGACAACTATCAATTTTTAATCAATTTTTGGAACACCTAACCTATACTCTGCCTTGGAAACAGAACTGCAAGTATAGTGAAAGGCCTTAACCAAGTAGAACTTCTTGTCTTTATTAATATTATTTTGTCTTGTTTAGATAGCAAACTGTCAGTGAGGATGAACAATGATTTAACAAGTAAGTATAAAATAAACTTACTTTTAAAGTCATCGTAGTAAAACTAATTTGGTTGAACAACTTTTATTTTAATGGAAGTCTTGAGCCATTTTCATTTAGCATTCAAAATCTTTGCTTCAGATATGAATATGCTTTCATTTAATGACTTAATTAGAGGCCTTTTTGAAGATGCATAATATTATTTGATCTCAGGACATTGAAGAGTTCTTTGAAAATTTCTGAGATGATGCTATGGAAGGAACATACTCCAGTATTCAATCTTTGCCCTGATATTCTTCAGTTACTAAGGTCACTTGGGAACATCTAAGGGGCACAATAGTAAAATAAAATATACATGTATTTTTACATGTGTACATATATATGGGGCTTTCAATGTGGCACAATAGTAAAGAATCTGCCTGCCAATGAAGAAGACACAAGAGCCTAGGGCTCAATCCCTGAGTAGGGAAAATCTCCTGAAGAAGGTAATAGCAACCCACTCCAGTATTCTTGCCTGGGAAATCCCATGAACAGAGGAGCCTGGTGGCCTACAGTCCATAGGGTTGAAAATAGTTGAACTCTACTAAGCATGCACTCAATGAAAACGATGATGTATATATGAATTCAAATGTTCATTGGGGGTGGGGGAGATGGGTGTTAGAAATCATTTGCCTTTCTTGAGCATCAACACCCCAATTTATTTTTAATAATCAGAATCAGTCACTGGTGTTCCTTTATCTGTCTGTTGGTTCAGTGACATAAAGAGCCTCAAATGAACAGGGGACAGTCTTGGTTTACAATCTAATACAATTATGACTGTTTTTCCTGGTGGAAGACGTCTCTCAATAATTAGGTCATCCAATCCACTGGTTTCATGGTGAAGAACAACTGACAAGGGATTGTGAAGAACTTTGAGCTTAGCAACAACAAAAGGGAGCTGTTAAAACCACTTCTACTCTTGAAAGAGTGCAAAGAGAATTTATGGAACCTAAAAGCTGAAGCTATAGCAGTAGAAGAGGAGTGTCCGCTAGGAGCTGTAACTTTGGATAGCAGAACACAGCAAAATCTAACCTGTGTCTGGAAGAGGATCTTCCAATCTCTTCTTGAGAGAGATCTTCCAATCTCTTTCGTGGAAATCAGCCAGTAATTTATTCATGCAGTTTCCAATATTAGCCTTCTGGAGGACAGGGTACGGTGGAAAAGAATGGAGAGTGAATTTGGATGGCAGAACGAGAGTGCTCCATACAGTCTACCTTCTTGTTGAATAGCCTGGTTTTCTGCTCATCATTTAGGAAAAAATGTTCAAATTTTTGAATTCTAGGTTGAAGGCTCAGAAGGAGCAAGAATGTCCCTTGATACTGTTGTTGTTTAGTAGCTAAGTCTTGCATGACTCTTTTGCAACTCCAAGGTAGCCCACAAGGCTCCTCTGTTCATGGGATTTCCCAGGCAAGAATGTAGAATTGGATTTCCATTTCCTTCTCCAGGGAATCTTCCTAACCAAGGGATCAAGCCTGCACCTCCTGCATTGGCATGCAGATTCTTTTCAAAATCTTCTCCCAGATTCTTCATTAAGTGATTGAAAGTGAGAATTCTCATTACCTTTAGATGAAACTGTTGCTAGTTTATGATGTATCAACTGACTGGATAGTGGGTTGACCAGATGTCTGGGGACCATTCTTACTTTGTGTGTCTATAAGGGTGGATCTGGAATAGATTAGCATTTGAACTGACAGATTTAGTGGAGTATATTACATACTGTGAGTGGGCTTCATCTTATTCCTTGAGAGACTGAATAGACCAAAAACGTAGAGGAAGTGAGTATTCAGTTTCTCAGTCTTACTGTTGAGCTGGAATATCGATGTTTTCCTGCCCTTATTGCTTCTGGCTCTTGGGTTTTCAGCCTGAAATCTATAACATTGGCTTTCTGGCTCTCGGGCCTTTGAACTGCACCATTGGCCTTCTCAGATGTTTTGCAGATAGCAGATTCTGAGACTTAGTCTTCATAACCATGTGAGCTAATACCTTATAATAAATTTGTTTACACACACACACACACACACACACACACAAAACTGATTCTATCTCTCTGAGGAACCCTAACTGATTCAAAACCTTACCCCTTACTCACAGTAGTGGTCCTTTTGTCTCAAACAGAACAATGGCACTGATATATATAGACCAATATCAGTATAAGAACTAATTATCAATGACATAACTTTTCCTTTAAATTTCCTCTTTTTTTTAGGTACAAAATGAAAGAAATACTACCAGTGTCAACTCTTTACTATTTCTTGAACACAGTATAGGACAGCAACAAATGGTAAAGCCAACCGTTACCGAGTCAATTCTCTACAATGAGACATTTAGGTTTAAGCATGTCCCCTCCACCTTCTGAGATTTATTTGGCTTTGATTGTCCAAAGGAGACATTTGCTTCTTCACAAAGCCTAGCCACATTTGGTACAGTAGCATCTAAATTCATATTTAGAAAGGAAAATTTTTTTCTAAAAAGAGCACAATCTTCAAAGATATACTTTACCTTATAACAAATGTTTTATTAAATTATGACACATTCTAGTGTATTCTTTCAATTTCACATCATCTTGATTTTCACTGGGTCCACAATATGCTCTTCATTCTTCACTTGCATAAATGTGTCTGTTGTATGTGCTTTTTCAGAATAAAGAAATGGAAAACATTAAAAGTGTAGTCATATCTGTGGATGTTGGAAGGTAGAATATTGCATACATTTTCAAAGCTTTAGTATTTCAGGATACACCATTCTCATCATAGTTTCAAAGAATGTCAGTCAAGATTCAGATGTTATGTACCATCTGTTTTTATCTCTTCCATATCCTCTTTATAAAAGGTTGTCATACAAACACCAAGATGGTAATCAAAATATGTGACTTTTTAATAAAATAGTGTTTTATTTTATTTTATTAAACAAAATAAAATTGTGTTTATTTTTCACTTATATATCTTACACGTTACTCAGTTAACTCTTTACATCACCTGATTAATCTTCACAACAATCCCATGAAGTAGCTACCATTCTTATCAGCATTTTAGATTTGAGGATCCTGAGGCTTAAGGAAATTAAGTAAATTCACAACACTAGTAAGTGGTGGAGTTGGGCCTATTTTCCTCATCAGGGTACATGCTATTAACCTTTTTTGCTATTTTATAGGTATGCAAATTTAGCCCTGACTCAGAGACTGAAGCTGTCTGGTGGTAAGTGAATTTACTGTTATGAGTATAATTAAGTAAAACAGGAGTTGCATCTAAAGAAGCAACAGTAGCTCTGTGTTCAAGGGTACTGTGAGGCAGGAGTTTATATCTGAATCCCAGACATTTTATAATAGTAGTAGTAGTCGCAGTGTTGCCAGTGAATTTGAGGTTCTTGCTTCACTGTGAAATAATTTGGAGATGAAGTGATAGGCAAGAAGTGAATTTCTTTAGATACGCACTTCACAGGCAGAGTGTGGGCCAGCTCAGAAGGTAAGAGAGAGAGAGAGAGAGCCCAAAAGAGGCGCGAAATATGGTGTGATTAGTTTTTATAGGCTGGCTATTTTTATAGGCTAGTGAGTAGGAGAATTATTCCACTAATTTTGGGGAAGGGATAAAGTTTTCCTGCAATTGGGCCTTTGCGTACTTTTTGGTCTTTAATGGTTGGACTGTAATGGCACTGGTGGGTGTGTCATTTAGCATAAACAAATTTGGCCTTGGAATGCGGAATGAAGCAGGGCAAAGACTAATAGACTTTTGCCAAGAAAATGCACTGGTCATAGCAAACACCCTCTTCCAACAACACAAGAGAAGACTCTACACATGAACGTCACCAGATGGTCAACACCGAAATCAGATTTGCCGGGGTCCAGCCCTGGTGGATCCAGGGAATTCGAAGTGGGGACGGTGTTAGCGTGAGAAAAACTTATTTATTTATTAATATAAGATTAGATTAGGAAGAAATAGTGTAGTAGGAAGATTAAGTGGGAGAGAAGAGGCTGATTAACTTGGGTTATGTGGAAAACCAATAAAGCTCCAGACAAGGAGCTTGCACCATCTACGTTAGGCCACCAGCACCCGTTTGGATATTGGAGAGTGCCCTGCCTTGGGCTCTCTCTCTTACGGATCTTAGAAGCCTGGACAACTAAGTAGACACAGTGAGCCTCCGTGCCCCAGATGGGAATTCAGCCTGAAATTAGAGTAAAGAGGAGACACAGGGGAAATCAGGCCAGCGACTGGCTCTCCTTCTATTGTCCTTCAAGGCCTTTTATACTTTTGATTATACATAGAGATCAATGGGTAATACAAAATTATGTAGCGTTCACAGCCCAGACTCTTTCTGTATATCTTTTTGTATAAAAAAGGGCTCAGGTGATTTACATTATCTTCTGGCCAAGAGGCTTGTTAACACTTTTTGGCTCTTTTCCTTAACGAATGTTAATTTCATTTCCCCTGAAGTGTTTTTCTTTAATCTGTATCTCCTTAAAGCATTAAAGTTACATCTCTATAGAACAAAGGTGCAGTGAGTTATAACAAAGAAGGTACTTAACTCAAAGATCTAATGTTGCTAATACCAGGTCTACTACTTGTTTTTCTATATACCAACTATATCTAAAAATAAAGGATATGAAAATTTGGCAGCAAGTATTGGCTCAACAAATGAAACTTTTAATCAGTCCTATTCTAATGATTTTGACTCCTCGGAAGCCCCTACATTCCTAGGATGTTTTAAGCTTCCTGTGCCTCCTGCGGTCAGGAGGCCTCAAACAATCACATGCGCAGCTGTACTAGTCCTGCAGGCAGGCTAGAAAGCCATCAGAGAGGTTTTTGGATTGAAACACTCTTTCAAATGCAGAAGACTAAAGCCCTGAATTGACTTTTTCCAGAGAATGTCAGAGGAGTGGAAAAGCAGGCAGATTCTTATTTTGGGGGGGGTGGATGCTCAGGAAATTCCAGGGGGGAAACCTGAGGTCTGATTAGCCTTGCCATCAGAGCTCTGCCCCATGACCTTGTCACGGGTGGAATCCTCATGCTGGCTCCTGGCACAGATTGATTATATTCTTTGCAGCCACAGATGGAGAAGCTCTATACATAGTCAACAAAAACAAGACCGGGAGCTGGCTGTGGCTCAGATCATGAACTCCTTATTGCCAAATTCAGACTTAAATTGAAAAAAGTAGGGAAAACCGCTAGACCATTCAGGTATGACCTAAATCAAATCCCTTATGATTATACAGTGGAAGTGACAAATAGATTTAAGGGCCTAGATCTGATGGATAGACTGCCTGATGAACTATGGAATGAGGTTCGTGACATTGTACAGGAGACAGGGATCAAGACAATCCCCATGAAAAAGAAATGCAAAAAAGCGAAATGGCTGTCTGGGGAGGCCTTACAAATAGCTGTGAAAAGAAGAGAGGTGAAAAGCAAAGGAGAAAAGGAAAGATATAAGCATCTGAATGCAGAGTTCCAGAGAATAGCAAGAAGAGATAAGAAAGCCTTCTTCAGCAATCAATGCAAAGAAATAGAGGAAAACAACAGAATGGGAAAGACTAGAGATCTCTTCAAGAAAATTAGAGATACCAAGGGAACAGTTCATGCAAAGATGGGCTCGATAAAGGACAGAAATGGTATGGACCTAACAGAAGCAGAAGATATTAAGAAGAGGTGTCAAGAATACACGGAAGAACTGTACAAAAAAGAGCTTCACGGCCCAGATAATCGTGATGATGTGATCAGTAATCTAGAGCCAGACATCTTCGAATGTGAAGTCAAGTGGGCCTTAGAAAGCATCACTACGAACAAAGCTAGTGGAGGTGCTGGAATTCCAGTTGAGCTGTTTCAAATCCTGAAAGATGATCCTGAAAGATGATGCTGTGAGAGTGCTGCACCCAATATGCCAGCAAGTTTGGAAAACTCAGCAGTGGCCACAGGACTGGAAAAGGTCAATTTTCATTCCAATTCCAAAGAAAGGCAATGCCAAAGAATGCTCAAAGTACCGCACAATGGCACTCATCTCACATGCTAGTAAAGTAATGCTCAAAATTCTCCAAGCCAGGCTTCAGCAATACGTGAACCATGAACTTCCTGATGTTCAAGCTGGTATTAGAAAAGGTAGAGGAACCAGAGATCAAATTGCCAATATCCGCTGGATCATGGAAAAAGCAAGAGAGTCCCAGAAAAACACCTTTATTGACTATGCCAAAGCCTTTGACTGTGTGGATCACAAGAAACTGTGGAAAATGCTGAAAGAGATGGGAATACCAGACCACCTGACCTGCCTCTTGAGAAACCTGTATGCAGGTCAGGAGACAACAGTTAGAACTAGACATGGAACAACAGACTGGTTCCAAATAGGAAAAGGAGTACGTCAAGGCTGTATATTGTCACCCTGCTTATTTAACTTATATGCAGAGTACATCATGAGAAATGCTGGACTGGAAGAAACACAAGCTGGAATCAAGATTGCCGGGAGAAGTATCAATAACCTCAGATATGCAGATGACACCACCCTTATGGCAGAAAGTGATGAGGAACTAAAATGCCTCTTGATGAAAGTGAAAGAGGAGAGTGAAAAAGTTGGCTTAAAGCTCAACATTCAGAAAACGAAGATCATGGCATCTGGTCCCACCACTTCATGGGAACTAGATGGGGAAACAGTAGAAACAGTGTCAGACTTTATTTTTTGCGGCTCCAAAATCACTGCAGATGGCGACTGCAGCGATGAAATTAAAAGACACTTATTTCTTGGAAGAAAAGTTATGACCAACCTAGAGAGTATATTCAAAAGCAGAGACATTACTTTGCTGACTAAGGTCCGTCTAGTCAAGGCTATGGTTTTTCCTGTGGTCATGTATGGATGTGAAAGTTGGACTGTGAAGAAGGCTGAGCAGTGAAGAGTTGATGCTTTTGAACTGTGGTGTTGGAGAAGACTCTTGAGAGTCCCTTGGACTGCAAGGAGATCCAGCCAGTCCATTCTGAAGATCAACCCTGGGATTTCTTTGGAAGGAATGATGCTAAAGCTGACGCTCCAGTACTCTGCACACCTCATGTGAAGAGTTGACTCATTGGAAAAGACTCTGATGCTGGGAGAGATTGGGGGCAGGAAGAGAAGGGGATGACCCAGGATGAGATGGCTGGATGGCATCACGGACTCTATGGACGTGAGTCTGAGTGAACTCCGGGAGATGGTAATGGACAGGGAGGCCTGGCATGCTGCGATTCAATGGGTCGCAAAGAGTCAGACACGACTGAGCGACTGAATTGAACTGAACTGAACTGAATAGAAACTATATGTAAATGAGAAGAAATAATGTCATATGATAGTTGAAAGCATAATTCAATTTTTAGAGATGCAACGTCTAACACAAATGGATTAGCCAAACAACATAATGGCATCATTATGGAAGTGTTTCCTGGTGGCTCAGTGGTAAAGAATCCACCTGCAATGTAAGGGTTGCGAGTTTGATCCCTGGTTCAGGAAGATCCCCTGGAGGAAGGAATGGCAACCCAATCCCATATCCCTGCCTGGAAAATTTCATGGACAGAGTAGCCTGCAGGGCTGTTGTCCATGGGGTTGCAAAAGAGTTGCACAAAATTTAGCGACTAAACATTAAGAACAACAAATGGAACTTTCCCATTTGGCAGGAGTTATAGCAAAATTTGCATATTATGAAAAACATTTATGCAGAATACAAATATTTCCACTGAAAACTACTACATGTTATTTTGAGTACGAAAAACAACTGAATAGGCAAGACAGTAATACATGTGATTAAGAAAGTAACTTTGAATAGATTAATTTATATTACTCAATTTCTCTATCTATATATAAAATCACATAAATTTTATTGAATTTTGACAAATTAATGCTTGATTTGTAAATTTCTAAAATGCATGTTTTTTCAGATTAAAATATTTTTTGAAGTTTTGCCCAGTAGATGACAAACTTGGATAAAGAATACAGACATTTTTGGTGGACTACTTGCAAAATCTGAATCTTGCAAAAAATAATGTAAGAAGCATGGGTAAAACTGTGCAGGAAAAGTAACATATTGCAATAGAATATCTTAAAAAAGGGTATTTTATGTTGCTTAGTCTGTGAATGTTTATACTTCTTAGTAAAGAATATAACTAAAATCTCTTTTGACACCATTGATTTTGTTGTTATTGTTGTTGTTCAAGAACTACACAACTACTTTGCATCTTCAGAGAAATCACTGTAGTATATTGAAAGCACATTTACCAGACTTTTATTTTAAACTGACAATAAATAAGTGTATTTCTTTCCCTAAGTGACATTGTTTCTTAAATGTACTAAGGTCAATAAAATATTTTTAAACATAGAATTTGACTCATTATTATATGTTAGCTGAACATTAATGTTCTGCTACCTATTACCAACATCTCATAACTCATTGCTATTTATTGTGATAGTTATTTAATCTTTATCAAGTTTCATAACATTTACAAAATGCTGTGTCACCATACAGTTGATTAGTTTTAACTTTGCTATTAAATTGTCTAATGAATAAATTTTTATTCATCTCTTTAAGATTTCTTCAAAACCTGGGGGGATATTACTTTGATTAATCTTTTTAATTCACTTGATTTTAATTCTTCAATGTTGAGAATATCTATGATAGGTTGAATATTGGCCCTCTTATGATATATCTACATCTTAATTCCTAGAACCCTATGAATATGTATCTCAGTCTTTTAGGGCTCCTATTAACAAAATATCATAGACTGGGTGGCTTAAAAGAAAAATTAATTTTTTTCTTCACATTTCTAGAGATCAGGAAGTACAAGGTGGAGGTATTGGCAGATTCAGTGTCTGTGACCATCTTTTGGCTGTAACTTCCCATGGTGGAATGGAGAGGCAGCTCTCTGGGACCACTTTCATAAAGACACTTATCCCATTCATGACAATTCTCCCTCATGACCTAATCACCTCCCAAAGGCCCTACCTACACATATTATCCCATTAGGGATTAAGTTTCAATCTGTGAATTTACGGGGACACACATATTCAGTCTATAGCAATATATTACCTAATATGGCAAAAGAGATTTTAGAAATGTAATTAAATCAAAGATATTGAGATTTTGTGAGGGACTGAACAACAGCAGATTGAGATTTAGTCATTCGGATTATCTAAATGGGTCCAATTTAACCATTAGTGTCCTTGTAAGAAGGAGGCAGTCAAAGTACAGTCAAAGAGAAGACAATGTGAAGAAATGGAGACATGTCACCATCCAAGAAAAGCCTGAAGCCTCTAGAAGCTGAAGGAAGCAAGAACTTAGTTCTTCTTTGGAACCTCCAAAAGGAACAATTTGTGTGTGTGTGTGTGTTTTGTTTTTTTTTTTCTTTTTTGAGTGAGGGGGTGGGGTGGGTAGGGGTGGATGGGTGGGGACAAATTATGCTCAGAGACTGCGATTATCTTTGCCAATGTTTTACTTAACACAAGTTCAGTTCAGAACTCGTATAATAATTTCATAAGCCAATAACATGCAGGATAATGTCTCATAATAAGCCAATAGAGAAATACCATATTCCAAACCAATGATAGATTAATAACTATTGTTCCAAGTAAGGGAAGATGAAAGGCATAAAGTCCAAATTTAGTTCAAGGTGAACCCTTCTACCAGTTGGTTCTTGGGAGAGTCAGTTTAGCCAACCACATGTTGATGTCCAGTTGCTGGCATAAGAATAAATGTTCCTTATTGCTAGAGGAATAATTTCCTTATTGCTTATTCCCTCCTTATGCGAGGGAATGAACATGTAGGTGTTGACAGGCAAGACAACCTTCTGAGGCTACTACATGGTTTTCACTGTGGCCAAACATTCATTTTCCAGGCATGAGCTGGTGCCTCAAAATCTTCAAAGAGCTATTTAGATCAGCGAGAGTCACCTTGCCCAGACCAAACACTTTTGAATACTCATCATGAGCTGCAGGTATTTATACTCTAAATGTCCCTTGCCATGGTTGTTTCTTCTTATGTTCTTACTGGGAAGCAAACAGTGGTGCCTCTCAGCAGCTCACTCAGTGCTTGTCAGCAATCATGGATGAAATAACAATTTCCCTTTTGTATCAAAACAACTTTACTAACTAAAACAACTTCATTCTTAGATCAAAACAGATTCACTCTTAGAAACAACTTCATTTCTCCCATAGACAAGTAGATATGAAATCACATTCCACTATGTAACACTTTGATTTTAGATCCATGAGACTAATTTTGGACTTCTGTCCCCCTGGAAAGTAAATTTGCATTGTTTAAAGCCACTGATTTTGTGATAATTTGTTACAGAAGTGATAAGGATCTAATACAACACACCATGGTATAGTGAAGAACCTTTGGTGTTTCTGATTGTTTATAATATTATTGGGTCATAATTTTACATCCTGAAAACTTTGGAGATGTTAACAAAATTTCTCTTGCAAAGAGATATTAATTTGGAAAAGCCTGAAGCCAGCTTGATTTATTCTCCCCCTCTTTTTTTTCAGTTTGAGTGCTTAACATATTTTTTTCTTTACTTTTGAAATTTAACAGCTGATCCAGAATATTTCTAATTTAAATTACTTTTCTTAGTGTTTCCTGAAAATCATATATTTTAATAAACAGATTTATTTATTCCCAGGTATCTGCAAGGAATTTTTTAATGTTGAAGTAGAATTAATTGTTTGCTTGTTGGACTTTCTATTTAAGGAAAAGAAATCTTTAAGTCACATTCATTATCTTTGTTTTCTTCACTGTTTTCTTTCATTGCTTTACTTTTATGGTTTTCTCTCCATTTACTCTGGTTGTCACAGGAATCCTCAATCTCTGCTATTAATTTGCTTTTTGATCTTACTTTGCTAAATCTATCTTAGTTTGATAATGATATCATTCAGGTATTTTACCTGTGTTCTTATTTTTTGCAATCATTCTTTTTTGTTTGTTTCATTTCCTCTGTTTTTGCTGGCTTCTGGACTGAGTTCTTTGTTTTCAGCATGGAATTATTATTATTATTTTTTTACCTGAGGTTTCATTACATAGGTGTCCTGGCATTTGTCTCATCATGTACTTAAGTCAACAGGACCGTCTCTGTCCAAACATCAATATTTTTTTATTGATTTCAAGTGCATTCTGTCTGATGAAGACCAAGGAGGGGAAGGGAGAGAACTCAGTGGAAACTGTGCAGTCCATTGAAAACCACTGGCTCTTGTGTGAAGTTTGGTAAATTTACTGCCATAGGGTTTACTCCACATTGCCAGAGCTGGTTCCTATGGGGTGATAGCTGAGAATTTAAACACCTGACTCCAGCTGTTCACTTTCCCCATTATACTTTGTCTTTCCTAGGAACAATGGCTCTTTCCCCCAGTTTCTCTGTAGATTTTCAAATACTAGTGAGAATTCTTACAAATGTTTGCCTCATTCACTAATGCATGCATATGGAATCTAGAAAGATGGTGCCAATGAACCAATTCGCAGGGCGGCAATGGAGACACAGACATAGAGAACAGACTTATGGACACAGTCGGGGAAGGAGAGGGTGGGATGAACTGAGACAGTAGCATGGAAACCGATACACTTTCATGTGTAAAATAGATGGACTTCTCTGGTGGCTCAAATGGTAAAGAGACCTGGGTTCAATCCCTGGGTTGTGAAGATCCCGTGGAGGAGGGCATGGCAACCCACTCTAGTATTCTTGCCTGGAGAATCCCCACGGGGAAAGGAGCCTGATGGGCTACAGTCCATGGAGCTGCAGAGTCAGATGTGACCCAGCGACTAAGCACAGCACACAGCACATGTAAAATGGATAACAATTGAGAATTTTCTGTGTGACACAGGGAGCATAACCCAGTGCTCTGTGACAACATAGAGGGGTGGGATGGGGTGGAGGTGGGAAGGAGGTTCAAGAGGGAAGGGACATATGTATACCTGTGACTGATTCAAGTTGATGTATGGCAGAAACCAGCATAACACCATAGAGTGATTATCTTCCAATTAAAAAAAATTGCATGGTTTACTCTTTCTATGGGTGTGGTCATATTAGTGAGAATGAAGAGTTTGTTTTTCTACAGATTTTTGAATTCAATGAAAATTCTTAGAGTTGGCTGACACTCTTCTCAGGAACAAGATTGGGTTAAGAGTTTTACAGCAATTTTTATCTCTATCTTTTGACTAGATTTATTCCAAATTATATAATAGCTCTTTTTTAAAAATATAAATTTATTTATTTTAATTGGAGGTTAATTACTTTACAATATTGTATTGGTTTTGCCATACATCAACATGAATCCGCCACGGGTATACAGGTATTCCCCAACCTGAACCCCCCTACCTCCTCCCTCCCCATACCATCCCTCTATGGTTGCTGTTGATGGTGTTAAAAAAAAAAAAAAAAACAAAGTTAACCAAAGTAAATTTTAAAAATCTAATAAGCTTTACTGAATGATTCATGGACCTGGAAGCCTCCCATCTAGTGAGTAGAGGGGAACTGCATTGGGAAAGGTTTTCAGAGGCAGGACAAAGAAGTAATAAACAAAAAACACAATTTCAGATTAGGCCATCTCTGGGGACAAAGTGGTCTTCTTAGGTGGATTACTTCATCTTCATTCAGTGGAGATAGAGAGAGCCCTCATTGGTGTTGACCAGAAAATTTCACACTGACTGTTTAGGGTTATATTCCTGAGGAAAGTCGTTAATTGCCGCTAGGTTATATATGTATTAAGTCTTGATTTTAGCATTAGTAACTCTATTAGGGGCCTGACATTTCTTTTTTAACATATGGTAAATATTTTTCTTGCTTAAAAAAAAATAGCTTCCCAAGAAAGATTATATAATATAGCTTTCTTCACCATCATTATCTAGAAGTTTCTCATTAATGCGCCTCTATTTTCTAATCAGACATAATCCTTTGCCATGCGGCCAAAAGGTTTGCCCCGAGGGATGGCAGAGGTGGCCTGAATCGTGCTTGGGCTGGAGGTGCAGGGTCCCGGGGGCCTCTGTCGCAGCGCTTTGCAAGTGTAGGCTAAAAGTGTGGGAGGGTCGCCGGCGAGGACATTGGCAGGTGGCAGGCAGAGAGGAAGAAGAAATCTATAAACCTCTCTTCTTTGTATTGTGCTCTTTATAAAGTTAAAACTCTGAAATATGCGCTCTGAAATACCCTAAAATATATACCTGCATCAAGTTACAGAATGTTCAATAAATATACCATTAAATATTATACAAATAGTACAATATTTGGTCTAAATATTAGACTTTTTTTAATATTATGGCCCCAAGAGCTAGGAATCAATAAATCCTTCCACATAGCACATTTTCCCACCCCAATATAGTTATTGAGGAAGCTGAACTTACAGGGAATAATGGCTTAGGAGTATATGGTAATACTTATTGCTATGTGTCTTGGGTCCTGAACTCCAATAACAAGAACTCTTTTCAATTGACCTGGAGGATATACAACTAGCTACATGTTCAGATATTTTTCTCTGATAATACAATCAGCAATAACACACAGACATGACTCTCCAAACGGATAATCCATCCTTCTGCTCACCCCGAGAGTTATAAGCTGAGGCTGACATTTTACTTTACAACCAGCTCCATGAAACCCAGGTCTTCCCTTGTGGCTCAATGTTTGTAATGTAGGAGACTTGGGTTCGATCCCTGAGTTGAGAAGATCCTCTGGTGAAGGGAAAGGCTACCCACTCTAGTATTCTGGCCTGGAGAATTCCATGGCCTGTATAGTCCATGGGATCACAAAGAGTTGGACACGACTGAGTGACTTTCACTTTTCATGAAACACAAGGTGCTATGATCTGCAAAACCTGCCACAACTATTCCAGAATGAAAAATTGGGGTAGTTTATGACATCCGCTTCTTGGAGAGAAGTGGAGGAGCATGCTGGCTCTGTTCCCACACTTCACTCCTCCTTTTAGCTCCAGCCAAATAGAAGTACTATTCAGAAACCATGCTCATGATTTTCGACTGTTCTTCCTTGTGACTTGACCATTAGTTTAAGTAGCCTCATCCATGTTCTGGAATCCAACCAGCAAATGCTGCATAACTCCAGCACTGTTAGGTGGGATTTTAGGTAGGGATGAGTGGCAATTATCTTTTCTAAACTGCAAGTCAGAACATATTACAAAAAGATTTGTGTTTTTTATTTTGTAAGCCATCATAAATGGCAACCCATCCCAGTAATCCTGCCTGGGAAATCCCATGGACAGAGGAGTCTGGTGGTCAAAGACCATGGGGAAGCAAAAGAATCGGACGTGACTGAGTGACTGAAAATCAACAACACAACAACAGTTAGGCAGTTTAGGAGATTAAGTGATAAGTTGCTTCATCATATCTGACTCTTTGCGACCCTTTGGACTGTAGCCCACCAGGCTCCTCTGTCCATGGGGATTCTCCAGGCAAGAACACTGGACTTGGTAGCCATTCGCTTCTCCAAGGGATCTTCCTGATCCAGGGTTTGAACCCAAGTATCTTGTATTGCAGGCAGATTCTTTCCAGCTGAGTCACCAGGGAAGCCCAAGAATACTGGAGTGGGTTGTCATGCCCTCCTCCAGGGGATCTTCCCGACCCAGGGATTGAACTTGTATCTCTTAAGTCTCCTACATTGGCAGGTAGTTTCCTTACCACTAGCACTGCCTGGTAAACCCATTTAGGAGATAAGAGACTAAATGTTTGTAATAATTGAATCATGTTGATGGTTTGTGGGGTATGAAGAAACAAAATATGAAACATGTAATTCTTTTAGAATACTCTGAGAATCAGAGTAACTACAGGTGGCTATTGTTAAAGAGAAAAACCACAGGCCCATAATGGTGTCACTTGTACACATAATGCCAAATCTAGATTTTATACCTAACCTCATAGTTCTCTGGACCTTCACCAGAAATGTAATTAATGAGTCCATCAGATAGAGGAAGGAGAGGCAGTTTGAATGATAAAACCCTTTGCCTACTCACCAAGCCCCCCGCCCAAAGATGTCTGGCCTAAGAATAATTCTTTTTCTTTTTCTTCTTTTCCCTTGCCTCACTAGTCTTCCTATAAATGCTTCCATTTTGTACAGCTGCTCAGAGAGCCCTTCTAACTGCCAGATAGGATGCTGCTGGATTCATGAATTGCCTGATCTTCTCGACCCAGGAATTGAAACCAGGTCTCCTGCATTGCAGGCAGCTGCTTTACCAACTGAACTATGAGGGAATCCCAATAAAATCAATTAGATCTTCTAATTTCTAGGTTGAAGTTTCAGTTTTTAACACTATAAAGACAGCTCTTGACTTCATGGAACCTAAAATCTAATTCAGAATGTATAACAAATACAGAAAACATCTGGGGAAAATGTTTCAAAATAAAATACACAAACTGTTTAGTAATTTAGAATCCTAAAATAAAACTAAAGAGTGATTGCTCTGAAGATAACATTATTTAGGGACAACATTGTAAGGAAAAAATCAAGTTGTGCTCAGGATAAATGAATGCAAATTTGTCAAGTGGAGAATAAATTCATTTTAGGCTGAATGAAGATATGGATATGAGGATGAAAAGAGTGCATGAAGGAGATGAAGACAAACTGGCTTATTATGAGCACCAAATCCTTGAGTTTTATAGGAAAGCATATTTTACCACCCTAAAAGATGTTTATTGGCATAAGGATTATTTCAGGCTGATTATTTTTAAGAAACTGCAGACATAAGAGAAGCTTTGAAAACCAAGAAGTTATCCTTTTGTAAGAGACACTTACATGTATAAATATATATATATTTATAAGGGCCTCTCCCTTACTGTACCAGAAAGAGGGAGATGAACTTATCTCTAAAAACTCCCATTGTAACAAGGCTGTTTCTGTTACCCAGAAACATACCCCTGCCCCTCTCTCAAACAGAAGCTAATTACTCTTACCTAAGCTCCAGGAGGAAGCTGCCCAGAGAATAAAACAAGAACCAGTTAGAAACAACGAGGCCCAAGATGGCAGAAGATCTGAGTTCCAGCAGACCATGAGCCTCATTATACACTCATTATAAATCATTAGCTAAATGGCACACCTGTCAGCACCATGAGAGCTGACAATTGCCATGACAACCAGAGAGAACCAAAAAAGGACTGAAAAGGAGAGTTGTATTGGTTTTGGGTCCAAATCACATCCTTGTTCCTGGTTAACTCATGATATTTATTCCTCCCACTCTTCCCCAATCCCTCCCTTTTACCTTGGCCCTCCTATATATTTGGTATCTCCATCCAAATTGGTGTCTCCATCCAAATTTGTCTGACTCAAATTGGGTTGAGTTGATTTGTGAACTAAAGTCCCATTTCTCCATTTTTCGATCATTTAATAAAGCCTGAGTTGTTCTAGCCTCAGCATAGATTTTGTTATTGGCTGTGCAATTCTGATCAGAAAAAGAACCTCTCTGGCTGAGACAAGAAGGAGGTCTCTGCCCAGGCTGGGACCCCAGCATATGTCTGGTTGACCAGTTCTATAACACTGTCTATGCAGAAGGCAGTAGACTTAAATATGATTAACAATCTTAACCTCTTTTACTGTGCTTTTCCTGGTAACCTCCATACCTGACTCCCCACTTCTAACATCTACTGTCTAGCTGAAGATGGTATTAGGTGAGGGCTCTACCACTTAGGGGACTTACTCAGTTTTACTGAATCATTCCCACATATGTAAGGGATATACATGTTATTATACTTCAGTTTTCCTTCTGTTAATCTGTCTTACATCACTTTACTTATTGGACCAGTCACGGTACCTATAGGAAAAGTGAACACTCTCCCTACAGTGTTCAGGGATAAAATGACATAGGTAAGTCAGGCGAATGGATGGAAGAATCTAAAAGAAGTTCATGCATTGTGCTCAGCTCCATATGAAAATATTTCTATCAGTTCCATGTATTGATTGCTAAAATATACCACAGGATAGACTGAATATGCACATTGAAACATTAATTTATTAATAGGTGAAAGGAAATTATCAATTGTTCATATGGTTCTTAAATATTTCAGTCTCAAATAAAATCATTAATAATTATCCATTATTTGAAGGACAGAGAAAAAGTGATAGTTGGCCACCTTTCTGTGTAGACAGCAAGAGAAGTTAAATTATAATGAAACAATTAGAAATATAAGTCATTAGCTCTTTGTTTCTCTGGTAAACTGAGATGAAATATATGGAACATGGAAAATGGAAGACTTCTGTCTGTAGAAGTAAATTGATGTTGAACAGATAAAAACATATAATGGTTTCAAATTTCCTCTCTTGGCACATCCAGATCAACATGGATTGAAAGACTGTGAGGGTTCTATCTGAAATATCTGTAAAGCCAGACAGATAAACTAGTGTGTGGGTCAGGTCGAGTACAAAATAATAGGGAAGAATGGGGGCTGGAGAGATCATAATTTTGTGCACTGTCTGAAAGGATTTCAACTCAATTTTTATAAAAACACAGGGCCTGCCACAGAACTCTTGTGTGACAGCCATATAGCAACCCATGGGCCACCAGTTTTCCATCTTTGTCTTAATTTGAAACCTGACCTTTAAAGATAATACAGATATACCTGCAGTCTAATAAAAATCTTTAAAAAAAGCAACATTAGTTAATTAAAGTCCATGATCTATTGTAATCTTTTCTGTAAACAAGATGGGCTATTAGAGACGCATGAAGTAAACATGAAACTAAGTGAGCCCATTCTTTTAGACTAAGTGCCCAGATGATGAGAGTTCTGGTCCTGTTTCCTATGAGCAAAAGGATCTCAGTTCTTGTATTCTTTGAATAAAACATTTAACAAAGAGATCAAGATTGCAAAGCAGGCACAGAGTTTATTAGAAGCACAGTGTGTGTGGGGGAGAGCACACAGGCATTTCTGTAGAGTGAGTTCCACATTGTAGGGATAGCTTAGATTTTTAATGTGAGGTTAGTTTTCTGGGGTTTAGACGAGGGTAACTCCATTTCCCCTTTTCTAGAAGCATGTCATCTGCGATTCTAGGTTTTCCACCAGTCACCATTTTGAATCTTTTCCATGAGCACCGAAGTGAAACCCACGTGGGGCAGGGATGGATCAAAGCCACAATGCTAATATTATCATAATATTACAATGTGGCCAAGATTACTAGAGGATGACTTGAGATCCCTTCTGCACAGGTGTTGGGCTGGGAAATCCTCTCTCCAACAAAAGGAGGAGGCTGTGGTGGGTTGCTTTGCTTTCATCCAGTCAGGGCACACTGTTCCTGTTGGTGGTCATCATGAAACTTGGTGCTGCAAGGTAACTGGAACCCTAGCTATCTGCTTCTTCAATCCTGCCCTGAACCTGGTGGAACGGCGGCTCTTCCACTCTGTTGCAGTGCCGCAACCGCTCTCTCCTGGTTCACTCTCTGTCCCGGTTCCTGAGAATCGATGATAGAGGCTAATCTACTTGGAAGGACAGCAGAGGGTACATGAGGACATTGAAATGATTAAATCCACAGAGAAAAGCTGAGCCGAAGTATTACATTTCCGCACAGCTCCTCCTCACTGCTTTCAACTGCTTTCATACCATTTAGTCCGTTTTTTTTTTTTTTTGAGGCTGATAGCTTCTTATCACTTGCTAACTGACTGTGCCTGCCTAGCGGGTCGGGTTTCTGTTCAAATTGAGCCTGCAGAGAGAAAACAATCAAAGAGGAGAGAGAAAACTAAAGGAGACGCTGGAGGCAGAGAGGCTCAGGCCTTCAGCAGCCCTATGATGACCTTGAGAGAACAGAGGCAGATGCAAGGTCTGATACTGATAATTACGATGTGAGAAATAGGGATCAGAAAAATGGAAATATGGGTAAGAATTTTTCTTGTAACTGATTGCATTCTGCTTCAACTAGACATAATGGCAAGAAAGTTTCAATTGGCATTTATTAGTACAGCTGCTCAGCAAATTATGATCTTGGCTTAATTTTTTTCCCTTAATTTGCTGCATCCTCCTTTTCTCCACCTTCCCTTTACCCTTCCTCCTCTTCCTCCTTCTAAACAAAGTGCTCAAGTCCAAAAGGAGAAAAGCAAAAGTGTTTTGGCAAAGTATTTGGTTTTAAATGTCCATTTTAAAGAATTAGGAAGATGATCTAAAAAGTGAGGTAATTTTCTGAACTGGACTAAATTTCACAGGTAGAAGAAGAAGGACAGAAAAGATGTACATTTATAAAATTTAAATAAAGCCTTTTGTTTTTCAATTATTAAAGGGAAAGCTTTGAGCTTGTAATGGAAAAACCATTAATTAAGATAAATGAGCTCTTCAGTGAGGGAGAATATAATTGACATTCAATCGAATCCCTGTTTCTAAAGTATTTTCTACTTTATCTAGTTCGTGCCTGTGTTTCCAGGTACTAACAATTTTACGCCTCTGCCTAGAATGCTTTCAGTCCTTGTAAGTGAAGTGAAAGTCACTCAGCTGTGTCCACTTTTGTGACCCCATGGAATACTGGAATGAGTAGCCTTTCCTTTCTCCAGGGGATCTTCCCAAGCCGGGGATTGAACCCAGGTCTCCCTCAGTGGGGGCAGATTTTTTACCAACTGAACCACCAGGGAACTCCAAGAATACTGGAGTGGGTAGCCTATCCCTTCTCCAGGGGATCATCCCAACCCAGCAATTGAACCGGGGTCTCTTGCATTGCAGGAAGGTTCTTTACCAACTGAGCTACCAGGGAAGCCTTCAGTCCTTGTAAGGATAAATACAAATTAAAAAGAAAGTACTTCAAGAAACTAGTACCCTTAACTTCAAATTTCAATGGGAGAGTGAGTACCTAACTAAGTATATTATTTATAAAATATATGTCATATTTATTTTGTTATTATACTTATTACTATAGATATTTCTAATTAGTGTTTTACAAAGTTAATATGGAACCTTCTTTGGTTACAGAAGCTTTCTAAATTAAAAAAGTCTGCAAAACATGGCTATATGTAATTAAAAACAGATCACCAAAATGTACTTATGAAACTATTCAGAGATAAGAGCTTACTTTTGTGGCAATATATTTTTTATTTTTTGAGAGAAATTAATATATAAACCTTTTATTATTTTATTATGTTTATTTTTGCTCATTCATGTTGGTTTCTGTTTCATTTTCCTTGAACACTTTCAAGATAACTGGTTTCCAGAGTAATGACCATCTGCTGCTGCTGCTGCTGCTAAGTCGTTTCAGTTGTGTCCGACTCTGTGTGACCTCAGAGACGGCAGCGCACCAGGCTCCTCCCTCCCTGGGATTCTCCAGGCAAGAACACTGGAGTGGGCTGCCATTTCCTTCTCCAATGCATGAAACTGAAAAGTGAAAGTGAAGTCGCTCAGTCATGTCCAACCCCTGGCTACCCCGTGGACTGCAGCCTACCAGGCTCATCTGTCCATGGGATTTTCCAGGCAAGAGTACTGGAGTGGTACCTTTGTCAATATTTCCCTTACTTGAAATGGATTGCAACAATACCAAGCTAGTAAATAAATTTTAGTGACTTCTACAAAATATCACTTCAGTACCTTTCATAGGCAAGCATATCCTGATTAAAAGATTGTGCTCTTCCCCTTCACAAAAGCTAGCAAAACTCTGTTTGCTTATTAGTAAATATATATGAAAATATTGTTCAGGCAAAGAAAATACAATTCGGTAAAATTTCCAATGCAAAAATGTATTTTGTGTTGATTTTTTAAAATATTTGTAAAATAAATAATATATAATAAATAATGTATACATATATGTGTCTATCAACAGATGAATGGATAAAGAAAATGTGATATATATATATATATATATATATATATATATATATATATATATATAATGGAATGGGTTTCCCAGATGGATCATGGTGAAAAATCTGTCTGCCAATGCAGGAAACATGAATTTGAATCCTGGGTGGGGAAGATCCCTGAGAAGGAAATGGTAACCAACTCCAGTATTCTTGCCTGAAAGATCCCATGGACAGAGGAAACTTGAGGGCTACAGTCCATAGGGTCACAAACAGTTGGACATGACTGAGTGCACACACACACACACACACACACACCACAATACTACTCAGTCATATAAATGAATAAAATTTTGCCATTTGCAGCAACATGGAAAGAAAGAAAGATAAATATTTTATTTTATCCTATATATGTGGCATCTAAAAAAACACAATAATCTAGTGAATGTAATGAAAAAGAAACAGACTTACAGATAGAACAAGCTAGTTTTTACCAGAGGGGAGGAGGGAGGGGAAATATCTGGGTAGGGAATTAGGAAGCACAAGCTATTAGGCATAAAATAAACTATAAGAAAATATTATATAACACAGGGAATATAACCAATATTTTATACTAATTATAAATAGAGTGTACAACCTTTAAAAACTGTGAATCCCTAAATTGTACACTGTTACCTTATATAACATCGAACTGCAACTATACTTCAGTAAAAAAAATTTTGCTGAAAAAAATAAGCGGAGTCAGATCAATTTTCTCCTTCACTCGAACTCTCCATTGCTGCCCTATCTCACAAGCATAAAACCCAGTGCTCTTCCCAAAGACTTCCTATGTATGTCTCCCGTCCAGCCCTCTCTGACCTCATCTCCCGCCTTTCTCCCTCTCACTCATCCCTCTGCAGCCAGGCTGTCCTCCTTTCTGGCTTCTCTGTCAGGATATTCTTTGCACTTTTTCTCTCTACATGATTCTGAGCCACCTGGATGACTCACTCCACCTAATTCATGTCTTTGCTTAAATGGCATCTTTAATGGACACTCTAGTTAAAAAGTATAATACTCCCCCCAATTCTGGATCCCTATACTTCTTAGCTATGTTTATTTTTATGCTTAACATTTACCACTATCTACATGCTATATATGCTGCTTATTTTTCTTGATTGGGGTTCGTATCCTCCTGATAGAATATAAATCTCAGAAGGCAGGAATTTTTGCATATAGTGTTTACTGCTGTATTCTGGGTGCCCAGTCTAGTATCTGGCACAGAGTGGAGATTTAGACATTATTTAATGCATCAAATGAACAAATATAAATCTATATCTTATATTTAAAGAAACGCATACAGAGAACATAAGCATTTATCCAAAGCCCCACCTACAGTCACTCAGTGATGGAAGGGGACAAGACTGAAACCAGGGAAAGTAAATGAACAAAGTCAAAGGTCATTTTACATATTAAAAACAAAAGAAACAACTCCAAAAGTGATCATACTTATCCTCAGTTGGAGCTTTCTTGTAGGTACCCCTAACATTCTAACATGCATATTTATTCAACAACATTTATTGAGCATATATTATGTTCCAAGCCCTGTTCAAGATGCTAGGACTTAGCAATAAACACAACAGGAAAGGAACATGTTTAAAATGTCTTCTAGTAGAATACAAAATATAAATCACTGGTGACAAATGCTGTAAAACATGGTGGGATCATATTCAGTGTTTGGTGTGGAGTGGGACAGGGAGCCTATTTAAAATTTGGTGTCCAGGGTAGCATTCTTTTAGGAAGGAACATTTAATCCAAAGTCTAAATTAGAAGGATAAGCGTGCACTGATCTGGGCAAAGATCTTTCCAGAACAAGAGAATAGCTAGTGTAAAGATGTGTACTTGGAAAGAGCATGACATGTTGGAGTAATAGAAGATGGCCAGGGTGGCCAACACATTGTAAAAATGGATATCATTGCATGAGATGGATCTAGAGAGGCAAGCTAGTTCACATATTGCCTCATAAGCCAAAGGAAGAAAACATTGATTTTTTTCTTTTTCTTTTTTTTTTTTTTTTTTTAGGAAAGAGAATACTCTGGTCTGATTTACTCAACATAGATCACCCTAATTGGTGCCTGGCATGGAGTATAAAGGACAGGAGAAAAAGAAGATTAATATAGTGACCCAATATAACAGTGATGGGGTTCTGAAGAAGGTTTGTAACAGTGAAGAGGACAGATTTGGGAGATGATTTTGAGTTTGAGTCAACAGAAACTGTTGCTGGATTAAGAGAGTAAGGACAAGGGGAAACTCAATCAGATCTTTGGATTTTGTCTGTAGGTATTCATGGACAGTGTTGCTAAGAGGGAGTAAGGCAGAGAAGATTTTTAGAGGGAGAGTTTGTTTTGGACATGTCAATTGTGAGGTGTAGATCATGTGGACAGTTATGTGGAGATGTCAAATTGGCAGGTAAATACATGAACTTAAAGTTGATACAAACTGGACAGTAACTATCATATGAATAGGACTTAAACCTGTGGGAAGAAGTCTTTTAGAAAGAAGGCATGGTTAACAGATTGAGCCAGTATTTGGTGATTGAGTAGTAGAGGAGTCACTTAAGTCTCCCTGGAAGGAGGAAAACCTGCAAATGTGAGAAAACGGGACTGGTGGGGGCTTGGCTAACCTTGCTGGATATTTTGTGCACTGAGATAAAGACAGAATATTCATCACTACGTTTGGCCACCTGGAGGTAAGGGGAAAAACTGACAGAAGCGGAGGTGCTGAAATGGTAGAGCCAGAAACCCTGTGGTTAGAGGTGCTGACTTGGTGATGTTGCTGCTGCTGCTGCTGCTGCTAAGTCACTCCAGTCGTGTCCGACTCTGTGTGACCCCATAGCCGGCAAACCACCAGGCTCTGCCGTCCCTGGGATTCTCCAGGCAAGAACCCTGGAGCGGGTTGCCATTTCCTTCTCCAATTCATGAAAGTGAAAAGTGAAAGTGAAGTCGCTCAGTCATGTCCGGCTCTTCGCGACCCCATGGACTGTAGCCCACCAGGCTCCTCCATCCATGGAATTTTCCAGGCAAGAGTACTAGAACAAAGCAGTTATTGAAATTGACATCAATTCGTGAATTTTCCAAGACTTCAAATCTTTCTTATGGACACTGGTCCTTTTTTTTTTTTTTTTTTCATGATGTTAATCAATGTCTGTTCTCACAATGATCCTGAGTACTCCAGTTGCAATGATAGAAATTGGCTTTAAAAAATGAAAAAAAAATCTCATATGTATTTTTACTTATGAAATTAAACATTTAACTGGTTAGTTGAAAAGTTCAGAGTTACGAAGTCAACTGTGCTTGAAAACTAATTAATTAACAAAATGAGGAGGAGCTTCTCCTTGTGATTTCAACAGTGTATATATTTGTAGGTATAAGGAAATATCATTTTCAAATATGCTTGCAATTTATAATATCTGGGGAAAATATTTATAATTTACTCTTTGGATACTTGGCAGGTGGAATGCTTCAGTAAATAATTTTGCTTTTATGAACATAACATTTTTTCATCAAGACAGTAGTTTAAACCTCCCACTTGCTGTGATTGGTTTTGGGTTCCTCTGCACCCCACTGGCAGAAACCATGGCAGGATGTCCACAAAATGCACAGGCATTCTCTGTAAAGCAGGAGAGAAGCCAATATTTACTGTTTAAGCTTACTATGTTCTAATACTGAGAGCTAGAAATGCTCAAAATTCAAACTCATCACAGCAGGTGTTACACAAGGAGGGGGAAGAGAAAACCATCATATATTAATTTAGCCTGTTGAACTCCCCCTGACACACACAATATGGTGTGCTGTTTCAAATATATGTTATTTTCCTGCCTGTAGCAGTCCATCTGCTAAGGAAGGTTCTTTAAGCACTTTAGTTGAAAAGAAATAAACTTCAACAATACATTTTCTGAAAGCTTTTTTTGGTTCTTGTTGATTTTATGGTGGCATTCAAAGTAATACATCAGAAATACTTTGCAAGCAAAACTCATTTTCTGCTTTTGTCCTTTAAAGAGCTCAGCTTCTTGGCACACAGCACAGCATAGCAAGATGTTTTACAGGAAATAAGTTGTGTAGGTGCAAAATATCCCTACATCAGGGGGTTGATGACTGCTGTCTATCTGCCAGGTAAAACTCATATCCCTATTATGAATGTGAATCTTTTTCTCAAAATGGGTATGTTTGTAAGGTGTTTTTATTAGCTTATGAACAAATACACGTTTTCAGTACTGAAATTACATTATTAGACATATAACGCAGATCAAAGTGAAGGGATGTGGCCCCGTGTGTCTCCCAGTACAGACAGCATATGTAGGGATTTCTCCTTATGGACACGCAAAAAAGACTTCAATTCTTCTTTCCCCTTTTTATTTCTATAAATACATTTCAGGAGATTTATTTTATAGAGACCTACACTGTCTGTAGGTTTGGTTCTATTTATTAAATTCAACCATTTTAGGAGGGCAGTGTCTTCAGAAGAGTTATCAGTGTTTTCCTAGGAGGATCCATTTTGCTTAACAAATACCCCACATATCATGTAAAATCCTATCGCAAGAAGATAGAAATAGAAACTACTCCAAAGGCATTTCCAACAAAGGCTTCTGCTTACATTCCTCCCCAGGTTTTCCTCTAAACCTCTGACTCTGTACCTGTTTGCATTTTCTTCCCCCTGATCATTTTCAGCTGAAGTAGAACAGGCAGTAAAATCATAAATTCTCTTTGTTTCCTATTTGCAGATGTTCATGCAGTTACACCGCAGGCTCCTTTTGAGATGTGCCAGTAGAAAATTTGAAAGCTTCAATGATTAGTTTGTAAACAAATTGCAAGTCATTTGTGGATTTGGTCACTTAGGAAGTGCATTGAAATAATGATTTATATCAGCTGTGATAAGGGCATTGATGCTAAGCAGAATAAATGTGTTATCATTTCTTAATACCTGAAGCAATTTTCTCATAATTTGAGTGCCTAAGTGTTGAATACATTAGCTTAATCCTTACTTCATTTCTTTTAAATTGAATAGTACATTTTTTCTTGTTGAAGTGCATTTGTTAATATATTTGCCATTGAAAGACTTAATCAATGATTTATGAGTATGTGGCACCCAATATCTGGAATCTTTTTAATTAATTCAATAAGACTATTGCATATAGTTTCTTAGTTTTTATAGTTTTTTCCCCCTTAGGAGATTAAATTTCATGTGCATGTGCATGTTAAATTGCTTTGATTTTGTCCAGCTCTTTGCGACCCTATGGACCGTATCCCAACAGACTCCTCTGTCCATGGGATTCTCTAGGCAAGAATACCTGAGTGGGTTGCCTTGCCCTTGTCCAGCGGATCTTCCCAACCCAGAGATCAAACACACATCTCTTGAGTCTTCTGCATTGGCAGGCGGTTCTTTACTACTAGTGCCCCCTGGGAAATCCCAGGAGATTAAGATAAGCCAACTTAAATTCTAATGTCATCTGAAGGCTCCTATTCACCACACGGAGATAAATAAAAATGGTAGCTTAACTTCTCCATTCTTCAAATCATCGAATGGTTTATTTTGTATATGGGGGTTTTGGTTACACCCTCTTGCAAAATCTTATCCAGATCACCTTCATGTGGAACTTCTTTCAGTGAATGACACTTAGTACAATAAAGTTTAACAGATTGAAAGAGTCTTCTGAGTCTCCATGAACTCAGTTTAGCTAAAGATCAAAGGGAACGAAAAGTAGCTGTTCATTTGTGAAAAATAATGGTATTCTTCCACTTTCAAATGAGTGTCTAATTTGATAGAAGGAGATACACTCAATTAAATCTGAGAACTCAAACAAGTTTCATAGAGTAATTCCTGTGAGATCTGGTCACAAAGACCTGGAAAACACTCGACCTTTCAGCACCATTCCTTATGCAAGGAAAAATACGTCACTATGAATGTAAACAGTGTTCTAGTTTGGGACCAATACAAAATCTAAATTCCCTAGTTGATAAAACTTTGTGGATTCCTTCCTCTGTAGCAGAAGTGCTGGCTATTGTACCCTTCCAACATGTGTTTACAATGACATTCAGTCTTGACAGTGGAATGGGAGAATTTGAAACTTACCTCACAAATTCTGAAAAATTCTTCCAGATTCCAGCGTCAGAAGTCTTAATCAATGATGACCTTCAGCAAGGCATGGATATAATCATGGATATGTTTTGTCCTCCAGAAGCAAAAATTGATGAATATCTGTGGTATAATGTTGCAAGCAAAATGGAGCAGCAAATTTGCTATCAGATTTTTGACACCACAGTTGCAGCTGATGTTATCCAATTTTGACATTCAACTTAGCATATGCAAAACATTGTAATTTTAGAAAACATTACCATTTTCTATGAGATTGCTATACAACACATTAAAGAGCTAGCTCTGTAGTTTATTTTCCATTTTAATCAGTATTAATTTTTAAAAAAAATAGACATTGTATTATCTTAAAGCCCTGTTATAAGTTAAAAATGTTCCTGTTGCTCAAAATCTCCAGTATGATGGTTATGAAGGATATAAAAATAAGATACTGAATAAATAAAGACTGTGTTTTCACTTAATCTTTACTCTTCTCCTCTCTGAGAAGCTATTTTGTTATGCTACCCTAACAATTGGAGTAGAAAGTGGCAACCCATGCTGGTATTCTTGCCTGGAAAGTTCCATGGATAAAGGAGCCTGGTAGGCTGCAACCCATGGAGCCACAAAGAGTTGGGCATGACATAACTACTGAGCACAAGCACAAGCACAAGCAACTTATCCATAAAAATGGGTGTTCAATGGCATCATTTTTGTTCTCTTTTAGGGTGAGTTAATACAGTTATGTTATCTTTGTCTTGTCCCCTATCAACTTTTTAGGGCACAGGTAACTTAGAATTCATGGACACTTTCTCATTTTTATTAAGACTAATTCATCTCAGTCATTTAAGGAGCTACCAGCTCCTTCTCTTTCTCTGAGAATGTATCCAAGGAAGTCTTGATGAAAAGGGCTGGCCTCATGCACAAAGGGAAAAAATAATTAAAGAACAAAAACAGACATGTCTCCATTGTAATTTTTGCTTTCTTTTCAGTTTTCCCCAAATTGACCATTTTGGAGAAACAAGAATAATGACAACAATAAGAACAATGTGTATACATATTGTCAACTACAGATTGGCACTTGGCCTCCACCTGTACAAGGATTAAATCATGTGCTGCTGTGGCTTCTGGTTTTCAGCACTCCCTGTAAGGAGTTTATTTTTTGGGGCTCCAAAATCACTGCAGATGGTGACTGCAGGCATGAAATCAAAAGACGCTTGCTCCTTGGAAGAAAAGCTATGACCAACCTAGAAAGCACATTATAAAGCAGAGACATTACTTTGTCAACAAAGGTCCATCTAGTCAAAGCTATGGTTTTTCCAGTAGTCATTTATGGATGTGAGTGTTGGACTATAAAGAAAGCTGAGTGCTGAAGAATTGATGCTTTTGAATTGTGGTGTTGGAGAAAACTCTTGAGAGTCCCTTGGACTGCAAGCAGATCCAACCAGTTAATCCTAAAGGAAATAAGTCCTGAAAATTCACTGGAAGGACTGATGCTGAAGCTGAAACTCCAATACTTTGGCCACCTGATGGGAAGAACTGACTCATTGGAAAAGAACCTGAGGCTAGAAAAGATTGAAGGCAGGAAGAGAAGGGGATGACAGAGGATGAGATGGTTGGATGGCATCACCAACTCGATGGACATGAGTTTGAGCAAGCTCTGGGAGTTGATGTTGGACAGGGAGGCCTGGTGTGCTGCAATCCATGGGGTCTCAAAGAGTCGGACATGACTGAGAGACTGAACTGCACTGAACTGAAAGAAGTTCAAGGGTGTAGAAAAGAAATGATGCACTCTGTGCTGGAGAAAGAAAACCACAGGACAGTTCCTCAGATAAGTCAACATTTTTAGGAGTTGATTTTATGAGCCCAGTTCTATCTCCTCATATGCGCTAAAATCCTTCATGATGACAAGCTGTTCCTTGTGACTAGCAAAAGCTTCATAGGACTAGCAGAAACCTTCTGAAAAAATATGTACTTGATTACATGTACTCTCCTTTCACCAAAATCACATATATACTGACCTTCTCCCTTCCTCTTGAAAGCAGGTTCTCAGAGATCACTGAGGTGCTGTCATATGGCCTGCAGTCCTCATATTCCTCCCAAATAAAACTAAAACTCACAACTCTCAAGTTGTTCATGCTTAAGTCAATGATACCTTATAGTTATCATCAGCATCTCTTTTACTGACCCCATTTTAGAGCAGTTTTTAAAACAAAAATCAGTTACTCTAAGATGCAATCACCTTGAAAACTGACTTTTCTTTTTTTTCCCCTTTGTAAAAAAGAAACACTGGTTTCTTTCCTGCTGTGGCAAAATTCTGATTCAAGCCAGATAACTCCATGAATTCAGCTATTGCTTGAACTGTTTTCTTTAATTTAACAATAACAAAGTCTTGCTGTCGTTCAGTTTACAAAGTACTTTTGAGCCTTGCATCAATCTGGTGAAATAAGCAGGGCAGATGAGTTATTATTCTCAGTGGCATAATGAAAACTTGAGCGCAAGTCTTCTGACCCTAAATTTGGTGGTCCCTCCAACATTTTATAAAGTGTGGCCTGACCCAATGCATCAAAGCATGAATGAATGCAACAGGTCTATCTGCTGTACAAGCCTGTTTCCCAGAGCTCATTGTGATCCAAAGCGCCCAAGGAGACCAGAGCGGTGGCTCTGAGGAGGGTGCAAGTTTAACTGCTCATCTCATCCTGTTTCCTGCCCTAGCTTATTTAACCTTCTAATATTCAAAATCCATGGGAGCAATGTGACCTGAATGTCATTCTCTTCCATGTTTCATCCATACCATAAGAACACCAGTGGATGAGATTTTATGGAAAGACAACATTCCAAGCATTTGTGCTTAGCGATTTGTTTACCTTATGAGATTGCTTTTTATATTTGATATTCTAAATATACAAGGATGCTCTCTGAAAAACAAATAATGCTGAGGCCAAACTTGCCTACAGATCAAGGGATTTTCAGGGCTTCCCTAGTGCCTTAGTCAGTAAAGAATCTGCCTGCAATGCAGGAGACCCGGGGTTGATCCCTGGTTTGGGAAGATTGAGGAAATGGCCTCGGAAATCCCATGGACAGAGGAACCTGCTGGGCTATAGCCCATGGGGTCACAAGTGTTGGACACTATTTTATGACTAAACTACCACCATGGGATTTTCAGACAGTTCCACTGAAATATATATATATATATATATATATATATACACACTAGACATTGTTCATTTTTCTTATATATGATCTTAAAAGAAAATTTTATTGAGCTGTTAAAAATCCTGGAAATGAAGAAGTGTTGCATCTTAGGCATCATTTTTCTTTTTCTCTTTTTAAACTAATAAAATATCACATTATGAAAGCAGTCTGCTCTGTTCAGTGTGAAGGAGAGCAGGCATTAGGCAGATATACGGGAACCAGGAACATATTGAGAGCTGGCTCACAATCTTTCTCTACAGGGAAGGGAAAGTGTAGTCCAGTGTCTCAGGGAGCTAACTTATAGACTAACTGCCTTGATCTAGAGAGGGTTTTGACCCAGAGAGAGAAGCTGAGTCACAATGTGGGTAAGAGGTTATATTTCAAAGTTATATATGTGAAGTGAAGTGAAGTGAAGTCACTCAATCGTGTCCGACTCTTTGCGACCTGGTGGACTGTAGCCCACTCAGACTCCTCTGTCTATGGGATTCTCCAGGCAAGAATACTGGAGTGGGTTGCCATTTCCTTCTCCAGAGGATCTTCCCAACCCAGGGATTGAACCTGGGTCTCCTGCATTGCAGGCAGACACTTTATCCTCTGAGCCACTTAATCCCCAAATCTATGACTCGCTACCTGAGTGAGCTTATTCTGGTTACTTAACTTCTCTAAGTATATCTGGGGACGCACACATGCACATATGTACACCTATGCACATGCCTTTTGACTAGGGCATTCACACAATTCAATAATCAAAACAATATGAAAGAATATAAAATTTAAAATCGATTTTTTCTTACTATATCTTAGATAATGTGACAGGCTATAACTTCCCTTAAGTTGAGGAGAACTGGCATCTTAGAGTCCTATTGTGGAAGTGATACAGTGGACTCCGGAGGTAAGATATAAAGGAAGATTTAGCTTCCTTCTGGTTTTTGTGACATGCTTGCGCATGGACTCAGCTGCCGCATTGTGAGGAAGCTCAGGCAATCCGGGTAGAGAGGAACCATCACGACCTCTGGCTCACAGCCCTATCTGAGCTTCTAGTTGACAGCCACCTTGTAATTGCCAGATGTTGTCAAAAAGTCAAACTGAAGTGGCTGTTCCAGCCCCATTCAGGTGATGTCAGCTTGTGTTCATGGAGTAGCAATAGCCTGTGGTTGCTGATACCTGCTCAAATTGCAGATTAGTGCAAAAAAGCAAATGACTATTTTGTTTTAAGTCACCAAATTTGGAGTGGTTTGTCAAACTGAATTAGGTAATTGAAAGTGTTAGTTACTCAGTCCTGTCCAACTCTTTGTGATGCCTTACTTTACCCCTCCAGTCTCCTCTGTCTATGGAATTCTCCATATCAGAATACTGGAATGGGTAGCCATTCCCTTCTCCAGGGGATCTTCCCAACTCAGGGATCGAATGCAGGTCTCCTATATTACATGCAGAATTTTTACCATCTGAGCCACCAGGGAAGACTGTTAGACATATAATCAAAGATAAATCAGACATATAATCAAGGATAAATCCATAATTGATTTGTGTTATTATATATATTTTTTCTAATTGAAAAGAGAAAACCTTCAATATTGAAAATTAGAGGGCTAATTGAAGTCCAACAGAGTCACTACTACAGATTTTCAGCTATCCCATTTTGTTTTTGTTTCACACATTATAAAAAAATTAATCTGCAAGCCTAAGTGGGGAAATTTATATAGATTTCTCATTGCACTTAGAGGCTATGTTTTTCAGGGTTCTGTTGTTGTTATTTAGCTTCTAAGTCATGTCTGACTGTTTTGGGACCTCATGGAGGGTAGACTGCCAGGCTTCTCTGTCTGTGGGTTTATCCAGGCAAGAATATTGGAGTGGGCTGCCATTTACTTCTCCAGGGGATCATCCCAACTCAAGGATCAGGAAGGTAGTTCCTTTACCACTGAGACACCAGGGAAGCTACTAGATTTTATATTAGCATTCATAGAACTTTAATTTTTCCCCTTTAAAATAATGTGTAAATTTGCATGGCACTTATAACTTTTACATACATTGTATCCTTTGACACTCAGAATGACACTATGATGTAGGTCTTGTTTGCCATAAGTTTTAAGTGGGAAACTAGAGGCTTAAAGAGGTTTTGAGCAACACATTCCACCAGGCAATTCTTTGTAAGCAAATGGACCCAATAGTAAAACAAAGCTGGGTGTAACAAAGCAGCCACCTCTTCACCTCACTTCACCTACTTTATGATCCACCCAGAGAATGAAGCCACAGCAAGAGATGGTTTGAACTAACTTCTCCACAGCAACATTCCCATTACTCAACTGTGCAGGTAGCGGCTCTTCACACAAAACCACTTCAGTTACTCTGTACCTTTCTTTATTTCCTTCCTTATTTTGTTACTCTTCAAAAATAGCCTTATTCGAGCTCTCTTCATACTTTCAGTCTCCTGATTTTTCATGAAGCCTAAGCTACTTGTCAGTCTCTCCTTTATTATTCTACAGAAAAGTTTCAGACTTCCCTTTCAGTTAAGATTATAGCCCCTAAGAATTTTCCATATAAAAGTGAGCCACTGGGACCTATTATTGATCCCAGTCAAGGCTGCATTCTCTCTTATTCTGTTTCTAATTCTGTTTTGTTACATGTTTGTTTAAACTCATAATCTTTCTCTTTTCATTATAAAAGTAATCTTTGCAATATATAATTATGAATAATTTTATTTTTATAATTTATATAAAAGTTAAATAAAACAAGCAATATATAAAGAGAAGGATGAATCACCCATATTCCACTTTCTGTATACTACTGTCCATCAATCATCCGTTACTCTACCCAGAGATAAGTGTGATTAGCAGTTTGATAAGCATCCTTACAGTGAATTTCTTTGTATTTACATATTCACATATGTGTACATAACTATTTTCTTGGATAAATTGTGTAATAACATATCCTTCTATGTTTTTATATTTTATATTTTCATTAAAATTTGTGTTTTGAAAATCTTTTCATAGCATTTCATTGAGATTTCTCATATTTCATAGTGACTGCGCTGCTGCTGCTGCTGCTAAGTCATTTCAGTTGTGTCCGACTCTATGCGACCCCATAGACAGCAGCCCACCAGGCTCCCCCATCCCTGGGATTCTCCAGGCAAGAACAGTGGAGTGGGTTGCCATTTCCTTCTCCAATGCATGAAAGTGAAAAGTGAAAAAAGTTGCTCAGTCGTGTCCGACTCTTAGCGACCCCATGGACTGTAGCCTACCAGGCTCCACTATCCATGGGATTTTCCAGGCAAGAGTACTAACAACTTATATTTCAGGTTTTATATAAGCTTATAAAAAATAAAAGTTCTGGAAGGATCTGAAAATCCATTGGTTCTGAAATCCAAATGAGAGGGACAAGAAAATCATGATTTGGTGGTGAGCAGGATAAAGAAGGTATTGTTTGATTCATGGTAATGATTATTTATTTAACTGAAAGATGGTTAAAAGTAGAATCTTCTATGTATATTTTATAAGATGGATATGTTATAGTTTATTTAAAATCTATGATTTAAACCAAAACCTGGAGCTTGCTCAAACCCATGCCCATGGGATCGGTGATGCCACCAACCATTTCATCCTTTGTCATCCCCTTCTCCTGCTTTCAATCTTTCCCAGCATCAAGGTCTTTTCATATGAGTCAGTTCTTCACATCTGGTGGCCAAAGTATTGGAGTTTCAGCTTCAGCATCAGTCCTTCCAATGAATATTCATGACTAACTTTCCTTTAGGATTGACTGGTTGCATCTCCTCACAGTCCAAGGGACTCTCAAGAGTCTTCTCCAACACCACAGTTCAAAAGCATTCTTCAGCCCTCAGCTTTCTTTATGGTCCAACTCTCACATCCATACATGACTACTGGAAAAACCATCATTTTGACTAGATGGAACTTTTTCGGCAAGATAATGCCTCTGCTTTTTAACATGTTGTCTAGGGTGGTCATAGCTTTTTTTCCAAGAAGCAAGCATCTTTTGATTTCATGGCTGCAGTCACCATCTGCAGTGATTTTGGATCCCAAGAAAATAAAGTCTGTCACTATTTCCATTGTTTCCCCTATTTGCCATGAAGTGATGGGACCAGATGCCATGAGCTTAGGTTTCTGAAAGTTGAGTTTTAAGCCAGCTTTCTCACTCTCCTCTTTCACTTTCATCAAGAGGCTCTTTAGTTCTTCTTTGCTTTCTGCCATAAAGGTGGTGTCATCTGCATATCTGAGGTTATTGATATTTCTCCTGGCAATCTTGATTCGAGCTTGTGCTTCGTCCAGGCCAGCATTTCACACGATGTACTCTGCATGTAAGTTAAATCAGCAGGGTGACAATATGTAGCCTTGAAATACTCCTTTCCCAATTTGGAACCAGCCCATTGTTCTATGTCTGGTTCTAACTGTTGCTTTTTGACCTGAATACAGATTTCTCAGGACGCAAGTCAGGTGGCCTGGTATTCCCATCTCTTGAAGAATTTTCTGCAGTTTGTTGTGATCCAAACAGTTAAAGGCTTCAGTATAGTCAATAAAGTAGAGGTGGATGTTTTTCTGGAACTCTTTTGCTTTTTTGATGATCCAGTGTATGTTGGCAATTTAATCTCTGGTTCCTCTGCCTTTTCTAATTCCAGCTTCAACATCTGGAAATTCACAGTTCACAAACTGTTGAAGCCTGCCTTGGAGAATTTTCAGCATTACTTTGCTAGCATGTGAGGTAGGTACAATTGTACGGCAGGCTGAACATTTTTTGGCATTGCCTTTCTTTGGGATTGGAATGAAAATTGACCTTTTCCAGTCCTGCGGCCACTGCTGAATTTTCCAACTTTTCTGGCATATTGAGTTCAGTACTTTCACAGCATCATCTTTTAGGATTTGAAATAGCTCAACTGAAATTCCATCACCTCCACTAACTTTGTTCATAGTGATGCTTCCTAAGGCACACTTGACTTCTCATTCCAGGATGTCTGACTCTAGGAGCGTGATGACACCATCGTGGTTATCTGGGTCATGATCTTTTTTGCATAGTTCTTCTGTGTATTTTAGCCACCTCTTGTTAATATCTTCTGCTTCTGTTAGGTCCATACCATTTGTGTCCTTTATTGTGCCAGTGTTTGCATGAGATGTTCCCTTGGTATCTCTAATTTTCTTGAAGAGATCTCTAGTCTTTCTCGTTCTATTGTTTTCCTCTATTCCTTTGCATTGATCACTGAGGAAGACTTTCTTATCTCTCCTTGCTATTCTTTGGAACCCTGCATTCAAATAGGTATATCTTTCCTTTTCTCTTTTGTTTTTTGCTTCCCTTCTTTTTACAGTTATTTGTAAGACTTCCCCAGACAGCCATTTTGCTTCTTTGAAGTTCTTTTTCTTGGGGATGGTCTTGATTCCTGTGTCCTGTACAATGTCACAAACCTCCATCCATAGTTCTTCAGGCACTCTGTCTATCAAATCTAATCCCTTGAATCTATTTCTCACTTTCACTGTATAATCATAAGGGATTTGATTTAGGTTAAATCTGAATAGTCTAGTGGTTTTCCCTACTTTATTTTTTAATTTTTTAATTAAAAACGTTTAAATTAATTTTTAATATAAATTTATTTACTTTAATTGGAGGCTAATTACATTACAATATTGTATTGGTTTTGCCATACATTGACATACTTTCTTCAATTTAAGTCTGAATTTGGCAATAAGGAGTTCACGATCTGAGCCACAGTCAGCTCCCAGTCTTGTTTTTGCTGGCTGTATAGAGCTTTTCCATCTTTGGCTGCAAAGAATATAATCAGTCTGATTTCAGTATTGGCCATGTGATGATGTCCATGTGTAGTCTTCTCTTGTGTTGTTGGAAGAGGCAAGGGGAGGGGAGGAATGAATTGGAAGATTGGGACTGAAATATACACATCATTATATATAAAATTCTTATTGCATAGGAACCTGGAATGTTTCAGGTTTACTATTGTTGGGACCTAACAAATGCCATGATAGGCTTCAGGGACTAAGGTAGGACTCATGGGAAAGGCTGAGTCATTGCCCAGTGAGGTCATCCCTGCGGATGCCAGGACTTGTCTAATCAGCATACTCCCCGTAACCTGGTTTGAGTTTATCAGGACGTAAAAGACATCCCCCTGAGCCAATAGCCAAATAGTAAATACCAGGAAACCCCTGTAGCCAATAAAGATTAGCCAATTAGTAAATACTAGGAAACTCCTGCAGCCAATCAGCCCTTGCCAACTCTCTGTGCTAAAACCTATAAATACTGCTGTAAATCTGGGCTCGGGCCTCCTTGCTCCATTCCACTGAGTTGGATGTGGCGGGAGCCCTAGCTCGAGCTAAAAATAAAACCCCTTCATTCTTTTGCATTGCTGTGGACGTCTTATTCTCTCGGTTTTGGGGACTTGGACTCTGGGCATAGCACTATGGCCAGTGTGTTCTCTTGGCAAACTCATTTAGCCTTTGCCCTGCTTCATTCCGCATTCCAAGACCAAATTTGCCTGTCACTCCAGGTGTTTCTTGACTTCCTGCTTCTGCATTCCAGTCCCCTGTAATGAAAAGGACATCTGTTTTGGGTGTTAGTTCTAGAAGGTCTTGTAGGTCTTCATAGAAATGTTCAACTTCAGCTTCTTCAGCGTTACTGGTTGGGGCATAGACTTGGATTACTATGTTATTGAATGGTTTGCCTTGGAAACAAACAGATATCATTCCTTCATTTTTGAGATTGCATCCAAGTACTGCATTTTGAACTCTTTTGTTGACTGTGATGGCCACTCCATTTCTTCTAAGGGTTTCTTGCCCACAGTGGTAAATATAATGGTCATCTGAGTTAAAGTCACCCATTCCAGTCCATTTCAGTTCTTTGATTTCTAAAATGTCAACATTCAGTCTTGCCATCTCCTGTTTGACCACTTCCACTTTGCCTTGATTCATGGACCTAACATTCCAAGTTCCTATGCAACTGGAATTTTATATATAGTAATGTGCGTATTTCAGCACCAATCTTCCAATTCATTCCTCCCCTCTCCTTGCCTAATGGTAACCATAAGTTTACTTTTTACATCTGTGACTATTTCTGTTTAGTAGACAAGTGTTTATCCTTTTTTAAGATTACACATATAAGTTTTATCATATGGTATATGCCTTTCTCTGACTGACTTACTTCACTCAATATGACAATACCTAGGTCCATTCCTGTTCTTGCAAATGGCATTATTTCATTCTTTTATGGCTAATATTCCATTGTGTATATGTACCGCATCTTCTTTGTCCGTTCCTTTGCCGATGGACATTTAGGTTGCTTTCATGTCTTGGCTATTGTAAATAGTGCTGCAATGAACATTGGGGTGCACTTATATTCATGTATTTTGAACCTGTGCTTTTGTATACATGCCCACTTATAATTGCTATATCCTCTTGGTGAGTTGATCTAGAAACTGATACTTTTCTCAGAGATCCCACCACTCCTGCTGCCCCAAAGTTCTGTCTGAGAGAAAAGAGTTCCTGTAGGGAAAACAGTAAGAGGAAAGAGTGAGAGAAAAAAATGACAGAGATTCCTTCCACAGTGTTCAGAGACAGAAGGCTCTATTCTAGATGTTCTCTCAGGGTTTTGATGCCTGTGCCACCACGACCATCACCACTGGATAATTATAAATGAGATTGTCTTTGGGACAGCGCAAAAATTAAAAAAAAAAAAAAAAGAAGAAGTGCTATGTCCTATACATTCTGGCTCAGAGGGACTTCCTGTCCCAAGCTGCTGGCCAGAAAGGCAAAGTTTCTCTCAGGATTTTGGCTCTCCATGCCCCACTGTGCAGTTTTCCAATGAGACTATCTGGCTTAAAATCAAGATAAAAGATAGGGGAAAAGCCTTTTAAATTTAGCCCCATTATAGATTATTCTTCACCATTGACTTCCTCAGTCTACCTGTTAGTGGTAATTTTTCAGAATCCTCATTTGGTTGCTTTTTGTATTTTGTCAGAAGTTTTGCTTGTAATCAATGGGAGCAATGGCGTCTGGTAGATTTATTACTTCTTGACCAGCAATTGAGTTCAAATAATCTTGCCTCATGATGATAAATTAGGATTCATATATATACATATATACATTAATATAGATAAATCTAAAGCCCTTTTCTTAAACACTGCATTCCACATCTTACATGTAAAGTCTAATCTTTATTTTTACATATTTTATGCAAAATGAAGAGACTTGTGACCCATGACTTCTATTGTGTTACCTGGAAATAGTCAAAAGAGAACAAGAGCTAGAGTAACAGAAAAGTCAGTAAATGGAAAAAGAAAGAGAGAAATTGCAATAGATAGAAGGATAAGTAGGTGTGAGTTGGCTTGCATCATTAAAAATATGTACTTGTCATATTTCTCAATTAGAGGTCAGGCAGGGAACAGATGTTATACTCAGTAACTAAAAAGAGTTTAATGATGGTACTCTTTCCAAAGGGGTAGGCAGGGTAAGAAAAGTTACAAGTGATGCTGAAATACAAAAGGACTCACAGCAGCTGACATCCATTCCCATCCCTGGACATGTAGTTTATTGGAGTCAGTGGCCATAGATAGAGAACTTCAGCCACTTCTCTGTACTTGTAAGGAAGGAATTAGGTAGTAAATATTCTGTCTCATGATTCCTCCTGCTCTTTTATCTGCTGCTAGTGTTTCTTGAATGAACTCAAACAGATGCCAAACTCAAGAGATCCTGGATGAGACAGCTTATGGATATCATTGCTCAGAACTCAGAGTAGGTTAAAAAAGAGTAGAAAGTGGTTATAGAAAACAAATGGGGGATATTGACTCCATTTGCCCATCATTTTTTATTCTTATCTAACAAAGGGAAAACATATCTGTCTTATTACAAAACAACATCTCAGTAATCTTAAATGAAAATATTAGGACCAAATTTGTTATTTAGATATGATAGAAGAAAAAAAGTGAAGTGAAGTTATTCAGTTATATCTGACTCTTTGTGACCCCATGGTATGTAGCCTGCCAGGCTCCTCCATCAGCGGGATTTTCCAGGCGAGAATACTGGAGTGGGTTGCCATTTCCTTCTCAAGGAAGAGAAAAAAGGAAACATTTAATTTACATGAAACATAGCTACTATAGAGGAAACATTTAATTTACATGAAACATAGCTACTATAGTCCCCTCTTTTATAGTTGATCTCAAGGCTATGTTGACAAATAGCTTTTTTCTTTAATGACTCATTCTGTATTTCTCTTACCCTCTGCTAGCATCTTGACTGGTTGCCTATTTAATCTGATGGGATGATGGAAACTTTTATTTCCAGAAGATCCAAATCCTCAGTAGTCCTGTATTTATTGGTTATGTTGTTCTCCATTATCCACACAAGGTGACCCAGTGAATCCTCCAGACTTCAGAAATAGTTACCCTGAAACCTTAATGTGAAATTTCCCCTTGACAATAAGGATAATCTCCATTTCTAATGAAGTAGTAGTATTTTTTACCAATTGTTTTAGCAACATGAGAAGCTGTAACTAACCAAGGGACATTGTAATTGGTAGAATAATGCTCCAAGATGTCCTGGAATCTGGGAATGTGTTAGGTTACATGGTGAAGGGGAACTAGGTTGCAGATGGAAGTAAGATTGTGAATAAACTGACCCTAAAATAGAAAGATTATTCTGGATTATCTATGTGAATCCAGTGTAATCATAAGCACTCTTAAAAGCAGAAGAGGAGGCAGAAAAAGTGAGATAGGGAGAGAAGGAACTACAGAAGAAAGGCTAGAAAGATTTCACATTGTTGGCCTTGAAGATGGAGGGAGGGAACCATGAGTGAAGGGATTTATGAGGCCTCTAGAAATGCTAAAAGTCAAGGACAGGATTTCTCCCTTAGGGCCTTTCCAAAGGCATGCTGCGCTGCTGGCATCTTGATTTTAGTACCATGAGATCGGTGTTGGACTTCTAACTTTTAGAACTGCCGGATGATTAATTTGTGTTGTTTTAAGACACTAAATTTGTGCTGATTTGTTACAACAGCAATAGAAATAGTTTTCTACATACACTGTCAGTTCCAATTTAGTGGACCCAGGCTTCTGTTTCGTGGTGGAAGCATTTCTCTCTAGATAAATGTTGACAAGTACTCCAAATCCAGTGAGTCCAAGATTGAGAGGGAAGGAGTAAATAATTCATTCAGTGATATGGGCCATTTTGACCTTCATCCCTTGAATCCCAAACCCATGCATTCTGGCTTCGGGCAAATAACGTCATATCTTGGTTGCTGACTTAAGGCCCTTTCCATATTCTATTGCTGTCCCCTAGATGACAGAAAACAGAGACTTCAATAGGCCATCCTATCACTCTGTCAATCCAGCCACTTGTGATATTGGTACACTTAAAAGATCAGTGAGTAGTCAAAAGCTCGTTGCATATCTTTTTCACTATAAAATACATATTTTTTTGAGATAATATTAGTGTAGTATATGAAGGAATTGTATAAATCTTAAAATGATGATGCTCTCAGAAATTTTGTAAATAGAGAGGTAGGTATGAATATGAAATATGCATTTCTTCCATGAAGACAAACTGAGATCCTCTCTATTCAGAAAGATGTTCAGTGTGATCAATATGCCTCAGAGCATTTGGTGGGTTTTGACCACGATATATGATGCCATAGTGGAAACTAAGCCATGTTCTTTTGCATTCAGCAGTTTGGGCACTGATGACATTTGAACTAGCCTGTTGAATCCATGAAGAAATTTTATCCCTGCCTGTGTCTCCTGCTTATCCTCTAAATTATATGCAAATGTTGTTACTGAGTAATAATATGTATTTATAAAAGTGATTTGACAGTCAGCTCTTTGTGCTATCACATTCATCTTCAAATACTCTTTCATTTAAGTCCTTGACCAATGGGTTAGGAATTCTGAATGAGTACAGATTCTTACCTCAGGTCATAATTGCCATGCTGTAAAATAGATAACTAAATATCCTATGTAGAGTTCTTCCCACTGGGAGCATATAATTTTATTGCTATATTTCACGACTACCCTAACAGTCAAGGTAATGCAACTCTTCACTTCCAGCTGGTTCCATATTCTCTTGCAGACCCATCCATACACCTGGCCTGTATCTTTCTTCCTTTGGTCCAGGAAAATCCCCAGTTGGCCATAAGATTATGAAGTTTAATTTTGCATACTGGAGCAGCTGGGGCCACATGTCCTAAAATGGGATACTACTCTGTGCATTAAATACTATGACGTTATGGATTGGTAATGCCTGGTCCAGATGGGAGTTGAGGTGGCATACTAATCTGATGCGTCATGATCAACCACTGTTGTTTTTCAGTTGCTAACTCATGTCCGACTCTTTGCGACACCATGGACTTCAGCATGCCAAGCTTCCCAGTCCTTCACTATCTCCCAGGGTTTGCTCAAACTCAGGTCCATTGAGTCTGTGATGCCATCCAACTGTCTCATCCTCTGTTGCCCTCTCCTCCTTCTGCCATCAATCTTTCCCAGCATCAGGGTTTTTTCCAGTAGGTTGGCTCTTCACATCAGGTGGCCAAAGTATTTGAGCTTCAGCTTCAGCATTAGTCGTTTCATTGAATATTCAGAGATCAAACAGAGTTGTCACCAAAAACTGCTTTTTAAGTAGAGAATAATTTTGGACAGAATATGACATAGCCTCATTCTAAGACCTTAGGGACTTGTATTATGGGTCCCCATTAGGGTTTATCAGAGATTTCATAGACCATCTTGATCTAATTTTACTGTGAATCCTGGGCTTGAGGAAATAACTATAGGAGAGTTCTGTAGTCCCACTGGACCTATTATGAGATGAACTAAGGCCAAAGCTCCAACTGTCACCTAACTTCCATCAGCCCTACTCTGACCAGTTTTCTGTAATGGCATTTTGTTGTGTCTGGAGACTGGCAGGAGTTTAGAGCCAACATCTAATGTGATCATTGACACGTGTGACTGAATCCCAGAATTTCCTTTCAATGGCTGTTTCTTCAGGTCACTTCTGGACAAAAAAAAAAAAAAAAAAAAAAAAATTGTATTTTTCCCATCAGGAAGGAAAAAATTGCATCAGGAGGGAAATGACATACTCAAAAGGGTTAAAATATATATATATATATATTAGGTTAATATATATATATTATATGTATATATAAAGTTAAATAAAGGGGCAGTTGACTGAGGTGTGAGAAGGTTAAGGAAACAAACAAGGACCGCAATGCAAGCAGGATCTAGCAAAAACTGGAAGCCTTCAGCAACCCTTATTTGGAAGGGTCAGGGGAACAAGCTGCTCTGACTGCTAACTACTATGGGAGGTTAGGAGCCAGACAAGAGCATGAGTCTTAGGTGGAGGAGCAGTTACTGCTGCACCAAAGTCTTCGAGACAGAGCTGAGGGAGCTTATTTTCTGACTTTTTTTCCCTCTGGCCTGCTACTGGAGCTTCCCACTCCATGACCCTACCAGTATCCAGAGGACAAGAAAACCCAGAGGGCTCAGCACACCCTGGCCAGAACTTAAGCCAGAGAAAAGTCCCGTGGATGGAGAATGGATATTGAGACCAGCCAGGGAATATGCAGGATACCCTTTGTAAGACCCATTTTTGTTGCAGAGATATTTAAATGGCGAAAACTGCTTCCGAGGTGCTTTTCAAACATAATGAAATATGGTAATATAGAACTAGATAAGATATATGAAAATGATTTAGAAAGATAAAAGATAAAGAGCAGGTCCTTGAGGAAGTTACTTATTTTAACAGTACATTAAATGGTACATTCCTGACCATAGTATGAAAAAAAAACCATGAATAATAAAAATTTAATTTTTTGATAAAATGGAACAAATAATTAACCTAGATTTTTTTCTTCCGGCAAATTTCAAGAAGGGTACATCTTATAAATCTTTGTTTTAAAGATTTGTGTAATGATTCTAGCGTTGATATAAAGGAAACCATCCAAAACAGGAGTTTAAGTATGAAAGCATTTTTGGTAAAAAAAAAAAAAAAAAGGAAGAATGGTTTTAAGCAAAGCCAAGGAGACAACTATTGAATGTGATTTCTTCACAATTTTATGTTTTAGAGGATATTGTTATTTGGCTTCATTTTCAAGTCTAGCTCAAGGCAAAATTGAGAACCACCAGTAGTTTATCTTTTTAGCCTCAGCTTTTGTTAATTTTACCATTTTCCTTCCATTTGGCACTCATCTCAATCAGCAAATATGCAAAACAAAACAAAGCTTATTATTGCATCTGGTGTTTTGTAAAGTTCCGACGAAAAGTAAAAACAATAATTTTATTAGTGGATGCTAAGTAATTTCCATATGCTTATTAAATTCAAATTAGTAAAATCATGATAAGAATATATTTCAATGAAAATTAAATAATGAGGACAGAGAGTATCTCAATAGAATTGCAAAATCCAGAACTGCTGAGAGACTAGTGAAGATACTGACTTATACACTGTTTATACAGTGTATACACTGTTAGAAGTGAGAGAAAATATAATTTAGAGAGATGTGGTATTCATCCTGTACCATTGAGTGCTGAACAGGTTAGAGGCTTCTCTCCCGGGAACAAATTGCATTTTCTTTAGAGAGAAACACACAGGCAGTCCCTTGGCAGGAGCGTCAAAATCAAATAGTAATTTCAATCCGTAATGCCTTTTATCTAAAGAAGTCAGCCACATTTCCTCGTTAGCTTTCAGAATATACTTGTGATTTGTCTCTTGAATTGTAACTCCCTTTTTTTGGTTGTTGTTACAAAGCAATCAAGGCATAGAGAAACAGACATGTACTAATTTCTACTGAGATCACTTAAACAGGGTCAATTACTGAGACACACAGGTCTCGATGCTTGATATAATAAGTGAAAATGAAAGTGTTAGTCACTCAGTTATGTCAGACTCTTTGCAACTCCAAGGACTGCAGCACCCAGCATTCCCTGTCCTTACCATCTCCTGGAGTTTGCTCAAATTCGTGTCCATTGGGTTGGTGACACCATTCGACCACCTCATTCTCTGTGGCCCCCTTTTCTTCCTGCCCTCAATCTTTCCCAGCATCAGGGTCTTTTCCAATGAATCGGCTTTTGTATCAGGTAACCAAAGTACTGGAGCTTCAGCTTCAGCATCAGTCATTCCAACGAATATTCAGCTTTGATTTCCTTTAGGATTGCTTGGTTTGATCTCCTTGCTGCCCAAGCCACTCTCAAGAGTCATCTTCAGCACCGCAGTGTGAAAGTATCATAAACACTCTTGAAAAGAGTGTCATTGACAGAGACAGCCATTGTTCGGAAACATGAGAGACCATGGAGAATTGTCTTCCAAGACAGTGTACCACATATATAAAATTATATATATATATAATAATTATAGATGTATATTATATGTAATATATATAATTATAGGTGTATATATATAATGTACACATATATAATTATATATGTGTATATAATATATACACACATAATTTATATATAAATAAAATTAAATTTATATATAATTTATATATAAAATATAATTATATATAATATATAAATTATACACAAGATGCAGAAATGAATAGAATACATAAAATCCTTTGTAATATATGTAAGTATTTAATATATAGAGAAAAGGCAATTAAGTTAAATTTTTTTTTTCAGTATTATCAGGCTATTTTTGTGCTTCAGATTTTTTCTAGATGCCTGAGTTAATGAATGTCACTAATGTAATAAGTAAGGTTTTTAATGCTGCATGATGAAACTTTGTGTTATCTGTTTTTCTATGCATCATGCCACTAAATTGAACACCAAAGTTTTCATGGCTGTTTCTAAATTGCACATAGTTTTATTGGGTAGGCCAAAAAGTTTGAAACTTTTGGTCCAGCAAATAATATAAGATCGTTTGATTTCTGCACCATATTATTTTTTGTTCTGCTAATGTCTCCATAATCTTTCCACAATTTAGGTAAAATAAACATGATACAAGCTTTACTCCCATAACTGTTTTAAGCGTGCAGTTCTGCAGCATTGAGTTCATTCATGTTGTGCACCTGTCACCGTCAGCCGTCTCCAGGTCTCATCTGGCAAAACTGAAACTCAGTGCCCATTGAATATATTTCTTAATGTAATAGATAGGTAATAAGAATATAATCTGCATCAAACACTGTTCTATTCAGGATTCTATCAAAGTAATCTGGCTTGAATATATGGTTAAGATTTTAATTATTATTCTCTGTAATCTATCTTAATGTTAAAGTCTAATATTCAGAAATGTAGATCTCAAGTTTATCAAACATCATGGAAAATTTCCCTTCCTATGACAAGCAGGGTTATCCTTCCATACAAGTGTGTGTGCATGTGTGCTCAAGTCTTGTCCAGCTCTTTGCAGCCTCATGGACTGTATCCCGCCAGGCTCCTCTGTCCATGGGATTCTCCAGGCAAGAATACTGGAGTGGGTAGCCATGGCCTCCTCCTGGCGATCTTCCTGACCCAGGGAGTGAACACAAGTCTCCTGTGTCTCCTGAACTGCAGGCGGATTCTTTACCACTGAGCCATCAAGGAAGTCTCTATCCTTCCATAGTTGGGTATATGATAATCCATAGTTCTAGTATATTTATTCAGGATGTTCTGGATGTACTTTTAGTTTTCAAAATAAATGCTTACAATTATTTCAAGGATCCTAAAATGCTCCTTGCTGTTTAGTTTACATGAATATATCTTTTATTTTAAACAGACCTGGCTTTTTACTGATGGAGAAGAGGTTAACATTTTGGCATTTTTAACAAAATCCAGTCCTGAAACCATGAATTCCTTTGGGAGAAAACTATTTAGTTAATGCAATATTTGCCCATATTATATTGCTATAGGGTCTCCATTTCTAAATTTATCCTGAGCATCTTCCTAGCATCATTATCAGTATTAAGAATTCCAAAGGGGGTTTGTTAGAGCCTCATGTCTCAGGTATATATTTTGCTTGTATGTATTTTAGCCTTTAATCTGTTAATACATATTGGAAGGTTTGATATCTCTTACCATAATTATAAATCCTCTATGTACCCATCTAGCATCTTCAACAATTGTCACTCACAGACACAATTTTTGTTTTGTCCTTGCCGCCTAAGATGCACTGGATTATTTTGAAACAATTTCCAGATATAACATCTTTCATTTTTAAATATTTCACTAAATATTTTAAAAAAGATAAAGACCTTTGTAAAGTACAATCATAATACCATTATACCATTTGGAAATACAACATAATTATTTTCAATAACTTAAAATCCCATCAATATTCAAAATTTCTTAATTAGCTAACATTTTCCCCTTTGATTTACTTTTTATTCTTCTGGCATTGTTTGACATGTTCCCTGCATTTTCTGGAAACTAATAGCCAAATCTAGAGATTTGATCATATTCAGATTTTGTTTTTTATTTATTTGGTTAAAATTATTTTATGAATGTCACCATATACTTCTATCAGGGATACCTAGTGGCTGGTGATCCTTCATTTTATGACACTGGCAGACATTAACAAGTATTGTATAGATTAATTATTTCATTATAGGTTTGCAAAGTGGGAATAGTCTACCTTTACTAATTATTCTTCCTTTTTTCCTCTTAACCTGGAATATAACTGTGAAGAATCAGCTATTAGATTTGGTTTCTCCAAAGTTTTGTTCATATAGAAAGGGTGAATGCTTGATTATTTCCCTTACTGTATTTATTTTTTAAATTAATTGCTTTCCCAGCATCCTTCTAAGGTGACAACTAACTGCATTTTAAAAATGTACTTCTGAACTTATTTGGTTTATTTCAATCTGCTTCAGCTATTAGTCTTTCTGAGACTCAAGCCACCCTACCTTTGCCGAGTAAAAGGCTCTTCAAGTTGACTCTTGAGTATTGTGGACATGGTCATAGAAGTTTGAATAGTTTTATTGCTTTCGATTGTAAGATGTCCCAGGCACATCTTGTATAATTCCTCTGCCAGCCTTTTACCACCTATTTCTTTATGGAGCTTTGGATTATTTTAGTAGGAAAGACATTAGGTAGTACCACTCAGGCACTAGGGTGCTTATTATTGCCAAGGTGACCTTTTATTTTATTTTCCTAGTCATTTTCAGTGGACAGAATATTAAAATGTACATTTTTAAAATCAAACTTTATTTTTAAGAGCTATTTCAGATTCACAGCAAAACTGAGCAGAAAGTAGAGAGAGCTCCTGGAGGCCCCTACCTGTGTATAGCCTCCTCCACTATCATCACCTAATACAGTGGTACCTGGACTTCCCCTGTAGCTCAGTCGCTAAAGAATCTGCCTGCAGTGCAGGAGACCTGGGTTCAATCCTTGGGTTGGGAAGATGCTGTGGAGAAGGAAACAGCAACCCAATCCAGTACTCTTGCCTGGAAAATCTCATAGATGGAGGAGCCTGGTGGGCTGAAGTCCACAGGGTCACAAAGAGTTGGGCATGACTGAGCGACTAACCCTTACTTAGTTTGTTACAAGCTAAGAAACTATACTGACACATCATGATTATCCCAAATCCATAGTTTCTATTAAGGTCACTTGATGTACATTCTATGGATTATGAAAAATGTATAATGGCATGTATCCATCATTATAGTATTATGCACAATAATTTCAATATCTTAAAAAATAACATCTCTATTCTGCCTATCCATCCCTTCTTCCCCTCTAGCCTCTGCCAACCACTCATCTCTTATGGTCTCTGTAGTTTTGCCTTTACTAGAATGTCATATTGTAATCATACAGTTTGCAGCCTTTTCAGGCTGACTTCTTTTCCCATGTCTTTTCATGGCTTGACACTTCTTTTCTTTTTAGTGTTGAGATCACCCATGGGTGTTGTATGGAAGGAATGATGCTAAAGCTGAAACTCCAGTACTTTGGCCACCTCATGAGAAGAGTTGACTCATTGGAAAAGACTCTGATGCTGGGAGGGATTGGGGACAGGAGGAGATGGAGACAACAGAGGATGAGATGGCTGGATGGCATCACTGACTCAACGGACGTGAGTTGAATGAACTCCTGGTGATGGACAGGGAGGCCTGGCATGCTGCGATTCATGGGGTTGCAAAGAGTCGGACACGACTGAGCAATTGAACTGAACTGAACTGAACTGAATATTCACTTAGGACTTCCCAGGTGGTTCGGTGGTGAAGAATCTGCCTGCCAGTCTGCCAGTGGAGGAGATGCAGCTTCAATCCCTCAGTCGGGAAGAACTTGTGGAGAGGAAATGGCAACCCACTCCAGTATTCTTGATTCTTGCTGGGAGAATTCCATGGGCAGAGGAGCCTGGCAGGCTACAGTCCATGGGGTCACAAGAGTCAGACACAGCTCAGCAACTAAAACACCACCACCAGTTATATATTTTCAGTAGTTTTATATATATGTAAAACTACTGAAAATGTCATTTAGGGATTTCCATGGTGGTCCAGTGGCTAAGACTCTGTACTCCCAATGCAGAGGATCTAGGTTCAATCCCTGGTCAGGGAACTAGATCCCACATTCCACAACCAAAGATTCTGTATGCCTCAATGAAGATCCTGCACAGGATAATGAATATTCTGAGTGCTGAAAGACTTGGTGCAGTCAAATAAAAAGAAAAAAAAAGAAAATATCATTTTGAGTAATAGTCTTCCAATTCTTCATAAACTTTAAATTGAGCTTATTCTCTTAAACATTCCCACCAAACACAAATAGTGACCTTGGAATCAAGGAACTGAGGCCCTTGATGCTTCTTTGATAGAGCATTAAACCTTGATTACTACCCTTGGTTATATTCCAGAAGCTAATGTGACTTTGGACCATTGGGAAGACTAAGCTTTTAAAACCCATGTAGTTAATGATGACAATGTTATTTTTGTTAAATGTCTATAAAGTTTCTACTTTTCCAAGTATCTTTTATGTTAAAATCATTCCATATTATTTAAGTGTTAGCTAGGTAAGTTTTTCTTTCTTTTCTTTTTTTTCACTACAGAACCTATAAAGAGAATAGTTTTACATGTAATAAAATACTGAGTGGGATCCAATCCCTTTGCATATGGCAAGGGGTTAGGAGAGGTTGGCCTTGATCTTTATTAGAGGATTTGCAAGGAGCCATTAATGGACACAAGCAGAATATTGAATTCTAAATGATGAGCAGAATTTGTCTGTCAAAAAGCACGTATATATGACGGTGGGACAATGAGAATATGTCTGTGAACTTGAACTAAGTTCCTTCCTGCAATTGTTAAGTCAAGCTCTCTTTAGCAACTCGATGTGCATTGGAGTACAGAAGTCTAGGCAGGATGTTCCACTCAGCCGTCCCACATCCATTCGTTATCTTTATGTTAAGTGTTTTCAAGCTTTGGCAACTATAAATAAAGTTAAGTGATTTTTTTGAGGGGGAATTTTGAGTTATCAGTTAGACAACAAAAAAGAGAATGATTGTTGCTTATTCTTAGGGTCTATCGTTATAAAATTAGCAGGCTGTCTCTCTGCTTCTCAACTGAGCATTTTGTTTTGTGTCTTGAGGAAGAACATAAAATCACAAATGTGTTTAGAACTGTTTTGTCTCTCACATTCTCTTCATCTTGATGATAGAGGGTGTCTGATTTGGCATAGTCTAACTCAGTTTTGACTTTCTGGTAATTAAACATTTAGTTTTGAACAGACTTTCCATTAGTATAATTTCATTATGCCTCACTCTATCTTCATAGCCTGCAAATAAAACTTTATAGGAGCTCTGTAACTACAACAGGATAGCAGTAATATAAACACCAAATGAATGATTCTGTTGTTTTTTGACTTTTATTTTAACATTACTTTCCAAAGTACGCTGAAAAAATAAGTTTAAGGGTTTTTCTTTACAGAAGAATGGTTCTAACAGTTTGACTAATTATATAAGTCCATTAAAATATTTCAAAATGTATCTGAAAAAAGCTCCAAATAAGAGCTTTTCCCACTAACGATAGCAAAATAGGAGTATCAGTACTTTTTCAAAATTAAAAATTAGCCATATTACAGGTTCAATCTAAGAAACTCAATGGTGTTCATTCAAAATGTTCCTCTACTTAAGATGTCAAAATTCAAAATATTATTTTAAACTAATTATTGAGAGGGTATTACTATAATATGGCTTCCCAAGTGGCTCAGAGTTAAAGCATCTGCTTGCCAATGCAGGAGACACAGGTGATGTGGGTTCGATCCCTGGGTTGGGAAGATCCTTTGGTGGAGGGCATGACAACACACTCCAGTTTTCTTGCCTGGAGAATCTCAAGGATACAGGAGCCTGGCAGGCTACAGTCCATGGGGTCACAAAGAGTTGGACAAGACTGAGTGACTGAGCACAAGTGCATAAGCACACTGCTCAAACAAATTAGGGAGGCACTCATGGGGCAGAGGCGGAAGTAGGGAAGAGATTTTAATAGAGAGTCAAATGTCTTCATATTCCAAAACAGAACTTCAATTTTAGAACTTAAGCCAGTAACTACTAGTGGAGGTTTTTTCCAGCTGGCACATTTCAGATCATGTGATCTCAGCACAAACATGTACTACCTATGTCTGAAGCAGATCCAACTTGGGAAAGCTAAACTCATTTAAATAAATGTCCAAGATCTTCAACTGCTTCCTTTCAACTGCTTCACCTGTTATGTATGTTTCAAAAGCATCTTTTGCAGACAATAGCTGCTGTTGAAAGAGTATTATTTTTTCCCTGGGGTCATAATTAACTCTTAGATCTGTAAAATAAAATAAAGTAAAAATAAAATTAAAAAAATTAAATAAAATATATTAAAAATGACAAAAAATAAAAAAATAAAAAACAAAAAGAAAAGACATTTTTGTATTTGAATCTGACTAATTCATTGCTTTCTACAATTGAGTAACATTTAAATATTTAATTTTTTGAAGTAGTTCTACCTTCTTAATTCTCCCTTACTAATATCATGAGGACTTGAGGAAGAAGAATCTTCTTAAAAGCCTCTAGTGGCAAACACAAGTCAGTAGCATAAAGGAAAATCACTATGATTCAGTGTTGAAATGGAATATGGATATAGCTAAGGCCTCATGAGAATGGAATCAGATTGAGAACATTTTAGAGCCAAGGAGCAGAGTTTGGGGTGGGGATAAAGATGAATTATTTCAGTTGAGTATCTGAATTAGGCTGGGAAGGACAGTGAAACACTTAGTGATACACAAAATCAGAGTTAGACCCTGATAGAGCTAAGAGTTGCATACAACTGAGAGACTTCACTTTCACTTTTCACTTTCGTGCATTGGAGAAGGAAATGGCAACCCACTCCAGTGTTCTTGCCTGGAGAATCCCAGGGATGGGGAGCCTGGTGGGCTGCTGTCTCTGGGGTCACCCAGAGTCGGACACGACTGAAGCGACTTAGAAGCTGCAGCAGTGAATTGAAATTATATTGAAGTAATCAAGTTCAGGTTTAAAAAAAAAAATCAGGTGGCCATAGAGATTCTGGTCTCAGACTTGTCTCTGCACCATTTACAATTTAAGTTTGTTTGAACTGTATGAGACCCAAGGACACCACCAGCCATATTTAGAACATCACCTGCCAACAGTCTAAAGTTCTCCCCTTGTAATTATGCATCTATCTCAGACTCCAATGAACCCTAACCTCAAGCACCTTTACTTCTTGCCAATTTAAATTATAATTCTTGATAAACAACTCAAAAAACTAAATAACTAACTGTAATCTTGTGATTTTTGCTTTTGTAAGCCTCCTCTGTTTTGTACTCCAGCAGAACACAATTCAAGTGTTTCTTAAATGTGTATCTCCTGGGCTGCACTCCCTGACAAGCACTTTTTAAATTTCAATCAGGTCTGCTTTTCTAAAATTTTGGTTAATAGCCCTATTGTGGAGATATTCCATAAAGCAGAAAGCTGTGAGTGATAGAAAGATAAGCCAATATATAGCCTATTAGAAAAAGCTATGGCTCATGTATCACCAGACCACAAACAGATACACAATTATGGAGAGGTCTCAATCTCTCTGTCAGCCATTTCTCCGTGCTCATAGTATTTGTATTGATTACCTCAGACTATTGGGCTTAGTGATAATCCATATCCTTCTTTGAAATGGCTGGTATTTAATAACAGAAAATACCATATATTTTTTCTTATTTTATAAATGTATTCAGTAAATATATTTATCTATTTACTAATAATAATACTATTATCTATCTAATGTATTCTATTCAATTAATTTTTTTGCTTATGATTTCATTTTCTTGGTTAAGTCTGTCAGGTATTTTCATTTATAGTAATTTGGTGCACTAGCTTTCCTGCCCACCTCATTTGAAAATCACCTACAGATAAATCTATAAATGCATTTCTGGACCAGAAAAAAAAATTAAGAGAAATTCTCTGGAGGCAAAAGTATAGTTAGGAGCATGAATCCAGAGAGATGAGTGAGTAAGTGACAAGTACCTGGCTTCTCTGGAGAAATCCACTTTTCCACAGTTGGTTCCATGGCCTTTATTTTCATGGCTGGATGGAGTCAAAAGGCAAAGCCTAGATCACATTCCATGTGAAGTCTAATAGGAGACCTTTCAGATAAGATCAGACTAGGAAAGTTGCATCTTCTGAATGGATGCAAAATAAGTATTTTCTGCAGAATTTCTGAATGAAAGGAGAAAAGGTAAATCTCCCTAGAGATAAATTAAGCATATTTAAACCCTTGAGAAGATTTGTGGTCAAACTCGTCTCATCAGATTGAAACTGAAAATCATCAAAAAAACAGAAAATCTTAGACGCAGACGGAGAAAAAAGACATATTAAGTACAGGAAACAGCATTTAGATACACAGAGTATATTTTACCTCATTAATGGTAGCCAGAAGACAGTAGAATAACACTTTCATAGTGTTTTAAAAAATAAATCTTAACCCAGAATAATGTAACTCATATCTTGTTTCCTATATCATAAGAGGAAGATTTTACTACTAACAATCCTTTACTAAACCCCCTTATAAAAATGATAAAGTATTTACTCCAGAAGTCTAGAAAATGATGCTACAAATTATTCTGTGATTACATAAGGAAATATTAGCAGACTGGTAAAAATGGGATAAATTTCAATGAACACTATCTATAAAACTAAAAAGTACTAAAATAAAGTGTGATTTATAAAGTAAGAAAAAGGAGTAAAATAGCCTGCAAGTCAGTTAGAGTCAAATTGTATTGTTTGGGAAGATAAAAATAATAACTTTAGTCTCTAAAGAGTTATATATGCATCTAACATTTTATAACAAACATTAAAAATAATCTTCAAAATAGTAGAGAGAAAAAGTGGAATAAAAAAAAAAGACTAATCAAACAAATCAAAAGAATGAAAAGGAGAAAGAAGGCTGCATACATGTTGTATCATGATCGTCAACTATTATTACTCTTCTTCCTGCTGAGGGTTATGCTTCCCCACCCTCTTGATGTCAGGCCGCCATGTTAGTTAAAGCAAGTTATGTGTCAGGCTGTAACTTGCTTTGGCCAATGGCAGGTCAGTGTGGAAGCTTTCTGGGCCAGGTTATACCTTGCCATCTCTGCTTTTTCTCTGCTGTGAGATTGGCAGAGGTTGCTTCTTGAGTCCTAGAGGGAAGAGGGTGTGGGGAGCCAGTGCCACCATGACAGATCCTTTAAGTGAATGAAGGGCAACTTTTCACTGTGGTGAGCCTCTGATATTTTTAAAGTTTATTGTTACTGGAGTGGTAAAATACACATTCCTATTGATGTAGGGAAGTTATCTGTCTTGAAGTTTGGGACTAGTAGCTGTGTGACCTTGGGCAAGTTGCTTCACCTTTCTGGGTCTGAACTTTCTTTTCTGTAAAATAAGGTGTTGTATAGACAGGACAATCTCTTGGAGGAGATAACAGGAAAAGGAAAATCATAAAACATGATACCATTTATGTTAATAAAACCCTCAAAATAACAACTCTGCACTGTATATATCTGCAGCTATACATATCAGTTCACAAATACAAAGGAAAAAGTCCAGAAGGGTACATTCCAATTGTTAACCACTGTGGCTACCATTATAGAAGGGGAAAGGGATGGGGAGGAAGGTAAGGGGGACTTGATTTTTATTCTCTATACCAATTGTCTAAACTTTGTATAATTGATTTTTACCCATCCATGTATAATTTCTGGCACAAAGTGGAATCAAATGAGTGGTATACAGCATGCTTGGAGCTGGTGCACGGGGATGACCCAGAGGGATGTTGTGGGGAGGGAGGTGGGAGGGGGGTTCATGTTTGGGAACGCATGTAAGAATTAAAGATTTAAAAATTAAAAAAAAAAAATAAAACTTAACATTCAAACAACAACAACAAAAAAAATAAAAATAAAAAAGAAAATAAATAATCCTTGAGATTAATGAACGTGTGTGTCTGTGTGTGAGAGTTTTCAGAAGAGAAATTGGAACTTGAGACCCAACCAATAATTGAGCCACTGAAGCTGAGAGTCAAGTGTCCAGAGTAGATGATATCTACTTTAAAAAAGTTCAAACAAAGCCTTCTTCATGTCTGAACATGGCATCAATTATATATGCACAAAAGCATTTCATGTCTCATGTGTTCTCAAGATACATACTCTAAACAGGAATGAGGCTACCATTTGTGTCACTTCTGTAAACTTTGATAAAAGAAGGCTGGGTATCTCCCAAGATAGAAATGTGAATGTTTTTGGATAGTTGATTGACATGCTGTGCTTGAGAAATATAAAACAAACAAAAACTCACTTCACACAAAAAACAGCATTATAGTCATTGGAGAACAGTTTGAATTTAGTACAAATATTGCAAAGGATTATCAGAATAGCTTTTTGCTTAAAATTTCATAATTAATTAAAGATGCATTTCGTGAGTAACCACTGATATGTCAGGATTGTTCTGAGAGTACAAAAATTATTTGGCACCTGCACTTAAGGAACTTACAGCCTAAGAACAGAAGTGCTCACATAATCAAATAACTAAAATTACAATAATCTGGTTCATGCTCAACTTAAAAAGTTAGTTCTCAAAATGAAAATATAAAGGTCATCTAAGGAAAAGTCATCACATAATTAAGGCAAAAAAATCTAATTTTCATTTATATCATTGCAAGACTTTTCAATAATATCATTCTATGTAGAGCCAAGATCATTGTACTTTTAGAAAGAGCAAATGGAATGGAAAAATTGCTGCAATTTTAAAAACAATTATTTCTTTGAATGAAATTATGCAGTTTAAACTGACTACAGGAAACAACAAAGGACAAAACTATCTCTGCTTCTTGATATGACTTCTTTTTAGCTATTTTCATGCTCTCCCTAAGTACTGTGTACTTCTCCCTAAGTACTGTGTACCTGAGGTGAAGACTGAATGGTTATTTTGTATAGCTTTTTATATATCTTTCTAAAAAATAATTTGGAAGAACCAGTCATACCATGCCGATCTTCTTAATAAGTCATTCCTTCCCAAAGATTTTCAACCTACTCTAAGGAAGGAATTTATAAAAATGATGAAAACAAATATGTCCCAATGAACTTACATTCCAAACACTTTTCCAGAGTGAACATCAATCAAAGCCTTTCATAAATTATGCCAAATTGAGTAGTCTTCTAAGTCTCGAACATTCATATCTTGAGTTTTCCTGGTGATTGGTGGTCATAGAGAGGAAAAACAGTTATTTGCATTGCAAAGACACAGAAAAAGATAATATAGTGTAAAATTATGTTGAATACTAGTGGTGAGAGTGGACATCCTTGCCTTATTCCTGATCTTAGAGGAAATGATTTCAGGTTTTCTCCACTGAGAATAATGCTTGCTTGTTGTACATGATCTTTATTATGTTGAGAGAGGTTTCCTCTTGCCCACTTTCTGGAGAGTTTTTATCATGAATGAATATTGAATTCTTCTTGTGTCTATGTTCATCAGTGATATTGGTCTGTAATTTCCTTTTTTGTGTAATATCCTTTCCTGGTTTTGGTAGCAGGGTGATGGTGGTCTCATAGAATGAGCTTGGAAGTGTTCCTTTTATACTACCATGTATGCAATAGGTAACTAATGAGAACAATCATACAGCACAGGTAACTCTACTCAATGCTCTGTCGTGACCTAAGTGAGAAAAAAGTCCAAAATAGGGGGGATATGTGTATACATATAGCTGATTTACTTCACTGTAAGCAGAAACTAATACAACATTGTAAAGCAACTATACTCCGATAAATATTTTAAAAAGATAATATGGTGTAAACAGGGATTGCTGTGGACTAAGAACAGAAGATATGTAAGTGACTCCTGGGGACAGAAGTCACAGTCAGGTGGATGTGGTAGTGTTAAAGGAATCTATACAGATGTTGATACACTCAAGACCTTGCTACTATGAGAATATGTTATCACACTAGGCTTGAAGAGGCATTGAGCTCTTCAAGATTCAAGAGGCTTGAAGAGTATTGTTTGTGAGGACAGGAGCCATGGAGGAGAGACTCCATCAGAAGCTGAAGTCATAGAGGGTGCAGCTGCTGTGAGACTGCAGTAAGTGAAATAGTGAGAGGCTTGGAAAGAAGTACTTGAGAAACCTATATGCAGGTCAGAAAGCAACAGTTAGAACTGGACATGGAACCACAGACTGGTTCCAAATAGGAAAAGGAGTACGTCAAGGCTGTATATTGTCACCTGCTTATTTAACTTATATGTAGAGTACATCGTGAGAAACGCTGGGCTGGAAGAAGAACAAGCTGGAATCAAGATTGCTGGGAGAAATATCAATAACTTCAGATATGCAGATGACACCACCCTTATGGCAGAAAGTGAAGAGGAACTAAAGAGCCTCTTGATGAAAGAGGAGAATGAAAAAGTTGGCTTAAAGCTCAACATTCAGAAAACGAAGATCATGGCATGTGGTCCCATCACTTCATGGGAAATAGATGGGGAAACAGTGGAAACAGTGTCAGACTTTATTTTTTGGGGCTCCAAAATCACTGCAGATGATGATTGCAGCCATGAAACTAAAAGACGCTTACTCCTTGAAAGGAAAGTTATGACCACCTGGATAGCATATTCAAAAGCAGAAACATTACTTTGCCAACAAAGGTCCGTCTAGTCAAGGCTATGGTTTTTCCTGTGGTCATGTATGGATGTGAGAGTTGGACTATGAAAAAAGCTGAGTGCTGAAGAATTGATGCTTTTGAACTGTGGTATTGGAGAAGAGTCTTGAGAGTCCCTTGGACTGCAAGGAGATCCAACCAGTCCATTCTAAAGGAGATCGGTCCTGGGTGTTCTTTGGAAGGACTCATGCTAAAGCTGAAACTCCAGTACTTTGGCCACCTCATGCGAAGAGTTGACCCATTGGAAAAGTCCCTGATGCTGGGAGGGATTGGGGGCAGGAGGAGAAGGGGACGACAGAGGATGAGATGGCTGGATGGCATCACCGACTCGATGGACATGAGTTTGAGTGAACTCTGGGAGTTGGTGATGGACAGGGAGGCCTGGCGTGCTGCTGTTCATGGGGTCACAAAGAGTCAGACACGACTGAGCGACTGAACTGAAACTGAACTGGAAAGAAGTACTCCTTCTCCAACCTCTGCTTTCCTGGTCTTGCCTTCCATTGACTGAACCCAACTAGAAACAGACAGTAAATGAGTTAAGGAGATGCAGTCTATAGAGTTCATCCCCCAGGTCATAGTAGCTCTGGCAAAGTCACATGAGATTTTAATATATTTAGCCAGACTATAGCCCACCCCCAACCCCCATCATCAAAGATCAGCTGGATGGACTGTCCGTTTACTTCTCCAAAGACTGAGCATTATACCCTTTCCTACTTGTTTTCTTTTTCAATGCTACTCTTGAGATTCATCCTGAACACCTTTCAACTGGACAAAAATACTGAGTGTGGGAATAAAACAGCTTACACTGTACTTTGTCCTGGAAATTACACCCCCACTGCTGCCTAGGAATAACCCTAATAGATCCAATCACAAAATATCTGTCATCAGCTATATTATATATTCTCCCTCTGATGCCTCTGAAAAAGCTATTCACAATGAAATAACCTCATGATATGTTATTTATCATCATTTTAGTTCTGCCATGAATTTTACTCAACTTGTAAATAAAGGTTTATATTTTATAAAAGCAAGTAGGGTGATGGCATGGGAGGGAAAAGTTGCTACAATACAAAAGCTTTTAATGTCAAAATCTTCTCTGTAGTTCCCTTTCTCAGCCATTGCTTTTCTGTCAGAAATGCCAAGGTGAACCTGCTGGATACTTGCCTGAGCCCTGATTAGCTTCCAACTTCCATCACAGCCATTTCCAGGGCTATCTCATAAACACCTTTGAGACCTAGTGCATAAAAACACAGTGATTTTTGTATGGATAATAAAGTCAATAATGCTATCATAGTCTGTTGGGAATGATGAGAGCCAACTTTTCATTTACACTTCCAAAATTTGGTTTTATATGATCAGATTGGATTCAAAATATAGTTACTTTAGAGTGAATTAGTCTCATTTTCTAACTTCTATTCTCCCCCACCACTGTATCCAGGATCTTGTCCTGGACCATAATCTATGACCTAAATTAGTTCCCTCATTTCTCCTCAGGGTTTCTGGAATCTTCATTTGGATGCCCCAATTCGTATTATGGCACTTCATATGCTTGAGGATGCAAGTACAAGTTCTGAAATGAATGGTGGCTTAAGCAGTTATTATCTCAAATAATAAGGAGTCCAGAGGGAGGTGGTTGCAGGGCTGGTACGGTAACTCCCTGAAGTCATCAGGAATCCAGGTGCTTTCCATTTATCCACTCTGCTGTCCACGTGGTGATAACTTTCCTCATTCTCACAGATGGCAACAGTAGCTCTGAGACAAGAACAACCATTCCCATATTTATCTTCTTACCAGGGAGAAAACCTTATTACATAAGCTTCCAGTAGAATTTTCCTTATATCCTATTGGCTAAAATTGGGTCATATGACCATTCAATATAGTCATTACAAAAGAGTCTGTGGTCATCATGACTGGCTAAGGTGAATTATCATTTTCTTGTGGCTAGAGTTGGGCCCAGGTTTCTTGAGCACAAGCTATATGCTTCTGGGCAAAATTAGTGAAAAGACTGGAGAAAATCACTACTGAGTAGGCAAATAAATGGATCTGTTAAGTACAAATACTTTTGTGATGCTCCCTACACTGAGTCCACTGGTTTGGCAGATACTGAAGGCTTCTTCTCTCACACATTGCAATTTCCTTCTCTATCTTCCAAACATTAGAGTGTAGAATGTTCACTTCCTTATACTGTAAATGATCACGACTCATTTCTGACAATGAGGGAAGAGGTCAATAATTAGTGAAAGGTATTCTAGGCAAAAAAAGGCATGAACAAGAAAAGTGGTATATAAAGAACAGTGATGACTAGTGTATACGGAGCAATAAAGTAAGAGGGAAACTTGAACACTTGGGTGAGAGCCAGTAAGATTGAAACCTCAGATTCCATTCATCTTAGAAGTGTTTTGAATGGAAAACTAACCAGACATCTTCCCCAAAATTGCATTTTGGAAGCTACGTATTTTGGATTCAACAATATAGAATAACGGGTCAAGCTTTGAAAATATAAGCACATTTCAAAGGATACCATGAAAACAAACCAGCTCAAAGAAAATAAATAAGCTGACAGACTGGATAGCTAATATACCAATTGAGAATTGTTTTCTATTTCCTATAATTCTTATACAATAACTCAATTAGTTTCAAGGTTTTTGTTTACAAATTTGTTTTTCTAATCACTTGGCAGCAATCCAAGGCTCATAAGGATTCTCAGTGATGCCTTCAGAGACTCATCCTATGCTTATTCTTGTTCTGCCATCCCTAGCCATGGTTTTTGATTGCATGTTTGTAAGCTGTTCCATCTCCAGCCACATGTCTGTATCCAAGCAGATTTAAGAAACAAGGACAAAAGATAAAGGACAAAAAACAAAAGCTTGTGTTAGTAAATCTGGCTTTTTATCAGAACAGCAAGTCCTTCTCAGACACTTGTTTGTAGATGGGATGTTCAGAAAATTGGAAGTGATTGACCAAAGACTCCTGGAACTAATAAGCAATTGGAGCAGGGTTGAAGGATTCAAGGTTAATATACACATGTCAATTGCTTTCTGAAAAAGAAAAATGACTGGTGTGGGGAAATTTTAATATTTTGTGTACTACTGGTGGAAATGTAAAATAGTATAATTGCTATGAAAAACACTTATGGTGGTTCCTCAAAAAATTAAAAATATAATTCTAAATAACCCAGCAATTACACTTCTGTACATATAGTAAAGGAACTGAAAGTAGGGACTCAAATTTCTACTTGTATACTATGTTCATAGCAGGATTATTCTCAGTACTCCAAAGGTGAAAGCAACCTAAGTGTCCACCAACAAATGAAAGGATAAACAAAATTTGGTATATATACACAATGGAGTACTATTTGGTCTTAAAAGGGAAGGAAATTCTGACACATGCTGCAACATACATGAACTCTGAAGACACTATGCCAAGTGAAATAAGAGTCACAAAAGAACAAATACTGTATGATTGAAGTTACAAGAAGTATATAGGGCAGTGAAATTCAAAGACAGAAAAAAAGAATGGCAGTTGTCAGGGCCTGGGGCAGGGGTAAATGGGGAGTTGTTTCATTGGTACAGAGTTTCAGTTTAGGGAAATAAAAAAAAGTTGTGGAGATGAATAGTGTTAATGTTTGCGGTTGCCATGTTGCAGAACAACATGTGAGCTTACTGAATGCAATTGAGCTATACACTTACAAATGGTTAAAATGGTATATGTTGTGTGTATTTTAGCACAACAATTCATTAAAAGTCACTTCTTTTTTATAACCAGCAATGAAGACATGAAATTTGAAATCATAAAACAAATAAAAATGCCATTTCCTTTAGCATCCCCCAAAATGATATTCTTAAGTAGAAATCTAACAAAATATATGCCAGATATGAACAAAACTCCAAGGAAATAAACCAAAGCAGAACTAAGTAAGTGAAAAGCTATTCTATGCTCATGAATAGGAAGACTCAGTACTGTTAAGACGTCAGTTCTTCCCAACCTAATCTGTAAATGATTCAATGTTATCTTAATAAAAGTCCCAGCAATTTATTTTGTGAATATTGACAAACGGATACTAAAATTTATACAGAAAGACCCAGAGTAGCCAACATAATATTGAAGAATAACAAGTTAGAGAACTGATACTACCTGACTTGAAGACTCACTATAAAGCTATAGTAATCCAGACAAATGTGATATCTACTAAAGAGAGATAAATAGATAAATGCAACAGAATGGAGAATCCAGAAACAGATCTACATAAGTATAGTCAACTGTTCTTTTATAAAGGGGCAAAAGCGATACAGTGGAGCAAAGGCAGTCTTTTCAATAAATTATACTGAAACTACTGGACATCCACATACCAAAAAAAAAAAAAAAATTGAATCTTGACACAAACCTTACACATTTCACAAAATTTAATTAAAATAGATCAGAGATATAAATGTATAATCTAAAATTATTAAGCTCTGAATGATAACATAGGAAAAATCAAGATGATGTTGGGTATGACAATGGCTTTTTAAATACAACTCAGAATTATAATCCATTAACAGAATTAATAAACTGTACTTCCTCAAAAATTAAAACTCTGCTTGATGAAACACAGTGTTAAGAGAATGAAAAGATAAGCCACAGATGGGGAGAATGTATTTCTAAGGATGCATCTGATAAAGGCCTGATATGAAAATATGCAAGAGATTCTAGAACTCAAGAGTAAGAAAAGAGACAACCCAATCAAAAATGGGCCAAAGACTTTAAGAGATGCTTCGTCAAAAAAACCATGCAAATGGTAAATAACCACATGAAAAATGCTCCAGATCATATGTCATCAGAGAAATATGAATGAAAACAGCAATAAGATGCCACTACACACCTCTTTGAGTAGTCAAAATTCAGGACACTGATAATAAAGCCAGACACTAATGAAGATGTGAATCTACAGGAGCTCTAATTCATTGTTGGTAGGAATGCAAAATGATACCGCCACTATTGAAGACAGTTTGGCAGTTCCTTAAAAAACAAAATGTACTCTTACCATCCAAGAATCATACTCTGTAATATTTACCCAAAGGAATTGAAAACTTCAAAGAAAGTGCAAGTGTTAGTTGCTTAGTTGTTCCCTGCCTTTGCAACCCCATGGACTGTAGCCCACGAGGCTCCTCTGTCCATGGGATTCTCCAGGCAAGAATACTGGACTGGATTGCCATTCCAGACTCCAGGGGATCTTCCTGACCCAGGGATTGAACCTGGTTCTTCTGCATTACAGGCAGATTCTTTACAGTCTGAACCACCAGGGAAGCCAGCTTCAAACTTTTGTCCACACAAAAACCTGTATACATATTTGTTGTTGTTCAGTTGCTAAATTGTGTCTAACTCTTTGTGACACCATGGACTGTAGCATGCCAGGCTTCTCTGTTCTCCACTGTTTCCCAAAGTATGCTCAAATTTATGTCCACTGAGTTGATAATTCTGTTACTCTTTTCATTCTCTACTCCCGTCTCCATTTTCCTTCAGTCTTTCTTGGCATCAGGGGCTTTTTCAATGAGTCAGCACTTTGCATCATGTGGCCAAAGTACTGGAGCTTTAGCATCAACACCAATATTTCCAATGAATATTCAGGATTGATTTCCTTTAAGCTTGATTGGTTTGATCTCCTTCCTGTCCAAGGGACTCTTGAGAGTCTTTTCCAGCATCAAAATTTAAAAGCATCAATTCTTCAGTGCTCACCCTTCTTTATAGTTAAACCCTCACCTCCATAGCTTTGACTATACGGACTTTTGTCAGCAAAGCTGGAAACAACAACATCTCTGCTTTTTAATACCCTGTCTAGTTTTATCATAGCTTTCTTTCCCATGAGCAAGAGTCTTTCATTTTCATGACCCTTGTCACTGTCTGGAGTCATTTTGGAGTCCAAGAAAAGAAAAACAGTCACGCTTCCACTTTTTCCCCTTCTATTCACCATGTAGTGATGGGACTAGATGCCATGATCTCACTATTTTTAATGTTGAATTTCAAGTCAGATTTTTCACTCTTTTCTTCCACTCTCATCAAGAATCTCTTTAGTTCTTCTTCTCTTTTTGCCATTAGAATGGTATCATCTGTATATCCGAGGTTGTTGATTTTCTCCCAGCAATCTTGATTCCAGCTTGTGATTCATCCAGCCTGCCATTTCACATGAGGTACTCTGCATATAAGTTAAATAAGCAGGATGACAATGTACAGCCTTGTGTTTCTTTCCCAATTTTGAAGCAGTCCATTGTTCCAAGTCTGGTTCTAATTGTTGCTTCTTAACCTGCATATTGGTTTCTCAGAGACAGGTAAGTTGGTCTGTTATTCCCATCTTTTTAAGAATTTTCCAGTCTGTTGTGACCCAGGCAGTGAAAGGCTTTAGCATAGTAAGTGAAGCAGAAGTAGATGTTTTGGAACTCCCTTGCTTTCTCCATGATCCTAAGCCTTTTTCTAAACCCAGTTTGTACATCTGGAAGTTCTTGGTTCATGTACTGCTGAAGCCTAGCTTGAAGGATTTTGAGTATGACCTTGCTAGCATATGAAATGAGCACAGTTGTACAGTGGTTGGAACATTCTTGGGCATTGCCCTTCTTTGGAATACATGTTTATAGTAGTTTTATTCATTCTTGCCAAGATCTGGAAGCAACATTGTCCTTTAGAAGATGACTGGTTGAGCATTCAGTACATTCAGACAACAGGGTATTATTAATGCAAAAAAGAATTGAGTTCTTAAGCCATGAAAAGACAAGGATAAGTCTTAAAAGAATATTACTATGTGAAAGAAGCAAATCTGAAAAGGCTACACACTGACTCCAATTCTATGAATTTCTGGGAAATGGAAAACTATGGAGACAGTGCAAAGATTAGTGGTTGTCAAAGGTTAGTGGGGAAGACAGATGAATAGACAAAATACAGAGGATTTTGCAAAACTGTATGATACTAGACTGATGGAAACATCATTATATATTTATACAAACCCACAGAATATACAACACCAAGAATGAAGCCCAATATAAACTGTGAATTCTGGGCAATAATAATGTTTCAAAATAGATTTGTTGAAAAATTATAAGAAATGTACAACACTGGTGGGGGATGTTGGTAATGGAGGCAGCTGTATGTGGATGGGGGAGGGAATATACAGGAAATATCTGCACTTCTTCTCAGTTTTGCTGGATAGATTTCCAAACATACTTGGGGCACTAGGTTCTGGGTTTATTTTGTGTTTGTTTTTTAAAGTTTTTTGTTTGCTTAAAGTTGTTTTTGTTCAGTCACTGTCGTGTCTCTTTGTGACCACATGGACTGCAGCACCCCAGGCTTCTCTGTCCTTCACTGTCTCCCAGGTTTGCTCAAACTCATGTCCATCGAGCCAGTGATGCCATCCAACCAACTCATCTTCTGTCACCCCTTCCCCTGCTCTCAATCTTCCCTAGTATCAGAGTCTTTTCCAAACAGTCGGCTCTTCGCATCATGTGGCCAAAGCATGGAGCTTCAGCATCAGTCCTTCCAATGAGTATTCAGAATTGATTTTCCTTAGGATTGACTGGTTTGATCTTGCTATCTAAAGGACTCTCAAGACTTTTCTCCAGCACCACAATTCTTCGATGCTCAGCCTTCTTAATGGCTTAGCCTTCTTTAAAGTTGAAGTGGATACAAAACAGGAAAAAAAAAAAAAGAAGTGACTTGATTACTAGTGTTTAAGTTAATAAGAAGCATTGCTTTTTTTCACAGAAAGTTGGAATTCATAAGAAAAAAGCTCAGAAGAAAAAATACCTTAACAGAAAAAATTTAACGTACAGAATCTTAAAAAATATCTGTAATATGCTCTATTCACTTAAAGATGATCAGATATGCATTTTGTAGAGGAGGAAAGTAATGGGCAGTAACTCCTATCCCTCTAGGTAGCACTGAGTTAGACTAAGGAGCTGGGTGAAACTATGCGGTCCAGTCTTATATTGTCAGGCATTTTATTATTATTTTTTTTTGTATCAAACAACATGTCAAATAAGCCTACTGGTTCATTACAAAGTAACCAGTACCCACTCTGCTGCTACTGCTGCTATGTCACTTCAGTTGTGTCCGACTCTGTGTGACCCCATAGACAGCAGCCCACCAGGCTCCCCCGTCCCTGGGATTTTCCAGGCAAGAACACTGGAGTGGGTTGCCATTTCCTTCTCCAATGCATGAAAGTAAAAAAGTGAAAGTGAAGTCACTCAGTTGTGTCTGACTCAGCGACCCCATGGACTGCAGCCTGCCAGGCTCCCTGATCCATTGGATTTTCCAGGCAAGAGTACTGGAGTAGGGTGCCATTGCTTTCTCCAAGTACCCACTCTACTGTTTGCTTTATACCTGCTTTCTGGGCTTTACATGGTTGGCCTGTGGTCCATTAAAACAGTCAGCATCCAATTATCATTAGCTTTCTACTTCTCATTAGCTGTTTTCATGAATGTTTCTGTGACAGCTGCAGGATTTCCTGGTATGGTCCAGTCATATTTGGATATATTTTGTCTAGGTTTAGAACAGAAAGATAGAATTTGGAGAGCTCTAGAAGTTACCAAAGGGATCCTTGGTATCATGACCTTATTTGTAGGCATCCGGGAGCCCTGCTCTATATCTAATCACCTTGGTTATCTGAAGAAACATATCTTAGTCCTCTCCAGGTTAATCTAGATCCCAGAATATTTTCTCACCTTTGTGAACAACTAAGAATTGGAAAGCATAGAAAGAAGATGCCAATTGATTTTGTTATCCTGGAAACTTTAAGACCAAGTCTGATTATATCCGAAGTGCTGGACAAACCCATAGGTCACACTAAAGGATTTACTGATTTGTTTCCTTTAAAATTAAAGTGGCTATTTTTGTTTATTTTTTCCCCCTATGCTTTTCTAATTTTTCCTTGTTCTTTCCTCCTTCCTTCCTTCTTCCTTTCCTTTTAGTTAAAATGAACAATATTAACACTTAAGCCTCTTGATGAAAGTGAAAGAGGAGAGTGAAAAAGTTGGCTTAAAGCTCAACATTCAGAAAATGAAGATCATGGCATCCAGTCCTCCTGGCACTTCATGGGAAATAGATGGGGAAACAGTGGAAATAGTGGCTGACTTTATTTTTTTGGGCTCCAAAATCACTGCAGATGGTGATTGCAGCCATGAAATTAAAAGACGCTTACTCCTTGAAAGGAAAGTTATGAACAACCTAGATAGCATATTCAAAAGCACAGACATTACCTTGCCAACAAAGGTCCATCTAATCAAAGCTTTTTGAAGAAAGCTGAGCACCGAAGAATTGATGCTTTGAAACTGTGGTGTTGGAGAAGACTCTTGAGAGTCCCTTGGACTGCAAGGAGATCCAACCAGTCCATCCTAAAAGAGATCAGCGCTGGATGTTCATTGGAAGGACAGATGCTGAAGCTGAAACTCCAATACTTTGGCCACCTCATGCGAAGAGTCAACTCATTGGAAAAGTCCCTGATGCTGGGAGGGATTGGGGGCAGGAGGATAAGGGGATGACAGAGGATGAGACGGCTGGATGGCATCACTGACTTGATGGACGCGACTCTGAGTGAACTCCGGGAGTTGGTGATGGACAGGGAGGCCTGGTGTGCTGTGATTCATGGGGTCGCAAAGAGTTGGACACGACTGAGCGACTGAACTGAACTTAACTGACTGAACACTTAAGCATCACTAGAATCATATATATTAAAGATTCTATGGCAATTTTTTAACACTCTTGATAAAAATTTCTATTCCAACTGTCTTTGTCTTAATAAGGCCTCTCTAAAAGTCCAGGATAAATATTTAGCATTGCTCTGATGAAAACCATTATTTTCAGGACAATTAACAGTATGTTCATATCTAACATGGTTCATACAAATAATTCTAGCATTTATGAGGGATAGAGCTATTCAATTTTCTTGGAATGTTTAAGTAGATGACAGATTCACACCTACAGTATTTATGTTTACTTTAGTGATACATGACAATTATAGAAAATACAGAGATAAAATTTCCCTAATTCCAAGAGACTTTTACTATTTACGTTGTTGTTGTTTAGTCATTAAGTCATGTCTGACTCTGTTACAACCCCATGGACTGTAACCCACCAGGCTACATGGGATTTTTTAGGCAAGATTACTGGAGTAGGTTGCCATTTCCTTCTTCCTGACCAAGGGATCAAACCCAGGTCTCTTGTATTGCAGGCAGATTCTTTACTGCTGAGTTACCAGGAAAGCCCTTAACTATTCATACTGCAATATATTTTTCCATCTAGCTCTGCCTCTAGCTATAGTTGAGGTAATGGTGAATTAATTGTATTCTGTCTTTTAACATGATATAATATGAGCACTCTTCAGTCTTTAATATTTTTGTAGACTTTAAAATTACAGAATTTTTGATACTTTTTCAATTCAAATATGGGCTAGTTCACTTATATAGTTCCCTCTTGTTAATCCTTCAGAGAAGGCAATGACACCCCCACTCCTGTACTCTTCCCTGGAAAATCCCATGGACAGGGAGCCTGGTGGGCTGCAGTCCACGGGGTCACTAAGAGTAGGACACGACTGAGTGACTTCACTTTCACTTTTCACTTTCATGCATTGGAGAAGGAAATGGCAACCCACTCCAGTATTCTTGCCTGGAGAATCCCAGGGATGGGGGAGCCTGGTGAGCTGTCATCTATGGGTCCCACAGAGTCAGACATGACTGAAGCGACTTAGCAGTTTGTTAATCCTTAAAACTGATCTCTCTGATTTAATATTACAAATAATATGAGTCATAATTTTCATTAATTTTTATTACATTTCTACTTTTTCTTTTAGTATATATTCTTAAAAATTATTTGTTAGAAATATAAACAATTAAATGCCTTTTGATATAATTTGTTGAAATTTTCCAGGCATGTTTGAAACCAGATTACAAACCTCCCTGTAACATCTAAGAATGTGTCACAATGTCTCCTCTAGAATTGTTAGAAGTGTGTTGTTTGATTTTGCCTTTTCAAAATAAAGGCACACACATCATGGGCCTTCATTATCAGAAGATATCCAGTCTCTCCATCAAATTTTGAACAGGTCTCATGTAAAAAAATGGGACCCAGTATTCTTTTTAAGATTATTTTTGTTGTATCCTAGCAATTTAAAACTTGTACCTCATCAAACTAAAAGTTATCATAGTAATGAAGTGACAGTTAATAGAAATCGAAATTTCTCTGCTTGGCAATTTGCCTACATGAAAGGAAAATCAAAATGATGTCAGTATTGCTATGAGGCTCCCTAAAGTCAAGCCAGGAAGTCAAGAAGGAAGTGTGATTTTTGTGTTTCAGCCTAGATTGAACCTGACCCATATATTGTCCTGAAGAAGGCATACAGAAGATATGCCAGAAATTCTGTACTAAAGATTGTTACTCTAAAATAGCTCATGACAGCCTATATATATATTTAGACCCCTACCTTAACATAGCTTGTGACTCCTTAAGGACAAATACTTCTTGACTCCATTTATGACCAGTGAAGTTGCTCAGTTGTGTCCGACTCTTTGCGACCCCATGGATTGTAGCCCATCAGGCTCCTCAGACCACGGAATTTTCCAGGCAAGATTACTGGAGTGGGTTGCCATTTCCTTCTCCAGCGGATCTTCCCAACCCAGGGATCGAACCCGGGTCTCCCGCACGGCAGGCAGACGCTTTACCGTCATAGTCAACCACAATTCTCACTGGGCAGCTCTTTACAACCTTGTATCTGTGTGTGTGAGAGAGTGTGCTTTAATCTGTATAAGCCCCTGACTACGTCTGCTTCCTGAGAAATCTGTATGCAGGTCAAAAAGCAACAGTTAGAACTAGACATGGAATAACAGACTGGTTCCAAATTGCCTCAGATATGCAGATGATACCAGCCTTATGGCAGAAACTGAAGAAAACTAAAGAGCCTCTTTATGAAAGTGAAAGAGGAGAGTGAAAAACGTGGCTTAAAATTTGACATTCAAAAAACTAAGATGGCGGTATCTGGTCCCATCACCTCATGGCAAATAGATGGGGAAACAGTGACAGACTTTATTTTCTTGGGCTCCAAAATCACAGCAGATGGTGACTGAAGCCATGAAATTAAGAGATGCTTGCTTCTTGGAAGAAAAGTTATAACCAACCTAGAAAGTGAAAGTGAAGTCGTTCAGTCGTGTCCGACTCTTTTCGACCCCATTGACTGTAGCCTATCAGGCTCCTCCATCCATGGGATTTTCCAGGCAAGAGTGCTGGAGTGGACTGCAATTTCCTTCTCCAGGGGATCTTCCCAACCAACCTAGACATCATATTAAAAAGCAGAGACATTACTTTACTTGGCAAAGGTCCTTCTAGTCAAAGCTATGGCTTTTCCAGTAGTCATGTATGGATGTCACAATTGGACTACAAAGGAAACTGAGTGCCAAAGAATTGATGCTTTTGAACTGTAATGTAATGCTTTACAATGCAGAACTGTAATGTTGAGTGTCCCTTGGACTGCAAGGGGGTCAAACCAGTCAATCTTAAAGGAAATCAGTCCTGAATATTCATTGGAAGCACTGATGCTGAAGTTGAAGCTCCGATACTTTGGCCATCTGATGTGAAGAAATGACTCAGGAAAAGACCTTGATGGTAGGAAAGATTGAAGACAGAAGGAGAAGGGGACGACAGAGGATGAGATGGTTGGATGGCATTGCCAACTTGATGGACATGAGTTTGAGTAGGCTGCAGGAATTGGTGATGAACAGGGAAGACTGACGTGCTGCAGTCCATGAAGTCACAAAACTTGGACATGACTGAGCGACTGAACTAAACTGAACTCCCTTTCTACCGTGGAACACTCAGTTTTGCCAGAATCTCTGTGTCTTCCAAATTGTAATTCTTAAGACTCCAAAAAATTTTTGTTTTTTCCTTTTTTGTTTTGATTTTCATTTTGTCCACCTAACTCTTATTGGAGAACATTTTACTAAATTATTTTCATCTCTAAACTATATCAGAAATTTAGACTGCTGAGGAAATAGCCTAACTAAACTCTGCCCTTCTTTACAAAAGATGATACTTGGTTGAATTTTAATTATCCCTATTATGGCTTGATATATACCAATTAAGCACTATAATACAGGTTTTGTCAGGCTTCTTCAATGAACTTCAGCATCAAATGGAAGCAATGGTGCAAAGGTTAACTAGAAATAAATTGATATGCTGGGGAAATTTCTTGCAGATTCAGGGACTGCCATCTCGATAGACCATGCTAATAATAAACCTTTGTCTTCTGATGGCCCTGAGCTGCTCTTTAAAGTCCCAAGGTGCTAACCTTCCTCTCTGACTCTCCTAGGAAAGCAGACAGGTCTGAAGTGGGCTGTTGACCAAAAGATCAAAACAGACTCAACAGTGTAAATGTTTCCTATCTGTGACACTGATTTGTCCTAAGGAAATTTTCTGCCACAGCATTTGAAAAATCAAAAGAAAAGAACATCTTTCCCTTGTCAGTGAAAACTAAAACAGTAAAGTTTCTAATTACTATGGGATTTTAGGTCCTTTGGCATATCTCATAAACTGCTATTCTATTCACTGAAATGTCTGAATTTAGTGAAGCTACCACAATTAAATTTCTGGTTGGGCATGCTAAGTTGCTGCAGTTCTGTCCAACTCTTTGCAACCCTATGGACTGTAGCCTGCCAGACTTCTCTGTCCTTGGGATTCACCAGGCAAGAATACTGGAGTGGGTTGCTGTGCTCTCCTTCAGGGGATCTTCCCAACCCAGGGATCGAACTCAGATCTCCTGCAATGCAGGCAGATTCTTTATGTCTGAGACACCAGGAAAGCAGATTACCTTGATTCTAAGTCCCAGTTTTCTCTGTGCTGGCTTGCACCCACTCATCCTTTCCCTCAGGATATTTCTTTTCTTTTCAGATCTATTTAAGTGTTTATTGTCTTGTAGTTTCCTGACCTTCAATCTGATTGTTTGCTCCATTGAAGTTGTGAGGTGCCCCAGAGGGGAAAGATTTGATATGATCTCTCTTGAATCCTATAAAGAGAACAACACAGGGAAGCTTCTTCCTCAGTGCTTCCTCTTGTCTTCATTATTTGCTCAACATAGAAAGAATACTGGTGTCATTCTTTTTCTCCCCTTTCTCACAAGCTCACCTGATCTCTCATTTTTTAATTTTTTCTCCTCTCTGTGAAGGATGTTTGTGTTGGCCCCTTCCTTTAACAATAAAAAGCTACAACACCTACCTCCCATAGATTCAATACATGCCCTCTGCATGCTACCATTCGAGTGCAGTGTAAATTTAAACTGGCTGTTGCTTATTTTATGTCTTGTCTTCATTGCCGGTGACATAATATCCTTAGTCCTCCATCCTACAGTAAGTGGTGACAATAATTCCAGTGCTGTATTCTTTTATTTTCTTTTATTTTTAAGGTTCTATTTATGTTTCTCTGAGTGTCTCTAAGATTCTCCTCTCTAATATAAACCTAATCATCTTTCATGAAAAGACCTGAAAGAGCAATCTTCATTGCCACATGGGAAGTTGTACTAAATTATTCTTTAAGAAAGAATTCTAGATGTCTGTAGTGTGTGCGTTAGTCACTCAGTCGAGTCTGACTCTCTGCGACCCCATAGGGGATAGCCCACCAGGCTTCTCTGTCCATGGAATTCTCCAGGCAAGAATACTGGAGTGGATTACCATTCACTTCTCCAGAGGAACTTCCCAACCCAGGGACTGAACCCTGGTTTCCTGCATTGCAGGCAGACTCTTTACTGTTTGAGCTACAGGGAAGTCCTGGTCCAGTGGTTAAAAATCTGCCTGCCAATGTAGGAGACACAGGTTTGGTCCAGGAAGATTCCGCATACTGCAAGGCGAATCTGCCTGCAATGAATAAGACCTGTGTTCTGTCCCTGGGTCAGGAAGATCCCCTGGAGAAGGGAATGGCAACCCATTTGAGTATTCCTGCCTGGAGGATTCCATGGATAGAGGAGCCTGGTAGGCTGCAGTCCATGGGATCGCAAAGAGTGGGACATGACTGAGTGACTCACTTTCTCTGCAACTAGAGAAAACCTGGGTCCAGTAAGGAATCCCAGCACAGCCAAAAATAAATAAATAAATACATAAATAAATAAATACATAAATAAATAAAGTTTAAAAAAGAGAAAAATCCTTTAAACTTTCCCTGATCACCTTCCCTTGACTCCAGCTTCACTTAAGGAAGACTCTTTAATGGGGTGTGTGTGTGTGTGTGTGTGTGTGTGTGTGTGTGTGTGTGTGTGTGTGTGTATCTGAGAGAGAGAGAGAGACTAATTTAGTGGTGATGAATTCAAGTTTTTGCTTGTCAGGGGAGCTCAGTCTCTTCCATTACTGAACTGAGGTCTGGCTCTTCTCTGCTAGAAAATCAATACCCAAGAGGCAGTTCTTGTTAGAAAGGAAAATTGCCTGTAATCAGAATGCTGGCAATCTGGTGAGATGGTGGACTCAGTGTCCCTTAGAATCCTTTCCCAAGATTCTGCTTGGTCATCAAAGTTTTTTAAAGGAAAAAGGGAGGTAATCTCAACTAATCATTGATAGAGGGGGCCACTTAGCAGACTTGTCAACTTCTTGTGATTATCCTCTGGATGTTATCTGTTCACACAGTTTGTATGCAAGATTAATGAAGGGGAAGCTAGGGAAGAGATCTGATTATTTGTTAATTACTTATTCTTCATTTCTACTTATTTGATCTATGGAAAGAACCAACAGTTTACATGATGTATCGTATGATCAAAAGATTTGAAAGGTGTGCTTGGGTCAGAGATGAGCAGAGTGTGGTGATGCCTTGTTTATGGCTAATTACAATGTAACTTTCCTAAATTGACAAGAAAAAGGGGTTTCTTGTTGAGGGCAGGCTTCCAGCAAGGAGCTGCTTACACTTCTTCCACTTGAAATAACAAAATTACTGTGCAGAGTACCCTTGGTTGTAAGTTGCTTCCTTCTGCACTTTAAATTATCTACTCTTTTCTGTCCTGCAAAGTTTCTGCTGAAAAAATCAGCTGATGATTTGGTTTTATGGGGGTACCCTTGAATGTGGCTCTTTGTTTTTCTCTTGCCACCTAAAGAATTCTATCTTTATCTTTAATTTATGCCATTTTAATTGTGATATGTCTTGCTGTGAGCCTCTTTGGGTTAATTTCGTTGGGACACTCTTAGACCTGTGGACCTGAATATCTGTTTCCATCCCAGGTTAGGAAAGTTTATAGCCATAATTTCATCAAATAAGTTTTCTGTCCTTTTTCCTTCTCTTCGCCTTCTGGGACCCCTGTAATGTGAATGTTAGAATGCTTGACATTGTCCTAGAGGTCCCTTAAACTCTGCTCACTTAGGTTTTTTTTTTTTTTTTTTTTTTCTGTTCTGTTTGGGTGATTTTCATCTTCCAGTTGCTTATGCCTTTTTCTGTGTCACCTGATCTATTGTTAATTCCATCTAGTGTATCTTTTATTTCAGTTATTGTATAATTCAACTCTGATTAGCTCTATTTTTCTAGTTCTTTTTTTTTAAGTTCTGATTGTGTTCCTCTATTTTTCTCCTGAGTTCAGGGCTTGTTCTTATTACTATTGCTTTGAACATTTTATCAGGTAAATTATTTATCTCCTTTTCATTAAGGATTTTTTCCCCTGGGGTTTTATCATGTTCTTTCATTTGAAACAGTCTTTTGTTTTCTCTTTTTATTTGACTTTCTCTGTCTCTGTGAAATTAGGTGAAACTGTAACCTATCCAGGTCTTGAAGTCGTGTCCTTATGTGAGAGTGGCCCTTTGTGGTCTGTGCACCCAGTGTCTGTTGGCAGAGCTAGATCTGAAGGGAGTACAAGCCACGTCTTCCTCCAGGGTGAGGTGGCAGCCTGTGACTTGGTGGGAGGTGGGGCTGGAGTCTGACTGACTATAGCCAGAGCCAGGTGTGAGCTGGGGCATCACCTGGGCTCAGTGGTGGTCACCACTATGGTGGGGCAAGCATGACCCAGGCCTAAGGACTTGCGCCTGCGCTTCTGACCTGGCTCCACTTTCCTTGGTGGAGTTGCTGCTTTTGCAGGGAGCAGTGCCAAAGGAGGGGCTGAAGCCTGGGGGATTCTGGTGGGTGTGCTTGGGTAGTCCTGGCAGGCCAGTCACAGTGAACAGCGGTTTTCAATCTGCTGTCTCTGCTCTGTGACTGAGAGCGATCAAACCTGTTTATGCACTCTTTAAGAGCAGAGTCTCAGTGACTTCCTACCCTCTGGTGAGCCCCACTGATCTTAAAAGCAATTAAAGGAACTCTCCTTCCTGGTTCCAGACCCAAGGTTTAAGAAGCCTAATCTGGGGCTCAAAGGATCCTGGAGCTTGTGACAACCCCTTCTTCTGGGTCACCTGTTAGGAGAATGGGTCCCAACAAGATCATCCCTCTTCCCCTCGTGTAAGATTTTGTTCAGTTCTTTCCTTACAGTCTTGATGGTGAGTCATTCTTCTAGCCTTCAGACTATTCCACAAGAGCTGCTCTGTATGTGATCGTAGTCTTGATGTGTTTGTGGCAGGGCGAGCTCAGGGCCTTTCTACTCTGTCATCTTGATCCCATCCTCCTAGATTTCTTAATTTATGGCACCCAAATTGTCTTCATGATGGTTTTCTTTAGGGATAAGGTAAGTTTCTGGTACACTAGCTATAACTATTCCCAGGTATTTACCAACCACTTCCCCAATACAAGAAGCAATACTGAACACTAAGGGAAAAATAAATGAGAGATTATTTAAGTCAGTATCTGAGTCTATATGTATTTATCTATCCATATGTCTACGCATTGTGAGTTAGAAAAAAAAGATATCAGTGGACAAATGAATGTTAAAGGTAACAAGAGGGGGTAGAAGTACTCTATGGCCTCTATAAAGAAAGATGTTAACTAAAATTTTAAACATGAGAAAGACTTAAGAATGTGAAATGGTGATGAGGGAAATGTGAGTCTGTTTTTGGTTCTAAATTCTTAATTAGCTATCATGTACATAAATAATAAGCAGAAAATGTGAGTCTTAGAAGTATTCTATTTAAGAATATTTGTGAGTTACAGGAAGTGTACTTGGAATGGCGAACCCTCTCAGTAACTAATCTTATATTCAGTGTTCATTTGACTACGTCTACTCTGATTCCAAGAGAAAAATGTCCTGCCTCGTCACTTTTGTAGCTCCTCAGATGTAGTGATTTGGAGGGGAAAATGGCTTAATATTACTCAATCATGTAAGATAAAGGTACAATATTGATGTTAACTTTTGTAGATGAGGTCACCTAAGCACACCCTTTTATATTATAGATGAAGCAGAGTCAGGGAAGTAAAATGACTTGCTCAAAAATCATACGACTAGCCATGGAATTAAAACAAAGAATTTCCAAGGCTCTTTGACTTTGAGATTGAAGAAGAGTTAAATACAAAGATAAGCTTAGTTTGAGATGCCTGGATTTACAGATGATGTATTGGAATACTTTGTTAATTGTGTCTGAATTTCAAGGAAATGGGCTAATTCAAAGGATACAAATTTCAGAACTATTAGAATATAAATGAGTGTGAAGGATATCTCTTAAAAAGAGCACTTAGTTATCTTAAATTTCACTTAAAGGAGGAAATCCACACCAGTGTGAGTTGTGCCTTGGCTGTCAACATTACATTATCTTGTTCAAAATCCTCTTCACCCAGCTTCTGCTCTGTTATTATAGCAGGATACACCCCACAAAGCAGCTCACAAGATTCATCTGTCCATTTATCCTATAGTGTTTATTGCCAGACTGTATTTTAGGTGTTACAAATAATATGGTAAACAAAGTATATAAGTTCCCGCTTTCAGATAGCTAGTGCTATAATGGAGAGGATAAAAAAAATCCCCAAATTAGTAAATAAACTGACCAAGCAAATCCATATAGTGGTAACTCTTCTGAAAGAAATAAAAGGGGGTGATATAATAAAGAGTGATGTGTCTACACCTGGTAGTCAGCAAAGGATTTACTTAAAGGTAACATTGGAGCTGAAACCTGAATGACCTTTTGGACAAAAAGCATCCGAAACATTGAAATAACCCCAACCCCAATTGCATTCAAAAGAGAGAAAGAAAGCCAGTGTGGAGGAGCCCAGTGAACAGGGAGAGTATAACATGAGACAGAATCTCATTGTGAGAGAGACAGACAGGGAGCTGATACCAAAGGGCCCTACATGAGGGTCCCATGGTGACAGACTTGTGTTTTAGTTCAAGTGCAGTGGAAAACCATGAGGGAGTTTAAAGCAAGAGAGTGACTTGATCTGATTTATATTTCAAAAAGATGACTTTGGTTTCTAAGTTGAAAACAAACAGAGGCTGTAGTGGAAGCATTAAGATCAATTAAGAGCTACAGTAGTTGGTCCCCAGGGTAGATGGTGATGCTTGGGCTACAATTGTCACAGCAGAGATGCAGAGGGGCATATGGAATTTGCAGAGTATGTTTTGGGAGAAGAATTGACTCGATTTCGTGTATGGGGGTAATGGAGAGTAAGGAGGGATGAATGGGAAGGATTGAAAATTAGATCTAGGTTTGGGCTTTAGAACAGTTTTTGGGTAGTAGTGCTGTTTAAGAAGGTAAGAAAGCCTGGGAAGAAATCAAGAGATCTCTATTGGCACATCCAGTTTCAGATATCTCTTAGGCAGTTAGAATAGGAAAAAGAAGTCCAAGATGGTGGTTAGAGACAGAGATGACTAGAAGAGCCATGCAGAGGCTAACCAAGAAAAGATAAAGCTCAGGAAAGAGAAAACCACAGACTGAACTAAGAATTTTCAGTAGGAAAAGATGCCCTGGCACACCCCTTCCCCTGATTGGCCTTCAGGATATGCCCTACTTACATTTCTTTCCCTGATTGGTCTCAGGTAAAAGCCCTATTTTGCATGGGGCAGAACAAATTAGGTTTTAGGGACTCCTTAGGGGAGGTCAGGAAGCAACAGTTAGAACTGGACATGGAACAACAGACTGGTTCCAAATAGAAAAAGGAGTACATCAGGGCTGTATATTGCCACCCTGCTTATTTAACTTATATGCAGAGTACATCATGAGAAACGCTGGGCTGGAAGAAACATAAGCTTGAATCAAGATTGCCGGGAGAAATATCAATAACCTCTGATATGCAGATGACACCACCCTGATGGCAGAAAGTGAAGAGGAGCTAAAAAGCTTCTTGATGAAAGTGAAAGAGGAGAGTGAAAAAGTTGGCTTAAAGCTCAACATTCAGAAAATGAAGATCATGGCATCCAGTCCCATCACTTCATGGGAAATAGATGGAGAAACAGTGGAAACAGTGTCAGACTTTATTTTGGGGGGCTCCAGAATCACTGGAGATGGTGACTGCAGCCATGAAATTAAAAGACACTTACTCCTTGGAAGAAAAGTTATGACCAACCTAGATATCATATTCAAAAGTAGAGACATTTCTTTGCCAACTAAGGTCCGTCTAGTCAAGGCTATTGTTTTTCCTGTGGTCACGTATGGATGTGAGAGTTGGACTGTGAAGAAGGCTGAGTGCCGAAGAATTGATGCTTTTGAAGTGTGGTGTTGGAGAAGACTCTTGACAGTCCCTTGGACTGCAAGGAGATCCAACCAGTCCATTCTAAAGGAGATCAGCCCTGGGATTTCTTTGGAAGGAATGATGCTAAAACTGAAACTCCAGTACTTTGGCCACCTCATGCAAAGAGTTGACTCATTGGAAAAGACTCTGATGCTGGGAGGGATTGAGGGCAGGAGGAGAAGGGGACGACAGGATGAGATGGCTGGATGGCATCACTGACTCAATGGACGTGAGTCTGAGTGAACTCCGGGAGATGGTGATGGACAGGGAGGCCTGGCGTGCTGGGATTCATGGAGTCGCAAAGAGTCAGACATGACTGAGCGAATGAAATGAACTGAACTGAACTAGGGGAGGGAACAAAGAACCAAAAAAGGGACACCGAGAGCAGTTGAGATCATTCATAGAGGATTTGGTACACTCTCATGTCTCAAGAGTATACTGTTTGCTGTTTACTTAGTTAATCCTGCTTACTTGAGCTGTCCTAGTCTGTCACTTCAATTCTTTGATGTGATACGATAAAAACTGAGGGGGAAAAACCAAGCTGACATATCTATTACACATCCACATAGAGATGTCAAGTAGGAAATGATGAATATATCAGCCTGGAGATGTGTGGAAAGACTGAGGCAGGGATATAAGAAGTCATGTGGCTGGATGAGTTATCCTAGGGAGAGAAAGTAGATGCAGGGGTAAGAGGGCTTAGGACCAAGCCAGGGAGGAAGAGTGAAAGGTCACCAACATTTGGAGGTTGAAAAGGGAAACAGAAAAGGAAACTAATGAGATATAGGCCAGAGAAAACAAATTGCTAATAGGGAACCACAAAAACAGAGCCTCTGATATTTTTCTTTAGGTGGTCCTCACGCAAGATAATTTTTGTTTTGGGTTTGGCTTCTTGCATTTTGATACTTGGTAAATAGCATTTTTAATTTAAGCAGTAAACACTTTTACTCTATTATGGGATGAATTGTGTATCCCCAGAATTTGCATGTTGAGGTCCTAGCTTCTGGTACCTCAGAATGTGATTGTTTTGGGAGATAGAGTCTTTATAGAGGTTCAGTTCAGTCAGTTCAGTTCAGTTGCTCAGTTGTGTCCAACTCTTTGCGACCCCATGAATCGCAGCACGCCAGGCCTCCCTGTCCATCACCAACTCCCGGAGTTCACTCAGACTCACGTCTATCAAGTCCGTGATGCCATCCAGGCATCTCATCCTCTGTCGTCCCCTTCTCCTCCTGCCCCTAATCCCTTCCAGCATCAGAGTCTTTTCCAATGAGTCAACTCTTTGCATGAGGTGGCCAAAGTACTGGAGTTTCAGCTTTAGCATGAGTCCTTCCAAAGAACACCCAGGACCGATCTCCTTTAGAATGGACTGGTTGGATCTCCTTGCAGTCCAAGGGACTCTCAAGAGCCTCCTCCAACTCCACAGTTCAAAACCATCAATTCTTCGGCACTCAGCCTTCTTCACAGTCCAACTCTCACATCCATACATGACCACAGGAAAAACCATAGCCTTGACTAGGTGGACCTTTGTTGCCAAATTAATTTCTCTGCTTTTCAATGTGCTCTCAAGGTTGGTTATAACTTTCCTCCCAAGGAGTAAGCATCTTTTAATTTCATGGCTTCAGTCACCATCTGCAGTGATTTTGGAGCCCCAAAAAATAAAGTCTGACACTGTTTCCACTGTTTCCCAAACTATTTGCCATGAAGGGATGGGACCAGATGCTATGATCTTTGTTTTCTTAAGGTTGAGCTTTAAACCAACCTTTTCACTCTCCTTTCATGTTCATGAAGAGGCTTTTTATTTCCTCTTCACTTTCTGCCATAAGGGTGGTGTCATCTGCATATCTGAGGTTATTGATATTTCTCCCGGCAATCTTGATTTCAGCTTGTGCTTCTTCCAGCCCAGCGTTTCTCATGATGTACTCTGCATAGAAGTTAAATAAGCAGGGCAACAGTATACAGCCCTGACGTACTCCTTTTCCTGTTTGGAACCAGTCTGTTGTTCCATGTCCAGTTCTAACTGTTGCTTCCTGACCTGCATATAGGTTTCTCAAGAGGCAGGTCAGGTGGTCTGGTATTCCCATCCCTTTCAGAATTTTCCACAGTTTCTTGTGATCCACACAGTCAAAGGCTTTGGCATAGTCAACACAACAGAAATACATGTTTTTCTGGAACTCTCTTGCTTTTTCCATGATCCAGTGGATGTTGGCAATTTGATCTCTGGTTCCTCTGCCCTTTCTAAAACCAGCTTGAACATCAGGAAGTTCACGGTTCACATATTGCTGAAGCTTGGCTTGGAGAATTTTGAGTGTTACTTTACTAGTGTGTGAAATGAATGCAATTGTGTGGTAGTTTGAGCATTCTTTGGCATTGCCTTTCTTTGGGATTGGAATGAAAACTGACCTTTTCCAGTCCTGTGGCCACTGCTGAGTTTTCCAAATTTTCTGGCACATTGAGTGCAGCACTTTCACAGCATCATCTTTCAGGATTTGAAATAGCTCAACTTGAATTCTGTCACCTTCACTAGCTTTGTTCGTAGTGATGTTTTCTAAGGCCCACTTGACTTCACAGTCCTGGATGTCTGGCTCTAGGTGAGTGATCATACCATCGTGAAGATCTTTTTTGTACAGTTCTTCTGTGTATTCTTGCCATCTCTTCTTAATATCTTCTGCTTCTGTTATGGTACTTAGTTAATAATCCTTGGTGGCTCAGACTGCAAAGAATCTACCTGCAATGCAGGAGACCTGAGTTCAATCCTTGGGTCAGGAAGATCCCTTGCAGAAGGGATTGGCTACCCACTCCAATACTCTGCCTGGAGAGTTCCATGGGCAGAGGAGCCTGGTGTATTACAGTCCATGGGGTTGCAAAGAGTCAGACACAACTGAGGGACTAACCGTTTCAACACTTTCAGGTTACAATTAAATCATCAGGGTGGGCTCTAATATGGTATAATTGACGTCCATGCTGGAAAAGAGTTAAAGACAGGGGCATGTGTTTAGACAGAAAAGACCACATGAGGACACAGTGAAGAGGTAGCCATCTGAAAGCCAAAGAGTGAGGACTCCGAAGAAATCCACTCCGCTGACATCACCATCTTGAAATTCTAGCTTCTAGAACTTTGAGAAAAGATGCTTCTGTCGTTTAAATGATTCAGTTTATGATATTTTGTTTTGTAAGCTTTAGCAAAAACGTATCCCTTGTCTATTTTTCTGTGGCACCCGAAGTTGCCAATTGTTCATTGAAAGATTTGTAACATTTTGTTAGTTCAAGTATAAATTTAGCTAGAGTAAAACAGTCCCCCAGTAATAGACATGTTAGAAGTTTACTTTTCTTCCACTTAAGAGTCTGGGTATCAGTTCAGAGCTGGTGTTAGGAACCCAAGTTCTTTTTAATAATTTTCTCTTCCATCTTTGAGGATTTTCCCCATTCTCATGATCTCAAATAGTCCACCTCAGTGTTTACATTTCAAGAGGAAGAATGGGCACCACCTGTCCTTTGAGGAAGTGACCTGAAAACTGCACACATGACTTGCCTTTATACACATCAGTCAGGACTTAGTCACACAGCCATGTCTGCCTTTAAGGGTAGCTAGGAAGTGACGCTAATTGAAAAATGGAGATTCTACTATTAGAGAGAAGAGGATTTTTTTGTTGTTTTGTTTTCAAAAACAGCTTTATACAATAAAAGGTGTATTTAGTCACTTTGATTTTATCTTATCACAATATTACTTCTAAATATTATGAAACTAAAGCAAGTTTCTTTTCTAAGTATTTGTCCTCTACTAGAGACAAGAGAGAAGACAATGGCACCCCACTCCAGTACTCTTGCCTGGCAAATCCCATGGATGGAGGAGCCTGGTGGGCTGCAGTCCATGGGGTCGCTAGGAGTCAGACATGACTGAGCGACTTCATTTTCACTTTTCACTTTCATGCACTGGAGAAGGAAATGGCAACCCACTCCAGTGTTCTTGCCTGGAGAATCCCAGGGACGGGGGAGCCTGGTGGGCTGCCGTCTCTGGGGTCGCACAGAGTTGGACACGACTGAAGCGACTTAGCAGCAGCAGCAGCAGCAGCAACATAAGAGAATCACATCCAATTGTTATCTTTTTCTATCTGCCCAGTCATGACATACTAGAAAGTAAAGTGAGGCTTTGTCCCTGTTTCATGATTTTCTCACTTATAAAATTAGATTTGATCAGATTATCTTTAAGATTCCTATTGATAAAATTTCTATAAATCTATGCTATGAAACACACATAACCCTTATATAAGCGGTTGAGTAATGAGGTATGTCAATGTAATTTTCCTGTTTCAATATTATGGTGAATTATTTGTTTTCAAATATTTAGTCATGCAGTTCTTAAACAACTCTTTTTAAAAATTTAAAAAAAAAATAAATTCCAGAAGAAAACATTCAAAATATTGCAATTTTTCTAGTCTGTTTGTACATACTATCCACAAGGGGGCAGTAATAGAGAAATTTCCCTATAATTTTCTCAGGCTCAAAAAACCAAAAACCCAAGCCCAACAACAAAAAAACCCCATCACAGTGTTTAGAGAAATGTTACCAAGTAAGTAATATTTTTTCTCTTTAAGTTTCTCTCATACTAATAGTGCGAGAGGGACAGCATGTTTTGTTTGTCAGTATCAAAAGAGAGAAAAAAATTGGTAATGTTTCGCATGTGCAAAAGTAAAATTTCTCAATACCACAAATGTATACAAAATATATAAGCATATGTTCATGCAGTCATTGAAGATCTAAACTCAAAAATTTGAACTCCCCATACTTTCCATGTTTATGTTTGATCAGCTGTAGTTTGACAGCTTAGGGCTCCTCTGCTGTTTCCAAATATAGTAATTTTATAATCAGCAATACATTCAGTTACTACTTAAGCTGTATCGAAAGGATGATTTTCATAGGATAGACATTATATTTACTACTGAGTGTAATGTATTTTTCATAGTATAAAATAGCATATATTTACCCTTTCAAAGTATTTATGCTGTGCTGTGCTTAGTCACTCAGTCACTGCTCACCTTCCCCAAAGAGATCAGTATCCATCTGTCAGATTGATTATGCTTTCAGAAGGGAAATCATCAGACTTTCCAGGAATTGCTGAACAGACTCTAATTCCTTATCAAGCAAACTGTCATTGTGGTTCATGAATCAGAGCAAAGCTTCTGGTCGTTGGCTGATCAGTGAGGTTTTGGCCTGGGTCCATCTTATTGTGTACCTGTTAGGTCCTTGGACTAACCTTGTGCTTATTCTCTCAATTTGGAATTCATAATTGGAATAGATATTCTGTCAGATGTCTGAATCTTCACATTGCTTAATTGAGGCCATTATGGGCACAAGAAAAGCCAAATTCAAACTACTTTAACAGTCTAGTTGGCAAAGATTTTCTAAAGGGTCTGTAAATTAGCAAATATTTAAGATTTTATGGGTCAAGATAGTCTCTGTCATGAAGCAAAATTCTCTTGGTGGACAGAAATTTGGATTGGACGAGAAGAAGCCAGATCAGGTACAGAGAGAACGTCAGGTGTGAGTCTGTCTCAATGAAACACTCAGCAGATGCTACTGGCAGCTTAGAAGTGGAGGTAACCTTGCAGATTTGTCCTAGGTTGGAAAGAAGAGGGCCAGGACTTCATACCCTTGTGTTAATCCAGCTATTGAATATTTCCCACCCTGGGAAGGGGGCACAGCTGTGGAGGAGGCAGCTCTCTTCTGCTGAGACCATCATTGCAGTTGTCTGGCATCTCAGGGAAGGCTGGCTTCATGGGTGGACAATATGTGCAGACTCAAATACCACATACTCAGCAGTGCCCCATACTTGGTTTAACTCTCTACTCTCACCACTTCAAAATTCTTGATAGTATTTAAATAAGAGTCCCCACATTTTATTTTTGCACTTGGCCCCACAAATTATGTAATTTATCCTGGCTAGTGACTCTGTGTAGATTTCAGTGGCTGGAATCATGAGTCCTTACTAACAGGGTATTTGGATAATATATTATGATACTTCTATTATACGAATAGATAGGACTGCTTCTAATGAAAAATCATGTAGAGTAAACAAACAAGATAACTAAACTCATTAGAAAGAAAAGTTTCAATTTCTTTTCTTTAAATTGAGTTCTGTTCCATTCTCTGGCTTCCTGAAATACAAGATTTGATATCTTGTTATACACTTTTTTGGTTTACTTTATAGGAACTAGAACTTAAGTAAACAACAACAACAAAAAGGAATTGTATGCAGCCTGATGTCTGTTCAAGACTGCGGCCTTGTCCATTGTTTCGTTTAAGGTCAGCACAGTGAAAAAGCAACACTGGAGGAAAGAAGGAGGCATTTGCTTTTTCTGAGTAGTTAACTTGCTGGGAATTATTTTGCATTGTTCAATATGGGAATAGTGCACTAAAAAACAAAACAAACAAAACAAAACAAAGACCTGTTTTTCTTCATCTTTCCTTATCAGCTTAGGACATTTTTCCCAGATTCTCAGCTTTGTATTGAGTTTGACTTTTGATTTTTCTTTTGTTTTCCTCAGAGTTCTTTTCTGAAAATTGCTATAGATTTAAGATATTAATGGACTGTTCAAGAGGGAAAAAACAGGACAGAATAAGGTCCCCTGAATATCCTCACAGTAAATATATATTCTGTAACTTTATGGGTAGAAAATTTACCATTTGAGATTTTGAAGAAATATTACTACTGAATTCTGTGTTTACCAAATTGCTTGTGTTGAGAAAGAAATCTGACATGGATATTTATATAATAAAATGTCAGCTTTCATTCAGGTTAAATCCATTATTCAATATTTAATTCTGGTCTATCTAATAATTTTGAATTGAGACAAGTTTCTCTTAGTACCATTCATAGCGCTAAACTCTCAGTTATGTCTGACTCTTTGTGACCCCATAGACTGTAGGTAGGCTCCTCTATCTGTGGGATTTCTTAGGCAAGAATACTGAAGTGAGTTGTCATTTCCTTCTCCAAATACTATTTATAACAGGGACATAGTACAATGATTCCTTTTATAATGAATTTTATATTGAAAAAATAATGATCTGGAATTGAGCTGCATAAGTTGCTTGTATATTTTTGAGATTAGTTGTTTGTCAGTTGCTTCATTTATGCAGCTCAATTCCAGAAAAATAAATGACCTAATCAAAAAATGGGCCAAAAAACTCAATAGACATTTCTCCAAAGAAGACATACAGATAACAAACACATGAAAAGATGTTCAACATCACTCGTTATCAGAGAAATGCAAATCAGAACCACAGTGAGGTACCATTTCACACCAGTCAGAATGGCAGCGATCCAAAAGTCTACAAGCAATAAATGCTGGAGAGGGTGTGGAGAAAAGGGAACCCTCTTACACTGTTGGTGGGAATGCAAACTAGTACAGCCACTATGGAGGACAGTGTGGAGATTCCTTAAAAAATTGCAAATAGAACTGCCTTATGACCCAGCAATCCCACTGCTGGGCATACACACCGAGGAAACCAGAATTGAAAGAGACACATGTACCCCAATGTTCATCACAGCACTGTTTATAATAGCCAGGACATGGAAACAACCCAGATGTCCATCAGCAGATGAATGGATAAGAAAGCTGTGGTACATATACACAATGGAGTATTACTCAGCCATTAAAAAGAATACATTTGAATCAGTTCTAATGAGGTGGATGAAACTGGAGCTAATTATACAGAGTGAAGTAAGCCAGAAAAAAAAAACACCAATACAGTATACTAACACATATATATGGAATTTAGAAAGATGGTAATGATGACCCTGTATGCGAGACAGCAAAAGAGACACAGATGTATAGAACAGTCTTTTGGACTCTGTGGGAGAGGGAGAGGGTGGGATGATTTGGGAGAATGGCATTGAAACATGTATACTATCATGTAAGAAACGAATTGCCGGTCTATATTTGATACAGGATACAGGATGCTTGGGGCTGGTGCACAGGGATGATCCAGAGAGATGATATGGGGTGGGAGATGGGAGGGGGGGTTCAGGATTGGGAACTCATGTACACCCATGGCTGATTCATGTCAATGTATGGCAAAACCAATACAGTATTGTAAAGTAAAATAAAGTAAAAATAAAAATTAAAAAAGAAAAGTGAAAAAAAAATAATGATCTTGAAAATATACCTAAAGTAATAGGTGACATTCTGAGATGGCTGAAAAATTGAACCAAAGGCTGGTTTATGGCTTAAATATTATAGTTTTCATGAAAAATTGCTTGACCATAAGAGCCTGTAGATAATCTGTTCTCTGATGTCAGGGAGAACAAAGGACAGACTAAGACAAGCAGTGGAGTTGGCATATAGTTAAGAATAAAAAATGAAATATAAGACAAAGTCAAGGGCCAGGAAAGGAGGTGATATAGTGTGATGACCGAAAATATAGACTCTTGAGTCTTGCTTCCTGGGCTCAAATTCTAGCTTTACCACTTTGTAATGTTGTTAATTTAGTTATTGCCCTCTCCTCCACCATATTTTAGTGTTCTCATGTATAAAAGTGATGATATCTACTTCATGGGCTATTAGGAGTAATAAATAGCTTAATACATATAAAACACAGAAAACTCCTGGCATATACCTGCCGTATTAAGAGGTTGTTTTTTAGCTTATGAAGTATAACCAACAAATAGAATAATAATGTATTTAGAGTACGATGTGATGATTTGATATATGTGCATGCATGCTGAGTCACTTTAGTTGTGTCTCACTCTGTGAGACCCTATGAACTGCAGTTTGCCAGGCTCCTCTGTCCATGGGGTTCTCCAGGCAAGAATACTGGAATACGTCGCCATGTCTTCCTCCAGAGAATCTTCCTGACCAGGGACCAAGCTCATGTCTCAGGTCTAACTGCACTGGCAGCTGGGTTCTTTGCCACTAGCACCACCTGGGAAGCCCTTGATATATGTATAGATTGTCAAAGAATTTTCACCATTAAGTTAATTAACACATCCTTCATCCAATGTATTTACTCTTTTCCCTTCTTTCTTCCTTTCTTCCCTCTTTTCTTTCATTTTTTTTCTATTGGTAGAAACACAAATTCTACTCTCAACAGATTTCATTTACACAATAAGTATTATCAATTATAGTCACTGTGTGTATATTAGACCTTCAGACCTTATTTATCTTCTAATAGAGTTGTACCCTTTGGTCAACCTGTTTCTAAATTCCCCCTCCCAGGCTGTTGCAACCATCAGTCTACTATTCTAGTCACTGCTTCTATGAGTTAACTTTTTTGTTTGTTCACTTGTAATTCCACATATAAGTGATAGAATGCAGTATTTGTCTTTCTTTGTCTGGCTTATTTCACTTAGCCCTACAAGTCATGCAACTTTTCACAAAGGTCAGGATTTTCTTATTTTTTAAAGCTGAATATTATTCCATTGAACATGCTTAATATGTATATGTCCTGTTTTCTTTACCCATTCATCCGTTGATAAACCCTGAAGTTGTTTTCATGTTTGGCTATTGTGAATAATGTTGCAATGAACATGAAAGTACAGATATCTCTTCAAACTAATAATTTAGTTTCCTTAGGATATATACTCACACTCAGAAGTAGAATTGCTGGATCATATGATAGGACTAATTTTAGTTTCTTGAGGAATATCCATACAGTATTCCATTGGGGTTACACCAATTAACATTCCTATCAACAGTGTACAATGATTCCACTTTCCCCACATCTTCACCAACATTTGTTATTTCCTGTTATTTTTTTTTCAGTAATAGACATCCTAACTGGTATGAAATGATATCTCATTGTAGTTTAGATTTTCATGTCCCTGATGATTAATTGATGTGGAACATATTTTCATGTACATTTTGGCCATTTGTATGTCTTTCAAAGAACAAATACTTGGGAAATTGTTGGCTTAGATCCCTTGGCTTGTAAGTTGGGCTATTTAAAAAATTTGTTTTTGCTATTTCGTTTTTGGGTTCTCTATATATTTTGGATATTAAGCCCTTAATCACATATATGACTTTTTTCTATTTCTCTGAAAAATGCCTTTGAAATCTTGGTAAGGATTGCATCAGATCTGTAGATTGCTTGGGTTAGTATTGCTCTTTCAATTCATGAATATGAAAAATATTTCCACTCATTTGTGTATTTAGTTTCTTTGAAATTGATGCTTATAGTTTCCAGTGTACAGATGTTTCACTTCCTTGACTAAATTTACTCCTAAATGTTTTAGAGTTTATGATGCTATTATAAATGGGAGCATTTTTAAAATTTCTCTTTCCAATAGTTCATTGCTGTTGCATAGAAATACAACCAAATTTTTATATTGATTTTGCATCCTGCAATGTTATTAAATTAGTTTATTAGTTCCAACACTTTTGTGTGTGTGTGTAATCTACAAATAGGGACAGTTCTACTTCTTGCTTTCCAATTTGGATTCCTTTATTATCCTGTCCCCCAACTCACCAGGTGCTCTGTCTAGGACTTCCAGTCCTATTTTGAATATAAATGGCAAGAGTAGACTACCTTGTCTTGTTCCAGAAAAGCTTTCAGCTTTTTATTATGATGTTAGCTGTGAGCTTGCAATATATGGCCTTTATTGTTTTGAGGTACATTCTTTCTGTACTCAGTATGTGAAAGTTTTTATCATGAAACAATGTTGAATTTTGTCAAATAATTTTTCACCATCAATTGAGACAATCCTATGAGTTTCATCCTTCATTTGTTAATGTGGTGTATCACATTAATAGATTTACCTATGTTGAACCTTGCATTTCAGAAATATATTCCTCTTGATCATGGCATACAATCTTTTTAATGTGTTTCTGAATTTAGTTTGCTAATATTTTGTTAAGTATTTTTTTCACTCATGCTTATTAGAGTTTTTGGCTTATAATTTTTTCTTTGTTGTGCCCTTGTCTGGCTTTGCTATTAGAGTGATACTGACCTCATAAATGAATCTGGGAGTGTTCCTTTGTCTTCTACTTTTTGGAAGAGTTTGAAGATTGATGCAAATTCTTCTTTAAATATTTAGTAGTATTCACCAGTGAAGTTATTTGATACTGAACTTTTCTTTGTGGGGATATTTTAAAATACTAATTCAATGGCTTGTTAGTAATTGGTGTTCAAATTTTCTTTTTTCATGATTAAGTCTTGGTAGATTGTGTGATTCTAGGAATTTATCTATGTCTTCTAGGCTGTCTAATTTTTGCTGTATGATTGCTTACAGTAGCTTCTTTTGATTCCTAGTATTTCTCTGTTAGCTGCCGTAATGTCTGCTCTTTCTTTTCTGATTTCACGTATTTTAGTCCTCTCTCCTTTTTGGTTATTTAGTCTGTCTAAAGTTTTAACTAATTTTCTTAGTTGACTGACTTCTATGAGTCGCTCCGCTAGTTTCTGACTTTTCTAGTTTTAAAAGGAGGAAAATGCTAATATATCAGGCACTTTACACACTTTGGTTCATTTAATTCTTTCAGTAGTGTAAAAGCATAATCTTTTTTTTTTTTTGCAAATGGAGAAACTGAGGCTTAGATAGATTTAATAGCTTGTTCACAGCTAGGCAAATTGTCAGTGACAAAACAGAGATTTCCCCCAGGTAGGATTATGTCATTCTCTTCCATCAAACTCTTCAATGACACTCTTGGTGGTAGAACTAAGGTGAGATACAATTTCCATTAAAGTCATTTGTAGGATATAAACAAATTTTATTCAAGTTATGTCTCTTGGTTAATTTTGTTGAATTGTGATCTTTGTTCACAAATATCTTCATTTATGTAGATTAGTTTGAGATAAGTGCAAGTGGATAGTTACTCTTAAGAACTGCCTGCCTGAAAATAAGATGCTGTGGCAGGGGTTGGTGTCAATCAGAATTGCAATGAAATCTGCCTTGGTAGTCCCCGTGAGTCTGCTGGTTTGTATGTTTCTGAGGACTAGAGAGAAATCTGGGGAGTTTGGCAAACTAACGCTGGCTGCAGACTCTTCCCCATCTACTAAGGAATGTCACATCACCTGTTTCTACAAGAACAGGGTCGTGGCCTTGCAGTTGCCGACCTACAGTACACTCTGAAAGGAACTCAGGATGAAGAGTTGAATGGGAACTCATGCTTTGGGAAACAGGCAAAACAGGCCCTTAGATAAGAAATATTTCAGTCAAAGTTTTTAATGAACCTGATACTTGCATCTTTTCATACTTAGAAAAACACTAAAACTATTCACTGAGATATCTGTTCCTCGTGACTACCAGTAACCTTCTACTGAAATGTATGCTTGATCACATATAACCCTTCATCAAAAATACATGTGTACTGGCCTCCCAAACTACCTCTTTAGATCTGTTCCTCAGAGCTTTCTGAGTGGATATCTTCTGGGCTATAATCCTCAGTAAGTTGCCAAATAAAACTGAAACTATCAGCTCTCATTCACATATTTTTATTTCCGTCAACATCCTTCAGTGTGGCCTCACTTTTCTCAGAGTAAATGTGTACTGAGCTGTGTAAAACTGAAATGTGATACAAATGTGAGTGTCAACGGGTCCAATCTGAAGGACCAGCTTTCACTTCCATCTCATTTTTGCTCATAAAAAACATTGCATTTGAGTAGGAGGACCATACTTCCCAGTTTTCACAGGATGGTTCTGGTTAATGCCTGTTTTCCCACTGTATTTATGGGTAACACTGACTTCAGTTCTGAAAACTGTCCTAATTCCAATGAAAAATGAAATGGTCATCTCACATATCTACTATCTGTAAGAGTTCCTGCCTTCCTTTTAGCTATTTCTTCATTTGGTTCAACAATTATAATAAGAACCTTTCTGCCCATTTAGGTACAAACTAATTTTTTCACTTCCAAGTTATTTCCCATTTAAACATGTTCTAATTATTCAATCAATATAGTCTTCTATTTGTGAAAATTCTCTTGGCATCTTGATTTGGGATAGAATGCACCAAAACTATTCCCACTAAAATTAATGGAAACATATTTTTTATTTAATGAATTTTCACTTAGCATCAGGGTTTTCAGAAATGAATTAAATCTGCTAAAAGAGAGGTAACTATTCCTAGCACCTGGGACACTGTGGGTACTCAAAAATAAATGTTAAATGAACTCTAAATGAATGAATAAATGATTGCAAAGGCCCATATGCATCTTTACCACAGGATTTCTGGCAGACATTTGTAGCCTTGTTATTGTGTTTTGTATTCACTGATTTTCTATACCAGTCTCATCATGTTGTGGTTGGACTACTCCTTTGGCAATAACCATTGGAAACTTTGAACACATAGAAAGTTATGACATATTAGGTCTGGAAATTATACAACACAGCTTGGGTCATGCACAAGATCATGCAAAGAGAAAGGGACCACATGGCCCTGGGTTTTGTAAGGGTTGAATATGGGGGCCTAGGGTTTTGAAGGCTCACTGTTTATTCATGAATTTAAAACACAACGTGTTTTAAATGTTTAAAAGCATGTGAAGGGAAAAAACAATTAGTCCCCATGGTGGCTTGGTGGTTTAGTCGCTAAATCATGTCTGACTCTTGTGACTCCATAGACTGTATCCCACCAGGCTCTTCTGTCCATGGGTGTTATTGAAATCAGCTAAGATTTCTCAAACTAAGAATCCTCAGTGGGGGTAGGCAGAAAGGCTTCTTGTCCAGTTGTGCAGCTGGTGATGTGTTTATTTGAGTTATCTGTCTTGAAGTCAATGCCTCTTTGAAATGGATGCCTTGGCAATCAAAGCTTAAGTCAGATACTTGCTTTAAAAAAAAAAAAAGGCAAAAGCCAAAAAAAAAAAAAATCCTCAGGACTTACACTATAACTATGTTTTCATATAGACAAACATTTTCACATTCACACATTGTATCTGTTGCTTGAATTTCTGATGATACTCAATACCATGTCACATTATAATAGGCATTACCTGTCTTTACCAACATGTGATTCCCCCCTTCTTTCTGAAATTGTGGCTTATACTTCTCTGTTTCTTTGAAGTTAAGTGCGAGTGCAAACTTCCTTTGGAAAATAAAATACATGGACCAAATGGAGAGGGAGCATTTATTGATGGTGTTCAGCTCTTCACTCTGCTTTTCTTCTGCCTCATTATTCACAGAATTGCAACTTAATACAGAGATGGCATAGAACCAAAGAAGCTTGGTACATTGAGTCAAAACAAGAAAGTTACTGGTCTTGGAAAGTTACTTGTGCTGCAGTGAAGTTTTCAAGAACAACAAATAAAGTGGCATTTAGGCAATGAAATTTGAGGGTCATTTGTCACTGAAGCATAATTTAGCTTATTTTAACTGGTAGACACATGGACTGTATTGGAGACTAAGTTAATCAAGTACATTTCATAATTATAGATTGCTTTCCACCAATTAGGTCTAAATCAACCTTCCTTAAGAGGTTGGCCCTATGTTTACGTGTATGTTTTATAATCTATATGTGGTTCTTTGAAGCAAGAATCCTAGAAGTTTAGATGGACTCAGAGAATCCTAGAAGTTTAGATGGACTCAGAGATTGTGTGACTCATAGCCTTCTTTTGCAATAGTAAAACCAGGATCAAGCGAGTAAGATGTGATAATATCCAGTTCAATTCAGTTCAGTCACTCAGCTGTGTCCTACTCTTTGCAACCCCATGAATCGCAGCACTCCAGGCCTCCCTGTCCATCACCAGCTCCCGGAGTTCACTCAGATTCACGTCCATCAAGTCAGTGATGCCATCCAGCCATCTCATCCTCTGTTGTCCCCTTCTCCTCCTGCCCTCAATCTCTCCCAGCATCAGAGTCTTTTCTAATGAGTAAACTCTTCACATGCTGTGGCCAAAGTACTGGAGTTTCAGCTTTAGCATCATTCTTTCCAAAGAAATCTCAGGGCTGATCTCCTTCAGAATGGACTGGTTGTATCTCCTTGCAGTCCAAGGGACTCTCAAGAGTCTTCTCCAACACCACAGTTCAAAAGCACTGATTCTTTGGCGCTCAGCCTTCTTCACAGTCCAACTCTCACATCCATACATGACTACTGGAAAAATATTACTCAACCATAAAGAGGAATGAAATTGGGTCATTTGTAGAGATGTGGATGAAATAAGTGAAATAAAGCAGAAAGAGACAAACAACTATTGTATATTAATGTACACATGTACAATCTGAAAAAAATTGGTGTAGCTGGTCTTATTTACAAAGCAGAAATAGAGACGCAGATATAGAGAATAAATGTATGGATACGAAGGGAGAAGAGGAGGTAGGATGAATTGGGAGATTGGGATTGTCATATATACACTATTGATACTATGTATAAAATAGATAACTAATGAAAATTCACTGTATAGCACAGGGAACCCTAAAGGAAATCCAAAAAAGAGGGGCTATATGTGTATGTTTAGCTGATTCACTTTGCTGTATAGTAGAAACTAACACAGTATTGTAAAGCAACTATGTGTGTGAGCTCCGTTGTGTCTAATTCTTTGTGACCACATGAACTGGAGCCCACCAGGCCCCTCTGTCCATGGAATTTTTCAGGCAAGAATACTGGAGTGAGTGGCCATTTCCTACTCCAGGGGATCTTCCAAACCCGGGGATTGAACCCATTCTTCCTGCATTGGCTAGTGGATTCTTTACCACTGTGCCACCTAGGAAGCCCAAAACTCCAATTAAAATTAAAAAAAAAAAAAAAAGGTAAGGAATGGCTTCCTCCATGGTAGAGGCAAAAAGTCTAGTGTCTTTTACCTGTTTATTCAGTATTATTTCTGCCACATTTAACTGAATATCATATATCAGCCATGAAATTAGAAGACATTTACTCCTTGAAAAGAAAGTTATGACAACCTAGATAGCATATTCAAAAGCAGAGACATTACTTTGTCAACAAAGGTCCGTCTAGTCAAGGCTATGGTTTTTCCTGTGGTTATGTATGGATGTGAGAGTTGGACTGTGAAGAGAGCTGAGCGCCGAAGAATTGATGCTTTTGAACTGTGGTGTTGGAGAAGGCTCTTGAGAGTCCCTTGGACTGCAAGGAGATCCAGCCAGTCAATCCTAAAGGAGATCAGCCCTGGGTGTTCATTGGAAGGAATGATGCTGAAGCTGAAACTCCAATTCTTTGGCCACCTCATGCAAAGAGTTGACTCACTGGAAAAGACCCTGATGCTGGGAGGGATTGGGGGCAGGAGAAGAAGGGGACGACAGAGGATGAGATGGCTGGATGGCATCACCGATTTGATGGACATGAGTTTGCATGAACTCTGAGACTTGGTGATGGACAGGGAGGCCTGGCGTTCTGCGATTCATGGGGTCACAAAGAGTCGAACACGACTGAGTGACTGAACTGGAACTGGAATATATATCATATTCCTAGCTGCTCTTTCATCCACAAACCATGACATGGATATCTCCAACAATATATATGCTATTGGATTGAAGTTAAACACTGAACTTCTGTTAAAAAAGTAGACATGAATGGGCATTAATATTCATTCAAATTGATATAACCACCCAGCAACAGTAATATACACAGCTCAAGCAATGAAATAAGAATTAGATGCATTTGATAAAGGAAAAGATTGATAAACATGAAGTGGTCCAGACACTCAAAAGAACTGGTCTCTAAGGGAGTCCCCTGCAATGATGCCGGGTGACTAAGGACCCTGGGCCGAATAAGTGAGTGAACTGTGCAGGAATAGGGTTGCAGAGGAGAGGAACTGGAGACTCCACTCTACGCCTGAGTCTGGTGTGTGTGTGTGTGTGTCTGTGCTCTCTCATGTCTGACTCTTTGTTACCCCATGGACTGTAGACACCAGGCTCCTCTGTCCATGGAATACAGACAAGAATACTGGAGTGGGTTGCCATTTCCTGCTCCAGGGGATCTTCTCAACTCAGCAGTCAAACCCACATCTCTTGCATCTCCTGCACTAGCAGGTGGATTCCTCACCAGCTGAGCCAGTGAGGAAGCCCAACGTCTTGTAGTTAATTCCAAGCTTTAATAAAGATTAATTAAGTAAATAAATTCACTATAATTATTTATTGCACATTTGATACTGAATTCCATATTTTAATTGTTGTATCAGCTTTTCTTTGAGCATATGAACCTTGCTCTCCAACCTGCATCAACTAAATAATTATATTACAGATGCCTGCAGTGATTGGTGGGGGCCAGGTGTAAGATTTCTCAGACACACGATTTTATTTTCTTACATTTTTCTTTTTTTTTTTTTTGACAAATTATCCCTTCATCTTGCCAACTGAAATCCTTTTTTGACAACAAATTTGATTGGCATTAAATACCTGAAAATCACCAATCATTTTTCCTTAGCCTATTTTATATTAAGCTACAAATTCCCCATATGGTTGATTGGTATTAAAGTGCCATCAGTTATGAGGAAATCTCAGCATTTAGCTCCAGATCAATGGAACAGATTATAAGGGAAATTTAGAAAACAATATCTGTTGAAGGATAAGATGCATGAAAAATGCATATTATCATACTCCTGCTCTGACAAAGAATTTCAAAAAGACCTGAAAAGAGAGGTTTGCTGTTTCATTCATGCCCCTGAAGATGGCACTGATGATATTAAAACTTTCTTCGTTTTTACAATGTCCCTGTAAGGGTTAATCTGTGAGGCCCAGCAGTTTTCTTTGATTCCAGGGACATTATACTATTCTCAGGGCATGAACCCAAGAGGGTAGTGGAATTTGTGGAAACTAGTTCAATCTGGGCTATCTGTCTCTCCATTGCACCAGCTCCCACAGTTTTAATTAAACTCAGTGTATAGTAATCTCTTCTACTTAATAAAGTGGTTATTGCATTTCTGGTTTTCTTCCAAACATTTATAAAGGTCTACTCCAGGCTCTATTTGAGCAACAAGAACGCTGTCCTAGGAGTTTTGAGAACAGCCGGGAAGATACAGTAAGCCAATACATGTAGAGGAAGACAACAGAAGTGACCATCCGATCCTAAGTTAATGTGGCATTTTTTTAAACAATAGTAGGTTACTAATAAGTTTGGCCTATGTTATATATGTTACAAAAAGATCAGAATACATCATAGCACCTTCACAGAAGCATAGTACTTTAACACAGTGGAAACTTTTCAGTCAGATGAGGTCAAAGTATGAACCTTGGCTCTCTGAACTGGCATTGTGACTTTACAAATACTGTTTATTCTCTCTGAATCTTTTTTTTTTTTTCCAGTTGTAAAACAAGAATAATAACACCTAAATGAATGGACATATATGCGGAACTTAGCAAATGGTTTACACTCTCAATAATGACCCAGATCTGCCATATAATTCTGCCAACCATGTTTACCTTTCCTTAAATAGCTCATGGATACATGAAATCCAGAAAAATTCTTAGTATATAATATAATTATGTTTTGAAGATGTTGAAAATCTTAAAGTGAATAGTACCTGAAATCTTAGCAAGATTTTGCTACTGCAAAGCGGAATGTATCTAAAAATTCAGTCACAATTGTTTTGTTTGTTTCTTCTCTTAAAATATAATGAGAATAAACCTCAGAGAACACAGGCAAATTTACCCAAGAAGGACTTTATAAGTCACCATGGAATGTTGACACCCTGCCTAGCAAAATCTGTGGCACAAACTTGGCATTCAAATTGCTCGTTGAATATGAAATACAGTTTTTCTTTTTTTTTTTTGGTAATGATTTCTTATTTTGTTTGGCCCATTATACCAGATAAAGAGATAGAGCGTGAGAGAAGCTAAAGAGCTAGTTCAAAGTAGCCCAGCTTGTTTGGGTTGGAACCAGCATTCCAATGAAGAATTGATTCTCTGCCTTTTTTCTCCCCTACTTTTTTTTTTTTAATACTTATTTACTTATTTATTTATTTGGCTGCATCGGCTCTCTAGTTGCGGTACATGGGCTGTAGAGCATGCAGGCTCAGTAGTTGTGATACATAGGTTTGCCCGTCAGCATATGGGATCTTAGTTCCCTAACCAGAGACTGAACCCACATTCCCTGCATTGCAAGGCAGATGCTTAACCATTGGACCATCAGGGAATTACCATATCACTTATTTTTTTCTGGAATTCCTATAGTACAAATCTTAATATGCTTGATGTTGTTTCAGAAATTTCTTAAAATACCTTCCTCAAAAAAAAAAAAAAAAAAAACCCAACACTTTTCCTTTTTCCTGTTCAGTCTGTATGATTTCCACCACCCTGTCTTCCAGATAACTGATCTATTTCTATCAGCCAAACTATGATTGATTCCTCCTAGAATATTTTTCATTCAGATATTTTATTATTCAGCTCTGGACTTCTCTGATGACACGAATGGTGAAGAACCTGTCTGCCAGTGCTGGAGACATAAAGACTCTGGTTCAATCCCTGGGTCAGGAAGATCCCCTGAGGAGGGCATGGCAACCCATTCCAGCATTCTTGCCTGGAGAATCCCATGGACAGTGGATCCTGGCAGGCTACGTACAGTCCATGAAGTTGCAAAGAGTCAGATAAGACTGAAATGACATAGCACAGCACAGCATACTATTCAGCCTTAATTAGTTATTTTTATATTTTCTAACCATGCCAAAATTCTTTGTCCCGTCTCTTGGGGAGCATTTTTCTCATCATTATTTTGAAGTCTGTTGGGTTGATCAGTTATCTTTATTTCATTTATTTTTTTCCCTCTTTTTTAACTCTGTCCTTTGTTTGGAACTTTATCTCCTCATTTGCCTAGTTCTTTGTGTTTGCTGCTGCTGCTGCTGCTAAGTCGCTTCAGTCGTGTCCGACTCTGTGAAACCCCAGAGACGGCAGCCCACCAGGCTCCCCTGCCCCTGGGATTCTCCAGGCAAGAACACTGGAGTCTTTGTGCTTATGTCTATGCATTAGGTTGGCTACGTTTCTTTCTTTGGAGAAGTAGCCTTATACAGGCTTTCCTGGTGGCTCGGGCTCAGATTCACTCCCTGGGTCAGAAGATCCCCTAGAGAAGGGAAAGACAACCCACTCCATACTCTTGCCTAAAGAATCCCATGGACAGAGGAGCCTGGAGGGCTACAGTCCATGAGGTCTCAAAGAGTCAGTCGTGACTGCGAGACTAACACTTTCACTTTCAACCTTACACAGGAGACGACTTTTGAGACTTAGCAGCACACTCCACTCTGGCCCCCTCAAGTAGATGCTCTAAGGAAGTCCTATATATGGACTGTGTGTACCCTCTGTTGGGCAATCTGACTACTGTTGCCCACGATAGGTGAGGCTGGCCCCTGACCTGGTCTGCTGTAATTCTCTCCCTCATGTTGTTTTTGTGGTTGTGCTGGTGGGTGGGGTAGGCTTCTAGGTGGCTGGTGGCAATGACCCATGACCTGAGGTTGTCGGTGGGTAGGGTAGGCACCTCCAGGCTGACTGTCTGGCCCAGTCCCACACGCTGCTGTAGGCCCACTGGTAGACAAGTCTGTCATTAATTGTCTGGAGGGAGGATTCCAAAATGGTCCTTGCCAGCTTTGGTGTCAGCATGGTAGAATAATATCTTTAAAGTGGCTTCTTCCGGCCTCTCTGTGGCCAGGGAGACCCAACTGCCTCCTGCTCTCCAGGGGGCTTTCCATGATCAGCAAGTAGGTCTGACCAGGTACCTTTCAAACTGCTGCCTCTGGGCTGGGATTCAGAGCATGGGAGGTCTTGTGTGTGCCCTGTAAGAGTGGTCTTTCTTCCCAGTAGCCCTCTGGTTTTCCTGAATGTGAGCCCTGCTGATTTTCAAAGCTGGATGTCCTTGGGACTCATCTTCCTAGTGCAGAACCCTTCAGCTGAGGAGCCTGATGTGGGTTTAGACCCTTTGCTTCCCAGGGAGGACCTCTATGGGTGTGATATCCCTCCCATTTTTGGGTCATTAGCCCAGGCATGTTAATTCTGACTTGATTGCATCTTTACTCCCTTAATGGTCTCATTTGGCTCTTTATTTATATCTTTAACTGTGGAAACTTTTTTTCTGTTAGCCTAAAAGTCATTGTCATAGATAGTTGCTTTGTAGGTAATTTTAATTTTGGCATACCCATGGGAGGAGATGAGTTCAGGGTTTTTCTATTCTGCCATCTAGATTGCTCAGCTATGGTTTTTAAATGACTGTATGTGGATATAGAGTAATTTATTTAACCATATCTTTATCGTTGAAGAAGTAAATTGTTCCCATAAAAGTTTATATAGATTTTACACAAGTAATATATTACCAAAGCTTCATTTAGAAATGGATTTATGAACACCAAGAAGGTGCCAGTATTTACCGTCAAATTTAATTATGTTAGATTTAATTGAGGATAAAAATAAAACATGACCTATAGAAGTAAACTAGAGTGTTCAGAGAGGTTACTCAGTTTCCAGATTCTTTTGTGGAGCTAAATTTACCTTTAGGTTCAAGGATGACCATAACAGAAAAAAAATGAATGCCACATTTTACAAGAATAGGTCAGGGCCATAAGTTAGAGGAGACACTTTGAATGAGCAATATTTGGTGTTCAGAGATCCTGACTGCACAGGTTTTGTGAGAGTCTGTAGAATACACAAAAATTATATTTGGAGAATGGTTGTTGCCTTCTCCCTTTCCTATCTCTGGGAGCCACACTGTTTTACAGTGGGAAGGTCATTAGGACTAGAGAGGAACACATCACACTTGGTTTTGAGAAGTATTAACTTTTGAGGATACTGTGATACAATCAAATGTTTGGAAAAAATCAGTTCAATGGATGTCATTAAGGTTTTTATGAAGTCTCTTTTCAAGCTTCAACTCCGTCTTTAATCTAGGCTATTGATGGACATAATTATTTGTTGTTGTTATTGTTTAGTCGCTAAGTCATGTCTGACTCTATTTTGATACCACGGACTGTAGCCCACCAGGCTCCTTTATCCGTGGATTTCTTCAAGCAAGAATACTGGAGTGGGAAGCCATTCCCTTCTCCAGGGTGTCTTCTCAGTTCAGAGACTGAACCCACATCTCCTGCATTGACAGGCGGATTCTTTGCCACTGAGCCACTAGGGAAGCCCACCTAATTATTTACCTGTGCATTCACATCACTGGACTTGGTGGCATTTAGTGAACGTCTATTCCCTAAATTGGATCTGGGTTAGATTTGAATACTCTCTATGTGGGAGATCATTTGGAATTATAGGAGGTATCTCACCTTCACTTATTACTATTGGTTCTCGGTTAGGGATGAGTTTTTCTCTCTTCTTCTCAAGGAGCATTTGGTAATGTCTGGAGATATTTTTAGTTGCTACAACTCAGCATCCAGCAAGTAAATGAGGAACACTGATGAACAGCCTACAACACAAAGGACAGTCCCCACAGCAGAGAATTCTCCAGCTCTAAATATCAGTAACGCTGAGGCTGAGACCATGCAGTGAGCAGTCCCATGTAACAACTAGTTTTCTAACAGGTTCTGATGTCATTTTAACTTATGACATATTTAGAAAATCGTACGCATTCTCAATAGGTGTTGAGATGTAGGATGTCACTGTCCTTAAGGCTTTTTGTGCAGGATTAAATAAATATTTATACACACATGTAAATACATATGTAATGGATTCCTTATTCTGTCAAAATTGATATTAGAAAGGTACAAAGTGAGTGGCCTCTCCTGAATACCACACTTATACAATGTATTTTCTTACTTACATAAGCTATTCCACAGATTGAGAGAAAAATGGTGTTCTTCCCCCATAATTTTCAAATCATAGACTTTTATTTTCCTCCTAGAAACAGCGACCATGTCTACCAGCAGAGGCTGGTAGTGTGACTCAAAAGAACAGCTGTCAGATTCACAGCTTGAAGCAAAATGCTTTGATTGCAGAGGTCTTTCCTAATAAATTGTGCTCCCTCTTTGCTAGGGTAGAAAACACTTGAAGTAGCAGAAAGAGTTGCCCCTGGCTGGTGAGGGAAGAGGAGGGATAACTTAACACTTACTTTTCCATCCTGACTTTTTATTCCTCTAGTTTTCTTTCTGCTTTCCATTTCCTAGAACTGTTAATGCTCAGCTTGGCTGGAATTAATGACATGTCTTGGTCAGAAACCATCAGGATAAATTGTCACTTATGCACATCCCGCAGTTTTTCATTTTATGGTTTCCACTTGTCTCTCTCACTTCTCATCTACACTAGACTCTAAGCACAGTCAATCAGTGATTCCCAAATGTGAGTGAGCATTGGAATTAAAATGGGAAGATATTAACATAAAGATTTCTAGGACCACTTCACAGATATTTTGACTCTGGCATAGAGCCTCAGGATCCATACCATTAACAAACGGCCTTGGTAAATCTGAAATAATGCTACTGAAATTTATAATCCATTGCTCAGATATTCTAGAACTTTCTCCATAGCAACCCTCACCCCACCTTCTGCCTAGACTATACTTTTAACCTCTTCTGTGGAGTCTTTCCCGAACTTCCCAGGCTGACTTAACCATTCCTACCTCTGTGTCTCCATAGCACTTTTCTTACATGTCTGATATTAAAGCAAATGTAATAATGCACAGAAATTAATTTTATTGTGTTATTTTACAGATCAGATTGTGAATTCCTAAAGGAATAAATACTTCTTAAAAGAAATTACTACAAGACTACACTTTGTACCAAATTAGGTGTATCTCAAGCATCACACAGAAATCCTGGAGGTTAGAGCTGCCAGTTGTAGAAAATTTTCAAAAAATATTCTTCAAGTAAATTTTGCTTGTACTTATTTAGGAATTACTTTGGTTTTTAACTCCCTTCACAAAGACGAGTCCTCATTAACCTTAGGATTAACAGAAAGATTTGAACACATGATGAAATATATAATAAGTAATAAAACAGATACATAAAATGATACTAATTAATACACATCGGAGACGGCAATGGCAACCCACTCCAGTACTCTTGCCTGGAAAATCCCATGGGCGGAGGAGCCTGGTAGTCTGCAGTCCATGGGGTCGCTAGGAGTCGGTCACTGAGCGACATCGCTTTCACTTTTCACTTTCATGTATTGGATAAAGAAATGGCAACCCACTCCAGTGTTCTTGCCGGGAGAATCCCAGGGACAGCGGAGCCTGGTGGGCTGCCGTCTATGGGGTCGCACAGAGTCAGACACGACTGAAGCGATTTAGCAGCAGCAGCAATACATATACATACATATGATTGTAGAAAAATACACTAAATAAACTACAAACATACACTGTGAAAAACTTTTCAGTGTGATTAATTAAATCTGGGTGCTTTCCTGGTGGCTCAGATGGTAAAGAACCTGCCTGCAATGCAAGAGATCTGGTTTGGGACGATCTCCTGGAGAAGCCAATGGATACCTACTCCAGTATTCTTGCCTGGAGAATCCCATGGATAGAGGAGCCTGTCAGGCTACAGCCCATGGGATCACAGAGTCAGACACGTCTGAGTGACTAACACACAATTAAATCTGAGATATATTTTTCATATTGTAAGAACAACATAAATTTAAAATAAGAGGCTTTATTCTCTCTGTTGAAAACTGGGGGAGATTTCCCTCTCCATCTTATTCTTAGAGTATTTGCCACATAGAAAATAAAATTAAATACTTTCTCATCTTTTTGAAGTGCATATGAATTATTTTGAAGACCAGATAGGACTTTTATCAATTTTATAACCTAAAAATGACTTTCTCAAAAGCCTGGGAGCCATTTGTTTGAAATGAAAACATCTAGAGAGGTGGCACTCCTATCTTCCAGTTTCTGTGGGAAGGTAGGGGTATAACTTCGTGGGTGCCTCACTTCAAGACAAAACTACCTCCCTTCCACAAAGATGGGGTGTTTATTTTTTCCTCCTATTAATTCCAATTAGGTAACACAGATGATCACCACAATTACCAAGTAAAGCTAGGATGAATTAGGTGTGACAAATGAAGTTGCAAACTCCTCTCATTTAGGGACTAGTTATTGCTTGAAAACGTGTACATTGTATCTGCTCAACTACAAACAGACAAACAAAGAAACAAACAAAAAACGGGGTGAAAATTCCTTCTGTTTTTGCAGTCTCTTAGTTGATAGATGGTGATGTCTATCACATTCTGGTTTAATGCTTATCCAGTGATGAAAGTGTTTTCTTTCCCTACTTATTTTGGGAAAGCATATCTATGTTGGGAGATTTTGTTTTTAATTATATTTACCTTCAATTTTTTTTTCTGTTTAGTTCACATAAGTTCTATAATAAACTGTTTGTTTAAATACAAATTAGACATTTACTTGTAATTTTTTTCCCTAAGTCAAGAGAAGCCACCTTTTTTTCCCCTTTGACTTTTCACTAAAAGATAATTGAGAGAAAGGAAGTGTGGCTAGATGGTAAGGAAGATGAGCATCAAATATTTATTTGATGTAATTTGTTGAGTGTTATCTTACCAAAAATATTACAAGGAAATTTCTAATTTACATTTATATGGACAGTTCATTATAGAATTTATGTGAACTAAACAGAAAAAAAATGAACATAAATATAATTGACGTGGAATGATAAAAGGTCATGCCCACCTTAAAGGTCACTTAGTCGAACTGAAGACACAGGTATGTTCCAGGTAATACAGAGAAGCTAAGGAAGGTGGTGAAGAGATACTTATTTTCTATTGGCTGAGGAAGTGACTATTTACCATCAAGGATATAGATTGGAATGTAGCAATTTTAAGAAGTAACTTGCTATGTTGACTGATGACTCTAAAATCAAGATGAAGGCAATATTTTTCATCAGTGATAACAAGGCATGGTTGACGTGAAGAGATTTTTTTCTTTTTGTAACTGTAATAGTTTACCTTATTTTCAAACTGACTATAAACTGCTAACCACTATTTGTTGGTGTTGCTGTTTAGTCGATATGTAGTGTCTGACTCTTTCGTGACCACACGGAGATTAAGATACTAACTGCCCAAGTATGTTTCTACCAAAAACTTCTACCTTCACTCAGAATGGATCATAAATCTAAATATAAAATATGAAATCATAAAATTTTAAGAAGAAAATGTAGGAAAACATTTTTGTAACCTGAGGTCAGGTGAAGGGTTTTTAGACATGGCAACAGCAGAACTGTTTATATGTCAAGGAAAATAAGTAAATTGGACATTTGGTCTGTGTTTGTGAAAAACACTGCTATGTGAATGACAAGACAAGATATAGACTGGGAGAAAATGTTTCAAACTCACTATACAATAAAAGGCTTGTAGTAAGAATATAAAATAAGCAACTTCATTAGAAAATAGCTCAAAGTCTTGGCTTAAAGTTGAACTTTTATGATGTTAGTAGATCCATGCTAGCCTTTTAAATTTAAATTAGTATCTGCATGAGATATTTTTTCATTTGTTTACTATTTAGACATTTTCCCCCCTTATATTTAAGGTGTTTAAGGTAGGCAACTTATAGTTGGATTTTGAACAATCTTTTCCCTTTAATATTTTATCATTAAATGTATAGGTATTATAAATAAGCTTACATTTTATTTAAATTGTTTCATGTTTCTTTCTTTCTGATTTTCTCTTGGATTAGTTAAATTTTCAAAAATCATTACATTTCTTCATCTTATTCTGTAATCTGTTAGTTCTGGCTCTTCTTTTATTGCCCTCCTGGAGCTTACAACACACAGTGTTCGTCTTTGACTTATTATAGTTCTTTTTAAATTGGTATTTTAATTCTTCCCAGAAAATTATGCTAAATCAGAACTCTAACTATAGTCATCACAATAATTGCCATAAATCTCATTCTTCATATATTTTAAACTTCAAGACATTTTTCTTATTGTTTTAAACAATCTGTAAAAATTAGATTTAGGTACACGTTTAATCTCTGTGGTACTGTTCATGCCTTTATGCATTGCCATAATTTCAACTGGAATGAATTTTCTTTTGTTGGAAAATTTCTGTCTTATTGTTATTTTCAGTGTGATTCTCCCAGTAAGGTATTCTCTCAACCTCTGTTTCACTAAAACTATGGTATTTGCCTACATTTTTCATGACTAGATCCTGATTTTAATGGTTGCCATTTATGTCAACTACATTTTAGAAAGAAATTTTCAGTAGTTTTAGAGTTCTAGGTTAGCAATTATCTTCTGTCTGGACTTTAAAGATGTTATCACTGAGTGTTCTGGCTTCCACAATTTCTTTAAGTCTATTGTCAGTATTTGTATTTGTTCTTTGAAAGGAGTCTTTTTGAAAGACTCTTAAGGTATCTTTTTTTTTTTTTTTTTGGTTTTCAACAGATTTACTGGTCTGACTTTCTTTGTAATTGTGTTGCATGAAATTTTAGAGAATCTTAATGCTTTGGTGAGTTTTGAATTATTTTAGGCCTGTATCACTTCTAAAATTACCATTTTCTCTGTTTTTTTTTTTTCCAGAACTTGCAAAATTACATATGCTACAGCTTTCCCATATCCCAATCATTTTTTACATTAAAGTATAATTGTCTTACAATGTTATATTGGTTTCAGATGTAAAACTCAGTGACTTGATATTTTGATACATTGCAAAATGATCCCAAGAAGTCTATTTATTGTCACTATTAAAGTTATTAAAAGACTGACTATGCTCCCACTGTTATGCTTTATATCCATGTGACTTATTTACTATGTAACTCATCCTTTCACACTGTTCCTCTCTGACAACCACCATTTTGTTCTCTGTTTCTGTGAGTCTGTTTCTGTCTTGTTATGTTTGTTCTTTTGCTTTGATTTTTTAATAGCATGTATGCATAATGATGCTGAAGCTGAAGCTCCAGTACTTTGGCCACTTCATGCTAAGAGTTGACTCATTGGAAAAGACTCTGATGCTGGGAGGGGTTGGGGGCAGGAGGAGAAGGGGACGACCCAGGATGAGATGGCTGGATGGCATCACTGACTCGATGGACATGAGTCTGAGTGAACTCCGGGAGTTGGTGATGGACAGGGAGGCCTGGGGTGCTGCAGTTCATGGGGTTGCAGAGTCGGACATGACTGAGTGACTGAACTGAACTGAACTGATACATGAAGTCATGTTATTTACCATTTTCTGCCTGACCTAATTTCACTTAACAAAATACCCTCTAGGTACATCTATGTCATTACAAATGGAAGATTTCATTCTTTTCTAAGACTGAATAATAATTTCTTTATTTTATTTACCTGTAAGGACCTAGGTTGTTTCTATGACTTGGCTATTTAAATAATGCTGCTATGAATATAAAGTGTATATATTTTGTTGAATTAATGTTTTTGTTTCCTTTGGAAAAATAATCAGAAGTGGAATAGCTGGACTATATGTTGCGTGTGAGAGGGAAATGGCAACCTACTCCAGTATTCTTGCCTGGAGAATGCCATGGACAGAAGCCTGGTGGGCTCCAGTCCATGGGGTCGCAAAGAGTCGGACACGACTGAGTGACTAGCACTCACTCACTCATGATGCATGTGTGTGTGAGTGCTAAGTCACTTCAGGCAGACTCCCTGTGACTCTATGGAGCCCAGCAGGCTCCTCTGTCAATGGATTCTCCAGGCAAGACTACTGGAGTAGGTTGCCATGCCCTCCTTTAGGGGATCTTCCCTACCCAAGGATTGAACTCATGTCTCTTATGTCTGCTGCATTGAAGGGCAGATTGCTTACCACTAGCAGCACCTGGGAAGTCCAGATTATGTGGTAGTTCTATTTTTATTTTTTTGAGGAATCTCCATTCTTTTTCCAATAGTGGCTGCAAAAATGCATGTTCCAAGCAATAGTGTAAGAGTTTTCCCTTGTTGCACATCTTTGGTTGTTATTGGTTGTCTTTTTGACAGGTGTGAGGTGATAAGTCATTGTGGTTTTGATTTGTATTTCCCTGACAATTAGTCTAATTATTGGTGCACTGAAGTGCATTGAATTGTAACATACTATTATGTGATACTGTCAGTTTCTCACTTTATGTCTGTTATTCTTTGCTCTATGAATTCAAGTGCTTCTATGTTTGGTACTTGTGTTTACAAATTTTATATCTTCTTGTTGAATTGATCCTTTGATCATTACATAATGTCCTTATTGGTCTCCTATTACAAAGAGTCAAAGTCTGCTTTATCTGGTATAAGTATTGCCACCTAGGTTTTCATTTCCATTTCCATTTTTCCCATCCCTTCACTTTCGGTCTGTGTTCATCTTTAGATCTAAAATGAGTCTCTTACAGACAATATATGTGCCTGACTAGATGAAGAAATATGACATATATCATATATCATATTTCTTCATCTAGTCAGGCACAGTATGTCTTGGGATTAGAACATTTAATCTATTTACATTTAAGATGACTTTTTATATGTAGGCTTTCCCTCATAGCTCAGTTGGTAAAGAATCCACTTGCAATGCAGGAGACCCCAGTTTGATTCCTGGGTTGGGAAGATCCCCCAGAGAAGGGCAAGGCTACTCACTCCAGCATTCTAGCCTGGAGAATTCCATGTACTGTATAGTCTGGGGGTCACAAAGAGATGGATACGACTGAGCAGCTTTGACTTTAACTTTATATGTATGTTTATTACACTTTTGCTGGTTATTCTCTGCTTATTTTTGAGGTTCCCTATTGTTCCATAATTCTACTTTTGTGAATTTTCCTTGTGCTTTGATGACTATCTTTTGTGATGTATTTGATTTCCTTTCTCTCTACCTATTTTCAGTTTTTAATTTGTGGCTACCATGAGGTTCATATGTATCAAACTAAATATTTACATGATTATTTTAAGGTAATTAAATTAATTAAGTTTCAAATTAATCTAACAACTGTGGATGTTTACTTCCTCCTCCATTAAACATGACATTTAATGTTTTGAGGTCATATTTTATAGTTTTTGATGTTGTGTATCTCTTTACAACTTATTGTTGATATAAATAATTTTTCAGCTTTTGTCTTTGATTTCTATAATATTTATAATTTTTGATTTACTGTGGTTACTGTGTGCTTGCCTCTACCAATGGAGTATTTTTCCTTTCATAATTTTTATATTTCTACTTGTGGTCTGGTCTTTTCCACTTAGAGAAGTTCCTTTAACAGTTCTTGTAAAATCAGTTTTCTTGTACTGAACTCTTAGCTTTTGTTCATCTGTAGAACTCGTAATCTCTCCTTCCTTTTGGAATTATAACCGTGCTGGATATAGTATTCTTGGTTGTAACTTTTTCCTTTCATCATTTCAACTATATTGTGCCACTCTCTTGTGGCCTCCAATGTTACTGCCGAAAGCTCAGTTTATAGTCTCATGGAAGTTCCTTTGTATATAACTAGTTGATTTTCCTTTGCTTTGCTAAGAGTCTATTTTTAATTTTTGCCAAGTAATTATAATGTATGTTTGTATGGACCTCTTTGAGGCCATCTTCTTTAGGACTCTCTCTTCTTCCTGTAGCTAAACATCCATTTCCTTTTCCAGGGAAGTTTTCAGCTATTATTTCTTTAAATAAGTTCACTGTCTTTCTCTCTCTTTCTTCTTCTGGGTCCCATAGAATGCAAATTTTAGTATGCTGAATGTTGTCCTAGAGGTATCTTAAACTATCTTCATATTTTTAAAATTCTCTTCCTTTTTCTGTTCATGTTGGGTGATTTTCACTATTCTGCCTTCCTTCCAGTCACTGATTCATCCCTCTGTATCGTCTAATCTTCTGTTGATTCCTAGTGGTGTATTTCTTATCTCAGTAATTGTATTCTTCAGCTCTTTTTGGTTCTTTTTTATATTTTCCTTTTTTTTTTAAATTTTAAAATCTTTAATTCTTACATGCGTTCCCAAACATGAACCCCCCTCCCACCTCCCTCCCCACAACATCCCTCTGGGTCATCCCCATGCACCAGCCCCAAACTTGCTGTATCCTGCGTCAGACATAGACAGGCGATTCTATTCTTACATGATAGTATACATGTTAGAATGCCATTCTCCCAAATCATCCCACCCTCTCCCTCTCCCTCTGAGTCCAAAAGTCCGTTATACACAGCTGTGTCTTTTTTCCTGTCTTGCATACAGGGTCGTCATTGCCATCTTTCTAAATTCCATATATATGTGTTAGTATACTGTATTGGTGTTTTTCTTTCTGGCTTACTTCACTCTGTATAATTGGCTCCAGTTTCACCCATCTCATCAGAACTGATTCAAATGAATTCTTTTTAACGGCTGAGTAATACTCCATTGTGTATATGTACCACAGCTTTCTTATCCATTCATCTGCTGATGGACATCTAGGTTGTTTCCATGTCCTGGCTATTATAAACAGTGCTGCAATGAACATTGGGGTACATGTGTCTCTTTCAGTTCTGGTTTCCTCGGTGTGTATGCCCAGCAGTGGGATTGCTGGGTCATAAGGCAGTTCTATTTGCAATTTTTAAAGGAATCTCCACACTGTTCTCCATAGTGGCTGTACTAGTTTGCATTCCCACCAACAGTGTAGGAGGGTTCCCTTTTCTCCACACCCTCTCCAGCATTTATTGCTTGCAGATTTTTGGATCACAGCCATTCTGACTGGTGTGAAGTGGTACCTCATTGTGGTTTTGATTTGCATTTTTTTTCAATTTAGAATTAACCTTCTTACTCTGTTCATCCATTCTCCTCAGTTCCTTAAGTATCTTTATGATTATTACCTTGATCTCCTTTCTGGGTAGTTGTTTATCTCCACTTCGCTTAATTCTTTTTGGGTTTTGACCTGTTCTTTTGAAATATATTCCTCTGCCTCCTCATTTTGTCTAATTCTTTGTTGTTGTTGTTTTTCAAATGCTGTAGTTGTCAATTGCATTTCCTGATCTTGGAGATGATCTTTGAGACTTTGTGTAGGAGTATCCTGTAGCCCCTTCAGCATGTTCCCCTCTGGTTACTAGAGCTATATGCTCTAGGAGTTCCCATTATGTGGGCTGCATGGGCTCTTCTCTTGCGGTGGGACCACCTACTGTGGGTGTGCTAGTGGATGGGATTGGCTCTCAGTACAATTGGGTGCTAGGTCACAACTACTGAAGTGGCCTCTGTTCTATTTGTGGATGAAGCTGTGCTCCAGTATGGTTGGATGCTTGTCCTGGGGCTTTCCAGGACTGATGCTGACCCACCGGTGAGCAAGTAAGCCACTGGTGCTAATGGTGCTTGCCAGTATCAGTGTCATTATCACAGAATGAGTTCCTCAAAATGAATGCCAGCAGTCTCTGCATCTCCAGGGTAGTTTCCAGTGACCTCTCTGGGAGGCTTTCCAAGATGAGCAGTTGATCCTGACCCAGACTTCTTTCAAATTATTTTTTCAGTATTTTGACCCAAAGTGTGAGATTTTGCACGCAATCATTAATAGCAGAGTTTCTGTTTCCTATATCCCTCCCACTGTCTTGTTCACATGTCTCCTGTCCTTCAAATCGAAGAGTTCTGAGGGCCTGTCTTCCAGCACAAGACCCAGGCTGTGAAGTCTTCTGTGGGTCTTGGAACCCTCACTCCTTGGGGGAAGGTCTCTGCAATTGTGATTATACTCCAATTTGTGGGTCACCTATCCAGAGGTGTCAGTTTTCACTAGACCACATCTCTGCCCCTCATACCCCTCATACTCATCTTGTTTTGGTCTCTATTTATAACATTAATTGCATAAAATCTTTTCTGCTAGTTTGCATATCATTCTCATCAATAAAACGGTTTCATCTTCTGTGACCAATATTCTATATCCTTTAAACAGATGCTCCCTGTTTTCCTCATGCCTTCATCCTTGGACATCATCATTGAATTTTCTGCTTCAATCAGTTTGATTACTTTAATTCCTCTTGTAAGTTAAGTTCAGTTCAGTTCAGCTGAGTAATATTTAATTCAGTTCAGTTCAGTTTCTCAGTCATGTCCAACTCTTTGCAACCTCTTGGACTGCAGCAGGCCAGGCTTCCCTGTCTGTCACCAACTCCAGGAACTTGCTGAAACTCATGTCCAGGGAGTTGGTAGTGATATCAAACTATCTCATCCTCTATCATCCCCTTTTCCTCCTGCCTTCAACCTTTCCCAGCATCAGGGTTTTTTCCAATGCGTCAGTTCTTTGCATCAGGTGGCCAAAGGATTGGAGTTTCAGCTTCAACATCAGTTGAACAGCTTCAACATCAGCTTCAACATCATTCATTCATCCAATGAATTTTCAGGATCAATTTCCTTTAGAATTGATTGGTCTGATATCCTTGCAGTCCAAGGGACTCTCAAGAGTCTTCTCCACACCAAAGTTCAAAAGCATAAATTCTTCAGCTCTCAGCTTTCTTTATGGTCAAACTCTCACATCCATACATGACTCCTGGAAAAACCATAGCTTTGACTAGACGGACCTTTGTCGGCAAGGTAATGTCTCTGCTTTATAATATGCTGTATAGGTTGGTCATAACTTTCTTCCAAGGAGCAAGTGTCTTTTGATTTCATGGTTGCAGTCACCATCTGCAGTGATTTTGGAGCTCAAGAAAATAAAGTCTGTCACTACTTCCACTGTTTGCCCATCTATGTGCCATGCAGTGATAGGACCAGATGCCATGATCTTATTTTTTTGAAAGTTGTATTTTAAGACAGCTTTTTCACTCTCCTCCTTCACTTTTATCAAGAGGCTCTTAGTTCCTCTTTGCTTTCTGCCATAAGGGTGGTGTCATCTGCATATCTGAGTTTTTTGTTAATTCTCCTGGTAATCTTGATTCCAGATTATGCTTCATCCAGCCTGACATTTTGCATGATGTACTCTGCATATAAGTTAAATAAGCAGGATGAGAATAGACAGCCTTGACATACTCCTTTCCCAATTTGGAAATAGTCTGTTGTTCCTTGTCCAGTTATAACTGTTGTTTCTTGACCTGTATACAGATTTCTCAGGAGGCAGGTCAGGTGGTCTGGTATTCCCACCTCTTGAAGAATTTTCCACAGTTTGTTGTGATCCACACAGTCAAAGACTTTAGCATAGTCAACAAAGCAGGAATAGATGTTTTTCCAGAACTCTCTTGCTTTTTCAATGATCCAGTGGATGTTGGCAATTTGATCTCTGTTTCCTCTGCCTTTCCTCAATTCAACTTGAACATCTGGAAGTTCTCAGTTAACATACTATTGAAGCCTGGCTTGGACAATTTTGAGCATTATTTGCTAGCGTGTGAGATGAGTACAGTTGTGCAATAGATTGCACATTCTTTGCCATTGCCTTTCTTTGGGTTTGGAATGAAAGCTGACCTTTCCCAGTCCTTTGGCCACTGCTGAGTTTTCCAAACTTGCTGGCATATTGAATGCAGCACTGTCACAGCATCATCTTTTAGGATTTGAAAGATATATAGGAATTTAGGGTTTGAAAGATATATTTTTTAACTATATGTATGTATTTTCTTATCCATTCGTCTATCAATGGACATTTCAGTTGCTTGCACATCTTGGCTATTGTGAATACTGTTGCACTAAACACTGGAGTGCAAATATCTTTTTAAATTCTGTATTTCAACTATATTACCCAAAAATGATATTTCAAAAATCACATGGTATCTTTATTTTTAATATTTTGAGGAACATCCATACTGTTTTACACAATGGCTGCACCATTTAAAATTCTAATCAGCAGAAGGATTCCAAATTGTCAATATGCTTGTCAAAATTTACTTTATTTTATTTTAATATTTGCCACACAAAAGGTGCAAAGTGACATCTCATTGTGGCTTTGATTTTTATTTCCCTAATGATTTGTGAAGTTGAGCATTTTAATGCATTCTTATTGACCATTTTTGTGTCTCTTTTGGATAAATATGTATCCAAGTCCTTTGCCCATTTAAAAATCAGGTTATCTAGCTATCTATCACCTATCTATTCATTTATTTTTTACTGAAATTTATGAGTTCTTTATATATTTTGGGTACTAACCCATGGATGATATATCAGACAAAAGACATTTTGATGACCTATTTTCTTTTGATGACATATGGCATATTTCCTTTTCTTACATAGGTTGTTGCCTTTCACTCTGTTGATTGTTTTCTTAGTTGTACAGAAGTGTGTGTTTTTTAAAAATATATGTGGTATATTTCTGTTTTATTTGTGCCTTAGTGTCATATTCAAAAAATAAATTATTGTCAACACCAATCTCATGAAGCTTTTCCTCTATATTGTCAAGTTAGCTTCATGAGATTGGTGTTGACAACAATTTGTCTTTTGAATATGACACTAAGGCACAAATAAAGAAAACAAAAGTAGACTATATATATTAAAAAAAAAAAAAAAAACTTCTGTGCAACTAAAAAAACAATCCACAGAGTGAAAGGCAACAACCTACATAAGAAAAGAAAATATGCCATATGTCATCAAAAGAAAATATGTCATCAAAATGTCTTTTCAAACTATTCCAGAAAATTGCAGAGAATGGTAAACTTCCAAACTCATTCTATGAGGCCACCATCACCCTAATACCAAACCTGACAAAGATGCCACAAAAAAAGAAAACTAAAGGCCAATATCACTGATGAACATAGATGCAAAAATCCTTAACAAAATTCTAGCAATCAGAATCGAACAACACATTAAAAAGGTCATACATCAGGACCAAGTGGGCTTTATCCCAGGGATGCATGGATTCTTCAATATCCGCAAATCAATCAATGTAATTCACCACACTTCAGTTCAGTTCAGTTCAGTCGCTCAGTAGTGACCTACTCTTTGTGACCCCATGAATCGCAGCACGCCAGGCCTCCCTGTCCATCACCATCTCCCGGAGTTCACTCAGACTCACGTCCATAGAGTCCGTGATGCCATTCAGCCATCTCATCCTGGGTCCTCCCTTTCTCCTTCTGCCCTCAATCCCTCCCAGCATCAGAGTCTTTTCCAGTGAGTCAACTCTTCGCATGAGGTGTCCAAAGTACTGGAGTTTCAGCTTTAGCATCAGTCCTTCCAAAGAACACCCAGGGCTGATCTCCTTCAAAATGGACTGGTTGGATCTCCTTGCAGTCCAAGGGACTCTCAAGAGTCTTCTCCAACACCATAGTTCAAATGCATCAATTATTTGGCACTCAGCCTTCTTCACAGTCCAACTCTCACATCCATACATGACCACAGGAAAAACCATAGACTTGACTAGATGGACCTTAGTCAGTAAAGCAATGTCTCTGCTTTTGAATATACTATCTAGGTTGGTCATAACTTTTCTTTCAAGGAGTAAGCATCTTTTAATTTCATGGCTGCAACCACCATCTGCAGTGATTTTGGAGCTCAAAAAGATAAAGTCTGACACTCTTTCCACTGTTTCTCCATCTATTTCCCATGAAGTGATGGTACCAGATGCCATGATCTTCGTTTTCTGAATGTTGAGCTTTAAGCCAACATTTTCACTCTCCTCTTTCACTTTCATGAAGAGGCTTTTTAGCTCCTCTTCACTTTCTGCCATAAGGGTGGTGTCATCTGCATATCTGAGGTTGTTGATATTTTTCCTGGCAATCTTGATTCCAGCTTGTGCTTCTTCTAGCCCAGCGTTTCTCATGATGTACTCTGCAGATAAGTTAAATAAGAAGGTGACAATATACAGCCTTGACGTACTCCTTTTCCTATTTGGAACCAGTCTGTTGTTCCATGTTCAGTTCTAACTGTTGCTTGCTGACCTGCATACAGATTCCTCAAGAGTCAGGTCAGGTGGTCTGGTATTCCCATCTCTTTCAGAATTTTCCACAGTATATTGTGATCCACACAGTCAAAGGCTTTGGCATAGTCAATAAAGCAGAAATAGATGTTTTTTTTGGAACTCTCTTGCTTTTTCTGTGATCCAGCAGATGTTGGCAATTTGATCTCTGATTCCTCTGCCTTTTCTAAAACCAGCTTGAACATCAGGGAGTTCGTGGTTCACGTATTGCTGAAGCCTGGCTTGGAGAATTTTGAACATTACTTTACTAGCATGTGAGATAAGTGCAATTGTACGGTAGTTTGAGCATTCTTTGGCATTGCCTTTCTTTGGGATTGGAATGAAAACTGACCTTTTCCAGTCCTGAGGCCACTGCTGAGTTTTCCAAATTTGCTGGCATATTGAGTGCAGCACTTTCACAGCATCATCTTTCAGGATTTGAAACAGCTCGACTGGAATTCCATAACCTCCACTGGCTTTGTTCATAGTGATGCTTTCTAAGGCCCACTTGACTTCACATTCCAAGATGTCTGGCTCTAGATTAGTGATCACACCATCATGATTATCTGGGTCATGAAGATCTTTTTTGTACAGTTCTTCCATGTATTCTTGCCACCTCTTCTTACAAGTGGAAAAATAAAAGCCATATGATCATCTCAATAGATGCAGAGAAAGCCTTAGACAAAATTCAACATCCATTTATGATCCAAAAAGAAAAAAACCTCCAGAAAGCAGGAATAGAAGGAATATACCTCAACATAATAAAAGCTGTATATGACAAACCCACAGCAAACATTATCCTCAATGGTGAAAAATTGAAAGCATTTTAGGAACAAGACAAGGGTGCCCACTCTCACCGCTACTATTCAACATATTTTTGGAAGTTTTGACCACAGCAATCAGAGCAGAAAAAGAAATAAAAGGAATCCAAATTGGAAAAGAAGAAGTAAAACTCTCACTGTTTGCAGATGACATGATCCTCTACATAGAAAACCCTAAAGACTCCACCAGAAAATTACTAGAGTGAATCAATGAATATAGTAAAGTTGCAGGATATAAAATCAACACACAGAAATCCCTTGCATTCCTATACACTAATAATGAGAAAATAGAAAGAGAAATTAAGGAAACAATTCCATTCACCATTGCAATGAAAAGAATAAAATACTTAAGAATGTATCTACCTAAAGAAACAAAAGACCTATATATAGGAAACTATAAAACACTGGTGAAAGAAATCAAAGAGGACACTAATAAATGGAGAAATATACCATGTTCATGGATTGGAAGAATCAATACAGTGAAAATGAGTACACTACCCAAAGCAATCTATAGATTCAATGCAATCCCTATCAAGCTACCAATGGTATTTTTCACAGAGCTAAAATGAATAATTTCACAATTTGTATGGAAATGCAAAAACCTTGAATAGCCAAAGCAGTCTTGAGAAAGAAGAATGGAAATGGAGGAATCAACGTGCCTGACTTCAGTCTCTACTACAAAGCCACAGTCATCAAGACAGTATGGTACTGGCACAAAGACAGAAATACAGATCAATGGAACAAAATAAAAAGCCCAGAGATAAATCCACACACCTATGGACACCTTATCTTTGACAAAGGAGGCAAGAATATACAATGGAGAAAAGACAATCTGTTTAACAAGTGGTACTGGCAAAACTGGTAAACCATTTGTAAAAGAATGAAACTAGGAAACTTTCTAACACTATACACAAAAATAAAGTCAAAATGGATTAAAGATCGAAATGTAAGACTAGGAACTATAAAACTGCTAGAGGAGAACATAGGTAAAACACTCTCTGACATAAATCACAGCAGGATCCTCTATGACCCACCTCAGGATGGACGCTCGGGGCTAGTGCAATGGGATGACCCAGAGGGATGGTATAGGGAGGTAGGGGGTTTCAGGATGGGGAACACGTGTACATCTGTGGTGGATTCATGCCGATGTATGGGAAAACCAATACAATATTGTAAAGTAATTAGCCACCAATTAAAATAAATAAATTTATATAAATAAATATTTAATACATGTTCAATTGATTTTTGTACATAGTGTAATAAAAGCATACAATTTCATTCATTTTGCATGTGAATATTCAGTTTTCCAAGCATAATTTGTTGAAGAGACTACCGTTTTCATCACATGTTTTTGATTCCATAGTTGAAGATCAGTATATTTTGGTCAGTGTACCTTAATATTACGTATATATGTGTGGATTTATTTCTGGGCTCCCTATTCTGTTGTACTGGTCTATTTGTCAAAATACACTGTTATAACTGCTATAGCTTAGTAATCTTCCTAAATCAAGAAGAGTGCAGCTCTATTTCTCTTTCTCAAGATTGTTTTGGCTATTCAGAATTCTCTACAGTTCCATATAAATTTTAGAACTTTTTCTATTTCTATAAAGAAAAATGTCATTGGGATTTTAATAGGGATTAGATTGAATATGTAGATCACTTTGGATAGTAGGGATACTTCATATACATAAAATAACTGCTTCACAATAGTCAATTGAACAAAAGTTTCTTATTTTAAAAAGTCCTATATTGCTGGAATTTTTTAGGGTATTAGTTTTTCTGATATTAAAGCAGTGCTGCAATGTATATTTAGGTTATTTCACATGTGCAAGTAAATTTATATTTTCGATGTTGTTAAGTTGCTCTTTACTGAGTTTATAGCAATTTTACTCCTATCATTAGTTTGTGTCAATTCTTATGCCAACACCCCCTTTAGCAAAGTGTGTCCCCTTGTGTTTGGACCTTTGTCAGTCTTATGGGTAAAATGCCACCTCCATGCAAGGATGCTTCTAATAAACTCTTTGTTTATACTATAATAATAAAATTATAACTAAAACGACACAATTGCTACTGTATGCTAGGCTTAGGCACATTTCTAGATACTATATTATTCTTAACTCTCAATTCTCAAGCCTACCTTTAAGGTAAACACTTTTTAATTCTTATTTTACAGATGAGAAAACTGAGACTAAAAGATAGGATAATCTCCCCAAGAAAATAGCCCTGAAATACAGCAAATATGACTTTAGGGTATGTATGTGTTCTTCTTGGGGTGACGCAAACCCAGGTAATAATTCTAGGGATAATTTTAAAATAAGAACAGCTTTCTGTATGGTATAAATAAGGTAAATATAGCAGTTTATATTCTTTCTTCCTTTAGCAATCAAACACATTATTAGAAGCCATTAGAACACCTACATTGTATTAATTTTTGGAGGCTGCTGTAACAAATAACTATAAAACATAATTTTAAAATGACATAAATTTATCCTCTTATTCTTCTGGAGGCCAGAAGTGTGAAGTCAAGGTATCAGGAAGGCCACACTTGAAGGTTCCAGTGGGAATTCATTCCTTATCATTCAGCTTCTCATGCTGTTGGCACTTCTTGATTTATGGTTGCATCACTCTGATTATCCCCATGGTCACAGTGCTTTCTCTTTTGTATGTCTTCTTGATACATCTCTCTGTTCTCCCTCTGCTCCTCTCTTGCAAGTTTACTTGTGATTCATGTAGGACTCACTTTGATTGCCCAGGTTAAACTCCTCTATTCAAGATCTTTAATCATGTCTTTTTTAGTTATAATGTACTGTTCATTCTTTGTCCATAATGGGCACAAGTTCTTGGGATTAAGACATGGACAAATTTTGGGGGAGGGATGACTTTCAACCCACTAAACACATTTTCCATTCATTTACTTGAAAATATTCCTGAAAGGCCCACTTTGTGGCAGACTTTATTTATGGGCTGGGTAAAAAGCAGTCAATAGAACAGATATTAAGTCTGCCCTAACAATGCTTAGGTTTCAGCTGAAAGAACCAAATGCTGTGAGAAATAAAAGAGTACATATATGAAGTGTGATCAGATGAGAAGTGCTGTGCGAAAAGACAGAGAAAAGGGAAGAGGTGCTGTGGGAAAGGGGTGGGAATTTCAAGTGTGGACATATGAGAAGATGGCTGTAGTTAACAAAAGACTTCCCCCCAAAGATATTGGGTTTTAATCTCCAGAACATGTAGATGTCACCTTACATGGCAAAGTCTTCCCTGACAAGAGTAAATTAAAGATTTAAAGATGGGGAGATTATTCTGGATTATCCAGTGGACCCTTAATGTTATAACTGATGTCTCTGTAGGAGAAAAATAGGGAAGATTCTTCACAGGCAGAGAGCAGGCAGTATGTCTCAGGAGGCAGAGCTTTGAGGTACACACAGATCCAGCTTCCATCAGAAACTGGAAGCAGTGAAAAAAGGGGTTCTCCCCAAAGACTTTAACAGTGTGTCTCTGTCAACACCTAGACTTTGGCCCATTGACTTAGAATTTCTGCCTTCCAGAACTGCAAGAGAATAGATATCTTTTCTGTTTTAAGACCCCCAGTTTTTGATGTGTTACAGCAGCAACAGAAGACTATTGACAGCACAAATTCTGTAAGGAGGTGAAGGAGCAAGCCACGTGTATATCTAGAGAATGAGAACTCCTGACAGAGAGTGGCTTCATAGCCATCAGCCTTGAGATGAAAGCATGCTTGATGTGATTGAGGGGGCACTTTAAGGGGGCAGTGAGGCTTCATTGCAATGAGCAGGGAAACAAGGAAAATGAGAGGTCAGAGGACTTGAGGATTTGGCCTTGAGCTTCATTTTTTCTTCCTGTGAGATGAGAAGTCACTGAAAGATTTTGAGCACAGGGATGACAGAATCTGACCTGTACTATGAGCAGCTCACAATTCCTATTGAAAGGAATCAGGATCATTCTGTCTGTCTGTCTGTGGTATTGATAATAGACTATAGGGGTCAAAGGGTAGTAATGAGAACCAATTAGAAAGCTATTGTGTTCAGTAACAGTTAATGTAATGGTCTAAAGTTTATTGAAAATTCATGCTTCTTAGTCTTGTGATATAGAAATATGCTTTAAACATTTCATCATAGGAAACAGGATACACACACACACACACACACACACACACACACACACACATATTCCATATTCAACTTTATCCAAAAAGCAGTTAGTTTTCCTAACAGGAAATACTTTACACATATGAAGGGTGATAACATTTAACTGGAAGGTAGCTACAAATGCTTCAACTATAATTATCTCTGATTAAAAACCAAATGCTTTCCAAATGATGTTAGAAGAGATTTTCATGGATTAATTTACTGGCTTTTTAATGAGTGCAATGGCTATGTGAATAAATTATGTGTGGATTTAGTTGTATTCAACATATACAGATTGGTAAATTATGTTAGGGGGCTTCCCTGGTGGCTCAGACAGTAAAGAATCTGCCTGCAATGAGGGAGACGTGGTTTCAATCTCTGAGTCAGGAAGATCCCCTGGAGAAGGGAATGGCTACCCACTCCAATACTCTTGCCTGGAGAATTCCATGGATAGAGGAGCCTGGTGGGCTACAGTCCATGGAGTCACAAAACGTCCTATACAATTGAGCAACTAAGACTAACACAATTGATGTTAGATTTCCCATCACTGCTTGTATAGGATAATAATCAGGGAGGCTTTTTACTAATCACATTTTGGAATGCCAATTGAGGCATGATTCTAATGCAGTCACCCGACTTTTGAATTCTTATGAACATTAGAATATGTTGGTTGGCTCTGTCAAATATTAAACCAATTGACTTTTGCTCAACAAAGTATTGTTGAGCAAGGATGTCTTTTATGCAAAAAGTATTTTCTTAACCTCAAAAAACAAAGAACTGAGGCCTCATCAAGCTGACGGGAACAGGTTGTATGAAGGGTTTTGTACCTCCTTATTAATACGGATTTGACTTAAAAATGGCAGTATATGTGGTAGAACTGAGCCTGAGTTTTGTTTTCACTGAAAACCGGCTAGTGGAAATATAAGAGAGGAGATATCGTTAATCTTCTTTAGAAGCAACTTAGATTTCAAGACAGAATTTCAATGAAGGTTTTATAGCAAAAATTTCCATGCTGAAAATATGCAGACTACTTTGGACTAAAAGGGTTCCCCCACTCAGTTAAAAAATGTGGAGTCAGAATTAATTTATTTCTCTTTGTTACCTGGATATTCACATGTTTTCTGTTATCTCTCAGAGGGAACAGGATCACTATGATCACTATCTAAATGATTTTTCTGAAGCACGTTTTGTGTTTCTTTCTCACTAAACAGCACTCTTTACACTTAATAGCATATAAAATATAAAAGCATGGACAAATCTTCCTTCTCTTAGACCTGGTATGATAATGATCCAGAAAGAATAAATAAGTCACAAAGCATTAAAAAATGTTTTATGGGCAAAAAGTTGACTCAAGCACTATAAACAATGATAAAATGTTAATTCCAAACTCTATAAATATAGAATTATTATTATTTTTCCTTCTTTTTTTAAAATAGGTATAGGTGATTTAAACATTGTATTAGTTTCAGGTGTACAGCAAAGTGATTCAGTTATACATATATATGTTTATATTTGTATTTCTTTTAAAAATTCTTTTCCATTAAGATTTATCACAAGATATTGAATGCAGTTCCTTGCTGATCACAGAATAAATTGTAACCACTGCTCAATCTTTCTTATTACATGCATTTGGATCTGAAATAAAGAAATGAAGTTCATAGGAGAATGGGAAAGTCCGTCTTCTCTGCACATGCAGAATAAATTCTATTAGTCATCCTTTGCTCTACTTGGGGGCTCGTTGTACATATAGGTTATTAATCAGTATATTTTGCATTTATGATATTTTAAGTTAATAATTATAATAATATACACCATTTACAGATTTTCTGTTTTGTTTACAGAAATTGTTTAATCCTTAAGACATCCTATGAGACTTAGGATTCTTTTCCACAGGAAGGAATTTGGGTTAAGATTAGATAAATGACTCACCCAGGTCCACATAACTAGAAAGTGGTAAAGCAAAAGCTATATCAATATCCAATGAAATGTACTTCATGCTCTTTTCATTAAGTCACAGTGGCTAATTACAATAGCTCTAAGAAATGGACAGAAAAGTTGCTAATATTCATAATTCACATGCAAAGAAAATAATACCTTGTCCAAGATGACAGAACTAGTTAGTAGCAAACTAGCCTTTAACCAAAACTTTAGACTCTCTGAGTGATTATCCTTCTCTTAGACCCTTCAGTGTCCCAGTTTATGATGTACACTTTTGCTTTTCTTGCCATCTCAAGGTAAAAACACTGCAAAATCTTCCCTTTAATTCCTATTCATGACCCAGAGAGATGTTATGGGGAGGGAGGTGGAAGGGGGGGTTCATGTTTGGGAACGCATGTAAGAATTAAAGATTTTAAAATTTAAAAAAAATGAATATTACAAATAAAATGATGTTTAAATGTCTGATTAGGTAACAAATCTCATGGTTCACTTTCTTACTCATTTTATCTTTTCAAGCCTTGCAAATTTGAGAAAATCTATTAGATAAATACACTGAATAAAATTATTTTAATATAGTTTCTTAAAACAGGCTTCCTTCGTAGCTCATTTACTAAAAAATCTGACTGCAATGCAGGAGACATAAGTTCTATTCTTGGGGGTCAGGAAGATCCCCTGGAGAAGGAAATGGCAATGCACCCCAGTATTCCTGCCTGGAGAATCCCATGGACAGAGGAGTCTGGCAGTCTACAGTACATGGGGTTGCAAGAGTAGGAGATGACTTAGTGACTAAACCACCTTAAAACAGGAATTGTTTTTATTGAACAAATGAGAGAATTAGTTCTATCAAACTTGTATTTTACTTTATTGTGAATTCTCTAAAATGTCCCTAATTTCTCTAAGGAACTTGGTTTAGAGATGGTGTATTTTCTTTCATATAATCACACATAATTAAAAGGATGTATTGGTTTCTTTTCTACAGAGCTCTCTAATGTCTAAAGTAAACTTTATCTCATTTATAGCATGGAAACATACTGCCTACCACATTGTTCCACAAAATGCTCTCATGGATGAAATTAAAAACCTCAGCCCAATTTCTCATAATCATGATAGTCTCTTGCTTTTTAGAAATTATGTAAATTATTTGGAAAGTATCTAAATTAACTCTAATTTGTATTTAATTGATAAAAAAGAAATAAATCAGGAGAGGAAGGAGAGGAGAAAGAAGAAAAAGACAAGTAGAAGAGAAGAGAAGAGAAGTAGAAGGGGAAATATATGTATATATATCTACATATGTATACCTACATATATATGTATATAAAAATACACGTAACATTTGTAAGTGAAACTAATATAGTATGTATTAAGTAAATACAGTATGTATTAAGTACTAATACAGTATGTATTATGTATTAAGTAAAAAGATGTAATTTCATTATAGGGGACTGAATGCAAAAGTAGGAAGTCACGAAACACCGGGAGTAACAGGCAAATTTGGCCTTGGAGTACAGAATGAAGCACGACAAAGACTAATAGAGTTTTGCCAAAAGAATGCACTGGTCATAGCAAACACCCTCTTCCAACAACACAAGAGAAGACTCCACATGGACCTCACCAGATGGTCAACTCCAAAAATCAGATTGATTATATTCATTGTAGCCAAAAATGGTCTACACAGTCATCAAAAACAAGACTGGGAGCTGACTGTGGCTCAGATCATGAACTTCTTATTGCCAAATTCAGACTTAAATTTAGAAAGTGGGGAAAACCACTAGACTACTCAGGTATGACCTAAATCAAATCCCTTATGATTATACAGTGGAAGTGAGAAATAGATTTAAGGGACTAGATCTGATAGACAGACTGCCTGATGAACAATGGACAGAGGTTTGTGACATTGTACAGGAGACAGGGAGCAAGACCATCCCCAAGAAAAATAAATGCAAAAATGCAAAATGGCAGTCTGAGGAGGCCTTACAAATAGCTGTGAAAGAAGACAAGCAAAGGAGAAAAGGAAAGATATAAGCATCTGAATGCAGAGTTCCAAAGAATAGCAAGGAGAGGTAAGAAAGCCTTCCTCAGTGATCAGTGCAAAGAAATAGAGGAAAACAATAGAATGGGAGAGAATAAAAATCTCTTCAAGAAAATTAGAGATACCGAGGGAACATTTCATGAAAACATAGGCTCGATAAAGGATAGAAATGGTATGACCTAATAAAAGCAGAAGATATTAAGAAGAAGTGGCAAGAATACACAGGAGAACTGTACAAAAAAGATCTTCATGACCCAGATAATCACAATGGTGTGATCACTCGACTAGAGCCATACATCCGGGAATGTGAAGTCAAGTGGGCCTTAGCAAGCATCACTGCAAACAAATCTAGTGGAGGTGATAGAATTCCACTTGAGCTATTTCAAATCCTGAAAGACGATGCCTTGAAAGTGCTGCACTCAATGTGCCAGCAAATTTGGAAAACTCAGCAGTGGCCATAAGAAACGAATCGCTATCTAGGTTCAATGCAGAATACAGGATGCTTGAGGGTGGTGCACTGGGATGACCCAGAGGGATGGTATGGGGAGGGAAGTGGGATGGGGGTTCAGGATTGGGAACATGTGTATACAACCATGGCGGACTCATGTTGATGTATGGCAAAACCAATACAGTAATTGTAAAGTAAAATAAAGTAAAAGTTAAAAAAAAAAAAGAAAAGGTTAGCTTTCATTCCAATCCCAAAGAAAGGCAATGCCAAAGAATGCTCAGACTACCACACAATTGCACTCATCTCACACGCTAGTGAAATAATGCTCCAAATTCTCCAAGCCAGGCTTTAGCAATACCTGAACCATGAACTTCTAGATGTTCAAGCTGGTTTTAGAAAAGGCAGAGGAACCAGAGATCAAATTGTTAACATCCACTGGATCATTGAAATAGCAAGAGAGTTCCAGAAAAACTTCTATTCCTACTGTACTGACTATGCCAAAGCCTTTGACTGTGTGGATCACAATAAACTGTGGAAAATTCTGAATGAGAATTTTCTGGAATAGCAGACCACCTGACCTGCCTCCTGAGAAACCTGTATGCAGGTCAGGAAGCAGTAGTTAGAACTGGACATGGAACAACAGACTGGTTCCAAATAGGGAAAAGAGTATGTCAAGGCTGTATATTATCACCATGCTTATTTAACTTATATGCAAAGTACATCATGAGAAATGCTGGGCTAGAAGAAGCACAAGCTAGAGTCAAGATTTCCGGGAGAGATATCAATAGCCTCAGATATGCAGACGACACCACCCTTATGGCAGAAAGTGAAGAACTAAAGAGCCTCTTGATGAAAGTGAAAGAAGAGAGTGAAAAACTTGGCTTAAAGCTCAACATTGAGATAACTAAGACCATGGCATCCAGTCCCATCACTTCATGGCAAACAGATGGGGAAACAGTGGAAACAGTGGCTGACTTTATTTTCTGGGCTCCAAAATCACTGTAGATGGTGATTGCAGCCATTAAATTAAAAGACGCTTACTCCCTAGAAGGAAAATTATGAACAACCTAGACAGCATATTAAAAGCAGAGACATTACTTTATCAACAAATGTCCATCTAGTCAAGCCTATGGTTTTTCCAGTGGTCATGTATGGATGTGAGAGTTGGACTATAAAGAAAGTTGAGTGCCGAAGAATTGATGCTTTTGAACTGTGGTGTTGGAGAAGACTCTTGAGAGTCCCTTGGACTGCAAGGAGATCCAACAAGTCCATCCTAAAGGAGATCAGTCCTGGGTGTTCATTGCGAGGACTGATGTTGAAGCTGAAACTCCAATACTTTGGCCACCTGATGCGAAGAGCTGACTCATTTGAAAAGACCGTGATGCTGGGAAAGATTGAGGGCAAGAGGAGATGGGGACGACATTGTATGAGATGGTTGGATGGGATCGCTGACTCAATGGACATGAGTTTGAGTAAACTCTGGGAGTTGGTAATGGACAGGGGCCTGGCATGCTGCAGTCCATGGAATCACAAAGACTTGGACGTGACTGAGCAACAGAACTAACTGAATACAGTATGCATTGTATTTTTATATACTATGTAAATATGCACTGTACACACATATGGACTTCCCTGCTAGCTTAGCTGGTAAGGAACTGCAGTGGAGTTCCCCAGTTTGATTCCTGGGTCACGAAGGTCCCCCAGAGAAGGGATAGACTACCTACCCCAGTATTCTTGGGTTTCCCTGGTGGCTCAATGGTAAAGAATCCACCTGAAATGTGGGAGATCTGGGATCCATCCCTGGGTTGGGAAGATCCCCTGAAGGAGGGCATGGCAACCCACTCCAGTATTTTTGCCTGGAAAATCCCCAGGGACAGAGGAGCCTTGCAGGCTACAGTCCATTGGAATTGAAAGACCTGGACATGGCTGAGTGACTAAGTACAGCACATAACATATATGTCAATACACATTTCATGCTGGAAAAGAGGACTGCCTGAAAGATATGTATCATTGCAGTAGTCAGAATTATAAGATGGTCCCCAAGATTTCTGGTCTTCCTCTGAGTATTATGGGATGTCACAGTTGTAACTAAGTTATGTTACATGGCAAAGGTGAGAGACTCTGCAAGTATAATTAAGTCAGTTGATTTTGAATTAATCAGAAGGAAGATCATCCTAAATGGGCTTGACTTAATCAGATAAATTTCCTTTAGAAAGGAAGGCCATTAATGAAGAGAGATTCTCTTGCTGGCCTTGAAGAAGTAAAGTAGTACATTATGAGATGGCCTTGAAGAAGTAAAGTGGTACATTATGAGGGAGAGTCATAGGGCCAGGAACTCTGGTTCTCTAAAGGGCCTTGAGCAGCAGATGACTTATAGCCAGCAAGAAAGGTACCTCAGTCCTACAACCTTGAGGAACTTAATTCTGACAACAATCATGCGAGCTTGGAGGAAGACTTCAAACTCCAGAAAGGAATATAGCCCAGATGACATCTAGATTGCCACCTTATTTGAGCCTCATAAAAGGATCCAGTTAAACTGTTCCTAACTCCTGCCCCACAGAAACATACAGAAATGGTGCCGTCTGAAGTTACTTCATTTGTGGTAATTTGTTACACAGCAATAAAAAATGCAATGATTTTCTCAAAAGTAATATATGTGATGGATTCATGTTGATGTACGGCAAAACCAATACAGTATTGTAAAGTAAAATAAAGTAAAAAAAAAAAAGAAAAGAAAAAATATATAAAATTTGAGTACTACTAAAAAAATAAAGTAATATATGCCACACATTCTTATAGAATCACACAGATACTTCAGACTCTAAGCTTGTAAATATATTACTGTGGTTCTTTCAGTTCTAAAATTCTGGACTGCAGGAGGTAAGACTCATAAACTTGAATGCATACAGGATTTGTGTGTGGCACAGAGTGTGAAGCAGTCATAGAATAAAATAGGAGCTCCCTTTTCCCATTGCTACCACTGTAGGCATGCCGCCTACCTAACTACAGTGTTTTTAAAAGCACTCTTACAGGTCAAATGAAATCACTAGAAACATTCTAGGACTATATAAATCTTGTGGACCAGAGATTGGGGCCCTGCTCTAGGATTACCCACTGAGGAGAATGATTTATAGACGATGGCTTTCTGTATTCCATATTTGGAAAACAAAATTTAAAACACTATAGTCCTTTTCTGCTAAGAGATTAAGAAATCTGATATACAAATATTTATCAACTGTCTCCCAGGTGTGGTCACTGTCCTAGATACTGGAGAAAAAGATGTGAATAAGCTCTATTCTCAGGAAACTCACAATATACCAGGGATATATATGTTTAAGCAAATAAGTAACAATTGAGAATATATAATTGAATGTGTTCAAGATATATACCCATTGTAGGAATGTTTTTATTAGACATTGAGGTATTTTTTATTGGACACAATAACTTTACATGGATAAAAAGTAAGGTAATGATTTTATTCATTTAATGCTTAAATTGAAATAGCTCCAAAATCTTCAGCATTTTTATGGAGGGAGACCCAAATTATAAGTCATTCATAGTTAAAAGATTGATCAAATTATCATAAGTGGAAAAAAAAGAACTAACATTTTCTAGTTCATAATCAATTAGCTACAATTCTCTTCACAAATTCACTTGAATTTCCTGATAGTGTTGGCAAAGGATGAAGCAATTACCTCAATTGGAATCATGAAGACAATTTCCTCTGTGAAACTCAATTATCTATGTTTTTTTGTCTCCTAGGGCTAATTTTATATTGTTTGGATTCATCCTAAGTCACTTGTGTCTAGGATTCCTGATATACAATTAATACATTTAATAAATTTATTTTAATGAGTTAAATGATATTACAGTTCTCCAGCAATTTTGCCCAAAGTCTTACTGGTTTTGAGAACAGTCTGATTACCATAGCGATGTGATGATGTCAGGTTAAAAGGGATTCTTAAAAGTTTTAAAATTTAAATTCAAGAATTATTATAAAGCTCTGTTAGTTTACTAATATTTAATAAGTAATAAATTACTATGTGTATAGGACTGAGAGCTAGATATTGTAAATGGTAATGCATGATTTTTTTCTCTTTATCAAATAATTTCTTTTAAACAATGTATTTTACCTATGCACTGGATCTAAAAGCTTCATTACTGATTATACACTGATTACAGTTGTGTGCATTACTGTGATTACTGTGAATGAATTATAAATTGCTCTTCCAGGAGAATGCCAGTACATTAAAATGTGAGGAACACCATTACAGTTTTTAAAGAGTCAGGTGATAATCTCTATTGAATAAGCAGACTGTACATTTAAAACTTGTATAAATATATGACACATGTAATTTTAACTCCTTTAGTTTCTTCTTCTTGAGTAAATGATGCAACTGCACTGTAATATATTTTTTGGCCTTTTTTACTCTGATACATAATTTCTAGACCCTCCTTTTACTTTGAAATGCTTTCTAAATCACAATAAGGACCTTCCAGGATGTTGCATCCTTTGAATATATATTCTTTTCCGTTCTCTCCATTCTACCTGTTGCCCAAGTGACAAGAAAAGTGAAAGACACAACAAAATGAATAGAAAGGTAAAGAAGCATAAAAATAAATGTAGACAGGAAAAAAATACATAAGAATAGAAAACAACAGGCTAAGGGGGTTAGAAGCAGTTAGAGTAATGCATGTAAAGAAAGATGGAAGCCGGAAACGAAGCATGCCATTTATATACAGGCTCGTAACACCACAAGGGTGCCTTACTTATGTGTTCTGGTTTCTGCTCAAATGACTGGTATTAATACAAATTACTCTCTGTCAGTTGTATGGAGAGATACAATAGTATGGATAGGTAGGTGGTCTCAGCCCATGACTTAGCACTTTAAGTTAGGTTTGATGATCTGAGGAGGGATGAGGAACAGTTGTTAAGAGCAGTTTAGATAATCACAAGCTTGTTTAAGATGGACCCATGAGAATTTACTGAGAAAAATGTCCTTCTTTTATGAGAGACCCTATCCCAATGCATTACCTCCTGAGCTGACTTCTTACTATTCCTTTGTTCCCTGCACTAAACCCTCAGAACTGAAACACTGCTTGGAGGATGACAATCAAAAAGATGTGCCAAGGATAATGGTTCTTAAATATTCTTCATCAGAATCCTTTGGAGAGATGTTAAACATTTATTGGAAGCGCTGATGCTGAAGCTTCAATACTTTGGCCACATGATGGTAAGAGCTGGCTCATTGGAAAAGACCCTGCTTCTGAGAAAGCTTGAGAGCCAGAGAAGAGGTTGATAGAGTGTTGGGAGCCAGCGTGAGGAACTCCGCCCACGGCAAACGCCATGAGGAAGGAAGCTTGGCATACGCAAAGGCGTGATCAAGCCTCAGGAAACCCCCTGTTCCCGAGCATCTACCCCCCAAACCAGAGTACTTTACGGGGAGCTCTCCCCCATAACCATTTCTCTCAGAGAAGGAGTTAACTTGCAGCTCCAGTTAATAAAAATTCCTGGGCGTGACAAGAATGTTTCAACTTACGAACTCTGGAGGTTCTCTGGCCTGCCTGATCAGGCTCGTCCGGCCACATGTGATTGTTTACAGCCTCCCAACTGTGAGAGGCACGGGATGTTTTAAAACTTTCTAAATACAGGCTCTTTTGAGAAGTTAGAAGATTATTAGTATAGCATTAGTAGGTTGATTAGGAATTATATTGGTGAAGGGTTTTTTCATTTATCCTGCCAATAATTACTGCTAATTCCCTGCCCTGGGTGTGACAAGGATGTCTCAGGTCAAACCTCTCTGCTGACAGACTAGCTTGTGTGACAGCCTCTCAGACATAAACAGCACAGAGAGTTTGGAGTATTAGCATACGGCTTTTTTCACTGATGAGTCAATGATTGCCATCAGGCCTCCATATCCTTAGGCACCTGGGAATATATTAATCAATGTATTTGGAATATAGAAAAGGAAATAAAGTAGTTTTTGATGTTAGAAATACTAGACTTTTTGAGTTAATGAATCTTCTCTTTTGTTATAGATCACTGTACTTTGTTATAAATCACTATAAATCACTGTGTCCTTGCTATGCAAAAATGTAACTTTATCACTATCTTAAAACAAAATAGATCTTAAGGGGAACATTGGTGAAGGGTTTACATTTGTTGAGCCAATATTTGCTGCTAAAACTCCATATTCCTGTCCTTATAATGAATATAACTAGCATATAGGAGAAATAAGTATTAACCTTTAAGATTAATCATGTTAAACCTTAGGTTAAGTAAATTCCTTTCTTGATTGCAGCTCACTACACCCTCACCCTATAGGAATGCAACTTTATTTGGAGGGTGGTGCCTGATTTAAGAAAAAATCATCCCTGGAAAAATAAGTTTTCTGGTTAACTGACCGGTATCAGAAAGAGCCATAAAATGTCAGCAGACCTCATGGCTAAAAGATGATGAAACTCATAAGACCTTTGTATAATTTTATATGAAGCACCTGATTGTGACAAGGGTCAGGTCTGCTGACCCCCACGTGACTCTGTATTCATCCCTATGTATAACAAAAAGTATATAAGCAAACCTGAAAATAAAGAAATCGGATCAGTTTCTGGAAAGACTGATTCCCCAGTGTCGTTTCTTTCTTGCTCCCCGTTTTCCTGGCTGAATTCCCATCTGAAATGTGGGTACTCACCAAGCCTGCTAATTCTGCCTGGGTTTCTGAGATCGGACCGGGGAGGCCTCAGTGCCTCCTCTCCTTTGGGAGAATGGAAAGACGCCCGTGGCCTACATAGGTGGTGATTGGGATTCCACGTAAACCAGTTATTCAGCCTCTTTTCTCCACTAGTTCTCCTACTACACTATCTGTTTCTAATCTCCCTCTATATCTGTAATTAAATAAGTTTTTTCCAGGACGCCGACTCCGTCCCCACCTTTGAATCACCTTGGATCCACCGGGGCTGGACCCCAGCAATAGAGGATGAGATGTTTGCATGGCACCACTGACTCAATGGACATGAGTTTGAGAAAACTCTGGGAGATGGTGAAGGAAAGAGAAACCTGATGTTCTGCAGTCCTTGAGGTCACAAAGAGTTGGATATGACTGAGTGAGTAAACAACAATTTTCTCCTGAACCAATTCACCCTCTCACAATCCACTGGAATTTTTCTTGTAAAGTTCACCAATGACTTTACACTGCTAAATCCAATGACCCTTATATTAACCCATCAATATCTTTAGACAGTTCATCTGCTGCTTCCTTGAACTTTTTTCTTCATCTGGCTTCAGTGACTCAATCCATGCTTGCATTTTCCCTTATAACTCATTGATCATTGTTTTCAAATTTTTTCACTTGTCCCTTCTCTTTTCTCCAAACTTTAAAAGTTGATGTGCTCCAGGGCTCTCTAGTAAGACCCCTTCTCTTTGTCTTTTGCTTTCACTCAGGTCTTATCTTTAAAGACCATTTTAATTCCTATGAGAACCAGTATTATATCTTTCACTTGGATGTCTTGTTCAATATCAACAGTTACAGAAAACTTAATATGTCCAGTCCAAACTCCTGTTTTCCTCTCTGCTCCTGAACTTGATTTTACCTTTGGTAAATGGCAACTCCAGTCTCCCAGTTCTCTAGGTCAAAAGCTTTGGAGTCCTTGACTCTTCTCTTTTATATCTCACATCTAATTAGTCAGCAAACACTTTGTATCCATATTCAAAATATTCAGAATATGACTAAATCTTACCACCTCTATTGCTGACTTCCTGGTACAAGCTGCCCTATTCTCTCATCTCAGTAGCCTTCTAAGTGTTCTTATCCCTGCCTTTGCTTCCTGCCTATTCTTAGCAAGTAACCAAAGTGCTTCTTGAAAACATCAATCAAACTGCACCTCTCCTAACCATCTAACTCAGAATAAAAGCCAACATCTTTTGGCTTATAAGACCCTCATCTCTCATTCTTCTCATACCCTTGCTTATTCCAAAAACTTTCCACTGATTCTTTGCTTCTCTTAGTCATACCATCCAGGACCTGTCTCAGGACATTGAACTTGTTGTTCCCTCTGCCTGGGATGCTGTCCCCCAGACATCTACATGATTTCAGCTTTGTTCAGCTCACCTTTCCAGTGAATATTCCCATGGAAATTTTACTTAAAACTGCAACCTTCCTTCTCTCCCTAGCACTCTTTCTCTCTTTCCAGGTTTGATTTTCTCTATAGTGCTTATCATCACTTATGTACAGATATCTTACATAACTTATTCTATCTTTATCAATAGAATGTAAGTTCCTTAAGGACATACATTTTATTTTGTCTTATTCACTCTGTGTATTTAGCACCTTTGAAATTGCCTGGTATTTGTAATACAATTAATAAATTCTTGTTTAACTTAACACATCACTTTCTGGCACCACCACCAGATCCCTAGCACTAGAGTTTCTAGAACTTGTTAGAGTTTTTCATGTTAGAACTTCATGTTTTTCACATTAGAATTCTTAATTAAGTGAAACAAGCGGAAATTCTGGGAACATAAAGATTTAAAAAAAACATTTAATGGAGAATTGCCTGGTGGACTAGTGGTTATGACTTGGCACTTTCTCACTCTTGTGGTCCTGGGTTCAATCCCTGGTCAGAGAAATAAGATCCCACAAGCCATGTGGAGTGGACCAAAAAAAAAAAAAAATCAGTGCACCTAATGGCACTCCAGAGGAACCAGAGATCAAGTTGCCAATAGCTGCTGGATCATCGAAAAAGCAAGAGAGTTCCAGAAAGACATCTATTTCTGCTTTATTGACTATGCCAAAGCCTTTGACACAATAAACTGTGGAAAATTCTGAAAGAGATGGGAATAACAGACCACCTGACCTGCCTGTTGAGAAACCTGTATGCAGATCAGGAAGCAACAGTTAGAGCTGCACATGGAAAAACAGACTGGTTTCCAATAGGGAAAGGAGTATGTCAAGGCTGTATATTGTCACCTGCTTATTTAACTTATATGTAGAGCACATCATGAGAAATGCTGGGCTGGAAGAAGCACAAGCTGGAATCAAGATTGCCAGGAGAAATATCAACAACCTCAGATATGCAGATGACACCACTCTTATGGCAGAAAGTGAAGAGGAACTAAAAAGCCTCTTGATGAAAGTGAAAGTGGACAGTGAAAAAACTGGCTTAAGTCTCAACATTCAGAAAACTAAGATCATGGCATCTGGTCCCATCACTTCATGGCAAATAGATGGGGAAACAGTGGAAACAGTGCCAGACCTTATTTTGGGGGGGGGGGCCTCCAAAATCACAGCAGATGGTGACTGCAGCCATTAGATTAAAAGATGCTTACTCTTTGGAAGGAAAGTTATGACCAATCTAGATAGCATATTCAAAAGCAGAGACATTACTTTGCCAACAAAGGTCTGTCTAGTCAAGGCTATGATTTTTCCAGTGGTCATGTATGGATGCAATGGTTTGACTGTGAAGAAAGATGAGTGCCAAAGAATTGATGTTTTTGAACTGTGGTGTTGGAGAAGACTCTTGAGAGTCCCTCGGACTGCACGGAGATCTAACCAGTCCATTCTAAAGGAAATCAGCCCTGGGTGTTCTTTGGAAGGAATGATGCTAAAGCTGAAACTCCAGTACTTTGGCCACCTCATTAGAAGAGTTGACTCACTGGAAAAGACTCTGATGCTGGGAGGGATTAGGGGCAGGGGTAGAAGGGGACGACAGAGGATGAGATGGCTGGATGGCATCACCAACTCGATGGATGTGTGTTTGAGTGAACTCAGGGAGTTGGTGACGGACAGGGAAGCCTGGCGTGCTGCAATTCATGTGGTCGCAAAGAGTTGGACACGACTGAGTGAATGAACTGAACTGAACTGAACTGAACTGAATGGCACTCCAAAGAGTTTTCATATGCCTTCATGCTGTGTTTTCAGTTACACAAAAGTGTTGTAGGTTACATAGAAATATGCCAACTGAAACTTAAAAAAGAATGTGCAATGCCTTTTAGAATCCATCACACTTATTTGCTACTGGGCTTAATTTCAGAACCCATTCAGTCAGTTACTTCAGTCGCTCAGTTGTGTCTGACTCTTTGCGATGCAATGGACCACAGTACCCCATGCCTCCCTGTCCATAATCAACTCCCGGAGTTCACCCAAACCCATGTCCATCAAGTTGATAATGCCATCCAACCATCTCATCCTCCACCCTCCTCTTCTCCTCCTGCCCTCAATCTTTCCCAGCATCAGGGTCTTTTCAAATGAGTCAGCTCTTCGCATCAGGTGGCCAAAGTATTGGAGTTTCAGCATTAACATCTGTCCTTGCAATGAGCACCCAGGACTGATCTCCTTTAGAATGGACTTGTTGGATCCCCTTGCAGTCCAAGGGACTCTCAAGAGTCTTCTCCAACACCACAGTTCAAAAGCATCAACTCTTCGGTGCTCAACTTTCTTTATAGTCCAACTCTCACATCCATACGTGACTACTGGAAAAACCATAGCCTTGACTAGATGGACTTTTGTTGGCACAGCAGTGTCTCTGCTTTTTAATATGCTGCCTAGGTTGGTCATAACTTTCCTTCCAAGGAGTAAGCCTCTTTCTATTTCATGGCTGCAATCACCACCTGCAGTAATTTTGGAGCCCAGAAAAATAAAGTCAGCCAGTGTTTCCCCATCTATCTGTCATGAAGTGATGGGACAAGATACCATGATCTTCGTTTTCTGAATGTTGAGCTTTAGGCCAACTTTCTTATTCTCCTCTTTCAGTTTCATCAAGAGACTCTCTAGTTCTTCTTCACTTTCTGCCATAAGGGTGGTGTCATCTGCATATCTGAGGTTATTGCTATTTCTCCAGGAAATCTTGATTCCAGCTTGTGCTTCTTCTAGCCCAGCCTTTCTCATGATGTACTCTGCAGATAAGTTAAATAAGCAGGTGACAATATACAATCTTGACATACTCCTTTTCCTATTTGAAACCAGTCTGTTTTTCCAAGTGCAGCTCTAACTGTTGCTTCCTGATCTGCATACAGGTTTCTCAACAGGCAGGTCAGGTGGTCTGGTATTCCCATCTCTTTCAGCATTTTCCACAGTTTATTGTGATCCACACAGTCAAAGGCTTTGGCATAGTCAAGAAAGCAGAAATAGATGTTTTTCTGGAACTCTCTTGCTTTTTCCATGATCCAGCGGATGTTGGCAATTTGATCTCTGGTTCCTCTGCCTTTACTAAAATCAATTTGAACATCCGGAACTTCATGGTTCACATATTGCTGAAGCATGGCTTGGAGAACTTTAAGCATTACTTTACTAGCATGTGAGATAAGTGCAATTGTGCAGTAGTTTGAGCATTCTTTGGCATTGCCTTTCTTTGGGATTGGGATGAAAACTGACTTTTCCATTCTTGTGGCCACTACTGAGTTTTCCATATTTGCTGGCATATTGAGTGCAGCACTATCATAGTGTCATCTTTCAGGATTGAAATAGCTCAAGTGGAATTTCATCACCTCCACTAGCTTTGTTCTTAGTGATTCTTCCTAAGGCCCACTTGACTTCACATTCCAGGATGTCTGGCTCTAGGTGAGTGATCACACCATCGAGATTATCAGAACCCAGAACTATTATTAAACTTTAAAAATTGTTTGTTCTTTTATCTGGGGATCATAGTGTAACATGTTTGTTTATTTATTTTGTGTGTGCAAAAAATTGCCTCTAAAACATTTTCATCAGATTATACTCTTGGGATCTTCTTCATGAGAGTTTTCTAACTTAATTCCTGCTTAATTCAGGTAAGCCCAGCTGAACTTGCCATTTATATAAGAACCAATTGAAAATATTTTTGAGATGGTATTTTCACAAGGCTCCAAAAGGTGACCAGAAGTTTCCAGTGCTGTATATTAAGGGTTTCTGTGATTCAGACACATGATTTTATTATAGTATGGCTTTTCGGGGCTGTATGAACACCTGGGAGCTAATTGGTCAGTGCTGATTTGCCAGGTGTAAAAAACTTCTTTGTTGCTGCTGTTATCAGCATGTTACTTGATTGTATAATGCAATTGAAATCATATTTGGGTCATAGGGATGGTTTCATTTTGCCTATATAGTACGGGCATTTATACCTGACTGGGGAAACTTATGTCACTGTTTGTTGGGTTCATGAAAGTTAGGAAGAGGCAGCAAGGTTGAAAGATGACTTTCATTATATCTTTTCTTTAAGTTGCTCAAACCATATTAGGAAACTGGCTTTCTTCAGGAACTTTTACTGTTTAAGTCTGTAAATAGTTTCTGAGTGATGGATCTGAAGAATTTGGTAACTTTTGTGATCACTTTTTTTCTCATGAATCAACAAAAATATTGCAAGAGAAGATGAAAACTTCTCAAATTTAGTTACCAAGGGGGAAATTTAGCAGCTGACACTATGTTGTTTTGCCATAAACACAAATATAAAAGAACAACCAATTTAAAAAATGAGCGACCTGCCTAAACTGCCATTTTTAGCTTTATGAAGGGTGGGGGAGTGGTTATAAAGATACAGTTTTGTCAGTCTGTTTTTCATTCTGTTTATTGATTCTTGATTTTTTCTTTCTGAAAAACATCTACTTGTGTTTCATTAACTACACTAAAGTTTTTCAATGTGTGAATCATAACAAAGCATGGACTACTCTTCAAGAGATGTCTTAACAGTGTTACCAGACCATTTTCCCTGTCTCTTGAGAAACCTGTATGTGGGTCAAGAAGCAACAGTTAGAACCTCATATGGAACAAATAACTGGTTCAAAAACAATCTTAGATACAGAGATGATACCACCACCCTAACAGCAGAAAGTGAAGAGGAACAAAAGAGCCTCTTGATGAGGGTGAAAGAAGAGAGTGAAAAAACCAGCTGAAAACTTAGCATTAAAAATACTAAAATCATGACATTGGCCCCATCACTTCATGGCAAATAGAAGGGGAAAAGGTGGAAGCAATGACAGATTTGCTTTCCTCAGTCTCTAAAATCACTCTGTATGGTGACTACAGTCATGAAATTAGGAGATGATTGCTTCTTGGAAGGAAAGCTATGACAAACAAAGACAATGTATTAAAAAGCAAAGACATTACTTTGCTGACAAAGGTCCTTATGTCAAGGCTATGGTCTTTCCAACAGCCATGTATGGAAGTGAGAGTTGGGCCATAAAGAAGGCAGAGCACCAAGGAATTGATGCTTTTGTTTTTTTTTAATTTTTTTATTTTATTTATTTATTTATTTATTTATTTATTTTACATTAGTATGCTCCTTTATTCTTTTTTTTTTTTTTAATTTTAAAATCTTTAATTCTTACATGCGTTCCCAAACATGAACCCCCCTCCCACCTCCCTCCCCACAACATCTCTCTGGGTCATCCCCATGCACCCGCCCCAAGCAAGCTGCACTCTACGTCAGACATGGACTGGAGATTCAATTCTTACATGACAGTATACATGTTAGAATTCCCATTCTCCCAAATCATCCCACCCTCTCCCTCTCCCTCTGAGTCCAAAAGTCTGGTATACACAGCTGTGTCTTTTTTCCTGTCTTGCATACAGGGTCGTCATTGCCATCTTCCTAAATTCCATATATATGTGTTAGTATACTGTATTGGTGTTTTTCTTTCTGGCTTACTTCACTCTGTATAATTGGCTCCAGTTTCACCCATCTCATCAGAACTGATTCAAATGAATTCTTTTTAACGGCTGAGTAATACTCCATTGTGTATATGTACCACAGCTTTCTTATCCATTCATCTGCTGATGGACATCTAGGTTGTTTCCATGTCCTGGCTATTATAAACAGTGCTGCGATGAACATTGGAGTACATGTGTCTCTTTCAATTCTGGTTTCCTCGGTGTGTATGCCCAGCAGTGGGATTGCTGGGTCATAAGGTAGTTCTATTTGCAATTTTTAAAGGAATCTCCACACTGTTCTCCATAGTGGCTGTACTAGTTTGCATTCCCACCAACAGTGTAGGAGGGTTCCCTTTTCTCCACACCCTCTCCAGCATTTATTGCTTGCAGATTTTTGGATCGCAGCCATTCTGACTGGTGTGAAGTGGTACCTCATTGTGGTTTTGATTTGCATTTCTCTAATAATGAGTGATGTTGAGCATCTTTTCATGTGTTTGTTAGCCATCCGTATGTCTTCTTTGGAGAAATGTCTATTTAGTTCTTTGGCCCATTTTTTGATTGGGTCGTTTATTTTTCAGGGATGCAAGGATTCTTCAATATCCGCAAATCAATCAATGTAATTCACCACATTAACAAATTGAAAAATAAAAACCATATGATTATCTCAATAGATGCAGAGAAGGCCTTTGACAAAATTCAACATCCATTTATGATAAAAACTCTCCAGAAAGCAGGAATAGAAGGAACATACCTCAACATAATAAAAGCTATATATGACAAACCCACAGCAAACATTATCCTCAATGGTGAAAAATTGAAAGCATTTCCCCTAAAGTCAGGAACAAGACAAGGGTGTCCACTTTCACCGCTACTATTCAACATAGTTCTGGAAGTTTTGGCCACAGCAATCAGAGCAGAAAAAGAAATAAAAGGAATCCAAATTGGAAAAGAAGAAGTAAAACTCTCACTGTTTGCAGATGACATGATCCTCTACATGGAAAACCCTAAAGACTCCACCAGAAAATTACTAGAGCTAATCAATGAATATAGTAAAGTTGCAGGATATAAAATCAACACACAGAAATCCCTTGCATTCCTATACACGAATAATGAGAAAGTAGAAAAAGAAATTAAGGAAACAACTCCATTCACCATTGCAACAAAAAGAATAAAATACTTAGGAATATATCTACCTAAAGAAACTAAAGACCTATATATAGAAAACTATAAAACACTGATGAAAGAAATCAAAGAGGACACTAATAGATGGAGAAATATACCATGTTCATGGATCGGAAGAATCAATATAGTGAAAATGAGTATACTACCCAAAGCAATTTACAAATTCAATGCAATCCCTATCAAGCTACCAGCCACATTTTTCACAGAACTAGAACAAATAATTTCAAGATTTGTATGGAAATACAAAAAACCTCGAATAGCCAAAGCAATCTTGAGAAAGAAGAATGGAACTGGAGGAATCAACTTGCCTGACTTCAGGCTCTACTACAAAGCCACAGTCATCAAGACAGTATGGTACTGGCACAAAGACAGACATATAGATCAATGGAACAAAATAGAAAGCCCAGAGATAAATCCACACACATATGGACACCTTATCTTTGACAAAGGAGGCAAGAATATACAATGGAGTAAAGACAATCTCTTTAACAAGTGGTGCTGGGAAAACTGGTCAACCACTTGTAAAAGAATGAAACTAGATCACTTTCTATCACCGTACACAAGAGTTGATGCTTTTGAACTGTGGTGTTGAAGAAGACTTTTGAGAGTCTCTTGGACAACAAGATCAAACCAGCCAATCCTAAAGGAAATCAACCCCGAGTATTTATTGGAAGGACTGTTGCTGAAGCTGAAGCTCCAGTATTTTGGCCATCTGATGGAAAGAGCTGACTCATTGGAAAAGACCCTAATGCTGGGAAAGATTGAAGGCAATAGGGGCAGAGGGTGACAGAGGATGAGATGGTTGGATGGGATCACCAATTCAATGGACGTGAACTTGGGCACACTCCAGTAGGTAGTGAAGGACAGGGAAGCCTGGTGTGCTGCAATTCTTGGGGTCACAAAGAGTCAGACATGACTTTGTGACTGAACAATGACAACAACAACATTGATTCTTGTAGTGTATGCCATCTTCTTGATGTCCAAAGAAATCTATCAGAGATCATGTAAACTTTTAACAATATTTATTTATTTATTTTTGGCTATGTTGGGTCTTTGTTGATGCACTTGGTCTTTCTCTACTTGTGATGAGTGGGCATCTCACTGAGGTGGCTTCTCTTGTTGCAGACCATGTGCTCTAGAGTACAGGCTCTGTAGTTGTGGTGCATGGGCTCAGTTACTTTGTGGCATGTGTGATCTCCCTGGACCAGAGATCGAACCCATGTCCCCTGCATTGACAGGCAGATTCTTAACCACTGGACCAAAAGGAAAATCCTCAGGTGAACTCTTTAAAGAATAATTTTTTAAAAGTATCTTCATTGAAGTCTAGTTGATTTATAATGTACAGCAAAATGAGTCAGTTATGCATATACATATATTCACTCATTTTTAGATTCTTTCCCCCATGGGCCATTGCAGAGTATTAAGCAAAGTTTCTTGTGCTATACCTTAGTTATCTAACTTACATATAATGGTGTATATATGGAGAAGGAAATTCCTGAGAAATTGCCTGAGACATTCTATGGACAGAGGAGCCTGAAGGGCTACGGTCCATGGGGCCACAAGAGTTGGACACGACTTAGTGACTAAACCACCACCAGTGTGTATATGTCCATCCCAGTCTCCTATTTTACCCCCATCCTTTACACCCTCATAGCCATAAAAAAGTTTGTTTTCTATGTTTATAACTCTATTTCTGTTTTATAGATAAGCTCATTTGTAGCTTTTTTTCCCCAGATGTAAGTGATATCATATGGTGATTATCTTTCTCTATCTGATTTGCTTCACTCAATAGTCATATTGAGTCCATCCACGTTGTTGCAAATGGCATTATTTTGCTCTTTATAACTGAGTAATATTCCATTCTACATATGTACCACATTTTCTTTATTCATTCTTCTGTTGATGAATATTTACTATGGATAACAGTATGGAGGTTCCTTTAAAATCTAAGAAAAAATACCATACGATCCAGCAATCTCACTACTGGGCATATATCAGGAGGAAATCACAATTCAAGAAGATACATGCACCCCAGTATTCATTGCCATGTTATTTACAATAACCAGGACATGGAAGCAAATTGCAACATCTTAAATGTGGATCATCATTTAAAAAGTGGAATTTTAGTCCCTGGCACAATAATTATTTATTTATTTGCTCCCATTCTTATCTTTATGCTCTACTCCCTTTTTTCTGATCTAAAAATGCTTGAACCAAATTAATTTTTCTCATCAAATTGTTGCCTCTTTGTTACTTTCTTATTTTTATTGACGTTGCTGTTCTCTGTGATATTTATGTAAAAAAATTTAAAGTTGCTTTGATTCCTTTTCTTTTTCCTATGACCTTTTCTTCTAATTTGTGACCAAGATGATCCAATGTGTGTGTGTGCTGTGCTAAGTTGCTTCAGTTGGGTGCAATTCTTTGTGATCCTATGGACTGTAGCCCATCAGGCTCCTTTGTCCGAGGGATTCTCCAGGCAAGACTACTGGAGTGGGTTGCCTTGCCCTCCTCCATGGGATCTTCCCAATCCCGGGATTGAACTCACATCTCTTATGTCTCCTGCATTGGCAGATGGGTTCCTTGCAACTAGTGCTACCTGAGAATCCCAAGATGATCCAGTTTACCAACTAACCCTCTACAAGAGAGCATCTTGTGCTTTTCGCTTTCTTTCTAATCTCATTAGCAAGTGCCTGGCTTCAGTTTCACGACTTTTCAACCAGCCGGTTGCTATAATCTCTAAACTGATCTTTTGTCTTTACTTTTCCCTCATCTCCAACTCTTTCTATATCAGAAGCTTAATATAGCAGCCATTAATCAAGTAGTTTAGTTAAGAGGATGGCATTCCTTGACCGAGTTTTCGGATAGCCTTATTTTTCTGTTAGAATCTATAAAAATTGCTCCATAGTGATCATCTTTCAACTTTTCTAAACATGCTAAAATGACAAACACTACTTTCATCCTCTTGAATTAATGAATTTAGTGAAAATATGCTTATTCTGTGGGGGCTTCCCTGGAGGCTCAGACAGTAAAGAATCTCCCTGCAGTGTGGGAGATCCAGGTTTAATCCCTGTGTTGAGAAGATCCCCTGGAAAAGGGAATGGCTACCTACTCCATTATTCTTGCCTTAAGAATTCCATGGACAAAGGAGCCTGGAAGGCTGCAGTCCATGGGGGTCAAAAAGAGTTGGACATGACTGAGCAATTACCATTGTTACTTTTTTATACTTATTCGGTATTATTAATTCAAAGTTATCTGCTAGATTTTTACAGGATGCATAAATGGATAGCTTTCCTGCTCTCCAGAAGCATATAGTATTCTAGGAAAGATTAAATATAAAATTAAATCACTAAAAGAATTTAAAAAAACATTCTAAATAGGATTCAAACAAATTGCTATAGCCCGACATTATTATGTTTAGCACATATTGTCTGTGACTGTCATTACTCTGGATGTGGGGACATAATAGCAGAGCCCTAATGAAACTAATACCCCAAAGAAGTTGGAAAGATAATGCATATGTAAATACAGGGACCCCCAGGTGGCTCAGATGATAAGGAATCCATCTGCAAGGCAGGAGACCCAGGTTTGATCCCTGGGTCTGGACAATTCTCTGCAGGAGGAAATGGCAACCCATTTCAGTATTCTTGCCTGAAAGATCCCATGGACTGAGCGTGCACACATACACACACACACACACACACACACACACACACACACATTTAGTATGTTGCCAGATAGAGATGAATTGTAGAGAGACACATTAACTAGGATAAAGGAACAAAAATTGGGCCAGGGATGCTCTTTTAAGAAATGAAGTCTGGAAAGGCCTCTCAGAAGAGGGCCTATGTGACAGAGACCCAGTGAAATGAGGGAGGGACCATAGGAGGATGGAGGGAAGAGCATCTGGGAAGAGGAACTGTTAAGAAAGGGTGCAAAGGAGCCATGAACCTGAGTGTCCAAAGAATAGCAAAGAGGCAAGTACATGTGGAGATAAGTGGGTTGGGGGGTGAGTGTTGGATGTTTTTGGGAGAAAAGAATGTGGGAATTTAAAGACTGTGTTGAAGGACTTGGACTTTTGTTCTCAGTGTGATGAGATGGTGTTGGAAGGGTCTGAGCAGATGTATCAAATGATCTAATTTAAATTTTAAACCAATTGTTCCAGTGGTTCTGTGAAAAAAAGCTGGGGAAGGAGTGGAACTGGGTGGTCTTTGAGGATGCTCTGGGAGAGTCCAGGCTGGAGAAGATGCTGGCTTAGGCTTGGGTGGTGGTGGAAAGGTGAAAAACCCTCCGTCAGATCCTTGATGCATCTGTAAGACAGAGCTGATGAAACTAGCTCGAGAATACTGGATCTGTGGTGTGAAAGAAGAGAAGAATCAGAAATAGGTCCTCATCTTTTTAGACCAGTGGAAGAAAATAATTTGGGAAGACAATCTTAACAGTTCTGTTTCACACATGTTAAGGTTGAGGTTTCTATTCATATATAAGCATAGATGTAGAGTGGGCTTCCTAGGTGTCACTAGTAGTGAAGAACCAGTCTGCCAATGCAGGAGACATGAGAGGTGCAGTTTCAGTCCCTGAGCTTGGAAGATGCCCTGGAGGAGGGCATGGCAACCCACTCTAGTATTCTTGCCTGGAGAACCCTGTAGACAGAGGAGCCTGGCAGGTTACAGTCCATAGAGTCGCAAAGAGTTGGACATGACTGAAGCACTTCTCATGAACACATAGATGTAAAGTAGGTAGTTGACTACATCAAGAGAGAGGTTAGGGTTAGGACAAAAAAGAGGAACTCAATAGTTATGGGTGGCACTGAAACTCTTGGGACTGGATGAGATCACTTACCAGTCATGAAATTGATAGAGAAGAGATCCAAACACTAAGGCCGGGGAACGCAGACAGTTAATAAGGTTTACAAGAAAGGGCAATGAGATCCCACTCATGGAGTTGGGAATCAGGGAAAGTTTCACATAAAATATACCATTTGACCTAACCCTGGAATCAGCAGAATGTTCATATTAGTGCTGGTGGGAGGAGTCTAAGGCAGTAAAGAGCTACATGAGCAAACTCTCAGGGGTAAAAACTGTTTAATGCATTTGACAAACAAATTGCTTAACCACCAGCCAAACTGAGCCCTCATCATTCCTTACACTCATTCCTCTGTTTGGCATGATACATCTCAATATGTGTTGCTTTTTGGTGCTCATATTTATGCCTTTTCTATTCCATAGCAGTGGATTACAGCCCAGAAACTATGTTATTGATTCACAGTGGACTCAAGCTGCTTTTTATTATCACTGTCTTTTCACTTTCTGGAGAAGGTGCTTTGCCTAGCCATGAAATGCCAGATGGCAGAGATGTATCAATTAAATTCAAGAATAGATGTATCTACAGAACAAAACTAGATATAAATTCTTGAAGGAGCCCTGGCTCTTATTAGAGGAACTATGACAGTTCTGAGCTTTTATCTTACAAATGTATAATTGACACAAACTTCTCCCGGGATTCAGTATAAATCAGGCGTCTCCCATGACCTCAAGATTTTTGCTGTGTAGTATAAGGAATATATTAAGTGCATAAGTAATTATTATGCACGACTGACTATGCTTTCAATGTTTCTACCTCTAGTTACTGATTCCTATTTCAAGCAGTCTAGGACCTTTTAGTTATTGATACTCTCTTGATTTAGCAGGCAGCATACAGGTAGATACAGGCTCAGACCCAGAATCCAGTGTACTTTTGATGACTCTAGATATAAAGGTACTCAAGACACAAGTGCCAGCCTCTTGAGCTGGAGATTCTGCCTTCCTTTCTCTAACAAGTACTGCTATTTCCCATTGTGTCTTGACAGACACCTTCTTAGCACCCATCTATCTTTAGCAAACCTTTTTTGCCCAAGAAGCATGGTTTTTCACATCCTCTAAATTGCTGGCCATGTAAATTGATCTTTATGTACTGATCACCTGGAAATGTTAAACCACTGATTTAATATCCAATGTATCCACCCACTGCACTTTTTCCCTGTCCCAGTGGGCAGTTGTAATATCCTGGGTGAGCTGTTCTTGATGGGTGTAACTTACATTGCCCTCACCCACTTTATCACTATACTTTATTACATAGCAACAAACCCTTAGGATGAGCTGTACTGCCTGGCTGGTTTTGCTTTACCTGTCCTGGTCCTGCTTCTCCTTTCTTTGTAGCTGGTGGTGCTGAAGCCCCAGGATGCCTCAGTCAAAGCCCATGAACAACTTGGCAATAAGCATAATAAAAGAAGTACACAGGTGTTTAGATAAAAAGCAGTCATTTACAGTTGAGGTTAGTGATGAAAATTTGACTTTCTCTCTCCTTGAAACCTAGAACACCAAAGATATGAGTATTGGAGTCACGATCACTCTTTCTTGATTTAGCAAAAGGGAAGACTTGGGTGATGGGGAAGAGGGCTAAAATCAGGCGGTGATTGAGTCCATGAAAATTGCCCCTCTTTATTCCCAAGTGAGGTCTTCCTCTTTGTTAGCATGCTCACATACTTGTACTGTTCTTACTACACAAGGACTTCAAAGGATCAGGCAGAAAAGAGAGCGGTGCCGCATTGCCTTATTGCATAATGTGCTTGTTTCTTTCCAGAAAGTATGCCAAGAAGAAAGCCATCAGAAGAGCTTATGCCAATTTCTTATACTAGATCCTTAATCACCCACAATTTGAAAATTGTATATAAATATAACAGCAGTAAGCATAATTTAATTCTAACATCTAATTACTTGCAGCAGTATTGTACTTTTATCTAACTATCCCAATGTGCACATATATCACTTTATTTGCAGCTGTGCTCATTGTCATCAACCAGGTGCTCATGTCTCACAGCGTTTGGGCCTGTGCTGTCCGCTCTCACTCCTGCCACCTGTTCTTGCACTTGGTCATCATACCATTTGTAGAATTCAGTCCTCTTGTTCCCACTTCTCCCCAGCCTCACAAGCATTCTGTTCCCCACAGTTTCTCACTCATAAGTTTTCTCCACAGATTTTTTTAAGTTAAAATTTTTGATGATTCTCTAGAGGAAGTTCATGTCTTTCCTTTTTTCTCTTGTCACAGCCATATCCTTGAGATGTTATCTGATGGGCAAGGTTTCTGACCATTATTTTATAACATAAGGCACTGATGGAAAATGCAGCCTTGGAAGTAGGACTTCAAGATTTGATGAGCTCTTAATTTATGAAACTGAAAAACCACTGATGAAGAAAACAAACTTATGGTTACCTAAGGGGAATGAAGTGGGAGCAATAAAGTAGGGGGATGAGATTAACATATACACACTACTGTATATAAAATAGATAAGCAAGAACGACCTGCTGTAGACCATGGGGAGCTCTACTCAATATCTTGTAATAACCTATGAGGGAAAAGATCTGAAAAAAGAATAGTGTACATGTATATAAAAAATACAATATATATAATATATGTCTAATATACATTATATAACTAATATATGTTATATTAAAATATGGTATATTATATAAACCTTTAATATATTGTATACTATGTAATATATATCTATCATATGTAATATATATCTAATACATAACAACTATCTGATATATATTAGATATATATTGTATATAAATTATAAAGTATTTATATCATATATATGATATATATTATTTAATATATATGCTAGATATAATACATACTATTTTATATGATTAAAATATATAATATATAATTACATAATCAATGTTTAATACATTATATTACATATAATATTATACAATATATTAATATATATTAACATATCATGTAATATACAAAATATACATTTCCCCTTCAAGGATCACTGCCTTGTTGTGGTAAAGGGGCTTGTGTAGCTCAATGAAACTGTGAGACATGCTGTGAAGGGCCACCCAAGATGGACGAGTCATAGCAGAGAGTTCTGACAAAACGTGATCCACTGGCAGAGAGAATGGCAAATCACCCCAGTATACTTGCCATAAGAACGCATGAACTGTATAAAGGCCAAACCAATATGACACCAAGAGATGAGTCCCCTAGGTCTGAAGGTGTCCAATATGCTACTGGGGAAGAGCAGAGAATTACCAATAGGCCCAGAATGAATGAAATGGCTGGGCCAAAGCCGATACAACACTCAGTTGTGAATGGGTCTGGAGATGAAAGTAAAACCTAATGCTGCAAATAATATTATTGTATAGGAACCAAGACTGTTAGGTCCATGAATCAGGGAAAATTGGAAGTGGTCAAGCCAGAGACAGCAAGAATAGACATCGACATCCTAGGAATCAGTGAACTAAAATGGATGGGAATGGGAGAGTTTAATTTAGATGACCATTTTATCTACATCTGTGGGCAAGAATCCCATAGAAGAAATGGAGTAGCCCTCATAATCAATGAAAGAGTCTGAAATATAGCACTTGGGTACAACCTTAAAAATGACAGAATGATCTAGATTCATATCCAAGGCAAGCCATTCAACATCACAGTAATCCAAGTCTATGCCCCAAATATATAATATTACATATATATATACATATAATATACCCCAATTCAGTTCAGTCTCTCAGAGATGTCCGACTCCTTGAGACCCCATGGACAGCAGCACGCCAGGCTTCATTATCCATCACCAACTCTTGGAGCTTGCTCAAACTCATGGCCATCAAGTCAGTGATGCCATCCAACCATCTCATCCTCTGTAATCCCCTTCTTCTCCTGCCTTCAATCTTTCCCAGCATCAGGGTCTTTTCCAATGAGTCAATTCTTCACTTCAGGTGGCCAAAGTATTGGAGTTTCAGCTTCAGCATCAGTCCTTCCAATGAATATTCAGGATTGATTTCCTTTAGGATTCACTTGTTTGATCTCCTTGCAGTCCAAGGGACTCTCAATAGTCTTCTTCAACACCACAGTTCAAATATACATACTATACATTTAAATATATTTATATATTATATAAGAAGGACTTAATACATATACAATGTATATATATAACTGAATCATTGTGTTATATGATTGAAACTAACAAGACATTGTAAATGAGCTCCGTATCAATACCAAAAGAAATAAACATGAAGCAAAACAAGAAACTTGAGAATTCTACAATTTGTTCTACAGTGGAATGCAAACTGAAGACACTTTACTTGGAAGAAGTTGTAAGAGTACTATAGTTGTTAGCCAATCTAGTTTTTACTAGGTAGTGCCTTTTAATAGTCATAAAGAATGCATAATATGAGATGTACTCCCTTAAAAATGTTTGATGGGTAAAGTACCATATTATAAATGATAAATACAGTGTTAGACAGAAATTCTCTGAGATGCTTCATCTTGCATAACTGAGACTCTCTACTCTTTGAACTGCAACCTCTCATTTCTCCCTCCACCTATTTTCTGAAAACCACTATGCTATTTTTTTCTAAGAGTTTTGACTTCTTTTGATACCTCATACAAGTGGAATCAACAATATTTATCCTTCTGTGATTCTGTTATTTCACTAAGCAGAATATCCTCAAGTTTCATCCAAGCTGTATCATGTGGCAAGATTTGCTCCTTTTCTTTGATGGAATAATAGTCCATTGTGTGTCTATATCACATTTTTTTTTTTGATTCATTCATTCACTGTTGGACATTTGGGTTCTTTAGAACAAGAGCTAGTCTGCATAGATGGTACTATGAATCATTGCATCTGAAATTACCATTTTAAAATAGGTCAAAATAGTTGAATATCTAGTAATTTAATAATATTGTTCAACACACTATACAAACATTCAGAGATTTTAATTCTAATATGAACTCAAAAATAATAAAGTGCATGCTGCTCCATAGTAAACTTGATATTTCTTCCTCAGTAGTTAACAATTTTTTAACTAGCAAGGGCAGTGGTTCTCAAACTTTGCTGCACATTAGAACCATTAAAGGAGCTTATACAAACACCAACATCAAGAATGCCCCCTAGGCAGGCATTGGTATTCTTTCATGGCCCAAGTTGATTCCAAAACATGTACCAATATTTGAGAACCATTTGATGAGGGGAATCTTTTTTCAGAGCATTCTCTATATTTCATTAAAGTATGTAGTATGAACAGTGATTTCATGGACTCAATTCAGATTTTCAGAAGAGAATTATTCTTTCCTTCATCTCACTGTTCCAGAAGGTGTGTTGCCAGACACTCATCCACTTCTAATCAGACGGGATAATGTAAGAAGAAGACACAACGCACATAGCTCTGGGTTATATTTTCCTGTCATTGTTGCCCTTTGCTTTTCTCCTGGGCAACCAGAGCAATTATAACAATGGGACTGCCCAAATGATGGTAAATAACCTGCTTACCAATGCAAGTTAGACTTCAGAGATGTGCATTTAATTACAGATGAGGAAGCTGTAGTACAAAGAGGCAAAGGCAATTAACGTGGTGGAACAACAGTTCTGTATTGCAACCTGAACTTAGACCGTGGACTAGTAACCACTGTATCACCGTACCTTTTAACTGAAACAAGAGTTTACTTTTTGTTTTTTCTTTAACTTCATTTAGCCAATGGAGTGTACTTCATAGCATGACATAAGATACCTAACTTGTACTTTCCTGGTGATCCTGTGGTTAAGAACCCACCTGCTTTTGAAGGGGACGTGAATTCAATCCCTGGTCCATAAAGATTCCACATGCTGCAGGACACCTAAGCCTATGTGCCACGATTACTGAGCTCATATTCCAGAGTTCGGTTCTGCAACAAGAGCAGGGTTCTTGCATCTCAATGAGAAGCCTGTGCGCCACAGCTAGAGAGTAACCCTGGATTACTGCAACTAGAGAAAGGCTGTGAGCAGCAGTGAAGTCCCAGTGCAGCCAAACAAAGGTAAATAAAAGATACATACCTTATCTTAACCTCACATAACCTCATGAACTATAGAAATCCCATCTTTGAATTACCTTTATTAACCATGCATCAGGGCACATTTTCATTAAACATACAAATTCCCTTAATCCAACAGGTCAGAGTATTCACATCCATCTTTTCTTCTTTTATTACACTTTTCTGTAATTTCTTAATCATTTTAAGGAGCATTCAACATAGCATTAAGGAACCTAGAGGCACGTCAGAACAGGTTCCTGGTGCTTTCCCTTCCCTCATTTGCCCATTTGTGTTGACACAAGTGGTTCAAGTCACAAGCTACAGGTGCCAGTAATTATTGCTTCTCCATAGTGAACTGGTCTTTGCTGTACAAAGTTTCTTTGGCTATAACATTTTTGCTTCCAGTGTCTGGCATCTTGTTCATATTCTTACAAAAACATAAGTTCCCAAACTTTATTCTACAGAGCACTATTTCAGTGAGATTATAATGAGGCTTCTATTTAAAAAAGAGGATGCTATAGCTGTGGTTGGGTGAATGTTGGCTTTCCAAAAGGAGAGGGAAAGGGTGGGATGATGTGGGAGAATGGCATTAAAACATGTATACTGTCATGTAAGAAACGAATCACCAGTCTCTGTTCGATACAGGATACAGGATGCTTGGGGCTGGTGCACGGGGATGATCCAGAGTGATGATATGGGGTGAGAGGTGGGAGAGGGGTTCAGGATTGGGAACTCATGTACACCCGTGGCAGTTTCATGTCAATGTATGGCAAAACCAATACAGTATTGTAAAGTACAATAAAGTAAAAATAAAAATTAAAAAAACACAAAGATAACCACATCTGAATCCTTGGAATCTATGAATATGTTACCTTACATGGCTAAAGGGATTTTGCACATGAAATTAAGAGATCATTATGGATAATTTTAGTGAGCTCAATATAATAATAAGGTTTATGTAAGAGAAGGACCAGAGCCTGAGATGTGACAATGGAAGCAGACGGACATAGAGAAAGATTAGAAGATGCTGCCTTCCTGGCTTTAAAGATGGATGGTGAAAATAAAGTAAAAAAAAAAAAAAGATGGATGGTGGGGCCATGAGCCAAGGAATGCAGGTGGCCTCTGGAAGCCATAAAGGCTACAGATAGATTTTCTTCTAGAGCCTCCAGAAGAAACAAAACCCTCCTGACACATCCTGGACTTCAGAACTGTAAAAGAATAGCTTTGTATTGTTCTAAGCCACTCATTGGGGCTTTCCCAATGGTGCAGAGGGTAAAAAATTTGCCTGCACTGCAGCAGACACAGGAGATGTAACGTGGATTTGATTCTTGAGTTGGGAAGATTCCCTGGAGGAGGAAAATGGCAATGCACACAAGTTTTCTTGTGTGAAAAGTCCCATGAACAGAGGAGCCTGGTGGGCTACAGTTCAAAGGGTAGCTAAGAATTGGACACGACTGAGTTCTAAGCCACTAGGCTTGTGTTAATTGGTTGTAATAAGAAACTAATTTAGTTACCAAATAAGTTTGGGAAATGTTACATATTTTATTCTCTTTTAGGAAATTCACAGTTTATGTTAACACAAAATGTCAATGATAAATACTGAAACTTACAGTAGAATTGAAATAATTTTCTCTTAGAAAAAGTAACCTTCATAGAGAAAGGATTTTGTGAATAACTTCAATTGCTTGGCTAGATTTTTAATAAATTAGTAACCAGGTTCAAATCCAATAAGTGCCAGATATTGTTGACTAGTTCTACCAGATGGACTGAGTTGTGAGAAGCTCCTTGAACACTGAACTGTAGGATACAGGCATACAATCTGGTCCTTCCACTCATTTGGTGCATTTTAGTCATTGTATCCTCTCTGTGTTTTCTGTTCATATAAAACAGGAGCCATTAGATAAAGTCTTATTGCTTGCTTGTATTATTATTCACTCTGGGTGGATGATGCTTTATAAATAATTTTTTTCTTGTTTTGCTAAAAAGATTGAGCATTTATATTTCATTTTCTGGTGCTGCTAGGGTTTAAAATGAAAATGTATTTAAAAATTCTCTATTATGAATTATGCTCTGAGATATGTTTTATTTTAATTTGTTTATTTTTAATTGGAGGATAATTGCTTTACAATATTGCATTGGTTTCTATGATATATCAACATGAATCAGCCATAGGTATACACATCCCTTCCCTCATGAGATAATAAACACTATAATTTATATTTTAGGGAAAAATGATGCTTTGATATATCAATTATTAGAAATTTTGTGTTTTGTTTGATCCTTTTATGTAAGCATTACCAATGTCCCTGGTGGCTCAGATGACAAAGAATACACCTCAATGCAGGAGACCTGGATTTGACCCCTTGGTTGCCAAGATCCCCTGGAGGAGGGCATGGCAACCCACTCCATTTTTCTTGCCTGGAAGGTCCCCATAGATATAAGAACCTGGTGGGATACAGTCCATGAGGTCTCAAAGAGTCGGACACAACTGAATGACTAAGCACACACACTCAATGTCATTGAAATGAACTGCATTACTTTTTTTCCACTGGTTTTGCACACATTAATTGGAGAGAAAACCAATATAAAGTTCAGATGCTTTTTAAAACATTTGTTCTTGGAATCAGTTGCTGGCTAGATTTATAGATTTACTTTGTTACATTTTTTTTAAATGACCTTTCTTGAGTTATTAAAAAAAAATATATATATATTTTGTTTATTGTGGATTTCCTTCAGATGATATGCTAGAATTAAATTTGTTTCTTTGGCATTCCAAACAGTTTTCACTTTGGAATATCTCATTCTAAAACTGGAGATACCACAAAAATAAAAGTAACACAAATAATCCAAAACAAATATAAATTCATTCTACTTATTTAAAAAAGATTAACTTCCTATTTTAAACCTGATACCCAACAAGGTGCTGATGATCTAAAATATGCCTGCTTTCAAGATGCTTACAGTATTATTTTCTTTTCAATTCCAGTTTTCTTAATCTTCTTTGACTTTTATATATAAATTTCAGGGATTTGTGTTAAAAGGATGAAATCTCTGACTGTAAGGAATTTTGTATTTAAAAATGGTGACTGAAGTGCACTGTGGTGTTTTGGGTTTTAACATTCTTCAGATGCCTGAGAGATTCTCTAGACAGAACCTGAGGTTCCAATGTCTTCTTTAGTGATTGAGAAAATATCACCTGGCCACTTCTTCATGTGAAAATTAGAGCTTCTCTGTCCATGGGATTCTCCAGGCAAGAATACTGGAGTATTCTTCCCAACCCAGGAATTAGACCTGGGTCTCCTGAAATTCAGGCAGGTTCTTTACCGACTGAGCTACAAGGGAAGCCCTCAAAACAGAGACACTATTACCTATCTGACCCATGTACCGATTTGTGACTTCCAAAACAGATGCAATTTACGGTTAGCCTTGAAGATTGTGGATAGTTTGTCTCAGGACATGACTTCACTGACAGAGGGACTAATTTCTTCATAACAATAATTCTCCAATTGTGAATTGGACCAGCATCATCTACATTACCTGGGAACTTGTTATGTATGCAAATTATTTGACCCCACACAAGCCCTGCTGAATCAGAATCATTGTGTTCTGAGAATCACATAAATATACCTATGGTTGATTCATGTTGATGTTTGGCAGAAACCAGCACAATACTATAAAGCAATTGTCCTTCAATTAGAAATAAATTTGTTTAAAAAAAAAGAAAAAAAGAAAAAGAATCCTTCTGGTGGCTCTGATGTAAGTAGAGTAGTAGAGTGGGAGAAGTACCGTTCTAATCAATTGTCAAATGTGTCCAACTCTTCTCTGAGCCCAAACAGGGCTCTTTTAATGATTCTCATGCAAGATATCTACATCAGGGGACTAGCGCCTCAAACTTATTTGCTGGTATATTTCACTTGCAAAAAAGTCCACATTTTCATTTCTGAGGTTCAAGATAGTAGTTGTTTTTAGTATTTAAAATGAGAAAAAAAATCTTAGTAAATTCTATTGTATAACACTTTTGCTGCATTTTAATGTTCTATATTTTTGATAAAATATCATAGCAGAGAACTCTGTATGCAGGTCAAGAAGCAACAGTTAGAACTGGACATGGAACAACAGATTGGTTCAAAATTGGAAAAGGAGTGTGTCAAGGCTGTGTATTGTCACATTGCTCATTTAACTTATATTCAGAGAACATCATGCAAAATGTTGGGTTGGATGAAGCACAAATTGGAAGAAATATCAATAACCTCAGATATATTTATGAATTTTATTGCTTATATAATTAAAGATGTTATGTACTGTTCTATTTTGCAACTATTTTACATACAGTGTCTTATTTGCTCACCATTATTATTTCACTCTACCTGTAGCTCAGATAAATTATTTATTATATGGTACAGACAGAAGTCAAAGATGCAGCTGTTTAGTTCCAAAACAAGACATTTTACATTATGTCATGCTGCTTCCAAACAGAACCATCTCTGAAGCTTCTCCAGTATCTCAAATAGATCTTTTATTTTTATCTTATGTTTTGAATCCAAAGTTTAAAGATTTTAATTTTCTAAATAATAGTTTAAGACAAATGCTCTGGCAGAAGATTTTATAGGTGAATTCAGGATATATACTCTTTGTGATAATAGCACTAGAAATTTGACTAACAAGGACTTCCCAGTTCTTTTTCCAGGAAAATATACTTATCATACTAAATCTATATAAGAAAGTAAAAATTATGAAAAAGATAACCTCTGACTGGTGCACACAGTGTTTTGGTTTTTTTTTGTGTGTGTGTGTGCCCTCCAAGAGTCTGTTTCCCCAGTCCTGTATAAGTTCTGTAATCTAATTCCACTGGCCCCCAAAGTCAAATTCCCTGGGGGTTTTCCCTTTGTCAGATCCTCAGGTTGGGAAATCTGTTGTGGGTTCTAGAACTTTCTTACAAGTGCAAGAATTAATTTAGTATAATTGTTCTTCAGTTTGTGGGTCATCTACTTAGCAGATCTATGGTGGTGTTAAAGGTGAGCTCCAACAAGAGGGCTTATGCCACACACTGTGTGACCCAGGTCTGCTGCACCCAGACACCCTGTCCCCACAGCCAGCCACTGCTCACCCGTGCCTCACCAGGAGACACTTAAACACTCAAAGACAGGTATGTCAGTCTCTGTGGGGTCTCTGGGTCCTGGTGCACACAAAGTTTTGTTTGAGCCCTGTGAGCATCTCTGGGGGGTATGGGGTTTGATTCTAAAAGCGATTTTGCCCCTCTTACCATCTTGCTGGGGCTTCTCCTTTGCCTTTGGATGTGGGGTAGTTTTTTGTAGTGGGATCCAACATTCACCTCTCAGTGGTTATTTAGCAGTGAGTTGTAATTTTGGAGTTCTTGCAGGAGAACATGAGTGCAGGTCCTTCTACTTCACTGTCTTGTGTGAAAAAAACAAAAAAAAACAAAACACCTTGTACACACCAGGACCCAGAAGAAAGGGGCAGTGACCCAACAAGAGACTGACCCACACTTGCCTGTGAGTGTCCAGGAGTCTCCAGCAGAGGCATGGGTTGGCAGTGGCCTGCTGCAGGGTCAGGAGCACTGAGCGCAACCATGCCTACATAGGACTTTTTGAAGGAGGTCACTGTTATATCCATTACCTCCACCATAGTTTGGTCTCAGGTCAAACAATAGAGAGGGAACACAGCCCTGCCCATCAAGAGAAAATTGGATTAAAGATTTACTGAGAATGGCCCCACCCATCAGAAGAAGACTCAGTTTCCCCCACAGTCAGTCTCTCCCATCAAGAAGCATCCATAAGCATCTTATCATTATCCATCAGAAGGCAGACAGAATGAAAACCACAATAAGAGAAAACTAATCAAACTGATCACATGGACCACAGCTTTGTCTAACTCAATGAAACTATGAGCCATGCCATGTAGGGCCATCCAAGACAGATGGGTCATGGTGGAGAGTTCTGACAGAATGTGGTCCACTGGAGAAAGGACTGGCAAACCTCTTCAGTATTCTTGCCTTGAAACCCCATGAACAGTATGAAAGCAAAAAGATAGGACACTGAAAGATGAACTCCCCAGGTCGGTAGGTGCCCAATATGCTACTGGAGATCAGTGGAGAAATAACTCCAGAAAGAATGAAGAGATAGAGCTAACACACACAAAAAATGTCCAGTTGTTGATGTGATTGGTGATGGAAGTAAAGTCTGATGCTGTAAGGAACAATATTTCACAGGAATCTGGAAAGTTAGGTCCATGAATCAAGGCAAATTGGAAGTGGTCAAACAGGAGATGGCAAGAGTGAACATCAACATTTTGGGAATCAGTGAACTAAATGGACCAGAATGGGCAAATTTAATTCAGATGACCATTATATCTACTACTGTGGGCAAGAATCCCATAGAAGAGATGGAGTATCCCTCATAGCCAACAAAAGAGTCTGAAATGCAGTACTTGGGTGCAATCTCAAAAACAACAGAATGATCTGTTTGTTTCCAAGGCAAGCCATTCAATATCACAGTAATCCAAGGCTATGAACCAACCAGTATTGCTGAAGAATCTGAAGTTGAACAGTTCTAAATTAAAAGATGCTTGCTCTTTGGAAGAAGAGCTATGACCAACCTAGACAGCATATTAAAAAGCAGAGATATTACTTTATCAATAAAGGTCCATCTAGTCAATGATTTGGTTTTTCCAGTAGTCACATTTGGATGTGAGAGTTAGACTATAAAGAAAGCTGAGTGCCAAAGAATTGATGCTTCTGAACTGTGATGTTGGAGAAGACTCTTGAGAGTCCCTTGGACTGCAAGGAGATCCAACCAGTCCATCCTAGAGGAGATCAGTCCTGAATATTCATTGGAATGACTGATGTTGAAGCTGAAACTACAATACTTTGGCCATCTGATGCGAAGAGCTGACTCATTTGAAAACACCCTGATGCTGGGAAAGTTTGAATGCAGGAGGAGAAGAGGACAACAAAGGATGAGATGGTTGGATGGCATCACCGAATCAATAGACATGAATTTGAGCATATTCCGGGAGTTGGTGATGGAGAGGGAAAACTGGCATGCTGCAGTCCATGGGGCTGCAAACAGTTGGACATGACTGAGTGACTGAAATGAACGGAACTGAGCTTCTGACTAAAAACATTTACAAATAAATATGCAAAGGCCCAAATTTAAAGATGGCAACCAAGAATTGAATTGTTCTAAATGAACAATAATCAAGTGGAATTTTCTCTAGAAATTCATAGATAGTGCAATGTCAATAAATCTTTAAAATAATTATTCATGTTAATAGTACAAAGAAATAAAATATATACTCAATATAAATTAGACAAAGTTTGATAAAATTGAACATCTATTCCTGGTTTGAAGAAACTGTAAAAAGAAAAAGTATACTTATCCTGTTGAGTTAATAAACAACTCACTGTTTAATGGTAACAATAGAAATTTTCTCATGTATAAGGTATATACATATACATCAACATTTTAATGATATATAGAGCCTGACTCTAATTGTTTAGGGAATTATCATATAAAGATGGATGTATGAGATATTGTTCATGATGTGAACATAAGATAGTAAATAAACTTCCATATTTGGAATAATGTGGTCAGTCATTTTTCCTTCTAACAGGCAAGTATTATACAGCCATTAAACATGATGACTGAGGGTTCCAGTTAAAGTTGTTGAATTGAATACACACTTATCTTTTCCACTTTATGAAATGCTATTGAAATGACAGTAGAGAAATAAGGCCAACTTTATAAACACAAGTACAAAGAGAATAACAAATGAAAAATAAATGGAAAAGAGATTTCCATGAGCTTTTGAGTGAGAGAAGATGGATAGAAGAATAAATGTCCTGATATATTGGAGTGAGGGGAAAATTGCTCTTCCTGCCGAGACTCTTCTGTTGCTTAGTAAGCATGTTCATTTCGCAAAACCCTGAGAGGCACCAAGTGCCACAGAACTTAAGGGTGTCATTGAAGCTGAGGGGTGATTTGAACATTTGCACTCAGAATAAATATACATTCATTCTTCCTCATAACCTGCCTCACTCCAACTTCCTGGACTACTTGTAGATAGCAGATTCAGAAAGACATCTTTGTGGAGAAATTTTATGAGAGGAGCTCTGGACACAATATTATAGAAAAAAAAAAAACAACTAGAAATGAGGCACTGGGAGATACAGGGGGATTTAGTGGAAATTTACAGTGACAATTTCTGTAGTTTACTCCTTAGATGCCAGTGTGCAGGCCCATGCCCATTAGGCTGCAGAGTGGATAGTTCCCGTCCAATCCACCCTACAGAATAAAGGTCTATACACTTATGCTTGTGAGTCACAAATGAAAAAGTGGCCACAACCCTATAAGGGCCTCTAACCCAGTAAGTCTCCTACATACAAACCTTCAAGCTGCAAACTTTCCAATATGCATTTGCGAGTCCAGTCATGTAAGTTAGTTCATGTGTCTGGCATACATTGTTACGTGCACGCATCCTCTACAAGTAGTTGTACTTTTGTGTACTTTACTGTATAATACTGTATAGAATACAGTAGTACAGTATACTTATTTCAAGCCCAGGATGTCTGGAAGCAAGCTTAAAAGCAGAGGTGATATAGCAGCAACTGCTAAGAAGTGCCAAGCAAAAATGATGGAAACAGAAGTGAAAATAATTGAGAGAGTGAAGCGAGGCAAAAGATGGAGTTAGAGGCCCAGATAAAGGACAAAGAGAGACCAGAGGAAGAAGTAATGGAAGAACTGGAGAAATTTATGACACAGGAAATGGCAGAGGATTTTCTTTATTTGAGGAGACACTGTTAATTTTGAGGCAGGCACAGGACCTGAACATAGAGCATATGAAGGCTGCAACAGTCGTTCAGAATGCAGTCCAGTGCTACCGTGTTCTCTATGACAAGAACAAAGAGCTACTACTCAGACATTACTGAATTTTTTTTCAAGAGGGTAGATAAAATTGAATCCAGCAAGGAGCCAGAATCTGTGCCATCAATTGCCATGTGCCAGGCATGAGTGAAACTGCAGCTTGCCCTCTGTCTCTTATTGCTAGTGATCCTTCAGCTCTCCCATCTCCCACCTCTTCTCCCTCCTCCAGTCAGTAACCCTTCTTGCCTTTGCACTTAATGCCAGTCCCTATACGTCAGCTGTTGTGCATACTACTGTACTTTTCAAGGTACTGTATTATAAGATTAAAAATGTTTTCTTTATTTTGTGCTTGTTTTTTATGTACATATTGTTTGTGTGAAAAGTATTGTAAACTTCTTACAGTACAGTACTGACTGAGTTTGTTGGGTACCTAGGCTGATTTTGTTGCCTTATGAACAGATTGGAGTTATGAATATGCTCTTAGAACTTGTCTGTACATAGGAGGCTTACATACTCTTCTTTGATACACTTGAAGACATATCAGAAGAAATTTCAGAATCCTCAGTGCAAAACTAGCTGTCTAATTTGCAGATCTTAACACAAAATGAAAATTAAACCCCCATGTTCAAAAGGCAGGGAAAAAAAAGTGTCATTAAAACTTCTAAAATATCAAACATTTTCCTTCAATCCACAGTATCTTTATCTCAACCTGTCATGATGTTTTTTACTGGTATTTAGCGATGTACTTACTTGAGCTGAATGTGGTGATGGACGTGATGACATTAACAGTGTGAACACAAACACTCACAGGTGTCTAGGGACTCTCGCTGTAGAATTGGGCAGGTTTCCTCTGCTGCATACTACCAAGGATGTGCTGTGTTCCAGTGATGGATGGTCAAGTCAAGCCAGGAGATCCCTGGCACAGACCAAAGACTGTTATCCAGGTTAAACATATGATTTCAAAATCGATAACAGATGCCAGAAGGAAGTGAAGAAATGCCTTCAACTTTCTCAGTGAAAATCATTTTAATTTAGAACTTCATCATTGACCAAATTATTGAGTATAAACACTGAATTGTTGTTGTTGTTGTTCAGTCACTCAGTTGTGTCTGACTCTTTGCAACACCATGGACTGCAGCATGCCAGGCTTCCCTGTCTTTCAACATATCCTGGAGCTTGCTTAAACTCATGTCCATTGAATCGGTGATGCCATCCAACCATCTCATTCTCTGCCATCCCCTTCTCCTCCTGCCTTCAATCTTTCCCAGCATTAGGATCTTTTCTAAAGTGTCAACTCTTCACATCATATGGCCAAAGTATTCAAACGAAGAATTAAAAACTGTAAAATATGAAGGATTCAAAATATTTTTTCACCTTTTTTACAAAGCTTGGAGAATGTGTTTCATCAATTCAAGAAGGTAAGTGAAGGAGGAGACCCAAATAGACTAGAAAACAGAGATTCCAATAAAAGAATGTAGTAAGGTCCAAGGGTACATACATCAGATTGAAGAGCAACTAGCCTAGATCAGTGTAGAAGGTTTCAGTAAGAAATGCTCCATTGAAAAAAGTGGAGTTGATGCTACAATATATGACATAGGGAATCATTTTGAAACTAACCTTAAAAACTGTGTAACTCCTAAGATGAATTGTGTGGAAGGAAATAAACCTAGATATCGTGCCAGGTAAAGTGACTTTTGAATTGTTAGATATTTTCTCATGAATTTGTAAAAATTATTACCCTTTAGAGATGTAAGGGTCTTGGGTTGGGAAGATTCCCTGGAAAAGGAAACGACAACCCACTCCATTATTCTTGCCTGGAAAAGTCCACAGACAGAGGAACCTGGTGGGCTACTGTCCATGGGGTTGAAAAGAGTTTGACAAGTCTGAGCACATATTATTTAGGAAAGTTTAAAAAAGTTATTTTTCCCATTAAGAAAGTGATGTGCCTCCTTCTATTATAGAATTTTTGCTGGCTACATTTCCTACCTCTTTGCCCCACAACCTCTTGCTTCCCATTTGGGGGCCCACAAATGTGAATAATTTCTAATCTACAGTAAATAATTCAAATTCCCTTTGACATTTCATTTCTTTGGTCAAACATGTCTTCAAAATATGACCATATATATTTTTCTTTTCTAAATTGCCAGATGGGAACTTTTACCCACAAACTTCATCTTTACTTTCCATAGTCATCATTCTTTCTTCACATTTGTGTATGAATATATCATTATACTGGTGGGCTACAGTCCATGGGGTCACAAAGAATTAGGCACAACTTAGCCACTAAACAACAGCAAATATCATTATACACTGTTGAGATTAATAGGGGCAAGAAAAAATAGACAGAAGTTTAATATGAACTGGAAAAAGACGGATTTTTAGAATATGGAGGCCAACGTTAGATGATAAATATTCTAGGAGTCCTTGAGAACGCAATACTGGATTATTGAGTATTTACAACATCTGATGGTTTTCTCTTTATTTTACCAAATGAGACCAAAATTGTGAATTGCATTGATGTTTATTTTACCTAAGCAATAACCATCCTAGTTAGAATTGATCCTTTGTTCAGGGCTTTGAAAAATTGCGCAAAAGTAATTCTCTGAACATGATTCCATGAGGCATCATTTCACTTGGAAAGGTTGGTGGTAAATTACCTGGACATTTTAATATAAACTACATATGCTAGATGGCAATAAGCTGAACATATGGGTGTTATCTAGACAATAGTGCCACTGGGATTGGGTGAGTAATTGATGTGAAGTCAGTGTTCCTGTGATTTGACTAGATGTTCATGAAGCTTTGGTAAAATCCAGATCAGGCATCTTTCACTATAAAGACGTATTAAATGTTATCCTTTTTAAATTCTTAATAAAAATAGTATATATTTAAGTACTACAACAAGAGAGGGCAATGGCACCCCACTCCAGTACTCTTGCCTGGAAAATCCCATGGACAGAGGAGTCTGGTAGCTGCAGTCCATGGGGTTGCTAAAAGTTGGACAGGACTGAGCGACTTCACTTTCACTTTTTACTTTCATGCATTGGAGAAGGAAATGGCAACCCACTCCATTGTTCTTGCGTGGAAAATCCCAGGGACGGGGGAGCCTGGTGGGCTGTCGTCTATGGGGTCGCACAGAGTCAGACACGACTGAAGCGACTTAGCAGCAGCAGCAGAAGCAAATACTACAACAGTGTTTTGATATACATTTAAATAGAGACATAGATTATTATAGCCAGACCAGTTAGCATACTGATCTCCTTTTTTACTGCGTTGACCAAAAAGTTTGTCCAGCTTTTTCTGTAAGACAGCTCTAGTAGCCCTTGGTTATGTTTCAGTTCAGTTCAGTTCAGTTGCTCAGTCATGTCTGACTCTTTGAGACACTACGAATTGCTTCAAGCAAAACAGTTTTTTAAGATAGTATTGTGATAACTGTCATATTAGTATGCATTAAAAAATAAATATTAAAACTGGTGAATTTTTGTGTAGCCATTTCAATATTGAAGATGGGAGAAAAAATAACATTTTAGGCATATTCAGTTCAGTTCAGTTGCTCAGTCGTGTCCGACGTTTTGTGACTTCATGAATCGCAGCATGCCAGGCCTCCCTGTCCATCACCAACTCCCAGAGTTCACTCAGATTCATGTCCATCGAGTCAGTGATGCCATCCAGCCATTTCATCCTCTGTCGTCCTCTTCTGCTTCTGCCCCCAATCCCTCCCAGCATCAGAGTCTTTTCCACTGAGTCAACTCTTCCCATGAGGTGGCCAAAGTATTGGAGTTTCAGCTCCAGGATCATTCCCCCCAAAGAAATCCCAGGTCTGATCTCCTTCAGAATGGACTGGTTGGATCTCCTTGCAGTCCAAGGGACTCTCAAGAGTCTTCTCCAACACCACAGTTCAAAAGCATCAATTCTTCAGCGCTCAGCTTTCTTCACAGTCCAACTCTCACATCCATACATGACCACTGGAAAAACCATAGCCTTGACTAGATGGACCTTTGTTAGCAAAGTAATGTCTCTGCTTTTCAACATGCTATCTAGGTTGGTCATAACTTTTCTTCCAAGGAGTAAGTGTCTTTTAATTTCATGGCTGCAATCACCATCTGCAGTGATTTTGGAGCCCAAAAATTAAAGTTTGACACTTTTCCATTGTTTCCACATCTATTTCCCATGAAATGTTGGGACCACACGTCATGATCTTCATTTTCTGAATATTGAGCTTTAAGCCAACTTTTTCACTCTCCTCTTTCACTTTCATCAAGAGGCTTTTAATTTCCTCTTCACTTTCTGCCATAAAGGTGGTGTCATCTGCATATCTGAGGTTATTGATATTTCTCCTGGCAATCTTGATTCCAGCTTGTGCTTCTTCCAACCCAAAATTTCTCATGATGTGCTCTGTATAGAAGTTAAATAAGCAGGGTGACAATAAACAGCCTTGATGTACTCCTTTTCCTATTTGGAACAAGTCTGTTGTTCCATGTCCAGTTCTAACTGTTGCTTCCTGACCTGCATATAGGTTTCTCAAGATGCAGGTCAGGTGCCCTGGTATTCCCATCTCTTTAGGCTTTATTATTTCAACGAATATTAAAACACAATAAAGATGCAAAAAAAAAAAGAGAAGATTTGTGCAGTTTACAGAGAAGTACTGTGACTGATCAAATGTTTCAACAGAGGTTTGCAAAGTTTTATGTTGGAGATTTCTTGCTGGACATTGCTCTATGGTCAAATAAACCAGTTGAAGTTAATAGCAATCAAATCAAGACACTAATTAAGAGCAATCAACATTATGCCATGCAGGATACAGCTGACATATTCAAAATATCCATATCAAGGGTTGAAAGTCATTTGCTCCAGCTTGGTTATGTTACTTGCTTGATGTTTGGGTCCCACTTAAGTGAAAAATACCTTCTTGACTGTATTTCTGCATGTGCTTCTCTACTGAAACATAATGAAAATGTTATGTTTTTAAAGCAAATTGTGATGAGCAATGAAAAGTAGATACTCTACAATGGTATGGAATGGAAGAGATCACGCGGCAAGTGAAAGGAACCACCACAAACCACACCAAAGGCTGATCTTCATCCAAAGAAAGTAATGTTGTGTATACAGTGGGACTGGCAGCATGTCCTCTAGTATAAACCCCTTCTGGAAAAACCAAAAGATTAAATCCAAAAGGTACTGCTCACAATTAGACCAACAGAAAGTAGCACTTGACAAAAAGCATCTGGAATTAGTCAACAGAAAATGCATAATCTTCAATCAGGTTAATGCAAGATCACATGTTTCTTGATTTCCAGACAAAAATTGTTACAGCATGGCTGGGTAGTTCTGATTAGTATTCACCAGACATTATACTTTTGGATTTCTTTATTTCAGTCTTTGCCGGGAGCCAGCATGGGAGATCCCACCCATGACAAGGTCATGAGGAGAGACCTGACGAGGCAAAGCGAGTCAGGTCTCAAGTGGTCCTCTGCCTGAGCATCTACCCAGAAACCAAAATCTGTCTGTTTACTGTATGCTATACTGTGCTCTTCTGACATTACAGGGGGTATCCCCAACCACCTTTCTCTGGAAAAAATTAACTTAGAACTCCAACTGGTCTCCTGCAAATGAAAGGATTGTCTCAGCTCAAATCCCTCTGATGGCTCTCTAACTTGCCTGACAGTTGGAGACTTTTACAACTTGTGATTGTTTACAGCCCCCCAACTGTGAGTGGCTCAAAGCTTAAAACATCTTAAAGATATAGAGCCTTTTAGAGCTAAGAATTAGTTTGGTGAAGGATTTCATTGTTGAGTTAACCACAAGGCCTCTATATCCTTTATCTTTTAGGCACCTGGGAGGATATTAATCAATGTAAACAAGATGCAGAAATAGGAATATAGTAGTTTTGATGTTAGCAACACTAGACTTTTTGAGTTAATGAATTTTCTCTTTGTTATAAATCACTGTACTCCTCTTTCTTTGTTATAAATTGTTGTGCCCTTACTATGTAAGAATGTAACTTTATTTAGTGCTTTCTGAGAGTGGCACCAGACTTTAGGAAGAACAACACTTTTAAGGTTTTCTGGTTGACAGACCCTTATCAGAAAAGGGCCGGAAAATGTTAATTGGCCCTCTGGCCAGAAGATGATGTAAATCACCTAAGACTTGTGTATACAGCTAGGTATGCAGAGAGAAAGCCTGGTCTCGATAAGAGTCAGGGCTGCTGATGCTGCATAATTTTGTATTGTCCATTGATCTCTATGTACAACCAAAAGTATAAAAGGCTTTTCCAGACAATAAAGGGGGGGCCAGTCACTGGAAAGACTGGTTTCCCGCGTGTCAAATCTCTCTCTCTCTCTCTCTTTCTCCCTCTCCCTCCCTCTCCTTTTCAGGCTGAATTCCCATCTGGGGCATGGAAGCTCTCTGAGTCTACTTACTTGCCCTGGCTTCTAAGACCCATGCAAGAGGGAGCTCAAGGCGGGGCACCCTCCTCTATTCAAGTGGGCGCTGGTGGCTTAACATACACAGTGCAAGTTCCTTGTCTTGGAATTTTATTGGTTTTCCATGTAAACCAAGTTATTCAGCATCTTTTCTCCATCAATTTTCCTACTATGCTATTCTTCCCTAATCTCTCTTTATATTTCTAGTTAAATAGTCCTTTCCCAGATGCTGACTCCATCCCTGCTTTAAATTCCCTGGATCCACTGGGGCTGGACTCTGGCAAGTATTTACAAAATTCTCTTAATGGACAAAAACAAACAAACAAACAAACAAAACAAAACTTCAATTCCCTGGAAGACTGTGAAAGTCACCTGGAACAACTATTTGCTCAAAAATAGTTGAGCAAATAATACGGGATGGCCCTGGTGGTCCAGTGATTAAGAATCAGCATTCCAATTAAGGGGATGCGGGTTCAATCCCTGGTCTGGAAACTAAGATCCCACATGCTGCAGAGTAGCCAGTGTGTCATATCCACAACTAGACAGAAGCCAGCGTGCTGCAGCTGAGACCCAACACAGCCAAAAATAAATAAATACTTAAAAAAAATGTTTTGGGAAGATGGAATTAAGAAGTTTCCTAAAAAATAGCAGAATGTAGTAGTGAATACATTGTTCAATAACTTTCTTGGTGGAAAAGAAACATATGTCGTATTTTTACTTAAAAAAGCAAAGAAACCTTTTGGCCACTGCAATAGTTTCTACTATTTTGTGTGTCGTGGGAACACCTAAAATTTTCTTTTAGCAAATTGCCAGTGTACTGTACAGAATTAGCTACAACCATAATGGTGCACATTAGATCTCTAGACTTATTCATCTACATAGCTGTGGCTTTGCACCCTTTGACCAACATGTGATTGTGAGTGCTCTCACTCAGGATATAGTACACACATTTGAAGAGGGTGAAGCTTTATTTTGTGATATTACCCCAAGATAGTACCTTGATTTGTTAAATTGTAATTTGTGAGGTTGTAGTCATTACTTAGAGGAAGAAGAAAAGTTCAGACTTCTTTCAGATAAAAACATCTTAAAAGCTTTCCAGGTCTAAATAACTAGAGAAGACTCCTTAGAAAATGACACATTATAAAGCTGGTGACTGGACTCTGTCTTACCTATCAGAATTTGGTAGGATCTTCTGTGACAAGCTGTGTCCCTCAGTGAAACTGCAGAATGGAAAAGCTACTTGGGAATTTTTCATTGTACTTTGCCAACAAAATTTCCCTACCTTCACCTTCTTATTTACCTCAGTTAAGAATTTGTAAATCAAAGTATGACATATTTCTCAGAAGATGAATTTTCCACATTTCTGAACTTAAAGCCAATAGAAAGCTCACATTAGAAGCTAAAATGTAATTCAGCTCTTTATATCCACGACTATTCAGACATGAGAATCATATAATAGATTAAGTACTTTGAAGAATTTTTTTTTGTGTGTGAGAATAGTGGCTCCATCTCATGATTTAAAAAATGTTACACATCCAATTTTTAAATCAGATCAGATTTGCAGTTGCTGCAGTAGCAAGACTGGATTTTTCTGATATAATGTTTATCAGGTTATCATTCCATACCTTTACAGAGATTAATAAGTTAGGTGATATTTAATTTTTTTAGATATGTATGAGGGCATGTTTAATCAAGTTACATCTATTTTGGGGAGGCAGTTTTACATTTAAATCCATTTTGTACAATGCACAGATTTTCACACTGAATTACAAGGCTTTGAGAAATTCAATACTGGCCTTAATCCCCAAACAATATTAACTAAATATACATGCAATTGCTTGAAATTACCTCAATGTATTGAAAACTTGCTTAAAAATTATTTATGACAATTCACAAGGATTCAGAAAATATTTCCTTGAATATACATGCATTTCATATTAAAGGGAACCTATATATGTAGTAAATTTTGCAAAAGGAAGAGGGGAATGCTTTGGTTGTATAACAAAGAGATGGGTACCAGCTAAATATGCCAGAGCAAATACTTAACCAAGTCTCAAATACTTAAAAGTTATTAATTTCTAAAACATTAAAAAAATTGACCAATAAAGCTAATAATTAACAAACTTTTAAACCATAAATTATAAGGTTTTCCATTTCTGGTTATATCACAGCAGCTTGTATCAGTTCAATATTGCACTGAGACAGCAAGAAAGCTAGGTTGAAAAATAAAACTGAAAACTAGGACCAGAGAGGCCAAGGCTGCAGAGAGAAGAGAGGCCATGCTCTCTACTATGTTTTCTTCTCAGTGTGCTTCTGAAATGTGCCAGAGAGGCCTAGGAGAAAGCAGAGACTGAGAGCATTTAGAATTTTCTTTAAACTTTTTCAATGTTCCTGAAGTAATGAAGGATACAGAATAAAAGGTTCGCTAGGCCAAGGCCCAGGGAAAAAAGGGAACCATAGAGAAGTGAACCCAACATTCTGAAGGAATCTGCTAAATCCTCTGATGTGCTGATGTTAGAAGTGAGGAGTAGATGCTGAGAAGCTAAAATGCTAAGCAGAGACGCCAGCACTACTGTGGAGCTGGGAGACCAGGCTCGGAGTTGAGGGATGATAGACAGCAGGGGTAGATCCAAGCCAGGAGAAAAGCGAAGAGAAGAAATGTGAAACCACTACCATTAAGAGTCTCTCTTAAGTGTTCACTTCCACCCTCTATCCTTCTGCTAGTGTTTACTTCTCAAGTCTTGTGGAGTTACTTTTTGTCTCTCCAGAGTGTTTAAATTGTAATCAGTGGGTGAGGTAAAGTGTAGTTAGCGTACACCATCTTAGCAATTACTGAAAACTTAGATATTTTGTTTTTAAAATACAAACCCATAGGGACTATTAAAAACATCCATCAGAGGGTATCTACCCTTAAATATGGTGTTATGGACAAACAGTTGAGCGTGATACCTCTGCATTAGAAAACTCTCCTCCACCAATAAGTTTCAGCTTAAAATTAATTTCTTTTTAATTTATTTAGAACAGAGAATTTAAATATTTAGATTTTGGGAATCTCAGCGATGTTCCAGTCTAGCTGTGTGTATGCTCAGTTATGTGGGACTCTTTGAGACCACATGGACTGTAACCTGCCAGGCTCTTCCATCCATAGAATTTTCCAGGTGAGAATACTGTCATGGGTTGCCATTTCCTTTTCTAGGTAATCATCTTGAGTCAAAGATCAAACCAGCATCTCCACTTTTTCTGCATTGGCAGGCAGATTCTTTACCACTGAGCCACTGGGAAGCCTGTTTCAGTCTAGAAGTCAGTACAAAATAGCTTTTATTCTCTAAATCTAACTTCTCTATTATTCTGGCAAAAGTGATCTTGATAAAATAACTGAAAATTGAAATAACAGCACCATATTTGTCAACCAGATGTTCTTTAACCTTTTAACAAACCTTATATTTTATATATGATGTATTCTTCTAATGCAATGGGCTTCCCAGCTCAGCAGTAAAGAATCTACCTGCCAATGCAGGAGATCCCTTGGTCAGGAAGATCCCCTGGAGAAGGAAGTGGCAAACCACCCCAGTATTCTTCCTGGGAAATCCCATGGACAGAGCAACCTGACAGGCTATGGTCCATGGAGTGGTAAAGAGTTGGAAACACAAGAGTGAGCATGCAATGCAAAGGAAAAACTAGTTTAAAACATTATCAGTTGTTTACAAGAAAGAGTTGAAGAAGGCAATGGCACCCCACTCCAGTACTCTTGCCTGGAAGAGTAAAATGAGCCTAATCAGGGCCTACCAATCCTCGATTCCAAGTTCTAATTGCAATGGCCAATAGAAGACACAGATTAAAGACAATCCACACTGATTCTAGTGATGATAGAGCATCATCTCCCATATCCAAGTACTTTGGAAATTTGTATACGAGAGAGTATGGAAAACAAAGACATACTGGTTCAACCTACAACTCTTCCTCCTAATAAGCATCATTATGACTGGACAGTACTAGTGGGAGAAACCCTACCAGAAGATCAGTGACTCCTGAAAATTTCATGAGGAAATAGAACAACAGAGAAGAAAGCGGAAAAAATGGAAACATATTTCAATGAAAAAAAAAAATCTGACATGAATAACATCAAGGTATGTACCTACATATCCAAAGAGTCTCCTGACTATAGGAGAAGTTAACAAAATGATACTAACTTCAAAATGTTTTCTCTTGAAGTGTTGACATGTAACTTTTAAAGGATTCAGCCTAAATAACAGAACAGAAAAATCAGACTGGCCTCAGACTTTTCAATACTAAAAATCTGAAGGACAACTCTTTCAAAATCTTAAGGGGAAAAGAAAATATGTGTCTTGGCTTTCTATTCATGGCTAAATTGCCCTTCATTCTGAAGACAGCAGACATGTATTATCAGATAAAAAAGTAATCACAACATATACCAACCCCCAATAAAAATCACTGTAAAAATTAACTGTTACAGTTATTTACAGTTAATTTTTCTAAGTTATAGAAGTAAATTTTAATTTGTCTTCAGTCTTTAATCAGAGTTTTATGCAATTGTTGAACACATCAAACATGAAATTATTTTCTTATGCAAGTGAAATTTATAGTTGATAAAGTTTGTTTTTTATTAGCTTTTGAATACCAAAGCTCACATTTTTTAGTTTCCCAAATTATATCTTAGTTATGGCTGACTCTGCATGGCAGAGTAAATGAGTATTGTTTTCAGTTAATATTTATAATGGCAGGTTTAATGAATCTCTTGAATAAGATTATTTTTAAGCACTGACTTGAAAATTACTGTCATGGAAGTAACAGGTGCATTAGCATTTTGATTTGGAAATCATTTCTGTTGTTTGTTTCCATCCATTGTTCTCAAGTGATTATTCTGTCACATGGAGTAGAGTTTTCCTGAGGGAAAAACAAAAGCCTTCTGATTGGGTCAGGTTTGCACTAAGCCTTATCATTTACATGCTTTCAAGCTGAGTAGAGAAAAAATAATTCCTGGGTGTGGACAAGTAGTGGCAGGAGAGGGTACATAGAACATTTATTGTTACTTCCAGTCTAGCAGCCTAGATGGGGAATGTCCCACACAGAGATGATTCTGGTCTTTGTCCTAACACCGAATAATTTTATTATTTTGTATGCCTGCTCCCTCTCCTGTGGAGAGAGGATGAAGAAAGAAAAGAAAATTGAGCTGATTTTTTCATTTTCAGCAAACTCAATTACATACTTGAAGGAAAACAGAATACCTTATTGTCAACTTATATGTAATGCTCCTTCACAGTACTTAGATCAGAGAGAAGGCATGGTTGCTGTCATCGTGAATATTTTAAAGTTTCAAGAAAACTCAAGCAGAAGCTGCCTGACCTGGCATGCAAGCACCAGTGTCTGAAGGATAAAAATTGCATCATACATTTCCTGTGTGTTTATGAATTATTTCTAATTACTTCAACAGCATGAAACATCTCATCTTTTATGGTTCCCCCAGTGAAAGCCTGACAATGCCCAATAGGATATTTTCTTCAACCTTTTTCACTTCAATTGCATTTTGTAAGTGGTAAACATCATTCACATTAAGTAACTATTAAGTTCCTTAAAGTCTAACATGAATTTAGAAAAGCACAGCAATTTCACTACAAAGAAATATAACTAAATATGTCATTTGGTATTCTTTTTAGTGGAATATGAAGGCTGTGACTATAGTACAAAGAGAATAACTGTAAAAGGTTTTGTGACAAGTAAAATTTAGGGCATGCTAAACATTTGAATTTGGTGAAGATCAACAGCCTCTTCAGAAAAGTAATGAAAAGATATAAAGCTCGTCAGATGAAAAATGCCTCAAAAATAATCTGAAGAAATAGTCTGCCAATATAATTAAGTATTCTGCTCCAAAAACATCTGGAAAATACAGTGTGTATGTATGTATCTATCTGTTATATATATCGATATATATAAAACTTTTGATAAAAATTTTCATAGTCAATTATGTAAAGTGAAAGTGGCTCAATCATGTTTGAGTCTTTATGACCCCATGTGGCCCATGGAATTCTTCAGGCCATAATACTGGACTGGACAGCTTTTCATTTCTCCAGGGAATCTTCACAACCCAGGGATCAAACCCAGGTCTTCCCATTGCAGGTGGATTCTTTACCAGCTGAGCCACAAGGGAAGCCCAAGAATACTGGAATGGGTAGCATATACCTTCTCCAGGGTATCTTCCCAACCCAGGAATTGAACCGAGGTCTTCTGCATTGCAGGCGATTCTTTACCAATTGAGCTATCAGGGAAGTCTTATGTAACTTAGTCAACATTGTAACTTCAGTTTAAATAACTGACTCATTGAATTCAGTTCATATCAGTTCAGTTCATGGCCCAATGGACTGCAGCAGGCCAGGATTCCCTGTCCATCACCAACTCCCATCTATCACCAACATCAGTTTGTATAGAACTATATATATATATATATATATATATATATATATATATGTATATATGTATAGTTTATACATATATAAACTAATAGAGTTTTGCCAAGAGAATGCACTGGTCATAGCAAACACCCTCTTCCAACAACACAAGAGAAGACTCTACACATGGACATCACCAGATGGTCAACACCAAAATCAGATTGATTATATTCTTTGCAGCCAAAGATGGAGAAGCTCTATACAGTCAACAAAAACAAGACCAGGAGCTGACTGTGTCTCAGACCATGAACTCCTTATTGCCAAATTCAGATTGAAATTGAAGAAAGTAGGGAAAACTACTAGACCATTCAGCTATGACTTAAATCAAATCCCTTATGATTATACTGTGGAAATGAGAAATAGATTTAAGGGACTAGATCTGATAGATAGAGTGCCTGATGAATTATGGACGGAGGTTCGTGACATTGTACAGGAGACAGGGGATCAAGACCATCCCCATGGAAAAGAAATGCAAAAAAGCAAAATGGCTGTCTGGGGAGGCCTTACAAATAGCTGTGAAGAGAAGCGAGGTGAAAAGCAAAGGAGAAAAGGAAAGATATAAGCACCTGAATGCAGAGTTCCAGAATATAGCAAGAAGAGATAAGAAAGCCTTCTTCAGCCATCAATGCAAAGAAACAGAGGAAAACAACAGAATGGGAAAGACTAGAGATCTCTTCAAGAAAATTAAAGATATCAAGGGAACATTTCATGTAAAGATGGGCTTGATAAAGGACAGAAATGGTATGGACCTAACAAAAACATAAGATATTAAGAAGAGGTGGCAAGAATACATGGAAGAACTGTACAGAAAAGATCTTCACGACCCAGATAATCACGATAGTGTGATCACTCACTTAGAGCCAGACATCTTGGAATGTGAAGTCAAGTGGGCCTTAGAAAGCATCACTACGAACAAAGCTAGTGGAGGTGATGGAATTCCAGTCGAGCTATTTCCAATCCTGGAAGATGATGCTGTGAAAGTGCTGCACTCAATATGCCAGAAAATTTGGAAAACTCAGCCGTGGCCACAGGACTGGAAAAAGTCAGTTTTCATTCCAATCCCAAAGAAAGGCAATGCCAAAGAATGCTCAAACTACCACACAATTGCACTCATCTTTCACGCTAGCAAACTAATACTCAAAATTCTCCAAGCCAGGCTTTAGTAATATGTGAACCGTGAACTTCCTGATGTTCAAGCTGATTTTAGATAAGGCAGAGGAATCAGAGATCAAATTGCCAACATCTGCTGGATCATGGAAAAAGCAAGAGAATTTCAGAAAACCATCTATTCCTGCTTTATTGACTATGGAAAAGCCTTTGACTGTGTGGATAACAAGAAACTGCGGAAAATTCTGAGAGAAATGGGAACACCAGACCACCTGACCTGCCTCTTGAGAAACCTATATCCAGGTCAGGAAGCAACAGTTAGAACTGGACATGGAACAACAGACTGGTTCAAATAGGAAAAGGAGTGTGTCAAGGCTGTATATTGTCACCCTGCTTATTTAACTTCTATGCAGAGTACATCATGAGAAACGCTGGACTGGAAGAAGCACAAACTGGCATCAAGATTGCCGAGAGAAATATCAATAACCTCATATATGCAGATGACACCACTCTTATGGCAGAAAGTGATGAGGAACTAAAAAGCTTCTTGGTGAAAGTGAAAGAGGAGAATGAAAATGTTGGCTTAAAGCTCAACATTCAGAAAACGAAGATCATGGCATGTGGTCCCATTACTTCATGGGAAATAGATGGGGAACAGTGGAAAGAGTGTCAGACTTTATTTTTAGTGGCTCTAAAATCACTGCAAATGGTGATTGGAGCCATGAAATTAAAAGATGCTTACTCCTTGGAAGAAAAGTTATGACCAACCTAGATAGCATGTTGAAAAGCAGAAACATTACTTTGCCAACAAAGGTCTGTCTAGTCAAGGCTGTGGTTTTTCCAGTGGTCATGTATGGATGTGAGAGTTGGACTGTGAAGAAGGCCGAGTGCCGAAGAATTGATGCTTTTGAACTGTGGTGTTGGAGAAGACTCTTGAAAGTCCCTTGGACTGCAAGGAGATCCAGCCAGTCCATTCTGAAGGAGATCATCCGTGGGATTTCTTTGGAAGGACTGATGCTAAAGCTGAAACTCGAGTACTTTGGCCACCTCATGCGAAGAGTTGACTCATTGGAAAAGACTCTGATGCTGGTAGGGATTGGGGGCAGTAGGAGAAGGGGACAACAGAGGATGAGATGGCTGGATGGCATCCCTGACTTGATGGACGTTGGTTTGTGTGAACTCTGGGAGTTTATGATGGACAGGGAGGCCTGGAGTGCTGCTATTCATGGGGTTGCAGAGAGTTGGACACGACTGAGCAACTGAATTGAACTGATGTATATGTGTGTGTGTATGCTATAAAATATGTATCAAATATTATTTTTTCCATTTAAAATAAGTATAATCTAGCTGGAGAAAGAAATTACTACAAATATACATGGTGCAGTGCATTCTAAGTTACTTCAGTTGTTGTGTCTGTATCTTTGACACACTATGGACTGTAACCCACCAGGCCCCTCTGTCCACGGGATTCTCCAGGCAAGAATACTGGAGTGGGTTGTCATGTCCTCCTCCAAGGGGTCATCCCTACTCAGGGATCCAACCTGTGTCTCTTATATCTATCTACATTTGAAAGTGGGTTCTCTTACCACCAGAGCCATCTGGGAAGCCCCATAAACATACATATCAAAAGATAAACAGCACCAATAATTTTAAAGAAGAATTAGGTAACAACTGTAAGAAACAGCATTCTATGAAAATCAATTATAAATATGATAATCATTAGAGAATTCAGAGGATGAATGTCTACTTTCTTTTTAAGATTAACCTGAGGAGATAGAGCTGCATCTTGTGGCTATTTCTTTACAGGTGAGAGCAGAGAGTGTTCTAAGCAAGTAGAACATTAAAAATGAATGTATGGGGGTAGTGTCAGAGCAAGGACCTCCAAGAGTTCTTTCTTGCATAAAAGATATGGTCAGAATAAAAAATGGTTACTGCTTTTTAAAGCCTTAGACATGAACCAAAGAATTGCAGTATTTATTCATAAAAGTGACTGAATCTAGGTAAAAACAGTGACCTTTGTGATGTTTTAACTTGCTCTTTCCCATCACCCTGTAACTACTCTATGGTAGCTTTAAAATCCAGCATCACACAGCCTTTGTGATTGACAGCCACTGGATGAGGCAGATGATTTTGAAGATTTTTCAAAGCTCTAATTTCAAATAATTGGACAAGATTTGTCTTATCTGACCTGACTCAGAGCTTGCCCGGGGAGAACAGCTTTCCCTCAGGGGTGTCAATTGAAACAATGACAATAATTTAGTATTATGGCTTCCTACAATGACAGAAAACTTTCACAGTAAACAATACACAAATTAAAAATCTTAAAAGGACAAATGAGAATGAGTTGTTCTTAAGGGATTTGGATAAGCTCTGACATCTGGCAGTCTAGAAGGGCATACGTATGTATATAGGTCTATGCGTGCTTAAGGCTGTGTGCATGCTCTGAAAGGTCCTGAAAAGATCCTGAGCCCTCATCAATGTCAAACTTTGAGGCTCTGTGCAACTAGAAAGTGAAGGCTAAGGCAAAACTAAACAATATGCTGAGCATTGATATGTACATGAACCCACATTCTGAGGCTCTTGGTGAAGACTAAGAAATTTATTCATTTCAGGCATTTAAGGAAACCTCTGTCCAATCATTAACTTATTAATGGCCTAACTGAACAGAAACTTTAATGGTCATGTCATACTCTATTAAAAATTAATGCAAAATGGATTAAAGACCTTACTGGTAGAGCTAAAACTATAAAACTCTTAGAAGAAAACAGACATAAATCACTGTGACCTTGGTTGAGGCAGTGGTTTCTTAGATATGATGCCAACAGCATAGGAAGTCAAATTAAAAAAAGTGAATAATTTTCTATCAAAATTTAAAACTTTTGGTTTCAACAGACACTATCTTGGGAATGATAAGAAAGGAGAAAATCTTTGCAAATTATAACTAGTAAGAGTCTAGTTTTCAAAATATATTAATATAAAGAACTCATGAAATTAAACTATAAAAAATAAAATAAGCTAAATAATAATAGGCAAAGGATTTGAATAGACATGCCTTTAAAGGAAATATACAAATAGATAATTGACATAGTAGAAGGTGCTCAATGTGATTAATTATTAAGGAAATACAAATCTAAACTAAATGAGATATCACTTCAAACACACTAAGATGTTACAATTAAAAAGATAGATGATTGTAATTACTGCCATGCATTTGGGGGAAATTAGAACCCTCATACACTATTGGTAGGTTTGTAAAATGGTGTACCTGAATACACTCAAGATAATGAAAAACATAGGTCCTCACACAAAAAATGTTCATGAATGCTTATAGTAATGGTATTCATAATAGCCATTTAGTGAAACTGATTCATATGTCCATCAGCTGTTGAGTGAAAAATTAAATATGATTTATCTGTATAATGGAATATTATTCAATAATTAGAAATGAAGTACTGATACAAGCTACTACACAGATGAATCTTGTAGACATTATGCTAAGTGAAACAGCCAAACACAAAACCCCCGACATGTTGCATGAATTCATTTACGTGTAATGTCTCAAACAGTCAGATTCTTAGGTTTAGTCAATAGATTTGTGGTTTCCAGGGATTGGGGATAGGGTAGAGTGAGGGTTGACTTTCATGGCATGGAAATTCTCTTTTGAATGATGAAAATTTTCTGATATCAGATAGTGTTGATGATTGCACATTTATCAATATATTGTACATTCTAAATGGATGACTTTTTTGGCATTTGAATCACCTCTCAATAAAATATTAGCAATAAGTCTGTTCTCTATGTCTGTTTCAAGAGGGATGGGACATAGGTTATACCTATGGCTGATTCATGTTGAGGTTTGACAGAAAACAACAAAATTCTGTAAAGCAATTATCCTTTCCTTAAATAAATTAAAAACAAACAACCAAAAAATAGTAATATTATTAACAAATGGAGTCATGGGGGTGAAAACTTAATATGCCTATATAAGGGACTCCAGAAGAGCCTCTACCAGATAAACAACAATTTAAAAAATAATTTTATTTTTGGCTGCGTTGGGCCTTCATTATGTTGCAGGCTTTTCTTTAGGTGTGGCGAGCAGGGATTTGTCTCTCGTTGTGGTGCACAGGCTCATTGCTGTGATGGCTTGTCTTGTCGCTGAGCACGGGCTCCAGTGCATGCAGGTTTCAGTAGTTACTGCTCCCAGGCTCCAGAATTCAGGCTCAATAGTTGCTGCGTGGGCTTAGTTGCTTCTCGGCATGTGAGAACTTCCCAGATCAGGGATCGAACCCGTGTCTCCTGGATCAGCAGATGGAATTTTATTTTTTACCACTGAGCCACCAGGGAAGCCCTGAGAGACAATTTCACCCCAAATTATGAAAGTTAGTCTTTTAACATCTCTGTAAATTAAGTATCCAACAAATGGAGAAATACCTATTCAACAACATCCACTAAATAGTGGTAAGAACAGTGAGAGTCTGTGACATTTGAGCCCTCACCTATCCACACCCACCTTCTGTGCTCAATGCGATGGAAGGTCTCCTCCTAGCAGCTGCAGCCACGGATAAAAGACTCCCTTTACCCCAAGCTCCCAATCTAGGACTGCAGGTTCACCCTATGCAGTGAGGCCCAGCCTTCCTGCATGTCTCATCACTTAACTCCTTGCAGCAGAAGCTCTACTGTAGGCTGGTGGGGATAAGAAGGGTGGCCTTCCTTCCCTACACAGCTCCCACACATAGGCCGGAAGCTCTGCTCCAGCTGCAGTAGGCCAAGAATACTGGAAACTGAACATCTGTGCTACAACTCTCTTGATGATCATAAGTTCCATGTCAGGAAAATCAAGCCTGAAAGACCATGAGCATGTGGAGACTGATGAGTAGGGAAGATATGTCTAAGGGAGAAGTGGGGAGAGGCGGGCCACTCCTTTCCCCAGTCTTCAGAGCAGTGGGGCAGAGGTTCTGAAAAGGAACCAAGTTCTCATATGTGCTACAACATGGATAAATTGTCACTCCCTTAGTCATTTCCGACTCTTTGCGACCCCATGGACTATAGCCCGGCAGGGTCCCCTCTCCATAGTATTTCCCAGGCAAGAATATTGGAGTGAGTTGCCATTTCCTACTCCAGGGGACATTCCCGATGTAGGGATTGAACCTGGGTCTCCCACATTGCTGGCAGATTCTTTACCATCTGAGCCACCAGGGAATATTGTGGCCAAAATTGTATGGTTCCATTTGATGACAATGTCAGAAATGTCAAATTTATAGGGATATAAGGTAGATTGCTAGTTGTCTACGGCTAGGTGGAGTGAGGGCAATGGGGAACTGGGATGGAGTTTCTTTATGGGGTGATGAAAATTAGATTGTGATAATGTTTACACAAATGAGAACAAACTAAAAAAACAATTGAATTGTGCACTTTAAGTGGGTGAACCACATGATGTGTTTGACATTTCAATAAAGTCATTAATGAATGAATGCATGGCACAAAAAAGTAGTATTTGTTGTGGCGAGGTAAATGTTCTGTACTGTATCAAGCATTTATAAAGGAGAATAGTAAACTTGGTACTAAAAGAATAATCTTACTAGGCTCATACGTCAGGTAAATAATATAGATATAGATTTATTTTATAAAGGAATTTTTAATGTCTTGTGATAGAGTTCTTTAAAAGATGCAGATATTTGCTTTGAATGATAGCATTATTTAAATTATGCCTACTAGGTCTCAAATTTTTACACAACATGACATGATGAATGGATCAATATAGAACAAATTTGGAGAATATATGAGGCTCAGCTTCCAGCACTGTCATAGATACACTTGATCTTAGTCAAAAGGCTGAGAAATGATCAGCACTGTGTCATAGAAAATCCTCTGTTTGGGGGTTAGTGATTGAATAAAGACATGATGAGATAATCAGAGACATAAGTCAAAATCAATATATTGACTGACAAAATTAGTATCCTATCACATTAAAGCAGTCCTATTTGATCCAAGATCAAATTTGTTATAAATATGTATGTGCGTAATTAGTCCAAAAGTAACAAAAAGGAGAATGAGGAAGATAATTGAGTCTGTTTAAGTGAAGCATATACATTAATATATATGTGTATATGTACATACATATGTGTGTGCAGATATGTATGTGTATATATACATATGCACAAGGTTCCAGTACATTCTCATGAAATTGGTTAGAGGGCTATAATGTTCACAGAAAGAGGTTGAAATCACTCCACCTATAGCATTCAGGTAATAATTTTAATTTGGTGACAAATTGCATTAATATTATTTTGATAATACTATACAACCATAATAGAGTGAATTAACTCACTCAACACCAGCTCCAATCTCCTCAGGAACCTTCCTGACAAACTGGCCAGGAAAATGAAAAGCCACATCTTTCAGATTTATTGAATTTCAGATGTTAGGCTCTCCATATTACAGTAGTTGGGCTTTCCAGGTGGTTCAGTGGTAAAGAATCTGCCTACCAAGCAATAGACTCAGTCCCTGGGTCAGGAAGATCTCCTGGAGAACGAGATGACACTCCAATCCAGTATTCTTGCCTGGGATATACCTCATGGACAGAGGAGCCTGGCAGACTACAGTCCATGGGGTCACAGAGTTGGTCACGACTTAAAGACTAAACAACAAAAATGTAGTAGAAATGGGATGGCTTGGTGCCAGTAATCGGAGTAGTAACTTCTGAATTAACAGTTTTTCTGATTATGCAAGGAAGGATACATCTCCTTTGAGAAACAAGTCTGTCACTTTCTTCTGGAAGTCATAATTAGAAAAAGGTCCAGCTTTTTCTTTCAACTCTTTTAACAAATTTGAGAGCACCTAATTTTCTGAGTTAAAACACTTTATACTTAAAGTATCAAAATTAATTATATTATTGAAATGGATAATTTACTATCAGAAATGCTTAGAAGCAGCAAACTTTTCAACAACTTTGGATTGGTTATTTGCTCTAGTTGACTTTGAAGGCACTGAGAATCTACCTATCACTACATGATGGGGCTTTACTAGCCCATGGAGTGAGTCTCTTCAATTCTCACGTAGAGTCTCTTGGAATGAAAGGCCAATTTAGAGTGTTTCCTTGGTAGTATGTGTGGTGTTTAAGAAGGAAATGTGAAGTATAAGTGCTAGCATTAACTGGCTATTTTCAAATGTATGATATGGCTTAAAAGAGCTTCAAATTCAAGACACAGAACAAAGAGAAGATCTATGATAGGATTAAAATATCTCATATTTTGTATCTTAGTGAATAGCAACAGACCAGTAGCCTTAGTAAAACTATGTTTATAATTTCAGATGCTGTTCCAGAAGTTTTTTTTTTTTAATGAAGAATATAAAATAAAACTTAGTGCCTTGTATGTAAGCTATAGATATAGCAGGGCAATTTTCAGTCTTTCCTTCATGTACTATTAACTCTCTTGCTCTTTCTCTTAATTTGCTTTCCATACCTACCTGGAGTAAAACAAATCTGAAATGTTGATTTCATGATGATAGGATATCAGGAACAGGAAGAAACAAGAAATAGAAATGTCTTTGGATATAATAGTTTTTGGTAGTGAGATATACTATATACTATCCCACAAATAGTTAAGGGTTGATATTTTAGTAAATGTTCTTAAATCCAAACGTTTGTGGTTGGTTGTGATGTCCTGTCCAGAGTGAAAAACTGGATGCTATATTTAAGCCACTATTATTAATAAGAAAGGAAGTCTTGTTGACATCTTTGATTTTGGAAGATATATGGATTCACAATATGTATTGGTACATGAGTTACCTCCTTACCTAGTACTCTCTAATGTTTGGAGTAGACTGAAGAGCAAGACAGGTCTCTTTAGCAGGCTCTAGCTTATGGGCAAGAATCCCTACCACCTGGTTCCTATGACATAGTATACTTAGTGTTACTGTAAGTAACACTCTCCATTATAGAACAGGATTCTGAATGGAGCCTGTGGAAATCGCTGATAAGGGAACCAAAGTGTAGTCCCATAGATTTACCTGGAAAGTCATGAAGTTTTCTATAAACCACTTTTCTTCTGATAAATAATTCTTGGTTTGCAAAGGGAACCTAACTGAGATTAAATGCCTGACCATGAGACCAAATATGATCCAAGGACTTGAGATGCCCATCATTAATTATTATGTGATAACCCAAGCTATAAAATTGGATGTTTTAAGTGGCACACCATCATCAAATGGTGACAGTATGCCCAACATTGGGCTGGGATACATGTACATTATATAAGCAGTAGGTCCACATACCCAGGGCACCTTCTTTTGCTTGCACTTCTGCTCCTGTTTCAGCTCGTGCTCTGGCAACTTAAGGAGTTTCCTATCACTGGTTGAGTAAGAGAGAAAAACATAGAATCTGGTTATTGGTGATTGTATACGACATGCAAATACCTGTTATCAGTGCTTTGCTGGGCATTACAACCCCATTAACTGGTGGTTATAAAACACAGAGAAATTATCCCCTGGGGAGAACTAATTGTCCATTTGTCCTGGAGTCTTAGATAATCTGAGGTTTGGATTTGTACTTCCCGGGAGTATGATTGAATGGTCAGGGATTTGGAAGGAATAGTATTGGAGGATTGATGGTGACAACGTATATACAAGAAGGAAAAGCTATGTGGATGTTGTCTCAGAGTGGGAGGATATTTGCTTTTTACCTAACAAATACTTTATTAATGGCATCTATACCAAAGATGGCTCTAAGTAATCAAATAAATTCCATTTCTGAATGGAAATCTCTTTCACTACAACTCATAAACAAAGTGGCTGTGGTGGCAGAGACACAAGCCATATGTTATTTTTTAACATGGAATTCTATGCAAGTCTTATCTGGCTACTGTTGCTGTCAAGGGCCCACTTGCTAATAGCTGAAGAAAATGCTGAGCTGCTCATTGATATAGAATATGAAGAGACTGGTCATTTATCTGGGAGCTGGTTGATTCTATTGGATCTCTTCTATCATGAGGGAATTTTTACCTTATACTGTAAAGAATATTTATATTGAATATGGATTTTCTTTTTGTAACCATCATGCTTCTGCAAGGATCACTACCATATGGCTTACTGTAAATTTTCTGTGTAATATATTTTGTATATTACTGCTTCTGGTTACGAAATTTATTTTGCAGTAATAGAAGTGAAGTAGGCAAGTTGGCTGTCAAATTGGACATTTAGTTAAGATATTAGCTTGCAGGCAATACATTACTAGATTAGAGAGCTTTCCTACAGTATTTGGCATAGTCTTTGAACTTGTGGCAAATACACGGTATTCATGGAATATATGAAAGAGTTAGTATTTTTCTGTTTTGTACCTGATAACCCATTTGCAATTTTTTTGCATTCCATTCTTTTAACCTTGAACGCTGCTTATTTAAGGACTGAGTAACAATAAATTGCCTCATTGAACTGGAAGTTGGGACATCTCAATGCCATTTTGAGTGCCTGATGCTATTGGACTCCAAAGCCAAAAAGGCTACATTGGCTAAAGTGATTGGCTTTCATTATTAATCATGATTGCTGCTATTCAATGAGGCAGGAAAACATGTCTAAATCTCCCAGAATTCTTGATGTGTCTCTTAATAATACCACATCCAGTAGTGAAGTTAGTGAAAGACTATAGAAACCCAATGCAGACAGGAAGACCAGGTTTTAGATCCCTCAGCAAACAAGACTACTCTCAATTCACTCTCCATTTCTTGCTGCTGTTGACAGCTCTTGTCAGTTTCTTTGCTGGATTGTGAGGCACACACATTTGAGCACCCCCATCTCTGTCCTTATACCTCTGAGATACGAATAATAGATTTTTGAATTATTTCTATGGTTTAAGATGTCATTTATATACTGATGACTTCAAAGTATGTAGTTCCAGACAAGACCATCTCTTGGACTCCAGATTCATATATCTTATTGCCCAGCTGATATCTACATATCTGTCTACTGATTCATGAATTAAAAAGTTCAAATCCAGACACTTGCTTTTTTTTTTTTTTCTCTTATGAACTTTTCCATACTAGTGAATGGAAACTCCATTCTTATAGTAGGTCAGACCCCAAATCATGGAGTCATCATTGACTTCCCTCTTTCTCTCATATGCCACACCTAAATCATCTTCAAAACCAGTCAGCTGTACTTTCAAAGTATATTCAACTCAGTGATTTCTCCTTATTTTCTGTTGCTTGTGTTTATGTTTTAAAAATTATTTTTAAATGAAGGATAATTGCTTTACAATATTGTGTTGGTTTCTGGCATGCATCAACATGAGATGCAGACATAGAGGAAAGACTTACTGGGGTTTTTGAATAGTCTCCTAAATAATTTTTTTCTGCTTCCATTCTCTTCTAACTAACTAACTAACTTATATATATATATATATATATATATAATCAGTTCAGTTCAGTTCAGTCACTCAGTCGTGTCCAACTCTTTGAGACCACATGAATCACAGCACGCCAGGCCTCCCTGTCCATCACCATCTCCTGGAGTTCACTCAGACTCACGTACATCGAGTCCATGATGCCATCCAGCCATGTCATCCTCGATCGTCCCCTTCTCCTCCTGCCCCCAATCCCTCCCAGCATCAGAGTCTTTTCCAATGAGTCAACTCTTCTCATGAGGTGGCCAAAGTACAGGAGCTTCAGCTTTAGCATCATTCCTTCCAAAGAAATCCCAGGGTTGATCTCCTTCAGAATGGACTGGTTGGATCTCCTTGCAGTCCAAGGGACTCTCAAGAGTCTTCTCCAACACCACAGTTCAAAAGCATCAATTCTTCGGCGCTCAGCCTTCTTCACAGTTGAACTCTCACATCCATATATGACCACAGGAAAAACCATAGCCTTGACTAGACGGACCTTAGTCGGCAAAGTAATGTCTCTGCTTTTGAATATGCTATCTAGGTTGGTCATAACTTTTCTTCCAAGGAGTAAGCGTCTTTTAATATCATGGCTGCAGTCACCATCTGCAGTGATTTTGGAGCCCCAAAAATAAAGTCTGACACTGTTTCTACTGTTTCCCCATCTATTTCCCATGAAGTGATGGGACCAGATGCCATGATCTTCATTTTCTGAATGTTGAGCTTTAAGCCAACTTTTTCGCTCTCCTCTTTCACTTTCATGAAGAGGCTTTTTAGCTCCTCTTCACTTTCTGCCATAAGGGTGGTGTCATCTGCATGTCTGAGGTGATTGATATTTCTCCCGGAAATCTTGATTCCAGCTTGTGTTTCTTCCAGTCCAGCGTTTCTTATGATGTACTCTGCATATAAGTAAAATAAGCTGGGTGATAATATACAGCCTTGACGTACTCCTTTTCCTATTTGGAACCAGTCTGTTGTTGCATGCCCAGTTCTAACTGTTGCTTCCTAACCTGCATACAGATTTCTCAAGAGGCAGGTCAGGTGGTCTGGTATTCCCATCTCTTTCAGAATTTTCCACAGTTTATTGTGATCCACACAGTCAGAGGGTTTGGCATAGTCAGTAGAGCCGAAATAGATGTTTTTCTGGAACTCTCTTGCTTTTTCTGTGATCCAGCGGATGTTGGCAATTTGATCTCTGGTTCCTCTGCCTTTTCTAAAACCAGCTTGAACATCAGGAAGTTTATGGTTCACGTATTGCTGAAGCCTGGCTTGGAGAATGTTGAGCATTACTTTACTTGCATGTGAGATGAGTGCAATTGTGCAGTAGTTTGAGCATTCTTTGGCATTGCCTTTCTTTGGGATTGAAATGAAAAGTGACCTTTTCCAGTCCTGTGGCCACTGCTGAGTTTTCCAAATTTGCTGGCATATTGAGTGCAGCACGTTCACAGCATCATCTTTCAGGATTTGAAACAGCTCAACTGGAATTCCATCACCTCCACTAGCTTTGTTTGAAGTGATGCTTTCTAAGGCCCACTTGACTTCACATTCCAAGATGTCTTGCTCTAGATTAGTGATCACATCATCATGATTATCTGGGTTGTAAAGATCTTTTTTGTACAGTTCTTCTGTGTATTCTTGCCATCTCTTCTTATATCTTCTGCTTCTGTTAGGTCCATACCATTTCTGTCCTTTATTGAGCCCATCTTTGCATGAAATGTTCCCTAGGTATCTCTAATTGTCTTGAAGAGATCTCTAGTCTTTCCCATTCTGTTCTTTTCCTCTATTTCTTTGCATTGATCACTGAAGAAGGCTTTCTTATCTCTTCTTGCTATTCTTTGGAACTCTGCATTGAGATGCTTATATCTTTCCTTTTCTCCTTGGCTTTTCACCTATCTTCTTTTCACAGCTATTTGTAAGGCCTCCCCAGACAGCCATTTTGCTTTTTTGTATTTCTTTTCCATGGGGATGGTCTTGATCCCTGTCTCCTGTACAGTGTCACGAACCTCATTCCATAGTTCATCAAGCATTCTATCTGTCAGATCTAGGCCCTTAAATCTATTTCTCACTTCCACTGTATAATCATAAGGGATTTGATTTAGGTCATACATGAATGGTCTAGCAGTTTTCCCTACTTTCTTCAATTTGAGTCTGAATTTGGTAATAAGGAGCTCATGATCTGAGCCACAGTCAGCTCCTGGTCTTTTTGTTGACTATGTAGAGCTTCTCCAACTTTGGCTGCAAAGAATATAATCAGTCTGATTTCGGTGTTGACCATCTGGTGATGTCCATGTGTAGAGTCTTCTCTTGTGTTGTTGGAAGAGGGTGTTTGCTATGACCAGTGCATTTCCTTTGCAAAACTGTCTTAGTCTTTGCCCTGTTTCATTCTGCATTCCAAGGCCAAATTTGCCTGTTATTCCAGGTGTTTCTTGACTTCCTACTTTTGCATTCCAGTCCCTTATAATGAAAAGGACATCTTTTTTGGGTGTTAGTTCTAAAAGGTATTTTAGGTCTTCATAAAACCGTTCAACTTCAGTTTCTTCAGTGTTACTGGTTGGTGCATAGACTTGGATTACCGTGATATTGAATGGTTTGCCTTGGAGACAAACAGATCTTTCTGTCGTTTTTGAGAGTGCATCCAAGTACTGCATTTTGGACTTTTCTTGACCATGATGGCTACTCCATATATATATATAGTTGATGCTTTGACACCTGGGGTCCTGCTGACCATGGAGAGATTGCCCTCCCAGGGTTAGCCAATTTCTAGAGATAGTACTGGCCTGCAAGTGCTCCTTTCAAGTGCAAACCAAGTAATCCAAGCCCGTAACTTCAACTTTCTCCGTTACAGAGATCTTATACTCCAGATCATCATCTTTCTGCCCTGATCATCCTAGCAACAGCTTCCAGACTACTAGAGACCTACCCTATATAGTCACTGAATTTACTCAAGCTAGCTAATCCAATGCCTGAACACCCTGCATTCTCTCCAGCGCCCACCCTCCCCCCCCCCCCCCAGAAACCACAATCAGTGAACCTTTCTCTAGGAAAGTGTGAGTAACAAACCACTTTTTCAATGGTAGTAGGGCAGTAGTCTCCTGATATGTTGGCCTCACTATACATGAATTATAGTAAAACCTATATTTAGAACATCCTTGACTGTCCTGCCTCTCTCACCCATTCTAATCTACACAGAGAAGCCATATAAACTTTTAAAAACTTGTCAGATCATGTCCTTCCTATTTTAAAAATCCTCCAGTAGCTCCCCATTTCTCCTACAAGATAGGACAGTTTCCATTCCTCCCTTCACTGTTACTTCATCTCTGCCTCACTGGTCTTCTTGGTCCTCTTTAACAAGTCAAGTCACCCAGTTCAAGCCTTTGCATTTGCCTTTCCTCTACCTACAAATCTTTCACCCACTTTTCCACGCATTTCACTCGCTCACTTCCTCAGGTTTCTACTGTGACAGCTCTTACAAAGATATCTCTGTTTACTTTTCAGTGGAACTGGCATCTTCTATTCCATCATTTATCTTCATTTCTCCATTTCTTTTTTTCTTTCTAGTACTTGTAACCAACACCAGAACACTTTTTCTTTTGTTATTAGTATTATTATCTTATGTCTCCCCACTAGAAGTAAGTTTCTCAAATGCTGGTAGTTTATTTCTTTCACTGCTATAGTCACAGTGGCTAGAAAGGGTCCTCCCCAGGGATGGGTCAGTCAGTCAGTCAGATCAGTTCAGTTGCTCTGTTGTGTCTGACGCTTTGTGACCACATGGACTGCAGCATGCCAGGCTTCCTTGTCCATCACAAAATCCTGGCATTTGCTCACACTCATGTCCATTGAGTCAGTGATGCCAAGGATAGGTAGCCATTGAATACTTAGGCAGTAATATGAAAATTTTGTTAGTCAAGTGCTACAGCTTTCAATCTATGATTGATGCAAGAGTACAAGGAAAGTGTCTCTTTCAGAGGAGTAAAATACAAGATTTAAAAACTGACCTCTAAATTCAATGCTCTCTCTATCTGGCACCCTTCATCCTATAAAAGTTGCAAGGTCTCTACAACAGACAAATCTACATAATGGTGCCACCCATTGCTTGCTTTACCCTCTATTCACATATCTGTGGATACTCTGATCCCATATCTGGCTTTATTCTTTCCCACACCATTGATTTTGTCGGCCTGTCTGAATATTTTTAATCTTTTCCCACTTTCTTGGCTTCATATTTTCCTTGACTTTTTAAAATGTCTTTTCTTTTTCTGTATCTTTTATTTTCTTTGCTTCTTTTGGTAAGAAATATCTCCTAGTGTCTTAGCGACCTTGAATTGTATTTTCTTTACCTAGCAGGTAAAGAAAATTTGAAGACGTCTAGACATAGCCCATGCAAGCAGAGAGTTAACAAAATGTACTGGATACAATGTTACATTTCATTGAATATACTGAAGGGCATTGTTTTACTTTGGCTAGATTTAGTGTGAACTAGTCTGCAAAGACATTGTTTCTCTGCAGTTACAGTTTAATTCTGTATAGGAAAATATTTTATGGAAAACTTAGAATAACATGCTAGGCTAAAAACTAATCTCCTCCTGGGCCATGGAATATACAAAATAAGCCTGGGGCATATTGAGTGAAAAAAGGTAATGAAGGAACCTAAGAACAAAACAATGAGTGTTTGTCAAAGGCACATAGGAGCCAACTGAAAGCGCTCCAAATATAAACCTGGAGTCACTGGAAGAACAACAACGAAAGAGTAAATACATTACTACCCAAAGCATGAATAGATATTCATGAGTCTATAGTGATATAATTAACTGATGCAATAAGAAAATGGAAGAGAAAATGGAATAAGAAAATGGTTTCTCTTCTATACAGAAGAATTCCAAATAATTTATGCAGTCACTCCAGTCAAAGATGTGAGGCATAACACCTCACTTTTTAAATGTGGACTGTGCTTATTTGCTTAATTCTAAATAATATAATATGAAAAAAGGTGAAATAAGGACAACTTTAGATAGCAAAACTGATAATATACCTCAGAAAGGTGATGAAGGTTAATGTCAGCAATGATGATCTAACTGATAATTTATATTCTTTTTCCAAATTTCTTTTTTATATTAGAATATAATTGATTTATAGTACTGTGTTAGTGTCATGTGCACAGCAAAGTGGTTCAGTTATGCATATACATATACATCTATTCCTTTTCAGATTCTTTTCCCATATCATTTACTGTAAGATAAGATTGGGTAGGGTTCCCTGTGCTTTACAGTAGGCCCTGCTGACTATCTAGCTTATATATAGTAAGCAAAATGTAGATGTTAATACAAATCTCCTAAATTACCCCCCCCAACTTTTTCCCTTTGGTAACAATAAATCTTATTTCTAAATCTAGTGAGAATCTTTTGTTTTGCAAATAAGTTCATTTATATAATATTTTTTAGATTCCACATATAAGTGATATCAAACGATGTTTTTCCTTTTCTATCTGACTTACATCTCTTAGTATAATCATGTTTAGGCCCATTCATATTGCTGCAAATGGCCTTATTTTATTCTTCTTATGCCTGAGTAATATTTTATTGTATATACATATATATATATATATATATATATATTCAGTATATATGTTCCATGTCTTGGCTATTGTAAATAGCACTGCAATGAATATTGGGGTATATGTATCTTTTTGAACATTTATGGTTTTCTCTGGATATATGCCCAGGAGTGGAATCACAGGATCATATGGTAATTCTATTTTTAGTTTTTTAAGGAACATCCATACTGTTCTCCACAGTGGCTGCACCAATTTACAGTCCCACCAACAGTGTAGGAGAGTTCTTTCTGTTTTAACCGCAACTTCCCCAGCATTTAATGTTTGTAGATTTGATAGTATGTACTCTTGCTATGATGTGATAAGAATGGCGTCTGTTGTTTCTCCCCCTTAAATTATGAGAGAAACATCAGACAAACTCCAACTGAGGGAGCTTCCTACAAAATATCTGACCAGTACTCCACATAACAGCCCAAGTCATCAAAAACTTTGAGAAAATGTTATAGCCTAGAGAAGCCAAAGAAGACATAACAACTAAATGTAGTATGGTGTACTAGATGAAATTCTAGGAAAAAAATGGTCATTAGAGAAAACTATTGACAATACGAAACTTAGTTAATACTAATGCATTTTGTATTCATTAGCTGTGACAAAATAACTGCAGCAATGTAAGATATGAGTAGTCAAACTATGCACAGGATATATGGGAACTTTGTGCTATCATTGCAAAGTCTCTGTATATCTAAATCTATTTCTATAAATTTAAATCCATAAATCTATTATCAGGAAGTTTATTTTAAAAGTTGAGTCCCAGGAGATAGCCATTGTGTTCTCTGCCTTTAAGACTTTTTTTTTTTTGTCTTTTCTTTGAGTAAATATCCTAAAGACTTCAATTGGAAATAGTCTCACCTTAGAATAAGAGTAAAATCTACAGGGACTTTTGGTTGGGGTCTGGAGTTTAGGACTTCACCTTCCAATGCAGAGGGTGAGAGGTCGATCCCAGATCAGAGACCTAAATCCCACATGCTTCAGCACCTCCCCCCGCCCCGAAAAAAAATAAAAAAATAAAAATAAAATAGAAGCAATTTTTTAACAAATCACTAAAGGCTGTATCAAGAAACCATCCACATTTAAAAAAAAAGGAAAATCTATTAGTATTGCTAAATCACATAAATACCTGTTGCTATTACTCTCAATTTTGTTTCAAATATTTTTTCATTTGGCATGTTTAAAGAAAGTAAGGAGATCCAACCAGTCCATCCTAAAGGAAATCATTCCTGAATATTCATTGGAAAGACTGATGCTGAACCTGAAATTCCAATATTTTGGCCACCTGATGAGAAGAGCTGACTCATTCGAAAAGACCCTGATGCTGGGAAAGATTGAAGGCAGGAGGAGAAGGGGACGATAGAGGATGAGATAGTTGGATGGCATCACCGACTCAATGGACGTGGGTTTGGGTGAACTCCAGGAGTTGGTGATGGACAGGGAGGCCTGGCGTGCTGCAGTTTAATGGGGTCACAAAGAGTCGGACACAACTGAGTGACTGAACTGAACTAAAAGATAGTGGGGACATGGCTGTATGTACCTTCACCCACATGATGCGATCTCATGGAAGGGCCTTTCTCTCCTTCCTTCCAACACCATTTGGTTTCCCTTTGTTACCTTTTGCTATGGGTCCTCAATGAGAAGATATATAAACACCCTGGATATAAAAGAAATGAACTATCTTATTTTCCTTAAATTCCTTTCCATTCTCTGTAGCTCCTCATATTGGTATACCTTCTTTTCTAACTGTCACCAGATGAAATCTGAGGAAGAAAACATCAATGCATCTATACCAATTATCCCTCATACCTAAGACAGCCCAGATCCAACTCTAACGGTCTTGCTTATTGCTCATCATTCACAAAAGCAGCAGCATTCTTACCTGGCCAATGTTTCTTTATTATTTCTGGTCTCCATCATCCTGTTGGAACCCCTTCCATTCAATTCAGTTCAGTTGCTCAGTCTTGTCTGACTCTTTGCGACCCCATGGAGTGCAGCACATCAGGCCTCCCTGTCTTCTCCTCCCACCTTCTCTCTTTACCAGCATTAGGGTCGTTTCCAGTGAGTCAATTCTTCGCATCAAGTGGCCAAAGTATTGGAGTTTCAGCTTCAGCATCAGTCCTTCCAATGAATATTCAGGACTGATTTCCTTTAGGATGGGCTGGTTGGATCTCCTTGCAGTCCAAGGGACTCTCAAGAGTCTTCTCAAACATGACAGTTTTCAGAAGCATCAATTATTTGGTGCTCAGCTTTCTTTACAGTCCAACGCTCACATCCATACATGACTACTGGTAAAACCATAGCCTTACCTAGATGGACCTTTGTTGGCAAAGTAATGTCTCTGCTTTTTAATATGCTCTCTAGGTTGGGCATAACTTTCCTTCCAAGGAGTAAGTGCCTTTTAATTTCATGGCTGCAGTCAATATCTACAGTGATTTTGGAGCCCCCCAAAATAAAGTCTATCACTGTTTCCACTGTTTTGGAACCCTTTAATCTCACCAAGTTTAGACATACCTTTAGTCAGAAGTTAAATGGATTGCAATAAACAACTTTGACTAGGTGGATGGACCATGCAGGTCTAGATTTCCAAGTCTGAGCTTTTGACTTATTCTTGAGAAATTGCTCTGTTGTCAGAGCTGTATTCATCAAACATTTAAAGCACAGTTTACATAGGTTACCAGTGCCTCCAGGAAGAGCACCTCTGCTCACAGGTTTCAGTCCTGAAGCAGATCCCTTCCTGGGGAGCAGGAGGCATCAGCTTCTCTGCCTGAAAGTCTCCCCATGAAAAAACAGAGGGAAAATCATTACTTTGTCCGGATCTAGGATGCACTCATCTGACATATATCAAAAGGGTGATAGCAATCTGCATAATAACAGAAAAGCATTTTCACAGAGGCTGTTAGATTGCTGAGGCTGCTATTCCCACTCACATCATCCTTTTGCAAGAAACAGTACCAATATTTATAATTGCCAAAAATGTTAGGTATATAAAGTATAAAATAAATAACTAAGATGTTTTGTTAGCATCAGGATACCTAGTGCTTATGCTTAGTCGCTCAGTTGTACACGATTCTTTGCAACCCTGTGGATGTATCCCACCAGGTTCCTCTGTCCAAGGGATTTTTTTCAGGCAAGAATACTGGAATGGGTTGCCATTTCCTTCTTCAGGTGATCTTCTCAACTCAGGGATTGAATCCATTTCTCCTTTGTCTCCTGCATTGCAGAGGGATTCTTTACCTGCTGAGCCATCGGAGACACCCAAGATACCTAGTTTTACAGTGAAATTTATTTGTCCTAAAAACAATTATATGAGATGAGTGTTGTCCCTAGTTGACAGTTAAGGAACCTGAATCTTAGCAAGGTTAAGTAAGGTATTTATGATCTCTTATATAACAGCTAGATATGGAACTGAGCCCAGGTATATTTTGATTCCATCTTACTCCCTAGCTCTGCTTTATTAAAACAAGTAAACAAGGGGTCAAACAAACAAAGAATAAAAGAAATACTCTTGGCATGTCTAGATACCATATTTGTTTGCACAAATTTCTTTTTGTGTAATTGACAGATTGAGAGTTGATGAATATAAAGTCCTCAGTAAACAGGAAGGAGAGCAGAGAAAGGAAAGGGAAAATAAATCTTAAGATAAAAGTACTTTTATGTTTTATAGTCATTTGTTTAACATGTAAGATAAAGTGTTAGACTTAAAGGCAGTGCAGTTAGCAATAAAATAAAAATTCATGATGCTGGGAAAAAAGAGTGGAGGAAAGATGATTTCATGCTGAAAATCTAGGTTTGGCATTCAGTGCAAATCAAGAGCCCTTTGAGGAAAATACTCTGTGATCAGCAGTACAACCTAGAAGATGGGCCAATTACAAGAACCATTTAGGTACCTGTAACAGGATGAAATCTAAAAAGAATAATCAAAACTGCTATCGCTGGATAGTTCAAAGTGACAACAGAGAACAGCTGTGAATTTTTAGTGAAGAAAACAGATTGCAGCATAAGCAACAGAAGTTTGTTTAACTGCCTGTGAAGAGCTGATTTGAAATAGCTGTCTCTTCTGGGTCATTGGTAATGAGATGGTTCTAAAAGGGTTCTTCTCTGAAAGCTCACTTACAGACCATTTTAAGTGGTTTTAGAGCATGGATTCCAAGTATAATCAACCCATTCTCATAAACAATATCTAGAATTCTCTTTGCACTGGGTCTGCTATCAAAAAATGTCTATTTTTTCTTTTGTACTTTTAGAATTAGTTTATGGTTTATAAAGTTGGGCTCTAACTGTACTATTTTTTCCTAAATTGTTGCCTGTTAATTTCAGGTGGCACTAGTGGTAAAGAACCTGCCTACCAATGCAGGAGACATGAGAGACACAGGCTTGGTCCTTAGGTTGGGAAGATCCCCTGGAAGAGGCCATGGCAACCCATTCCAGTATTCTTGCTTGGAGAATCCCTGTGGACAGAGGAGCCTGGAGGGCTATACAGTCCATAAGGTCTCAAAGAGTCGGACACAATTGAAGTGATGCAGCAACAGCAGCAGCAGCAGCAATTTTATTACCATTAATTGAATAATCCATCCTTTCTCCTGACATTTATCATATGTCTCATATACTATATTTTATTCATATGTAGGTGCATTTCTTGTCTTTTACCATTGTCATGCCTACTTTTCTTGGGCCAATATAATACAGTATTATTTTTGATGCATAGTTGACTTTTTAGAGTGTGTTTTAATTTTCAGTAGGGGAAGGTATCTTGTTCATTATTTTGTCTATTTTTAATAATTTATCCTTTCTGAAAAATTTCAAAAGAATTTAACAGCATGAAAAGAAAAGTTTTTAACATCCATGGTATTCTTGCCTGGAGAATCCCAGGGACAGGAGAGCCTGGTGGGCTGCCGTCTATGGGGTCACACAGAGTTGGACACGACTGAAGTGACTTAGCAGCAGCAGCAGCAACAGCATGGTATTCAAAAGTCAAAAAGTATAAATGTTATATGGTAAAAGTTCTTCCTCTCATCCTATTTTCCATCTTCCCAGTTCCCTTGGCACCTTTCTCCTGCAAATCAGTGAACACAAAATAGATGGGGAAAGAGTGGAAACAGTGGCTGACGTTATTTTTCTGGGCTCCAAAATCACTGCGGATGGTGATTGCAGCCATGAAATTAAAAGACACTTGCTCCTTGGAAGGAAACTCATGACCAACCTAGACAGCATATTAAAAAGCAGAGACATTACTTTGCCAACAAAGGTCCATCTAGTCAAGGCTATGGTTTTTCCAGTAGTCATGTATGGATGTGAGAGTTGGACTATAAAGAAAGCTGAGTGCAGAAGAATTGATGCTTTGGAACTGTGGTGTTTGAGAAGACTTTTGAGAGTTCCTTGGACTGCAAGGAGATCCAACCAGTCCATCCTAAAGGAAATCAGTTCTGAATATTCACTGGAAGGACTGATGTTGAAGCTGAAACTCCAATACTTTGGCCACCTGATGTGGAGAGCTGACTCATTTGAAAAGACCCTGATGTGGGGAAAGATTGAGGGCAGGAAAAGAGGACCACAGAGGATGAGATGGTTGGATGGCATCACCGACACAATGGACATGGATTTAGGTGGAGTCCGGGAGTTGGTGATGGACAGGAAGGCCTGGTGTACTGCAGTCTGTGGGGTGACAGAGTCGGACATGACTGAGCAACTGAATGGAACTGAACATTTGTTTCATATGTATACTCCAAAGTTTTTGTTTTTTTTTATGTATGTAATAGCAAGAAGAGATAAGAAAGACTTCTTCAGCCATCAATGCAAAGAAATAGAGGCAAACTACAAAATGGGAAAGACTAGAGATCTCTTCAAGAAAGTTAGAGATACCAAGGGAACATTTCATGCAAAGATGGGCTCGATAAAGGACAGAAATGGTATGGACTTAACAGAAGCAGACGATATTAAGAAGAGGTGGCAAGAATACACAGAAGAACTGTACAAAAATGATCTTCACAACCAAGATAATCACAATGGTGTGATCACTCACTTAGAGCCAGACATCCTGGAATGTGAAGTCAAGTGGGCCATAGAAAACATCACTATGAACAAAGCTAGTGGAGGTGATGGAATTCCAGTTGAGCTATTTCAAATCCTGAAAGATGATGCTGTGAAAGTGCTGCACTCAATATGCCAGCAAATTTGGAAAAATCAGCAGTGGCCAAAGGCCTGGAAAAGTCAGTTTTCATTCCAATCCCAAAGAAAGGCAATGCCAAAAAATGCTCAAACTACCGCACAATTGCATTCATCTCACATGCTAGTAAAGTAATGCTCAAAATTCTCCAAGCCAGGCTTCAGCAATACTTGAACTGTGAAATTCCAGATATTCAAGCTGGTTTTAGAAAAGGCAGAGGAATCAGAGATCAAATTGCCAACATCTGCTGGATCATCAAAAAAGCAAGAGAGCTCCAGAAAAACATCTATTTCTGCTTTATTGACTATGCCAAAGCCTTTAACTGTGTGGATCAGAAGAAACTGGAAATTCTGAAAAAGATGGGAATACCAGAGTACCTGACCTGCATCTTGAGAAACCTATACACAGGTCAAGAAGCAACAGTTAGAACTGGACATGGAACAACAGACTGGTTCCAAATAGGAAAAGGAGTATGTCAAGGCTGTATATTGTCCCCCTGCTTATTTAACATATATGCAGAGTACATCATGAGAAACGCTGAACTGAAAGAATCACAAGCTAGAATCAAGATTGCCAGGAGAAATATCAATAACCTCAGATATGCAGATGACACCACCCTTATGGCAGAAAGTGAAGAGGAACAAAAAATCCTCTTGATGAAAGTGAAAGAGGAGAGTGACAAAGTTGGCTTAAAGCTCAACATTCAGAAAACGAAGATCATGGCATCTGGTCCCATCACTCCATGGGAAATAGATGGCGAAACAGTGGAAACAGTGTCAGACTTTATTTTGGGGGGCTCCAAAGTCACTGCAGATGGTGATTGCAGCCATGAAATTAAAGGACGCTTACTCCTTGGAAGAAAAGTAATGACCAACCTAGATAGCATGTTGAAAAGCAGAGACATTACTTTGGCAAGAAAGGTCCGTCTAGTCAAGGCTGTGGTTTTTCCAGTGGTCATGTATGGATGTGAGAGTTGGACTGTGAAGAAAGCTGAGGGCCAAAGAATTGATGCTTTTGAACTGTGGTGTTGTAGAAGACTCTTGAGAGTCCCTTGGACTACAAGGAGATCCAACCAGTCCATTCTGAAGGAGATCAGCCCTGAGATTTCTTTGGAGGAAATGATGCTGAAGCTGGAACTCCAGTACTTTGGCCACCTCATGGGAAGAGTTGACTCATTGGAAAAGACTGATGCTGGGAGGGATTGGGGGCAGAAGAAAAAGGGGACGACAGACGATGAGATGGCTGGATGGCATCACTGGCTCGATGGACGTGAGTCTGAGTGAACTCCAGGAGTTGGTGATGGACAGGGAGGCCTGGTGTGCTGCAATTCATGGGGTCGCAAAGAGTCGGACACGAGTGAGTGACTGAACTGTACTGAACTGAACTGAACTGAACTGAACTGAAAGAAATTATGAAAGTGTTAGTTGTTCAGTCTTGTCCAACTCTCTGTGATCCCATAGACTGTAGCCTGACAGGCTCCTCTGCCCATGGAATTTTCCAGGCCAGAAACTGGAGTGAGTAGCCATTCCCTTCTCCAGGGAAAATCTCCAGGGGATCTTCCCGACCCAGGGATTGAATCTGGGCCTTTTGTATTGCAGACGGTTTCTTTGCTTTCTGAGCCACCAGGGAAGTCCTAAAGTAATCACAAATTTTTAATTTTTTTTCTTTTTTGTAAACAAAAGTTATTCCTCAACAATATACCTTTGTCACTTGGCAATATACCTTTAGGATTTCTTCATTTAGTATATGGGCATCATCCTTAAACGTTTTTAATAATTTGATTGCATTTTATGGAATTGCCAGCTCATCCAGTAAAGACTCAGCCTACAATTCAGGAGACCTGGTTTTGATCCCTGGGTTGGGAAGATCGCCTGGAGGAGGGAATGGCAACCCACTCCAGTACTCTTGCCTAGACAATTCCATGGCCAGAGGAGCCTCAGGGGCTATATAGTTCATGGGGTTGCAAAGAGTCAGACACGACTGAATGGCTAACACTTTCACTTTTCAATAGACATTTAAGTTTTTCCAATCTTTTGCCATTATCAACACTACTACCATGATAGAGAGTCCCTTGGACTGCAAGGAGATCCAACCAGTCCATTCTAAAGGAGATCAGCCCTAGGTGTACTTTGGAAGGAATGATGCTAAAGCTGAAACTCCAATACTTTGGCCACCTCATGGGAAGAGTTGACTCACTGGAAAAGGCTCTGAAGCTTGGAGGGATTGGGGGCAGGAGGAGCAGGGGACAACAGAGGATGAAATGGCTGGATGGCATCACCGACTCGATGGAAGTGAGTTTGAGTGAACTCCGGGAGTTGGTGATGGACAGAGAGGCCTGGCGTGCTGCAATTCATGGGGTCGCAAAGAGTTGGACACGACTGAGTGACTGAACTGAGAACTGAACCATGATTAAACTTGTACGTATCCAAATTAGCACAACTGTATAAGACCAATTTGCCAGGAATAAAATTGTATGGTAAAAAAGCACAAGAATATTTATAATTTTGATAGTTCTACAAAATTACTTTGTGTATGGAGTAAACATAACAAAAATAAAGCATATCATTTTTATACATCATATAAAATATAATATTTATACAATAAAAGATAAACATTTACCCTCTCTCCAGTGTGTGTATATATATATATATATATATATGTATTCATTCCCTTCATGCATTAATAACACTGTGCATTTTCTAGTTTTTGGATTTTTGCTAATCTGATAGTGAAAAATGGTATCATATTTGCATTTTCTTATATGAGTTATACTAAACACCTTTCTCATGCATAAGGGTCATTGCATTTCTGTTGTTGCATTTATTTATTCATAGTGCATACATTTATCACTCTGTATTCTTTAATTTTTTCATGGATCTTTCTCTTTTCTAGAAGCTCTTTATAAATAGGAAAAAGTAAGGCATTTTGTTATATGAGTTGAAAATATGTCCCCCATTTTATTATTTATTTTTTGAAAAATTTTCATATTTAAAAAAAAATGTGGTTAAACTATATTCATCTTTTGTATGGCTTCAGAAATTTGAGTCATCAAATGGCCTTCTCTTCTTGAAAGAATTGTATGATTTCTTATTATTATTTAAATATTTTATTTTAAAATATCAATATAAATTACTAATTCTTTTGGAATTGTCCTGCTGTATGATTGGATCTGATAGATTTTTGGCCTAATTAACTATGAAATTGTTTCTATCTTGTTTTCCCACTCATCTGATAAACCATCTTGACCATAAATTAAATTTCAAGTTCAATGGGCTTCTGTTTCTGGGCTTTCTGTTCTAATTCCATTGATCTATCTATTTATGTGTGTTTCACTGTTTAACTATATTTTATAACACATTTAAACGTTGGGTAATGACTTTACCACCCACTGTTCTTTTTTTCTGAAACTTTTCTGCGTTTTCTTTTTTGTTTCTTTTCTGTGCTTATTTTACTTCAAATTTTTTCTTACCAAGAAATTCCTCCTTTTTTTAAAATTAGAAACGTGTTAAAATACTTAGGGATAATAATATAATGTTGATGTTGAAATATTCAAATAAGAGCATATTACGTATTTTCATTTGTTCAAGTCTTTCCTGTGTCTTTAGGAGTATTGAAATTTTTTTCTTCATAAGGGCTTTACATATTTAAAATTAAGTTTCTTTCTTGGTAGTTTATATTTTGTGCAACTATTGGAAATCAAGTTTTAAAATTCACATTAGTTTCTGATTATATAAATGACATTGATCTCTGTATATTAATTTTATGCCTTGCTATCTTACTGAATTATCTTATGCTGTCATTATCAGTAAATAGTGATAGTTTTATCTCTTATGCTATTTGTATAGGTTACTTTACTTCCAGTAAAATGTTGGACAATAATAGTATCTTTTCCTTCATTTAATTAGAAATTCTTCTGTTGTTTCTCCATTAGGGATAAATAATTTAGGCTAACATAGATATATATTATCATGTTGATAAATATCCTAAGCCTTCATTAATGAGTTTATTAAAAAATGATATTGGATGAAATTGTACTCACTTGAAATATTAGCTACAGGAAATTAAAAATCTTGTCATGAAATAGTGCATACCTAGTTATTGGCTAAATATTTCATGTCCTTCAGTAAAAATCTGGTTTTCTGCATATAGAAATCTCACTAAAAGTCCAATTAACTCTTCATCTTGATATCCAATGTTTATATTTAGGTCCCTATTTTACTTAAACTTAACCAGCTTTTGGCACTGTTTGAAATTCTCTCCATCTTAAAACATTCTTGGGGGCAGTCCTAAGATGGCGGAGGAATAGATGGGGAGACCACTTTCTCCCTCACAAGTTCATCAAAAGAACATTTTAACGCTGAGCAAACTCCACAAAACAACTTCTGAATGCTGGCAGAGGACATCAGGCAACCAGAAAAGCAGATCATTGTCTTCAAAAACAGGTAGGAAAAAATATAAAAGATGAAAAAAGAGACAAAGGAGGTGAGGAGGGAGCTCCGTCCCAGGAAGGGAATCCCATCCCTGGAAGGGAATCTTAAGAAGAGATGTTTCCAAACACCAGGAAACACTCTCCCTGCTGTCTGTGGCAAGCCTTGGAAGCACAGAGGGAAACAGAACAGGAAGGAAAAATAAATAAGTAATTAAAACCAACAGCTTACAAGCCCATCAGTAACTCCCCCAGTGGAAAAGCAGTGCAGACACCTGCATCTGGGGGCAGGGCAGGGAGGCATGGGAGGCGTAGGCTGCAGTGCTTTTTAAGAATCGGGCATGAATGCCCCGTGCGTAACCAGAACGAACTAACTTGGGCTAGCAAACCAGACTGTGGGATAGCTACCACGTGAAAAGCTCAAACATAAGACACTGCCAGGACCTTGCACAGAACAAAGGATGGAGTGGAAATAGCCAGCTGCAGAACATCCCCCACGAGGGACAGGCAGCCAGAGCCGTAAGGGCTGGAAGGGGGCAATTGCTGCCCCAGAGAGACTTTACCTACCTAACTGCAAGCAGGTTTCTTTGCTAAGACTTCTGGGAGTTCTGGACAGTCACCATCTGCCTCACAAGGGGCGCCAGTGGTACACCCAGAAAACTGAGCAGCAGAGACGGAAAAGGCGATAAGTCTCAGCGACCGCGCTCGCCAAACACCTGAACTACCTGGACCTGGGAAGGGCACAGAATGCAGTCCCAACCGAATCTGTGCCTCTGAGGGCTACCTGAGCACCAAGCCTGAGCGGCTTAGACTGGGAAGGTGCATGCAGCCTAGGGCCGGCCTCAGACTGTTCCCAGTGGAGCAACGTAGAGCCTGAGCAGTTTGTGTGCCACGAGCAGGTGCAACCCAGAGGGGCTGAGACACTGCGTGCACATGACAGTGTTATTCGTTTGCAGCATCACTCCCTCCCCACAGCATGACTGAACAAGTGAGCGCCCCCCCCCCAAAAAAAAAGTGTCCACCACTGCACGCCCTGTGTCAGGATGGAAATCAGACACTGAAGAGACCAGCAAACAGAAGAAGTTAAACAGAGGGAACTGCCTTGGAAGTGACCCCACACTGCCCACAACACCAGAGAAAGGGCCAGGTATATCTTTACTATTTTTACGATCATACTTTTTTATTCTTTTTCCTTTTTTTTTTTTTTGGTTGATGCTGTTGTGTGGTTGTTTTTTCTTCTTCTTTTTTTTTTCCCTAACTTTTTAAAATTGTTAAGTCCTCTATTTCTCCTTTAATTTTTATTTCTATAACCTACTATTACTTTTCAAAAAAAAAGACCCTATGTTTTAAAGCAAACGCCATATATAGTCTATGTGTGGTTGTTGTTGTTGTTTTTTAATAATTCTCGTGGCTTTTCTTTTTCTTCTTCTTCTTTTCTTTAATATTGTATTTTTGAAAATCCAACCTCTACTCTAGATTTTTAACCTTTGCTTCTTGGTTTTTGTTGTCAATTTTGTACATTTAAAAACCCAAACTTCACTACCCAAATTTACCCGAGAGCAAGATTACTACCTTGACCACTCTCTCCTCCTTTGGACTCTCCTTTTTCTCCACCAGGTGGCCTCTGTCTCTTCCCTCCCCCTTCTCTTCTCTACCCAACTCTGGGAATCTCTGTGTGTTCCAGACGGTGGAGAACACCTAAGGAACTGGTTACTGGCTGGATCTGTCTCTCTCCTTTTCATTTCCCTCTTTTATCCTCCTGGCCACTTCTGTCTACTTCCTCCCTCTCCTCTTCCCTGTATAACTCCATTAACATCTCTGAGCGGTCCAGATTGTGGAGCACACATAAGGAAGTGATTACTGGCTAGCTTGCTCTCTCCTCTTTTGATCCCACCACATCTCATCCCAGTCACCTCTAACTACCCCCTCCCTCTTCTCTTCTCCATGTAACTCAGTGAACCTCTCTGGGTGTCCCTCAATGTGAAGAAACTTTTCATTTTTAACCTAGATGCTTTATCATCTGTGCTGTATAGATGGAGAAGTCTTGAGGCTGCTGTAAAAATAAAACTGAAAACCAGAAGCAGGAGACTTAAGCCCAAATCCTGAGAACATCAGAGAACTCCTGAATCCAGGGAACATTAATCAATAGGAGCTCATCAAATGCCTTCATACCTACACTGAAACCAAGCACCACCCAAGGGCCAACAAGTTCCAGAGCAAGACATCCCATGCAAATTCTCCAGCAACACAGGAACACACCCCTGATCTTCAATATATAGGCAGCTCAAAGTTACTCCAAACCATTGATGTCTCATAACCCATTACTGATCACTCCATTGCACTACAGAGAGAAGAAATCCAGCTCCACCCACCAGAACTCCAACACAAGCCTCCCTAACCAAGAAACCTTGACAAGACACTGATACAACCCCACCCACAGTGAGGAAGCTCCATAATAAACAGAACTCCACAAATTCCCAGAATATAGAAAGGCCACCCCAAACTCAGCAATATAACCAAGATGAAGAGACAGAGGAATACTCAGCAGGTAAAGGAACAGGAGAAATGCCCACCAAACCAAACAAAAGAGGAAGAGATAGGGAATCTACCTAGAAAGAATTCTGAATATTGATAGTGAAAATGATCCAAAATCTTGAAATCAAAATGGAATAACAGATAAATAGCCTGGAGACAAGGATTGAGAAGATGCAAGAAAGGTTTAACAAGGACCTAGAAGAAATAAAAAAGAGTCAATATATATTGAATAATGCAATAAATGAGATCAAAAACACTCTAGAGGCAACAAATAGTAGATTAACAGAGGCAGAAGATAGGATTAGTGAAATAGAAAACAGAAATGTAGAAATAAGTGAATCAGAGAGGAAAAAAGAAAAACAAATTAAAAGAAATGAGGACAATCTCAGAGACCTCCAGGACAATATGAAAGGCTCCAACATTTGAATTATAGGAGTCCCAGAAGAAAAAGACAAAAAGAAAGGCCATGAGAAAATACTTGAGGAGATAATAGTTGAAAACTTCCCTAAAATGGGTAAGGAAATAATCACCCAAGTCCAAGAAACCCAGAGACTTCAAAATAGGATAAACCCAAGGCAAAACACCCCAAGACACATATTAATCAAATTAACAAAGGTCAAACACAAAGAACAAATATTAAAAGCAGCAAGGGAAAAACAACAAATAACACACAAAGGGATTCCCGTAAGGATAACAGCTGATCTTTCAATAGAAACTCTTCAGGCCAAGAGGGAATGGCAAGATATACTTAAAGTGATGAAAGAAAATAATCTACAGGCCAGATTACTGTACCCAGCAAGGATCTTATTCAAATATGAAGGAGAAATCAAAAGCTTTACAGACAAACGAAAGCTGAGAGAATTCAGCACCACCAAACCAGCTCTCCAACAAATGCTAAAGGATATTCTCTAGACAGGAAATACAAAAAAGGTGTATAAACCTGAACCCAAAATAATAAAGTAAATGGCAATGGGATCATACTTATCAATAATTACCTTATATGTAAATGGGTTGAATGCCCCAACTGAAAGGCAAAGACTGGATGAATGGATACAAAAACAAGACTCCTATATATGTTGCCACCTCAAAACAAGGGACACGTACAGACTGAAATTGAAAGGCTGGAGAAAGATATATCACTCAAATAGAGACCAAAAGAAAGCAGGGGTGGCAATACTCATATCCGATAAAATAGGCTTTAAAACAAAGGCTGTGAAAAGAGACAAGAAGGCCACTACATAATGATCAAAGAATAAATCCAAGAAGCAGATATAATAATTATAAATATAAATACACCCAACATAGGAGCACCGCAATATGTAAGACAAATGCTAACAATATGAAAGGGGAAATTAATAATAACACAATAATAGTGGGTGATTTTAGGTGTGACCCCACTCACATCTATGGACAGATCAACTAAACAGAAAATTAACAAAGAAACACAAACTTTAAATGATACATTAGACCAGTCAGACCTAATTGATATCTATAGGACATTCCACCCCAAAACAATGAATTTCACCTTTTTCTCAAGTGCTCATGGAACTTTCTCCAGGATAGATCACATCCTGGACCATAAATCTAAACTTGATAAATTCAAGAAAATTGAAATCATTCCAAGCATCTTTTCTAACCATAATGCATTAAGATTACATCTCAATTACAGGAGAAAAACTATTAAAAATTCCAAAATATGGAGGCTGAACAACACATTTCTGAATAACCAACAAATCACAGAAGAAATCAAAAAAGAAATCAAAATATGCATAGAAACTAATGAAAATGAAAACACAACAACCCAAAACCTGTGGGACACTATAAAAGCAGTGCTAAGAGGAAAGTTCATAGCAATACAGGCATACCTCAAGAAACAAGAAAAAAGTCAAATAAGTGACCTAACTCTACACCTAAAGCAACTAGAAAAGGAAGAATTGGAGAACCCCAGAGTTAGTAGAAGGAAAGAAATCTTAAAAATTAGGGCAAAAATAAATGCAAAAGAAACAAAAGAGACCATAGCAAAAATCAACAAAGCCAAAAGCTGGTTCTTTGAAAGGACAAATAAAATTGACAAACCATTAGCCAGACTCATCAAGAAACAAAGGGAGAAAAATCAAATCAATAAAATTAGAAAAGAAAATGGAGAGATCACAACAGACAACACAGAAACACAAAGGATCATAAGAGACTACTATCAGCAATTATATGCCAATAAAATGGACAACGTGGAAGAAATGGACAAATTCTTAGAAAAGTACAACTTTCCAAAACTGAACCAGGAAGAAATAGGAAATCTTAACAGACCCATCACAAGCACAAAAATTGAAACTGTAATCAGAAATCTACCAGCAAACAAAAGCCCAGGTCCAGATGGCTTCACAGCTGAATTCTACCAAAAATTTCAAGAAGAGCTAACACCTATCCTACTCAAACTCTTCCAGAAAATTGCAGAGGAAGGTAAACTTCCAAACTCATTCTATGAGGCCACCATCACTCTAGTACCAAAACCTGACAAAGATGCTACAAAAAAAGAAAACTGCAGGCCAATATCACTGATGAACATAGATGCAAAAATCCTCAACAAAATTCTAGCAATCAGCATCCAACAACACATTAAAAAGATCATACACCATGACCAAGTGGGCTTTATCCCAGGGATGCAAGGATGCTTCAATATCTGCAAATCAATCAATGTAATTCACCACATTAACAAATTGAAAAATAAAAGCCATATGATTATCTCAATAGATGCAGAGAAGGCCTTTGACAAAATTCAACAACCATTTATGATAAAAACTCTCCAGAAAGCAGGAAGAGAAGGAACATACCTAAACATAATAAAAGCTATATATGACAAACCTACAGAAAACATTAGCCTCAATGGTGAAGAATTGAACGCATTTCCCCTAAAATCAGAACAAGACAACGGTGCCCAGTTTCACTGCTACTATTCAACATAGTTCTGGAAGTTTTGGCCACAGCAATCAGAGCAGAAAAAGAAATAAAAGGAATCCAAATTGGAAAAGAAGAAGTAAAACTCTCACTGTTTGCAGATGACATGATCCTCTACATAGAAAACCCTAAAGACTCCACCAGAAAATTACTAGAGCTAATCAATGAATAGAGTAAAGTTGCAGAATATAAAATCAACACACAGAAATACATTCCATTCCTATACACTTATAATGAGAAAGTAGAAAAAGAAATTAAGGAAACAATTCCATTCACCATTGCAACTAAAAGAATAAAATACTTGGAATATATCTACCTAAAGAAATTAAATACCTATATATAGAAAACTATAAAACACTGATGAAAGAAATCAAAGAGGGCACTAATGGAGAAATATACCATGTTCATGGATCAAAAGAATCAATATAGTGAAAATGAGTACACTACCCAAAGCAATCTATAGATTCAATGCAATCCCTATCAAGCTACCAGCGGTATTCTTTACAGAACTAGAACAAATATTTTAAGATTTGTATGGAAATACAAAAAACTTCGAATAGCCAAAGCAATCTTGAGAAAGAAGAATGGAACTGGAGGAATCAACTTGCCTGACTTCAGGCTCTACTACAAAACATTAGTCATCAAGACAGTATGGTACTGGCACAAAGACAGAAATATAGATCAATGGAACAAAATCAAAAGCCAAGAGATAAATCCACACACATATGGACACCTTATCTTTGAGAAAGGAGGCAAGAATATACAATGGAGTAAAGACAATATCTTTAACAAGTGGTGCTGGGAACACTGGTCAACCACTTGTAAAAGAAGGAAACTAGATACCTTTCTAACACCACACACAAAAATAAACTCAAAATGGATTAAAGATCTAAACGTAAGACCAGAAACTATAAAACTCGTAGAGGAGAACATAGGCATAACACTCTCCGACATAAATCACAGCAGGATCCTCTATGGTCCACCTCCCAGAATACTGGAAATAAAAGCAAAAATAAACAAATGGGATCTAATTAAAATTAAAAGTTTCTTCACAACAAAGAAAAATATAAGCAAGGTGAAAAGTCAGCCTTCTGAATGGGAGAAAATAATGGCAAATGAAGCAACTGACAAACAATTAATCTCAAAAATATACAAGCAACTTATGCAGCTCAATTCCAGAAAAATAAACGACCCAATAAAAAAAATGGGCCAAAGAACTAAATAGACATTTCTCCAAAGAAGACATACAGATGGCTAACAAACACATGAACAGATGCTTAACATCACTCATTATCAGAGAAATGCAAATCAAGACCACAATGAGGTACCACTTCACACCACTCAGAATGGCTGTGATCCAATGTCTGCAAGCAATAAATGCTGGAGAGGCTGTGGAGAAAAGGGAACCCTCTTACACTGTTGGTGGGAATGCAAACTAGTACAGCCACTATGGAGAACAGTGTGGAGATTCCTTAAAAAATTGCAAATAGAACTGCCTTATGACCAAGCAATCCCACTGCTGGGCATACACACTGAGGAAACCAGAATAGAAAGACACATGTACCCCAGTGTTCATTGCAGCGCTGTTTATAATGGCCAGGACATGGAAGCAACCTAGATGTCCATTACAGATGAATGGATAAGAAAGTTGTGGTACATATACACAATGGAGTATTACTCAGCCATTAAAAAGAACACGTTTGAATCAGTTCTAATGAGATGGATGAAACTGGAGCCGATTATACAGAGTGAAGTAAGCCAGAAAGAAAAACACCAATTCAGTATACTAACACATATATATATGGAATTTAGAAAGATGGGTAATGGTAACCCTGTATGCGAGACAGCAAAAGAGACACAGATGTGTATAATGGACTTTTGGACTCTGAGGGAGAGGAAGAGGGAGAGGGTGGGATGATTTGGGAGAATGGCATTGAAACATGTATACCATCATGTAAGAAATGAATCGCTAGTCTATGTTTGATGCAGGATTCAGGATGCTTGGGGCTGATGCATGGGTATGATCCAGAGAGATGATATGGGGTAGCAGGTGGGAGAGGGGCTCATGTTTGGTAACTCATGTACACCCCTGGTGGATTCATGTCAATGTATGGCAAAACCAATACAGTATTGTAAAGTACAATAAAGTAAAAATGAAAAATTAAGAAAAAAAAAACCATTTTTTTTTCTGTTTGAGCTAATGAAGCCTCACTACTGCTTTTCCTCCAAGATCTCTGACTCCTCATTTACATGATTTAATCCTAAATTATTTACATTTGTTTTCACTATTGTAAATAGAATCTTGTCTCATTTTCATTTTATTTTTCCATCTGGTTCTTATAGACAGGTTCTAAAAGAATTGTGATTCTACTGAAAGATTTTTCTGTTAATTTTTCATTTAGTTTTTCAATTGTAGTCTCTACAACACAAAGAGCAATGCCACATAATGGCTGAGAAAATAAGCATATTTTTCTTGTTCCTTGTGTTAAAGGGAATAAATAATGCTTTACAAGCAAATATAATGATACCTATTGGTCTCACGGTTATATTTTATATTTCTGCTTTGTTTTTTAAAGAAATAGTTTGTTTAATAAAAAGGATCTATTTCCAGACTTTCTGATATTGAAGATCTTCTCTGGTAATGAGGTAGTCACATATTTCTGTCACATTAATAAGATACATTGTGTTAATGTATTCCATAATAACTGCTGCTAAATTATGGTGAATTTTGTTTGGAAATATATGATTTAGGATTTTAAAATTCATAATACTTATGGTTGGCTTATGGTTTGTATTTTTGTGATAAATTATTATTTAGTCACAGTATTTAATTCGGTTATCCCACAAATACATAGTAAGTTCCCCATTGCATTCAGTATGCTGCAGTCAGCAACTGCAGCCAGTCAGTTGCTAGGCGTACAAGGGATCAAAAAACCCATGCAGTACCTGAACTCCTGGAGTTCACAATACAAAATACAACTGGAACCATTTTTCACTTTACAAAGAAGAGTTTACAATGTCATGAGGGACAAAATAGAATCTGCACTAGTTTGAAGCTTCTGAATGTTCAGGAAAACTTTTCTGAGGAAGTGACAAAACTAAAAATTGAGTAACAGTTAACGATAAGTGAGATTGGAATATCAGAAAGAGTCTTGTAAATTCGGCAGGAGACACTAGAACAGACACAACGGGAAGGCAGTGCATGTAAGGTGCAAAGCCTAAGACCCTACAACTCTGTCAGTTGTTTCTTTTGGGATATACTTCTGCAGCTCTAAACTATGTGCTTGTATGACCACTTCATGATGTATCATTACCTATTGTCTTTGAAAATAAGTGGTATTCCCTCTACCACCGATACAGGCATAAATGTTGTTTACCAATATTCCCAAAGTAATTATATCATAACTTTGATCAGATTTTTTTCTTCTTTTACATATTCAACTCCATATTTTGAATCCACAGAAGAATATATGGCACAATAAGATTACACTTATATCCCTACACAGCATTTTTCCCTGAAGTTAATGATCATCCTCATATGTTTTCACATTAGTACTGCCCCCAGATCACTTCCAGTTGCTTAAATTGCCTCTCAATGTTTTTAAACACGACAGTTTTTTAGTCATTTCATCTTTTTCTGGACACTTTCCCAGAGCCTCATGAGCTACTTGAGGCAGTACAAGCTGATTCCTAGGATGGCTGCAGGCAATCACCTTCGAATCTCTCTTCACTGTTATCCATTCCCTTTGACTTTTTTTTTTTTTTTCCTGTGTTTGTTTCCTGGTTTTCTAAGTTCCATAACTTTCTCTTCCTTGGTTTTCTCTCTCAGTTTCTTCCTGAGAAAAATGATCATGGACAATAAGATATGGAAGGTATTTTATATCTGAAAGCAATTTCTCTTTCAATTTCTGCTCTGCAATTTTTGTGGCAGTTTGACTGGTATTACAATTCTATATTGGAAATAATCATTTCTCTGGCATCATATAGGCAACACCACACTGTGGTTAAAATTTTAATGTCATTGTTGCCATTATGACTTGTTAGTCTTTGTAATTATACTTCTTTTTTCTTTTCTGTCTCCTAAGTTTTAAAAATATAAGCAAATGTACCTTTTTGTGAGAGACTAATTTTTTTCCCCATTGTTTTGAATGGGTCATTTCAAAATGAAAATTCATTATTTTGATTCTAGGAAATTTCTTTGATGATTCCCTTTACTGATTTTCTATTTATAGAACTCTAATATGCATGTTGGGCCTTCTAGACTGAATTTGTGTTTTAAAAAATATTTTCATTAAATTTCTTCACTTTTCTATTTTTTCTCTGCTTGTCAGTATATTGTTTTAATTTTATCTCCTGATCATTTTGTTAATTTTAAAATTTATTTTTGTTATTGTCATTATTTTTTAATTGGAGGATAATTGCTTGACAATCTTGTATTGGTTTCTGCTGCAGAACAATGTGAATGTGAACAATGTCAGCTATGTGTGCACATATATACTGTCCCTCCTGAACCTCTCTCCTACCGCCCCCATCCCATCCCTCTATGTCATCACAGAGCATCCAGATGAAGTTTCCATGTTAGGCAGCAGCCTCCCACTGACTATCTATTTTACACACGGTAGTGTGTGTATGTCAGTGCCGACTCATCCAATGCTGTCCTCCCTCCTCTATGTTCATAAGTCCATTCTCTATGTCTGCATCTCTATTCCTGCCCTGCAAACTCGTTCACCAGCACCATTTTTTCTAGAAGCCATAGATAAGTATCAATATATGATATTTTTTCTCTTTCTGACATGTTTCACTCTGTATGACAAACTTTAGGTTCATCCACATCACTTCTGTTAATTTTTCTTATTTCTGCTGAAACAGTTATGATTTCCAAGCTTCTTTTTTTTTCAAGTATTTATTTGTCAAAGCACTTTGTTCTTGTTTCCTAGATGAAATTGTTAGAAACTCTACAGAGTATAATTTTCTGCTTTCCTCGTTATTTTTCATACATTAGAGAGGATGTTGATCCACGTTTTCTATGTATAAGCAGACTTTATAGATTGGGGTTTTCACCGAAGGCCTGACCTTTCTCATCAGGGTTCTGGGAGAGAAATAAGCACCACAAAACATGTATGTGTGGCTATTTTCTCAGGAGAGTTATTTAGCTAGTACCATTTTAGATTCAGAAAAGAAAGCTTAATTCTTTGTGTATAATAGAAGTCCTGGATCATCCAGGCTTACTTCTCCCATGGTACCTGAGAAGGGTTGCTTTTGCCCCAATGTACCTTGAGAACTTTTATCTTGATTAAAAAGATTCCCAGAAAATAACCTTTATTCAGTGATCTACAGAGTATAATGTGCTAACATTATGGTAGCTCAGTGGGGAATAAGTACCATGTATGTCAACATTTCAATGAGTAAATATTCACTGAGGCCACTGTTTACACTAAGTGCTGGAATCTCACCTTCATCTCTGCTAGTGGTTCCTGTACTAGAATACTGTGATCTTCACTACAGACAGCCCATCATCTCATGCAAAAGAGATAAATAAGAGGTATACCTGTGCCTGGAATCATGGTGTGGTGTCCGTTCAGTATAGTCACTCAGTTGTGTCTGATTCTGCTTCGCCATGGACTTTCAGCACACCAGGCTTCCTTGTCCATCACCAGAGCCCAGAGCTTGCTTAAATTCATGTCCATTAAGTTGATGATGCCATCCAAACATCTCATCCTCTGTCCTCCCCTTCTCCTACTGCCCTCAGTCTTTACCAGCATCAGGGTCTTTTCCAGTGAGTCAGCTCTTCACATCAGGTGGCCAAAATACTGGAGCTTCAGCCTGAGCAACAGTCCTTCCAATGAGTATTCAGGACTGATTTCCTTCAAGATTGACTGGTTGGATCTCCTTCAGTCCAAGGGACTCTCAAGAGTTTTCTACAACACCACAATTCAAAAGCATCTATTTGACACTCAGGTTTCTTCATGGTCCAACTCTCACATCCATACATGACTACTGGAAATACCATAGCTTTGACTAGGCAGACCTTTGTCGGCCAAGTAATGTCTCTGGTTTTTAATATGATGTCTAGGTTGGCCATAACTTTTCCAAGGAGCAAATGTCTTTTAATTTCATGGCTGCAGTCACCATCTGCAGTGATTTTGGAGCCCCCAAAATAAAGTCTGTCACTGTTTCCATTGTTTCCCCAGCTATTTGCCATAAAGTGATGGGACTGGATGCCATGATCTTCATTTTTTAAATGTTGAGTTTTAAGCCAGCATTTTCACTTTCCTCTTTCAGTTTCATCAAAAGGCTCTTTAGTTCTTCTTTAATTTCTGTCATAAGGGTAGCGTCATCTTCATATCTGAAGTTATTGATATTTCTCCTGGCAATCTTGATACCAGCTTGTGCTTCATCCAGCCCAGCATTTCACATGATGTACTCTGCATGTATATTAAATAAGCAGGGTGACAATATACAGCCTTGACATACTCCTTTTCCTATTTGGAACCAGTCTGTTGTTCCATTTCTCAGAAGGCAGATACGGTAGTCTGGTATTCTCATCTCTTGAAGAACTTGCCACAGTTTGTTGTGATCCACACAGTCAAAAGCTTTGGCATAGTCAATAAAGCAGAAATAGATGTTTTTCTGGAACTCTCTTGCTTTTCTCGTGACCCAGCGGATGTTGGCAATTTGATCTCTGGTTCCTCTGCCTTTTCTAAAACCAGCTTGAACATCTGGAAGTTCACGGTTCATGTATTACTGAAGGCTGCTTGAAGAATTTTGAGCATTACTTTACTAGCATGTGAGATGAGTGCAATTGTGTGGTAGTTTGAATATTCTTTGGCATTGCCTTTCCTTGGGATTGGAATGAAAACTGACCTTTTCTAGTCCTGTGGGCACTGCTGAGTTTTCCAAATTTGCTGGCATATTGAGTGCAACACTTTCACAGTGTCATCTTACAGGATTTGAAATAGCTCAACTGGAATTTCATCACCTCCACTAGCTTTGTTCACAGTGATGCTTTCTAAGGCCCACTTGACTTCACATTCCAGGATGTCTGGCTCTAGATTAGTGATCACACCATCATGATTATCCAGGTCATGAAGATTGTTTTTGTACAGTTCTTCTGTGTATTCTTGCCACCTCTTCTTAGTATCTTCTGCTTCTGTTAGGTCCAGACCATTTCTGTCCTTTATCGAGCCCATCTTTGCATAAAATGTTCCCTTGGCATCTCTAATTTTCTTGAAGAGATCTCTAGTCTTTCCCATTCTGTTGTTTTCCTCTATTTCTTTGCATTGATGGCTGAAGAAGGCTTTCTTATCTCTTCTAGCTATTCTTTGGAACTCTGCATTCAGATGCTTATATCTTCCTTTTCTCCTTTGCTTTTCACTTCTCTTCTTTTCACAGCTATTTGTAAGGCCTCCCCAGACAGCCATTTTCCTTTTTGCATTTCTTTTCCATGAGGATGGTCTTGATCCCTGTCTCCTGTACAATGTCGCTAACCTTATTCCATAGTTCATCAGGCACTCTATCTGTCAGATCTAGGCCCTTCAATCTATTTCTCACATCCACTGTATAATCATAATGGATTTGATTTAGGTCATACCTGAATGGTCTAGTGATTTTCCCTACTTTTCTCAATTTAAGTCTGATTTGGTAATAATCATGATCTGAGCCACAGTCACCTCCTGGTCTTGTTTTTGTTGACTGTATAGAGCTTCTCCATCTTTGGCTGCAAAGAATATAATCAATCTGATTTCAGTGTTGACCATCTGATGATGTCCACGTGTAGAGTCTTCTCTTGTGTTGTTGGAAGAGGGTGTTTGCTATGACCAGTGCATTTTCTTGGCAAAACTCTCTTAGTCTTTGCCCTGCTTCATTTCACATTCCAAGGCCAAATTTGCCTATTACTCCAGGTGTTTCTTGATTTCCTACTTTTGCATTCCAGTCCCCTATAATGAAAAGTGTTAGTTCTAAAAGGTCTTGTAGGTCTTCATAAAACCGTTCAACTTCAGTTTCTTCAGCATTGCTGGTTGGGGCATAGACTTGGATTACCATGATATTGAATTGTTTGCCTTGGAGATGAATAGAGATCATTCTGTCATTTTTGAGATTGCATCCAAGTACTGCATTTCGGACTTGTTTGTTTACCATGATGGCTACTCCATTTCTTCTGAGGGATTCCTGCCCACAGTAGTAGATATAATGGTCATCTGATTTAAATCCACTTAGTAGAATATTAAAAGACTATTTTATTTCCATTAATTTCCTGAGACTTCCTAATATGTAAAAAGTTTTAATTTGGGAATATTTGTTTTGTAACTACACAGCTAGTTTTTTTTCTAGTAGATTTTATGTAGATATTTCTCTTGTGCCCTTAGAAGACAAATATTACCTGTAAATAATGTTACTTTTCAGTTTACAATGACCATTCTTATTTTGAAACTCCAAGCCAAATTTATTAACATCTATTTTCTTTTCTTTCCTTCTATTTGATTTCTCTAGATATATTGTCTGTTATTTTTCAGCTATCTTACGATATTGATTTTAGTAGGTTTTGGTAAAATGTGTGTAATAATTTTATGTTTATGTGGAAACTTGAATTTGTGATAAGCATTTCCTTAAATAATATCATCATTTTTAAGAATTTTATAAATTATTTGAATTATTTTTATTTACTTTTTGACATAGTATATCACAGGAATATAGTTTTGTTTTTAAGTAATTTACTTTGCTATGTGAACTTTCGTTATGATATGTATTTATTTTGTCTGTAATAAAGTTTTATTAAAATATAAAGGAGATAGAGAAAGCTTCTCTCATAGTCATCAGAAGGAGGCAGAAAGAGTATCCCCCTGCTAGTCTTCAGCTGAATGTTATATAGTCACTGTTTCTGCTGCTAAGTCGCTTCAGTCGTGTCTGACTGTGTGATCCCAGAGACAGCAGCCTACCAGGCTACCCCGTTCCTGGGATTCTCCAGGCAAGAATACTGGAGTGGGTTGCCATTTCCTTCTCCAATGCATGAAAGTGAAAAGTGAAAGTGAAGTTACTCAGTCATGTCCAACTCTTAGTGACCCCATGGACTGCAGCCCTCCAGGCTCCTCCATCCATGGGATTTTCCAGGCAAGAGTACTGGAGTGGGTTGCCATTGCCTTCTCCATTAATTATGATATTTAAAGTTATGCTGTATGATGGGTGTCTCACATGATTGTTTCATAATTTCATTCCATCCTTAGACATGCTTTATTTAGGAATTCTATTATATCTGAATAGTCTTAAAGATAGGATGTAAGTATTTTTGGATAGCTTCTGTTGCAACTACTAAATTGTGACATTGTAATATGAAATAAGGCACAGGAATCATGGAAATGAATGAGCCTGGCTGTGTTCCAACAAAACTTTTTTTTTTTTTTTTTTTTGCAATAGAAGTGGTAGACTAGATTGAAACTGTGGTTCAGTGGATCATAGTTAGCCAATCTTTGGAATCGATTTATCAGATCCTACTTTATATTGAGAGAAACTGAGGAAAATTCTAAAAATGGCCTGGACATTTGCCATGCATTTTTATGAAGACCTAGTCCTCAGCTTTCTCTTTCTGACCAAGTAACTGAGGCTGAAAAATCAGTTCAGACATGGTCTCTAGCACTGGATATGTATTCAGCCATTTCTCTTCCACTACATCAAAATTAATGCCTTCCATACAAAGATTTTCATCTTTGTAAGCTACAATAGCTATAACATTTCTAGCTAAATAGGGGGCAAACTGAAATAATTGTGATCAGAGGATAAGTCTCTTATATTTTATCCTTATATTGGAATTTTCCTTTGTGATGGTGCCTGATATTTTCTGTTTTTCCTTTATATATCAACTCTCCATGCTCTCTACCCAGCTTGTGACCCAGAAGGCTGAACCAATTGTTGCCCATGCCAACTGGCTGAAGATCGTCTTTAGCTGTTGGGAAGCAGGAAGTGAGCTTTTCAGGAGAGCAGAGAGAGGGAAGAGAGAACAACTGAGGTTTTTGTTTCCTCAGCTCCTTCTGTTTTCTAAATTTTACAGTTTCTTTGAAGTGGGTCTCCATACAACCTTCTCTTTCTCTCTGAATTTTTCAGATGCTTCGTCAGCCTTTGAGGAATCTAGGACAAGTTTCTGGATATTGCACCATCCCTGTGGTTTCCCTACAGATTCTTAAAAACTCCCCAAATTATCTATTGTGTGTGTGTGTGTGTGTGTGCAACCTGTTCCTTACCAAGAATCTAAATAATAGGGTTGGCAAATAAATGGGTCAACATCTTGGCAACATAAAAGAATGAGTAGTCTCTATTTGTAGAGTACAGTGTTCTTTGTATATTAATTCTTTCATATAATTAAATCTTGTTTCATTTTCACATTTTTGTAATCAATAGAGTTATATTAAAGCATTACTTATACTAAATGGATTACTACAATTTTCTTGTTTTTTTTTAAATTACTTAAATAGATTTCTTTGATTTTTTTTTGCTTTTTATATAATATGATGATTGCTCACAAAAGTTCTAGATTTTAATCAATATAAAATGACTTTCTGACCCCATTTAGTAGTTTTTCATCTTTAATATTCACTCTGATTTGAATATTGCTACTCCTGTGCTTGTTTGCATTAGACTGATGACATTTTTGCCTCTAATTTTTATTGTCCAATGTATTTTTTATTCTAAATATTTAAATGTGATTTTTGACCAAGTTCAGAAAACATCAATTCAATAATAAAGAAAAAATAGTTCTCTAGCAATTTCAACTCCACAGTTGACTACTCTTCATACTTTTATATGTAGAAACTCTCTTATCTGGGTGAGTTAATTGAAAAAGTTGGTAAAAGGAAAAATTCATAAAAGTGGAGTATGTATACCTGAATTTTATTTTAACTTAAAGCTTATACTGTATATTAAATTGGTGCTTATTTTTATGTACACAGAAGTTTTTTTCTATATGAAATCCACTGTAAGATGGTGATGATGAGGATGACAATGATAATATTCTCATCTTGAGTATTTTTCATTTTCTCCTTTTTGGCTGCAAAATTAAGTCCCAAAATCATGTTTTCAAACTTTGACCTTTGCAATTCCTTGTATCCTTAAGGGGCCTTCCCAGGTGGCACTAGTGGTAAAGAACCCGCCTGCAAATGCAGGAGACATAAGAGACGGTGGTTTAATCCCTGGGTTGGGAAGATCCCCTGGAGTGACAACCCACTCCAGTATTTTTGACTGGAGAATCCTACAGACAGAAGGATTCAAGTTACAGTCCATAGGGTTGCAGAGTTGGACAAACCTGAAGCAACTTAGTACACATGCACGTATCCTTAAGGACCTGATTCTCAGGCTCTGTATCCTAGAGTTTCTTATTAGACTAGAGAGGGATTTTAATTTTGCAAGTTTAACAAGTCCTCAAAGTATTTTAAACACAGGTGAAATTAAGCTACTCAGAAAAATTGCTTTGGTATGACGAATAAGCCTTTCACGGTTCAGCTATTCCTGACTATCTCTTCTCTCTCACTCTTGCAAAGCCATCCTATCCATTTTACTTCAATCATACTTTTGGAGCATAAGCATAAGCATGTGAAGCCTCTGGGTGCTGTCAGTTTATTCACTAGCAGTGCTTTCTTCACTACCATGCGCCCTCTTCAAGTCGTCCATCTGCAACCACCAGTTCATTCGTTCACAGGCATCTTTTGTGTTCTTTCCTTTTAAAGCCATCAATCATTTTCAGTTGAACTGTGTGAGGGAAGGGCTTTTTGGAAACCATCTTACCAATACCACCTTACTCTAGCACCTACTCCCCTCTCTAAGAAACCGTCAGAACAATCCCCACTATGGTCTGTGCTCATTTAACCCAGACACTGAGAGATTTCTGCGATCCCACAGTCACCCATTAACAGGGGAATTCCTACAGTTGCGTTGCTCTGATCTGTACAACCCTCCTATGTTACTCAGATCTTTCCACTGTGTTCCCAGAAATGTGGCTAGGTAATTAGCACTGTATCCTCAGCTTTCTTCTCGAACATTCCCTCTACCCTCTAGCTTAACTGAACCTAACTGCCCCATGAAGACTCCACATTCTCAAAATAAAGCATTCTGAAATAACAGCTCAGGTTGATATCCTGCTCAACCCCCCTTTTCTTGCAAACTATTACTTTTTCTTCCTTTTGCAAGAGACATCTCCTGCTATTACTACTGTTACTGTTACTACTACAACATTATTATAATTCTCCATGTTGCTACTCTCTAATTGCTGTCACCTGGTCACTTTCATCATTCACTGAAGACAAACCAGTCTGTCATTCAAGATATCTATTATGCACATGTCTGACTTTAAGCAACTTTTAGGTCTAACACACTTACACATGATAGGTAGACATGGCAGTTGCCAATCAGAAACGGTGTGAAAAATAATCCTCTTCCTTCTTATTTGTCTCAGTTGATCTCAGTAACTTCCAGGTTAATTCACGTATTGCCTAGTGCTCAATAGAATTGCAATATGTTTCATATGCTATAGTTATATAATGTTCCTATTCTGTGGTTACATATTCTGAACATAAAGTGTACATATGTATGTGTATATTTCATATATATATGAATGAATATAAAGTCTTTGTACATACATATATGTGAATAATGTGTTTTTGTATTAGGTATTTGTGTTCTGTAAATCTTCTGTTAAATGTTAAAACTGTTTAGAGAACAAGGGCTGTGATGTCTATGACAACTTGTTCCCAGGTTTTGTCTTTTCCCAGAGCTCTGACAGGTGAGAAACTGGAATTTTTGTTGGAGAACTTCTGTACTTTGGTTATAAAATCACGGTACTATTCTGGAACATTTTCACCTTTCTTTTTTTCCAAATGCTCAATAATAAGAAGGTAGTAGGGTCTTTTACTTCAGAACAAATATGAAGATATGTAAGATCATGTTATTGAATAGTCAAAGGATTGCTATGGAGACTAAAGAATACTTTCAAGCTGGAATAACGACTTTGAATTAAGGAAAAAATACTTGGATACTTGTCCTAGATCAGAGATCAGAGCTGGTGTAAGTTGCCCAAGCACTGACTGGCTCTGTGTTTTTCAGAGTGCTATTTTATGAAGTCATCCAATGACCAGATTTCTAAACATAGACCTTGTAAATCAGAGGGAAAAATCCAGAAGACATTTTTGTACACCAAGTTCAGATGAAAATTTCCACTCTGTAATACTTTGATGTTATCTGTCCTTTGCTTAAACTTTGGGGAGCAGAGGAGGAGATTTAATTAAGAAATTCTAATGGAGCATTTATAGAAATAGTAAATAATCAAATCATCATTATTTAGCTTGACATTTGGTCTTTCCTAGCTTTATCTTTGGATTATACTCTCCTCTCCCCTTTCTTTCATGATCAGACATGCCTTATAGTGCCAAGACCAGAAAAAGCCAAATTTTCCCCTGGGAAAATGACTACTGAATAGCTGAGGTCAGAGACTAGTTAACTTCTATAACCAGTTATGGAATTTTAGGGATAAGAACAAAAAAATAGAGCATGGGATTAAAAACACACAAAGATACAGCCCTAAGAATTATAGTGTCACTTTCTTATAACACAAGCTCTCTCTGCATTAGGCACTGATGGGCAATACAGGTAGTTGCTCTTGTTTGGCAGAAAGAAAACTACTTACAGATACTTTTAGCAACAGGCATGCTCTCAGCTAGGCACACTACTGAAAATATTTTGATAAATATGTTTAAGTTGGTGCAAAAGTCATTGCAATTTTTCATCGTTGACCTTTGCCATTTAGTACTTGAATACATTCATAATATATGTAGTTGTGTTTTACATCATTTTAATGAGCATTTCTCACTCTATACTTTTTAAATGACATCCCTTGCTGTTTATTTTATATTTATTTTAGACTATAGAAATGATGTTAGATAAAAAGCAAATTTGAGTGATTTTTTCAATTTGAGTTTAAAATGGGTCATAAAGCAGCAAAGACATTTGGCCCAGAAACTGCTTAACGAACATACAGTGGAGAAGTGGTTTAAGAATTTTTGCAAATAGTTTAAGAATTTTTCCACAGGTTTAAGAATATTTGCAAAAGGTTTAAGACATTTTGCACAGGAATTTTTGCAAAGATGAGGATCCCAGTAGCTGGCCATCAAAAATTGACCATGAACAATTGAGAGCAATCATCGAAGCTGATTCTCTTACAACTACACAAGAATTTGCCCAAGAACTCAATGTTGAGCATCCTATAGTCATTTGGCATTTGAAGCAAATTGCAAAAGTGAAAAAGTTTAAGTGGTGCCTCATGAACTGATCAAAAATAAAAATATCATCGTTCTGGAGTGAAGGCTTTTCATTCTGTGCTATAACAAGGAACCATTTCTTGATCAGATTATAATGTGTGACAAAAACAGGATTTATACAACAGCTGACAACAGCTTATCAATGATTGGATTGATAAGCACCAAAACATTTCTCAAAACCAAACTTGCACCAAAAAAAGTCATCATCACTGTTTGGTGGTCTACTGCTGGTCTGATCCACTGCAGCTTTCTGAATCCCAACAAAATCATTACATCTGAGAAGTATGCTCAGGAAATCTATGAGATGCACTGAAAACTGCAATGCCTACAGAAGGGATTGGTCAACAGAAAGGTCTTGATTCTTCTCCATGACAATGCTTGACCACACTTTACATAACTAAAACTTCAAAAGTTGAATGAATTTGACTGTGAAGTTTTGCCTCATCTACCATATTTATCTGACCTCTCGCCAGCCAACTACCACTTCTTCAAGCATCTGGACAATTTTTTTTTTTTTTTGGTAGGGAAAACACTTCCACAACCAGTAGGAGGCAGATAACGCTTTCCAGAATTTATCAAATCCTAAGCACAGATTTTTATGCCCCAGGAATACATTTATTTCACATTGACAAAAATATGTTGATGTAATGTTTCCTATTTTGATAGATAAAGATGTATTTGAGCCTAGTTATGATTTAAAATGCACAGTCTGAATCCACAGTTACTTTTGTACCAACCTAATAATTTCATGTAACTATAGGGATTCATGACAGTCAATGTGTACCAAAAATTTTGCTTAAGTGTTTATTCAAGTAACTGAAGCAAAGGAGAATATAATTAACATTTACTGAATACAGAATTATAGGTTTGGGAGATTAGTGAAACAGTAATCAGTAAGGTTTCATTCTATAAAAAACATTCTTGCAAAGTGATACTTAATCCCAAAAAAAACCTCCTACACTCTGTATTGTGCAGACATAATTAGTAAATATTCTTATTAGTCAAAAACATTTACTGAATAAATATGTTAATAATTGCAATCAGAATAAAATGTTTTTATGATTTCATAGTATTATTCCTCTGTGACCTGCAAGTCTAGTTATTACTACCTAAATGGAAGTTCACATTTAAGTAAATAACTAAGAATGAACAAGTCATTTTGAATATTTAAATTAATTTACTTTCAATTTTTTAAGAAAAGGAAAAATTTATGCCTTTATGTGCTAAATAAACAGAGATTTATAATATATATTTAGTTTATATAAGCATAAATAATGTTTTGAAATATTATTTGAGTAATGTAGTGTGAGAAACATACTGTATTAAAGTCTCCCCTGAGATACACTCTAGAACCAGTGATTATGTAGGTTGAAAAAGGAAGTCTTTATTCCTAAGATTTAAAAAAAAAAACCACAGATTTACAGAAAATGTCATAGATGAAAAAAGATATCTTTGTCTGAAAACACAACCAGCTTTAATTTGAAAATGTAACTCTTAAATAATGCCTGAATTCTACCTTTCCTCAAATTTTAATATAGCAACACCAGTTTCTTTTTGCTAATGTTTGTATCATATGTCTTTTTATTTTTTCAGTGTTTCTGCTTTACATATATCACATTTAAACAAAATGTAATTTTATTTCCAGAATATAATGCTCCTTGTGAATTTGTCTCTTTGTTCAATTAATTTTAGTGTAATCACTAATTTTTATCATGTTAATGAATACTTTCTATTTGTCCTGACCATTTTGTGATCTTTAATTTGCTTTCCTTTGTTATTTATAAGCCACGCACTCTTTCCTTATTGTTTTAGTGTTAAGCCAGATTACATGTCCTTGGTTAACTAAAATCTACCACTAATCTTCAATTCTTCTCTCTTTTCAGGCAACAGTAAAATCTTAAAATGTTTGCTTTCTATTTTTTTACTTTATGAAAATTTTTATTACTATTTATGAATATACTTTATAGTTAATATAGAATTGTATGTGTTGTTTTTAATAATTTGTCAGATTTTTTCTTTTTTTTTTTTTTTTTACTAGATCACAGATTTACTGGGTTTACCATTTTTAATTCCCCTGTGTATCTTCAACCAACCATGGCCTTTATAGTTTCTTTTGGATGTACAACATCCTTTATTATAATATTTATTTTAGTACAATCTGTTAGGTGACATACCTTTTTCTGAGTTATGGAAAGAAAATATGTCTATTTCACTTTATTTGCTGACATGTGTTTTCAGTAGTTAATATTTTATTTGGATAATGATTTTCTTTTAGGACTAAGAATATGTCATTCCAGTGTATATTGGCATTGTTTGTATAGAAATCATTCATAAGTGCCTACTACTATTCCTTATAGTCTGTTTTCTTTTTCTAGTGACTTAATATTTTGTCTTTGTAATTAGTTTTTGTACTTTTACAAAGACTATATGAAATTCTTTTATCTATAAGTTGATTGCATGTGCAGAATAAGCTTGCCAAATCTGAAGGTTGATGCATTTTTATTAATTTAGGAAATTTCTTAGTTAAATCTCTTTAGTCCTGCCTTATCTTCCATCTTTTTTCTTTTTGGAATGCCAATTACATGTACATTAAATCATTTACCATGTTGCATCTTTTCTTTTTTTTTTTTTATATCTTCTTATTACTCGGTGCTTTTTTCCTGCTTACTTTCTCCTGACTTTACATTCTAGTTCTGTAAGTGTCTTATGAATTGTATTTAACCTCCTGTGACACTCACTCCCTGAATCCCTAATTTCGTGTACTTTATATATATATATATATATATATTTAAATTAATTTAATTTTTAATTCTATGATTTATTTTTTTCTCTTTTTAAGTACATCTGTTTCCAGTTCTCTTTTTCAATATTCTATCTTGATCTTTATCTTTTTAATGTAGTGAGAATCTTTTTTTCTTTTAAGTCTGTATCAGATAATTTCACTTTCTAGAGCCGCTGATTCCATTGTTAGTTCTTATGCTGATTTTAATTCATGTTACACCTTATATTTATGTCTCACACTTTTTGATTTTGTAGTAAATAGTTTGGACAAAAACAAACATTTTGAGAGAAAGAATAATATTTTCTTCCTCTGGGGATAATTTTTTCTTGGCTCATCCTGAGATGACTGAAAATGTGATATTACTATGGGCAAACTTCAAGAATTGGGATTTTTAAAAATTTAAAATTGAAGTTAGCTGCAGTTTGTGTGAATATTCTTGTATGTTCCAGCTCATCCTTATTTCTTGGGTAGCACTTTGCCATTCTAACTCCAAATAGAGAGTGGATTGCTAGAAACACCATTCTCCATGGGCCCTACAGTCCAACATTTATGTTCCAGGAGACAATCAAAAATGCTATCCAGCCTTTTAGTTACTTTTCTCATATCAATAAGTCAGAATGTCAAGCTCATTTATTGGCCAGTTATTTTCTTCACAGCAGTTTTAGTTCTTTGGTAACTTCTGTTAGGTTTTATATATACTCCAGGCTAATTGTTTTGGCAGGTAATTTAATATGAGTTATCTAAGTTTTAATTATCTGAGGTCAATATTTAATGTATTTTGCAATCTTTCATGGTTGTCTTGATGTTCTCTATTGGGGAAACTGATAGTCTTTTCTGGGTTCAAATTCTATCATGACATTTATTAGTTTTGAAATTTAGCAACTAATTGCACCCTTCTTACCTAAATCTCTTCAACTATAAAAAACTGTCAAACTGTATTTTATTCATTAAATATAAAATTTATAAAGCATTAAAAGCCATCCCTGGTATATATGCATTGCTATGTACTATTGTACAGTTACTGCTTGATATATGCTGAGTGCAGCATGCTCTTTAAGGCACCTTTCCTTTGTAATAGGTTTCTCTCTTGGTCAGCCCTCTTTCAGAGTTTCAGAAGTAAACCTATTCATTTATTAAAAAAAAAAAAAGACTGGCTATGGCATTTTTCTGAAATTCAACAACAAAATAGTTATATTTCTTTTTCTGACAGGTATTATACCTCCTTATTACATATGTATTTATATTTTGTCTAGTTGTTTTTCCTTTCCATTTCACAAGATATCATATAATGTTACATTTGAATGGGCAGTTTAGTTCAGTGACTCCAAAATATTTCGCTGGCTACATCAGAATTGTGTAAAAGTTTTGTAAAAATCAATCTTGGGAGCAGCTGACCCAGGATATTCATATTCATTTATTCTGGAATAGTTTTCAAGAATTGAACTATAACATGTCTTTTCTTCATTATGCTACATCGCCCCTGCATCTTAGTCAATTGCCATTAAATGCGCACATTTTGTTCATTTGTAGAGGATGCTGTATGGTCATTTTCACAGCATCATGATTTAGTTTTTAAATCTCAGTGCTTGGAGCATTTTTTAAATTCAGTAATAAAGTGGGAAAAAGTTTATTCTGCTTATGGTCTTAACATTGTCGTGGTAAAAATGTCTTGGGGAATTATTTACCCTTTTCTATATTTAAAAATTGAAAACCCCACCATTGAATTACTTAAGCAATTTTGAATTCTATGAAAAGCATTCCCACCTAATACATTTCAAATATGAAAGCATCAGAATATAGTAATATAAGTTAAGAACTTATAAGCCTTACCTCTCATTTTTTCAAAGGTAGACCACATTTCTCTAAATTGTGATTTAAAGAGGCATGGTAAAAACACAAAAATAAATTTATGGATTTTATTCACATTGTATGTCAACCCCATTAAATCAGTCTAAATTCTCATAAGGCTATTTGATAGAAGTATGATTTTTTTTTTGTTTGTTTGTTTACCAACATTTAGAATGCATTTAGTAACAGGGCCCACAATCTCCTCATTCTGCCCCAGACAGGTCTTATGCCACCTACATTTAATATTATCATGTCAAGAAGTACTTACATTTCAAGGCACTAATCCTATTGCATCTACTTCCGTCCTTACTTGTCATTATCCCTTAAAGACATTAAATCTGAAGAGAACAGGGATCTACACGTATCTGATCTATCTGATCATAATTTACCCCAGGCCCAGTCAAGTGTCAGGCATATGGTATGTTTTAATAAATAGTAATATTTTTTAAGCAATTGTTTGAATTATTCAATAAATGTATATGCTCTTCAAGATCAGGAAGGTATATGTGACTGAAAGAGAGTTGTTAACTGGAGTTTAGATGAATGGTTACACACTATAGATGTTTTTATTTCCCCAGAGCTATTTCTACTGAATAAAAGTCAGTGCTCAAACTTAACTTTGAATCACAAAGACTTTAACTTTGCTGTTTTTGATTTTTATTTTTTAAACTAGTGTACAGCTGAGATCTCTGACCTAGTGGGTGGTGATAATTATACAGTGGCATAAGAGTAAAACAAAGGTCAAAATTATTCTGACAAAAAGCACACCACACTGTGCTTTGAGTAAACATATCAGTTAAATTCATAGATAAAATAGCAATTCAGTGCCATCTATATCCATTATAACTAATTCAAACTTATCCTCTATGATGACTATCTCATTTGTAATTTAGAAAATAAAAGATGTGAATTCTGAAGATTATAATTAGCAACTGAAGTTGAATGATTAGATCTATCATAGCAGAAGTTTTCTATGGAGAAAGAGAAATGATGTTGCTTAGCAAGATTAAACTGACTTAAGGTAGTTTGTCATTCCATTTTGAGGCTACTGAATACAGTATGCTTCTCTAATTTATCTATATTCATGTCTTCAACAAGATATAAGCTTCAGAGAATATATACACACACACACACATATATATATATACATACACAGAGAATGTATATACATATACACACATGCATACACAGGGAACATACACACACATATGCACACATTAAGCGCATATTTGAGGAGAGCAGAAGCTATCAGTTCACTAAAATGCTATGTGGATGGTGACAAGGTTGGTGACAATTCCAAAATTCTGTTTCCTAAAGCTTAATCATGCTTCTTGAAAAGCTAGCCTTCCACTGTGAAGCAAGAGGGATAATATTTATCAGGTGTAGCTCCCTTTATGCTCAGCCCTGTTCTGTGTGTCTTATATCTGTTCAATCATTTGATTCTCACAACAGTCCATGAAGTACGTATATTATTATCTCTACAGATGAATGAAATTTGTTATTTTCAACTTCCCAGGCCCAACTATTCTTTGACTTCCTTCCCCAGAAACTTTTATATATGTATATATAAATATGTACACACGTGTATGCAAATATATGCTCACCTGTGGATGCAAATATATATATGTATGTGTATATGGGTATAAATACATACATACATATTATATATATTTGTATATACATATGCTAAGTCACTTCAGTCATGTTCAGTTCTTTCCAACCCTATGGACTGTAGCCCACCAGACTCCTCTGTCTATGGGGTTCTCCAGGCAAGAGTACCGGAGTGCGTTGCCATGTTCTCCTCCAGGGGGGATAACCTCAACCCAGGAATCAAACCTGCATCTAATGTCTCTTGCATTGACAGGCATATTCTTTACCACTAGTACAACCTGGGGAGCCCAATATATACATACATACACACACACACACACACACACATATATATATATATATATATATAGCGAGAGAGAGAGAATATACATACTATTGCTGCATTTACCTTTGAAAACTGTACATTGGTATATTCTATCAGTCATATTTTATCTCACTTTTTAAAAACTGACATTGTATTTTAAAATTTTTTTGTTGAACTCAAACATACAGAAAGTGCATAAATATTAAGTGTGAAGTTGGATAAATTTTTGCCAAATTATGGGCCCTTAGAACCTCATGTGTTCATGATTGTAAGTGAAACCAGCCCAGGAAGCTGCTCTGGAGTCTTCGTTCAGTCGTCATACCCTTAACTGATTTCTGTCACCATGGATTAGATGTGTTATTGTTTTAACTCTAAATAAATGGGATCATATTTCCTTCAGCATTATTTCTTGTGAGATTTCTGTCTTTAATTTGGAACACTGATTGTTTTATTTTTACTTTCAATAGAATTTTATGAATGTGCTACAATGGTACATTCTATTGTTTTGATATGGGGTTATGTCTAGTTTTTTCCATACTGTTGAGTATTTAAATTGGCATTGCTGCTTTGAAAACCATCGAAATGAATATGAGCTACTAAATCTACTGATCTAATCTGCTAAAGCAAAGTGTATTATACCCTCCAAACCAGCAATTTCACTTTGAGGTGAATATTCAACAACAACAACAACAACAACAACAACAACAAAAATATATATATACATATGCACAGAATGTTCAATAAAATATTATTTATAATAGCCATCATTTACTTTTCAGTTCTAGCTTGATAATGTATGAACCTAGTTCTGTCACTTTCATTGTTTAAGATTATTCACTGTGTGAATATTAAGACTTTGTTTCTCTTGTAAATAATATTGCAATGTCTCATGGTACACCTGCACAGAATTGCTCCAAGGCACACACATACCCAGAAGTTAAATTGCTTCATGTTTTTAGAATCAAACCTGCGTCTAATGTCTCTTGCATTGACAGGCATATTCTTTACCTCTAGTACAACCTGAGGAGCCCAATACACACACACACACACACACACACACACACACACACACACATCTATATCTATTTATATATATAGAGAGAATATACATACTATTGCTGTGTTTACCTTTGAAAACTGTACATTGGTATATTCTATCATATATGATAGAATATATCTATATGATAGATATGATATATGATGATATATATATATGATAGAATATATATATGATAGAATATACCAATGAACAATATAAATATATATCTATATATATTTAGAATCAGCATATCTTAATCTTTACTTAATATTTAGACAAAAAAATCCTAATTTGTTCCTACTAGAACCTGTAAGATTTCTTATATTCCACTTGTTTAATGCAACTGGTAATTGTCATTGTTTTTTGTAATATACTTTGTGGCTATACTTTTTGTGAATGTAGTTAATGTATTGCTTTGAATTGGATTTCTTTAGTTAGTGGTGGAACTAGAGAACTACATATGGATGGGAGCATTTGTGATACTTTTTTGGAAGTTACTCAACATTTACCTCAATTGCATTGTCTCTTTATTTGGGGAGGATATAAAGAAGTTTCTCATACATTCTGTATGTAAATCTTGCATCTATGTATTATAAAATATTTTTCAGATTATATTTTACCTTACTTTTGGTTTCTAAAGTCTTTCAGAAGACAAAAAAGTTGTTTTCTTGTTGTAATATATATAATTATATTTTTATTTTGTGAGATTTGCTTTTATATCATTAATAAATATGTTTCAATCCCAATAAATTTCTAGGAAACATTTTCTTATATTATTTCTCATAGTTTTAAAATTTTACTTTCCAAATTTATGTCTTTTATCAATCTGAATTTTATTTTTTAGAGGCATTCTGTAGGAAATCTATTATTTAAAAATTTTTTCTCAGAATGCCATCTGTTTCAACATGTATTAAACAGTTAATTTTGTGCCATTTGGTTTATACATAATCTCAGTCTTATACCGAGATAGTATGCATACTATATAAAATTTTGCCTTTTTTTTTTTTTCTGGAAAACAGACAGCTCTTGTGAGAAGTTTTGCTTGAAATGAAGCAAAAGAATGGGATGATACCTGGCTTGAGGTGCTAATTCACGTCATGTCTGTTCTAGCTCCAAAAAATCTTGATTATCACAACTTCTCCATAGCCAAAATTTCAAGACACCATAGACACAACTCCAAGACAGATCTCCTTGGTCCAAGGTACTCTTGTCTCCTACACAACCCACTAGTACTCTTCATTGCCCTCCATGCTGTTAAACATATTAGTTTAATATATTTTATCCAATAATAGTAAGAAAACTATAATAACAGCAGCTCATTTACTCATCAAGCATCTAGATTCTTTATTGCTGCTCTGAAATCCTCTGGCTGCTGTGAATTTGAAGCTGGTTTCCCTTGTGGTGACAATGTGACTGCCTGCTGTGATCAAGAGGTATGCTCCCACAAGGGAAGGACCAGATCTATTCTTCATGTAGAAGCCAGGGGAGATTTTAGTCTTTTAAATTAGCTGTTTTTAAAATGGACAATTTCACTCTTAACTCCCAGGGGACATTTAACAATGTCTAGGGACAGTTTTGGTTGTCATAGCTGAGGGAGATGTCACTGGCATCTGTTGGACAGAGGCCACAGGTGCTACTACACAAACTACAATGCAAAGAGCAGTCTTCCAAAACAAGGAGCTATCTGACCCCAAATGTCAATAGTGCAGAAGCGGAATAGCCCAGATTTGGTCAAATCACATCAGTCTCTTTGCAGCAAGCCCCCTGATGTTGTTCCACTGTTTATCAAAATAAGTTATACCCTTAAAATGGACCACAGGGCACCTCATGACCTGGTCTCTATGAAGCTTTACATCTTCATCTTGTTTCATTCTCTGCCCAGTATTCTAGATACTTTGTCCTCGGAAGTTTTCAGAGTTTCTGCCCCTAATGACTCTATTCCCTATTCCCTTATATTTCAGTCCCCTGTAAGTTTCCTTCATGGAAAACCACGATATGTAATTCTATATCTGTGTCTTTTGCTCTTCCAAACCATATCTAATTAAATCTAGAGGTTCCATAATATAATTGCTTCATTTGCAGTATACTATGATTTTTTCTCTATAATTAAAACATAGCAGATCTACAATACACAAGTGCATAGACTATTTACATATGCATACTTAAGTAAATTACATTATAAATATGAAAATAGCATTAGTTTTGGTTAGTGAAGAGTATTAGCAAACTTGTTTTCTTCTTTATGCTTATAGATATACTCTAAGTTTTCTACAATAAACATAGTATTTTTGCATCAAGGACGTAAAACTATAATAAAACAACAAGTTTTCAAAATATGTTGACATAAAGTCTTAAAGATTATCGTGTATAATGACTTTTTAGATCCATAAAGGTTTAAAATGCCCTCTGATATCTTGTTGAAATTATTCCTCTATAACTATCTAAAATAGTGTATCATGGAAACACCTGTGATTGTTCAGTTCTCAATAGGAATAGTTTTTCCTTCAGCAACAGGAATCCTGCTCTTTTGTTGGCAGTGGGGTTTTCATGTGTTTTCACGAATATGGGCAAGTACTTGTTAGGACATATTTCATAACAATAACAATTTATTTTTTCAAGCCACAGAAAAGAAAATATTTTACTATTCATATAATTTTATCCTTAAATTATTAGCATTTTGTTTTATGTTTAAAATAGATTTTTAAAATATTCCATGATTATTTTTCATCAGGTAATAGTGTAAACAGAAAATACTCATTGGGTATAATTTATTTGTTGCCTTAAGCACTGTCTAATTTTCTTGGGATACAATTCACAAAATATAGGAAAGAAAACTGTACGGAGTAGAGGGTTAAGAACTATGAAGGAACAAAAAAGAATGGCCCCAGTGATTAGAATACTGAAGAAAGTTCCACAGAGTCCTACACACATTGAACCTGGGTTTCCCTGAATGAATAGGACAAAGGTAGGTGAGAGACAGGGTATGTGAAGCAAACATAGCTGATTTGGTGACTTATATTGGGATAATAATAACATATAATAATATGACAAATAAACCTCAAACCAATGGTGTCTTACACAAAACTTTTGGGTCTTAATGTGTTTCAGAATTTAAAGCTTATAAGAAGTGAGAAATGCAATACTGAGCTTTAATTCACTATAATACCCAGTGGTGTCTGGAACAGCAGCCTATAATCAAACTAATCAATTAAAGTAATCGTATTCATATACAAAATTCTCCAAGCCAGGATTCAGCAATACATGAACCATGAACTTCCAGATATTCAAGCTGGTTTTAGACAAGGCAGAGGAACCAGAGATCAAATTGCCAACATCCACTGGATCATGGAAAAAGCAAGAGAGTTCCAGAAAAACATCTATTTCTGCTTTATTGACTATGCCAAAGCCTTTGACTGTGTGGATCACAATAAACTATGGAAAATTCTGAAAGAGACGGGAATACCAGACCACCTGACCTGCCTCTTGAGAAACATGTATGTAGGTCAGGAAGCAACAGTTAGAACTGGACATGGAGCAACAAACTGGTTCCAAACAGGAAAAGGAGTACGTAAAGGCTGTATATTGCCACCCTGCTTATTTAACTTATATGCAAAGTACATCATGAGAAACGCTGGGCTGGAAGAAGCACAAGCTGGAATCAAGATTGCCGGGAGAAATATCAATAACCTCAGATAGCAGATGACACCACCCTTATGGCAGAAAGCGAAGAAGAACTAAAAAGCCTCTTGATGAAAGTGAACGAGGAGAGTGAAAAAGTTGGCTTAAAGCTCAACATTCAGAAAATGAAGATCATGGCATCTGGTCCTATCACTTCATAGGAAATAGATGGGGAAACAGTGGAAACAGTGTCAGAATTTTTATTTTTATTTTTTGGCTCAAAAATCAGTGCAGATGTTGACTGCAGCCATGCAGTTAAAAGACGCTTACTCCTTGGAAGAAAAGTTATGACCAACCTAGAAAGCATATTGGAAAGCAGAGAAATTACTTTGTCAACAAAGGTCCATCTAGTCAAGGTTGTGGTTTTTCCAGTGGTTGTGTAAGGATGTGAGAGTTGGACTGTGAAGAAAGCTGAACGCTGAAGAATTGATGCTTTTGAACTGTGGTGTTGGAGAAGACTCTTGAGAGTCCCTTGGACTGCAAGGAAAACCAACCAGTCCATTCTGAAGGAGATCAGTCCCAGATGTTTATTGAAAGGACTGATGCTAAAGCTGAAACTCCAGTACTTTGGCCACCTCATCACCTCATGCAAAGAGTTGACTCATTGGAAAAGACTGTGATGCTGGGAGGGATTGGGGGCAGGAGGAGAAGGGGACGACAGAGGATGAGATGGCTGGATGGCATCACTGACTTGATGGACATGAGTTTGAGTAAACTCTGGGAGTTGGTGATGGACAGGGAGGCCTGGTGTGCTGTGATTCATGGGGTCACAAAGAGTGAGACACTAATGAGAGGCTGAGCTGAACTGAATCATATTTGTACTAATTGAAATAAATATAGACTAGACACAGTCTGACATCAGTACAAGTTGGATTTTACTTCAGATGAACTCAAGTTGAGTTAAAGGTTTGTTACAAAAGAACTACATAAAATCTATCATTCAAGTTTGTAGAATTGCAAACAAGATTTTGTCAAAGGTAGGTAACATTTGTTGATGAGTTGTTATGTGCTGGGCAAGTACTTTATATGAAAAAAACTCTCTAATTATTACTCTCCTTTTTTTTTTTTTTCTTTTGTAGTTTCAAATGAGGGAGAAACAGAATGGCAGAGTCAACATAGCTAGAAATGTCACATAACTAGAAGGTGATGGAGCAAGGATTGAAATGGAAGCAATTTCTGGTATATTGCCTCTCTCATAATATATTCCAGCCACTTTTCTGTAGGTTGTATGCAGGATGTGAATGAAGAAGAGTTTGGGGGTGACGTCAAAGAGATAGACACGATGCAGGGAAACTGTAAAGAAGTGAGAATAGGGACAGAGTGGGGATTAAATATCTAATGACTGTCCTCAAAGAGATTTGTCTAATCTATGGTTTATCAGTTCTTTTCCAACTATTCTCATTTGTCCCATGCAATGAAAAAATTTGCTAGGAGATATATCAGCAGAACAAATAAATGCAAGAATTATTTGGATGTTAATTCTTCTTATTCTTAAGTGGATTTCACTTACGTTTCTTAATGATTTCATGCCCAGAGGAAGCAGCTTAAACCATTTTCTTGGAACTAAACTTTACCAGAGTCAAAGAACAGTTTTTGAAAATTTGAAATGCCCTTGGAACGCCCATGTACTTTTTTTTGCCAAGAAAGATGGAACTCTTGGGTTACTTTTCTAAACTTGAAAAGACATCCCAGGCTGCCAGGAGTGGGGAGACTTCTTCATATCCCACACTACCTGTAAAGGGATGCTGAAATGATCAATGCTGGTCCCTGGAAAGCTGTCCACTGCTCCATTCATGGTTCAGAGAGGAAGAGTTCCTGAATCCTTGTGTTTATCTGTGGTATAATGGGAAGGCACAGAGCCAGAGAAAGAGGAAGTCTGATTTCTAAGAACAGCACATTTCTTGCAGTATAACAAAACTAAGCCAAGCCACTTCTCTTCTCTGGTCACAGCGTCCTCAACTTTAGAATGAGAAACTAAGAACTCGAAATAGATGGACAGACATAGAGAACAGACTTGTGGTTGCCAAGGGAGAAGAGAGGGAAGGAAGTATTGGGATTAGCAGATGCCAGCTATTATATATACATGATGGATAAACAATAAGTTCCAGCACAAGGAATTATATTCAATTTTCTATGATAAACCCCAATGGAAAAAAATATGAAAAAAATATATGTGTATAACAAAAAGAGGTAGCAAATGCCAAAAATCAAGGTTTTGTCAGAGATACAATGCTCTTCACTCATTCATGTAACAACTATTTGTTGAATAGCTTCTTCTAGTTGAAGCTGGGTGTTACAAAATCAGTTCTGATGAGATGGATGAAACTGGAGCCGATTATACAGAGTGAAGTAAGCCAGAAAGAAAAACACCAATACAGTATACTGACACATATATATGGAATTTAGAAAGATGGCAATGACGACCCTGTATGCAAGACAGGAAAAAAGACACAGATGTGTATAACGGACTTTTGGACTCAGAGGGAGAGGGAGAGGGTGGGATGATTTGGGAGAATGACATTCTAACATGTATACTATCATGTAAGAATTGAATTGCCAGTCTATGTCTGACGCAGGATACAGCATGCTTGGGGCTGGTGCATGGGGATGACCCAGAGAGATGTTATGGGGAGGGAGGTGGGAGGGGGGTTCATGTTTGGGAACGCATGTAAGAATTAAAGATTTTAAAATTAAAAAAATAAAAAACTAAAAAAAAAAAAAAAACAATGAAAAAAAAATGCAGGATTTCTTTGCTCATGGAAATCTCAGCCTAGTGGGAGATAAAGACAGTTAAACTGATCACATAATCTGTGTCCTGATGAATTTTGTGGGAATGCACAGGAGCTACCTAATGGAGATTCAAAGTAAAGTTTTGCAATTAAGTGAAAAATTATTTAAAACCCAGTGCAGATTTAATCACAGCTCTCTTCCATTTGTGAACAGCATAGGTCATTTCGGTTCAGTTCACTTGCTCAGTCATGTCCGACTCTTTGCAGCCCCATGGACTGCAGCACGCCAGGCCTCCCTGTCCATCACCGACTCCCGGAGTTTATCCAAACTCATGTCCATTGAGTAAGTGATGCCATTCAATCATCTCTTCCTCTGTTGTTCCCTTCACCTCCTGCCCTTAATCTTTTCCAGCATCAGGGTCTTTTCCAATGAGTCACCTCTTCACATCAGGTGGCCAAATACTGGAGTCTCAGCTTCAGAATCAGTCATTCCAATGAACACCCAGGATTGATCTCCTTTAGGATGGACTGGTTGGATCTCCTTGCTGTCCAAGGGACACTCAAGAGTCTTCTCAGTCTTTTGAACTGAACCACAGTTGAGTTAGATTCTTCAGGACTCACCTTTCTTTATAGTCCAACTCTCACATCCATACATGACCACTGGAAAAACCATAGCCTTGACTAGATGGACCTTTGTTGGCAAAGTAATGTCTCTGCTTTTGAATATGCTATCTAGGTTGGTCATAACTTTTCTTCCAAGAGGTAAGTGTTTTTTTTTAATTTCGTGACTGCACTCACCATCTGCAGTGATTTTGAAGCCCCCCCGAAATAAAGTCTGTCACTGATTCCATTGTTTCCCCATCTATTTGCCATAAAGTGATGAGACCAGATGCCATGATCTTAGTTTTCCGAATGTTGAATTTTAAGCCAACTTTCTCACTCTCCTCTTTCACTTTCATCAAGAGGCTCTTTAGTTCTTTACTTTCTGCCATAAGGATGGTGTCATCTGCGTATCTGAGGTTTTTGATACTTCTCCAGGCAATCTTGATTCCAGCTTATGCTTCATCCAGCCAAGTGTTTCTCATGATGTACTCTGCATATAAGTAAAATGAGCAGGGTGACAATAGACAGCCTTGACGTCCTCCTTTCCTGATTTGGAACCAGTCTATTGTTCTATGTCCAGTTCTAACTGTTCATATTACTGGGAGGTTAATCACTTTAAAATGTCTTCTGATCTATCCTATAGCAGAGTTTGATTAGTAAGAGATAAAGAAAATGCCTCAGCTGGTGAAGAATCCATCTGCGGTGAAGAATCCATCTGCGTTGAAGGAGACCTGGGTTCAATCCCTGGGTTGGGAAGATCCCCTGGAGAAGGGAAAGGCTACTCACTCTAGTATTCTGGCCTAGAGAATTCCATGGACTATATAGTCCATGGGGTAGCAAAGAGTTGGACACGACTGAGTGGCTTTCACTTTCACTTTCCAATAAAAGCACAGATTGGGGGAGGTCTCTGTGCTCCTAGGCTGACGTTGGGAGCAGATAGTATTTATCATAGTAGGCGAGCCTGAGTGAACTAGGGAGACGGAGTTAGTTCTGTATAATAAAGCAAAGGACATTGAAATTTTGCAGCAGACAGATTGTTGCACACATTGGCAGGAAATGACAGCCATAACACTTAGGGAAAGATGGTCAAAGTTTTAAAGTTGAGTACTTTGTATGTGTTTAAAGCTCATCTCTTTACTTCAAAATGTTTAATGAAATCTGTTATGCATCCAGATAAGTACAAATAAAGTCATCTTGGGAGATACCAAAGAAAAGAAGTAGGCATAGAAATGGGGCAAGCATGGAGAAGAAGGTAATAAACAGCTGTAGGAATTGAAAAATGTGTGAAATCCAGAGTTCAGCAAAGATGATGATTCAAAACCAGAAGAGACCAGGTGACCTTAAGTGCCTGTGTCACAGAAATTTCAGGAAGGTGTTTGGACTCTGCCTAAACTGAAGGATAAGAGTTTGCACACAATATAATTCTCTTAAAGAAGAGGCAGTCAGTCCCAGCTGGTGGCAGGGTTACAGCATGGGAGAAAAAGGGGAAGACAGAACATTGTTAAGACTCCACATGGAAAAACATACGTGAGTTTGCCCAGTGCCCACTATACTCTTCTTTGTCTCAAAATGATTCACAGAATAGGGAAGATGCGTGTCCTCACAGAATAAAAATAGTTCAAAGAAAGAACTGCATTTTTTTCCTTTTCCATAAAGTTTTAATTATCAGATTCCATGAATGATTAACCTGGATATGCACAGAGCTGAGAAGTGAGAGAATCCATCTTATGAAGCTCATGAGTGTCCACTTCTAAGGCCCCTGAAGAGTATTCCCCTCTTGAACCACTGAGACTGAAATGAGGGGTCACCAGAGATTGGAGCTGAAGAGTGGGACTTGACCCAAGGTAGCTCTATACACCAGAGCTGGCTAGTTATCTTGTGTCACATTATACTAAATTTCTTTTATTCCAGCTGTATTCTAGGACTCTCTTTTTCTCTCATAAGGCAAGAAATCATAGAGCAAGGCATTTATTGAAGTAGGTTGTTGCAAGCTGAACAGAGATGGCTTGAACCTTATGCTAAGGTCCTAACCTGAGACTAAGGTCCCTAAACTTCCCTCTCCATTATGTGTTCCTACTAGATCAGATGGTCCAGATGGGAAGGCAACATGTCTACATTGCTTTCCAGCTACAAGGCCCTCAACTCCATCACGATGCCTGTCACATAATACAAACCTTTGTTTAATATTACTTTGTTTAATAACTATAGACAATTAAGACATTCATGCAAGAATGATGATGAATTTGCACATGTGTAACTTCAGTTATAGAGACTATTTTTTTCTTCTATAATGATAAGTTGTACTGATATACACAATATACATTCCTTATGACATAGAATTTCTAATAGATTATAAGATTGAGGTTAAGTGCTAGATGCCCTTGAGATTAGAAACCTGAACAAAACTAACTAGCTCTTATGGGACAGGAAACAAGTGAGTTTAACAATCATATGATATATTTAACCTTTACATCAAGTTTAGAAACCATTGCTTACAGAATGAAGCTTCCACAATTCTTTACCATTTTCTTTGATATTAATTCTATTTCATACTTCAAATTCAGGTTCATATGAAAGTACACATGAAGCCTGAAACTCTCAGAATTTCACCCTTGCTATATAGAGAAATTTTGCTAAATAATACACACCTTCAAAATGAACAATGAGGGGCTAACTGTGCTAAATTTACCTTTAAAAACTGAAACATCATATGATTAATTTTATTTAAGATTATGAAAATGTGTTTTTCCCCAATATCTGAATGTCTATTTACTTAATTTACACACAAAAATTATTAAATCATTGCTGGTTTGTGAGTGTCCTCCCATACACCAGTGTGTTGCTACTTGTCCTTCTGAAGTAGAAAGAATCTTTTTCCCCTGTAGGATGGGACTTTAAAGCACCACAGCTCCAAATAAAGGCATAATGGAAAGGCATTATGACATTTTAAAATACACTTTGACAGATCAGGCAGTGCTTTTGGAGTGAACTCAAGAAACATGAATTTTTTATGGTTAACTGCATGAAGCATGGTTTGACTACCAAAGATAAAATATCGGTAGCAAAAACAAAAACCACCGGGCAAAAAGAAAAGACAAAAAATAAAATGCAAAGAGATTTATAATCAGATCAAAACCCATTAGATACTCTCATTGTCACTGAAGAAGGATATACATATGTTAAAAATCTATGGGAAATGAAGTCTATATAATACTGCAAATAATCTAGTATGACCCCCAAATTATTATTAACTCTATTATGCAGCCTACATTGATAAAGTAGACACAGAGTTATCAAATAACTCACCTATTTTAATAGTTAGTACCATACAGACATAGGTCATGTATGTATAAAGTTAAGTAAATAAGCAAATGTTGATAAAATTTTAGAAATTTATAATCAATATAGATTGGGCACCTGATGTGTCTAAAGACAACCAGACAATTGTTACTTTATTTCTCTGGCTCTTTTTCTCCTGCATCTGCTAGAATTTCATGGAAGGTGATGGATAAAAGGGTGATGCAAGAATCTCTTTTTCAATTACTCTTTTCTGTTATCATACTTAGCTCCCATAGCAAGCCATCTTCCTCAGTAGATTCTCAACTACTTCATCAGCTAAGAATCAGCTAAGACTTGTTTTCTATTTTTTCAGTAGATATGGAAAATAGAAAAGTGTGTTTGAGGCTTTAATGTAACTGACAATGATCTGAGACTCTAGGGGAAATAACTGTTTTCAAATAACCAAAAACAAAACGGTAACCAAAAAAAAAAAAAGATGCATCTTCTATTTTTATAAATTTCACCACCTATCTGAAGTTATATTTTAAATAATGGTTTCCAATAAGATACATTCTCTTTGGAATAAAAAATATTTCATTCAATTTTATATTCTTTTTGTATATTAAAGGGCTTGCTTCAGAATAAGAGCTCCATAATCTTGAATGGCAGTCTGGGGAGGCCTTACAAATAGCTGTGAAAAGAAGTGAAGCAAAAATCAAAGGAGATGAACATTGGGGTACATGTGTCTCTTTCAATTCTGGTTTCCTCGGTGTGTATGCCCAGCAGTGGGATCGCAGCACTGTTTATAATAGCCAGGACATGGAAACAACCTAGATGTCCATTAGCAGATGAATGGATAAGAAAGCTGTGGTACATATACACAAAGGAGTATTACTCAGCCATTAAAAAGAATTCATTTGAATCAGTTCTGATGAGATGGATGAAACTGGAGCCGATTATACAGAGTGAAGTAAGCCGGAAAGAAAAACACCAATACAGTATACTAACACATATATATGGAATTTAGAAAGATGGCAATGACGACCCCATATGCAAGACAGGAAAAAAGACACAGATGTGTATAACGGACTTTTTGACTCAGAGGGAGAGGGAGAGGGTGGGATGATTTGGGAGAATGGCATTCTAACATGTATACTATCATGTAAGAATCGAATCGCCAGTCTCTGTCTGATGCAGGATACAGCATGCTTGGGGCTGGTGCATGGGGATGACCCAGAGAGATGTTATGGGGAGGGAGGTGGAAGGGGGGTTCATGTTTGGGAACGCATGTAAGAATTAAAGATTTTAAAATTAAAAAAATTAAAAAAAAAAAGAAAAAAAAATCAAAGGAGAAAAGGAAAGATATACCCATTTGAAGGCAGAGTTCCAAAGAATAGCAAGGAGAAATAAGAAAGCCTTCCTCAGCTATCAATGCCAAGAAATAGAGGAAAACCATAGAATAGGAAAGACTAGAGATCTCTTCAAGAAAATTAGAAATACCAAGGGAACATTTTATGCAAAGATGGGCACAATAAAGGACAGAAATGGTATGGATGTAACAGAAGCAGAAGATATTAAGAAGAGGTGGCAAGAATACACAGAAAAACTATACAAAAAAGATCTTTAAGGCCCAGATAATCACAATGGTATGATCACTCACCTAGAGACAGACATCCTGGAATGTGAAGTCAAGTGGGCCTTAGGAAGTAGCACTATGAACAAAGCTAGTGGAGGTGATGGAATTCCTGTTGAGCTGTTTCAAATCCTGAAAGATGATGCTGTGAATGTGCTGCATTCAATATGCCAGCAAATTAGGAAAACTCAGCAGTGGCCACAGGACTGGAAAATGTCAGTTTTCATTTCAATCCCAAAGAAAGGCAATGCCAAAGAATGCCCAAACTACCACACAATTGCACTCATCTCACACACTAATAAAGTGAAGTGAGGCTCAAAATTCTCCAAGCTAGGCTTCAGCAATACGTGAACCATGAACTTCCAGCTGTTCAAGCTGGTTTTAGAAAAGGCAGAGGAACCAGAGATCAAATTGCCAACATCCGCTGGATCATGGCAAAAGCAAGACAATTCCAGAAATTAAAAAACACATATATTTCTACTTTATTTGACTGTGTGGATCACAAGAAACTGTGGACAATTCTGAAAGGGATGGGAATACCAGACCACCTGACCTGCCTCTTAAGAAATCTGTATGCTGGTCAGGAAGCAACAGTTATAACTGGAAATGAAACAACAGACTGGTTCCAAATAGGAAAAGGAGTACCTCAAGGCTGTATATCGTCACCCTTCTTATTTAACTTATATGCAGAGTACATCATGAGAAACACTGGGCTGGAGGAAGCACAAGCTGGAATCAGATTTCCAGGAGAAATATCAATAACCTCAGAGATACAGATGACACCACCTTCATGGCAGAAAGTGAAGAAGAACTAAAAAGCCCCTTGATGAAAGTGAAAGAGGAGAGTAAAAAAAGTTGGCTGAAAGCTCAACATCCAGAAAACTGAAATCATGGCATCTGGTCCCATCACTTCATGGGAAATAGGTGGGGAAACAGTGGAAACAGTGTTAGACTTTATTTTTTTGGTCTCAAAAATCACTGCAGATGGTGACGGAAGCCATGAAATTAAAAGACATTTACTCCTTGGAAGAAAAGTTATGACCAACCTAGACAGCATATTAGAAAGCAGAGACATTACTTTGCCAACAAAGGTCCATCTAGTCAAGGCTATTGTCTTTCCAGTAGTCATGTATGGATGTGAGAGTTGGCCTATAAAGAAAGCTGAACACCAAAGAATTGATGCTTTTGAACTGTGGTGTTGGAGAAGACTCTTGAGAGTCCCTTGGACTATAAGGAGATCCAACCAGTCCATCCTAAAGGAAATCAATCCTCAGTGTTCATTGGAAAGACTGATGTTGAAGCTGAAACTCCAATATTTTGGCCACCTAATGTGAAGAGCTGACTCATTGGAAAAGACCCTGAAACTGGGAGGGATTGGGGGCAGGAGGAAGGGATGACAGAGGATGAGATGTTTAGATGGCATCACCGACTCAGTGGACATGAGTTTGGGTAAACTCCAGGAACTGGTGATGGGTAGGGAAGACTGGCATGCTGCATTTTATGGGATCGCAAAGAGTTGGACATGACCTAGTGAGTGAATTGAATTGAATCTTAAATGAATGGATTTATGGAGTGATGAGTAGATGGATGAAGAGAAAATGCATAAAGTTGGGAGAATGAATGAATGGATGTATAGACTGATGTAAAGAAAGCTATCTTCAGAAGTGTTAAATATACCTGTTTACACAAAGCATAGTCTAATATGTATGTTTTCTGTAGCCACAGTTGCCCTCAGTTAAGCAATTATATTCTGTTCTTTTCTTGTTATGCTATTAACAAATACAGCCTAAAAATACTATAGTGAAAATGTACAAGCACACCTTTTTATTGTGCTTGACAGGTATTGTTTTCTTTACAAAATGAAGGTCTGTGGCAACACTACGTGGAGTAAATCTTTCAGTACTATTTTTCCAACAGCATTTGCTCACTTTGTATCTCTGTGACGTATTTTGGTAATTTATGTGATATGTCAAACTTTGTTATTGTATTTGTTATGGTCATCCACGATCAGTGATTTTTGATGTCACTATTATAATCGTTTTGGGAGCATCACAAATTCCCATATAAGATGGCAAGCTTAATGAATGAATGTGTGTATTCTTACTGCTCCAGGTGACTAGTTGTTGTTGTTGTTGTTGTTTTCCATCTCTCTCCCCTTCCCCAGGCCTTCCTATTCCCTGAGGCATGACAGCATTGAAATCAAGGGAAAGGAAGAGTCAAGTTTTTCTCACTTGAAATTAAAAGCTAGAAATGAGAAAAGGCATGTCAAAAGCAGAGATAGGTCAAAAGCTAGTCCTCTAATTGTGAGTATTAAGGACAAGTTCTTGAAATAATTAAAAGTGCTACTCCAGCGAAAACACAAATGATAAGAAAGTGAAATAGCCTTACTGCTGATATGAAGAAAATTTTTGTGCTCTGGGTAGATCAAAACAGCCTCAATGTTTCCTTGAGTGTAAGTATAATCCAGAGAAAAGTCCTAATTCTTGTCAAATTCTATGAAGGCTGAGTGAGGTGAGGAAGCCGCAGGAGAAAAAAATTGAAACTAGCAGGGGTTCTTTCATGAGGTGGAAGGAAAGAAACTGTCTCCATAACATCAAAGTACAAGATGAAGAATCAAGTACTGATGCATAAGATATCCAGAAAGTTTAGCCAAAAAAATTATTGAAGGTGGTTACACTAAATGGTAGATTTTTTAATGTAGACAAAATAGGCTTCTATGAGATGAATTTGCCATATAAGACTTTCATACCTAGAGAAGAAAAGTCAATGCCTGGCTACAAACAAGCTGACTTTCTTGTTAGGTGCTAGTGCACCTGTGACTTTAAGTTGAAGTCAATGCTTGTTTACTATTGTGAAAATCTTAGGGACTTGAGAATTATGCTAAATCTATTCAACTTCTGTTCTCTAAATGAAACAATACAGTGTCGATGAGAACACATCTGTTTACAAAATGGTTTACTGAATATTTTCAGCCCACCCTGCTCAGGAAAAAAAAAAAAAAAGGTTCCTTTCAAAATATTACTTCCTGTTGACAATATAACTGGTCATCTAAGAGTTGGATCCAGAGGTACAACAAGATTCTTGTTGTTCTTGTGCCTGGTAATACCACACCCATTCTGCAGCCCATGGATCAAGAAATACTTTCAACTTTTAAGTCTTAATATTTAAGAAATACATTACCTAAAACTATAGGTACTACATGTAGTGACTCTTCTGATGGATCTGGGCAAAATAAATTGATAATCTTCTGGGAGTGGTTCACCATTCTAGATACCATTAAGAACATCACTGACTCATGCAAAGAGGTCAACATATCAACCTTCACAGGAGCTTGGAAGAAGTTGGTTCCAACCTTAATGAATGAATTTGAGGGGTTCAAGATTTCATTGAGGAAATAATTGAAAAAGTGTTAGAAATAGCAACCGACCTAGAATTAGAAGTGGAGCTTGAAAATGTGACAGAATTGCTGCAATCTCATGATAAACTTGAATGGATGAGGAGTTGCTTCTTATGGAAGAGCAAAGAAAGCGGCTTCTTGAGTTGGAAAATGTTCCTGGTGAAGATACTTTGAAGATTATTAAAATAACCACAAAAGATGTATAATATTTCATAAATTCAGTTGATAAAGCAGTGACAGAATTTGATAATACTGACTCTAATTTCGAAAGAAGTTCTACTTTGAACAAAATGTTACCAAAAAACCCTTCCTGCTACAGAAAAATAAATCATGAAAAGAAGAGTCAATTGATACAGCAAACTTCAGCATTGTCTCATTTTAAGAAATTGCCACAGCCACTCCAATCATCAGCAACCACAATCCTGATCAGTCAGTAATCATAAACATCATGGAAAGACCCTCTAGCAGGAAAATGCTTATGGCTTCCCTGTGACTTGCTCTATGGGGTCATAGAAAAAGCAAAAGAATTCCAGAGAAACCGTCTACTTCTGCTTCACTGAATACACTAAAGCCTTTGACTGTGTGGATCACAACAAAATGTGGAAACTTCCTAAAGAGCTGGGAATACCAGACTATCTTACCTGCTTCCTGAGAAATCTGTATTCAGGTCAAGAAGTGACAGAACCAGACATGGAACAACGGACTGGTTCCAAATTGAGAAAGGAGTGCATCAAGGCTGCGTGTTGTAACTCTGCTTATTTAACTTAGATGCAGAGTACATCATGCAAAATGACAGGCTGGATGAAGCCCAAGCACAAATTAAGATTTCCAGGGGAAATATCAATACCCTCAAATAGGCAGATGACATCACCCTTATGGCAGAAAAAGAAGAGGAACTAAAGAGACTCTTGATGAAAGTGAAAGAGGAGAGTGAAAAATCTGGCTTAAAACTCAACATTCAAAAAATGAAAATCATGGCATGTGGTCCCATCACTTCATGGCAAATAGATGGGGAAGCACTGGAAACAGTGACCAACTTTCTTTCCTTGGGCTCCGAAATCACCGCAGATGGTGACTGCAGCCATGAAATTAAGACTCTTACTCCTTGGAAGTAAAGCTATAACTAACCTAGACAGCACGTTAAAAAGCAGAGACATTACTTTGCCAACAAAGGTCCATCTAGTCAAAGCTATGGTTTTCCTGGTAGTCATGTATGTGTGTGAGAATTGGACCATAAAGAACTCGGAGTGCTGAAGAATTGTTTTTGAATTGTGGTGTTGGAAAAGACTCTTCAGAGTCCCTTGGACTGCAAGTAGATCAAACCAGTTCATCCTAAAGGAAATCAGTCCTGAATATTCATTGGAAGGACTAATGCTGAAGCTGAAACTCCAATACTCTGGCCACTGATGCCAAGAGCTGACTCATTAGAAAAGACCTTGATGCTGGGAAAGTTGAAGGCGGGAGGAGAAGGGGACGACAGTAGATGAGATGGCTGGATGGCGTCACCAACTCAATGGTCATCAGTTTGAGCAAGCTCCAGGAGATGGTAAAGGACAAGGAAGCCTGTCATGATGCAGTCCATTGGGTCGTAAAGAGTCAGACATGAGTGAATGACTGAATGACTGAACAATAAGACTTGCTCAAATGATTAACATTTATTAGGCATAAAGTTTTTTAATTAAAATATGTATATTTTTCAAAATAGTGTTATTGCACACATAGGAGGCTACCGTATAATGTAAACATAGCTTACAAATGCACTGAGAAACAAACAAAAATTTGTGTGACTCAATTTATTGCAATATTTGCCTTAGTGCACTTGTCTGAAACTAAACTGTCAGTGTCTCAGAGATACCCTGTAGTCACTATTGAGGCTATCCTTTGCTGCTTAAAAACAACAACAACAACTTAAAACTTACTGGCTTACAACAGTCATTATTGTTTCTTTCAGATTTCTGAGTTGGCTTGTTTCAACTGGGCAGTTCTCCTTTGGGATCTCACCTGCAATTGCAATCAGAGAGATGGTGGTTGAGATCTGAGTCATCTGAAGGCTTGGCTGAAACCAAGATTTCCAAGAGAGTATTCACATGGCTTGGCCTTGAACTGGAACACTTAAATGTGGATTCTCCATGAGGACTGCTTCACTACAGAACAATTAGTTTCTGAAGGGAGGCAGGAAGCACAAGCTGCCGAATCAGTTAAGAGCTTCTGTCTGGAACTGGATGCACGGTTCACCCAGTTCAAGGAAATGAAGAAATAGACTCCAAATATCACTATACATTGACCCCTATTGGGACATGCATGATCTGACTTGATTTTTTACTTATCAGTTATCTGAATAAGGCTATAAACTGTTGTTCACTCTTTATTCCCCAGTTCCTCAGAGTGCCAGATATGTAATAATTCAATAACAAATGATTCACTGAGCTATAATAGTTATCAGGAAAGTAATATGTAGTAGAAGTAGTGCTAGACATGAGATACCTTGATTTTTCCTTTATTTATCTGCCTCCCAACTTCCTGCATTTACCGGTATTTCTTGGGGAATGTCTAAAAGGCATGCTGAAAAAGACAGGATAAAAATCTTTGGTACTTACAGTCCAATACTGGATAGAGAATAATGATATACAAAAGAATACAGAATTTGGAGTTGTAATAAATGAAATTGGCAGGGCCAGTTTTATATGGAATAATGGAGGAGGAAGAATGTGTTTACTTCCATGCAGGCATGTTCAGAGGAAGTATCTCTGGGAAGGAGATCTTTAAGCCCAGGAGTGAAGCAGCAGAAGGGGACAGCCATACAAAGACAGAAACACACACACATTCCTATTCCAAAGAAATGGAAATAAGCCAAAGTAAAATGGATAGATCCAAAAAATGAAAGAAGCCAATGCGACTAAAAATCAATTTATCAAGGTACAGAAAACCAGGGGTTAGCCTGGTTATGGTCAGATCATGCCATGCTTAGCAGGATGATGAGAAATGGGTGTTTTATTCCAATGCAATTAGGAGTTGATTAACTAAATCTCTTAAGTGAGTCAGTGACATGATACAATTTACACTTTTAAAATATTACACTGGCTGCTTTGTGGAGAATGGCTTGGAAGAAGCAAAGAGGAAGTACTGAAAAGAGAGTACTTTTGTGCTTGCTGAGGGGAGAGGTGGGTGGGGGTATTAAAAATGAAAAAAAAAAAAAAGAGAATCCAGATCTATTTTGGAGGTATATTAGAAAAGGTCTGAGAAGGATTGAGAGAGGAATAAGATGATTTCTACGTTTTATTTTCTTAGTACACCAAAGTAGATCCAGTGCTTTTACTAAAGTGAAAAAGATGGAAGGAGGAAGGCATAGGGGAAAACCAGAGGTACTGTTTTGACATGCTAAATTTGAGATATTTCTGTCATAACTAAGAGTAGATGTTCATAGAAAAAGGGAAGGAAAAGTGGCTGCCAGGAGAAATGAGAGGAAGTTGGTAAAAATGGTATGAAATTTCATTTATGAGGTGAATGAGGTCTGAAGATATAAGGGATAACGTGGTATATCATTGAGAGCATTGAAATTGTGTAATTTACTAAGACTGCCTGACCTGCCTCTTGAGAAATCTGTATGCAGGTCAGGAAGCAATAGATAGAACTGGACATGGAACAACAAACTGGTTCCAAATAGGGAAAGGAGTACATCAAGGCTGTATATTGTCACCCTGCTTATTTAACTTCTATGCAGAGTACATCATGAGAAATGCTGGGCTGGATGAAGCTCAAGCTGGAATCAAGATTGCCGGGAGAAATATCAGTCACCTCAGATATGCAGATGACACCATCCTTATGGCAGAAAGTGATGAAGAACTAAAGAGCCTCTTGATGAAAGTGAAAGAGGAGAGTGAAAAAGTTGGCTTAAAGCTCAACATTCAGAAAACTAAGATCATGGCTTCTGGTCCCATCAGTTGATGGGAAAAAATGGGGAAACAGTGGAAACACTGGCTGATTTTATTTTTCTGGGCTCTAAAATCACTATAGATGTTGACTGCAGCCATGAGATTAAAAGACGCTTACTCCTTGGAAGGAAAGTTATGACCAACCTAGATAGCATATTAAAAAGTAGATTGGAGCAACCTAGATGTCCATCAGCAGATGAATGGATAAGAAACCTGTGGTACATATATACAAGCCATTAAAAAGAATATATTTGAATCAGTTCTAATGAGGTGGATGAAACTGGAGCTGATTATACAGAATGAAATAAGCCAGAAAGAAAAACACTAATAGAGTATACTAACACATATATATATATGGAATTTAGAAAGATGGTAATGATAACCTTGTATGCGAGACAGCAAAAGAGACACAGATATATAGAACAGTCTTTTGGACTCTGTGGGAGAGGGAGAGGGTGGGATGATTTGGGAGAATGGCATTGAAGCATGTATAATTCATGTTTGAAACAAATCGCCAGTCTAGGTTCGATGCAGGATACAGGATGCTTGGGGCTGGTGCACTGGGATGACCCAGAGGGATGTTATGGGGAGGGAGGTGGGAAGGGGATTCAGGATTGGGGACACGTGTACACCCGTGACGGATTCATGTTGATGTATGGCAAAACCAATACAATATTGTAAAGTTAAAAAAAAAAAAGCAGAGACATTACTTTGTTAACAAAGGTCCATCTAGTCAAGGCTATGGTGTTTCCAGTAGTCATATATGGATGTGAGAGTTGGACTATAAAGAAAGCTGAGTGCCGAAGAATTGATGCTTTTGAACTGTGGTGTTGGAGAAGACTTTGGAGAGTCCCTTGGACTGCAAGGAGATCCAACCAGTCCATCCTAAAGGAGATCAGTCCTGGGTGTTCATTGGAGGGACTGATGTTGAAGCTGAAACTCCAATACTTTGGCCACCTCATGTGAAGAGCTGACTCATTAGAAAAGACCCTGAAACTGGGAGGGATGGGGGCAGGAGGAGAAGGGGACAACCGAGGATGAGATGGTTGGATGGCATCACCGACTTGATGGGCATGGATTTGGATGGACTCCAGGAGTTGGTGATGGACAGGGAGGCCTGGCGTGCTGCAGATCATGGGGTCGCAAAGAGTCGGACATGACTGAGCGACTGAACTGAACTGAACTGAATTTACAAAGAGAGTAAAACTTAAATATTCTTACAGAGAGAGAGAGATGTTTAATTTTAAAAAGTAGATGTTGAATTGCTGGTTGGACATAGGAACCTAGAACTTGTGAAACAGAAAATACAAGGAACCCATGCTGAATTAAGGATATTTAAATCTCATTATTGTGGGTAGATAAGATTTCTTAAAATCTAAGATTCTATGTGAAAAGAGTAGAGGCCTTAAGATTAAACTTTGAGGAATCCAATCGTTTGAGGTTGAGGCAAAGAGGAGAAACTAGCCAATAAGCAAATCAGAATAGTGTGGTGTCCTTGATGCTGGGCGGATTTCAAGAGAGATCCTCCTATCTTGTCAAGAGTTGCTGACATGGAGCTCTTGTAAGATGCAGGCAGAGAAGTATATGAGGATTTTGCTGAAATAGAGTATCTTTGACAAGGAGATTCAGTTAAGTGTTAGGAAATAACAGAATCCAGGTTGGAATGGGCTTGGGAGATTAGGGAAGGGAGGAAGAGAAAACCTATATGTAAACAATTTTCTTGCTGCTACCTTCCATAATTTTCTGCTAAAGATTTTGTTGTTATATATATATACAAAAATATACACAAATATAGAATCCAAATTTCCTTCTCACATCAAATGTACCTAATCATGATTATTTTATACATAGTAATATATCTTGTATCACATATCATAGAGTTCCTTGTTCTTTTTGTAGTAATAGCAATATCATACATCATTCCAATGTATGACTACATCATGCTTTGTTTAACCATTTGAATTATACTTTATCTTCTTATTATGCATAATATTGTGATTATAGGTAATTGGAAACTGTATATTTAAAAATATTGCCCTCCTTAATATTTGTGCTAATTGGCATGTCTAGTTGCAATGTTAATAGATGACTTTTTTCACAGTTTAGTCATTTGTGCATTATCAAACATTTTTTTCATTTTTCTAATCTGATACATTAAAAATATCTTTGAATATTTTTAATATGTTCTCTTAAAATAAGTGAAATTACATAATATAAAATTAAACACTTTATATAATCCAGTGAAATTTAGTACACTTACAAAGTTGTGAAATGACAACCTCTATCAAATTCCAAATATTTTTATCACCTGAAGAAGAAACCAAGAAGGACCTGTGGGGCTGTCCGAGGGCTATACTCCCTTATCCCCTGCCTGTCTTTTGTTTGTAGGAAAGCTATAGTCTCCTAGGCCTTCTCTGAGTTCCAAAGAGCAAACCAGACTGTCCCTCCTTAGGAAGCACAGGCATTCCCAATCCCCTGCCCGCCCCCCAAAAATAAAATAAAATAAAATAAAGATGTGAGAAAATGCAGAAGCAAAGGAAAATAGTCAAGTAAGATAAAATAAACAAAACAAATTCAAGGACCTTTATTTCGTCCTCAAGGGCCATAGATAATATTTTGAGCTGTATCTTTGAGTTGTTTTGTAGACACTAAACCCTTATCCAGTGGAAAAAGTTGTCTGCATGATGACGGCAAGCACATAGGCCTCAAACGAGTTGGAACCAGAAGGTTGATGTTGTTAACTCCTCAAATACCACACTGATGCCTCATTACAAACCAGTCAGAAGAAATGTCCATAAGCTGATCAGGCGCTCTGAGTTCCTATTCCATACCTTGACTCTAAAAACCTTTTCCCCAAACTCAGGGTGTTGGAGACTTGGAAGCATAAATTGCTCATTCTTCTTACTTAGCCCTATGTTGGTTGCCTTGCAGTAAACTCTGCATTTTCCTTCACTTCAGCCTGATGTCAATAGAATGGCTTTGCTGGGCTTTGGGCAAGTAATTTAAGTTCAGTTCAGTAACAAAAATCTCATCCCCATTAAGCAGTCCTTCCTTATTCCCTCACCTCCTGAAGGCCCTGGTAACCACTAATCTGCTTTCTGTTTTTATGGATCTACCTATTCTGAATATTTCTTATGAATAGAATCATATAAAACCTTGTGTGTCTGACTTCTTACACTTAGTATGTTTTTGAGGTTCATACATTTTGTAACATGTATTTGGTACTTCATTCATTTTCATGACTGATTAATATTCCATTTTATATATATGTAAAAAGCACAATTTGCTTACACATTGGTTCATGGTGGACAATTGAAGTTTTGGCTATTGTGAATACTGTTGCTATGATTATTTGAAGTGTCTGAGTATCTGTTTTCAATTAGGTGGTATATGTGTAAGAATAGAAATTCTGGATCACATGGTAATTCTGTGTTTCACTTTTTGAGAAAATGCCAAACCATCATCTACAATGACTGTACAATTTTACACTCTTACCAACAATGTATCAGGATACCATTTTCTCTATATTCTTGGCAACATTTGCTATTTTTCTCTTCTTTTTTCTCTTTTTTTAATCATAGCCATCCTAGTGTGTGCTGTGTAGTATCTCATTGTGGTTCCCTTATCTGTTTACAGTTACATGGCTGTGTTCATTGTATGACAATTTATTAAGCTGCCAATTAAGCTGTGTGTTATTTTCTGTACATATTTTATTCCAATAGAATATTTTAAAAACTTTAATATAATTGTTTATTGAGGTATAGATACATGTTATACATATTTTTAAAATGTTTATTAAATTGGCTCCCTTAATTCAATGAATTTCATCAATGAATTTATCCAAGGCAGTCAGCTTGAAAGGCTATAGAAATTGTTCCTTCTTCCAAGAGGACACACTTGGCACTTCTCTTATTTCTATTTTACTTGGCCAAGTATCTATACTTGGCATTGTATGCCCAGTGATACCTGAACTTTTCACTTTTTTTTATTCATTTTTATTTTCATAAGCTTCTATCTCACACCGGCTGTGCAAATCTATCCAACAATCTGCGCCATCTTAGAGAGTTCATCCTACTTTCAACTCAGAATGCTTATTTGCAAGTGTAAATATTTGAGGGCTATTGAAAAATCACTGTGGACTTCTTGAGAACTTCAGTCCTTAGTCTGAAATACTTAAACATGTAATTTTAAATGCAATTATTCTTAATTTATGTGATCACATACAAATGATACTGTAAGTGAAAGCCTAATGAGGTTGGAATATGCTTAAGAATCACAAAAATTATTTTTCATGCCTCTTCTCTTTCTTACCACCTAAGCGTTTCACCTTCTGCTCTTATTGGCTATTGTACAGATTTTAGCTAATTTTCACTTAGTTATATTAAAGTTATTTTTGGTTATAGTCGAGATGTGGGCAAGAAATACTAAAAAGAGGAAGAGAATACTCAATTGCCTGAGAAAAAAATAAAGAATGAGAAAGAAAGAAAAGGGAGAAAATGAAAAGGTCCGTAATATGTGCAGGGGCTTAGGTGAGGATTAATAAGAGAACTTCAATTTTGAGAGAGGCTGAGAGGTGTAAGCAATACTGGAATCTAGAGGAATGGGAGCAAGCCTTTCCGTGGAGCATTATTTTGAAATATAAGTGGGACTGATATTGGTATCCTCTAAACATGACGATAAAAAGTGAAATTTACTTTTGATTCCTTTTGTTGCTCTGTCATGGTAATTGTAACAGCCAGTGAAAAGTGGGTTATGGAACACTTCAGCTTATTTTCAGTTTCTTTTTTCTTTTATGCACTATTACTGAATATAAAATAATATTCTGTATTTAAAAATTCTTGTACATAAGATATTTCCTAGTGGCTCAGATGGTAAAGAATCTTCCTGTAATGCAGGAGACCCAGGTTCTATCCCTGGGTAGGGAAGATCCCTTGGAGAAGGAAATAGCAACCCATTCCAGTATTATAGCCTGGGAAATTTCATGGACAGAGGAACCTGGTGGGCTATAGTCCATGGGTCGCAAAGAGTCAGACTGGACAGAAAGACTAACACTTTTGCTTTCACTTTCATATAGCTTGAAGAGCCTGAAAATATGTTTGCTAACCCCAGTTTGAAAAATACAAGGACTTTCCCAAAGTTACCAGCCCTGAGACAAAATTCAGTTAGTCCTTTGCAAAATATGAAAATTATTGAAGAAAATAATCAGTTTTCCCATGAAATGTTACTACATTTTCTTTCTTTCTTTAACTAAAGAGAAACCTAATATAATCTCTACAAGGTCTATAAGAAAAAATATAAGCAGTAAGAAAGGAGCCTTCTTTAGCCACACAGGGCTCTGAGGGACATAGCAGCTCTGGATTCAAAATCTAAGTGGAGATAAGGTTGTAAAAGAAGGAGTCTGGGGACTTCCCTGGTGGTCCAGTGTTTGAGACTTTGCCCTCCGGTGCAGGGCGTGCAGGTTCAATCCCTGGTCAGGGAGCTGAGATTCCACATAATTCATGGTCAAAACACCCCCCACCTCAAATAAAAACCACAGGGCAAAACATTGTTATGATGAATTCAATAAGATTTAAAAAAAACTTAGAAAAAGATTTTATAGTATTCAAAAGAACCCTTAAAACAAAAAAGAGGACTTCAGAAATAAGGTCAATTTACAATTTATCTCTCTTTTTAATGCAACATATATGTGTGTGTGTGTATATATATACACAAATAGATGGAGGAGCCTGGTGGGCTTGCAGTCCATGGGGTCGCTAAGAGTCGGACATGACTGAGCGGCTTCACTTTCACTTTTCACTTTCACGCATTGGAGAAGCAATGGTAACCCACTCCAGTGTTCTTGCCTGGAGAATCCCAGGGACGGGGGAGCCCGGTGGACTGCTGTCTCTGGGGTTGCACAGAGTCGGACATGACTGAAGCAACTTAGCATCAGCAGCATACAGATATATTAATATATATATTCTTTATTGTATTTCTCCTGTGTTTTATTATTATATTATTATAAATATATATATATATAACTACAGAACAAAAATGTTTCAAAAACTAACTTTTACGTATTTTTTTTTTCTTGTAGGCATTTCAATTTTGTCTATTTTGGGTGTGTATACATATATGCATATAATATTTTAGTTAAAATAAGCAAATAATGTAAACAAGCAAGAAACCCTAAACTGGCAAGGCTCTACCTCTCAATAAAAGAAAATTATTTCTCTGTAACTTCCTTGTCCATCAAATTCAGTTAAAGTAATGTTCATTTCTAATAGGGAAGAAAGAATATAGATAGTGCTTGCCAGTTAAAGTATATGCTGAATCCAATTTCTCAAATATTCAATTGTGACTACTTTCTTTTTGTTTTCATTCAACCTCTTCTTTTAAAAGAAATGTTATTTTAAATTATTTGTCCAATTTATAAAAGTGTGTTTGTTGCCAAGATTTCTGGACATATGACTAGTTTTAATCCATCAAAGACATAGTTGTGTCTAGTAGCAAACCACATTCTTCACAGTATTTAATCAACTATTGTTACATGCACAAGAGTTCTGCTTACCCAGCATCAGTCGACAAGTCCTTTTACTCTTGTTTATTGAAGTTCACATGTGGTGTTACCCAAATGAAACAACTTCGTACAGCTACACAATGTTAACTCAGTTTGAGATGCTCTGAAGGTCATTCCCTTTGTTCACTTTCTTCCTTTGTTCTTTTCATCATACATACTCCTTTTGTACTCTCCTTGGCAATGAAAGGAATGCACAGAATTCCAATTCACTGACTACCTTCTACAGAAAAGTTTTGCAACATGCGAAGCTTGTCACTAATATAAAAGGTAAGTAACAACAATGAGATTGTCACAGGACATTTTCTTTGCAATTGTCAAATAAATGAGTTATGGAATAATTTGAGGGAATTGTGAACAAGACTGATCAAAGGTAAGATTTGAAAGGAAAACTTGTAAGACTTGTAAGAAATCAGTCCTGAGAACAGAAAATGAAACATTCCAAGAAAAAGGACCAGAAAAAAGCCCTGGTGGGCTCCCCTCATGACTCAGATGGCAAAGAATCCACCTTCTAATGCAGGAGACCTGGGTTGGGATGATCCCCTGGAGAAGAAAATGGCAACCCACTCCAGGATTCTTGCCTGGAGAGTTCCATAGACAGAAGAGTCTGGCGGGCCACAGTCCCCATGGTCTTACAAAGAGCCAGAGACAACTGAGTAACACTAACTCAGGGGAAAATGTAGCCTTCTCAGGGTACCTAAGTGCCTAACTACTTTAACTCAAGAGGGTGTGGTGAGGAATGCTCCGGGTGTGATGAGGGGATCAGCACTTGGAGAGATCAAAAAGGCACTCCAAGAGCTTAACCTTCAGAGTTTCAGAAGCTTCACCTTTGATTTACAAAATGATAAGGGAATCTGATTTTGGAATATTCTATACATTGTTTTCACTCCTAAATTTACTGAACTAATAGAGAGGAGCAACTCTAGATTATTCAGAATGATTTAATTCCCTGTGGACTCTGCTTTTATATTGAAATTAGCAAAAAAAAGTGTTTTTTTGTGATGCTGAAGGACTTAGATTATGGAAGAACTCTGGAGCTTTTTCTTAGCTCATCTCCATCCAAAAGATGAACAATACCTCCTGGAAATGTATATAGCAAAACTCTAATAGATGTGTCATTTTTCTGAAAAATTTGTGGTAGACATTTTTCTGAAGCTCAAATAAGTTAACCATAGAGTATGATGACTTGGTGCTAAAAAATTAAGTCCAAAAATTATTTTTTGTGATTACACTAGGGTGTTGGTTTAAAAAATAATCCTCTAAAATAAAAATCCCTTTGCAAATTTGGCAGAAAATGGATTCCTAAATTCATCAGAGTATAATTTGAAACACTGATTACAGATAATAATTTTGTGATGTGTCTTTATTTGTTTTATAAGTGAGGTATTTTGATACATTTCTGTTTACAACTGCAACCTTAAAATAAACTGAGACTATCAGCAGCATGCTGATCACTCGAGACTTGCATAATTATTGGTATCAGCCCAGAAAAAAGTACAATAGCTTTGAGCCAAAATTTTAAATGAATAAAGACTAAATTAAGCTATTTCCTTGGTGAAATAATTGGATCATTAATTGGATAATAATAGAAATCTAATCTTCATAGATATTTTTAAATTACTCTCTACTCAATGGCATTTGGATTATATCTTATAAAAATGTTTTGCTAAAAAATTAATACAGTTCACTTAAGTCAGATATAAAAAAAAAGAAAACCATTTCATATCTTGGCTTTCTTTTCAAATGAATTAGGGTTAATTGTGTGGTATACTGATAATGATGTTTCCCTTTTAAAAGTAACTAGAATGAGATATTAAAATGGACTTAGTAAAATTTATCACCATCAAAACACATTGCAAATCTATCTTCATAACATGCTTTATTAGTTGCTGTACACACAAAGTTAGATAGACATAATCTATCTCTTGGGAATTTATAATCCAAAGCTGAAGATGTTGACAGATGCTACTAAGGCAATTTAGGTAAAGAGATAAGCAATAAAAAGAAAAGTTGAATAGGTGGGTGAATTTAAAAAAATGCTAATAACAAATAACTTTAGATAAACAGTTTGCATCTGAACATTTCTAATATTCTTGTCTTTTAAATAATTATTCTTCATTCTTCCAAGACTGTTCCTTAGGTTCACATATGAAGGCACCAATGGGTAACTGAGACTGATAAATAAATTGCGTTTTTGGCTATATGGAAAAGGAATCATGGGCAAAGAGGTTGCAAAGTCCAAGGAAGAAAAATAATTTGCTCAATGTGTCTTAGTATTAAAAGCAGGATTAGGAATGTAAATTTGGTCTTTGGATCCAAATAGAAGAAAAAATTTAATTCCAATTTATCCTCTTTTGGTTTATTCCTGAGTATTTGAAGAGCTTCCCAGGTGGTGCCCAGTTCAGTTCAGTTCAGTCTCTCCGTCGTGTCCGACTCTTTGCGACCCCATGAATCGCAGCACGCCAAGCCTCCCTGTCCATCACCAACTCCTGGAGTTCACTCAGACTTGCATCCATCAAGTCAGTGATGCCATCCAGCCATCTCATCCTTGGTCGTCCCCTTCTCCTCCTGCCCTCAATCCCTCCCAGCATCAGAGTCTTTTCCAATGAGTCAACTCTTCCCATGAGGTGGCCAAAGTACTGGAGCTTCAGCTTTAGCATCATTCCTTCAAAAGAAATCCCAGGGTTGTTCTCCTTCAGAATGGACTGGTTGGATTTCCTTGCAGTCCAAGGGACCCACAAGAGTCTTCTTCAACACCACATTTCAAAAGCATCTATTCTTCGGTGCTCAGCTTTCTTCACAGTCCAACTCTCACATCCATACATGACCACAGGAAAAACCAATGCCTTGACTAGATGGACCTTAATTGGCAAAGTAATGTCTCTGCTTTTGAATATGCTATCTAGGTTGGTCGTAACTTTTCTTCCAAGGAGTAAGCGTTTTTTAATTTCATGGCTGCAATCACTATCTGTAGTGATTTTGGAGACCAAAAAAAAAAAAAAATGAAGTCTGACACTGTTTCCACTATTTCTCCATCTATTTCCCATGGAGTGATGAGACTGGATGCCATGATCTTCGTTTTCTGAATGTTGAGATTTAAGCCAACTTTCTCACTCTCCTCTTTCACTTTCATCAAGAGGCTTTTTAGTTCCTCTTCACTTTCTGCCATAAGGGTGGTATCATCTGCATATCTGAGGTTGTGCTAGTGGTAAAGAATTCACATGCCAATGCAGGAGACCTGGGTTTGATCCCTGAATCAGGAAGATTCCCTCGAAAAGTAAATAGCCCCCTACTCCAGTATTATTGCCTAAAAACTTTCATGGGCAGGCTACAGTCCATAGGGCTACAAATAGTCAAACATGACTGAGTGAATGAGCACCTCATATATAAAAAGCAAAAACTTTCATTAATCTAAGATATAAAGTGATGAATTATTCCAGCAGATGGATCAACAACCATTGGCCTTTGTGCCTGCGATCAGGAAAATTTATGATGATCCTGGAGTAAAAGAGTATCTCTGTGGAAAACTGTTCTTGGGATAAAAAACCAGACAGAAGTACTTTGTATTTTTTAAAAAATTGTACTATGTTTGTTTCTCAAACAATACAATCCCACATAGTTACAGAGAACAAATATATGTTCAAACAAAACTAAACACATACACAAATCGGTGTGCAATCTCTAAGGAGACAAGAATGTCATAGAAAGCTACTGAATATGCCTTACTCTGTCCTGTTTTCTTCATAGGAGCCAAATTTGATTTTAAAGGAAAGAAGATGAAGCTAGGTTGGAAATCCTGCTGAAATCAGAGTTAATTCTTACTCACATAGGTTCAGAGGAAAAGCAAAATTCTGTACCTGATTTTTTTTTCAAGCAACAACAACAAAAAAATTTTAAAATGTATAAAAACTCAGACTATAAATTGTTCTGTCTTTATTAAAGTTATTTTTGGAATATGAAATTGAAATACTGGCATATTTAATACTTTAAAATATTTAGCCAAAGGCTCATCCTTCGAAAACAAAATCAGGTTAATACTCATTTGCTTATGTTACCTAAGCTCATATTAATCATAGGTGTATGCTTCCTAGTATCAATCATAGACAATACATTTGAAGGAAAAGACTCAAAGGAAAAAAAGGCAAAAGGAAATCAAGTTCACAAGATATATATTCTAAAATGTTTACAGAGAAAATCAATCTTGGGAAAGAAAAAAAGCAAGATTTTAATCAGTCAAAAGTAACAAGACAGAAATGTTTAAAACAAAATTTTTAGCCATTTGGAGTGCTGATTTTCTCCACCAGTTGTGTATCATAAAGAAAAGGACTATTAGAACAAATATTTCAAATTCAGTACTCTCTGGTTGCATCTCCTAAACTTAAAAACAAACATCACTTTTTTATAAAAAAAACATTTTTCTTTCTTTCTAAATGATATTGGGAATCAGACTCCTCTAAATATGTCAGAGAAAATAAAATAGAAATAAATCCTTGACTGAAGGAATTTCTTCTAAAATGAAAACAAGGAAATGAAAGAAATGTTTATAGATAGACTAATAGTCTAGATGGCATAAAAATGACTATAATTATGACTAGCATAAGCCATGGAGAGGAAGTTAAAAATAGGAATGCCCTTGAAGTTAAAGAGAACTTATTTCTGAAACCAATCAACGGCTTAGAAACAGTTAGTGAGGACTGCTCTGTATCGAAAGAGATCCTCATAAGCAAATGTGACTAACATATGAATTTTCAGAATCTTGATTTAGACAAAGTAAATATGAAAAAGTGTTTTTTAAAAATCTAAGGAATTTATTACATGCTCAATATTAATTGACATAAAGGAATTTTCTAATCTTGTTATGTATGAAAAAGCCATTCACTTTACACAGGAAATTGTTCATACTTTTTGAAGGTATATGCTGAAGTTTATAGCGACAACATTAAATGATAGCTGGAATTTGTTTTTAAAAAATCATAACAACAAAATAAAAAAATATATATATATGAAATTCTTCCAAAATCTTCAAAATTGTTCATTTAGAAAATTGGGTATGTGGAAATTGATTGCTTACAGCTTTTCATAACAAATATTATTTTGGGATGATAAAAGTAATATGTATACATTATAGAAATTTTAGAAAATAAAAAAAATCTTTAAAAAATCAGCAGTAAGCTTAATTTCTCTTAATAGTTTGTGTTACTTATATGCTATTGATAAAAATTTTATGTGAATAATATTATTTCTATTTCTTCCTGATAAAATACGATGATTTCTTGATCCTTTTATTTCCTTTTATGTCTTAGTTATTTAAAAAAATAGGTTAAATAGAATTTTAATTCAAAGTAAAATTATTCACATTGTCATACTTGAAGGAAATGTTTTCATTTCATTGTTTGTATTTAACATTCCAAATTTATAAGTATTAATTTAAAAATTCTTCCTATTCTTTTTTTTAAGTTATAATTTGTAAATACTCCCTTCTTAATTTAAAAGAATCAAGAACTGTTGTTGGATTTTCTTATTCACTCTGTGGATATATACATTCCATATCAAATAAAATTATTTTAACAAAGAAATTTTTCTTTATCATTTCTGGTATCAAGTTAGTGTGCTAGATGGGTTGCACATTCATTGCTGAGGAGTCACTGAACACAAGCTGCTAAAATTCTGTCAAATTTAAGAAGTGAAGCCATTTATATACCAGCCCAGAACTCTTAGAAGCAATATGATTTAAAAAACTGCCCCTTAAAAAGAAAGTATCCGTCATCACCCAGAGTTGTGAAAAAACTAATTCAAGGGTGGTAGAATGTAGATGATTTCTGACATACGAAGGATCATCTTAATTACAGGCTGCCTTCTTTCTTATTCACATTGAAAAGTTGAATGGAATGGTATGAATCACTTATTATACTTGTTTATTACTAGACTGAATTCTTGAAGGTAAAGAGCATCTTTTATTCCTGATAGGCACAGATTATTAGGTACTCAACAATTAGGCTAAAATGTAGAATAGCAAAATTGGTTTCTTAAAATTCTATGATATAACTGAGAATGCCCAAGTTAATCTACATACAGATTTAAGATTTTATAATAATTCAATAAAAAAATTCAGAGTTAGAAGTTATTATCAACTATATTTTAGAAGAGAGGGTAATGTTTTCATAATATGGTCATACATCTTCTTTCTATTTTTTTGGTTCCCATTTCTATCTTTTATTCAAGACCCAGGTCAAATTTATCTTGTATGTGTAATCATGTATGTGTAATCTCCCACATTTAACTGTTGCTGTATTTTATCTGTACATGTTAAGGTCCTATTTTTATTCTTCCCTAAAAATTTAGTTTCTTGACTTCATGGTTCTAATTATATTTATTTATTCTCATTTTTGTTTATCTTAGTGTCTGGAGCATCATACAAATTAAGAGTATATGTGTTTTATAAGCATATGAATAAAATGGATAAGCATCACCACATGCTCTCTACCACCAATCAAAGAAAGCATTGGATAATGTAACCATAGGCTCATTTAAAAAGGCAATGAAATACTTTTCATCATAGCAGCATCATTAAAGAATGGTTTAGAATGGCTCAGTGGGATTTTTCTTGGGTCCTAGAATTGTTATCAAAACCCGAAACTAGAGATCAAAGGAAACATATATCCCAATCTGTAAATTCTGAGACCCATTTCTGATTAGGACCAGAAATCTTCTCATAGGATTTGTTGAAACGTGCAAGCTCAGAGAATAAATTTCACCAGGAATGATATTTATTTGTTATCCAGTCTAGCACAGCACTGGCTATCTCAAATGGATGCTAGTTATAAAAAAATCAGTATAGCTATAAAAGTTAATGATATTGTCACTTTCCCCCTCCAATAATGTCAGGAGAAGATTAGTAGAGCAAATATTAGCCCCGTGCACTGCAATTTCTTCCCATCAAAACTAATCACTTATAAAGACTGAATGGAGATTGCTTTGAAAAAAAAGGCTGGCATTGATTTGTTCATTGACCAGGAAACATTGTGATCTTCTCTTGTGCTACTTGTGCAAGATCAGATGGTAGACAGACTGCCGACAGAATGTGGACTGAGACTGATCCTCCTGAAGTAAGACTGTTGAGAGGAATAGGAGGTGAATCCTTCTCCTTCCCAAAGTTTGACAATTTGACTGTGCAGATTGGATGAGACTGGAAGTTACCATGTTGCCAGAACTGCAAGCTTGTGTTGTCAAAGAGGTTTGTGCACCAGAGAAAGGTGATGTGATACAACCAGTTTGAAGCCAAGGAAACCCACAGTGCTTAAAGCACCTCACAGGAATGAACCTCTTTCTCAGCAGGACAAGTTGGCCACCACCTGTCCACATCAGACCAGACAAGAAGAGGAATGCTACTTGATAGGAAACATCTGCTTCCTAATTCTTTGGCTCCCTATTAGGCCCTCATTCTTAACATCTTCATTTCATCTCCTACTGTCTTTGGTTCCTCAATTAAGCTTCTCTTGTCCACCAGCCTATCCCCTGTTTTAGGAGACCTAAATGATGCTTTATCTTGCTATAAACATAGGATCCTCCTTTTCACACCTTCTTCTCAATGATGCAGCACCTACTACTCTCCATAGAGCACACCTCTTTCTAAATCATTTTTTAAAAATCATTCCTTCCAATTGAAATCAGGCCCACCCACTCATGGCCAGGCAGAGAATATGCCAAATTTAAGCACTACCCTCTCTCTTTTGAGTGCCCTGTAGTCAAAAATCTGCAAAACAATACATGACAGGTCAGCTTAAAATGATACAAAAGAAGAAAAAAATGAAAGTTATTCAAATAAACTTCATAAAAACCTCAAATCAATGAAAATTTAGCATTTAGTATGAATTATAAAATCATATATACAGTTTATAGAAATAGATTATTCACACAATTAGCTCTTTGGAAAACTGATTTTTGGGAGAATTGGTTTTTGGTAAACTGATTTGAAGCCAACTAATTTCCATAGAATTGACCTTGAGCACTGTCTCAACTTCAGAGGTTAAATTAGAGAAGGAGCAGGAAGAAATGCATGCCAGAAGCTCCTGTCTTTTTCACTCCATTCCAAGATGCTATGTCAGGGAGGGATTTCAGGGAAGGAGTAGAAAGAATTTCAGTCAGACATGAGACTGCTATTTAAATAAGGAAGACTGACTCTCAGCAAGTTAAATGAATTTGTGTGAATACTGAAAGAGATGGAAGAATTTTAAAGTCTATCTGAGATACCATTTAAAAAAAAACTATTTAATTGCTATGTAAGACCAGGAGGACATAATTAAAGGTGATGACTGCAAAATAATTTAAACTTTCATTTTGTATCCACAAAAAAAGATTCCCCTATAATCAAGAGAAATCATTTGGAAGTAGAAGCAAATGTGATTTGACCAGCTTTAACAGAGAAAAATTTTATGGTCTGTGAAAAACAGCATTTTACATCATTTAATTATATTTTGTTTACAAAACTCCTTCTCTGTAAAGTGTCTCACTTAGTTGCAATTTGAGAATCATTGAAATGTACTTATGAATTCAAGAGATTAGCTAAAATATAGGGTGTTTTTACTTAACTCCCTCCTTAGAGCTGGATGTCAAATCACTTTTTTCTTGTGCATTCATCCTTCTGCAGGGTCATGGCAGTCCTTCCCGCTGAACAAGATGAAAAGTCATTGTCGGAATGGTCCCCACTTCAGAAACACACAATGGCCAAGCTGATGTCAGTACTCATTGGTGCCTTCCATTTCTACAGCACACAACTGTGGTGAGAGAATCATACATGTATTTAGGTAGCACTGTAAAATCCAAGTGGGTGAACATATTGTCATTATAGATTATTGCCTTGTATCTGACTCACTAAAAAATGCACGTAAGTATTAAGCTTATTGTTATTTGCTGCCCTAGAATTTTGAAAGTTTTAAATGTTATACTTCGTCCTCACTTCCTTTATATAAGTAATTTAGTCAAGTGAAATCTATAAAAGTTTTATAATTGCTGTCTTGTCATTTGGAAATGCACCTAGGGTCATGGATATGGTTTTACTGTGATCCTTGCAACTCTCTTGGGGTGTGGATACAGGGGAGTATCAAGGATTTGGAGAGGGAATCCTTTGATTATCTTTATCTGTGGCCTTTTTGTTAGGGGAATCACACTGATTGAAACTCCCCACCCTGGCCAGACACCATAGTAACCATTTGCATGAGTTGTTTTATGACAGGAGATCCTGATAAGGAATATGGAACTAATAAGCCACCACCAACCAGAAGAGTTCGGGAAAGGTTGAAAGGAGACACTTCATGTCCATCCACTTCCCAGAATCCCTCTTGCTAGAATCCATTTTGGCTGAGTGATGCATGCACCACCAGGAAAGACTCTGAATTAGAAATACTGGCCAAAGACCACCTGGAAACTAATCCAATTACCACAAAACCTGAGACTGTGAATCACGGGGCAGAGAAGTTCTCCTGGGTTCCTTTACCCTCCTGCTCTCCACCCGAGCGCCCTTTCACAATAAAATCTCTTGCTTTGTCAACACATGTGCCTCCTTGGACAATTCATTTCCAAGTGTTAGACAAGAGCCCAGTTTCGGGCCCTGGAATGGGTCCCCTTTTGTACAACATTTTCATCACTCTAATTCTCCGTTAACAATATCTCCATCCTTGAAACTGACTTCAAAGAATGAGAGAAAATACAACTCCCCATTTACCAGTTACCAGCTCAATTCACATTGTGTAATATTGTGTAAATATTCACATTCGTTTATTTCAGAGAAGTTTTCAGCAACTGTTTATTTAAAGCTTCCAGGAGTAAAACTAAAATTGCATCCTGTAAGGAAACTCAGGTATAAAAGCTTAATATTGGATAGCCACTCTAATCTTTCATCTATAAATGATTATATAACTTCACTGACCACACAATGGAGATGCACACACAGATGTTTTGTTTTTCTTTTAAACGTGAGCCATTTTTAAAGTCTGTTTTGGATTTGTTGCAGTATTGCTTCTGTTCTATGTTTTGGTTTTTAGGCTGAGAGACATGTGGGATCTTAGCTCCCCAAGCAGGGACTGACCCAGCACCCCATGCATTGGAAATTGACATCTTAACCACTGGACCTTCAGGGAAGTCCCCACAGATATTTCTTAGGCTAGTTAGTGTGTTCCACTTGAGCAGTTCTCTCTCACAGTTGCTTCGCTCAGCCCATCCAGAAGCCCTTCCTTGCTTTTTAACTTCCTTTCACCTCTCTAAAGCTGGCTCAGATGGTAAAGAATCTGCCTGTAATGCAGGAGATGTGGGTTCAATCCGTGTCGGGAAGATCCCCTTGGGAAGGGAATAGCAACCCACTTCAGGATTCTTACCTGGAGAATTCCACGGACAGAGCAGCCTGGTTTTCTTTTATTTTTTATTCAAGCTCTGGTTGCCTGAACATCTAGCTAGATCAAGTATATCTTACACAGAACTGATTAGTATTTTTTTGTTTGTTTGTTTGTTTTAGTAGCAGCGTCTACAATATAGGACTTGACCTATAAGAGTCACAGTCTTTACATATGACTTGCAATCCTTCCGCCAGTAATTGATTTTATTATGTTCAAAGGTTACTGACGTCTTTTCTGACCTCACATTCTCTTTCAGTGTCATTTTTATTAACTTTATATTAGAGTGTAGGGACTTTTTGGTGGCTCAGATGGTAAAGAATCTGGCTGCAATGCGGAAGACTTTAGTTCGATCCCTGGGTCAGGAAGACAGCCCAGAGAAGGGAATGGGTACCCACTACAGTATTCTTGTCTGGAGAATTCCATGGACAGAGGAACCTGGCAGGCTATAGTCCATGGGATCACAGAGTTCAACATGACTGAGCAACTAACACTTTAACCTTTTTAGAATGTACTCTGTCCAAACCTTAATTCTGTCTTTTGTCCCTTGCTTACTATGGAGAGAGAAGGCATGGACTTCCTTCTCTTCTTAAATAGTTAGCTGGAAGGGAGATAGACAATGCTTTTTTTTTTTTTTTTTTTTTTCCTTTTTCTAGGTTTCTTATAAGACTGCAACCTGAATTGGAAATCATGCTGTAAGAAATGACAGAGGATAATCTGATTTTTTCTTTCCTGAAAACAATAACTAGTGTAGAGATGCGTGGAACTGTGTTAGTCAGCTCAGAGGGAAGACCTTTTTCGCTATAATTCGTTCTCTTTTTAATCTCAACTGCTTACTCTGTATAAAGGTCCTAGTGCCTGAAGAATGGCAGGTCATTCTTTTTTGCTATGATTTGTTTTATTGTGTTCCTACTTTGAAAAATCATCACTTCTAAGAATAGATATGTTCAGATTTTTCTGATTAAGATAATTTTGTGAGCACAATTGCTTCATTTTCCTTCTTCCAAATTCCCATGGAAATGTCGAGCAAAACATGAATTATGGAAAATGGTGAGATTATAGTGTCATGTTTTCTGTGTGTTTTTACATAGAGATATTTATTTTAAAATTTATAACCTAAAAGTTTGTACTCTGCTTTACCCTGCTCCCTTCATTTATTAAATTGTTACTTGTGTAATATCTTTTTACACAGTCTTGGGAAGTCTTATTAATATTATTGTTGATGTTTAGTTGCTAAGTCATGTCCAGTGCTTTGCAACTCTATGGGCTGTAGCCTTCCTGCCCATAGAGTTGCAAAGCACTGTTGGTGGGATTTCCCAGGCAAGAATACTGGACTGAGTTGCCATTTCCTTCTACAGGAGATCTTCACCACCCAGGTATTAAACCCACATCTCCTGTACTGACACGTGTATTCCTTACCACTGAGCCACCAGGGAAGTCCTGTATATTAGGAATTTTATGTTAAAGACTATTATGTCATTACAAGTATACATTTCAAATATTATACTGCTAAATGCCTGAAACAAAATGATTGTATTAAAGCAAAAATTTACAAATCCAAATAGACTAGAAACAGTAATCCTTGATTTCATATTTTTAATGTAAGTTTTTTCATAAAAAATATAATCTTTGTTCGCAAATGCACAATAACTGTATTATCTTAAGAAATTTAATTTTAAAATTGAATTTTATAAATTCTCAATGTTGTTCATTTCACAGCGTTTTTATCATATATCTACTGATCTTTTCTCATTTTGGTGCCTATCTAATGGCTTTTCATTTCAGATAATTTTTAATTGCTAGTTATCTTAATTGATGATTTTTTCTTGTATTTATTTCCTCATTATATATATGTTTTCCTTTATCTTTTGGGGGCATAACTGATGTTTTATAGTTTTTGTTTGATGTTTTTCTCTTTAATTTTAGGTCTGTTTCTATTAACTGATTCTTTTATGACTAATGATAATATTCACCTCCTTTTTGTTCATGTTTAATAATTTTTTAGATATGGAACATTGGTATTATTAGTTTGATGGATGCATTGATTTTATTATGTTCTTCTAAGCAATATTAGAGTTATTTTGGCAGGATGTTAGCTTCTTGCAGATTATCTTGATTCCATCAAAGCTTATATTTAAGATTTGATAGAGGAAGTCTATGAAATCTTGCTTTGAGTAAGTTATCCATTCTACTACATTGTGATTCACCTATCTTAATTGAATGATGTAAGTATTTTACTACATATCTTCACTCTGACTCACTATAAATTCGATGTATACTAGCCCTGCATAAGTTTTAGGACCTGCTAAACTCATAGGCATCCATCACTCTTTGTCTGTCCTTGTGGAGTTTTATTCAATATACATGCAAGTGGAATGTACAGTAGACTCACTGTGATCCAGAGGCAGATTTCTGGAGCTTTCTCACTGTATACATCCCATATATCATGACTCATACATTTTGGCATCTTGGTCTTCCTGCGCTTGATTTCTGCATCCTCAATTCAGTGAGGAGACACCTTCTGCTTCAGTTACCTCTCCCTACACTGAGGTCTGAAATTGCTTCAAAGTGTAAAATCAGAGTTATAGGACCTGTATCATTTGTTTTCTTTCTCTTATATGTGAAACTCTGGTGTTGCATGCTGTCCAAAGCTTGAAAAAGGCTTCTCATATAATTTATCCAATTTTCTAGTTGTTTATAGTAGGAAAACAAATCTGATACCGTGACCATATGCAAAATTTCATAGGTCATTATTTTTTGTAGTAAGTATTAAGACACTGGTAAATTTCTCTGTCATGTAAGTTTTATACCAGATGATTTTTTTCATGGGAAGATAAATAGACACACCTTTCAATATTAGAATCTTGAAAAGCCAGAAGAGACCCATTGAAGCCTATTTGGAAAGTCCTGAATTTGACATATGATTTTATTTTCATTTCTAACATGGATATACAGATAGGAGCTGTATATTCTGATGGATAAGTCTAGATTCACTCAGAAAACAGAAACCCTAGAGTAGATTAAACAGGGTAAGTTTAATATAAATAACTATTTAAGCATGGTAAAAGTAACCTTAAGAGATAAGAAAACTCAATGTAATATCTTGGGAATGAGGAAGAATATCCATGGTAGATTTTCAGAGCTTGTGTGAGAAGGTGTGGTTCTACTCACTGGAGAGCAAAGAAGTTTGCTGGCTTGGCTAAGTGAGGTTGATATGTAGTTACTGGGTAAGCAGAAAGTGACCTGGAGCACAGGTATGGAACAGGGTGGTCAGAAACTTTTCAAGTCACACACAAGGCGTACAGGGCTTACAGAGGAATGGGAATGCAGGGGAAGTTAAGGGGGGCAGGCTGTGAAAAAGCTTGCCATGCTAGAACCCTTGATATGACTTTGAGTGTTAATGTGTAATATGGAGCCAGTTTGGACAACATTCAGAATAACCGTTTGGGATGATGGTTTCTGGGATGAGATTTACTGACTGGTTATTGCCAGAGCAAACTGCAAGTTGGGGCTTCTCTGATGGTGCAGCAGGTAGAAAATCTGCTTGAAGTGCAGGAAACACAGGAGACTCTGGTTTGATCCCTGCGTCAAGAAGATCCCCTGGAGAAGGAAAAGGCAATCCTATCCAGTATTCTTGCCTGGGAAATCCCATGGACAGAAGAGCCTGGTGGGCTATAGTCCAAATAGTCACAAAGTGTTGGACACGACTGAGTGACTGAGCTCAATAAGCACTAATTGCACGTTCACCAAAGGACCACCATTAGGGGACTATTCTTAAGGACAAAGCTCCACTAGATGTTCTTATACACACATGACAGACTCACCAAGTACCAGACAGAGTCATCAGGGGAGTGTGTTCTTTCTGGCACCTCTTACTTAGAAAGTTTAACATTGTGCTCACTGGAAAGGAGAGATGCTTAAAGGAGTACCATTATCACAGGGCATATACTGAAGGGTATTTTTTTTGGGGGGTGGTCCTAAAATGGCAGAAGAATAGGATGGGGAGACCACTTTTTCCCCAAAAATTCATCAAAAGAACATTTAAATGCTGATAAATTCACAAAACAACTTCTGAATGCCAGCAGAGGACATCAGGCACCCAGAAAAGCAGCCCATTGTCTTTGAAAGGAGGTAGGAAAAAATATAAAAGACAAAAAAAAAGAGACAAAAGAGGTAGGGACAGAGCTCCATCCTGGGAAGGGAGTATTAAAAAGAGAGCAGTTTCCAAACACCAGGAAACACTCTCCCTGCTGAGTCTGTGGTGAGCCTTGGAACCACAGAGGGTAACATAACTGGGATGAAAAATAAATAAATAATTAAAACCCACAGATTACATGCCCAACGGTAAGTCCCCCAGTGGAGAAGCAGCGCAGACGCCTGCATCCACCATTAGCAAGAGGGGGCGGGGCAAGGAGGCGCGGGCTGCATTGCTTAGAGTAAGGATCTGGCCTGAATGCCCCGAGGGCAATCTGAGTGAACTTACTTGGGCTAGCAAACCAGACTGTGGGATAGCTACCATGCAAAAGCTCTAACTTAAGACACCACCAGGCTGCTCACAGAGCAAAGGACTGTACAGAGCTAGTCAGCTATAGACCATCCCCCTCCAGTGACAGGCAGCCAGAGCCAGAAGGCGGCAATTGCAGCCCCAGAGAGACATTATCTTCCAAACTGCAAGCAGGCTTCTTTGCTAACTAAGACTTCTTGGGGTTCTGGACAATCACTATCTGCCTGAGAAGGTGCACTGGTTGTACACCCAGAAAACTGAGCGGCAGGGATGGGGGAGGCAATAAGTTGCAGTGACCGCGCTTGCCAAACACCTCATCACCTGAGCTGCTTGGACCTGGGAAGGGCACAAAATGCAGGCCCAACCGAGTCAGCACCTCTAAAGACTTCCTGAGCGCCTGAACCTGAGCGGCTTAGACCTGGGAGGTGCATGCAGCTCAGGGCAGGCCTCAAACGGCTCCCAGCAGGGCAACATAGAGCCTGAGCAGTGTGGGCAGGGAGGAGACATGCACCGTGAGAGTGGGCAAGCCTAGAGTGGCTGAGACACTGCAAGCACACGCCAGTCTTGTTTGTTTGCAGCGTCCCTCCCTCCCCACAGCGCGACTGAACAAATGAGCCTAAAAAAGTGTCCACCACCGTCCCCTTTTTTTCAGGGCAGAAATCAGACACTGAAGAGACCAGCAAACAGAAGAAGCTAAAATAGAGGGAACCACCTTGGAAGTGACTGGTGCAATAGATTAAAACCCTGTTGTTAGTACTGACTACATAGGAAGGGGTCTATAGATCTTGAGAAATATAAGCCAGACCAAGGAACTATCCAAAAATGAACTGACCCCACACTGCCCGCAACAATACCAGAGAAAGTCCTAGATATATTTTTACTATTTTTACAATCATTCTTTTTTTAAATTTTTTTAAATTTTAAATCCTCTATTTCTCCTTTAATTTTCATTTTTATAACCACCACTTTGCAAAAAAAAGCCCTATTTTTTAAAGCAAACTTTATGTATATATATTTTATAATTTTTCTGACTTTTTTTTAATATTGTATTTTTGAAAATCCAACCTCTACACTAGATTTTTAATCTTTGCTTTTTGGTATTTGTTATCAATTTGTAGCTTTAAGAATCCAATCTTCAGTACCCATTTTTACTTGGGAGAGAGATTACTGATTTGACTGCTCTCTCCCTCTTTGGACTCTCCTTTTTCTCCACCAGGTCGCTTCTATCTCCTCCCTCCCCTTCTCTTATCTACCCAACTCTGAATGTCTTTGTGTTCCAGAAGGTGGAGAACACTTAGGGAACTGATTGCTGGCTGGATCTGTCTCTCTCTTTCTGATCCCCCCCTTTATCCTCCCAGCCACCTCTGTCTCATTCCTCCCTCTTCTCTTCTCTGTATAGTTCCATGAACATCACTGAGCAGCCCAGACTGTGGAGCACACATAAGGAAGTGATTACTGGCTAGCTTACTCGCTTCTCTTTTGATTTCACCTCATCTCATTCAGGTCATCTCTAACTCCCTCCTCCCTCTCCTACATGTAACTCTGTGAACATCTCTGGGTGTCCCTCACTGTGGAGAAACTTTTCGTCTTTAACCTAGATGTTTTATCAATGGCGCTGTATAGATGGAGAAGTCTTGAGACTACTGTAAAAATAAGACTGAAAACCAGAAGCAGGAGGCTTAAGTCCAAATCCTGAGAACACCAGAGAACTCCTGACTCCAGGGAACATTAACAGCCAGGAGCTCATCAAATGCCTCCATACCTACACTGAAACTAAGCACCACCCAAGGGCCAACAAGTTCCAGAGCAAGACATAGCACACAAATTCTCCAGCAACACAGGAACACAGCCCTGAGCTCCAATATACTGGCTGCCCAAAATTACTCCAAACTCATTGACATCTCATAACTCATTGCTGGACACTTCATTGCACTCCAGAGAGAAGAAATCCAGCTCCACGCACCAGAACACCGATACAAGCTTCGCTAACCAGGAAACCTTGACAAGCCACCTGTACAAACCCACCCACAGTGAGGAAACTCCATAATAAAGAGAACTCCACAAATTCCCAGAATACAGAAAGGCCACCCCAAACTCAGCAATATAAACAGGATGAAGAGACAGAGGAATACTCAGCAGGTAAAGGAACAGGAGAAATGCCCAGCAAACCAAACAAAAGAGGAAGAGATAGGGAATCTACCTGAGCAAGAATTCTGAATATTGATAGTGAAAATGATCCAAAATCTTGAAATCAAAATGGAATCACAGATAAATAGCCTGGAGACAAGGATTGAGAAGATGCAACAAAGGTTTAACAAGGACCTTGAAGAAATAAAAATGTCAATATATAATGAATAATGCAATAAATGAGATCAAAAACACTCTAGAGGCAACAAATAGTAGAATAACAGAGACAGAAGATAGGATTAGTGAAGTAGAAGATAGAAATGTAGAAATAAGTGAATCAGAGAGGAAAAAAGAAAAATGAATTAAAAGAAATGAGGACAATCTCAGAGACCTCCAGGACAATATTAAATGCCCCAACATTCGAATCATAGGAGCCCAGAAAAAGAAGACAAAAGAAAGACTATGAGAAAATCCTTGAGGAGATAATAGTTGAAAACTTCCCTAAAATGGGGAAGGAAATAATCACCCAAGTCCAAGAAAACCAGACAGTCGCAAACAGGGTAAATCCAAGGCAAAACTCACCAAGACACATATTAATCAAATTAACAAAGATCCAACACAAAGAACAAATATTAAAAGCAGCAAGGGAAAAACAAAGGTAACACACAAGGAGATTCCCATAAGGATAAGAGCTGATCTTTCAGTATAAACTCTTCAGGCCAGGAGGGAATGGCAAGACATACTTAAAGTGATGAAAGAAAATAACCTACAGCCCAGATTACTGTACCCAGCGAGGATCTCATTCAAATACGAAGGAGAAATCAAAATCTTTACTGACAAGCAAAAGCTGAGAGAATTCAGCACCACCAAACCAGCACTCCACAAATGCTAAAGGATATTCTTGACAGGAAACACAAAAAGGGTGTATAAACTCAAACTCAAAACAATAAAGTAAATGGCAATGGGATCATACTTATCAATAATTACCTTAAAAATAAATAGGTTGAATGCCTCAACCAAAAGACAAAGACTGGCTGAATGGATGCCAAAACAAGACCCCTATATATGTTGTCTACAAGAGATCCACCTCAAAACAGGGGATACATACAGACTAAAAGTGAAGGGCTGGAAAAAGATATTCCATGCAAATAGAGACCAAAAGAAAGCAGGAGTGGCAATACTCATATCAGATAAAATAGACTTTAAAACAAAGGCTGTGAAAAGAGACAAAGAAGGCCACTACATAATGATCAAAGGATCAATCCAAGAAGAAGATATAACAATTATAAACATATATGCACCCAACATAGGAGCACCACAATATGTAAGACAAATGCTAACAAGCATGAAAGGGGAAATTAACAATAACACAATAATAGTGGGAGACTTTAATACCCCACTCACACCTATGGACAGGCCAACTAAACAGAAAATTAACAAAGAAACACAAACTTTAAATGATAAAATAGACCAGTTAGACCTAATTGATATCTATAGGACATTTCACCCCAAAACAATGAATTTCACCTTGTTCTCAAGTGCTCATGGAACCTTCTCCAGGATAGATCACATCCTGGGCCATAAATCTAACCTTGATAAATTCCAAAAAATCGAAATCATTCCAAGCATCTTTTCTGACCATAATGCATTAAGACTATGTTTCAATTACAGAAGAAAAGCTATTAAAAATTCCAACATATGGAGGCTGAACAACACGCTTCTGAATAACCAACAAATCACAGAAGAAATCAAAAAAGAAATCAAAATATGCATAGAAACAAATGAAAATGAAAACACAACGACCCAAAACCTGTGGGACACTATAAAAGCAGTGCTGAGAGGAAAGTTCATAGCAATACAGGCATACCTCAAGAAACAAGAAAAAAGTCAAATAAATAACCTAACTTTACACCTAAAACAACTAGAAAAGGAAGAATTGGAGAACCCCAGGGTTAGTAGAAGGAAAGAAATCTTAAAAATTAGGTCAGAAATAAATGCAAAAGAAACAAAAGAGACCATAGCAAAAATCAACAAAGCCAAAAGCTGGTTCTTTGAAAGGATAAATAAAATTGACAAACCATTAGCCAGACTCATCAAGAAACAAAGGGAGAAAAATCAAATCAATAAAATTGGAAATGAAAATGGAAAGATCACAACAGACAACACAGAAACACAAAGGATCATAAGAGACTACTATCAGCAATTATATGCCAATAAAATGGACAACGTGGAAGAAATGGACAAATTCTTAGAAAAGTACAACTTTCCAAAACTGAACCAGGAAGAAATAGAAAATCGTAACAGACCCATCACAAGCATGGAAATTGAAACTGTAATCAGAAATCTTCCAGCAAACAAAAGCCCAGGTCCAGACGGCTTCACAGATGAATTCTACCAAAAATTTCGAGAAGAGCTAACACCTATCCTGCTCAAACTCTTCCAGAAAATTGCAGAGGAAAGTAAATTTCCAAACTCATTCTATGAGGCCACCATCACCCTAATACCAAAACCTGACAAAGATGCTACAAAGAAAGAAAACTGCAGGCCAATATCACTGATGAATATAGATGCAAAAAATCCTCAACAAAATTCTAGCAATCAGAATCCAACAACACATTAAAAAGATCATACACCATGACCAAGTGGCTTTATACCAGGTATGCAAGGATACTTCAATATCCGCAAATCAATCAATGTAATTCACCACATTAACAAATTGAAAAATAAAAGCAATATGATTATCTCAATAGATGTAGAGAAAACCTTTGACAAAATTGAACATCCATTTATGATAAAAACTCTCCAGAAAACAGGAATAGAAGGAACATACCTCAACATAATAAAACCCACAGCAAACATTATCCTCAATGGTGAAAAATTGAAAGCATTTCCCCTAAAGTCAGGAACAAGACAAAGGTGCCCTCCTTCACCGCTACTATTCAACATAGTTCTGGAAGTTTTGGCCACAGCAATCAGAGCAGAAAAAGAAATAAAAGGAATCCAGACTGGAAAAGAAGAAGTAAAACTCTCACTGTTTGCAGATGACATGATCCTCTACATAGAAAACCCTAAAGACTTCACCAAAAGATTACTGGAGGAAACCAATGAATATAGTAAAGTTGCAGGATATAAAATCAACACACAGAAATCCCTTGCATTCCTATACACGAATAATGAGAAAGTAGAAAAAGAAATTAAGGAAACAATTCCATTCACCATTGCAACGAAAAGAATAAAATACTTAGGAATATATCTACCTAAAGAAACTAAAGACCTATATATAGAAAACTATAAAACACTGATTAAAGAAATCAAAGAGGACACTAATAGATGGAGAAATATACCGTGTTCATGGATCGGAAAAATCAATATAGTGAAAATGAGTATACTACCCAAAGCAATCTATAGATTCAATGCAATCCCTATCAAGCTACCAGGGGTATTTTTCACAGAACTAGAACAAATAATTTCAAGATTTGTATGGAAATACAAAAAACCTCGAATAGCCAAAGCAATCTTGAGAAAGAAGAATGGAACAGGAGGAATCAACTTGCCTGACTTCAGGCTCTACTACAAAGCCACAGTCATCAAGACAGTATGGTACTGGCACAAAGACAGATATATAGATCAATGGAACAAAATCGAAAGCCCAGAGATAAATCCACACACATATGGACACCTTATCTTTGGGAAAGGAGACAAGAATATAAAATGGAGTAAAGACAATTTCTTTAACAAGTGGTGCTGGGAAAACTGGTCAACCACTTGTAAACGAATGAAACTAGAACACTTTCTAACACCACACACAAAAATAAACTCAAAATGGATTAAAGATCTAAACATAAGACCAGAAACTATAAAACTCTTAGAAGAGAACATAGGCAAAACACTCTCCAACATAAATCACAGCAAGATCTTCTGTGACCCACCTCCCAGAATACTGGAAATAAAAGCAAAATAAACAAATGGGATCTAATTAAAATTAAAAGCTTCTGCACAACAAAGGAAAAGACATATGCAAGGTGAAAAGACAGCCTTCTGAATGGGAGAAAATAATAGCAAATGAAGCAACTGACAAACAACTAATCTCAAAAATATACATGCAACTTGTTCAGCTCAATTCCAGAAAAATAAATGACCCAATCAAAAAGTGGGCCAAAGGACTAAACATACATTTCTCCAAAGAAAACATACAGATGGCTAACAAACACATGAAAAGGTGCTCAACATCACTCATTATCAGAGGAATGCAAATCAAAACCACAATGAGGTATCATTTCATGCCAGTCAGAATGGCTGCTATCCAGAAGTCTACAAGCAATAAATACTGGAGAGGGTGTAGAGAAAAGGGAACCTCTTATACTGTTGGTGGTATTGCAAACTAGTAAAGCCACTATGGAGAACAGTGTGGAGATTCCTTAAAAAATTGCAAATAGAACTGCTGTATGACCCAGCAATCCCACTTCTGGGACACACCAAGGAAACCAGAATTGGAAGAGACACATATACCCCAATGTTCATCACAGCACTGTTTATAATGCCAGGACATGGAAGCAACCTAGATGTCCATCAGCAGATGAATGGATAAGAAAGCAGTGGTACATATACTCAATGGAGTATTACTCAGCTGTTAAAAAGAATACATTTGAATCAGTTGTAATGAGGTGAATGAAACTGGAGCTAATTATACAGAATGAAGTAAGCCAGAAAGAGAAACACCAATACAGTATACTAATGTATGTATATGGAATTTAGAAAGACGGTAATGGTAACCCTGTATGAGAGACAGCAAAGGAGACACAGATGTATAGAACAGTCTTTTGGACTCTGTGGGAGAGGGAGTAGGTGGGATGATCTGGGAGAATGGCGTTGAAACATGTATAATATCATATAAGAAATGAATCGCCAGTCCAGGTTCAATGCAGGATACAGGATGCTTGGGGCTGGTGCACTGGGATGACCCAGAGGGATGGTATGGGGAAGGAGGTGGGAGGAGGGTTGAGGATGGGGAACATATGCATACCCGTGGCAGATTCATGTTGATGTATGGCAAAACCAATATAATATTGTAAAGTAATTAGCCTCCAATTAAAATAAGTGAATTTAAATTAAAGAAAAAGAGTATTTTGGGGTCTGAGAGAGCATACTCTTGTAACTGTCAAACCTGGACACCTGTTGAGATTTCAGATCAAGAATAACATGTTCTCACACTCCCAAAAAAAAGCAAGCTTTATGAGTTTGACTGATAGAGTTTAGGCTGCATTTAAAAGTTTTGATCTGTATTTATTTACCAACACTTAGGTTTATCAACTTCCTGTTATAAATTAAATTAAAATATCTGATCTTTCATACTCTTCCTTTGAACATCAACTATAAATATTCATCATAGGTTTTTCGCAATTGAATTCATTAGAAAGTAGATTTTTAAGTGTTTTGCTTTTTTGCATTATTTCAGTTCTTTTCCTTTAGAGGTTGAAATTTCCTCATACTATAATAGTCAAATTACCCAAATGTTAAGATAGTTTAATTTTCCCAATTTTATCTGTAGACACCAAAATTAATTTGTCCTAAACCAAAAATAGGGCTTCCCTGGTGGCTCAGATGATAAAGCATCTGCCTGCAATGCAGGAGACCTGTGTCCTATCCCTGGTTCGAGAATATACTCTGGAGAAGGAAATGGCAACTCAATTCAGTGCTCTTGCCTGGAAAATCCCAAGGATGGTGGAGCCTGGTAGGCTATAGTCCATGGGGTCACAAAGAGTTGGACACGACTGAGCAATGTCTTTCAAACCAAAAATATGGGATTGAAGAAGAGGGAATTTATCTATTTTTAATTTTCCTTCAGTTTATTCTTTAATTAGAGGAAATCTGCTTTCTAATATTGTGTTGGTGTTGTGCTATGTGCTCAGTTGCTCAGTCATGTGTGACTCTTTGAAACCCAATGGACTATAGCCCACCAGGCTCCTCTGTCCATGGAATTTTCCAGGCAAGAATACTGGAGTGGGTTGCTGTTTCTTCTTCCAGGGTTTGCACAGTACCACACACAATCAGTCATGACTGTACATAAATCACTTCCCTCTCGAGCTTCCCTCACCTGTACCCATTCCACCCCTCTAGGTCATCATAGAATACCAAGCTGGGCTCCCTGTGTTATAAAGCAAATTCTCACTAGCTATCTATCTTACACATGGTAGTGTATATATGTTGATGCTGGGAATTTATTTTTGATGTTGGTATTTTGAGTTGAGTCTTCACCTGAAAAACATTGAAGTTGTATTCATCAAGGGAACAGAATGATATGGCCAAGTTTTAAAATATGTTATACAAAGAATCATCTAGAATCACTCTAAATAAAAAACAATGCTTCATTCATCAATCAGATGAAATAGTTTTTATTGTTGTTGTTAAAAAAAAAACACACATTTTTCAGTATATCTAAACCACAAAGACACACTTTCTTTTAGGTTTCAATATCTTCTGTATTAAAGCAAATCTCATTTGATCTTTTGTGTAAAATTGCATGAGACACTTATCTCTTTCATTTCTCATTGTTTAAAGCTCTGTCCTTGGTGTACTGTTTCTACCGAAGATTTTATTCAATATACTGAAGCTCACCTTTCATATCTACTGTAACCGCTAGTCAGATGGCATTTTAGCCAATCTAAGGAAAAAAAAAAAAATCACAGTTCAGCACAAAAGCTGTCATTTCAGTTTATCTTGGCTTCTCTTTTGGTAGTCACATTTCTCACTTTGTAAAATAAGTCTCTAATTCCTTTAGATGGATCATTAACTTTAACATAGATAGCATTATTAGGATAATTTATCAACCATTCAAGTCAAAGTGAAGTGAAAATCTATAAGAACTGGAGTAAAGAAGAAAGGGCAGCTCTAATGAAAATTTATTTGTAAGGTGGGAAACTACTAGATTTTAATTTTTGGATTAGATTTGAAAGCTTTGCTTAATTCAAAAGAAAATGAAAGTAAAACAGAATACTGGCATTACTGGGATAACAGGAATCATTCATTATAGTCATAGAACGAATTTTTAAAAATATTAAACATCTATGGAAAATTTCTTTTTTTTTCTTATTTTTTTATTTTTTTAATTTTAAAATCTTTAATTCTTACATGCGTTCCCAAACATGAATCCCCCTCTCTCCTCCCTCCCCATAACATCTCTGTGGGTCATCCCCATGCACCAGCCCCAAGCATGCTGTATCCTGCGTCAGACATAGACTGGCGATTCAATTCTTACGTGATAGTATACATGTTAGAATGCCATTCTCCCAAATCATCCCACCCTCTCCCTCTGAGTCCAAAAGTCCGTTATACACATCTGTGTCTTTTTTCCTGTCTTGCATACAGGGTCGTCATTGACATCTTTCTAAATTCCATATATATGTGTTAGTATACTGTATTGGTGCTTTTCTTTCTGGCTTACTTCACTCTGTATAATTGGCTCCAGTTTCATCCATCTCATCAGAACTGATTCAAATGAATTCTTTTTAACGGCTGAGTAGTACTCCATTGTGTATATGTACCACAGAAAATTTCTTTAAATGGAAATGTTCACTGGAGAGAATACAATTTTTCATTAAAGTATTTCTAATCTAAATCCAGGAATTCTTCAGGAATTTAAGAGCTAACCAGCAATTGCTCCCCACTCATGGCAAACACTTTTTATTTGTGTGTGTGTATGTGTGTATCTTTGTCTGTGTATGAGAGAGAGAGAGGAAACTAAAGACCTAACCAGCAATTGCTTTCCTCTCATGGCTAATAGTTTTTTTTTTTAAATTTGTGTATGTGTGTCATGAGAGAGGAGTGGGGAAAACACTGGATCTTATTTGTGACATCTTATTGTATGATTTGTGTGGACTTGGACTCTGAAAACTTAGTGGAACCTTCCCTGGCATCCTCCATGGGCACATCATTTAGACATTCATGTCTACTGGGCACTGCAATCACATTGGACTATGATAAAAATTTAGCCATGTGTGGATAGTGAAAATGTTTCTTTAGGCTTCTGCTTGTGTTTCATTTCCTTACATCACATCAGATCTGACTATTCATAGGTACTTTATTGTATAGTATGAATCAACTTATTTTTACCAAAGAAAACAAAAATACCAAAGGATAGCTGGGGACCACTCGTTAGGTCCATCATAATGGAAATGTATATTTAAAATAAAGATATAAGTTGGATCTTGTTTGCTCATTTTGCCCCACAGTTGCAAAAGAAAACATTAAGTTTGCCTTCTCTCAGCTCTTCTGGGAAAGAACTGATCTTCATATAAATCCTAGATGGCAATCAAAAATATGTGTGAGTTACAGATGAATAAATGAATTAATGAATGTATACCTAATGCAATTATTTGCATTTTATCTCCATATTAGTAGGGATATTTTTAAACTGATTCATTTACAATGCCATACAATTCATGTAATTGATTGCTTATACTTGAATGTACAGCAGGGTCTGAGATTTATTCTATTAAACAGATTGTAGTGAATTCAACACCTTGAAGCCATTTAGGCTCAGTTTCACTTTATTACTGAAACAACTTTTTTAAAGGAGTATTTTAAACTCTCAAGGTGTCTGAGCATTTCACCAGGATACATTTCATTAATCCTTATCAAAAAATTCCCCACATAATGTAAGGAATATTATCATTACAAATGTGGAAACAAATGTGGAAAATATAAAACCCATAAGCACACAGCTTCTATCGTGGTAAATCCTTTATGTGAATACAAGCAACTTGGTTCCAGCATTGCTATGCTAAACCCTCCATTAGCAACTGCTTCAGGGAAAGGGTCATGGAATTTCCTCTGAAAAGAGTCACCCCATTAAGTGTCACATGCCAACCTTTATGGGTCTTTGCTGTAATTGGGTAGGCCAGCTCTTAGTCTTACCTCTGTCCTTCTCTAGTTTTTAAAACTGTGACTTCCAGAAATTGCAGAAATCAGAAAGTCTTTTTTTTTTTAATTTTAATATTTACTTTATTTTACTTTAAACTACTGCATTGGTTTTGCCATACATTGACATGAATCCACCACGGGTGTACATGAGTTACCAAACATGAACCCCCTTCCACCTCCCACCCCATATCATCTCTCTGGATCATCCCGGTGCGCCAGTCACAAGCATCCTGTATCCTGCATCAAACATAGACTGGTGATTCATTCCTTACATGATAGTATACATGTTTCAATGCCATTCTCCCAAATCATCCCACCCTCTCCCTCTCCCACAGAGTCCAAAAGTCCACTCTATACATCTGTGTCTCTTTCGCTGTCTTGCATACAGGGTCGTCATTGCCATCTTTCTAAATTCCATATATATGTGTTAGTATACTGTATTGGTGCTTTTCTTTCTGGCTTACTTCACTCTGTATAATTGGCACCAGTTTCATCCATCTCCTTAGAACTGATTCAAATGTATTCTTTTTAAGGGCTGAGTAATACTCCATTGTGTATATATACCACAGCTTTCTTATCCATTCATCTGCTGATGGACATCTAGGTTGCTTCCATGTCCTGGCTATTATAAACAGTGCTGCAGTGATATTGGGGTACATGTGTCTTTCTATTCTGGTTTCCTCGATGTGTATGCCCAGCAGTGGGATTGCTGGGTCATAAGGCAGTTCTATTTGCAATTTCTAAGGAATCTCCACACTGTTCTCCATAGTGGCTGTACTAGTTTGCATTCCCACCAACAGTGTAAGAGGGTTCCATTTTCTCCACACCCTCTCCAGCATTTATTGCTTATAGACTTTTGGATCACAGCCATTCTGACTGGTGAGAAGTGGTACCTCATTGTGGTCTTGATTTGCATTTCTCTGATAATGAGTGATGTTGAGCACCTTCTCATGTGTTTGTTAGCCATCTGTATGTCTTCTTTGGAGAAATGTATGTTTAGTTCTTTGGCCCATTTTTTGATTGGGTCGTTTATTTTTCTGGAATTGAGCTGCATAAGTTGCTTGTATATTTTTGAGATTAGTTGTTTGTCAGTTGCTTCATTTGCTATTATTTTCTCCCATTCAGAAGGCTGTCTTTTAACCTTGCTTATAGTTTCCTTTGTTGTGCAGAGCTTTTAATTTTAATTAGATCCCATTTGTTTATTTTTGCTTTTATTTCCAGAATTCTGGGAGGTGGATCATAGAGGATCCTGCTATGATTTATGTCGGAGAGTGTTTTGCCTATTTTCTCCTCTAGGAGTTTTATATTTTCTGGTCTTAGGTTTAGATCTTTAATCCATTTTGAGTTTATTTTTGTGTGTGGTGTTAGAAAGTGATCTAGTTTCATTCTTTTACAAGTGGTTGACCAGTTTGCCCAGCACCACTTCTTAAAGAGATTGTCTTTACTCCATTGTATATTCTTGCCTCCTTTGTCAAAAATAAGGTATCCATATGTGTGTGTAGTTATCTCTGGGCTTTCGATTTTGTTTCATTGATCTATACATCTGTCTTTGTGCCAGTACCATACTGTCTTGATCACTGTGGCTTTGGAGTAGAGCCTGAAGTCAGGCAAGTTGATTCCTCCTGTTCCATTCTTCTTTCTCAGATTGCTTTGGCTATTTGAGGTTTTTTGTATTTCCATACAAATCTTGAAATTATTTGTTCTAGTTCTGTGAAAAATACCCCGGTAGCTTGATAGGGATTGCATTGAATCTATAGATTGCTTTGGGTAGTATACTCATTTTCACTATATTGATTCTTCCAATCCATGAACACGGTATATTTCTCCATCTATTAGTGTCCTCTTTGATTTCTTTAATCAGTGTTTTATAGTTTTCTATATATAGGTCTTTAGTTTCTTTAGGTAGATATATTCCTAAGTATTTTATTCTTTTCGTTGCAATGGTGAATGGAATTGTTTCCTTAATTTCTTTTTCTACTTTCTCATTATTCGTGTATACGAATGCAAGGGATTTCTGTGTGCTGATTTTATATCCTGCAACTTTACTGTATTCACTGATTAGCTCTAGTAATTTTCTGGTGGAGTCTTAGGGTTTTCTATGTAGAGGATCATGTCATCTGCAAACAGTGAGAGTTTTACTTCTTCTTTTCCAGTCTGGATTCCTTTTATTTCTTTTTCTGCTCTGATTGCTGTGGCCAAAACTTCCAGAACTATGTTGAATAGTAGCAGTGAAAGAGGGCACCTTTGTCTTGTTCCTGACTTTAGGGGAAATGCTTTCAATTTTTCACCATTGAGGATAATGTTTGCTGTGGGTTTGTCATATATACCTTTTATTATGTTGAGGTATGTTCCTTCTATTCCTGTTTTCTGGAGAGTTTTTATCATAAATGGATGTTGAATTTTGTCAAAGGCCTTCTCTGCATCTATTGAGATAATCATATTGCTTTTATTTTTCAATTTGTTGATGTGGTGTATTACATTGATTGATTTGCAGATATTGAAGAATCCTCGCATCCCTGGGATAAAGCCCACTTGGTCATCGTGTATGATCTTTTTAATGTGTTGTTGGATTCTGATTGGTAGAATTTTGGTGAGGATTTTTGCATCTATGTTCATCAGTGATATTGGCCTGTAGTTTTCTTTTTTTATGGCATCTTTGTCAGGTTTTGGTATTAGGGTGATGGTGGCCTCATAGAATGAGTTTGGAAGTTTACCTTCCTCTGCAATTTTCTGGAAGTGTTTCAGTATGATAGGTGTTAGCTCTTCTCGAAATTTTTAGTAGAATTCAGCTGTGAAGCCATCTGGACCTGGGCTTTTGTTTGCTGGAAGATTTCTGATTACTGTTTCAATTTCCATGCTTGTGTTACGATTTTCTATTTCTTCCTGGTTCAGTTTTGGAAAGTTGTACTTTTCTAAGAATTTGTCCATTTCTTCCACGTTGTCCATTTTATTGGCATATAATTGCTGATAGTAGTCTCTTATGATCCTTTGTATTTCTGTGTTGTCTGCTGTAATCTCTCCATTTTCATTTCTAATTTTATTGATTTGATTTTTCTCTCTTTGTTTCTTGATGAGTTTGGCTAATGGTTTGTTAGTTTTATTTATCCTTTCAAAGAACCAGCTTTTGGCTTTGTTGATTTTTGCTATGGTCTCTTTTGTTTTGTTTGCATTTATTTCTGCCCTAATTTTTAAGATTTCTTTCCTTCTACTAACTCCGGGGTTCTCCAATTCTTCCTTTTCTAGTTGCTTTAGGTGTAGAGTTAGGTTATTTATATGACTTTTTTCTTGTTTCTTGAGGTATGCCTGTATTGCTATGAACTTTCCCATCAGCACTGCTTTTATAGTGTCCCACAGGTTTTGGGTTGTTGTGTTTTCATTTTCATTTGTTTCTATGCATATTTTGATTTCTTTTTTGATTTCTTCTGTGATTTGTTGGTTATTCAGAAGCATGTTGTTCAGCCTCCATACGTTGGAATTTTTAATAGCTTTTCTCCTGTAATTGAGGTCTAATCTTAATGCATTATGGTTAGAAAAGATGCTTGGAATGATTTCAATTTTTTTGAATTTATCAAGGTTAGATTTATGGCCCAGGATGTGATCTATCCTGGAGAAGGTTCCATGAGCACTTGAGAACAAGGTGAAATTCATTGTTTTGGGGTGAAATGTCTTATAGATATCAATTAGGTCTAACTGGTCTATTTTATCATTTAAAGTTTGTGTTTCTTTGTTAATTTTCTGTTTAGTTGGCCTGTCCATAGGTGTGAGTGGGGTATTAAAGTCTCCCACTATTATTGTGTTATTGTTAATTTCCCCTTTCTTGCTTGTTAGCATTTGTCTTACATATTGTGGTGCTCCTATGTTGGGTGCATATATGTTTATAATTGTTATATCTTCTTCTTGGATTGATCCTTTGATCATTATGTAGTGGCCTTCTTTGTCTCTTTTCACAGCCTTTGTTTTAAAGTCTATTTTATTGGATATGAGTATTGCCACTCCTGCTTTCTTTTGGTCTCTATTTGCATGATACATCTTTTTTCCAGCCCTTCACTTTCAGTCTGTATGTGTACCTTGCTTTGAGATGGGTCTCTTGTAGACAGCATATAACGGGGGTCTCGTTTTTGTATCCATTCAGCCAGTCTTTGACTTTTGGTTGGGGCATTCAACCCATTTACGTTTAAGGTAATTATAGATAAGTATGATCCCATTGCCATTTACTTTATTGTTTTGGGTTTGAGTTTATTTTCCCTTTTTGTGTTTCGTGTCTAGAGAATATCCTTTAGCATTTGTTGGAGAGCTGGTTTGGTGGTGCTGAATTCTCTCAGCTTTTGCTTGTCAGTAGAGATTTTGATTTCTCCTTCATATTTGAATGAGATCCTTGCTGGGTACCGTAGTCTGGGCTGTAGGTTATTTTCTTTCATCACTTTAAGTATGTCTTGCTATTCCCCCCTGGCCTGAAGAGTTTCTACTGAAAGATCAGCTCTTATCCTTATGGGAATCCCCTTGTGTGTTATCTTTTGTTTTTCCCTTGCTGCTTTTAATATTTGTTCTTTGTGTTTGATCTTTGTTAATTTGATTAATATGTGTCTTGGTGTGTTTTTCCTTGGGTTTATCCCGTTTGGGACTCTCTGGGTTTCTTGGACTCTGGTAATTATTTCCTTCCCCATTTTAGGGAAGTTTTCAACTATTATCTCCTCAAGGATTTTCTCACGGTCTTTCTTTTTGTCTTCTTTTTCTGGGACTCCTATAATTCGAATGTTGGAGTGTTTCATATTGTCCTGGAGGTCTCTGAGATTGTCCTCATTTCTTTTAATTCGTTTTTCTTGTTTCCTCCCTGATTCATTTATTTCTACCATTCTATCTTCTACTTCACTAATCCTATCTTCTACCTCTGTTATTCTACTATTTGTTGCCTCCAGAGTGTTTCTGATCTCATATTGCGTTATTCATTATATATTGACTCTTTTTTATTTCTTGTAGGTCCTTATTAAACCTTTCTTGCATCTTCTCAGTCCTTCTCTCCAGGCTATTTATCTGTGATTCCATTTCTATTTCAAGATTTTGGATTATTTTCACTATCAATATTTGGAATTCTTTCTCAGGTAGATTCCCTATCTCTTCCTCTTTTGTTTGGTTTGGTGGGCATTTCTCCTGTTCCTTTACCTGCTGAGTATTCCTCTGCCTCTTCATCTTGGTTATATTGCTGAGTTTGGGGTGGCCTTTCTATATTCTGGCAATTTGTGGAGTTTTATTATGGAGCTTCCTCACTGTGGGTAGGGTTGTGTCAGTGGCTTGTCAAGGTTTCTTGGTTAGGGAGGTTTGCTTTGGAGTTCTGGTGGGTGGAGCTAGATTTCTTCTCTCTGTAGTGCGATGGAGTGACCAGTAATGGGTTATGAGACATCAATGGTTTTGGAGTAACTTTGAGCTGCCTGCATATTGAAGTTCAGGGGTGTGTTCCTGTGTTGCTGGAGAATTTGCATGGGATGTCTTGCTCTGGAACTTGTTGGCCCTTGGGTGGTGCTTGGTTTCAGTGTAGGTATGGAGGTGTTTGATGAGCTCCTATTGATTAATGTTCTCTGGATTCAGGAGTTCTCTGATGTTCTCAGGATTTGGACTTAAGCCTCCTGCTTCTGGTTTTCAGTTTTATTTTTACAGTAGCCTCAAGACTTCTCCATCTATACAGCACAGATGATAAAACATCTAGGTTAAAAATGAAAAGTTTCTCCACATTGAGGGACACCCAGAGAGGTTCACTGAGTTACATGGAGAAGAGAAGAAGGAGGGTTTAGTTAGAGGTGACTGGAATGAGATGAGGTGGGATCAAAAGAGGAGAGAGCAAGCTAGCCAGTAATCACTTCCTTATGTGCTCTCACAGTCTGGACCACTGAGAGGTTTTCATGGAGTTATACAGGGAAGAGGAGAGGGAGGAAGTAGACAGAGGTGGCCAGGAGGATAAAAAAGGGAAATGAAAAAGAGAGAGACAGATCCAGCCAGTAACCAGTTCCTTAGGTGTTCTCCACCGTCTGGAACACACAGAGATTCACAGAGTTGGTAGAGAAGAGAAGAGGGAGGGAGGAGACAGAGGCCACCTGGTGGAGAAAAAGGAGAGTCCAACGGAGGAGAGAGTGGGCAATATAGTAATCTCGCTCTCAGGTAAAATTGGGTAGTGAAGTCTGGGTTTTTAAATGTACAAAATTGACAACAAAAACCAAAAAACAAAGATTAAAAACCTAGAGTAGAGGTTGGATTTTAAAAAATACAATATTAAAGAAACGAAGAAGAAGAAGAAAGAAAAAGCCACTAGAATTATTAAACAACAACAACAACCACACATAGACTATATATGGCATTTGCTTTAAAAAATAGGGTCTCTGTTTTTGAAAAGTAATAGTAGGTTATAGAAATAAAAATTAAAGGAGAAATAGAGACCTTAACAATTTTAAAAAATTAGAAAAATAGAAGAAGAAAAAACAACCACACAACAACATCAAGAAAAAGCAAACAAAGAAACAAAAGCAAAAAAAGGAAAAGAAAAAAAACCGAATGATCGAAAAAATAGTAAAGATATATCTGGCCCTTTCTCTGGTGGTGTGGGCAGTGTGGGGTCACTTCCAAGGCAGTTCCCTCTGTTTAACTTTTGTTTCCTGGTCTCTTCAGTGTCTGATTTCCATCCTGACACAGGGGGGGTGGTTGTGGACACTTTTTTTTTAGGCTCATTTGTTCAGTCGCGCTGTGGGGAGGGAGTGATGCTGCAAATAAATAACACCGTCATGTGCACGCAGTGTCTCAGCCCCTCTGGGCCTGCCCCTGCTCGAGGCACACAAACCGCTCAGGCTCTACGTTGCTCCACCAGGAAACGTCTGAGGCCGGCCCTAGGCTGCATGCACCTCCCCTGTCTAAGCCGCTCAGGTTCAGCGCTCAGGTAGCCCTCAGAGGCGCAGATCCAGTTGGGCCTGCATTCTGTGCCCTTCCCAGGACGAGTAGCTCAGGCGTTTGGCGAGCGCGGTCACTGCAACTTATTGCTTTTCCTGTCTCTTCTGCTCAGTTTGCTGGGTGGACCGCTGGTGCCCCTTGTGAGGCGGATGGTGACTGTCCAGAACCCCCAGAAGTCTTGGCAAAGAAGCCTGCTTGCAGTTTGGAAGGTAAAGTCTCTCCAGGGCTGCGATTGCCCCCTTCCAGCCCTTACAGCTCTATCTGCCTGTCCCCGGCAGGGGATGGTGTGCAGCCGGCTATTTCTGTTCTGTCCTTTGTTCTGTGCGTGGTCCTGGATGTGTCTTATGTTCGAGCTTTTTGTGTGGTAGCTATCCCACAGTCTGGTTTGCTAGCCTAAGTTAGTTCGTTCTGGTTATGTGTGGGGCATTCCTGCCCAATTCTTAAAAAGCACTGCAGCCCATGCCTCCCGTGCCTCCCTGCCCTGCCCCCACTTGCTAGTGGCGGATACAGGCGTCTGCACTGCTTTTCCGCTGGGGGAGTTACTGTTGGGCTTGTAATCTGTTGGTTTTAATTATTTATTTATTTTTCCTTCCTGTTATGTTGCCCTCTGTGCTTCCAAGGCTTGCCACAGACTCGGCAGGGAGAGTGTTTCCTGGTGTTTGGAAACCTCTCTTCTTAAGATTCCCTTTCCAGGACAGGATTCTCTTCCCAGGACAGAGCTCCCTCCCCACCTCCTTTGTCTCTTTTTTTGTCTTTTATATTTTTTCCTACCTGTTTTTGAAGACAATAATCTGCTTTTCTGGTTGCCTGATGTCCTCTGCCAGCATTCAGAAGTTGTTTTGTGAAGTTTGCTCAGCGTTGAAATGTTCTTTTGATGAATTTGTGAGGAAGAAAGTGGTCTCCCCGTCCTATTCCTCTGCCATCTTAGGACCCCTTTTCCTGAATCAGTCTTCTTGACCTTTAGAAACTTAGGATGTTGTGTTAAGCAAGATTTAAAAATCTGTCCATTTATCTACCTGGGTGTTCTCTAGATAGAATTGTTGTGACTGTGTTAGAAGAATGAGCAGTTTTAGGTAAGGTCTTGTCTCTGTAATTCAGTGAAATCTGGATGGAATGTAGAGACACTTTCTACACCTATTTGTAGGAAAGAATGACACTGTTGGAGAACATAACAATAACCTACACTGACATAGATTATAGAAAAATAGGTAAATGGCTGCAGAGACTGGGGGAGGGAAGAGGGCCTAAGTTTAATACAACTTAGGTAAAAGAAAGAGAAGAAAGAGAAGAGAGAGACAATTAACATTAGCCAAGAAAAAATTAAAAATAAAAGTGACTGATTTCTAGGTTGTAGAATATATGTATTTTTGGTATTTATTTATAAATTTTAACTCAAGGTGGCCAGATTCCCAGAGCCTTGAAGATCATTATATCTGTTCCTCAACATAAAAAGCATGTAGGTTTTATTTCTGGTAGTGAACTTAAGGAAGTTTTATTGAAGGCAGTGTTTCTGTGGGAAATCCTCTGGTGATTTGGGAACACGCTGAAAACCTCAGCAAGAGTCATCAGAACCATACTAATTACCACATTGACCCTTTTTATTTTCTTTTCCCTTAAGATCCAATTGATTGAATAGAATTCCCTCCTACTCACAGCCCCAGGGAGGAGACTAGTTCTTGAAACTTATAGGGTAGTATTTCTGTGCACACCAGCTTTCCACATGGCCAGTAATACAAAACATTCAGAGAATTACTGGGTTCAAAATTGAAAGAAACTTAAAGGGCTACTGAATCAATCCACTTATCAGGGCTAGACTCTGTCCTCAGCTCATGCTTCACACACTTGGTTGTCTTCCATATTTTTTCATGCAGGGAGGTCTTTGTATCTTTGGAAGAGTTTGGATTTGTTGGAAAGATCTTTACCAATTCAATAGAAATCCACATTCCTATGTGCTGCACTCACTGGCCCTAGTTCTAACCCCCACCAATGTAGGGTAATCATGCTTTTTTGTTGCACCCACCAGGTGTTCAAACATTGAAAATAAGGTATTAGTATCATTTGATAAACATTATTTGAGCACCTTTTATGCACTAGGCACTGCACTAAGAAACAAGGGCTCAAAAATAAAGGCGACACAATCTCTTTCCTGACAGGTCTCCTGGAGTAACATACGAAGAGAAAAAGTGAGCCACAGTGAAAACACAGCAGAGTTTAACTGAGCTTGAAGAACAGAGCCTAGCTCTGGAAGAAGGTTAGGAGGGCTTCTGAGAAGAACAGAAGTTTGAGCTAAAATGCAGAAAAGTGACTTGTTTAGGCAAACAAGACTAGCAACTGTGTTAATGTCAGAGGGCTTTGTGCAAGAATATGGAGTCACAAGACCACTGGGTTCAGAGTGTTTTGCTGCAGTTTCCCACATTGAGAGAAAATGAATTTAAGGTGTGGTCAGATTGCAGGGAAAAGGGATTATTTTGACTTGTCAAACATTTGTCCTTTGTCCTTGAGGCATAAACAAATTTACATGGTTAAAAGCACAGTAAAGACATGTAAAAATCTACCATCAAATTTCATATTACTTGTTCACATAATCAAGATTTATCTGTCTCAAGTTAGACTTGCCCTGTTCTTTAATTATCCTCAGATGACACAGCTTATCCCTTCACCACCTGGCCACTATTTTGAAAAATTGCTTAGTTTATTCATATCAGTAGTCTAGAAACTCAAATCCCTACCAGGGGCAGGGAAAGAGAAAGTGTATAGTTGCTGGAAATGAGATACTAGATGGTGATAATGCTCAAGGAAACCTGGACAGTCAAGGTCGGCAATTTTCACAGGAAGGCATATTTCAAGATTAAAAAAAAAATTTTAATTGAAGTATAGTTGATTTATAGTGTTTCAGGTATATAGCAAATTGATTCAGTTATATACATCAGTATGTATATATTTTTTAACTTCTTTTTTAGCTTCTTTTTAAGCTTCTTTTCCATTATAGGTTTTTATAAGATATTGAGTATAGTTCACTACGCTATAGATAAGACATTATTAGTTTACTATCGTATAAATAGTAGTGTGTATCTTAATTCCAAATTCCGAATTTATCTCCCTTTTCCCTTTTGGTAACTAAAAGTTTGTTATCTTTGTCTATGAGTCTCTTTGTAAATAAATTCATTTGTATCATTTTTTAGATTCCACATATAAGTGACATATGATATTTATCTTTCTCTCACTTACTCCTTTTGGTATAATAAAGAGCTTTTTGATGAAAGTCTAAGAGGAGAGTGAAAAAGCTGGCTTAAAACTCTGCTTTCAAAAAACTAAGATCGTGGCATCTGGTCCCATCACTTCATGGAAAATAGATGGGGAAACAATGGAAACAGTGACAGACTTGATTTTCTTGGGCTCCAAATCACTGCAGATGGTGATTGCACCCATGAAATTAAAAGACACTTGCTCCTTGGAAAAATAGCTATGACCAACCTAGACATCATATTAAAAAGCAGAAACATTATTTTGCCAACAAAAGTCCATCTAGCTAAAGCTATGGTTTTTCCAGTAGTCGTGTAGGGATGAGAGTTGGACTATAAAGAAAGCTGATGAGTGAAGAATATAAGCTTTTGAACTGTGGTGTTGGAGACGATTCTTGAGAGTCCCTTGGACCACAAGGAGATCAAACCAGTCAATCCTAAAGGAAATGAGCCCTGAATATTCATTGGATGGTCTGATGGTGAAGCTGAAACTCCCATACCTTGGCCACCTGAAGTGAAGAACTAACTCATTGGAAAAGATCCTGATGCTGGCAAAGATTGAAGGAAGGTAAGGGGATGGCAGAGGATGAGATGATTGGATGCCATCACTGACTCAATGGACATGAGTTTGAGCAAGCTCTGGGAGTTGGTGATGGACAGGGAAGCCCTACAACTTAGGTAAAAGAAAGAGAAGAAAGAGAAGAGAGAGAGAATTAACATTAGCCAAGAAAAAATTAAAAATTAAAGTGACTATGATTTCTAGGTTGTAGAATATACGTATTTTTGGTATTTATTTATAAATTTTAACTCAAGGTGGCCAGATTCCCAGAGCCTTGAAGATTATTATATCTGTTCCTCAACATAAAAAGCATGTAGGTTTTATTTCTGGTAGTGAACTTAAGGAAGTTTTATTGAAGGCAGTGTTTCTGTGGGAAATCCTCTGGTGATTTGGGAACACGCTGAAAACCTCAGCAAGAGTCATCAGAACCATACTAATTACCACATTGACCCTTTTTATTTTCTTTTCCCTTAAGATCCAATTGATTAAGAATAAGACATGACTGAGCAACTGAACTGGACTGAACTGAGATTCATCCATGTTGCTGTAAATGGTATTTCTTTATTCTTTTTTCCGTTTGAATAATATTCCGGTGTGGGGTGTGTGTATGTGTGTGTGTGTGTGTGTGTGTGTGTGTGTGTGTGTGTGTGTGTACCAATCTTTCTTATTCATCCATCTGTGGACATTTAGATTGCTTCCATGTCTTGATCATTGTCAAATATTTTCATTATTTGTTTTTGGCTAAAAAAATAACATTTCTGGGCCAGATTTGACAAGGCCTGATATCAATAAATAGTGGCCCTTGATCTATAATTTTCCTTTATAAATTATGAGACCTATAAAGTATAGGTCTCATAACCTGGCATAATATATCTATTGCAGTCTAACAATACAGACTAAAGTTAGTTCCTTCACCCTACCCTATACTTCTATTCATCTATTTCGCTATTAAATTGACATTATACCTTTATATACTATCTAACCTCTTATATTTTGGTTCCTGAAATATATCTTTCCATGCTGTGCTAGAATAGTTCTTTTTCTCAGGCATAATTCAATCACCAGGTGTGGTGGGAAATCACCTCTTTGTTGTACAAAGAACTTGCCTCCAGTTTTGATTCTACTCTTTGAACTTGAGAAAAAGGAGTTTGTGATCTAGGAGACACAGACACAAAGAACAGATTTTTGGACACAGTGGGGAAAGGAAAGGATGGGATGATTTGAGAGAATAACATTGAAACATATATATTACCATATGTAAAATAGATGAGCAGTGAGAGCTTGCTGTATAGCAGAGGGAAACCAAAGCTGGTGCAACCTAGAGGGGTGGGATGGGGAGGGACACGAGGGGGGTTCAAGAGGGAAGAGACATAGCATGGACGGCTGCGACCGGTGCACTAAGTGCAGCCGAGAGGAGCTACCCCACGTCCAAGGTCAGGGGCAGAAGCCAGGAGAACCCCATGCCTGAAGGGCAGAGGCAAAGAGGAACTACCCAACATCTGAGGTCAGGGGAGGCGGCCAGGAGGAGCCACCCCGAGTCCAAGGTCAGGGGCGGCTGGGAGGAGCCACCCCACAGGCGCAGGAGGGCCTAGAAGAGCTATCCAACCTTGAAGGTCAGGAAGGGTGGTGGTGAGGAGATAGCCATCATCCAAGGTAAGGAGCAGTGGCTGCACTTTGCTGGTGCAGCTGTGAAGAGATACCCTACGCCCAATGTAAGGGAAACTCAAGTAAGATGGTACGTGTTGCAAGGGGGCATCAGAGGGCAGACACACTGAAACCATACTCACAGAAAACTAGTCAATCTAATCACTCTAGGACCACAGTCTTGTCTAACTCAATGAAATTGAGCCATGCCCACAGGCGGGATGGGCAGGTCATGGTGGAAAGGTCTGACAGAATGTGGTCCACTGGAGAAGGGAATGGCAAACCACTTCAGTATTCTTGCCTTGAGAACCCCATGAACAGTATGAGAAGGCAAAATGATAGGATACTGAAAGAGGAACTCCCCAGGTCAGTAGGTGCCCAATATGCTACTGGAGATCAGTGGAGAAACCATTCCAGAAAGAATGAAGGGATGGAGCCAAAGCAAAAACAATACCCAGCTGTGAATGTGACTGGTGACAGAAGCAAGGTCCGATGCTGTAAATAGCAGTATTGCATAGGAACCTGGAGTATCAGGTCCATGAATCAAGGCAAATTGGAAGTGGTCAAACAGGAGATGGCAAGAGTGAACGTCCACATTCTAGGAATCAGCGAACTAAAATGGACTGGAATGGGTGAATTTAACTCATGAGCATTATATCTACGACTGTGGGCAGGAATCCCTCAGAAGAAATGGAGTAGCCATCATGGTCAACAAAAGAGTCCAAAATGCAGTACTTGGATGCAATCTCAAAAATGACAGGATGATTTCTGTTCATTTCTAAGGCAAAACATTCAATATCACAGTAATTCAAGTCTATGCCCCAACCAGTAATGCTGAAGAAGCTGAAGTTGAATGGTTCTATGAAGACCTACAAGACCTTGTATAACTAACACCCCAAAAAGATATCCTTTTCATTATAGGCGAATGTAATGCCAAAGTAGGAAGTCAAGAGACACCTGGAGTAACAGGCAAATTTGGCCTTGGAATGCGGAATGAAGCAGGGCAAAGAATAATAGAGTTTTGCCAAGAAAATGCACTGGTCATAGCAAACACCCTCTTCCAACAACACAAGAGAAGACTCTACACATGGACATTACCAGATGGTCAACACTGAAATCAGATTGATTATATTCTGTGCAGCCAAAGATGGAGAAGCTCTATAGAGTCAGCAAAAACAAGACCAGGAGCTGAGTGTCTCAGATCATGAACTCCTTATGACTAAATTCAGACTGAAATTGAAGAAAGTAGGGAAAACCACTAGACCATTCAGGTATAACCTAAATCAAATCCCTTATGATTATACTGCGGAAATGAGAAATAGATTTAAGGGACTAGATCTGATAGAGTGCCTGATGAACTATGGATGAAGGTTCATGACATTGTATACAGGAGACAGGGATCAAGATCATCCTCACGAAAAAGAAATGCAAAAGCAAAATGGCTGTCTGAGGAGGCCTTACAAATAGCTGTGAAAAGAAGAGAAGTGAAAAGCAAAGGAGAAAAGGAAAGATACAAGCATCTGAATACAGAGTTCCAGAGAATAGCAAGAAGAGATAAGAAAGCCTTCTTCAGTGATCAATTCAAAGAAATAGAGGAAAAGAACAGAATGGGAAAGACTAGAGATCTCTTCATGAAAATTAGAGATACCAAGGGAACATTTCATGCAAAGATGGTCTCGATAAAGGACAGAAATGGTCTGGACCTAACAGAAGCAGAAGATATTAAGAAGAGGCGGCAAGAATACACAGAAGAACTGTACAAAAAAGATCTTCATGACCCAGATAATCACGATGGTGTGATCACTCATCTAGAGCCAGACATCCTGGAATGTGAAGTCAAGTGGGCCATAGAAAGCATCACTATGGACAAAGCTAGTGGAGGTAATGGCATTCCAGTTGAGTTATTTCAAATCCTGAAAGATGATGCTGTGAAAGTGCTGCACTCAATATGGCAGCAAATTTGGAAACTCAGCAGTGGCCACAGGACTGGAAAACGTCAGTTTTGATTCCAATTCCAAAGAAAGGCAATGCTAAAGAATGCTCAAACTACCACACAATTACACTCATTTCACATGATAGTAAAGATATGCTCAAAATTCTTCAAGCCAGGCTTCAGCAATACGTGAACTGCAAACTTCCAGATGTTCAAGCTGGTTTTAGAAAAGGTAGAGGAACCAGAGATCAAATTGCCAACATCCACTGGATCATGGAAAAAGCAAGAGAGTTCCAGAAAAACATCTATTTCTGCTTTATTGACAATCCAAAGCATTTGACTGTGTGTATCACAATAAACTGTGGAAAATTCTGAAAGAGATGAGAATACCAAACAACCTGACTTGCCTCTTGAGAAATCTGTATGCAGGTCAGGAAGCACCAGTTCTAACTGTACATGGAACAACAGACTGGTTCCAAATAGGAAAAGGAGTACATCAAGGCTGTATATTGTCACCCTGCTTATTTAACTTCTATGCAGAGTACATCATGAGAAACACTGGACTGGAAGAAACCCAAGCTGGAATCAAGATTGCTGGGAGAAATATCAATAACCTCAGATATGCAGATGACACCACACTTATGGCAGAAAGTGAAGAGGAACTAAAGAGCCTCTTGATGAAAGTAAAAGAGAGTGAAAAAGTTGGCTTAAAGCTCAACATTCAGAAAACGAAGATTATGGCATCCAGTCCCATCACTTCCTGGGATATAGATGGGGAAACTGCCGGGTTCCATCCCCCGCAGGATCCAGGGGAACCTGAAGGAAAAACGGCATCAGTGGCTGATTTAGACAGAAATAAGGAAAGAATATTGTAGATAAGAAAATAGAGGAGAGAAAGAGGCTGATATTCCTTGGTTTACATATAAAGCCAATAAAACTTCGAGACAAGAAGTTTGCCCTGTTCACGGAGGCCACTGGTGTCTTCCCAGTCTCCCGAGGGAGTGAAGACACAGAACGTCTTCCCTTTCAAGTTTTAGAAACCTGGGCAGATAAGTGAACGCATGGAGCCTCTATGCTCCAAGAGATCAGCCTGAAAAAGAAAGTAAGAGAGAAAAAAAAAAAACACGGAGTGACCAAGCTTCCTCAAGCGAAGCCCATTGTTTTTATTTTCAAAAGGGTCTTTTATACCTTTACTTGTATATAGAGGGAAATGAAAGATGCAAAGTCATACAGAGTCAGCCCAAACATTATAGCTGTTTTGCCTTTATTGAAACCAGGATTTTTCTGCAAACCTTTCCCGTAAACAATATTGTGTACATTATCTTCTGGCCTTGGAGGCCTGTGAACCTTTTATGACCCTCTTTTGATAAAGGCTTCTCAACCAGAAAACTTATTTTCCCTTGAAATTTTTTTTTTTTTTTAATATTTCTAATCTATGTCAGCCTCAAAAAGTATTAAACAGAGTTACATTCTCACGAAGCAAAGGTGCAGTGAGTTACAAGAAAGAACCAATTAGCTCAAAAGTCCGATGTGGTTAATTTCAAGGCTACACTTGTTTTTCTTACTTTCCAACTATGTTTACTAATGCACTCCCAGGTGCACAGTGGATAAGAGATATGGGAACTTAGCAACAAGCATTGGCCAAATAATGAAATCCTACATTAGCACTACTCTAATAGCTTTTAACTCTTTGAAAGGCTCTATGTGTTAGGCTTTCTGTGCCTCTCACAGTTGGGAGGCTGTAAATAATCACATGCATAGCTGCAAGAGTCTGGATATATCTGCCAAGCAAGCTAAAATGCTAACAGAGGGGTTTTGATTGGAAATATTCTTTTCATGTCCAGGAGACTTATTAGCTATAGCCCTAAGTTGATTTTCTCCAGAGAAACGTGGTCAGAAATAGCCCCCTGTTAATGTCAGAGGAGTTGGTGAAAGTCATGAAATAGTAAAACAGACAGATTCTGGTTTTGGGGTAGATGTTCGAGAAAGCCTAGGGAGCCCGTTGAGTTCTGAAGCCTTGCTTAACAGTTCTCTTCCACATGACCTTGTCATGGGTGGGATCTCCCGTGGTGGCTCCTGGCAGGAAACAGTGGAAACAGTGTCAGACTTTATTTTTGGTGGCTCCAAAATCACTGCAGATGGTGACCGCAACCATGAAATTAAAAGACGCTTACTTCTTGGAAGAAAAGTCAGGACCAACCTAGATAGTATATTCAAAAGCAGAGATATTACTTTGCCGACTAGGCTCCATCTAGTCAAGGCTATGGTTTTTCCTGTGGTCATGTATGGATGTGAGAGTTGGACTGTGAAGAAGGCTGAGTGCTGAAGAATTGATGCTTTTGAACGGTGGTGTTGGAGAAGACTCTTGAAAGTCTCTTGGACTGCAAGGAGATCCAACCAGTCCATTGTGAAGGAGATCAGCCCTGGGATTTCTTTGGAAGGAATGATGCTAAAGCTGAAACTCCAGTACTCTGGCCACCTCATGTGAAGAGTTGACTCATTGGAAAAACTCTGATGCTGGGAGGGATTGGGGGCAGGAGGAGAAGGGGATAACAGAGGATGAGACTGTTGGATGGCATCACCGGCTCGATGGACGTGAGTCTGAGTGAACTCCGGGGGTTGGTGGTGGACAGGGAGGCCTGGCGTGCTGCCAATCATGGGGTCACAAAGAGTCAGACACGACTGAGCGACTAAACTGAACTGATATCTGTTTGGCTTAAGGAGTTTGCTTTTAATTTTTTTTTTTTTTACAATAAAATAGACAACAAAGAATCCTTTTGGCATGCAATATTTCAGGTTAAATAGTTGGTAAAGAATCCTCCTGGAATGCAGGAGGCCCTGGTTTGATTACTGGGTATGGAAGATAGCTGGAGAAGGGATAGAATACCCTCTCCAGTATTCTTGGGCTTTCCTTGTGGCTCAACTGGTTAAGAATCCACCTGCAATGCAGGAGACCTGGATTTGATCCCTTGGAGAAGGGAAAGGCTACCCACTCCAGTATTCTGGAGTGGAGAATTCCATGCACTGTATAGCCCATGGTGTTGCAAAGAGTTGGACACAACTGAGAAACTTTCACTTTCATATTTATAGAACTTTCTATTTTGGTGATTATTCTAACTTTGGACTTCCCAGGTTGTGCAGTAAAGAACAAAGAATAAAGGTAAAGAGTAAAGGTAAAGAAGCTACCTGCCAATTCAAGAGATGTAAGAGACATGGGTTCAACTCTGGGTCTGGAAGATCCCCTGGAGAAGGAAATGACAACCCACTCCAGTATTCTTGCCTAGAGAATTCCACGGACAAAGGAGCCTGGCAGGCTACAGTCCATGAGGTCTCAAAAAATCAGACACAACTGAGCAACTAAGCACAACACACAGCACATATTAAAATTTGTTATGGAATATTTAGCTATTGCTTTAGGCTTTTAGCATAAATTCATTCCCAGTATCTTTAAGATGAACTTCTTATTCTCATCAAACCATAAAAAATTGTCATTAAAGAAATCCAGAATAAATATATTTCTTGATAGCATTATTTTATTTTATGTTATTGTTTTCTTTCCTTAAAGTTTTGTTTCAAGCTTAAATAAAATAGAAATCAAGTGAAATTATCATAAAGGTTTATTTGATACCTACAATGATACAACTCAGTGAAGGGCAAAATATGCATGTGATTACTGAAGCTAGTATATTGGTGCATTCCCCTATTTATACACACAGCAGTTATCTTTTATATTTATAATTTTGTTATAATGCCCTATAAGGGCTATTACAAACCCAAAATATAAATAATTAGATACATTAAGCATGCAATGTCTTAATTTAAATAAATTTCAGGTTTTAAAAGTTTAACTCATATAAATGGTTTCAAATAAGTGTTGTTCTTCATTTTCAGTTCAGTTCAGTTGCTCAGTCGTGTCTGACTCCTTCCAACCCCATGGACTGCAGCATGCCAGGCTTCCCTGTCCATCACCAACCTCTGGAGCTTGCTCAGACTCATACCCAGTGAGTCAATGATGCTATCCAACCATCTCATCCTCTGTCATCCCCTTCTCTTTTAAACCCTTGAAATTGTAAACAATATAGCTTCCTGGAGCTTGAACAACAGGAAGGAATTCTTAGCTGCCTTCCTGGCAGTGTTCCATCTGCCTGCCTTATTAGAAGGAAGAATTGATTACACAACACTGATCATCTACATGACTATTAATTCCCACATTTGTTACACATTTAAAGTGAAAAGTAAAAAAGTAATTACCATGCAATCTCCCCTTTCAGTACTTTTAAGTATCATTCAATTATTCTTTTAAGAATCATTCAACAGGAAATGAGCAAAGCACTATTTTATATCAGGCACCATGGCAGGCATTGGAGAGCTTTTCATGAACAAGATACAGTGAGACTGCCATCAAACAACTCACCCCTGGATTAGTGATAACACCATAAAAAAAGAAACACAAAGAGTTACATAAATATAAATTAGGCAAATGAACTTGTCTGAACATTAGAAAGGCTTCTTAAGTAAGAGATTTCTGGTTTGCATTGATTGAAGTTTGGAGGTGAAGAAGGAATAGGTTTTGCAAGTTTTTTGGTATGGGAGTGAGCATAACTAATCTGGACAACCAAAAGAAGCCATGCAATGCACTTGTTCTTCTCTCCAAGTTTTATTTAGCCCAACTTAGGGTCAGCTCTGTGCAAGGTCCTGGAAAGAGATAGATTATTAACATAGTCCACTGGGGGAAATATATCAGAACATGAACCTTTTCAATTGAGTTTTTTTAATTTTTATTTTGGCAGTTTAGTGGGATGGGTATCCTGAATTACCCTCCTGTTTGAAACAAAATGCTGAGCTGAACAGGCACAATAAAATAAGGAAAATTCAAATTTGGAAAAAGAAATGATGTAGCGACAGACTCCTGGGAGATAAATTAGGCTCTTTTGACAACTGCATGGGGTAGAAAAAAATGGAAGATAACAATCAGGATGCTGGCAAAATGGGGGAAACTGAAACCAGACTGCTACACAGGCAGTAGAAGCTGTTACCCTTGGTATAGGATGAACTGAATCCTGCCAAGTGGAGAGATACAACATGCTGTAGCTTTCAGCTGTGTTGAAGAGATCTATACTCAGAATCCATATCATTGAGTGTCTTTCATCAGTTTTGGTCTACATTCATACAACCAGAGTAGACTAACAACTTTAAGCTAATAGTTAAATTGGAAAAGGTTCTACATTAGAAGTGTCCCCCTAGACTGGCTGATGAAAGTACAGTCTCTCTGAGAAGCTCAATTTCAATTCACATCTTCACAAATTCCCAAAAATCAAGTTGAAATGCATGCTTCGCTTAAAGTCAGAAATCACAAAATGAAACTATAAATGAGAATCAGTAGAGCAATACAGAGTTGAAATAGACCCATAAAGACTTTAGATACTAAAATTATCAAAGTATAAGACAGTTACATTTAATATGTTTTAGAGAAAAAAAAAATGAAAGTGTGACCAGAGAATAAGTCACTACCAAAATAAATAAGTAAATAACCAAATCAATCAGCCAAAGCACTTCTAGAAATGCATAGTAATTGCAATTAAAAACCCCATGGACATCCCTCTCACTTCCCCCATATGGCTGATTCACACTGTTATACAGCAGAAACTAACACAATATTGTAAAGCAATAATGCTCCAATTTATAAAAAGGAAATAAAAATCACAAAGACATGAAAATCATTAAAGGCTCTGAGAGGTCCTGCAAAGAAAAAAAAAAAAGCAGATTAAACCACTAAATAGAAACAGCTGAAGGAGGAAAGAGCAGACATCTAGTGTTACTATAGCATTCTATGTGGGAGTATATTTATTTTTCCTTCTTTACACGTCTTTCTCTCACCCTTTTATCTATCTCTGTGATTCTATTCTTCTTTGGATTCAGTTTTATCATGGCTTCAGGCAGCTTCCTTTGCTCTCAGGCATGAGGCTGAGTTGCTGAATCAGGCTTCGTTCTGCTCCATTTCTGCTCGGTAATGTGATGCATGGGTGAGTGATACAAGTTTTCTCTAGTTACCATCCAGAATCTGAACTGGTAATGTCCCTAGGTGACCAGTGAGCAGCAGAACTAAAACAGTCCTGTGGAGAACCACTCTCCTCCTGTTTAAGAGAGAGAAGAATTTTCATGCTATATGACCTGACAGGAATTTTCCCTTGTAAGGTTTTGAACAGACTGATCTCTGACCCATGGGACGGAAGACTGTGACTGACTGCTGACTCACTGTGGTTCTCCTGTGTTTTCAGTGGTCCAAATGCATTTCATGCTTCAACTTATGCTGAGCTATTTTAAAAATGCAAATAAATAGGGCCTCTGTGGGAGGCTTGATCCTAGAAAATAGCATTGTGAATTATTACCTACTTATATAATGTACATGAGTTAATATTCCCCAAAGGATCTTATATTTTTAACTCCATATTTTCTGCTACATTGGAGTCTCCTCTTGCATTGCTACATTTTGTTCTTGGCCAAAAAGATTTGAAACCGCTCTTCAAATCAGAGTCCAAACTAAGAGCACCCAGTAATTTAAGAAGCCTAACTTTAACTGGCAGGTACCCATCAGATCCCTTGAAGATAAGATGGGGAATTTTCTTCAGTTAATTTCTAAGCTGATTTACTAATAATGTTATAATATGTAAAAGTCCACATCCACAGAGAATAGAATAAATAGAATAGAATAAATTGTGCATGAGTTCGTTCATGTACTGTGTATATTTCAACTGGTCAGGATAACTACGGATTGCTTGTCTTTCAGGGCGGATATTTATCAAACTTCTGCTATAGTTCAAAAAAAAACCCTCTTTGCATATGATTCTAATCATGAGACATTTGTTAAGCATAGGAAATATCATTGAATATTACCACATGCAAAATCTGAGTCAGGTACCATAAATGACTCAAGTAGCTAACAGTGGAAATATTTAAAATACATGGAATCAGTAGTGGATTTCAAAAAGAATCATTGTTTTCTCTTTTTTCTCCAGGTACTGTCTTCAATTTTGCTATGTCTAATTCTTCTTACTTTCCTTGTAAGTCCATTAAAAATCATTTGGACAAGTCTGGGTAAAAAATGTTCTTTTAGGCAGAAGGTGAGTCAGTATTCCATGTTCTTTGACTAGGATGGATGCACTTGTATTTACCCTCCCTCATATAACGTGTTTTGCACTCCACCTTCATCCCCCAGCTGCATGAAGGAACCCCTAAGGAACCACTTGCTTGTGGAAAGTGGTGTGTTTGCAAGAGGGGCCACCTGGAGCCTTACTTAGGAGAGGTGGTCTGCTCAAGCTGTATCATCAAATGCTGGGTCTCCCTACTTCCCCACACCCTCCTCTCATTTTGGGCCAAGAGATTGAAGAGACCTGGGAAAGAAAGGACTCAGAGTACTAAGCATTCTTGATGTACTGGGAGGCCTGCTTTTTATAATAAGGAAGAAACTTGTTTGCACCACTTATAGACAGGAAGAGCCAAACAGGAGTTACAAGTAGGAAGAGTGGAATTGGAAAGAAAAAGATATTTTTCATGCTTGAAACTTTTCATTCAACCTGCCTAAAATGAAGTGCACGAGCTACACTTGATCAGAGGCATGCAGCTAGAAGCTGAGTTATCATACAGAAAGAATACTGCAGAGGTCATTCTAATATCATCTAAGAAGGGTCTAGATCAATTTTTCATTTCTCTCTGAATTTGAATTCTACACTATCAGATTTTTTAAATGGCATTTGTATTTCTCTTTATCAAAGTCAAAAACAAACAAACAAAAAAATCCATAGAAATCTGCTCAAAAATCTCAACTCAAAGATATTACTGTTATAATTGTATACTATTCTATGTATGTTTTCTTATGTATTTCAGGGATGCAGAAATACCATATACATGAACTATTGACAGAAAGAAAAATGCACAATACAAAAGTTTTATTTGGGGATCTTACTAAGGACTGTAGCCTGGGAGACAGCCTTTCAGGGGAACTGCTCCAAAGAGGTAAGGAGGGAGCCGAGATGCACATGATTTTTGTTGTTGTTGTTGGAAAAAAAAGACACCCAAAGACTACTGCTAATCACAAATAATTTCAAGTTAATGGTTGTAGTGCTTTTCTATATGGGAAAGTGAAAGTGAAAGTCCCTCAGTCAAGTCTGACTCATTGCGATCCCATGAACAGTACAGTCCATGGAATTCTCCAGGCCAGAATACTGGAGTGAGTAGCCTTTCCCTTCTCCAGGGCATCTTTCCAACCCAGGGAAGGTCTATAGCAAACGGAAGATGCACAGAAAAATTTTTCTCCATCTTGAGTTTGCCTCAGGTTCATGGAGGGTCAGCGGGTGACTACAATGGCGAATGGCTTGATCCTTATAAAACTTGAATGGCAGGTAATATTTTCTTTTTCTTCTCAAATTGAACTCTCTTTAATAGGATTTTATTGACATAGTCTTTTTTTAATGTAAGAGACAGTGCACATCTTTCTTGACCAATAAATCAACTCTAACATTTTAAATAATGCATAGTATCTCACAGGATGAGATGATTAAATTTTATTTAGCTAGTTGCTGTGCTTTGTACTTTGACTTTTATTTGAATTTTTTTTGCCAGTTGTAATAACAATAGGATTAACATTTTTAAAGGAAAACCTTTAGGTATATACTTAAAAAAAATGCAATGGATTGAATTAATTTTCTCCAAATTATAAAAAAATACTTTTATAACTTCAGTTGAGTTCAGTTCAGTCACTCAGTTGTGTCCGACTCTTTGTGACCCCATGAATTGCAGCACAACAGGCCTCCCTGTCCATCACCAAATCTTGGAGTTCACTCAGACTTGCATCCAACAAATCAGTGATGCCATCCAGCCATCTCATCCTCTGTTGTCCCCCTCTCCTCCTGCCCCCACTCTCTCCCAGCATCAAAGTCTTTTCCAATGAATCAATTCTTCGCATGAGGTGGCCAAAAAGTACTGGCGCTTCAGCTTTAGAATCATTCCTTCCAAAGAAATCCCAGGGTTGATCTCCTTCAGAATGGACAGGTTGGATCTCCTTGCAGTCCAAGGGACTTTCAAGAGTCTTCTCCAACACCACAGTTCAAAAGCATCAATTCTTCAGCGCTCAGCTTTCTTCACAGTCCAACTCTCACATCCATACATGACTACTGGAAAAACCATAGCCTTGACTAGATGGACCTTAGTCGGCAAAGTAATGTCTCTGCTTTTGAATATGCTATCTAGGTTGGTCATAACTTTTCTTCCAAGGAGTAAGTGTCTTTTAATTTCATGGGTGCAATCACCATCTGCAGTGATTTTGGAGCTCCCCCAAATAAAGTCTGACACTGTTTCTACTGTTTCCCCATCTATTTCCCATGAAGTGATGGGACCGGATGCCATGATCTTCCTTTTCTGAATGTTGAGCTTTAAGACAACTTTTTCACTCTCCTCTTTCACTTTCATCAAGAGGTTTTTTTAGTTCCTCTTCACTTTCTGCCATAAGGGTGGTGTCATCTGCATATCTGAGGTTATTGATATTTCTCCCAGCAATCTTGATTCCAGCTTGTGCTTCTTCCAGCCCAGCGTTTCTCATGATATACTCTGCATATAAGTTAAATAAGCAAGGTGACAATGTACAGCCTTGACGTACTCCTTTTCCTATTTGGAACCAGTCTGTTCCATGTCCAGTTTTAACTGGTGCTTCCTGACCTGCATACAGATTTCTCAAGAGGCAGGTTAGGTGGTCTGGTATTTCCATCTCTTTCAGAATTTTCCATAGTTTATTGTGATCTACACAGTCAAAGGCTTTGACATACTCAATAAAGGAAAAATAGATGTTTTTCTGGAACTCTCTTGCTTTTTTCATGATCCAACTTAACACTTCTTATATAAAGAGGCTTCCCTGGTGGCTCAGACAATAAAGAATCTGCCTGCAATGCAGGAGACTCAGGTTTTATCCCTTGGTTAGAAAGATCCCCTGGAGAAGGGAATGGCAACCCACTCCAGTATTCTTGCCTGGAGAATTCTGCCTACAGAGAAGCCTGGAGGGCTACTGTCCATGGGGTCATAAAGAGTCGAACATGACTGAATGACTAACACTTTCACTTCACCTATATATAATGAATTTTTTCCTAAAGAGTAAATCATACACATGAAGGCATCTAGAACTAGCCTACAGACTATTTCATTTTGACTGATGCTGTAAAAGGGAGCACTGTTTTCTTTACTTTTCAACTGCTTGTTAATCAATTACAGGCTGTTTAAATTCCTACTCTCCCTTTTATCTACTAATAGTATCCCTTTTACTCCTTTAAGTTAAATATATTGTTCTCAAATGGCATTGTGTCTAGAATTCTAACTGAAAGCTTTTATGAATAGATGTATTATGTCATTTCCTTCACTCAATTCCTGACATTCTGGAAAGCTCTTAACAGGCAAGTTTATATGTTGAACAAAGAAAAATCAATAATAATTTGAAGACTTGGAACTGATTTTACCTTGCTACATTTCTAGGGAAAGCAGAATTATTGACAATATCCCTGAAAGAAGGAGCTTGCATTATAAGAAAGATCCTATTAGGGATTGCTTTATATTTGCAACATTCTTAATTCTTATAACTCAGTCAAACTATTGGAAGCAATTTATAAAATCTTTAAGCATTCAGTGATTACTTTGTTAAGAATGCACTGAAGAGATAGTTGTATGGCTTCTTTCTTAGATTGTTAATTCTTTTTATAATATTCTCTCTAGAATTCAGCATGCCATCTTAAGGATCTTTCCCAGTTTTCCTGTTTTTTTTTTTTTTTTTTAAGTGTATCTTTTTATATATATCTTTAACTTCACAAATTCCATCATCTCATTTTTTCCTCCAAAAAAAAAAAAAAAACCTTATATCTTTCTATGTTCAGTGAATTCAGGTTTACTTTGTAGGTTGATATATTTCCTGTGGCCATTGTTAATAACCAGCTGAAATTATTACTTTTTATAATTAGGATATAAATAATTTATTTTTTAAAACTTCTGACAAAAATAGATCTATAGATGCCTAGTGGACTAAGCATAAAGTTGCTAATAAAGACACACTAGTGCTCATTTTCGGAGAAGGTGATGGCACCCCACCTCCAAGTACTCTTGTCTGGAAAATCCCATGGACAGAGGATCCTGGTAGGCTGCAGTCCATGGGGTCCCGAAGAGTCAGACATGACTGAGCGACTTCACTTTCACTTTTTACTTTCACGCATTGGAGAAGGAAATGGCAACCCACTCCAGTGTTCTTGCCTGGAGAATCCCAGGGCCGGGGGAGCTTGGTGGGCTGCCGTCTATGGGGTCGCACAGAGTCGGACATGCCTGAAGTGACTTAGCAGCAGCAGCAGTGCTCAATTTTGGTGACCTTAGGCAAGTTTTATGGTTTTCAAATGCCAAAGGTGCTAATTAACTTTACTCTTTCCACGTGAGAAAATAATGCTTACTGCTTGAAGGTTTGTTGCTTGATGCAATCAATGCTGCATACGAATTAATACCAGGAAGAAATGAATACACATAAGGGAAAGGAAAACTTGATTAGCCACCTAGCCAGATGTGCAGAGCATAGAAATGAAACAGGAATTTAAGAATTACCAGTGCCAAAGGGTTTGTCCTTTTCCTGTATGTTTAAACTTTCATCAGAGACGAGACTTTCTCTGAATTTCCTTTACCACAGTTAACCATCATTTTCTCTATGCATGCAAAACTCACTCATTATTTTCTGTGCCTGCTGCTTATCTCTGCATCCTAGTCTGCTTCTCTCCCATAAGACTGGTAGGAGGTTCCTCTCATTCAGTCAAACCATGGCTCCAGTGTAGGTGTGTTGTTGTTTAGTTACTAAGCCATGCCTGACTATTTGTGACCCCATGGACTGCAGCACAGCAGTCTCCTCTGTCCATGGGATTTTCCAGGCAAGAATACTGGAGTGGGTTGCCATTTCCTCCTCGAGGGGATCATCATGTTAAACACCCTCCAAGTTAATGTATGAAAAATTCTTAATCCAAACCTTGCTTTTCACCTGTGATAACTGTAATACTGAAGAGCCAATGCCTTCATCTACAAATAAGAAAACACTATTTCACAGTTCCCTGAACAAACGAGATCACAGTTGACTGACACTCAAACTGCTCAGGTTCACTTATACAGATTTTTTTTCAATAGTAAATACTACAGTACTACAGGATCCAGGTTAGTTGAATCCACAGGTTTAGAACCTCAGATATAGAGAAATTGCATCTATTTAGGGTAAACTACAAGTTACATGGATTTTCAACTGCACTAAAGGACTGGCACCCAAGCCCAAACAATGTTCAAGGGTTAATTGCATTTATGTCCACTGTTCTCATCATGTTTCCTTTTTTTGAAAATCAGTACTGTTGCCACTGGTCACAAATGGCTGCTGCCATCCAGGCATCATATCTGCATTTAAATCACTAGCTCTTTTATAATTACCTTCTATATTTCTAGTACCCATTTCACATCTTTACTTTCAGCTATCAACAAATTATTGTCATTATGCCAGACTTACACTTTTTTATCAGATTAAAATCACGGCTACACATATGAACATAAAAACTACCTGAAAATGTTCTGATTGTAACGTTTGTCATGTGTACTTCCTATATGTAGGCTGTATAAATCTAAAGACAGAAAATATAGTGTTTTAGTTTATTAGTTGATATTTACCTTTATATAGAAAAACCCACAGTTTATTCAAAACACCAAAATAAGAACAGAAAGGATTTTAATGTAATTCTGCCTTCCAGCATGGAAGCACCCTTAGGCATCTTAACTACTCATCTAAGTGTGTGTACCTCAATTTTTTTTTTAGACATCACTGTCATTACAATGCTAATTTCCAGGAGAATAGGTTCTCTCTCTTATTTTTCACTTTATTTTGGCACCTAAAACCTACTGGCAAACTTTGCTAAGAGAATGAATAAATGTGTCATTTTTCCATTAATGCTTTTAATCATCTTTTTTTCTCCAAAATTCACTGTTGTATTTACAAGTTTACATGTGTGTGGAACTGGCTCAGTGGTAAAGAATCTGCCTGCCAATGCAGAAGACATAGGAGATGTGGGCTCAGTCCCTGGGTCAAGAAGATCCCTTGGGGTAGGAAATAGCAACCAACTCCAGTATTCTTGCCTGGAAAATTCCATGGAAAGAGGAGTCTGGTGGGCTACAGTCCACAGGTTGCAAAGAGTCAGACGTGACTGAGCACATGCTCGCATTCACGGAGCCATTTGCCTCTGCTTCCACGGTCCTGATATTCTTGTTTTTTAATGCCAAAGTAAACTTAATTGGCTAAAGAGAAACTGTTGGACTAGAAGAAAACTAAGTGCAGTCTTGATTTTGTGCATTTGTGGGGAAAAAACCCTGAGACTGCCAATTGTATATTTCTCAGATCTAACTAGTGTTTTTTTTTTTTTTTAAGTTAAATGACTTACTGACTTTGAAACATATATTTATACATTTGAAAATTAAAGGCAAACTATACAGTCTTCTCTATTGGCCACAGTTCATATAAATAGAACATTATTATATACTGAAAATTATTTGAACTAAAACATAGAAGGTAAGTATTCATCTTAATTTTCATTGTAACCAAAAGCAAGATGAATATGCCACATGAGAAGAAAGGAAATACATTTTCATCTACTTTATGGCATACTAATTTTCAGATTGAAAAGACCAGACATTTATATATCCTTTTTGAAATCTTCCTAAAGAGTACAGGAAATCACAGACTTAAAGTACATATAATTTAAAATACACTAAGTGTGTTGAGACTTTATTCTCCATACCATTTTCTAATACATCTTTCTTATATTCAGCTTGTCCCAGTTGACATTAAAAGTCCAGTTGAAACCATTTCCTTTCAAATTAGTGCTTTGGGCCATCAAGAGATCTTTTGCTTGAAGGACCCCTCTGAAAGACTATGACAGTGAATAAGCTGAGAAAAAAAACTATAAGGAATTGACAATTCACAGTTAAATATTTTTATAAAAACATAAAGTTTTGCCTTTCTTAATGAATGGCAACCCACTCCAGTACTCTTGCCTTGAAAATCCTATGGGCAGAGGAGCTTGGTGCAGGCTACTGTCCATGGGGTCTAAAAGAGTCGGGCATGACTGAGCGACTTCACTCACCATGTTATCAATGGTATTGCCTCATTTACTGGCAATAGAATATTCTCTTGGAACTGTTAAAAACAAGGCAAAACAAGCCAAACAACTTTTAACTTAAATGAAAATGAAATAAATATTCAAGTTTGAGATGTCTTCTGCTTGGAAATTGACATGACAGCTTGTTTTCTGTGTGGGCATTTGTTTTGGAGTGTGACTTATCTATAGCATATGGTTGAAAATTTTGAAGATGAAGTATTTCAGAAGAGCTGTCTCTATGATAACATAGTAATCATGACTGGGGACTGAGCAACAGATTGGTCTTTTTTTCTGTTTTCCATGTTATATATGTGCATATGTATATATATATATACACATACATGTATATATATATATATGTATATATGTACACACATATATATATGCATGCATTCTCAGTTGTTTCAATTGTGTGTGACTCTGTGTGACCCTGTGGACTAGAGCCCATCAGGCTCCTCTGTACATGAGATTCTCCAGGCAAGAATACTGGAGTGGAATGCTGTATATATCTATGTATATGTATCTGTTTATCTATCTATATATGTTTTATTAGTAATAAACATAATACATGTTTAAGGAGTGGTTGGTAAAATTTTGTAAGGGCTTACTCTGATTCAGCAACTGCCTCTGTAAAGGATTTTACATGTTTTTTTTTTAATTTTTTTAATTTTAAAATTTTTAATTCTTACATGCGTTCCCAAACATGAACCCTCCTCCCACCTCCCTCCCCATAACATCTCTCTGGGTCATCCCCATGCACCAGCCCCAAGCATGCTGTATCCTGCATCAGACATAGACTGGCGATTCGATTCTTACCTGATAGTATACATGTTAGAATGCCATTCTCCCAAATCATCCCACCCTCTCCCTCTCCCTCTGAGTCCTTGATTTTGTAAAACTCCTAGTCTAAGTATTGCTTTATCTCCACCATGTGGAAGAGAAAACCAAAGTGCAAAGTGGTAAGGAAACTTGCCTAAGGTCTCACGGCCAGTAATTGGAAGAACACAGATTTAAACCTAGCTCTGAGCTCTTATTTTTCACTCTATAAAAATGAATACATGCTAAATAACTCTACCAAATATTTTCAGGAAATTTAAAGTTAAAAATTAATAGAAATGTTTCAGTAATTATGGTACTGCTACCCAAGAGGTTAAGACCAAAAAAAAAAAAAAAGTGGTCTCTTGATAGTATAGATGAAATCTTCACACTTTCATGTATTGTTTTTTCAATCCTATAGATTATAATACAGGTAATGTTCAGGGATACTGGAGGAGACAGACATATGTAAAATAATAGAAGTAACTTGATGGTTGATAATACAGGAAGCACCAAGATGCTCAGGATGGTAGTTCTGTGCAAAAGCAGATGTGGGTTGTGAAGAAGAATGGATTATGATGCAGGAATTATGTGAACCTCTGTTAAGTACAGTTGTTGCAGGTTTTCAAGTTCTCTAAGACTAGTTTTATATATATATATATATATATATATATATATATATATATATATATACACCTTGGGCACTGTGATTATTATTTTCTATGGTACAAGGTTGGAAAATGCTCAATTCCAATTCAAACCATTTTAGAGAAAGCTCTCTCCAGTCTACAAATTGCAGGTAGTTGCTGTGACTAAAAATCAGTATCATTTTTATAGCAGCCTGCTTATTTTAACATTTATTGATTTTTTACAGATATGTTGAGAGGAGTTATTTTTCTCAGAATCTAGTCACATGCTAAAATAATAATGTAAAACCAATATTACTTTAGCTATCACCTTAGGAAAAACTGATTACCAGAGCAACCTAGTTGTGATTGGAGTTGAAGTTATTTCATTTGATTTAAAGGCAGAACACACAGAATATACTTAAATTTTTGCTTCTCCTTCCCCAGGTATATCAACCAAGGAAAACACGGTATAACTCTTTCCTTTTAAAATATTTATACTTTACTTCTAAAGTATACTAAAGAAGGGAGCAGGTTACATGCAAAGTTCAGCAGCAGCAGTCTGAAAGCAGCCAAAACGGCCTTGTTGTCTGCAACAAGGGGCCATGCTTTGTTGTCTACAAGCATGGGACCTGTTCTGGATGAATCAACAAAAATTAAAATAGTAAAATTTTCAGAGTGTACTATGTTAGGGCTTTCCACTTAGTGCTAGCTGTAAAGAATCTGCCAGCCAATGAAGGAGATGCAACAGATGAGCATTTGATCCCTGGGTAAGGAAGATCTTCTAGAGAAGGAAGTGATAACCCATTCTAGGTTTCTTGCCTGGAAAATTACATGGACAGAGGAGCTTAGTGGGCTACAGTCCATGGGACTGCAGAGAGTCAGACACAACTGAGCGAAGGAACACATATACTAGATTTTGCTAGGAAATGTGGTGATTAAAAATATTCTTTAGAATGACCATGATCCTATCTTACTAAATAAAATTACACTCAACATTCTGACAATATTTGCAATCTACTTTCAAGCCTTTCAGCCCCATTCTTCATCTGGATTTGATTTCTCCCTTGGCTGTTTCCTTCATTAAGATCTGGGCTATACTTTGTACCTATTTTCTTCTCTGCCATACACCAGACCACTCTAAGGCAACCGAGTTATGTTTCAAAGTTTTATTTCATTCTCTTATCTGGTTTCTCTGTAGATTGGAGGTATTTCCTTTCACTTAAATCTAGAGACAGACAGTCCAGAGGGAGTACAGTGCCTCTATGATATTGTCAATACCTCAACCTTCGTCCATCTTCCTTCTCCATTATCGTTAGAGCATGTTTTTCACTTTCTAGTTGCAAGACGGTGGCTGCAGCTCCAGCCGTCATATTTGGCTTCCAGAAAGAAAGAAGAAAAGAGGAGGTAAAGGCAATATGGATTTCAGAGTCAGCCCCCTCAAAGAGCTTTCTTGAAGACCTCACTCTACAACAACTTTCCTTTTCATAATATTGGTTACCCTAGTTTTCAAGGGAAATGACACATTTTTTATTTGTTAAAACAGCCACTCTCAAAATATAGATTTCTCTCAATGAAGAGAAAGGGTTCAGTTCAGTTCAGTTCAGTCGCTCAGTCATGTCTGACTCTTTGCGACCCCATGGACTGCAGCACACCAGGCTTCTCTGTCCATCACCAACTCCTGGAGTTTACCCAAACTTATGTCCATTAAGTCAGTGATGCCATCCAACCATCTCATCTTCTATTATCCCCTTCTCATCCCGCCTTCAATCTTTCCCAGCATCAGGGTCTTTTCAAATGAGTCAGCTCTTTGCATCAGGTGGCCAAAGTATTGGAGTCTCAGCTTCAACATCAGTCCTTCCAATGAACACCCAGGACTGATCTCCTTTAGGATGAACTGGTTGGATCTTCTTGCAGTCCAAGGGACTCTCAAGAGTCTTCTCCAACACATGGTTCAAAAGCGTCAATTCCTCAGCAGTCAGCTTTCTTTATAGTCCAACTCTCACATCATACATGACCACTGGAAAAACTATAGCCTTGACTAGAGGGACCTTTTTTGTCTCTGCTTTTTAATATGCTGTCTAGGTTAGTCAAAACTTTCCTTCCGAGGAGTAAGTGTCTTTTAATTTCATGGCTGCAATCACCATCTTTAGTGATTTTAGAGCCCGCTAAAATAAAGTCAGCCATTGTTTCTCCTGTTTCCCCACCTATTTCCCATGAAGTGATGGGACCAGATGCCATGATCTTAGTTTTCTGAATGTTGAGCTGTAAGTCAACTTTTTCACTCTCCTCTTTCACTTTCTTCAAGAAGCTCTTTAGTCCTAGAGAAAGGGTTATTAGATATTAATCAGGTATCTGGCTTTACATAATTTTAACAAAGATAATTTTTTTCATTCAGTCATGTAAAAACTTTTATTCCCAAACTCTTCATCTGTAAAAAATTAAGAGTTTAGGATTAAAGTGTACTCCCAGACTATTATATATAAAATAGATAACAAATAAGGACCTACTGTATAGCATAGGGAACTGTATTCAGTATCTTGTAGTAACCTGTAATGGAAAAATCTAAAAAAGAATATATATGTGTAACTGAATCACTTTGCTGTATGCCTTAAGCTAACAAAATATTGCAAATTAACTATATTTCAACAAAAAATTTTAAAGACACAAAACTTGTATTCATTTTAAATGTTTAAGATACTTGGAAAGATTGAAAGCAGGAGGAGAAGGGGAAGACAGAGGACGAGATGGTTAGATGACATTGCTGACTCAATGGACATGACTTTGAACAAGCTCCAGGAGATGGTGAAGGACAGGGAAGCATGCTGCAATCCATAGGATCACAAAGAGTTGGACATGACTAAGCGACTGAATGACAGCAAAAATACTTGGAGACCAGAGATTAAAAAAGACACAATCATTGTCCTAGAGTATATTACAGATAACTCTCAGTACTGGGAAATTAAACAGATAATTGTAATGCTATGTATATATATGTATGTATATATATATATATGTATGTATGTATATAAAATGGAGCTAACAGGAAAGTATTTTTAAACATGAGGCTATTGCATTGGGATCACAAAAGAGATGTCATAAATCTTCACTTGTGGGTATGTGCTCAGTACTCAGTCATGTCCAACCCCTTGTGACCCCATGGATTGTAGCCCACCAGGCTCTTCTGTCCATGAGATTTTCCAGGCAAGAATACTGGAGTGGGTTGCCATTTCCTCCTCCAGGGCATCTTCCTGACCCAGGGATCAAAACCACATATTCTGTATTGGCAGAGAGATTCCTTACCACTGAGCCACCCAGGAAGCCCAGTATGTTGATAGTGTTTGGTAAACATTTGCTTTAAAAAAGAATGAAATTCGGGGCCGCAAAAAAAAAAAAAAAAAAAGGAGTGTGTGGGGGAGGATTAGAGAGCAGGCCAGTATATGGGAGCAATATGTGCTAAGAAATAGGATGGTGACTTTAGGATGTTCAGGCAAGTTCAAGAGCTTGGTGTGATGGACACATAATGACCCAACTGGAAACACAAAAGAATTAAGGTTCAGACAAGAAACACCAGGGAACTCCTACGAAAGCACCAGGAAGTTTCTGTAATAGGAGAAGATGTGCAGCTTTCAACCTGAAAGGAAAAATCAAGTCTTTGAAGAATATTAAGCAAAGCATTAGTTGCTATGGCTTTTGCATTTGGAATATAATTAATGTGGTGGAATGGAAAATGGCTTGAAGTGGGTTGGGTATGGAGAATGGAGGCAGTAAGGACCAGCACCACAAAGCCATACAAGACGTAGTAAGAATTTGACCTGAGGTGATGGTGGCTGTGGGAACAGAGTAGGAGGGGAAATTTAGGAGGTGTTCACACCCTCTGTTTCCCCTGTGGAGTCCCCTTCACTATTCCTTCTTTCCTTGCCTTCTTGCCCCACCTGTCCAAATTCCATGCATCTTTTAAGATCTATGGAAATATTTACCCTCAAACTTTTCCCTATCCTAAATTCAGATTATCTTCCCTTCTAAACCTTTTTTTTTCTTTCAAATATTACCTGCACTATTATAAATATGAGATACATTTCATTGATTCCCAATATATTTTAAGACTTTCAAGCACAGGAAGTGTGTCTTACTCATCTCTTTGTATTCCCAGATTCATGAAGAGTTTTGAGGACACTGTGGGCAGTCAATACATGTTTAAAAATGAATGAAGACCATATGATTTCATAATGCACTATATCAGAGAGCTCTATTCTAGGTTTTAACCAGTGCTGACTCTTGTCACCCTGCTTATTTAACTTCTATGCAGAATACATCATGAGAAACGTTGGGCTGGAAGAAGCACAAGCTGGAATCAAGATTGTCAGGAGAAATATCAATAACCTCAGATATGCAGATGACACCACCCTTATGGCAGAAAGTGAAGAGGAATTAAAAAGCCTCTTGATGAAAGTGAAAGAGGAGAGTGAAAAAATTGACTTAAAGCTCAACATTCGGAAAATGAAGATCATGGCATCTGGTCCCATCACTTCATGGGAAATAGATGGGGAAACAGTGGAAACAGTGTCAGACTTTATTTTTTGGGGCTCCAAAATCACTGCAGATGGTGACTGCAGCCATGAAATTAAAAGACGCTTACTCCTTGGAAGAAAAGTTATGACCAACTTAGATAGCATATTCAAAAGCAGAGACATGTTGATGTATGGCAAAGCCAATACAGTATTGTAAAGAAAAATAAAGTTTTTTAAAAAAGAACATATTAATACCTATTTTAAAAAGGAAAAAATTAATAAAAGCAGAGACATTACTTTGCCGACTGAGGTCCATCTAGTCAAGGCTATGGTTTTTCCTGTGGTCATGTATGGATGTGAGAGTTGGACTGTGAAGAAAGCTGAATGCCGAAGAATTGATGCTTTTGAACTGTGGTGTTGGAGAAGACTCTTGAAAGTCCCTTGGACTGCAAGGAGATCCAACCAGTCCATTCTGAAGGAGATCAGCCCTGGGATTTCTTTGGAAGGAATGATGCTAAAGCTGAAACTCCAGTACTTTGGCCACCTCATGAGAAGAGTTGACTCATTGGAAAAGACTCTGATGCTGGGAGAGATTGGGGGCAGGAGGAGAAGGGGACGACAGAGGGTGAGATGGCTGGATGGCATCACTGACTCGATGGACATGAGTCTGAGTGAACTCCGGGATTTGGTGATGGACAGGGAGGCCTGGCGTGCTGTGGTTCATGGGGTCGCAAAGAGTCGGGCACGACTGAGCCACTGAACTGACTGACTGACACTTGTTAACTTGATAACCTTGCCAAATAATTCTCCTTTTGGTCAGCAGCTTGAAAATGAAAGGAGACCGTGATGTTTTTCCTTCCTCAATTCATTCGTGTCACAAATATTTATTGAACATCTGCCTGTGTCCACTTTGTTCAGTGTTGGGTAAACAAGCATGAACAAAACACACTCTCTACCATAAAGGAAGATCAATCTAGCGAGGCACATAAGCTGATAAGAGGAAGTAATACTTATAGAGTCTTGGATATCATTAAGTGGAAGGGTGTGTGTGTGTGTGTGTGTGTGTGTGTGTAGGTTAGAGTTCAAAGAAATAACAGAAGTAAGAGAGAGAGGTAGGAAAGTTTTAATATGTCTTTGAGTCTGGAAAAATGAGTATGATTATGCTGTATAAGAAAAGGAAAAGAGCATTTCATAAGCATGAACAAAGCAGCAGAAACATGAATGGGCATAGCTGCCTGTCAGAACCCTTGTTTTGGCCTGGCCCCTTGTATAGAATGGAAGACTGTCAGGAACAAAAAACCGAGGCTAAGCCTTGAAAGATTCATGGAAAGTGCTAAAGATTCATGGACTTAAGTTTCAAGCTTGAAGTCCCAGAAGGTTCTTACCATCCACTGATATGTTTTCTAGCTGAATTTGAGGTGCCCAATGTTAGAATAATCATGCTTGTTGATGTAAGGCAACCCTTTAAGTTTTCTCCTCATCCTACTGTGCCAATTCTAACTCTTTCCCAAAGCATCATGCCATCTAGACGTAAACATTAATGCTGTATTATTAACTAATGGACAGTTGCATTTTAATGTCCTCAATTCTACCATAATGCCTTTTATATCTGTGTGGCTGTGTGTGTTTCTGGTCCAGAATATCTTCAAGGTCCATACATTGCAGCTGAAAGTTCATGCCTCCTTTCTCTAATTGCCTGTAATCTAAAACTGTCTTCTGCCTTTTTATTTTTCATAACATCAAATCTTTGATGAGAACAGGCCAGTTTTCTTCTAGAAAGCCCAACGATTTACTTTTTATGATTGTTTCTTCTTGGCTAGGTTCAATTCAAAAATTTTTCAAGAATGCTATGCAGATAATATTTTTGAATATATGTCTTCTGTATACACAGTAGTAGTACTGTTGATCATTCAGTCTTTGACTCTTTGCAACCCCATGGACTGTATCCCTCTAGGCTCCTCTGTCCATGGAATTCTCTGTATACATATATGACATTTTGGGAGTTCATTTCTTATTCTTCTCCTTCAACAAAGATTTGAAAATCTACCATGACTGCTACATATAACTAGTTTCCCTGCCTTTGGCCTCAGGAAATGCTTCACACTGCGCTGTATTTCTCAGCATACCACCTATCCATGCCTCAAGTGATGGGGATACAGGTTGCATCTAGTTCATGGTGATCAAAGACAATACCAGGTGAATAGTTGCATTCATGTTCCCAAAATATAGGTTTTTGAGTGGAGGAGTAATATGATCAGATACATTCTTTTGAAAGATCACATTTGTACTGGTATCTAAGATCTAGTCGAGGGGACAAAGCAGAGCCAGGAAAACAGTTCAGAGACAAATAACACAGGCAAAGTGGGCTTAGGACAGCACTAGTCATTGTCGTGGTGAGAAGGAGAAATTGTTTAGTTTCTAAGTTGTTTTCAACTCTTTGTGACCCCATGGACTGTAGACCAGCAGGCTCCTCTGTCCATGGGCTTTCCCAGGCAAGAATGCTGGAGTGGGTTTCCATTTCCTTCTCCAAGGGATCTTCTTGACCCAGGGCTCGAACCCAGGTCTCCTGCATTGCAGGCAGATTCTTTACTGCTGAGCCACCAGGGAAGCCTGAGAAGGGGGAAGGGGGACATGAAAGAAACAGAATTAATAAAGCTTTACTTAAGGTTCCATTATTATTCAAACCTATTTATTAAGCTCTTTCTCCATTTGGGGAAAACCTTCCCTTTTCACTTATCACCCAGACTCTCTTGTGGTATTGAAAAGGAAATGAGTATTGGAACTGAAATTTTTAAGGGAAAGTTAGAAAATAAAGTTAATATCCTTAATTATTTGCATAGTGGGACCTATTAACTCCAGGAGTAAGGAATGGCTGGCAAAGCAGCGGTGCTCCAGGAGTAGGTTCTGGAAAACTCCAAAGCCTCCCAGCCTAAAAGAAGCTTGACCCTGGGTTGCAGTCCATAGTTTAATTCATTTGGAAATGTCCAGACGATTATGCTTTTATCTCATGCAACCTATGTATAAGGAAGCCAAATGGCAAATTTTGGTCAGAAGAGGAATAAAGAAATCTACTGGAGTGTGGTAGTTAAGAACATTATCTCAAGAGTTAAAATAGATGAGTAGCAAGGACTAAGAATCTGATTTTCCACATAAATAACATTTGTCTGATGTAACTACTTTGGAGCTATAGACTGTTAAAAGCTTGCAACATCTACAGGATGTCCTGGATAGTTAAACACCCTTCATTTTGGTCAGTTTCAGATCTTGGGGCAGCAGAGCAGTAGCAGGTACCTCTCCTATAGCCCATAGACACATGGCAGGCCGAATTCACATATTCCTGGAGCAGTTTGCCAGCAGCTTGCGGGAGTCAGGGTGAGCAATAAGGATTCTGTCCTCCAAATATCGGGGGTCTGTTTTCTGATTGCTGATGGCTGCCACCTGATTGTGGAGGTCAAACACATTGAAAGGCAGAAATTATTACAAACCTTTCCTCTTGCTGAAGTGACTTCCAGGGATTTCAAGATCCAGTGTTTGTTTTTTAATTTAATTTAATTTTTTTTCTCTTTCATTTTTCTCTTTGTCGTCTTTTGGGAGCCAGGCAATTAAGGATTAAGACATTCAATAGCAATTGCATATAAAGGGGAATTTAAAAAGTCATTGCACATGCCCAGGGAAACGTGAAGATTCAGAAAATACCTAAGACCTTACGTTTCCATCTCAGGCTTATTGTTGGTCAAGAGAAACCCTTCAATAAGGAAACATGGAAACCAAACAAACAAGCAGAAAAGAAAACAAGAACCCCCCAGCATCCTGGGAAAGGGGAAATCTCTAATCTCCAGCTAACAAATTATTCAAAAGTACATTTTTAAACAACAACCACAACCACCACCACAACAAAGGCAGAACGCAAATAAAGAAGCATTAACTGTGGCATATTCAAAGAAAAATAAATCAACAGAAACTTTTTCTGAAAAATACCAGATAACAGACATAAGAGACAACAGCTTCACACTCAATAGGGTGATTAGTATAAAAAATAAACCAAAAAATGAAAAACTGTCAGATAGTAACAAGTGCTGGTAAAGAGGGGAATTTGGCATTCCTGTATGCTACTAGTAGTAATATAAAATGGTGCAATTGCTGTGGAAAATACTATGGAAGTTCCTCCAAAAATTTAAAATAATGAATTACTATATGCTCGAGCAATTTCACTTCTGAGTATATACTCAAAAGAATTGAAAGCAGGAACTTGAAAAGATATCTGTATTCTCATGTTCATAGCAGGTCTATTAACACAACCAAAAGATGGGGGCAAAAAGGAACTCATCAGGAAATGAATAGATGCACAAATTGTAGCGTATACATCCAATGGAATTTCATAAGCACAGCCTTAAAGAAGAAAAAAATCAGATAGTGAATGAAAGTCCCTCAGTCGTGTCCAACTCTTTGCAACCCCATGGACTGTAGCCTGCCAGGCCCCTCTGTCCATGAAATTCTCCAGGCCAGAATATTGGAGTGGGTAGCTGTTCCCTTCTCCAGGGGATCTTCCCAACCCAGGGATGGAACCCAGGTCGCCTGAATTACAGGAAGATTCTTTACCATCTGAGTCACCAGGGAAGCACAAATCATATCCATGCTACTAACTGGATGACCCTTGTAAAAAAATATGAAACTGGTAGCAAAAGGACAAATACTGTGTTATAACACTTATATTAAGTACCTAGAGTAATCAAATTCATAGAAACTGAAAGAAAAATGAAGGTAGTCATGGGAATGTGTGGAGTTATATTTTAATGTGTAGAGTTTCAGATTTACAAAATGAAAGCAGCTTTGGAAGTGATCATGGCTGCCCAACAGTGAAAATGCTCTTAAATTTATTGGATTGTTAAAATAGTAATTTTTATATTATTTTTTATCATAATTAGAAAATTAGAACATATTTTCTAGAGCCAGAGAGCCTGGGTGTGACCTTAGCTCTCTCACTCACCAACTGAGTGACCATAAGCACATTACTTCACTTCTGGCCTCTTATTTGCTTATTTGTCAAATAAAGGAAATAATATTCCTTGATTTATGTTATTGTGTAGATGAATTGAAGTAAAATATGCAAAGCACTTAGAAGTTCACCCATTAAAATGCTCAAAAAGTACTAGAAAGTAATTTATCAAGAAAATTATATAAAAAAGAAATACAGTTGCTAGCAATTTGGATTTAAGTAAGGATTGCTTCACATTCTTATGGTGAATATTAAAGACATATCACACTCATTAAACTATTATAATTTAGACCCTTTTTTTTCCAGAAATAGGTTCATTTAACACCTTGTGTGTGCAAAATTGGATGTGATGTTAGTTCACCCATTCCAGTTATCTCATGGCTCTGTAATTCAATTCATTTCTTAATGTAATAATATTTTCTTAGAATAGGTCATTAGGAAAATAAAAATATTTTTCCACATTCCCAACCTCTTTGCCCATCCATGGAACAATGTTCTTCAAGCTGTAGAGCTCAATCTTTTTCGGCAGGACAATAGTTATTTTTTAATGGTAGAATATCATTAATAAGCTTATGTCTTCATTACTGTAATTGTTAGGTTTGGGGATATCTTGTAATGGAAACCTCAGTCTATTGGGATGTAATTTAAAAGATGCATAGGTTATGAGAATGGGTTTATATATCATGAAGTGAAAGTGAAGTCGTTCAGTCATGTCCAACTCTTTGTGAGCCTATGGACTGTAGCCTACAAGGTTCCTCCATCCGTGGAGTTTTCCAGGCAAGAGTACTGGAGTGGGTTGCCAATTCCTTCCCCAGGGGATCTTCCCGACCAAGGGATCGAACCTAGGTCTCCTGCATTGCAAGCAGACACTCTTACCGTCTGAGCCACCAGGGAAGCTCCTAGAGATGTTCTAAATTCAGGCTGGGTCTATGAGTTCTTTGATCTAGGAGCCTCACTTTGTAATCTCTTTAATACAGTGAATAATAGTATTAACATGGCTTTAAAATTTATAAGAAGCTATAAATGTACATAAATCTCTGCAGTAGGCTGCATTATAACCACTATTCATAAATAACCGCTAATTATCTCTGAAGGAAGATTATGTCTTCCGAATCTGATGACATCAGACTTAGCCACATGTCTTGACTTGCTTTCAGTGTATGTGAGTGATATGTGTTTCATTTGGGGTAAATGCCTTACAAACCAGCATATAGTTCTCCACTTGCCACAAGAAATGGCAATGTTCTAGATAGAATCTACTGCATCATCTTAGGTTCTGGGTAAAGAAAACATGTAGCAGAACCACAGCTGACATAGAATGAGAATGTATGCTTAGTGTGAGCAAAAATTAAAGCGCTCATGATTTTACAAAACAAATAAGTGGAATTAAATAGTAAATAATAGAAAACATTAGGCTGCATAATGCTAAGGATGAGTATTATTCTATGATGCTTTTGTTCATGCTACAGTTTTGTGTGTGTGTGTCTATACCAAGATGTGATTTAAAATGTATTTATTGTGTGTCAATGAAAAATAATTTTGAAAAACAAGATGGGGATTTAGAGGTCAAGAGGAATCATTTCTATTTATAATGCTACTCAGAAAACAAAGTGTGATTGATTCATATAATAATGCTTGTTGTTCAATTACTAAGTCATGTCCAACTCTTTGCAACCCCAAGAACTACAGCATTCCAGACTTCCCTGTCCTTCTGTATCTCCCAGAATTTGCTCAGACTCATGTCCATTGATTCAGTGATGCCATCCAACCATCTCATCTTCTGTCACCCCCTTCTCTTGTTGCCCTCAATGTTTCCCAGCATCAGCGTCTTTTCTAATGAATTGGCTCTTCACATCAAGTGGCCAAAGTATTGGAGTTTCAGCTTCAGCATCAGTACTTCCAATGAATATTCGGGGTTGACTTCCTTTAGAGTTGAATGGTTTGATCCACATAATACAATGTATGAAAGAGTTCACATATTTCAGGCAAACTGTAATTTTTAACTCAGTTAGGTCATTGCCTCAATAATTCAGTTTTAACTCAGTATATTACAAATGGATTTCTCCACCCTTCAAAAAGGATTAAACTAGATGTATTTGATCACTTGGCCTCAATTATCACATATAGTTCTGGAAAGATTTATTCCCAGGAGCAGAGACACTGCACATTTCTTTCAGTGGAAATGTTTCAGGATGACCTTGGGTGACCTTCTGCCCTGTCCATGCAGAAGGAGTATCTGTATGGAAAAAAGAAGGTTCAGACTGACTTATGAAGTCCTAGCTCTCTCTCAGGTCCTGGGATTCTGTAGATATGCAAGCTCCTGGCTTTGGGCAGCAGGCACGGGAGGGCTCGTGCTTTCATTGACCTGTTCCTGCTGCTTTACATTATTGACATCGACACTTAGTTGGGTTTCACATCTTGATGTCACGCTATTTTCAGCCACTTGGCAGCAAATGCCAACCCCTGTGCATCCATTTTCCACTTCTTAGCTATTTAGGACATGATTAAATTGTAGGAAGCTCAGGGGAGAGAATTTAAGGAAAGCATTCCATATGAGGCTGACATGGCAGAAATACTAAGGGACTGAGAATCAAGAGAGAGTGGCCACTGATCTGACTGATCTTGGCGGTTGTTTAACTGCCAAGTCCCACTCCCTGTGCCTAACATGCTGAGCAAGGCACTGCACGGCATTGTACCAAAGGCAGCATTTCAGCCGAGCTGTAGGTCTCCATGTAGAAAACCCAATTCGTCCCCGTGACCCAGTTCCCTCTCTACAAGCAGGTCTAACCACCTACATTTGGAAATGCAAGCAAAACACTCTGCTCTGCTTAGAGGAAAACACAGAGGCAGTATCTAGTGTTTCAAATCTAGTCTTATCCTGGCACTTAAGATACAGGGAAAGATGTAGTTCTAGGCAGCAAATATACTGAAAGTCTATTATGCATCAAACCTTGTTTAATCACGCTGGATGCAAAAAGATAAATAGACACTACATCTGCCTGTGTGCATGAGCTCATATTCCAGTTGGGGAGTTGGGCCTAGAAATGGATAATTTTACCACTAGATGGCAAGAACTAAGATATTCATGTATATAAAGTGCTGTTGAAAAGCATATAACTGAAATCTGAACTTTCTCTAGTGAAGAAAATCTCACCATTCTCCAATTATATGTAGTCAATATTTCTTTCCCTCTGCTTTTTGAAAGCAAAATGAAAAGAAGTTACTGAATAAAATACCTGAGAATTACAAGCAATATAATTGCTCTAATACTAGTAAGCTAGCATCAACAAAAGTGCTTCTAATATAAATCATTATTTGTGAAATGCAATGTTTTTCTTTAAAAAAAAAAAAGTTTCTTGAAGTATCCGCTTGCATTTTCTGCACTATTTGCATTTTCATGGTGTTTTCTGTTTTGCTTTGTTTTAGGCCATGCCATGCAACATCCCCCCTTCATGGATCTCTGCCTTGTGGTGACAGGGCTTGTGTAACTCAATGAAGCTGTGAGCCATGCTGTACAGGGCCACCCAAGACTGACGAGTCATAGCAAAGAGTTCTGACAAAATGTGATCCACTGGAGGAAGGAATGGCAAAACACCCCATATACTTGCTGTGAGAACCTCATGAATTGTATAAAATGCCAAAAAGATATGACACCAAAAGATGAGTCCCCCAGGTCTGAAGGTGTCCTGTATGCTCTTGGGAGAGAGAGGAGGAGAATTACCAATAGCCCCTGAATGAATGAAGTGGCTAGGCCAAAGTGGATAGAGTTCTCAGCTGCGGATGTGTCTGGTGTTGAAAGTAAAATCAGGTGCTGCAAAGAACAGTATTGTGTAGGAATCTGGAATGTTAGGTCCATGAATCAAAGAAAACTGGACATGGTCAAACAGGTTACGGTAAGGATAAACATCAGCATCTTAAGAATTAGCCAAATAAAATGGATCAGTCAGTTCAGTTCAGTCGCTCAGTCGTGTCCGACTCTTTGCGACCCCATGAATCGCAGCACGCCAGGCCTCCCTGTCCATCACCATCTCCTGGAGTTCACTTAGACTCATGTCCATCGAGTCCATGATGCCATCCAGCCATCTCATCCTGGGTCGTCCCCTTCTCCTCCTGCCCCCAATCTCTCCCAGCATCAGAGTCTTGGGAATGGGGAATTTAGTTCAGATAACCATTATATCTACTGCTATGGGCAAGAATCCCATAGAAGAAATGTAGTAACCCTCATAATCAACAAAAGAGCCTGAAATGCAATACTTGGGTGCAGCTTCAAAAATGACAATGATTTTGGTTCATTTCCAAGGCAAGACATTTACATCGCAGTAGTCCAAGTCTGTGCCCTTACCACCCTTGCTGAAGAAGCCGAAATTGATGAGTTCTATGAAGACCTAGAAGACCTCCTAGAACTAACACTTAGAAAAGATGTTCTATTCGTTATTGGGGATTGGAATTGCAAAAGTAGGAAGTCAAGATATACCTGGAGAAACAATCAAGCTTTCACTTGGAGAAAAATATGAAGACAAAGACTAACTGAACTCTGCCAAGAGAGTGCACTACTCCTGAATATTGCTACTGCTGCTGCTAAGTCACTTCAGTCATGTCTGACTCTGTGCAACCCCAGAGATGGCAGCCCACCAGGCTCTCCCATCCCTGGGACTGTCCAGGCAAGAACACTGGAGTGGGTTGCCATTTCCTTCTCCAATGCATGAAAGTGAAAAGTGAAAGTAAAGTCACTCAGTTGTGTCCAACTCTTAGCCACCCCATGGACTGCAGCCCACCAGGCTCCTCCATCCATGGGATTTTCCAGGCAAGAGTACTGGAGTGGGGTGCCATGGCCTTCTCCAAGAGAATGAACTAGCCATAGGAAATACCCCTTTTCAACAATACAAGAGACGATTTTACACATGATCATCACCAAATGGTTGTTACTGATATCAAATCGATTGCATTGTTTGTAGCCAAAGATGGAAACTGTATACAGTCAGCAAGAACAAGAACTTGAGCTGACTGTGACTCAAATCATCAGTTTCTCATAGAAAAATTCAGGATTAAAATAAAGAAAACCAGGAAGAAGAGTAGGCAAGACAGGCAAGACTTAAATCCTGTATGAATTAGCAGTAGAGGTTGACAACAGTAAAGGATGAGTAGAGATTCAGGGGACTAGATCTAGGTAGCAATGTGCCGGAAGAACTATGGACAGAGGTCCACAATATCATACAGGAGGTGATAAATAAAACCATCCCAAAGAAATATAAAAGCAAAAAGGTCAAGTGGTAACCTGATGAGTCTTTATGAAGAGCAGAAGAACAGAGAGAATTGAAAAGTAAGGGAGAGAGGAAATGTACATCCAATTAAATTCAGAGTTTCAAAGAAAGGCTATAGGAGACAAGAAGGACTTCTTAATGAACAGTGTTTAATAATAGAAGAAAACAGCAAAAGGGGAAAGACTAGAGATCTCTTCAGGAAAATTGAAACATCAAGAGATCATTCACTCAAAGATGGGCACAATAAAGGATAAAAATGGTAGACCTAGCAGATGCTGAAGAGATCAATAAGAGACGGAAAAAACACATGGAAAGAACATGAAGAACACATGTTCTTCATGGAAGAACTGTATTTAAAAAAAAATCTTAATGAACCGGATTACTACAATGGTGTGGTTAGTGACCCAGAGCCAGACATTCTAAAGTGCAAAGTCAAGTGGGCCTTAAGCCCTGCTTTTAATAAAGCTAGTTGGTGTGATAAAATTCTAGCAAAACTATTCAAATCCCTAAAGGAGGATGCCATCAAGGTTTCACATTCATTATTTCACAAAATTTGGAAGACATAGTAATGGCCACAGGATTGGAAAAGGTCATACTTCATCCCAATTCCCAAGAAGGGTAGTACCAAAGATGTATTAACCGTCAGATAGTTACATTCATCTCCCATGCTAGTAAGGTCATGCTTAAAATCTTGCATGCTAGGCTTCAGCATTATGTGAACCAAAACTTCCAGATGTCCAAGCTGGGTTTAGAAAAGGGAAAGGAACTAGAGATCAAATTGCCAATATTCATTGGATTATAGAGAAACAAGGGAATTTCAGGAAAAAAAAATCTATCTCTGTTTCATCAGCTATGATAAAGCCTTTAATTGTGTGGATCATAACAAACTGTAAAAAATTCTTAGAAAGATGGGAATACCAGATCATCTTACCTGTCTCCTGAGAAACCTGCATGTAGGTCAAGAAGCAACAGTTAAAACCCTGGAACAACTGATTGATTAAAAATCAATAAAGGAGTATGACAGGGCTATCTGCTGTCATCCTATTTGCTTAACCTATATGCTGAGCACATCAAGAGAAATGTTGGTCCGGACGAGTTACAAACTGGAATCAAGATAGGTGTGAGAAACATCAACAACCTCAGATATGCAGATGATACCACTCCAATGACAGAAAGTAAAGAGAAACTAAAGAGCCTCTTCATGAGGGTCAAGGAGGATAGTGAAAGAGTGGACTTAAGACTAAACATTAAAAATAAATAAATAAATAAAATGAAAATCATGGCATCTGGCCCAAATACTGCATTGCAAATGCAAGGGGAAAAGGTGGAAGTAGTGACAGATTTCCTCTTCTTGGGCTCCAAAGTCACTGTGGATGGTGGCTACAGCCATCAAATCAGAAGATGATCACTTCTTGCCAGGAAAGTGATGACAAACCTAGACAGTGTTTTGAAAAGCAGAGACATTACTCTGCCGACAAAGGTCCATATAGTCAAGGCTATGGTCTTTCCAGTGGTCAAGTATGGTTGTGAGCACAGGGCCATAAAGAAGGCAGAATGCCAAAGAACTGATGCCTTCAAACTCTGGGGCTGGAAAAGATTCCTGAAAGTCCCTTAGACAACAAGGAGATCAAACCAGTCAATCATAAGGGAGATCAATCCTAAAAGTTCACTGGAATGACTGATGCTAAAGCTGAAACTCCAGTAATTTGGTCCTCTGATGTGAACAACTGACTCATTGGAAAAGTCCCTGATGCTGGGAAAGACTGACAGCAGAAGGAGAAGAAGGCATAAGAGGATGAGATGGTTGGATGGCGTCAATGATGGAATGGACATGAACCTGGGCAAACTCTGGGAGATGGTGAGGGACAGGGACGCCTGGTATGCTGCCATCCATGGGGTTGCAAAGAGTCGGACATGACTGGGGGACTGAACAACAACAAAATTGCAACATCCAGGATTTTAGTTCCCTGACCAAGGATTGAACCCATGCCCCCTGCATTGGGAATGTAGAGTCTTAACCACTGGACCAGACTGCCAGGGAAGTCCCACAGTATTTTACTTTTGATATATTTTATTATATATGCAATTGACATTATTCTCAAAAATATATTTATTGAGTGAAATAATTTGTACATAGCTCTCTACAACTAAAATATGTTTCAGAAACATAAGCAAATTGTTTTAAAAATCTGTGTCTAATCTCAGACTCAGAAGAACAGAATGTTCAAAGATTATGTAGAGAGAAGCTCTACATATATATTTAACTATTGTAAATGTAACCTCCTAGAGGGCAAGGATTGTTGTCTGTCTTCTTTTCTGACGCAAGTTAGCCCAAAAGGTATGTTGCTGCTCAATAAATTGTGAGTAAATAAAGAGCCTGTAATGACTAGTCATATAACAGTATTATTTAAAATAAATTAATACACAAAATTTTACTGCATCCACAGACACTTGAAGTTTTATTGCCTGGAATGATGACATTGAGTCATATAAATTTCAGGCACAAAATATATGTGCGCATTCCATGCAGCATTGAACACAGTTTTAACTGAAGTTTCTGTCATATTGTTATACATTCCCTTATTCACATTCTTATTATCATTAATTACACTTCCTTCTCCCTCACCCCACTGCAACCACCTAATGTATATCATATTTAATGTCCTTCAAGTAAGAAAACCAAATGGGGGTGGCAGGGAAGAATTCAGGAAATATTATTCTTATAGGCCTTATGAGAAAAGTGGGGAACATTTAGCCAAATGTAAATTTTCAGGAAACTAGAGCAAAAAGTCAGGGACAGAATCTTAGCTAGGCTGAAATCTAAGGAAAATAAATATAGAATGAGTGACGGAATGAAATATACATCAAAAAATGAGAAACAAAGGGAAAGAGATTTTGTTAGGTCACGTGATATGGTTAATTTCCATATCTTTAATAAATGAGAATCAAACATCAATTAAAGTTAGTAAATGCAGCATATTGTGACAGAGATAAGATCAAGGAAATATGATTTCAGTAAGTGTAGTTAGAGCGTATACCTTCTTTTTATCTGCTCTTAGAAAATATACAAGCAATGATCAGGGCTTCCCTGGTGGCTCAGTGGTAAAAAATCCACCCGCCAATGCAGGAGAGGCAGGTTTGATTCCTGATAGGAGAAGATCTCACATGCCTCCGAGCAACTAAGCCCGTGGACGACAACTATGGGCCTATGTTCTAGAACATGAGGAACTGCAACTACTGAGCCCATGTTCTGCTACTACTGAAGCCTGTGAGCTCTAGAGCTTGTATTCCACAAAAACAGAATCCGCTGCAATGAGAAACCCTCGCACTACAACTAGAGAAAAGCCCGCACAGCAATGAAGACCCAACACAGCCAAAAATACATAAATAAATAAAATTATAACAAAAAGGACCAAATAGAAAAGCCACATAGATAATTCAGTATTAGTAAATTCCAAGGGAACAAAAATAAATAAATCTAATATTCTATTAAATAAAAATAGAAATTGCATTTATAAAGGGAAAAATCCTCCTAGTTAGAGATCTTAAAACTTCATAAGAAACTGCTCATGCAGAGGGAAGGTCAAATAAATTTTATAAGATTTATAGAAAAGAATGACAAAGAAAACAGTATGTATCAGAATGTCTGGGATACATGTAAAACAGTACTTATGGGCACATTCATAATATTAAATTGCATTAAATTGTATTAAATGTATTCATGCAGATATAAATTAAGCATATAATTGTAAAATATTACAATAAAGCCAAAATCAACTGAAAGAATGAATTAATAAGAGATAAATATAATGTTAGAAAAACAGTAAAACAAATTTTAAAAATCTGCTCTTTTGAAAGTCGACAAAATAGTTGAACCACTAAGTACTAGATTATGCAATCAAAGAAAAAATAAGACAAATTACAGATATATAATGTAATAAAAAATGGAAAAGATCACAGAAATTGACTAAAGTTTGAAAACTCATAAAAGCTACTTTGCACAATTATTTGAAAAGATATCTTGAATGAAATGGAAATTTTCCAAGGAAAATGTAATTTATTAAAGCAGTCTATAATTTATTAAAACAGATTAGACAGTGTATGTTTCCATAGTAGGACAAGAAAAGTTGCAAATGAGCTAAACCTCTCCTTTCCAAAGTGCTTGGTTCCAGGGTTACTGAGGGGGCACTTTTTTTGAATGTTTAAAGATCAGATTCTAATATTTAAATTCTCCCAGAGCATAACAAGTAATAAAGATGTCTTTAAAAAAATGCAATGTTTATACTCAATAATCTCTGAAATAGTAAATTATGATTTGCTAACAGCAAAATTCTCTAAGAAATTATAAAAGATCTTAGAATATGGGCAGGGGGAAATATATAAGATACAAATTTATTTTTTTAATATATTATGCTGCTGCTGCTGCTAAGTCATTTCAGTCGTGTTCGACTCTGTGCGACCCCATAGATGGCAGCTCACCAGGCTCCGCCGTGCCTGGGATTGTTCAGGCAAGAACACTGAAGTGGGCTGCCATTTCCTTCTCCAATGCATGAAAGTGAAAAGTGAAAGTAAAGTCGCTCAGTCGTGTCCGACCCTCAGCGACCCCATGGACTGCAGCTTACCAGGCTCCTCCATCCATGGGATTTTCCAGGCAGGAGTACTGGAGTGGGGTGCCATTGCCTTCTCCATACCCTGCTACAGATAATAATATTTGTCTGAATCTTGAAAACATGTGTTAAGATCGTGCTGTCATTTTTTTCAGCATGTGTTTCCTTCCAGATCCAAGTTTTATACTTTTAAATGTTATCTTGATTTATAATTTCTTATTAAGTCTCTTTTCCTCTCGTTTCTGTAATTATTTAGGCCTCTTCCTGACAACTCTTTGGTTACAAGCAAAAAATTTGAAATAATGCCTTAAGACAGAATCACGCAAAATGGTTTATGGTTGAGTTCATATTTGACACATTTAAACTCAATATTTATTATATTTTAGGCATAGATAATTGAATATAAAAATAAAATATGACATTAGTCTTGCTACTTCAAAGGTTGGAGGTAGGCTGTTGTACTGCTTTTAGTAGAACTTAGCTGTTTGTTAGAATATGATGTCATATTTAAGGAGAGGTCATTGTGGAAAGCTGTAAATGCAAATTTAAATGATGCAGCTTTATATTCCCAAAGATTTTATTTATGAGGTTTTTAATTGTATTTTAATTGTAGCACAGGTGGCTGCGACCGGCCTAGAGGAGCTACCCGGCGTCCGAGGTCGAGGGGGCGGCCGGGAGAAGCCACCCCATGCCCGACGCCGGGGCGGTGGCCAGGAGGAGCAACCCCATGTCCAAGGAGGGGTGGCTGCGCAGGCACAGGAGGGCCTAGAGGAGCCATACCACGTAGAAGGTCAGGAAGGGTGGCAGTGAGGAGATATCCCTCATCCAAGGTAAGGAGCAGCAGCTGTACCTTGCTGGAGCAGCCGTGAAGGGATACCCCACGCCCAAAGTAAGAGAAACCCAAGTAAGATGGTAGGTGTTGCAAGAGGGCATCAGAGGGCAGACACACTGAAACCATACTCACAGAAAACTAGTCAATCTAATCACACTAGGACCACAGCCTTGTCTGACTCAATGAAACTAAGCCATGCCCTCAGGGCAACCCAGGGTGGGCGGGTCATGGTGGAGAGGTCTGACAGAATGTGGTCCACTGGAGAAGGGAATGGCAATTCACTTCAGTATTCTTGCCTTGAGAACCCCATGAACAGCATGAAAAGGCAAAATGATAGGATACTGAAAGAGGAACTCCCCAGGTCAGTAGATGTCCAATATGCTACTGGAGATCAGTGGAGAAATAGCTCCAGAAAGAAAGAAGGGATGGAGCCAAAGCAAAAACAATACCCAGTTGTGGATGTGACTGTTGATGGAAGCAAGGTCCAATGCTGTAAAGAGCAGTATTGCATAGGAACCTGGAATGTCAGGTCCATGAATCAAGGCAAATTGGAAGTGGTCAAACAGGAGATGGCAAGAGTGAATGTCCACATTCTAGGAATCAGCAAACTAAAATGGACTGGAATGGGTGAATTTAACTCAAATGACCATTATGTCTACTACTGCGGGCAGGAATCCCTCAGAAGAAATGGAGTAGCCATCAGAGTCAACAAAAGAGTCCGAAATGCAGTACTTGGATGCACTCTCAAAAATGACAGAATGATCTCTGTTCATTTCCAAGGCAAACCATTCAATATAACTATAATCGAAGTCTATGCCCCAACCAGTAATGCTGAGAAACTGAACTCGAACGGTTCTATGAAGACCTACAAAACCTTTTAGAACTAACACCCCCAAAAGATGTCCTTTTCATTATAGGGGACTGGAATGCAAAAGCAGGAAGTCAAGAAACACCTGGAGTAACAGGCAAATTTGGCCTTGGAATGTGGGGAATGAAGCAGGGCAAAGACTAATAGAGTTTTGCCAAGAAAATTCACTGGTCATAGTAAACACCCTTTTCCAACAACACAAGAGAAGACTACACATAGACATCACCAGATGGTCAACACCAAAATCAGATTGATTATATTCTTTGCAGCCAAAGATGGAGAAGCTCTATACAGTCAACAAAAACAAGACTCAGAGCTGACTGTGGCTCAGATCATGAACTCCTTATTGCCAAATTCAGACTTAAATTGAAAAAAGTAGGGAAAACCGCTAGACCTTTCAGGTATGACCTAAATCAAATCCCTTATGATTATACAGTGGAAGGGAGAAATAGATTTAAGGGCCTAGATATGATAGAGTTCCCAATGAACTATGGAATGAGGTTCATGACATTGTACAGGAGACAGGGATCAAGACCATCCCCACGGAAAAGAAATGCAAAAAAGCAAAATGGTTGTCTGGGGAGGCCTTACAAATAGCTGTGAAAAGAAGAGAGGCAAGAAGGAAAGGAGAAAAGGAAAGATATAAGTATCTGAATGCAAAGTTCCAGAGAATAGCAAGAAAAGATAAGAAAGCCTTCTTCAGTGATCAATGCAAAGAAATAGAGGAAAACAACAGAATGGGAAAGACTAGATATCTCTTCAAGAAAATTAGAGATACCAAGGGAACATTTCATGCAAAGATGGGCTCAATAAAGGGCAGAAATGGTATGGACCTAACAGAAGCAGAAGATATTAAGAAGAGGTGGCAAGAATACACAGAAGAACTGTACAAAAAAGATCTTCACGACCCAGATATTCACAATGGTGTGATCACTCGACTAGAGCCAGACATCTTGCAATGTGAAGTCAAGTGGGCCTTAGGAAGCATCACTATGAACAAAGCTAGTGGAGGTGATGGAATTCCAGTGGAGCTGTTTCAAATCCTGAACGGTGATGTGGTGAAAGTGCTGCACTCACTATGCCAGCAAATTTGGAAAACTCAGCAGTGGCCACAGGACTGGAAAAGATCAGTTTTCATTCCAACCCCAAAGAAAGACAATACCAAAGAATGCTCAAAGTACCGCACAATGGCACTCATCTCACCCACTAGCAAAGTAATGCTCAAAATTCTCCAATCCAGGCTTCAGCAATACATGAACCATGAACTTCCAGATGTTCAAGCTGGTTTTCGAAAAGGCAGAGGAACCAGAGATCAAATTGCCAACATCTGCTGGATCATGGAAAAAGCAAGAGAGTTCCAGAAAAACATCTGTTTCTGCTTTATTGACTATGCCAAAGCCTTTGACTGTGTGGATCACAAAAAACATCTCTCAAAGAGATGGGAATACCAGACCACCTGACCTACCTCTTGAGAAAGCTACATGCAGGTCAGAAGCAACAGTTAGAACTGGGCATGGAACAACAGACTGGTTCCAAATAGGGAAAGGAGTACGTCAAGGCTGTATATTGTCACCGTGCTTATTTAACTTGCATGCAGAATACATCATGAGAAACGCTGGGCTGGAAGAAGCACAAGCTGGAATCAAGATTGCCAGGAGAAATATCAATAACTTCAGATATGCAGATGACACCACCCTTATGGCAGAAAGTGAAGAAGAACTAAAGAGCCTCTTGAAAGTGAAACAGAAGAGTGAAAAAACTGTCCTAAAGCTTGACATTCAGAAAACTAAAATCATGGCAACTGGTTCCATCATTTCATGGGAAATAGATGGGGAAACAGTGTAAACAGAGGTTGACTTTATTTTGGGGGGCTCCAAAATCACTGCAAATGGTGATTGCAGCCATGAAATTTTAAAGAAAACACTTACTCCTTGGAGGAAAGTTACAATCAATCTAGATAGCATATTAAAAAGCAGAGACGTTACTTTGTCAACAAAGGTCCGTCTAGTCAAGGCTATGGTTTTTCCAGTAGTCATGTATGGATGTGAGAGTTGGACTATAAAGAAAGCTGAACACAGAAGAATTGATGCTTTTGAATTGTGGTGTTGAAGACTCTTGAGAATCCCTCGGACTGCAAGGAGATCCAACAAGTCCATCCTAAAGGAAATCAGTCCAGAATATTCATTGGAAAGACTGATGCTGAAGCTCCAATACTTTGGCCACCTAATGGGAAGAACAGACTCACTGGAAAAGTCCCTGATGCTGGGAAAGATTGAAGGCAGGGGGAGAAGGGGACGACAGAGGATGAGATGGCTTGGATGGCATTACTGACTTAATGGACATGAGTTTGAGCAAGTTCTGGGAGTTGGTGACGGACAGGGAAGCATGGTGTGCTGCAGTCCATGGGGTCGCAAAGAGTCAGATACGACTGAGTGACTGAACTGAACTAAATGAATATATTGGTTTTTTATCTAAATTATTTTGGAAAATTTAGATTGAATCATTATTCTTTGAGACAATAATACCCATTTGAACTTCCTCAGATCAATGGAGGGCTTCCTGGGTAGCTCAAATGGTAAACAACCTGCCTGCAATGCGGGAAACCTCAGTTCAATTCCTGGGTTAGGAAGATCCCCTGGAGAAGGGCATGGCAACCCACTTCAGTATTCTTGGCTGGAGAATTCCATGGACAGAGGAGCCTGGCAGGCTACAGGCTACAGGGTTGCAAAAAGTCAGACAACTGAGTGATTAACAGAACAATAGACACTCACTGCTAAAACAAATAAAATCAACCATACTTTGGGTGGTTTAATTGGCTTGGATAGCACATAAGCAATGCATTTCAGTAAATATAATTTTCAACTCTTTATCCAAACTAAGAAACTGTCTCTAAACGAAGCAATCATTATACACTCTGACCGTGACAATGATTGGGCTGTTACTATGGAAAAAGCAATGGAAGCAATTAACTAAAGCTACCAGCCTCTATTATTAATTGTCAGAATTTAGGCTCTGTTACTGGGGTAAAGGTCAGAATGTCAAAGAAACTATATAGCAGTGCAAGCAAAATCATAGAGTGAGTGAGGACTGATGTCAAGAGGGAATAAGGCTTGTGAGTAAACATTTAAAGAATGCCCCAATAGAGCATGCTGCTGCGACTGCTGCTACTGTGCGACCCCATAGACGGCAGCCCACCAGGCTCCCCCATCCCTGAGATTCTCCGGGCAAGAATACTGGAGTGGGTTGCCATTTCCTTCTCCAATGCATGAAAGTGAAAAGTGAAAGTGAAGTCGTTCAGTCGTGTCTGACTCTTAGCGACTCCATGGACTGCAGCCCACCAGGCTCCTCCATCCATGGGATTTTTCAGGCAAGGGTACTGGAGTGGGGTGCCATACGTCTGAAGATTGACCCCAAATGAGGAGATATGTTCTAAGTGGGAAAAGTTTTACTAAAGCTTCAAGTGAGTCCCAAGAACCAAAGTGCTTGTCCCAGTCTTTCATGAGAGGAACACACATCCAAGAAAATATTTGGCTGAAGGTAGGAATCAAAGTGAAGCAGCAACAATTAGTAAGAATATCCCCTCCTCACTTCCTGGCCTTGAGAGACATCTCCTGTGATAGAATAAAATAGCTTCCTTGAGAAGGCTACAAGGAAAGTTGTGTTCTTAAGAGAAAACAAAGGCAAGAACTTTTCCCTTTTAGTGAATATACAATTTGAGTTTCATAGAGCATGGCAGAAGTTCAGAATTAGAAGGCATATGAAGTAATATTTTAAAAAAAATCTGGATGATGATGTTACCAGGTTGAATGTCTGATGATGACTGAGGTCAACAGGTATCAGACGTGGTAGAGAATGAATTTTAAGTCACCTTTTTACTGCTGCCCTTTAACTACACTAAGGTTGTGGCAGCTTATGAAAAGGTAGCTTCTTGAGGTTTTCTCATCTAATGATGTTTATAGCTAGGAGAAATCTGTCAAAAGCAAGACACTCTACAGATAGGAAATAGAAAAGCTTTTGCATTGGTTCATTCATTCATTCAGTTTCATGCAAGATATTCCACTAATCACTGAGGATTTCATAGTGAGCAAAACAGACAAAATCCCAAAGCATTTTAGCTTGCATTCTAGTAGGAAGGATAGAAAGGGTTGAGATTGAGGTCAAGAACTTGGCATCTCAATGTCAGGTTTGTGTGTATGGTTATATCATGTATATATAATAATATACATGGACATGTATAGCAGTGAGGGGATAAAGATAGGATAGCAACAGTACCTCAAATAAAATCATCTAAACTTACAGAAGTCAAAAATAATTATGTCTGGGCCTAGTGGGTGCTTTTAAAATTTAATGTAATACAATTTAACTTATCTTTATCTACCTATCTACCTACTCATGTATTTACACCTTCATATGACCTGATCTAATTTCTGAGCCTCTATCTAAACCAATTTTTTTCCATTATTTAACTCATGATTCAACTCATGTGGCCAGACATTTTGTATTTCTCATGATTCCACAATCTTTCTCCTTCTACTTCATCCTGCCTAGATTTCTACATCCTTATTTATGCCCCTGCCTAAATTTTATTCCTAATCTTCAGCTCTGTTTCATGTTTCAGAAGTCTAGCCCCTAGACCCAATTTTGTTCTAATTGTCCTAATTAGGAACTGGCTCACATTTATTGAAGACTAATCCTAAAAAACATATAGAGGACAGATACTTATGATAATCTACTAAATTGTATAGCATTTGAACTTTCAAATCTACAATCTTCCTCATGTCTATGAAAGTTATTCACTTTGGAATGACTCTAAATCAATTTACATAGAAATTTATCTCATGACTTTAATTTTCATCCAATTCATTAATTTAATGCTTTAGAATACCACTGGTATTTCCATAATTCTTTCCTGAAGTCTCTCTAGGGAACCAATGTAAAAGAAAAATAAATTTAAGAAAATTTGCTTTTTGAAAGCATAAGGATGGTGGCAAAATCCTTGGCAATGAGAGTGAGCCAAGATGCCTCAACATCTAGGAGATATCAGAGAACCATCCCATGGCCCCTTTTCTTGCTCTTATTGCCACAGTGATAGAAAATGAAAGAAGTTTTGGAGAAGTGACAACATTCTAACATTCTTGCCTATAGATGTGAAAAGAATATTTTGGATATTCATAGATCCAATAAAGTTTCTTAAAACACTTCCAGCCAGTAAGAGTTTGAATTACTACAAATTATTTCAGGACTCGATGTCCACAGATACTAAAAAGGGGGGATGTGTGGCATGTGGGTAGAACCTGTGCCTACATCCCACCTATGCCTAATATATCCTAGTGAAAAGCCCTCAAATTCTCCTACGTTATTCATCTTTCTAGGCCTGTTATCAAATTTGTCACAAATCTAAGAAACAGGATGACAGAAGTATAAGTGGTGTCCAAATATATCAGCAGCTGTCAGGCACAAGAAAATGTGATGATGTAATATAGAAGCGGGGATGCGGGCTAGCCTCCAAGCTGGAGAGACAGGAGGTAGAGCCTGGTGAAAGAAATATTAAACCTGCATCTCAGTTTATGACCATGATTGCCAAGGCAGACACGAAGAATCTATTTCCTGCCTTGGTGCTAGCATCACTCTTCTCTGAAGTTTGATAGAGTCTGGCAGGTATGTTCTGATTTTCAGAATAAAGAAGGGTTTCATGCATTTAAGTTATATAAATGATGAGGTGCCATCAGTGTCCTAATATTTTTATATAGTTCATATAATCAGTTTCCTTCATTGGAATCTGTTATCCTACTGAATTAGATACAAAAGTGTTAGTGTGGACAAACCCATCAACAAATATATATATATATATATACACATTTCTGGTGAATAAAAGATTAGAATAACACCAAGATCCATATTATGTGATAAATATACAATTTCAACAGTGAGAGTCCTTGTGAGCAATCAGCTGTAAGACTTCCCAGATACCACTTTCAGAAGACACATGCATTTCAGGTTCTTAAGACACTGGAAATTTCATGCTGCTTTCATGACTGATAGGGATTATGGTGATTGTCAGAATAGAGAAGAGTAGATATTAACCACAGAAAGTTAGAATATTATGCCATGGATTCAACATATTTTCTCTTTTAATTTCAATTTGATTCTCTGAGTACAGAAAGGAAGTATGAATTTTATTATTGGAATCTAAGAAGAATTGATTTTATTAATATTTAGGATTATATTCATCATGATTTCATTGGAAATAATTTTTAATTGAAGTATGCTTAGCTTACAATATTATACTAACATCAGTGTATAACATATTGATCTGATATTTTTGTATATTAAAAGAGATCACCACCATTAGTTAGTTATCATCTGTCCATGTACAAAATTATTATTTTGCTAATAGCTCTATTTCCTGTAGTATATTTCATTCTGGTGACTTTTTTTTAATAACTAGAAGTCTGTATCTCCTAATTGAAGTCATCTATTTAGCTCGTCCTCACCAGCCTCCCCTCTGGCAAGCACTAGTTTTCTCTCTGTATTTCTGAGTATGTTTTGTTTTGTTTTTCTTGTTACTTCATTTTGTTTTTATATATGCCACATGTAAGTGAAATCAACAGTATTCTTTCTATGATTTATTGCACTTAACCTAATGCCCTCCAGGCCCACCCATGTTCTCAGACACTTCTGAGAACAAGTGGCAAGATTTCAGTCTTTTTTATGATTGAGTAATATTCCATTACATATTTATGTGTGTGTCGTGTCCAGCTGCAATGCAGGAGACCTGAGTTCAATCCCTGTATTGGGCAGATCTCTCAGAGAAGGTAATGTCTACCCACTTCAGTATTCTTGCTCGGCTAATCCCATGGACAGAGGAACCTGGTGGATTACAGTCCCTGGGGTTGCAAAGAGTCGGACACAACTAACGACTAACATGTTCACTTACATACACACACACACACACACACACACACACACACGTAAACATATGAAACCTTCTTTATCTTCTTTATCCATTCATCTGCTTCAGTTGCTTCTATACCTTGACTATGGTAACTAATGCTACAGTACATATTGCTGTGCACATATCTTTTCAAATTAGTATTTTTGCTTTACTTGGGTATATACCCAGAAGTGAAATTGCTGTGTTATATATTGCAGTTCTATGTTTAACTTTTGAGAGAAACTTCTATTGTTTACCATAGTGGCTACAAAAATTTACAATCCTACCAGTGGTATACAGTTACAAGGGCTCCAGTTTCTTCACATCCTTATCAACATTTATTATTTCTTATCTTTTTGATAATATCTATTCTGAAAGGTGTGAGATGGTGTCTCATTATTATTTTTTTATGTCCTTAGATTTTATTTATTTATTTATTTTTTTACTTTACAATATTGTATTGGTTTCGCCATACATCAACATGTATTTGCCACAGGTATACACGTGTCCCCCATCCTGAACCCCCCTCCCTCCTTCCTCCCTGTACCATCCTTCTGGTATCTCATTATTATTTTAATTTTAATTTCCATGATGGTTAGTGATATCGAGCACCTTTTCATGTGCTTCCTATACTTCTTTTAGAAAAATGTGTGTTTAGGTCCTCTATCTATTTTTCAATTGTATCATTTATTTGTTTTACATTGAACTGAGCTTTTTTATATGGAGCTGTATGTTTTCATTATGTATTTTGTATACTAACCCATACCAGGCATATTATTTGCAATTTTCTTCCCTTATTTAGCACATTGCATTTTCGTTTTGTTTGTTTTATTATTTTTTGTGTAGACCTCCTTATGAAATTTTGCTCTGTCTCAATAGATTTTAAATATTGTGTTTCCATTTTCATTTTTCTCATTTTTTCCTCTTAATTTCTTCTTTGATTTCTTCATTAGTCTATTGGTTTTTAGTAGTGTATTATTTAGTCTCCATGTAATTGTGGGTTTTTTTTTTTCTCAATTTTGTTGCTGTGATATGTTTCTAGGTTCATAGTGTTGAGTCAGAAAAGATGCTTGATGTGATTTAAATCTTAAATTTAGTAAGACTTATTAGTGTTTTGTTGCCTAGAATGTGATCTATCCCACAGAATGTTCCATGTGCACATGAAAAGACTGTGTATTCTTCAGAGTTTGGAAGAACTACTCTGTGTATGGAGCTTCCCAGGTGGCACATATGGTACAGAACCTATCTGTCAATGCAGGAGACACAAGAGGTGTGGGTTCAGTTTCTGGGTCAGGAAGATCCCCTGGAGTAGGAAATGACAATCCACTCTAGTATTCTTGCTGGGATAATCCCACGGAGAGAGGAACCTGAAGCGTTATAGTCCATTAGGTCACAAACAGTCAGACACAACTGAGTAACTATGCACACATTCTGTGTATATCTATTGTCTTTCAATCTAAGGTGTCTTTTAAGGCCAATGTTTGTGAATGTTGACACTTAAAGAGTGACTATAATTAACTGGATTTTGACAAAACAAATGTTTAAAGATCGATTTTAAACACCTATACTGTGTTAGGTTCTGAGGGATATAGTGGTACTACACATAGGAATGGTAGTGTATTCTGAAGGTATACGAACAAGGAAAATTAAAATAATAATAATACTAGTGTTAATAAGCAATGTTGGAATGAAAGTTAATTTCCATTATTATGGAAATTATTATGAAGTTATGTTAGAGTGCCTCTAACATAGAAAATGTCACCCTACTTATTTAACTTATATGCAAAGTACATCATGAGATACTCTGGGCTGGAAGAAGCGCAAGCTGGAATTAAGACTTTCAGGAGAAATATCAATAACCTCAGATATGCAGATGACACCACCCTTATGGCAGAAAGTGAAGAGGAACTAAAAAGCCTCTTGATGAAAGTGAAAGAGGAGGGTGAAAAAGTTGGCTTAAAGTGCAACATTCAGAAGACGAAGATCATGGCATCTGGTCCCATCACTTCATGGGAAATAGATGGGGAAACAGTGGAAACAGTGCCAGACTTTATTTTATGGGGCTCCAAAATCACTGCAGATGGTGATTGCAGCCATGAAATTAAAAGATGCTTACTCCTTGGAAGAAAAGCTATGACCAACCTAGACAGCATATTCCAAAGCAGAGACATTACTTTGCCGACTAAGGTCTGTCTAGTTAAGGCTATGGTTTTTCCAGTAGTCATGTATGGATGTGAGAGTTGGACTGTGAAGAAAGCTGAGCACTGTAGAATTGATGCTTTTGAACTGTGGTGTTGGAGAAGACTCTTGAGAGTCCCTTGGACTGCAAGGAGATCCAACCAGTCCATTCTGAAGGAGATCAGTCTTGGGTGTTCTTTGGAAGGACTGATGCTAAAGCTGAAACTCCAGTACTATGGCCACCTCATGCGAAGAGTTGACTCATTGGAAAAGACTCTGATTCTGGTGAGGGATAGGGGGCAGGAGGAGAAGAAGACGACCAAGGATGAGATGGCTGGATGGCATCACCGACTGGATGGACGTGAGTCTGAGTGAACTCCAGGAGTTGGTGATAGACAGGGAGGCTTGTCATGCTGCAATTCATGGGGTCGCAAAGAGTTGGACATGACTGAGGAACTGAACTGAACTGAACATAGAAAATAAACTTGTTTACACTTACTTTGGAATCTAAGGATGGTGCAAAGGATATCATTGCATGGGTGAGAGATCAGTTTTAGTCACATTAGTTAATTTCTTTCAAATATAAAATTTTATCTTTTTTTTAAGGAGAGATAATACATAGGTCTAGAAACATTAAAAGAATTGAATCACCAGTCTATGTCTGACGCAGGATACAGCATGCTTGGGGCTGGTGCATGGGGATGACCCAGAGAAATGTTATGGGGAGGGAGGTGGGAGGGGGGGTTCATGTTTGGGAACGCATGTAAGAATTAAAGATTTTAAAATTAAATAAATATATAAATAAATAAAAATAAAATAAAAAATAAGTTATAAATCCCTGAGCATCACTTTTGCCAGATCCATCCTTCCCAATGCTCACTGTATACAATGTATATATCTTGCACCTTCATTTCAGCCTTTGAGACTTCCTAAAACATCTTCCACTTCCAAGGACTGGAGAACTACATTAAAAGTCAAGGCCAAAACTGTATTAGAATCCTAAGTACAATTTTTCACTTTTGGACATACTGACATTTGGGGTCAAATAATTCTTTGTTTGAGAGACATCAGAGGATATTTGTGAATATACATGGACTCTACCTATCAAATGACAATAAACTCCATCCCCCATATGTCAGGTAGGGACAACCAAAAATATCACTATGTATTGCCATGTGTTTCCTAGGGAACAAAATTCTCCCTGATAGAGAATCACCTCCCTGGTGTTATTAATTAGGTAAAGTAGATATAAAAATCAGTGAAAAAATATTAAGTATAATCAAGTAGGGAAAGATGGATAAGAAGCTACAAAGTATGTGGAATTCTGACTTTATAGTTCAAAACAGGTCACTATATATTTCATGAGAGCATTTTATGAAGCAATCACTCAGATTTATTTCTTTCATTCAGCATTCAGATATGCCTTCAATGTTGACTAAATGAATTAATGCATGTAAACTCTTAAATCATGTCTGATACAGAATAACCAATACATAATAATTTTAAAATATTCATATTTCTAGTGACCATATTTTTGTACACCATTTTCAATGATACATGTAATGAAGAATTTTATTTCTTAACGATCTGTTATATATGTTTGTATTTCAGAGGTGCATATAATATTGGATAAGCACTTAGTTCATACTTATGTACAAATTATTGAATAAAAGTGTAAATAAATAAAGTGGATATATTTTATTTTTATCAGTATATCAATAAATATATATCCTTATTATATGACAAGGATAATAGTAGACTTTATGCTTGCAAATATTTGATAAGATGCCCACCTCAGATAACTTAAAAGAAAGAGTTGTCCAATGAGCCTAACTATTTGAAAAGGTAGCATGGAATAAATGCTATTAACAAGATTTGAAAATAAATATGTTCAGAAACATAACAAATTTTCTAGCAGGATACGGAGTTCAGAAATTTCTCAACATTGCTGATTAAAAATCAAGCTCTACAAAACAGACTTAATAATGCGTATGTAGTTCACTTTGTTAAATTCTCCAAGTTTGGTATATTGATGTTCAGCAATGGCTCAGAGAGAAAAGATTAAGGGCTGAGTCTTGCCTAGGATATTTGAGAGGTTCAAGACACCCATAATTAAGTCTAGACAGAAAAGCATGTGTCTAAAAGAATTATGAGTTTGGTTACATCACGTGGAGTTGACTACAATTAGATATGAACACAAACAGATTTTTAAATGAGCTAGACAGTGTACTGAAACTATGGTATTAATAGTTTGAATTAGAACAGTATGACTGTTAAGTACTAATATTAGACCTTGGAACCTTTATCCTCTAGAGGCAGCAAGGAAACTGAGACAGCTGCCCAGCCCTCATGATTAGCCATGGAGTCATGCAACAAGAGTGTCCAGTGACCTGATGGATTTACCCACAGGAAATAGACCAGGAACTTAACGAAGGACCACGTCCCTTCTACCCTATACTCAGGATAGGGGTTCCTCATAGTACCTGCTCAGTAAGATCTCAAGAGTTAGAATGGGCATGTTTTATCACCATTATCTTTTCCCTAACTCATTGCATAGATATTATTTACTAGGAGCAGATGTTTTCTTTCCTTTTTTTTCTGATCATTAAACTAAGAAAAGTCATGTTGGTCTTGATACAAATTATTTCAAAACACTGGACTAAGTATCATTTGGGCTTTTGGGTTTTCTTCCTCCTAGAGGAAATCAGTGTACTGTGTATGCATGTGGAAAGGATAGGGACTTGAATATTTATAACTCAAAGGGTAGGCTCTGTTTGTCATCATGGCTATTCACAGATGTTGAGTGCTCTCATTCCAGACATATGGTAGGGTTGACTTGCTTGCTATTTCAAGTCAGATTTTGCCTTGTGGCTTGCTTGGTCCATAAAACGTGAATACAAGTGCTATGTGTCACTTCCAGGCAGAGGTGTTGAGTACTAGAACATGGCATGCCATGCTCTCGTATATAATTCTGTGGTCATGGAAGCTTCTGTCAAGGCGATGCCTTCATAAACCTTGCCAACCCGCAAAGGGCATGTAGCTTAGGCAGCAAATAAATTTTGCTCTTTCAAACCACTGAGAGTTTTCTATTTATTGATTTTTACAGCATAACCAGATCTGTTCTAACTGATACCTTTATTAGTTATTTTTAAGATCTGTGAAACCCTTGAATGCCCTTTCAAAATTATTAAAAAAAAACCCCGCAAACCACTATTTTTAATGTAATAACTGTTTATTATGATATAAATATATATTTTTTTTCTTTCAAATATTTGCACTACTTCCACTTTATTTTTTTCAGGGTTATTTCTAATGATTAAACAAACATTTTTGTCACATTTTTAAGGAATGCAGAAACTTGCAACAATAGAGAATTTGACTTTCTTCCAAATCCAGCAAAATGTAATTCCATTATGCACTAATAATCATTATTGAAAATAATTTAGAACATTAGGCAATTTTTTACTGGTTGTCTTTCACCTCGTTAGGTATATTGAGCATTTATTCTACTGTGTAATTGGAGAAGCAATTCAATTATATGATCCATTTCCAAATATGCACACATTCAGTAAAACCCGGTCAGTTTCCCCCTTCTCCTTTCCTACCAGAAGCACAGAAATTACTGTGTCAGAATCAAGTGGACAAATTGCATTACCCAAGAGTCCTAGCTCCCAGGGTATTATAGTACAAAGTTAATGAGGGCTTTCAAACACCTGAATCTCTTAATAGTTTTGTTATTCCATTGTCTTCAGTAAAATGGCAAGGAAAGCTACTTCATCAAATATGATTCACAATGTAATTGACATTTGATTCTTTTAAAAAAAAAAAAGTCAAGAATTCAAAAATGTGTTACCCCCTCAATTATATCTATGGAAACTATTTCAGTAAAAGTGGGTGAGGAGGGTAGTGAATTCAGTTAGAAAGCTGATTAGAAATAGAATCAGCTTGTCAAACTGGATTAATTTGAGTTGTCTTCTCCTTTAGAGCTTTTAGTATTTCAATAAAATATATAAAGCTATTTCAAGATTAATATCTATTTTCTCTGTCTGACCACAGATAATTCTTTCCTCTTGATAAGTCTATGAACTGCTATTTTCTTTGTCATCTGATTAAAAAGAAAAGGATTTAGTAACTGAATCCTGGAAGTGACTATAAAAATAAAACACCTTAGTGATTCCATTCCCAAAACTGCAATTTATAAATTTGTTATTGAATTAAAAAGCATGATGTCTTTAAAATTTTGAAAGGGACTATGCCTTAAGCAAATGCTTGCTTTAGAGCTATGGAGTATTACATCAGAAAATGTTTTGTGAGAGAATGTTAATGGAGTGATAGCAACAGACTGTATGCAAAGGTAGTAACATCAAAAAGGCTTCAGGAGACACCCACATTCAGAATTTCTGATGGCAAAAATTTTATTGTTTAACGTTGACTTCATTGCAGGTACAGAGAATGGACTTGTGGGCATAACAGGAGAAGGAGAGTGGGAAGAACTGGTAGAGTAGTATTGACATATATCCATTACCATGCAAAACAGATAGCTAGTAGGAAGCTGCTGTATAGCACACAGGGAGTTCAGTTTGGTGCTCGGTGATAACCTAGAAGGGTGAGATGAGGGGTGGGAGGGAGGCTTAAGAGGGAGGTGGTATATATATCTGTATGGCTGATCCACATTTTTGTGCAGCAGAAATTAGCACAATGTTGTAAAGCAATTATCTTTCAATTAAAAATAAATATATGATTTAAATATTTTATGCTAATACTTTTTTTTTTTCCCTTCAAGCTACATTTTCCTTCACAGTTCTGAAGGCTGGGTTTCTAAGTCTGCAATTTTGGGCTACAACTTCAGTTCGACCGATTTCAGACATGCCGTAAATGTCAAGGGACTTACTCTGCTTATAATGCCTTTCTTTTTCTGTCTTGTAAATGTCTAGTTATTCTTCATCACTCTATTTACATTCCAACTCAATAAAACCTTTCATAACCCCCTCAGGCAGTTATTTGATTTTTCTTCTGGGATCCCATGATATTTTGTTCACAGTACTTTTAAACTTCATGTATTACATTCTATCTATTTAGATGTCTCTTACGCTGTAAGAACTTTAAGAACCGAGTTTTACTTCTCTATGATCTGCACACCTAAAATATGCTATATGATGCTGGGAAAGATTGAGCATAGGAGAAGAAAGGGGTGACAGAGGATGAGGTGGCTGGATAGCATCGCTAACCCAATAGACATGAGTTTGAGCAAACTCAGAGAGAGTGAAGGACAGGGAATCCTGATGTACTGCACTGCATGGGTCGCAAAGAGTCGGACATGACTTAGTGACTGAACAACAACAACATGATAGGATTCAATTCATGATTGTTAGATGAATAAAAGTGAAAGTGAAGTAGATCAGTCGTGTCCGATATTTTGCGACCCCATGGACTGTAGCCTACCAGGCTTCTCTGTCCATGGGATTTTCCAGGCAAGAATATGGAGTGGGTTGCCATTTCCTTCTCCAGGAAATCTTCCCGACCCATGGATTGACCCAGGGTCTCCCACATTGTAGGCAGACGCTTTACTGTCTGAGCCACCAGGGAAGTCAGTTATATGAATGGATAACTTTACAAATGGTCATTTTTGATGTAGAGACTGGTAATCATTCCCCAACCTTATTCTTCTCTTCTGCCTTTAGTAACAGACAACAATCCCATGAGCTGGGCACGTGGCTGCTCAGACACAGATTTATCCATATCCCTGGGTGGATTATATAAATAATTTTTTTTATCAATGGTATGTGAGCATGGATGATGTATGTAAGTGCTGTCTCTTTACCATAAAAATAAATTATGCATCTTCTGTTAATCCTTATTACCTTATCTACAGACTAGATACCAGATGTCATGCCAATGACGCAGCTTTGACTCATTGCCAATGAGACAAAGATCACACCCTGAGGGATGGAAGAGTAACACATTAGGAATAAGCTGGGTATTGAGAAGACCTGAGGAAACAGATGACACCACCCTTATGGCAGAAAGTAAAGAGGAACTAAAAAGCCTCTTGATGAAAGTGAAAGAGGAGAGTGAAAAAGTTGGCTTAAAGCTCAACATTCAGAAGACGAAGATCATGGCATCTGGTCCCATCACTTCATGAGAAATAGATGGGGAAACAGTAGAAACAGCGTCAGACTTTATTTTTGGGGGCTCCAAAATCACTGCAGATGGTGATTGCAGCCATGAAATTAAAAGACACTTACTCCTTGGAGGAAAAGTTATGACCAACCTAGATAGTATATTCAAAAGCAGAGACATTACTTTGACAACTAAGGTCCGTCTAGTTAAGGCTATGGTTTTTCCAGTAGTCATGTATGGATGTGAGAGTTGGACTGTGAAGGCTGAGCACCGAAGATTTGATGCTTTTGAACTGTGGTGTTGGAGAAGACTCTTGAAGGTCCCTTGGACTGCAAGGAGGATCCAACCAGTCCATTCTGAAGGAGACCAACCCTGGGATTTCTTTGGAAGGAATGATGCTAAAGCTGAAGCTCCAGTACTTTGGCCACCTCATGGGAAGAGTTGACTCATTGGAAAAGACTTTGATGCTGGGAGCGATTGGGGGCAGGAGAAGAAGGGGACAACAGAGGATGAGTTGGCTGGATGGCATCACTGACTCGATGGATATGAGTCTGAGTGAACTCCGGGAGATGGTGATGGACAGGGAGGCCTGGCGTGCTGCGATTCATGGTGTCGCAAAGAGTCAGACACGACTGAGCGACTGAACTGAACTGAGCTGAGGAAACAAACCCAGCTGCCCGCATGATATGGTCCACTTCCTCATGGACTGTAATGAGAGAGAGAAATAAACTTTACACCACTTGAGACATCACATTGGAATCGCTTTGCTAGAGAAGCTTAGCCTATATCCAGTATAATATATTATGCAATGTGTCTGCCCTGTGTGCAGGCAGGTGGTCCCAAGGCCCTTTTCAGGCCTGATGGATACTGTAATAGTGCAGTGGCTCCCAGTAGAACACAATGAGCTAAGTACCAGCTGTCCAAACTGATATCCACTGGCAATACAACTCCCAACAGCAGTAGCAGCTCCCAAACCCTCAGCCACCAGAATGAGCAGCCCCAGTGGTTCCCAAGTATTGGTTCTGTCCACAGCCCTGACAGGGTTTTTCAACTCTGTTCCCTTGTTACCAAATAGTTGCTATCCTCTCTGCATCTACATGACTGGATCTGGTTATGTGTTAAAAGTGCTTAACTAGTGCTCTCTTGAAAAAAGCTCCGGGTTGTTGATTTCCACATGTAAACAAGTTAGCACTAATAAAATGGTCCAGGTCATGCTAGTGATCTGACATCACTAAGTGTAGAGTATCTAGAGCTGAGTCAAGCTGCCCAAACTTGGCTTTTGTGATGTGGTAAGAGCAGTCTCCAACACACCACAAACTTAGTATCACTCATCTGTTGTGGCATAACCCAACCATCCAAACTTACTAGCTTAAAAGCTCATTTGCTTCTTGCACTTTTGGACAGTAATTTTGTCTGGGATCACTATGTTAGGTTGTTGGAATAGGAAAGGGGAGTCCATAAAGGCAGTGGCTAAAAGACAAAGAAAGGAAAAAGCACGTGAAAAATAGAACAAAGGAAGGTACAAGGTATGGAGTGAGAACCTCAGGTAAAACAAACAGCCCTCCTGGCTACCCCAATTTACACAGGGCAGGTCAAGGGGAGGAGAAAATACATGTAAAAAGAGGAGCAAAAATTGAGCCAGATGCCTCTCTTCTCTTTGCTTCTTTTGGGTCTGCTTGCCCCACACCTTGAGGATATATTTTCCTTTGCTTGCCAAATAAAACTGAGCTGTAACACTAGTCAACATTGGTCCATCCATCACTTCAAATTTTTTGCTATGGCGAGACAGAACCGAGGAAATTATTAACTCTCCTGGCATTTATCTTACTATTTCTCAGATTTAACCTGGCTGAAACAACCTTCTGCTCAGCCCCTGAGTGGTGGTAGCCAAACACAGCAGAAGCCCAACTTGGCAAAAGCTGCTGCAGTGGAAGCTGAACATGAGGCAAACCCAGCACAGTGGAAGTGACAAGAAGCCCAGAGTGCTGGAAACCCAGACAGCAAAAACAAACTCAGCAGAAAGCTCACGTGGTTCAGTCTGAGATTCCAGAAGACCTCCTGTTGGGGTAGGAAGGCCTTGTCTCTATGGCTGAAAGGATCTATGGCTAACAAAATCTTAATTCCTTTACAATCTCTCATTCTTTGTTTCCTCAAACCCCCCTCAAACAGGCAAGCAGCGATGTGTGCAATTGAGGGGTTCTGTCAAGGGCACTTAGTAGCTGTTGCCCAAGTGGGTGGAGGTTCTTCTGTCCTTAATCTTCTTTGTGCCAAGGATCAGGCCAATGAAAACTGTGAGCACAGGTCAGGTATTTAGCAGATTTTCTGGCAGCTTATGAAGGGGATTCCTCGGCACATTTTTCCCACTGCTTTTTCCTCCTGTCCTTCAGCTCCTTTATTCCGGATCTTGAGCCTGGTCAAAACCCATGGTGCCTGACTTCAGGACCTAGTGAAGCTCAGGCTCTTGATGTCTCATTGCAAAAATTCACTGAGAGACACTGTGATAGGTAAGAAGTGGATTTGTTCAGATTTAGAGAGAGGCACACTCCAAGAGTGTGGGCCATCACAGAGGATGAATGTGGTGGCCATGGAATGTGCGGTGGTTAGTTTTCATATGCTAATAAGTGGGAGGCTCATTCAAACAATTAGGGAGCCACCCACTCTTCCATGTTTTGACAGTGCCTTAGAACTGTCCTGGCACCTCTGGTTGTGTCATTTAGCTTGCAGATTGAGAATCAAGGTTTAGTTAAATTTTTCTTGTCATCTTGGACCCATTTAATTTTAATCCGTTTATGTTATGCCCTTGCACTATGTCATTCTGTCAAAAGTTGTGCCCTGCCCCCTTCCCTTCTGTTTCCTGAGTCTTGTCAAAGCCTGCAATGTAGCCTCTACCATCTTCTGGAGGGACACAAGAAAATAGCTGGCTTTTGGAAGGGAAATACTGTATAATATCCAATCCTGTCCAAGGTCAGGAGTGGTGGCAGAGAGGAGCTACTTCATGACCAATGTAAGGAGCAGCGGCTGGGCTTTGCTGGAGCAGCTGTGAAGAGATAACTCCAGTCCGAGGTAAGAGAAACCCAAGTAAGATGGTAGGCACTGTGAGAGGCATCAGAGGGCAAAGACAGAAACCACAATCACAGAAAACTAGCCAATCTGATCACATGGACCACAGCCTCGTCAACTCAATGAAACTAAGCCATGCCCTGTGGAGCCACCCAAGACAGATGGGTCATGGTGGAGAGTTCTGACAAAATGTGGTCCACTGGATAAGGGAATGGCAAACCACTTCAGTATTTTTGCCTTGAGAACTGCATGAACAGTATGAAAAGTAAAAAAGATAGGACACTGAAATTTGAGCTCCACAGGTCGGTAGGTGCCCAATATGCTACTGGTGACCAGTGGAGAAATAACTCCAGAAAGAATGAAGGGATGCACCAAAGCAAAAATAATACCCAGTTGTGGATTGGACTGGTGATAGAAGCAAGGTTCGATGCTGTAAAGAGCAATATTGCATAGGAACCTGAATGTTAGGTCCATGAATCAAGGCAAATTGGAAGTGGTCAAACAGGAGATGGCAAGAGTGAACATCAATATTCTAGGAATCAGCGAACTAAGATGGACTGGAATGGGTGAATTTAACTCAGGTGACCATCATATCTACTACTGTGGGCAGGAATCCCTTAGAGGAAATGGAGTAGCCATCATAGTCAACAAAAGAGTGCGAAATGCAGTACTTGAATGCAATCTCAAAGATGACAGAATGATCTCTGTTCGTTTCCAAAGCAAATCATTCAGTATCACAGTGATCCAAGTCTATGCCCCAACCAGCAATGCTGAAGAAGCTGAAGTTGAACAGTTCTATGAAGACCTACAAGACCTTCTAGAACTAACACCCCCCAAAAATGTCCTTTTCATTATACAGGACTGGAATGCAAAAGTAGGAAGTCAAGAAACACCTGCAGTAACAGGCAAATTTGGCCTTGGAGTACACAATGGAGCAGGGCAGAGGCTCATAGAGTTCTGCCAAGAGAACACACTGGTCACAGCAAACACCCTTCTCCAACAGCACAAGAGAAGAGTCTACACATGGACATCACCAGGTGGTCAACACTGAAATCAGATTGGTTATATTCTTTGCAGCAAAAGATGGAAAAGCTCTATACAGTCAGCAAAAACACCGGGAGCTGACTGTGGCTCAGATCATGAACTCCTTATTGCCAAATTCAGACTGAAATTGAAGAAAGTGTAGAAAACCACTAGACCACTCAGGTATGACCTAAATCAAGTCCCTTATGACTATACATTGGAAGGGATAAATAGACTTAAAGGGCTAGATCTGATAGATAAAGTGCCTTATGAACTATGGATGAAGGTTCATGACATTGTACAGGAGACAGGAATCAAGATCATCCCCAAGAAAAAGAAATGCAAAAAAGCAAAATGGCTGTCTGAGGAGGCCTTACAAATAGCTGTGAAAAGAAAAGAAGTGGAAAGCAAAGGAGAAAAGGAAAGATATACCCATTTGAATGCAGACTTCCAAAGAACAGCAAGGAGAGATAAGAAAGCCTTCCTCACTGGTCAATGCAAAGAAATAGAGGAAAACAATAGAATGTGAAAGACTAGAGATCTCTTCAAGAAAATTAGAGATACTAAGGAAACATTTCATGCAAAGATGGGCTCAATAAAGGACAGAAATGGTATGGACCTAACAGAAGCAGAAGATGTTAAGAAGAGATGGCAAGAATACACAGAAGAACGGTACAAAAAAAGATTTTCATGACCCAGATAATCACAGTGGTATGATCAATGACCTAGAGTTAGATATCCTGAAATGTGAAGGCGAGTGGGCCTTAGAAAGCATCACTACAAACAAAACTAGTGGAGGTGATGGAATTCCAGTTGAGCTATTTCAAAACCTGAAAGATGATGCTGTGAAAGTGTTGCACTCAATATGCCAGCAAATTTGGAAAACTCAGCAGTGACCACAGGACTGGAAAAGAACAGTTTTCATTCCAATCCCAAAGAAAGACAATGCAAAAGAATGCTCAAACTACCACACAATTACACTCATCTCACATGCTAGTAAAGTAATCCTCAAAATTCTCCAAGACAGGCTTCAGCAATACGTGAACCTTGAACTTCCAGATGTTCAAGCTGGTTTTAGAAAAGGCAGAGGAACCAGAGATTAAATTGCCAACATCTGCTGGATCACGGAAAAATCAAGAGAGTTCCAGAAAAACATCTATTTCTGCATTATTGACTAAGCCAAAACCTTTGTGTGGATCACAATAAACTATGGAAAGTTCTTCAAGAGATGGGAATACCAGACCACCTGACCTGCCTCTTAAGAAACCTGTATGCAGGTCATGAAGCAACAGTTAGAACGAGACATGGAACAACAGACTAGTTCCAAATAGGAAAAGGAGTACGTCAAGGCTGTATATTGTCACCCTGCTTGTTTAACTTATATGTAGAGTACATCATGAGAAACGCTGGGCTGGATGAAGCATAAGCTGGAATCAAGATTGCTGAGAGAAATATCAATAACCTCAGATATGCAGATGACACTACCCTTATGGCAGAAAGTGAAGAAGAACTAAGCCTCTTTATGAAAGTGAAAGTAGAGTGTGAAAAAGTTGGCTTAAAGCTCAACATTCAGAAAACTAAGATCATGGCATCCTGTCCCATCATTTCATGGGAAATAGATGGGCAAACAGTGGAAACAGTGTCAGACTTTATTTTTGGGGGCTCCAAAATCACTGCAGATGGTGACTGCAGCCATGAAATTAGACACTTTACTTCTTGGAAGGAAAGTTATGACCAACCTAGACAGTATATTAAAAAGCAGAGACATTACTTTGTCCAAAAATGTCCATCTAGTCATGGCCAACGTTTTTCCAATGGTCATGTATGGATGTGAAAGTTGGACAATAAAGAAAGCTGAGCACTGAAGAATTGATGCTTTTGAACTGTGGTGCTGAAGAAGACTCTTGAAAGTCCCTTAGACTGCAAGGAGATCCAACCAGTCCATCCTAAAGATGATCACTTCTGGGTGTTCATTGAAAGGATTCATGTTGAAGCTGAAACTCCAATACTTTGGCCACCTGATGCAAAGAGCTGACTCATTTGAAAAGACCCTGATGCTGTGAAAGATTGAGGGCAGAAGGAGAAGGGGAAAACAGAGGGTGGTATGGTTGGATTATATCACCGACTCAATGGACATGGGCTGTGGTGGACTCTGGGAGTTGATGTGGGACAGGGAGGCCTGGTGTGTTGCGGTTCATGGTGTTGCAAAGAGTTGGACATGACTGAGCCAGTAAACTGAACCCGATATTCAAGCCTTCATCTTCCATGTTTCCTGCAACATGTGCAACAACAGCATTTCTCAGTGAACACGCTAGGGTGGGTGACAGTCACATAATGCCTGCCAGAAGTCAATCTGTTGGTGGTATCCATTCAAGGGCAAATGGGCTTCCAGACATAACGTATGCCACTTTGGGAGTTAGCCCTGAAAGTTGTTTGGGCCCAAACTCTTGTCACCCTTATCCTAAAGTTACAAACACACCTCTGGATCAAATCTTCACTGTACATTTATGGAACATCTTGTTTGTTGCCTCTTATCAATTTGTTCTTAACTCACTTACTAACTCCTACAACCAGATCCTGCTCCTTTGTAGGCAATATCATTCCATCCTGCTAATTTTAAAATGCTCTAAGGTCCTTAACAGGACCATATAACCCACTCTTTAGTCATTACTTCTATTATTACCTAAAGTGGATCTGTGACAATGAAATGTTTACCACTGGAAACACTCTAAACTGCTCTTATGGAGGACTAGGGGAGGAAATTAGTGACTTGAATTCCCTCAAAGCAATACGAGGAGATAGCTTATAGTTGTTTCACCAGGTTCTCAGTCTCAGGGCACAGGCTTGGATCGCTTTACATCATGATATCTATTCCCATCAATGGTGGACAAACCAGCAATGAGTTAAGATCACAACACCTTAATCCTACCCAGCACTGGTCATGCTGGAGACCTTGGAGATGCCCAATCCAGTCCAGGGGTCCCAAGAGGTTGACCTGCCTCGACCTGCCTAGGGATCTGTTCCTTGAAAAGTTGTCACACCTCAGCCTGCTCAAGGATCCACCAGTCTAGGGATCCCAGGAGGTTGATATGCCTCAACCTTCCCAGGGACCCAGTTCTTGGGAGGTCAACCTGCCTCAGCCTGCCTGGGGATCTGCACCGTGACCTGGGGATGCCTGGCTCTCCGGTTGCAACAGTACTGGGTAGGATAAGCTTCAAAAAGACTCACCACTTAGGAAGTCCGCCCATGGAAATAGGAGGCTTATTATTATTATTATTATTTTTAATTTTCCTCCCTGTCATCACTGTTTTTAAGATGGGAAATAACCAATCCACTTCTGGGCAGATGTCCTTAAGATGAATCCATGGTAACTGGAAACTGTTTGATCTTCCAACCCTAAGGAGAAGTTGCTTAAAATTCTTTTGTGCCACTGCATGGCCATGGTATCCTCTGGGGGGACAAGGAGCACTGGCCTGAGGATGGGAGCTTACATTACAATATCCTCCTGCAGCTAGACTTTTATGCAAACGACAGGGGAAATGAACAGAGAGCCCCTATGTCCAAAATTTCTTCCGACTAAGAGATATGAAGAGACTCTGTCTCAAGTATGGGATTGTTGTATGCCCTAAAAGTGAGCCTACTAGGCAAATGGTGTTAGGCAGAAACAACCAAAAGAAGGAGCCCCTCCTCATGAAGGCTCACCTCCCACAACTCCCGAGTTGCCTGTTGTTCCCTCCTTGTATCCAAATGTGGCCCCATATCTGGGAGCACCCCCTCCACAAAAGCCAACTAGAGTTTGTCCCTTAGTTGAAACTGGAGGAGAATTTGGACCAACCCTTCTCCCTCTCAGAACTAAGACAGATCAAACAAGACCTGGGAAGCTATACAGATGACCCAGGCAAATATATAGATACGTTCCAACACATTATCTTGGCCTTTGACTTGATGTGGAAGGAAATCATGGTCATATTTAGTCAAACTTTATCTGACCTTGAGCATACTAGGGTCTTAAAGGAAGCCTGAAGTTATGCTATGGGGCTTCACATGTCAAATAATAAATACCTAGTAGGGGAAACTGCGGTCCCCTCCTCAGATTATAATGGCTCTGAGCACCTCTGGGAAAGGGATAGTTTTCTAATATGTATAAATGCAGGACTAAAAGCAGCCCAGCAAAAAGCAATCAGCTATGCCCGGGTCTCAGCAATAACTCAGGAGCCCAACAAGAACCACATTGCTTTTCTGGAAGGGCTAAAAGAGGCTCTCCAAAAGTTTATCAATCTGGAGTCAGACACTTCTGAGGGACAAGTGATTTTAAAGGACAAATTCCTGTCCCAATATGCATCAGACATCAGGACTAAGTTACAACAGCTACAGCAGCAGGACCCTGTTGTCTCTTTAGATGAGATGGTCCAGACAGCCACCAATACCTTTTATAGCAGAGGGAAGCCAATGCCCAGGAAAGGGAGAAAAGGAAAGAGACAAGACATGCCCAGATGCTGGCTTCCCTCCAGGGAAGCCCTGTGGTGAACCCTGAGTCCTTGAAGGACAAGGCATGAGGCAAATGCCTAATCTGTAGACAGGTGGGACATTGGGCCAAAGACTGCACAAACTGTGAGAAGTCTCCTAAAGCAGATTGCTACAAATATCATCAATTGGGATATTGAAAAGCACTCTGTCCTGGGGACCCAAGAGCCTCAAGATCAAGTGGCAAGCCTTCCCTCATGATGATTCAACAGGACTGAAGTGGCCTGCTTAATCCAGCCCCCCTGAAACAGATAACCACCACAGGGCTGGAGCCAAGGGTGCAACTGAATGTGGCAGGTAGGTCTGAGAAGTTCTTAGTTGACACAGGGGCTACCTACTCTGTCCTGACTTCTTACTTCAGAATCTTCTCCTCCCAAGCCTGTACCATTTGGGGTGCTATAGGAAAAACAACTACTAAAAGGTGCACCTCAGCACTTCTTTGTTGCCTGGATGGACAAATATTTTCTCAGTTTCTGGTGGCTCCTGAATGTCCTACTCCCTTATTGGGAAGAGATCTTTCCCTGCTTTCAAAATCTTGAAGCTATTCCAGTCCTAATAGATGATGCTTTAAAACTCTCTCTTGAAGGCAAATTATTTTTACCAGCCACCAAGTGAAACAACTCCTGAAAAGGAGAGCCATTTAGGGATGTCTGATCAAAGGATCCTCAGATATCAAGTAGTGCTGATGGAAAATCCAGGCCTGGCTATACTCCTTGTGAGCTTCTTAACCCAGCTACCCTCCTGCCTATCCCCAAGGGCTCTCTCCCCTTTCAGTCTTGCCTAGAAACCCTGGACCTTGTCTCAAAACCCTGAGGGGGATTATCAAAAGATCCGCTGACCAATCCTAAGGAAATCTGGTACACTGATGTAAGCAGCTTTGCCTTGGCTAGAAAAAAAAAGAGATGGATATTCAGTAGTCTCCAATTTTGAGACTATAGTGGCTAAACCTTTGCCACCAGGTACTTCAGCCTAATTGGCTGAACTCAGCCCTGACTTGAGCTTTAGATATGGGAAGAGGAAAACGAGTAGCCATTTACACTGACTCCAAGTATGCCTTTCTGGTGCTACATGCACATGCTGCTATTTGGAAACAAAGAGGCCACTTGACCACTCGAGGGTCCCCAACCAAATATGGTGGTCAAATCCTTAGGTTATTGGAGGCAGTTCATCTGCCCACTGAGGTATCAGTTTCCCATTGTAAAGGACACCAAAAAGGGAGCACAGAAGTGGCAAGAGGGAACCAATCAGCTGACCAGGCAGCTAAGAGAGAAGCATTTCAGAACAATGACCTAATAGAGATTTCCACCTTAGTTCCACAGACTAATTTGCCAGAAACACCTTCATATACAGAAGGTGAGACTCTTAGAGCTAAGAGAAAGGGCTTTCAAGAAGATCATATGGGGTGGCTCCAAAATGAGGGACTCTTTTTTCTGCCTGGAAATCTCCAATGGAAGTTGGTTAACCCCTTACATGCTACCACTAATTTAGGGGAAAAGACCCCTCCAAAGATTACTAGAAAGGTCCTTCATAGGAACAGGCCTCCAAACAACTATATGGCAAGTGGTCTCCTCTTGTCCCACTTGCCAATTAAACAACCTCAAGGAGCTCAAAGACCCCAGCTGGCCCAGCCCATCCAATGTGGGACCTACCCAGGAGAGGACTGACAGATGGACTTCACCCAGATGCCAGGTTTTCTGGTGTATAAATACCTATTAGTCATGATAGATACATTCACGGAATGGATTGAAAGCTTTCCCACCTGGACTGTGAAAGTCAAGGAGATGGTAAAAACACTGCTCCATGAAATCATTCTGAGATTTGATCTGCCCAGGTCATTAAAAATTGACAGTGAGACATAATTTACTTCTAAGGCCACCCAGTTCATTTCAGTTCAGTCACTCAGTCGTGTCTGACACTGTGACCCCATGAACCGGAGCACACCTTTTCATACTGTTCATGGGGTTCTCAAGGCAAGAATATTGAAGTGGTTTGCCGTTCTCTCCTCCAGTGGACCACATTTTGTCAGAACTCTCCACCATGACCTGACCATCTTGAGTGGCCCCACAAGGCATGGCTTAGTTTCATTGAGTTAGACAAGGCTGTGGTCCATGTGATCAGATTGGCTAGTTATCTGTGATTGTGGTTTCAGTATGTCTGCCCTCTGATGTCCTCTATCAGCACCTATGGTCTTACTTGGGTTTCTCTTACCTTGGACTTGGGGTATCTCTTCATGGCTGCTCCAGCAAAGCACAGCCACTGCTCCTTACTTTGGATGTGGGGTATCTCCTCACAGCCGCCACCCCTGACCTTGGACGTGGGGCAGCTCCTCCCAAGGAGTCTCTAAAGCATTGGGCATTACTTATTTTCTCCATTGTGCCTGGAGGCCCCAGTCTTTAGGAAAAGAAGAGAGAGCAAAACCAACCAATTCTTAAAATCAGCAATAAAATACATAACTCAGGAGACCTCCCTGGGATGGAAGGAGGCTTTACCAATAGCTCTCCTCTGCACCCATATTGCCCTTAAGCAACAGTTGATCTTAGTCCTTATGAGATGATATATGGGAAAACTTTTGTTTATGTCAATGACCTCTTCCTAGATCCAGAGGCTCAAACCCTCCAGTCTTATTCCGTGGCCATTGGGCAATTCCAACAGGATATATGCTTGTGGGGTGTCAAACAGCACCCAAAAGATTCTCAAGAGCCACCACTCTATGCTCCAGGGACTCAAGTCCTAATTAAAGTCTGGAAAGATGAGTCCCCAAAGGCTCAACACCAGACCACATGGAAGGGCCCCTACCCTGTAATATTTTCGACTCCCACAGCAGTCAAGTTACCAGGGCATGACTCCTGGATTCACTACTCATGAATCAAGCCATGGAAGTAAACAGAAGAGGACACTCAATATACCTGTGAGCCCCTGGGAGATCTCAGACACCTATTCAGAGCTACAAATGAGTGGCATTCTAATGAATACCCCCAAAATTCAGTTTCTGAGGATAAGATTTCTCAGTACAGCTCTAAAGAGACAACACAACATGGTAGGGGTTCTCCAAAATAGAGAGGAGATAGATCTCCTGAACCCTGAGCAAGGAGAAACTTGAGCCATCTTGAATGAGATGTGTTGTTTCTGGGTAAATGCCTCCAGCTAAGTTAAAGAAAGTCTCACAGTCCTCAAGAAAAACATTCCAGATCCAATAGGATCTCAAAGAATGAGCTGGGAATTTCTCGAGGAGGCTACAATCTCTCTTTGAGGGATCCTTCTCTTGGTGATGGAGAATTTGGAGTTGGCTAATGCCCCTACTAATCCCTATAATCATCATATTGATGAGCTTATGATTGCTCCATGTATTATCAGTTGTCTAATCCATTTTGTCTCTGCCCAGGTCAAGAAACTACAACATGCAGTGCCAGTTCAACAAGGAGATATAAAACTACAGCCAACCATGGAAAATATCACTCACCCCTAGATGGACACCATTGTAAGGACTCTGAGGCTTGAGACTAGCAAGAGGGGGAGGCCCAATGCCTCTTGCTATCCCAGTTCAGCAAGAAGTAGCCAGAGAAACCTCAAAGCCCCTATTCCCAAAGAATTGGGCCTCCCATCTCTTGAGGGGGGGAAAGCTAGGTAGTTAGAATAGGAAAAAGGAGTCCATAATGGTGGTAACTAAAAGACAAAGAAAGGAAATAATCTGCAAAAATAGAACAAAGGAAGGTATGAGAACCAGAGTGAGAACCTCAGGTAAAACAAACAGCCCTTCTGGTTAGCCCAATTTACATAGGGCAGGCTCAGGGGGGAGGAGAAAGACCATATAAAAAGGGGAGCCAAAATTGAGCAGCAGGCCTCTCTTCTCTTCATGTCTTTTGGGTCTGCCCGCCCTCACACCTTGAGCATTATTATCCTTTGCTTTCCAAATAAAACTCAGCTGTAACACTGGTCTGTCTGTCACATCAAATTTTAGCTGCAGTGAGACAGAACTGAGGAAATTACAAACTCCCTCAACAACTAGATATTCCCCTGATGTTTTCTCCTGGGACCACTCCAGAGACTACATTTATTGGTCACAGTTAATGGGTGTCTTGATTGAGACTGGATGGACTAAGAGGGTCTCACTCACATGGCAGTACTCACTGTAGGCTCCCACAGACTCTCATCCTGTTGTAGACTAAGGAGGATCTTTACTTGGAAGTTCCAGGGTAGATTACCAACAGGGTGATAGAAGCAATTTCAATGCCTATTGAGATTTCTCTGAAGCCCTATAATGTTCCTCTCCTTGCATTCTGTTACTGTGCCAAGGTAAGTCACAAGGCCAATTCAAATTCAACACAATAAGCTATTCTCATTAGGTAAGTCAGCAGTTTAATTGGTAACATTTTTCCCTTGCCCAATTAGTATTTGAAAATATAGCTACACCATTTCACATCCATTATGATAGTTACTGTAAATTAAAAAGAGACAAAGGAAACAGAAAATAGCAAGAACTGTCAAGGATGTAAGGAAATTGGACCCCTTGCTCACTATTGGTAGTAATGTAAAATGGTTCAGCCATTATGGAAAATATTATAGTAGTTACTTAAATATTTAAATAGAATTACCATTTGATCCAGTAATTTTACTTTTGAGTATATACCCAAAAAAGTAAGGACTCAAAGAGATATTTGTTTACCCCTAATCGTAACAAAATTATTCATAATAGCCAAAATGTGGAAGCAAACCAAGTGCTGATGAGAAGCAAACCATCAACACGTGAATAAAGATAACATGTAGTATGGGTGTGTGCATGCATACTGAGTTGCTTCAGTAGTGTCTGACTTTTTGTAACCTTATTAACTAAAGACCAGCAGGCTCCTCTCTCCATGCAATATCCCAGGAAAGAATACTGGAGTGGGTTGCCACTTCTCCAGGGGATCTCCCCAACCTAAGGATCAAACCCTTGTCTCCTGCATTGAGAGGCATATTCTTTACCACTGAGCCATGAAGGAAGCCACAATGAAATATTATTCAGCATTAAACAAGAAAATGAGATGGTTGGACGGCGTCACCAACTCAGTGTATATGGGTTTGTATAGACTCCAGCAGTTGGTGATGGACAGGGAGGACAGGCCTGCTGCGGTTCATGGGGTCACAAAGAGTCGGACATGACTGAGACAGAACTGAACTGAACTGAAACAAGAAAAGGAATTTTATAGACACTATAACATGGGAGAACCTTGAGGACATTCAGTTCAGTTCAGTTTCAGTTTCATCTTCAGTTCAGTCGCTCAGTTGTGTCTGACTCTTTGCGACCCCATGAATCACAGCACACCAGGCCTGCTTGTCCATCACCAACTCCCGGAGTTCACTCAGACTCATATCCATCGAGTCAGTGATGATGCCGTCCAGCCATCTCATCCTCTGTTGTCCCCTTCTCCTCCTGCCCCCAACCCTTCCCAGCATCACAGTCTTCTCCAATGAGTCAACTCTTCGCATGAGGTGGCCAAAGTACTGGAGTTTCAGCTTTAGCATCATTCCTTCCAAAGAAATCCCAGGGCTGATCTCCTTCAGAATGGACTGGTTGGATCTCCTTGCAGTCCAAGGGACTCTCAAGAGTCTTCTCCAACACCACAGTTCAAAAGCATCAATTCTTTGGTGCTCAGCTTTCTTCACAGTCCAACTTTCACATCCATACAAGACCAGTGGAAAAACCATAGCCTTGACTAGATGGACCTTAGTCAGCAAACTAATGTCTCTGCTTTTGAATATGCTATCAAGCTTGGTCATAACTTCCTTTCAAGGAGTAAGCATCTTTTAATTTCATGGCTGCAGTCACCATCTGCAGTGATTTTGGAGCCCCAAAAAATAAAGTCTGACACTGTTTCCACTGTTTCCCCATCTATTTCCCATGAAGTGATGAGACCAGATGCCATGATCTTTGTTTTTTGAATGTTGAACTTTAAACCAACTTTTTCACTCTCCTCTTTCACTTTCATCAAGTGGCTTTTTAGTTCCTCTTCACTTTATGCCTTAAGGGTGGTGTCATCTGCATATCTGAGGTTATTGATATTTCTTCCAGTAATCTTGATCCAGCTTGTGCTTCTTCCAGCCCAGCGTTTCTCATGATGTTCTCTGCATAGAAGTTAAATAAGCAGGGTGACAATATACAGCCTTGATGTACTCCTTTTCCTATTTGGAACCAGTCTGTTGTTCCATGTCCAGTTCTAACTCTTGCTTCCTGATCTGCATATAGGTTTCTCAAGAGGCCTGTCAGGTAGTGTGGTATTCCCATCTTTTTCAGAATTTCCACAGCTTATTGTGATCCATACAAAGGCTTTGGCATAGTCAATAAAGCAGAAATAGATGTTTTTCTGGAGATCTCTTGCTTTTTCCATGATCCAGCAGATGCTGGCAATTTGATCTCTGGTTCCTCTGCCTTTTCTAAAACCAGCTTGAACATCTGGAAGCTCACCATTCACATATCACTGAAGCCTGGCTTGGAGATTTTTGAGCATTACTTTACTAGCATGTAAGATGAGGACAGTATATTAAGTGAAATAAGCTAGTCACAAAAAGAAAATATTGTTGATCCCCCTCAATTATATGAGGTACCTAGAGTAATAAATTTCATGGAATCAGAAAATAGAAAGATATTTACCAGGAACTGGAAGGGGAAGCTGTTTAATAGGTATAGAGATCTTTTTGCTTTGTAAAATGAAAAGAGTTTAGGAGATTGTGAATGTACTTAACGTTACTGAGTTGTGAACTTAAAATGTTTAAGATGCTAAATTTGTTTTAAGTGTGTTCCATCATAAAACACACACATACACATACAGTCATGAATTCATCGACTCTCATTGAGAGACAGGCACTCTGCCTCTTCCCTTTGAATCTAGGTGAGTTTTTGACTCATTTGAAATCAATAAAATGTGTCAGAATGATGCAATAATTATGGTGTCAGAGAAGGCAATATATTACATACCTTATTCATTAGAACACTTGCTTGTGGAGCCCTGAGTTGATTTCATAAGTCTGAGTTCATTACAGCTGCCATGCATGGTAAGCAAGCCAGGGTACATGGAAGAGTGCTGAATAACTGTGATTGACAGGCTCACTCTAAGTCTCAGAACACACAATATCACTGACCAACATGTAAGTGAAGATGCTTCCAGATGAGGCCATTCTCCAGCCATAGTCATGTCTAGCTGGTTGAATCCTGGTGGAAGTCTCAGACATCAGAATGCCAAGGAAAATCATTCCCACAAAACCTGGCCCAAAGTCCTGATTCCAGATTCAGGGAACTTCATAAAATATTTGTTTTAAGCCTCTAAGTTACATATATATTGTTTTTGTTCAGTACTGTCTGACTGTTTGTAAGACACTCAGGCTTCTCCGTCCTCCACTATCTCCCAGAGTTTGCTCAAATCCATGTCCACTGAGTCAGTGATGTTATCTAATCATCTCATCATTTGTTGCTCCCTTCTCCTCTTGTGCTGTATCTATCCCAGCAACAGGGTCTTTCCCAATGAATTGGCTCTTTGCATGAGATGGCCAAAGTATTGGAACTTCAGATTCAGTATCAGTCCTTCCAATGAGTATTCAGTGTTGATTTCCTTCAGGATTTGATCTGGTTTGATCTCCTTGCAGTCCAAGGGACTCTGATTACATATACATACACGTGTGTGTGTGTGTGTGTGTGTGTGTGTGTGTGTGTATCTGCTGCGCTTAGCCACTCAGTCATGTACAACTCTTTGTGACTCCATAAACTGTAGCTTTCCAGACTCCTCTGTCCCTGGGTATTCTCCAGGCAAGAATACTGGAGTGAGTTGCTATGCCCTCTTCCAGGGGAACTTCTGAACCCAGGGATTGAAGCCAGGTCTCCTGCATTGTAGGCAGATTCTTTACCATCTGAGCCATCTGGGAAAACACAAGGATACTAAAGTGAGTAGCCTATTCTTTCTCTAGGGAATCCTCCCTACTCAGGAATTGAACTGGGGTCTCCAGCATTGCAGGTGGATTATTTACCAGTTGAGGTACCAGGGAAGCCCATATATATACCATATTTGTTATATTTGGTGGTTTAGTCACTAAGTCATGTCATGAGACCCCATAACCTGTAGCCCACCAGGCAGCCCACCATAGTAGATTTATTGAGATATAATTCACATACTATAACATTCATTCTTTAAAGTGCATAACTCAGGGATTTTATGATAATCAAAGAGTTGTGCAACCTTTACTTGCCTTTAATTTCACAATATTTCATCTCCAAAAAAAAAATAAATAAATAAAATTCCACACCCATTTGAGGTCATTTCTCATTCCTAATCCAGCCTTACTCTATGGATTTACCTATTTTGGAAATTTCATGTAAACAGATCACACTACACATGATCTTTGTGTCTGACTTCTTTTGTTAGAATGAGGCCTTTAAGGATAGCCCATGTTGTAGCATGTATCAGTATTTCATTCTTTATATGATTAATATTTCATTGTATGAAAATGCTATATATTGTTTATCCAATTATCAGTTGATGAATATGTTGATTGTCTTTGCTTTTGAGCTATTCTAAAGAGTGATTTTATGAACATTTATGTTCAAGTTTTTTCATGGATACATTTTTTTCAATTCTCTTGGGTATATACCCATGAGGCAAATTGCGCAGTCATATGGAAAAGACCCTGATGCTGTAAAAGATTGAAGGAAAAGGGATAAAGGGGAAGGCAGGAAAAGGGATAAAGGGGAAGGCAGAGAATTAGATGGTTAGATATCATCATAGACTCAAGACATGAATTTGAGCAAACTTTGAGATGGGAATATCAGACCACTTAACCTGCCTCTTGAGAAATCTGTATGCAGGTCAGGAAGCAACAGTTAAAACTGGACATGGAACAACAGACTGGCTCCAAATAGGTAAAGCAGTACGTCAAGGCTGTATATTGTCCCCCTGCTTATTGAACTTATATGCAGAGTACATCATGAGAAACGCTGGACTGGAAGAAACACAAGCTCGAATCAAGATTGCTGGGAGAAATATCAATAACCTCAGATATGCAAATGACACCACCCTTATGGCAGAAAGTGAAGAACTAAAAAGCCTGTTGATGAAAGTGAAAGTGGAGAGTGAAAAAGTTGGCTTAAAGCTCAACATTCAGAAAACGAAGATCATGGCATCCAGTCTCTTCACTTCATGGGAAATGGATGGGGAAACAGTGGAAACAGTGTCAGACTTTATTTTTGGTGGCTCCAAAATCAGTGCAGATGGTGACTGCAGCCATGAAATTAAAAGACACTTACTCCTTGGAAGAAAAGTTATGATCAACCTAGATAGTATATTCAAAAGCAGAGACATTACTTTGCCGACTAAGGTCCGTCTAGTTAAGGCTATGGTTTTTCCTGTGGTCATGTATGGATGTGAGAGTTGGACTGTGAAGAAGGCTGAGCGCCGAAGAATTGATGTTTTTGAACTGTGGTGTTGGAGAAGACTCTTGAGAGTCTCTTGGACTGCAAGGAGATCCAACCAGTCCATTGTGAAGGAGATCAGCCCTGGGATTTCTTTGGAAGGAATGATGCTAAAGCTGAAACTCCAGTACTTTGGCCACTTCATGCAAAGTGTTGACTCATTGGAAAAGACTCTGATGCTGGGAGGGATTGGGGGCAGGAGGAGAAGGGGACGACAGAGGATGAGATGGCTGGATGGCATCACGGACTCAATGGATATGAGTCTGAGTGAACTCTGGGAGATGGTGATGGACAGGGAGGCCTGGCGTGCTGAGATTCATGAGGTCACAAAGAGTCGGACACGACTGAGCCACTGAACGGAACTGAACTGAACTCTGGCAATAGTGAAGGACAGGGAAGCCTGGGGTGCTTCAGTCCATGGGACTGCAATATGTGTGTGTGTGTGTGTGTGTGTGTATGGATTCATACATTTGCATATATATTCATACATATTTATGTTGTTACAAGATACTAGATATAATTTCCTGTCCTTATTTATCTATTTTGTATATAGTAGAATGTATCTTTTGGTCCCAAAGTCCTAATTTATCCTCCCTTTCCCCTTGCCCTTCAGCAACTACAATTCTGTTCTCTGTCTTTGTGAGTCTATTTCTGTTTTGCAAATAAGTTTGCTTGTATCATTTTTTTCTGAAAATTCCACATATAAGTGATGTCATATGACATTTGTTTTTCTCTGTCTGCTTACTTCACTTAGTATAATAATCTCTTAGGTCCATCCACATTGCTGCAAATGACATGATTTCATTCTTTTATATGGCTGAGTAGAATTTGATTGTGAATATATACCATATCTTCCTTATCCATTCATCTACCAGTGAACATTTAGGCTGCTATCATGCACTGGTAATTGTAAATAGTGCTATTATAAATATAAGGGTGCATTTATTTTTTTTTTTGAGTGAGAGTTTTCATCTTTCATATATATATAAATATAATGTGTATATATTCTCTATATATAGATATAGATAGATAGATAGATAGATAGATAGATAGATAGATAGATATACAGAAATTGGAGAAGGAAATGGCAGCCCACTACATTATTCTTGCCTGGAGAATCCCATGGACAGAGGAGCCTAGCAAGCCATGGTCCACAGGGTCTCAGATAGTTGGACACTACTGAGGCAACTAAACACGCACACATGCATATACAGAAGTGGAATTGTTGGATTTTATGGCAACTCTTTTAAAAATAAACCTCCATATTGTTCTCCAAAGAAGCTGCACCAATGTACATTCCCACCAACAGTGTAGGAGGGTTCCCCTTTCTCCTCACTTTTCCCAGCATTTATTATTTGTACACTTTTTACTTTTCTATCTTCTGAAAAATCACAAAAATGAGTATTAGTGTTAAGTATATTTATCCTAATGGATGATAAATTTGTATGTGATTCTATAACCAAGCAATGTAAAACAGTATTTTATAAAACAAAATTTTAGAAAATGTTATAGATTAAACCATGCTAGACTGGGATGGAAAAGGAAGATGGATTCATGACCCTTATTCCTCAATCTTCCTTTTATTAAAAATGGCATGTGCTGAGCAAATCTGTCCATTTAAAGGAGTTTCTCATATCAGGACCAAAAAGACCCAAATAAAGAATTTAGATGTGCCATAAAACTTAAGTTTGTAATATATATAGCTTTATCACAAACAACAGAGAATGAAAGTAATTTTCATTATTTTAAATTAATTTGAACATTCCCAAATTTTGGAATATTGTATCTTTGTCAGGAACTCAAATTTCCACCAATGAGAAGCCAACCACTGTCTTTCACATGATTGTCTAATTTATCCAAATGCCCACATAATTGGATTTTGTTTCGGCATTATAATTTTCAAACTTTCACTGTTACCGGTAATTCAGTCTTGCTAAAACAAAATGAGATTAAATGTATGTCATAATACTGATGATATTTCAGATCTATCTATTGCCCTTTTATAATCTAATGATAAAACTGATTCAAGGGGGAAAGTAAAATTTAAAGTGTTCCACTTGCTGCAGGAATCTAGGGCATTAAAAAAAAATCTAATGAGGGTAATTGCTTACAGTAAAGAGAATTAGTAATGAAAGAGGAACTTTTCATTCTATCCATATGCAATATATAGTAACTGTTTGGCAAGGTGAATTAGTAGCTTACCTAAAGTCTAACCACCTGACCTGCCTCCTGAGAAATCTGCATGCAGGCCAAGAAGCGACAGTTAGAACTGGACATGAAACAACAGTCAGATTTCAGATTGGAAGAAAAGTTATGACCAACCTAGACAGCGTATTAAAAAGCAGAGACATTACTTTGCCAACAAAGATTCGTGTTGTCAAAGCTATGGTTTTTCCAGGAGTCATATATGGATGTAAGTGTTGGACTATAAAGACAGCTGAGTGCTAAAGAATTGATGCTTTTGAACTGTGGTGTTGGAGAAGACTCTTGAGAGTCCCTTGGCCTGCAAGGAGATCCAACCAGTCCATCCTAAAGGAAATCAGTCCTGGGTGTTCATTGGAAAGACTGATGCTGAAGCTGAAACTCCAATACTTTGGCCACCTGATGTGAAGAACTGATGTACTGGAGAAGACCCTGATGCTCAGAAGGTTTGAAGGCAGGAGAAAGGGACAACAGAGAATGAGATGGTTGGATGGCATCACCGACTTATTGGACATGTATTTGAATAGTCTCCAGAAGTTGGTGATGGACAGGGAGGCCTGGCGTGCTGCAGTCCATGGGTCAAGAGGAGTCAAACACCACTGAAAGACTGAGCTACAACTGAACTGAAAGTCTAACCAAGACCAAGCACCTTCAGGTATCTCCCCAGTGCTCACTGATGGATCAGGAGACTGTTCTAGCACTTTGTAAGCAATAGATCCTTCATACTTCCTGTGACGTGGAATGTAAGAGCAGTGCTTGTGACCCATGTTTCTGAAAACCTAACAGAAACTTCTATTTCTCAAGAATTCTATCAGGGATATCTTTTCCTTTATACAGATAATGGGCCTCACATTCAATTGAAGTTCTATTTCATTTGGTTTGAATAAGCAGGGTCAGTTCAATCAAAGGTCAATCAAATTAAATGTTAAATATTAAGATAATATTTTACTAATAAGATAAAACAGCTACCTTATTAAGTCAATAGACAATTCTGAAGCTTGTGTAATAGAAGAAAAATTTCCTTTGGTACCAAGAACAGTTTGCTTAATAAAAAGTCTCATAGAATATTTATAATCAAAATAAAAAACAAAGTCAGGACCAAACATTTTCTGATTGCATCTGGTGTCTAGTGTCTAAAATAGTGCTTTATTCACTAGGATTTTCATATTCTTAGTGTGTGACACTTTCATGAATTTATACTGTTGAGAGTTTGCATGAAGACAACATATTCCATAATCAATTTAATACAAATAGGTCTTCAGAATTATTTAGCAAAAAGCTATGCTCTCTGAAGTAAATACATGGGGTAATTTAAAGTGAAATTCTAAGAATGCCCTTTTCAATATATGACAATTTCTACACGCCAAACAAAATGACAGTTCACTAAAGATGAGTAACTTCTCTGGTTCTACTGAAGTGGTCAAGGAAAATTCTCTATACTTACACATGTTTTCATTTTTTAAAATTTAAATCTTCCCTCTCTCCTTGTCTCTTGTTCCCCTCCTCTTCCATTGCCTATCTCTCCTGGGAGATAGTCAAATAGTCAAGTGTGCTTGCTTGTCTCATAAGTATTTCCATAAGAACCTACCTGGAGTTTGCATGGGTTATTTTATTTTAACTCCTTCCTCAGTTGCTACCTAAACTCTTGTAATTGCTCAGTGCAAATATACACAAAGTAGGAGTTCAATATTAATAAAATAAATATATACATAAATTAAAATACTATAAACATAGTAGCCAAGCATTCACAGGATTAAGTAGAAAATGGTAATAGATATCAAGAAAACATTTTAAATGAAGAGGCTGTTCTCAGTTGATTGCTTTAACCTTTGAGAAGTTAAACTGGTAACTTGTTCAATAACTAGATAGAGCTTTAGAGTGAAATGGTGCTTATATAACTTTTAGCTAAAAAGAGATAACTCAGGTGGATGAGATGAAATAGTACGCACAACAGAGCAGGGGTAGAAACTCTCAGTACATCCATATGGTTTCTCAGGTGGGTTTCATGGTGGGATGGATCAGAGAAATGTCCCCTCTGGTTGCACAGCGGAATCATCTGGAGAGCTTTTCACATGCAGGATGTAGATCCTTCTCACAGAGATTCTAACTCACTGGGCCCTAAGAGAATTTCAGGCACTCAATCTATAGATTGCATTTGTTTTGGAGATTATCCAAACCCACTAGATAAATAAGTAGGTAGTTTGTAAAGCATAGGCCAAACTTCTAAAGATGTTTTCAGTATCTGTAAGTAACTAAAGAGCAGAATACTTGTTAGACAAAGCCAGAATTCACAATATGTATTAAGTGTAAAATAAAGAGAAATAGGAGAGATGCATTAAGTATAAGCTAAGTAGTTGGTGGCCTTCCCAAGTGGCGCTAGTGGTAAAGAACCCACCTGCCAATACTGGAGACATAAGAGACGTAAGGTGGGCTCAATCCCTGGATTGGAAAGATCCCCTGAAGGACAGCATGGCAACCCACTTCAGTGTCCTTGCCTGGAGAATCCCATGGACACAGGAGTCTAGTGAGCTACAGTCCATAGTGTCACACAGAGTTGGACACAACTGAAGTGAATTAGCATGCTTATGACCAGATAGTAAGTACCAAGAGTGACTATTTATAAGACATGTAAATAACAAAAATATACACAAGACGTATGATAGTGATGAAGTTTCAACCTACCATGTGTTTCATTCTGCCTCAAATGTTCTGTGCTCCCAAAACATAAATAAAAGCATTTTGCTGGCTAACTGGCAAAGGACAGCTGTTGCCAGGAATAATTATCCTCATGTCTGGTCAAAAAAGAAGACCAAGGGCTGTTTCTATCTATGCACCCAAATGCTAAAAAGTCTAATTCTGGTCTTCATAACCACACCATCAGCAGGGAAAACTGATGTGGCGGGGAGAGATACAGTACATGTGACACTTAATAGCTCATTTAAATTTATTTATTTTTTTCTTCTCCTGATGTCATTATTATGTTTTAAATATAAATTTATTTATTTTAACTGGAGGTTAATTACTTTACAATATTGTATTTGTTTTTCCATACATCAACATGAATCCACCACAGGTATACATGTGTTTCCCATCCTGGACCCCCCTCCCTCCTCCCTCCCCATACCATCCCTCTGGGTCGTCTCAGTGCACCAGCCCCAAGCATCTAGTATCATGCATCGAACCTGGACTGGCAATTCGTTTCATATATGATATTATACATGTTTCAATGCCATTCTTCCAAATCATCCCATCCTCTCCCTCTCCCACAGAGTCCAAAAGACTGTTCTATACATCTGTGTCTCTTTTGCTGTCTCGCATACAGGGTTATCGTTGCCATCTTTCTAAATTCCATATATATGCGTTAGTATCCTGTATTGGTGTTTTTCTTTCTGGCTTACTTCACTCTGTATGATAGACTCCAGTTTCATCTACCTCATTAGAACCTAAAGAAACTAAAGACCTATATATAGAAAACTATAAAACACTAGTGAAAGAAATCAAAGAGGACACTAATAGATGGAAAAATATACCATGTTCACAGATTGGAAGAATCAATATAGTGAAAATGAGTACACTACCCAAAGCAATTTATAGATTCAATGCAATCCCTATCAAGCTACCAATGGTATTTTTCACAGAGCTAGAACAAATAATTTCACAATTTGTATGGAAATACAAAAAACCTCAAATAGCCAAAGCAATCTTGAGAAAGAAGAATGGAACTGGGAGAATCAACCTGCCTGACTGCAGGCTCTACTACAAAGCCACAGTCATCAAGACAGTATGATACTGGCACAAAGACAGAAATATAGATCAATGGAACAAAATAGAAAGTCCAGAGATAAATCCATGCACCTAGGGATACCTTATCTTTGACAAAAGAGGCAAGAATATACAATGGATTAAAGAGAATCTCTTTAACAAGTGGTGCTGTGAAAACTGGTCAACCACTTGTAAAAGAATGAAACTAGAACACTTTCTAACACCATACACAAAAATAAACTCAAAATGGATTAAAGATCTAAATGTAAGACCAGAAACTATAAAGCTCCTAGAGGAGAACATAGGCAAAACACTCTCCGACATACATCACAGCAGGATCCTCTATGACCCATCTTCATTTACATTTAAATCCTCCCTTACTTTTCTTCCCTCCGAAACAAGATCTGGGTACTTCTTGCTTGTATGCTTGTATTCTATCATAAATGTATTAAATTATTTTTACCCATATCTTTCCCCTGCTTCTGACTGTATGCTTTAAAAAATGATTTAGTAATAAGGTCACTTGAGTAATTTAATTTTGTGAATCTCACCATTTTGTGCCTCTGAAATAGCTCAATTGGTATTGTACTTGGAGACTGCCATTGCAATAACATAACTTCCTGTATGACATGATCAGTATTTGAAAAATGCTTCCCAAGAGATTTTAATATACATCCGGGCTTGAGAGCTTCTGGGATAGAGAATTTGAAGATCTGAAGGAAAAGTACAGATGACGCAGAATAACTTTACATTTTGTACTCTTTTATATTGGACATCTGGAATTCATAAAATTAAAAAAATAAGACCATATCTTGACAGTAGAATGCATTTGGGACTGGGTGAGGAGAGCAGACTAGAAATTAAGCAGTGAATTTGAACAGCTGAAAAAAAAAATCTTGGTGAAATAAACCTGGAATAGGATGAGGGCTCTGGATGAAATGGATATCTAGGTGAGTAGATGGATCTCAGGATCCCTTCACTTCCCAATTCATATTATGAGGCCAATATTAACTGGATAAAAAAGCAATCAGAAACTTTACCAGAAAATAGAACTACAGGCCTGCATCCTTCATTTATGTCAATACAAAGGTCTTTAACACTTCTTAACACAATTTTGTAAAAGCAACCCAATAATATATTAAAAATGTATGTAATATAGATAGCCAGTTAAAATTTGCTTTGCGACAGAGGGAACTCAGCACAGTGCCCTGAGACAACCTAGAGGGGTGGGATGGTCTGTGGGGTTGGAGGGAGGTTCAAGTATACCTGTAGCTAATTCATGTTGATGTTTGGCAGAAACCAACACAATTGTAAAACAACTATCCTCCAATTAAAAAAGAATTTTAAAGTCTATACCAAGTACAACTGCAGTTTATGTCAGGAATGCCAAACTAATTTAGCAATAGAGATATCCCCATTGTTCCACTCCATGCTTAGTTATCAACAGGACCTGAACTTCTGATGGGGTCATCAACTGCTAGTTTGCCCAGGACTATCCCAGTTTAGGTACTTCTATTACTTCCCAGAAACCCATCCCCAGTATGCAGAAAGTACTGGTTTATCAATGATGAGGAAAGAAAACTGACTTAATTTACAAAACTCATACTGTAGCCCTAAAGATAGAGGCTGCAAGAACTCTACTTTTAATGTCTAATGGATAAAGAACATTCACCTTCTGTTGTTATTGTAATTGTATTTTGCCCCTTCCACTGATTATTTCATTTCTTTTGACCAATGTGACTTGTGTGCAGTTTAATAACAATGAACTTAAACAATCTGTCTTTATGTATGGATTAACTGTTGTGCTTTGTATAAAGAAATAGTGACTTTAGTCTCTGACAGTGATTATTATTATGACCATGTTTTCTAAGAGTTAAACTATGAAACAACTTCAATGTCAAAACCAGCATGAAACATTGAAAAATGATAAATAACTGTTACTTGAAGGAACGGGATTAGGGAGGTAGCCAAAATACAGCATATGCCAATGAGAATGTGGGCTTGGATGTGGGAGAAAAGAGGATGTTAAAGCACACATGAACACTGAATCTTACAAGTCCAGTGTGAGATAGGCAAGTATTCCAAAACCAAACCAAAGTCTTTCTATTTCCCATAAAGATAAGAATTTTCAGCTGAAGACAGAAGCCACTGAATTTGGGCATACCACACAAATAAACATGTATTATTGCTTTGTTCCTTTGATAGTTCTATAAAGCTCAATACGGATACATATCCTTATTGAGAACTTGCAGTCAAATTGTCTTTTGGAAGAACAAAGGAAGAAATTTTGATAGTAGATGTACTGAAGTTTTACAAAGTAGAGCTAATTATGTCAAATCTTAACAATGATCATGCTTCTGGAGTATATCAAGTGACTCTTTGAATGACGACAGCAACAACAAATATGTCCCTCTCTAGATTTTAGATGAGGAACTTTGGTTTGAAAAACAGAGTTTGCAATAACCTTCTTGATTTCTATGAAGACCTAAATGAAATGTAAGAAAATATAAAACTAAAGATTGTTGAATTTTGTCAAATTCAAAACATAATTTGCTTATCTAATCTGCTTATTTGGAAGACAGTAAAAGTAAAATTTTGGCAAATTTAATTGTCTACAAGTTTCTAATCAAAGAATATAAAAATAAAGCTATAAATATTGCTCTTTTCTTGTATAATTAACTGCTAAAACAGGGTGTAGTTTGTTTACCTGTGATGCTGAGGTTTTCAATAAAGATTTTGTTTAGTGTTTGGTTTTCTCAAAATGAAGTATTTATTGAAATTTACATTACTTTATTGAAATGCAAAATGGTCTCTTTCAGCATGAATTTATAAAATAACTATCTTTCACCATAGAAAAGGTTAAAATATTGGTCTGCTGTAAAAATCACAGTTTCAAACCGTGAGACAAAAATAAGTGCTTTCTAATTTGGAAATATAGTAAGAATATGAGTCAAAAAAAGGTTGCAGTAAAACACAGATTTATATTATATTTACTCAAAATGTCTTGATAACCTTAAAAGAAGCCATAACGTGCCAACAAAAGAATTAAGTTACTGCACTTGAGTTATTTGATGTTATGTGTAGGTTATGACAAGTTACAAAGAAAAAAGACATCTTTTGAAAGAAGACTGCCTCAGAACTCAAAAATATTTCACCAGATAAGGGTGGCTAAATTAAGCATAATTTCTCATTTCTTTACTAAAGCTGGCATTTTTTTTTTAATTCAACTTTCACATGTTCAAATTAGTTCTGTGTTTTAAAACCGTTATTCCTGAGAAAGAATTTAACTTGCAATAATAGTCAATGCATTTCAGAGTATTAAAAAAATGTTGGACATTTTGACATGGATAGCTTATATTATGAACATATAGATTCCAAAGACAAATACCTGGTCTACAAAAACAAGGCAATAGATGAAAAGTGGGTGGTCATTTTTGGAGAGCTGAAAACTAATTCCATATGTTTAAAACTATGTTGTTGTTAGTAAGTAAAATATTATGTCCCATACAGAAATGCTTTTTAAAGAAGATATTTAGTTTGTTTAGTTTGGCATAACACTAGACATATCAGAAAGTGGTATTATGTAAATTTGATAAAAACCAACCTGTAAGTTGAGCAAAATTTACGATTGACTATATTCAATTTTAACATCTCATGAGAGAAAAAAAAGATTTCTTTTAAAGTACTGCAGGCAGTTTAGAAAAGTACTACTAAAAAAGTTGGGAAAAAGAGTAAAAATAATCCATTACACCATATGTTGAAAAATATTTTATGAAATATATGTCATTTGTTTAATTAACTTTAAAATTCTTTGATAAATAGAAAACTCATTGTTCATTTGCTAATTGTGTCTGATTCTTTACAACCACATGGACTGCAGCATGGCAGGCTTCCCTGTCCTTCACTGTCTCTCAGAGTTGAGTCAAAAACCATCTCATTCTCTCCTCCTGACCTCAACAAAATTTTCCAGTATTAGGGTCTTTACCAATGAGTCAGTTCTTTGCATCAGATGGCCAAAGTATTAGAGTTTCAGCTAAAGCATCAGTCCTTCTAATGAATATTCAGGATTTATTTCCTTAAAGATGGACTGATTGGATCTCCTTGCAGTCCAAGGGACTCTCAAGAGTCTTCTCCAACACCACGGATCAAAAGCATCAATTCTTCAGTGCCCCATTTTATTTATAGTCCAACTCTCACATCAATACATTACTACTGGAAAAACCATAGCTTTGACTAGATGGAATTTTGTTGGCAAAGTAATTTTCTACATTTTAATATGTTGTCTACGTTGGTTATAGCTTTTCTTCCAAGTAGCAAACATCTTTTAATTTCATGGCTGCAGTCACCATCTGCAGTGATTTTGGAGCAGCAAAAAATAAAGTCACTCACTCCATTACTTCCCAATCTATTTGCCATGAAGTGATGAGACCAGATACCATTGTCTTAGTTTTCTGAATGTTGAGTTTTAAGCCTAATTTTTCACTCGTCTCTTTCAATTTCATCAAGAGGCTATTTAGTTCTTCACTTTCTTTCATATGGCGGTATCACCTGCATATCTGAGGTTATTGATATTTCTCCTTGGAATCTTGATGACAGTTTGTGCTTCATCCAGCCCAGCGTTTCTCATGATATGCTCTAAATATAAGTTAAATAAGCAGGGTGATAATACACAACCATGACATACTCCTTACCTGATTTGAAACCAGTCTGTTGCTTCATGTTCAGTTCCAACTGTTGTTTCTCGACCTGCATACAGATTACTCAGGAAGAAGACCAGGTGGTCTGGTATTCCCATCTGTTGAAGAATTTTCCACAGTCTGTTGTGATCGACACAGTCAAAGGTTTTGGCTTAGTCAATGAAAGAGAAGTAGATGTTTTTCTTGAACTCTCTTGCTTTTTCAATGATCCAGCGGATATTGGCAATATGATTTCTGGTTCCTCTGCTTTTCTAAAACCAGCTTGAACATCTGGAAGTTCATGGTTCACGTACTGAAGAACCCTAGCTTTGAGAATCTTGAGCTTTACTAGTGTGTGAGATGAGTGCAATTGTGCAGTTGTTTGAGCATTCTTTGGCATTGCCTTTCTTTGGGATTGGAATGAAAACTGACCTTTTCCAGTCCTGTGGTCACTGCTGAGTTTTCCAAATTTGCTGGCATATTGAGTGCAACACTCTCACAGTATCATCTTTCAGGATTTGAAATAGCTCAACTGGAATTCCATCATCTCCACTAGCTTTGTTCGAAGTAATACTTCCTAAGGCCTACTTGACTTCACATTCCAGGATGTCTGGCTCTAGGTGAGTGATCACACCATCTTGATTATGTGGGTTGCGAAAATCTCTTTTGTACAGTTCTTCTGTGTATTCTTGCCACCTCTTCTTAATATCTTCTGCTTCTGTTACATCCATACCATTTCTGTCCTTTATTGAGCCCATCTTTGCATGAAATGTTCCCTTGATATTTCTAATTTTCTTGAAGAGATCTCTAGTCTTTCCCATTCTGTTGTTTTCGTTTATTTCTTTGCATTGATTGCTGAGGAATGCTTTCTATCTCTCCTTGCTCTTCTTTGGAACTCTGCATTCAGATGTTTATATCTTTCCTTTTCTCCTTTGCCTTTCACTTCCCTTCTTTGAACAGCTATTTGTAAACCTTCCTCAGACAGCCATCTTGCTTTTTTTGCATTTCTTTTTCTTGGGGATAATCTTGATCCCTGTCTCCTGTACAATGTCATGAACCTCCGTCCACAGTTCATCAGGCACTCTGTCTGTCAGATCTAGTCCCTTAAATCTATTTCTCACTTCCAGTGTATAGGCATAAGGGATTTGATTTAGGTAACACCTGAATGGTATAGTGGTTTTCTCCACTTTCTTCAATTTCAGTCTGAATTTGGCAATAAGGAGTTCATAATCTAAGCCACAGTCAGCTCCCAGTCTTGTTTTTGCTGACTGTATAGAGCTTTTCCATCTTTTGCTGCAAAGAATACAACCAATCTGATTTCAGTGTTGACCATCTGGTGATGTCCATGTGCAGAGTCTTCTCTTGTGTTGTTGGAAGAGGGTGTTTGCTATTACCAGTGTGTTCTCTTGGAAAAACTCTGTTAGCCTTTGACCTGCTTTGTTTTGTCCTCTAAGGGCATATTTACCTGTTACTCCAGGCAAATGTGTTTCTTGACTTCCTACTTTTGCATTCCAGTCTCTTATAATGAAAAGGATATCATTTTGCGTGTTAGTTCTAGAAGGTCTTGTGGGTCTTCATACAACTGTTCAACTTCAGCTTCTTCAGCATTGCTGGTTGGGGCATAGACTTGGATTACTGTAATATTGAATGATTTGCCTTGGAAACAGAGATCATTCTGTTGTTTTTAAGATTGCATCCAAGTACTGCATTTTGGATTCTTCTGTTGACTATGATGGCTACTCCTTTTCTTCTAAGGGGTTCTTGCCCACAGTAGAAGATATGATGGTCATCAGAGTTAAATTCACCCATTCCAGTCCATTTTTGTTCAGTGATTCCTAAAATATCGATGTTCACTCTTGCCTTCTCCTGTTTGACCACTTCCAATTTGCCTTGATTCATGGACCTAGCATTCCAGGTTCCTATGCAATATTGCTCTTTACAGCCTTAGACTTTACTTCCATACCAATCACATCCACAACTGGGTGTTGTTTTTTACTTTGGCTCCACCTCTTCATTCTTTGTGGAGTTACTTCTCCACTGATCTCCAATAGCATATTGGGCACCTACTAACCTGGGGAGTTCACCTTTCAGGGTTCTATCTTTTTTCCTTTTTATACTGTTCATGGGTTTCTAAAGGCAAGAATACTGAAGTGGTTTGCCATTCCCTTCTCCAGTGGACCACATTTTGTCAAAACACTCCATCATGGCCCATCCATCTTGGGTGGCCCTACTTGGCATGGCTCATAGTTTCATTGAGTTAGACAAGGCTGTGGTCCATGTGATCAGTTTGATAAGTTTACAGTGATTTTGGTTTTCATTCTGTTGGCCTTCTGACAGACGAGGATAGGAAGCCTATGGAAGCTTCCTCATGGGAGAGATTGAGGGGAAAACTGGGTCTTGTTCTGATGGGTGGGGCCATGCTCAGTAAATCTTGAATCCAATTTTCTGTTGATAAGTGGGGCTGTCCTTCCTCCTTGTTGTTTGGCCTGAGTCAAACTATGGTGGAGGAAATGAAGACAATCAGTTCAGTTCAGTCACTCAGTCGTGTCCAACTCTTTGCGACCCCATGAATCACAGCACACCAGGCCTCCCTGTCCATCACCAACTCCCAGAGTGCACCCATCAAATCAGTGATGCCATCCAGCTATCTTATCCTCTGTCATCCCCTTCTTCTCCTGCCCCCAATCCCTCCCAGCATCACAGTCTTTTCCAATGAGTCAACACTTCGCATGAGGTGGCCAAAGTACTGGAGTTTCAGCTTTAGCATCATTCCTTCCAAAGAAATCCCAGGGTTGATCTCCTTCAGAATGGACTGGTTGGATCTCCTTGCAGTCCAAAGGACTCTCAAGAGTCTTCTCCAACACCACAGTTCAAAAGCATTAATTCTTCAGTGCTCAGCCTTCTTCACAGTCCAACACTCACATCCATACATGACCAGTGGAAAAACCATAGCCTTGAATAGATGGACCTTAGTTGGCACAATAATATCTCTGCTTTTGAATATGCTATCTAGGTTGGTCATAACTTTTCTTCCAAGGAGTAAGCATCTTTTAATTTCTTGGCTGCAGTCACCATCTGCAGTGATTTTGGAGCCCCCCAAAATAAAGTCTGACACTGTTTCCACCGTTTCTCCATCTATTTCCCATGAAGTGATGGGACCGGATGCCATGATCTTCATTTTCTGAATGTTGAGCTTTAAGCCAACTTTTTCACTCTCCTCTTTTACTTTCATCAAGAGGCTTTTGAGTTCCTCTTCACTTTCTGCCATAAGGGTGGTGTCCTCTGTATATCTGAGGTAATTGATATTTCTCCCAGCAATCTTCATCCAGCTTGTGTTTCTTCCAGTCCAGCATTTCTCATGATGTACTCTGCATATAAATTAAATAATCAAAGTGACAATATTCAGCCTTGATGTACTCCTTTTCCTATTTAGAAGCAGTCTGTTGTTCTATGTCCAGTTCTAACTGTTGCTTCCTGCCTTGCATACAGGCTTCTCAAGAGTCAGGTCAGGAGATCTGGTATTCAGAGAGCACAACTTATGCAAAAATTTTTTATATTTATTACTCTATTTTGTCAAACATATTACCTAAATAGCCTTAATATTATTTATTGCTGCCATCATTATTTTGATTAATCAGTAGCACTGATGTAACAAAATGTAAAAATTAAACAGAAAAATAATTAATTTCAAGTGACTGTCATGTTCATGCTAAAAATATAGCTACCCTACTATAAGTTTTATTGTTATATTAATTGTTGTTGTTCTTCTGGTATGGCTTAATCCTATATTGGCTCTCTAAAGTGTTGGTTTTCCTAGACAGGATAGGGAGTTGCTGTCCATGGTATTTCCATTCCCCATATGTGGACTGATGTTGGTGCTAGGGTTGTAATGGGGCAGGTACAACCTCAATCTTAATTGGCCTAGTGAACATGTCTTTTGGTGCTGAGTTATTGTTATTGTTTTTTCCTTAGCACTCCTGCCTCTTCTCTTCACAGCAGTAAACTCTGCTGTGGCTCCTCTTAGAAAGAAGTATTTTTCTTCTTTTCAACCCAGTGATAGCAAACCTCTGTTGGTATTGGAACAGGAACTTAAGCCCAAGATGGTTTGTATTGAGGCAATTAAATTGCAATGTATAATAAATTTTATAATAAGTCACTGAGATTTGGGTGTTTCTAATTATAGAAAACATCCTATCATGTCTAATTCACTTTTATTAATTATTTTTGTGTTTTCTCAATTCCTCGGTAATTATATTAACTGTGATTTTGGTGTATCAACACAGCATCTTTCAGGAGAAGATTTTTTGGGGTGTATTTTTCAGTTATTTTATATTTGCATCAAGATCAGTCTCTGTGTTAGTCTGACCTATATGTTCTCCCTATTCCTAGATTTATTCTTGGAAAACTTGTCTCTAAGGGTGAAACCAATCATTTAAACCTTGGATTTAGACTTTATATTTAATTTTTAACACTATACCTCACCCATTCTGATAGCAAGGTCGGCAAGACTCCTAGGCCCACATCCCATCCCTCTTTTACTTAATTAAGGTCTCTACATCTAATAAGTAGATTCTCTTTGGTCTCCCAACATGAAGTCTTATTCAAGTAACCCATATGGTTTGTCAGATCCGTCAATGTTCAGTTTTCAATACAATGTATCAGAATTGCCTGGTGTTTACTTAAAAATGCTGATTCATGGTCTACAACCCAATAAATTCTTATTCAAGAGGTTTCATGTAGGGCAAAAAAAAAATCTAAATTTATAAAAATATCTCCCCAGGTGGAATACTAAAAATCTGTGAACTAAAAGGCACTGTTTAGGTTTTCTCAGTTTATTTCTTGTTAAAGACTTGTCCTTGAATGAGTTCCCTAAGAGTAGAAACAACTCATACATGTTGTCTTTCAGACACTAATGGCCTATTCTTGCCTTGGCCCCTTGTTCCTATATCCTGGTCAGAATTAAGAGATTTTCCTAATCTGATGGAATCTGAACAAGATTGTATGCCATAAACCAATTCCTCTAGCAGAAAATGTTTAATAATTTTATCTCATATTGTAAAATGTAAAGAAACCAGTCAAATGTACAAAAGTGGAGAGCTCTTCAAAGTTCTTTGGATGACTATAGCATATTATTCACTTGGTTTGACATCTTTATGTAGCATAAATTTCATTAATGAGTTTGCCATTTGATCCTCTAACACCGTTAGATTATGAATTATTTCTCTTGCCCCTCCAAGGTCATTTTGAAGATCCAGTGTTTGGTCAAATGTCACCATTTCTTTATATTCTTCTAAATCCTTTCTAGCATTCATGTATTTTCCTTAAGCAAATGTATTGTTTTAACACTTTAAAATTCAGTTTGCATCCATTTTACTACATTGCTTTTCATCCTCCAAGTATGTTGTTTTTGTTCTTAAAATATTTTCTTCTTAACATTTGCTGTTAGTGGGCATCATTAGCAGAGATTTGTCTGATGGTTAGTCATATTTTCAGTGGCATAACTTACTTGATAGAGTTGGAAATGACACTTTCCTATGATTTTACTTTATAGTTATAATGATATTTTCTATTATTTATCGTTTAAACTGAGATGTATTGACTCAGTGCTAGATTTTGTATTATCAAATTATAAAACAGATTTAACATTTTTTTTTCCTGTCTGTCTGAAACAAGCAAGCATACAGATAAAACTTAAGGACTAAATGCAAATTTGAGTAGCTAGAATAATAAATATGCAGTTGAGTATAACCCTTTGGGAAATAGAAAAAATAATAATTGTTTGGCTCACAAAGATATTATTTAGATTTATTTTTGTTCCTTTAAAACTAAACATATAGCTTATAACTATTTTTTGAGATTTTCAATTAACTGTTTATTTTAAAAAGGTAAAAAAAAATATTAAGAAGGAAGGTAAATTTTACTTGTAGAATTACTACATAAGCTTTTTTGAAAGAATTAATAGGTCAGTTCTGTGTGCTTAGTCGCTCAGTTGTGTTCAACTCTTTGTGACCCCGTGGATTGTACCCCATCAGGCTCCTCTGTCCATGGGGATTCTCCAGGCAAGAATACTGGGGTGGGTTGCCATGCCCTTCCCCAGGGAATCTTCCCAGCCCAAGGATCAAACCCAGGTCTCCCACGTTGCAGGTGGATTCTTTACCATCTGAGCCACCAGTGAAGCCAATGTGCTCTCAAGTCAGTTATGATTCAGTGACAGGTTCAGTCTCTCGTCCTTTTGGTTGTAGCCTAAGTTGATTTTGTTTTGTTTTGATTTTATAATTTATTTATTTATTTTTAACTGGGGGAATAATTGCTTTACAATATTGTGCTGGTTTCTGACATACATCAATTCAAATCAGCCATAGTTATATACATGTCCCTCCTTCTTCAACCTCTCTTCCACTGCCTACTCCATTCCAACCTTCTAGATTGTCACAGAGCACTGGGTTTGAACTCCCTGTGTCACACAGTAAGTTCCCACTGGCTGACTATTTTATATATGTAATGCAGAAATATATATTTCAATGCTACTCTCAATTCGTCCCACCCTCTCCTTTTTTATTATTTTGACAGAGTGTGGTCATAGTGTAAGCATGGCTTTTATTCAGGGTATAACAAATGGGTTTGCTTAGTATATTTAAGATGAACCTCTATTGCATTAATATACTTTTGATCTTCACATTATCTGGCATGCAAATTTTTCACATTCATAGATAAAATGATATAATAATAATTAGATATATTATAATACTTTTCAATAATGGAAAGAAATGCAAACTTAAAAGTGCCCTAAAAATATTTATGAATTTCAAATTTGAGGATTATGTTTGAGAGACAGTTCTCTGTTACCATTAAATTCTAAGAACTTCAGATTTTTCACTAGAACTTAATAGTAACTCAAAAATACTAATATATTGGAGATCTTGGTGAGAGGAAACATGGGAATATTGTAAGACTAGTTAATAACAGATATTGCATACTAATCTGACTTTTCATGAAGTATAGTTTTTTAATATTAATTATTCTTACAGATACCTATGCATCCACCTCTTGCTCATTTGAAAGCCAAAGTGTTAGCTACTCAATTGTGTCCATGTCTGACTTTTTGCAAACCTATGGACTATAGCCCATCAGGCTCCTCTGTCCATGGAATTCACCGGGCAAGAATATTGGAAGGGGTAGCCATTCCTTTCTCCAGGGGATCTTTCCACCCAGGGATCAAACCTGTGTCTCCTGCAATTGCAGGTGGATTCTTTACCATCTGAGGCTTCCCTGGTGGAAGGGTCCATCCACACTGCTACAAATGACAGAATTTCATAATAGTTTTTGGCAGAGTGGCCTTCCATTTTGTATATAAAACTATACCTTCTTAATCCATGCATTTATTGATGAGCAGTTGAATTGCTTCCATTTCAGGGCTATTGTAAATGATATTGCTTTGAAAATTGGGATACATTTATCTTTTCAAGTTAGTGTTTTCGTGTTTTTGAATATACACCCAGGAGTAGAATTGCTGAGTCATATGATAGCTATATTTTCAGTTTTTGAGGGACTTTCTTAATGTTTTCCATATTTTTACACCAGTTTACATTCCTACCAATGATGTATGAGAATTCCCTTTTCTCCACATCCTTGCCAACACTTCTTTCTTGTAGACATTTTAGTGATAATCATTCTGACAGGGGTGAGTTGATATCTCATTGTGGTTTTGATTTGTATTTCTCTAGTAAGTAGTGATGTTGGACATCTTTTCATGTATCTTTCACCCATCTGTACGGTTTCTTTGGAAGAATGTCTATTCAGGTCTTATGTCCATTTTTTAAATCTTGTTTGTTTTTGTTGCTACAGTTGTATGAGCTATTTATATATTTTGGATATTAATACCCATAATGATTATACTATTTGCAAACATTTTCTCCTATCAGTAGGCTGTCTTTTCATTTTTTGTATAGTTACTTTTGCTGTGCAAAAGCTTTTAAGTTAAATTAGGTTTTGTACTTTTATCTATGCTTTATTTACTTTGCTTTAGGAGACAGACCCAAAAACTCTTGTTAAGTTGTCAAAGAATGTTCTGCTCATGCTCTCTTATAGCACTTTTTATGGTTTTAGGCCTATATTTAGGTCTTTAATCCATTTTGAGCTTACTTTTATATATCATATGAGGAGATGTTCTAACATGTATGACAGCTTTACTTCCTCCCTTCCAATTTGTATGCCTTTTATTTCTTTTTCATGTTTAATTGCTGAGTCCAGGACTTACAATACTATAAAAATAGCAAGAATAGGCCCCAGTCTGTGGGGTTGCAAAGAGCTGGACATGCCTGAGCAACTGAGCACACAAGAGTAGATATTGTTCCTGATTTTGGGAGAATGGTTTTCAGCTTTTCACTGTTGAGTATGGTTTAGCTGTGGTATTGTCATAACTGATTTTACTATGTTGAGATATGTTCCTTCTGTAAGAATTTTGATGAGAGTTTTTCTCGTGAATGTATGTTGAATTTTGTCTGTGATTTTTCTGTATCTATTGCAGTAATCATATGATTTTTATCTTTTATGTTCTTAATGTAGTACATTACATTATATGATTAAATTGAAATATGGAACTATTCCTGCACCCTTGGGATAAATCCACTTGATTGTGGAGTATAATCCTTTTTAAAAAAAAAAAAATTTTTTTACTTTGCAATACTGCATTGGTTTTGCCATACAACGACATAAATACACCACAGGTGTACGTGAGTTTCCAAGCCTGAACCCTCCTCCCACCACCCTCCCCATGTCATCTCTCTGGGTCATCCCAGTGCACCAGCCCCAAGCATCCTGTATACTGTATTGAACCTAGACTAGGGATTCGTTTCTTACATGATAGTATACATGTTTCAATGCCATTCTCCCAAATCATCCTACCCTCTCCCTCTCCCACAGAGGTCTGTTCTTTACATCTGTGTCTCTTTTGCTGTCTGCAATACTGGGTTATCATTACCATCTTTCTAAATTCCATATATATGTGTTAGTATACTGTATCGGTGTTTTTCTTTCTGGCTTACTTCACTCTGTATAATCAGCTCCAGTTTCATCCACCTCATTAGAATGGATTCAAATGTATTCTTTTTGATGGCTGAGTAATACTCCATTATGTATATGTACCATGGATTTCTCATCCATTCGTCTGCTGTTGGACATCTAGGTGGCTTCCATGTCCTGGCTATTATAAACAGTGCTGCAATGAACATTGGGGTACATGTGTCTCTTTCAATTCTGGTTTCCTCAGTGTTTATGCCAAGCAGTGGGATTGCCGGGTCATAAGGCAACAGTCCACACTGTTCTCCAAAGTGGCTGTACTAGTTTGCATTCACACCAACAGTGTAGGAGGGTTCCCTTTTCTCCACACCCTCTCCAGCATTTATTGCTTATAGACTTTTGGATCACAGCCATTCTGACTGGTGTGAAATGGAAACTCATTGTGGTCTTGATTTGCATATCTCTGATAATGAGTGATGTTGACCATCTTTTCATGTTTTGTTAGCCATCCATATGTCTTCTTTGGAGAAATGTATGTTTAGTTCTTTGGTCCATTTTTTAATTGTGTCGTTTATTTTTGTGGAATTGAGCTGCAGCAGTTGCTTGTATATTTTTGAGATTAGTTGTTAGTCAGCTGCTTCATTTGCTATCATTTTCTCCCATTCCAAAGGCTGTCTTTTCACCTTGCTTATAGTTTCCTTTGTTGTGCAGAAGCTTTTAATTTTAATTAGATCCCATTTGTTTATTTTTGCTTTTATTTCCAGAATTCTGGGAGGTGGCTCATAGAGGACACTGCTGTGATTTATGTTGGAGAGTGTTTTGCCTATGTTCTCCTGTAGGAGTTTTATAGTTTCTGGTCTTATGTTTAGATCTTTAATCCATTTTGACTTTATTTTTGTGTATGGTGTTAGAAAGTGTTCTAGTTTCATTCTTTTACAAGTGGTTGACCAGTTTTCACAGCACCATTTGTTAAAGAGATGGTCTTTAATCCATTGTATATTCTTCCTCATCTGTCAAAGAAAAGGTGTCCAAGGTGTGTGGATTTATCTCTGGGCTTTCTATTTTGTTCCATTGATCTATATTTCTGTCTTTGTGCCAGTATCATACTGTCTTGATGACTGCGGCTTTGTAGTAGAGCCTGAAGTCAGGCAGGTTGATTCCTCCAGTTCCATTCTTCTTTCTCAAGATTGCTCTGGCTATTTGAGTTTTTTTGTATTTCCATACAAATTTTGAAATTATTTATTCTAGCTCTGTGAAAAATACCATTGGTAGCTTGATAGGGATTGCATTGAATCTGTAGATTGCTTTGGATAGTATATTCATTTTCACTATATTGATTCTTCCAATCCATGAACATGGTATATTTCTACATCTATTAGTGTCCTCTTTGATTTCTTTCACTAGTGTTTTATAGTTTTCTATATATAGGTCTTTAGTTTCTTTAGGTAGATATATTCCCAAGTATTTTATTTTTTGCATTGAAATGGTGAATGGAATTGTTTCCTCAATTTCTTTTTCTACTATCTCATTATTCAATTCCGTTCAGTCACTCAGTCTTGTCCAACTCTTTGCGACCCCATGAATCCCAGCACGCCAGGCCTCCCTGTCCATCACCAACAACCAGAGTTCACTCAGAATCATGTCCATTGAGTCAGTGATTCCATCCAGTCATCTAATCCTCAGTCGTCCCCTTTTTCTCCTGCCCCCAATCCCTCCCAGCATCAAAGTCTTTTCAGTGAGTCAACTCTTCCCATGAGGGGGCCAAAGTACTGGAGTTTCAGCTTTAGCATCATTCTTTCCAAAGAAATCTCAGGGCTGATCTCCTTCAGAATGGACTGGTTGGATCTCCTTGCAGTCCAAGGGACTCTCAAGAGTCTTCTCCAACACCACAGTTCCAAAGCATCAATTCATCAGTGCTCAGCCTTCTTCACAGTCCAACTCTCATGTCCATGCATGACTACTGGAAAAACCACAGCCTTCACTAGATAGGAATGCAAGGGATTTCTGTGTGTTGATTTTATATCCCACAACTTTCCTATATTCATTGATTAGCTCTAATAATTTTCTGGTGGAATCTTTAGGGTTTTCTATGTAGAGGATCATGTCATCTGCAAACAGTGAGAGTTTTACTTCTTCTTTTCCGATTTGGATTCCTTTTATTTCTTTTTCTGCTCTGATTGCTGTGGCCAAAACTTCCAGAACTATGTTGAATAGTAGCGGTGATAGTGGGCACCCTTGTCTTGTTTCTGACCCTAGGGGAAATGCTTTCAATTTTTCACCATTGAGGATAATGTTTGCTGTGTGTTTGTCATATATAGCTTTTATTATGTTAAGGTATGTTCCTTCTATTCCTGCTTTCTGGAGAATTTTTATCATAAATTGATGTTGAATTTTCTCAAAGGCTTTCTCCTTTTTATATATTGTTGGACCAATATACAAATATTGTCAATATTGACAATTGCCAATCCTGAACATGCAAAACATGTTACACTCAGGACATTGTCTCTTTAAGAAATGACTGATAAACCAGAATCAAATTTCAACATTCAACTCTAAGTTTCTTTACCAAGTGACAACAGAATTCCTCTCACTCTTTCATTTCACATGTTTCCTTCATATATCTCTTTTGTTTAAGCAAGGTGAGAGCTAAGACAAGGGTGAACCTTCCTGAGAAAAATTGCCAGGGCTAATGAAGACATAGTATATTTATAGGTTTCACTGTGGGAACTGTGGAGGAGGATGCTGGGTTACTATCTTATGGCACAATTGAAACTAAACTCCAGAAGACTCTTATCATCATGCTATCAACTCACTGAAAGTAGGAAGTTAGAGAGAATTCAGATGTCTAGAGTCTATGGCTTAAAACCAGAACCAGCAGGAAGTAGAAACACTCCACCCCTCTGGAAATCTCCTGAAATAATCAGATGATCAGTTCTTCCCACTGCATTTTCTTTCAACTCTGGTTCTTTCTTTTTTGCCAGGCCTGAGGTAGTTTGGATTGCTTCCCTGATGGCTCAGTTGGTAAAGAATCTGCCTGAAATGCCGGAGAACCTGGTTTGATTCTTGGGTCAGAAAGATCCCCTAGAGAAAGGATAGGCTACCCACTTCAGTATTCTTGGGCTTCCCTAGTGGCTCAGCTGGTTAAGAGTCCACCTGAAATGTGGGAGACCTGGGTTCAATCTCTAAGTTGGGAAGATCGCCTGGAGAAGGGAAAGGCTACCCACTCCAGTATTTGGGCCTGGAGAATTCCATGAACTGTATAGTCCATGGGGTTGCAAAGAGTCAGAAGTGACTGAACATTGCTCACTTTAGGAACTTCAAGGCTTTATTTATTACCACCTCCAGAAAGTCCTTCTAAGCCACTAGACCCATGATTATAACAAATATTTCCCATGATTAATATTCCCTAATTGTCAATGTCACAATTTTTATGTGTGCCTTAGTATTTATATAGGACTTCGCTGGTGGCTCAGAGGGTAAAGCATCTGCCTGCAATGTGGGAGACCCAGGTTCGATCCTTGGGTTGCAAAGATCCACTAGAGAAGGAAATGGCAACACACTCCAGTATTCTTGCCTGGAGAATCCCATGAACAGAGGAGCCCGGTAAGCTACAGTTCAAGGGGTTGCAAAGAGTCAGACACAACTGAGCGACTTCACTTTCTTTCTTTCTTTTCTTAGTATTTATATACAAATTGTTCATTCATTATTCATTCAATTATCCCAAAAGTGTTGGCATAGTGCTAAGAAAATATATTTGGTCCCAACTGTTATGGACGAATAAACCCAATAAAAATAAACAAAAAATAAATAACAAAATATCAAAAATCCATGTGTTGGTGTGATAGAACTTTGGAAACTGCCGGGAGCCAGCATGGGGAATCCTGCCTGTGGCAAAGGTCATGAGGAAGGAAGCCTGACATATGCAAAGGCATGATCTGGCCTCAGGGGCTCCCCCTGGATTTTCCTGAACATCTACCCCCAAAAACCAGAGTCTGCCTGCCTTATTGTACTGTGCTTCCCACTCTTCTGACATTAACAGGGGCTTGTCCCCCACCACCTTTCTCTGGAAAAAATTAACTTAGAGCTCCAACTGGCCTCCTGCATATGAAAGGAGTGTCTTAGCTCAAATCCCTCTGATGGCCCTCTAACTTGCCTGACAGTTGGAGACTTTTACAACTTGTGATTGTTTACAGCCCCCCAAGCACGAGAGGCATGAAGCTTAAAGCATCTTAAAGATATAGAGCCTTTTCTAAAAAGCTAAAAATTATATTGGTGATGGGTTTCACTGTTGAGTTAATGACTGCTGCCAGGTCTCCATATTCTTTATCTTTTAGGCACCTGAAGAATATTAATCAATGTAATTGGGCTATAGAAAAAGGAATATAGTAGTTTTGATGTTAGCAACACTAGACTTTTGAGTTAATTACTTTTCTCTTTGTTATAAATCACTGTACTCCTCTTTCTTTGTTATAAATTGTTGTGTCCTTGTTATGCAAGAATGTAAATTTATTCAGTGCTTTCTGAGAGTGGCACCAGACTTCGGGAAGAACAACACTTTTAAGGTTTTCTGGTTGACAGACTCTTATCAGAAAAGGGCTTTAAAATGTTAATTGGCCTTCTGGCCAGAAGATGATGTAAATCACCTAAGACTTGTGTATACAGCTAGGTATGCAGAGAAAAAGCCTGGTCTTGATAAGAGTCAGGGCTGCTGATGCTGCATAATTTTGTATTATCCATTGATTTCTATGTACAACCAAAAGTATAAAAAGCTTTCTGGACAATAAAGGATGGGCCAGTCACTGGAAAGCCTGGTTTCCCCCATGCCAAATCTCTCTCTCTTTCTCTCTTTCTCCCTCTCCCTCCCTCTCCTTTTCAGGCTGAATTTCCATCTGGAGCACGGAGGCTCACCACGTCTACTTACTTGCCCTGGCTTCTAAGACCCATGCGAGAGGGAGCCCAAGGCAGGGCACCCTCCGCTATTCAAGTGGGTGCCAGTGGCCTAACGTAGATGGTGCAAACCTCTTGTCTCGAGGTTTTATTAGTTTTCTGCATAAACCAAGTTATTCAGCCTCTTTTCTCCACTAATTTTCCTACTATACTATTCTTTCCTAATCTCTCTTATATTTCTAATTAAATAGTACTTTCCCAGACTCTGACTCCATCCCCAATTCAAATTCCCTGGATCCACCAGGGCAGGATCCCAGCAGGAAACATTCATTTTAATTTGAGTATCAGAGAAAACCTCTCTAAATAATTGATTTGAGCTGATACCTGAATGAAGGGAATGATACAGCCAAGCGAAGTTATCCAAAAGTAAAAATATTAAGATACTGTTGAGTTTAGTATATCATGTATCCCAGAAAGAAAAGTCAGTGTGTCTGGAGCATGAAGCACATGTAGATTAGTACAAGATGAGCTCAAGAAAAAAACATTAGAGGAGATATAAAGTAGTTGCTTATGGGTCTTGGTTAGGTTTTGAATAATATTTTAAGTGTGATGTTAAACTGTTAGAATTTGTGTATTATAAGAGTAGCATAAATTAATGTTAGAAGACAGTTTTGGAGTAGGTTGCAAGAATGAAATTAAAACAGTTTAGGTCTATTGAAGTAAACTGGTAACATGACGTTCCTTGGACTAAGATGAGGGTAATGGAAGAACAGGAGTAGATTGATACATATAATTTATTGGTGTGAGGATTAAAAAAAGTGAAAATTGAAGCATAAGTGTACATTTTGGCTTGAGCAAACAGATTGATAGTGATACCATTTTTTGAGATAATCGAGACTTGGGAGAATTTGTTAAGGATATATAGAAACTGAATCTCTTTTGAATAAGACTGAGACACCCATTTGTTCCACAGATAAATTACAAACATATTTTTTCTTGGTTAGATTGTCATAGGCCAGTTTATCTGTTATTTCTTAAATTTCTTTCTAATGCAGTAGATTACATAATATTATACCTGTATGGCATGAATCACCACACATTTACAGTGCTCAGATAGTTTGGTCTTGTCGAATTGTAATAAATCAGTTGGTCAAATGGATTAAAGTAAATAGTGGTTGTTGATTACTAGTTTTTTTTTCATACTTGCTCCAATAAGATTGGCCTCCAAATTCAGTTTATTCTTTATAATAATTAATGCAACCATTTGTAATAATGTAATAATGAAAGAAAACATACTTATAGAAACAAGCACTGTGCTTTGGAAGTTTAGGTTAACTGCAAGTACTTTGCCAAAATAAGCTTTATAGAAAATGATTAAATTAAAGTTTAAACAACAAGGGATTATAAAGTGAACAAAAGTTCCAAACCTATTTTTAAAGTACAAGATAATGTCGAGATTTGGGGCCCATTGTGGATACTATAAAACATCTACAAACATTAAAGGACAGGTTCATGGTCTAGGAAAAAGTATATGTAAGTCAAACAATACTTAATGTCAAAATGCAGGAATAAAAGCTCAAATCTTAAGATATTTGAAAACTAATATCAGAATTGGTGCAACTTAAGAACTGAAACACATAATGAACCCCTGCTCAACAAAAGCAATTTCATGGTACTTCTCTAAGACAGTTAATCAAGTCAGACTTAAGGCATGTGTAGCATCACTGTTTTATGTGTGGAGAAATCATTAAGGTGGTTTTGTGTTTCTTTGTTATGTGGATGGTTGAGTGGAACGTTAAGGATACTGTGATTGTCCTATAGAAATTAGCATGAGGTTAGGAGAAAATGCTTTGAATGAGACCAATCTGAATTTGAAGTATAATTCATCCATGGTTCAAAATTGCCAGGGGCAAATTATTCCCTTTGTATGTTAGGGTTTACAGAGCTTACTTTCCAGAGTTTACATGAGTTTTAAATGAGCTTCTGTCTGGTGTACAGAAAGTATTAAAAATATGATATCTTAATTATTATTGTTACTATTTTTCTTCTGATTGTGGCATGGGAAACATGGGGGCCTTACAGACATACTTTGCATAGCACCACTGGGAAATTAAAGCAAGTTGTTAGGTGTTGTATTTGTCTGAGGACTCCAGGATATTGAAGGAAGAGGGTTTTTAAGGAAAAGAGGACTGACAGAAATGCAGGTCAGAAATTTCCAAGATTAACAATTGAAAACAAAATAAAATTATAAATAAATTTTCTAAGAATATTGCACCAGTAAGAATAGGAAAATCACTCTAAATTAAGAGACATTTCAGTCTGAAACAACTTGATTAGTAAGGAATAACCATAGGTATGATATCATAGTTAAAGGAATAAACTAAATTTAGATAGTTGTGTCCTTTTTGTTGTTCAGTTGCTAAGTCATGTCTGACTCTGCGACCCCATGGACTGCAGCTCACTAGGCTTTTCTTTCCTTCGTTATGTCCTGGAGTTTGCTCAGATTCATGTCCATTGAGTTGGTGATGCTATCTAACCACCTCATCTTTTGGTCCACTCCCCCCCCTCCCCTGCCGCTTTTGCCTTTAATCCTTCCCAGCAGCAGGATTTCTTTGCCAATGAGTTGGCTCTTTGCATCAGGTGGTCAAATTACTGGAGCTTAAGCATCAATCCTTCCAATGAATATTCAAAGTTGATTTCCTTCAGGATTGACTGGTTGGATTTCTTTGTAGTCCAAGGGACTTGCAATAGTCTTCTCCAACATCACAGTTCAAAGGCATTAATTCTTTGGTGATCAGCTTTTTTTTTTAATGTCCAGTTCACACATCCACACATGACTGCTGGAAAAACCATAGCTTTGACTATATAGACATATGCTGGCAAAGTGATGTCTGTGTTTCTTTTTAACACACTGTCTAGGTTTATCATGGAGATGGAAATAGCAACCCACTTCAGTATTCTTGCTGGAAGAATCCCATGGACCAAGGAGCTGGTCTGCTACCACCCATAGGGTTACAAAGAGTCGTACATGACTGAAAAGACTTAGCAGGCAGATTTATCATAACTTTCCTTCCAAGGAAGAAACCTCCTTTAATTTAATGACTGCAGTCCCCAACGGCAGTGATTTTGGGGACCAAGAAAATAAAACCTGCCACTGCTTCTACTTTTTCCCCTTCTATTGACCACGAAGAGATGGGCCCAGATGTCACGATCTTAATGTTTTTTAAAGTTGAGTTTCAAGCCAGTCTTTTTTTTTTTTTTCACTCTCTTCTTTCACACTTATCAAGAGGCTCTTTAGTTGTGTTCTAAATACACATTAATACCTATATTCCAGGATACTTTAGGGAAGGGAAAGGGATTGCATTATCTATTTTGGGAAGGTCAAATTTGAATCAGTGACAGCTGAGGTGTCAGATGACAGGTTGGGCAGGCCAGTGGTAGTGAAAACATGAACTACAGAGACTACATTGAATAAAGAAAGCACCCACAGCTAAAAAGATGAAAGAAAGCAACAGCACGAACAGAGACAGAGTCAATCTAGTACCTAGGGGAAATGCTGGCATCTGGAACCTCAGATCTCAATAGTTAACTGTGACCTTGGAGCTAATGATATCGAGTTTACTTTTCCCTGAAGTTGAGATTCTCTGTAGGACGGATCTGTTTTATTTGAACTTTCTTCATAGAAAACATATACATACAGTAATGATCAAATGTAATTCATCCCTAAAATGCAACGACAGTTCAATATTTGAAAATCAATTGTTACTGAATCATATTAATCCAATTAGGGATAAAAATTATATGATTAACTCAGTAGATACAGGAAATCATTTGACAATGTTTAAAATGTTTAAAGGATAAGGTGATACTATATTACATAGTATTTAGGTAAAACATTCAAGAAATCTATAAAAATCTTAAAAATAACAAACTCGAAGAATATGAGCTCAAAATAAAAAATAATTTTAATTTGTATATGCTCATGAAAACCACTGGCTGGTAATAGTACTATTAAATAGTATATAAAAAGCATAGAAATACTTAGGAATAAACTTAAAATATATAAGTATTTTAGACTGAAAACTATAAAACATCACTGAGAAAATTAAAGAAATTTAAAAAATTAAAATACACCATAGTCACTAAGAGATATTAATTCTCTTAATTTTGGTAAATAGAGTCAACATACTCTCAAACATAACAACACCATGTTTTATTGTACAGAAGTTGATGAGCTGATTTTAAAATTTGGGGGAATTTTGAAAGACTCACAACAGCCAAATAAACTTTAGAAAAATAAAAAAGAACAAAGTTTGAGGACTTACAATACTGATTTCAAGAATTATTTATCATTCTACAATAATCAAGATTATTACACCAAGTACCCAATCAGTAATTGGGTGCAATCTACAAAACAACAGAATGATTTCTGTTTGTTTTCAAAGCAAACCATTTAATATCAGAGTAATCCAACTGTATGCCCCAACAAGTAAGGCTAAAGTTGAATGTTTTTATGAGGAACTACAAGACCTTCTAGATCTAACATGGAAAAAAAAAAAAAATGTCCTTTTCATCATAGGGAACTAGAATGCAAAAGTAGGAAGTCTGGAGTAACAGACAAGTTTGGCCTTGGAGTACAAAATGATGCAGGGCAAAGGCTAACAGAGTTTTTCAAAAGAAACACACTGGTCATAGCAAACAATCTCTTCCAACAACACATGACATAATTCTACACTTGGACATTACTAGACGGTCAATAGCAAAATCAGATTATATTCTTTGCAGCCAAAGATGGAGAAGCTCTATAGAGTCAGCAAAAACAAGACTGGGAGCTGACTGAAGCTCTGATCATGAATTCCTTATTGCAAAATTCAGACTTAAAGAAAGTAGGGAACACCACTAGGCCATTCAGATATGACCTAAATCAAATCCCTTATGATTATACACAGGAAGTGACAAATGGATTCAAGGGTTTAGATCTGATAGACAGAGTGCCTGAAGAACTATGGACAGAGAGGTTCATAATGTTGTACAGGAGGCAGAGATCAAAACTATCCCCAAGAAAGAGAAATGCAAAAAGTCAAAATGGTTGTCTGAGGAGGTGATGAAACTCCAGGTGAGTTATTTCAGATTCTTAAAGATGATGCTATAAAAGTGCTGCACTCTATATGCCAGCAAATTTGGAAAACTCAGCAGTGGCCACAGGAATGGAAAAAGTCAGTTTTCTTTCCAATCCTAAAGAAAGGCAATGCCAAAGAATGTTCAAACTACGACACAATTGCATTCATCTCACATGCTAGCAAAATAATGCTCAAAATTCTTGAAGCTAGTCTTCAAAGAAAGCCTGGCGTGCTGCAGACCATGTAGTCATAAAGAGTTGGATATGACAGAGAGACTGAAATGAATAATCAAGAAGGTGTGACAGTGATATAAGACTAATGGAACATACTAGAATATCAAGAAATAGAAAGACACACATAGAAATAAAATCATTTTGCCAATAGCTAAGGTGATTCAAAAGAAAAAAAAAACTACGCTATCAACAAGTTAATTTTCTGAATTAACTAGATATAAATGTGGACCTTGACCCCAAACTCACACTATAAATAATAATTAATTTAAAATGGATTATAGACTTAAATCTTAAACTACTAATATTCTAAGAAAAGGTTGGAGAAAACCACTCAAACCACCACTTTGAGTTCGGTGAAGATTCCTTCAGTCAGTTCAGTCACTCAGTGTTGTCCAACTCTTTGAGACCCCGTGGACTGCAGCACACCAGGCTTCCCTGTCCATCACCAACTCGCGGAGGTTGCTCAAACTCATGTCCATCCAGTCAATGATGCCATCCAACCATCTCATCTTCAGTTCAGTTCAGTTCAATTGCTCAGTCGTGTCCGACTCTTTGCGACCCCATGAATTGCAGCACGCCAGGCCTCCCTGTCCATCACCAACTCCCGGAGTTTACTCAGACTCACGTCCACCAAGTCAGTGATGCCATCCAGCCATCTCATCCTCGGTCGTTCCCTTCTCCTCCTGCCCCCAATCCCTCCCAGCATCAGAGTCTTTTCCAATGAGCCAACTCTTCGCATGAGGTGGCCAAAGTACTGGAGTTTCAGCTTTAGCATCAGTCCTTCCAAAGAACACCCAGGAACAATCTCCTTTATAATGGACTGGTTGGATCTCCTTAGTTCATAATAAATTGAACTTCATCAAATTAATAAATTAAGGTCTTCCACTAAGGAAATGAAAAGTTAAACCACAAACTGGAAGAAAATATGTGCTGTACATATATCTGAAAAAAGAATTGTATTCAGACCATATAAAAACATCAATGAGTCATTAAAGTTTTAAGCAGGGAAAACCTTATACTGACTTAAAAGAAGGTACATAGATGGGCAATAAGTGCATGAAAACATTCTCAATATCTTTATCCATTAAGTAGATGTAAATTAAAACTACAAGATTCAATTTCACACTCAGCCACATGGCTAAAACTAAAAAATACTAAGTGTGTGCAAAGTTGTGGAGTGATTCTTAACTCATATATTATTATTGCCATTGTTAAATGGCTTAGACACTTGGGCAGTGAGTACCTTATTGAATTAAATAGATGCCTAGTCTGCAACACTGCAATTTTATTCCTAGAGAAATGAAAATATGTCTTCAGGAAATTACAAGCACTGTTCAGAGCAGCTGTATTTATAACAGATAAAAATTGGAAACAATCCACAAGTCCACCAACATATATACTAGAAAACAAATTGTGCTATAGTCATACAGTGAAATGGTAATCAGAATAAAAATGAATAAGCTGCCAGAATGCACAAAAAATGAATAACTCCACCCCAAATCTATTGTGTACTGTGTTAGCCTGGTTCTATTTAAAATTATAGAACAGTTAAAACTAATATATATCAATTTATATAGGAAGGAGTGAATATCATTAACTGGAAAGTGGCATGAGGGAACTTTCTAGTCTAATGAAATACTGTATATCTGGATTAGATGGTAGCCACACAAGGGAGTTTACTTGTCAAAACCATCTCAATGTGCATTTAACCGTATTATATACTATGACATATTTCTTGATTTTAAAATATTTTAAATGAGTATTTGTGTAAAATCATTTAATTTGTTTCTCCATTGAATGAGAAACTGGAAGTGAAACAGGAATAGATTATTATTAATTGTAGTGAAAAATCGCATTTGCTATATTAAGATGTAAGAGTACCTAAAAGGAGAACCTGACCTTAGTAGACAGATAAATTTGAGTTCTTTTAGACAACTTTTCAATAAAATGTCTTATATTTTAAGAGAGGAAATAGTTTTGAAGAGCAAAATTTTGTATTCTGATATTTGCTATGACATAATCATAATTTATTAGTGGTATTCCAAACTAATAAAAAATTATAAAATGACACAAAAATTCAACACATTCTGTAATCCATCACTATCATTAATGCCAGATCCCTAATGAATATGAGCAGAGTACCACACAAAGCTGACTGAAATGATAAAGTTACGGTAGAGAGTCTTATGGAAGTTAACAGAGGTATCAACATGGAAAAGTGCATAGCAGATCGAGAGTCAAGCTCATAATTTTGCATTTCAGAAGACTTTATTATTCAATTAGCTGGTCAACACATTTCTATCAAATCCATTCTATGGCCTTGACTTTAGGGTTCACTGATTGAGACCAAAAAAGCACTTGTCCTGAGAGTCCTAAGAGGCAAGGAAGATATCAGGAAATATCTGGGTTTAGAGCTAAGTGAGCTTGTTGTTGAGTAAAAATGCAAAATCAATAATTAGTTTTCCATCTGGCTGTGAATGATCTTGTTCATTTTTGACTAATAAATATATTCATTCATTTATTTGTATATTTATTAACAGCAAAATGTATACATTTATTTGCTATGTAAAGTTTATCCCGTGTTGTTCAGCTGCTAAGTTGGGTCTGACTCTTTGAGACCCCATGGACTGCAGCATGCCAGGCTTCCCTGTGCTTTGCCATCTTCCAGAGCTTGCTCAAACTCATGTCAGTGATGCCATCCAACCATCTTATCTTCTGTTGTCTCCTTCTCCTCCTGCCTTCATTCTTTCCAACATCAGGGTTGTTTCTAATGAGTCAGCACTTGGCAATCAGGTGGCCAAATATTGGAGCTTCAGCTTCAGAATTAGTCCTTCCAATGAATATTCAGGGTAAATTTCCTTTAAGATTGACTGGTTTGATCTCCTGTCATTCCAAGGGACTCTCAAGAGTCTTCTCCCACACCTCAGTTCAAAAGCATCAATTCTTCCATGCTCAGCCTTCCTTATGGTCCAAGTTGCACATCTGTACATGACAACTGGGAAAACAATAGCTTTGACTATATAGACCTCTGTTGGCAAAGCAATGTCTCTGCTTTTTAATATGCTGTCTAGGTTAGTCATAGTTTTTCTTCCAAGGAACAAGTGTCTTTTAATTTCATTGCTGCAGTCACCAACTGCAGTGATTTTTGGAGCCCAAGAAAATCAAGTCTGTCACTATTTCCATTGTTTCCCCATTTATTTGATTCCATGATTTTCATTTTTTGAATGCTGAATTTTAAGCCAGCTTTTCACTCTCCTCTTTCACTTTCATCAAGAAGCTCTTTAGTCTCTGTTCACTTTCTGCCATAAGTTTGGTGTCACCTGCATATCTGAGGTTGTTGATATTTCTCCCTGAAGTCTTAATTCTAGCTTAGGCTTCATCCAGACTGGCATTTCTCATGATGTACTCTGCATATAAGTTAAATAGGCAAGGTAACAATAGACAGCCTTAACATACTCCTTTCCCAATTTGGAAACAGTCCACTGTTCCATGTTCAGTTCTCACTGTTGTCTTTTGACCTGCATACAAATTTGTCAGGAGGCAGGTGAGATGTTCTGATATTCCCATCTCTTGAAGAATTTTTCAGAGTTTTTTTGTGATCCACACAGTCAAAGGTTTTAGCATAATCAATGAAGCAGAAGTAGATGTTTTTCTGGAATTGTCTTGCTCTTTTGATGATCCAACGGATGTTTGCAATTTGATCTCTGATCCCTCTGCTTTTCTAAATCCATTTTGAACATCTGCAAGTTCTCAGTTCACGTACTGTTGAAGACTAGCTTCAAGAATTTTGAGCATTACTTTATTAGCATGTGAAATGAGTGCAATTGTTCAGTAGTTTGAACACTCTTTGGCACTGCCTTCCTTTGGGATTGGAATGAAAACTGACCTTTTCCAGTCCTGTGGCCACTTCTGAGTTTTCCAAATTTGCTGGCATATTCCCTACAACATTTAACAACATCATCTTTTAGGATTTGAAATAGCTCAGCTGAAATTCCATCACCTCCACTAGCTTTGTTTGTAGTAATGCTTACTAAGGCCTCTCTTTCTTTACATGATCACTTAGGAAGGTTTTATTATCTCTCCTTGCTATTCTTTGGAACTCTGGATTCAAATGGGTATATCTTTCTTTTTCTCCTTTTGCCTTTAGCTTCTCTTCTTTTCTCAGCTATTTGTAAAGCCTCTCTAGACAACCATTTTCCTTTTTGCATTTCTTTTTATTGGGGATGATCTTGTTCACTGCCTCCTGTACAATGTCATGAACCTCTGTCTATAGTTCTTCAGGCACTCTATCAGATCTAATCACTTGAATCTGTTTATCACTTCCATTGTATAATTGTAAGGGATTTTATTTAGGTCATAACTGAATGGCCTAGTGGTTTTTCCTGCTTTCTTCAATTTAGAAGTCAAGCCCTGTGTTTCAAGATGAAAAGTTATAATTTCTGACCAACTGTAATTCCAATCATAATCCCAAAAGCATTATTTACAGAAATAGAAAAAAGAACTTTTAATAATGTGGGCTCACAAAGGACCCCGAATAGCCAAAATTTTCTTGAGAAAAAGAAGAAATACAGATGTCTTACCCTTCTTTATTTCAAACATATTATAAGGCTATAGTAATCAAAACCGTATGGTACTGCCATAAAGGCAGACATATGATCAATGGAAGAGAATAGAGAGCCCAGGCATAAACTCATGTAAATACAGGCAAGTGATCTTTGATAAGCATGTCAAAACTACATGATGGGAAATGATAAGCTCTTCAAAATTGGATATCAACATGCAAAAGAATGAAATTGCACACTTATCCGATACCATTAAACAAATACTAAACTAAAAATGACTTAAAGGGTTACATGTACGACCTGAGACTATAGAACTTCTAGCAAGAAACATGGAAACAAACTTCCTAATATTGCTCTTTGCAGTGATTGCTGGCTATTACTGTGATACCATATACACAGGCAACAAAAGCAAATACAGACAAGTGGTGCTACATCAAACTAAAAATGTCTTTATGACAAAACAATAATCAACAGCCTTATAAGGCAGTCTTCAGAATTGTGGAAAATATTTGCAAAGCATATATCTGATCTAAACCTAATATCCAAAATATGTAAGGAACTAATACAACTCAGTAGTAAAAAATCAAAATCTTTATAAAAAGTGGGCAAAAGTCTCGGATAGACATTTCTCCAAAAGAGATACACAAAGGACTAACAAGTGTATGAGTAGATATGTAACATCACAAATCATTAGGGAATTACAAATCAAAAAACACAGTGAAGTATTATCTAACACCTGTTGGAATGGCCTTGTCATCACAAACATGCAAAACAAAATGAAACCCAGAAAATAAAAGCACTGGTAAGGACCTGAAAACATTGAAGCTTTTGTCTGCTACTCTTGGAATGTGCTTGGTGTAGTTGCTATGAAAAACAAAATGGAAACTTCTCAAAACATTAAAAATAGAACTGCCATGTGATCCAGCAATCCCACTTATGGATATTTACCTTAAAAAGTTGAAAACAGGATCTTGAAGAGATATCAGACTCCCATTTTCACTGCAGCTTTATTCACAATAGCCAAGGAAATAGAAAAAAACTAAATGTCCATTGATATATGAATAAAGAAAATGTGGTATATGATGCATACAATGAAATATTATTCAGCCTTAAAAAAGAAAAAAAAATCCTGTTTTAGGCTATGACATAAATAAACTTTGAAGACGTTATATAAAATAAGCCAGTCATAGAAGGCCAAATACTACGTAAACCCACTTATATGTAGTAATTAGGTAGTCAAACTCAGAAAGAGAAGGTAGAATAGTGGTTGCCAGTGACTGGGGTTAGGAGAATCAGGGAATTGCTCCCCTTTGGATATAGAATTTTACACACATAAGATGAAAAAATTCTAGAGATATGTTACACAGAAATATGCTTTTAGTTAACATTATTATAATATACTTCACTAATTTAATAAATTTGATAAGAGGATATGCCTCATGATTTTTTTTACCAATAAAAAATTTTGATATACTAAAACAACTGAGCTGATTCTTGAAATTAATTCTATTTATTTAGTGAATAACAAGCTGTTATATTAGTGCTATTAAAGAATATTTTCCAGAGAAGGCAATGGCAACCTACTCCAGTATTCTTGCCTGGAAAATCCCATGGATGGAGGAGCCTGGTGGGCTGCAGTCCATGGGGTTGTGAAGAGTTGGTGACAGAGCGACTTCACTTTGACTTTTCACTTTTATTCATTGGAGAAGGAAATGGCAACCCACTCCAGTGTTCTTGCCTGGAGAATCCCAGGGACGGGGGAGCCTGGTGGGCTGCCATCTTTGGGGTCACATAGAGTTGGACACAACTGAAGCGACTTAGCAGCAGCAGCAGCAGAGAGTATTTTCAAAAATAATCTGCTTCTTAAAAAATGTTTATATTAATGATCATTAAGGAAAAATTTTAAGCTCTCCTTAATTTTATTATCAGAACTTAAAAAAAATAGCATAAGTAGGACACATGTTTTCACATTTCACATATTTTAATTAATTTTTTAGCCACCTATGACTCTAGTTCCATGTCACTGATGTTTTTCTGGAGTAAACTCTACTTTTATATGAAAGTTCATTCTTTAAATAAATTTGTTTGTAATTTTGTCAAAAGTTTTTACACACACTTTTTTTTGTTCTTTAAATTCTTTTCTTACACTAAAATATTTTTAATTAAGAAAATAATTTTCTACAGCTACTGAAGTTCCAATTAAGCTCAAATAAAATTCTGCAAAAGGAGATCTGTCCTGGATATTCGTTGGAAGGATTGATGCTGAGGCTGAAACTCCAATACTTTGGCCACCTCATGCGAAGAGTTGACTCATTGGAAAAGACCCTGATGCTGGGAGGGATTGGGGGCAGGAGGAGAAGGGGACGACAGAGGGTGAGATGGCTGGATGGCATCACAGACTCGATGGACGTGAGTCTGAGTGAACTCCGGGAGATGGTGATGGACAGGGAGGCCTGGCGTGCTTTGATCCATGGGGTTGCAAAGAGTCGGGCACAACTGAGCGACTGAACTGAACTGAACTGAAGTCGGAAGCATCATCCATTTCAACATTTTTCATAAGGAAGTTTGTAAATATTTCACAGCAATAATTTGTTTCTATATATGACTTACTTAAAATTATCATTTCTCAAAAGCTTTCTAAAGAACGTTACTCATCAAGTGAGTTTTCTTTATTTGTGATTGTCTCAAATAATTTGTTAAATATGGATACTGTAAAATCATAGCCCTTCTTCAGTTCTAGAGCAAAATATAAATTTATTGAATTAAATATTGACACTCTAAAAAAATGTTCTCACTAGTCAAAATATCCAAAGCAATTACTGTATAATATTTCAGAATAAAGTAGCATACAACTTTTGAGCTATGGCTCTTTAATTTTTTTCTATTTCTATTTGTTTCTTAGGAATACATTTAAATGTGTTCCTATTTACAAGTCCCCCCCCCCCCCCCCGGTAATTGCAACTTACCACAAACCTGAAGATATAGAAGCATCTGGACACTGCAATTGTTGATTGAAGATTTTCAAATAATATTTGACAAGTAAGCAGACAATTTTAAAAGTATTCAAAACATTAAAGACACTAGTATATAATTTTGTAACATTTTCAAATTAGTTCTTCAAAGGCTCAGTCATTTTCAAGCATCATATTTGTGACAGCAAAGAGAGAAACAGTCTGAAATGTCCTTCTGTGAATGGAGTCAACACACTGCAGTTCTTATTTCCCAATAAGAGAGTTCTACAGCTTCCAGAAGAATAAATATAAAGAAAACTAAGTCTAGACACACAGAAGCAAATCTACTGATATAAAAATAAATATTAAAAATAAAATAAAATAAAAAACAAGAAAAATAAAAGACAGATTTCTTTCCCTTGTGGCTCAGCAGGTAAAGAATCCTCCAACAATGTGGGAGACCTGAGTTTGATACCTTGATTGGAAAGACACCCTGGAGAAGGGAAAGGCTACCCACTCCAGTATTCTGGCGTGGAGAATTCCGTGGACTGTATACTCCATGGGGTCGCAAAGAATTGAACACAACTGAGTGACTTCCACTTTCACTTCCTTCAAAGATGTTAATGTAAGAGACACAACTGAATTCTCACTTAAACAATAAAAGCCAGAATACAGTAGGATGACATTTTCGAAATAATGAAAACAAGTTGCCACCATTCTAGAGTCCCATACCAGTAAAAATATCCTTCAAAGATAAAGGACAATTAAAGACACCTGTCAGATAAACTAAAAATAGCAGACCTGCACTAGAGAACTAAAAACAGCATGCCTTTAAGCAGAAGGAAAATGATCATAGATCAGGTAGGGAGCTTAAGCTTAAAGTAGATAAAGAAATGGGATATACCACATAACTTGAAAATAATGTTTTGGGGAGTTTCTAAAACATACAAGATTAAAATATATTATAGCACTAGCACAATATCTGTGCTATGTAAGAGACATAACCAGATTTCCATTGTCTTGCTGTTCTTAAATTGTCCAGAATTTGGCTCATCATTCACGTTAGAACTCAATAATGCACCCCTTATAGATACATATGTTGTAATCTTTAGAGAATGCACTAGGAGAACAAAATATTTAATATTTGTAGCTAAAATTTACATATGGGGAAAATGAAATTAAAAGTATATACTTGAATTACCTGAATGTAAATTTATTTACATCAATCATCACAAGTTTAGTAGCTTAACATAATACTTTTTTTTTTTAATCTCACAGTTTTAAAGGTCAGAAGTCTCCAATATATCTCACCAGTCTGAACTCAAGGTGTAAGCTCCCCTCAGAATAGATGGAACTGACACAACCAAGAGTCTGGGGCTGTTGGGGAACTTCTATGTGTTCCCAGGTCAGAAAAGCAGTAGTCTTGGCTGGGTTATAACACAGGCAGGCTCTCTGAATTCAAGGCTTAAATTTGCAGTCTAGCTGCTCTCCATGCACCATGTTCTGGGAGGAGTAGCTGCAAAGATTGAATAACTTAAACCAGCTTAATAATTCTCCCAGCTGTAGTGGGGATGACCAGCTAAGGAGGAATCTTAGAAGAGGGAGAAATGGGAGTGAGATGCTTAGAAAGGCATCAGTGGCTGACTCACTGGACAAGCCCTTCAGTGTGGATCCTTCAACAACGGAAGGATACATCTTAATGAAGAGGCAATGGCCTACCTTAGACATTAAGAGTGGAGCCTCAGAAGTCAGACAGGCTGAGTTTGAATTCCAGATCTGCCATTAACCAACTTTGGAAACGTCAGCATCCTTACCTGTTATATCCCCATATTCTTATCTATGAAGACAACCACAGCAAGTTGCTCCCACTATGTCTTTTTAGCTATCTCACAGAGTGAAGAGTAAAAGCACAGTTTCACCGGTTTGAGTAGTAAAACTTAGATTTGAAATCTGGTAAAGAAGCTAGGACTTTAGGAGTAAGATCTTAAAAAGAGAGACTTCAGGGAAGGGAGCTTAAAAGTCACATGCAACTTCCCTCTCAAAGCTTACTTCTAAGTTAATAGTGCACAGAGTAAGGTTTCAATAACTACAGGTAGAAAACAGTGACTAGAAAATTAAAGAACCAAGGAAATAATTTAGCAGTTACAAAATGTACCAGAGGCAGACATTGGAGTACAAACCCTGCTTTGTGGGGCAGGGAGGCCTTGGTAAAACCCCAGGCTTTTATTGAGGTTCCAAAAAGACCACACAGTGGAAATGAGAAATTATAGCCTAGCATGTATTCTTTTTTTTTTTCCTGAATGTTGAGCTTTAAGCCAACTTTTCCAGTCTCCTCTTTCACTTTATTTAATTTTTTTAAATTTTAATTTATTTTACTTTACAATACTGTATTGGTTTTGCCATACATCAACATGAATCCACCACGGGTGTACATGAGTTCCCAATCCTGAACCCCCCTCCCACCTCCCTCCCCATACCATCTCTCTGGGTCATCCCAGTGCACCAGCCCCAAGCATCCTGTATCCTGCATCGAATCTGGACTGGCAATTCATTTCTTACATGATATTATACATGTTTCAATGCCATTCTCCCAAATCACCCCATCCCCTCCGCCCTCTCCCACAGAGTCCAAAAGTCTGTTCTATACATCTGTGTCTCTTTTGCTGTCTGGCATACAGGGTTATCATTACCATCTTTCTAAATTCCATATATATGCGTTAGTATACTGTATTGGTGTTTTTCTTTCTGGCTTACTTCACTCTGTATAATCGGCTCCAGTTTCATCCACCTCATTAGAACGGATTCAAATGTATTCTTTTTAATGGCTGAGTAATACTCTATTGTGTATATGTACCACAGCTTTCTTATCCATTCATCTGCTGATGGACATCTAGGTTGCTTCCATGTCCTGGCTATTATAAACAGTGCTGTGATGAACATTGGGGTACATGTGTCTCTTTCAATTCTGGTTTCCTCGGTGTGTATGTCCAGCAGTGGGATTGCTGGGTCATAAGGCAGTTCTATTTCCAGTTTTTTAAGGAATCTCCACACTGTTCTCCATAGTGGCTGTACTAGTTTACATTCCCACCAACAGTGTAGGAGGGTTCCCTTTTCTCCACACCCTCTCCAGCATTTATTGCTTGTAGACTTTTGGATCGCAGCCATTCTGACTGGTATGAAATGGTACCTCATTGTAGTCTTGATTTGCATTTCTCTGATAATGAGTAATGTTGAGCATCTTTTCATGTGTTTTTTAGCCATCTAAAAAAAGCCCTAGATGATAGTATCTTCTTCCAGAGAGGGATAATTATTCTTTTCAAAAGATTTTAAAGTGTCAGATATTTCCTTGATCTTCTTAAAATGCTGGATTTCAGATTTTTCAGAGATAACATATATGAAAAATGTATGCTATTGGGCCAAAGAACTACATAGTATACACTCTTCATATATGCTATCTCTGAAAAATCTGAAATCCAGCATTTTAAGAAGATCAAGGAAATATCTGACACTCTAAAATCTTCTGAAAAGAAAAAAATTATACCTCTCTGGAAGAAGATACTTTCATCTGGGGCTTTTTTTTTTCTTTTTTTTTTTTTTCTTATTTAATGTCTAAGATTAAACTTAAAAAATACAACACTATCTAAAATATACTACTGAATGAATGAAAATCAAAGGGAAAAAATGACAATAGCCCCATGGGTGATTGTTATTGAAGTTACCAAAGGAAAAGGAATTTAAGATAAAATTTTGCTTTTTAAAAATAAAATGACTTTTTTGTTGAAAAATGAAAAACACAAGACAAATGTTAAAGTGGAAGAGATACTGGGATAAACGTGCTAACTAGGATTTATAATTTGCATATCTCCCAAAGAAGAATGGCTACCATAAATGAAGCCTGAAATAGTGCCAAGTAAGAACAATCAGGGGCTTCCCTGGTGGCTGATAGTAAAGAATCTGTGTGAAATGCAGGAGATCCAGGTTCGATTCCTGGGTCACGAAGATCTCCTGGAGAAGGGAATGGCAACCTACTCCAGTATTCTTGCCTGGAGAGTTCCATGGACAGAAGAGCCTGGCAGGCTACAGTCCACGGGGCTTAAAGAGTCAGATACCACTGAGAGACCAACACTTCCACTTTTACTTCAAGAACAATCAGAGGGCTTCCTAGGTGACTCAGCGGTAAAGAATCTCTCTACAAGTGTGAGAGGTATGTGTTCAATCCCTGGGTCAGAAAGATACCCTGAATAAGGAAATGGCATCCCACTCCAGTATTCTTGCCTGGGAAATCTCATGGACAGAGGAGCCTGGCAGTCCTGAAGCTGGAAGGTTCCAGTGAAGAAATGAAGACCTTAAATATGTGTGTGACTGATGGATAAAGTAAAAGATGAGTGATGTAAGGAAGAGTTTTCTCAGCATTCTATGGAGTGGAGATGAGATGCAAGCAAGTTTTGATAATTCAAGAAAAGGAAGTTTAGAAGCATCATCTCTCACTCTGTTTGAAAGCTGAATAATGGAAGAGGAGATAGATAGCAATAAGGATGGAAAGAAAGCAAGAAAGAGAGAGAATACTAAATGACCGAGGATGCTTGGCTACAAGATGGGACTTCTCACTTGTTGAAAAGATATGAGAAAAGAAAAGGAATTTTTCCCCTTTGGTAAAGATAGTTACCATATGTTTATAAAAGGGTGAGATTTCTTTTGATTTTATGCCTTTTTAATCATTAACTGTGATAGGCATGGTGTAATGCTTACTAATAAAACTTTTTTCTTTTTTGAAAAAACAAACAAAAAAAACCCCACATTATTTAGTTTATATTTTCAAAATTCTTTTTTAAAAATCCCTTACATCTAAAGTCATAGGTAGTTTTCATTATTAAAGGTATCATGTGAAAACATTTACAACTAATATTTTAATTCAAATTTTCCTTAATACAACTGAAAAAATAGTCCATCATTTAAATTTTTTATATGATGAGAAAATTTATTTTTCTCCTATATAGGAAAGTGGACAGTATCTTCTATGTTCTAATTATTATGCTTGGCCTGTATCATCTCATTTACTTGTGTGGATTGTTACTGACACACAGGAGAGAATTATTCTTTGAAGTAGTAATTATTCATTGGTACAATTTTTAGTTACTTTCTACTTTATTTTGTCTTCAATTTTCTAAAATTCCTACAATTATCATATATTGCTTTTAGGATGAGGAAAAAATAAAACCATAATGAAATGAGTACCTTTTGCTTCATTCTTTTTTTCTAAGTTTTATTTAGTTCAGCTTTGATTTATTTGAAAAGTTAAGAGCTCTTGCTAACAAGATATGCCAGTGGTGGGAGATTTATAAACACACAATACTAAGGCTTTCAACATTACTTACTTCTTCATGGTACCTAAGAAAGGCAAATATGTCAAAATTTTTAAGCCATACAAAATGATTTAGGGGATTAAAAATAAATGCTTCTAATCCATCCATATGGATTTTAATGTAGCATATCCAGAGATATGCCCAGAAAATATATGTATCTTTGGGAAGATCATATTCTTCAGGGCACTGAACAGCTGTAAGTGGGAGGGACCAGGGGGATAGGGGATACCTGCCAGATAGTCATATTATCTGAATCAACGCCAGTTTTTACTGATAGTTATTCCTGACATTCTAAAGAGGGAATTCTATAGTTTCTTACTGAACTAAATCACATTTCAAGAAATGCTAATATGACAACTAAAAGTCAGTAGAATATTAACTTGAAAAAAAGCACAATTTCTGTCTTCTAAAAAGAGATAAGTGCACAAATTATAACCTTACAGCTCAATAAATACATATAATGATTGGTGAAAAAGCTTATTAAATTATTATTTGTGGAAGAGACTTTTAAGATTTTTATTTGTGGTGATATGTAGTTACTTTGGGGCATCCTGAGTCTATCCGGAGGTCCCAATGGGCACAGAGGCCTAAAGTTCAAATGACTGTGAGGAGCTGAGGAACTAGAGTGGAATGGGAATGCTCCAACAGACAGATGAAGAGGGAGGAGGTAAGGGTTTGGAAGGTGGCACTTTAAAGGATTCATGGGGACTAAATGAAAGACTGAAGATGGTAAAAACAAGGTAAAAAGGAGGTGAACAGGAGGGAGAGGTCTTAGATTAGTCAGTTGGAGGAGATCTTAAGCTTTTCAAAGCCAATGAAGTTCTAAATGATTGGTATTAAAATCATGCCAGCAAGGAAAAAAAATGGACAGAGTTAGCATTATAATGGTAAGGATTTAAGAAGGGAAGGTTCAGTTCACTGAGAGCTCCTGTGATTTTAATTAATTGTCCCTCATAGACAAAGAAGCCTGAGACCTCCAACCCAGTCTATTTTACAAACAGAGTCCTCACAAAAGAGCCAGGCATTTCACCTCAAGCATCAGGATATAAACCCCTCCCTAGAAGAGCCATGAAGTCTTCCATCAAGGAAGATTCTTGCTCAGACAGTTTTTAACCAAACAAGACTGGGACACTAACCTGGCCTCAGAGCATGCACTTAGAGTCTTAAGAAGCAGAATTTGTTCTTAGTCTGCTTCATTATGTTGTCATCTGGAGCACAAGAGTGGATTAGAAGTTGAACTCACCAGGGGATCTCTGATCAGTCAGTCACATGTGAAGACAAAGGATTAAATGGTGTATACTTGGGGTGCTCTGTGAGAGGCCCAAGTCCACTAATGAATCTTATCCTGTCAAAATTTGGGGCCATATTGTTTAAGAAATAATTATGCTTGTTAAAATGGTAAGGACGACTTTATTCAAGACTATTGCAATAATGGAGAGGAACCTGACTCACCTCCCACTACTAGGACAAGTGGGAATCTATGACCAAGTAACAGGATCACGGGGAGAAGGAAATGGCAACCCACTCCTGTATTCTTGCCTAGAGAATCCCATGGACAGAGAAGCCTGGTGGGCTGCTGTCCATAGGGTCGCATAGAGTTGGACACGGCTGAAGCAACTTAGCATGCATGCATGGATTGGAGAAGGAAATGGCAACCCACTTCAGTATCCTTGACTGGAGAATCCCAGGGACAGGGGAGCCTGGTGGGCTGCTGTCTATGGAGTCGCACAGAGTTGGACATGACTGAAGCCACTTAGCAGCAGCAACAGGATGATGGAGTCAGTGGATGGAAACTGACTATGGGGAGGGAAATTCTTTATAAACTGACCTAAAAGAATTCTTGCTAAAAGCAGGCCAAGGACTTAGGCATCAAACACAGGGGATGAAGTACTTGATCAAATATCAAGGATGATCAGACACTAAGGATCCTAACACTGGGCTAGGCAGGCTGATGGTAAGATCGCAGCCTAGTCAAGACAAAGTCTGAGAGCAACATGACTAAAATTTATTTAAGAAGAGTCTTTGTCCAGTTCAAAAGATAGTGGATGGATAAATGGATGTATGTGTACATGTATGAGTATTGGATCAATAGGGCATTCCAGGTGCCACTAGTGTTAAAGAACCTGCCTGCCAATGCAGGCAACTTAAAGAGATGTGGGTTTGATCTCTTGGTAGGAAAGGTCCCCTGGAAGAGGATGTGGCAACCCTGTCCAGTATTCTTGTCTGGAGAATCCCTTGGACAGTGGAGACTGGTGGGCCACAGTCCATTGGGTCACAAAGAGTTGGACATGACTGAAACAACTTAGCATGCACACACATTGGATCAATGAATGCATGAAAGAAAAAGTTTCAGAAAACATTGATAAACAACTTATTTAGCCTTTTGGGGAGGAAAAATGCTTATTATTCAAAATTGATCTGTTGACATAAAGTGTGCTTATTTCATTTGACAAAAATAATTATTAAACCAGACAAATATGAAATGTCACCTACACATTTTCTGTCAAGAAAATAATTCCTGTCAGAGTCCTGTGAAACACTACAATTAGAGAAGATACACCTCTGAGCACAGCAAAATTAAAGATTGCAGCCATGGGAACATAAAAGGTATATTTCTTGAATCTCATTATCACAGCAAAATTGAAAAATAATTAATAGCAACTACACATTAGTTGTTGTATGTCATTCAGGATTCCATATTTTAACTACCTTTTAGTCTTTTAGTGTTACCCATACTCTGCAAAATAGCTTTTATTCAATTCCCTAGTGTGAATTTGTTGTATCTCCATAGCCTTTTTTGCCCCTATTTAAAGAAAATGAAAGAAAGACATCAAAACGGAACGAACAACAAAAAAATATTCTTTCAAAATTAAAAGTCACTCAAACTTCTTTCAAAAAGAAAAAATAAGAGAGTGTAGGGAGAGGAGACAAAGAGAAAGGTGGGTTGGAAGAACAGTAGAAAGGAAAAAAAGAAAGAGAAAATCCACCTACACTTTTTTCAAGTCAGTAAACTTCATTTTTCATCTACAGTATATGGCTTTTTCTCTGGCAGTCATAATAGAGGAATATGTTAATGACCTACTGAAAGCAGCGGATTAGTTTTGCCATTCTAATTATTTGTTTCCATAGTCACCCCTTTTAGCTCATTCATGAAAATTGATTGCTTTCTACAGCACTTATTATCCATTTAAGCCTACTGGTTTCTACCCAATCTGTTCTTTTGCATTTCCAGGTTCTGTTGAATCCTATGAAATACAGAGCATCCTGGAAGAACTCAGACTGGTGGCAGGGGTACAATGTACCAGCTGAAATCCTCATACCATTTGCTTGCAGGTTCCCCCTTCTCAGATGTCTAACGGTGAGTTTGAAGAGAAAATTTCCTCATTGGGGAGTCATGTGTTCCAAAAGATTTTAGAAATTACATGTGTTCTTACTTCTAGTGTCCTTCCTTAAGCATTGCATCTAATGTGAGGGAACAATAACCTGCCACCTAGTAACTGAAGATGAACGTAAGGGAAGCCTTTCATGTAGAAAACATGGCTTGCTTACAGTTGTTTTCTCCACAAAAAAAATAGTAGTAATAATGGTAATAATAATGAAAACTAGGGATATATCCTGTTAAACATCATAATTAAGAAAAAATAATACTCTATCTGAAAAGTTATCATGAAGACTTAACAAAATAAAGGAAACAGAGAAATAAATTTTAACCTGGCAAAGATGCAGCATATTCACTGCATGAAGATGCATGTAAGAATGGTGGCTTGGTTAAGGGAATCTGAAAACTGACAAGAATCCTGAAGACCCTGTACCACTTCCTAAACTAGGTGATACGAGGTCAATGGGCTTCTCTGATGGCTCAGCTGGTAAAGAATCTACCTGTAATGCAAGAAATACAGGACAAACAGGTTCAATCCCTGGGTAAGGGAATATCCCCTGGAGGAGGAAATGGCAGCTCATGCAATATCCTTGCCTGAGAAATCCCATGGACAGAGGAGCCTGGAGGGCATGAGGCCATGGGGGGTTGCAGAAAGTCAGCCATGACTGAACACATGCAAACAGAGGTCAGTGACTAATTTGGGTATGGGATTGTTAGCCAATTAATATTGACATTTGTTGCATGCATTTTTCCATAGAAATAGAAGATACACAGACATAATCTGGTACTAGGTGTTAAGTAACAAGGTTCTGATATGTTGCATACATTTACTTGGAGATGTCTTTTATTAAATCCAAGATCTATTAATGATTAATTTTGCAACTATGATAAGGTTATTTGAAAAGTCAATAACTAAATTGCATCACTTATTCATAAATACTTGGTGATTTCATATACCTACTTAAAAATTCAACAAGTGTACTGAGCTCCTCTTTGCATCTAGGAACTGGGATAGGCTGCCACAGGGTGTCAAAGTGATGACAGTTGCACTCCTGTCATTCCAAGGAGAATGATAAATTTACGAACAATTAAGTTCAACAAGAACAGTACTGCAATGATGGAAGAATGATGTGTTGTAGAAGCAGAGAAAATGAACCCAAAATTAATTGTGCTGTTCATTTTCCCAAAAAAGTATGCATTTTGGTAGCTTTGTAGCTTCACTGCAATTTTATTGCTTTGATTCAAGAACTATTTATTGAATATCTAGAAATTTAGCAGAGAACCTGATGAGGCAGATGCCTTCTCTGCCCTAATGAAGCTTCCATTCTTATGGGAAAGCACTAGCAATGAATATGAAAGCATAAGATAATTCAGTTTTCCTAATGAGCTTTTTAAGAAAAATAAATAGAACAGTGGAACAGAGACTGCTAATGGATGGGCAGTACTCTAGGATAAATAGAGAAGGCTTGGTGGAAGGAGTGGGGCTTGAAGTCAGTGCTTGAAGATGAGATGAGAAGTGAGACTGATGGGCTACAGGTCATGGGGTCACAAAGAGTTGGACATGACTGAGTGACTAACACAAAAACAATAAGGTTTAGTGTCTAATCTGAATGGAACCATTATTAGAAAAATGTTCATAACAACATTATAAAACCTAGACAAGGAACTTTCAGGGATGTTTCCACCCTCACGTTTCCCCTGCTCAGAAACATCTTTGGTAGGAAGATAGGAGAAGCAGCTCTTTTATACAATCCCCTGCTATGCCTTGTGTCTTATTATATTCAAATCATTTTGTGTCTTTTATGGCAAATAAACTGCATTTTAATAGATATTTATAATTCCATTAATGTCTTAAGATAGCTAGTTTGAGGAACAGTAAAAAAATCCAGTGGCCTGAAAAGACATTGTCAGACAAGTATATAGATTTGGATGTGTGTCCAGATGAGGTAAAAGAAATGTGATCTCAAGAGAAAGACAAAGAATATTGATAGAATATAGCAAGAGATTGGAATCTCTAATTTACAATCCTGAATCTTGGTTAGCATTTTAATGAGGGTAATGCAAGGAGATCCAACCAGTCCATTCTGAAGGAGATCAACCTGGGATTTCTTTGGAAGGAATGATGCTAAAGCTGAAGCTCCACTACTTTGGCCACCTCATGCGAAGAGTTGACTCATTGGAAAAGACTGATGCTGGGAGGGATTTGGGGCAGGAGGAGAAGGGGACGACAGAGGATGAGATGGCTGGATGGCATCACAGACTCAATGGACGTGAGTCTGAGTGAACTCCAGGAGTTGGTGATGGACAGGGAGGCCTGGCATGCTGCAATTCATGGGGTCGCAAAAAGTCAGACACGGCTGAGCGACTGAACTGAACTGAACTGAATGAGGGTATACAGGTTGTCAATCACATGAACTGCTGCTGGAGCACCCAGATCCAAGAAATCTGACAGAGGTCTGTTCTATGATCTTGTTGGCAAAGATTGCCTGAAAGCTGCAGTGACTGGCTGGTTTCTTTCATAGCTTATTAGAAGGAACCTGGAAAGTTTTATTAAACTTTGAGAGGGAGTGGGCAATGGAGAGACCTGGAGAATCACAGCATTCTAAGGACTGAAGCAAACAGTGCCCATGTCGTGGCAAAGATGAGGAATTCAAATTTTCCTAACTAATTTTCATGTTGGAATTTATTCAGGAATAGGTGGTGGATTCTATTTAAATAAATGGAGTAAGTTAATATGTAAGGAAACTATTGTAGTTGGAAATATTATAAGTAAAATTGGTTAACTCAATGGTCATAGAGCTTTGCCACTCCTCCACCTCCAGTAAAATGAGACAGTAGAAATAAATTTGATTTGTTTAAACAGACACGCACCAGTGTTGCTCCTAGAAAAGGAGTAGTATTAGTCTTTTGCAAGTCGTGTCTGACTCTTTGTGATCCTGAAGACTGTAGCCCACAAGTCTTCTCTGTCCATGGGATTCTCCAGGCAAGAATACTGGAGTAGGTTGCCATTCTCTTCACTGGGGGGTCTTCCCAACCCAGGAATCTACCCTGGGTCTCCTTCAATCCAGGCAGATTCTTTTACCATCTAAGCTACAGGCAAGGCCCGCCCACAAGAAAAGAGAGGAAAATTTTTAAGAATATTCTGGTACAAGTCAGCTTTTGAACAAAACAAAACAGAACAAAATGCTACATGTCAGTTAATCTCCCTGATGCACACTATTCACACTTCAAAGTAAGAGTGATAGAAATAAAATATTAATGTTTCAACTTGAAGGTTATTTCAGAAATCTGATAATTATGCACATTAATCACTAGATGCAATGTGTCATTTAATATCCTTAGGTAATACACTGTTCGTTCATCGAAAGAGATATGTGTCAGCAATTTCTAATTTTGATTTAATTAACATTTTGCTTAGTGCTTCTTAGACTTTGCCTGTACCAATAAATAAAAGCAAAATGTCAAATAATTCTTTTACTTCGGAAAAGTAGTTTGCAAATGTTCCTTTTTGTTAAAGGAAATTTGTTAATAATTTGAATCATTAAAGAAAAATATAATCTTCTACTGTTTGGCTATACAAAGCTTAAAATTGTTTAGATATAAAGTTTCAAATTATTCTTGAAAGAAGAAACATCTTTGAGCTAATTGTTCATATTTCATGATATGAATATATGGGTGTGTGCTGTGCTCAGTTGCTAAGTCACATCCAACTCTTTGCAACCCCATGGACTTCATAAGGCAGAAAAATTAAATTTATCTTTTATGAAAGACTACCAAGCAATATTTTTTAAACTATGTATGTGTGTATTTATTTGTCTGTGCTGAGCCTTAGTTGAAGCATGCCGGGTCTTTTTAGACTCTTAGTTGCAGCATGTGGGATCTCGTTTCCCAACCAGGAATCAAACCATGTCCTCTGTATTGGGAGCATGGAGTCATTGCCACTGGACCACCAGGGCAGTGACCTAGGGAACATTTTTGAAATGTAGGACAATAAAATTGTCAATAAAGATAGCAAGGCTAGATAGTAAAAATACTTTCCAAAACCGAGATATATAACATAGTTCTTATATCTGAAGAGTGTAACTACAAAAGAATCTATGTTTTTTGTTTTTTGTTTTTTTTTTTGAGAAGCTAATAGAAATAAGATCAAATCTTTGGAATAATAGAAGCAAAAAAAAACAAAACCCTAGCATAAATAAATGACAAAAGCCAAAATGTCTGATGGAAAATGAATTTATCATAGATAAAACCAAAGAAAATTTCACACAAAGGATCAGGTCTTATTGTTCAGGACTCCTGACACACAAGATACACTTGATAAACACCTACATATGAATGGAAAGATGACAGCTCTAACATGCATTAAAAAATTATGACAAACCATTACTGTGTGCATGCTTTGTCTCTCAGTTGTGTCTGACTTTTTGCAACCTCATGGACTATAGACTACCAGGCTATGCGGTCCATGGAATTTTCCAGACAAGAATACTAGAGTGAGTTGCATTTCCTATTCCATTTATAGGTTGCTACTTCATTTTTAATAGTAATTTTTGGCTGAGGTGGTAAAGAAACCACCTGCAATGCAGGAGACCTGGGTTCAATCCCTGGGTTGGGAAGATCCCCTGGAAAAGGGAAAGGCTACCCACTCCAGTATTCTACCGTAGAGAATTCCATGGATTATACAGTCCATGGGGTCACAAAGAGTCGGACACGATTGAAGGATTTTCACTTTAAATAAGTTAAAATTTACCAGTCTAAAATTGATTATCATGCTATTCAATCTGCAAATTTCTGGTTATTTAAAATAATTTTCTTCTAAGAAGTGGTTGAGTATTTTTGCTTACATAATTTATTAGGTTTGTTATCACATTGTCAAAGTACAAAGTGCACTGAAAATAAATATTTAAAATTTTATTAACTAAATATGCTGCTTCTGGGACTCCTATTCATAAAATACTTTTAAAGAATATGGAAACATGAAATTTCAAATGCTTAGTCCAATTAGTTGGGTCATTTGTTGTCATGGATGCACATCATCACTTGTTACAAGCGCTTTACCCTTGTTCAGGTGCTTTACCTAAACATGAGACATTTATTATTGAAATGTTCAGCCTGGTTAAAGAACTGTTAAAAATGATTTGACACTGCCCAAAGTTTTCTTCTGTAGAAATCAGAAGGTGATTTTTTTTTTCCATTTGGAAGATGGAAATTGTGGTTAGAAAAAAAAAAAATTGTGTACAGAACTTATGATTACATGACTTTGTTTTTACCTCAATGTTTCAGACCTTTATTATTGAAATGGTCTTTTATTATTTATTATTGAAATGTTTCCAATAATTTATTGAGACATTTATTATTGAAATGTTCATCCTGGTTACAGAACTGTTAAAAATGATTTGACACTGCCCAAAGTTTTCTTCTGTAGAAATCATAAGGTGATTTTTTTTTTTTTTTCCCATTTGGAAGATAGAAATTGCTGGTTAGGAAAAAAAAAAAAATTGTGTACAGAACTTATGATTACATGACTTTGTTTTTACTCCAGTGCTTCAGACCTGGGTGGTATCAAGTTCATAATAACCTAAAACTCAGCATCATTGGAATCTGAAACTAATGATTACAAAGAATGATGTATATTGTCAGAAATCAGTTAACAACCTACACTTTATGCTGAGTATCTTCATCTTTGTTAAAAAGCAACATTTTATTGAGAAATTGCTACCTATTTCCCCCCCTTTCCAGCCAGTTTTCTACTTTTAAGTCATTGCCCTAAAATAAAAATGGAAAACTGACACAAAGAATGCTGTGACAGTGTTTTGATAGACGATTTGTTCTCATTTTGTTCCTGACTAGAAATATTAAAAGTTAATATAGAGGAAAAAGTATCACTATAAGTAAAGTCTGAGAGAAAATAATAGAAAAATGCATTTGTATTATGATTCAGTTCAGTACAGTCGCTCAGCCGTGTCTGACTCTTTGTGACCCTGTGAATCGCAGCACGCAAGGCCTCCCTGTCCATCACCAACTCCCGGAGTTCACTCAGACTCACGCCCATTGAGTCGGTGATGCCATCCAGCCATCTCATCTTCTGTCGTCCCCTTCTCCTCCTGCCCCCAATCCCTCCCAGCATCAAAGTCTTTTCTAATGAATCAACTCTTCACATGAGGTGGCCAAAGTACTGAAGTTTCAGCTTTAGCATCATTCCTTCCAAAGAAATGCCAGGGCTGATCTCCTTCAGAAAGGACTGGTTGAATCTCCTTGCAGTCCAAGGGACTCTCAAGAGTCTTCTCCAACACCACAGTTCAAAAGCATCAATTCTTCAGCACTCAACCTTCTTCACAGTCCAACTCTCACATCCATACATGACCACAGGAAAAGCCATAGCCTTCACTAGACAGTCCTTGGTCAGCAAAGTAATGTCTCTGCTTTTGAATATACTATCTAGTTTGGTCATAACTTTTCTTCCAAGGAGTAAGCATCTTTTAGTTTCATGGCTGCAGTCACCATCTGCAGTGATTTTGGAGCCCAGAAAAATAAAGTCTGACACTGTTTCCACTGTTTCCCCATCTATTTCCCATCAAGTGATGGGACCAGATGCCATGATCTTCGTTTTCTGAATGTTGAGCTTTAGGCCAACTTTTTCACTCTCCTCTTTCACTTCCATCAACAGGCTTTTTAGTTCCTCTTCACTTTCTGCCATAAGGGTGGTGTCATCTGCATATCTGAGGCTATTGATATTCCTCCTGGCAATCTTGATTCCAGCTTGTGCTTCTTCCACTCCAGCATTTCTCATGATGTACTCTGCATAGAAGTTAAATAAGCAGGGTGACAATATACAGCCTTGACCCACTCCTTTCCCTTTTTGGAACCAGTCTATTGTTTCATGTCCAGTTCTAACTGTTGCTTCCTGACCTGCATACAGAGTTCTCAAGAGGCAGGTCAGGTGGTCTGGTATTCCCATCTCTCTCAGAATTTTTCACAGTTTGTTGTGGTCCACACAGTCAAAGGCTTTGGCATAGTCAATAAAGCAGAAATAGATGTTCTTCTGAAACTTTCTTGCTTTTTCCATGATCCAGCAGATGTTGGCAATTTGATCTCTGGTTCCTCTGCCTTTTCTAAAACCAGTTTGAACATCAGGAAGGTCATGGTTCATGTATTGCTGAAGCCTGGCTTGGAGAATTTTGAGCATTATTTTACTAGTGTGTGAGATGAGTGCAATTGTGTGGTAGTTTGAGCATTCTTTGGCATTGCCTTTCTTTGGGATTGGAATGAAAGCTGACCTTTTCCAGTCCTGTGGCCACTGCTGAGTTTTCCAAATTTGCTGGCATATTGAGTGTAGCACTTTCACAGCATTGTCTTCCAGTATTTGAAATAGCTCGACTGGAATTCTATCACATCCACTAGCTTTGTTTGTAGTGATGCTTTCTAAGGCCCACTTGGCTTCCCATTCCAGGATTTCTGGCTCTAGATGAGTGATCACACCATCGTGATTATCCTAGTCGTGAAGATCTTTTTTGCACAATTCTTCTGTGTATTCCTGCCATCTCTTAATATCTTCTGCTTCTGTTAGGTCCATACCATTTCTGTCCTTTATCTAGCCCATCTTTGCATGAAATGTTCCCTTGGAATCTCTAATTTTCTTGAAGAGATCTCTAGTCTTTCCCATTCTGTTCTTTTCCACTATTTCTTTGCATTGATCACTGAAGAAGGCTTTCTTATTTGTGAAGTTCAAAATGACATCAATACTTATTATATATTTATGACATGAATAGAATGTATGTCTAGGTCATGTTACACTGGAAAGAGTTTGATTTTCATCAAACAACATTACTTTAAAAATCTAGCAAGATTAACCTTAAAAGTAACCTTAGCTAGAAATTCTCCAGACTCTAAGAGGAATTTATATCCAAGAAAAATAAATGCAATTTTATTCATTGGTTACATATGAAAAATATACTTTGTAAGTGGACATGGTAAAGATTTTGAATGCTACAACCTGAAACATACTAAATACATTTTTTTCTGATATTTAGACCCACTTTCTACATTTCATAATCTAGAAATTGTAAGAGCCATTTGCAAACTATGCCTCTAGCATTTCCTATTCGAGTCCATCTGTGCACAAGGTTATGACCTCACAAACAAAAATGAATAATTCAAAGTTAATGAGGAGAACCATAGGCCTGAGGGGCATTCCCTGTGTGATCTCCAAGGAGCTCACAGGCACTGAAGATATTTTCTTTGTAGTTCAAATTAATCTGCAAACATGCCCTTTGACATAGTCAATGGCAATTGTTTTTCAAATTTTATTAATAGTGTTAAATTAAGCACAGTGTATGCAATGTATCAAAAGATTTATATCATGCTTAAGTTAACAAAAAAGGTGCAAATAAGATATCTTGTAATACATAAAATATTTATATATAACCTAACGTCAATATTTACATTATAAATGAAGTGATTGTTTACTGAAGCCATTGTGCTTACCTTACTGACAATGGAGAATCTCTAAGTAATGAAAACATATTTGTTATATTATTTCAAATTTAAAAGCACTAGCATTACACCTAGGAAAGAGGGGAACGCATGTAAGAATTAAAGATTTTAAAATTTAAAAAAAATAAAAAATAAAACATTTTAAATCTTAAAAAAAAAAAAGAAAAAAAAACAAAATGTATTTAGAATTGATTCTATGTTCAACATATTATTTCATAGCTTGGAGAATAATATGATTCAAATTCATGAAACAAATCTGTGACATCTTACTTTACAAGAAATTTCTTCTTCAGTGCTTTACCAAGAATACATTGTTAAATGTTTATACCCCAGTACAACATAAAAAGTTCAAAAAAAAAAAAATACAATTGAGAAACAGAACAGGAACAAAAGAAACCTCTTTTTCTTTAAGACTGTGAATTGGAAGTCAATCTCCCTTGAATTTCATGTACTATAGTCACCAAGAATCTGAACATCTCTGCTGCTCGACCTAACTAGAGCATGGCTTGTTTCAAAAATTCTCAGCACACTACAGATTGCAAGCAACTAACTAGATGATGATGTTTAAATAAGGACTGTCACCTTATATGAAGTTTATTCAACAGATATTAACTTATTTTGAGTTTATGCAAAGACAAGGACAATTTCTTGGGTGATAGAAGTATTGTAAAAGCAATTGTAATGACGGTTTTACAATTGCATAAATTTTATACAAACTTATCAAGTTCCAACTATAGTGGAGGAATTTTGTTATGCAAATTATATGTCAATAAATCTAAATAAATATACATTGAGTTAAGGATAAATAATTGTTAAGGGTTTGAGGCTAGGTAAATATATTAGATAAATTCATAGGCAATGAAGCAAGAATAACAAAATAATAATGGGTTTATGGATGTTTACAGAAAATATTTTTTAAGTTGTTTCTATGTTTTAAAATTTTTGTAAAAACACTTTGGAAAACTAGAGCACAATTAGTAGCAAATATTATGGAAATTAGCACCATTTCATGGTTTAAAACAAAACCTGAAACACTACAATAAATCAGTTGTGTTTAAAAAAAATCAATGTGTCTTCACTTTTTGATTTCTGGAAATACCCAAAGTTAGTAGAAGGAAAAATATCATAAAAATCAGAGCAGAAATAAATGACAAAGAAGCAAAGGAGACAATAGCAAAAAAAAAAAAAAAAATCAAAACTGAAAGCTGGTTCTTTCAGAAGATAAATAAACAAACCATTAGCCAGACTCATCAAGAAAAACAAGGAGAAGAAACCAATAAACAAAATTAGAAATAAAAATGGAGACATCACAACAGATAATACAGAAATTCAAAGGGTCATAAGAAGCTGCTATCAGCAACTATATGCCAATACAATGGACAACTTGGAAGAAATGGAAGAATTCTCAAAAAAGTATAACCTTCCAAAACTGAACCAGGAAGGAACAGAAAATCTTAACAGATATATCACAAGCAAGGAAATAGAAACAGTAGTACAAATCTTCCAACAAACAAAAGCCTGGGACCAGATGGCTTCACAGGTGAATTCTACCAAAAATTTAGAGGGGAGCTAACATCTATCCTACTCAAACTTCCGGAAAATTTCAGAGGAAGGTACACTCCCAAACTAATTTGATGAGGCCACCTTCACCCTAATATCAAAACTAGACAAAGATGCCACAAGAAAAGAAACCTAGAGGCCAATATCACTGATGAACATAGATCAAAAGTCCTCAACAAAATTCTAGCAAACAGAATCCAACAACATATTAAAAAGATCAAACAATATGATCAAGTGGACTTTATCCCAGGAATGCAAGGATTCTTCAATATTCACAAATCAATCAATGTGATATACCACATTAGAAAATTCAAAGATAAAACCATATGACTGTCTCAGTAGATGCAGCAAAAGCCTTTGACAAAATTCAACACCTATTTATGATAAAAACCCTCCAGAAACCCGGCATAGAAGGAACATGCCTCAACATAATGAAAGTCATGAATGATAAACACACAGCAAACATTATCCTCAATGGTAAAAAATTGAAAACATTTCCTCTAAAGTCAGGAACAAGACAAGGGTGCCCAGTCTCACTACTACTATTCAACAGCTTTGGAAGTTTTAGCAACATCAATCAGAGAAGAAAAATAAATAAAAGAAATCCAGATTGGAAAAGAAGAAGTAAAACTCTTACTGTTTACAGATGACATGATCCTCTACATAGAAAACCCTAAGAACACCACCAGAAAGTTACTTGACATAATCAATGAATATAGTAAACTTGCAGGATATAAAGTTAAAACACAGAAATCCCTAGAATTCCTATACACTAACAATGAGAAAACAGAGAGAGAAATTAAGAAAACAGTCACATTCACCATTGCAATGAAAATAATAAAATACTTAGAAATAAATTTACCTGAAGAAACAAAAAAAACTATGCATAGAAAACTATAAAATACTGATGAAAGAAGTCAAAGATGACACAAAGAGATGGATTGAAAGAATCAATATACTGAAAATGATATATTATCCAAAGCAATCTCTAGATTCAACACAATCCCTATCAAGCTACTTTTCACAGAACTAGAACAAATAATTTCACAATTTGCATGGAAACACAAAAAGCCTCAACTAGCCAAAACAATCTTGAGAAAGAAGAGTGGTACTGGAGGAATCAACCTTCCTGAGTTCAGACCATGCTACAAAGCTATGGTCATCAAGGCAGTATGGTACTGGCACTAAGACAGAAATATAGACCAATGAAACAAAATAGAAACCCCAGAGAAGAATCCGTGCACTTTTGGACAACTTATCTTCGACCAACGAAGCAAAAATATACAATGGATAAAACAATCTCCTTAACAAGTGGTACTGAGAAAACTGGTCAACCACCTGTAAAAGAATGAAACTAGAACACTTTCTAACACCATACACAAAAATAAACTTAAAATGGATTAAAGATCTAAATGTAAGATCAGAAAATATAAAACTCTGAGAGGAAAACATAGGCAGAACCCTCTCTGACATAAATCACAGCAAGATCCCCTATGACTCACCTCCCAAAGTAATGGAAATAAAAGCAAAAAAACAAAGGGGACCTAATTAAACTTAAAAGCTTTTGCACAATGAAGGAAACTATAAGCAAAGTGAAATGGGAGAAAATAATAGTAAGTTAAGCAACTGACAAATTGTTAATCTCCAAAATATACAAGCAGCTCTTGCAGCTCAATACCAGAAAAATAAATGACCCAATCAAAAATGGGCCAAAGAACTAAACATACATTTCTCCAAAGAAAACATACAGATGACTAATAAACACATGGAAAGATGCTCAACACCACTCGTTATCAGAGAAATGCAAAAACCCACAATGAGGTACCATCTCATGCTGGTCAGAACGGCTGCCATCAAAAAGTCCTCAAAAAATAAATGCTGGAGAGAGTGTGGAGAAAAAGGGAACACTCTTGCACTGTTGGTGAGAATGCAAACTGGTACAGCCACTATGGAGAAGTGTCGAGATTCCTTTAAAAACTGGAAATAGAACTGCCATACGACCCAGCAATCCCACTTCTGGGCATACACACTGAGGAAACAAGAATTGAAAGAGACACATGTACCCCAGTGTTCATGGCACCACTGTTTATAACAGCCAGGACATGGAAACAACCTAGAAGTCATTGGCAGATGAATGGATAAGGAAGCTGTGGTATGTATACACAATAAAACATTGCTAGCTATTAAAAGAGAATACATATGAGTCAGTTCTAATGAGGTAGAGGAAACTGGAGACTATTATACACAGTGATGGAAGACAGAATGAAAAACACCAATACAGTGTATTAACACATATATATAGAATTTAGAAAGATGGTAATGATGACCCTATATGCAGGATGGAACAATACTGTAATTAGCCTCCAATAAAATAAATAAATTTTTTAAAAAAAATAAATATTGGAGTATTTAGGATAACTGGCTGATCCATGTCCATAGTAGGAATTGTAAAATATGAACATGGAAGATCTGTATAAGATGGCAGAATAGCTACTAAAAGCAACTAGAGAAACTATAAAGAGATACCAAGTCAATTTGAAGAGGTCCTAGTGACCAATTTGAGATTTTCGTGTCTATAAGAAATTGTAATGGATATCAAGCTACTAAATATTAATGAGCTTTTAATAAAAGAAAAAAGTAAACTTTTGAGGATGGCAAGAAAGGAATCAATTCATCTGAAAACTGAATAAGAAAACATCTTTCCCATATGAAGTGTATCATGTAGTAAGCAAATAACACATGCAAGAACATTTTAGAATCAGATGAGGAAACAGTGGAACAGTGTCAGACTTTATTTTGGGGGGCTCCAAAATCACTTGCAGATAGTGACTGCAGCCATGATAAAAGATGCTTACTCCTTGGAAGAAAAGTTATGACCAACCTAGACAGCATATTCAAAAGCAGAGACATTACATTGCCAACAAAGGTCCATCTAGTCAAGGCTTTGGTTTTTCCAGTGGTCATGAATGGATATGAGAGTTGGACTGTGAAGAAAGCTGAGTGCCAAAGAATTGATGCTTTTGAACTGTGGTGTTGGAGAAGACTCTTGAGAGTCCCCTGGACTGCAAGGAGATCCAACCAGTCCATTCTGAAGGAGATCAACCCTGGGATTTCTTTGGAGGGAATGATTCTAAAGCTGAAACTCCAGTACTTTGACCACCTCATGTGAAGAGTTAACTCACTGGAAAAGACTCTGATGCTGGGAAGGATTGGGGTCAGGAGGAGAAGGGGACGACAGAGGATGAGATGGCTGGATGGCATCACTGACTCGATGGACGTGATTCTGAGTGATCTCCGGGAGTTGGTGATGGACAGGGAAGCCTGGCGTGCTGCAATTCATAGGGTCACAAAGAGTCGGACACGACTGAGCAAATGAACTGAACTGAACTGTATTAGTAAAAGCACAATTATTTTAGAGCAATATCATCTATGAGTGACATCTCTAAGTCCAAATTTAAAATATTTCATGTGATTTTTCTGTAATGTTCTAAATGCTCAAGTTTCTCTCAATTTGACTTAATTAATTTAAGATTAATTTGATCAAAATTTTAAAGTTGTTAATTGATTGCTTTTTAATCCAGATGGCAACATGGGGCTTAAAAGCACTACTGCATCTTCCCAAATAACTGACATCCTTTCATTTGGAAAATACATAAAAAACAAACAACAACAACAACAAAAAACTTTTACATATTTTATATGTGAGAACTATATTTGTTATTGTTTTTCAGTAACCCCGTTGTGTCTGATTCTTTGCAACGCCATGGACTGCAGCATGCCAGGCCACCCTGTGCCTCATCATCTCCCAAAGTTTTCCCAAGTTCAAGTTCATATCCATTGCATCAATGATGCCATCAAGCCATTTCATCCTCTGTCACCATCTTTTCCTTCTGCCCTCAATCTTTCACAGAATCAGGGGCTTTTCCAGTGAGTAGGCTGTTCACATCAGATTACCAAAATACTGGAGCTTCAGTTTCAGCATCGGTCCTTCCAATGAGTATTCAGGGTTAATTTCCATTAAGATTGACTGGTTTGATCTCCTTGCTGGCCAGGGACTCTCAGGAGTCTTCTCCAGCACCAGAGTTCAAAGGCACTGATTCTTTGGCCCTCTGCCTTCTTTACAGTCCTGGTCTCACAAGCATACAAGCCCACTGGGAAGACCATAGCTTTGACGATATGGATCTTTCAGTCACCATCTGCAGTGATTTTGGAGCCCAAGAAGAGGAAATCTGTCACTGCTTCCACATTTCCCCCTTCTATTTACCATGAAGTGATGGGGCCAGAATGCCATGAACTTAGTTGTTGTTGTTGTTGTTGTTGTTTTAATATTTAGTTTAAGCTGTCTTTTTCACTTTCCTCCTTCACCCTTATTAAGAGGATCTTTAGTTCCTCCTCACTTTCTGCCATTACAGTGATATCATCTGCCTAACTGAGGTTGTTGATGTTTCCCCGCCAATCTTGATTTCAGCTTGTAGCTCATCCAGCCTGGTATTTCTCATAATGTGCTCAGAGTATAAGTAAGCAGGGTGAATATATACAGCCTTGACATGTTCCTTTCTCAGTTTTGAACCAGTCTATTGTTCATATCCAGTTCTAACCTGCAAACAAATTTCTCAGGGGAAAGATAAGTTGGTATTACAGATATTGCCATCTCTTTAAGGAGTTTTCCACATTTTGTTATGATCCATACAGTCAAAGGCTTTAGCATAGTCAATGAAACAGAGGTAGATGTTTTTCTAGAATTCCCTTGTTTTCTCTATGATCCAGCAAATGTTGGGACTTTGATCTCTGGTTACTCTACTTTTCCTAAATCTAGCTTGGACATCTGGAAGTTCTTGGTTCACATAACACTGAAGTCTACTATGCAGGATTTTGAACATAACCTTACTAGCATGGAAGATGAGTGCAATTGTCCAGTGGTTTGAACATTCTTTAAGAATTGCCCTTTTTGGAAGCTGGGATGATAATTGACCTATTCTAGTCCTATGGCGACTGCTGGATTTTCCAGATTTCCTGACATATTGAGTGCAGCACTTTGATAGCATCATCTTTTAGGATTTTAAATAGCTCTATTGGAATTCTATCACCTCCACTAGCTTTACTGACAGCAGGGCTTTCTAAGGCCCACTTGACTTCACATTCCAGTATGTCTGGCTCTGGTTGAGTAACCACACAGTTGTGGTTAACTGGGTCATCCCAAACTTTCTTTTTTCTTTTTTCTTTTTTACACTTCTTCTATGTATTCTTTCCATCTCTTCTTGATCTCTTGTATTTCTATTCAGTTCAGTTCAGTTAAGTTGCTCAGTTGTGTCTGACTCTTTGTGACCCCATGAATTGCAGCATGCCAGGCCTCCCTGTCCATCACCAACTCCAGGAGTTCACTCAGAATCACGTCCATTGAGTCGGTGATGCCACCCAGCCATCTCATCCTCTTCTCCTCCTGCCCCCAATTCCTCCCAGCATCAGAGTACTTTCCAATGAGTAAACTCTTCACATGAGGTGGCCAAAGTACTGGAGTTTCAGCTTTAGCATCAGTCCTTCCAAAGAACACCCAGGACTGATCTCCTTCAGAATGGACTGGTTGGATCTCCTTGCAGTCCAGGGGACTCTCAAGAGTCTTTTCCACCACCACAGTTCCAAAGCATCAATTCTTTGGCTCTCAGCTTTCTTCACAGTCCAACTCTCATATCCATACATGACCACTGGAAAAACCATAGCCTTGACTAGACAGACCTTTGTTAGCAACGTAATGCCTCTGCTTTTGAATATGCTATCTAGGTTTGTCATAACTTTTCTTCCAAGGAGTAAGTGTCTTTTACTTTCATGGCTGCAGTCACCATCTGTAGTGATTCTGGAGCCCCCCCCCCCAATAAAAAGTCTGACACTGTTTGCACTGTTTCCCCATCTATTTCCCATGAAGTGATGGGACCACATGCCATGATCTTCGTTTTCTGAATGTTGGACTTTAAGCCAACTTTTTCACTCTCCTCTTTCACTTTCATCAAGAGGCTTTTTAGTTCTTCTTCACTTTCTGCCATAAGGGTGGTGTCATCTGCATAACTGAGGTTATTGATATTTCTCCCAGCAATCTTGATTCCAGCTTGTGCTTCTTCTAATCCAGCATTTCTCATGATGTACTCTGCATATAAGTTAAATAAGCAGGGTGACAATATACAGCCTTGATGCACTCCTTTTCCTATTTGGAGCCAGTCTGTTGTTCCATGTCCAGTTCTAACTGTTGCTTCCTGATGTGCATACAGCATTCTCAAGAGGCAGGTCAGGTGGTCTGGTATTCCCATCTCTTTCAGAATTTTCCACAGTTTATTGTGATCCTCACAGTTAAAGGCTTTGGCATAATCAATAAAGCAGAAATAGATGTTTTTCTGGTACTCTCTTGCTTTCTCGATGATCCAGAGAATGTTGGCAATTTGATCTCCTATTTCTATTAGGTCTTTACAATTTCTGTCCTTTATTGTGCCCATGTTTGGATGAAATATTCTTTTGATATATCCAATTTTCTTGACTAAATCTTGAAGAAAACTATTATTTTATCTTCTGTGAGTAAATTCATGATACAGATGAAATTTATAAATGGTTAAGGAAATTATATCAATACATGATTTAGATATTTGGATATTTTGGGCATATGTTTTACTTTTTTATCCAACTCTTTGTGTATGTTCAAAATAGCATTAATTGTCATTCAGACACATGCAACACAATTTTTTAAATGTTTAAAATTTATATATTGTCTTTGATTCTTCTAGTGATTACCTTGAGCTAATATGCTTTATATTAAAGTCTAGAGTAATATCTATTTTACTGTCCCTCATTACTTCCTGGCATCATACTTATGTTCATTCCCATTTTTATTTAAGCAAATTTTTATTTATATTTAATAATATGTTTACTATTTTTATCATTACTTTTTGAATCATTGAATATATTTTGTATTGCTGAAGTATGTTTGATAACCATTCTCATTTCAAAGGTGTTAGTCAGAGTGTGATGAACAATTCTGAGTCTTTTCATTTCCCATATGAAGAATATGGTAGTGGTGGAGGAGACTGCATATCATAGAAATTAAAATTAACCGTAGCTAAACAAGATTCAGGGAGTTTCTTCATGTTTCAAATATCGTAAAATACAATATGGCAGCTCCAGGATAGCCTTGGGGATTAAAATTTCTTCTATATATCTCGTTTGTCAAGCTTAAAATATGATTCCTCTCCTTTCTTTAAAGGGCCATGGCCGCTGTCAAAAATAGAGCACTTAAAACAAGAATTTGGAGGAAGAAACGAAGGAGTGTTTATCAAGTATTTGGTTTTCCATTAAGAAATATTCCTATCAACTATTAAATCTCCTTGCCTGGAACATAATTGTGCAGCCAAACTTGCTGTAGAAGAGTCTGGGAAGTGGTGTCTTTTAAGTATGCAAGTTACCATTCTGAGCATAGTTGGAATTTTGTCATCAAAGAAGAAGAGTAGAATTAATACTAGGTAGACAACATCATTCTTTCACTGAAAATTGTTACTTTTTCCAAATTAGGCAGACTTACTGATGCTATCTAATCTTATTTTTTGCATAAATTTTGAAAGGATAACATGAGATGCTCCAAAACATATGAAAAGAAGAAAGATATGCTTGTGGTAAGGAAGCATCAATAATATTTTCAATGACTTTGCTCAGGAGTCCTGTCTCTCCTTTCTTTATTAGGGAACTCTTTTGCTTTGTTGCTGATGCTGTTACTATTTAAGGTCTATAACATTGCCTGGGTGAGCATTTTTTCCAGCAAAAACTAATGGAATTAAGCTCCAGGGAAGCTATGAGTTCATCTGGTCATTAAACCACCACATCCTCCCCCTTGGCCACAACAATGTACAAAAGGAACAGGAACACTCCCGCCATTTGTCAGGTTAAGATCTTCAAGACCCAGATAATCATGATGGTGAGATCATTCATCTATGGCCAGACATCCTGGAATGTGAAGTCAAGTGGGTCTTACAAAGCATCACAATGAACAATGCTAGTGAAGGTGATGGAAACCCAGTTGAGCTATTTCAAATCCTGAAAGATGATGCTGTCAAAGAGCTGCACTCAGTTCAGTTCAGTTCAGTTGCTCAGTCATGTCTGACTCTTTGTGACCCCAAGAATTGCAGCAGGCCTGGCCTCCCTGTCCATCATGAACTCCCAGAGTTCACTCAGACTTACATCCACTGAGTCAGTGATGCCATCCAGTTATCTCATCCTCTGTCATCCTCATCTCCCCCTGACCCCAATCCCTCCCAGTATCAGATCTTTTCCAATGAGTCAACTCTTCGCATGAGGTGGCCAGAGTACTGGAGTGTCAGCTTTAGCATCATTCCTTCCAAAGAAATCCCAGGGCTGATGTCCTTCAGAATGGACTGGTTGGATCTCCTTGCAGTCCAGGGGACTCTCAAGAGTCTTTTCCAGAACCACAGTTCAAAACCATCAATTCTTCGGTGCTCAGCCTTCTTCACACTCCAACTCTCACATCCATACATGACCACAGGAAAAATCATAGCCTTGACTAGACGGACCTTAGTCAGCAAGTAACGTCTTTGCTTTTGAATATGCTGTCTAGGTTGGTCATAACTTTTCTTCCCAGGAGTGAGCATCTTTTAGTTTCATGGCTGCAGTCACCATCTGCAGTGATTTTGGAACCCTGCAAAATAAAGTCTGACACTGTTTCCACTGTTTCCCCATCTATTTCCCATGAGGTGATGGGACCGGATGCCATGATCTTCATTTTCTGAATATTGACCTTTAAGCCAACTTTTTCACTCTCCTCTTTCACTTTCATCAAGAGGCTTTTAAGTTCCTCTTCACTTTCTGCCATAAGGGTGGTGTCATCTGCATATCTGAGGTTATTGATATTTCTCCCAGCAGTCTTGATTCCAGCTTGTGTTTCTTCCAGCCCAGTGTTTCTCATGATGTACTCTGCATAGAAGTTAAATAAGCAGAGTGACAATATATATGCCAGCAAATTTGGAAAACTCAGTAGTGGCCACAGGACAGGAAAAGGTCAGTTTTCATTCCAATCCAAAAGAAAGGCAATGCCAAAGAATACTGAAACTACCACACAATTGCACTCATCTCACATGCTAGTAAAGTAATGCTCAAAATTCTCCAAGCCAGGCTAACCAATACATGAACCGTGAACTTCCAGATGTTCAAACAGGTTTTAGAAAAAGTAGAGGAACCAGAGATCAAATTGCCAACATCTGCTGGATCATGGAAAAAGCAAGAAAGTTCCAGGAAAACATCTATTTCTGCTTTATTGACTGTGCCAAAGCCTTTGACCCTGTGGATCACAATAAATTGTGGAAAATACTGAAAGAGATGGGAATACCAGACCACCTGACCTGCGTCTTGAGAAATCTGTATGCAGGTCAGAAAGCAACGGTTAAAACTGGACATGGAACAACAGACTGGTTCCAAATAGGAAAAGGAGTGTGTCAAGGCTGTATATTGTCACCCTGCTTGTTAACTTCTATGCAGAGTACATCATGAGAAACGCTGGACTGGAAGAAGCACAAGTTGGAATCAAGATTGCCAGGAGGAATATCAATACCCTCAGATATGCAGATGACACCACCCTTATGGCAGATAGTGAAGAGGAACTTAAAAGCCTCTTGATGAAAGTGAAAGAGGAGAGTGAAAAAGTTGGCTTAAAGGTCAATATTCAGAAAACGAAGATCATGGCATCCGGTCCCATCACTTCATGGGAAATAGATGGGGAAACAGTGTCAGACTTTATTTCTTGGGGTTCCAAAATCACTGTAAATGGTGACTACAGCCATGAAATTAAAAGATGCTTACTCCTTCGAAGAAAAGTTATGACCAACCTAGATAGCATACTCAAAAGCAGAGACATTACTTTGCTGACTAAGGTGCATCCAGTCAAGGGTATGGTTTTTCCTGTGGTCTTGTATGGATGTGACAGTTGGACTGTGAAGAAGCCGAGCACCGAAGAATTGATGGTTTTGAACTGTGGTGTTGGAAGACTCTTGAGAATCCCTTGGACTGCAAGGAGATCCAACCAGTCCATTCTGAAGGACATCAGCCCTGGGATTTCTTTGGAAGGAATGATGCTAAAGCTGAAACTCCAGTACTTTGGCCACCTCATGCGAAGAGTTGACTGATTGGAAAAGACTCTGATGCTGGGAGGGATTGGGGGCAGAGGAGAAGGGGACTACTGAGGATGAGATGGCTGGATGGCATCACTGACTCGATGACATGAATCTGTGTGAACTCCGGGAGTTGGTGATGGACAGGGAGGCCTGGCATGCTGTGATTCATGGGGTTGCAAAGAGTCAGACACAAGTGAGTGACTGAACTGAACTGAACTGAACTGAATAATAACCCTAAACTGTGGGGCGTAAACTGTGGGCTTGGCCCTAAATTGTGGGCACTAACCCTGTTTGTCTACCTTCAACATGAATTAGGTAGTTCACAGCCTCAGGAATTTTCAGACTTCTTATATTTTCTACCTTCAGGAAGAAGTAAAATCTAAGTTTTGGAGGACATTGTGACAATAGCAAATAACATGTGTGCTGTGTTCAGTCACTTCAGTCATTATGACTCTGTGATCTCGTGGACCATAATCCACCAAGCTCCTCTGTCCATGGGATTCTCCAGGCAAGAATACTGGAGAGAATTGCCATTTCTCCCTCTAGGAGATCTTCACAACCCAGAGATCAGACCCACATTACTATGTCTCCTGCATTGCAGACAGATTCTTTACCGTATTTTGAAAAATTCTATCAGTGATTTCTATATCTTTGTGGGTCAATATTTCTATCTCACATAGTGATTAAAAGTATCAAATTGAAGCTAAGTTTGGATGAGAAGTTAACAATTTTTCCCATAAAGATCAGAAAATAAATAGTTTCAGCTTTGTGGGGCATACAGTTCTATTACATCTAATCAACTCTGCCATTTGGAGAAGGCAATAGCAACCCACTGCTGTACTCTTGCTTGGAAAATCCCATGGACAGAGGAGCCTGGTAGGCTGCAGTCCATGAGGTCGCTAGGAGTCGGATATGACTGAGCAACTTCACTTTCACTTTTCACTTTCATGCATTGGAGAAGGAAAAGGCAACCCACTCCAATGTTCTTTCCTGGAGGACCCCAGGGACGGGGAGCCTGGTGGGCTGTCATCTATGGGGTCACACAGAGTTGGACATGACTGAAGCAACTTAGCAGAAACTCTGCCATTGTAATATAAAAGTAATCTCAAGAAATTTATAAACAAATGAATATAGCTATATTCTGATAAAAATGTATTTATAAAGTGAACAAACACAGATTTGGCCTTCATGCTGTATTTTTATGGCTACTAGCTTTAAAAAGTGATTAAATCCTAATTTGGGGGATATTCCATAAAGGGCTATCAGTGAAGGGGCATGTGAAAAATAAGAACAAATATGACTCCATTTTGTTAATAGATATGTTCCTTGTAATTTAAACTTTGTGCTCTATTGCTTTTGCTACAAGCAAAAAGAATATTGCCTATTCTCTGAAATATATAGGAGAGCCTGTTCTCAAGGCTCTGACCTTTAAAGATATAATATTTTGTCATTCATATGGAGATAGAAATTTGCAGAACAGAGAGTAACATTTATCTTGTTGGAGATTCACAAGAACATTGTGTCCTGATCTACATAGACAGTCACAAGACCAAGGATTCTGACACCAAGAAGTTTGCAACAACCAATGACACTCTCTCCCCTTTTGGTATGAAAGAAGCCTGAATTCTTACTTAGATAAGTTGGTTCTTTGAGACATTAGTCCACCATCTTCTCTGTCAGCTGGTTTTTCAAGTAAACTTACTTACTATTCCTTGCCCCACTGATTCATCTGTCAATTTATTGGCCTGTAATGCAGTGAGAAGTATGAGCTTGAATTTGGTAACAGACTTATGGTTGCTTTCGGTATTCATGGCATATAGGCTTCCCACTGCCTTGGAAACAAAGAACCAAAAATTCCCTGACTAAAAACCACAGGAATTGATATTTTTGTGGTTCTGGAGGTTGGAGGCCTAATATCAAGGCGTTGAAACGGTCAAGTTCTCTTTGATAGCTCTAGGGTAGAATCTTCTCTTTGCCGCTTCCCAGCTTTTGTATTTTTCAGCAGTCCTTGGAATTTATTCCTTTGTAGGCATAACAGTATAATTTCTGCCTCTGTCATTTCGTTACTATCTTCTCTGTGACCAAATGTCCTCTTCTTATAAGGACACTGGTCATATTGAATTAAAAGCCTACTCTACTTCAAGTATGACCTTAATTAATTACATCTGTAATAACCCTATTTCCAAATAAGATTACATTCCAAAGCACCTGAGATTAGAACTTTAATGCATTTTTTTTTTGAGGGGACACAATTCAATCCATAACAAACTGTAGTTTTATTTAGAACCAAGCAATCACCAAATTTTGTTGTCAATCACTCTTTCTTACAGTGAGGCACTTCCCTCAAATGAGACATCCAGAAATCAGCTTAACCAATGGCGAAATGTGAAGAATTTTATTTTAAACAGGGACAGCCTAGTACATCATGGACAGATGCAGATTTCTCAGTAATCTGCTTTGGAAAGTGGAGTTAGGTCAGTCTCAGTCAAGGCCTCTATGTCCCACACACTCCCAGTTCCTCTCTGTTCTAGACACTAATTCCTAGCTATATAAGGCTCTGGAAGGAAGCTAGAGAAAAGAAAGAGGTTTATTTATCAACTTTAGTTAGGGCAGTGCAATGTAAGTTGAGTCTCATGTTTTTTGCTATTTTTCTCCTTTTGTATTTCTTCTATTCTTATCTCTCTTTGATGACTGCTTTCTGGTCGTTACCAAGTCCTAGGTCACTCTGCTTACTGCATGATAGACCAATGAGTCAGAGACAAGGTGTTGAGGTAAGGGATATGATTTTATTCAGAGAGCTGGGTGACTGAGAAGATGGCAGACTAATGTCTCAAATAACCATCTTTTTGGGGTATGGATGTTAAGTTCTGTTATGGATCAGAGATGGAGATAGGTGAGGAAAAAACGTAAAAAGACCAGTTAATTCTTGCAAATATCTCCTAAAATAACAAGCCTCAGGCAGGGGGGGTGTGTTAAGTTCTTTCTTCCTGCCATGGACAAGGTTATGAACAAAGGCACTTTAGCTGAACAGTCAGGCAGAGGGGTAGGATTCTCTGAGGCAGGCCATTGCCATGCCATGCAAAGTCATTTCAGTTGTGTCCAACTGTACTACTCCATGGACTGTAGGGCCAGGCTCCTCTGTCCACGGGATGCTCCAGGCAAGAATACTGGAGTAGGCTGCCATTTCCTTCTCCAGAGGTAGGCCATTATGTGTGATTATAATGACAAGCCTGGCAATAAGTAAATAAGGGTCAGAGTCAAAGAAACAGTTTCAACATGGAGTCAGGATTCTTTCTGCAACATAGCTACTCATGCATGTGGGCTCAGTAGCTCAGTCATGTCTTACTCCTTGCAACAAAATGGACTATGGCCAATCAGGCTCCTCTGTCCATGGGATTTTTCTACCAAGGACTGTCATTTCCTACTCCAGGGAATCTTCCTAACCCAGGGATAGAACCTGAGTCTCTTGTGTCTCCTACATTGCAGGCAGATTCTTTCCTGCTGAACTACCTGGGAAGCCAATCACACTTCCTAATGGTTTAGGCTTTTCCTGTAAAAAGGGAGAGGAAGGTGTATTAAAGGCCAATTAACAACTTTCTTGGTTAATCACAAAACTAAGAAAATAGCACTGGAATAAACAGAGCTCTATAGATAAAGTAGAGTCATTCAAACCATTTTTTGTCATAAAGAATTGTTGGAATAGGAATCTAATTTTTGTGTCAGGTAAGGAGCTCCATGGATGGAGGAGCCTGGTGGGCTACAGTCCATGGGGTCGCAAAGAGCCGGACACGACTGAGCGACTTAAGAGTTGCTTTCCTGTGCTAAATGGCCTCAGATTGGTGCTCTATCATTCTTATTTTATCTTTTATTAATTTTTTTTCTTTTTTCTTCTGCCAACCTTTGTATGTGGATAAAACCAAACAAACAATAATTTGTGACCTATGGATATGAAAACATCACACTTAAACATCCTGTTTTTGTTTTTGTTTTGAATAACAGTTTTTTATTGAATTCCTAGCTCTCTGCCTAATAAGAAGCCCATTTTCTTCCCAAGGAAATATCCTTCCCCTGTTATTCCCTTGAGCTGTTGGGCTTCCTTACCTGTGTTATGAGATTTTTTTTTTTTTTTCCTAACATTTCTCCTTTCAACAGTCTGAGTCTTTAGCTCTTTCTTTTAAGAAGCCCTGGGAATGAGGGGGTTTCCTTGAGAGTTATCAGAGATACTCTATGCCATTCTGCAACCTGTTCACTGGCTATTGTCAGCCTGCTGCCTATAGGTTATTGACTATTCATTCAGTTGGTATTTGTATCACCATCAGTCTTTTGCCTGTATTGCTTCCTTCTTTCTGCCCTACTAGTTAAAAAAAAAAAAATCGTCTCTCATGATCATTTCTTTCATAGGGTTTTCCTTGGTCTTTAGGAGACCCTATGACACAGAGTTCTCTCCTTTTACCTAAGACATCTGCTTTCAAAAGGTTTCAGATATTGGCTGGCAGAGTGGGGAGTAGATTTGGGTTGAGGAATGGCAAAGAGGAAACTCCCTTGTTCCTGGTAGTTCAGTTCTATTTCTTAGCCCCATCTACTCTCCCAGACTGATCTTCTGATTTTTTTTTTTCACCATTGCTCTAATATTCTCTTTTCATTGAATATAGCATTTTTTAATTTCTCATAATGCTTATCTTATTTGCCCCAGTGAAGCATTCAAATTTTCTTTCTTTAGAACATAGTCTCACAAACCTTGTATGCTCTAGCTTTCCTACTATAAATGAGCAGGCTTAACTATGTGATATCTGAATGAAGCAGCTTGCTGGAAAAGAATGTATATTACTTCAGTAGAAGAATGAGATTCTGACTCTCACTTGCCCAGAGCTGACTCCCTAGCTTGGGTAGATCTAGTGACCTGAGCCTCACCTCTGTTAAGTGACAGGGTGGGACTAAGGGAATCTCAGGTCCCTAAATAAATGTGAATTTAGCTTATACTATGGAACTATTTCATTTTAATTGTTAATCTTAAATTCTTTCTTGAGCCCCATTCTGTTGTGTCCTCTTTTACAAGGAAGGGCTGGGCTACTCAGACTTTATTGTTTATCTTCCATCAGAGTTTTTAGCTTACTTCATGGTTGAGTTATATGAATTAGAGAAGGTTCAGCCCCCATTAATATTTAATCATAAATTTATATATACATATATATATATAAAGAAAGATCAATGGAAGAGCCAAAGCATAGTTTGTTAATTAATTAAGGAAAATACAACTTACATTAACTATGACTGTAATATGATAAACAGTAGGAAAGACAGTTTTTTCCAAGAACAAACATTTTGCACTGACATTGTTTTTTGTCCCCTCTTTCACCATGGACTGGGGGCCAGCACCAAATACCATACTTTACTTGTATTCTGTGGATGAATTATTCCTCTGGGACATGTACTTCATCTGAGGTCTCTGGTGGAGAAAGAAATCAAAAATCTTAAATCTGCAGAGGCTATATGAGTTTCAGGAAAGTAGTAAGAGAGAAAAGGCAGTCACAGCTGTGCCGATGCCTCATTGCTTTGAATTAGAAGGTCTTTTGCTATATAGGTTCTTCTTTAGAATCTTTTAAGTGTGACAATATGAGGCAAGCAGATTGAAGAGTAACCCCAAGCTTAGCGTAGGAAACACTGGTGTGGCCTTTGTCTTAAAAGTAGAGGCATTTTATTTATTTATTTATTTTAATTTAATTTAATTTTATTTTATTTTTGTTTTTGTTTTTTATTTTTTTAATTTTAAAATCTTTAATTCTTACGTGTGTTCCCAAACATGAACCCCCCTCCCACCTCCCTCCCCATAACATCTCCCTGGGTCATCAGTCCCAAGCATGCTGTATCCTGCGTCAGACATAGACTGGCGATTCAATTCTTACATGATAGTATACATGATAGAATGCCATTCTCCCAAATAATCCCACCCTCTCCCTCTCCCTCTGAGTCAAAAAGTCCGTTATACACAGCTGTGTCTTTTTTTCTGTCTTGCATACAGGGTCGTCATTGCCATCTTTCTAAATTCCATATATATGTGTTAGTATACTGTATTGGTGTATTTCTTTCTGGCTTACTTCACTCTGTATAATCGGCTCCAGTTTCATCCATCTCATCAGAACTGATTCAAATGAATTCTTTTTAATGGCTGGCTGAGTAATACTCCATTGTGTATATGTACCACAGCTTTCTTATCCAGTCATCTGCTGATGGACATCTAGGTTGTTTCCGTGTCCTGGCTATTATAAACAGTGCTGCAATGAACATTGGGGTACATGTGTCTCTTTCAATTCTGGTTTCCTCAGTGTGTATGCAGCTCAATTCCAGAAAAATAAACGACCTAATCAAAAACTGGGCCAAAGAACTAAATAGACATTTCTCCAAAGAAGACATACAGATGGCTAACAAACACATGAAAAGATGCTCAACATCACTCATTATCAGAGAAATACAAATCAAAACCACAATGAGGTACCACTTTACACCAGTCAGAATGGCTGCGATCCAAAAATCTGCAAGCAATAAATGCTGGAGAGGGTGTGGAGAAAAGGGAACCCTCCTACACTGTTGGTAGGAATGCAAACTATACAGCCACTATGGAGAACAGTGTGGAGATTCCTTGAAAAATTGCAAATAGAACTACCTTATGACCCAGCAATCCCACTGCTGGGCATACACACCAAGTAGAGGCATTTTAATAATCACTAGGGGGAGCTTCTCAACATATGTTCTTCTGAGAGAGCACACAGAATGGGTCAACAGAGGCATTTGGCAGCTTGTATGTGACAAAATCTCAGCGTTCAGTTTATGGCATTGTATCAGATGTCATGTCCGATCACATGCCTTATTTAAAGAGTTTGTCTACCATATTCATTTCAAAATTTTCAGTATATGTCACCAAATATCATTCAGAATTATTTGATCCTTAGACAGTATTATCTGTTTGTTTTGTGTATTTTACTTTGAAGTCTTCCTAATATCAGAAATATCTTAACTTTTTTGTTGTTTTGTTTTGAAACTACTAGAATAGTTTATTCAGTATTTGTCCTTTTCAGTCAATGAGAATGCATCTGTCACCGCTGTCTGAGCAGTATTCAATTGTAACTGCCTCTGAACTCCCTGAACTCTGGCCAGCCAGTTATGATGTGTTCTGATTACTGAAGATAATTTCCTTTTGTTTGTGATAATGCTTCCATAATTGCAGTTATAAGTGAAAGGGCAGAACAAATTCCTTCTCAACTGGAAATCCACAGATTTTATTATCTTCTACTCAGTCATATTCAATTTTGCTTCCAATGCTTTTCACACCATCAGTCACATAAATGAAGCTGCATGGTTCTGTCTTATTTTTACTCTCTGTTTTGATCTCTTTTGTCTAACACATTTGCTGTTTTCAGGAAAATTTCTCTTTCTTAGGAAGCAAGAAGCAAAGCTGGTCACAGACACGGTCATATGTCTAGAGGCAGACCAAATAAATGTTGGAATGCCAAACCCAAAATGGTTCAGTAGCTTATAGAAGAAATGTGGTTTTCTGTCCAGACTAAGGGAATAATTTTAAATCAGGTCATACTCCCCTAAGTCCTACCCTCTAATGTGATTACTTCAGAAAGAAGTGATCTGGATTATACTATTAATTACTGAATGAAATTCAAAAAAATAGTTCTGGAGAGAGAAGTTAGAAAATCTTATGGCTTCTTTGGCTGTTTATTAAAAGTCTCTTTAACAAATTTTCTCATATTATGAAAAAAAATCATTGACATACTCTAAAGAAAGCAGTGTGACAAAGTAATGATTGTAAAAAGCTTTGAAAATGTTAAACCAGATTTAAGGTAAGAAATCACATGAATGCTCAAAATTTAAAACAGCCTCAATTATAATTCATAAACTTCAAATCCTATATTTCTGAAGGTAATATGGGATTTTTAGGTTGACAAATCTCTGCGTTGAGTTTCCCATGAATAGGTTATTATCTTCAAGCAGAGAAGAAAAAAAACATATCTCAGTGTCTTTGTACTCTGGAATCCACAAGTTCTTCTAGTGATCCAAATGTTTGAAGCTAGAAATAAAAATGAACTTGTCTAAAGGAAAATGAAAACTTCCTTAAAAATCCATCTAATGTACATGATTTAACTGCTTTTGTCAGCAATACGTTTCTTCATACATTTTTAATTATAACTTTTAAAAGACTTATAAAGGTTTAAACTCAGTAAATCTTAACTCTTATAAATATCAAAAAAGAAAAAAATAGACAAAATAGCCAACATTTAATGACTGCTTATTATATTATCAGTTTTCCAATAGGTACACAGAAACGTTTATTTGAAACAACTATAGGAATTTGGGATATAGTAAGTAAATGGAAAATTAAGTTGTAAATGGTTTTATTAAAACATTTCCTCTTTTGAACTACTATATTTTCTAATAGTATTTCCCTTTAGATTTTGAGCAAATATTCCAGCCTCCTAAAACAAAATTATTATTTCTTCATTTATTTAGTAGATTTTTAAAGCTGTTACTAAGCAGCCCTGTTTTTCAGAGTTAAAAAAAAAAAGCAACCCTTACATAGATACATTAGGAATGTTGCCAAAACTTGGCACCTCTGAAATATGGAGACAGAGTTTGGGATGAAGTAGAAAGGAATACTTTGTTACTTTGCCAAACAAAGAGGCCGAATCAGGCTCAGTTCAGTTCAATTCAGTTCAGTTGCTCAGTTGTGTCCGACTCTTTGTGAACCAATGAATCGCAGCACGCCAGGCCCCCCTGTCCATTACTAACTCCCAAAGTTCACTTAAACTCATGTCCATCGAGTTGGTGATGCCATCCAGACATCTCATCTTCTGTCGTCCCCTTCTCCTACTGCCCCCAATCCTTCCCAGCAACAGAGTCTTTTCCAATGAGTCAACTCTTCGCATGAGGTAGCCAAAGTATTGGAGCTTCAGCGTTAGTATCAGTCCTTCCAAAGAACACCCAGGACTGATCTCCTTTAGGATGGACTGGTTGGGATCTCCTTTGCAGTCCAAGGGACTCTCAAGAGTCTTCTCCAACACCACAGTTCAAGAGCATCAATTCTTCAGCACTCAGCTTTCTTCACAGTCCAACTCTCACATCCATATAAGACCCTGGAAAAACCATAGCCTTGACTAGATGGACCGTAGTCAGCAAAGCAATGCCTCTGCTTTTGAATATGCTGTCTAGGTTGGTCATAACTTTCCTTCTAAGGATTAAGCGTCTTTTAATTTCATGGCTGCAATCACCATCTGCAGTGATTTTGGAGCCCAAAAAATAAAGTCTGACACTGTTTCCACTGTTTCCCCATCTAGTACCCATGAAGTGATGGGACCACATGCCATGATCTTCGTTTTCTGAATGTTGAGCTTTAAGCCAACTTTTTCACTCTCCTCTTTCACTTTCATCAAGAGACTTTTTAGTTCCTCTTCACTTTCTGCCATCAGGGTGGTGTCATCTGCATATCTGAGGTTATTGACATTTCTCCTGGCAATCTTGATTCCAGCTTATGCTTCTTCCAGCCCACTGTTTCTCATGACGTACTCTGCATATAAGTTAAATAAGCAGGGTGACAATATACATCAGGCTAATGCCCTCAATATTGTTTTCCACTCTGGAGAGGCTAGTGAGGAGTCTTATTGTGTTCAAGGAGCAAACCGCAGTCAGCTCATGAACATTCTTTTCATTGGTTAGTTGTGAGATAAGTGAAAGTCAGCATCATCAACATTCTGGTTTCTATTGGTCTGGAGTCTACATGCTTGCGGGGAGCACACAGTTAAGGTTTCAGTATCTGCCAAGAGAGTTCCAAGATGTGGCTCAAACTTTTATCTATAGTCCTTAAGAAGAACTAGGTCTTTGACTTTGTTTAATGACTAAAGTATTATTATTTTGTCTTGCTTGACTGTTTCCTTTCTTTCCATGTTTTCTGTTTTTCTTTGCTTAAAGTTTTTCCACAGACAAAAGGCAGGTGGACATTGGTAGGGTCTATTCTGGGAAGGCCATGGGATCCTGCTCAGTTACAGGAACCATAAAAAGTATTGTAGGGGAGGCAGATAGGAATTTGATATGCTCTAAGTCTGGAATCTAATTGTGAATTCAGGTATATGCATAAAATTCATCAGTTAAAAGAGATACATCATTTAACATAGCTATAAAGGCATCGCATTGAGGGGTTAATTAATGCTATTAATTACATCATTTTGCCAACAAAAGTCCATAATATCAAAGCTATGTTTTTTTCAGTAATCACATGCAGATTTGAGAGTTGGATCATAGAGAAGGCTGAGTGCTGAAGAAATGATGTTTTCAAAGTGTGCTGCTGGAGAAGACTCTTGAGAGTCCCTTGAACTGCAAGGAGATTAAACTGATCAATCCTAAAGGAAATCAATCCTGAATATTCATTGGAAGGACTGACACTGAAGTTCCAATACTTTTTCTGTATGATGAGAAAAGCCGACTCATTGGAAAAGACCTTCATGCTGGGAAAGATCAAAGGCCAAAGGAGAAGGGGGCAGTAGAAGATCAGACGGTTAGATAGCATCACCAATTCAATGAACATGAATTTGAGCAAACTCTGGGAGATAGTAAAGGACAGAGAAGCCTGGCCTGCTGCAGTTCATGGGGACACAAAGAATTGGATACAACTTAGTGACTGAACAACAGCAACAACAGAAAGTAGCTTAAAAGGCAAGCCTCCTTGTTGAGCTCTTATGAGCAGGACTTGTGGCAAAGGATGGTAGCGTATCAGCCCTCCATACGGTAATGGTAGGTTTTCAATCAGAAATGGGACATGATATGTACAATCTACTATGAACAAAAAAGTGCTTCAGGGCTTATAGTTAAATTAATTATGTTCATCAGTACTGAATCGCAAACTATGGGAGAATCAGAAAACAAAATATTTAGAGATAGATATTTCCCACTAAGACAATATCTAAGAGAAATACAAGTAAAGCAATAAGGTACTGATGCATAACATTTTCTACTGAGCTTTTGCTTCAAACCTAATTGCCCATTCCATTTGTCTCTGATTGTTAGCCTCAGAATCAAAAAATGTATTTAAAAGTTAAATTTTTTTAAATGGAAGAAATGTTCAGTGAGTTGATTTACAGCCAATATTTCCTCCCCTTTTAATACTGGTTATAAAACTGTTACTTTTGTGTAAAATTATTAATCTATGCACCTGTACTTGCTTAAACTTCACTTAAAACAATCTTTTTCAAGAGTATTTTTAAGGAAGTTTTAATTCCTTTACACACATACACTCCTGAACACCTGCTTTAAATCTCTTATTTCTCCAGGATTAGCTTTCATCAGTTTCTACTGGGTTCTAAGTCTGTTAGTCTCTGCCCACAGTACTGGGCTTCTGTTTCTATTTCCACATTCTTCAGAGGTCACTGAAGTAGGAATATCGAGTCTTTAAATTCACAAGATTTCTTCTTTATTTTTATGGGGAAAATATTTTAATTCACAAATACAAACACTTTTTTCTACAGTGGCAACTACCACATATAACCAAAATCCATAAGATTAGGTGGGCTTGGTAACTATAAATGGTTTAAAACCTCAGTAATAGCCCAGTCATCATAGTTCTTCAGGTGATAGTTCATTACCTTAATGCAACAGGTAGTGATATGGATAAACATGACTGATGGTTTTGTGAGTGAAAAATGAACAGTGAGTGAAAAATGTTGGAAAGTTGCTGTTGACAGAGATTAAGTGGTCCTAAACCTATAAATATATATGTTGATATATGTATTTATTATAAGCCACTGCCAGTGTCTTTGTACTGCTCTCTCTAGTTCTCACAAATTAATAAGTAGTTAAAGTTGATGTCCATATTTCACAGCATGTTTCTGTTTGCATAACAGATGCCAACAAATAATAGAGAAATATTTGGGGGATATTCAATTACCATTTTTATTATGAAGGGGAACTGAAATTTTCAGAAGAAGCTTCTCAGGGATCCTTTCTTATTGTAAATAAAAGATTTCTTCTTACTGGGATCCCAGGTAAATATAGATTTTCATAATGAGTATAAGCTTTCATCCTAATTTCAGTATGAACAGCATCACCAGGATACAAAGTCTGAACGAAGGAGACACATGTTTTGCTCACCACATCCCCAGTGCCTAGAACAGGTCCCACTCATAGTAGGTGCTCACTTAGTATTAGTTGACTGTTTAACAAGTAACTCAAATATCTCCATGACTGAAGCTTAGGAGTGATATTTTTTAACTCATCTTCACCCAGAATCAGATAAATTACATTGAACATGGGCTTGGCTCTCACACGTATTTGATGTTTGTGAATAAATCTGAATGATAGGAAAGAAGATGCAATGAGACCCAGTTGATGTAACTCTTGTTTCCTGCTGCTGACATTTTAGCGTAGAAAAAAAGACAATGAAGACATACATTAAAAAAAAATAAAAACAGGGCAGATCATGAATGTGATGAGAGAAGTTTTGAATACAATGTTTAAGATTGTAGGAGATGCCAACCATAAAAGAAAGACTTATTAAGTTGAGAAGCCCACAGATAGAAGGAGGAGTGTGCAAAGCATCTGAGGTAGGAATAAGCTTGGCAAGTCCAAAGTGCAAAAAAGAGGCTATGTGGTTGGAATAGAAAGAAAGTGAAAGAAAGTGAAGTTGCTCAGTCGTGCCTGATTCTTTGCGATCCCATGGACTGAGGTCTACCAGGCTTCTCTGTCCATGGGATTTTCCAGGCAAGAGTACTGGAGTGGGTTGCCATTTCCTTCTCCAGGGGATCTTCTTGACCCAGGGATCAAACCCAAGTCTCCTGCATTGCAGGCAGATGCTTTACCCTCTGAGTCACCAGAAAAGACCCCTGTGCTTGGAATGAACTGAACCAAAAGGGAAGTGATAGCAGATGACTTCAGAAAGCAAGCTAGAGTGAGATCATATAACAACTTTTTTAACATAACAATGATGCAATATTACTTATCTTTGGTGAAAAAAACTGGTAGCTCAATGGAAATAAAAAAAAATGTTAAAGGATAAATGGGATACGGGCAAGATATTTGAAGTCCAGCCATAAGCAAGGTGAGCCCTGTATCTGGATGTGAGGATAATATAAAGTGAGGTTCCATGAACTCAGGCTTAGAATGGAATTTGGTTTGGAATTTAGCAGATGCCAATTCATTAAGAGATCTCTTCAAGAAAACTAGAGATTCCAAGGGAACATTCCATGCAAAGATGGGCTCGATAAAGGACAGAAATGGTATGGACCTAACAGAAGCAGAAGATATTAAGAAAAGGTGGCAGGAATACACAGAAGAACTGTACAAAAAAATCTTCATGACCAAGATAATCATGATGGTGTGATCACTCAACTAGAGCCAGACATCCTGGAATGTGAAGTCAAGTGGGGCTTAGAAAGCATCACTACAAACAAAGCTAGTGGACGTGATGGAATTCCAGTTGAACTATTTCAAATCCTGGAAGATGATGCTGTGAAAGTGCTACACTCAATATGCCAGCAAATTTGGAAAACTCAGCAGTGGCCACAGAACTGGAAAAGGTCAGCTTTCATTCCAATCCAAAGAAAGGCAATGCCAAAGAATGCTCAAACTACTGCAAAATTGCACTCATCTCACACACTAGTAAAATAATGCTCAAAATTCTCCAAGCCAGGCTTCAGCAATACATGAACTGTGAACTTCCAGATGTTCAAGCTGGTTTTAGAAAAGGCAGAGGAACCAGAGATCAAGTTACCAACATCTGCTGGATCATGGAAAAAGCAAGAGAGTTCCAGAAAAACATCTGTTTCTGCTTTATTGACTATGCCAGAACCTTTGACTGTGTGGATCACAATAAACTGTGGAAAATTCTGAAAGAGATGGGAATACAAGACTACTTGACCTGACTCTTGAGAAACTTATATGCAGGTCAGGAAGCAGCAGTTAGAACTGGACATGGAACAACAGACTGGTTCCAAATAGGAAAAAGAGAACATCAAGGCTATATATTGTCACCCTGCTTATTTAACTCATATGCAGAGTATATCATGAGAAACGCTGGGCTGGAAGAAGCACATGCTGGAATCAAGATTGCCAGGAGAAATATCAATAACCTCAGATATGCAGATGACACCACCCTTAAGGTAGAAAGTGAAGAGGAACTAAAAAGCCTGTTGATGAGAGTGAAAGAGGATAGTGAAAAAGTTGGCTTAAAGCTCAACATTCAGAAAACGAAGATCATGGCATGTGGTCCCATCACTTCATGGGAATTAGATGGGGAAACAGTGTCAGACTTTATTTTTGGGGCTCCAAAATCACTTCAGATGGTGATTGCAGCCATGAAACTAAAAGTTCCTTATTCCTTGGAAGGCAAGTTATGATCAACTTAGATAGCATATTCAAAAGCAGAGACATTACTTTGCCAACAAAGGTCCGTCTAGTCAAGGCTATGGTTTTTCCTGTGGTCATGTATGGATGTTAGATTTGGACTGTGAAGAAAGCTGAGTGCTGAAGAATTGATGCTTTTGAACTGTGGTGTTGGAGAAGACTCTTGAGAGTCCCTTGGACAGCAAGGAGATCCAACCATTCCATTCTGAAGGAGATCAGTCCTGGGTGTCCTTTGGACGGACTGATGCTAAAGCTGAAACTCCAATACTTTGGCCACCTCATGAGAAGAGCTGACTCATTGGAAAAGACTGTGATGCTGGGAGGGATTGGGGGCAGGCCAAGAAGGGTCAACAGAGGATGAGACGGCTGGATGGCATCATCGACTTGATGGACATGATTTTGGGTGAACTCTGGGAGTTGGTGATGGACAGGGAAGCCTCGCATTTTAAACCACCAGAGAAGCCGTGTACTATAGCCAAGTGGACACTGAAAAGGATTCTTATGATAAATCACCTGGACTCCATTAGTTGGAATTGAAAGGGTAGAATACTTTCCAATACCGAGAATGGGTACTGCTGTCAGGAGACAGGCATGTGAATGGTCCACCCGGTAATTTTCCTGTTGGTCTAAACTTCCAATTAGGTTTTGAACAGTCTATGATTAGAATCACCACTGTAACATGAGCTGCCAAGGTAAAGATTTATGAGCTGCCAAGGTAAAGATTTATGAGCTGCCTGAAGAGCTGGTCTTCAGGGATATCCTTAATCTTATTTTTCTCACTGAGTCTAAGCAGACCTCTCCCACAATGCAGTTAAAATCATAGATGGTAATAATGACCCTGTATGTGAGACAGCAAAAGAGACACAGATGTATAGAACGGACTTTTGGACTCTGAGGGAGAAGGCGAGGGTGGGATGATTTGGGAGAGTGGCATTGAAACATGTATACTATCATGTAAGAAACGAAGTGCCAGTCTATGTTCGATACAGGATACAGGATGCTTGGGGCTGGTGCATGGGGATGATCCAGAGAGATGATGTGGGGTGGGTGGTGGGAGGGGGATTCAGGATTGGGAGCTTGTATACACCCATGGTGGATTCGTGTCAATGTATGGCAAAACCAATACAGTATTGTAAAGTAAAATTAAAAAAAAAAAAAAAAAGAAATACCAGGAAAAATGAAGGAGCACATAACTGCGCATGGAGATTTTCAACAAAAATCGTCATTGGCATCAAGTGCTTTGGCTTCTTTTCCAGTTTAGTAGTGATTAGTGAAGTCATGTGTAGAGAATATTTGCTGTATGTAAAATTTCTGAAGCTATCTCTAAATCAAGTGAATGCTAACAATGAGTAGTTTGCAAAGCTTAAATTAACTAAACCAGAAGAATGACTATTTGCATTGATATGACAGGACCTCTGAATGGATACTTTTAAATTTGATAGGCCTATCTTGTTTCATCATTAAATTTTCTTAGTCTATAAAAATTAGAAAAATGGGAGCTTAGAGTTGCGACATTCAATCATTCAGTGATGCAATCCCTGAATACCTTCTTTGTACAAAATAAATTTCCTTATTAATATATGGACTATTTAAATGTTGATTTTGAATAAAATGGTATTTCTTATTAATGAATCAGAATTGATCTTAAGAGTGACATAGCACAGAGTCAATGATACTAACATTCAAAGATATTCTTATTCAATATTTTTAGTTAGGCACAGTGTCTCCAAGTGATCCCCCATTCTTAACAATCTCTGCCATTAAGAGGGACTGAAGACTACTTTAGAAAGATCATTTCTAAGGCAGATACATATGAAGCATATGTAAGTGACATAAAATAAAATTACAAATAATGGACATGGATATTAAAATACAGAATGCTATGAATATGTAACTTCACAAATAATTCTAAAGGGAACTTTAAATTAAAATTGAAAAGTTATGTGAATTGTGTATATAAAAAATTAACAAAAGGACCCTCCAAAAATGTTGAAGAACGAAAACAATCAATGAGTTCATACCTTCCCAAGGTCTTGATATAATTTGTATATTATGAGCATAAGATGCATTCAATAGGTCATTGAAATAGAATAGAAAGCAGAAAAAATAATTCTTGTAATAAGTTAAAATTCACTAAACTTTTATCATAAATCAGTGAAGAAATAAATAGACAAATAGTAACATTACAAAAATATAATCAAATATTTACTCTTGTAACTTACCAAAATAAATTTCAAATCTTTTGACATAAATGTGTAAAGATTTATTTAGAATTTTTTTAAATGTATGTAAACATGCATCTGCTTTCAGGATAGGGAAAGAAAACATCAGCACAATTGCCATGGAGTAAATTGCTAGTTAATTTATAAATTCAGGGCAATTCATTTCAATTAACTGGAATAAGTTGTTTTTGTTTATTTGTCTTTTGAAAACTTGACAAAATGATCGTATATATATATACATATATGTATGAAAAAATAAAAGTCTTTGAAGGTCTACAGCAATTTTGAAAATGAAGATCTAAAGTTTGGGGAAAGATATTTGCCCTTCTAGACATTATAAAGCAAAAATGATTAAAGCAGTGTTGTATTATAGGCTTATAAATGGACCTGATAAACAAGAGAGAAAAATAGAAAAGTATAGGACTGTATCAAAAATAATTAAAGAAAATAATTGACTATATAGTTGATGGTGTCAAAAAATTTAACTTGCAATCCAAAGAAAAATAAAATTGAATTTCTACATCTCACAGTATATAGAAATAAACTTTAAATGCATTACAGTTCTAAATATGAATGTAATAGTATTTAAAAAATGTAAGAAAGTAACTTTGTGAACTTTGGGTAGGGGAGGATTTCTTAAGAATCTCAAAGCATAAGATATAATGAGATAGATAGGTGAATTTTGCTTAATCAGTTTGAAGTTGTCTGTTCCATGAATATTTCACATAACATGAGCAAAGATGTAACATGAGAAAATATATTTGTAATGTCAAAAAAGAGAAAATCATATAAAATCTGTTATATAGGAGTTTCTGTAAATGAGCAAGAAAATTAAGCAGTTCAATGGAAAAATCAAACTGAGAATGACAATAGAGAATTCATGGAATAAACCTCTCCCATTCAGAATACAAAACTAGGAAAGAAAAATGCTTAAATTCACTAATAGGTAGAGATATATTCAATACAAATCAAATGATAACAAAACACAGCTTAATATCAAACTGTGAAAAAAAGGTGTTGGTGAGGATGTGAGGGGAACAGAGAAGACATATATTTGTGAGACTGTAACTGGGCGGCAATTCTCAAGGCAACTGAAAGTATAGAGAATAAATTTTGTACTTATTCTTACAGTTTTTCCCTCCTTGGAACATTTCTGCTTTCAAATAGGGATAAAATCCAGGGGAAATGTGCTTCCAGCCTCTAGCCCCTGGTGGGATTCCTACTAGCTAGGATTCCTGAGTTTAGTCCAGAATATACAGGTTCAGTTCCTGTGCAGGGAACTAAGATCTCTCTTCAGGATGGCTTACTGCTGTCTGTCTGAGATAGAAGCAGCCAATAAGAGATTATTTCACTACAGTGGGCAACTGAAGCTTAATCCCATCAATAGACTCTGAAAAACTGTGCAGAACACACACCTCAGAATCATCTCAGTCAAGGGTGAGGGAGCAAGTGTTTATCCAGCCTTGTCCAGCGCTGCCCAGTGGATGCTAGTTTCCAGGCACGCTGGCCTGCAACGCGCTTCAGCAGAGTGAATTCCTGTAGCACAAGGGCAAGCCCCATTAGTGAGAATTCAAGTGCTGGCAACACAAAAAAGATAACACCCTGTGAGGGGATGGGCAGAACACCAGGAGAATCTGCTACAGTGATCATTGAATGCGATTTAATACTATACTGTCCTTATTTTTATTTACACACAACAATGTTGGTAGATTTCAAAGTCAGCTGAATGAAAGGAAAATATTGAATTTTTAAATAAAAACAAACAAATTAAAATATTGTGTATTTTCTGACTCACAAACACCAAAAAAATATTAAGGAAGAAAAAAAAATGTGTCTTATATAAGTTGATGACAATGTATCATAAGCTAAGGGGTATAATCAACATAGTTCTGAAGTTATGAAAAAGTAAAATCATCTGTTTATGAAAATATCAGTGACAAAATGGGAAAATACCACAAACGGAGCAGATATTTTATATATTTTATCTATTAAAAAAATAAGAACATCAAAACTGGAATAACTCAACAGAAAATTGAGTCAAAGACATGAAATGTAACATACGAAATTATGACTAGACTTACCAAAGAGAGCCAGCATGAAAACTTTGATTATTCAAATCAGTAATATTTTAAAAGGCAATACACACTGTTTCCAGGAATATGATCATGCTTTGATAAAAATCGTAGCAATATTTTTGGATCTGTCTCATAAGGCAAAACAAACCAATATAAAGTAAGCAAATGGGACCTAATTAAACATAAAAGCTTTTGCAGATAAAAAAAATTAATAAAATAAAAAGACAACTTAATAAATGGGGAGAAATATTTGCAAATGATATGACCAATAAGGAGTGAATATTCAAAATATATAAATGCATTCTACAACTCAATATTTTAAAAATAAAAAGACCTGAATTGACATTTTCCCAAAAAGCTATACAGATGACTAGCAGTTACATGAAAAGATGTTTAATATCACTATTAAAGAAATGTAAATCAAAACCAAAATGAGATATCACTGAATACCTATCAGTATAGCTGAAAATAGAAATATAAAAAACAAAATCTGACAAAGATGTGGAGAAAAGAGAAATACTGTACAATGGTGATGGGAATGAAAGTTAATGCAGCAAAGAAGGAAAACAATGTGGAGGTTTCCTCAAAAAACTAAAAATAGACTTACCATCAGTTCAGTTCAGTTGCTCAGTCGTGTCTGACTCTCTGTGACCCCATGAATCGCAGCACGCCATGTCTCCCAGCCCATCACCAATGCCCGGAGTTCACTCAGACTCACGTCCATAGAGTCAGTGATGCCATCCAGCCATCTCATCCTCTGTTGTCCCCTTCTTCTCCTGCCCTCAATCCCTCCCAGCATCAGAGTTTTTCTAATGAGTCAGCACATTGCATGAGGTGGCCAGAGTACTGGAGTTTCAGCTTTAGCATCATTCCTTCCAAAGAAATCCCACGGATGATCTCCTTCAGAATGGACTGGTTGGATCTCCTTGCAGTCCAAGGGACTCTCAAGAGTTTTCTCCAACACCACAGTTCAAAAGCATCAAATCTTAGGCGCAAAACTTTCTTCACAGTCCAACTCTCACATCCATATGTGACCACTGGAAAAACCATAGCCTTGACTAGATGGACCTTTGTTGGCAAAGTAGTGTCTCTGCCTTTCAATATGCTATCTAGGTTGGTCATAACTTTCCTTCTAAGGAGCAAGCGCCTTTTAATTTCATGGCTGCAATCACCATCTGCAGTGACTTTGGGGACCCAAAAAATAAAGTCTGACACTGTTTTTACTGTTTCCCCATCTATTTCCCATGAAGTGATGGAACAGATGCCATTATCTTCATTTTCTGAATGCCGAGCTCTAAGCCAACTTCTTCACTCTCCAGTTTCACTTTCATCAAGAGGCTCTTTAGTTCCTCTTCACTCTCTGCCATAAGGGTGGTGTCATCTGCATATCTGAGGTTATTGATATTTCTCCTGGCAATCTTGATTCCAGCTTGTGCTTCTTTCAACCCAGCGTTTCTCATGATGTACTCTGCATAGAAGTTAAATAAGCACGGTGACAATATACATCCTTGACGTTCTCCTTTTCCAATTTGGAACCAGTCTGTTGTTCCATGTCCAGTTCTAACTGCTGCTTCCTTGACCTGCATATAGGTTTCTCAAGAGGCACATCAGGTGGTCTGGTATTCCCAACTCTTTCAGAATTTTCCACAGTTTATTGTGATCCACACAGTCAAAGGTTTTGGCATAGTCAATAAAGCAGAAACAGATGTTTTTCTGGAACTCTCTTGCTTTTTCCATGATCCAGTGGATGTCAGCAATTTGATCTCTGGTTCCTCTCCCTTTTCTAAAAACAGCTTGAACATCTGGAAGTTCAAGGTTCATGTATTGCTGAAGCCTGGCTTGGAGAATTTTGAGCATTATTTTACTAGTGTGTGAGATGAGTGCAATTGTGTGGTAGTTTGAGTATTTTTTGACATTGCCTTTCTTTGTGATTGGAATGAAAGCTGACCTTTTCCAGTCCTGTGGCCACTGCTGAGTTTTCCAAATTTGCTGGCATATTGAGTGTAGCGCTTTCATAGCTTCATCTTCCAGTATTTGAAATAGCTCGACTGGAATTCTATCACATCTGCTAGCTTTGTCTGTAGTGATGCTTTCTGAGGCCGACTTGACTTCACATTCCAGGATGTCTGGCTCTTGGTGAGTGATCACACCATCGTGATTATCTTGGTCGTGAAGATCTTTTTTATACAGTTCTTCTGTGTATTCTTGCCATCTCTTCTTAATATCTTCTGCCTCTGTTAGGGCCATACAATTTCTGTCCTTTATCGAGCCCATCTTTGCATGAAATGTTCCTTTGGTATCTCTAATTGTCTTGAAGAGATCTCTAGTCTTTCCCATTCTGTTCTTTTCCTCTATTTCTTTGCATTGATCGCTGAAGAAGGCTTTCCTATCTCTTCTTTCTATTCTTTGGAACTCTGCATTCAGATGCTTATATATTTCCTTTTCTCCTTTGCTTTTCGCTTCTCTTCTCTTCACAGCTATTTGTAAGACCTCCTCAGAAAGCCATTTTGCTTTTTTGCATTTCTTTTCCATGGGGATGATCTTGATCCCTGTCTCCTGTACAATGTCATGAACCTCATTCCATAGTTCATCAGGCACTCTATCAGATCTAGTCTCTTAAATCTATTTCTCATTTCCACTGTAAAATCATAAGGGATTTTATTTAGGTCATATCTGAATGGTCTAGTGGTTTTCCCTACTTTCTTCAATTTCAGTCTGAATTTAGTCATAAGGAGTTCATGATCTGAGACAGTCAGCTCCTGGTCTTGGTTTTGCTGACTGTACAGAGCTTCTCCGTCTTTGGCTGCAAAGAATATAATCATTCTGATTTTGGTGTTGACCATCTAGTGATGTCCATGTGTAGAGTCTTCTCTTGTGTTGTTGGAAGAGGATGTTTGCTATGACCAGTGCATTTTCTTGGCAAAACTCTATTAGTCTTTGCCCTGCTTCATTCAGTATTCCAAGGCCAAATTTGCTTGTTACTCCAGGTGTTTCTTGACTTCCTACTTTTGCATTCCAGTCCACTATAATGAAAAGGACATCTTTTTTGGGTGTTAGTTCTAAAAGGTCTTGTAGGTCTTCATAGAACTGTTCAACTTCAGTTTCTTCAGCATTACTGGTTGGGGCATAGACTTGGATAACTGTGATATTTAATTGTTTGCCTTGGAAATGAACAGAGATCATACTGTCGTTTTTGAGATTGCATCCAAGTACTGCATTTTGGACTATTTTGTTGACCATGATGGCTACTCCATTTATTCTATGGGCTTCCTGCCTGTAGTAGTAGATACAATGGTCGTCTGAGTTAAATTCACCCATTCCAGTCCATTTTAGTTCGCTGATTCCTAGAATGTTGACATTCACTCTTGCCATCTCTTGTTTGACCACTTTCAGTTTGCCTTGATTCATGGACCTGACATTCCAGGTTCCTATGCAATATTGCTCTTTACAGCATCAGATTTTGCTTCTGTCACCCGTCTCATCCACAGCTGGGTATTGTTTTTGCTTTGTCTCCATCCCTTCATCCTTTCTGGAGTTATTTCTCCACTGATCTCCAGTAGTATTCTGGGCATCTACTGACTTGGGGAGTTCCTCTTTCAGTATCTTATCATTTTGCCTTTTCATACTGTTCATGGGGTTCTCAAGGCAAGAATACTGAAGCGGTTTGCCATTCTCTTCTCCAGTGGCCCACATTCTGTCAGACCTCTCCACAATGACCCTCCCATTTTGGTGGCCCCACAGGAATGGCTTAGTTTCATTGAGTTAGATAAGACTGTGGTCTTAGAGTGATTAAATTTACTAGTTTTCTGTGATTACGGTTTCAGTGTGTCTGCCCTCTGATGCCCTCTTGTAACACCTACCGTTTTACTTGGGTTTCTCTTACCTTGGTCGTGGGGTATCTCCTCACTGCTTCCCCTCCTGACCTTGAATGTGGAATAGCTCATCTAGGCCCTCCTGGTCCTGCGCAGCCATTCTCCTTGGACATGTGGTTGCTCCTCTTGGCCACAGCCCCTGGCCTCGGGTGGGGGGGTAGCTCTTCTCGGCTGCTCCTGTGCTGTTGCAGCCTGGCACTCTCGGCCGCCGCCCCTGACTTCAGACCTGGGGTAGCTCCTCTCAGCCATTCCTGTGCCATCACCATATGTTTCAGTAATTCCACTCTGAGGTAAAGGAAATAAAGAAACATTAATTCCAACATATACATGTGCCCCAAGGATGAGCAAATTAAACTTAAATGACCATTATGTCTACTACTGTGGCAAGATCTCTTAAAATAAATGGGGCAGCACTCATAATTAACAAGTCTGAAATGCAGTATTTGGTTGCAATCTCAAAAATGACAGAATGCCCTCTGTTCATTTCCAAGGCAGCCATTCAATATCACAGTTATTCAAGTCTTTGCCTCGACCACTGATACCAAAGAAGCTCAAGTGAAATGGTTCTATGAAGACTTACAAGACATTCTAGAACTAACATCAAAAAATAGATGTCCTTCTTATCGTAGGGGACTCTAGTACAAAATGAAGCAGAGCAAAGGCTAACAGAGTTTTGCCAAGAAAATGCACTGGTCATAGCAAACACCCACTTCCAACAACACAAGACATGACACTACACAAGACATCACCAGATGGTCAATAGTGAAATCAAATAGATTATATTCTTTGCAGCCAAAGATGGAGAAGCTCTATACAGTTAACAAAAACAAGACCAGGAGCTGACTGTGGCTCAGATCATGAACTCCTTATTGCTAAATTCAGACTGAAATTGAAGAAAGTAGGGAAAACCACTAGACCATTCAGGTATGATCTAAATCAAATGCCTTATGATTATACAGTGGAAGTGACAAATAGATTTAAAGGATTCAATCTGATAGGCAGAGTGCCTGAAGAACTAAGGATGGAGGTTCATGACACTGCACAGGAGGTGATAATCAAAACCATTCCCAAGAAAAAGAAATGCAAAAAGGCAAAATGGTTGTCAGAGGAGGCCTTACCAATAGTTGAGAAAAGAAGAGATTGTAAAGGCAAAGGAGAAAAGGAAAGATATACCCATATGAGACCAAAGTTCCAAAGAATAGCAAGGAGAGATTTAAAAAACCTTCCTCAGTGATCAATGCAAAGAAATAAGGAAAACAATAGAATGGGAAAGAGTAGAGATCTCTTCAAGAAAATTAGAGACACCAAGAGAACATTTCATGCAAAGATGGGCACGATAAAGGACAGAAATGATATGGACCTAAGAGAAGCAGAAGATATTAAGAAGAGGTGGCAAGAATATACAAAAAAACCATACAAAAAATGATCTTAATGATTCTGATAACCATGATAGTGTAACCTAGAGCTAGTCATCCTAGGGTGTGAAGTCAAGTGGGCCTTTGTTCATCACTATGAACAAAGCTAATGAAGGTGATGGAATTCTAGTTGAGCTATTTAAAATCCTAAAAGATGATGCTGTTAAAGTGCTACACTCAATATACCAGCATATTTGGAAAACACAGTGGTGGCCACAGGACTGGCAAGAGTTTGTTTTCATTCCAATTCCAAAGAAAGGCAATGCCAAAGAATGTTCAAACTACTGCACAATTGCACTCATTTCACATGCTAGCAAAGTAATGCTCAAAATTCTCCAAGCTAGGCTTCAAAATTAAGTGAACCAAGAACTTTTAAATGTTCATTTCAGATTTAGAAAAATCCAACAGCAGAGAAACAAGAGATCAAAATACCAACATCTGTCGGATCATAGAAAAGGCAAGAAAATTCCAGATAATCATCTACTTCTTGTTCATTGACTATCCTAAAGCCTTTGACTGTGTGGGTCACAACAAACTGTGGAAAATTCTCCTAGAGATGGGAATATGAGAATACCTTGCCTGCCTCTTGAAAAACCTGTATGCAGGTCAAGAAGCAACAGTTAGAACCAGACATGGAACAACAGACTGGTTCCAAATTGGGAAAGGAGTACATCAAGACTGCATATTGTCACCTTGCTTTTCTAACTTAGATGCAGAGTACATCATGAGAAACGCTGGGCCGGAGGAAGCACAGGCTGGAATCAAGATTGCCGAGAAAAACAACAATAACCTCAGATATGTAGATGACTCCACCCTCATGGCAGAGAATGAAGAGGAACTAAAGAGTCTCTTGATGAAGGTGAATGAGGATAGTGAAAAAGCTGGCTTAAAGTTCAACATTCAGAAAACTAAGAGCATGGCAGTCTATCCTATCACTTCATGGCAAATAGATGGGAAAGCAATGGAAACAGTGACAACTTTATTTTCTTGGGCTCGAAAATCACTGCAGACAGTGATTGCAGCCATGAAATTAGATGATCACTCCTTGGGAGAAAAGCTATGACACACCTAGCCAGCATATTAAAAAGCAGAGGCATTGCTTTGCAGACAAAGGTTTGTATAGTCAAAGCTGTGGTTTTTCCAATAGCCATGCATGGATGTGAATGCTGGACCATAAAGAAGACTGAGTTGGGACGAATTGATGCTTTTGAACTTTAGTGTTGGAGAAGACTCTTTGAGAGACCCTTGGACTGCAAGGAGATCAAACCAGTCAGTCCTAAAGGAAATCAGTCCTGAATATTTATTGGACATTCTGATGCTGCAGCTGAAGCTCCAGTACTTTGGCCACCCATTGTGAAGACCTGACTCATTAAAAAAGACCATGACACTGGGAAAGATTGAAGGCAGGAGGAAAAGGGGATGAAAGAGGATGAGATGGTTGGATGCATCACTGACTCAATGGACATGAGTTCAAGGAATCTCTGGGAAATGGTGAAGGATAAGGAGGCATGGTGTGCAGCAGTCCATGGGGTTGCAAAGAGTTGGACATGACTGAATGACTGAACAACAACAAATGATCATAGCAGCATTATTTACAACAGCCATGATTTGTCCATCAGCGACTGAGAGTTAAGAACGTGGTTTTATATATACAATGGAATACCACTCGGTCATAAAACAGAATTAAATTCTGCCATTTGCAACAATGTGAGTCAATCTAAACAGTATTATACTTAACAAAATTAGTCAGAGAAATATAAATACTCCAAATTATCACTTTTACATGGAATCTAAAGAAATAACACAAATGACTGTATAACAAAATAGAAAGAGACTCATAAGCATAGAGAAGAAACTGGAGGTTACCAGTGGGAAGGAGGAAGCAGGATTGGCATTAAAAGATAGAAACTACTATCTATAAAATAGATAAGCAACAAGAATATATTGGCTAGCACAAAGAAATATAGACATTATCTTGTAAAAACTTTAAATTCAATAAAAATATGGAATAACTATACTGTAATCCTGAAACTAATATTGTAAATCAATTGCACTTCAATAAAAAAATAATACTATTCACTAGTTCCAAGAATATGATCACAAAGGTCCTTCCATAAATTCTGAAAATAATAATTTGATATTACATTTCTATAAAATATCTAAAAAATATTTATCAGGAGTCTTAAAAATTCACTTATCATTTAACTCCATATTTTTAATTTTAATTTTAGGAATTTAATAGAAGGATAAAAATCAAGACAAGGCAATTTTGTAAGATATTCTCACTGTTATTTTTAATAGAGGAAAAGGAACATGAGAATTTAATTGAATACAAAGCCATGAGAAGATGGTGAAAAATATTTTTGTGTGTATAGATGTAGACAGTTCTACAGAATCTATGGTGTAAGAGCAGAGTTGATGAAAGACCTGGTCTTACCCAAACCCTGTCTGCTGTCTTGTATGGAAATAATTTTGGCAATGGTTCACTGAACAGCTGTTTTATAGATTTTCTACTAAATGTCAAATTCTACCTTAGTTGTGGTGATAAAAAAATGATCAAGAGGAATATCATTCTTGTTTGCAGGAAACTTAACTCTTTGTCTATGAGAGGAGAAAGGTGGGTAATAACTGGATAAAAATGTAAACATCATATTGTATATTTATTGGTCCCATGAGGAAAATAACAGCTGATATGATAAAGAAAGAGCATAAGGCTAAGGTTAGGACACTGTTTAGACCCAAGAGCGCCCCCTCACCCTTCCCCAGAAATATCTTTGAGCCGAGAACATGATAACAAAAAAGCAATTGCTCTTTACATTTTTTCTTTTTTTTTTTTTTAGGTTTCGTTTATTTTATTTTATTTTATTTACAATATTGTATTGGTTTTGCCATACATCAACATGAATCCGCCACAGGTATACACGTGTTCCCCATCCTGAACCCCCTTCCCTCTTCCCTCCCCGTACCATCCCTCTGGATCATCCCAGTGCACCAGCCCCAAGCATCCAGTATCATGCATCTAACCTGGACTAGCTGTGGTCAAATTAATATTTATGCTTCCAGCATAAAACAATTTTCATAGTATACCTTCAAAACATTCTATTTAATATTTATATGCAGTGTGAATCTTATAAAGCATCTTTAGAAAGTCATTTGGGAACAAACTGTTTTGTTTTCTAAAATATTTTACTGAGTTTGAGGTCTGAGTAAACGAGTAAAATCTTTAGTTCTGGCAGTTATTAGTTTTCTGACCTTTTGCAAATGGTAAAAATCTTTGTCCTTTTTTTTAATTTATGAAATGAGGATAGAATATAATATATATTTTTGATAAGCCTAGTAGTTCTCGTCTAAAGATGACCATGTACTAATCTTAGAAATCTGAGAAACAATTATGTTACATGGAGAAGGGGAACTAAGGGTACAGAATGGAATTAGGGTTGTTAATAAACAGGATTTAAAATGGAAAGGTCATCCAGATGTGAGCTGTGTTCACAGGGTCCCTAGTAAGTGGAAAAGGGGGATGGAGGAGAGAAGCAGATGTGACAATGGAAGTGAGGCTGGAGTTATGCAATGGGGAGACTCAACCTGCTATTGTTGGCTTTGAAAATAACAGCATGCATGACCCAAGGAATGATAGCAGGTTCTAGAGCTGAAAAAGGTAGGGAGACAGTCCTTCTTAGAGCTTCCAGAAAGAAACCAGCCTTTCAACACCTTGATTTTAGCTCGTTGAAACCTTCATCAGTCTTCTGGCATTCTGAAATGTAATACAATCTATTTACATTACTTTGAGCCATTACGTTTACGGTAATCTGTTAAAGCAGACATAGAAAACTATACACTATTTTATACCATATGATTTTTGTGAGAGGCAAATTAGATAACTTATTGTAATATATTGGAAATTACTTTGGAAATAATGTTGAATATGTAATAATTATACTAAAGCAAAGATAAGTTGGAAATATGTATCATACAACACTTAAGAATAGTGGAGGAATGAAATATGCCCATAATCCCCATCTATCTATGTTATTTCCTAAACTGGTCTCCATGAAACTTTCAATCTATAATACTGCAATAGCCAACACTGAACATAAACCCACTTCTACCTTTAATAGCTATCATGTCTGAGGAGAGCAATCCATTCTACCAATGGAAATTTGGTTTAAGCAATAAGAAGTAAGGATAAATCAATAATAATAATAAAATACCACACAGTTTAGTAATAAAGTAAGAAAGTGATTTGTTAATTAGCCTTTGGATATAGTTCTTGTCAGCATAGGGTCAATAGTACTTCTACAGCCACGAGTCTACAGATAAAGCCAACATTGTTGCTGGCATAAGAGAGAGATGGGAAGAACCTGAGAACTCAGCTTATTGCTAAGAAAAAGAATGAATCAACCAACTTCAGGTAATGTCATATAGCAAATGTCTTTACTATTAAAGTCAGGTTCACTAAAGCATCCTTACTGAGATCACTACCAAGGCCAGCCGGTATTTGTGTCTGTTCACAAAGTTACTTTTCACAGATTTCCTTTGACATTAAATCTTATATTCATCAACCACAGCTGGCATCACACTTAGCCAATGTTTACTGGATTTACTATACTTGTAGGTATGAGGCAAGTGTGGCATATTATTTTGAGAAACTGAACAGGATGGCTCTTAATGTCTGCCGGCAGACTTAATTTTGTTTATTCGATGCTTTCATTGGTGAACTGGACAGTATTACAATGCTGTATCAACGAAGAAGCTTTTCAAGACAAATTAGGGAAATGATGCATATGGACATAACAGTAAAATATTTATTGTAGTGTTTCAAAGAACATTCTGGAGAGATAGAAAATATGCCCTCCTTTTTTATGTATCACATGGATTGGAAATCCTGTGCATTTTTTAAAGTGTTAATCTCTCTGTTGTGTCCAACTCTTCATGACCCCATGGATTGTAATCCTACAAGGACCCTCTGTCCATGGGATTCTCCAGGCAAGAATACTGAAATAAGTAGCCATTCCCTCCTCCAGGGGACCTTCCAATCTAGGGGTTGAACCTGGGTCTTCTATACTGCAGGCAGAAGCTTTACCATATGAACCACCAGAAATCCAATTATATCACTATGCTTTTTATGTCCAAAGTAAATTTAGTATGGCTGTTTCCCATTTAGATCCACATATCATAACCAACAACCATGCCAATGCTAGCCACTTGAGACAGCTAAGTGAAATCAGGTCCAAAGGAAACATAAAAAATTAAAGCACCTAGCAAGAAATTAAATGCATGATGAGTAAAAAATAATGTGAATTTCAAATTAAAAAATAAAATTTCTTTCAAAAGAAATCTGATATATTCTTTGACCTTAAGTAAAGATACAAATGAAGGATGGAGTAAAAGCTTGGAGTTCTGTCCTTGTTGAGCTATGAGAGTTCGGACAATGTTTTCACCATCTCTGGGTCTTGATTTCTTCATGTAAATGAAATCTAATATGTTCTTTTTTGTGTGTGATATACTCAAGACCTCTTTGTGTCTCTCTGTGGTCAAACCTCAAGCACATTAACTTAAATGGCTGAGTGCCGAGCATCTGTGTGTGTGAGCTCCAGACCTGGCAACCACACCAGCAGGATGTGTGGCTGGCCAAGCTGTGATCAAGGCTCTGCTTGACCAGCATTGATTTGAGCAGAGAGGTCTGATTTGGGTACTTAAGTTTGGATTTCTCATTTTTCATGTCTGTGATTCACAATATTCCACTAGACGCAGAGGAATGTGACACTTCGTTCTCTAGAGTAAGTCAAATTCAACACAATAAGAAGCATTATTTTCAAATATATTTCTCCTTCATCCCTAGAGCTATAAACCCAACCAGCACTCAGAGAGATTGGTTAGTTTTCTTCCCATTTACCTTTATAAAAAGTTTCATCAGAGGGACAGCTTCCTCACATTACACATTACATTTAAGAGGAGATTCACAATTGTGGAAATAAATATTATTAAGCTATTAATATTATTAAGCCTTAAGAAAAAGAAGATCATGCCATTTGCAACAACATGGAAGACAATATGCTAAGTCAAATAAACCACACACAGAAAGAAAATACAAAACAAACCAAAACTGCGCAACTTCATATACATGTAGAATCAAAAAAAGCTGACTACATATAAGAAGAGAGTAGGTAGCTGTGGGCAGCAGGGAGATGTAGGTCAAAGGGTACAAAGTAGGAATAATTATCTAGGGTAAGAGTAAGGATCTAGTGTAGAGTATGATGACTGTACTTAATACTACTTTATCGAATCCTGGTAACTTGCTAAGAGAATAGATTTCAGGTTCACTCATCCCTTAAAAATGATGACTATATAACAAGATGCGTTAATTTTTTGACTGAAATAATCATTCAGGATTTCCCTGATGACACTCAGTTCAGTTCAATTCAGTCACTCAGTTGTGTCCAACTCTTTGAGACCCCATAGACTGCAGCACGCCAGGCCTCCTTGTCCATCACCAACACCCAGAGTTTACCCAAACTCATGTCCATTGAGTCAGTGATGCCATCCAACCATCTAATCCTCTGTCATCCCCTTCTCCTTCTGCCTTCAACCTTTCCCAGCATCAAGGTCTTTTAAAATGAGTCGGATCTTCACATCAGGTGACCAAACTATTGGAGTTTCAACTTCAACATCAGTCCTTCCAATAAACACTTAAGACTGATCTCCTTTAGGATGGACTAGTTGGATCTCCTTGCATTCCAGGGACTCTCAAGAGTCTTCTCCAACACCAAAGCTCAAAAGTATCAATTCTTCGGCACTCAGCTTTTTTTATAGTTCATCTCTTATATCCATACATGACTACTTGAAAAACCATAGCCTTGACTAAAAGTAAAGTAATGTCTTTACTTTGGCAAAGTAATGTCTCTCCTTTTTAATATGATGACACTAGTGGTAAAGAATCTACCAGTGGAAGAGATTCAGGTTCGATCCCTAGGTTGGGAAGATCTCTTGGAGAAGGAAATGGCAACCCACTCCAGTTTTCATGCCTGAAGAATCCCACGGATAGAGGAGCTTGGTGAGCTACAGTCCATGAGGTCACAAAACAGTTGTACACAACTACTAAACAACAATAATCATTCAACCGTGCCTATGTATATCAAATCATCATGTTTTATAGCTTAAGCATACATAAATTTTTATTTAAATGATAAATTCTTATATTTTAAAAGAACACATAAGAAGAGAGTCAGGACTTTGGAACACCCAGGCCCAGTGAAGCTTCACACCGCTTCCTGTATGTCAAGGTTAGAGCCTAACATACACCCTGAAGCTGCCCTGATGTAAATAGAAGAGCAGAGGGACGGTGTCACAACCTCATGACTGTTCTAATCCTGCTTTCTCAGCTGCATTCAAATAGTTTTATATGTTTAAGTTATGGCTGAATGGTTTCCAAGAATTCAAGATGGCTCTTTTTGGTTATTCTCCTTTTCAGTTTATAATAAAGTGGGATGATACAACTTCTTGGGCTCAGAGGGCCTGAGAATAAATACTGCTCCATCATTTATTAGATCAGGAACTTCAGGTAAATGGATTCACCTCTCAGTTTTCCTATCTGTAAAAATATAAAAATAAAGTTAGGTGATTTCCTGAATTCTTACAAGGATATAGTCCACTTAAGGCCTGGCACATGTAATTATCTCTCAATAAATGTTAACTTTTACTATGATCTGTCTAGGTGGAATGTGCATGATAACATTTCAGTATGAGAATAAAGCATTTTCAATGTATGTGCATGAAAGACAAAATATGTGACATCACCATGAGGGAAAGAATCAGAATCATGGAATTTCGGCAGCATAAAACCTTACTTTTCAAGTTGATGAGTGTTTTAAGTAGGAGAGACTAATGTGGTATTTTACATTAGATTTTTGCATAATTTTATGGTGAAAAAATGTGCTGTCCATGCATCCAATTTGAGATCTGCTATCTAAAGTATTTTATAAGGACTTCATTGGTGGTCTAGTGGTTAAGATGCCACATTTCCAGTGCAAGGGTCCCCAGTTCCCATCCCTGGTCGGGTAACTAAGATCTGGCATGCTGAGTGGCCAATAAAGAAATAACATTAAAGGAATAAAGATTAAAAGAAAGTGCTTTATAAATAATCTGTCTCAAATACTATAATACCAGGCACAAGAATAATAGTTTTTAGGAAACTCTTATTGACTTAGACTAGACTTGTGCCTCAAAAGGGAGGATGCCATAGTTTATTATAATTTGCTTCTTCTAACTTTTTCTCTTTATCTTCATCAACATTACATATGGTTTCTTATAGCTGCAGCTGTATAGATTTTGGCTGACTTACACTTCCATAGTCCATCTCTAATACTATTCTTTTCTAAGCCCTATTCCACTTGTGCAATCAACAATATTTGGTACCTCATATCAGCAGCATAAGGGCTTCTCCAGTGGCTCGGTGGTAAAGAATCCAGCTGCAATACAGGAGATCCAGGTTCAGTCCCTGGGTGGGGAAGAAACCCTGAAGGAGGGCATGGCAACCCTCTCCAGTATTCTTGCCTGAAGAATCCCGTGGGCAGAGGAGCCTTAGGGGCTACAATCCATGTGTTCGCAAGGTATTGGATACGACTGAAGTGACTGAGCACGCATGCATACATCAGCAGCATAAAGAAAGCTGAGAGCCAAAGAATGAATTCTTTCTAATTGTAGTGCTGGTAAAGACTCTTGGAGAAACCCTTTGGAATGCAAGGAGATCAAACCAGTCAATCCTACAGGAAATCAACTCTGAATATTCATTGGAAGAACTGTTGCTGAAGTTGAAGCTTCAATACTTTGGCCACCTGATGAGAAGAGCCCACTCAGTTGAAAAGATCCTGATGCTGGAAAAGATTGAAGGCAGGAAGAGAAGGGGACGGTGGCAGAGAATCAGATGGTCAGACAGCATCACTGACTCAATGGACATGAATTGAGTAAACTCCAGGAGATAGTGGAGTTTACTATCCACCAGAGGAGCCTGGTGTGCTGCAGCCCACAGAGCTGCAATGAGTTCGATACAACAACAACAATCAGCAGCATATCTTGGTTAAATTTCTGTTAATAAATACCATTGCCATAAAACTCCGATAAGTCCTGGTGCCTGGAACCTCTAGGGCCATGCTAGAGATAGGGCACCCAGGAAGAGTGGTGTGGTCCCTGCATTGGAGAACACACTCACATTTAATGAGAAAGAAGCATCAGGCAGATAGCATCAATGCCACAGAAGAAGCGTTGAAGAGAATGGAAGGTATGTAGTTTGGGCACTCTGAGTGGAGGAGGAAATTCTAAAGGATACCACAAAGGCAGCCACCAAGGGCCACCAAAAAAGAAAACTTGGAACAGATCACATGGGAAAAGAAGATATTTTCACTAGATACTGGACTCAGTGTTTACTTCCCTTCCCATGGTCCTGAATTAGGCAAAGGGGTTTAGCTCCCAAGAGATTCTGCCCCAGGAATATTAGGGAAGCAAGTCAAAACAGGCTAGTCAAAACAGTTCCTGACTCAGTTCAGACTCAGGTCATGAATTCTTTAGAATGAAATCTCACAGACTATTTCCTTAGAGATTTTTGAACTAACTCTCCTAATATGCAAATATGTTTATGCAAGGGCATTTGCTAATCCTGCTTGAGCTTGTGTGTGTTAACTCTGGAGTCACACTGTCCAGTTATCCTCTGCCTGGTTTAAGCCCTTTGAGCAAGTCATTTAAATAGCCTCTCTCTCAATCTGTAAAATATATCTGCAAAATGCAAAAAAGAATGGGTGTCACTTGGGACTTGTGAGGATACAAGTTAGTACCTTTTTCAAATGTAAATTTATTTATTTTAATTGGAGGCTAATTACTTTAAATATTGTGTTGGTTTTGCCATACATCAACATGAATCTGCCACAGATGTATATGTGTTCCCCATCCTGAACCCCCCTCACACCTCCCTCCCCATCCCATCCCTCTGGGTCATCCCAGTGTACCAGCTCAGAGCACCCTGTATCATGCATTGAACCTAGACTGGTGATTTGTTTCACATATGATAATATACATGTTTCAATGTCATTCTCCCAAATCATCCCCCCCTCGCCCTCTCCCACACAGTCCAAAAGACTGTTCTATACATCTGTGTCTCTTTTGCTGTCTCACATACATGGTTATCATTACTATCTTTCTAAATTCCATATATATGCGTTAGTATACCGTATGGTGTTTTTCTTTCTGTCTTACTTCACTCTGTATAATAGGCTCCAGCTTCATCCACCTCATTAGAACTGATTCAAATGTATTCTTTTTAATGGCTGAGTAATACTCCACTGTGTATATGTACCACAGCTTTTTTATCCATTTGTCTACTGATGGATATCTAGGTTGTTTCCATGTCCTGGCTATTATAAACCATGCTGCGATGAAAATTGGGGTACATGTGTCTCTTTCCATTCTAGTTTCCTCGGTGTGTATGCCCAGCAGTGGGATTGCTGGGTTATAAGGCAGCTCTATTTCCCATTTTCTAAGGAATCTCCACACTGTTCTCCACATGCAAACTATAGTAGTATATAGTATAGTAGTATATATATAGTAGTATATAGTATAGTATAGCTATAGTATATACTCATTACCAACAGTGTAAGAGAGTTCCCGCTCCAGCGTTTATTTTTTGTAGACTTTTGGATAGCATCCATTCTGACCAGTGTGAGATGGTACCTCATGGTGGTTTTGATTTGCATTTCTCTGATAATGAGTGATGTTGAACATCTTTTCATGTGTTTGTTAGCCATCTGTATGTCTTCTTTGGAGAAATGTCTGTTTAGTCCTTTGGCCTATTTTTTGATTGGGTCACTTATTTTTTTGGAATTGAGCTGCAGGAGTTGCTTGTATATTTTTGAGATTAATTGTATGTCAGTTGCTTCATTTGCTATTATTTTCCCCCATTCTGAAGGCTGCCTTTTCACCTTGTTTATGTCTTTCCCTTTGTTGTGCAGAAGCTTTTAAGTTTAATTAGATCCCATTTGTTTATTTTTGCTTTATTTCCAGTATTCTGGGAAGTGGGTCATAGAGGATCCCGCTGTGATTTATGTCAGAGGGTGTTTCACCTATGTTCTCCTTTAGGAGTTTTATAGTTTCTGGTCTTACTTTTAGAACTTTAATCCATTTTGAGTTTATTTTTGAGTATGGTGTTAGAAAGTGTTCTAGTTTCATTCTTTTACAAGTGGTTGACTAGTTTTCCCAGAACCACTTGTTAAAGAGATTGTCTTTCTCCATTGTATATTCTTGCCTCCTTTGTCAAATTTATGGTGTCCATAGGTGTGTGGATTTATTTTGGGGCTTTCTATTTTGTTCCATTGATCTATATTTCTGTCTTTGTGCCAGTACTATACTGTCTTGAAAATTGCAGAGGAAGGTAAACTTCCAAACTCATTCTATGAGGCCACTATCACCCTAATACCAAAACCTGACAAAGATGTCACAAAAAAAGAAAACTACAGGCCAATATCACTGATGAACCTAGATGCAAAAATACTCAACAAAATTCTGGCAAACAGAATCCAACAACATATTAAAAAGATCATACATCATGACCAAGTGGGCTTTATCCCAGGGATGCAAGGATTCTTCAATATCTGCAAATCAATCAGTGTAATACACCGCATCAACAAATTGAAAAATAAAAACCATATGATTATCTCAATAAATGCAGAGAAAGCCTTTGACAAAATTTAACATCCATTTATGATAAAAACTCTCCAGAAAGCAGGAATAGAAGGAAAATGCCTCAACATAATAAAAGCTATATTGACAAACCCACAGCAAACATTATCCTTAATGGTCAAAAATTGAAAGCATTTCTCCTAAAGTCAGGAACAAGACAAGGGTTCCCACTCTCACCACTACTATTCAACATAGCTCTGGAAGTTTTGGCCACAGAAATCAGAGCAGAAAAAGAAATAAAACGAATCCAGACTGGAAAAGAAGAAGTAAAACTCACTGTTTGCAGATGACATGATCCTCTACATAGAAAACCCTAAAGACTCCATCAGAAAATTACTAGAGCTAATCAATGAATATAGTAAAGTTGCAGGGTATAAAATCAACACACAGAAATCCCTTGCATTCCTATACACTAATAATGAGAAAATAGAAAGAGAAATTAAGGAAACAATTCCATTCACCATTGCAACCAAAAAGTATAAAATACTTAGGAATATATCTACCTAAAGAAACTAAAGACCTATATATAGAAAACTATAAAACACTGGTGAAAGAAATCAAAGAGGACACTAATAGATGGAGAAATATACCGTGTTCATGGATTGGAAGAATCAATACAGTGAAAATGAGTACACTGCCCAAAGCAATCTATAGATTCAATGCAATCCCTATAAAGCTACCAATGGTATTTTTCACAGAGCTAGAACAAATAACTTCACAATTTGTATGGAAATACAAAAAACCTCGAATAGCTAAGGCAATCTTGAGAAAGAAGATTGGAACTGGAAGAATCAACCTGCCTGACTTCAGGCTCTACTACAAAGTTAGTACTCTTAGGCAGAGTGCCTGCCTGTAGTAACTTCCCACTGGTTGTTTTAATAGTGGTCCATACAATTTCATGTCATTGATTATATACTTTGATGAAAGGGAAACAGAAGGAAGAGAGTAAGCTTCTTTTGCAGTGTTGCTTGCTGCCAGTCTAAGAAGACCCCTTGTATCCCATGAAAGATACTGATAAAAGACAACAATTATGACAGTCACTTTAAAATTCTTATTGCTCTATTATATATTTAAGCAAAATGGGAAACGTTCTATTTCCTACTAATTCATCATGAGTCTGGGGACAAATGGCTTGGAGCATCTCTGGCAAATGAACACTAACACATGATGATTTCTTTGAGTCACTGGATAAGAATGTCTACAAATTATAATTACTGCATTTCTAGATTTGTTTGTCTTTGTTTTACCTCAGTATATTTGTTCCATTGGTTGATTAGCTGATGTCAAAATGACGAACCTGGGTCACCTGAATTGCAGGAAGGTATTTGTCACTCTGTCACCTGGGAAGCCCAAAGTAACCTCCCTTGTGTTTTAAGCTCTTTGTGGACCAGAGAACTCACAGAGAGGAGCCGACCCTCCATCTCTGGATCTCCTACACTGCCTTTGTCATGTGGATCTAGTAACGTCTCTGGGCTTTCCATGGAGAATCTCTCAATATTTCAATCTAATGGTAGCCCTTTCTTTCAAGCTAAGCTATTTCCAGGCATAAGTGTTAACTGCCAAATATCTCTTTTTGAATAGGTCAGCCTGTAGCTGCCAAGACCTCTAGAGCTACTGTATCCTGGAAAGGCAGGACGTTCTGTGGTTCACTATAGCCAAATAGAATTCTCAGCAGTAGAGACCACAAACTTAGTTCTTGACACAAAAATTAGCAATTTACAGTATCTGAGCTGATTCCCAAGCACTTGAGCAATTTTGTAAAATAATTTAGAAAGAAATGTGCTTGCTAATATAATGAAAATAGCCATAGTCATCACTTTCTTTGTATTTCTAGAAACAAGTAATTAAATATGTATCTATATTATGTATAATGTGTGTGTATTATTAAAACCAAACTGATTTAAACAAACAACAGAAATTGTCTTTCAAGGTCATTATTTTCCCTTTAGATATTTTCCTTTGCAATTCTACACTCATTCCATTGCTTAAAGTAGTTTTGAAGTTTCTATTTATGACATATTTAATATCTGTTTTCCAGCCACATTTATCAAAATTTTACATTTAAACTACATGGCTAAATACTCACTTATGTTTTCTTCATTTAACTATTAATTTATTCTATTACTTAAAAAGTCTTGATATAGGCTTTTACATACCAGGCCCAAATTTACACTGGAATTAGAGATACCAAGATGTAGATACTCCTATTCTTGTAGACTGCTGGGCTACTAAAAGTAATGAAAGGGTCTATTTTTAAAACAAATCCCACTCAGAAGACAATGTGCCACTACTGAGTATACTCAGACAAATTTATCTCTGGAACTGATGCTGATTTCATAAATTCCGAAAATCCAAGGAGAAGCCTATTTAGGAATATCTAAACATTATACTCTCTCAGGATGACAATTGGGAAGTTAGTAAGTAAAGTTTGGAACTTTGCTCAAAACAACTATGATTTCTTTATAGCAGTACTTCACATTTGCACATGTATTATACATTTAGCACTTAAAGCCCAAGGGATCTTTATACAACCTCTGAGATATAGAGCAAATCATCACATTTTCTTCATTTATTTGGTAACAAAAGATAATGGACTTAACCCCAAAGGATTAAACAAGTCAATGGTGAAACCAAAAATACAGCCTAAATATAGACCTGCAAAATACGTCTGGATCTTAAGGCAGAATCCCATATGCCTGTGCACAAAATTATACTTGCACTCATCAAGGATTTAGAGAACACAAGTTAACAGTTATTCCTCTTATAAAGATGTCAGACTATCTGGATAAATCAACAAAATCCTCATGAATTTCTTATATGAAGTCATATATAGGTAATCTTCAGTCAGCTTTAACATCTCAAAAAAACAGAAACAGACTAGCGTTTACTGAAAAATTAATGTTGCTTATGACATGTAGTTAAGGGCCAAAAATGGTAGGTTAGAGTAATTGCTAACCTTCAGGGAATAATTCAAATTACACATTCCAGATAAGAATGTATACTTAGAACATTCACTGAATGACAGTTTCTCATATTTGAACATGCTAGTGAATCCTGCAGCACAGAGAATGAAAAGGTGGGTCTCATTAAGATACGGATTCTTATTCTGCGAGTGATATGTTGACTCTGAACTCTCTACCCTCTCTTTAGGATTCTTTTTATCATATTGTTCTATAGACCTATATATTGGCTTATAATATAGAAACTAAAATAATTAAATAGATTCCAAAATAAGTCCAATATATTTAGAAACAGCTGCTCAGCTAATAGAAATAAGACTTAATATATATCAGGATCATTGGAACCCAGAAGCACTTAGTATTGGCCTCTGATTCAGCCTGTTAAACTGAAAAATTCAAGCATGAGCCAGGAATACTTTGTATTAGCCATAAAGACTGTAAGTTCATAAGAGACATGAATATGAATGATTCCATGACAAAATGTACTCATAACACATTCAGTAGATTTATTGCTTGTACCTTGCTGTACCAGGCCAGCAGAACAGCCAAATCCTCTCAAAACACCCAGGAATAGTCATAGAAATATAAAGAAACCCACAACTCCAAGATAAAAATAGGCTTAGTTTCTCAAAAGTACTGAACAAGATTATCATCCCAGTGAGGTGGTTATAGAACTTGTGGATCTACTTTTTGTATGAATGATGTTGCCTTTACAGAGTTACATAGTTATATCCTTATATACATTAAAATAGCTAGCATAATTTATTTGTCATGTTTATCATCTTTCCTTTGATCAGTTACACTTGTGACAATTGCATTGTATTCTAATATGTAGGCATTCTTAGAATTTAGACATTCATTCAGTAGAAATCTGCAAAATATAATGTCAAGAAAGCCAATTTAAATGTTTCCCTAGAGAACCAGATAACTTGTTTGGGAATTCACTTTATACACCTTGTCAGTCTGTGAGGAAATCCTCCACACTGCTTACCAAACACTAGGCCTGGTACCTGGAAAATAGTAAAGATACAATATCTAAGCTTTGAAAAGTCATTGTGAGTCATCCTAATTCAAGGAATGAGTGTATGGTAACTATATGTTGGTGATCTTTGGGAGGAAAGTACCTTCTTATAAAGTACTTTGGTATAAGTTCTAATTCCTCAGGGAATTAGTTCTGTTGTGCCAAATGTCCCCTGAATCTGTTGGTGATGGTGACCAGGTTGGAAAGAGTGTCAATGTGAAAATAAATACTCTATTAGAAAAGATGGCAGCGAGGCTAGAAATGAGTAAACATGCAATAAGTTAGATGAAGAAGGTATTTCACATTGGAACTTTTGAAAGAATTACACTTGCAGCCCAAATAGTTGTTCAGGTTCCCAAACCATTTTGAAATATGGGATTGCCTACTTTATAAAATGATCCACTTCATTACTTAACATTGTTAATTCTTACAAAGATTTTCCTTATAGTAGTCAAAATATGTCTCTTGGTACTCTTTAGTACTAGCTCTGCTTGTTAGCATAGCTGAGAGCCAGCAAGTCTTTTAAATAACAGGCATCAATATTTGAAGACAGTTCTCTGAAACTTTCTCTCCTCTCACTGACTCACTTACTGCTGGAACTCTCTACCAAAGAACATAGCGTCTGAATCTTTCTCTTCCTTGGGATTTATATTTTATTTTGTCTGTCTGTTTTCCAAAGCCTAGTGCTATCCCCAGAGTGGCTAGAATATTGAACCTCTTTCAATATTCTTAGCTGAACATGAGATTGATATCTTTTTCCCAAAACATATATCTATAATGATAGAACTTCCTTGTGTTCATCTCAATTTAGTCCATCATTCAAAAATGTGTGTTTTGAAAGTAAGGATGATGAACGTTTTAGCTTACTGTTGTTATGTAAGTCTGAAAACCTTTAGGTGAACTGTATTAATTTGGTGAAAATTAGAAGTTTACCTGCTACTCAGATTCTTAAATTACAGAGAATATTTTACATGCAATCCAGGTCTTCAGTATATTTCTTCAAAATAGATAAATGAGAGACTTAGATTGAATACAGATTCCTCTGAAATTTCAAAAATGAGAATTTTAATTAAAAGCTTTGGGAAAAGAATTGTTAAGAAGGTTTTCACTAGTCAGGAGTAGAAAACAACAAGAATCTTTTTGAATCATTAAAATCTCTATGAGTAACAACATAAGGAAGTAGTATAAAAATGTCTAAAGATATTGAGCGCAAAATTACAATTTGTCTTAAAATTTTGTCAAGGTTATAATACCCCAAAGAATTAAGACTTTCTTGAGTTACTACAAATAATAGGGAAAGTGACCTATAAGATGTTACTTATTTACTGCATATTGCAAACATCCCATGATTGTGGAATGCTGCTGCTGTTGCTAAGTCGCTTCAGTCATGTCCGACTCTGTGCGACCCCATAGATGGAAGCCCACCAGTCTCCCCCATCCCTGGGATTCTCCAGGCAAGAACACTGCAGTGGGTTGCCATTTTCTTCTCCAATGCATGAAAGTGAGAAGTGAAAGTGAAATTGCTCAGTCGTGTCCAACTCTTAGTGGCCCCATGGACTACAGCCCACCAGGCTCCTCCAGCCATGGGATTTTCCAGGCAAGAGTACTGGAGTGGGGTGCCAATATTAGGCTTTTATTTAGCTATATTTAAGTCCTTCTTCTTAGACCTGCATGGAGTGGGAGATCCATCAAAAGTTTTTACACCTACCAATCACTTTCCCCACAGTCCTTTTCGTGAGTTACATCAGTGGTTACTGTCCTTCTTTAGGTGTTATAATTTGATTATGAATCCATTTAAACTCAAAAGTCACAGCTTTTTACTTTGTACAGTGAGGAAACTCAATGAATCTGTGACACCGGTGAATATGTATTGTTTCCTTTATATTTATTCTTTTGAGTCAGGGCATCTTTCTCATTACAGAGATTTGGAATGACTTATTTGGGGCTCCAAAATCACTGCAGATGGTGACTGCAGCCATAAAATTAAAAGACTCTTACTCCTTGGAAGAAAAGTTATGACCAACCTAGACAGCATAGTCAAAAGCAGAGACATTGCTTTGCTGACTACGGTCCATCTAGTCAAGGCTATGGTTTTTCCTGTGGTCATGTATGGATGTGAGAGTTGGACTGTGAAGAAGGCTGAGTGCTGAATAATTGATCCTTTTGAACTGTGGTGTTGGAGAAGACTCTTGAGAGTCCCTTGGACTGCCAGGAGATCCAATCATCCATTCTGAAGGAGATCAGCCCTGTGATTTCTTTGGAAGGAATGATGCTAAAGCTGAAACTCCAGTACTTTGTCCACCTCATGCAAAGAGTTGACTTATTGGAAAAGACTCTGATGCTGGGAGGGATTGGGGGCAGGAGGAGAAGGGGACGACAGAGGATGAGATGGCTGGATGGCATCACTGACTCGATGGACGTGAGTCTGAGTGAACTCCGTGAGTTGGTGATAGACAGGGAGGCCTGGCATGCTGCGATTCATGGGGTCGCAAAGAGTCGGACACGACTGAGCGACTGAACTGAACTGAGCTGAATGTATTATAATAATCTAATTTGTACTGCTGTCACATTTTAAAGTGCTTGGGAGTTAGAATTCAAGCACAAATAGGGTTATACTAGAAAAGAATATTAGTGGTTAAAACCTCGCAAATGGAAATGAATAATTTTTCAAACTCAGATGAAGCATTAACGTTGCAAACAGCATTACAAGGATTTTTAGCATACGTTGGTGATAAACCTGAAGGGACTAAGGCCATACACCATCCTAAACAAAGATAACCCTCCCCATTCTCAAAGATTTTAGAGAATTGGAACTATGACAGTCCATAGGGTCACAAAGAGTTGGACACAACTGAAGCAACTTAGTACACATGCATGAAACTATGAACTGTTATATTCTGATATTCCTGCATTGAACATAAAACCCGAGGCAAAGTCATGGAGGCATAAAGATCCTTTGGGATGCTACAAAACAGATTTTTCCATTAGGCCAACTCTTAAAATAAAAGCCACAAACTAGGTTCCCCTGTTGAAACTAGTGGTCCCCTTGTTCACATGATTGTCTTTTGATGAGTTGCAGTGAGACTCCAAAAAATTAATTACTTGCAAACAATAAAACATTGCAGTATTTCACTTATAATTATCAGGATTCTTAAAAAAAAAAAAAAAAAAGCTCTCAAACCTTAGAATACTGATTTCACATGCAACTATCTCCTGGAGCAGAGTAGGAGCTAAGTACTTTAGAGATGAAGCATTCAGTTGGCCATCCAATATTCTTTATTTCTTTCTTATTTCCCTCTCACTGTTAGGTAGGGTGAGAAGGGAAATAGCAGAGTCAGTTATAGACTACAATGACTGCATCTACTATGGGAAGATATTGGTCCAAAGTTTAGGGACAACAGTTTTAGAAGACACAACTTTTGCATACACTGAATTTGGAGCTATCGTAAACCTGTGTGTGTGACCTAGAGCAATATACTTCCAATATGATTCATCTTGCTGCAAATGTTTCTCATTTAACTGTATCTCTCTGGTTCTACTTGGGAGAATAGAGTGAGCCAGCTTACAGCATCTCCTATAGAAGGAAGAGGAAGAATCCCAGCAACTTTGTAAGGCTAGCAGAACACCCTAAGTGTGGCTGAAGGCTGTGGCCATAGCACAGGGATTTTGAACTATTGGGAAATGGGAGCTGAGATTGTAAAGGAGTGGCCACAGGGTAGGACAAATGGAAAATGATGTAGCAGGTATATTGTAGCAAGCTCAAAGACCAAGAAAGAAGAGGATGAAGGAATTACATGAGTTTAGCTGTTCAAGAATTTGGCTGCAAAAGAAAAGCATGCTTTGGTGGCAGTTCAGGAGATGCTTGGGTTAGGTTCCAGATGTCCATCTTTATGCTGAGGGAATCTGCCAGTTGAACAGCTGCACTAACAGACAAAAGCTAGACCATTCTCTTGGGTAGGCAGGAGGAAGGATAGACAGTACAGGGAATAAACCGTGTATCTCTCATTCACAGTAGCACTTTCAATCCAATATTGAATCAATATGAAAATCAACACAAAAAAAGTCACCATGTTAAAGGCAATTATAACTTTTTTTCTCAATGGTAAAAAAAAATATCCTAGCTTGTTTGTTTTTTCAAAGGAGAATAAAAGGGCATATTTTATTGGGGGAATCATTTTACTTCTGAGTCTTATAAAGATGAAAATTACCTTATGGACATGTTTTACATTTAAATGAAATATTTTGCCTATTTGGCTGAATTATAGTAAAGGAGGAAAACAAAATGAAATCTGAAAATAATCATTGCTATAGCTGATAATATCAGTTATTTAAATAATTATATATTATGAATGAAGCACAAGGCATACATTAGGTTATTTCTTCTCTGCAACAAATCTGCATGGTAGATGTATTAGTTCTGTTTTGCAGCTAAGCTTAAGATGGCATTCACTTGTCTTGTGAGTGGTGAAGTCATGTAATCAAAAATGGTCTGATAATACCACACTATATATACACAGAAGGAGGATGATGAGAAAGTTAGGGCTGGTACATTGGTTTGTTTCAAAAGTTACTTTTAAATTTCTTAGTTTTGTTAATAATAACACTGCATAGGCATGTGCTTGAATATTTTATAAGAAAAGTGAATATATATCTTTGCAGGTAATTCCATGGTTTAGTTATTTGTTAAACAATATGTTAAATAGTAAGTACAAATGTTCCTTTTGTAAAAATATCCTAATGAGTAGCCTATAGTGGTATTGTTTTAATAATTTTGAAATTAGAATCTATAAGAAATGAGACTTTTTCTAATCTTATATCATGTATGCTTTTTTTTTCCTAGCCTAACTAAGCCGTCTAAGACCTCCAATAAAATTATGGATAGAAGTAGTTGAAGTATGCATCTTTGCTTCATTTCTGATTTCAGAATTATTTTTTAGCATTTTATGATTGTGGTGACCCAAGGACGAAAGAACAGATAGCACCAAGGAGGGTCTTGGAATACAGAAACTGAAAAACCAGACCCTTATCACTCTTCTCTCCCCCATGTTGTAATTATTAATGAATTTCAGGTCCTCCTGAGTAGTATAACCTGTCTCCCCTCCTATCCCACACAGGGAGAAGTTATTTGCCTTATTATTCCCTCATCCAGTATATGTGCCTCATCTAATCAGCAAATGACCCACAAGACCCCTACACCACTCCTTGTATCCTGGATATAAAAGTGTACTAAGGACTCCTGTTCAATGTCAGTTCTCCCTGGAGCTCGCCTGCTGTTCTAACAGCATCTCTCACTCTCAGTTCAGTTCAGTTCAGTCATTCAGTCATGTCTGACTCTTTGAGACCCCATGGATTGCAGCACACCAGGCCTCCATGTCCATCACCAACTCCAGGAGTTTACTCAAACTCATCTCCATTGAGTCAGTGATGCCATCCAACCATCTCATCCTCTGTCGTCCCCTTCTCTTGCCTTCAATCTTTTCCAGCATGAGGGTCTCTTCCAATGAGTCAGCTCTTCGCATCAGGTGGCCAAAGTATTAGAGCTTCAGCTTCAATCAGTATTGAAGTTTTAACATCAGACCTTTCAATTAATATTCAGGACTGATTTCCTTTAGGATGGACTGGTTGGATATCCTTGCAGTCCAAGGGACTCCCAAGAGTCTTCTCCAACACCACAGTTAAAAAGCATCAATTCTTCAGTGCTCAGCTTTCTTTATAGTCCAACTCTCACATTCATACATGACTACTGGAAAAACCATAGCCTTGACTAGACAGGCCTTCATTGGCTGTGCAGTACTGGAGCAGCTGTGGGCAGATACCCCACGTCTCCCACTCTGCTGCTGCTGCTAAGTCGCTTCAGTTGTGCCCAACTCTGTGCGACCCCATAGACAGCAGCCCACCAGGCTCTTCTGTCCCTGGAATTCTCCCACTCTAAAAAATTTATTTCCCTCTCATTCTGTCTCATGTCTGGAAATTCTTTTCCAACCCACACCAGGACGATGACAATTATTAAATGTGTTGTTTCCATAGGTCTTTGTAGACACCTTTAATTAGAGTAATGTTGTTCACCTTTCATAAAATAATGTTATAGATATTTCATAAACTATTTGCTATGTTCCTCAAATACTTTTACTGAATCTAATTAATAGACTAGAAACTTTTATTGACACTAATCTAATAAAATTTGTTTATGGATTAGTGTTTTACTCAGCTATTACTAAACAACTTTCACTAATAAAACAAGCTAAGTTAATGATAATAAATTATATATTTTATATATTGATGCATTCAGTTGACTAAAATTTTGTTTATGGTATTTACATCTATACCCATAAGCAATATGGTCCTGTGATTTTCCTTTAGAAACTTTTCTGTTGAGTTTTAATATCAAAATTATATAAGCCTGTATTAATGAGGGTCCTACAGAGAAGCTTCCGTGGTTGCTCAGAGGATAAAGTGTCTGCCTGCAATGCAGGAGACCCGGGTTCGATCCCTGGTCTGGGAAGATGCCCTGGAGAAGGAAATGGAAACCCTCTCCAGTATTCTTGCCTGGAGAATCCCATGGACAGAGGAGCCTGGCGGGCTACAGTTCACGGGGTCGCAAAGAGTTGGACACGACTGAGCAACTTCATACACACACACACATATAGAGAAGCAGAACCAATAGAAGGGGTGTGTGTGTGTGTGTGTGTGTATGTATGTATGTATGTATATAGGGTTGGCCTAACAGTTACTCAGATTTTTCTGTTAAAATGTTATGGAAAATATATATATGGTCTTCCATGATAACTGAGTAGTAAAGATTCTGTTGGCAATGCATGAGATACAGTTTTGATTCTTGGCTTGGGAAGATCCTCTGGAGAAGAAAATGGAAACCTACTTCAGTAATCTTGCCTGAAAATCCCATTAACAGAGTAGCCTGAAGGGCTATAATCCATGGGGTCACAAAAGAGTTGTGACTAAAGGACACTTTAGTGTGACTAAAGGACACACTTAGTGACTAAAGGACAACAACAACAAATATGTGTGTGTGTAGATATATGTATATAAAGAGAGATTTATTATAACAAATTGGTTCATATGATCATGGAGGCCAAGAAGTATCACAATTTGCCTCCACAAGTTGGAGACTTAAGAATATCAGTGATGTCGTTCAAAGTCTGGAGAGCTGAAGAGCCTAATGTAAATTCCAGTTCAAATCTGAGATCCTGGGAATCAGGACATGGAAGGCAGAAGGTCATGTCCCAATTCACACAGTCAAGCACAGTTTTAATTCAACTTTCTTGAACTTTTTTATTTGATTCAGGCCCTCCGTGGATTGGCTGGTGCCCATTCATATGGAAAGTGGCCCTTTGCTTTACTCAGTTCACCAATTCAAATGCTAATCTCATCCAGAAACATCCTCACAGACACACACAGATATAATGTTTAAACAGAAATCTATCTGACCAAGTTGACACATAAAATTGCCATCACAAAATTGAAAAACAAACCAAAAAAAAATGAGTTAATGAATATTCTCTCCTTTTAGAATAGTTTTGTGAAAGTAGAATCTTGAGGTAAATCATTTGCCAGATGGACTGTTTTAATATTTGGTGAATATCACCAATAACACATCTCTTTGCAACATATGTTTTACTAATTCAATTTATTCAGTTAGTATAAGACAATGGCTTGTCATTTTACAGCAGTTTTACTAGTTGTATATGTTAGTTGTAACTATTTTATTCGTTTTTCTAACTATACAAAAATATTGACACAAAGACACATTGCATGTTTACAAGTTTAATGTTTGCAGTATCTGTATTCATGTCTCATTTTTAATTTATTCTATTTCAAGCCTTTTTTTTTTTTTTGAAAGTTTCTTTTGGTAGGTAAGAAGATGGACCACTCATTAATATTTGTAAGGAATCAATATAATCTTTTCAATTCTTGCTGTTGTACATTTGTTTTATATTTAATATATCCAATTGAAACTCCAATTGTTCTTGGAGCATTTTTTAAAAGATTTCTACTGCCTAATAAACTGCCTTAGAATCTTTGCTAAATATGTAGTGGAAAACTAACACTTTAACAGTACTGAAGCTTCCAGTCCACGAAACCCACACATCTCCTTTTATTATGACTTCTTTAATTTTAAAAAAATCAATGTTTTATAATTTTCAACATAGAGATGTCTCATGTTGATCGTGATCAATCTTTCAATCTTTTGTTAGACTGTTAGTATATTTCACTTAATGCAGTGTTATTTTAAATTTTTTTAAAATGTCTATATTGTAATTGCTTACTGCTAGTATGCTTGTATAATTGATTTTTATTAGCTTTTATTTATTCAGCTTAGTACTTATAACAGATTTGGGGGGATTTTCTACTTAGACAGCCATCTCTTGTCCTCTGCAAAAAAATAAACAATATTGCTTATTCATTTCTAATGTCTACCCTTTATTTTATCTTTCTTACTTTGTTGTGCTAAAAGTCCTGGTGTGATGTTGAATAGGAGTGGTGAGAGAGGACAGCCTTGTCTTATTCTTGATTTAAGGGAAAATTTTTTCATTTTATTAATATTATATTTTATTTCTGTAGGGTTTTTTTTTAATTTTAATTTCTACTTTATTTTGCTTTACAATACTGTATTGGTTTTGGCACACATTAACATGAATCACCCTTGGGTGGAGGATAGCCTTGTCTTATTCTTGATTTGAGGGAAAATTTTTTTTCATTTTATTAATATTATATTTTATTCCTATAGGGTGTTTTTTAATTTTTATTTTTAGTCTACTTTGCTTTACAATGCTGAAGTGGTTTCGCCATACATTGACATGGATCAGCCTCGAAGGGTTTTTATAGACATCTTATATCAGATTAAAGAAGTATCCCCTGAATCTTTCTCAGACCTCACATATAAAGTGTTTTGTAGGGGAGACAGAAGAGGATATAGGAGATGCTTCTTATTCTCTTGCAGGACTTCTATTCCCCTCTCTCACATATAAATCACAAGTGCACTTCTTAGGGACTTTTTTTTTTTTAATCTCTCTCTGAGTGTTCTGTAAAGTTAGGTAAAAAAAGTCTGCAGAAGAAAACAGACTCCCCAACACCTTTGCATGCCTAGGAGTTTTACTTTGTCCCCTCAACCTTCATGAACTATTTCAGTTTATTTATCCAGATAGTTGTCCAGTTGCATCTACTCCAGGTGCGTATATATATTCAAATCTTTCCTATCCCTGATGTCACTGTCACTTCTCTATTTTGGTTGGTTTGGTTACTCTGTGACCTCAGCTGTCCAACAATTTTTAATAAAGTCATGATTTTGAAGTTAGTCTGATTCTCCTTAAATTGTAAGCATGAAAACAACACTCCTTCCAGCTTTCTACATCCATGGACAGAAGCAAGATTACAACACAGATTTATAATCTAGTGTTTTTGACTCTTCTCAGAAGGAAAGAACATTCAGTTACTGAGCCTAGTATAGCCCATTGACCCTATCGGTTTGTGTATGATCTCCTGGTGCAGCATCTTCATAACAGGAAAATCTCTCCTTTTGCCAATTTTGATCACTTTGTTGCTGTTGTTATTTAGTCACTAAGTTGTGTCCAACTCTTTGCAACCCCATGGACGTAGCCCAGCAGGCTCCTCTGTCCATGGGATTTCCCAGGTGAGAATACTGGAGTGGGTTGACATTTCCTTCTCTAGGGGATCTTCCCAACCCAGGAATTGAACTTGTATCTCCTTCATTGGCACACAGATTCTTTACCACTGTGCTTCTCGGAAAAGACAAACTTAATATATCACTGTGATGGGTCACCATAGAAAAAGGATGGGAATTGAGATTAGAGAGTTAATCCAGGAAAGAAGAAAATGTCAACCTGCATTTATGGATATTATGTAATTAAAAAGCAAATTACATGAACTTATTTACAAAACAGAAGTAGAAATGTGGATGTGGAAAACAAACTTATGGTTACCAGGGGGTTAGGCAGGAAGGAGGGATAAATTGAGAGACAGAGACTGACATATATACACTGCTGCTGCTGCTGCCTAGTCACTTCAGTCGTGTCCGATTCTGTGAGATGCTATGGAAGGTAGCCTGCCAAATCTCCAGGCAAGAGTACTGGAGTGGGTTGCTGTGCCCTCCTCCAGGAGATCTTCCCAACCCAGAGATTGAACCTACGTCTCCTGCATCACAGGCAGATTCTTTACCACTGAGCCACTAGGGAAGCCCGTACACACTACTATGTATAAAATAAATAACTAATAGGAGCCTACTGTATGGCACAGGAAATGCCACTCAGTGCTCTATAATGGTTCATTTAAGAAAATAATAAAAGTGGGTATGTGTAAATGTATAACTGATTCACTTTCCTGTATGCCTGAAACCAACACAACATTGTAAATCAGCTATACTCCAATAAAATTTTTTTAAAAAGCAAATTGTGGTAATTTCTAAACCATTGATTCATTCTTAAAATATGATTCCTAGAACAGCAGCAGAGATATCACTGAGAACTTGTTAGAAATGCACCCCAGATCTGCTGAATCAGGCGTTATAATCATGGGACCAGGTATTCTGAAGTTTAACATGTCTTTCAGCTGATTCTGATGAATACATAATAATTTGAGAACACGGGCCTAAATGATACCCTACAATCCATAATATATTTGATTATTTAACAAAATAACACAGCTCATGAGGAAAGCATATTTATCAAATTCAGAGCATGTTCTCAACAACTTTGCAATCAGGTAGAAACTTTAATCAGTTTGTGCTCATAGGCTCAAGAAACCCACACATATACATATCAACCAAATCTGAGCATAAGGAATAAAGTCAGTTCCATTTCATGGGGCTCTACTTTACCGCTCTGTGTAGAGTTTAGAACTTTCTTGGGTAAACAACAACATCCTACTCTGTAGCACAGAGAACTACATTCATCATCCTATGATAAACCATAATGGAAAAGAATATGAAAAGATTATATATATATATATATATATATATATATATATATATATAACTAAGTCACTTTGTTACATAGCAGAAATTAACATAGCATGATAAATCAACTATGTCAATAAAATTTTAAAAAAGAAGTAGTTTGAGCAAGCAAAACAAACAAACAAAAAACACTTTCTCTTGCTCTGACATATTTAACCTATCTGCCCTTTATTAACATAGGACTTTCCTTTGTGAGTTCCTGATTTCCTTCTGTTCTGACTTGATATTCACTCCTGTCAACAAGGTCTGTAGGTTCTGGCCTTTGGATTCTGGCAGAACATCAAAACTGTTGATGCTCAATAGCTTAGCAAGGGAATTTTCACAATTTGTAAAAAGCTGCAAGATTACTTCTTCAAATGAAAACTTGTAGGAATTTCTATCTATGAAACTAATATATGCAGAGCCTTTTCAAACATTTCAATCTTTGAAACTGATGCATTAGAGCCACTTTTAGAGAATGCAGCAGCAGAGTGGTCACAGAGGGGTGCCACTGAGTCTTTTTTCTGTTTGTTGTGTTTCTTTCAGATGTGCGTGCAGAAGTTTGGACTATGTGAAAGCAACTGATGACATGATCACTCTGAACTGGGAGAGTTTGGAAAACAGAAAATCGAAATACATAGACACTGGTAATATGTCAAGCCCATTATATTCAGTCACTAAGATGTATTTTCCTTTGAAAGTCATCAGTTAAATGACTTTTCAAACTTTACATTAGGTGGGTTTTAAAAGGGGTGCTTAATTTATTGGGTCACAATCAATGAATACATAACCTTTTGCTTTTTTTTTTCTCAGTATTTTTTTTAATAGTTTTTTATTTTTTAAATTTTAAAATCTTTAATTCTTACATGCGTTCCCAAACATGAACCCCCCTCCCACCTCCCTCCCCATAACATCTCCCTGGGTCATCCCCATGCACCAGCCCCAAGCATGCTGTATCCTGCGTCAGACATAGACTGGTGATTCAATTCTTACATGATAGTATACATGTTAGAATGCCATTCTCCCAAATCATCCCACCCTCTCCCTCTCCCTCTGAGTCCAAAAGTCCGTTATACACAGCTGTGTCTTTTTTCCTGTCTTGCATACAGGGTCGTCATGGCCATCTTCCTAAATTCCATATATATGTGTCAGTATACTGTATTGGTGTTTTTCTTTCTGGCTTACTTCACTCTGTATAATCGGCTCCAGTTTCGTCCATCTCATCAGAACTGATTCAAATGAATTCTTTTTAATGGCTGAGTAATACTCCATTGTGTATATGTACCACAGCTTTCTTATCCATTCATCTGCTGATGGACATCTAGGTTGTTTCCATGTCCTGGCTACTATAAACAGTGCTGTGATGAACATTGGGGTACATGTGTCTCTTTCAATTCTGGTTTCCTTGGTGTGTATGCCCAGCAGTGGGATTGCTGGGTCATAAGGCAGTTCTATTTGCAATTTTTTAAGGAATCTCCACACTGTTCTCCATAGTGGCTGTACTAGTTTGCATTCCCACCAACAGTGTAGGAGGGTTCCCTTTTCTCCACACCCTCTCCAGCATTTATTGTTTGCAGATTTTTGGATCGCAGCCATTCTGACTGGTATGAAGTGGTACCTCATTGTGGTCTTGATTTGCATTTCTCTAATAATGAGTGATGTTGAGCATCTTTTCATGTGTTTGTTAGCCATCCGTATGTCTTCTTTGGAGAAATGTATATTTAGTTCTTTGGCCCATTTTTTGATTGGGTCGTTTATTTTTCTGGAATTGAGCTGCATAAGTTGCTTGTATATTTTTGAGATTAGTTGTTTGTCAGTTGCTTCATTTGCTATTATTTTCTCCCATTCCAAAGGCTGTCTTTTCACCTTGCTTATATTTTCCTTGGTTGTGCAGAAGCTTTTAATTTTAATTAGATCCCATTTGTTTATTTTTGCTTTTATTTCCAGAATTCTGGGAGGTGGATCATAGAGGATCCTGCTGTGATTTATGTCTGAGAGTGTTTTGCCTATGTTCTCCTCTAGGAGTTTTATAGTTTCTGATCTTACATTTAGATCTTTAATCCATTTTGAGTTTATTTTCGTGTGTGGTGTTAGAAAGTGATCTAGTTTCATTCTTTTACAAGTGGTTGACCAGTTTTCCCAGCACCACTTGTTAAAGAGATTCTCTTTAATCCATTGTATATTCTTGCCTCCTTTGTCAAAGATAAGGTATCCATATGTGTGTGGATTTATCTCTGGGCTTTCTATTTTGTTCCATTGATCTATATGTCTGTCTTTGTGCCAGTACCATACTGTCTTGATGACTGTGGCTTTGTTAGTAGAGCCTGAAGTCAGGCAAGTTGATTCCTCCAGTTCCATTCTTCTTTCTCAAGATTGCTTTGGCTATTCGAGGTTTTTTGTATTTCCATACAACTCTTGAAATTATTTGTTCTAGTTCTGTGAAAAATATGGCTGGTAGCTTGATAGGGATTGCATTGAATTTGTAAATTGCTTTCGGTAGTATACTCATTTTCACTATATTGATTCTTCCGATCCATGAACATGGTATATTTCTCCATCTATTAGTGTCCTCTTTGATTTCTTTCAATCAGTGTTTTATAGTTTTCTATATATAGGTCTTTAGTTTCTTTAGGTAGATATATTCCTAAGTATTTTATTCTTTTCGTTGCAATGGTGAATGGAATTGTTTCCTTAATTTCTTTTTCTACTTTCTCATTATTAGTGTATAGGAATGCAAGGGATTTCTGTGTGTTGATTTTATATCCTGCAACTTTACTATATTCATTGATTAGCTCCCATGATTTTCTGGTGGAGTCTTTAGGGTTTTCCATGTAGAAGTTCATGTCATCTGCAAACAGTGAGAGTTTTACTTCTTCTTTTCCAATTTGGATTCCTTTTATTTATTTTTCTGCTCTGATTGCTGTGACCAAAACTTCCAGAACTATGTTGAATAGTAGCGGTGAAAGTGGACACCCTTGTCTTGTTCCTGACTTTAGGGGAAATGCTTTCAATTTTTCACCATTGAGGATAATGTTTGCTGTGGGTTTGTCATAGTATAGCTTTTATTATGTTGAGGTATGTTCCTTCTATTACTGCTTTCTGGAGAGTTTTTATCATAAATGGATGCTGAATTTTGTCAAAGGCCTTCTCTGCATCTATTGAGATAATCATATGGTTTTTATTTTTCAATTTGTTAATGTGGTGAATTACATTGATTGATTTGCAGGATATTGAAGAATCCTTGCATCCCTGGGATAAAGCCCACTTGGTCATGGATGTATGATCTTTTTAATGTGTTGTTGGATTCTGATTGCTAGAATTTTGTTGAGGATTTTTGCATCTATGTTCATCAGTGATATTGGCCTGTAGTTTTCTTTTTTTGTGACATCTTTGTCAGGTTTTGGTATTAGGGTAATGGTGGCCTCATAGAATGAGTTTGGAAGTTTACCTTCCTCTGCAATTTTCTGGAAGAGTTTGAGGTAGGATAGGTGTTAGCTCTTCTCGAAATTTTTGGTAGAATTCAGCTGTGAAGCCTGTCTGGACCTGGGCTTTTGTTTGCTGGAAGATTTCTGATTACAGTTTCAATTTCGTGCTTGTGATGGGTCTGTTAAGATTTTCTATTTCTTCCTGGTTCAGTTTTGGAAAATTGTACTTTCTAAGAATTTGTCCATTTCTTCCACGTTGTCCATTTTATTGGCATACAACTGCTGATAGTAGTCTCTTATGATCCTTTGTATTTCTGTGTTGTCTGTTGTGATCTCTCCATTTTCATTTCTAATTTTATTGATTTGATTTTTCTCTCTTTGCTTCTTGATGAGTCTGGCTAATGGTTTGTCAATTTTATTTATCCTTTCAAAGAACCAGCTTTTGGCTTTGTTGATTTTTGCTATGGTCTCTTTTGTTTCTTTTGCATTTATTTTTGACCTAATTTTTAAGATTTCTTTCCTTCTACTAACTCTGGGGTTCTCCAATTCTTCCTTTTCTAGTTGCTTTAGTTGTAGAGTTAGGTTATTTATTTGACTTTTTTCTTGTTTCTTGAGGTATGCCTGTATTGCCATGAACTTTCCTCTTAGCACTGCTTTTATAGTGTCCCACAGGTTTTGGGTTGTTGTGTTTTCATTTTCATTAGTTTCTATGCATATTTTGATTTCTTTTTTGATTTCTTCTGTGATTTGTTGGTTATTCAGAAGTGTGTTGTTCAACCTCCATATGTTGGAATTTTTAATAGTTTTTCTCCTGTAATTGAGATCTAATCTTAATGCATTATGGTCAGAAAAGATGCTTGGAATGATTTCAATTTTTTTGAATTTATCAAGGTTTAGATTTATGGCCCAGGATGTGATCTATCCTGGGAGAAGGTTCCATGAGCACTTGAAAAAAAGGTGAAATTCATTGTTTTGGGGTGAAATGTCCTATAGATATCAATTAGGTCTAACTGATCTAATGTATCATTTAAAGTTTGCATTTCTTTGTTAATTTTCTGTTTAGTTGATTCTGTCCATAGGTGTGAGTGGGGTATTAAAGTCTCCCACTATTATTGTGTTATTGTTGATTTCCCCTTTCATACTTGTTAGTATTTGTCTTACATATTGCGGTGCTCCTATATTGGGTGCATATATATTTATAATTGTTATATCTTCTTCTTGGATTGTTCCTTTGATCATTATGTAGTGGCCTTCTTTGTCTCTTTTCACAGCCTTTGTTTTAAAGTCTATTTTATCGGATATGAGTATTGCCACTCCTGCTTTCTTTTGGTCTCTATTTGCGTGGTATATCTTTCTCCAGCCCTTCACTTTCAGTCTGTATGTGTCCCTTGTTTTGAGGTGGGTCTCTTGTAAGCAGCATATAGAGGGGTCTTGTTTTTGTATCCATTCGGCCAGTCTTTGTCTTTTGGTTGGGGCGTTCAACCCATTTACGTTTAAGGTAATTATTGATAAGTATGATCCCATTACCATTTACTTTATTGTTTTGGGTTTGGGTTTATACACCCTTTTCATGTTTCCTGTCTAGAGAATATCCTTTAGAATTTGTTGGAGAGCTGGTTTGGTGGTGCTGAATTCTCTCAGCTTTTGCTTGTCATGTAAAGCTTTTGATTTCTCCTTCATATTTGAATGAGATCCTTGCTGGGTACAGTAATCTGGGCTGTAGGTTATTGTCTTTCATCACTTTAAGTATGTCTTGCCATTCCCTCCTGGCCTGAAGAGTTTCTATTGAAAGATCAGCTGTTATCCTTATGGGAATCCCCTTGTGTGTTATTTGTTGTTTTTCCCTTGCTGCTTTTAATATTTGTTCTTTGTGTTTGATCTTTGTTAATTTGATTAATATGTGTCTTGGGGTGTTTCGCCTTCGGCTTATCCTATTTGGAACTCTCTGTGTTTCTTGGACTTGGGTGATTATTTCCTTCCCCATTTTAGGGAAGTTTTCAACTATTATCTCCTCAAGGATTTTCTCATGATCTTTCTTTCTGTCTTCTTCTTCTGGGACTCCTATAATTCGAATGTTGGAGCATTTCATATTGTCCTGGAGGTCTCTGAGATTGTCCTCATTTCTTTTAATTCTTTTTTCTTGTTTCCTCTCTGATTCATTTATTTCTACCATTCTATCTTCTATTTCACTAATCCTATCTTCTGCCTCTGTTACTCTACTATTTGTTGCCTCCAGAGTGTTTCTGATCTCATTTATTGCATTATTCCTTATATTTTGACTCTTTTTTATTTCTTCTAGGTCCTTGTTAAACTTTTCTTGCATCTTCTCAATCCTTGTCTCTAGGTTATTTATCTGTGATTCCGTTTTGATTTCAAGATTTTGGATCATTTTCACTATCAATATTCGGAATTCCTTCTCCGGTAGATTCCCTACTTCTTCCTCTTTTGTTTGGTTTGGTGGGCAACCCTCCTGTTCCTTTACCTGCTGAGTATTCCTCTGTCTCTTCATCTTGGTTATATTGCTGCGTTTGGGGTGGCCTTTTTATATTCTGGTAATTTGTGGAGTTCTCTTTATTATGGAGCTTCCTCACTTTGGGTGGGGTTGTATCAGTACCTGTCAAGGTTTCCTGGTTAGGGAGGCTTGTGTTGGAGTTTTGGTGGGTGGAGCTGGGTTTCTTCTCTCTGTAGTGCAATGGAGTGACCCATAATGGGTTATGAGACATCAAAGGTTTGGGGATAATTTTGAGCTGCCTGTATATTGAAGCTCAGGGGAGTGTTCCTGTGTTGCTGGAGAATTTGCGTGGTATGTCTTGTTTTGGAACTTGTTGGCCCTTGGGTGGAGCTTGGTTTCAGTGTAGGTATGAACGCATTTGATGAGCTCCTATTGCTTAATGTTCCCTGAATTCAAGAGTTCTCTAATGTTTTCAGGCTTTGGATTTAAGCCTCCTGCTTCTGGTTTTCAGTTTTATTTTTACGGTAGCCTCTAGACTTCTCCATCTATACAGCACCAATGATAAAACATCTAGGTTAAAGATGAAAAGTTTCTCCACATTGAGGGACACTCAGAGAGGTTCACTGAGTTACAAGGAGAAGAGAGGATGGAGGGGGTAGTTAGAGGTAACTGGAATGAGATGCGGTGAGATCAAAAGAGGAGAGAGCAAGCTAGCCAGTAGTCACTTCCTTATGTGCGCTCTATAGTCTGCACTGCTCAGAGGTATTTACAGAGTTATATGGGGCAGAGGAGAGGGAGGAAGTAGACAGAGGTGACCAGAGGAATGAGTAGGAGAGAGACAAATCCTGCCAGTAACCAGTTCCTTAGGTGTTCTCCACCGTCTGGAACACACAGAGACTCACAGAGCTGGATAGAGAAGAGATGGGGGAGAAAAGAGACAGAGGCCACCTGGTGGAGAAAAAGGAGAGTCCAGAGGAGGAGAAAGTGGTCAAGCCAGTAATCTCGCTCTTAGGTAAACTTGGGTAGTGAAGTTTGGGTTTTTAAATGTACAAAATTGACAACAAAAACCTAAGAGCAAAGATTAAAAATCTAGAGTAGAGGTTGGATTATAAAAGATACAATATTAAAGAAAAGCAGAAGGAAAAAGGAAGAAAGAAAAAAAATTATTAAAAAACAAACAAGCAAACAAACAAACAAACAAACAAAAACCCACCAACAACCATCCAAGGACTATATATGGTGTTTGCCTTTAAAAAAAAAAATCTTTTTTTTTTAAATAGTAATAATAGGTTATAGAAATAAAAATTAGAGGAGAAATAGAAGACTTAACAATTTAAAAAAAGTTAGGAAAAAAAAGCAAAAAAAAAAGCAAAAAAAAAAAAAAAGAAGGAATGATTTTTAAAATAGTCAAAAATATATTTGGCCCTTCTCTGATGTTATGGGCCATGTGGGATCACTTCCAAGGTGGTTCCCTCTGTTTAACTTCTTCTGTTTGCTGGTTTTTTAGGCTCACTAGTTCAGTCGTGCTGTGGGGAGGGGGGATGCTGCAAACAAATAGCACTGTCGTGTGCTCAGGATGTCTCAGCCCCACTTAACCTGTCCTTTCTCGCGGCGCACAAACCGCTCGGCTCTAGGATGCTCAGCCGGGAACCGTCTGGGGCCGGCCCTAGGCTGCGTGCACTTCCCCGGTCCAAGCCGCTCAGGTTCGGCGCTCAGGCAGCCCTCAGAGGCACAAGTTTGACTGGGACTGTGCTCCGTACCCCTCCCAGGTCCGAGCAGCCCAGGAGTTTGGCGAGCGCGATCGCCGCGGCTTGTCACCTTTTCTGCCGCTGCTGCTCAGCCTTCTGGGTGGACCGCTGGCGCCCCCCATGAGGCAGATGGTGACCGTCCCGCACCCCCAGAAGTCTTAGCAAAGGAGCCTACTTGCAGTTAGGTAAGTAAAGTCTCTCCGAGTCTGCAATTGCCCCTTTCTGTCCTTATGGCTCTGGCTGCCTGTCCCTGGCGGGGGATGGTCTGCAGCCGGCTTTTTCCGTTCTGTCCTTTGTTCTGTGCTAGGTCCTGGCGGTGTCTTATGTTGAGCTTTTCGCGTGGTAGCTATCCCACAGTCTGGTTTGCTAGCCCAAGTTAGATCGTTCTGGTTGCGCGTGGGGCGTTCCTGCCCGATTCTTACAGAGCACTGCTGCCCGCGCCTCCCTGCACGTCCCTGCCCTGCCCCCACTTCCCAATGGCGGATGCAGGCTTCTGTGCTGCTTTTCCGCTGGGGGAGTTACTGTTGGGCTTGTAATCTGTTGGTTTTAATTATTTATCTATCTTTCCTTCCTGTTATGTTGCCCTCTGTGTTTCCAAGGCTCGCCACAGACTTGGCAGGGAGAGTGTTTCCTGGTGTTTGGAAACCTCTCTTCTTCAAATTCCCTTCCCAGGATGGGCTTCCCTTCCTGGGACGGAGCTCCCTCCCCACCTCCTTTGTCTCCTTTCCTCGTCTTTTATATTTTTTCCTACCTGTTTTTGAAGACAATGGTCTGCTTTTCTGGTTGCCTGATGTCCTCTGCCAGCCTACAGAAGCCGTTTTGTGGAGTTTGCTCGGCGCCGAAACGTTCCCTTGAGGAATTTGTGAGGGAGAAAGTGGTCTTCCCATCCTATTCCTCCGCCATCTTTCCCTCCCCCCCTACATAACCTTTTTGAAGAGATCCTCCAGGTGTGCTCTTTTCTACAGCGATGAAGGTAGCGAAGCTCTGGTTCACTTGTTTCATGAGAACTTTTGCAATCATGGTATCTACATACTCACATCAGATGTCCTTCATGCATATGATCTCCATGTACTACATGAAAGAGAATTACTAGTGAATTCCTGGGGTGCATCAACCTAAGGTAAATGAACAACAGCTTTTAATTTTCACTTGTATATTTTTTCAAAGTATCATTTGGGAAAGATAATGATAGCAGAACAAGCCTTAAAAGCTACCAGAAAAACAATGAATATGGCAAGGAAAATATGATGATATTAATCATAATAAATCTATAGTCCTTTGTTTAAATATTCAGTGGGAAAAGTGCACACAGTCTTCTTTCAAGCATTTTGATAAAAGCTATTGTTTCCTTTAGGGAAGCTAAAGAGTATTTATTATAGAGAAGCTTCCTTTTGCTTTCAGTCTCTAAAAGCACTGAGTAGAAAATATGCATTTAAAAGTCATAACAAAGGGCGAATTATCAAAACAAAGACTGGCTAGCTACTGATATTTAATTGTACTTTCAGGTATTTTAAAATAAATTCTTAATCAGTTTACTTTGATTCACAAAAGTACTCATGTCTATCTACCTCTCCCACATTGTCTGGGGGAAAATAACAGAGAAAACCTTACTAATTGTCTTTCTTCCATCGATGTAAACAAAAGCGCATTTAATAGTTTTGCCTCCCTAAATAATTATATCCATAGATCACATTCTGCTTAAAATTACCACAAAATTAAATCACTAGATAAAACTTCCCTTAGTATTGTCTGAGTCACCACTGTCCAAACATAATGGCTCAGATAGGTATTCAGAAATCTCTATTTTAGGAGAGAGTTTATATAATGCAAAACATTTATCATCTTACTTGACTCGTGTGTAACAGAGGGATATATTTTCTAAATGATTAAATAATAATGAAAGAGAGCTTCTTATAGCATCTCTGCCAGGCACATGACATCTTTGTCTTAGAGTAAGGAAACAGAAGTAAAATACAAAGAAAGATCAAAGACTTTGTAAGATTCGAAAAGAAATACTTTTCCAGGCCTCCACTCAGAAGTGCGTCATCTACATTCACTGAAAAAATATTGGGTTGGCCAAAAGTTCTGTTCAGGTTTTTTTGTAACACCTTATGGAAAATGTAGGAATATGAACACACTTGGTGAGAACACTGAATCAAGAATTCTTACTGCCCTTGGAAAACTGATGAATTAACTTTTTCAGTCTCAGAATGGGGTTTGTTTTCTCCAGGAAACTCTACATTTATGACATTTCCCAATTTAAGTCATGTCAGTGTCTAACCTGATAGATATGCAAAGAAAGGCATCAAGCAGTAACTTGTTGAAATCCAGGGAAGCCCTATGTCAGCAAGGAGAGTTAAAATGCTAAATTTTACTTCTCACCAGCTATCTATATTACACATGGTGGTGTATATACGTCGATGCTACTTTCTCCATTCGTCCCATCCTCTCCTTCCTTCACTGTGTCCTCAAGTCCATTCTCTGTATCTGTGTCTCCATTGCTTCCCTGCAGATAGATTCATCAATACCTTATGGCTGATTTGCAGTCCACAGCAGAAACCATCAGAACAATGTAAAGCAATTCTCTTCCAATTAAAAAATAAATTAAAAAAATAAGAAGATACATATTATTCCAGCTATGAAAAAAAAGTGTGCAATGAACATTTCAATGAAAATAAACATTTCTTCTCTTTTAAGAAAGAAGAGCAGGGTCAAAAATGCTATCAATGGATACTTTTGCAATTAGCATTTTACTTAAAATTTGCTCCACACGTTTTCTTGTGAACAGGACTGATGTTGTCAATCAAAATACAACAAAATATTTTTTTGCCAAAAAATGAACATGAGACAAAAGCAGATATGGAAAGTCTGCACTGACTGTTTTTTTAGTACATCTTTCAACCCCTGGTTTTACACGGAATCTTGATTTTATTTCCATACTCAATTTCTTCTCCCGTCAACTTTACTCATTCCTTGACATTTTTATTTCATTCACCTAAACAACTGTCAGATCTACAACTATGTGGAGAATATGAAGAGTACACAAAACCTAGAGCAGTAAACCCAAGGATGGATCAGCTAAATAAGTCCTGAGACAGGCAACAGGGATACTTCTGATTGAAGACAAGAAACAGCAACATGACAGGAAAATCATACATAAATTGAGAGATCTTCCGTTCATGTGTGATTAGATTTCATTTATCACATAGTATTGCAAAAATCTATAAACTGATTTTCCATAGCGGTGGGGGGGCGTGGGGTGAGGGGTGGGAACAGGTCCCACATACCTATGGACATCCATCATGTTATTTGTCTAATAACAATGAAAGTAAAAATGAAAGTCACTCAGTTGTGTCTGACTCTTTGTGACCCCATGGACTATACAGTCTGTGGAATTCTCCAGGCCAGAATAGTGGGGTGGGTAGCCTATCCCTTCTCCAGGGGGTCTTTCAGAGCCAGGAATCAAATCAGGGTCTCCTGCATTGCAGGCAGATTCTTTACCAACTGAGCTATGGGGGTAGCCCAAACTATTATAACAATAGAGAACATTTATTGAATTCTTGCTGTATGCCATCTACCAAATGGGAACCGCTATCCAAATCATAAAGGTGGCAGAATTAGAAGTGAAAAGTTGAGTACCTGGAGAAGAAAATCTGTTTTAAGAACCAGTATCTCGATCAAGCCTAGGTAAGAAACCCTTCTGTAATTAACAAAAGATGCCCAAGAGAGGACAGGTGGATTATCAAGATGATGCAGGCTTTTATGAGTTGTGTTACAAGACACGGACACATGGCACAAAAACTGTCAATACTAGCATATGATTAAAAGTAAGAGAAAGGCTGAGAGGAGAATAAAAATCAGCAGTTATAAGAACTCTATAGGTATTTCCTTAAATACTGACTTTAAAAAATCTTTAAATAATATTATGCTCCTCATTCTACAGATGGGAGCCTCAAGCTAACTATGTGAAGGCCAGACCTGGAATTCAAATTCAGCTGGGCTTCTCTCCAAAGATAGTGTTTGACTTTTCAAATGATCTGCCTCTGGACTCCAACCAAGCAGAGATGCTGCTTCAGCCAGTCCTGGATAATGTCGTCAGCCCAGTCCTGGCACAGATGGACTGTGGTAAATATCCAAAACTACACTGTAGTTACATATGTCACATTAGAATGGCAGAAGATCATGTTTCTAGTTGCTACAGACCAGGTGGTTCAGTTGTAAAGAATCTGCCTGCAAATGCAGGAGACAAAGAAGATGCAGGTTCTAGCCCTCTGTCGGGAAGATTTCCTGAAGGAGGAACTGGTTATCCACTCCAGTATTCTTCTCTGGAAAGTCCCGTGGATAGAGAAGCCTGGGGGGCTACAGTCATGGGATCGCAGAGTTGGACATGACTTAGTGACTGAGTGTATGTGCATGCACTGACTGACTTGTTGGATTTACCCAAAAGATTATACAACTGCAGGGAGAAAATTCTGGAACCAGGTTTTCTGAATTGATGCAGAGTTAAGTAAAAGAGTTCATGCTAGTAGTCATCAAAATGCAAACTCCTAATTGGAGATGACATTAATTAGGATTCAAGTTAGAGAGAAGTCTACTGTGAATAGTATCATTCCAGGCTGCTCAGGCTACAAACCTTGCAATCATCCTCATCCATTCCTTTTCTCTAAAACCATTTATTCAATCTCTGAGGAAATCATTTTGGCTTATCTTCAAAATACATCCACCCTATAGGTTGTCTTTTTGCTTTATGGGTGGTTTCTTTTGCTTTACAAAAGGTTTTTAGTTTGCTTAAGCCCCATTTGTTTATTTTTTCTTTTATTTCCCTTGTCTGAGGTGACAGATGCAAAAAAAAAAAAAAACAAAAATGCTGCTGAGACTGGTGCCTAAGAGTTTACTACCTATTTTTCCTTCAAAGACTTTGTGGTTTCTGGTCTTACACCTAGGTCTTTAATCCATTTTTAATTTATTTTTGTATCTGGTGTGAAAAAAAATATTCTAGTTTCATTATTTTGTGTGTGGCAGTCCAGTTTTTACAACACTACTTATTGAAGAGACTGTCTTTTCCCCATTATATATTCTTGCCTCTTTGTTGTGGATTAACTGACCATACATGTGTGAGTTTATTTCTCGTCTCTTTATTCTGTTCCATTGATCTATGCATTTGGTTTTGTGCCAGTAAATATCTTGAAAAATGAAAACATTAATTTGAAAAGATATGCACATCCCTATGTTTATAGCAGCATTATTTTAAATAGCCAAGATATGGAAGCATCTAAGGACCCCATCGATAAATTAATGGCTAAAGATATGGTATATATATCTATATGGAATAATGCATGCTAAGTAGCTTCAGTCGTGTTCAACTCTCTGTGACCTTATGGGTTGTAGCCCTCCAGCCTCCTCTGTCCATGGGATTCTCCAGTCAAGAATACTGGAGTAGTTTGCAATGCCCTTCTCCAGGGGATGTCCCCAACCCAGGGATCAAACTCCCGTCTCCTGTAGCTCCTGCATTGTAGGCAGATTCTTTACCACTAAGCTACTAAGGGAAGCCCCACAATGGAATATTACTCAGCCATAAAAACAATGAAATCTTGGTATTTGTGACATCATGGATAGATCTGGAGGGTAGTATTCTTAGTGAAATAAGTCAGACAGAGAAAGACAAATACGGTGGGTCTTCACTTATATATGGAATCTAAAAAACAAAACAAGTAAAATACAAACAGACTCATAGACCCAGAGAACAAACTAGTGGTTTCCAGAAGAGAGGGTGTGGGGAAAGAGACCAAATAAGTAAAGGGCATTAAAAGGTACAAACTACCAGTTATAAAGTAAATAAGTCACAAGAATATAATGCATAGCACAAGTATACTCAATATTTTATAATAACTATATGGTGAAATAAGTGTGTGTGTGTGTGTGTGTGTGTGTGTGTGTGTGTGTGTTGCTTAGTCGTGTCCGACTCTTTGCAACCTCATAGCCTGTAGCCCACCAGGCCCTCCCATCCATGGAATTTTTCAGGCAAGAGTACTGGAGCAGGTTGCCATTTCCTTCTACAAAATATATGTGTATATATACATACATGTATACATATGTATCTCCAAATCTGACTGTTTCTCACCATCTTCACAGCTCCTGTTTTAAGCCACTTTGCCTCTTACCTGGATGAATGCAGTAACCTGTTAACTGATCACCCAGCTTCCATTTTGCATGCTACTTTCTATTCTTCACGCAATGTCCAATTGATCCTTCTAAATCTCAGTCGTTCCTCAGTTCAAAAGTATTGGCATTTCATCTCGCTCAGAATAAGTCGAATCCTTATAATGGCTCATAGGGTCTGACATGATCTCCGCTCTCACCTCCTTTACTCTCCATTCTCATTTCTAGTTACTCTCTTTTTTGCTCCCTCTGTTCCAGCCACACTGGTCTTTGCCGTTCCTAATACCTGAGCCATTCTCCACTTTAGGGACTTGGGAGGAGGTGTTTCTTTTGCCTGAAATTCTCCTCCTAGATAGCACATGGTTACCTCCTTTACCTTATTCTTAATTTTATTTTTTTTTACTTAATATTTTTTTTTAATATTCTTTACCTTATTTTTAATATTCGAATGTCACCTTTTTCAGTAAGGTCTACTGTAACTACCTTATATACAGTTGCAACATCCCTTCATTACAAAGCTTCTTGGGTGCTTTTGAATTATTATCTTGAGTCTTCTGTAATAGTGTTTTTTTATAGTGATCCAAGATAAATCATATACTTCAGGAATTTTAAAGAGGGATTTGAACCAGATCAACTTAACTATACTTCTTGACTATGCTTTTTGGCATTAATAGGTAAACATCCTGTTTGAAAATGATACCCAGTGTGGACTGCCTTTGGGAAACCATTGATCCCATTTCTTATGGAATCCCATCATTCACCAAATTTATTTTTTTTTCCATAACATTCTTGTGAATAAATGCAAAATAAGATTACCATAACTAAATACATTAATTCATCAGTATAATAGCAGTATGATAACTTAGCTTTCAAAATAGCCTTTCAGAAACAGAGAAAAATGTATTTTATTTCTTAGAAATTCTATAGGTACTAAAAATACATCATTGCTTTATGATTTTCTTCAATCATCTTGATTGAGAGAAGATATATATATATATATATAGTAAAGAGGCCAAAATATTTTATGATAATGGAAATGAAATAAACCCATTTTGATTGTTTATAGGGGTTCTGGAAGCTTCCAAGGCAATGTTAGGGTAAAAAGATAAAGTATTAACAAAAGTGAAGAAGATCAAGTAGCTTTTATTTGACTGAACTATATTTTTATTTTGTATAACAAGAGATGAGTCTTTATTAATGGGTGTTTTCTCAACAGACCTCAGCACTGTAAGAAGGTTTCACTGCTTTTAGTTTTCTGATTATGTGACTAGCTCTTTAAATATTGGTTTCCTTCCTCATTGACTTAAATTTAGATTTCCCTAGATTTGAAGCTAAAAGGGGGGGAAATAAACCTTGTGCACTAAATATGTTTATCCAGTCTCGAAGCTTCAGCAATGCTTTTATAGTAAAGTGCAGCACAGCAGACTACACACAACCAGAAAAGTACTTGGTTGAATGATCCATAAGTGGTAACTTCTACCCTGAAGAAATCAGAATGACCAACTATGCACTCATGAATGCGCTAGTACATTTCAGTCAAGACAGTGGACTTAGTATTGGTCACCCTCAGCCTCCCATCCCTCATCACAGCCTTTGTCTTCAAACAGGGGCTTGGCTGAGGGTCTCAGGGATGAGGCCCTTCCCAGGCATCCCATCTCCCTTAGAAATCCACCCAGATGGCCCCATTAGGGCTTTTCTCTGGATGCATCCTTCTCTTTTAACCTAGTTCTTATCCTTAGTTTCACCTCAGTGACTTGATTTCATATAGTCCTGTCCTTGAATGCCTTCACCTAAAACAGACTGCAGTTATTCCTTACATGAGACCTTCTGACTAAAAACTACTCCCACCTATTGGCAAGAATTCTTTTGGTAACTCAGGGTCTCTTCCAGGTGGCACTAATGCTAAAGAACCAACCTGCCAATACAGGAGACTTAAGAGATGTGGTTCCATCCCTGGGTCTGGAAGATCCCCTGAAGAAGGGCATGGCAACCCACTCCAGTATTCTTGCCTGGAGAATCCCGTGGACAGATAAGCTAGGCGGGCTAGATTTCATAGGGTCTCAAATAGTCAGACACAGTTGAAGTGACTTATCACTCATGCACTGGAAGGAATTTTTCAGAGGCCCAGGGTCTCAGCTTTCCTCAAATGGAAGGTGAGAGTACCTGGATCTCTTAGACCACTCTTTGTAAGATTCCCCAAATGCAGGCTTCAGAGCAAAGGAAAAAGGATTTCTCATCAGAATTGTCTCACCTTATTTGTGACATTAACTGATTTTATTTCACTTTAGAATTTTAGAATCAGTCTCTTTAGTGGTAATTTGGCAGAAACTTTTAATTCTTACTCATCAGTGATCCTTAACTTACCGTTGCTATTTTTAAGTCACAGACTCCCCGTACATTGTTGTTGTTGTTGTTTAGTGGCTAAAACATGCCCAACTCTTTGCAGCCCCATGAACTGTAGCCCATCAGGCTCCTCTGTCCGTGGGATTTCCCAGGCAAGAATACCAGAGTGGGTTACCATTTCCTTCTCCAGTGGATCGTCCCCACCCATGGATCAAACCCAGGTCTCCAGCACTGGCAGACAGATTCTTTACTGCTGAGCTATTAGGGAAGCTGAGCATTGTTTAACAAAGTATTTTTCAAGTAGTATCAATAGACTTTTATTCAATGTTATATTAGTATAGTTTCCATGGATAAATATGCTTGAGAAATGTTGGGTTTAACCAAATTAATGCATTTACTTCAGATTTTAGAGTTTTGTTTGTTTTGCTAATGTTTCAAAAATCTACACACAATGATGTTTATAGAGCAATTCCCAAAGTTATTTGAACTAATAAGTATTTTTCAATTAATATAAGAAATGTTGAAAATACTCTTAGAAGATTTAATCATGCAAATATCCATCCTCATGTTGTTTTCAAGTTTATTTTTCTGGAAATCCCTCCTTAAATGATCTGATTTATAAAAACAAAATCAGAGTTCTGTGCAAAGTTACTTTACAAAGCCAGCAATGGTATGGTAATTGATAGCTCATTGGTAAAGGATTCTCCTGCTAATGCAGGAGGTGCAAGTTTGATCTTCTGGAGAAGATCTCCAGGAAGGGGAAATGTAATCCACTCCAGTATTCTTGCCTGGGAAATCCCATGGACAAAGGAGACTGGTGGGCTATAGTTCATGGGGCCTTAAAGAGACGGACATGACAGAGACTAAATGACAGCAATACAACAGAATATTACTCAACCATAGAATATGATGATATTCTATCATTTGAAGCAAGGTGGGTGGACCTAAAATTAGTATGCTTAGTAAACTATGTCAGACAGTGAATACCAATACTCTATAATTTCACTTATATGTGGAATCTAAAAAGAAAGAAAAACAAAGGAATATATATAGCAAAAGAACAGATTCACTGAGGGGAAAAAAGTAGTCATTATTAGTTGAGGGGTGGAGGGAAGGCAAAATAGGGATATATAAATAAGAGATACAAACTATTAAGTATAAAATAAATAAGCAGCAAGGATATATTATACAGCATGAAAAATTATAGCTAGTTTTATGTAACAATTTTTAATGGAGTATAATCTACAAAAATACTGAGTCACTGGGCTATACACCTGAAATTGATATAATATCATAAATCAACTGTACTTCAATAAAAAACTTGAAAGAATATATGTGTATACAAAGTTAAGCACAAAATACTGCTGTAACTCCATCATTTATAACCCATCTTTATTTTTTAGATTCAAGTACAAAATCCTCAAAAAAGCTTTTAATAACAACTTTTTGAGTTCATAAAGAACTCCAAAATCATTTTGCTGAACACTGTATTCACAAAGAACTTCTGTAGTTTTGCTTCCCTATCAACAAAGCAGCTGAGGACCTAGATTTTTTTGTAACATTGATGCATGTTAGAATAGTGATCCATTTGTATATTTTCCTAATGTAGAACCACAGACAATTATATCAAAGTGTTAACAGTGAGTATGTGAAATATTTTCTCTAATGAGAATAAGGGAAGAATCAGGAATACAGAGAAGGGAGACACATCGAGAGAGAGTGTGTTCCCATTGCTCAGATCTTGATGAAGAAGAAACAAATGACTTACTTAAAGATTCAATTCTGTCCACACTGTATTCTACTGGGGCCTCCAAAGTCCACCTGAAGCTTGAATGCTAACACAGGCTTCTCATGAAAATGCCTGCATCTGGTAGACAGTAGAGTTAGAAAGAACCATGGTTACTTATTTAACAAGTTATTATTTGATAATTTTAGCAGTTGCAAATGAATAATACTTCTCAAATCTCAAAGAATCAGAAAAGTACTAGTGAGAATAGAATCCAATCTAACTTCCTATGCAATATCCTTTTTTAGCAACTACTAAAGACTGACATTTTTACCTCCATTTATATTTCTAAATTAAATATGGCGTGCAAACACATACAACATGGACTTGATGGTACATTCTGAGAACTAGAGAAAGCTATGCTATTGATGACTATTAGCTTATCTTCTTCTTCAGTTCAGTTCAGTTCAGTCATTTAGTCATGTCCGACTCTTTGCGACCCCATGAATTGCAGCACACCAGGCCTCCCTGTCCATCACCAACACCTGGAGTTTATCCAAACTCATGCGCATTGAGTCGGTGAAGCCATCCAGTCATCTTATCCTCTGTCAGCCACTTCTCCTCTTGCCCTCAATCTTTCCCAGCATCAGGGTCTTTTCCAATGAGTCAGCTCTTCGCATGAGGTAGCCAAAGTATTGGAGTTTCAGCTTCAACATCAGTCCTTCCAACGAACACCCAGGACTGATCTCCTTTAGGATGGACTAGATGGATCTCCTTATAGCCCAAGGGACTCTCAAGAGTCTTCTCCAACACCAGAGTTCAAAAGCATCAATTCTTCTGTGCTCAGCTTTCTTTATAGTCCAACTCTCACATCCATACATGACTACTGGAAAAACCATAGCCTTACTAGAAAGACATTTGTTGACCATCCCCAAGAAAAAGAAATGCAAAAAAGCAAAATGGCTGTCTGAGGAGGCTTACAAATAGCTGCAAGAAGAAGAGAAGCAAAAAGTAAAGGAGAAAAGAGGGAAAGATATACCCATTTGGATGCAGAGTTCCAAAGAATAGCAAGGAGAGAGAAGAAAGCCCTCCTCAGTGATCAATGCAAAGAAATAGAGGAAAGCAATAGAATGGAAAAGACTAGAGATCTCTTCAAGAAAATTAGAGATACCAAGGGAACATTTTATGCAAAGAAGGGTTCAATAAAGGACAGAAGTAGCACGGACCTAACAGAAGCAGAAGATATTAAAAAGAGGTGGCAAGAATCCACAGAAGAAGTGTACAAAAAAAGATTTTCATGATCAAGATAATCACAATGGTGTGATCACTCACCTAGAGCCAGACACCCTGGAATGTGAAGTCAAGTGGGCCTTAAGGAAGCATCACTACGAACAAAGCTAGTGGAGGTTATGGAATTCCACTTGAGCTATTTCAAATCCTAAAAGATGATGCTGTGAAAGTGCTGCATTCAATACGTCAGCAAATTTGGAAAATTCAGCAATGGCCACAGGACTGGAAAAGGTCAGTTTTCATTCCAATCCCAAAGAAAGGCAATGCCAAAGAATGCTCAAACTACTGTACAATTGCAGTCATCTCACACACGAGTATGGTAATGTGTAAAATTCTCCAAGCTAGGCTTCAGCATTACATGAACCGAGAACTTCCAGATGTTCAAGCTGGTTTTAGAAAAGGCAGAGGAACCAGAGATCAAATTGCCAACATCCGCTGGATCATCGAAAAAGAAAGAGAGTTCTAGAGAAACATCCATTTCTGCTTTATTGACTATGCCAAAGCCTTTGACTGTGTGGATCACAATAAACTGTGGAAAATTCTGAAAGAGATGGGAATAACAGACCACCTGACCTGCCTCTTGAGAAACCTATATGCAGGTCAGGAAGCAACAGTTAGAACTGGACATGGAACAACAGACTGGTTCCAAATAGGAAAAGGAGTACATCAGGCTGTATATTGTCACCCTGCTTATTTAACTTACATGCAGAGTACATCATGAGAAATGCTGGACTGGAAGAAACACAAGCTAGAATCAAGATTGCCGGGAGAAATATCAATAACCTCAGATATGCAGATGACACCACCCGTATGGAAGGAAGTGAAGAAGAACTAAAGGGCCTCTTGATGAAAATAAAAGAGGAGAGTGAAAAAGTTGGCATAAAGCTCAACATTCAGAAAACTAAGATCATGCCATCCTGTCCCATCACTTCATGACAAATAGATGGGGAAACAGTGCAAACAGTGACTGACTTTATTTTGGGGGTCTCCAAAATCACTGCAGATGGTGATTGCAGCCATGAAATTTAAAGACGCTTACTCCTTGGAAGGAAAGTTATGACCAACCTGGACAGCATATTAAAAAGCAGAGATATAACTTTGTCAACAAAGGCCTGTCTAGTCAAGGCTATGGTTGGTTATTTAATTATTTTACTCTGGAGCCAAAAGTCAAAATAAAGTACATATCTCATAAAGTAAATAAATAAATAAATAAAGTCTGCAGCGACAATTTACAGTGAACAAGGAAACACCAAGAGTTATCAAAGTGTCTTTAAACATAGTCAATGGATAGAACATTGACATAGTCAAACAATCTGGGTTTAACTCTCAGAAATACCCTTTTTGATTAAGATTCTGTGTTGTCATTTAAAGTTACATACACATGTGCTGAAGATTCAACTCGCTTGACTATACCTGCTTTTCCCACTTTACCCTACTCTACCCTGCTGTATGACCCAGATATATGAATGCCACGAATTAGGCTCCTAGTCACAGAAATGCTATTTGGTTCTGGCTAATTAAAGCCATAAATATGAATACGGAATGCAGAAAAGAATAAAAATAAGTTTGGGAAAACACGAGGACTCAGGACTTCCCTTTTGGTCTAGTGGTTAAGAACACATCTTGAAATGCAGAGGATGCAGGTTCAATTCCTGGTCAGGGAACTAGGAGTCCACATGCCTTGGAGCAACTAAGCCCAGGTGCAACACTAATCTGCTCTCTCCAGAGCTTGCACTGCAACTAAAGAGTTGGTATACTGCAGCAAATGATCCCACAAGATGTAGCAAAGAACCCACGTGCTGCAAATTAGACCCAAAGCATGCAAAGAAATAGATAAATAGATACATAAATAAATAAATATTAAAATAAAATAAAAGATCAAGATCCTTCCTTACAGGTTTGGATTGGAAGTGACTTCATTTTGATAGCTTACAGTGAATAGTATCAGATTTGTGATCTCCAAAGAAGAGAATTTAGCCCCAGAGATGAGGCTTCAGTCACTCAGAGCTTCCCTGTGTCAAAGGCTTTGTTAGAGTGGAAAGAGACAGAGAAAGCTTCTGACACAGGCATCAGAAGGGGGCAGAGTGTGCCTCCACTTGCTATTTTTATCAAGGCCTTGTATACTTTTTCAATTGGTTATTATGAATAGAAGTTCTTACCAGATCCACTCTCACAACATACATCTTAACATAACAGGATTAGTCAGAAAGTTCTTGTTAAGAAGGACAAACATGTCCTTGAGCAAGATACATTGTTGTTACATAATCATTAGCACAGAGCTTAAGAAAAAACATACCCTTGGACAAGATAAGTTGTTTTGTTGTGTCATCATTAACCCTGGGCTTAAAGAAAATTAGTCTTAAAGACTGTTGTCATGAAAACTCAGAGTTTAAGAAAAAACATCTTATGTGACTAAGACAAAGCAATGTAGAAAAAAAAAGTTTGTTCTTTTCTCCTCCTTGAGGGCCCTGGACTCCTGATCAACCTACCTAAGAATTAGTTCTCTCAATTTCTCTGCAAAGTCTAGAAGCCAAGCTTTGATTGCTCACATATTTTTAAAATAAATTTACTTTTCAATTTATTTATTTTTCATTGAAGGATAATTGCTTTACAATATTGTTTTGGTTTCTGCCATACATCACATGAATCATCAATAGTTATACATAGGTTCCCTCCCAACTGCCCTCCCAGTTTCCACACCATCCCACCTCTCTAGGTTTTATAAACAGTAAATGCTGGATAGGGTGTGGTGGAAAGGGAACCCTCTTCTTGCACTGTTGGCAGGAATATAAATTGATACAGCCACTATGGAGGAAAGTGGAGATTCCTTAAAAAACTAGAAATAAAACTACCATATGACCCAACAATGCCACTACTGGGTATTAACACTGAGAACACCAAAATTGAAAAAGACATTACAGACCCCAACGTTCATTGCAGTACTATTTACAGTAGCAAGGAAATGGAAGCAACCTAGATGTTCATCGACAGATGAATGGATAAAGAAACTGATTCATATATACAATGGAATATTACTCAGCCATAAAAAGAAACACATTTGAGTCAGTTCTAATGAGATGGATGAACCTAAAACCTATTATACAGACTGAAGTAAGTCAGAAAGAGAAAAACAAGTATTGCATATTAATGCATATATATGGAATTTAGAAAAATGGTACTGATGAACCTATTTGCAGGGCAGCAATGGAGATGCAGACATACAGACTTGTGGACATAGTGGGGAATGGGAGAACCGGACAAATGGAGAGAGTAGCATGGAAACATGCACATTACCATACGTAAAATTGATAGTCAGGGGGACTTTGCCGTATGACTCAGGGAGCTCAGACCAGTGCTCACATATCTGAGAAGCATGTGAGTAACTTCCTTGCCAGGAGTAGAAAAAGGAAGTGTTAATGCAGAACATAAAGTGCCATAATGTTTATTCAGATTATCATATATAGTGTTATGCTATAATGTACACATGAAGGGCATGGCATTGGTAGAATAATTTTCTGTGGTACATGTTCACTATGGTGATGCTGCTGCTGCTGCTGCTGCTGCTGCTGCTGCTAAGTCGCTTCAGTCATGTCTGATTCTGTGCGACCCCATAGACGGCAGCCCACCAGGCTCCCCCGTCTCTGGGATTCTCCAGGCAAGAACACTAGAGTGGTGATTTGCTAAGTCACTTCAGTCGTGTCCGACTCTGTGAGACCCCATAGACGACAGCCCACCAGGTTTCTCCGTCCCTGGGATTCTCCAGGCAAGAACACTGGAGTGGGTTGCCATTTCCTTCTCCAATGCATGAAAGTGAAAAGTGAAAGTGAAGTCGCTCAGTCGTGTCTGACTCTTCACGACCCCATGGGCTGCAGTCCACCAGGCTCCCCCGTCCCTGGGATTCTCCAGGCAAGAACACTAGAGTGGTGATAGAGCGACTAAAACAGATTGTGACAATGGATGGCTACTTCTGATGACCCTAGAAAGAATAGAGATGGAAAACAATAAGCTGATCACGATAATATCCGTGTTCCCAGAACCAGGTGGGAAAATAAAACTCTATGCAAGCTTTGAAGTAGTCCTTTGGGTCCTATAACCTATAGATAAATATGACTGAGGACCAAGCCCAAGATCTGATTTTAAGTGTATAATTTTAGCACCAACTATAACAATGGAAAGGCCAACACTCTTATGGTAAGATAATGACACTATTGAGGAAGAAATTAAAGCCTAAAGTGAGAAAGGGTCATGAGAATATACCTAGAGAAGTTTGAGAATGTTGAAATCCAAAATTATTCTTTACTGTGAAAGCATCTCTTCTCTGCTTTCCCTACTCATGAGAGCGAGACTTCGTTGTTCCACAAAAGGATATTATTCTTTTACAGTACTTTATTTCTTCTAGGCTTATAATGAGAGGTAAGAGAGTTCTTCATAGACCAGATGGAGAAGTACAAGGCTTGGACCAGAAACAGTTAGCTTATGAATTACAAGACTTATAGAAATAGATACCGGCTTTCCTTTATTGCTCTCAACACTTCTGGTACTGTAATTGGTGAAGGGTTAATTCTGAATTCATGCTGGATCTAGTTTTGTGACTTTAACCTTGCTGCTTTTGTTATTGTAGGCATGCATAATGGCCTGCCTCAGGGAGATAACCTGAGCCCAACCACCTGTGAAGGACTATAAGTGAAACTAACACACACACCTCTTCCTGAGGCTTGACATTCCAGAAGATATTTGTAACGACTGAACAGTCTTTTTATTTTGTTTCCTTACCTCCCCCCCATATCTGGTCCATAAAAGAACCTGGCATCCAAGCCCCCAACAAGATGGTTAATTTGAAGCGTTAGCCTGCCATCTTCTGGGTCAGCAGGCTCCCTGAATAAAGTCCCTTCTTTGTCTCAAGCCTTTTGTCTCCCAGATTCATTTTCCTATTATGTGGCAAGTAGAGCATGCTTGGACCCAGTAACTGTTATACTACCATTCACTGACTTTAAAAAATCCCTTTGCTTGTTCCATAGGGGGTAAATAATATGCCAAAAAAACATTGCTTTTAACAAGAGAACTCATTTTATCACACACACACACATACACACATTCATATAGGGATCACACCCATGAAATAAAAATTTACATGTGTACCATTATCTGAAAGCAGCACCAGATAGAGTGGTGAGGTGACCTAGTGAATGTTTATTAAAGATCCAGCTGGAAGATCACACTGCGTGTAATTGGGGTACTCTGCTTATAGACCATGATATATGTCTTAAATTAGCAGGGAGTATGTGGTACTGCCTTGCCCACAGACAGTAGTAGATCCCACTTAAGTGATTTTTTTTTTTTTTTTTTACTTACCATTTCTTTCACTTGGAGTTTAGTTGGTATGAAGGGCCTAATGTATAAAGAAGAAATTATTTTTACCAGGAAACATAGACATTGTTTCATTAGTTTGGAAGTTAACACAGTCTGTTGGCAGCTTGTGATCTTCATGTCATTGTACCAAGAGGCAGAGAAAGGATTAATGGTCATGAGAATTTATTTGAATTTCTAAGAAAAAATAAGTTGCATGTATACAGTGGGTACAAAGCAGTGTCTGGAACTGAGATTCCTCTTAGTACTATCTTGCCCTACTGTCTTTTTCAGTGGAAAACTACAATGACCAAAAAGTCAAGAACAGGAAAGACTTAGAACATATAGAAATAAAATATTGGGTTATTCCAGCTTGTCCAATGATGGTATAAGCAAGCAAAGTGTAAAGAGAACATGAAATAGTTATAGAAGAATTAAGATTGCTTGTTAAAGAAGGCCTTTTGACCAATAGCAAATGTGGCATCCATAGCGACTGCAAGGAGATCCAACCAGTCTATTCTAAAGAAGATCAACCCTGTGTGTTCTTTGGAAGGAATGATGTTAAAGCTGAAACTCCAGAACTTTGGCCACCTCATGCGAAGAGTTGACTCATTGGAAAAGACTGATGCTGGGCGGGATTGAGGGCAGGAGGAAAAGGGGACGACAGAGGATGAGATGGCTGGATGGCATCACTGACTCGATGGATGTGAGTTTAAGTGAACTCCAGGAGTTGGTGACGGACAGGGAGGCCTGGCGTGCTGTGATTCATGGATACGCAAAGAGTTGGACACGACTGAGTGACTTAACTGAACTGATAGCGGTTTTATATCTATATATCTATATATGGAGAAGGCAATGGCACCCCACTCCAGTACTCTTGTCTGGCAAATCCCATGGACGGAGGAGCTTAGTAGGCTACAATGCAGTCCATGGGGTTGCTAGGTGTCGGACACGACTGAGCGACTTCACTTTCACTTTTCACTTTCACTTTTCACTTTCATGCACTGGAGAAGGAAATGGCAACCCACTCCAGTGTTCTTGCCTGGAGAATCCCAGGGACAGGGGAGCCTAGTGGGCTGCCATCTCTGGGGTGGCACAGAGTCAGACACGACTGAAGCGACTTAGCACAGCATACATACATATATATATATATATATATAACCAACAAAAGAAACAGACTTTTTTCTGCTCCTCCATAGCCTCTCCCACCCTCTGTGCCACACACTCTGTGCTCTGAAATGCATATCGTTTCAGATGGAGTTGTAGATTATTTTTTTCTCTGGTTGTTGGATGGGCTGGTTCATGTGACTCACCAGCACAAGATCATAGAACTGGTGAATGAAGGATGTTTATATTTCTAATTCTTTTCATGATAACTGATAGGGCCCACATGGAAGCTCATTGTTAAGATGGCTCACTGTGTTGACCTCACAAAGAATAAACTCTCCGGGACCCTCGAGACTGACCAAATTGCCCAGACAACATTCTGTGTTCTCACTGGCGCCTACCTTCTCAAAGCTATGAGAACACCAGACTCCAGACCTCCAGCTACATGACCACAGGACTCAATTATAGGCTAAAAATTAACCATCCATTCAGAGAAAGTTTCATTGATGGGATATAAGAAAACCACATCAGAAAGGGAGGGCACTAGTTCCCCTTAAGGGCCAGGCATTCTTTCATTTCCCTCTAATAAATTTCGCTTTTGCCTGAGTGCCCAGCTCACTATTTTTTTCTCTGCACTTGTCTTACATTCTGGTGCCGAAACCCGGGAGGGAAGATCCACTGCAACTGGGTGGGCTCCTCTCCTGAACCCACCTCTGGTGGTCCCCTCCCTTGATTTTTGCCGAGAAAATGAGATGAGCTCTGGACGGGACTCTCCACTTGTCTTGCTGGACTGATATCCACACACCGGTCCACATTTCATCCATCGGTTACAAGGGTGAGTGAAATCCCATTCTCTCGGATCCTCTCTCTCTCACCTCATTTCCAAGTTTTAGTGATAGGCAGGAGGATCCCACAGCCCTCACACCTTCAGCCTTGTTTCTACTCCTCTAAGATACCTTCTCCGAAATCTAAAAGCCTTGGGCTTTCAAGGGGAGATAAGACCAAAAAGACTTATTTACTATTCTAACACTGTCTGGCTGCAATACAGACTTGATAACAGGCCCCAAAGGCAAGAAAACAGAACTCCCGATTATGATACTCTAGGGGACCTCAATAACTTTTACCGCCGCAATGGCAAGTGGTTAGAAATCCCTTATGTTCAGGCTTTCTTTGCTCTTTGCTCTCGAACCTCCTTCTGTGAATCCTGTTCTACTTCTCAAATACTCTAGCCCACTCTGGGCCACATCCTCCTCCTACAATGTCTCCCCTTCCCTGTTCAGACTTTTCTTCTTCCTTTGACCCTTCTGATCACAGCCCACCCCCTATCTTTCCCAATCCCATTGCAGCTGCTCCAGATCCAGTTCCACAACCTCCACCTTATGCCCCATTCTCCCTCCCTCCCTTCTTCTCAAGCACAGGCCACCGCTGCAGACCCCAACCCACCTCTCCAGCCTTTGCTGGAGGTAAGCTTTGAGACCTCAGCCCCATCCTCTACCCCAATGATCCCAAGGCTTTACCCCAACCTCCCTAGATCCCGTCTATACCCTGTTCAGAATAACTTCCTAAAACAGGAAACTTCACTGCAGGACTCCGCTCCTTTCTCTGCTCCACCCCTCCCTTTAGGGGAAGTAGCTGGAGCTGAAGACATTGTTCAGTTCATTTCCCATTCTCCCTCACCCATCTATCTCAAATTGAAAAGCATCTGGCTCCTTCTCCTCAGACCCTGATAATTTTCTAAAAGAATTCAAGTATCTTATGACTTAACCTGGCATGATATTTATATCATACTTTCCTCCACTTTTCCCCTTGAAGAGAAGGAACAAGTATGGTGAGCATCTCAGGCTCAGGCTGATGAAATGCACAGGACTGATGACACTAAGCCCATAGGGGCCACAGCTATGCCCCAAGAAGATCCCAACTGGGATTATCAGGCACGGAGACCTGGACAAACAGCCCATAATCACATGGTTGCTTGCTTCATCGTGGCCTGCAAAAGACAGGGCATAAAGCTATCAACTTGATAAGCTCCAGGAAATAATTCAAAGACTAGATGAAAACCCAGCACAGTTTCTAGCCAGCTTAATGGAAGTCCTACAAAAATATACAAAATTAGACCCCACTTGAGCAGAGGGCACCATTGTCCTTCGGTTCAGTTTGGCCACTCAGTTGTGTCCAACTCTTTGTGACCCCTTGGACTGCAGCACACCAGGCTTCCCTGTCCATCCCCAACTCCTGAAGATTGCTCAAACTCATGTCCACTGAGTCAGTGATGCCATCCAACTATCTCAACTTCTGTTATCCCCTTCTCCTCCTGCCTTCAATCTTTCCCAGAATCAGTGTCTTTTCAAGAGAGTCAGTACTTCACATCAGGTGGCCAGAGTATTGGAGTTTCAGCTTCAACATCAGTCCTTCCAATGAATATTCAGGACTGATCTCCTTTAGGATGGACTGGTTGGATCTCTTTGCAGTCCAAGGGATTCTCAAGAGTCTTCTCCAACACCAGAGTTCAAAAGCATTAATTCTTCAGCACTCAGCTTTCTTTATAGTTCAACTCTCATATCCATACATAACTACTGGAAAAACATACCTTTGACTAGATGGACCTTTGTTGGCAAAGTAATATCTCTGCCTTTTAAGATGCTGTCTAGGTTGGTCATAGCTTTTCTTCCAAGGAGCAGGTGTCTTTTAATTTTGTGGCTGAAGTCATCATTTACAAAGATCTTGGAGCCCGAAAAGATAAAGTCTGTATATTGTTTCCCCATCTGTATCACATGAAGTGATGGGACCAGATCCCATGATCTTAGGTTTCTGAAATTTGAGTTTTAAGCCAAATGTTTCACTCTCCTCTTTTACTTTCATAAAGAGGCCCTTTAGTTCTTCACTTTCTCCCATAAGGGTGGTACCATCTGTGTACCTGAGGTTATTGATATTTCTCCCAGCAATCTTGATTCCAGCTTGTGCTTCATCCAGCCCTGCATTTCACATGATATACTCTGCATATAAGTTAAATAAGCAGGGTGACAATATACAACCCTGATGTAGTCCTTTCCCGATTTGGAATCAGTTTGTTGTTCCATGTCCAATTCTAACTGCTGCCTCTTGACCTCCATACAGATTTCTCAAGAGGCAGGTCAGGTGGTCTGGTATTCCTCTCTTTTGAAGAATTTTCCATAATTTGTTGTGATCCACACAGTCTAAGACTTTGGCGTAGTCAATAAAGCAGAAGTAGATCCACACAGTCAAAGGCTTTGGTAGTCAGTAGTAGTCAGTAAAGCAGAAGTAAATGTTTTTTTTGAATTCTCTTGTTTTTCGATTATCCAACATATGTTGGCAACTTGATCTCTGGTTCCTATGTCTTTTCTAAATCCAGCTTGAACATCTGGAAGTTCACGGTTCATGTACTGTTGAAGCCTGGCTTGGAGAATTTCAATCATTTGTTTGCTAGCTTATGAGACGAGTGCAATTGTGCAGTATTTTGAACATTCTTTGGCATTGCCTTTCTTTGGGATTGGGAGTTAACACACATTTTATCTCCCAGTCATCCCCAGATATCCAAAAGAAACTAAAAAGGGCAGAAGAAGGCCCTTAAACCCCTCAACGAGACCTTTTAAATATAGGCTATAAGATTTTCAATAACCAGGAAAAACAGGCAAAGCTAGAGAAGCCCCTGTGAGATTCGGCCTAATACCACCTTTTAGCCACTGCCCTACATGGCTCCAAACCTCCATCAACAAACAAAGATAGGAAGCCACATGGATCCTGCTTCAAATGCAGCAAAGAAGGCCACTGGGCCTGCTCATGCCCACAGCCAAGGCCTCCTCCAGATCCATGTCCCAGCTGTGGCATAAAGAGATATTGGATCCCTTTAGGGATCTGGAAATCCCTTCCTGGTCCTGAGCAGGAGTCCTCTGACCCAGCTCTGCTCAGCCTCCTCGGACTCACCACTGAAGACTGAAGATGCCCAGCACCTCAGGTCCTGACTCTCATCGCCTCTGTGGAGCCCAGGGTAACTCACAGTGGCAGGAAAGTCCACTTTCTCGTTGACATAGGAGCCACTTACTCTGCTATGTTCGCCTACTCCAGAAAAACCAAGGTCTCTCAGGTCTCTGTTATGGGGGTTGATGGTTTAATATCTACACCATGAATAACCAAGCCTCTACCTTGCACACTTCAAGATACCCCATTTTCCCATTCTTTTCTCAAAATCTCAAAATGCCCCACTCCCATTTTTGGGAGAGACCGCTCAAAAGTCAGTCTCTGTTACTATCCTGAGTCCACCTTCTGATGTAGCCTGGCTGCTGCTCCTTAACCCCACCTCCTCTTCCCCCACCCTATTGCCCTCCTCATCCATAAATCCCATAGTTTGCAATACAGACAACCCATTTGTTGCCTCTTACCATACTCCAATTCATATCTGATTCAAAGACCCCTCTAAATTCCCCAGTCAACCACAATACCCCCTCTCCCAAAAACATCAACAAGGGTTAAAGCCTATGTCACTAAACTCCTATGTCAGGGCCTCTTGCACCCAATTCACTCTCCCTATAACACCCCTATCCTACCTGTCAAAAAACCAAATGGTTCCTATCACCTGGTACAGGACCTAAGGCTTACCAACATGGCTATTATCCAGTAATTCCAAATCCCTACACTCTTCTCTCTCTCATTCCCTCTTTCACTACCCGCTTCACTGTTCTAGATCTCAAGGATGCCTTCTTTACTATCCCTTTTCACCCAGACTCTCAAGATCTCTTTGCCTTTACCTGGACTGATCCAGACAATCATTGCTCCCAACAGCTGACATGGACAGTCCTCACATAAGGGTTTCATGATAGCCCTCATTTCTTTGTCCAAGTTCTAGCATCAGACCTAACCTCGACCTTACTCAGTACTGTCCTCCAACATGTGGATGATCTCCTCCTTTGTGGCCCTTCGCTTACACATGCTCAACAACACACTATACAACTCCTCAATTTTCTAGCTGATTGAGTATCTACCACCAAGGTTCAGCTCTCTCTTCCTAGAATCACCCTCTCAGAGTCCTTTTAACACCAACAAATTTCTGTCGTATTACCAGCGATAGAAAGTCCCTTATATCCACCCTTCCACTCCCTGTATCAAAAACAGAGATCCTGTCCTTGAGGTTAGCTGGATATCTGTGCCTCTGGATTCCTAATTCCACCCTCTTGGCACAACCCCTATATCAAGCCACCTGAGGAAGTCTTTCAGAACCCCTAAAGTTAAAATCAAATATCCATTCAGCCTTTAAAACCCTTAAGCAAGCAATTCTCTCAGCCCCAGCTCTAATACTTCCTGACCTTTCTTGCCTCTTTATACTTGACACTCCTGAGACATAAAATTGCCCTAGGAGCTTTGGGGAAACAATCAGGGCCCCTCCTTCACCCCTGTCGCTTATCTATCAAGGCAATTAGATGCCACAGTTCGAGGATGGCCAGCCTGCCTATGTAATCTGGCAGCAGCTACACCCCTCGCTCAGAAAAGAAAAGGCTTACTTTTGGAGTAAGTAAGTAAGTTTTCATCCACTGTCATTCGTCCATCATGTGATTTTAAGGACTTACTTTCTCACAAATCCATGACCCTTCTATCTTCTTCATGCATCCAACTAATTCACATTAGCCTTCTCGAATCTCCCGAGTTCTCCTTTAAATGCTGTCCTACTCTCAGCACTGCCACTTTATCCCTAATTCTTCTGAGTCCCCCATCCATACTTGCAAAGAGGAATTAGAAGACCTGATGCCCCATTTTTCCCACATTTCCTCAACCCCTTTAAGTAACCCTGACTTTATCTGGTATATTGATGGCAGCTTCTCTATGACATCAGAAGGAAAAAAAATAACTGGATATGCAATTGTCTCTGACACTGAAATTATTGAATCCCACCCTCTCCCCTTGGGAACCTCTTCCTAAAAGGCAGAACTTATTGCACTAACTAGAGCCCTTATCCTCACAGCTAACAAGAGAGCAAACATATACACTGATTCTAGAAAATATACTTTCCACATCATACACTCACATGCTACCATCTAGAAGGAACGAGGGCTCCTATCTACTAAAGGCTCTCCCATAACTAAAGCCCCACTTATACTCCAACTTTTAAACGCAGCTGACATGCCAGCTGAAGTAGGCATCATTCATTGCTGAGGTCACCAGGTGGTCTCAGACCCCATTTCACAGGGCAACAACACTGCAGACAGAGAAGCAAAACAAGCCTTACTATGATCATCGACTCAACAACTTTTGGTAATCCCCAACATAAAGCCCCTTTACCTCCCCAAAGAAAAAACACAATTATTACAAGAGGGAGCACAACCACAAGGAGATTGGTTCCAAAAACAAGGCTGCTATGTCCTTCCCCAATCTTAGGCCACACAGATGCTTACAGACATTCATCAGGCCCTACATGTAGGCACTAAACCTCTTTATCAACTCTTAAGACCTTTTATCAGCTATTCTAACCTTCTTTCACTCCTACAGCAAATCCCTCACTTGTATTATCTGCTCCTCAGTCTCACCACAGGGAGCCCTACAGTCCTTACACCATAAGGATCTCCAGCCTCGATGGACTGGTCCGTCTGAGGTCATTCTAACCGCACCAACAGCTGCTAAACTAGCAGGTCATTCCTCTTGGTTTCATATCTCTAGATTAAAGAGGGCCCCAGGAGACTCTCCATCTCTGCCAAGAAACATTTTCCACTCAGATGCTCGTCACTACACCAGCACTGTTCTGGAACCCACTGGATCGAATTCCTGAAGAAACAGAACAGTCGAAAATGAATACCGATAAGTACATCAAAATAGATGCATTGGTTACTAATTGGACTGGGATTTCCCCTACTTACCCTATTCACAATAGGACTTCACTCTGTGTCTCCCTCTGAGTGGACTATCATTCAAAAGTTTTCCCTGTTTTACCTACTTCTTCATAGTTCTCATTTTTGGGGGCATGGCCCCCCTCTTACTGTGATAAGCCTAGGTGAATTCATTATCCTCTTTCCTTCACGTAGTAACACAAGCCCTTATCTTTTCTGGAAACACCACTGCTACTGATCTCCCTTCACTCCTTGACTTTATAACCAATCTTTGACTCCAGGGAGATTTCATAGAGTTCACACCAATCCAGATTTATTTCTACACCTGGATTCTTATTTTTATCATTTTCTCCCCTTAGACATGAGACTTCACATCATGATTTTACTCTTACTTTCTCTTCTTTTACTTCAAACTTCACATTAATACCCTGCCTATAACTCACTCTGCCCCAAACCTTGCCTACATATTCAGAACTCTAAATCTGATGCATTGTTTACTCAATACCTCAAACCCAACCCTGGCCAGTGATTGCTGGATTTGTTTACCCATCTCCTCATCCAGAGGATCAGCACTTCCTATTTCCACAGATCAATGGACTCTCATATACACTTCTGTTTATCACACATATAAGAGCAGAATATCTCTTTTCATTGTACATACATTGCTTATATTCGGTTGATCAAATTCACAATCCTGACGAGATACTGATCCCCCTCCTTATAAAGCTCACTTCTAATCATAAAGGACCACCACCACCTCTAGTGATGGAGGGCCCACCACCTCTGACATTTGTCAACAGCAGGCCTCTTTTGTTTTTTTCAGACAAAACTCTATAAGCAACTCTTACTCCCAACTAGAAGCTATACCGCCACACCTCTATAATCACACTTCACATCTCCCCTTCCCTTCAGGCTGATCCATCTACCAAGTCTCTGGAACTGAGGGACATTCTCTTGCTTTCTCATAAGTGGATACTCCCTTCAGCATATGGTGTAAATACTCCTCCTGTAGGGGCTACACTGGCGAGTTCACTGTCAGTTTCAGAGACTACTAGCAAGTTCCCAGAAAGACTCCTATTTGCTATCAGTTTTTTGGTGATGGACAGGGAGGCCTGGCGTGCTGCTATTCATGGGGTCGCAGAGTCAGACATGACTGAGCGACTGACCTGAACTGAACTGCACTTACTTCTATTTGCTATCAGTTTCAGCTGTTGTCTTCTTACTCCTGGGATATTTTTCTTATGTGGAACTACCACCTATTTATGTCTTCCCACTAATGGGACAGGAACATACACTCTGGTATATCTGGCCCCAGATATTTCTATTGGTCCCAATAATCAGACCCTCCCTGCCGGGAGCCAGCGTGAGGAACCCTGCCCGTGGCAAAGGTCATGAGGAAGGAGGCTCGGCATTATGCAAAGGCAGGATTGAGCCTCAGGAGACCCCCTGTTCCCAAGCATCTACCCCCAAAACCAGAGTCTGCCTACTTTACTGCTTTATGTGCTCACCTACACCTCTGACTTTATGGGGGGCTGTCCCCCACCACCTCTTTCGGAGAAGGAGTTAACTTAGAGCTCTAAGTCAATAAAAATTCCTGGGCATGGCAAGAGTGTTTCAATTTACAAACTCCTCTGTAGTTTCTCTGCCCTGCCTGAGCAGGTTCGTCCGGCCACATGTGATTGTTTACAGCCTCCCAACCATGAGAGGCACAAGATGCTGTAAACTTTCTAAATATAGATTCTTGTAAGAAGTTAGAAAATTATTAGTATAGTATAGTGGGTTGATTAGAAATTATATTGGTGAAGAGTTTTTCATTTGTTGAGCCAATATTTGCTGCTAACTCTCCATATTCCCTGCCTTTATAATGAATATAACTAGCATATGGGAGAAATAAGTATTAACCTTTGATATTAATCATGTTAAACCTTAGGCTAAGTAAATTCATTTTCTTGATTATCACCCCCTGCACCCTCACCCTATAGGAATTCAACTTTATCTGGTGCCTTCGGAGGGTGGTGCTTAGTTTAAGAAAAAATCACCCCTGGAAAAAATAAGTTTTCTGATCAACTGTTATCAGAAAGGGCCATAAAATGTCAGCAGGCCTCATGGCCAGAAGATGATGTAAAACCCTTAACACCTTTGTATACTTTTATATGAAGCACCTGATTTTGACAAGGGTCAGGTCTGCTGACCCCGCGTGACTCTGTATTCATCCCTATGTATAACAAAAAGTATATAAGCTAACCTGAAAATAAAGAAAATGAATCAGTTTCTGGAAAGACTGATTCCCCCATGTCGTTCTTTCTTTCCCCTTCTGGCTGAATTCCCATCTGGAGTGTGGATACTCTCCAAGCCTGCTAATTTTGCCCTGGCTTCTAAGACCCATGTGAGAGGGAGCCCAAGGCAGGGCACCAGTGGCCTACATAAGTGGTGCAAACTCCTTGTCTTGGAGTTTTATCGGTATTCCACGTAAACCAAGTTATTCAGCCTCTTTTTCCCCACTAATTTTCCTACTACACTATTCTTTTCTAATCTCTCTTTATATTTCTAATTAAATAGCTTTTTCCTAGGATGCTGATTCTGTCTCCCCTTAGAATTACCCTGGATCGACCAGGGCTGGACCCTGGCACCTCCCTATCCCACTAACTCACAACCAACCCAGATGGGCAATTCAATTCATTCCTCTATTAATCAGTTTAGGAATAGTGGCTGGGATTGGGACAAGGATGGCAGGACTCACAATCTCTTTACACTGCAGTCAAAGCCTTTTAAAGACCTCACTGAGAGCCTAGGAGAAATAGCTACCAGCCTTATCATTATCCAAAACCCGCTGGTAGCCATTGTCCTCCAAAACAGAAGACGATTAGACCTCCTCTCAGCAGAAAAGGAGGCCTATCCCTATTTTGGGAGGAAGAAATGGCAACCCACTCCAGTACTCTTGCCTGGAAAACCCCATGGATGGAGGAGCCTGGAGGACTACACTCCATGGAGTTGCAAAGAGTTGGACATGACTGAATGACTTCACTTTCACTTTCACTTGCTGCTTCTATGCCAATAAATCAGGTATTGTAAAGGAAGTAGCAAGAAATCTGATAAACAGGGCTTCAAGAATATGCTAACACCTCAATTACCTCAGTAATTCATGGGAAAACTGGTTAAGCAATTGGATTTGGATGACCTGGGTCCTACATTTTCTAGGCCTTCTCCTTCTACTTACCCTTATTCTAACTTTCTGCCCACATTTAATGGGTCTTTTTCCAAAATTTCTTCAGGACCACTTACAAGCGTTCAACAACTGAACTATCCATGAGCTACTTCCAACTCACTCAAATTATCAAAAACTTTGACCCCATACAAATCCTCTTGACCTAGATTCCTGTCTTTTTGTATCTTACTCCCACGATGCCCTTGTCCCACAGGAAGCAGTTACAAAAGATTGACCTTTGGCCCTTATCCTCAATCAAAAGGCTAGGATGATAGGGCCCACATGGGGGCTCATTGTTAAGATGGCTCATTATGTTGACCTCACAAACAAAGAATGAAATCACAGGGACTCTCGAGACTGACCAACATCCTGTGTTCTCACTGGCGCCTACCTTCTCAATGCTATGAGACCACCAGATTCCAGACGTCCAACTACATGACCACAGGACTGAACTACAGTCTAAAAATTAACCATCCCTGCAGAGAAGTTTTCATTGGTGGGATGTAAGAAAGACCACATCAGAAATGGAGGACACTGGTTCTCCTTAAGGGCCAGTCACCCTCTCGTTTCCCTCTAGTAAATTTCCCTTCTTCCTGACTGCCCAGCTCTCTCTCTTTTTCTCTGTACTCATCTTACAATAACCTTGCAGTTGGTCATAGCATCACTTGTCTTCCAAAGATCATAACTCCTGACCCACAGCCCCATCCACAGCTACAGTCTCTCTCTCTCTGAATACTTGTAACTGCTCTCCTTTCTTAACCACTCAAGAGTAGGGCAGTAATAACTCCTGCCAGTCCCATGGTAATTACCCTCTTTGGTTGATTTGCTGAAACTCTGCTAGCTTCCTTCATAAACTGTGTTTTCTTTCAACTTTTCCCAACTATGTGCACTTATAATCTCACTTGAATCTATCGTGTTTGTCAAGACCAGCTGGACAAGAAGGCTTTCCAAAAGCATGATACGGCGAGAGAATGAGAAACAAGACACAAGAATTCAGAGAAAAGCGAGGATCAGGGGACCAACACCACTCCAAGATGGAGGTGCTGAAACTGAATCCAAGCCAGCTTTATTATACTTTCAGCCGTGAATGAAATAATATTCAGGGAGTTAAAGTATAACTCATGTGGCCTTCAGGGCCAAAGAACAAAATGATCATTAACCATTGAGTAATTAGGAAGCAGTAATCAATAACAAGTCAGAACTAAGACTAATATTCTTATCTATAGATTTTCTACTAGATATGTAAAACATGTGACTCTGAGATGCCAGCTGAGGAACAGTTTGGGGTCGGTTTTCTGACCCCAAGTTCAAGATTATGAAATGTTCCCTCTGGACTTGTTCTAAGAGTCTCATGCCATGTAGCATCCAGTTTATCAATCATTATAAATTTTATTTGCAACCCTTGCCAGGGCCTGCTTTTCTTTTATTCTTCCTGTCTCCTACAATGTTTTCTATTGGGACAGTTAATTCTTTTATTTTTACTAGTAAAATTTATTTTCATAAAGAAGACATTGCCTTCAACTAATATTCCTAATATTAAAATTTTCTGTACAGTCCTTTTATGCCAAAATACTTAATTAAACCAATTTCAGTTAGGTAAGAGTGAGCTAATTATCAGAGTTGGTAAGTAAAATTAAGGCTTTTTGGCAAAGACAGTTCACAACTTTCAGTGAACAGTTGCCTTCAACAAACATTCATACAAAAGTGGGTTTCTATAATGAAAAAATTTTAGTTTAAGTTTACAAGTCAGTAAGCTTTGAAACTAGTAAAATATATCATTTATAGTAACGAATAACTTTTTGCTGTGCTTTTCAAACAGGCTTGGAAACTCATCTTTATGGTAGTAAATATGAAGTACACCTTGAATTGAAATTTTATTTTATTAGGTATATAAATATCTATTTCTTTCTAGAAAAAGGCAATGGCTAGATAAGAGCTTGTCTTCTCAGTGTTTCTAAGCATATCTTCTCATTTTTTTTCATTACTCATTATTGGCTGAGACCTATAATTTGTTTCATTTTATTAACAAAACATAAAGAAAATGAGGCTTATAATTTTCTGTTCCAATATAAACATGAACAAATTACTTATTACTTTGCATTCAGTATTTTTATCTAAAAAAAGAGATTAATAAAATCTATCTCAGATTTAAGTAAAGGATAATTATTTTTTACATATAATAGTGCTTAGGAAAATATTATGCACATAGTAGATTAACAATAGAAAAAGTATATATTTAAAGTAAAGTAACCAAAATTGGAATCAAACTGCCTCTGCACATTAATCTTTTTTATATTGAACAAGCTACTTCATGTCCCTTCAGCTTATTATTCATTTGCAAAAATAGGATTCAGTTCAGTTCAGTCACTCAGTCCTGTCCGACTCTCTGCAACCCCATGAATCACAGCGCGCCAGGCCTCCCTGTCCAACGCCAACTGCGAGTATATTCAAACTCATGTCCATTGAGGTGGTGATCCCATCCAGCAATCTCACCCTCTGTCATCCCCTTCTCCTCCTGCCCCAAATCTCTCTCAGGATCAGGGTCTTTTCCAATAAGTCAACTCTTTGCATGAAGTGGCCCAAGTACTGGAGTTTCAGCTTTAGCATCAGTCTTTCCAATTAACACCCAGGACTGATCTCCTTTAGGAAGGATTGGTTGGGCCTCCTTGCAATCAAAGGGATTCTCGAGTTTTCTCCAACACCACAGTTCAAAAACATCAATTCTTTGGCTCTCAGTTTTCTTCACAGTCCAACTCGCACATCCATACATGACTACTGGAAAAACCATAGCCTTGATTAGACGGACTTTTGTTGGCAAAGTAATGCCTCTGTTTTTTAATATGCTATCTAGGTTGGTCATAACTTTCCTTCCAAGGAGTAAGCGTCTTTTAATTTCATGGCTGCAGTCACCATCTGCAGTGACTTTGGAGCCCAAAAAAATAAAGTCTGACACTGTTCCCACTGTTTCCCCAGTTTCCCCATCTATTTCCTATGAAGTGATGGGACCAGATGCCATGATCTTAGTTTTCTGAATGTAAAATAAGATTAGTAATGCCTCATTCATAGCGTTAAATAATACAGCAATTAAATGAGATTATTAATAAAAGTATTTAGTGTAGCTCTTTGTACGTGGGAAAAATGAGGACTTCAAAGGTATGGTTTTTCCAGTAGTCATGTATGGATGTGAGAGTTGAACCATAATGAAAGCTGAGTGCCAAAGAATGGATGCTTTTGAACTGTTGGTGTTGAAGAAGACTCTTGCAAGTCCCTTAGACTGGAAGGAGATCAAACCAGTCAATCCTAAAGGAAATCAGTCCTGAATATTCATTGGAAGGACTGATGTCGAAGCTGATGATCCAATACTTTGGCCACTTGATGTGAAGAGCCAAATCACTGGAAAAGACCCTGATGCTGGAAAAGATTGAAGGCAGGAGAAGGGGACAACAAAGGAAGAGATGCTTGGATGGCATCAGCGACTTGATGGACATGAGTTTGAGAAAGCTCCAGGAGTTGGTGATGGGCAGGGAAACCTGGTGAGCTGCAGTCCATGGAATCAAAAAGAGTTGGATGCAACTGAACTGATGAGGATTTCAAGCCTGAGAGACAGCATCCCAGGTCACCCTGAGAGAACTGTTTCCATGGAGATGGGGTGATGGGAAGGGGGAGGAGGAATTAGGTTATATAGAAGTCTGTAACAAGGGGCAGGTAATATAAATATTAGAAGATTACTCTTAATTAAGATTTTTTACATTTAACGGATTTGGCACTCTAACTTATATGCAGAGTACATCATGAGAAACGCTGGGCTGGAAGAAGCACAAGGTGAAATCAAGATTGCCAGGAGAAATATCAGTCACCTCAGATATGCAGATGACACCACCCTTATGGCAGAAAGTGAAGAGGAGCTAAAGAGCCTCTTGATGAAAGTGAAAGAGGAGAGTGAAAAAGCTGGCTTAAGGCTCAACATTCAGAAAACAAAGATCATGGCATCTGGTCCCATCACTTCATGGGAATTAGATGGAGAAACAGTGGAAACAGTGTCAGATTTTATTTTTTGGGCTCCAAAATCACTGCAGATGGTGATTGCAGCCATGAAATTAAAAGATGCTTACTCCTTGGACGAAAAGTTATGACCAACCTAGATAGCATATTGAAAAGCAGAGACATTACTTTGCCAACAAAGGTCCATCTAGTCAAGGCTATGGTTTTTCCAGTAGTCATGTATGGATTTGAGAGTTGGACTGTGAAGAAAGCTGAGCGCCAAAGAATTGATGCTTTTGAACTGTGGTGTTGGAGAAGACTCTTGGGAGTCCCTTGGACTGCAAGGAGATCCAACCAGTCCATTCTGAAAGAGATCAGCCCTGGGATTTCTTTGGAAGAAATGATGCTGAAGGTGAAACTCCAGTACTTTGGCCACCTGATGCTAAGAGTTGACTCATTGGAAAAGACTGTGATTCTGGGAGTGCTTGGGGGCAGTAGGAGAAGGGGACAACAGAGGATGAGATGGCTGGATGGCATCACTGACTCGATGGACGTGAGTCTGAGTGAACTCTGGGAGTTGGTGATGGACAGGGAGGCCTGGCGTGCTGCGATTCATGGGGTCGCAAAGAGTCTGGCACGACTGAGCGACTGAAATGAACTGAACTGAACTGAAAGCTACCTAAATATTGGTATGCTTAGACCTGAAGTTCCCTTTCAATGGTACCCATTAGGGCATTATCCTATAACAGCAGTACCCATTAGTTCTAAAAGGATCATCTTTCCAATCTTCCTCAGGATGCTAAGGAAACCAGATATATACTTTTATTAGCACAGTGAAAGACAATGCTTTATAACTTATTTGTATAATGCAAAACACAGAATTAAATGTGATTTCACTATAGTTTAGTGGGTATTTGCCATGTGTCCGACACTATATAAGCCTTAGGTGTTACACAAAAATAGACTGAGGGATAGCTCCTGTCTTCAGAGAGCTTACTTTCAATTTGGGAAGATAAGAGAAGTATACACAAAAACTGTTCCCCTGTAATTTCTTTGTTTTATTTATTTGTTTTGTTTTTAATCTTTATCCAAAGATTCTTTGGATCTATACAGAGAAATCTTCAAAGGACATCATGACAGATATGTAACTAATTATCAACATCTCATTCTATATTTAAAGACATGAAATTATGTAAATCTTGCTATAATTAGTAATATCTGTCCACATTTTGATTATTGTGTGAATTTTTATTGTACATGATCGTTCTGGCTATGTGAGCAACTTGCCTTGAGTGGGCATAGAAGAACCAAAAAAACTAAACTAAACGAAAAAGCAAAGTCAAAACAAACAAAATTTCTTCCCCATCTTATCCAGATCTCCACTGAGACAGAGACCAGAGATAAAAATGGCTCTTGGACAAGAAATTAATGGAGAAAGGCAATTGCAAAACTTGGATGTCTCTTTATGAATTAGCCAGTAAGAGACATTTGGCTTAGCAGTGAGCTTGTCTATTTACTCCCCACAGGACTAAGGAAGCACAGTGTACAAGTGCAAGGGGATATGGACTTTAAAAAGTAAAGGACCTAGCACTTCAAAGCTTCATAATGGGACAGACAAACTCCATTTTGGGAAGAGAGATGATTTCATAAGTATGAACTAGTTAGATGGAGAAGGCAATGGAACCCCACTCTGGTACTCTTGCCTGGAGGATCCCATGGGCAGAGGAACCTGGTAGGCTGTAGTCCATGAGGTCGCGAAGAGTCGGACACGACTGAGAGACTTCACTTTCACTTTTCACTTTCATGCATTGGAGAAGGAAATGGCAAGCCACTCCAGTGTTCTTGCCTGGAGAATCCCAGGGATGGGGGAGCCTGGTAGGCTTCTGTCTATGGGGTCACACAGAGTTGGACACGACTGAAATGACTTAGCAGCAGCAACAACTAGTTAGAAAACCAAATCGAGAGCTAGAGGTCATGAATATTGCCATGGACTCTGCTTTAGTTGACCAGTCTAGTGATTTTTTAAAAATGTTTCTGACACATTCTCTTTGCTGACTAAGGACTTCACCACTTTTTGTTGTTTTACATGAATTTCATTCTGAAATAAACATTATTTATGTGGGCTTCAAAGTACTCTAGTGAGATGATCTGGTCTCTGAGATTTAATGTTCTAAGGTGTGTGTGTATGGGATGGGGCTTGGTAGGGAATGTTTACAAATTTGATTTGTGCAACTTTACCCCTTGGAAAATCTGAAAAATATTGAAATAAATTTACAATCCATGCTAATCAGTGCATGAAATTGGGTGAGAAACCTTTGAGGGTATTTGTTTGGTGTTCCCATGTACAAGATAAACTGTATTGTGGGACCTTACAGCCCCCAGATTCCTCATTGTTCGCAAAAATTGGATTGCTAAAAGTGACTGTACTGTGGTTAGTTTCTCAGTTCTTTCTGACTCTTGTGACCCCATGGACGGTAGCCCACCAGGCTCCTCTGCCCATGGGGATTCTCCAGGCAAGAATACTCAAGTGGCTTGCCATGCCCTCCTCCAGGGAATCTTCCCAATCTGGGATCAAATCTACGTCTCCTACTTACTATTTTGTTAGAACAATCATCCAGCCTTGTCTCATTCCCAAGACATGTCAAAACTGTGTTTCTCAACCTGTCTGTACCTAAGAATCACCTGAGAAGAATGTTTAAAATCTTTAATTGCTTGATCGACCTCATAAAGATGGGACACAACTTAGTGACTGAACAATAACAAAGCCTCCTCAAAGATACTGTTTTCAATTATGCGGATGCAAATTGGGCCTTCGCATTATAAAACAGAACCAGAGATGAGATCAAGATGGCAGCTGACCTCCTCCCGTGCATGCATGCTCGTCACTTGAGTTGTTTCTGACTTTTTGTGACTCTATGGACTGTAGACCATCAGGCTCCTCTGTCAGTGGGATTCTCTAGGCAAGAATACTGGAGTGGGTTATCATGCCCTCCTCCAGGGGATCTTCCTGACCCAGGGATCAAACCCATGTCTCTTATATCTCCTGCAATAGCAGATGGGTTCTTTATTGCCCATTCCCATGGGAAGGTTTGATGATCTGTAGCAAATAGACCCTGACAGAAGACTCGATCTAGGGATGCAAAGATGGCTCAGAGGCCTGGGGTGTGGTCCAAGTAGGTTGAAGGTGACCTTTGCCAGTGCTTCCTCTGGCAGTGCCTCGAGAGTGACTAGCATGCCATGGTCCATTTCCCAGCTGAGCAAATAATCCAGGTCTGCTCACCAGCCGCAGCTTGATGATGCATCAGGGATTGACATCATCATGAAAGTCCAGATCTTTGGCAGCAGTGTGGCTGCCTCAAGTCTTGAAGCCACAGCACCCTGTCCTGACAACCAGGTCCAGCCTTGCATGTGCTTTGGCCCTGCCCACACCACACCACAGCAATGCAGTGGACCTGGGACAACCACAGCAGGGGGAATGAGCCTCAAACAGCTACTCGTGTCGTGCATCAGACCTCTGTGAGCAAATGGACATCACTTGTTTCAGCATTCCCCTTTGTTAGTACAGGGAACCCACTCAAGAGGGATGGAGCCTGATTGAGATTGACCCTCATGGGTACTACTCCAACTAGGGGACAAATGCAGCTCTTAACAGAAGCAATAGCCAGGGAGCAGAGAGGAAGTTTTGCCTCACACTTGTACAGGTTTTAGATACCCCAGTAATAACCACACCTCATCCAAAGGTGATGGCAATCAGCACACCCTGAAGAAAGACATGGCCCACATCAAATCCAGCCATCACAATGATAACACTGAACATACACAGTATACGCAAGGACTCCTACATAAAACATCCCTTTGAAACCACAATAGATAACTTAGAATTGTTCCTAAATTCATAGGGACAGTTAAATAAAATGAAAAGGCAAAGGAACTACTTCCAATTAAAAGAGCAAGAGAAATCCCCTCAGAGAATAAATGATGAAGCAGAGATCACCAGTGTACTGGACAAGTGAGTTCAAAAGAGTGGTAATGAAAATGCTAACAAAATTCAGCCATATTATCAGTATAAATGCAGATCACTGCAAAAAGGCACTAGAAACTATAAAGATGAACAAACAAAAAATACAAAATTCAATTTCTGAGATAAAAACTCTAAAAAATTTCTAGATTGCTAATTTCTGAGCAGTCTAGAAGCAATGAATAGCTGATTAAATGATACAGAAGAACAAAAAATAACCTGGATAATAAAACAATGAAAATCACGAATCAAATGGCAGAAAGAAAAACAAGTGGGAAAAATGAAAACATATGAGGTCTATTTTATAATAAAAAATGTGCCAACCTATTCATAATAGCAGTTTCAGGAAGAACAGAGAGAGAAGGGGACCTAAATTGTATTTGAAGAAATTATGGCTGAAAATTCCCCAATCCTAAATAAGGAAACAGATAATGAGGTACAAAAACAGAGGATTTCAAACAAAATCACTTTGCAAATGATTTGACCAGCAGGGGTTTAATACCCCAAATATACATTATATTAAATATAAATTTCATACAACTCAGTATCAAGAAAAAAAGAAAAAACAAACAACCGAGTCAAAACATGAGGAAGACGTGAAGAGATAATTGTACAAATAGGGACACGTAGAGGGCCAACAGTCACAGGATGCTTAACATTGATAATTATTAGAGAAAAGCCAGACAAAACCAGAATGAAATATCACGTCACGTTGGTCAGAATGGCTATCATCAAAAACCCCACAAATGATAGATGATGGAGAGAGTGTCGGACATGACTGAGCGACTTCATTTTCCTTTACGGTGCCCCGGAAAAGGCAATGGCAACCCACTCCAGTACTCTTGCCTGGAAAATCCCATGGGTGGAGAAGCCTGGTGAGCTGCCTTCTATGGGGTCGCACAGAGTTGGACGTGACTGAAGCGACCTAGCAGCAGCAGCAACAGCAGAGAGGCTGCGGTAATTAATGTAAATTGGTGCAGTTACTATGGAAAATGGTATGGAGATTCCTTAAAAAAAAGTAAAAATAGAGCTATCAAACCATACGATTCAAGAATTCCACTCGGGTGTATATTTGGAAAAAACAAAAAGTCTAATTCAAAAAGAGACATACCCCAATGTTCATAGCAGCGCTATTCACAGTAACTAAGATGTGATAGAAAACCAAGTGCTCATCAACAGGAAAACTGCTTTATGATGTGAGATATGTGTACATATGTAATTATAAATATATACACACTTGCTTACATGCACATATACAGACACATTCATATGTAGATAATGGAATATTAGTCATAAAAAGAATGAAATATGGCCATTTGCAGCAATGTGAATGGACCTATAGAATACTTATGCTTAGTGAAACAAGTCAAACAAAGAATAAAAACTATTATATGATACAACTTATATGTGGAATTTAAACAATAATACAAATGAACGTATATACACAACAGAAACAGATTCACAGGCGTAGAAAACAAACATAGTTACCAAAGGGGAGGTCAGGGAAGGAACAATTTAGGAGCATGGGATTAATAGATACAAACAACTAAAAACCGATAAGCAACAAAGACTTACTGTGTAGCATTGGGAATTATACTCAAAAGCTTATAATAACCTATAATGGAATATAATCTGCAAAAATAACCCTCTGAATATTGAAACTAACACAATAATGTAAATCAACTAGAAAAAAAGAAAAAACAAAAAATCAAAGTAAAACACACACAAAAAAACTCAAGGCTTTTTAATGGGCAACCAGAATTGGGACTCATTGAATGTGTGTGTGTGTGTGTGTGCTCAGCCATGTCTGACTCTCTGCCACTTCATGGACTGTAGCCCACTAGGCTCCTCTGTCCCTGGGATTTTCAAGGCAAGACTACTGGAATGAGTTGCCATTTCCTTCTCCAGTGGATCTTCCAGACCTAGGGATCAAACCCATGTCTCCTGCACTGGCGAGCAGAAACACTGCACCACCTGGGAACCATTGGGTATTTACAATCAAGTTGCATCAGAGGCCAGGAAATTTCCATAAAATGATGTTTCAAGAGCTCTTTATTTTAGGAAGCTTTTCCTTGAGCACTGGGGAAAGACACAAATATGTGGTTTTATTCCCCGCCTCCCCCCTGCCCCCATATTATAATTCTCTTTAGTCACTCCAGAACTCTAAGTACCAATACAGATTTGTTTGTTGGAATCACAGACCCCCAGCATGCTGCATATCCATAGCTACTGACTTCCCACGTGAAGGACATAGGCTTTCACAAACAGGACTTTCCCAAAAGCTCTAGAGAGTAAATAACCTCTCACAGAGTGAAGGGTAGCCCATAGATGAGGTAGGATTACTACAGATTCATGTATATAATCCTGAGAAGAAAATCCAGTGGAAAATTTAGGAGTGATGTTGTTTTAACTTTCTTGTCCCCAATATATAATAAAGAGATACCATCTTTCTTGGCAGCACAAATATGTGATATTTAAAGTTATTACGGCTTAGGAAAATTGTTTCAGAACATATACCATATAGAACTAGAAGAAAGTCTATTCTTGTGATCACATTGCCTAATACTCAGTTAACATTGCCCCCTAGGCATCTTCCCTGGTAGCTCAGCTGGTAAAGAATCCTCTTGCAATGCAGGAGACCCCAGTTCGATTCCTGGGTCAGGAAAATCCCCTGGAGAACATATAGGATACCCACTCCAGTATTCTGGCCTGGAGAATTCCATGGACTGTATAGCCCATGGGGTTGCAAAGAGTCAAACATGACTGAACAACTTTCACTTTCACTAGGAATCTTCCTATCCACTCAAATTTAATACAGTCAATAATGAATTAAATTGCTTTTTCCTACCTTCTCTTTCAAGCCGAAGCAATGGAAGATCCATTTTCTCATGTGCAAAATGGGGGATTTGAATTAAGAGGCTCTCAAAGGGCCCTTCCAGCTCTGAAACTATAATTTGCTGGGCAATTCTCAGTTCATTGCTAATGGCTTTACAAGGCTCTAGAACCTTTAAAATCATTACTTTTTTCCCCTGTCTTAATGACATATGGTTCACATTTTTTTATCTCACCAAATAAAGCAAGCTGAGCATTTTCTTAAGTTACTGTGAGAGCAGAGACTGAGAAGAAGTAAAGTAGTGAAAGTGATGGTTGCTCAGTCACATCTGAGTTTTTGTGACTCCATGGACTGTAGTCTGCCAGACACCTCTGTCCATGGAATTCTCCAGGCCAGAACACTGGACCATGCAGCCATTCCCTTCTCCATGGAATCTTCCCAACCCAGGGATCGAACCTGAGTCTCCTACATTGTGGTCAGATTCTTTATCATCTGAGCCATTAGCAAAGCCCCAATTACTTCACTTTATTTGAAAGTGAAAGTGTTAGTGGCTCAGTCATGTCCGACTCTTTGCAACTCCATGAACTGTATCCCCCTGGACTCCTCTGTCCATGGAATTTTCCAGTCAAAAATATTGGAGTGGGTAGCCATTCCCTTCTCCAGGGGATCTTCCCAATCCAGGGGCTGAACCTGGTCTCCTGCACTGCAGGCAGATTCTTTATCATCTGAGTCACCAGGGAAGAGGTAAGACACCATCAAAAGAGGGTTACCAGTTTAGGTTACGTTCGGATCTCCAAGCATCACTGTCCTGCCTAAGCCCAGTGAGAGTGGCCAGGGCTACCTAGGGATCCATACAGCAGAACTTAAGCAACCATTCTCAACTGTCCACACCATCTCATGCCTCCTAGGTAGACAAGGCAGTCTCTCTGATGAAAACTGTTTTCAGAATGCTGAGTTCAGAAGCCTATGGCAATGGTCTTGCAGGAGTAGGGCCTCAGGTTTTACATCAGATGCACAGCAGGCTAAGCTATCTAAGAGCAGGGCTCAATGCTGGCAAAATGGAGACACCACGCAGTCCTCAACCTACTCAGTGATGGAGAAGCTCTTTCCATAACCCCCATTCCTGCTCTCTCTGTGATCACAGAGGATCCCAGGGTTTTGTTTGTACATTGGAGTTTGAAATAAACCTGAATACAGGTCTAATGGGATACTGAGAGAAGTCCCAGAGTTCTAATATGTTTATTTTTCAAACATCTACTTCTGAAATAGGTATCAAAGTAGATAGCAATAACTTTTATATTCTCTGTTTAATCTTTCCTAGCTGGAGTGTCTCTTTACTAGAAGAACATTCCCTCCTCGTCCCTCTAGTTAATGCAAGGGATATCAAAATGGGTTGTTGTTTCCTTGAGATAGCTGTCAATTTGCCCCCCTCTTTTTTTTTTTTTTGGCTTTTTGCCCAAATGCTAAAGAAATGTTAACTATTTTTTGAGAAGCATAACTTATAGTTCTCCCTACATGTTTATCCTTAAACTGTAACTGTCTTGAAGTTAGCATTGCATGGAATATGAAATATTCTTGAAAAAACCTTACAATGAGAAATATAGCTGTCAAAAAATATAACTGCCTCACATTAGCTTGACTGAGATTCTCTTTTAATGGGCAGTTCATGTTGAAGTCAAATTAAAATGTGTTCTAGGTATGTATGGAACAAGAATAAGGAGGGTCACTTGCACACTTGGATTCTTGTGTTTTTTCAATGCTAATGACATCAGTCACTTCATAGTTTGCTCTTCATGATGAAACCAATCTGCTCACTTTAATATTAAACCACTTTAATAATGTGGTTCTTCCCTGAATCATCATTGCCTGGATATTGTCTTCCTTCCCTACTCTTGTTTATGTTCACATACCTCTCAACCATTCAATGGCCCCCAAGAATCAATGTTTTTTTCTCTTTTAGTAATGTTCATCATATCAACTCATTCTTTATACTTAAAGAAAATTTTATTTTCCTCATTTCCAAACTCTGAGGCTGCAACATACTGCCCTTATCTTCTGTTCCTATTTTGTTAATCTTTTTTACCTAATATTTAAAATGTGTAAGTCAAATTATTGTCACAGATGCACAGCTTATTTCTTTAATCCTGATGGAGCATCGAAACATTTTTTTGTTTCCTTGGGTAAAACAAATTACAACCCAACCTTTTTTCTTCAAATAGCCTCTAGTTTCCTACTTCATATCTTAGATTTTTTCTTGTAGGGAAATATTTAATGTCATCTTTTTTTTCCCCAGAAGTCTTTTATTTCAAAAAATAGAGACTTATAAGAACCCTGGAATTTTATCATCCCAATTTGGTGTTAGGCATCTCCAAGATCATGTTATCATTTATTGAAAACAATATATCTTTCTTGTTTTTATTGTTATTTTTTCATAATGTTGGGATTATTGATCTTAGTTATCTGTATAATCAGAATCTGAGGTACACATTAAATTATTAGACAATGAATGGACAACTCAAAACCTTGTTTTATCTGTTCCATTCTCTTTTCCCCATCCCACCTTGTAACATCTTGTAGCATCTGTTTGTTTCCACATCACTGTACTGACAGTACTGAACACTCACCTCCATTATAGCACATGTTACACTGTGGTCTTTCTGCTCTCTGCCTAACTCTGGGCTCTTACAAGATAATATGCATGTATTGTGCATTTTGACAACACACTATTGACATAATTGGTTTTGAACAGAATTAGTTTTTACTGTATCTTCATCATTTTAGCTGAAAGCATCCTTCCATTTTTTTTCTGATCTTTAGAAGTGATCCACATCTTGTTTATTTTGGAAGATCCTGATATAATCTGGATGGAATACATTAAAACAAACACTGTTCTGTGATACGAGTCAGTTCTCATCATTTTATATAATGCTTAGGTGCTCGCAGATTCCAGCTCTAGAGTTGCAATGAATGTACATATTAACTATTTCAGTTTTTTTCAGTGTCAATCCTATCCCTGAACGAAAATGTGAAACTATGTTTAACACAAAATATTACTTTGAGCAAAATTTTAATTTGCCATTGATACTTTATCAAATGCACTTTGAAGTAATTTAAAGCAATTATACTTTCCCCAGAGCTATCAACAGGTGAACTCTTCAAAGCAGCACTTACTGTGATGTAATTAAGATATGAAGTTACCTAGTTACTTACATAAGGATGATGGTGTATGTATGAAGAATCTCTTCTCACTTTGCCTGAATGTATCCATTTAAAAATTATTGTCACCAGTTTCCATACTCTAGTTTGTGCTGTGCTGAGCCTAGTTGCTCAGTCGTGTCTGACTCTTTGCAACCGCATGGACTGTAGCCCACCAGGCTCCTCTGTCCATGGGGATTCTCCAGGCAAGAATACTGGAGTGGGTTGCCATGTCCCTTCCTGGCACTCTAGATTAGCCATTCCTATTTTCAAGTGCATTGGAAACTCTTCCATCAGGATTGAATTGCTTCCATGGAATTCTCCTGAATTTATAAATAGGCTCCACTTCCTTAGCAAATTAAATCTAGACTCTAATAACAACAAAATCCCCTCAAGGAATGAAAGCTTTATGCTACTGAGAGGTATTTTCTCTTTTAATAGCACTTATTTTTATTATCCAGTTTTGCCTTCATCTCTAGAATCTCATCTTTAAACTCTCCAGAACACAGCCACTCTGCTACAAATGCCACTCAATTTAATACTAACAGTAATAGTAAAAGCAGTGGATTACATAAAAAGACTTAAGCTTTTTACTGGGCACAACAGAAGTACTACAAAGAAAAGATTCAATTCCTATTGTCTGAGAGACTACAATCTGCTTGGGTAAGAAAAAGAGCAATGAGAGAGTTAAATGTTTAGATGTTTAGTCTGTGGAATGGTCTACTGAATCTAAATACATCTGGAAACATTTTGCTCAGGATAGTCTAGGTTTTGCTGTGGTAACAAACAATTCCAAAATATCAATGTCTTATATCAATCAATGTTTATTTCTTGCTTATGCAACATGTTTAACCTGTTGGAGGCAGGCTCTGTTGTTTTTAGTCTCAGCTTGGACTGACGGAGAATCCACCTTGTTGTATATGCTTCCCACAGCACCAGGGTAGGAAAAAAAGATATGGAAATAAATCTCACAGTGATTCTAAAAACCCAGAAACAATGCACAGTGTTGCCTTTCACTTTCTTTGGCTAATTTAAGAGGCAGTGTTATGCCTGATGATTATCACATGAGGAAAAGTGAGAAAAAAAAATGGATGAAGCAATCAGTGAAGAATAGAAATTCCATAATCAATTAAACAAGTCCATCAGCTCAGATACAAGGCCATAGTGATGCGAGACATTGCCAAGGGTTTTAAATGGGTACAGGCTTATATAAACCCATTCAGCCATCCAGTTCTTAAGTCAGTTTATATAATCTAAGCTGCTTTATATAATCATAATGCCTTTTTATAAGGCATGATGGTCCAAAGGTCCCTGCCCATTATATATTTCCTTGCTATCAAGAATACATCAGGTAATGTGAGCACATTGCCACTTATACTAAAAGCATGGCAAACTGCTTAAACTGATAATTTTCTGGAAATGTGCCAATAAGCTAAAGTTTAAGTAATGTATTTCAAAGTGACTGAAACCTAACCGAAGTTTTCCTTTATTAATTGCTTATTAAATAAGAGCGAAGTGATAATTCCAAATGTGTTACCTTCCCTTAGGGACAGAGACAACAACAGAGTCATGGGTGATTTCATTGTCTCAGCCTACAGAAGAAGTATTACTGCCACTTGCTGCCTGGCTGCAAAAGTGTTGGGATGTGTGGACTTTGCTGAGCCTCTGAAAAAGTAGAGGATTAGATGACACTAACCATGATTCTACTATGCATGAACATCGTGGGCTTAGCAAGGAGAGAGTTCACTGACAAGAGGTGGCATCCTGGATGAGAGTAGCATGAGTGTATGTTAAGCTGCTTCAGTTGTATCTGACTCTTTGCAACCCTATGGACTATGATATATTCTGCTTATTCTTATGAAAAGCTCTGCTTTCAATTTGTATTTAAATATAGTAAAATGAAATTTGCTAATCTTTGATTTTGGTTGATGATCTATGCCTTAGTTTTCATATTTATTCAGCTCAGTTCAGTTGCTCAGTTGTGTCCTACTCTTTGTGATCCCATGGACTGCAGCACGCCAGGCTTCTCTGCTCATCACCAGTTCCCGGAGCTTACTTAAACTCATGTCCATCGAGTTCGTGATACCATCCAACCATCTCATCCTCTGTTTTTCCCTTCTCTGGTCTTCAACCTTTTTCAGCATCAGGGTCTTTTCAAATGAGTCATTTCTTCGCATCAGGTGGTCAAAGTATTGGAGTTTCAGCTTCAGCATCAGTCCTCCCAAAGAATATTCAGAACTGATTTTCTTTAGGATGGACTGGCTGGATCTCCTTGCAGTCCAAAGGGACTCTCAAGAGTCTTCTCCAACACTACAGTTAAAAGGCATCAATTCTTTGGCACTCGGCTTTCTTTATGGTCCAACTCTCACATCATTACATGACCAGTGGAAAAACCATAGCTTTGACTAGATAGACTTTGCTGGCAAAATAATGTCTCTACTTTTTAATAAGCTGTCTAGGTTGGTCAGAACTTTTCTTCCAAGGAGCAAGCATCTTTTAATTTCATGGCTTCAATCACCATCTGCAGTTATTTTAGAGCCCAAAAAATAAAGCCTGCCACTGTTTCCATTGTTTCCCCCATCTACTTCATGGCAAATAGATGGGGAAACAGGGGAAACAGTGGCTGACTTTATATTTCTGGGCTCCAAAATCACTGCATATGGTGATTGCAGCCATGAAATTAAAAGACTCTTACTCCTTGGAAGAAAAGTTCTGACCAACCTAGACAGCATAGTAAAAAGCAGAGATATTACTTTGCCAACAAAGGTCTGTCTAGTCAAGGCTATGGTTTTTCCAGTGGTCATGTATGGATGTTAGAGTTGGATTATAAAGAAAGCTGAGCACTGAAAAATTGATGCTTTTGAACTGTGGTGTTGGAGAAGACTCTTGAGCATCCCTTGGACTGCAAGAAGATCCAACCAGTCCATCCTAAAGAGACTAGTCCTGGGTGTTCATTGGAAGGACTGATATTGAAGCTGAAACTCCAATACTTTGGCCACCTGATGCGAAGAGCTGACTCATTGGAAAAGACCCTGATGCTGGGAAAGAATGAGGGCAGGAAGAGAGGGGGATGAAGAGAATGAGATGGTTGGATGGCATCACCGACTTGATGGACATGGGTTTGGGTGGACTCTAGGAGTTGATGCTGTACAGGGAGGCCTGGCGTGCTGAGGTTCATGGGGTCACAAAGAGTCTGATACGACTGAGCGACTGAACAGAACTGAACTGATGGGACTGGATGCCATGATCTTAGTTTTCTGAATGTTGAGTTTTCAGCCAACTTGTTCACTCTCCTTTTTCACTTTCATCAAGAGGCTCTTTAGTTCTTCTTCGCTTTCTGACATAAGGGTGGTGTCATAGGCATATCTGAGGTTATTGCTATTTCTCCCAGCAATCTTGATTTCATCTTGTGCTTCATCCAGCTCAGCGTTTCTCATGATGTACTCTGCATATAAGTTAAATAAGGAGGGTGACGATATACAGCCTTGATGTTCTCCTATCCTGATTTAGAACCAGTCTGTTGTTCCATGTCCATTTCTAACTATTGTTTCTTAACCTGCATACAGATTTCTCAGGAGGTCAGGTGGTCTGGTATTCCCATCTCTTGAAGAATTTTCCACAGTTTGTTGTGATCCACACAATCAAAGACTTTGACAAAGTCAATAAAGCAGAAGTAAATGTTTTTCTGGAACTCTCTTGTTTTTTCAATGATCCAATGGATGTTGGCAATTTATTAAGTGAAAGAGTTAAAACAAATGCTCACAAAATTCCTTTCCAAATATACTCTTTTGAGTTGTGAAAAAACAGTTCCATAAATATGAGTATATTGCTCTACATGCATTTTTATAACAGCCCAGTTTCTCAAGCAGAGCTCCCCAAAACAAGGAGAATATACTGATGGAATGCCTAGCCATAATAAAGGCTCTGTGAATGCATCATTTCATGCATAGCCAACTAACATGAGGATGTTGATGAGTTTCTATTTTTGGGGGGAGATTTGCAATACAAATAAACTGCATTTTAAAAAATTTAGGGGCTAAGTGGATTTTAAATATCATCCAGTCCAATCCTCTCACTCTAAAATAAGGAAGCTAAGGGGATTTTCCTAAGGTTATATCAGCTACTCACTCAGTGTGCATCCTGAGAACACAGGTCTTTCTTCATGTTCTGGAAATGAGGCCACAGATGACCTTTCTCCCTTCTAGCAGCATTGCAGTCTGTGCTATTACCAGTTGATCTCTCTGGTCTTCCAGCAGCACTCAAAATTTTGGTTTTTAATGTTAAATCCTAACTGCAATCACAAGGTACTTTAATCCACAGCATCAGTAGACATGGTTATTTTGCCTCTTATCTAATACTGAGAGACCACTACTAAAGTGGCCCACTCCTTTGTTAATCAGCCCTATTACACATGATCATAGTTGAAAGTAAGGTTGTTTCCATTCTTACACATGTTGGTTTGGTCCTTCCCTACATAGTTACTGAAAATAATGTCAGTTGCTCTTTCAGCTGATAGACTTTACAGTACACAAAGACAGTGGGCATATTTTCCCTCCCCTGTCAAATGCTTTATTCCAGGCTTAATGTCCTAAACCTCTTTTCAACATGCCTTACATTACATGCTTTTAGAGGCCTTCAGTATTCAAATCATATCATTCTAATCATGTTTCTTTTTGTAGAGATCTCTTGTATAAAGCTGTGCTCAGAACCAAACATCATATGCCCCTGTCTTCTGGCCTGTGGAGCTTGAGATGACATCACTTTTCATCTTCTGAAAACTGACCTGGGTTTGTGTCAATTAATGTAATCTAGGTTTCCATTCGTTTTCTAGGTGGCCATGTCCCACAGTTAGCTCATCAGAAATGTTATTACTACAGATTTCTTTTGCTGTATTCTTACTAAATTCTTTGTGTGTGGTTTTTGTTTTGTTTATAATTATTGTGATTACTTTTTCATTGTTCTTGAGGAAAAAAAGGTCCTGAATAAAACAACTGAGTTGGTATAGCTAATTAGCATCATTCCTGATTAGAAGGACAGAAGCCTTGAGGCAGGATCCCAGTATAACCCAGTGAACATTGGTCAGGAAGATAAATAAGCCATCTTAGAGTGAATATGGAGAGAGAGGAATCAAGGAGGGAAAACTTTTCCTTAAGGCAATCATGTGCATGACAAGCCTGTTTTCTCAGCTGTAGGCGCTTGTTGTAGAGTCCTTCCGGGTCACAGCTTCCTCTTCTCTGATGCCTACCACATCTCTAGTCCACAGTAATAGGGACCAAGTTTGCGCTGGTGTTTACACTCACCATGCTTTTATTCACTGCAACCATATCCATTTGACTGCAGTTGATGGGTCAAGCTGCATATATCCAAAATCAGAATCCCTTTCCTAAGACTCTTGAATTCATATGAAGAGAGAGATTTCATCTCCCTCAGGTAGCTGACCTATAAAATGTAAACTTGAGAAATAATGGTGACTATACATTTTACTTTATCCCAAAGCCAAAACAGAGGAAACAAGTGGCCCAAAAGATAGAGATGAAGAAGATGTGATGAAAAAGTAAGGATGAAGGGCAGAGAGAAAGTGTGGATGTCATTTCAGTTCCTCGTGAACCCTTCCTTGTCTGCAGTTGGCCACATTCCCGGCCCTAGATGAAACAGTCACGCAGCCTTTTCATTGGTCCTTCTCCTTTTTCTCTAAAACAAGGTCCCATTTTCTTCTGTTTTTGTAACTAAAACATAAGTACACAAAATAAGGATTTTCCTGTTTTTGTTTAGTTTTATCTCTCTGAAATTATATTACAGATATCATACCACTGTTTTACATTTCTCTTTATTTCTTTCTTTCCATCTCTTCAGTTCAGTTCAGTTCAGTCACTCAGTCGTGTCCGACTCTTTGTGATCCCATGAATCGCAGCATGCCAGGCCTCCCTGTCCATCACCAACTCCTGGAGTTCACTTAAACTTAAGTTCATCGAGTCAGTGATGTCATCCAGTCATCTCATCCTCTGTCGTCCCCTTCTCCTCCTGCTCCCAATTCCTCCCAGTATCAGAGTACACATATCTTTTTTTTTTTTTTTAATTATCTCAGAAAAGAGCTTTGGCTTCAGCATTTTTCTTCTCTTGTCTTATTCTTCTTTATAATTATTTGTTATTGAATAGTCAATTTCATTTTTTATTTTTTCATCATCCAAATTTTCATGAATTATTATTATTTTATCTTTTTATAGTTATGAAGCCATCCTCATTTTAGGAACATTTATGAGGACTGATTTCCTATTGTCTATAGTAGGTTTGTGTTTATCACTTTTAGGGTACCATAGAGTTTAAAATGATGTATAGCTTCAATATTACACTGTCAATAATTTTTCTTTCTTGTTTATGAAGAGAATATGTTCCTTTCTCAGCTTCTTATCTAAGAAGTGAATAAAGAGAATTTATATCATATTTAAATGACAGAGATTTAAGTAAATGAACTTATCACCTTAGAGCTAAATTAAATAAAGACACATTTCCAAAGTTAAAATGTTAATTGAAAAATAATATTAAAAATGTTTTAATTGAAAAAATATATAAAATTAGTAATACTTCCAATTAGTGTTTATATTCATGGGGTCGCAAAGAGTCGGACACGATGGAGTGACTGAACTGAACTGAACTGAACTGAATGTTTATAATTACATGTTGAACTACAGGATAGGAGTCTCATAAAGTGGAATAAAAGCAGAAAGAAACAGCTGAAGCATTTACTTTTTAAACTTATTTTTTCACTCTTTGCACTTTAAAAGTCATTCTTATGAACTGATGCTCCCCTATAATTGAATGAAAATTCCAATAATCTCATGACTTCAGTGTTGTCTTCTAGGTGATGAATGTGCATATAGTCAATTGTTTGCAAGCAAAGCCCAATTTGGAACTTCATTCAATCAAATCTGTTAATCAATCTTCAATCTTTTTTCAAAGGCTGATTACAGGGCAGTCACCTCTATACTGTGCCTCCAAACAGGATCAGTTCTCTTTCTTACTAGTGTTCTCACTATTCCAACTATAAGGATTCTATTTTATATTTGCTAAGATGTCACACAGGAACACTTATCACAAGTCTTAATATGGAGGACACACACAGAGTAGACTCACAGATCAGCAATAGGTTCCTCCAGATAAATCTTCTAACCAATCCTCCATCTCTGTAGTCTCCTCACCTAAGATAACTAACACATTCCATATCCTTTTTTGCCTAAAAAACCCATGAGTCATGGAGATGCTACCTGTGAGTTTGTGTTACAGTCATTTTGATCTCTATTATTTATATTATTGCTATCAATATGTTAATAAATATCAAAATAGAAGAGGAATCATACATTTTTGTCATTTGATTGTACCAATAGCTACAGGTAATTTTTAAAATAAAAATAATTAAAATATTCCTCTTAAAACACTGGGTTCAAAGAAGAGGTATAATATAATATATTGAGTTAATCTCTGATTGCTAAATATGTTTATTCCCAAAGGCTGATACTGGCCCCTGTTCTTCTCAGGCCACGATGTTTCTTTGGTAAACTGATTCTATCTGTGATCTACCATTGGCTCAGTTACTTACACTAGAAGAGATAATTAGACTACATATCAGACTTAATTTTCTTTCTGTCTATGAGCTAACTGATGGTTTTTTATCAAATCTTGAAAAAGTCTTCTTAATTATAAACTTATTTTCCAAGATAACAATAAAGATGACACCTATGATTTATATGACAATATTGACTTCTAAGGTTTAGATTTTTTTTCTGTATTTTGACATAAGTAGGCATTTAATATGGAGAAGGCAATGGCAACACACTCCAGTACTCTTGCCTGCAAAATCTCATGGACAGAGGAGCCTGGTAGGCTGCAGTCCTTGAGGTCGCTAAGAGTTGGATGCAACTGAGCGACTTCACTTCCACTTTTCACTTTCATGCATTGGAGAAGGAAATGGCAACCCACTCCAGTGTTCTTGCCTGGAGAATCGCAGGGACGGGGTAGCCTCGTGGGCTGCCGTCTATGGGATCGCACAGAGTCAGACATAACTGAAGTGACTTAGCAGCAGCAGCAGCAGCAGCAGCAGTCATTTAATGCAATTCTTTCTAGAAGGTAGGTCTTGGATTGTGCCCCACTTTCCCTAAAAAGGCTAGGGTTTGTGAGACAGAATGACCAAAATTTTGCAGAGCAGAACTGGAAAGGAAGGCCATGATTTTCCATTTACTTACATGGTATTTTCCCTGTACTTCTTTACCTTGATTCATGTGCACACCATGAGCTTTTAAACAATTTACCTTCCATTAAGTTAACCACCCAAAGACTATTTTCTCATGAAGTGTTGAGCTTTAATACATTAAACTTGAGTGAACCTGTGAAATCCTAGTCACCTCACTCTTAACCTCAGTGAAGGCAGAACCCTAGGTTCACCCCCGTCTCCCCACTCTCTGTCCCTCTCCTTCTCTCTGTCTCTCCCAGTAGCCTCACTGTCTACACTGTGTGGTCCCAGGCATGCCATGTTCTCCAGGATCTGTGGTCTTTGTGTTTTCAATGTTCTCTGATGGTTGCTGCTGAGGTGCACCTGCAATCATAATAAGACCCACAAGGACTGGTCCAGTTACAACGTTGTCTCTGGTTGGGAATGTGTCTATGTCTTTTCATCACAGGTAGCATGGGAAAGGCTCAGGTAAAGAACTCGCCTGCCAATGCAGGAGACATAAGAGATGCAAGTTCTATCCCTGGGTGAGGAATAATCCTTGGAGGAGGAAACGGCAACTTGCTCCAGTATCCTCGCATGGAAAATTCCATGGGCAGAAGAGCCTGGCTAGCTACAGTCCATGGGGTCACAAAGAGTAGGACACAACTGACAGATAAAATAAAAATCAATAAGCTATGACCCAGTGCCTTCAGGCATTCTTAAGTCAGAGAATCATTATCAAAATGCTGATACTGGCATAAAACAGTCAGCATGCATGGGTTAGTACACACATATATATTCCCTTGCTCTATTAGTTGAGAAGGCCTAGAAGAAAGCGTTCCCTAGAATTCCCTAGTAACAATGAGCAAATCCAGTACCCAGATCTTGCTTTCTAATACCATTCTCCAGCTAAACTAAAAAAGAATTGGCTGATTCTAGGTCTGAGTCAATGACTATGCATGATGAACCTGGGAGACATCTTATAATGCCATAAAATAAGAAAGTGTTTCACACACACACAAACACAGAGAGTGATGGGAGTTTATATCAAATGGAAATAGGAACCAACTAAAAAAGCTCTCAATGTCAAAGCTGGAGCAATTTGAGTAACAAAAGAAGTAAAGTAATAGTGGATTATAGCAGATAGAAAAATAAATAAGAATTCATATTAATATAGCTAAATGATGGGGGAAAAAAAGAATTGAAAGATTAATGCCGCATGTAGAATCCCAAGTAATTTACATACATGAACTACATAAGTTTATGGTGGAGCATAACTTCCCACTCTGTAATTTTGGTTTGCACATAAATTAATTTTACACTAAAAAAAAAAAAGTAACTTTACAGAAGTCGAACAAGCCCTATCTCAACCATGTGAGCAAAGTTATTAACATTGATAATGCATATTTACAGCCTGTGCTCTTGATATAGTATGACAAAAAGGTCAGTTTACCTCTGTGTTCTCCATCCCCAAAGTTCAGGATCTCAGTATACTCCTGAGAAAGCATAAAGAACTTCTGCTGTTGCTGCTGCTGCTGCTGCTGCTGCTGCTAAGTCGCTTCAATTGTGTCCGACTCTGTGCAACCCCATAGACAGCAACCTACCAGGCTCCTCTGTCCCTGGGATTCTCCAGGCAAGAACACTGGAGTGGGTTGCCATTTCCTTCTCCAATGCATAAAAGTGAAAAGTGAAAGTGAAGTCGCTCAGTCATGTCCCACTCCTAGTGAGCCCATGGACTGCAGCCTACCAGGGTCCTCCATCCATGGGATTGTCCAGGCAAGAGTACCGGAGTGGATCGCCATTGCCTTCTCCTACCTTCTACAAAAACCTGGCCAGTACACCTCAATACTGTAAAAACACAAAAAGTAAGGAAGTACATAAAGTCGCTCAGTCACGTCCAACTCTTGCAACCCCATGGACCATCCTACCAGGCTCCTCTGTCCATGGGAGTTTCCAGGCATGAGCAGGAGTGGGGTGCCATTTCCTTCTTCAGGAAAAAGACAAAATACACACACACACAACATAAAAACATTTTTAAAAACCCCACAAAAAACAAAGAAAGTCTGAGAAACTGCCACAGTGTAGGGAACTCTAATACAAGATTATGCCTAAATGAAATGTAGTATGAGTGAGATTCTGGAAGAGAAAAAGTACATTAGGTAAAATCAAAAGTGATCGAATAATATATGGACTCTTGCTCATTGTATAACAATATGTAGTCATTACTTAGAATGAATGTACCACACTAAAGTAAATTAGGGAAACAATAGAAAGAATTATATGAAGCATATGGGAACTCTTTGTACTATCACTGCAACTCTTCTGTGAATCTCAAACTATTCTAAATAAAAATATATTAAAAACACTGTCCTGTGCTGGAAATAAGTTCCTTAGTATTGAAACAACTTACTGTGTGACTCTGGACAAATGAATTTTGATTCCTCAGTTTTCTCAACTGTAAAATGCAGATAATAAGACCTAATCAATAAGCTTGTTGAGAGTGTTAAGTAATTTAATATAGGTCAAAACTTACAGAAATGCTTACCATATACTAAGTACTGCATATGTTAAATTCCTGCTCCTACTACTACCCTATACCATACCTACTCTACCATTCTGCTGCTATGAATCTACATTCTCCAGCAGTGTTTTCTCTAATGGGAACCATGTTATATCCTCTAGCAAAATGTTTTCTGACTTGACAAAACAGAGGGTAATTTTATAGCTGTCTCACCTTCTAGGAGACATTTGGCAATGTCTGGAGTCATTTTTAGTTGACACACTGGGATGCGTAGACACTTCTAGCATGTAGTAGGTAGAAGCCAGGGAGGCTGCTAAACGACTAATAATGTACAGGACAGCCTATCACAAAAAGTAATTATTCCATCCAAAATGTCAATAGTGCTGAGACTGAGAAACCCTGACTAGTTCCTTCCTTTCCAAAAGGATCTTTAAGAAGGACAAAGAAAACTGAAGACCCTCATTTATATTTTTCAAGGATAGCCTGAGTCTTATAATTTAGCAGGCCATATGTTTTCTATAGATCAGGAGAACAAAGACCTTCTAAGATCCACGGTAAAACCTCACAAAGCAATATCCCAAATCAGCATATCTCAGTAAAGTCATATGATTGCAAAAATAACCACAGTGTTTCCTTCTATTAAAGCATTTACATTTTTTTTCTGAGCCAGAAATTGTTGGTGTATGCTTTTCCCAACATCAAAATGAGTTAATTATTAATAAAATTTATTCCAAAGAATTTGGGATATTAAAATCACACTGTGAAAAACAGGCATTGCTATAATTCTGTTGATTGGTGAGTAACTTATTTCATTGTTAAATAGGAAATATCCTGCCTATAGATAGTATTAGTAAAGACAAAGTTCTTGTGTTATCAAACTCTCAGATAAAAAATGCCCTGAACCCAGGATAGGCAAGGTGTGAATTAAGAGGCTGGAAGAAGGCTTGAGGAGCCATAGGAACTGCAGACACGTTATCGTCTCCTGGCTGGCACAATAGCCATAACAGAGCCTCTCTCCTGGCTGATGCAGCAGGTATAGCAGCAGCCATAACATAACCATGACGTAGCCAGAACATAACCTCATATAACATAACCACGATGTCTCTCCAGTGGAGCCCCAGTGCAGCAGCACCCAGGGCCTTCATGGCAAAGCTCATACAGGCGTATGGCACAAAGTAACCCATGACCAAGCAAGCAAGCACCTTGCGACAGCAAACAGTGCTATAAGTAATCTCAGCCATTACATAACCATGCAAAGTCATTGTTTACAGAACACGGGGCAAGAGGTCATGAGAGTGCGGAGCAAGAGAGCCTGACTGGTGCCATCTTGTTAATTTCCCCACAACATGCATCTTACTTGGGCCACCTGATGTGAAGAGCCGACTCATTGGAATAGACCCTAATCTAGGAAAGATTGAGGGCAGGAGGAGAAGGGGATGACAGAGGATGAAATAGTTGGATGGCATCATTGACTCAATGGATGTGAATTTAAGCAAACTCTGTGAGACAGTGAAGGACAGAGAAGCCTGGTGTGCTGTACTCCATGGCGTTGCAGAGTTGGACTTGACTTAGTAACTAAACAACAACAAATTATTTTCCAAATTCTTTTCCTGTTTAGGTTATTACAGAATATTGAGCAGAGTTCTCTGTGCTATATAGTAAGTCCTTGTTGGTTATCTATTTTAAATAGCACTGTGTATATGTCAATCTCAAACTCCCAGTCTGTCCCTTCCCTCTACCTTTCCCCCCTGATAACCATAAGTTCAATATCTATTAAATTCATTTGTATCATATTCTTTTTTTTAGATTCTGCATATAAGCAATATGAAATGTTATTTGTCTTCCTCTGAATTACTTAGTATGATATCATCCAGGTCTGTCCATCTTGCTGCAAATGGTATAATTTCATTCTTTTTATGGCTGATTAATATTCCATTTTGTATATGTACTGCATCTTTTATCATTCCTCTGTCAATGGACACTTAGATTGTCTCCATATCTTGGCTATTGTAAACAGCACTGAAATGAACATTGGGGAGCATGTATTCTTTTGCTTTTCTTTGGGTATATGGCCAGGAGTGGGAATGCTGGATCATATGGTAGTTCTATTTTAGTTTTTTTGAGGAACCTTCATACTGTTCTCCATAGTAGTTGTACCAGTTTAGATTCCATCAACAGTGTAGGCGGAGAAGGTGATGGCAACCCCACTCCAGTACTCTTGCCTGGAAAATTCCATGGATGGAGGAGCCTGGTAGGCTGCAGTCCAGGGGGTCGCTGAGTCAGACATGACTGAGTGAATTCACTTTCACTTTTCACTTTCAAGAACTGGAGAAGGAAATGGCAACCTACTCCAGTGTTCTTGCCTGGAAAATCCCAAGGATGGCAGAGCCTGGTAGGCTGCCATCTATGGGGTCGCACAAAGTTGGACATGACTGAAGTGACTTAGCATCAGCAGCAGCAGCAGTGTAGGAAAGTTCCCTTCTTTCCACACCCACTAGCAGGTCTGGAGCAGTCTCTTATGAAGTCACTGCTTTTTTTCCCTGGGTCCTGGTGCACACAGGACCTTGTGTCTACCTTCCAAGAATTTCTGTTTCCCCCAGTCCTGTGGAATTTCTGTGATCAAACCCCGCTGGCTTTCAAAGTCAGATTCTCTGGGGTCTCCTATTGCCAGACCCCGGGTGGGGAAGCCTGATGTTGGGCTCAGGACTTTCACTCCTGAGAACTTTTATGGTATAATTATTTTCCAGTTTGTGAGATATGCAGATATAAGATTTTATTTTATCATGGTTACTCCCTCCCTACCATTCTATTGTGGCTTCTTTTTTGTCTTTAGGTGTAGGGTATCTTTTTGGTAAGTTCCAACATTTTTATTGTTGTTGATGGTAGTTCTGATTTTGGTGTTTTCATAGCTCATGTCCTTCTACACTGCCATCTTGCCAACAATTCAAGATTGTATTTTATAATTTCCAAGGTAACCAGTAAGTTAATGATACTAAAGTGAAAGTGAAGTCGCTCAGTCGTGTCCGACTCTGCGACCCGGTGGACTGTAGCCCACCAAGCTCCTCCATCCATCGGATTCTCCAGGCAAGAATACTGGAGTGGATTGCCATTTCCTTCTCCAGGGGATCTTCCCAACCCAGGGATTGAACCCAGGTCTCCTGCATTGCAGCCAGACGCTTTAACCTCTGAGCTACCAGGGAATGATACTAAGGACATAACCAAAACTAAAAAGCTAGTAGAGAACATAAAAGTGGAAAATTTTAAAACATATAGCATTAATAGATTAATACAAAACATAGATTTAAAAAATTGAGAAGAGAAAGATGAAGGAACACAAAATGCAAAAGACAAAATAAAAAACATATTAGAATGAAAGACTTAAAAACTTGATTTCACTAAATGAAATAAATATAGATAGAATAAAGAAAGATTTTAGTTAGGATTAAAAAACTAAGTAATTTTTTTCATGGAAATTAGGAGAAAGAAAATAATAAAGAAACAAGTGCAGAGTCAATGAAATTTAAAATGTACTTTCAATAAGGAAAATTAGCAAAGTCAAAAGTTCATTTTCTAGATTATTCTAATCATTTAAATATCTATTAAAATGTATAAAATAAAAAAGTCAAAATCACAAAGTGCTAATGTTAGAAAATTTTTAAATGTCATTAAAATTTAAAATTAAAATAATACTGCAGAAATATTGTGCATAGCTTTATTGTAATAAAATTGACAATTTAAATGCAATAGGAAAATTCTGTAAAACATTTTATTAAAATAAACAAAAGAACACATGTATACTTATTGAATGGAATTATTATTAAATTCATTAAATAAAACAGACTTGTATTTATTGAACATTTTAAAATATATTGAATAAATTAAATAAATTGGGTTCATAACTAAATCTTCTTGCAACAGTAACTCCAGGCCCAGATCTCTTCACTGATACATTCTATTATATTTTTAAGGAAGAGATGATACAGATCTTATATATTTTTGCCTTAGAAAATAGAGCAGAAGTAAATACTTACCAATGTATTATGTGAATCCCATATAATTCTGATATAGGAACATTATAAAAATATTACATACTAAATTTACTCTTAGCAATAAAAGTAAAATAATTGCCAAAAATCTAGCAAAGCAAACCCAGCAATGTTCTTAAAATGTCCAATAATATGAAGTTGGTTCAACATTAAATAATTCTTGTAACACACACTACATTAACAGTATTAAGTGTGCATGTATAAATTTCAGTAGCCATAGAAAAAGAATTTGACCTATTTCAACACTCATGCACAATTCTAAAATCTTAGCAAATATGCAATAGGTGAAAATTTCCTCTATTTAATAAAGAAAATCTAGTGGAAATATACATCTAATATTATACTTAATGACAACATATTAAGATTGGGAATAACACAAATTCATCTCTTCTCACTACTTCAACATGGTGTTGAAAAACCTGGAACACTAAGGGACTGCAAAACTTGCACAAAAGTTGGAAGGAAAAAAGTAAACATAAATATATACATAATATATATGCGTGCATGCTAAGTAGCTTCAGTTATGTCTGACTCTGCAATCATATGGACTGTAGCCCTGCATACTCCTTTGTCTATAGAAATTTTCCAGGCAAGAATACAGGAGTGGGTTGCCATGTCATTCCACGATAATTATAAATAAATCTATATAGTGATGAACAAAGGAATAAACAGCTATGGATACTGAAGTTGGAGTGATTTCATTTTCACCATTCAAGAAAACAGTTAAGAATAAACCTATGAAAAATTTAAAACATCAAGCCTGAGAGTCTTAAAAGCCCTCTCCCAAAAGGAAACTCAATTTTTCTACATTTTCTATCAATGTTTTTTCCCATAGGAAAGGCAACATATGAAAATAAATCCCAGGATTTTCTACAAACTTAATTTATAACAGACATGGCTTGTTGGCTTTAGAAAAGGCAAAGGAACCAGAGATCAAATTGCCAACATCTGCTGGGTCATGGAAAAAGCAAGAGAGTTCCAGAAAAACATCTATTTCTGCTTTATTGACTATGCCAAAGCCTTTGACTGTGTGGATCACAAGAAACTGAAAAATTCTGAAAGAGATGGGAATACCAGACCACCTGACCTGCCTCTTGAGAAACTTGTATGACAGGTTGTTGTTGAATCACAATGCGGGGATTCTTGGCCCCCCGGAGGAGAAGAATTCAATCCTTCAATCCAGGGCAAGAGACGAGGCTTGATTGCTCAGAGATTTTGTGTAATAAAGTTTTATTAAAGTATAAAGGAGATAGAGAAAGCTTCTGACATAGGCATTAGAAGGGGGCAGAAAGAGTACCCCCCTGCTAGTCTTTAGCTGGATGTTATATAGTCACTAGCAGTCTGTTAATGAAAGAAAAGAATGTCTTAAAACTTAGAATGTCACCAGGCCCCTCACCCATAAAATGCATTTTGGGATAATCTTGGCACCAAATGGTTCATCTTGGGCCATTAAATGATTAACTTGAATCTTGAAGAAGGGCAGATCACCATACAAATAGTTTCATTTACATAGATTACAGGAACAATATCTGAGTATAACATACTGGTTTGTCAAGTAGATTCTGAGCCAAAAGGCTGAACCAACTGGAAGACAGAGTTTGGGGTAAATGTATAGTACATTAGCATAGCTTAAGATAAACATTTCCATAAGAAAAAGGCATTGGTTAACTTCAGGTGAAACCAGGTGTCACTATGGCAATACAGAATTTTAAGAGAAACCTCCTTTTAAATTTGTATAGAAAAGAAAAAAATATCCCTAGTTTGTTTGCTCCTGCAGCTTAAGAGAGATAAAAATGTCTGACACTTGCAAGCTATTTCTTCCCTTTGGAGACCCCTGGCCTTCCTGCCTGTTACCCTCTCATGTATACAGGTCAGGAAGCAACAGTTAGAACTGGACATGGAACAACAGACTGGTTCCAATAGTAAACAGAATATGTCAAGCCTATATATTGTCACCCTGCTTATTTAACTTCTATGCAGAGTACATCATGAGAAACACTGGGCTGGAAGAACACAAGCTGGAATCAAGATTGCCAGGAGAAATATTAATCACCTCAGATATGCAGATGACACCACCCTTAGGCAGAAAGTGAGGAGGAACTAAAAACCTCTTAATGAAAGTGAAAGAGGAGAGTGAAAAGTTGGCTTAAAGCTTAACATTCAGAAAACGAAGATCATGGCATCTGGTCCCATCACTTCATGGGAAATAGATGGGGAAACGGTGGAAACAGTGTCAAACTTTATTTGTTTGGGCTCCAAAATCACTGCAGATGGTGACTGCAGCCATGAAATTAAAAGACGCTTACTCTTTGGAAGGAAAGTTATGACCAACTTAGATAGCATATTGAAAAGCAGAGACATTACTTTGCCAACAAAGGTCCGTCTAGTTAAGGCTATGGTTTTCCCAGTCGTCATGTATGGATATGAGAGTTGGACTGTGAAGAAAGCTGAGCACTGAAGAATTGATGCTTTTGAAGTGTGGTTTTGGAGAAGACTCTTGAGAGTCACTTGGACTGCAAGGAAATCCAACCAGTCCATTCTAAAGGAGATCAGTCCTGGGTGTTCTTTGAAAGGACTGATGCTAAAGCTGAAACTCCAACAGTTTGGCCACCTGATGGGAAGGGTTGACTCATTGGAAAAGACTCTGATGCTGGGAGGGATTGGAGGCAGAAGAAGAAGGTGATGACAGAGGATGAGATGGCTGGAGGGCATCATTGACTCGATGGACATGAGTTTGAGTGAACTCCAGCAGTTGGTGATGGACAGGGAGGCCTGGCATGTTGCAATTCATGGGGTAGCAAAGAGACACAACTGGGCGACTGAGCTGAACTGAACTGGCTTGTTGGGTCCATTTGTTTTGACAACAATTTATTCTGCTACATGTTGTAATGAATAGATATAAAAGAAACATGGTTACGATTAAGATAGTTAACAAAAATTTATTTTGTTTGCAATGAAAAGTGAAAGTGAAGTTGCTCAGTCGTGTCCAACTCTTTGTGACCCCGTGGACTGTGGCCTACCAGGCTCCTCCATCCATGGGTTTCTCCAGGCAAGAATACTGGAGTGGGTTGCCATTTCCTTCTCCAGGGGATCATCTGACCCAGGGATCAAACCCAGGTCTCCTGCATCACAGGCAGACACTTTCACCTCTGAGCCACCAGGGAAGCCGCTGAATAATTAAACATACCTAAGACTTGCTAGCTCATTCTACCCACATTTGCTTAAGTGGACAAATGTGTAAACTACAATAATGTTTTTCCTTTATTCACTAAAATAGAAATAAGATGTTTTTCAGGGATTCCTAATGATCTTTATGATTCCATATAATTAAATTTTTCTCCTTTTAACTAAAACTACTTTGTATTTTCTTCAGTCTGATATGTAATTTATAAGAATTGTTGTATTACTCCTTATCATTTGAAAGAGTTTTTAAAAATTAATTGTCTGTATGTTTGAGGATTCAAAGTTAGTGATCTATCTAAAAGAGTAAGCTTTTTGACTCCACGTTTTATTGTGATCTTCTCCAATGGGATAATTTTCTTCTGTTAATTTTGGTTTTTTTTCCAAATTATACTCCTTCCAATACAAATCTTCTCAGCTAACCCAGTGGGATTGACATTGTGTTGATAATTGCAGGAATTATTGAGGACTCTCATAGGTGTCTATTCCATATCAGAGTTTTTTCTTATATACTCAGTGTCACCTAGATGATTTTTCAAGCCTCATTTATTACATTTTTCTCAATTTAATGTTTTTGTTAGTTCAGTCAATTCAGTTCAGTTCACTTCCTCAGTCGTGTCCGACTCTTTGCAAACCCGTGAATCGCAGCACACCAGGCCTGCCTATCCATCGCCAACTCCCATGGTTTACCCAAACTCATGTCCAGCAAGTCGATCATTCAGTCCAGCCATCTCATCCTCTGTCATCCCCTTCTCCTATTGCCTCTATTCCCTCCAGCATCAGGGTCTTTTCCAATGAGTCAGCTCTTCTCATGAGGTGGCCAAAGTACTGGGGCTTCAGCTTTAGCATCAGCCTTCCAATGAACATCCAGACTGATCTCTTTTAAAATGGACTGGTTAGATCTCCTTGCAGTCCAAGGGACTCTCAAGGGTCTTCTCCAACATCACACTTCAAAAGCATCAATTCCTCAGTGCACAGCTTTCTTCATGTCCAACACTCACATCCATACATGACCACTGGAAAAACCATAGCCTTGTCTAGATGGACATTTGTTGGCAAAGTAATATCTCTGCTTTTGAATATGCTATCTAAGTTGGTCATAACTTTCCTTCCAAGGAGTAAGTGTCTTTTAATTTCATGGCTGCAGTAACTATCTGCAGTGATTTTGGAGCCCAAAAACTAAACTCTGACACTGTTTCCACTGTTTCCCCATCTATTTCCCATGAAGTGATGGAACCAGATGCCATGATTTTAGTTTACTGAATGTTGAGTTTTAAGCCAACTTATTCACTCTCCTCTTTCATTTTCATCAAAAGGCTTTTTAGTTTCTCCTCACTTTCTGCCATAAGGGTGGTGTCATCTGCATATCTGAGGTTATTGATATTTCTCCCAGTAATCTTGATTCCAGCTTGTGTTCTTCCAGTCCAGTGTTTATCATGATGTACTCTGAATGTAAGCTAAATAAGCAGGGTGACAATATACAGCATTGACATACCCCTTTATCTATTTGGAACCAGTCTGTTGTTCCATGTCCAGTTCTAACTGTTGCTTCCTGACCTGCATACAGAGTTCTCAAGAGGCAGGTCAGGTGGTCTGGTATTCCCATCACTTTCAGAATTTTCCAGAGTTTCTTGTGATCCACACAGTCAAAGGATTTGGCATAATCAATAAAGCAGAAACAGATGTTTTTCTGGAACTCTCTTGCTTTTTCCATGATCCAGCAGATGTTGGTAATTTGATCTCTGGTTCCTCTACCTTTTCTAAAGCCAGCTTGAACATTTGGAAGTTCGCTGTTCACATATTGCTGAAGCCTGGCTTGGAGAATTTTGAGCATTACTTTACTAGCATGTGAGATGAGTGCAATTGTGTGGTAGTTTGAGCATTCTTTGGCATTGCCTTTCTTTTGGATTGGAATGAAAACCGACCTTTTCCAATCCAGTGGCCACTGCTGAGTTTTCCAAATTTGCTGGCATAGTGAGTGCAGCACTTTCACAGCATCCTCTTGCTGGATTTGAAAGAGCTCAACTGGAATTCCATCACCTCCACTAGCTTTGTTTGCAGTGATGCTTTCTAAGGCCCACTTGACTTCACATTCCAGTATGTGTGTCTCTAAGTGAGTGATCACACCATCATGATTATGTGGGTCATGAAGCTCTTCTGTGTATTCTTGCCACCTCCTCTTAATATCTTCTGCTTTTGTTAGGTCCATACCATTTCTGTCCTTTATTGAGCCCATCTTTGCCTGAAATATTCCCTTGGTATCTCTAATTTTCTTGAAGAGATCTCTGGTCTCTCCCATTCTGTTGTTTTCCTCTGTTTCTTTGCATTGATCACTGAAGAAGGCTTTCTTATCTCTCCTTGTTATTCTTTGGAACTCTGTATTCAGATGCTTATATCTTTTCTTTTCTCCTTTGCTTTTCACCTCTCTTCTTTTCACAGCTATTTGTAAGGCCTCCTGAGATAGCAGTTTTGCTTTTTTTCTGCATTTCTTTTCCATGGGGATGGTCTTCATCCCTGTCTCCTGTACAATGTCATGAACCTCCATCCATAGTTCATCAGGCACTCTGTCTATCAGATCTAGTCCCTTAAATCTATTTCTCACTTCCACTGTATAATCATAAGGGATTTGATTTAGGTTATCCTTGAATGATCCAGTGGTTTTTCCCTACTTTCTTCAATTTAAGCATCAATTTGACAAGAAGGAGCTCATGATCTGAGCCACAGTCAGCTCCTGGTCTTGCTTTTGCTGACTGTATAGAGCTTCTCCATCTTTGACTGCAAAGAATAGAATCAATCTGATTTTGGTGTTGACCATCTGGTGATGTCCATGTGTAGAGTCTTTTCTTGTGTTGTTGGAAGAGGGTGTTTGCTATGACCAGTCCATTCTCTTGGCAAAACTCTATAGTCTTTGCCCTGCTTCATTCCATACTCCAAGGCCAAATTTGCCTGTTACTCATTTTTTCCTGACTTTGTAATTTTGCATTCCAGCCCCCTATAATGAAAAGGACATCTTTTTTGGGTGGCCCCACAGGGCATGGCTTAGTTTCATTGAGTTAGACAAGGCTGTGATCCTAGTGCAATAGTTTTCTGTGATTATGCTTTCAGTGTGTCTGCCCTCTGATGCCCTCTTGCAACATCTATCATCTTACTTGGGTTTCTCTTACCTTGGATGTGGGATATCTCTTCATGGCTGCTCCAACAAAACACAGCCACTGCTCCTTATCTTGGAGGAGGTCACCCCTCCTGACCTTGAACATAGAGTAGTTCCTCTCAGCCCTCCTGCACCTGCGCAGCCACAGCTCCTTGGAAGTGGGGTTGCTTCTCTTGAAGGCCGTTACCTATCTGCTAGATGTCATAGTAACTAACAGTCTTCCCTGGTGGCTCAGATGGTAAAGCATCTGTGTACAATGAGGGAGACCCAGGTTCAATCCCTGGGTTGGGAAAATACCCTGGAGAAGGAAATGGCAACCCACGCCAGTACTATTGCCTGGAAAATCCCATGGACAGAGGAGCCTGGTGGGCTACAGTCCATGGGGTCGCAAAGAGTCAGACACGACTGAGTGACTTCACTTTCACTTTCACCTGTACAAGTGTGATCTTGCTGCTTGATTTTTAAATGCCTTCATTTTCTAAGTTGAAAAATGAGGATAATAACAGTCCTGTATCATAGACATATTTTGAACATTAAATAAGTTAATTGAAATGAGAAAACACATATAGAACACTTATAAGAGAATACTGAATATTTTTGGTGCACAAGAAATGCTGCTTACCGCTGCTTCCTATTGCTACAACTAATGCCATCAAAACTTTCAAATTATTAGACATTTAAGAGAAGGGCTTTTGTCTTATTTATCTTTATATCCTCAGCAAAAAAAAAAAAAAAATTGTGCCTAGTACATAATGGATGTAAAGTAACATTTATTGAATAAATGAAAACATGAGTGAATGTGATTACAAGGTCTATTTTCTACAGATATTTTTTTTGTGTGTGTGTCTTTTTTTGGACTCCTTGACAATAGGTGTCTTTACTGTCACTATCATCATGATCATTGTTTCAAGAAGGCCTCCTTCCACACAATAAGCCATTCTTTTGTAGTTTCTCATATACTGGTTGTGAAGTGGTTTTGTAACATGTAAAGGAATTGGGATCCCCAATAGCTTATTTACAGGAGAAAGTATTAGAAATTTACATTTTTAACTCCCTTGTCTTCTAAATCTGAAAGCATTGGAAAATAAAATAAATCCGAAGGAGGTAGACCTTAGTGCATCATAGAACATGAAAGTACCCAGAGGAAAATTATTTGGAATGTCTAAGAAAATAAAAGATTCCCAAGTTTCCCATAAAATCTGGAGGAAAATCCAAAGAATACTCAGTCGTCACAGGTGTCAGAGCATTGCTTTGATGGTATGAAGTGAAAGTTTGAACTTGCCACATTGGTAGGTACTTGGCTATAGGACTCTGCCTGATGGAGCTGATGATGGAAACCCTGGAGAGGACCTATCCAGGTGAATTTAATTGCCTCCTTATGTCTTACAGGATCACACCACCCTCATTTACATATGAAAAAGCCTAGAAGCAGAGAAGCCACCCACTGTCCCCATGTCACCAGAGAACCATTGATGAAGTTCTGGTTCTGCAACTGAACTATCATTTTCTGCCAGTGGCCTCCACATGTGATACTTGACAGCATACCTAGTAGGAAACAATAAAGATGAATATAAAAGCTAAGTATACCCTTTTGCAGGGCTTGCCCAGTGACTCAGCAGTAAAGACTCCACCTACAATGCGGGAGCCGCAGGAGACCTGTGTTTGATCCTTGGGTCTGGAAGATTCCCTGGAGGAGGGCACTGGCTACCCACTCCAGTACTCTTGCCCAGAGAAGCCATGGGACAGAGGAGCCTGGCAGGCTGCAGGCCATAGGGTCACAAAGAGTCGGAAACTACTGAAGCGACTTGCAAATGGATATGGCTGGCATATCCATTTACAAGGACTTGTGGATATGAGGGAGGAAAATGAAACTAAATATTATAATTGTTAGATATTAGTGAGGCACCAGAAAAAAATGCATACGCGACATTAAGAGCTCCCATGAAAAGAAGCATAAAATATTGCATGGGATGAAAAATAATTTCTACATGTAAAAATGTAAGAGAATAAACTGGAAAATAAAACTGAAAGGCATATCCTAGGAAATTTCACAATAAATTTTAAAAGTTTTGAAATTCCCATACCTTTTATCAAGGACAGATTCATAAACCCTAACATTCACGTAATAGTTTTCAGGAAGAAAAGTAGTAAAAGATGATGAGATAGCAAATTAAAGAAATGATAAAGACATTTTGCATGAATAGGAATGCTAGTTCTCCTAATGGAAATGGATATACAATTTTATATAGGGCTAATGTAAAAGTCACACACCCAGATTTGAACTAAATAGATCCTGGTAATATTTCCACAACTCCCAAATTAAAAGCATACCTGACAAGCTCCTACATAGGAAAACCTGGTTTTCAATCAGAAAACAAAACAGACTATCATTGGCCTTCTCAACTACCACATTAGAACACACGGGAAAATATCTGCAGAAAAAAAGAAAGAAAGAGAAAGAGAGAGAGAGAGATCAGTGAACTAAAATGGCCTGGAATGGGTGAATTTAACTCAGATGACCATTATATCTACTACTGTGGGCAAGAATCCCTCAGAAGAAATGGAGTAGCCATCGTGGTCAACAAAAGAGTCCAAAATGCAGTACTTGGATGCAATCTCAAAAACGACAGAATAATCTCTGTTCGTTTCCAAGGCAAACCATTCAATATCACAGTAATCCAAGTCTAGGCCCCAACCAGTAATGCTGAAGAAGCTGAAGCCAAATGGTTCTATGAAGACCTACAAGACCTTTCAGAACTAACACCCAAAAGAGAAGTCCTTTCACTATAGGGGACTGGAATGCAAAAGTAGGAAGTCAAGAAACACCTGGAATGACAGGCAAATTTGGCCATGGAATATGGAATGAAGCAGGGCAAAGACTAACAGAGTTTTGCAAAAAAAATGCACTGGTCATAGCAAACACCCTCTTCCAACAACACAAGAAGAGACTCTACACATGGATATCACCAGATGATCAACACCGAAATCAGATTGATTATATTCTTTGCAGCCAAAGATGGAGAAGCTCTATACAGTCAACAAAAACAAGACCGGGAGCTGACTGTGGCTCAGATCATGAACTTCTTATTACCAAATTCAGACTCAAATTGAAGAAAGTAGGGAAAATCGCTAGACCATTCAGGTATGACCTAAATCAAATCCTTTATGATTATACAGTGGAAGTGAGAAATAGATTTAAGGGCCTAGATCTAATAGATAGAGCGCCTGATGAACTATGGATGGAGGTTCATGACATTGTACAGGAGACAGGGATCAAGACCATCCCCATGGAAAAGAAATGCAAAAAAGCAGAGTGGCGGCCTGGGGAGGCCTTACAAATAGCTGGGAAAACAAGAGAGGTGAAAAACAAAGGAGAAAGGAAAGATATAATCATCTGAATGCAGAGTTCCAAAGAATAGCAAGAAGAGATCAGAAAGCCTTCCTCAGGGATCAATGCAAAGAAATAGAGGAAAAGAACAGAATGGGAAAGACTAGAGATCACCTCAAGAAAATTAGAGATACCAAGGGAATATTTCATGCAAAGATGGGCTCAATAAAGGACAGAAATGTATGGACCTAACAGAAGCAGAAGATATTAAGAAGAGGTGGCAAGAATACACAGAAGAACTGTACAAAAAAGATCTTCACGACCCAGATAATCACGATGGTGTGATCACTCATCTAGAGCCAGACATCCTGGAATGTGAAGTCATGTGGGCCTTAGAAAGCATCACTACGAACAAAACTAGTAGAGGTGATGGCATTCTAGTTGAGCTATTTCAAATCCTGAAAGATGATGCTCTGAAAGTGCTGCACTCAGTATGCCAGCAACTTTGGAAAACTCAGCAGTGGCCACTGGATTGGAAAAAGTCAGTTTCCATTCCAATTTCAAAGAAAGGCAATGCCAAAGAATGCTCAAACTACCACACAATTGCACTCATCTCACATGCTAGTAAACTAATGCTCAAAATTCTCCAAGCCAGGCTTCAGCAATACGTGAACAATGAACTTCCTGATGTTCAAGCTGGTTTTAGAAAAGGCAGAGGAACGAGAGATCAAATTACCAATATCTGCTGGATCATGGAAAAAGCAAGAGAGTTCCAGAAAAACATCTATTTCTGCTTTATTGACCATGCCAAAGCCTTTGACTGTGTGGATCACAAGAAACCGTGGAAAATTATGAAAGTGATGGGAATACCAGACCACCAGATCTGCCTCTTGAGAAATCTGTATGCAAGTTAGGAAGCAACAGTTAGAACTGGACATGGAACAACAGACTGGTTCCAAATAGGATAAGGAGTATGTCAAGGCCGTATATTGTCATCCTGCTTATTTACCTTCTATGCGGAGTATATCATGAGAAATGCTGGACTGGAAGTACACAAGCTGGAATCAAGATTGCCGGAAGAAATATCAATACCCTCAGATATGCAGATGACACCACCCTTATGGCAGAAAGTGAAAAAGAACCAAAAAACCTCTTGATGAAAGTGAAAGTGGAGAGTGAAAAAGTTGCCTTAAAGCTCAACATTCAGAAAACAAAGATTATGGCATCTGGTCCCATCACATCATGGGAAATAGATGAAAAAACAGTGGAAACAGTGTCAGACTCTACTTTTTGAGGGGCTCCAAAATCACTGCAGATGGTGACTGCAGCCATGAAATTAAAAGACGCTTACTCCTTGCAAGAAAATTTATGACCAACCTAGATAGCATATTGAAAAGCAGAGACATTATTTTGCTGACCAATGTCTGTCTAGTCAAGACTATGGTTTTTACTGTGGTCATGTATGGATGTGAGAGTTGGACTGTGAAGAAGGCTGAGCACCAAAGAATTGATGCTTTTGAACTGTGGTGTTGGAAAAGGCTCCTGAGAGTCCCTTGGACTGCAAGGAGATCCAACCAGTCCATTCTGAAAGAGATCAGCCCTGGGACTTCTTTGGAAGGAATGATGCTGAAGCTGAAACTCCAGTACTTTGGCCACCTCATGCGAAGAGTTGACTCATTGGAAAAGACTCTGATGCTGGGAGGGATTGGGGGCAGGAGGAGAAGGGGACGACAGAGGATGAGATAGCTGGATGGCATCACTGACTCGATGGACGCGAGTCTGAGTGAATTCCGGGAGTTGGTGATGGACAGGGAGGCCTGGCGTGCTGTGATTCATGGGGTCGCAAAGAGCTGGACATGACTGAGCGACTGAACTGAACTGAATGTCCAAATGTCACCTGAAATCAGCAAGTATTCTTAACCTGGTCTACTCAATGTCAAGTATTAATCATCAAAAAAAAAAAAAAAAGAATTTCCACTAAATCACATCAGCATGATTTTATCTTTAGAATTTTGGTTGACACTTAAAAGTTAAGGTAACCCAAACTTTGGTGTAACTTGCTATCAAGAAGTTAAACATCAAAATCCTAGAGGTCTAAAATAAATTTAATCTCAGGTTTGAGTATCTAACAAATATTTGTGGTGGATAATCAGTGAAGGAAGTGTATTCAAAGAATAGCAGAGCAGAACTTCATGGGAAATGCTCAATATAACAGATAGAATGTTTCACAATATACCTTTTATAAATAGTCAAATCAATCTTTCAGCCCAACACTGTACATGTGCCTTTCAAATAAATTGTACAAGAAAGCTTCGCTTCCTGAAGATGCATGATATAGCAAAGGTTCATGAACTTAAAATTAGAAACCAAAACAAGACAACAGAAATAGAGTTGTTGATCCCTTTTGTGAACAGAGTAGATGTCTTCTGCATCAAAGAAAACTAGCAATCTCTTCATGAGCAGAAGTCTCTGCTATTAGCAATAGGATGGAACCATGAGATGGTGAAAAAGGAGAATAAAATTTAGAGCCACAGAAATAAATGTGATTATAAAAGCAGTTTATCTAGACTGGCATGAAGGTCACAATTCTACTTCCTCCTAACAAAGAGGCTTCAACCCCAAAGAAACTGGGAATGATTGATTGACATTAACGCATACTTGTGCTGATGTTATCCCAGTAAATTATTTCTAATTTTTATCTCTATATATTTTGTCATTCTTCAAATTATTTTTTTTATTTAAAGATATTTTTACATTTTACTGATGTTTTGTCTTTTACCAACAATGTTACATATTCGTTGTAACAAAATGAACCCTTGCCACACAGTAGGTCCTTATTAGTTATCTATTTTATATACAATGGTGTGCATATGTTAATCTCTATTTCCCAATTTATCCTTCTCCCCCCGTTCACCCTTGGTAACCATAAGGTTATTTTCTGCACCTGTGACACTATTTCTGTTTTGTAAATAAGTTAATTTGTACCAATTTCTTAGGTTCCACACCTAAGCAATATCATATGATATTTGTCTTTGTCTGTCTGACAGTTTCACTCAGTATGACGATCTCTAGGTTCATTCATGTACTGCAAATGGAATTATTTATGGCTAAGTAATATTTCTTTGTGTGTGTGTGTGTGTGTGTGTGTGTGTGTGTGTATACACCACATCTTCTTTATCTATTCCTCTGTCAATGGACATTCAGATTGCTTCCATGTCCTTGCTATTGTAAGTAGTGCTGTAATGAACATTGAGGTCTACATAGCTTTTTATTTTTATTTTTTTTTAATTTTAATTTTTACTTTATTTTACTTTACAATACTGTATTCGTTTTGCATTACATTGACATGAATCCACCAAGGGTGTACATGCGATCCCAAACATGAACCCCCCTCCCACCTCCCTCCCCACACCATCCCTCTGGGTCATCCCATGCACCAGCCCCAAGCATCCTATATCCTGCATCAGACATAGACTGGCGATTCAATTACTACATGATAGTATACATGTTTCAATGCCATTCTCCCAAATCATCCCACCCTCTCCCTCTCCCTCTGAGTCCAAAAGTCCACTATACACATCTGTGTTTTTTTGCTGTCTTGCATACAGGGTCATCATTGCCATCTTTCTAAATTCCATATATATGTGTTAGTATACTGTATTGGTGTTTTTCTTTCTGGCTTACTTCACTCTGCATAATCAGCTCCAGTTTCATCCATCTCATCAGAACTGATTCAAATGTATTCTTTTTAATGGCTGAGTAATACTCTATTGTGTATATGTACCACAGCTTTCTTATCCATTCATCTGTTGATAGACATCTAGGTTGTTTCCATGTCCTGGCTATTATAAACAGTGCTGTGATGAACATTGGGTACATGTGTCTCTTTCAGTTCTGGTTTCCTCGGTGTGCATGCCCAGCAGTGGGATTGCTGGGCCATATGGCAGTTCTATTTGCAGTTTTTTAAGGAATCTCCACACTGTTCTCCATAGTGGTTGTACTAGTTTGCATTCCCACCAACAGTGTAGGAGGGTTCCCTTTTCTCCACACCCTCTCCAGCATTTATTGCTTGCAGATTTTTGGATCGCAGACATTCTGACTGGTGTGAAGTGGTAGCTCATTGTGGTCTTGATTTGCATTTCTCTAATAATGAGTGATGTTGAGCATCTTTTCATGTGTTTGTTAGCCATCCATATAAATTGCAATTTTCTGAAGGTATATACCCAGGAATGGGATTGTTGGATCATAGGGTAGCTGTATCTTTAATTTTTTCAGGAGCTTCCATACTGTTCTCCAAAGTGGCTGTGCCAATTTACATTTCCACTAACAATTTAAAAGTGTTCCTTATTCTCCATACTCTCTCCAACATTTATTTTTTTTTTTTATAGATTTTCTTGACAATGATTATTCTGACTGATGTGGGGTAAACCTCATTGTAGTTTTGATTTTCATTTATCTACTGATGTTGAGCATCTTTCATGTGGCTGTTGGCCATCTGTATGTCTTCTTTGGTGAAATGCCTATTTAGATATCTGCCTATTTTTCATCTAGGTTTTATTTGTTATTGTTGTTATTGAGCTGCATGAGGTATTTGTATATTTTGGAGCAATCTTTTTGGTTGCTTCCTTTGCAAATACTTTCTCTCATTCTCTGGGTTGTCTTTTTGTTTTGTTTATGGTTTCCTTTGTTGCACAAAAGCTTTAAAGTTTAATTAGGTTCCATTTGTTTGTTTGTTTGTTTTTCATTATTCTAGGAGGTGGCAAAAAAGATCTTGCTTTGATATTCTTTTCTGTTCTTCAGTTAGTACTAGCTAATTCACACTCCAAATTTTCTGATTAGAGAATTTTATGATTAGATGAAAACAGAATTACTGCCAGTTTTATTTTAAATAAAACTCTAATGCAGAATGAGCAATGTCTCATCAAAATGTCATGTTAAACTCTCTAGGCCTAGTTTAGAAGTAGACAGAGCATAAAAGTTAACCAGACTTCTGGAAGAGAAACCAAGTTTGCAAAAGAAGCACAAAGCCCATCCCAACACACACCTACTCAATTACTCCTCCTTGCTCTTCACAAGCAATACTCATGGATTTGAGAACAGAACAGATTTAAATTAAAGCAAGATATGATCTGTTTATATCAGATTTTTAAAATATCAAGTTATTATTATACTTATGAATCATTCTACTTTTTAATATGTAGTTTAACATGCATTTTAATAAGGCAAGTAATTTTAATAATATTTGAAGTCCACAGACCCTAAATCCTTGTAAATTTTAAGTGTGAAACACAAGACTTAGGTTTATAAATCTTCTTACTTGAGGACTGTCTCAATTATCTCCATGAGCAATATTTGAAAACTCCTTTTTCATACAAGATGATTAGAGAAGTATGCCCATGGGAGGAAATAGAGATTGAGTTTGTTTCCTACTATTGGATTGGCCAAAAAGCTTCATTCAGGTTTTCTGTAAGATGTTATGGAAAAATCTGAACTAAATTTTTAGATAATCCAATACAAAACACAGTAAGCTAAAACAGAGACACTGTCTTACCATGACCCAAATAGCATCATTAATAAAGATCTCATAGAAAAATGTTCTCTGTAGTTTGATCGTATGAGAAAAAGTCATAGACTGTGAAGACTCAAACAGGTCTAAGATTATAATTCAAAATCTGTAAGAGTGATTTGATACTTGCTTCTTTGGTAGTTTCACATGCTTCCACGTCTGTTTCCTTTCTGGTAAACTGGTAATGGGCTTCCTAGGTGGTTCAGCGGTAAAAGAATCCACCTGCCAATGTAGGAGACATGAATTGGATCTCTGTGTCCGGAGGATTCCCTGGAAAAGGAAATGGTGACTCACTCCAGTATTCTTGCCTGGGAAATCTCATAGACAGAGGAGCTTGACAAGCTACAGTCCATGGCATCACAGAGTCAGACATGACTGAGTGAGTAAGCACAAATTGGGGATAATGATTTCTATTTCACTGAATTATTGATAAAGACAGATAACAGCATAGCATGAAAAATGACTAGCACAATGTCAGGAAATTAATTTTCTGAGTATGTTCTAATTTCCTTCTAATTTCTAATTAGAAAACTTAAAAGGAAATTTCTAATTTTCTTCCTGTGTGTTTGCTAGTAGCAAGTAGCACAGGCACTATATTCAAAACTCCTGTTTTTATTATTTCAGAAAAATCATTGTATTTTCTTTCTTCTAACCTGTAACATGAAACTTCAGCTTCTGTGCTAGGATTGTGGGGTTCAGAGTACAAATTTAAAACAAATTTCTTATGAGAAAAGATATCTGTGAGTGTGTGTGTGTGTGTGTGTGTGCGCGCATGCACATTTGTATATTGGGGGTGAAGTGAAATGATAGAGGAACAGAGGTTAATACAAAAAAAAATGATTATGTGGCATAAAAGACAAAGTTTCTATTGAAACTATATGGAAGAATTAAGGAGCATCATTAGGAAGAGAAGGGACCAGTAGGAGAGCAAAAAAACAGAGTCCAAAGACCATAGCCTGAAAGAATTCCTTTTTCCTATTTGAATAAAGAGAGAAAACCAGTCACAGCCAACCTGGGTTTTGACGTTTCATCTAACGTATGCTGCTACTGCTGCTAAGTTGCTTCAGTTGTGTCCGACTCTGTGCGACCCCATACACGGCAGCCCACCAGGCTCCCCCGTCCCTGGGATTCTCCAGGCAAGAACACTGGAGTGGCTTGCCATTTCCTTCTCCAATGCAGGAAAGTGAAAATTGAAAGTGAAGTCGCTCAGTCCTGTCCGACTCTTAGTGACCCCATGGACTGCAGCCTACCAGGCTCCTCTGTCCATGGGATTTTCCAGGCAAGAGTACTGGAGTGGGGTGCCATTGCTTTCTCCCATCTAATGTCTAAGGATTCCTATAATAAAATTCCTCTCAAGTTTTCAAACCAAGCATACTACTTTTTTATTATTAAAAACAAACCATTCATGCTCATCATTTAACTTAGGCATATAAGCACATTTGTTTGTGTTTTAATAGAGTGAGATTCAATTTGAGATGCAGATTAAGACACTGAAAAATGACCTTTAATTAAATTGTCAAGACAGGAAAAGAACAATATTCAGTCCATGCAAGGCTGTGGTGACACGGAAATTGCTATTCCACCCTGATAGACTTGTCTAGACTGGGACAAAATATCTGGAAATAAATTTATTGTTATATGTAAATACATTTTAAAATTTGTAATATAGCCACAATTTATTCAATTAACCCCATTTACCAATGTCTCTCAGAAGAATCGAAGAGATGCTTCAAATTGTTCTAAGAATGGGATATTTAACTGCTGGAGCAGAGCAACCCCTGTAAACTTGAAAACTGACCCACTAGCACTCTATTTGGACAGGGCCTAAGAGTGAAAGAAAGCTTCTGAGAATAGAATCAAAACTGAGGATGAAAGGAAAAGTAAAAGCAAAAAACAACAACAAAAAAAAGATTTAAACCAAAGTGAGGAAGCAGCCTACAGTCAGGATATCTCATAAAATAAGCCGCCATACATTTGTTCATTATAGAAATCAACAGAGGCGTAGTCTGTGAACTGATCAAAGCTTTCTTTAAATATGCTTTCATCCTAAAAGCCTGTGAAGTCTAATATTTGTGTGAAAATATACAGTATAAAATTACTACAAGAAAAAAATACAAATAGCAGTCTTACAAACAAAGTATGCCATAAAGATATGCCCTTAAGTTAGCTAAATGACATTTAAAAATGATTTAAAAAAAAAACATGAAAAAATATAACATAAAAGAAAAATTTGAAAAGAGGTGCCAGTACTCAGGAAAAATGAGAAACAAAAATTATTATTATTTAGAAAATAGCGATGAACTAGAAAGAATACAAAAGTGAAAAAACACTGATACCTCAAAGGACATAGAAGTTGTAAAGGAGCAACTTTTTTAAATAAAATAAAAGCTTTAAGAAAAATAAAAGTATTAGGAAGAAAGGAAAACATGAAAAATTGGAAGAGAAAGTCTAAATTAAAAAATAAAGAGTTTTGGAGCTAAAGATTAAAGCAAAGTAATAAAATAAATTTCCCTAAATAACAATTTAAAATATCTTTGAAACTAAAAATTGAGAGAGCATATCATAAACCCAAACTTGTTTGCTCCAGAGTTATTGATTTCACATTACATATTCAAATAAATAACTAGATTCTTAATAATTATAATAAAAATCAATTTTCCATCAAGAAAATTTAGTATTTGTTTTATATAAGTAAGCATAAATATTCACAAGGATTTCAAGAGCTATATACTTAAGCAACAAGAAAATGGAGAAAAATTTTAATGTATTCAAGGAAATAATTGTAAGCTAATGATTTTTTGGGCTCCAAAATCACTGCAGATGGTGACTGCAGCCATGAAATTAAAAGACGCTTACTACTTGCAAGAAAAGTTATGACCAACCTAGATAGCATATTGAAAAGCAGAGACATTACTTTGCCGACTAAGGTCCATCTAGCCAAGGCTATGGTTTTTCCAGTAGTCATGTATGGATGTGAGAATTGGACTGTGAAGAAAGCTGAGCACCAAAGAATTGATGCTTTTGAATTGTGGTGTTGGAGAAGACTCTTGGGAGTCCCTTGGACTGCAAGAAGATCCAACCAGTCCATTCTGAAGGAGATCAGCCCTGGGATTTCTTTGGAAGAAATGATGCTGAAGCTGAAACTCCAGTACTTCGGCCACCTCATGCGAAGGGTCAACTCGTTGGAAAAGACTCTGATGCTGGGAGGGATTTGGGGCAGGAGGAGAAGGGGACGACAGAGGATGAGATGGCTTGATGGCATCACTGACTTGATGGACATGAGTCTGAGTGAACTCCAGGAGATGGTGATGGAAAGGGAGGCCTGGCGTGCTGCGATTCATGGGGTCGCAGAGAGTCGGACACAACTGAGCAACTGAACTGAACTGAATGATTTTATTTCTAAGAAAGTTCAGTTCAGTTCAGTTCAGTCGTTCAGTCGACCCCATGAATTGCAGCACGCCAGGCCTCCCTGTCCATCACCAACTCCCGGAGTTCACTCAGACTCACATTCATCGAGTCAGTGATGGCATCCAGCCATCTCATCCTTGGTTGTCCCCTTCTCCTCCTGCCCCCAATCCCTCCCAGCATCAAAGTCTTTTCCAGTGAGTTGACTCTTCGCATGAAGTGGCCAAAGTACTGGAGTTTCAGCTTCAGCATCATTTCTTCCAAAGAAATCCCAGGACTGATCTCCTTCAGAATGGACTGGTTGGATCTCCTTGCAGTCCAAGGGACTCTCAAGAGTCTTCTCCAACACCACAGTTCAAAAGCATTAATTTTTCGGTGCTCAGCCTTCTTCACAGTCCAACTCTGACATCCATACACGACCACTGGAAAAACCATAGCCTTGACTAATTGGACCTTAGTCGGCAAAGTAATGTCTCTGCTTTTCAATATGCTATCTAATTTGATCATAACTTTTCTTGCAAGTAGTAAGCGTCTTTTAATTTCATGGCTGCAGTCACCATCTGCAGTGATTTTGGAGCCCCCCAAAATAAAGCCTGACACTGTTTCCACCATTTCCCCATCTATTCTCCATGAAGTGATGGGACTAGATGCCATGATCTTTGCTTTCTGAATGTTAGTTTTAAGCCAACTTTTTCACTCTCCTCTTTTGCTTTCATCAAGGGGCTTTTTAGTTCCTCTTCACTTTCTGCCTTAAGGGTGGTGCCATCTGCATATCTGAGGTGATTGATATTTCTCCCAGCAATCTTGATTGCAGCTTGCGTGTCTTCCAGTCCAGCGTTTCTCATGATGTACTCTGCATATAATTTAAATAAGCAAGATGACAATATACAGCCTTGACGTACTCCTTTTTCTATTTGGAACCAGTCTGTTGTTCCATGTCCAGTTCTAACTGTTGCTTCTTGGCCTGCATACAGGTTTCTCAAGAGGTAGGTCTGGTGGTCTGGTATCCCCATCTCTTTCAGAATTTTCCACAGATTACTGTGATCCACACAGTCAAAGGCTTTGGCATAGTCAATAAAGCAGAAATAGATGTTTTTCTGGAACTCTCTTGCTTTTTCTATGATCCAGCGGATGTTGGCAATTTGATCTCTGGTTCCTGTGCCTTGTCTAAAACCAGCTTGAACATCTGGGAGTTCACAGTTCATGTATTGCTGAAGCCTGGCTTGGAGAATTTTGAGCATTATTTTACTAGCGTGTGAGATGACTGCAATTGTGCAGTAGTTTAAACATTCTTTGGCATTGCCTTTCTTTTGGATTGGAATGAAAGCTGACCTTTTCCAGTCCTGTGGCCACTGCTGAGTTTTCCAAATTTGCTGGCATAGTGAGTGCAGCACTTTCACAGCATCCTCTTTCCAGATTTGAAATAGCTCAACTGAAATTCCATCACCTTCACTAGCTTTGTTCATAGTGATGCTTTCTAAGGCCCACTTGACTTCACATTCCAGGATGTCTGGCTCTGGGTGAGTGATCAGACCATAGTGATAATCTTGGTCGTGAAGATCTTCTTCGTATAGTTCTTCTGTGTATTCTTGCCACCTCTTCTTTATATCTTCTGTTTCTGTTAGTTCCATACCATTTCTGTCCTTTTGAGCCCATCTTTGCATGAATTGTTCCCTTGGTATCTCTAATTTTCTTGATGAGTTCTCTAGTCTTTCCTGTTCTGTTGTTTTCCTCTATTTCTTTGCATTGATCACTGAGGAAAGCGTTCTTATCTCTTCTTGCTCTTCTTTGGAATTCTGCATTGAGATGCTTATATCTTTCCTTTTCTCCTTTGCTTTTCACTTTTCTTCTTTTCACAGCTATTTGTAAGGCCTCCTGAGACAGTGGTTTTGCTTTTTTTTTGCATTTATTTTCCATGGGGATGGTCTTGATCCCTGTCTCCAGTACAATGTCATGAGCCTCTGTCTATATATCTAAGAAAAGTGACTTTCTATTATAAAGGACACAGACAAGCTGTTATTAATATGTAAGAATTCAAAGAATACTGTTCCCATGAGTGTTACCTAAGAAACCTATTAGAATAAACTACAGACAACTGAATGACTTAAGATGCATGAGCAGAACTGGCATTGAGTACTATATATACAGTTGCCTATCGAATTAAGATGAAACGAGGGCTAAGAAGAAAATACTAGTAGGAAATGGCTATTATTCTGTCAATTTGTTTATAAAGGCTGTCTAGCATTAAGGACTCCAATGCTGGTGATAACTGGAAAACAAAGTCTTTGCTATCTGAACTGTTAAAATTGTCACCAGTCTTGAACTGGGCACCGTGCTGGTGAAAGAGGACACACTAACCATGTGATTATATATTTAACTTAGTGGCAAAAGGGAAATAGTAGATGTAAGAACTATGAACTGAGAAGGCTTTACTTTGAGCCATTTTGTTTTAGCTGAAGAGAGATAATGACAAGTTCAGGTGATTAATTATCAATCCAAGGCAAAATTTGAATACCAGAGTGACACTTGGCAGCATTTAAGAAGTATTTAATTGCCTGTCACTAGACAGTAGACAGATAGAAGACTAGGTTCAAAACTTAATCATAGAACTAGTGAAGCATCAAAGAAAATTGAATTTTCAGCCCAGTAGATCTCCTAGCCTAAGGTCAGAGTTCTAATAATAAAGGCATATTCCTCTGAGATTTGGAATAAAGATAATTGATTAGATGAAGTTGCGAACCTTGAAGTTTCATTTTTCCCCCAAACCCTGTTAGTAGTGGAGGTAAGTCACACTCCTTTGTTTGATGATTGTAGTTCTGTTTTAAAGGAGACTCTGGTTAGAGATCATGCAGAGGATTCAAATGAGTTAGGTGCTTTCAAAGTCAGCATTTCCACCTGTGCACCCTACATCCCAAGGATCTACCCTTATCTCCCCCCAAGTAAACAGACTAATGTTCTTGTGCTAAGTCACTTAAGTCCTGTCTGACTCTTTGTGACCCCATGGACTGTAGCCCACCAGGCTCCTCTGTTCATGGGATTTTCCAGACAAGAATACTGGAGTGGGTTGCCATTTCCTTCTACAGGGGATCTTCTTAGCCTAGGGGTCAAACCCACATCTCTTATGTCTCTTGCATTGTCAGGGAGGTTCTTTACCACTAGTGCCATCTGGGAAGATGAAACAGACTGATCAAGAGGGTCAAATACTAGTACAGTGAGTACTGAGCTAACCATAGGACAAAAGAGACTATGCCAAAGGAAATGCAAGATCTGCTTAAAAGGCCCAAGAAAGCATGAAAGAAACTGTCCTGAAGGCAGTGGACCAAGAAGTAAAGAACATAAGTTGGATAGCAATTGTATTGATATGGCGTATTCTCCTATGATCATGATTTAACACATTGGCAAGGCAGTGGTCATACATTGCTAGGATGTCACACAGAAAGTCTGAAACTTGACAATCCACAAGAGTAAAGCAGAAACACCAGAACTGAGTGACAGAAGAGGAAAGTATGAAATGACTTAAAGAAACGTGCCTGCTGTAGTGATATACTATGTAAGATCAGAACAGCAGCAATTCAGGAGATGCTGAAGCGGAATATTGGTGTAGTTGTGGTAGGATTTCCTCCAGAGCCAGGTTTTGCCTGTCTGCAGCTCATACCAGTAAAATGCTTGATACTGCTTTAAAGGAGACAGAGGAAGTCAGGGACCTATTGTACCTGAAGTGTTCCCATCATCAGTCAGTACTCCTCCTGTACAGGTCCTTTGATGAGACAACATATGAAGAAATAGAAGACTGAGCCTTTTTGGTGCTCTGCTAGAGGAACTCTCTTGCTCACCCAGGAACTCTGTGTGGCCTTTCTGAGCCAGTGGCAGGAACCACACTTCTGTGGCTATCTCACGTCCAAGACATTTTCTCAACTACTGATGGTTGCCACTTCCACTCTCAACAGTGTTTTGTAAACAGTGAAAAACTGCTGCACATCCTTCCTTTGCAGCATTTCTCCTTTAAAAAAAAAGAGGGTGACTCACTTTGCTATTTTGTCCATTAAAAAAAAGAAAACAAAAAACTGAAGACTGGAATTGTTGGTTCATAAAGAAGACTGAACACTGAAGAATTGATGCTTTTGAGCTGTGGTGTTGGAGAAGACTCTTGAGAGTCCCTTGGACTACAAGGAGATCCAACCAGTTCATCCTAAAGGAAATCAGTCCTGAATATTCATTGGAAGGACTGATGCTAAAGCTGAAGCTCTCATACCTTGGCCACCTGATGCGAATAACTGACTCATTGAAAAAGACCCAAATGTTGGGAAGGATTGAGGGCAGGAGGAGAAGGGGATGACAGAGGATGAGATGGTTAGATGGCATCATTGACTCAATGGACATGAGTCTAAGCAAAGTTTGGGATATAGTGAAGGACACGGAAGCCTGGCAATCTGCAGTCCATAGGGTCACAAAGAGTCAGACATGACTTAGTGACTGAACAGCAACAACAACATGGTAGATCATCATTTTTAGTCTTTTGAGAAACTTCCATATATAGTGGTGCACTAATTTACATTCCCGCCAACAAGGTACAAGCATTCCCTTTTCTCCACGTACTTGCCCACATCTCTTATTGTGGTCTTTGATGATAGCCATTCTGACAGGCATCAGGTAATACCTCATTGTAGCTTTAATTTGCATTTCTCTGCTGATTAAGGATATTGATTATATTTTCATATGCCTGTTGGCTATCTGTATGTCTTCTTTGGAAGAATGTCTGTTCAAGTCTCTACAGACTTTTTAATCTGCTTTTTGTTTTTTTTTTGATGTTGAGTTGCATAGGCTATTTATATCTTTGGATATTAACCCTTTATTGGTCATTATTTGCAAATATTTTCTCCCATTCATCAGGCTATATTTTGTCTTGTCAAAGGTTTCTTTTCCTGTGCAAAAACTTTTAAGGTTTAATTAGGTCTCATTTGTTCATTTTTACCTTTATTTCTTGGCTTTAGGAGACAAACTAAAAAAAAATGCTGCTATAATATATGTCAAAGAGTGTTCTGCCTATGTTTTCTTCAAGAAGTTTTATGGTTTCAGGTATTATATTTAGGTCTTTAATCCATTTTAGTTCATTTTTTATATGGTGTTAGGGAGTGTTCTAATTGCATTCTTTTACATATAGCTGTCCAGTTTTCTCAGCATCATTTATTGAAGATTGTCTTCTCTCTATTATATAGACTTGCCTCCTTTATCATAGATTAATCAACCATAAATATGTGGCTTTATTTCTGGCCTCTTTATTCTGACCCATTGATCTTTGTGTCTTTTTTTTTTTTTTTTTTGCATGTACTATGTTGTTGCTATTATTGTTGCTTTGTATTGTAGTCTAAGGTCTGAGAATGTGATTTTTCCAAATTTTCCATGTGATTACAGTTATGGTGGACAAGGGCCACTGGAAACCTCTAAAACTTTCCACTTCCCCAGAAAATAATATTAAATATGAAATGACAACACATTTTTGAAGGAATAGATTATTTACTATCACCCTAAATTTTTTAAGATGACAGGTGTGGTAGTTCTTACCACCTCCATATAGTTCGGCAGTCTAACCCCTAAAATTGTGGACAGATTTATGGGTGACAGTAGCCTAATATTAGTAAAGACTACTAAGTAGTAGTTTTAATTGTAGAAGTTGTGAGAGGATGGTATCTTTCATAGGACATATGAATTTAACTTCCAACACATGCAGGTACTGATTTGGCTAAGATTACTTTTCATACCTATTCAGAAGGATAATTAGAAACTGTTTACATCACAAAATATGGAAAACAGTATACATTATGTTTTGGTCCCAGAGCTATATTAACTTTCAAAAGTAACTTGACCTTCTGATTTTTCCCCAGATCATCACTTTGGTCCAGTTTAGTGTTTATATCTCATTGACAGATAGTCGAACAGGAAATGGCAAAGGGCACAGAGGGCTTAGCAAGAAACTCAGGCTCCAGAGTGTGGGAGGTAAACTGCATAAAGATTCAAAGATCAGCATGTAAATGAAATTTTATGGATCTAGAAATCCAGGTCATACTGGGATGTGTAATCTAAAATATAGGACAAAATATACTTGCATGACCCACAAGTAATAAACAGCATACTCAATAGTATCTTTTTCTTTTCAAATTTTTATTGGAATATGATTGATTTACAATGTAGTATTAGTTTCAGGTATATAGAAAAGTGAATCTGTTATACATATACATATATCCACTCTTTTTTAGCTTCTATTCACATATGAGCCATTACAGAGTATTGAGTAGGATTCCGTGTGCTATATAGTAGATTCTTACTAGTTATCTATTTTATATATAATAGTGTATATATTTCAGTGTCAATCTTCCAATTTATCTGTCCCCTCCCCTTTAGCTTCCAGTAACCATAAGTTTATTTTCCACATCTGTAATTGTATTTCTGTTTTTGAACTTACCTACAAAGCATATCCCTTTTTAAAAATAGACTTTATTTAGAGTAAGTTTAAATTCGTAACAAAGTTGAGTCGCAGTCACAGAGATTCCCATATACCTCCTTTCCCAAGTCATGCATGACTTCTTCCATTATCAACATTCCCTACCAGAATGGTGCATTTTTTACAATTGATAAGACTACATTGACACATTATTATCACCCAAAATTCAGTTTTATATAAGGATTCAGATTGGTGCTATAAATTCTATGGGTTGGGACAAAGATATAATGATATATATCCAGCCAAGGGATGAGGAGACATTTGTCCTGACCTCTTATACGTGCTAAGAGAATGCAGTGGTCATAGCAAACACCCTCTTCTAATAGCACAAGAGATGACTCTACATATGGATATCACCAGAGGGTCAACACTTAAATCAGATTAATTATATTCTTTGCACCCAAAATGGAGAAGCTCTATACTGTCAGCAATAACAACACCTGGACCTGACTGTGGCTCAGATAATGAATCATTAGTGCAAAATGCAGACTTAAAGAAAGTAGGGAAAACCACTAGGCCATTCAGGTATGACCTAAATCAAATTCCTTATGATTATACAGTGGAAGTGACAAGTAAATTCAGCAGATTAGATCTGATAGACAGAGTGCCTGAAGAGCTATGGACAGAGGTTCATAGCACTGTACAGGAGTCAATGATCAAAACTATCCCCAAGAAAAGAAACACAAAAAAAGGAAAAACGGTTGTCTGAGGAGGCACTACAAATAGCTAAGAGAAGAGAAGCAAAAGGCAAAGGAGAAAATGAAAGATATATCCTTCGGAGTGCAAAGTTCCAAAGAATAGCCAGGAGAGATAAGAAAGCTTTCCTGGCCACGTTGGGCCCGGCTGCGGCTTGAGGAGCCGGCTCGGAGAGCCGATTCAGGAGCTCGCGCCGGGGCGCCGGCCGTTGGGGCGGCGCGAGGGAAGCCAGTCCGCGGCGTGCGCTGCGGGCCGCCCGGTGGCAGCGCCGGCGGCGGCTGTGGGCGGCTGTGGTCAGGCATCGCGGTGGAGCCTGGGCAGCGGCGCGTCCCGCCCAAGGGCGGCTCTGGCTGAGGGCGGATGGGCCGGGGGAGAGCCCGGGGCAGCGGCTGAGGCTGACCGGCGGCGGCGGGGACCGTTGCCCACAGAAGAGCCGGCCGAGATGCTGGCGGAAAACCTGGTGGAGGAGTTTGGTACGACCACCAGGACCTCCAGCAAGATCTCCAACTTGCTGTTGAACTTGGGTAGACATTACTGGATGGAAATAGAGTTGGAGGATTCTCTTCAGCAGATGTACACAACCAATCAGGAGCAGTTACAGGAAATCGAGTATCTGACCAAGCAGGTGGAGCTTCTGCGGCAGATGAATGAACAGCATGCAAAGGTTTATGAGCAATTAGACGTCACAGCGAGGGAACTGGAAGAAACAAATCAAAAGCTCGTTGCTGACAGCAAAGCCTCACAGCAAAAGATTCTGAGTCTGACTGAAACAATTGAATGCTTGCAAATGAACATTGATCACCTCCAGAGCCAAGTGGAGGAGCTGAAATCCTCCAGCCAAAGGAGAAGGAGCCGGGGGAGGCATGACCAGGAGAAATCGGCCCCCAGCTTCTCGTCTTTGAAAGAGCTGTATGACCTCCGCCAGCACTTCGTGTACGATCATGTGTTTGCCGAGACGATCACTTCCTTACCGAGTCAGCAAAGCCCGGATGAGGAAGAAAATGAGCATTTGAAGAAAACAGTGACAAAGCTGCAGGCCCAGCTGAGCCTGGAGCGGCAGAAGCGGGTGACCATGGAGGAGGAATACGGGCTGGTGCTGAAGGAGAACAGCGAGCTGGAGCAGCAGCTGGGGGCCACGGGCGCCTACCGAGCCCGCGCGCTGGAGCTGGAGGCGGAGGTGGCCGAGATGCGGCAGATGTTGCAGGCGGAGCTTCCTTTTGTGAACGGGGTGGAGAAGCTCGTGCCGGACTCTGTTTGTCCCTTTCAAAGAGCCTGGCCAGCGCCTGCTGGACGAGATGCTCCTGACCGTGCCGGAAGCGCACAGGAAGCCCTCAAGCGCAGCAGCAGCGAGACGGTGCTGAGCAGCCTGGCGGGCAGCGACATCTTGAGGGGCCACGAGGAGACCTGCATCCGCCGGGCCCAGGCAGTGAAACAGAGAGGCATCTCCCTTCTGCACGACGTGGACACACAGTACAGCGCCCTGAAGGTGAAGTACGAGGAGCTGCTGAAGAAGTGCCAGCAGGAGGAGGACAGCCTGTCCCACAAGGCTGTGCAGACCTCCCGGGCTCCGGCCAAGGACCTGGCTGCCCTGAACGCCCAGCCCAAGCCCAGCACCCTGAGCTGGGACCCAGCCTCTGTCACCTCAGAGCCCATCAGCTCCCCTACTACCTCGACGCCGCCAGAATACAAAGCGCTTTTTAAGGAGATCTTTGGTCGCATCAAGAAAACTAAACAGGAAATAGATGAACAGAGAACCAAATACCGATCTCTCTCCTCTCATTCCTAAGTGAACCACCAGCTCCACGGCTAACTGGCCTGTTTCCTGTTACCTCTCTCTCCCACTCACACAAGTGTGTGTCGACCCCAAAGCCTGATGTTGCTCCTGACGTTGGCCTCATTGCTTTGCTTAATTATTAGCAAATGCATAGAGTGAGGAAGGAAGGTGGTTCCTGGTGGCAGTTGTATAATCCAGTTCGTTTAAATTCCTCAGGAAATCCCATGACAGACTGGCCTCTGGCTGGCTCGATGATTAGGTTGCAGTTCTTTGAAAAGCCCCAGAACCAGTGGAGGAGGATCTGTGTCCCTGCAGAAGTAGGCCTGGAGTAACTGTTGTATATAGTATATATAATATAGCATATATTATATAGGGGAAATGGCAGAGTTGAAACAAAGCTAATGCAGTTCCTGCTGCCTTCTTGCTTAACTTCTCAAAACTATGTAGAAGTCAGTCAGACGGCTGCCACATGAAAAGGTCTTTCACAAACACTTGGATACTGTGAATTGGTGAAGAATGTTCAGGAGAAAGCAGGGGTCCCATCCAAAGCAAATGGCATTACAAATACTCCAAGCCTTTGAGTTCATTACATCTGCTACCAGTGGAACTGTGACTGACGGGTAATCCTAATACATCTCAGTCCAGCTGAATACCAAATTGAAAGGGCTAGCTCTGGCTGGCCCAGTTAGCTTGTTAGCAGAGCTCTGGAGGGCCTTCTCCCCACATTCAAATGTTTGTATTCAAAAGCTGTAGTGGCTGGGATAGGCAAATCATTCTTTTCTTAAATTCACACTAAAGGGGCAAGATAGAAGCCTCACCCCCACTGTGTTGTCTGAGCTGGTTAGCGCACTGGTCTCAAGCTGCTCCTACTCACTTCCTACCATTCCTGTACACGTTTGTGACTTGCTGCAGAAATGCCTATCTGCCACTTTGTATTAAACAGTGTTGATGTCCTGACTGTGGAAATAACACTTGTCCTCTCACTTGCATACTTTTAATTTAAAACTATTTAAGAAAACTAAGGTTCCATTTATTATATATATTTTTCTAAAAACCAAATAAAATTACCTATGAAAATGAAAAAAAAAAGAAAGCTTTCCTATGTGAACAATGCAAAGAAATAGAGAAAAACAGTACAATGGGAAAGATAAGACACCTCTTCAAGAAAATCAGATACCAGGGGTATATTTCATGTGAACATGGGCACAATAAAGGACAGAGACAGTATGGACCTAACAGAAGCAGAAGATATTAAGAAGCAGTGGCAAAAATACACAGAAGAACAATACAAAAAAGGCCTTAATGATCCAGATGAGCACGGTCGTGTGATCACTCAGCTAGAGCCAGACATCCTGGAGTATGAAGTCAAGTGGTCCTTAGGAAGCATCACAGTAAACAAAGCTAGTAAAGGTGATGGAATTCAAAACAAGCTATTTCAAGTCCTAAAAGATGATGCTGTGAAAGTGCCACAATATGCCAGCAAATTTAGAAAACTCAGCAGTTGCCACAGGACTGGAAAAGGTCAGTTTTCATTCAAATCCCAAAGAAAGGCAATCTCAAAGAAAGTTCAATACCACACAATTACACTCATTTCACATACTAGCAAAGTAATGCTCAAAATCCTTCAGGCTAGGCTTCAAAAGTATGTGAACTGAGAACTTCCATATATTCAGGCTGGATTTAGAAAAGGCAGAGGAACCAGAGATCAAGGTGCTGACATCTGTTGGTTCATAGAATAAGCAAGGGAATTCCAGAGAAACATCGAATTCTGCTTCATTGGCTATGCTAAAGCCTTTGACTGTGTGGATCACAATAAACTGTGGAAAATTCTGAAAGAGATGGGAATACCAGACCACCTAACCTGCCTCTTGAGAAATCTGTATGCAGGTCAGGAAGCAACAGTTAGAACTGTACATGGAACAACAGACTGGTTCCAAATTGGGAAAGCAGAATGACAAGGCTGTATTTTGTCATCCTGCTTTTTTAACTAATATGCAGAGTATATCATGTGAAATGCTGTACTGGATGTAGCACAAGCTGGAATCAAGATTGCTGGGAGAAATATCAGTAACCTCAGATATGCCTATGACACCACTCTTATGGCAGAAAGTGAAGAGGAGCTAAAGAGCCTCTTGATGAAAGTGAAAGAGGAGAGTGAAAAAGTTGGCTTAAAGCTCAACATTCAGAAAAAGAAGATCATGGCCTCTGGTCCTGTCACTTCATGGGGCCAGACTGCCAATGCAGGAGGTATAAGAGATGCAGGTTTTACCTCTGTCCTGGGAAGACCCCTGGAGCAGGGTATGGCTACCCACTCTAGTATTCTTGCCTAGAGAATCCCATGGACAGAGGAGCTTGGCAGTCTACAGTCCATAAGGTTACAAGAGTCGGACATGACTTAGTGACTAAACCGCCACCAGAAAATATAACGAATGAAACAGACCTGAAAGATACATTAACTAAAGTTAAAAATATATTAGAAGGAATCAACAGTGGATTAGATGATACACAAGAATGGATCTGTGAAATGGAAGACAGAGTAATGCAAATAATCTTAGCTTTTGTTTGTTTCCTTAGCAAGAGAAGAAACAGACTTAAAATGATCTTTTTAAAGTTATTTCTGGGAAAACATCCAGCATACACTCTTTCATATTCTAGGGGTCCTAGAAGAAGGAGTAAGAAATAAAGAGGCAGATAACTCATTTGAAGGAGTAGCGGCTGAAAACTTCCTTAACTTGGGAAAGGAAATAGACACCCAGTTTTAAGAAGACCAGAGAGTTACAAATAAGACAAAGAGGTCCACGTCACTATACATTGTACTTACAATGTCAAAGATAATGCATTATACTCACTTTTATTTCATCTTATGTTTATCATTTCACAATATATGTGGGAATATATGTCTATTATTTCACAACATGTCACTACTGCAGAGTCATAAATTTCTCTGCACAGTTTTCTATTATATTGATGTGTCTTAACTCTTTTAAACAGTTTCCTATTAATGGACACTTAGGAAGTTTAAAATATTTTTCTTTGTGACCCCCGTGGACTATAGCCTACCAGGCTCCTCTATCCATGGGATTTTCTAGGCAATAGTACTGGAGTGGATTGCCATTTCCTTCTCCAGCAGATTTTCCTGACCCAGGGATCGAACCCAGGTCTCCCACATTGTTGACAGATGCTTTACCATCTGAGCCACCAGGGAAGTCCTTATTTTTACAAACAATACGGCAATATTTACTTTTTTTTCCTCTGGGAGTACACCTGTAAAATAAATTCCTCAAATTGAATTTAGTGTGCAAAGATTATTAATTTATTTCTTAATTTTTTCTGATAAATTTTCTTACAAATTTTCTTCCTTGGAGTGTGCATAAATTTTCCTGAGACAGCAATGTACAAAAGTTCCTGATATCCAAAATATTATAAATAGGGGGTATTATCAAATTTTTGGATTTTCACCTCACTAATGGGGAAAATGATATTTCAGTGCAATTTTACTGTCCATCTCTGTTTCTAACAAGGTTGGACATCTTTAATTATGTGAATGGATAAGTTGTTTCTGCCTTTTCATATGCTGCCTAGTCACATAATTTACCCATTTATTTATGAGGTTATTGATTTTATCCTTATCAACACTTGTAAAATCTTTACAGATTTGAAATATTTGGTCTTGTTTGTGATAAGACTGCAAATAATTTTCACAGAAAGTAATTTATCTTGTGATTGACTAATCAGAAATTCATTGTAATGTTATTGAAATCAATCTTTATTTTGTTGATTCAGGATTTTGAGCCATAGTTAGAAAGCATTTCTTATACCAAAACATTTATTATTTTACATTCCTAACATTTGTATTATTATCATTAATCTCTTGATTAGTTGGACTTCACCCTCAAATATAATATTCCAGTAAGGGTTCATTTATGCTGTATTTTTTATTTTCTAAATTCAATGAGTTTTATGCTTTCATATTTTTGGAGATTGGGTGTGGTTCAGAGAAAGTCTGAGATTAAATAAGTTACCTTCTTTCCATTTCTGATATTGGACAATTCTTATTTTTGCTACTTCTATAATGATATGCCTTTATTTTTATAGAAATATATAAAGTACAGCTTAATATTTATTCATTAATTATATTAGTTGGGGAGAAGTAGTATTTCCTTTGCTCAATAAACACACACACACACACACACACACACACACACACACACATATATATATACTGAGCAACTGAACTGAGCTGAACTGAACTGAACTTGAGTCCTGGAGGCCAGAAGTCTGAATTCAAGTTGGCATCAAGGCAGTGCTGCTGTTGGAGGGTCTAGGAAAGAATTCTTGTCCTCTTCTAGATTCTAGTGGCTTCAGACTTGCCTTGGCATTCCTTGGCTCATGATTTCATCTTTCCAATACCTGCCTCTACCTTCATATCACCTTCTTCTCGGTGTGTGGTAAGGGTAACCCAGATAGATTAAGGTAAACTCCTCCTGTCAACATCCTTAACTTCTCATGTCTTTTGCTGTATAAAGTTATATTGACAGATTCTGGAGATTAGAACTTGTCTCTTTTGAAGACACCATTGAGCCTGCTACATAGAGCTTGTATTATATGCCAGCACTCATAAAGTGTAAGGATGGATTCAAACGGAAGAAAAACCACAAATGAGTAAGTTTTAAAATATCGGCTAGTGATCAGTGCATGCAGATAATTAAAAGAAAATAATGTTATAGAGAGCTATCAGGTAACTACTTTAAATTAATTGTTCTAGACAGAGCTCATTGAGTTAGTAATATCTTAATAATATTAACAATCTGAATGACAAGAAAGGAGTTAAAAGTTCAAGTATCTGGGGAATGAGGATCCCAGGCCAAGGAAGCAGCTGATGTAAAGGCTCTAAAGCTAAAACGCTTTTGCCATTAAGTTTTACCAAAAAGAATATTAATTCTTTTTAGTTGATTAGCTTGCCATCTGAATTGATAAATGGAAATCTCTGTCTTAAAAATTAACATGTGCAAGGAAGAATGTGTGCCTGTACTTACACAGCATTTCTAATAAGTCAGTCAATAAAAAGATGTCTAAAAATAATAGAAGAAGAAAATCACATAGCTAGAACATAATAGATGACAAAAAGCAGATATGCTTAGCAATGCAAACATGAACCAACTCAGACAGGGTAAAGGAGCTTGTAAATCAGGGTAAGGAGATTTTATGAAGACCCATGCTTATGTCAGACTTCATCTTACATCACATTTATCTTTCTTAATATATTATACAGTACTATGCTTCTCATTAGATATTTGCTACAATCTGATTTCCTTAAACAAATTAGCTTATTCCTAGCCCCTGATTTGCTATGTGTTGAGATGAATTTTTGCTGAAATAATTTATTTCGAATTACTGTCACCTGAAGCACTAATATTAGCATAAAATGTGAGGTATCTGATACCAATCATAATTGTAAAATTGATTGACTCATGTTTCATGTGTCAAATTCTTTTTAGTTGATTAGCTTGCTATCTGAATTGATAAATGGAAATCTCTGTCTTAAAGATTAACATGTGCAAGGAAGAAGGTATGCCTGTACTTACACAGCATTTATAATAAGTCAGTCAACAAAAAGATGTCTAAAAAAAAAATAGCTGACGATAAACAGAATTTCCAAGGGTCACTATCACTTTGTGTTATATGGGCTTATTTTTTAAATAAGGATTGGCTTTTCACACTATTTTCTCTTTGCATTGCAATTTAGATAGGGTTGCTTAAAGAACTCTCCTATGCCATCTTACAGTGCTTCTTGATGTGAAATTCCCAAGAGCTAAAATTATTGCATCTCATGAAACACTTTTCTGAAATATAAGCATCTTAGACAGGTAACATATTAACCAGTGAGTGTATCATCAATTAATCAGAGATTAGTAAGCCAGTCAGCTACATGCCTGGTAGAATCAGCAGCTCTGAATCTGACTGCAGTCTTTTTATGATTGGCTAGTAGAAACATGTTTGAAGAAAATTTGAGTTTAAAGACTTTAAACAGGCAGGCTTCTGACCATTCTCCAGTGGCCCTCTGGTCCTCTATCTTCTTTCTGCTGCACTCAAATCACATATTTATGTTATTTCTTGGCATTTGAGTTTGTGACCTCTGCCACAGCACCAATACGCTAATAGAAGGAGAAGAGAGAGCACCTCAAGCTTGTGTGGCTGTGCAGTTGAAGGGGACAGGCCAGATATTATGAGGGTATCTTTCCAAGTCATCTTTCATAAAATATGCTCTCTTGATACTCTCATCCTATGCTGATGACTCCCACCTGTATATGCATGCTCTCTTCTGAATTTTACTCCCATCCAACTATTTCCTGTACTTACATTTAGATTTTACAAGCATTTCCAAAATCCCACTCTCAAACCTACCTCCCCTCCTATGTTTACTATGCTAGTTAAAAAATAAACATTGCTTTACTGTGAGCCCCTTGAGGGGAAGGATACCCTTGTTATTTTTAGGCATAAGACCTAACTTTGGAAATAATGGAAATTTCATTTTTTTTCCCCTAACTTTTCTTTTTGAAGATAGTTGATAGTTATTTTTGAAAATAATAGAATTTTCATACAAGTTTTACCCATCTTCCCCTGTGATAACATCTTAGTTGGCCAAAATACATTTTTAAATCTTAGATATCGACATTGGTATAACACTATTAACTAAACTAAAAACTTCATGTACAGTTCAGCATTTTCTACATACTCTCACTTTTGCTGTTTTTTAGAGTGTGGTGAAATGAAATTGTATCACATGAATAGATTTATCTAACAACTGCTGTAACCATGACACAAATTTGTTTCATTGCCAAAAAGAAATTTTCTTTTGCTTACCCTTTGTAATCAGTTCAGTTCAGTCAGTCACTCATGTCCGACTCTTTGTGACCCCATGAACCATAGCACACCAGGCCTCCCTGTTCATCACCAACTCCTGGAGTTTACCCAAACTCATGTCCATTGAGTCAGTGATGCCGTCCAATCGTCTCATCCTCTGTCGTCCCCTTCTCCTCCTGCCCTCAGTCTTTCCCAGCATCAGGGTCTTTTCAGATGAGTCAGCTCTTCACATCAGGTGGCCAAAGTATCGGAGTTTCAGCTTCAGCATCAGTCCTTCCAACTAATATTCAGGACTGGTTTCCTTTAGGATGGATTGATTGGATCTCCTTGTAGTCCAAGTGCCTCTCAAGAGTCTTCTCCAACACCACAGTTCAAAAGCATCAAATTTTCAGTGCTCAGCTTCCTTGACAGTCCAACTCTCACATAAATACATGACAACTGGAAAAACTATAGCCTTGACTAGATGGAACTTTTTTGACAAAGTAATGTCTCTGCATTTTAATATGCTGTCTGCATTGGTCATAACTTTCCTTCCAAGGAGTAAGCGTCTTTTAATTTCATGGCTGCAATCACCATCTGCAGTGATTTTGGAGCCCCAAAAAAGTAAAGTCTGACACTGTTTCCACTGTTTCCCCATCTATTTCCCATGAAATGATGGGACAGGATGCCATGATCTTCGTTTTCTGAATGTTGAGCTTTAAGCCAACTTTTTCGCTCTCCTCTTTCACTTTCAAGACTCTTTAATACTTCTTCACTTTTTGCCATAAGGGTGGTGTCATCTGCATATCTGAGGTTATTTATATTTCTCCCGGCAATCTTGATTCCAGCTTGTGTTTCTTCCAGCCCAGCGTTTCTCATGATGTACTCTGCATAGAAGTTAAATAAGCAGGGTGACAATATACAGCCTTGACATACTCCTTTTCCTATTTGGAACCAGTCTGTTGTTCCATGTCCAGTTCTAACTGTTGCTTTCTGACCTGCATACAGATTTCTCAGGAGGCAGGTCAGGTGGTCTGGTATTCCCATCTCTTTCAGAATTTTCCATAGTTTATTGTGATCTACACAGTCAAAGGCTTTGGCATAGTCAATAAAGCAGAAATGGATGTTTTTCTGTAACTCTATTTTGCTTTTTTGATGATCCAGTGGATGTTGGCAATTTAATCTCTCATTCCTCTGCCTTTTCTAAATCCAGCTTAAATATCTGGAAGTTCACGGTTCATGTATTGCTGAAGCCTGGCTTGGAGAATTTTGAGCATTACTTTACTAGCATGTGAGATAATTGCAATTGTGCAGTAGTTTGAGCATTCTTTGGCATTGCCTTTCCTTGGGATTGGAATTAAAACTGATTTTTTCCAGTCCTGTGGCCACTGTTGAGTTTTCCAAATTTGCTGGCATATTGAGTGCAGCACTTTCACAGCATCATCTTTTAGGATTTGAAATAGCTCAACTGGAATTCCTTCACCTCCACTAGTTTTGTTCATAGTGATGCTTTCTAAGGCCCACTTGACTTCACGTTCCAGGATGTCTGCCTCTAGGTGAGTGATCACACCGTCGTGATTATCTTGGTCATGAAGATCTTTTTGTACAGTTCTTCTGTGTATTCTTGCCACCTTTCCTCTCTATTAGGTCCATACAATTTCTGTCCTTTATTGAGCCCATCTTTGCATGAAATGTTCCCTTGGTATCTCTAATTTTCTTGAAGAGATCTCTAGTCTTTCCCATTCTGTTCTTTTCCTCTATTTCTTTGCATTGATCTCTGAGAAAGGCTTTTTTATCTCTCCTTCCTGTTCTTGGGAACTCTCCATACAAATGGGTATATCTTCCCTTTTCTCCTTTGCTTTTCACTTCTCTTCTTTTCACAGCTATTTGTAAGGCCTCCTCAAACAACCATTTTTCCTTTTTTGCATTTCTTTTTCTTGGGGATGGTCTTGCTCCCTGTCTCCTGTACAATGTCACAAACCTCTGTCCATAGTTCATCAGACACTCTGTCTATCAGATCTAGTCCCTTAAATCTATTTCTCACTTCCACTGTATAATCATAAAGGATTTGATTTAGGGCATACCTGTATGGTCTAGTGATTTTCCCCACTTTGGCTTCCCTGGTGGCTCAGATGGTAAAGCGTCTGCCTGCAGTGCGGGAGACGCAGGTTCCATTCCTGGTTTGGGAAGATCCCCTGGAGAAGGCAATGGCAACCCACTCCAGTACTCTTGCCTGGAAAATCCCATGGACAGAGGAGCCTGGTAGGCTGCAGTCCATGGGGTTACTAAGAGTCGGACACGACTGAGTGACTTCACTTTCTTCAATTTAAATCTGAATTTGGCAATAAGAAGTTCATGAATTGAGCCACAGTCAGCTCCTGGTCTTGTTTTTGCTGACTGTATAGAGCTTTTCCATCTTTGACTGCAAAGAATATAATCAGTCTGATTTTTGTTTTGGCCATCTGATGATGTCCATGTCTTCTCTTGTGTTGTTGGAAGAGGGTGTTTGCTCTGATCAGTGCATAATCAGACCCTTCTCCAATCCTAAACCTGGCTACTTTCTCTCCATCAAGGCAATTTTTAATTTTGAAATAATTATATAAGTATAATCATACAGTGTGTAGCCTTTTGAGATTTTTTTTTTTTTCACTCAGCACAAAGCCCTTTAGGTTTATCCTGGTTGGTGTTATATGTATCAAGTTTATTTCTTTAATAGCTGAATACTATTTCATAGTTTGTATGTGTCACAGTTTGTGCATCCATTTACCCACTGAAAGACAATTGGGTTGTTTCCAGTTTTTGTCTCTTACAAAGCTCCTATGAACATTGGTATACAGAGCTTTGAATGAAAAACTGAAAGTCGCTAGTCGTGTCTGACTCTTTGCTACCCCATGAACTACAGTTTATGGAATTCTCCAGAACAGAATACTGGAGTGGTTAGCCTTTTCCTTCTCCAGGTGTTCTTTCCAACCCAGGGATGGAACCCAGATCTCCCACATTGCTGGCAGATTCTTTACCAGCTGAGCCACAAGGAAAGCCCAGAATGTTGGAGTGGGTAGCCTATCCTTTCTCCAATAGATGTTCCTGACCCAGGAATCAAACTAGGGTCTCCTGAGCTTTGAATGAATAGCTATTTTTACTTTTCTAGAATAAATATACACACAAAAGTGATTCTTGGGTAGTATGGCAAGTGCATATATAACTTCACAAGAAACTGTCAAAGTGTTTTGCAGACTGGCCATATCATTTCCCATCCCCACTAGCTTAAGAAGGCACTAGTTGTTCTGCATCACTGTTAGCACTTGGTATTTTCAGTATTTTTGGTTCAGCCATTTTGTTTGGTGGACGTATTATCTTGTCATGGCTTAAATCTGTGCTCTAGTTTGGCTTATGATTTGATCATTATTTATTTACTTATCTCACATCTGCATGTCCTTTTAGGTAAAACATATTTTTCTTTTGTATTTAGGATAGAATTCTTTTGACTTCTTATATGTTTTGCAAGTATTATTTATAGTCTGTAGCTTAAGTTTTCATCTTCTTAATGGGATATTTTATAGAAAATATATTTTTAATTTTGAAAAAAATGTAATTTATCATTTTTCTTCTATATTGCATCTTTGGTGTCATGTTCAATAACTCCTCACCTAACTCTACATCAAAAAGATTTTCTCCTACATTTTCTTTTAGATTATTTAGGATTTTATATTTTAAATATTTTATTCATTTTGTGTTAATTTTTTATATGGAGTGAAATTTAAGTCAAATTCAAATATTTATTTTTACATAATTTATTAAAATTCTGCCCTTTCTTCACTGAATTATTTTTGTTCCTTTGTCAAAAATCGGTTCAGTACATTTGTGTGGGTCTGTTTCTATATCATCAATTAGTGTGTCTGTCACTCCTCCAATACAATACTACCTTAATCACTATGGCTATATATGGCCTTAAAATTGGGTAGTTAGTTAGAATCTTTCAGCTTTATTCTTTTTTAAAGAATTATTTAAGCTATTCTACTTCCTTTGCCTTTTCATAAGAGTTTTAGAATTAACTTGTCTATATTTCAAAAAGACAGTTGCTGGAATTTAAATAGAAATTCATTGAGCATATATATATGTGTGTGTGTGTGTGTGTGTGTGTGTGTGTGTGTGTGTTAATTACCATCTTTACTTACTATGCTGATTCTTCTAATACATAATCGTGATATGCCTTTATGCTTGTTTAAATATAGTTTATTTCCTCAACACTTAAAATTTTTAGTACATGGCTACTATGAATTTTTTAATCTGTACATTATTTTATTTTTTGGAGCGATTTTAAATTATATTGTATTTAAAATTTGGGATTTCCGTGGTGGCTCAGTGGTAAAGAATCCACATGCCAATGCAGGAGATGTGGGTTCAGTTCCTGGATGTGGACAATCCCCTGGAGGGCTAAAGTCCATGGATCACAAAAGAACTGGACACAACTTGGTAACTAAACAATTACAACAATGTAAAATTTTATTTCCACTTGTTTACTACTAATATACTTATTGACTTTTATGTGTTCATCTTGTATCATGCTACAATATCAAACTCTTATTAATTCTAATTTTGTTATAGATTGGTATTTACTACATAGATAATTATATCATCTGGAAATATTTATTCTTTTTCAAGTTTTATGCTTTTATTTTTATATTTGCCTTATTACACAGAATAAGACTTCCAATATTATATAAAAGTGATGAGACAAAATATTCTTGCCATCACCTTTCTTTAAATTTAAAAGAAAGCATTTTGACTTCACTATCATTTCATTTAGGACTCTTTTATAGACAATTTTTTATTTTTTTTCATTTTGAGGATGTTACCTCCTATTTCTAGTTGACTGCGAGTTTTTATCTTGAATGTGTGTTAGATTTCATCAAATGATTTATTTTGAAACAATTGATAGGCTCATGTGTTTTTTCTTCACTAGACTATTAAAAATAGTGTGTATATTTATTGACTTTCTAATATTGAACCAGTTGTGCATATCTGGAGTAAATCTGACTTGGTCATGGCACATTATTCTTTTTATACATTGATGGATATGATTTAAATAACACTAATACCTTGGTACAATCCACAGAGATTCTGACTTAATTGGTTTCAGATATATCCTGGGCATTGAGAGTTTCAAAAGCTCCCCAGGGGATGATAATGTTATTCCAATGCAGTAACTACTAGTTTTGAGCCACTGCTTAACCTAGCTTTTATGCAAAGAAGTTTTTTGACTTATGTGTTTTATAGTCAGGGGAAGAGAGCTAACCTGTTGGAAAGAGCTTCATTTGCTCTTATAAATGAATTATAAACAGAACCTATAAAATATACTTCTGATGATGAAGTTAGACTCTGAAATAAGTAATTTTCACATGTAAACATATTTTATACAAAATTGTGAATCAATATTTTGCATACCTGAAACATATAAAATACTGTAAATCGGTTATACCTCAATTAATATGTATTTTTTATTTCAACATAAGATGTGGTATTAATTCAATTAAAAGCACATCTATTAATTTGCTATTTACATCTGTGTCTCCATAATAACTACCTCAAACACTGAGACAAAGAGTACCTTACAATGCATATTTAATGAACTTTCAGACTTGCAGTGACAAGAAGATTAATATCGATAATAATAATGGCAAAATGAAGTCTTACATTTACTTTGAAATTCTATTTGCAGTATAATTTTATGCCCACTAAATTGTTTAATAAATAAAATAAATAACTACATAAAATCAGAGTATAATATAGCCAGAAAGCATAAAATGCTATGGGGATTCAAAGACTAAATATATTATTATCAGTAGGATAACCAAAGCTGAACTTATATAGTGGCCTTATAAAAGGATCTATATGAGAAAGATCTTGATAAATGTGCAGTAATTTAACAGATGAAAGTGGAGAGTAGAATATCAGATATTTTGAACAACACACATAGAGGCATAGATATGTTCAATAAATATGGTTCAATAGATGACCAGATGGATGAAATATGTACCATATTTGGTAAATTCTATTAAGGTGCATTAGACTCTGGGAAAATCCAGTTTGGTAGAGAATGCAGCATGGTAGAGAAGTAATGTCAGATAGGTAGATTAAGAATGCTTGCTGATGAAATTTGAATGCCAAAATGAGGAGCCATTGACTTAGTAAAAGTAGAATTGCTGAAGTTTAGTGAGCTAGATGGGACAGAATCAAATATATATATATATATATATATATATATTTTTTTTTTTTTAAATAAAGAATCTACCAGAAGCGGTTGTATATGCTTCAGATAAAGAAGACAATTCAGAAGCAGTGAAGCATCAATGTTATTAAAATAGTCTAAGAAAAGGGGATGCAGATATGAATTAAAGAATCAGTGGTAGTAATACAAGCAATAGAGTTTATGAAAAGAGGTCATCAGATTTATAGGATCAGATGATTAAATATATGCAACAGGAGAACAACAGGGTACTCCAAATATTTAATTCTTGATTGTCTGAGAGAACAGTAAGGCAAGTAATAACAATTTTATTTAGAAAGGTATAACATGCATTTCTATGTATTAGTTTTATCCCTTCATATAATTGTAATTCTATTTATCTCCACCTGCAATGCAGGAGGCCTAGGTTTGATCCCTGGATCTCAAAGATACCCTGGAGGAGGACATAGCAACCCACTTCAGCACTCTTGCTTGGAGAATCCCCATGGACAGAAGAGCTTGGCAGACTATAGTCCATGGGATTACAGAGTTGAACATAACTGAGTGACTAAGCACAGCACATTTATCTCTTCAGCTTTCTATTTACTTCCCTTCTCTTTAGCATGTTTCAAATACACAAAAACGTGCATTCCTGCCTCATGACTTGTGCCCTTATGGATATCTTATTTTTGACAAAGGAGGCAAGAATATACAATGGGACAAAGACAGCCTCTTCAATAAATAATGATGGGAAAATTGGACAGCTCTGTGTAAAAGAATGAAATTAGAACACTTCCTAACACCATACATGAAGATAAACTCAAAATGGATTAAAAAGCTAAATGTAAGATCAAAAACTATAAAACTTTTAGAGGAAAGCATATGTAGAACACGAAATGACATAAATCAAAGCAAAATCCTCCATGGCCCACCTCCTAGAGTCATCGAAATAAAAACAAAAGTAAACAAGTGGGACCTGATTAATCTTAAAAGCTTTTTCACAACAAAGGAGACTAATAAGCAAGGTGAAAAGACAGCCCTCAGAATGTGAGAAAATAATAGCAAATGAAACAACTGACAAAGGATTTATTTCCAAAATATGCAAACAGCTCAAGCAAATAAATCCCTTAAAAACATATAACCCAATCAAAAAGTGGGAAAAAGACCTAAACAGACATTTTTCCAATGAAGACATACAGATGACTAACAAACACATGAAAAGATACTCAGCATCACTCATTATTAGAGAAATCCAAATCAGAACTACAATGAGATATCACCTCACATGGTCAGAATGGCCATCATGAAAATGTCTACAAACAATAAATGCTGGAGAGGGTGTGAAGAAAAAAGAACAGTTTTGGACAGTTGGTGGGAATGTCAATTGTTACAGCCACTATGGAAGACAGCATGGAGGTTCCTTAAAAAACTAGGAATAAAACCACCATAAGACCCAGAAATCCCACTCCTAGACATATGCCCTGAGGAATCCAAAATTGAAAAAGAGACATGTATCCCACTGTTCATCACAGCACTATTTACAATAGCTAGAACATGGAAGCAACCTAGATGGCCATCAACAGATGAATGGATAAAGAAGTGGTGGTACATATACACAATTGAATATTATTCAGCCAAAAAAGGGAACATATTTGAGTCAGTTCTAATGAGGCGGATGAACCTAGAACCTATTATACAGAGTGAAGTAAGTCATAAAGAGAAAGATATTGTATTCTAATGCATATATATGGAATCTACAAAAATAGTACTGAGGAATTTATTTACAGGGCAGCAATGGAGAAATAGACATAGATAATACTTATAGACATGGGGAGAGGGGAGGAGAGGGTGAGATGTATGGAAAGAGTAACATGGAAACTTACATTACCATGTGTAAAATAGATAGCCAATGGGAATTTGCTGTATGGCTCAGGAAACTCAAACAGGGGCTCTGTATCAACCTAGAGGGGTGGGTTGGGGAGGGAGATAGGATGGAGTTTCAAGAGGGAGGGGATATTTGTATCCCTATGGCTGATTCACGTTGAAGGTTGACAGAAAACAACAGAATACTGTAAAAAAAATCCTTCAATAAAAATTTAAAAAAATTAAAATTTAAAAAAAGAAAAAAGAAATATATTAATGAAAAATATCACTAAAAAAATAACAATGATAAAATACAAGTACCCATGCTATTTTAGCAGTTAGAGATACAGTTAAGTTCAGTTCAGTCACTCAGTTGTGTCTAACTCTTTGTCACCCCATGAACCGCAGCATCCCAGGCCTCCCTGTCCATCACCAACTCCCAGAGTTTACTCAAACTCATGTCCATTGAGTGAGTGATGCCATCCAACAATCTCATCTTCTGTCATCCCCTTCTCCTCCTGCCTTCCATCTTTCCCAACATCAGATTCTTTTCAAATGAGTCAGCTCTTCGCATCAGATGGCCAAAATATTGGCGTTTCAGCTTACATATAAGAAAAACTGCACAACTTAAATATAAGGTGTTTCTTAAATACAGATATTCCTTAAATTTTATTACTTATATAAGTGGATATTTTGTTAATATTCATGTATTTTAACTATGAAAATATGTATAGATGTGTCATCTCTATGTTTATGTTTTGTGAAGAAAACAGCAGTTAAACTATAAAGCTTCGATACAGAAAGCAGAATAATTACAAACATCAGTAAAACATATGAGAATATAGTTTGCTATTTTCCTATTTCGAATAATTTTTTTTTAATTATTCTAGCTTTAAAAAAAAATCAATATTCTTCCTGGCTAGACTCTACTAAAATATCCATTTATATGCAAAACGGGAAAAGTAGAAATTAGTATAGAGTATTCCAATGACAATTTGAAAATCTGTATAAATTGCTTAAAATTTTTTATAAAGAGGTTAATAATAACTATCCTGTTAAAGAGAATTTTTCAAAATTTGATAATGTTATCCAAATAGGTTTTTTGTTGTTGTTGTTAAATTGAAACAGTGCCAGACTTTATTTTTTGGGGCTCCAAAATCACTGCAGATGGTGACTGCAGCCATGAAATTAAAAGACGCTTACTCCTTGCAAGAAAAGTTATGACCAACCTAGATAGCATATTCAAAAGCAGAGACATTACTTTGCCGACTAAGGTCCGTCTAGTCAAGGCTATGGTTTTCCCAGTGGTCATGTATGGATGTGAGAGTTGGACTGTGAAGAAGGCTGAGTGCCGAAGAATTGATGCTTTTGAACTGTGGTGTTGGAGAAGACTCTTGAGAGTCCCTTGGACTGCAAGGAGATCCAACCAGTCCATTCTGAAGGAGATCAGCCCTGGGATTTCTTTGGAAGGAGTGACACTAAAGCTGAAACTCCAGTACTTTGGCCACCTCATGTGAAGAGTTGACTCATTGGAAAAGACTGTGATGCTGGTAGGGATTGGGGTCAGGAGGAGAAGGGGACGACAGAGGATGAGATGGCTGGATGGCATCACTGACTCGATGGATGTGAGTCTGAGTGAACTTCGGGAGTTGGTGATGGACAGGGAGGCCTGGCTGCGATTCATGGGATCGCAAAGAGTCAGACACGACTGAGCGACTGAACTGAATTGATGGACATAAACTTGATAGATAACAATAACTCACCAAACATCACATTACTTATTAGAGAATTGTCCAACTGTAGAGTTAAGCAGAGTAAGGCTTATTTATCTATGAAATGAAATACTATGCAAACAATTAATTTAATAATGTGTTCAGTATTAATCATCTGGTCTTCCCTGGTGCCTCAGATGGTAATAAGTCTGCCACAATGTGGGAGACCTGGGTTCCATTCCTAGTTTGGGAAGATCCCCTGGAAAGGGAATGACTACACACTCCAGAATTCCTGCCTGGAGAATTCCATGGACAGAGGAGCCTGGTGGGCTACAGTCCATGAGGTTGCAAATAGTTGGACACAACTGAGCATCTAATACTTCCACATTTTTCATGTACCAGGCATTGTTAATTGAGCAGTGAACCAAAGACCCTGTGCTCCTAGATTTTGTGGCATGTGTATGTATTTGTGTGTGTAAAATGAGGGCGAAATAGATATTAAGGGAATAAATAAATACCTCTTATTTCCCTAGCTCTTTATTGCCCCTCCACACTTCCCTCTCCACACTGGTAACCAGGAGTAAGAAGTTAAACTATTAGATGTAAACTAAGCTACAAGGATGTCTTATACAAAATGGGAAATGTTATCAAATTTTTACGATAACTATAAATGGAGCATCTTTAGAAAGCATGAATCACTATATTGTACACCTGTAACTTATGCAATATTATATACTAACTATATTTTAATTTTTAAAAAAGAGATTAGGATCTCCAGGAAAAAAAGTAGATTTGTCTCTAGTCCATAGAGTAAAATTCTTCACGGAGATGCTACTTAGCAGTATAGTTTCCTTCCTTTGTTGCTTGAAAACATAAACAGCAGGCCCAGTTGATGCACAGCCTCATCATTCATCAGACACACTCTAATATTAACTATAATGTAGATATTCTCTCTAGACATTGTGTGTCTTGGCCTATAATATTGCTAATAGAGATATTGATCAAAATCCATAAAATAGAAACCTAGTACATTTGTTAATATCTGGCATAAAAAGTGTCTAGAGGATGGGGACCATGGTTGCTTCTTTTTGAATACTTCAATAGGATGTGGTTCCTATTCTCTGGCAAGAATACTGGAGTGAGTAGCCCTTCCCTTCTCCAAGGGATCTTCTTGATCCATGGGTCAAATCAGCATTTCCTGCATTGCATGAAGATTTTTTTCTGTCTGAGCCACCATATACATATATATGGGCTTTCCAGGTAGCACTAGTAGTAAAGAACATGCCTGCCCATGTAAGAGACACAAGAGACCTCAGTTCAATATCTAGATTGGCAAGGTTCCCCTGGAGTAGGACATGGCAACTCACTCCAGTATTCTTGCCTAGAGAATCCTCATGGACAGAGGAGCCTGGCAAGGTACAGTCCAAAGGGTAGCAAAGTCAGACACAACTGAAGCCACTTAGTATGCACCCATGCATAGCCACTCCCTTCCCTAGGGGATCTTTCTGATCCAGGGATGGAATCCAGATCTGCACTACAGGCTGATTCTTTGCAGTCTGAGCCACCAGGGAAGTCCCTATGTTTCTATCTCTCTATATAGATATATATACAAAATATTTAAAATTTCTGGATTGAACTTTAGAAAACTAAGCATAAAATACAAAAATGAAAAAAAAAAAAAAAAGTTTCCCTGTTCCTAATAGATATACCCTTACAAAGCCTACTTCAAATGTAGTGAAAGTATTAGTCACTCAGTTGTGTCTTACTCTTTGCAATCCCATGGACTGTAGCCACCAGGCTCCTCTGTCTGTGGAATTCTCCAACAAGAATGCTGGAGTGGGTTGCCATTTCCTTCTCCAAGGGATTTTCCTGACCCAGGGATTGAACCCATGTCTCCCACATTGCAGATAGACTCTACTGATTGAGTCACCAGGGAAGCCCTTTCAAATATATGCCCATTGCACTTCCACACAGTGTTTTCACCATACGGGAGATGTGAGTTTACTCTGAATGGAAGTTGTAAATTTATTTCTTGTCAAGCTCATAGAGGGATATGGGCACAAGACAGAAAGAGAGGAAAAAGGGAAACCTAAGGTCTCACATATACAGTAGGTGTAATTCTAGGTTCCTTAAGGGTACATTCATCAAATCATCATGTTGTACATTTTAACCTTACATAATATGTAAATTATATATCAATAAATTTGGGAAATTAATGGATTTACAAAGTAAAATAGAAGTTGCTGTTTTTCTGTTTAAAACATGTCAATATCTAGTTCTTACATCTTTTCCTTTCATTAACATCAAATTTTACAGAAAGACTCAATTGTTCTAACTATAATGGTAAATGCAAGCCTCCACATAGATATCAGACATCACTATGTCTGTCTATACTTGCTAGGAGCTTCTGAAACTGTTTCTTCACATCTTTTTGTGAATTCATCCATGAGAAGAACCTGCGAGTACAACTCTAAAAGAGTTTTGCAGATATAAAAATTCATTCAAATTTAGTCTTTAACTTTTTAAAAAACAGCCAGCAAACGCTCAGATAAAGACCTGTCTTTCCATAGGAAGCCTGCTCTTAATGCACTAACAAATCAGATTCAGAGCCCTGGAGTATGACTACTTCCCTGCAGCTAGGACAATGTATGAAGTTATGTCTAACATTATCTAATGAAACATTCCATCAGTGACTAAAAGCAGCAGAGTCCCTCTCATGAAAGCCATGTTACAAAATGGAAATGCCAATCTTGCGAAAAGGCAACTACTCTGAGGCAAAAAAGGACCCTTAATAAGTAATGTTCACAGGAGAAAAAGAAAAAAAAAATTAAAAAATAAAAATTCCTGCAAAAACAAGTTTCCATGTCATTCAACCAATAGAACACAGATTACAAAGATCATTGAAAAAGCAACAGAGAAGAAATCTCTGGTCCAAAAAGATTCCACATGCCACGAACCAACTAAGCCCATGAGCCACGACTATTAAGCCCATGAGCTACAACTCCTAAAGCCTGCTTGCCTAGAGCCTGTGCTCTGCAACAAGAGAAGTCATCACAATAAGAAGCCTGAGCACCACAACCAAGAATAACCCCCATTTACCATAATTAGAGAAAACCTGCACAAAGCAAGGAAGAACCAGCACAGCCAATATATAAGTAAATAGAAACAATGTAACCTTAAAAAAATATAGACTTTCTTCTGGTAAGCAAAATATTATTTCTGTTAAATACCCCATTAAATATATCAACTATTTCAGAAGTAGAGCTTAATAGAGAGGAGGAAATGATAGAATTTTTCTTCTAGAGTTTCCCTGTTTCTATGCTTTTTAAGTCAATCTATTGGCCAGTGCCTATCCCACTCTAAATCTCATTAGTCAAATCAACATACTTTTGGGGAACAATGACCATTTCTCCACTCATTCAATCATTCATCTAACATGTTGGTATCAAGCACTTCTTATACTGCTCCATAAGCTGAAGATAGAAAGTCTATGATATCATCACCCTTGAGGCATAGGGAGCTCACGATCTAGTATGAAGTTTTGCTTGTCAAAAACACATAGCAGTCTAGTTTTATTTAGAAGGAAATATTTTCCCAAAAAGTCAGAGATTAAGTATCTCTGAAATATTACCTGTTTTATGATCTATTATATTACCATGGGGTCACAAAGATTCAGACATGACTGAGAAACTGAAAAACAACAAATTACATTACCATTCAAAGGATACCTTTGAAATGAAATGACACTAGATAATATTAGAAAAGCACATAATATCAAAACTACATATACAGATATACAGATAATATCATTATGAAGAATTATATCTTTTAATTTATGCACCAGTTGAGAGAGATGGGGAGACAGAGAAATATGCTAAACACTGTGTTTTCATGAGGTTACTGGACCTTTTATTCTAATCCTGGAGATAATACACAAAGGGTAAATTACAGTATGATCATAGAAGCACAAATTTTTAAGAAATATTGGTTATCCGAAGTTATCAGATTGTAACATATCATTATAATACATCAGAATTAAGTATCATTTGCCCCAATAATTCAAGGATGATTGAAGATCAGAAAAGATATCAGTGTAATTGGCCACAGATATTAGCAGTGAACTCATGATTACTTTAATAGAAGCAGAAAATCATCAGATATGGATCAGCACAAATGGGAAACAGAGATTATAATCATAGGAGCATTTCATTGATCTGGTAAATCTAAAAAAAACCCAATAAGATACACTTCACTTTTAAAAGGCATTCAAATGTAGACCTTGTTAAAAGATAGAACAAGGCAAGGATGACCATTATTACTTATATTGTTTAACAGAGTACTGAAGTCCTGAAAAATATCATAGGAAAAGAAAATAACATGTAACTTTTGAAAATTAAAGATACAAAGTTATTATTTAGAGATGATAAAACTTAAAAATCCAACAGCTTTAATAGCTTATTGGAATTAATTTCAGTGTATTTCCTGAAATAAGGTCAACATATAAAAATAAATACCATCTCTAAACTCAGGCAGCAACAAACTAGAAAATATATCCAAAAGCAAGATACAGGTAACAGTAAAATATTAAAGTGTCTGCGAATTAACAAAGAATATACCAGAGATATGGGAAGTATTACGAAGTTCAATTTTATTACAGAAAAGAGCTTCCAGATTAATGGAGAGAAAATCTATGTTCCCTTATAGGAACATTTCAAATGCTCATAATATAAGCAATTCAAGTGTACAAGATTGTTGCAGAAAGTACTAATCAGAAATCCGGCTGGATTTTCTAAAATAAATGTAGTGAATACATTTTCTATTGTATATGAAAATGTAATGGAAAGTGCTTAATGATGGTTATATAGAATTAATGGTATCTTTGTCAATGAAGGACATTATGAACAAAGCTAACAGACAGGAGATATACTGAGATGGGAAACATGCAGTGTCTACTACTGACAGACAAACAGTATCTGAAATATATCTGCTGCTGCTGCTGCTGCTGAGTCTCTTCAGTCGTGTCCAACTCTGTGCGACCCCAGAGACGGCAGCCCACCAGGCTCCCCCGTCCCTTGGATTCTCCAGGCAAGAACACTGGAGTGGGTTGCCATTTCCTTCTCCAATGCATGAAAGTGAAAAGTGAAAGTGAAGTTGTTCATTCGTGTCCGACTCCTCTAGACCCCATGGACTGCAGCCTACCAGGCTCCTTCATCCATGGATTTTCCAGGCAAGAGTATTGGAGTGGGTTGCCATTGCCTTCTCCATATCTAAGCACCTATAAATCAACCAGAGAAAAACAGAATTCTAAAGTAAATCTGAACACAAGATAATCTAAGTGCTATCCTCAAATCTATTCATGATTAGAATAAAACCAAAATAGCTAACATGTTTGGCAAAAGTTAGTGTCCTCTGTTGTCATGTATTAGTAGAGATGTAGCAATATAAGATATTTATTATTTGAGTTTTACTTTTGATGCTATTCTAATAATTATTCACATTAAAATTATACATATTCTAGAGCCCAGTAATCCAACTGTTGAAAAATATTTCAACTATATCTGTAAGAGGATATATTCAGAAACATATATTTCATCAGAATCTGTGTTAACTCCAAACTAGGGGTAAAATAGGAGTCTTTCAGAAAAATGTGGAGGGGGCATGCTATGAATACTTGGAACTCTCAAAGTTGTAGATTCAACAATATATGTAATACAATAAGAAATAATTTTTTGAAAATACAGTGCTTGGAGGAAAAAGAAGAAACATCTACAATCTGCATATTTTATGCTATATTGTGTTTGGAATAATATAAAGAAAATACTTGTCACAGATACTTGAGAATATCACCTATGCGTAAGGAGAGGAGAGTCAACTGGAAAAATGATGATGATATGCCTTAAACTAAAGAATATTATTAGCACAATCCTCTGTATCCAAGAGTCAAAAAGAAAAAAAAAAAACTCTGTTAAGTTAAGAAGTAAATGCAGTCTACAATAAAAGAAAACAATAATTACAGTAAAATATAATAAATTAGATAATATATAAAAAATGCTCTATAAAAGTATAGATACAAAAGATAACATATTAGGAAGCCAATAAAGCTTTCTGAATAAATTGTTAATTGGCTGTTGCAGGTTGAGTTCACCAAGATGAAATGTTCAGGGAAAACATTCAGAATGAAGTAAAAGACTATTAGAAGAGTCAAAATGTGAAAGAATGATATGTTTCTTAATTAGTTGAGATGAAATAACATATTTGTTGTTTTTTCAATACATAATATTTTTCTCAGAATATGATAAAATAAAATTTAGATTAAGCTATTTTTCATTTATCTTAACAAAGCATGGCCAATATTTTCTATAAAAAAGATAGATTCACATATAATTAATTTAATTTCAACAATCAACTCTAAAGTTATTATTCTTTGTAAAATACAAATCAAATTATCACTCCATTAATTTTTCATAAAGAAAGTTTACTTTCACATCTCAATGATGCCATGTTGCATAGCAGATGCTTTCAAAGATTGAAAAATATCACTAACCACTTGTGAATCTTCATATTCTACCTCAACCATTCACTTAAGAAATTCAAACCACAACATTTTCAGATAAATAAAAGTGCCTTGCCTTTGCCTCTCTGGCATACAAATACTCTTAATATTTCCAGTGTGCTTGTTCCTGTTGCTGTTGGTTTTTCACTTTATATCCTCACTCTTTTTAATTCCTAGACCATTTCCTTCTACCTTTTCTGACTTTCAAATTCATGCATCAATCTAGACCTCTCCTCTGACCCTCAGATCCCAGCTCTTCTCTGTGTAGCTTCACCTACCAAACACATGAGCTTCTCATTATAACTGCACAAATTATATATTACCTCTTAACATTTCCTAATTGCATTTTCTATTGCAGATAACTTTATCTGGTCAAAAACGTTAGAGCCCTCCATTCACACTTCTCATTCAATCTGTCAACACACCCAGCATACTTTGGCTGTTAATTACTTGTTCATTCAGTCCTTTTTCTCTCAGTCTTTATTGAGCCCCTCTCCAGGTCAAACCCTCATTATCTATCAGTTGGAGAGAGGAATTAAGTGCTTACCCTGCTTTTCATCGTTCTCTCAGACCTGTCTCCAGTGAGTCTTCAGAATGAGCTCTCTGAGAAACAGTCTGACTTTATCATTCAACTCTTCAGCTCTCTTCAACTCCTGAGAAATGCCATTCAAGATCATTCAAATCATTCAAGTCTTTCACCTGCAGAATAATACAGTTGATTAAAGCAATGGCCTTCAAACTTTTATGTTGTACAGGCCTGTTAGTAAGTATCTTAAACATAGGCTCATAAGTATATATTTATTTATAATTATATGCACATAATTGCTAATGTTCCTCTCTGCCGCTGCCCCTGAGTTTGGATGTGGGGTAGCTCCTCTCGGTCACTCCTGCACTGTCGCATCTGAAAGAGATGGGAATATTAGACCACTTGACCTGCCTCTAAAGAAACCTGTATGCAAGTCAGAAAGCAGCAGTTAGAACTGAACATGGAACAACAGACTGGTTCCAAATAAGAAAAGGAGTACGTCAAGGCTCCTTATATATATATATTGTCACCCTGCTTATTTAACTTATATGCAGAGTACATCATGAGAAATGCTGGCCTGGAGGAAGCACAAGCTGAAATCAAGATTTCTGGGAGAAATATCAATAACCTCAGATATGCAGATGACACCACGCTTATGGCAGAAAGTGAAGAACTAAAGAGCCTCTTGAAAGTGAAAGAAGAGAGTGAAAAAGCTGAGTTAAAGCTCAGCATTCAGAAAACTGAGATCATGGCATCTGGTCTCATCACTTCATGAAAAATAAGTGGGGAAATAGTGGCTGACTTTATTTTGGGGGCCCCAAAATCACTGCAGATGGTGACTGCAGCCATGAAATTAAAAGATGCTTACTCCTTGGAAGGAACCTAGACAGCCTAGATAGCATATTAAAAATCAGAAACATTACTTTGTCAACAAAGGTCAGTCTAGTAAAGGCTATGATTTTTCCAGTAGTCATGTATGGATGTGAGAGTTGAACTATAAAGAAAGCTGAGTGCTGAAGAATTGATGCTTTTGAACTGTGGTGTTGGAGAGTCCCTTGGACTGCAAGGAGATCCAACCTGTCCATCCTAAAGGAGATCAGTCCTGGGTGTTCAATGGAAGGACTGATGTTGAAGTTGAAACTCCAATACTTTGGCCACCTGATACGAAGAGCTGACTCATTTGAAAAGACCCTGATGCTGGGAAAGATTGGAGGCAGGAGGAGAAGGGGATGACAGAGGATGAGATGGTTGGATGGCATCACCAACTCAATGGACATGAGTTTGGATAAACTCTGGGAGGTGGTGATGGACAGGGAGGCCTGGCATGCTGCAGTTCATGGGGTTGCAAAGAGTTGGACATGATTGAGCGACTGAACTGAACTGAACTGAATTGCTAATGCTATTCATATTGCAGAATATTCACCAAAATGTTAGATTAAATGAACAGAAATAGAAGCATGGCTATTTTTCTGGCACTGGCCTTCATATTGTGTACTCCTGAGGAGTTTGTGAACCCACTTTGATGATCTCTGAGGTAAACAGTTTTATTAGTAGTTGCAAGCGAAATGACACAAAGACAAAACACGAGACACACAAGAGACAGACAATACACACTCCGGCCGGAGGAACAGAACTGCGCAAAACTAATTGTGGTTTATTATTATAAAAGCCCCCTGGGCAGAATTCCAGACTGCATGAATAAGCCTTTTCAGTACAGCACAGGTGCATACATGTTATCGTACAGCAAAAGGGAGTGAAATCCCTGTCTACTGCAGAGTCTGTCCAAAGCCCCCTTTTCCTTCTTATCACAAGAAGGGAATGCTCCCTCGTTTGCAAGGGACCATTAAACTCAAGGCTGTGTCCAGACTCATTGGCAGAACACCTCGTTTGCAAGGATGTTCAGCCCGAGCAGAGAAACCCGCTTGCAGGCACATCTCTGCTACCCTTTTAACCCTTCAATTAATAAAACCAAGGACACAGTTTTGATAGCTGTTTCTACTAGTTAATACCCTTTTATATATAGCAACAGACTCTGTCCTTCATCTATATCAGGCATGTTCAAAACGTGCAATTGGATCAGAGTACCTTGGGATTTGGAAAAATTGTAATGGTCCAATCATATTGCCTTCAAAATGTAATATAGAAGAACACAGGATCAGTGGAAATTTATGTCCACAGGTAAAAACCAGGTAATGCACAATGCCTCAGAAATGCATGCATCATCTTCATACATGAATCATTACACAGTGACTGTAAACTAACTTTAAGTCCTTTATGTCTTTTCCTAAAAATTCTCCCCTTTAGCTAGCTATTTGACTTACTTTCTTCAAATGCATCTGAAGCTTTCTCCTGGCTTAAAACTTTCCCTTGAACCAATTACCTACCTGAAAACTTTTCCTCTCTCACTTTTCTGACTAGATGAGCACTGATATACCATTATATAATATCTCTCATCTTTCCCTGATTACATCATTATGCTCTTTCTCTTCTCTGAGTTTCAGTATTTTCTGTCCAGCTGTCTACTGGACAATGTATCCTTGTCTTATCTCAGGTTGCCATGAAAATAACACCATTAACTGAGTAACGTAACGGCAGAAATTTATTTACCCATCGTTATAGAGGCTGGAAGTCCAAAATCAAGATTCCAGCAGGGTTGAATCTGATGATGGCTCTTTGCTGGTCAACTTTTCACTGTGTCCTTATATGGCAGAGAGAGAGAAAGTGCTTAAGGGCTCTTCTCATATGGGAACTAATTCCAAATTGGGAATTGAGGCTTTAACACACACATTTTGAGAGAACACAATTTAGACCAAAGCATTCCACCTCTGCCCTGTCCAAATTCACTTGTCCCAGAGTCTTAACTTGTTCCAACTTTAACTCTAAAGTTTAAGTCCAAAGTATCATCTAAATAGGATAAGGGTGAAACTCTAGGTGTTATTTACCTTCAGGCAAAACTCCCCTTCAGCTATGAACCTGTGAAACCAGATAAGTTATGTTCTTCCAAAATACAATAATGGGACAGACATCAGAATATCTATACTTTTGAGAGAGTTCATCCTTAGGTATGTTGATAAGGAGTCCAGGGACCTTGAGGAGGAAGGGGTCTAGGGACCTCGAGAAGGAGACAGGTGTCTGGGGTTCACAAGGAGGAGAAAAGGACACATTTTTTTTCCTACATTGCTTTGCCTTAGTCAGTATAACAATGTATCTTGCTCAAGGACATGTTTCTCCTAAACAAGAATCTTTTGACTAATCTTGTTATCTTAAGACCTATATTGTGGGAGTGGATCTGATAATACCTTTCCATTGTTAGTTCCAAACTTGTTAATTTAAGGTGTATGCTGTTGGAGTGGGTCTGATAAAAGTATATAAAGCCTTGATAAGACTAGCAACAGGGGCACTTTCCATCCCCCTTCTAATGTCTGTGTCAGAAGCTTTAGCTGTCCCTTTTTCACTTCAGTAAAACTGCTACACAAAAGCCCTTGAGTGATCAAGTCTGGAACCTGGTACCAAAGCTAAATCTTCTTCAGAGATCATGAATCTGACATTGTTCACTGTAAGCTATCACTTTCCCATTTCAAAAGAGAGAAGTAAGAAGGAAAAGGAGAGGTAATGGGTCCTAAGCAAGTCCAAAATTTAGCAAGACAAATTCCACTGGATCTTAGAACTCAAGAATAATCCTCTTTGGATCCATGTCCTGTATTTCAAGCCCACCGAGGCATGTCACTGTCAAGTCTCTGACCGAAGTCCTGAACCCACAGCTTGGCAGGAAGATCCTATATGTTTTCAATTAATTGAATGAGGTTCACCTACATTAGTGAGGGCAATCTGTTTTACTCAGAGTACTAATTGAAATGTTAACCTCATCCCCAACCAAACTCACAGACACACCTAGAATAAAGGCTGACCAAATTTCTAGATACTCTATGGCCCACTCAAATTGGCATTGAAATTTGCCATCACACACCTGATGCCCCAAGTGACTTGTGACTGGATACAGTTGCACATTAGAAGGTCATAGTTTCAGGTGGAAGGCAGGAGGGAGGTTCAGGAGGAAGGGGACGTATGAATACCTATGGCTGATTCATGCTGATATATAGCAGAAACCAACACAATACTGTAAAGCAACTATCCTTCACTTAAAAATAATATTTTAAAAAAAGAAGGTCATAGTTTCTGCTGAAGATGTATGAGAACCTCCAGAGTATAAGGCTCTTGGGTCTTTCCCAGTCCACTCTGAATAATATCCTTCACTCAGTAATATGCTTCACTGAGCCTTATGACACTGGTCATTAGTTCAAATTCTAACTTTCTCCATCTATTGTCATTCTCCACTTCATCCTTCAGAATTTCAGCTTTGGCTTTTCTCCCCTCTCTGTTCCTCTGACAGCCCTAGAACTGGCATCTAGTTAGGTCCATGTCAGTCCTTCACTGATGAAGCTCCTACCTCTTAAGCACTGGCCCCTTTGGTGATTACACTGTGAATGCAATGTTGAACAGCACTGCATTGCTAGAAGATTTGGCTATTTAACTAATACATTACTTTTTCTTCCCAGGATTATAGAGGTTATCATATTTTATGTCTTCCCCCCACAAATATACTATACTGCTGTGGTCTATAAAATGCCAGATAGTGATACCTGAGTTTACACCTCAAGTAATTCCCACTATGTACACCATTTTCTACCCTTTCTACCATTAATATAATTTAGTCTTTTAATATCTGGGAAGCTGCCTCCAAAAGCATATCATTATGTTCAAGATTTCATTCTCAGTTTTGAATGACCAAAAATTCTATTTTACCAAGAACTGAGAATTAATAAGTTTCTCTGGGATAAATTCAAGCTAAACAAGCTCAAGGGAAAGGATGTGCATAATCAAAATTATATTATATTCATTTATAATAAAAAAAACAGTTCTTTCAAGTAGACTAAATGTCTACATTTAATGGTTAGCATAGTCTATCTCTGTGGAACAGCTATATGGATAGTCAAAATCTGAAGATTGCTTGATGAGTGTACAGTCTAAACCCCCAGAAGCAGACCATCTAGCACTGTCCTCCTCCAAGATATTTAGAGGCATAGTCTCCTGTTCTGGTGGTAGATATTCCTTGGACTACAAATACTCATACTTTTGAGCAACAATACTCTTTCCATGGATAATAACATGGCAGAATGATCAAATAACCTCTTACAAATGTCTTTTATTCTGTGTCTTCTTTTGTTTACATATTTATTTCTTTAAGATTAATACAATATGTTGGACTGCAATATGTTTTCAATTAATTGAATGAGATCTCATTTTATTGTAACCTTGCTATTGCCAAAGTCAAAATAGCACTAAAAATGGGGTGCTTTAAATGATAATGATGAGTATCACAGTAAGACAAAATTCTATGGACCATTGCTTGTTTTACAGGTGGGATTTCACATAGTTTATTTTTTAATTTGTTTACAAAACTTATTATAATTAACAGCTTGAGTTTATATTCACTAGCAACACATTGTTTTTAAACTCTTAATTAAAAGATACTTTAAATGCCAAACTGAAGAATTGTAAGTTTATATTCTCTTATAATTTTGGCTGCTTACATGAAAATCTTTCTTGAAAAAATAGACAACTGTCTTCGTAAAGATGGATGTAGATATCCCTGTGGATAGAACTAGGACCTTTGTTTGAATACGTGTCTTCCTCTACTCCAGGACATGAAGCTTGAATGAAGAATCCTCCTTCCAAAGTTCTAGAGACACAGAGTATGGAAGTATTGCTTTGGCCCTATAACATATATATATATATATATATATATATATATATATATATATATATATATGGCAGTTCAACAAAGTTAGTTAAACATTACCCACAAGATAAACAAGCTTAATAGAGTCTCTGTGAACATATCTTTAAAATATTGTCACAAAAAAATTCCTCTCATATTTGATATTCTAAACTAATTTAATTTTGGAAGACATCTGCCAAAAATGATAATTTAAATGAGGATGACCTTGAGCCATCCTTTATGAAGTTAGAAAATAGGTAAAATTGTCTATTGAATTGGCTCCTGTGTTTGACAATTAAAGTTGGGTCATGACAGCAACTTAAAGATCCAGACTCTCATCAAGAACAACCCCTGGTAAGAATCATTACTTAAGTATAAACTGAAGTGTTGTTATTCAAGAAGGTCAAAGAGGAATGGTTTTACATTTTTAGATCCTAAAGGGCAGATGTGTGGGGCTACAATAAGTGAAGAATTAATTCGATGAAAACTCATCATCATTATGGCCTCAGTCCTACCATCTGGTCAAGGCTGTCTTCAACAAATCTAATCTTCACAAAGAGACATCATTTACTGTGATGAGTGGTTGAAAGAGAAGGGATTTGAAGGGTAGAAGACCATTTCCTAAATGGGAGTATGCGGTATGTTCTTATCTGTATGAAATGCCATTTTCCTCTTTTAACCAACTCTCTTTGCTTTTTCCCTACATCCTACAGTTTTTAGTGGTTAGAAACTAAGTCTGGACATTCACTCACTTTAGCAGACACTCATTATGTGCTTATTGTGGTGTTTTCTCAGAGAGAAAATACATAGCAGTGCACTTAAAGTTTCAGTTTTACTTCATTGATGCATGCTCAACTCTTTAAAAAAAAATTCTAGGGTATAAATGATTTATAATGTGTTAGTTTCTGCTGTACAGCCAAGTATATTAGTAAGCTGAGAATTTGTGTAATCTTCTAGATTATCAACTTGAAAATTTTTCCAATTAGTTCTGTGGGGAGATTTGAAAATTATTTTTAATCCAAAACTACCATCCCACTGCTGTGTAATCAGGCTAGGGGATCCATACAAAAAGTTCCATAGTTATTATCTCCTGTTGAGGACAGGCATAAATGCTGTACCTATCTCTTCTCATAGTTTGTCATATTTTATAAAGTGCTACTAAGGTGATGAGACATGCATAAATTAAGCATAGCAATACAAGTTTGCTTCAAAGAAATAAATAAAATGCCTTTTTTTAAAAAAAAAATTTAAAAAGATTAAATTTTTAGGTCCATGAAAAAGATATGGGGCATTCCCTACTTTACTTTTATATACATACTTGTATGAGGCCTAGAAATTACTATAAAATCATTCAAGTTTCATTTTGTGATCCTATTTAATATAAATAAATAAGTAAACAAACTTCTTTTACCATGTAACATGTTTGCAGTCATGTTGAAGTTAAGTGTCATGAATCAAAACTGAAAATTGGAAAACTGAAAATAGAAAACTTTTTTTTTTAAATCACAGAATAATGATTTTATGCTTTTGTTTATTTAAGAGAAAGAAGGTGAAGTGGAAGCAAGCTTTCCTACAATTTCCTTCTAACTTTTATTTGCTATTTTAAAAGAAATGCTAATCCTTTTTCTCAAGATTGCTTTGGCTATTCGAGGTTTTTTGTATTTCCATACAAATCTTGAAATTATTTGTTCTAGTTCTGTGAAAAATACCACTGGTAGCTTGATAAGGATTGCATTGAATTTGTAGATTGCTTTGGATAGTATACTCGTTTTCACTATATTGATTCTTCCGATCCATGAACATGGGATATTTCTCCATCTATTAGTGTCCTCTTTGATTTCTTTCAACAGTGTTTTATAGTCTTTAGTTTCTTTAGGAAGATATATTCCTAAGTATTTTATTCTTTTCGTTGCAGTTGTGAATGGAATTGTTTCTTTAATTTCTTTTTCTACTTTCTCATTATTAGTGTATAGGAATGCAAGGGATTTCTGTGTGTTGATTTTATATCCTGCAACTTTAATATATTCATTGATTAGCTCCCATGATTTTCTGGTGGAGTCTTTAGGGTTTTCTATGTAGAGGATCATGTCATCTGCAAACAGTGAGTGTTTTACTTCTTCTTTTCCAGTTTAGATTCCTTTTATTTCTTTTTCTGCTCTGATTGCTGTGGCCAAAACTTCCAGAACTATGTTGAATAGTAGCAGTGAAAGTGGGCACCCTTGTCTTGTTCCTGACTTTAGGGGAAATGCTTTCAATTTTTCACCATTGAGGATAATGTTTGCTGTGGGTTTGTCATATATAACTTCTATTATGTTGAGGTATGTTGAGGTATGTTCCTTCTATTCCTGCTTTCTTGAGAGTTTTTATCATAAATGGATGTTGAATTTTGTCAAAGGCCTTCTCTGCATCTATTGAGATAATCGTATGGCTTTTATTTTTCAATTTGTTAAGGTGGTGAGTTACATTGATTGATTTGTGGATATTGAAGAATCCTTGCATCCCTTGGGTAAAGCCCACTTGGTCATGGTGTATGATCTTTTTAATGTGTTGTTGGGTTCTGGTTGCTAGAATTTTGTTGAGGATTTTTGCATCTATGTTTGTCAGTGATATTGGCCTGTAGTTTTCTTTTTTTGTAGCATCTTTGTCAGGTTTTGGTACTAGAGTGATGGTGGCCTCATAGAATGAGTTTGGAAGTTTATCTTCCTCTGCAATTTTCTGGAAGAGTTTGAGTAGGATAGGTGTTAGCTCTTCTCGAAATTTTTGGTAGAATTCAGCTGTGAAGCCGTCTGGACCTGGGCTTTTGTTTGCTGGAAGATTTCTGATTACAGTTTCAATTTTTGTGCTTGTGATGGGTCTGTTAAGATTTCCTATTTCTTCCTGGTTTAGTTTTGGAAAGTTGTACTTTTCTAAGAATTTGTCCATTTCTTCCAGGTTGTCCATTACTTCAGGCTCTACTACAAAGCCACAGTCATCAAGACAGTATGGTACTGGCACAAAGACAGAAATATAGATCAATGGAACAAAATAGAAAGCCCAGAGATAAATCCACACACATATGGACACCTTATCTTTGACGAAGGAGGCAAGAATATACAATGGAGTAAAGACAATCTCCTTAACAAGTGGTGCTGGGAAAACTGGTCAACCACTTGTAAAAGAATGAAACTAGATAACTTTCTAACACCACACACAAAAATAAACTCAAAATGGATTAAAGATCTAAATGTAAGACCAGAAACTATAAAACTCCTAGAGGAGAACATAGGCAAAACACTCTCAGACATAAATCACAGCAGGATCCTCTATGATCCACCCCCTAGTATTCTGGAAATAAAAGCAAAAATAAACAAATGGGATCTAATTAAAATTAAAAGCTTCTGCACAACAAAGGAAAATATAAACAAGCTGAAAAGACAGCCTTCTGAATGGGAGAAAATAATAGCAAATGAAGCAACTGACAAACAACTAATCTCAAAAATATACAAGCAACTTAGGCAGCGCAATTCCAGAAAAATAAACGACCCAATCAAAAAATGGGCCAAAGAACTAAATAGACATTTCTCCAAAGAAGACATACGGATGGCTAACAAACACATGAAAAGATGCTCAACATTACTCATTATTAGAGAAATGCAAATCAAAACCACAATGAGGTACCACTTCACACCAGTCAGAATGTCTACGATGCAAAAGTCAGCAAGCAATAAATGCTGGAGAGGGTGTGGAGAAAAGGGAACCCTCCTACACTGTTGGTGGGAATGCAAACTAGTACAGCCACTATGGAGAACAGTGTGGAGACTCCTTAAAAATTGCAAATAGAACTGCCTTATGACCCAGCAATCCCACTGCTGGGCATACACACCAAGGAAACCAGAACTGAAAGAGACACGTGTATCCCAATGTTCATCGCAACACTGTTTATAATAGCCAATACATGGAAACAACCTAGATGTCCACCAGCAGATGAATGGATAAGAAAACTGTGGTACATATACACAATGGAGTATTACTGATCCATTAAAAAGAATACATTTGAATCAGTTCTGATGAGATGGATGAAACTGGAGCCAATTATACAGAGTGAAGCAAGCCAGAAAGAAAAACACCAATACAGTATACTAACACATATATATGGAATTTAGAAAGATGGCAATGATGACCCTGTATGTGAGATAGCAAAAGAGACACAGATGTGTAGAGTGGACTTTTGGACTCTGTGGGAGAGGGAGAGGGTGGGATGATGTGGGAGAATGGCATTGAAACATGTATACTATCATGTAAGAAACAAATTGCCAGTCTATGTCCGATGCAGGATATAGGATGCTTGGGGCTGGTCCACGGGGATGACCCAGAGAGATGTTATGGGGAGGGAGGTGGGAGCGGGGTTCATATTTGGGAATGCATGTACACCCGTGGTGTATTCATGTCAATGTATGGGAAAACCAATACAGTATTGTAAAGTAAAATAAAGTAAAAATAAAAATTTAATAAAGAAATAAGAGAAATAGATTTTCATAGTAATAAATATCTTCAAGAAAGAAATGTACACACAACAATGCTGTTGCTCCTGAATTCTTCAGTAAGAATTGAGGGGGGATATAGACACTTAACTTCAACATGATTGCAAACATGTTATATGGTAAAAGAAATTTGTTTGCTTAATTATTTATATTAAATAGGATCACAGAATGAAACTTGAATGATGTTATAGCAATTTCTAGGCCTCATACAAGTATGTATATGAAAGTAAAGTAGGGTATGCCCCATATCCTTTTCATAGACCTAAAAATTTAATCCTTTTTTAATTTTTTTAAAGGCATTTTATTTATTTCTTTGAAGCAAACTTGTATTGCTATGCTTAATTTATGCATGTCTCATCACCTTAGTAGCACTTTATAAAATATGACAAATTATGAGAAGAGATAGGTACAGCATTTATGCCTGTCCTCAACAGGAGATAATAACTATGGAACCTTTTGTATGGATCCCCTAGCCTGATTACACAGCAGTGGGATGGTAGTTTTGGATTAAAAATAATTTTCAAGTCTCCCCACAGAACTAATTGGAAAATTTTTCAAGTTGATAATCTAGATGATTACACAAATTCTAAGCTTTACTTGTAGCCATGACCTTGGCAAATTTACAAGATAAACAGAAAAAATTAAAATTTTGGTGTAATTCAGCTTATTAAAACTTACCTTTCCTTAACAGTAACATACTGGACCTCAATTTTCGTTTAGTCATTGTCTTCAAAAACGAGCATGCAAAGGCCTCATGCGGTGATAAGAACAAGGCAAAAAAAAAAAAAAAAAAAGGTATGACTAATGGATAAGATTCTTAACACATCCAATTTCCTCTCACTGCCTCCCTCTTTTTCTCTGTGCTAGCCATCTGAGTACAAGAGTGGCTATATTTAATCATCGCAGTTTGGGATAGACGATGGTGGTTGAGCTGACATTCTTTTAAAATCTTGAACTCATGAGTCCTTTAAAAATGAAAGGATAATTTGAAAACTTGAGGGAATTTAGGTAGTCGGAAAATGGATGATATTAAGCAGACTGATGAGGGGGAGCATATCATTTAAATCATTGACTGAGGTCATTTTAGCTTGCTAAACTGAAAGCTGTACAGATTAGCACCGTATTTATCCACTCAGAAAGGTAACATTGACATGGATGCCCCTTAAACAACCCAAAGGGGAACTAAGCAGTAACCAGATATAAGCTTTAGTTAGCAGGTCCTTTTTACAGTAGCATATTTAGTTCTTGGTGTTACTGGAAAGAAATTTCTTTTTAAAAATAAGAAACTAGAGTTCATTCTATCCTACTGGCCCTAGTCAGTAAATTAATTGAGCCATCAAGTACTGGATCCATTCCAAACTAAACTATATTTTAAAAATTAGGATGCAATAAAGGAGAGAAAATTGCCAATCTTGCACTGCCAGAGAACATTAGAAATATACATTCCTCCATGATTCTCGAAATATTTTAAGTACTTCCTTTTTATTATTTTGGAGAAGGAAATGGGAAACCACTCCTGTGTCCTTGTCTGGTAAACCTCATGGACAGAGAAGCCTGATGGGCTGCAGTCCATGGGGTTGCAAAGAGCCAGGCAGGACTGAGTGAACTAACACTTAATTTTAATATTTAACAAGTAGCTCAGTTTGCATTTATCAGTTGGTATTTGATGGGTGTTGATGTCCCTTGTGGCACATGACAGTTTAAAAGTTGGGAGACCTAATTCTAAAGCCTCACGCAGATTTCTGAAATTACAATAAAATATTAGGTTACTGAATATTGAGTCACCATAGAAATACATAAATAACAGAGAGAAAGAGAAAGGGACAGAAAAATGGGGTTTGATTGAGAAACCAGACCATAAAGGATATAATGATGAGCCCATGGGCTATGGTTTCCAAGTAGGGGTGTTGTTGCTGAAAAGCTGAATTTACAGAAAAAACACAGAGCCTAATATTTCCCCTACACTCCCTTCTTTAGAAAAAGACAAGCTATCTGAATTTTTGTTTATTTTCTCTTTTGTTTTGCTATTGTCCAAATATCACAATCCCTGCTTTCCTAAACAGTATTATATAGATTCTCAAATTTAAGTAGCAAGCACACAGTCAGTTCTATTCAGTTCAGTCCTTCAGTCGTGTACAACTCTCTGCAACCCCAGGAATCGCAGCACGCCAGGCCTCCCTGTCCATCACCAACTCCTGGAGATCACTCAGACTCACGTCCATTGAGTCCGTGATGCCATCCAGCCACCTCATCCTGTGTTATCCCCTTCTCCTCCTGCCCCCAGTCCCTTCCAGCATCAGAGACTTTTCCAGTGAGTCAACTCTTCACATGAGGTGGCCAAAGTACTGGAGTTTCAGCTGTAGCATCATTCCTTCCAAAGAAATCCCAGGGCTGATCCCTTTCAGAATGGACAGGTTGGATCTCCTTGCAGTCCAAGGGACTCTCAAGAGTCTTTTCCAACACCACAGGTCAAAAGCATCAATTTTTGGCACTCAGCTTTCTTCACAGTCCAACTCTCACATCCATACATGACCACAGGAAAAACCATAGCCTTGACTAGACTTTGTTGACAGAGTAATGTCTCTGCTTTTCAATATGCTATCTAGGTTGGTCATAACTTTCCTTCCAAGGGATAAGCATCTTTGAATTTCATGGCTGCAGTCACTATCTGCAAGTGATTTTGGAGCCCCCCAAAATAAAGTCTGACACTGTTTTCACTGTTTCCCCATCTATTTCCCATGAAGTGATGGGCCACATGCCATGATCTTAGTTTTCTGAATATTGAGCTTTAAGCCAACTTTTTCACTCTCCTCTTTCACTTTCATCAAGAGGCTTTTTACTTCCTCTTCACTTTCTGCCATAAGGGTGGTGTTATCTGCATATCTGAGGTGATTGATATTTCTCCCAGCAATCTTGATTCCAGCTTGTGCTTCTTCCAGCCCAGTGTTTCTCATGATGTACTTTGCATAGGAGTTAAACAAGCAGGGTGAAAATATACAGCCTTGACCTACTCCTTTTCCTATTTGGAACCAATCTGTTGTTCCATGTCCAGTTCTAACTGTTGCTTCCTGACCTGCATACAGGTTTCTCAAGAGGCAGGTCAAGTGGTCTGGTATTCCTATCTCTTTCAGAATTTTCCACAGTTTCTTGTGATCCACACAGTTAAAGCCTTGGCATAGTCAATAAAACAGAAATATATGTTTTTATGGAACTCTCTTCCTTTTCCCATGATCCAGCAGATGATGGCAATTTGATCTCTGGTTCCTCTGCCTTTTCTAAAATCAGCTTGAACATCTGGAAGTTCATTGTTCACGTATTGGTGAAGCATGGCTTGGAGAATTTTGAGCATTGCTTTGCTAGCAAGTGAGATGAGTGCAATTGTGCAATAGTTTGAGCATTCTTTGGCATTGCCTTTCTTTGGGATTGGAATGAAAACTGACCTTTTCCAGTCCTGTGGCCACTGCTGAGTTTTCCAGATTTGCTGGCATATTGAGTGCAGCACTTTCACAGCATCAACTTTCAGGATTTGAAATAGCTCAACTAGAATGCCACACTAGCTTTGTTCGTAGTGATGCTTTCTAAGGCCCACTTGACTTCACATTCCAGGATGTCTGGCTCTAGGTGAGTGATCACACCATCGTGATTATCTGGGTCGTGAAGGTCTTTTTTGTACACTTCTTCTGTGTATTCCTGCCACCTCTTCTTAATATCTTCTGCTTCTGTTAGGTCCATACCTTTTCTGTCCTTTATCGAGCCCATCTTTGCTTGAAATGTTCCCTTAGTATCTCTGATTTTCTTGAAGGGATCTCTAGTCTTTCCCATTCTGTTGTTTTCTTCTCTTTCTTTGCATTGATCACTGAGGAAGGCTTTCCTATCTCTTCTTGCTATTCTTTGGAACTCTGCATTCAGATGCTTATATCTTTCCTTTTCTCCTTTGCTTTTTGCTTCTCTTCTTTTCACAGCTATTTGTAAGGCCTCCCCAGACAACCATTTTGCTTTTTTGCATTTCTTTTCCATGGTGATGGTCCTGATCCCTGTCTCCTGTACAGTGTCATGAACCTCATTCCATACTTCATCAGGCACTGTATCTATCAGATCTAGACCCTTAAATCTATTTCTCACTTCCACTGTATAATCAAAAGGGATTTGATGTAGGTCATACCTGAATGGCCTAGTGGTTTTCCCTACTTTCTTCAATTTAAGTCTGAATTTGGCAATAAGGAGTTTATGATCTGAGCCACAGTCAGCTCCTGGTCTTGTTTTTGTTGACTGTATAGAGCTTCTCTATCTTTTGCTGCAAAAAATATAATCAGTCTGATTTCAGTGTTGACCATCTAGTGATGTCCATGTGTAGTCTTCTCTTGTGTTGTTGGAAGAGGGTGTTTGCTATGACCAGTGCATTCTCTTTACAAAACTCTATTAGCTTTTGCCCTGCTTCATTCCGTACTCCAAGCCAAAGTTGCCTGTTATTCCAGTTGTTTCTTGACTTCTACTTTTGCATTCTAATCCCCTATAATGAAAGGACATCTCTTTGGGGTGTTAGTTCTAAAAGGTTTTGTAGGTCTTCATAGAATTATTCAACTTCAGCCTCTTCAGCGTCACTATTTGGGGCATAGACTTGGATTATTGTGATATTTAATGGTTTGCCTTGGAAACAAACAGAGATCATTCTGTAGTTTTTGAAACTGCATCCAAGTACTGCATTTTGAACTCTTTTGTTGACCATGATGGCTACTCCATTTCTTCTGAGGGATTCCTTCCCAATATAATAGTTATAATGGTCACCCATTCCAGTCCATTTTAGTTCGCTGATTCCTAGAATGCCAACGTTCACTCTTGCCATCTCTTGTTTGACCACTTTCAATTTGCCTTGATTCATGGACCTGACATTCCAGGTTCCTATGCAATATTGCTCTTTACAGCATTGAACCTTGCTTCTATCACCAGTCACATCCACAACTGGGTATTGTTTTTGCTTTGGCTCCATCCCTTCATTCTTTCTGGAGTTATTTCTCCACTGATCTCCAGCAGCATGTTGGGCACCTACTGACCTGGGGAGTTCCTCTTTTGATATCCTATCATTTTGCCTTTTCATACTGTTCATGGGGTTCTCAAGGCAAGAATACTGAAGTGGTTTGCCATTCCCTTCCCCTGTGGACCACATTCTGCCAGACCTCTCCACCATGACCCACCCATCTTGGGTGGCCCCATGGGCATGGCTTAGTTTCATTGAGTCAGACAAGGCTGTGGTCCTAGTGTGATTAGACTGACTAGTTTTCTGTGAGTATGGTTTCAGTGTGTCTGCCCTTTCATGCACTCTTGCAACACCTACCGTCTTACTTGGGTTTCTTTCACCCTGGACGTGGGGTATCTTTTCACAGCTGCTCCAGCAAAACACAGCCACTGCTCCTTACCTTGGACGAGGGGCATCTCCTCACCATTGCCCCTCCTGACCTTGAACATGGAATAGCTCCTCTAGGCCCTCCTGCGCCCACGCAGCCACTGCTCCAAGCACACAGTAGGTACCTGAAAACAGAGAAAGACAATCCTTTACAATGGCCAAGTATTAATAGTTCTCACTTTAAAGTATAAAAAAATACATTTCCAAGTAACATACTAGTCTTCACTGCATTGTTCATAGACCAAATTAGACCCTGGCTTAATATTATTCCAGACTAGCCAAGCCTTCAGATTCCCCAAGTTGGACATCTTGATAATTATGCAATAAACCAGAAACCTAAGTAGAAGTTGAAGACAGCACTTCTATCCCTCCAAACCAACTGTAATGATGGTTCTTCACGGCACTGCCTAAACCAGTGGTTCTCAAAATGTGATCCCTGGACTAACAGCATCAGTATTGGCTGGAACCTGTATGACACACAAACTTTCATGCCACATCCTGGCTCTCTTAAAGTAGAACCTCCAAATTTTAACAAGCCTCCAAGTGGCTCTCTCTGATGCATGTTCAGGTTTGAGAACCACTGGCCTAAATCACACAAAGTTGATAATAAATGAACTATTATTAACTGAAAGATAACTATGCTTATGTGGTTTAAAAACTACCTTTGAATATAGTCTCAAAAGAGAATTTTTTTAAAAATGACATGAGCAATGAGGAAATTGAGGATTGGGTAGGAGAGATTTAGTCTGACACACAAATGGCAAAGAGAAGTCCTCAGAGGAGATGTGGAAGAGAAAAATAAGATGGTAGGGGAGGCCACTCATGATGATACAGAGAGATTTAAAAAAAAAAGGGGGGGGGCGAATAAGATAAAAGTGAGGTTGATTTTCCTTCCTTTTTGGTTAAACCCTGGAAGTTTTCACCCACATAGGGGCTTCAGGTGGTGAGTCTACCCATTCCTATGGGTGTCCTAGAGTTGGAGACCAGAAATGATACCTCAGCTGAGACACATTTGAGTTTGCCTTACTGCCTTCAAGACATGTGTTGTGTTATGGCTGGGCTAGCTAGTTCTAGTATGAGTTAAGACTTTGAAGACATTTCCAGAAGAAATATGTCACATGCCCTGAATTTAAAGGCAAATGTGCTTTATAGTCTTGCAGGCCAGTGATGGCTAATTTGAACATCCCTAGTCTCAAATGAGGTGAAAAAGCTTTTAAATATAGGGTCTCCATGGAATAGTTATCAGCTATTTATAAGCTACAAAGTGCTTATCAAGTATATTCAATAGTATTCTCTTAGATAAACTCTTTAGTGTGAAACCAGAGTGAACAAATCCGCAATATATATAGTATTTCTGGAAGAATTTGTAAAGACAGAAAGCATGAACTGTATAAAATTGTCCGAAATCATTGATTGAAAAAATTTATGAAAAGTATGAGTACTTAATTAAAATCATAAAAATAATGTGCCTACTTCAACAGATGCAGCAGTTGTTTGATGATATGTGCTTTGGTATGTTTTACCTCTCTCTACAGATTTTCTACTTTTCAGAATCTTTTTTCTGCCAAATGAGTTTTTGTAGACTGATTTCTTTTGTGAAGAATTTTCCTTTTACTAGAAATAGAAAGAAGCCTTCTGAAAATTAATGAGGTTCTGATTAAGGAAAATTTTCTAGAAGTGAAGACATCAACAAAATAGGAACCAAAAATTATATGAAGAATTTCCAATGCCCAAAGGTGAAAATGTTGCAGGTTTAAGAAAAACCTGCAAAAACAGCTACAAGAAGATTGGTACTCAGTTAATGAACTGTGAAGACTCACTTAGCAGAGAAAATTGAAGAAGTATTGGTGTTAAAAGAGTTCCTAGAGGCCTGACTGGAGGGCTTCAGGCAGTGGTTAATTGCCATGTTCCAGAGGGAAGTAAAGCAGGCAACTCAACTGGCTGCTAGAAAGGAGTAGTAAAGTTGCTCCCCACCTCCCCCCATAAAAACACAGAACAACCAAGAAATAAAAACCCCAAACACTTCTCCTTTCCCTTGGAATTGTGTTATGTAGTCACTATCTCAGACATAAATCTCAGAATCATTATATACCATAATAAAATCAGGATCATGTGATGCATCAGAAGATCTCTGACTCCCAGCTCTTTATCAGCCTGAGTGGTGGCTGTGATTTGAAATCAAACCCAGGGCCCACTCCTGGATAAATATGTCCCATCCTATGCAAAGACATGCAGGTCCCAGTGAGCCTCAAGTCCTGAATTCATTCATCCAATGGAGATTTACTGAATATCTAATGGGTGTTAAGCCCTGGCCTGGGTCATGAGGGATCACACATGAAAAAAGGTATGTAACAAAAACTCTGGAAGAGACAATGACTATCTCTGCTGGGGCCTGAGAATGTAAGAGTACCCAGGAAGTTTTCATGAAAGGAAGGAAGTATGTGATAAGTCTTAAAGGAAAGGTTTTCTGTGGGCAGAAGGGCAAATGTTGGTAAAGTGGGCCAATTTTGAGAGAAGCTACTTCCCTGAATTTCTCACACTGTATCACGTATAAACAGAATGACTATGCACCTTGATTTTCATAGGAGAATCCAAGATGATCTCTATCCTAATGAGATTATAATTGTGTCCTTTAAATTTCAAAGAGCTTTATTTGAACAGCTTTATCTATCAAATGGAGGCTTCCCTGGTGGCTCAGATGGTAAAAAGTCTGCCTGCAGTACAAGAGACCAGGGTTTGATCCCTGGGTTGGGAAGATCCCCTGGAGAAGAAAATGGCAACCCACTCCAGTATTTTTACCTGGAAAATCCCATGGGTGAAGGAGCCTGGCAGGCTACATATAGTCCATGGGGTTGCAAAGAGTCTGACACGGCTGAGCGACCTCATTCACTTTTATCTGTCAAATATAAGACCCCTTGTTGAGAGCTAATTTTTACACCAAAATGTAAATGAGGACATAGTGATTGACTGCTTTCTCATAAATGTAACTTAATCACATGTGTGTATGAAGCAGGTTTTTAGATTCCCATTGATATGGCTGAGGAAGTGATGTAGAAGTGGATGAGGATGTTTGTATACTTACATATTGTACATTGATGAGTACACATATCATGCCTTGTGGTATTTTGTGTGATGAAAACAATGAAAGATCGTAAAAAGGACAGAAAGTCAAGCTAAGGAAATAGTGCTATTTTATTAATATATATGGTGCTCAGAGTGGAGGAGGCAATGGCAACTCACTCCAGTACTTTTGCCTGGAAAATCCTATGGGTGGAGGAGCCTGGTAGGTCGTGAAGAGTTGGACACGACTGAGCAACTTCACTTTCACTTTCTTGCATTGGAGAAGGCAGTGGCAACCCACTCCAGTACTCTTGTCTGGAGAATCCCAGGGACAGTGGAGCCTAGTGGGCTGCTGTCTATGGGCTCGCACAGAGTCAGACACGACTGAAGCGACTTAGCAGCAGCAGCATGGCACTCAGGGAAGGCCTTGCTCAAAAGGTACAATTTAACAAGAAACCTGGGAGGCAGGGGAATATCTAGGGGAGATGTGGCCAGGGTAGAGGAAACACCAAGAGCAAATACTCCCAGATGAAAGAAATCTTGTCATGTTTGATGAAGAACAAGGCACCCAGGTAGCTGGAAAGGAGAGAGTGAGGAGGAACGTGGTTGTGGATGAAGTCAGAGACAACAAAGACCCAGGTTGTGGTGGGCCTTCTAAGTCACTGTGCGTAAATCTGGGTGTATTTCTGAGGGATTTGGGGATCAACTGGAGGACTTCCAAGCAGTGCAGCATAGAATCTGACTCAGATTTCAAAGGAAATGCTCTAGCTGATTAAAGTGGAAGGGTGGGGAATGCTTAGAACACTCAAGCATTTGATTAATATTTATTCACTTGGAAGTTCAACTTAAATCACTCTTCATTTTTTTTTTAATGGCACTGTTTTATTGGATTGGTCAAGAAGTTCATTTGAGTTTTTCTGTAATAGCTTATGTGGGGACCCAAGTAAACCTTTGGCCAACCCAATATTTCAATATTCTCTTCATTAACAACAAGGACAAAAACTATTTGCTTATTCTAGTATAACTTATTTCATGCCTTTCAAGGGACATAAACTTGTAATAGAACGTTTATATTTTCATATTCTAATATCAGGGTGTCAGAACATAATAAGTGCCTGGTAAGGAATTAAAAGACATTTGATCACTAACTTAAATAAATAAAATGAGTCAATTTTCCATGCACTCTCCCTCCATCCTTTTATGAATAAACATTGCTGCTTCAAATTCTTGCCCTTGAGATTTCAATATCTCTCACTTTCTATGCCTTCTCTGTATCCAGGGAAACCACTGAAAGCCTATCTCATTAGACTGCCCTATATTTTAAAACTATTCCTTGCTTCACCTCCCATCACAATGTATCTTCTTTATGGTCTGACAAGACTGTGAAAGTTTGTGGTATTATCATACTTGGAAGTTAACAAGTTAGCCTGACTCAGTTTCATGGATGCTGATAGAAAATATGAGTTACTGGGTCGGAAACAACAGACTTCATTACAGCATAGCAAGTGGCATAAGTGTAATGGTTGCATCAGATCCTTTTGACCCTCAAGTCACATGAAGATGATATAAAGTAACCTGGGTGGATGCTGTACGCACAATGGGGTTTTGTTGAGAAGCTCCAAGTTGAGGAAACCTGTCTTTGTCATTGAGCTACAAGGAAACCTTCCTGACCTTTGTTCTGATGAAACACATCGTCTTTACTATACTGGACTGAAAGCATGAGAAACATTGTCTCCCAAGGCAATTTACTATACAAGCTTCTCTGAAAAGATTGTCCAGAACAAAGCCAGCCACCTTCATTTTCAAGACATGCAGAAATCTAAGAGACCTGTGAACGAGTGTTTCTCAACATGACCTGAAGAGTCTAGTTGCTGCTGCTGCTGCTGCTGCTACTAAGTTGCTTCAGTCATGTCTGACTCTTCACGACCCCATGGACTGTAGCCTACCAGACTCCTCCATCCATGGGATTTTCCAGACAAGAGTACTGGAGTGGGGTGCCATTGCCTTCTCCAGAAGGGTCTAGTTAGATGAATGCAATTAATGACATGGTCAATGTTGGGACGCTAATGAATAATTATTGATTAGTACCAGGGACACCTGTATCTTAACAAGGGGTTCCCAGACCTTGAAAGGAATAGAATAAATCTCTGGTGCTGAGACTCCTGAATAAATGTGGTAAGGGGAAAGAGAGAAAGAGGCTTTTTAAAAAATATTTTTTGACTTGGAAAATTTAAATAGTCACTTTGTCAGTCGAAGACTACTAAGAAATCATGCCTTCTACTAGGAAGCTCATTATATGAAAATATCCCATTGATATCCAGGAAACAAAAATTTTCCTATTATTATGGCAATTAACTGGTTCAGTCGAACAGCAGTTTTCCTCAAATTGTGAATACCTGCACTGCACATTTTTATTGAAAATCACTTCTTAGCATATATTTGTATATTTCAGTTCAGTCCAGTCGCTCAGTAATGTCCTACTCTTTGTGACTCTTGCAACGCCTGGCCTCCCTGTTTGTCAGCAACTCCTGGAGTTTGCCCAAACTCTTGTCCATCGAGCTGGTGATGCCATCCAGCCATCTTATCCTCTGTTGTCCCCTTCTCCTCCTGCCCCCAATCCCTCCCAGCATCAGGGTCTTTTCCAATATGTCAGCTCTTCGCATGAAGAGGACAAAGTATTGGAGTTTCAGCTTCAGCATCAGTCCTTCCAATGAACACCCAGGACTGATCTCCTTTAGGATGGACTGGTTGGACCTCCTTGCAGTCCAAGGGACTCTCAACAGTTTTCTCCAACATCACAGTTCAAAAGCATCAATTCTTCAGTGCTCAGCTTTCTTCACAGTCCAACTCTCAAATCCATACATGACCACTGGAAAAACCGTAACCTTGAGTAGATGGACCTTTGTTGGCAAAGTAATCTCTCTGCTTTTTAATATGCTATCTAGGTTGGTCATAACTTTCCTTCCAAGGAGTAAGTATCATTTAATTTTATGTCTGCAATCACCATCTGCAGTGATTTTGGAGCCCCCAAAATAAATTCAGCCACTGTTTCTACTGTTTCTATATTTGCAAGTGCCTAAGTATTGGCTCTGTGTTGCTTTCCTGCTGTAGTATGTTTCATTTTACTTAATATTTACAAATAGCTGGTGTCTGATGCAAGTAGTTTCTAGTTTATTTGTAAGTAACTCATTTTCATGTAATGGTTGTTAAAGAAAATCAAAGCTTAGTGGAAATAATTTCATGCTCTTAAAAAAACTCACTGAAATAACACATACTATTTACAAGGCGATTTAAGTAAATTCTGAGATATTCTCATTATAGCGTAATTTTAAACAAGTGGTACTAATCATTAACTAGATATCAGAGAGATTGAAAGGGATTTCTCAGAATTTTATATATAGAGATTGGATGGTTTCACCATATTCTCTAAGTAATGACCTACCATAAAAGTAAAATTTGGAGATATTCCATTACTCAAAGTGTCACATTTCAAAAATCATCATTAATTAACACTTTTTACTTCACACATCAGTTGTACAACATAAACTCTCAAAAGTGGCAAACTAATATGCATATCAAGACACTGAAAGAAAGAAAAACTATCATACTACTTATTGTTCTGTATGTACTTGATATGTGCGATATATATAAACATAAATATTTTAGTGTATTATCCCATTTGATCTTTCAAAGAAAGCTGAAAAGATATCTAGTTTATGATTAAAGAAACTCAGATGCAGTAAGTTGTTGTTTCTTTCTCAAGGAAATGGAAATAGTTAGATTAGATTCAAAAGTTTGCTATTTTTTATGATCAAGCTGTATCAGGTAACCATCCTTCCAATTTATAAGGTCACAAAAAGAAGCCAGAATTTATATTGCACTAACTTTCCTGGGGTCTATTTTATAAACCCTTATTTTCAAATCCTTGGTTTTCTCTTTCCCATTAACTGGCAAAAATGTAGGCATGTATCTGCATTAAGATGTTAAAGAGAAGAGAAGTTTTCTTTTCCTTCTTTTCTTCATTGAAATTCAGAACAGAACCTGGCACTTCAGATAAAAGAGGGTCATCTCCTGTTGAGGTTAATTGGATACTCTGTATCTGGTTCTAAAAATTCATCAATTAAAAACAATTAAGAGAGCGTTAAAAGAGATTAGGAACAGTTATCTATTTGGGGACAGTTCTATGTAAAAATACCCTTACTGTCAATTTCATACCAATGAAAGTTAGATGAATATGTAATTGAGCGCAGTAGCACATCCAAGTTCAAAAGCCCAAATGGGTCTTGGAGGGTTGGCAGAGTTAGAAGGATTATATTTTTTAATATAAAGTACAATAGTAAGAAAAATGAGTTTCATGCCAAAAAAAGCCTGGTTAGTGATCAATGTATACAACCACACAGACCTTGTCATCATGAGGTCATATGAAGATAATGATAGTGATAAACAGCTTCTAAAGGAGGTCACTATAATGTTCACTCCCTCTTTACCACAGGAATGGAAATGAACAATAAAATTATTCAGGGAGACAACTAAAGCCTATCTTAACTAGACTCAAATGGTTCTTTCAACCAGGAACCCTCACATCACTTCTGATGGTTTGCAAGAGGCCAAGCCAGTAATTCAAGCATGACCCCAAGAATAAATTCAAGCATGTGATTCTACTTGAATGCAGAGTTCCAAAGAATAGCAAGGAGAGATACAAAAGCCTTACTCAGTGATCAATGCAAAGAAATAGAGAAAAACAAATGGATGGGAAAGAAATAGATATCTCTTCAAGAAAATTAGAGATACCAAAGGAACATTTCATCCAAAAGATGGGCACAATAAAGGACAGAAATGGTATGGACCTAACAGAAGCAGAAGACATTAAGAAGAGGTGGCAAGAATACACAGAAGAACTATACAAAAAAAGATCTTAATGATCCTGATAACCATGATAGATGCTGTGAAAGTGCTGCACTCAATTTGCCAGCAAATTTGGAAAACTCAGTGGTGGCCACAGGACTGGAAAAGGTCACTTTTCTTTCCAATCCAAAAGAAAGGCAATGCCAAAGAATGTTCAAACTACCACACAATGGCACTCGTCTCACAGGCTAGCAAAGTAATGCTTAAAATTCTTCAAGCCAGGCTTCAACAGTACATAAACTTCCAGATGATCAAGCTGGACTTCGAAAAGGCAGAGGAACCAGAGGTCAAATTGCCAACATCCGTTGGATCATCAAAAAAGTGAGAGAGTTCCAGAAGAAAACATCTACGTCTATTTTGTTGACTATCCCAAATCCTTTGACTTTGTGGATCACCACAAAGTGTGCAAAATTCTTAAAGAGGTGGGAATACCAGACCATTTGAGACCATGCTCAGGTTTCTGCCTCCTGAGAAATCTGTATGCAGGTCAAGAAGCAACAGTTAAAACTGGACACGGAACAACAGACTGGTTCCAAATCGGGAAAGGAGTATGTCAAGGGTGTATAATTGTCACCCTGCTAATTTAACTTATATGCAAAGTACATAATAAGAAATGCTGGGGTGGATGAAGCACAAGCTGAAAGCAAGATTGCTGGGAGAAATATCAATAACCTCAGATATGCAGATGACATCACCATTATGACAGAAAGCGAAGAACTAAACAGCCTCTTGATGAAAATGAAAGAGAGTGAAAAAACCAGCTTAAAACTCAACATTCAGAAAACTAAGATCATGGCATCTGGTCCCATCACTTCATGGCAAATAGTTGGGGAAACAGTGACAGACTTTACTTTTCTGGGCTCCAAAATCACTGCAGATGGTGACTGCAGCCATGTAATAAAAAGACGCTTACTCCTTGCAAGAAAAGTTATGACCAACCTAGATAGCATATTCAAAAGCAGAGACATTACTTTGCCAACAAAGGTTCATCTAGTCAAAGGTATGATTTCTCCAGTAGTTATGTATGGATGTGAGCAAGAAAGCTGAACCCTGAAGAATTGATGCTTTTGAACTGTGGTGTTGGAGAAGACTCTTGAGAGCCCCTTGGACTACAAGGAGATCCAATCAGTCCATCCTAAAGGAAACCAGTCCTGAATATTCATTGGAAGGACTGATGCTGAAGCTGAAATTCCAGTACTTTGGCCACCTGTGGAAGAACTGATTCACTTGAAAAGGCCCTGATGCTGGGAAAGATTGAAGGCAGGAGGAAAAGGGGATGACAGGATGAGATGGTTGGATGGCATCACTGACTTGACAGACATGAATTTGAGCAAGCTCCCAGAGTTGCTGATAGATGGGGAGGACTGGTGTGTACAGTCCATGGAGTTGCAAAAAGTCAGACATGACTGATAACTGAACTGAACTATATGATTGGAAATCCCAATGCTTAGTTATCTCTTGGGACCCGACAATACACAGTGTTTGTAGAAATCTACATTATGTTTATCCATGATGAGAGACAGAGAGAAAGAAAAACAGAGAAAAAGAGACACAGATAAACAGAGAAAGAGAGTCAGTTGGGGAGTATTAAGGAAGGGGCTTCTCTCATTAACACATTAGATGAATTGAAACAGTGAAAGTCAAAGTGATCTGTGATGGGGAGCGTGTAGCGCTCAGATATTGAGGTTTATGATGATGATCATACTCTTTATTTCACAGCACGTTCTCATCATTGGTCCATGTGTCATTCCTCCATTTGTTTTATTTCATTTTTTGTTCCTCATTATCAAGCCCCATGAAAATGTTAGTGGCTCAGTCGTGTCTGACTCTTTGCAACCCTATGGACTACAGAGCACCAGGCTCCTCTGTCCATGGGATTCTCCAGGCAAGAATACAGGAGTCAGTTACTGAGCCCTCCTCCAGGGGATCTTCCTGACTCAGGGATTGAACCCAAATCTCTTATGTCTCCTGCATTGGCAGCCGGGTTCTTTACCACTAGGTTCCCCTTGAAGCCCATATATGCATATATCTTTATATAATAAGTAGCACTGTTTTATATTGGATTCCCAAGTAGCTCAAATGATAAACAGTCTGCCTGCAATGTGGGTTGAACACATTATAGTCAAGATAATAAGTATCTGAGACAGAATTTGAATCTGGTTCAGTGGGATTCCCTGGTGGCTCACACGGTAAAGAATCTGCCTGTAATGCAGGAGATCTGGGTTCAATCCCTTTGTTGGGAAGCTACCCTGGAGAAGGGAATGGCAACTCACTTCAGTATTCTTGCCTGGAAAATTCCATGGACTTAGGAGCCTGGAAGGCTATAGTCTGTGGGGTCGCAGAGTCAGACATGACTGAGCGACTAACACTTTCAGTGGGATTCCCATCCATATTCTTTTCTCTACAACATTCTGCTCAGCTAGCTAACTAAACTCCATGATGAATTCGGTAATCTTGAATATAGGGACCATTAGGGTACAAACACATTCAAACTTACTACAATACTATTCACTATAGGCTTATATTCTGTAAAAATATTCTTATTCAGTACCCGCTGAGTTAATCAGGGCAATGTACCAAAATCTCATGAAGTACACAGAATAAAGATATATTTATTAGTTACATCACAGTCCAATGCAGTTTGGCAACTCTCCTTGGTAGCTTTCCTCCACAAGATGATTCAGAGATCTAGTCTCCTTCCATTCTGTGATGTTGCCATCCCAGACTTGAGAACTCCCAGGCGTTAATAGTAAGGAAGTGAGAGCTGAGACAATCATTCCTGAGTGTTATAACCAGTGAGTACATCACTTCCACCAAAACACTAGGATGCAGACCCAGGCATATGGACCCAACCTAAGTGCAAGGGAGCCTGAGCTATGTAGCCTTCCTGTTGAAAGGTTGTTGTTGAATCATGATGCTGGGATTCTTGGTCCTGAAGGAGAAGAATTCAATCCGGGGCCAGAGATGAGGCTTAATCACTCAGAGCTTTTGTGTAATAAAGTGTTATTAAAGTATAAAGGAGATAGAGAAAGCTTCTGACATAGACACCAGAAGGGGGCAGAAGGAGTGCCCCCCTGCTAGTCTTCAGCTGGATGTTATATGGTCACTAGCAGTCTGTTAATAAAAGAAAGGAATGTCTCAAAACTCAGAATGCCACCAGGCCCTTCACCCATAAAATGCATTTTGGGATAATCTTGGCACCAAATGGTTTATCTTGGGCCCTAAAATGATTAACTTAAATCTTGAAGAAGGGCAGGTCACCATACAAATAATTTCATTTACACAGATTAGAAGAACAATATCTAAGCATAACATAGTGGTTTATTAAGTAGGTTCTGAGCCAAAAGGCAGAACCAACTTGAAGACAGAGTTTGGAGTAAATGCATAGTACATTAGCATAGCTTAAGATAAATATTTCCATAACAAAAAGGCATTGGTTATCTCTAGGTTTGAGAATAGTTAACTTCAGGTGAAACCAGGTGTCATTATGGCAACACAGAATTTTAAGAGAAACCTCTTTTTAAATTTGTATAGAGAAGGAAAAAATATCAATAGTTTGTTTCCTCCTGCCACTTAAGAGAGATAAAAAAAGTCTGACACTTGCAGGCTATTTCCTCCATTTGGAGACCCCTGGCATTCCTGCCTGTTACCCTACTGTCCGCTTGGAAAGAGACAAATGAAATTGAATTTGGCAAGCTCATAGCACTGTCTCTTCCACACCATTTAAGGGAATTTATTTCTTCAAGCAGCAAAAGCACCCAATGAATTTTATGGAAAGGTCAAATATGATGTGTGCCGGAAGCCAGCGTGAGGAATCCCACCCGTGACAAGGTCATGCGGCAGAGATCTGATGGGCAAGGTGAATCAGATCTCAGGGTGTCCCCTTGGTATTTCCTGAGCATGTACCCCAAAAAACAAAACTCTGCCGGCCTTTGTACTCTGCTTTTCCACTCTTCTGACACACTCTGGAAAAAGTCAACTCAGGGCTTTAGTCTTCTGCATTTGAAAGGGATGTTTCAGTTAAACCCCCTCTGATAACTCTCTAGCTTGCCTAACAGGTTCCCCCGGACCTCTTACAGCTTGTGAATTGCTTACAGCCCCCCAAACACGAGAGGCACAAGACTCAAAATCATCTTAAAGATACAGAGCCTTTTCTAAAGGCCAAAAATCATATTGGTGACGGATTTCAATGTTGACTCAATGATTGCTACCAGGCCTCCATATTCTTTATCTTTTAGGCACCTGGGAGGATGTTAATCAATGTAAATGGGATATGGAAAAGGATATATATTAGTTTTGATGTTAGCAACACTAGACTTTTGAGTTAATTACTTTTCTTTTATTATAAATCACTGTACTCCTTTTACTTGTGATAAATTGCTGTATCTTTGCTATGTAAGAATGTAACTTTATTTAGTGTTTTCTGAGAATGGCAGCAGACTTTGGGAAGATCGACACAAATAAGTCTTCTGGTTGACAAACCCTTATCAGAAGAAAGGCTGTAAACTGTTAATTGGCCCTTTTGGCGGGAAGATGATGTAAATCACCTAAGACTTGTGTATACAACTAGGTATGCAGAGAGAAAAGCCTGGTTTTGATAAGAGTCTGGGCTGCTAACGCTGCATAATTTTGTATTACCCATTGATCTCTATATACAATCAAAAAGGTAAGGCCTTTCTAGACAATAGAGGCGGGCCAGTCATTGGAAGGACTGGTTTCCCCCGTGTCTCCTCTTTACTCTAATTTCAGGCTGAATTCCCATCTGGGGCATAGAGGCTCGCCATGTATACTCACTTGCCCCAGCTTCTAAGATCCGTAAGAGAGGGAGCCCAAGGCAGGGCACCCTCTGATATTTAAACGGACACCGGTGGCCTAACGTAGATGGTGCAATCTCCTTGTCTGGAAATTTATTGGCTTTCCATGTAAACCAAGTTATTCAGCTTCTTTTCTCCACTTAATTTTTCTACTACACTATTTCTTCCTAATCTAATCTTATATTAATAAATAAATAAGTTTTTTCCTTGCCAACGCCATCCCCACTTTGAATTCCCTGGATCCACTGGGGCTAGACCCCAGCAGATGTGGACATTAGGTTACAGGTCACAAGAGTAACATGTTTTTCAATGCAAAGCTTGAAATATTAGAAGAAAATCTTCCTGAAAGTTAATGGGAGGAGCTCAAGCAGGCAGTCCTGAATATCAAATAGCCCAGTAAGGAAAATACCAAAAAAGAAGTGATCAAATAAGGTCTGAAGCCAAGCTTGGAGATTGCTAAAGAATATGGGTAGAAGAGTGAGTGGGTGTAAATGGTTTAGGATTAAAGGGATGTAAAAATATCATAGCTAACATTCATTGTTTACTATAAGCAAGAGTTATTAATCCCCATAACAACCATATAAGGTAAGTTGTATTATTTTATAGGTGATGAAACTGAAGTCCAGAGTTTATGCAATTTACCCATAACACCACAGTTAGTTGGAGGCAGAGCTAGGATTCAAACCTAGGCTAAGTCTGGGTCCAGGGTCTACACCTTTAACCTTTGTTCTTTATTGCCTCTCTTAAAGACAAACACTGCTGGCTGAATTTCCTCTTTTATGTGATACCTCGTTTCTGAATGAAGTGCAACTGTTCTGAAGAAAACATAAAAGGCTGGATGTTGAAGTTCCAATGTACTTTATCACCCACTGATTCATCAGGCTATGTTGCAAGTTTCTTTTTCCTGATCTCATTTCCTCTTTACAAAGTAATTATTTATTTAAAAAGCTGCACAAACCAATAGATAACACTACTCCATACTGCACTTACAGACATCTGCCTTTGCCATTCCAGCTCAGAGAAAATCCTACTTCTAAATTCCTGCAGAGTAGAAAGTTCACAGCTTCCTTGGTAATCTGTCACAATATTTTGTAATCTGTAGGCAGAGTAGGTATATGGCATTTGGAATGTATAGGGAATCAGAAATTTTTCATCAAAATTCTGAGAAGGCCGGTAAATTCAGAATAGCATATGAACCAAAATGGCAAAATGCATGCTTTCTGCAGACCCTTCACACTTAAAAAGAAGTTGACAAATAAATCTGGGTGTTATCTTTTTCTTTTCCATTTTATCTATTTCAAATGCAGAATTATTACAGACTGGAGAAGAAAAAACTGCTGATTTTTTTTTTTTAACGAACCTTCTTCCTTGGCCCTTTGTGGTCTGAACATCTTTCAAGAAAATTTTGAATAGCCCCTGAAAGCAGGGGTAACATTGATAATGTTTAATGGCCTGTATGGACTTTCCTGATGGCTAAGCAGGTTTCAAGCTGGTTTTAGAAAAGGCAGAGGAACCAGAGATCAAATTGCCAACATCCGCTGGATCATCGTAAAAGCAAGAGAGTTCGAGAAAAAAGTCTATTTCTGTTTTATTGACTATGCCAGAGCATTTGACTGTGTGGATCACAAAAACTGTAAAAGAGATAGGAATACCAGACCACCTGTCCTGCCTCTTGAGAAACCTATATGGAGGTCAGGAAGAAACAGAACTGGACATGGAACAACAGACTGGTTCCAAATAGGAAAAAGAGTACCTCAAGGCTGTATATTGTCACCCTGCTTATTTAACATATTTGCAGAGTACATCATGAGAAACGCTGGGCTGGATGAAGCACAAGCTGGAATCAAGATTGCCAGGAGAAATATCAATAACCTCAGATATGCAGATGACACCACCCTTATGGCAGAAAGTGAAGAGGAACTAAAAAGCCTCTTGATGAAAGTGAAAGAGGAGAGTGAAAAAGTTGGCTTAAAGCTCAACATTCAGAAAACAAAGATCATGGCATCTGGTCCCATCACTTCATGGCAAATAGATGGGGAAACAGTGGAAACAGTGTCAGACTTTACTTTTTTGGGCTCCAAAATCACTGCAGATGGTGATTGCAGCCATGAAATTAAAAGACGCTACTCCTTGGAAGGAAAGTTATGACCAACCTAGACAGCATATTAAAAAACAGAGACATTACTTTGCCAACAAAGGTCAGTCTAGTCAAGGCTATGGTTTTTCCTGTGGTCATGTATGGATGTAAGAGTTGGACTGTGAAGAAAGCTGAGCGCCAAAGAATTGATGCTTTTGAACTGTGATGTTGGAGAAGACTCTTGAGAGCCCCTTGGACTGCAAGGAGATCCAAGCAGTCCATTTTAAGGAGATCAGTCCTGGGTGTTCATTGGAAGGACTGATGCTGAGGCTGAAACTCCAATACTTTGGCTACCACATGTGAAGAGCTGACTCATTGAAAAAGACCCTGATGCTCGGAGGGATTGGGTGCAGGATAAGAAGGGGGCAACAGAGGACGAGATGGCTGGATGGCATCACCGACTTGATGGACGTGAGTCTGAGTGAACTCCGGGAGTTGGTGATGGACAGGGAGGCCTGGCGTGCTGCAATTCATAGGGTTGCAAAGAGTCGGACACGACTGAGTGACTGAACTGAACTGAACTAACTGAAGCAGGTAAAGAAGCTGCCTGCAATGCAGGAGATTGGTTTTGACCCCTGGGTAGGGAAGAGCTCCGGGAGGTGGAAATGGCAGCCACTCCATTATTCTTTCCTGAAAAAGCCCAGATAGAGGAGCCTGGTGTGTTATAGTCCATAGGGCCACAAAGAGTTCTTTGAGCACAGAACAGCAATGACCTGCATAGTCACATTGATCAATGGATATCAGCCAATCAGAAGGAGCTAGGGTGGTGAGAATAGCCCAGCTGTCCTGGTATTGACCAACTGAATGTCAGTCCTACCCTTTACCTTATTCCATAGTGTTCTGACAGGCAGGCTAAAGGAGAATGCGATCTGCAGATTGCCCCTGTGCTAACATACACACCAAGGGCTACATGGTAGCCCTCTCTCTCTCTCTCTCTCTCTCTCTCTCTCTCTCTGTGTGTCAGGCAGAGTCTAAAATCTGAGCATTTCTGGCTTTCCATGGAATGGTATAATTTGCATTTCAAACTCCTCTGATTTATATTATATAGCTGAAATTCTTGTTATACTTCAATTTTTTTGGAGATTCACTTATATTGGATACATTTCTTCCCACTCTAAAAAAATTATCATTAATTGGACCAAGGTGGTTCTGCAGACTTACCATGGGGCTCAGTGAAAAATGAGCCTTATCTTCACTAGATTATTTAGTTACCTGGTTCTGCTCTCTTGGTTTATTGCAAGAGATTGATTTTGAGGATATAGAAGGTGATCCCAGCATCTACATCCCCTGACCCCACCCAACATTTCTTACACCCCTCCTTAATCATAAACTTAGGTCTTTGTGCCACAGTTAAGGCCCCATCCCATTTTCTACTTAGGCTTTCAAGGTGGTACTAGTGGTAAAGAATGGTCTCCCAATGCAGGAGACACAAGAGACCTGACCCTTGGGTGGGGAAGATTCGCTGGAGGAAGGCATGGCAACCCACTTCAGTATTCTTGCCTGGAGAATCTCATTGACAGAGGAGCCTGGTGGGCTACAGTCCATAGAGTTGCAAAGAATTGGACATGACTGAAGAGACTTAGCTTGCATTTTCTACTCTGCTCGTTGGAACTGGTTATCTCTTAACACAGACTCTTCATTGTCCCCTGTTTATTTACCCCTTCCTCCTTTTAGTAGAACCCCAGTTTTAGCAGGGAACACAACCAGTTAACCTTCTTGAAAACTGCTCTGGTATCAAGATATAAACATCTAGCTGTGGCAAGTGGGGAATACTCTCTAGTTGCTGGCTTCTTATTGTGGTGGCTTCTCTTACTGCAGAGCAAGGGCTCTAGGGCACACGGGCTTCAGTAGCTGTGTTTCCCAGGCTCTAGAGCACAGGTTCAATAGTTATAGTTAATACAGGTGGTACATGGGCTAAGTTGCTTGGTGGCATGTGGGATCCTCCTGAATCTGGCGCCAAACCTGTGTCTCCTGCATTGGCAGGCAGATTTTCATCACAGAGCGACCAGGGAAGCCCCCAAAATGTTTGTTTCTTAATATAAAACTGTGGATATAATTCTAATGACATAGCCTCCACCATATAGATAAGGACAACACTCTTCAGAATTGGGGTGCCTCAAGGGACACGGGTTCCTAAAGATCCCACACAGCAGAACCACCTATCTGCCCTAGATCACATTCATTTTTCTCAATTTTATGTAAGATAGAATTAAATGTCTTTCTTATTTGAGCTACTGTATTGTGGGGGTGTCTTTCTATAGGAGCTTCATGTATACCTGACATCAGAATATATGAAATACCCAAAGATTATTTCTAAGCTAAAGGTCAATATATTGACAAATGTGGGAGACCTGGGTTGAATTCCTGGGTTGGAAAGATCCTTGGAGAAGGGCATGGCAACCCACTCCAGTATTCTTGCCTAGAGAATTCTATGGACAGAAGAGCCTGGAGTGCTACAGTCCATGGAGTCTCAAAGAATTAGATATCACTGAGCCCTGTTTCATTTTGATTGTACTGTGCCGTAAATCTCACTGTTTCTTTTTTCACTAAAACTTGAACTCTAACCATGTTGTATGCATACTTGGTATGCTGATGTGTTGATTCAAATTACTGCAGAGCATAATATAAAAATGCAGTGGCCACATTTTACTTACTCTTTCCTCACATGAAATACACCTTCAAAATAAGTAGTTGGCCTCTACACCACACTGAATACAAGCAGAACAAATATTCTTGTTTATGTTCCTTAAAATATGTACGTGAATTCATTGGCTTATATATCCAGAAGAGCTATCACAGGGACTTAGATTACATGCATTCTTATTTCTGCCAAATATTACCATACTGATTTCTGAAAACTAATTTTCCCCCCAAAATGTGATTTATTGCAACTCACATTCCCACAAGGTGGGCATGAGAATTATCTTTGCTACAGTTCTTGTCAACAATTGCTGTTTCCCACCTTCTTATTTTTATGAATCCAATAGGTGTTCATGTTATCTCATTTCAGTTTGAGTTTCTCAAGTTTATTACTGAGTTTTAGTATCTCCAAACACTTTTTAACTACATGTTTCCCCATCCACGAGTTGCCTGCTAAAATTTCCTTACTGTTTGACTCCTTTAATTTTTCTATTAGATATACTTCCTTACTGGGCTTCCACTATAGCTCAATCAGTAAAGAATCTGCCTGCAGTGCAGGAGACCCGGGTTCAAACCCTGGGTTGGGAAGATCCCCTAGAGAAGGAAATGGCAAATCACTTCAGTATCCTTGCCTGGAAAATATCATGGACAGTGGAGCCTGGTGGATTGCAGTCCATGGTGTCACAAAGAGTTGGGCACGACTGAGCGACTAATACTTTACTTATATTTAATACTTGTACTTCCTTATTATCACTTGGTTTTGGAAGGATTACATATATAAAACAGATAAATTCCATTTTGGTTTTGAAGAATGCAAATATTTTTTCCTGCATTTGTCAGTTCAGTTCAGTTCAGTCACTCAGTCGTGTCTGACTCTTTGCGACCCAATGAACTGCAGCATGCCAGGCCTCCCTGTCCTACACCAACTCCTGGAGCTCACCCAAACCCATGTCCATTGAGTCAGTGATGCCATCCAACCATCTCATCCTCTGTCGTCCCTTCTTCTCCTGCCTCAATCTTTCCCAGCATCAGGGCTTTTTCCAATGAGCCAGCTCTTTGCATCAGGTGGCCAAAGTATTGGAGTTTGAGCTTCAACATCAGTCCTTCCAATGAACACCCAGGACTGATCTCCTTTAGGATGGTCTGGTTGGAATTTTTTACAGTCCAAGGGACTCTCAAGAGTCTTCTCCAACACCACAGTTCAAAAGCATCAACTTTTTAGAGCTCAGCCTTCTTTATAGTCCAACTGTCACATCCATACATGACCACTGGAAAAACCATAGCCTTGACTAGACGGACCTTTGTTGGCAAAGTAATGTCTCTGCTTTTTAATATGCTGTCTAGGTTGGTCATAACTTTCTTTCCAAGGAGTAAGCGTCTTTTTGTTTCATGGCTACAATCATCATCTCCAGTGATTTTGGAGTCCAGAAAAATAAAGTCAGCCACTGTTTCCACTGTTTCGCCATCTATTTCCCATGAAGTGATTGGACCGGATGCCATGATCTTAGTTTTCTGAATGCTGAGCTTTAAGACAACTTTTTCACTCTTTTCTTTCACTTTCATCAAGAGGTTCTTTACTTCTTTTCTTTCTGCCATAAGGGTGGTGTCATCTGCATATCTGAGGTTGTTGATATTTCTCCCAGCAATCTTGATTCCAGCTTGTGCTTCTTCCAGCCCAGCATTTCTCATGATGTACTCTGCATAGAAGTTAAATAAGCAGGGTGACAATATACGGCCTTGACGTATTCCTTTTCCTATTTGGAACAAGTGTGTTGTTTCATGTCCAGTTCTGACTGTTGGTTCCTGACCTGCATACAGGTTTCTCAAGAGGCAGGTCAAGTGGTCTGGTATTCCTATCTCTTTCAGAATTTTCCACAGTTTATTGTGATCTGTACAGTCAAAGGCTTTGGCATAGTCAATAAAGCAGAAATAGATGTTTTTCCAGAACTCTCTTGCTTTTCCATGATCCAGCAGATGTTGGCAATTAGATCTCTGGTTCCTCTGCCTTTTCTAAAACCAGCTTGAACGTCTGGAAGCTCATAGTTCATGTATTGCTGAACCCTGGCTTGGAGAATTTTAAGCATTACTTTACTAACATTTGAAATGAGTGCAATTGTGTGGTAGTTTGAGCATTCTTTGGCACTGCCTTTCTCCTACATAGTTATCTCTCTATTAATTTTGCTTGTGCAGTCCTTCATTGAAAGCTTTCATCTTAATATTAACAAATCAATGTTTTACCTTGTGATTCATGCCATTTGTATATTCTAAAAAAATAACTCCTCACTCTTAAGTCATAAAAATACTTAAGTATACATAAAGATACTATGTGAAAGTGAAAGTGAAGTCACTCAGTTGTGTCCGACTCTTTGCGATCCCATGGGCTGTAGCCTACCAGGCTCCTCTCTCCATGGGACACTCCAGGCAAGAGTACTGGAGTGGGTTGCCATTTCCTTACCTAAGTATATAAAGATACTCTCACAAATTTTCATCCATTAGCTTTATACTTTTACTTTTTACATGTAAACCTCTTTATATATAGTACGAAATAAGAACCTCACTTTGATATTCTTCATATCTGAGCCAGTTTCCCAAACTTTATTCAATTTTTGTAGCATTAGTTTTACCATTAATGGATTTCCAATTTTTATGTAGTTCTGTTTCCAAGATTAGTATTCTGCTCTACTTTTCTGTTTTTTCTGTTTCTGCTTCAAATCAGTCTGTTATAGAATATTCTGTTAAAGAATACTGTTATAGAATGTTATTGTCATAGATTTTTGAGTAAATTATTTTATCTGGTTGTGCAATTCCTCATTCTTTGTTTAAGTTTTTCATTGACTTACCTATTTGTTGTACATTATTCTTTTATATAAATCTTAAAATATATTTGTCAAGCTTCTAAATTATCTACTTGGGATTTTGATTAAGATTGCTTCAGTTATAAATGAGAATGAATATCCCTATATTAAGTGTACCCATCAATAACAGTACATTTCTGCAAGTATTCTGATTTTAGGTCCTATAGTAAAGTTTGTCAAACTGGTATAAAAGTTATCTTGTTTTTATTATATTGACAGTTAATTTTCTACTTGTATAAAGGAATAATACAACCAAGCCTCATTAACATCCTGCATTAGGATGAATCATGTTTCTCCTCTAACATATATTAACATCCTTGTTGCCTCAGAGTATATAATTCTCTGAGAACATTTTAAAATATTGAAATATTATGTTTATTATCTTTTTACAATTTCCATGTAAAGGAAGAGTTAGAGAGGCAAGATTGTTTAGAAGAGCAAAGTAGATCCTTATGAAAAAGTTTTACCATGGAGTCTAGGCTTTAGAGGAAGTTGAACACCACATTTAAGAGAAGAAAAAAAAAAAAAGTTCAAAAGAAAGATCCCTGTAAAATAGCAAAAGTTATCTTACAGCTTACAGTTAGCCATTTGATGGTAGGAAAAAAGTAGGTTTTTTTCAAATATATATGGTATTTGCAAAGGCTTTTCCACATTTTGACATCATTAATGTGAAAGTCATGAATAAAATTGTTTATTAAGAAGTCAGTAGCTTTCAGGAAAATCTCAAAGTTTAATTTATTCCATAGACTAGAACTATGTAGAGTTAACTGTTTTTTCAGTTTATTTCAATTTGAAAAGTTCCTTTTTTACCCTATGACTGTGGTATGTGATGCGAACACTGGCATGATAGAGGTAAGGTGAGCTATCAGATTTGCTTCCATACAGAAAGGCACAAACTCAATGAACAGCCAATCAATTTTAAACAAATCATTCTTAATCACTGATTTTTCATAAGCATGACTAGTCCTTTTTATTTCCAAAGTAGCAGCAGTTTTATATTTTTCTGTTTATAAAATGTATTTTTCAGAGCTCTTCTTAGGTACTCTGAAATAGATTGCCTAATTTAAGCCAGATGGACCTCTTCACTGAATCACTCATGATATAGAGACCAATGAAAATTAATTTCTTAGTTCATCTAGTATCTTCTAGACTTCCTACAAGCCCATATTGACTTCTGAGAATAAGCTGAGAAATTATGCTCAGAGAAAACACAAATAAACAGCCAGTATTTGTTTCATCCTGTGTCATCAATCATTTTGTCTGTATAGGTCCTTCCAACTCCAAGGATTTCTCCCACTGATGATTTACTTCTCCGGCTAAATTATTTCCTTATTCATAGACCCAGTCTTTGCATCAAGCTGTCCCCTTTCCATCCCTTCTCACCTGTTGAAATAGAATCAATCATGAAACCATAAATCTCCTTCATATTAACCAATAGATTCAATGCATTGTAGCAAAGTATAAGTCTAACAGTCCAGGTACAATTATTTTTATTATTGCAATATAGTTGATTTACAATATTATGTTAGTCTCAGGTGTACAGAACAATGATTCATTGTGCCACAGTTCCCAAAGTGAAGTCCCCATAGTGATGTTTGTAATCAAGATGTGATAGAGCAATGGCTTTGGTCATTTTGAGGTAGTTTTCAGAGGTCCCATATAGTAAGACAATGTGATTTTGTCTTTTGGTTATACAGATTTTGTCTGTTTGATTATACAGCTCTAGAAGTGTCTTGGAAGGTGGGAGAAAGTTGTGGAGGGATCCCATCTATTAATATATTCTGGATTTGGTCTCTGGTTTAGAGCGTTGGAAGTGAGGGGAGTTCTTTTTAAAGGTGAAGTAGGTAAAATTAAATAAGTTAAATATTTTTCCTAAATTCATATATCTAGCATGGGGTTTAGTCAGAACTTGAAATAAAGTTTCCAATTTTCAAAAGTATAATCTTTACTAAAATTTTGGAGATTTTCTTTGCCAAAAAATATTTAGAATTTAAATACTGTGTTAATTTCCAGGTCACATTTCTTGATAAAAAGTATGCCTTAATTTAATTTGCCAAACTTTGGGGATACGGAAAATTAGTGGTTAAAAGGAAAATTTCATGTCCTCCAAAATTATAGGTCAATTTATTTAGATTTTTCTGGCAGTTATATTCACAAAAAATTTTGGAATTTAATTATTCAAATAGATATCTTAGATGAGAAGGTGGGTATCATTCATGATCAGGTCATAGATCTGGTTGCATATTCGTAGCTAGTCTTTTATGAAACTTTCATCTATTCCTAGTGACAAAGGGCAGAACAACATCCACATTTTTAAGCAAATGCTCTAACCAACTCATTATCATTTCCCAAACACTTGGTCCAGGAGCATAAGAGAGTAGGTCTCAGGTGGATGGCATCACTCACACTTTCATGCAGTATCAGTACTCACAAGAAGGAAGGGACTATAGCACTCACCCCAGGGGCCTGTGAGTCTAATATGGTGCTAAGTCAGCTGCTTCTAGTCACCAATTCTGATGAAACATGGCTGCATGTTTGAAAAGTGCAGTTTTAATAATAAAAGTATTATTACATAGAGCTGAAAAGAAATGTGCCTCAAGATAAGATAGCCATTCCTTCATGAGGTGGGGTATAATTGAGATTCCTATAAGTCACTCAGGTGTCATCTGGTCACTTGGGTCACATATCCAACTTGCCAACTAAACACTCAACCCTGCTAATTCAAAATTTAGAACAACTTTTACATCAACATAAAAAAAAAAAAAAACCAACAACCAGAACCCTTTATGAAGGAAGGAACCCTCTATGCTTTATGAACCCTTATGCTTCTACCAACTTATTCAAGGATGTAATGATCAATTCTAGAAAGTCACAGAATAGGGGGAATTAAATCTGAGGAATCCAGAAGAAACTTCTCCCAAAGTTTCCTCCTCCTGAGGGTTCTTGTTATTGGTGTTCATGTCATGTCTGACTCCTTGCAATCCCATGGACTGCAGCACACCAGGCCTCCCTGTTCCTCACCATCTCCTGAAGTTTGCCCAAGTCCATGTCCATTGCATCAGTGATTCTATCCAGCCATCTCATCCTCTGATGCCCTCTTCTTATGCCCTCAATCTGTCCCAGCATCAGGGACTTTTCCAAAGAGTTGGCTATTCACAGCAGGTGACCAAAATACTGGAGCTTCAGCTTCAGCATCAGTCCTTCCAATAAGTATTCAGGGTTAATTTCAGGGTTGAACTCCTTGCTGTCCAAGGGAACTCTCAGGAGTCTTCTCCAGCACCACAGTTAGAAGGTATCAATTCTTTGGTGCTCTGTCTTCTTCACAGACCAGCTGTCACAGCTATTTGTGACCACTGGGAAGACTGTAGTCTTGACTATATGGACCTCTGTCGGCGGAGTGATAGCTCTGCTTTTCAACACACTGTCTATGTTTGTCATAGCTTTCCTGTCAAGAAGCAATCTCTTCTGATTTCATGGCTGCAGTCAGCATCAGCAGTGATTTTAGAGCCCAAGAAGAAGAAATCTGTCACTACTTCCACTTTTCCTCTTCCTTTTGAATGAAGTAATGGAGCCAGATGACAAGATCTTAGTTTTTTCTGTTTTTTTTTTTTCTTTTTTTAATGTTTAGTTTTAAGCTGGCTCTTTTACTTTCCTCCTTCACCTTCATCAAGAGACTCTTTAGTTCTTCTCTTTTTGCCATAAGAGTGGTATCATCTGAATATCTGGGGCTTCCCTGGTAGCTCAGATAGTAAAGAGTCTGCCTGTAGTGTGGGAGACCCAGGTTTAATCCCTGGTTCAGGAAGATCCTCTGGAGAAGAAAATGGCAACCCACTCCAGTACTCTTGCCTGGAAAATCCCATGGATAGAGGAACCTGGCAGGCTACAGTTCATGAGGTCGCAAAAAGTCAGACAACTGAACAACTTCACATCCACATATCTGAGGTTGTAGATGTTTCTCCTGCCTATGTTAATACAGCTTGTAGCTCATCCAGCTTGGTATTTCTCATGATGTGCTCAGCATATAGGTTTAAATAAACAGGGTGACAGCAGACAGCTCTATTTTTCTCCTTTCTCAACCCCAAACTAATCAGTTTTTCCATACAGGTTTCTAACTGTTGCTTCTTGACTGGCATACAGGTTTCTCAGGAGACAGGTAAGGTGGTCTGGTATTCTCATCTCTTAAAGAGCTTTCCACAGTTTGTTATGATCCACACAGTCAACCTTGCAAAACTGAAGCCTACTTAAAATGCAGGTAATGAGTTTTTACAATCTGTATTTATCAAACTGCATCAATTACTGTGTGACTCATTGATTTTTACTTTGAAATATGCCAAAGAGCATATGATATTCAAATAAGTTATATACTGACAACTAAAATCAATACCTAAAGTCCTCTGCAATCAGGATTGCTGGAAGAAATATCACTAACTTCAGATATGCAGATGACACCACCATTGTGGCAGAAAGTGAAGAGGAACTAAAAAGCCTCTTGATGAAAGTGAAAGAGGAGAGTGAAAAATTTGGCTTAAAGCTCAACATTCAGAAAACAAAGATCATGGCATCTGGTCCCATCACTTCATGGCAAATAGATGGGGAAACAGTGGAAACAGTGGCAGACTTTATTGTTTTGGGCTCCAAAATCACTGCAGATGGTGACTGTAGCCATGAAATTAAAAGATGTTTACTCCTTGGAAGGAAAGTTATGACCAACCTAGATTGCATATTGAAAAGCAGAGACATTACTTTGCCAACAAAAGTCCACCTGGTCAAGGCTATGGTTTTTCCAGTGGTCATGTATGAATGTGAGAGTTGGACTGTGAAGAAAGTTGACTGCCAAAGAATTGATGCTTTTGACCTGTGGTGTTGGGGAAGACTGTTGAGAGTCCCTTGGATTGCAAGGAGGTCCAACCAGTTTATCCTAAAGAAGACCAATCCTGGGTGTTCATTGGAAGGACTGATGCTGAGGCTGAAACTCCAATACTTTGGCTGCTTCATGTGAAGAGTTGACTCATTGGAAAAGACCCTGATGTTTGGAGGAATTGGGGCAATAGGAGAAGGGGAAGACAGAGGATGAGATGGCTGGATGGCATCACCAACTCAATGGACATGGGTTTAGGTGAACTCCAGGAGTTGATGATGGAAAGGGAGGCCTGGTGTGCTGCAATTCATGGGGTCACAGAGTTGGACACAATTGACTAACTGAACTGAACTGAACTAATTTTTAAATGACTTTTTTAGAGCTACATTTGCTCCAAAAAGGCAGAAAATACGATTCAACAAATATTTATTGAGTGCATATTATCTAAGCAATGGAGACACAGAAATGCATAAGTTAAATATAGACTTTCCTTTAACAAAGCATGGAATTGGTGTTGGGGCGTGGGGCTTACATTTACAAAATAGCTAACTAAATAAATGAATAAGTTAATATTATGGTAATTTGAAAAATTGTTATGAGATGGTATGCTGGGGAGTGCATAAGACCACTTTTTTTTTTTTTTAGTTTTTTATTTTTTAAATTTTAAAATCTTTAATTCTTACATACATTCCCAAACATGAACCCCCCTCCCACCTCCCTCCCCATAACATCTCTCTGGGTCATCCCCATGAACCAGCCCCAAGCATGCTGTATCCTGCGTCAGACATAGACTGGCGATTAGATGTGGAAAGAAGGCCTCTGTAAGAATTAATTGACCAAAGGATGTGTCTGGGGGAAGATCCAGTGGCAGACCTGGGGCAAACCTGTCTGTCTATCTCTCCAGAGAGAAAAGTCCCAGGAAGGATGCTTGATGTGTAACATCGTCAACCAAAGAAGGCCATTGGCTGGAGCAATGCACTATGGAGATAACCTAAAGTCAAGTCAGTGGGACGATCGACAAAGGCTGTAATGTGAAAGGAGATGAAAAATGATGACTTGAGTCTCCAGAGGGTAAACCCAAAAACTGGTCACTAGTGTCCGGCCCTTTGCCTCCCTGCGTACCAGCTTGCTCTGGGGTGAGCTCCATCTCTGGGCTGCTGAACTTCCCAGCTGCAGAGTGTGGTGTTCTCTGAAAACATCATCTTCATTTCGAGTGCACAGTGAGTAGGTAGCAGTATCTTTATGTCAGTCTTTAGAAAAAAAATAATAATAATAATAAAAATCACCTAAAGGAACAGAGTGTAAGGTCTGGGAAATTCCTGCTTTAACCAGCCCAGAACGACTTAGTCAAGGAGCCTGGGGCATTTCAGCTTCCTGTTAAGGCACAGATATGCCCTAAAGTTCAGGACTCTAACACCTTCCATTCTGGTGCAACCCAAGATAACAGGAGCCCTGAGGAATTCAGCTCCTTCTTGGTGCTGACCGGGACACTGGCAACACAATCCCTGTTCAGAAATGAAGCACAACGGCATTCACATTCAAGATGAAAACGTTCTGCTTTTTAGCCGCAGCAGCCAAAACATTTCTTTGGTTACAATTTGTGGAAGATGAGAACCAAATTGTTAGTGCAAACACTGAAGCGTTACAAAAAATGTCTTCCAAAAAGGGACTTTTTGTCTCCTTCCCAAATTTGTAAGACAGTGACAGAGGTAGAGGCAGATGTTTTCTGCATAAATGTTTCCTCTAACCAATGCCTCACATGTGCCACACACATTATGCTTCAAATAGCATACATGGTGAAAGCACAAGGGAAAAGTATATTCTTTATTTCTATAGGTATCTTTTATGCTCTGTTACCTGTTGCTTACATAACTAAACAGATCAAAAAGAATTATTTCTCATTCTGAAAAGAAAAGAATCACAGAATGCACTTTGTGCATTTGCCATCAGAAGTCTAATATCCACTTTTTAGTTTTTATACATGGCAGGAACCAAATGATGGTGACTCTGGCTAGACGACACACACAATATCTGAATTCAGCAGAAATCTCTTCCACCATACAAATGTTCAGTTCAGTTCAGTTCAGTTCAGTTGCTCAGTCATGTCCGACTCTTTGTGACCCCATGAATCGCAGCACGCCAGGCCTCCCTGTTCATCACCATCTCCCGGAGTTCACTCAGACTCACGTTCATCGAGTCAGTGATGCCATCCAGCCATCTCATCCTTTGTCGTCCCCTTCTCCTCCTGCCCCCAATCCCTCCCAGCATCAGAGTCTTTTCCAATGAGTCAACTCTTCTCATGAGGTGGCTAAAGTACTTGAGTTTCAGCTTTAGCATCATTCCTTCCAAAGAAATCCCAGGGCTGATCTCCTTGAGAATGGACTGGTTGGATCTCTTTCCAGTCCAAGGGACTCTCAAGAGTCTTCTCCAACACCACAGTTCAAAAGCATCAATTCTTTGGTGCTCAGCCTTCTTCACAGTCCAACTCTCACATCCATACATGACCTCTGGAAAAACCATAGCCTTGACTAGACGGACGGAGTCTATAATTCAATAAACTATAAAAATGTAAATATGCTCCATTCCTAAAGGGACTTGGTTGAATGGTGCACAATTCCCTATCCCTGTGTATCAGTTCAGATCCTTTTTATACTTTCCTCCTTTGAGATCCCTCACCCTAATGCTCAAATTATTAAACTCATCACAGTGGAGCTATCCATTAGTTTCCAGGGTAATTTTATTTTATTCAGCATAAAAGATACAGGTTATAAAAGTCATGCAGAGTTCACAGTTATTATTCAGTATCTCTTGTGAGTTATAAAGTACTTTATAATTGCTTCTTGTTAATTATGAGATTAACTTTTAAGAATACAAGAACAAAGGCAAAAAACCTGGAAGTCATCTGACAAATACCAAAAGTATAAAACTATTTAGAGGATTTTAACAGGTAGAGGAAGGTAATTATCTGTACATTTGTAATAAGAAGGGTAAAATCAAATTTGTAATAAGATGTTTACCTTCTGACCACCAAGAATCTACAAGCTATGTATTTTGTTCTGATTATCAATTCAGTTCAGTTCAGTTGCTCAGATATGTCTGACTCTTTGAGACCCCATGGACTGCAGCATGCCAGGCTTCCCTAACCAACACCGACACCTTGAGCTTACTCAAACTCATGTCCGTCGCCTTGGTGATGGCATCCAACCATCTCAACCTCTGTCATCCTCTTCCCTTTCCACCTTCAATCATTCCCAGAATCGGGGTCTTTTCAAATGAGTCGGTTCTTCATACCAGGTGGCCAAAATATTGGAGCTTCAGCTTCAGCATCAGTCCTTCCAATGAATATTCATGACTGATTTCCTTTAGGATTGACTGGTTGGATCTCCTTGCAGTCCAAGGGACTCTCAAGAGTCTTCTCCAACACCACAGTTCAAAAGAATCAACTCTTCCCCACTCAGCTTTCTTTATAGCCCAACTCTCACATCCAGACATGACTACTGGAAAAACCATAGCTTTGACTAGATGGACCTTTGTAGGCAAAGTAATATCTCTGTTTTTTAAAATGCTATCTAGGTGCATCATAGCTTTTCTTCCAAGGAGCAAGTGTCTTTTAATTTCATGGCTGCAGTCACCATCTGCAGTGATTTTCGAGTCCAAGAAAATAAAATATCTCACTGTTTCCATTTTTTCCCCATCTATTTGCCATGAAGTGATGGGACCAGATGCCATGATCTTAATTTTCTGAATGTTGAGCTTTAAGCCAGCTTTTTCAGTTTCCTCTTTCACTTTCATCAAGAGGCTCATTAGTTCTTCTTTGCTTTCTGCCATAAGGGTGGTGTTATCTGCATATCTGAGATTATTAATATTTCTCCCGGCTATCTTGATTCCAGCTTTTGCTTCATCTAGCCTGACATTTCACATGATGTACTCTGCATGTGTTAAATAAGATGGTGACAATATACAGCCTTGACAGTATTCCTTTCTCAATTTGGAACCAGTCTGTTGTTCCATGTCCAGTTTTAACTTTTGCTTCCTGATCAGCATACAGGTTTCTCAGGAGGCAGGTCAGGTGGTCTGGTATTCCCATCTCTTTCAGAATTTTCCACAGTTTATTGTGATCCACACAGTGAAAGACTTTGGCATAGTCAATAAAAGAGAAGTAGATGCTTTTCTGGAACTCTATTGCTTTTTTGATGATCCAAAAGATGTTGGCAATTTGATCGCTGGTTCCTCTGCCTTTTCTAAATATAATTCGAACATCTGGAAGTTCACGGTTCACGTATTGCTGAAGCCTGGCTTGGAGAATTTTACTTTACTAGTGTGAGATGAGTGTGATTGTGTGGTAGTTTGAGCATTCTTTGGCATTGCCTTTCTTTGGGACTGGAATGAAAACTGACTGACCTTTTCCAGTCCTATGGCCACTGCTGAGTTTTCCAGATTTGCTGGCATATTGAGTGCAGCACTTTCACAGCATCATCTTCCAGGATTTGAAATAGCTCAACTGGAATTCCATCACATCCACTAGCTTTGCAGTGATCCTTCCTAAGGCCCACTTGACTTTACATTCCAGGATATCTGGCTCTAGGTGAGTGATCACACCATCGTGGTCAACTGGGTCATAATGATCTTTTTTTTATAGTGCTTCTGTGTATTCTTGCCACCTCTTCTTAATATCTTTTGCTTCTGTTAGATCCATACAATTTCTGTTCTTTATTGTGCTCATCTTTGCATGAAGTGTTCCCTTGGTATCTCTAATTTTCTTGAAGAGATCTCTAGCTTTTGTCATTGTATTGCTTTCTTCTATTACTTTGCATTGATCACTGAGTAAGGCTTTCTTATCTCTCCTTGATTTGTTTGGAACTCTGCATTCAAATAGGTATATATTTCTTTTTCTCCTTTTCCTTTAGCTTCTCTTCTTTTCTGATTCTGTTTATAACATATTATAAAATAGTTTTCCTTACATTGGAAATGTTGTAAAAGAGAAAATTAAATCATAAATTGATTTTCCCTTCTACAGTAAATTTCCAATAATCTGCTATATTAAAGATAGCAAAATAAGTTACATATTTGTGTTCTACCTGGGGAAACAGAGGTAGAAGGTAAATATTTCTTTTATCTACCTGAATCCCTTAATAAAAACAGAGGGCAGCTTAAAAAAAAAAAAAAACAAACCCACAGCCAAAAGCAAAAGAATGATATCTACAGTGATATTAGGCTCAAATGGAAAAAGGAAGCTACTAGTTTAGTTTAATTTTTATTATCCAAGTGAAACTTTAAACAAAAAAGGAGGAAACTAAGGGCTTTCCTGGTGGCACAGATAACAAAGAATCTGCCCCCAGTGTGGGAGACCTGGATTCAATCCCAGAGTTGGGAAGATCCCTGAACAAGGGAATGGCCACCCACTCCAGTATTCTTGCCTGGAAATCCCAAGGATAGAGGAGCCTGGCAGGCTACAGCCCAAGGGGTCAAAAGAATCAACTAGAAGGTTAACATTTTCACTTGCAAGAGCATTTTAAGGGTACTGGACTACCATAAAAATTACCATTGGAAAAAAAAATACAGCCCTCCGTGTTAAAATGCAAAAACAATTCAAGAAAGCTGGTAAAATAAAAAACTTAGGGAAAGAAGATTACCAAAGAAGACTACTAAATTCTACTAAAATAATATATTTCTGAGAAGAGATTAAACATATATTTATATATAATCTTAAATATATACTAACATTAAAAATGAAAGGGAGAGGGAGAGGGTGGGATGATTTGGGAGAATGGCATTGAAACATGTATAATATCATATATGAAACAAATTGCCAGTCTAGGTTTGATGCATGATACAGGATGCTTGGAGCTGGTGGACTGGGATGACCCAGAGGGATGATACAGGGAGGGATGTGGGAGGGAGGGTTCAGGATGGGGAACATGTGTATACCCATGGCAGATTCATGTTGATGTATGGTAAAACCAATACTATATTGTAATTAGCCTCCAATTAAAATAAATAAATTTATATTTAAAAATTAAAAGTAAAAATAAAATAAATAAATTTCTTTGTAGAATTAAAAAAATAAGTAAACATGAAAGGATAAACTATAGCATGTTTTTATGGTTAGCTGTAGAGCAATTCAGAAAATAGATTAGAAAGGATCTTGTTAGCAGCTATGCTTCATTATTTATTTTTTAATTGACTCCAAAAACATTAATGAATACAAATAAGACAAAATTAAATTTGAAAAGCCATCCCTAAAATTATTAACTAAAACAAATAAATCCAAATATTTCTCTAGTTTGTAGCATAACCACACAGAAACCACCTTTTCCAATTGCCTTTAAAACAGTAATTGGATGTCATCTCTAAAGAGACATACCCTAAAGGCAAACAAGGTATTAAAAATTACCTGTTTCAATTATCATATTATTGCTGGCAACACTGGCATTTTATTCTGAGAAAATCATGTATGCAACATGGGATAAAGTAAATGAACATGTAATATTCAAATTCACTCTTTCCCAGAGTGGCTGTCACTTAGCACACAATGATGCACTCTGAGAGGAATAACCAAAATAGCCTTACATGGTAGACACTAATCTCTGGATAGCCAGAAGACACAGCATATCCCACCAATCCAGGGAGGGTTCAAGGTAGGAGAAAGGAGAAACAGATGTAAAATAGAAGGGATTAAGTAAAAATTCTATAGTGTCATTTTAATTTGTAAATACTTATTCTTTACTAGTTTGTTTTTCAAAATACACGCATTCAATTCCTTTTCTCTGTCCACTGGAGAGGCTGGAAATAAATATAAACTAATTATTATGAGTACCCCTAGTATGTAGATTAGATTTTTTGAACATTATTTCCCATTGAAAGAAACAAGAGATTTTTGGAGTAAGGGCTAATTTCAACACCAAGACATAAAATACACCAGATGCTTTTGTTATATCAAACAGCAAGGAATCCATCAAAGTTTTCTAGGGCTCTATCTGTGAGATTCAAAGGCAATTTGAAGAGTTTCCCATTGGCCAGAATTGGGATATCTTGATTAATAGTAACAATAATTGAAATGCATTGGGAATACCAAATATGCTTAAACTTATTAGTTCTTTTAGATACCAGAAACAGAAAGCAAAATAGTTGCTACTGATAGATGTTAATAAACTAACATTATATTGAAAATGGGTAAGTAAACAAATTAGGCATATAAATGTTAGCATAAGCTGACTTCCCCATACCAATTGTTCCACTTAGTGAACAAATAGTAAAAAAGATATTTCTCTTTATAGAAACATTTCAGTGAATAAATGAAAAAAGTTAGATTTTACAATGTTCCCTTTTCACAGCCATCAATAAATGAATTGATCTAGAAAACTGAGCATCAAGAATTCCTGACATCACAAAAAATAGAGATAATCAGACATTATATGTTTCATAATAGAAGACAAAACTGACATTTTTTGAAAAAACAAAAACAAAAACAAAAAACCAATAATGTGGAACCTAAATCCTATTAGATCCAGCCACTAATTTATTTTAAAAAAAAGACAGAAAATACAAAATATGTAACTATAGCAATGCAGTCAGCAAAATCCAGACTTTTCAAATTCTACAGAACAAATGATAAGGTTTCTTTAACAATAGATTGCAAGGGAAAATAGTTACAGGAGAAAAAAACCTATAACACAGAAGAAATTAAGAATCACAGTAATCAACTTCAATGTGTGTAACTTGTTTATGAAGTGAAGTATGAGTTGTTAGTCGTTTGGTTGTGTCCAACTCTTTGCGACACCATGGACCATAGCCCACAAGGCTCCTCTGTCCACGGAATTCTCCCAGCTAAATACTAGAAAGGGTTGCCATGCCTTTCTCCAGCGGATCTTCTCAACCCAAGATTGAACCCAGGTCTCCTGCATTTCAGGCAGATTCTTTACTGTCTGAGCCACCAGATATCCTGATTCAAACAAAGAAAAAGATAATGATATTTATGAAACAATTGAAAATATGATCATTAAAATTAAGAAATTATTAAAAATTTTAGTATAACATGATTTTTGTCAAAATAATAAGCTTTTATTTCAGAGTTATATATGCAAATATTAGGGATGAAATCATGTATTTACTTCACAATATGCACTGTAGCAGGAGTAAGAGGCAGAGAAGTTAGTGTCAGTACAGAACAGACAACACCGGCCAAAAGTTAATAATCATGAAAATAAGTTTATTTTCTGTTGGGGATTTACCATACTATCCATGCTATCTATTTTATATACTTTTTTATGTTTAATAGTTTCCATTAAAAAGATTAAAAGTACATGAGCAGGAAGTATAAAAAGCAATAAAGTTCACTTTTCTGTGTAATTTTCTAACTATTCTGAGACTTAACAAGTGTGCCTTAGGAAGCGTCACTACAAACAAAGCTAGTGGAGGCGATGGAATTCTAGCTGAGCTATTTCGAGTCCTAAAAGATGATGCTGTGAAAGTGCTGCACTCAATATGTCAGCAAATTCGGAAAGCTCAGTAGTGGACACAGGAGTTGAAAAGATCAGTTTTCACTCCAGTCCGAAAGAAAGGCAATGCCAAAAAATGTTCAAACTATCGCACAATTGCACTCATCTCACAAGCTAGCAAACTAATGTTCAAAATTCTCCAAGAGAGGCTTCAACAGTGGGTGAACTGAGAACTTCCAGATGTTCAAACTGGATTTAGAAAAGCAGAGGAACCAGAGATTAAACTGCCTACATCCGTTGGAGCATCAAAAAAGCAAGAGAGTTCCAGAAAAACATCTACTTCTGCTTTATTGACTATGCCAAAGCCTTGGACTGTGAAGAACACAAAAAACTGTGGAAAATTCTGAAAGAGATGGGAAAACCAGACCACCTGACCTGCCTTCTGAGAAATCTGTATGCAGGTCAAGAAGGAACAGTTAAAACTGGACATGGAACAATAGACTGGTTCCAAATTGGGAAAGAAGTGCATCAAGGATTTATATTGTCACCCTCTTATTTAACTTATACGCAGAGTGCATCATGCAAACTGCCAAGCTGGATGAAGCACAAGCTGGAAACAAGATTGCTGGGAGAAACATCAATAACCTCAGATATGCAGATGACACCACCCTTATGGCAGAAAGTGAGAGGAACTAAAGAGCCTCTTGATGAAGTGAAAGAAGAAAGCGAAAAAGCTGGCTTAAACTTCAACATTCAGAAAACTAAGATCATGGCATCTGGTCCCATCACTTCATGGCAAATAGATGGGGAAACAATGGAAACAGTGAGAGATTTTATTTTCTTGGGCTCCAAAATCACTGCTGATGATGACTGCAGCCATGACATTAAAAAGCACTTGCTCCTTGGAAGAAAATCTATGACCAGCTTAGGCAGTGTATTAAAAAGCAGAGACATTACTTTGGTGACAAAAGTCCATCTAGTCAAAGAGGTGGTTTTTTCAGCAGTCATGTATGGATGTGAGAGTTGAACTATAAAGAGAGCTGAGCACTGAAGAATTGATGCTTTCGAACTGTGGTGTTGGAGAATACTCTTGAGAATCCCTTGGACTGCCAGAAGATACAACCTGTCCATCCTAAAGGAAATCAGTCCTCAATATACATTGGAAGTACTGACGCTGAAGCTGAAGCTCCAATACTTAGGCCACCTGATACAAAGAATTGATTCACTGGAAAAGCCCCTGATGCTGGGAAAGATTGAAGACAGGAATAGAAGGGGATAACAGAGGATGAGATGGTTGAATTGTATCACTGACTCAACAGACATGAGTTTGACCAAGCTCTGGGACTTTGATGGACAGGGAAGCCTGGCATGCTGCACTATTGTGTTGCAAAAAGTCAGACACTACTGAGCGACTGAAATGGTACCTGGGCTTCCCTGATGGTTCAGTAGCAAAGAATCTACCTGCAATGCAAGATACATGGATTGGATCCCCAGGTTGGGAAAATGCCCTCAGAAGGGAAACGGCAACCCACTTCAGTATTTTTTGCTGGGAGATCCCATGGACAGAGAAGCCTGGCCAGCTACAGTCCATGGAGTAGCTAAAGAATCTAACAGCACTTAAACAAACTACATTACCTATACTGTGTAAAATAGCTACTTACTTATACTATATGAAAATTGACAACTGTAGTGACAGCTAATTCACCTACGAAAAGGCAGCTTCTCAGGTGGAAAAAAATGACAATGGAAGTTGACATTCATGTTGTAAGATATTAAATAAGTCTGAAGTTTCTGAAGTAAATATTTTCTCTGATGTGAAATTTATCTGTTACATTTTCTCATCATGGCCCCTCATGGTGACAGCTGTTATCTCAATCTCCTATAAATATTGGTTAAATTATGTAGTTGACTAGGTCCTAAACCAAACAAAATAGAAACCTTAACAAAAGGAATTTGGTAAACATAGAGGGAGTCAGTCTTAAACATACAATGCAGTGTCTTTTGGACTAGTATAATGAAAATTCAATCACCCTTTGTGGAAATGGAGTTGAGATTTAGAAATAGAGATCTGAAAGTATATTAAGAGATTACATTGCAGCATTTTAGATGTTTAGTGTATTTTTCTCTTACCATTACTTGCAATTGGACCCGCCAGCCCTAGGACAGAGAAGTTCAAATTTCTCATATATGCATAAGCATAGAAATTATAAGAAAATTGGGAAGATAAAATTCATATTAAATATTAAATGCATATTTACTGAATATAATTAAAATTGTCAAAGAATGACCATATCTTGGTAACTCAGCTGGTAAAGAATTCACATGCAATGCAGGAGACCCCAGCTCAATCCTGGCTTGGGAAGATCCCCTGGAGAAGGGATAAGCTACACACTCCAGTATTCTTGGGCTTCTCTGGTGGCTTAGGTGGGAAAGAATCTGCCTGCAATGCAGGAGACCTGGGTTCGATCCCTGAGTTGGGAAGATCCCCTGGAGCAGGGCATGACAACTTACCCCAGTATACTTGCTTGGAGAATCCTCATGGACAGAGGAGCCTGGAGGGTTACAGTCCACGGGGTTGCAAAGAGTTGGACACAACTGAGCGACTAAGCAAATGATTAAAATTGTTAAAGAATGACCATATCTAACTTCAAGCTTTACCCATCATTCTGTATTGCTGAAATTCCATCATTCAGTCATTTATAGATTTATCCATGAATCGATTAACATTTATGTAGTTTCCTATGTATCAGAGAGTGATTTCTGTGTTAGAGCTTTAATAATTAATAAGAATATGTTATTTTGAATACTGAACAAGAGAATACTGACAAATAAGCAAATAATTATAAAATAATTTGATAAATTTATGACAGAGATATGCAGCTTATTAGAAAATAATAGAAAACATAACTACTTAGTAAATGAGTATACCAAGGTTCCCCTAGTGGCTCAGATAGTAAAGACTCTTTCTGCAATGCGAGAGACCTGGGTTTGATCCCTGAATCAAGAAGATCCCCTGGAGAAGGAACAGCTTCCCAGTCCAGTATTCTTACTTGGAAAATTCTATGGATAGTATAATCCATGGGGTCACAAAGAATCAGACATGATCTTTCACTCAGTAAGTGAAAGGAAAAATATGAGGTGTTTTAGGTTTAGAAATGTAATGAACAAAAGGTCTGTGCTAGATATTACCTAGGGTGGTTAGAGAATGACAGGGATAATGATACAACAGCACAAAATTATTTTGCCATCAAAATGCAAAATATAATAAAAGTAACCTTATTCAATCTGCCGAGTCATTGTATCAGTTCAGTTCAGTTCAGTTCAGTCACTCAGTCATGTCCGACTCTTTGCGACCCCATGAATCGCAGCACGCCAGGCCTCCTTGTCCATCACCAATTCCCGGAGTTCACTCAAGCTCACATCCATAGAGTCGGTGATGCCATCCAGCCATCTCATCCTTTGTCGTCCCCTTCTCCTCCTGCCCAAATCCCTCCCAGCATCAGGGTCTTTTCCAATGAGTCAACTCTTCTCATGAGGTGGTCAAAGTACTAGTCAAGTGGGCCTTAGAAAGCTTCACTATGAGCAAAGCTAGTGGAGGTGATGAAACTCCAGTTGAGCTATTTCAAATGCTGAAAGATGATGCTGTGAAAGTGCTTTACTCAATATGCCAGCAAATTTGGAAAACTCAGCAGTGGCAACAGGACTGGAAAAGGTCAGTTTTCATTGTATCAGGGTTGGAGATTTAAATCATTTTCACTAGTCTGTAAATTCTCCATGAGGATAAGTACTATTCTGGCTTTGCTCACCATGATATACACAGCATCTAACACATTTTCCAGTAAATAATATGTGATCAGTGAAAATTTTTTGACTAGAGATATAGCCAAATAGACAGATAAATGGTGAAATGTCTAGTTATTTTCAAAAAGACTGCAATCAACATTTACAAACATTAAAGCTTGCCCTTCTCTTGGTTTGTTTCTTGCCATGGAGCCCTAAGTGAGGGTTGTCTAAAGAGTTTAAATTTGGGACTGACTTTTGAAACAAACACAGACATTTAAAAAAAATAACTAAGGAGTATCTTAAAATTGATGAGATGGACTTCAAGAATTACCGAGAAAGGCCTTCCTCTGCTGAACCCTGACTTTATCGGCCCACAAACTCTCCAGGGAAATGTTGATACATGTATTCATTCATTCATTCAGTATCTGTTCAGTGCCTACTATGTGCAGACACTATTCTAAACACTGGAGATTCAGAAACAGATTTTCACAGACCACCTCCAACCCCCACCACACATAGACACAAATACATGTACACACACACACCTGTCCCCATAGAATTTATATTCAAGTCAGGGGAAACAGATAATGAGTGAAATATAACTTTTTCATCTAGTAATGTGTGCTGTGGAGAAAAATAAAACAGAGAAGAGGCAATGACAGTAATGGTGAACTGTGGCCTTACCATCCATCGGGAAGAGAACCTCTGTGGAGTAAGAGATAGACTGGTTGTCCAGCGCATCTCAAATACTCTTATAACCAGGAAAGAGGCCATAAAGTTAGAACTACTGCCTCCAGAAAGTTATGATAGTTAAGCTATGAGGGTTTATTTGGGTGGAGGAAGGTAAAGTTGGAGACATGGGGGTGCTTAGACTGTGCACTGTTCACTCCAGGTGCTGAGGTAAGAGGCGGTCACATACAAGGCATCGCCAGTTCCTGGGCCACCTGCTGACTCTTTCCAGCCCAGTGTAGGGGTTGGGTCAGTTGGTAGTCTCCAGACACATTCAATGAAGATATTATATTTACCCTAACAATTAGAGATGTTAGAGAGTCTAAGGAATCATGAATGTCAAGTTAACTAACTCTTAGGGCTTTGGGATAATAAAAATAAAATCCAGGTTGCAAGCTTTCAATCAATATAACTTATGAATTTATCCTCGTCCTGATTTACTTAATAATTATATAGCTAAATGTTTCTATCAACTCTCCACCTTAGAATCATTAATGACTTATACAGATAGACAAAGAAATACTGTTAACAAGAACTATATTGAGATACACTAATATGGAGCACTCTCTTTCAGACCAATGAATTAGTTCTACTGATTAAAAGCTTACAGCCCTGATTTGGTTTTTATTGCCCCAAAGTCTTAATTAGCTTGACATTCACGATTCCTTCTGATTTTCTAATACTCTTTATGTTTCTTGAGGTAAATACAACATCTTCATTAGAAGAACACACAGACCTGTGATTTGAGCCTATGATCAATGCAGGACCAAACGTCTTTCCAAAGATGCAAGGATTCTAAGAGACATCAGCTTTTATATGGATACCATAGAAACTAATTAAGCAACAAATCAGACTGTGTGTCCAATCCTCCTTGACCCTTTGCCAAATAGACAATAAAAATGGGGTTTATAAACAAAACTTGGACAATATTAAGTGATATCCACTCATTTCAAAAATGACAAATGCTGAGAATTCCCTGGTGATCCAGTGAATAACATTTGTGCTCCCAGTGTGGAGAGCCTGGGTTTGATTCCTGGTCAGGGAACTAGATTCCACAGGCCACAACTAAACTAAGAGCCCTCATGATGCAATAAAGTTTCCACATACCACAACAAAGGTCAAACATCCCCCCATGTTGCAACTATTTACTTGGTGCAGCCAAATAAGTAAATATCAAAAAATAACAAATGCTAAGGAACTTTGTTTGTGTAAGGTAGAGTAGTACCTAGATAACTAGCATTCAGACTGGAAGATAAAATTACACTATGTGGCAGATTTAATAGTGTTGCAAAAAATCTGGACCTGTCACTTAATGTGTGTGTGTGTGTGTGTGTGTGTGTGTGTGTGTGTTCAGTCATGTCTGACTCTTTGCAACCACATGGACTGTAGCCCACCAGGCTCCCCTGTTCATGGGATTCCCAGGCAAAAATACTGGATTGGGTTGCCACTTCCACTCCAGCTGATCTTCCTCACCCAGGTATCCTACCTGCATCTCTTGTATGTCCTACATTGGTGGGTGAATTCTTTACTATTGTGCCATCTGGGAAGCCTCACATCTTAATGTAGTATGTGATAAATAGCTGTGAAATGAGAAATACAGGTAAGTCAAGTATCAACTTTCAGATGAAGAAGGGCCCAGTTTGGCTTGAGATTTTTAGAGTAGGTTTGAGCTGTGCTGTGCTTAGTCACTCAGTAGCATCCAATTCTTTGTGACCACATAGACAGTAGCCAATCAGGCTCCTCTATCCATGGGGAGTCTCCAGGCAAGAATACTGGAGTGGATTGCCATGTTCTCCTCCAGGGGATCTTCCCAACCCAGGGATCAAACCCAGGTCTCCTGCATTGCAGGCGGATTCTGTACCAGCTGAGCTACCCAGGAAGTCCCAGAGTAGTTTGGGAAGAACTTAAATCTTTGAAAACTTGATAGATGGAAACAAATAGAAAAGGATTTCAAATAGGGTGAACTTGGTGAGAAAAACCAGGGAGGTGATAAAGTAAACTGCTCTTTTTCAAATGTACCCATTAAGGAATGGGGGATTAAAAGGATTTCAGCAAGACAGCAGTGGGATGGGTTCATGGCGTTAGATTTGTGAACGGATAACATAACTCAGCAATCTAAAAAAAAAAAAAAAAAATGGAAAGGAAACATTCCATCCCCAAAATAGGTTTGCTTCTCTCTCTCTCTCTCTCTCTCTCTCTCTCTCTCTCTTTTTTTTTTCCTTTCTTTTTGCAACACAACCAAATCAAACTTTAGGGCAAGTAAGAGACAGGATGTTCTCTGCTGTGTTTTGAAAAGCCAATTCCCTTTGCGGTCTTCATATTTTTAAATACAACTAGAGGGAAGTGCCGTTCTCTTAGATCTTGCTAACAGGCCATTTTAGATGCCTTCTAGACAGAATACTGTCTTTAGAGAGCTTCCTGCTGGGCCTGTGAAGTATTCAAAGGCACTTCCTTCCCCCAGCACTGTGTTTCTGAAGGAGGGGTTCAATGTGGCTCACATGCTGGACTTGTTTTCCCCCTCCCAGGAGAGAAAGGAAAGTCTTACAGAGCAATTAAACACATAGAACGTAGTCATTTCTCCAGGAAGATGAGAAACTGCAGGCAGTGCTCTGACATACCAAGAAATGTTTTGAAGATAGTAAATGTCTCTGAGGATGAAGCTGATGAGCAGGAATGCTGGTATTATTTATGCATCTCATTTGTTCAAGTTTTATGTAACAAAGTAAAAGCACCCGCGAAACTGCAGGTGCATCTTGTGCAAGGTTTGTTTTCAGTGAACATAATGAAAGCCATGTTTAGGGCTATCAGGAAATTGGAAACCTTCAATTTGTTTTGGTAATTAAAAGACATGTTTTTCAGAAATTGCAAGAATCATGCTTAGGTGGGTGAGAATTGACTAAGCAGGCAGTGGTTCGGCTGGTTCATAAAAGAGAATACAAGCTAGGACTTCGTGTACAAGATATCTTACATCTTGAATACTAGATAGTACTAGGACTTTGCATAGACTATGTCACTTAGAGGCCATAACACTCTGTGGTTATTATAAGGAAAGTGGTTTTTATAAGAAAGGTGAGACTTAAAGAAGCTCAATGAACTTATCCAAAAACACCAGGACCAATCAGGGACAGAGTCAGAACTCAAGCTTAAGTGCTTTAGTCCAGACCTAGCACCTTCTCCACTAAGCCCCACCACCTCTCTGTCTTATTGATAGTTCTGAAAGGAGCAGGAAAGTTCCTAAATCCCTTAATTGTCATTTTTGTTTTCCACCTTATCTTGTCAAGTGATGCTGATGTCCACCTGCCTGAGATAATTAGATGAGGTTTAGAAACTGGTCACCATAAAAGGTCACAGGAGCAACCTCCAGAGATAATGCAGTGAGTTCTTTCTGGAGAAGCTCCTTCCTCAGGACCTGTCCAGCAGGTGAGAAGGCCCCCTTTGAAGTTCTCCACCCTGCATCCAGTGAGTGCTTGCATGCTAAATCACTTCAATGGTGTCTGACTCTTTATGACCCCATGAAACCCATAGCCCATCAGGCTTCTCTGTACATTGGGACTCTCCAGGCAGGAATACTGGAGTGGGTTGCCATGCCCTCCTCCAGGGGATCTTCCCAACCCAGGGATTGAACCTATGTATCTTATGTCTCCTGCCTTGGCAGGTGGGGTCTTTATCACTGGTGTCATATAGGAAAAACTTCAGCACCCAGTAAAGACTTTTAAAACATCAGGAAGATGTTTCTGAGGCTATACCAGAATTAGATAACTTAGAAGCAGGTACCAAAGAGGAGGCTATCAAAGAATTCATGGGCCTTAGCAAAGACTCAGAAACTTTCATAACACGTGATAGGACAAGATTCACCTTGAACAGACAGTTTTCTCTTTTCCCCTTCCCAAATAGACATTCAGTAATAAAAGAACACAGTGCTGCTCCATGTTCTTGAATCAGGAATATTTAGATGTAATCTTGATGTGCTCGGAAGAACTGAGAATACAAGAGTGAAAAAATTTAAAGGAGCTCATAGGAGTACTTTTAATTTTCTGCCACATTAGTAGTGTTGATTTTCAAATAAAAAACAAAATAGACTAATAATGGATTGGTGGGAAAAGGTTCTTGATTCCACAAATTTATATTTATTAAGCACCTATTGGATGTTTGCTGTTATAATCTGTGTCATAGAAGATAGGAAAGCAGTTGATCCATAAACAACTCTGACTTAATTGAAGATGCATATATTGTATAAAATGATATTATCAAGATAAATAGTTACATATTGTCTATATACTCCATTTTGGAAATTTAGAAATTGCACAGAATGTGACATCAAAGTAAGCCAAATAGCATAAGGAACATAATGTAATTTCTACTATTTTCTCATAAATTTTAGTTTCCTTCATTTAGTGGGTGAATACCACTAAGCCCAGCTAACTGGACTCCCCAGGTGCCTCAGTGGTAAAGAATTTGCCAATGCAGGAGATGCAGGTTCAGTCTCTGGGTCAGGAAGATTCCCTGGAAAAAGAAATGGCAACCCACTCCATTATTCTTACTTGAAAAATCTCATGGACAGAGGAGCCTGGTGGGCTACAATCCATGGGGTCCCAGAAGAGTTGGACACAACTTAACGGCCAAGCATGCACGCACCAGGCTACCTACACTGAAAGCAGTGGCTCAGCTTTCCACAGGTTATGCACTAGTGTTTATAAATCTCTGAAGGACTTAGATATGCTACATAATGAATTTCTGTTCTTTCTATTTTGAATCTTTGTATGATCACCTCTACTATCTCAGCATGATAAATCCTTCCTGTTAGATTTATCATAAAATGAAAAAACCTGACATCCTGATGACTCTTTTTGTTCTTCCTCAAAGTTCTCCCTTGAAACTTAATGAACCTGTAATTAAAACATCTGCATTTAGTAGATAATCCTTTAAGGCTCAACACTACCAATTTGAGTTGAGTAGCTGTTATTGTCCAGAGAGACACTCGAATACATAGAACTAAATATTTTTAAATAATATTAATAAATGTGTTAGAGTTCTCACAAACTCAGTCCCAAGAGTGGTCAGATATGCAGACTGCACAGGCATTTGCTTGCCCTGCAGTAACAGAGGGGCCACCACGTGCTTGGTGGCTCCAGCAGTGCATCCGTTCTTCCTCTCTCTTATATGAAAATGAACCAGGAGGGTTTCTCTTTCTTGTTTCTCTTGTATTGCGTTTATATGTTCATCTCTATCAAAAGCATAAAAAAATTATGGTGTCTATACCACACTTAATATGAATTGGAGATGCTTTCTTCTAAACATATTTTACATTTAGAAACTATAAAGTAAAATGAAAGGAAGGACCATATCGGAAATGGACACCTAATGTGACTAGAAAGAGGATTCTCTAAGAGGCTTAACTGCATTGGAAACCAATACTGATTTTGGTTAAATCAGATGTACGCTTGATCCTAACTGCAGTAAAATGATAAATAAATTCTGAATAATAACATCCCATCACAGGACTTAATTACTCATCTGCATGCTCTAGTGAACAGCTCATGCTCCAGCACCCTCTGACTTAATAGTTTCCTGAAGTTTTACTCACTTATTCAACATTTATTGCCTAAAATGCACCATATTATTTTCTGAGTGCTGGTAACAACTGTGAACAAAATGGACAAAATTCACTCAGGGATTTACATTCAGATTTAAAAAACATCCTTTAAATTTGAATTTCACTGTAACATTTCTTATAGTGCAGATCTATCATGGGCTTCCCTGATGGCTCAGTGCTAAAGAAAGTGCCAATGCAGGAGAAATGGGTTTGATCCCTGGGTCAGGAAGATTCCCCTGGAGAAGAAAATGGCAACACACTCTATTGTTCTTGCCTGGGAAATCCCATGGACAGAGGAGCCTGGTGGGCTACAGTCTATGGTGTTGCAAAAGAGTCAGACACAACTTAGAAACTAAACAACAGCAAGACCTATCATAGATATACCTAAAAGCTGCAGGGAAGTTTTGCTTACAGGTTATAAGTAGTCCCTTTCTATGAACTACTTTCACAAGTAGTAAAATAAATAAAATGTTTTATCATTTACAAATATAACTTTGCTCTGAATGAGCAAATGAACTCATTGCTCTGTTCCAGGACAATTACTCCTATCATTAAGGAAGTGCAATCCGATCTCTCCACTACCTCCCAAAGCAAACATTTAATGACTTTAAGCAAAGAATATTCTCATTCTGGTCTCTAGAAATTGGACAGAAACATTAAAATCATTCCTGTCATCTTCTTTCTAATGTATTGTAGATACTGTATCCAAACAACATTAGTTTGCTGAAATGACCAGAATGGAGACATAGTTGTCAGTATGAATGACTGGTAAGTGAAGAAAAACTTGCAGAATAGGCTTTCTTAGTAGGTTGAGGTAGGAACCTTGGTTCCCTCCACAGTAGTGAAAATGAAGTATTAGGCTGACAGGTGTTCCTATTCAGGATTCTTATCAATAAGGAATAAAGGCCAAGTTCAAGTCTTATATGTCCTCCTGCTAAGCATGTGCCCTTGTGCAATTTGCTTAATGTCTCAAAGCCTTAGTTTCCTCACCTGTAAAATGAACACAATATATATACTTACTTCTTACGAATGTCAAAGGGAGTATTGGCCTATGCTTATGTTACTGATTTTGGTTGATCCCTGCAGCTCAAAGAGAAGGCAGTCTTAAAAATATTTCTACCTCTTCTCTAACTCCTTGCTCGTCAATGTAAAAAAAGAATAAAAACATGCCAGTTGAACATAAGGAAAACCTTTATATACTGTCACATTAACTCTGAGCTTTGTCACTGCATTAAAAAAAAGAAAGAGGAAGTGTCCTGGAGCTTCTTTCTTCTGCTATTCTAATCACTAGGGAAGGCTTTTATCTTGTTGGCCCAGGAAGCAAGCCAGACCTTCTAAAGGCCTAGTTAGAGGTCTACCTGACCGCCTACCCACCTTTGTATCTTTTCTGGAGCTATCTAACATTTAGGACATTATGTATTTAATGAAACCATATGGATTCTGTACAAAAAAAGGTCATTTCTGTATGATGACTTTCTGTATCATTCAAGATCCAAATGTCTCAAGATCCAGCCTGGGGGAAAGAGAGACACCTCCTTTCCAATGAAACCATAGCCACAGGCTCCCACACAACTTTACACAAAATAGAATCAACACTATACTTTGCTTTCATCTGGCACTATGCATTGACATCTCCACTTGTGAAAGAACATAGAACACTAAAGTTGCCTAAATTCCCATCAAGGAAGAGTGTATGAAGTGTATGTATATGAGTTCAAAGGCAAGAATCTAGTCCCTACAGGAACTGGTGAGAGTAGGTGGGCCATCAATCCTGGAATTGTTGTAAAGGCAGAAGGCCAGAAAGGGAGAGGCTTATTGCTTAAATGGAGTTGCAAACTGTGGTCTTGGCACTAGAAACAATGAAAGATCCTAGCTCTAGCAACTTGGGCTGGAAAAGAAGAGCAGAATTAGCTATAAGATTGAGATGCTGAAGAGAATCCTTTTTGAGGCAAGATAACATTAGGTCCAGACTCTTAAGTTAGGGATTGTTTGACACTCTCTGGAGGCATTTAGGAAACAGGAAAGTGCCATAAATTTGGCAGGTGATTAATACTGATTCAAACTGATTCTGATTTAAAATAACTCTTAGTCTATTCAAATGGTCTTGGAAGATTTAACTCAGTGCAATGGTTTTCTTTAACAGTCATTTTATATCCTATACAAAATATCATTTTGGGTAGATCAGTATTAGGATGTCACATACTTCGGGCCAACTATGAGATGCAGTTGGACAAAAGCAGTCAAAGGCAGGCCATCTAATAAAACTTGTTAGATGAAGAGAAAGGGAGGGCTGTATATCACACAAGGCAGCTGCTAGTTGGCCATCAACAAGGGCCTCTTCAGGACGTGGTTCCTCAAGAAGATCTAGAAATCAAGGTTTTTGAGAGTTTTTTAAGTAAGGCATTTAACAATTTTTAATATTAGCAACTAAATTTAATTTTCTAAATTCATGATGGAATATCAGTGGTTTCAGAGTAAAGCTCTGAGGTTGTTATGGGACAGAGGAAACATTATTTTTAATTCATGGCTCACTAGTCAATAAGAATGAAAATCGAATATGACTTAGCTTGCCCTTTTCTATCAGATATAATTTTAGCTAAATGACTTTATCAGCTTTTAAATGAACAAGAACAGATATACCTCTTAATAAAGTCATTTGAAATATACATTGCACCTATGTTATCATGTTATAACTAAAAAGGAGGGGAAGTAGAAATGGGAAAGTGATCAGAGGAAGCAAGTTTGAAGATAAATGAAAACAAGTATGAGGGAGGCAAATAGAGAGTAAGAAGCCAGAAATAACAAATGGTGCCGGAAAGAAACACATCCTGGAAGAAAGAAGCTGTTCACATGCAGGGAAAACACATAGAGAGAAGTTAGAGGAATTCTGAATTGACAGCAATTGAGAATTTCACTTTGCTACTTCATAAATTTTTTTTGCTACTTTATTAAATTATGAAGTTTACACTACAGAATTAAAAAAATATTGGAGTATAGTTGATGTACAATACTGTGTTAGTTTCAGGTGTAAAGGAAAGTGAATCAGTTATACATATATTCACTCTTCTTTTTAACTAATAAATTTTAATTGGAGGCTAATTACTTTACAGTATTGTAGTGGGTTTTTCCATACATTGACATGAATCAGCCATGGGTGTACATGTATCCCTCATCCTGAACCCCCCTCCCACCTCCCTCTACATCCCATCCCTCATGGCCATCCCAATGCACCCACCCTGAGCACCCTCCATTATGCATAAAACCTGGACTGATGATCTATTTCACATGTGAAGACGCTTACTCCTTGGAAGAAAAGTTATGACCAACCTACATAGTATATTCAAAAGCAGAGACATTACTTTGCCGACTAAGGTCAGTCTAGTCAAGGCTATGGTTTTTCCTGTGGTCATGTATGGATGTGAGAGTTGGACTGTGAAGAAGGCTGAGCGCCAAAGAATTGATGCTTTTGAACTGTGGTGTTGGAGAAGACTCTTGAGAGTCCCTTGGACTGCAAGGAGATCTAACCAGTCCATTCTGAAGGAGATCAACCCTGGGATTTCTTTGGAAGGAATGATGCTAAAGCTGAAGCTCCAGTACTTTGGCCACCTCATGTGAAGAGTTGACTCACTGGAAAAGACTCTGATGCTGGAGGGATTAGGGGCAGGAGGAGAAGGGGACGATAGAGGATGAGATGGCTGGATGGCATCATGGACTTGATGGACGTGAGTCTGAGTGAATTCCGGGAGATGGTGATGGACAGGGAGGCCTGGCGTGCTGCGATTCATGGGGTCACAAAGAGTCGGACACAACTGAGCGACTGAACTGAACTGACTGAACTGAGTCAAGACTATGGTTTTTCCAGTGGTCATGTATGGATGTGACAGTTGGACTGTGAAGAAGGCTGAACGCCGAAGAATTGATGCTTTTGAACTGTGGTGTTGGAGAAGACTTGAGAGTCCGTTGGACTGCAAGGAGATCTAACCAGTCCATTCTGAAAGAGATCTGCCCTGGGATCTTTGGAAGGAATGATGCTAAAGCAGAAGCTCCAGTACTTTGGCGACCTCATGCGAAGAGTTGACTCATTGGAAAAGACTCTGATGCTGGCAGGGATTGGGGGCAGGAGGAGAAGGAGACGACCGAGGATGAGATGGCTGGATGGCATCACTGACTCGATGGACATGAGTCTGAGTGAACTCAGGTAGATGGTGATGGACAGGGAGGCCTGGTGTGCTGCGATTCATGGGGTCTCAGAGAGTTGGACACGACTGAGTGACTGAACTGAACTGAACTGAATATATATATTTCAACGTCATTCTCTCAAATCATTCCACCCTCACCTTCTCCCACAGAGTCCAAAAGTCTGTTCTTTACATCTGTGTCTCTTTTGCTGTCTCATACACAGGCTCATCATTACCATCCTTCTAAATTCCACATATATGAGTTAAGATACTGTATTAGTGTTTTCCTTTCTGACTCCTTCACTGTGTACAATAGGTTCCAGTTTCATATATTCCCTCTTTTTAAAGATTCTTTTCCCATGTAAGCCACTACAGCATATTGAGTAAAGCTCCCCCTGCTACATAGTAGGTCCTTATTAATATCTATTTTAGATATAATATTGTGTATATCTCCATGAGGGCAGAAATTGCATCTGCTTTGTTCATCTCTGACTCCTCTTCACTTAGCACACAATGATGCACTCTGAGAGGAATAACCAAAATAGCCTTACATGGTAGACACTAATCTCTGGATAGCCAGAAGACACAGCATATCCCACCAATCCAGGGAGGGTTCGAGGTCACTGTATTACCCTGAGAGGCTGCCATAGCAAAGTGCCATGGGCTGAAACAACAGAAATTTGCTCTCTCATAGTTCTGGAAGCTAGAAGTCCAAGGTCAAGGTGCTGTCGGGGTTACCTTCTAGTGAGATGTATCTTTCTGGCGTGCAGACAGCTGCCTTTTTATACGTCCTGAAGTAGCCTCCTCTGTGTTCGTGCAGAGAGCGAGGCCTCTGGTGTCTCTTCGTCTTATAAGGATACTGATTCTATCAGATTAGGGCCCTATACTTATGACCCTTTTCAACCTTAAATGAGGTTTTTCTCCCCTAAAAAAACTGTCTTCAAATATCATCCCATTGGGTGTTAGAACTTCAAAAACACTGGGGGACCACAATTCAGTCTATAATATCCATTGTATCCTTCACTGTATTCTATTCATAGGGTTCTTTAATCAGAAGTACTAGGCACAGACCATGACTAATTTAGACAAAAAGGAGCATGCTGAGTGGATTTCCAGGACTAAGCTGACTTTGCACAAGCCTGTACACACTAGCGTTGGGCACTGAATAACTTATGTGATCAGAATTCATGGCCTTATTCAACAATCTCCAAGAATTGCAAGAAATGAAGAACCAGACTTTGGATGGCCAAAAATCAGAGAAACTCCAGAGACTTTAAAAGCTGGAATTAATAGAGTCTCTTCAGGGTGTTATCTGGAATGGACTCCAGTCATTTCATTCTTTGTAGGCCTCCAGTCAAGATAAAAGTTTGAAGGAGAAAGTTTGCTCTCAAGTTATGCACATCTCTCTTTGTAAAGAGAGGTCAAGAAGCTTGATAAACAGTTCTACTGAGACTTTCTTCAGTATCTAGGATGGTGCCCAGGGCAAAATCAAAGTGCTAGTAACAGAGACAGGAGGAAAGGCCTCTGGCAGGCAAAGTTACGACAAACAAAAAGTCCCATTCCAGAAGAAAAGGAGCCCTGGTGCCAGGGTGTGGGGATTGGAGTTCAAACTCTGCCATATGTTCATTGGCTTTGTGACTCTGCTCAAGTTACTTAACTGATATGTGCCTCAGATTCCTCATCTGTAGACGAAAGAAAGTTCTAGACTCATCTCATGCAAAGGCTGATTTTCCTCATAAAAAACTTAGAGCAGTACCTGACTCGCTAAGTACTCAAAAAACATTAGTCAATTATAATTTTATCTGAGACTTAATGTCTATATTCATGATCTAATGTATATTGTGCTTTAGAAAATAATTTCTAAACCATTTTATTATGTGATTATTATCAAATATAAATCTTTCAAATTTGATTCAGATTTAATTTGACTGAATTTCTCTCTTTTTCACACACACTCACACACTCACTCACACAACAGGCACATGCTGATGTAGGTCTCCTATAGTTCTTCCTAAGTGTATTATAAGAAAATATGCTTATGAAATTACTCTTGGTAAAATCATCATTGTGAATATTCAAACTTGCTCAAAGGCCAGAGATCAAAGCATATGATAAATGCAGCATTTAATAGGCGAGGAGGAGGCAGTCATAGAGTGAAGGTGGGTGTTAGTAATGGTTGTATAAAATTATCTTTATTCAACATCAGGCAGAGTGAATAAATATAAAATTAATGAAATGTTTACATGGTACAAAATTGGGAAAGACTGCAAATGTTGGAAAAGCCTAAGAACGAATAGTAGTAAAGCCATAAAAAGGAAAATAAAAACAAAGAAATTCAAGTAAGCAACAGTGGAACATTATGAAGAAATGAAATTAAATTGAGACAGTAGACTCCTAAATTATGACACTTATTACAGTGAACTTTGCAAATTTTTTTATATAATCATCTCTGCTGCTCAGCCAAAAGCACTATGAGACATTAACTCATTTAATTAAAATATTATGGGTACCAGATAGTGTTATTCAGGGAGATGTACAAATGAACAGGTTCACATCCTAGCTAATGATTACAAGGATTCAATTTCACTTATCTTTTTACGTCTAGCATTTAACACACAAACCTGGAAAAGAGAAGAAGACTTTTTTTCAAGTGATAGATAGTTAACTATAAAAGGAATACTCACAGTAAATGTATCTAAAAGGAAAACTAATAATAGCATGCATTGATTGAAAGCAGATCCTGCTTTCAGTCCTTGGGCTGTATTTCTCATTTCATCTTTGAACAGATGCTGACACTGTACCCTGTATTATATTATAATAAGGAAACTATAGGCAAGTAATTCTTCCAAGAGTTTTTAGGTTACTATAAATTAGCCACTTCATGCAAAGAGCTGAGTCATTTGAAAAGACTCTGATGCTGGGAAAGACTGAGGGCAAGAGGAGAAGGGGGACATAGAGGAAGAAATGGCTAGATAGCATCACTGACTCAATGGATGTGAGTTTGAGCAAACTGGGAGATAGTTGGAGTTGCAGAGAGTGGGCACGACTTAGCAACTGAACAACAATATAAGCAGTGAAACTGAGATTCAAACTGGTGTCTGATCTGGTACTTTTAAATCCTCACAGATCATTTTAATCTGTAGGAGCTTTATTTAACTATGTGAATCTCATGAATTTTTACTGAGTACACAGAGAACTCTCATGCTTGAATTCTTGGTTCTTTTGGTTAAAGAAACTGTAAAAAAAAAAAAAAAGTTCTACTGGCCATCAGCGTTAGTGATTATTGCACATACCCCTCGTCCAAGGTAAGGAGCAGCGGCTGTGCTTAGCTGGAGCAGCTGTGAAGAGATACCCCACGTGCAAGGTAACAGAAACCCAAGTAAGATGGTAGGTGTTGCAAGAGGGCATCAGAGGGCAGACACACTGAAACCATACTCACAGAAAACTAGTCAATCTAATCACACTAGGACCACAGCCTTGTCTGACTCAATGAAACCAAGCCATGCCTGCGGGGCAACCCAAGACGGGCGGGTCATGATGGAGAGGTCTGTGGTCCACAGGAGAAGGGAATGGCAAGCCACTTCAGTATTCTTGCCTTGAGAACCCCATGAACACTATGAAAAGGCAAAATGATAAGATACCAAAAGAGGAACTCCCCAGGTCATTAGATGCCCAATATGCTACTGGAGATTAGTGGAGAAATAACTCCAGAAAGACTGAAGGGATGGAGCCAAAGAAAACACAATACCCAGCTGTGGATGTGACTGGTGATAGAAGCAAGATCCGATGCAGTAAAGAGCAATATTGCATAGGAACCTGGAAAGTCAGGTCCATGAATCTAGGCAAATTGGAAGTTGTCAAACAAGAGATGGCTAGGGTGAACAATGACATTCTAGGAATCAGTGAAATAAAATGGACTGGAATGGGTGAATTTAACTCAGATGACCATTATACCTACTACTGCGGGCAGGAATCCCTCAGAAGAAATGGAGTAGCCATCAAGGTCAACAAAAGAGTCCAAAACACAGTACTTGGATGCAATCTCAAAAACTACAGAATGACCTCTGTTCGTTTCCAAGGCAAATCATTAACTATCACAATAATCCAAGTCTATGCCCCAAACAGTGATGTTGAAGAGGCTGAAGTTGAACTGTTCTATGAAGACCTACAAGACCTTTTAGAACTAACACCCAAAAACGATGTCCTTTTCATTATAGGGGACTGAAATGCAAAAGTAGGAAGTCAAGAAACACCTGGAGTAACAGGCAAATTTGGCCTTGGAATGTGTAATGAAGTAGGGCAAAGACTAATAGAGTTTTGCCAAGAAAATGCACTGGTCATAGCAAACACTCTCTTCCAACAACGCAAGAGAAGACTCGCCACATGGACATCACCAGATGGTCAACACCGAAATCAGATTGATTATATTCTTTGCAGCCAAAGATGGAGAAGCTCTATACAGTCAACCAAAACAAGACCAGGGGCTGACTGTGGCTCGGATCATGAACTCCTTATTACCAAATTCAGACTCAAAAAGCAGGGAAAACCGCTAGGCCATTCAGGTATGACCTAAATCAAATCCCTTATGATTATACAGTGGAAGTGAGAAATAGATTTAAGGGCCTAGATCTGATAGATAGAGTGCCTGATGAACTATGGAATGAGGTTCTTGACATTGTACAGGAGACAGGGATCAGGACCATCCCCATGGAAAAGAAATGCAAGAAAGCAAAATGGTTGTCTGGGGAGGCCTTACAAATAGCTGTGAAAAGAAGAGAGGTGAAAAGCAAAGGAGAAAAGGAAAGACATAAGCATCTGAATGCAGTGTTCCAAAGAATGGCAAGAAGAGATAAAAAAGCCTTCTTCAGTGATCAGTGCAAAGAAATAGAGGAAAACAACAGAATAGGAAAGACTAGAGATCTCTTCAGGAAAATTAGAGATACCAAGGGAACATTTCATGCAAAGATGGGCTCAATAAAGGACAGAAATGGTATGGACCTAACAGAAGCAGAAAATATTAAGAAGAGGTGGCAAGAATACACAGAAGAACTGTACAAAAAAGATCTTCATGACCCAGATAATCATGATGATGTGATCACTAATCTAGAGCCAGACATCTTGGAATGTGAAGTCAAGTGGGCCTTAGAAAGCATCACTACAAACAAAGCTAGTGGAGGTGATGGAATTCCAGTTGAGCCATTTCAAATCCTGAAAGATGATGCTGTGAAAGTGCTGCACTAAATATGCCAGCAAATTTGGAAAACTCAGCAGTGGCCACAAGACTGGAAAAGGTGTTTTCATTCCAATCCCAAAGAAAGGCAATGCCAAAGAATGCTCAAACTACCACACAATTGCACTCATCTCACATGCTAATAAAGTAATGCTCAAAATTCTCCAAGCCAGGCTTCAGCAATACATGAACCATGAACTCCCTGATATTCAAGCTGGCTTTAGAAAAGGCAGAGGAACCAGAGATCAAATTGCCAACATCCACTGGATCATGGAAAAAGCAAGAGAGTTCCAGAAAAACATCTATTTCTGCTTTATTGACTATGCCAAAGCATTTGACTGTGTGGATCACAAGAAACTGTGGAAAATTCTGAAAGAGATGGGAATACCAGACCACCTAACCTGCCTCTTGAGAAATCTGTATGCAGGTCAGGAAGCAACAGTTAGAACTGGACGTGGAACAACAGACTGGTTCCAATTAGGAAAAAGAGTACGTCAAGGCTGTATATTGTCACCCTGCTTATTTAACTTCTATGCAGAGTACTTCATGAGAAACGCTGGACTGGAATAAACACAAGCTGGAATCAAGATTGCCAGGAGAAATATCAATAACCTCAGATATGCAGATGATACCACCCTTATGGCAGAAAGTGAAAAGGAGCTAAACAGCCTCTTGATGAAAGTGGAAGAGGAGAGTGAAAAAGTTGGCTTTAAACTCAACATTCAGAAAACGAAGATCATGGCATCTGGTCCCATCACTTCATGGGAAGTAGATGGGGAAACAGTAGAAACAGTGTCAGATATTTTTTTGGGCTCCAAAATCACTGCAGATGGTGACTGCAGCCATGAAATTAAAAGACGCTTCCTCCTTGGAAGAAAAGTTATGACCAACCTAGATTGTATATTCAAAAGCAGAGACATTACTTTGCCGACAAAGGTCCAACTAGTCAAGGCTATGGTTTTTCCTGTGGTCATATATGGATGTGAGAGTTGGACTGTGAAGAAGGCTGAGCGCCGAAGAGTTGATGCTTTTGAACTGTGGTGTTGGAGAAGACTCTTGAGAGTGCCTTGGACTGCAAGGAGATCCAACCAGTCCATTCTGAAGGAGATCAGCCCTGGGATTTCTTTGGAAGGAATGATGCTAAAGCTGAAGCTCCAGTACTTTGGCCATCTCATTTGAAGAGTGGACTCATTGGAAAAGTCTCTGAGGCTGGGAGGGATTAGGGGAGAATGGGATGATAGAGGATGAGATGGCTGGATGGCTTCACGGACTCGATGGACATGAGTCTGAGTGAACTCTGGGAAATTGTGATGGACAGGGAGGCCTGCCGTGCTTCGATTCATGGGGTTGCAAAGAGTCGGACACGACTGAACGACTGAAATAAACTGAACTGAACACTTTCTTAATAAGATTTGAGTGGAAACATATCAAACACTCTCCCTGCTTCTTTCTTTTGAGCTAGACTCACCTTTGTGAAATATTTACACTGATTATCTCCGTTGAACATAACTTTGTAAGGTAGGTAGTGAATAAGGGAATGAAAAACTTTTTCTTATCCTTCTCCTTTACAATTTGTAAACTGAGGTTTGAGATTTATCCAAGGGCATTTGAGGAAATATGTTTTCTTTGTAATCACTGTCCCCACCCAGGCTTCCCTGATACATTTTCTTAATCTTCCTTTTGCCAAAAATTCACTCCTTCCAGAGAGGTTTGGTTTTCTTTCCCGTGACTTGTTCATGTCTGTTTGCAAAAGGCAAAAAAAAAAAAAAAAAAAAAAAACAACCCTACTTCAAAGTGGTTGTAAGACCTTCTTAAAGGGTGTAGAGAATAATGTGAAGCTAAGTTCTGATGTACACCATAAATGCTGAAGAGAACAAACAAAAATAGACCTCAGGAAAATAGTCTGAAATCAATGAGCAGAATCACTCTGGAAATCAATATCACCAAAGGAGATGAGCAGCTAAAAACTGCACGCAAATTGGACTTGCACACATGATGTAATATAGTACCCAAACAGTCAGTGATTTTTCAAATCTGTGTATAAAGAGACATTTGATCTTATGTTAGGAATATAATAGCCTTTTTCTGCAAGGCTCTGGAGAGACAGTGTCTGATAATACTGTCTGAGGTAATATAACCCTACGAGGAGTGCAATAGACAGACAACAGAAATGATTGGGAAGAAGAAACATTAAGCTCCACGTTAGGCTAAGGAGCTTAAATGTGTTTGGATTGCTGATGTAGTGACAAAGAGACACATGATTCTGAGCTATAATACACTTCTCCAAAGAAAAATAGATGTTATTTAGTATAATTTGTATGGGTTCTTAAAAACAAGACAGCTCACCACTGAGGGCTTAAAAAACTAAAGCTAGATCCATGCCTCTAAAAATGGTATTTGAAATACACAAACAATGAAAGTGTACCTTAAATTTTAAATTAGCCTCATGGCAAAGATTCTTCTTGGTTCATTCACTCAGCGAACTTGGATAATTGCTATGTGCCAGGCAATGAATTAATATCAGGGGCTGAGGTAGAAAAATGAAGACTTTACATGAAAGAGCTTATATTTGATCCAAAATGCAGTTGTAAACAACTGCTCTATTAAAAGGTGATATATCTTAAAACACACTTATCTGCTTCATGATGAAAATAAGCACTTGGAGGAAGGGTAAAAGTTTCAATGAGGCAAAAAGAAGTAGTATTTTAAGATGAATTTCATGTTTTCTTCCATTTCAGTTTATAACATAAAGTTCCCATGTTATTATATACTTTTCACAAACATTTCAAAGGCTGAAAATCACGTCCTGGAGTGAAAGTGCTCACACCCTACTGGCAGAAAGGGTATGGAATAGGCATCATGCCAGGCTGGGTGCTGAGAGTAAGCCATGCCACTCTGTGTGGGTGCCTCTGGAATGTCAGCCCCAACAGGGAGGAATGTCACACTTCTCTTAGCTGAGACAAAATTTAGGCCCAGATTTGAACTTGGCTCATGAAGTCCTCATGTATGGATGTGAGAGTTGTACTATAAAGGAAGCTGAGTGCTGAAGAATTGATGCTTTTGAACTGTGGTGTTGGAGGAGATTCTTGAGAGTCCCTTGGACTGCAAGGAGATCCAATCAGTCCACCCTAAAGGAGATCAGTCCTGAATATTCATTGGAAGAACTGATGCTGAAGGTGAAACTCCAATACTTTGGCCACCTGATGCGAAGAGCTGACTCATTTGAAAAGACCCTCATGCTAGGAAAAATTGAAAGTGGGAGGAGAAGGGGACAATAAAGGTTGAGATGGTTGGATGGCATCACCAACTCAATGGACATGAGTTTGAGTAAGCTCTGGGAGTTGGTGATGGACAGGGAGGCCTGGTATGCGGCAGTCCATGGAGTCATGAAGAGTCGCACACAACTGAGCCGCTAAACTGAACTGACTTACCAATTCCATGCTTTGACTTCCATTGGAAGAGAATAAACACTGCCCCCATATCATGAAGTAGGAGTTCATAGCTTGATGGCTTCTGTGGCCTGGCTTTGAGGCAGTGGATCATCTGCACTAAAGCTGAAGCTGATGCTCAGAGGCTAGAAGTGGGCATAGCAGGTGTGTACCTGTGGCTGGGGCCTCATCAGGGGCCCGTCAGTCTCCATCATCCTGCCATATCCTTCAGGCCTGGAGAGTCAGTGTCTTCACTGTTTACCTGTGGGTTGCTGTGACCCTTTCCACATGAACCCTAAAAAGGAAGGGGTAGTTAACAAGTCAATGTTATTTTCAAGGTTATTTTATTTTTTGATTGGAGGAAAATTGCTTTACAATGTTCTATTGGTTTCTTCTGGACGACAATGTAAATCAGTCATCAGTAACCCTAATCGCGTCCCTCTTGGGCGTCCCTGGCGGCTCAGTGGTGGAGAATCTGCCTGCCAGTGCGGGAGATGTGGGTTTGACCCCTGGCCAGGAAGGTCTCCTGGAGAAGGGAGTGGAGACACACTTCAGTAGTGTGGCCTGGGGAATCCCCTGGACAGGGGAGCCTGGTGGGCCACAGTCCATGGGGCCACAGTCTGTCACAGCTGACCAGCTAAACAGCAACAACATTTCCCTCTTCATACTGCCCCCTTTCCCCCCATCCCACCACTCTCTCTGCTCTCTTCTCAGTCACTTTCTTTTTTTTTTGATTTTTATTTTTATTTTATTTTGCTTCATAATACTATATTGGTTTTGCCATACATTGACATGAATCAGCCACAGATGTACATGAGCTCCCCATCCTGAACTCCCTTCCCACACCATCTCTCTGGATCATCCCCGTGCACCAGCCCCAAACATCCTGTATCCTGCATCAGACATAGACTGGTGATTCGTTTCTTACCTGATAGTATACATGTTTCAATGCCATTCTCCCACATCATCCCACCCTCCCTCTCTCCCACAGAGTCCAAAAGTCCATTCTAAACATCTGTGTCTCTTTTGCTGTCTCGCATACAGGGTTATCATTACCATCTTTCTAAATTCCATATATATGTGTTAGTATACTGTATTGGTGTTTTTCTTTCTGGCTTACTTCACTCTGTATAATTGGCTCCAATTTCATCCACCTCATTAGAACTAATTCAAATGTATTCTTTTTAATGGCTGAGTAATACTCCATTGTGTGTATATACCATAGCTTTCTTATCCATTCATCTGCTGATGGACATCTAGGTTACTTCCATGTCCTGGCTATTATAAACAGTGCTGCGATGAACATTGGAATACACGTGTCTCTTTCAATTCTGGTTTCCTCAGTGTGTATGCCTAGCAGTGGGATTGCTGGGTCATAAGGCAGTTCTATTTGTAGTTTTTTAAGGAATCTCCTCACTGTTCTCCATAGTGGATGTACTAGTTTGCATTCCCACCAACAGTGTAGGAGGGTTCCCTTTTCTCCACACCCTCTCCAGCATTTATTGCTTGCAGATTTTTGGATCGCAGACATTCTGACTGGTGTGAAGTGGTACCTCATGGTGGTTTTGATTTGCATTTCTCTGATAATGAGTGATATTGAGCATCTTTTCATGTGTTTGTTAGCCATCTGTATGTCTTCTTTGGAGAAATGTCTATTTAGTTCTTTGGCCCATTTTTTGATTAGGTCGTTTATTTTTCTGGAATTGAGCTGCATAAGTTGCTTGTAAATTTTTGAGATTAGTTGTTTGTCAGTTGCTTCATTTGCTATTATTTTCTCCCATTCAGAAGGCTGTCTTTTCACCTTGCTTATAGCAGTGTCCAACTCTTTTGTGATCCTATGGACTGTACCCCACCAAGCTCCCACGTACATGGAACTCTCCAGGCAAGAATACTGGAGTGAGATGCCATGCCTTCCTCAAGGTGATCTTCCTGACCCAGGGAGTGAACCTTCATCTCTTATGTCTTCTGCATTGGCAGGAAGGTTCCTTACAACTAGAGCCACATAGGAAGCCCATTCCACCTCTTTCAGTTCAGTTCAGTCACTCAGTCCTGTCTGACTCTATGTGATCCCATGGACTGCAGCACTCCAGGCCTCCCTGTCCATCACCAGTTCCTGGAGGTTACTCAAAGTCATGTCCATTGAGTGGGTGATGCCATCCAACCATCTCATCCTCTGTTGTCCACTTTTCCTCCTGCCCCCAATCCCTCCAAGCATCAGGGTCTTTTCAAACGAGTCAGCTCTTTGTATCAGATGGCCTAAATACTGGAGTTTCAGCTTTAGCAGCAGTCCTTCCAGTGAATATTCAGGACTGATTTCCTTTAGGATGGACTGGTTGGATCTCCTCTAGGTCATATATTTAATAGTAATAGTAACAGAAATAGCAGGTCCTGTTTTAATTTTCATGAGCTAATTTATTTTATTCTTAGAATAACTTTATGATGGAAATGTGATATTGTTCCCCATTTTATAGATGAGGAAACTTAAGGTTTAAGATCAGTTGAAATTTTCTAAGACAGGCTGCCTGAGACCACTCAGCAGAGCTGTGATGGAACCAATATAGATATGGAGCTTGCTTTTCTTTACTATGGTTTTATTTGCACATCAGGACTACATCTGCTTAATTAATATACTGAGTGTCCAGATTGCCACTAACAGAGTATATACAATATTGGAGCCCAAAGTCCTCTTTCAGTACAAGTTCATTGAACCAACAACCTGTGCTCTTGTTAAGAAAGCTCTGACATGGCTGCCATGGCCTCAAAGGAGAAAATTGCTTGTCCTCACCTGTTCTCATTAATTCTCCGCCTGTTGGATAGGCTGAGAGCAGGGTGTCCCACACAGTGGAAGTGAACCTATGACACTGAAAAAACTGAGAAGTGGGATAAATCCAAGGAAAGTCCCTGATGAGGTCTCAAAAGGGAAGTCACAGATGTCAGAGAGACATATGACAGCAATGTCAAGGAACTGAGATAATAAAAGCAAACTGAGGAATGAACCAGGAGCCAAATAGGGTCTGAATCATAACCCGTATGAAATGGTTAGGAATACAAACGAGCTGACTCATTGAAAAAGACACGGATGCTGGGAAAGATTGCAGGCAAAAAGAGAAGAGGGTGGCAAAGGATGAGGTGGTCAGATAGTATCACCAACTCAATGGACATGAATTTGAGAAAACTATGGGAGGTAGTGAAGGACAGGGAAGCCTGGCATGCTGCCATTCATGAGGTCCCAAAGAGTCAGATACGACTTAGCAACTGAACAGCAACAACAAGAAAGAGGCACTGATCAAAACCTACAAGCTCTCTTATTCCTCTTCTCATCAGCATAATGATAGTGGAGGACTCCTTTGTTCTTGCTGTCTCTCAGGCACTACTTTATGTGCAATAATATATTGAATATTGATATTTGTATGTATTAGTCCCATCAACAAGCCTACAAGCTAAGTATTCATATTTTCTCATGTGAAAGTGAAAGTCACTCAATTGTGTCCGACTCTTTGAGACCACATGGACTACACAGTCCATGGAATTTGATGCCTAAACTGATAAAATGACATTTCCAAGATGATTCAGCTGCTGTGTGACAGAGAGATTCAAAGTTATGTTGGTTGATTCCAGAGTAATCATTGTATATCACATTTTTTTTCTCAGTGACTGGATAGAATAAATCAATTGCATTTGTCCACAGTCATTTCATTGGTTTATCTGATTGTCTGGTACATGCAACCAGAGGGAAATCATTCATTTGCTTCCTGCAGTAAAACTGGAAGAAGAATATGAAATATTCTATCACCACCACCAAAAACAAAGAATCTTTTTAATTTTGAAAATTTATTGATTTTTATGTTTAACTGTAAATGACTTGGCTTTTTTTTTAACGTCAGGCTTATTGAGATATAAAAACACAGTTTATATAGTTATTTTATCGTCTCTCACTGACTGAGTCTTTGAATACATCTGCAATCCCATCACTGCTCTGTATTAGAAGAATCTGAAGTTATTCTCTAACATATTAAACAGCACTACAAGACATGTGGACAGACCTCATCATGTGAAAAAGTCTCCCTCTTGGGAACTTATCTAAGCATATTATTGCCAGGCATCTATGCTGAAAATATGGAAGACATACTTAAATCTATTCAAGATCATTAGTAATCAACTTCCATCATTACTTTCAGCTTCACTGATACATTTAAATCATTTTCTCCCACCTAATTTTACAATCCTACAATCCTAAACAACTGACTAGTCTACCCAATCAACATAACATTTCAATGGCAACCAATGTTGATTCCATGGGAAGGCTACAGACCAGAAGAGTCTTAAGATCAAGAAGATTAAGGAGGGATAATATCTGTTATAATTCTATATTTTAAGCACAAGGTCATGACCAACATGATCCCAATGAACTCTCAATATTTACACAATCATCTCAAGTTATCTCCATTTGTTTTCAACTCTGTCCTTTCTTAGAGCCCAGTCCCCAAGCTTGTTTTATCTACAGGACTCTGAAAAAAAGGAATGCAAACAGCCTATTTGAGAAAATAAATTATTCCAAGTTACAGAAACTTTAAAGAAAGCTTTGAATAAACATATAAGGCTAAGTGTAAGGCAAAGCCTTGCCAAAATTATCAGAAAAAAATTAGAAAATTTGACTATGGAATACCTTCATATGTCTTCATGAAAGTGACTCTTCAGCCAGTTAGAATATTATAACATTCTTATTGAAATTTCAAGTGTGCGGTTACACTATGCAAAGGACTCCAACACTTTGGATCTTTAAAGAAGAGTGTGGTCAATAACCACATGGAACAGTTATAAGTGCAACAATTCATATTACCCTACTCAGGGAATCTTGATTGCCCATATCATAATAAAGCCCAGGATTTGTGTCATATGAAGAATGCCCAACAAAGAACTCCTTGGAAATTAGAAGGTTTTGCAACATTCTGTCACAAATAAAAATATTTCATTGTGGTTTGTCACTAAACCATAAACATATTTTTCAAAACATTTTCTCATGAAATTCTTTGACATATACCCTGAATACTTTAAAATTTAGTTATCACTGAGTGATATTACTGAACACTACGTACTGACTTTAAAGTGGGCTCTTCATAGAGATCTTTTCTACTTACACTGACTCAGGGTAGCACAAATTATTCTTGAAATACTTAATCTTATCACCAAAAAACTGATTTCCACGGTAAGCATATACTAACATTAATGAAGTATACCTTCCCCAAGAACCCAGGTGCTTTCAAGAGATATCAATATCATTCAAGTAACATTAGAACATATTTAAAAATAAAAAAATATATCTTCACTCTAAAAACTATAGAGCTTTAGCATTGACTAAATGTGCTGTCCTTAAGCAACATATAGGAATCAAAGTGATTTATACCAAGTGAACCCATTCTAAGATGAAGGCTGTGTGTGCACATGTTCAGTTATGTTCAAATATTTGTGACCCTATGGACTATACCCAGCCAGGTTGCTCCATCCATGGAATTTTCCAGGCCCGTGTACTGGAGTGGGTCTCCATTTCCTTCTCCACGGGATCTTCCCAACCCAATGACTGAACCTGTGTCTCTTGTGCCTCCTGCATTGGCAGGTGGATTCTTTACCATTGTTCCAAAAGGAAGGCTACAAGGACAAGAAAGAAAAAAAGGCATGTTTATATACTATTGCATTTAGTAATGGTTCTAGGAATATGGGCCTATTTAAGCCCCAAAGAGATCTAACCATTGACAAGTTTTCAGAGGTCTGTGTATCAGTATCCCCCATCCAAAAGCCTGAATCAAGGAATTGGAAAGTGCTCTCTGAGGAGGACTCAGAGGGAGAAATAATTTTTTAAAAAATGAAAAATCCCTATTGATGTCATTCTGTCTGATCTGCTGCAACACTATAATAAATATGGATGGCATTGAGAAGTGAAGATCAGGTTTTTACCAAAAAACATCTTAGGCATAATTAGCTGGGTTTCATAGTGCTGTCAGTAAGAAATAAGAATAACCTGGTCCCTTTCATGAGAAGAAAGCCACTAGCAAAATAAGACATGATGAAACTGAAGAGAAATGCTATAATATATCAAATCTCGGCCTGGGTTATACAGGAAGCTGGAAAGATGCCTTCTGAGGTACAACCTTACTGAAGACAGTCAGGAAGCTTTTAATAGAACAGAAACTACTGGAATTCCTCTCTCTCTATGGGGCACTCCACTGCACAAATTGATATTTTTGAGAAAAATAAATATTGAGTTTGAAATTAAAGAGAAAGGAAATGGACGAAAGGCTTGAGTTTTGACTATACATCACAGGAGTGGAACACAACAGACAGCCCTAAGGCAGCCTTTCACCAAGGTTCTGCCTTAGGGTGTAAGCATCAAGTGAACTAGTAGAAATCTCAATTCCAATCTGTTTTATTATCTGATGTATTAATATTCTCAGAAACATCATGGAGAGAAAAGGGGTTTTCTCACAACTCCGATTACAGTATTACTGACCACAGTTAAAATCTCACTTTAGTGTTTAACACAACCTATAGAAGAGCCCAAGAGCTTTGAGCCTCCCTAAATTTATTACAATTTTACCACAACAAGCAAAGATTATGACCCTGCTTAATGGAGAAGAGAGTCTCAGTCTTTGGATTTCTTAGCAGTGGCAGTTTTCCAGAATGTCAAGAAGGTATTAACTTCCAATCGTCTCTGCAGTGTTGACATTCATTAGCTTTGCTCTCTTCAACTGAAATTTCACCTTATAGTCAGTTCAGTTCAGTCACTCAGTCATGTCCAACTCTTTGTGACCCCATGAATCACAGCACGCCAGGCCTCCCTGTCCATCACCATCTCCCAGAATTCACTCAGACTCGCGTCCATCGAGTCAGTGATGCCATCCAACCTTCTCATCCTCTGTCATCCCCTTCTCCTCCTGCCCCCAATCCCTCCCAGCATCAGAGTGTTTTCCAATGAGTCAACTCTTCGCATCAGGTGGCCAAAGTACTGGAGTTTCAGCTTTAGCATCATTCCTTCCAAAGAAATCCCAGGGTTGATCTCCTTCAGAATGGACTGGTTGGATCTCCTTGCAGTCCAAGGGACTCTCAAGAGTCTTCTCCAACACCACAGTTCAAAAGCATCAATTCTTTGGCGCTCTGCCTTCTTCACAGTCCAACTCTCACATCCATACATGACCACAAGAAAAACCGTAGCCTTGACTAGACGGACCTTAGTCGGCAAAGTAATGTCTCTGCTTTTGAATATACTATCTAGGTTGGTCACAACTTTTCTTCTAAGGAGTAAATAGTAACGATACCCAATGTGTTAAAGGTTTATATCATGAAAGGATGGTGTATTTTGTCAATTGTTTCTCTGCATCTTTTAAGATGAAATGATTATTACACTTCACTTTATTAATGTGGCATATCACATTTATTTATTTTCATGTCTTCAACCACTCTTGTAGGCTTCCCAGTTGTCTCGGTGATGAAGAATCCACCTGCCAATGCAGGAGCCCCAGGAGATGCAGGTTCTATCCCTGGGTCAAGAAGGTCCTCTGGAGGAAGAAATGGCAATCCACTCAAGAGTTATTGCCTGGAAAATCCTATGAATAGAGGAGCCTGGCAGGCTACAGTTCATGGGGTCACAGAGTCAGACAGGACTGAGCATACAAGCAGCAGGAGCTGCAACCATTCTTGCATTTCAGAGATAAGTCCCACTTGATGGTGATGTATGATCTTCTTAACGTGCTGTTGAATTAAGTGAAAGTGAAGTCGCTCAGTCGTGTTCAACTCTTTGCAACCCCATGCTGTAGCCTACCAGGCTCCTCTGTCCATGGGATTTTCCAGGCAATAGTCCTGGAATGGATTGCCATTTCCTTCCCCAGGGGATCTTCCCAACCCAGGGATTGAACCCGTGTCTCCCGCATTGTAGACAGACACTTTACCGTCTGAGCCACCAGGGAAGTCTGCTGTTGAATTAGGTTTGCTAGTATTTTGTTGAGTACTTTTACATCTGTATTTATCTGTAACCAGTAGCATTGATCTATGATTTTCTTATCTTGTGGTGTCTTTATCTGGCTCTGATATTAAGATAATGTTGGTCTCATAAAATGAGTTTGAAAAACTCTTCAAGAGTTTGAAAAATTCTTCAAGTTTTTAGAAAAACTTGAGAAGGACTGACGTTAATTCTCTAAATTTTTGATAGAATTCACTAGTGAAGTCATCTGCTCCTGGACTTTCAGTGTTAGGAATTTTTTTTTTTAATTTTTTTTTTTTTAAATTTTAAAATCTTTAATTCTTACATGCATTCCCAAACATGAACCCCCCTCCCACCTCCCTCCCCACAACATCTCTCTGGGTCATCCCCATGCACCAGCCCCAAGCAAGCTGCACCCTACGTCAGACATGGACTGGCGATTCAATTCTTACATGACAGTATACATGTTAGAATTCCCATTCTCCCAAATCATCCCACCCTCTCCCTCTCCCTCTGAGTCCAAAAGTCTGGTATACACATCTGTGTCTTTTTTCCTGTCTTGCATACAGGGTCGTCATTGCCATCTTCCTAAATTCCATATATATGTGTTAGTATACTGTATTGGTGTTTTTCTTTCTGGCTTACTTCACTCTGTATAATTGGCTCCAGTTTCACCCATCTCATCAGAACTGATTCAAATGAATTCTTTTTAATGGCTGAGTAATACTCCATTGTGTATATGTACCACAGCTTTCTTATCCATTCATCTGCTGATGGACATCTAGGTTGTTTCCATGTCCTGGCTATTATAAACAGTGCTGCGATGAACATTGGGGTACATGTGTCTCTTTCAATTCTGGTTTCCTCGGTGTGTATGCCCAGAAGTGGGATTGCTGGGTCATAAGGTAGTTCTATTTGCAATTTTTTAAGGAATCTCCACACTGACAAACAACTAATCTCAAAAATATACAAGCAACTTATGCAGCTCAATTCCAGAAAAATAAACGACCCAATCAAAAAATGGGCCAAAGAACTAAATAGACATTTCTCCAAAGAAGACATACGGATGGCTAACAAACACATGAAAAGATGCTCAACATCACTCATTATTAGAGAAATGCAAATCAAAACCACAATGAGGTACCACTTCACACCAGTCAGAATGTCTGCGATCCAAAAATCTGCAAGCAATAAATCCTGGAGAGGGTGTGGAGAAAAGGGAACCCTCCTACACTGTTGGTGGGAATGCAAACTAGTACAGCCACTAAGGAATTTTTTGATTACTGATTCAATCTCCTTACTTGTTATTAGTCTGTTCAGATTGTCTCTCCCTTCTTGATTCAGTGTTGGAAGGTTTTATGCTTCTAGGAAATCATTTATTTCTTCTAGGTTGTTCAAATTGCTGGCATATAATTGTGCATGATGGTCTCTCATGATCCTTTGTGTGTGTGCTGTCACTTCAGTCCGCGTCTTTGCAACCCTATGGGGTGTAGCCTGCCTTGCTCCTCTGTCCATGGGCTTATCCTGGCAAGAATACTGGAGTGGATTGCTATTTCTTTCTCCACTCTCATGATCATTTACATTTCTGATATTCATTGTAATGTCTCCTTTTTTATGCATTTTTTGCTTTATTTATTTGGTTCTTTTTTTTGAGGTAGTCTAGCTAAATATTTGTCAATTTTATCATTTCAAAAAATCAGCCCAGCTTCCTTTATCATTTGTAATGTCTTTCTAGTCTCATTTTCATTTATTTATGCTGTGATCTTTGTTATTTCCTTCTTTCTGCTAACTTTGAGCTTGGTTTGCTCTTTTTTTTCTAGTTCCTTGAAGTGTTAAATCAAGTTGTTTATTTGAGATCTTTTTTTCTTTTTATGTAGGTGTTTATTGCTATTAGCTTTCTTCTTAGGATTTCTTTTGCAGTCTCCCATAAGTTTTATGGGGACTTCCCAGGTTGTTCAGTGGATAGGGAATCTGCCTGCAATGCAGGAGACACAGAAGACAAGCCTTCGATCCTTGGGTCAGGAAGATCCCCTGGAAGAGAGCATGGTAACCTGAAGAATCCAGGACTACAGCCCATGGGGTCGCAAAGAGTTGGACAGGACTAAGTGACTGAACATGCATGCATAGATTTTAAATGTTGTGCTTCCTTTTTTTGTTAAGATATTTCTTCATTTCCTTTCAATCTCTTCTTTGACCCATTTGGTTATTCAGGAGGGTCATCAATCATGCTTAGTCACTCAGTTGTGTATGATTCTTTGTGACCCGGTGGATGGTAGCCCACCAGGCTGCTCTGTCCATGAGACTCTCCATCAAGAATACTGAAGTGGGTTACCATTTTCCTTCTCCAGGGGATCTTCCCAACCCAGGGATTGAACCCATGTCTCCTGCATTGGCAGGTGGGTAACCTGGGAAGCCCCATTCAGGAGCATGTTCTTTAACATCTTTTATGAATTTTAACAGCTTTCTTCTTATTATTTACTTCTAGTTTCATAATCTTATGGTCAGAAAAGACACTTGGTATGATTTCAGTCTCTCTAAACTTTCTAAGACTTGTTTTATGACCTACAAGTTGATACATTTTGGAGAATGTTCTATGTTACTTGAGAAAAATATATAATCTGCTGCCATTGGATAGAATATTCAGTTTATGTCTGTTAGTTAAATCTTGTCTAAAGCACGGCTCAAGTCCAATGTTTCCTTGGTTTTATGTCCAGATGATTTATTCTTTGTAGAAGATGAGGCATGGAAGTTCCCTTTACCAATCTGCTATATACATTCATGTTTTCATGGTACTAATCAGTATCCTTTTGAAGAGTTCCTTTTAGGAACTTGTAAGGCAGGTTTAGTGATCATAAATTTTCTCTGCTCCTGTTTTGAGGGAAAGTTTTATTTATTCTTCAATTCTGAAGGACAACCTTGGTTGTATTACAATAGTTATTCTAGTTGACAGGTTTTGTTTTGTTTTGCCTTTTCACACTCTGAAAATATCATCCCATTCTCTTTGACTTCAGTTTTATGCAGCTTTATTGTTATGTGTTTTTGAGAACATTGTTTTGGATTAAAATTTTGAGATAACTGACTAGCTTTAATGAATTTGGATGTCCAGATCTCTCCCCAGGTTAAGGAAGTTCTCAGTCACTATATTTCTGAATAAGTTGTCTATTTCTTTCTCTTACTTTTCACCTGAGACAACAGTGTTGTACACATTATATTTTTGCTACTGTTCCAAAATTCCCATAACCTTTCCTCTTTCTTTTTATTTTTTTTTCTTTTTGATCTTCCAATTAAATAATTTCAATTGACCTGGCTTTTAGTTTCCTGATTCTTTCCTTTGCCTGTTCAAGTCTATTGTTGAAGCTCTCTTTTGCATTATTTAGTGTGTTCATTGTATTTTTCAGCTGCAATATTTCTGTTTGATTCTTTCTGTTTTCTCTCTGTTGGGCTTTTAATTTTGTTCTTGCATTATTCTACTCCAATTGTTATGTTGTTTATTGGTATTCTCTTGTAGCACTCTGAGCATTTGTAGAACATTTATTTGAATTCTTTGCTGGGTAATTCTTAGAACTCCATTTTTTTGGTGCCAGTTACTGGAGATTTACTGTATTCCTTTGATGGAGCAATATTTCCTTGATTATTTGTGATCTCTTAAGTCTTGTGTAGTTTTCCTAGCATTTGAAGCAGTTACCTCTTTCAGATTTTCTGGGTTAATTATGGTAAGGGAGGGTTTTCACCTGTAGGTGGGGACATGACGGATTGTGTTATAACAGTGTGGGTCTAACGGTGCAAGTGTCAATAGTGGAAGCATATGGTGGTACTGGGTCTAGGGGTGATACGATGTCACTTTGGCTCGGTCCCTCTGAGTCCACTGTATTGGCAATTGTGTGGTGGCTTTTGAGAAATGCCAGGGTAAGAAGTGGCTACAATTGCTGTTGGGGTTCTCACTGGCACCTCTATTCTGACAGCTAAGGATGAGCGCAGGCAGCAGTGGGGGCCAGAGCCAGTGGTGTGCACCTGCTCAGCTCTGGAGGCCAGCTACCAGATCCTATGTAGTGACAGCGGCTAGTTGCAAACAGGCTTGTAGAGACGGGGCAGAACTAACTACGGGCTCACTGCCAGAGAGGTTCTGGTTATTGGCCTACTCTTCTATGGCTGCACACTCTCCCCTTTGGTGTGTATAAAGTATTAATATCTTAGTTACGCAAGAACGACTTTGTCTACATTTCTAAATAAAATGAAAAATAAATCATGGCTAATAGGAAATTTCAAGATATTTATTGCAAATTTGTGGTATCTGACTAGCGACATCTCAAAATATCTGTTGACTTTTTATTTTATTTTCATTGCTTATTTAGCAAAATTTTCACAATTATTATTCAAAATATACCTCCTTCTTGTTAAACTGTGTCATTCAGCCAATTCTTTGAAAAGAAGAAAAAAGATCAAATATCCTTTTCCTTTCTAGTGTTAAGCTTTCTATTATGTGATATAAATATCACCCTTTCCCACTTCCCCTGAGATACTCAGATTAAACCCCTGAATGAATTCCTTTCTAGATTTTCCTCCCACATTCTTCATTGTCTGCATAATTTTCTAATCAATTACTCAAGCCAAAAACTTGGGAATAATGTCTCTTACTTTCTCAGTAATCAATGTCTAATATTTTAGCATTTCTTGCTGATTTTATTTAAAAAAAAATGTGTCCCCAGTTCATCTATATCTGTCCATCTCCATAGATTTCAACTTTGTGCAACCTAGCATCTCTTGATTGAAGGAAAAACTTCCCAGCTCTTGTTCCTGGTTTCATTCTTGTTTTGTTCTATCAGTCACTTGTCATTCAGAGAAATACATAAGTCTTATTGTAAATATCATATGTTGAAAGAACAGTTCTTTCCTTTGGTGTTTAGCATAAAATTCTAATCTAGCATCATGGCATTCAGAGTCCCACATGGTTTCTCCACACGGTCTACTTCTCCAGTCTACTCTTCTGCACTGAAGTCTTCCCACTCTCCCCTCATTCACTCTTCCCTCATTCACTCTTCCCCAACCTTATTAACCTTCCTTTGGTTCAGAAAGCATATTAAATGTGTGTGTGCCTGCTAAGTTGGTTCAGTCATGTCCAACTGCATTTGACCCTATGGACTGTAGCCCGCCAGGCTCGTCTGTCCATTGGATTCTCCAGGCAAGAATCCTGGAGTGTGTTGCCATGCTCTCCTCCAAGGGATCGTCCTGATCCAGGAGCCGACCCTGCATCTCTTACATTTCCTGCATTGGCAGGCAGGTTCTTTACTACTAGAGCCACCTGGGAAGATTTAGCAAACAAATGTGTAACAACTGACAATCTGAGGGACAGAATTAAAGCATGTATGATCAAATATTCCTGCCCAAAGTCATTGGATATGTAATGAGATAATATACATTTTATAATAAGAGAACTACTCAATATTTTCCAGAATTAAATATTACTAAAAATACTCTATGGACCCTGTGATTACATTTTGTTTTTTGTTTGTTTGCTTCGAGGACGGCAAGAAGCACAGACATTCAGGAAGGAAAAAAAGAGTCAAACCTTATGCCACTGACAATGAAACAAGTGTTTTTATGAAAAAAATGCTACCAAAAAACTGTAGCTTTTACCATTGTCTGATCCAAGAATCAACATCTGTAATAACTGGTGAATTTATTTAAAGGATAAAGCTTTGTGACATTCTTATAATTCAGTAGGGCATCACAGTTCAGCTGAAATAGAGCACAGTCATTGTGTTCATCTCTACTTTGCTTGTTTTGATACAGAAATTTCATGCAAGTGAATACAATGGAAAAAAGCCATTTCAAAAACGCTTGACATGTATACAACAAAGATGCCCTAAAGTGTTTCCATCAATTTTTAGAACCCCAGCATATTAATTTATAACAAAACATTCACTTCTGAATTGATAGTACAAAAGCAATAGCAAGAACTATTGCTCCAGAAACATATTCTTTTACAAATAATGAAGATTTATTGTGTCAAAGTTATCATTCCATGTTCCTGGGAAAGCATACCCTATTAAAAAAAAAGATGTCAAGCTCTTTCAAAATTGTATTGCTAAATGCCATGTGTTGAACAATTTTATTAGAAAACAGTTTTAAGTTGTAGTTGTTTTAGAATTTTTTAATATTTTTTTAAATAATTAAAATTGTCATGAAAAGTTGTTATTAGAAGAGAGAATGCTACATACTCAAACAGTTCCACTAATTTTTAACATTTTCATTCTAAAACTATATACATATTTAGATTATGTAAATATAATTGCTTTCTCTGAAACATTTAAGACTAGGTTAAATATAATATTCCCCTTTACCTTTTAATATTTCATGAGGTTTTCCTTTAGGAATGAAGACTTTACATGCCATGGAACACATAAAGCACAAGAGACTACCTCTCCCACTGATTCACTGATTACAGCTATACATCCTGAACAAAATACCGAAACCAAAATCCTAGACAAACAAACAAAAACTACCTGAGGACTCAAAAAGTTAAAAACAACAGGCAGATAAAAAGAAGATAAAACCTTGAGAAACAATTAACACCAGTACTGTTCCTGAGTTATCTTTTCATATTTGTCTCTCCTTTGTTTCCCAGCCTTGACCCAAAGAAGATCAAGTAGCTAGAGTTATGAAGCTGTGCAGTGGATACAGACAGCAAAAAAACTTTAAGAGAAACTGGCTCTTTCTGGGCATAGCAGGGTGTGGACAAAGAATGTTGCCTGCCATTTCAATAAACAAAGAATGCTGTGGCCATTAAGCCAATCAGAAACTGCAGATAATCCCAACAGTGGGGAATTCAGGATGGAGGAAAATTAAAATACTAGCCCTAGATAGATAAGATGCATATCAAAAGAAAGATTTCAATAAACCTAGACTTCTACACCTTCCCATACAAAGTAAAATATTAAAACCAATAATTTGAAATGTTTGATTCTGTGATTAGAAGTAATATTTTTGTTTTTGACTACGAGTTATTATTGTTATTATTATTATTATTTGCAAAGACTCCTATATACCCTGGCCTCACATCTTTGGAACAGTTTGGCAGAGGTATATGAGAGGCTAATTTCTGGGCTATAATCCTCAGTAAGATCACTAAATGAAATATAACTCTCAAATCTTAGGTTGTCCATTTTGTTCACTTGGCAAGGATAAATTCCTTTTTTTCTTTTTTAGCTCTGTTGCAGTGTCAAACAATTCTAAGAACATATGTCTCCTTTAGTATTGAAAGTAGAGTCATGGGTACATAAAATCCCAAAGTCAAACCTGTATTTCTGGCCAGATCAACAAATAAAAAGGGTAACTGTTGCCAAAGAGAATATGGTGTGAAATTTCCATTATTTTTTCTCTATTTTCTCTCAAATTCTTCCTGAAGGTGATCCCCAGTCAGTCAAATGTAATAGTTCAGGAGGCTAAAACTATGAAAGAAGCCTAACTTTCAAGCCAGAAGAACTGGGAAGAGAGACCTCGTCAGCCATAAATTGCAGGTGAAGTATTGGAGAGGACAGAACTGGCAAGGAATCCCATGATTATATGTATGAATCAAGGCAAGTGTAGGCAGGCAGGGTAAGGAGTACCCAGAGGAAAAGGACCAGACCCCTCTTTGATATTAGAGAAGCCATTTTAGTCTTACACCATTCTGTGATCTAAGTTGGGCCATAACACTTGCTCTTGACCAGGCCAGGAAAACAACCATCTTGAAGACAACAAATCAGTTGTAAAGACTCTCATTTCTATTGGTATTCTGAAGGTAAGGTTAGCCTGAGGCACTTTCTTTAGCTGTTTTTCAGGATCCAAAATCCCCTAAGGACTAAAGATTGATGATGCTGACCTTTGCTGACCCTCATGACTCTAATCATCTACTCTGTCAACCTTCGCCTCAATTCTATGCTGAATTTTCCTTTGCAAAAGCCTCTCCATGAATATGCATACACGACCCAAGTCAAGTCTCTTCATAAATACACAAACACCCTTAGCTTGAAAATTTCCCAGTTTTGCTGTTTGAGGATACACTGCTTGAGAAATATACCTGGTATTTTCCTTACTTGCTCCTTTATTGGAGAGGACAGACCTGGGAAGGAATCCTTTCTTCTCCTAATAATAATAATAAAGTATTACTATAGTAATATATCCCAAAGTCAAACCTGTATTTCTGGGCAGATCAACAAAGGAAAATGGTCACTATTGCCCAAGTTAATAAATCATTTCTTATCCCAATCTTGGCTTGATTGTGTCTTTTGGCTCTGCAGTCAGCAAGCAGCAAGCCCAGTTTTCATTTAACACCAGTGATGTGTTAAATTTGAACATATGTGGAAAAGGCCCACAGAAGCATAGAAAAGACTTTGAGGACCAGTGCCATGAGTGACATAAACGGAGCAATCTTAAGTGCCACAGCAACTGCTTCCAAAACATCACCGACAAAAGAATCAATGCTGGCAAAACCAAGAAAGAGCTTGCAGCTGAACCTGAGCATGTTAACTGCCCGGTACAGTCACAGCAGCACCAACAATAAGTCAACATTCTCCAGAGCAATTACGACAAAATAGCCTTATGTGTGTCCAGTCAAAGCAATCAAAAATTATCTTACATAAAAAGACCCAGGGAAAAGACACCCCTTGTGGACACAGTGTGGGAGGGAACGGATGCAATAAATTGAGAAGGTGGCATGGAAACACATACATTACCTTATGTAAAACATATCCAGTGGGACTTCACTGTGTGATGCAGGGAGTTCAAACTGGTGCTCTGTGACAACCTAGAGGGCTGGGATGGGGTGGGAGATGGGAGGGAGGTTCAAGAGGGACAGGAAATGTGTATGCCTGTGGCTGACTTATGTTGATGAATGGCAGAAACTGGCACAATATTGTAAAGCAATTATCTTTCAATAAAAAAGCACTCCGTCCTCCAAAAAAAAAAAAAAAAGACCCAGGGAAATATGACCTATAAACATGATTAACTCCCAAAGTAAAAGATAGTCAACAAGTGACAATCCTGAGAAGACACACATGTAGGATTATCACACAGACTTTAAATCTGTTCCCCCATATGAGGACCAGTGGCCAGTTCATCCTAACAACCAATCAAAATTTGAACAGACTAAAAATAGACAAATCCTTTTGAATCCTCAAAAGAGAGGAAAATCACCATGAAACAGTGTCAGGGTAGGAAAACCTCAACTGTAATTGATGAATTGATGGAAGCTTGATGTGGATAACTGTAAGAGTTAAAAACTCCAGGGGACCCAGTCACAGCATGTCCTTACCATTCTGTGAGATTCTCCTCTAGGAATTTAACCAGGTTCCTGTAGTAAATTTTGTAGAGAAATCCTTTAGGACTTCTGATAGCAGAAGGAAAAGAAGTCACCCTAAAACATATGATGGTACTTTTTGTTCTTAACAAAGCCTACCCTCAGGTAATACAGCCTAACCTGCAGGTGTCATCAGAATGGAACTGACCTGGGGAAAAGGAAACAACTCCAGTTCACTGGAGTCATTCTATCCCACCTATGGGGAGTTTGGGGGGAGCTGAGAGACAGTTATGAAATTCACAGTCCGGAGGCACAGACTCATTAAAAGGTCAGGACCTAATCTTAGTACTAAAGAACTACGTAGTACTAAAGTTCCCCTCCCCTACTCCTCACCACATCATTACGGAAAGCCTATTTTCAGCAGTTTCTTTGACCCAGTACATCATGCCCAATTATTAAGTAAAAACTTATGAAATGCACCAAAAGGCAAAAAGTACAACTTGAAGAGACATAACAAACATCAGAACTAGACAAGGCATTGATGGTGAAATTATCAGACCAGAAATTTAAACGACCATGATAAATATGCTAAGAGCTCTAAAGTTTAGCAGCGTGTAAGAACAGATGGGCAACATAAGCAGAGTGATGGAAATACTAAGAGACCCCAAAATGCTAGAGATAAAACAAAATCATTGCAACAGAAATGAAGAGTATCTTTGATGAGTTTACTGTCGATTAGACACAGTTGAGGAAACAATCTCTGAGCCAGAGGGCATAATAATAGAATCCTCAAAAACCAAAAAGCAAGGGGAATAAAGACAGAAGACAACAATACAGAACAGGATATCCAACGACTGTGGAACAACTATAAAGGTGTAACTTTATGGGAATAGTAAAAGGAGGAGAAAGTGAAAAGCAAACAGAAGAAATATTTGAAACTATAATGACTGAGAATTTTCTCAGACTAATGTTAGATACAAACTGCACTTCCTGAGAGCTCAGAGAACACCAAGACAAATGCCTTAAAACTATACCCAGGGATGTTATTTTCAAAGTACAGAAATTAAAAGATAAACTCTAGAAAGAAGCCATACTTGTGTAGGGAAGAATAAACAAAAGATTACAGTCACCCTCTCTCCTCAGTAATTATTAAAGCAAAAAGAGAGTGAAATAAAATAGCTTAACAATTTGAAGATTATAAGTATCTCTTACAGTCAGCCTCCATAAGAGAAAGTGTAAACATCATATGTACTTAAAATAAATTTAAGAGACACAGTTGTCAGCAGACAAAAAAAAAAAGGAAGACTAATTAGAAGTTTTAAAATAAAAATATATTGGCTGAAACAGGAAATTCAGTAAATGAACTCCCTCATAGAACAGTGACAACAGGGGAAAAGTTATTGATTTTGAAGATAGAGCAACAGAATTGTCCAATTAAAGAAATAGTAGTTAAAATGTTTTAAAACATACCAAAGGCTTGGGGCAATTTTAGTAACAAAAGGCTTATCATTCATGTTATTGGAATCCTAGAAGGAGAGGAGAAAGAGATTGTGTGGGAAAAAATATTTAAGTAATATCTAAAAATGTCCCACATTTGTTAAAAGATATTAATTCAGAGATCTCAGAAACTCATTAAACAGGATAAACTCACAGAATGCCATGCCAAAATGACAAAATTAAAACATGGAAATCAAAGATAATGAATGAAATCTTAATTCATTACATGTAAGAAAGCATATTATGGCTGAGATAATTGAAACTTTCTTGCCACAAACAGTGGAGGCTAGCAGACTATACAATAGCAACTTTAAAATGCTCAAAGAATAGAAACCAGAATACACAATCCAGAATTTTTATCCATCAAATGTTTTCCAGCAATAAGAATGAAGTGAATACATTACAGGTGAAGCAAAACTAAGTTGTCAGAACTACTCTAAAATATGCAAAAGAAAGTTCTTCAAGATAAAGGGAAATAATACTAGCTAAATTCTGAACTCTGGGAATGAAAAAAAGGGCAAGTAATAGAATGAACACAAAGGAAAATATAAAGGACATATTTTCTTTCATTTTATTTAAAGTATGTATGGTGGATGAAAGGAAAATTAGACCATTTTGGTGTCATTTTCTATGTGTATAGATGAATATCCATAAAAACTTTAACATGAGAGCAAAGAACCTAAAACAAGAGTGCACATCTTCACATTTTGATTACAAATTCAGAAAAATTAACTGGTAAAATGCTTTCATCTAACTCACATTCCATGTTGCAATTTTCATACTGATACATTTTGTAGCAATTTTACCTGCAATATCAGATCAATTTAAGATCACATGGTGCATGTAGTCACATCCCTTTAATCTCCTATAGTCTGGAAGCATTTCTTTTCCTTGGATTGATATTTCATACATCGAAGGCTTACAGTGTACTGGCCAATTATTTTATAGAGTGTGCTTCAATTTTTCTATTTATCACCTTATTACTAAGATTTAAAATATGCACTTCCAGTTTCTGGAATACTAGATAAATCCTATTATGACTTTTAAAGGCCATCTCTTTGGAGGCACCTCTTGCCTGGGTGTTCTCTGCTGGGGATGTTAATTTTGATCATCCAATCAGAGTGTTTTCTAGTTCCCCACTGAGTAGTTATTTCTGTTTTGTAACTAATAAGCAATGTATAGGCAGATCCTTTGAGATTATGCAGCTATTCTGAATTTCATCAAACTTTGTTCTTTTTTTAAGTTTAGGTGATTTATTGTAAACACAATTACCCTAGTACTCCACCATACAGGCTAGCCCCATAGATTTAAATTGTGTGTGCTCAGTTACTAAGTTGTGCCTGACTCTTTGTGACCCCATGGACTATAGCCCACCAGGTTTCTCTGTCCATGGGATTGTCTGGGCAAGAATACAGGACAATACAAGACTGTCCAGGCAAACTGGAGTGGGTTGCCATTTCCTCTTTCAGGGGATCTTTTCAGCTGAGGGATCAAACCCACATCTGCATATCTTGTGTCTCCTGCATTGGCAGGCAAAGTCTTTACCACTGAGCCACCTGGGAAGTCCTCCTAGACCTAATAGTCATTCATGATTCTTGAAATCTTTAGAATCATAATTTCAAAATAATAATTTTCCAACTCTGCCACTTCTTCTATATTTATCAATCAACATTCTATTGTAAGAACAGACATTTGCCTAAACTAACTATCCAGCTAGTTTCTATTGCAGATTCTTAAATGTCTACCCTACTTTAAGCAAACAAGCAAACAGCAACAACAAAAATGACATGCTTCTTTTCTGGCCTAAGAGGAAATTCTCAACTCATCTTGGGCCTTCCCTCCGCCCAGTCCTGGAACTAGCCATTTTTCTAAGAATATATGGTTTCCTAGGATGGGAAATGGTATTTATAAAACAGCATTAGGGTGCTAGGGATTCTCAATGCTATTATGGCATCAGTATTTCTAGGTCTTATCTGTTGGCAGAGATAAGATATATACAGGGATTTTATTTTGGTTTGTTCCTCTAACCTGAGATTATTTAGCCAAAATATTGTGTTCGATAGCTACTTGAATTAGTTCTCTCCTCTACACACTCAGTTTGGCAATATTATTATTACTCATTTACAATACAGTGGGATTTACTTACTCTGTTTGCCTTCATTTCAGAATTTCTTCTTTTTAAATTTAGTTTTGAATGCTTAAAGTATGAAAATGATTCCCAAATTAATCAAAAAGTATACTTAGAAAAGGGTTACTCCTGCTAACATTCTCATTATCTATTCTCTAATCTAAACTCATAGGTTACCAGTCTCACATGATTCTAGTTATCCATTTTGTGTTATTTTTTACAAAAATGAGTAGACTCACGTAGGTTTTATTTCTCCTTCTTTTATACACAAATGGAAAAATGCTACATATATATGTGTGCCTTACTCTCTTTAATATATTACATGTTACAAAATATAAAGAATAAAAAAGTTTTTCCCTACATATTATGGCTTTTACAATGTATTTGGTAAATCATTTCAATCAGTTTTCACTCATTTTTTTTCACAGCTTAACAGTACCCTTATGAGTGTATGTATCATAGTTCATTCAACAATTCCACTACGTTTGGATATTTAAGTGGTTTATATTTTCCATTTTCAAATAATGATTTAATGAATAACCTTGAAGAAAACCTTTTTTGTATTGTTGAAGGCAAATTTTTAATTTCCAGAAAAGATACTGCTGGGTCAAAGGGCAAATTGATACACTGATTTTTTAGACATTGCATGCTCATAGAGGTTGTACTGCTTTCTTCAGAGCAAACTGAGTGACTATGTCCCTGCAGCTTGGCCAACACTGCCAACAGAATATGTTGTCAAGTTTTCAGAATTTGTTCACTATTTCAGTTCTCTTATAAGTAAAGATGAACATTTGTTCATACACTTAAATATTTAAAAATTCTCTGCATGTATGCATGTATGTGTACTGCTGTGTGTGTGTCTCAGTTCAGTTCAGTTTAGTTCAGTCACTCTGTCGTATCTGACTCTTTGTGATCCCAAGGACTGCAGCACACCAGGCCTCCCTGTCCATCACCAACTCCCAGAGTTTACTCAAACTCATGTCCATTGTGTCGGTGATGCCGTCCAACCATCTCATCCTCTTCTCCTCCCACTTTCAATCTTTTCCAGCATCAGGGTCTTTTCAAATGAGTCAGTTCTTCCCATCAGGTGGTCAAAGTATTGGAGTTTCAGCTTCAGCATCAGTCCTTCCAATTCAGGACTGATTTCCTTTAGGATGGACTGGCTGGATCTCCTTGGAGTCCAAGGGATTCTCAAGAGTCTTCTGCAACACCACAGTTCAAAAGCATCAACTCTTTAGAGTTCAGCCTTCTTTATAGTCCAACTTTCACATCCATACATGACCACTGGAAAAACCATAGCTTTGACTAGACAGGCCTTTGTTGGCAAAGTAATATCTCTGCTTTTTAATATGCTGTCTAGGTTGGTCATAGCTTTTTTTCCAAGGAGCAAGTGCCTTTTAATTTCATGGCTGCAATCACCATCTACAGTGACTTTGGAGACCAAAAAAATAAAGTTTGTCACTGTTTGCACTGTTTCCCAATCTATTTGCCATGAAGTGATAGGACCAGATGCAATGATCTTTGTTTTCTGAATGTTGAAGCTTTAAGCCAACTTTTTTTTAAGCCAACTTTTCCACTTTCCTCTTTCACTTTCATGAAGAGGCTCTTTAGTTCCTCTTCTCTTTCTGCCATAAGGGTGGTGTCACCTGCATATCTGAGGTTATTGAAATTTCTCCTGGCAATCTTGATTCCAGTTTGTGCTTCATCCAGTCCAATGTTTCTCATGATGTACTCTGCATATATATATATATAAATATATATATATAAGTTAAATAAGTAGGGTCACAATATACAGCCTTGATGTACTCCTTTCCTGATTTGGAACCAGTCTGCTGTTCCATGTCCAGTTCTAACTGTTGCTTCCTGACCTGCATACAGGTTTCTCAAGAGGCAGATCAGGTGGTCTAGTATTTCCATCTCTTTAAGAATTTTCAAGTGTTTGTTGTGGTCCACACTGTCAAAGGCTTTGCCATAGTCAATAAAGCAGAAGTAGATGTTTTTCTGGAATTCTCTTGCTTTCTTGATGATACAACAATGTTGGCAATTTGATCTCTTGTTCCTCTACCTTTTTTAAAACCACCTTGAACATCTGGAAGTTCAAAGTTCACATACTACTGAAGCCTGGTTTGAAGAATTTTGAGCATTACTTTACTAGTGTGTGAGATGAATGCAATTGTGCAGTATTTGGGCATTCTTTGGCATTGCCTTTCTTTGGGATTGGAATGAAAACTGACCTTTACCTGTCCTGTGGCCCTGCTGAGTTTTCCAAATTTGTTGGCATATTGAGTGAAACACTTTCACAGCATCACCTTTTAGGATTTGAAATAGCTCAACTGGAATTCCATCACCTGTCTATCTTTGTTCGTAGTGATGCTTCCTAAGTCACACTTGACTTCATGTATGTGTCTGTGTATGATTATAAGTCTATTCTTGTGAGTTTCCCATTTTCCTTTCAAGTTTTTTTCTCACATTTATTTTTTATTATGTTTCATATTTTAACTCTGTATAAGTGATGTACATTGTAAATATATTTTTCCAGTTTGTCTTTTACCTGTTGATTTCCCTTACTAAGTGTGTTTTTAACAAATACATTTATTATAAATATTTATACATGTATTTATATTAATATTTATATTATATGAACATAAATATCTATAAGGGTGCTCCAGGTGGCTCAGTGGTAAAGAATCAACCTGCCAATGCAGGAGATATGTGTTCAGTCCTTTGGTTGGGAAGAGCTCCTGGAGAAAGAGGGAAATGGCAATCAACTCTAGTATTCTTCCATAAGAAATCTCATGGACAGAGGGTTGCAAAGAGTTGAACAAGACTGACCAACTGAGCACACAAACACATATGTCTATAAAATCTAAAATAATATTTTTCTATTGAATATTAATTTTGATACATAGTTAAAAATATATCTCTAGATTCATAAAAGTTTTCCCCTTTTTAATATAGTCTCAGATTTTATTTGGCTTTGATGACTTTGGCAGTTTCGAAGAGTATTGGTTGGATGTTGTCAAGATGTTCCTCTATTAGAATGAGTTTAACATTTTTCTCTTATTTTAATTTTGTCGGTTTTAGGGAGGAATAATAGAGAGATCATGTATCATTTTAACCTCTTCACACCATATTGTTTCAGTATGAATTACCAGTGTGATTCATGATTGCCAGGCTGAGGCACTACTGGTTGGATTTCTCCACTGTCCATTACTCTTTTACTCCCTCTCTATAGATTTTTTCCCTCTTCCAAGAGTATAGTCTTTCAAAACAGTTGTTTAAGTAGTGGAAGTGGGGATTTATGCTTCCTCTCCTTGAACACAGAGTATCAACATAGATTACTTAGAATTCTTCTACACAGGCGATAAGACTATTCTCTCTCACATCTTTGTTTATTCAATTGTTTATATGTATAAGTAAGGGGTTATGGATATTCATTTTATACTTTGTGTTATTATCCAGTATTATTTTATCTTTTTTCTCAGATTGTTCTACCATTGGGAGCTATTTAAGTTGGCTTCTGTGTACCTCTGACATACCCATAATTATGGGTTTCTATTTTTTAGCACTCTGTACTTTCTGATGGAACAAGATGCTCCAGGTCCATCTTATATTTTCTTGCAGCAGTTTCAAAATCATTCACTTTTCCAAGCCCCACTTCTGATTTATTTTTATTGAGTAATAATTTTAGAAACCAAGGTCTCTCCCTTAGAAACGAGGTGTGCTCATTGCTTTGAAGTGCCATTGCTTCTAGCCTTTTGAGTTGACAGACTAAGGAAATCTATATGTGTGTGATTCAATTTTTTATTAAGATATTTTTAGAACAGTTTAAGGTTCACAACAAAATTAAAAGGAAAGCACAGAGAGTTTTTGCATAGCCCCTGCTCCCATACACGCACAGCCTTTCTTTACCCATTATCAACATCTCACACCAAAGTGGTGTTATGTATGTTACAACTGATGAACCTACATTGACACATCACAATCACTTAGGAGAAAATGGAGACCCATTTTAATACTCTTGCCTAGAAAATCGCATGGGCAGAGGAGCCTGGCAGGCTGCAGTCCATGGGGTTTCACAGAGTTGGACACAACTGAGTGCACATATACTAGTCACCTAAAGGCCATACTTTACATTAGCATTAAACTTGGTGTTGTACTGTCAGTTTAGACAAATGTATAATGACATGTATCAATTACCATGATATCATACAGAGTATCTTCCTTGCCCTAAAAATCCTCTGTGCTCTGCCTAATCATCCCTGCTCATCCCAAGCCCTCTAGCAACCACTAATATTTTTAGTGGTTCCAATGTTTTGTCTTCTGAAGAATGCCATGTATTGAAATCATACAGAATGTAGACTTTTTATATTGACAACTTTCACTCAGATGGTGATTGCAGCCATGAAATTAAAATGCACTTATTCTATGAAAAGAAAGTCATGACCAACCAAGACAGCATATTGAAAAGCACAGACATTACTTTGCCAACAGAGGCCCATCTGGTCAAGGCTATGATTTTTCCAGTAGTCATGTATGAATGTGAAAGTTGGACTATAAAGAAAGTTGAGCACCAAAGAATTGATGCTTTTGAACTATGGTGTTTGAGAAGACTCTTGAGAGTCTCTTGGACTCCAGGGAGATCCAACCAGTCCATTCTGAAGGAGATCAGTCCTGGGTGTTCATTGGAAGGACTGATGTTGAAGCTGAAACTCCAACACTTTGGCCACTTGATGTGAAGAGCTGACTCACTGACTTCCCTGATGCTGGGAAAGATTGAGGACAGAAGGAGTAGGGGATGACAGAGGATGAAATGGTTGGATGGCATCACCAACTCAATGGACATGAGTTTGAGTAAACTCTGGGAGTTGGTGATAGACAGGGAGGCCTGATGTGCTGTGGTTCATGGGGTCGCAAAGAGTCAGACACTACTGAGTGACTGAACTGAACTGAACTGAACTGAACTGAACTGAACTGAAGGAGTACAGTTGCTGTTGGATTGGATAGTAAGAGTATGATCAGTTTTCTAAGAAACATCTAATGAGAGTTCCTATTGCTCTACATCCTTGCCAGCATTTGTGGTTATCTGTACTCTGTATTTGGGCCATTCTAATAGGTGTGTGGTGATATCCCATTAATGTCTAAATTTATATTTTTCCTTACGACATATGATGGGGAACATCTTTCTATTTCCTTGTCATTTGTTTGTCTTCATTGTGAGATGTCAGTTTTTGGCCCATTTCTTTTTTCCCTTAAAAGATGAAAGACATGAAACATTTTTTTTTAAATGAGCAATTTATCCTATAGATTAAATGACAAATTCTAGCGTTTTGGCTCACATTTTATTTGGGTTATTGTCTTAATACTAATTTTTAAGAGTTTATAAATATATATATATACATATTTTTTTTTTTGGATAACACTCCTCTATCATATGTGTGTTTTGGAAATATTTTCTTCACATCTATAGATTGTCTTCTAATTGTATTGACATTGTCTTTTGTAGAGCAGAAAACTTAATTTCAATAAAGTTCAACTTACCAATTATTTTTCTCATAGATTGTTTTTCTGGCATTATATCTAAAAAGGCATATCCAAGGTTGTGGCTCAGTTGGTAAAGAATCTGCCTGCAATGTGGGAGGCCTGCATTCCATCCCTGGGTTGGGAAGCTCCCCTGGAGAAAGGAACAGCTACCCACTCCAGTACTCTGGCCCAGAGAATTCCTTGAACTGTACAGTCCATGGGTTGTAAAGAGTCAGACACGACTGAGAAGCTTTCACTTTAAGGTCATCTAAGCTTACTTCTGGAGAAGGCAGTGGCAACCCACGCCAGTACTCTTGCCTGGAAAATCCCATGGATGGAGGAGCCTGGTAGGCTGCAGTCCATGGGGTCGCACAGAGTCAGACACGACTGAAGCGACTTAGCAGCAGCAAGCTTACTTTTATGTTATTCTTCAGAAATTTTCTAATTGTATGTTTTACATGTAGATCTCTAATCCATCTTGAGCTAATTTTTGTGAAGTGTGTAAGGTCTGTGTCTAGATTCATATTTTGGCATGTGGATGTCCAGTTGCTTCAGCACCATTTGTTGAAAAGACTATCTTAGCCCCACTGTTTTGACTGCTTCTTTGTCAATCTGTGATTCAATGTCGAAAGAAAAATTTGTCTTAGGTCATTTTGTGTAAACAATATCCTGAAATAGAAAGGTGTCCCATGTTAATTTTCTTCTATTTGCAAAAAATAAAAACAAAAACAAAACTAGGTAAATCAGTACTTTCCTTATGTTATTCACCCCTACTCCCCAAAATTAGAATGGAACTATGTACTGGAACTAATAAAATTCTGAAACTATAATTCATAACCATGGATATTTAAATGGCTGGACTGATTAAATCATTACTACTGATCACAATTTATCTAAAATAAGCAATTCTCCTGAAATTTAATGTAGAAAAATAAGTGAATACAAATAACATTCCACTTATAGCTTTTCATTAGTTTCATTTTTCAGAAGACTTTTCTTGACAAAGGGTATGATAATAAAATGTTTGAAAAACACACATTATTTTTAAAAGCTTAAGCTATTTTGTACTCTCAACAGATCTCTTTTAAACCTTTACTTTGCTTATATCTTTTTTCCTCCTGGGAGACCACTGAACCTCTTAAAACTATAATTATGGCACATTTAACTAGTTGTATAATTTAACATATTAATGATACATATTTAACTAGATGTATAATTCACTAATGTAAACGTGATGAAAAAATTTCCTTAATTTTTATGTGAAATGAAACCATATTCCTTGTAAAACTTGAAATATATCATTTATAATCCTGTCATCTACTGGTATTGTCTCTCAATTTGATTAAAGACAGAAAAAAAGTCCCCAATCTATATGTTTTAGACAATTGTCTTGGAAGGAAATCAATGTCTTAAAGACGAGCTTCAGAGTAGGAGGTAAATATCAATAAATCCTTTTCTTCTTGATTCTCAATATAAACTGGGGCAAATTTGACTACTGTTCTGGCAAACAGAAAGCAATATTATTTTCCACATGAAAAGGCACATCTTCCTGCTAACCTCTCTGAGTAGATACATTACTATCTAGCAACTTACTCTAGATAGCCAAGGTATGGAAGAGTATATATCCTTGGAAGCACTTCATTTCATGACGATGTTCAGCATTTGGGTCCTAGTTTACAGACATCCCCAAAGTGTAAATGATAGCATAAAAAGGACTGTAGGAGATTTTAAAGACAAAAAATTTAGACAGACCCTACTTCATAGTCTTTTGGGAAATAAAGAATGGAAAAAAGTCAATGACAAAAGTCTGAGCAAGGAAAAGCTGGAAGTGGTGAATTATGGATGTGGATACCATTGAAACCAAGTGCCCCTAAAACTGAGTACCTTTGCTGAATTTATGATTATGTATCCAAAACTCCACTCCCTTTCTTTTCCTGAACTTATTCCTCCAAGACTGAGGAGTATAAAAGAAAAAGAGGAATTGAAACCATATACAAGTCTCTCTGTCCCTGTTCTTTGAAGTAAAATGCTTTTGCCTCCCTTGAGCCTCAAAAGAGTGGTTCAAGTGTTAATTATTGGAAAATGTGAAGTAGAAACTAAGAATAGCACTTGAGCTGTGATAGTGGTTACAATTTAGATTATAAAACAGCCACAGTAGAATCACGAAATTCATAGTTCCCTGAAAGATATAGATAAAGGCTTGGCATACATTCCTGAGTTGTTTTTACATGAAGAAGACCACCACCATATGAAAACTGCTGACAAAAAGCACATAGACCCTAGATTGGTTGAAACCAGAAAGTTAATGATGCCTAAAGCTTCACATTGATGCCAACCCATCTGAGAATTGTGCACGAACTGATCATATGCCCTGCAGACACCTCACTCACACTGTCTATAAAACCTCTTCCCTGAAAATCATCAGAATGTTTGGGTCTGTTGAGCATGAGCTTCCCATTATCCTTGTGTGGCACCCTGAAGTAAATCCTATATTTTCTTTCACCACAACCTGGTGTTGGTAGATCGGCTTTACTGCACTTGGACGAGTGGACCCAAGTGTGCTTCAGTAACACCACCACCAAAATTTTCCCCTCCAAGGGAGATGTATTTTGGTTCTTCATCTTTCTTCTTACATAACACCTTTCTTCCTGTTGCTAAGTCACTTCAGTCGTGTCCGACTCTGTGCAACTCCATAGATGGCAGCCCACCAGGATCCCCCATCCCTGGGATTCTCCAGGCAAGAATACTGGAGTGGGTTGCCATTTCCTTCTCCAATGCATAAAAGTGAAAGGTGAAAGTGAAGTCGCTCAGTCGTGTCTGACTCTTAGCGACTCCACGGACTGCAGCCTACCAAGCTCCTCCATCCATAGGATTTTCCAGGCAAGAGTACTGGAGTGGGGTGCCATTGCCTTCTCCTATCTTTCTCCCTAAAAAACAACAAAAACTTCCACTCTCTGTTGTCCTTCTTCCTGCCTCTAAGAAATGAAGGCAAGTTGGAGGAACATCTCACTTTCAAGCAAAAGCAGACAGTCTTTCTAGACTGCTGCTTTGAATCAGAAAGTCACACAGATGTGATTTCTGCTTTTCTAAGTGGCATTTGGAAAAGGAAACAGAAAATATAAAGTGAGGTATTTTCAGACTCTTCTTAATGTGCTTAGTTTCCCAAGGAATTCTAATTTACCTGAATCCAGTGAACATGCTTTCCTTAATTTAGGATATCTGTAGCCACTTTAATAAGAGGCTCCCCATCATCACTGACAAGTAGCTTCTTCTTCTGCCATCAGTGTAGAGACTAGATGTTTCTTGTCCCCAAAGACTATGTTTTAGAGACATTAAATGTTTCCTTTTGTTTCTTACAGTTATCCTTTTAAAGAAGTGTCTTGCAACATAGCCAGTCTTCGAGTAATTGTATTAAAGAAGGATTGCCTTTGATATGTGTAGATCTGTGATCACAAACAATGGCGAACAGAAAAAGTAACCACAGAATTTCCTGAGTGGGTATCACATGTATTAAAAGGTGAAAGTGAGAGTCACTCAGTCATGTATGATTCTCTGTGACCCACTGGACTATACAGTCCATGGAATTCTCCAGGCCTGAACACTGGATTGGGTAGCCTTTCTCTTCTCCAGGGGATCTTCCCAACCCAAGAATCAAACTTGTCTCACCTGCACTGCAGGAGGATCCTTTACCAACTGAGCTTCCCAGTTCAGTTTTGTTGCTGAGTTGTGTCCGACTCTTTGCGACCCCATGGACCAGCACACCAGGCTTCCCTGCCCATCACCAACTCCTGGAGTCTACTCAAACTCATGTCTATTGAGTCAGTGATGCCATCCAACCATCTCATCCCCTTCCCCGCCTGCCTTCAATTTTTGCCAGCATCAGGGTCTTTTCAAATGAGTCAGTTCTCATCAGGTGGTGAAAGTATTGGAGTTTCAGCTTCAGCATCAGTCTTTCCAATGAATATTAAGGGCTGATTTCATTTAAGATGGACTGGTTGAATCTCCTTGGAGTCCAAAGAACTCTGAAGAGTCTTCTCCAACATCACAGTTCAAAAGCATCAATTATTTAGCGCTCAGCTTTCTTAATAGTCCAACTCTCACATCCATACATGACTACTGGGAAAACCATAGCTTTGACTAGGTGGACCTTAGTCAGCAAAGTAATGTCTCTGCTTTTGAATATGCTATCTAGGTTGGTCATAACTTTTCTTCCAGGGAGTAAGCATCTTTTAATTTCACGGCTACAGTCACCATCTGCAGTGATTTTGGAGACCAAAAAAATAAAGCCTGTCACCGTTTCCACTGTTTCCCCATCTATTTGCAATGGAGTGATGGGACTGGATGCCATGATCTTACTTTTCTGAATGTTGAGTTTTGTTTTTTTTTTTTTTACTTACAAAATGTATTTATACATACTTTTCTCTTACCTAAACAAAATATTCCATGTTTAATTAGTTACATGTCAATCATTCTCACAAAGTGCATTCCAATTGTTTGATTCTATTCCCCTATAGTTTGTGTTTCCTCATGTCCATGTTCTGTTTTTTTTTTTCTCTTCTCAGCAATTTCTTTTGAATCTATCTTGTGCATTTCCTGCATTAATATTGGCATTGATCGGAGAGTTTGTTTGTTTGTTTACTTGATTTTACTTTACAATACTGTATTAGTTTTGCCATACATTAACATGAATCTGCCACAGGTGTACACGTGTTCCCTATCCTGAACCCCCCTCCCCATACCATCACTCTGAGTCATCCCAGTGCACCAGCCCCAAGCATCCTGTATCCTGCATCAAATCTAGACTGGTGATTCGTTTCTTATATGATATTATACATGTTTCAATGCCATTCTCCCAAATTGTCCCACCCTCTCCCTCTCCCACAGAGTCCAAAAGACTGTTCTATAAATCTGCGTCTGTTTTGCTATCTCACATACAGGGTTATCCCTACCATCTTTCTAAATTCCATATATATGTGTTAGTATACTGTATTGGTGTTTTTCTTTCTGGCTTACTTCACTCTGTATAATCGGCTCCAGTTTCATCCATCTCATCAGAACTGATTCAAAAGTATTCTTTTTGACGGCTGAGTAATACTTCATTGTGTATATGTACCACAGCTTTCTTATCCATTCATCTGCTGATGGAAATCTAGGTTGATTCCATGTCCTGGCTATTATAAACAGTGCTGCAGTGAATATTGGGGTACACGTGTCTTTCAATTCTGGTTTCCTCAGTGTGTATGCCCAGAAGTGGGATTGCTGGGTCATAAGGCAGTTCTATTTCCAGTTTTTTAAGGAATCTCCACACTGTTCTCCATAGTGGCTGTACTAGTTTGCATTCCCACCAACAGTGTAAGAGGGTTCCCTTTGCTCCACACCCACTCCAGCATTTATTGCTTGTAGACTTTTGGATCGCTGCCATTCTGACTGGTGTGAAATGGTACCTCATGGTGGTTTTGATTTGCATTTCTCTGATAATGAGTGATGTTGAGCATCTTTTCATGTGTTTGTTAGCCATCCGTATGTCTTCTTTGGAGAAATGCCTGTTTAGTTTCCTTTGTTGTGCTGCTGCTGAGTCACTTCAGTCGTGTCCGACTCTGTGTGACCCCAGAGACGGCAGCCCACCAGGCTCCCCCGTCCCTGGGATTCTCCAGGAATGAACACTGGAGAGGGTTGCCATTTCCTTCAATGTGTGAAAGTGAAAAGTGAAAGTGAAGTCACTCAGTCGTGTCTGAATTTTAGCGACCCCATGGACTGCAGCCTACCAGGCTCCTCCGTCCATGGGATTCTCCAGGCAAGAGTACTGGAGTGGGGTGCCATTGCCTTCTCCCCTTTGTTGTGCAGAAGCTTTTAATTTCAATCGGATCCCATTTGTTTATTTTTGCTTTTATTTCCAGTATTCTGTGAGGTGGGTCATAGAGGATCCTGCTGTGATTTATTTGGAGAGTGTTTTGCCTATGTTCTCCTCTAAGAGTTTTATAGTTTCTGGTCTTATGTTTAGATCTTTAATCCATTTTGAGTTTATTTTTTGCATGGTGTTAGAAAGTGTTCTAGTTTCATTCTTTTACAAGTGGTTGACCAGCTTTCCCAGCACCATTTGTTAAAGAGATTGTCTTTAATCCATTGTATATTCTTGCCTCCTTTGTCGAAGATAAGGTGTCCATAGGTGTGTGGATTTATCTCTGGGCTTTCTATTTTATTCCATTGATCTATATTTCTGTCTTTGTGCCAGTACCATACTGTCTTGATGACTGTGGCTTTGTAGTAGAGCCTGAAGTCAGGCTGGTTGATTCCTCCAGTTCCATTCTTCTTTCTCAAGATTGCCTTGGCTATTTGAGGTTTTTTGTATTTCCATACAAATTGTGAAATTATTTATTCTAGCTCTGTGAAAATGGAGAAGGAAATGGCAACTCACTCCAGTGTTCTTACCTGGAGAATCCCAGGGACAGGGGAGCCTGGTAGGCTGCCGTCTATGGGGTTACACAGAGTCGGACACAACTGATGCGACTTAGCAGCAGCAGCAGCAGCAGCTCTGTGAAAAATACCGCTGGTAGCTTGTTAGGTATTGCATTGAATCTGTAGATTGCTTTGCGTAGTATTCTCGTTTTCACTATATTGATTCTTCTGACCCATGAACATGGTATATTTCTCTATCTGTTAGTGTCCTCTTTGATTTCTTTCACCAGTGTTTTATAGTTTTCTGTATATAGGTCTTTAGCTTCTTTAGGAAGATATATTCCAAAATATGTCATTCTTTTCGTTGCAGTGGTGAATGGAATTGTTTCCTTAATTTCTTTTTCTATTTTCTCATTATTAGTGTATAGGAATGCAAGGGATTTCTGTGTGTGATTTTATATCCTGCAACTTTACTATATTCATTGATTAGCTCTAGTAATTTTCTGATGGAGTGTTTAGGGTTTTCTATGTAGAGGATCATGTCATCTTCAAACAGTGAGAGTTTTTCTTCTTCTTTTCCAATTTGGATTCCTTTTATTTCTTTTTCTGCTCTGATTGCTGTGGCCAAAACTTCCAGAACTATGTTGAATAGTAGTGGTGGAAGTGGGCACCCTTGTCTTGTTCCTGACTTTAGGGGAAATGCTTTCAATTTTTCACCATTGAGGATAATGTTTGCTGTGAGTTTGTCATATATAGCTTTTATTATGTTGAGGTATGTTCCTTCTATTCCTGCTTTCTGGAGAGTTTTTATCATAAATGGATGTTGAATTTTGTCAAAGGCCTTCTCTGCATCTATTGAGATAATCATATGGCTTTTATTTTTCAATTTGTTAATGTGGTGAATTGCATTGATTGATTTGCTGATATTGAAGAATCCTTGCCTCCCTGGGATAAAGCCAACTTCGTCATGGTGTATGATCCTTTTAATGTGTTGTTGGATTCTGATTGCTAGAATTTTGTTAAGGATTTTGCATCTATGTTCATCAGTGATATTGGGCTGTAGTTTTCTTTCTTTGTGGCATCTTTGTCAGGTTTTGGTATTAGGGTGATAGTGGCCTCATAGAATGAGTTAGGAAGTTTACTTTCCTCTGCAGTTATCTGGAAGAGTTTGAGTAGAATAGGTGTTAGTTCTTCTCTAATTTTTGGTAGAATTCAGCTGTGAAGACATCTGGACCTGGGCTTTTGTTTGCTGGAACATTTCTGACTACAGTTTCAATTTCCATGCTTGTGATGGGTCTGTTAAGATTTCCTATTTCTTCCTGGTTCAGTTTCGTAAAGTTGTACTTTTCCAAAAATTTGTCGATTTCTTCCACATTGTCCATTTTATTGGTATATAATTGCTGATAGTAGTCTCTTATGATCCTTTATATGTCTGTGTTGTCTATTGTGATCTCTCCATTTTCATTTCTAATTTTATTGATTTGATTTTTCTCCCTTTGTTTCTTGATGAGTCAGGCTAATGGTTTGTCAATTTTATTTATCCTTTCAAAGAACCAGCTTTTGGCTTTGTTGATTTTTGCTATGGTCTCTATTGTTTCTTTTGCATTTATTTCTGTCCTAATTTATAAGATTTCTTTCCTTCTACTAACCCTGGGGTTCTTCATTTCTTCCTTTTCTAGTTGCTCTAGGTGTAGAGTTAGGTTATTTATTTGACTTTTTTCTTGTTTCTTGAGGTATGCCTGAATGTTATGAACTTTCCCCTTAGCACTGCTTTTACAGTGTCCCACAGGTTTGGGGTTGTTGTGTTTTCATTTTCATTCGTTTCTATGCATATTTTGATTTCTTTTTTGATTCCTTCTGTGATTTTTTTGTTATTCAGCAGTGTGTTGTTCAGCCTCCATATGTTGGAATTTTTAATAGTTTTTCTCCTGTAATTGAGATCTAATCTTACTGCATTATGGTCAGAAAAGATGCTTGGAATGATTTCAATTTTTTTGAATTTACCAAGGCTAGATTTATGGCCCAGGATCTATCCTGGAGAAGGTTCCGTGAGCACTTAAGAAAAAGGTGAAATTCATTTTTTCGGGGTGAAATGTCCTACAGATATCAATTAGGTTTAACTGGTCTATTGAATCATTTAAAGTTTGTGTTTCTTTGTTAATTTTCTGTTTAGCTGATGTATCCATAGGTCTGAGTGGAGTATTAAAGTCTCCCACTATTATTGTGTTATTGTTAATTTCCCCTTTCATACTTGTTAGCATTTGTCTTACATAATGCGGTGCTCCTATGTTGGGTGCATATGTATTTATAATTGTTATATCTTCTTCTTGGATTGATCTTTTGATCATTATGTAATGTCCTTCTTTGTCTCATTTCACAGCCTTTGTTTTAAAGTCTATTATATCTGATATGAATATTGCTACTCCAGTTTGTTTTTTTTTTAATTGGTCTCAATTTACATGGAATATCTTTTTCCAGCCCTTCACTTTCAGTCTGTATGTGTCCCTTTTTTGAGGTGGGTCTCTTGTAGACAACATTATGATGTCTTGTTTTTGTATCCATTTAGCCAGTCTTTTGGAGAAGGCAATGGCACTCCACTCTAGTACTCTTGCCTAGAAAATCCCATGAATGGAGAAGCCTGTTAGGCTGCAGTCCATGCGGTCGCTAAGAGTCAGACACGACTGAGTGACTTCACTTTCACTTTTCACTTTCCTGCATTGGAGAAGGAAATGGCAACCCACTCCAGTGTTCTTGCCTAGAGAATCCCAGGGACGGGGGGTCCTGGTGGGCTGCCATCTATGGGGTCGCAGAGTCGGACAAGACTGAAGTGGTTAGCAGCAGCCAGTCTTTGTCTTTTGGTTGGGGCATTCAACCCATTTATGTTTAAGGTAATTATTGACAAGTATGATCCCGTTGCCATTTACTTTATTGTTTTGGGTTTGAGTTTATACACCTTTTTTGTGTTTCCTGTTTAGAGAATATCTTTTAGCATTTGTTGGAGAGGTGGTTTGGTGGTGCTGAATTCTCTCAGCTTTTGCTTGTCTGTGAAGCTTTTGATTTCTCCTTCCTATTTGAATGAGATCCTTGCTGGGTACAGTAATCTGGGCTGTAGGTTATTTTCTTTCATCACTTTAAGTATGTCTTGCCATTCCCTCCTGGCTTGAAGAGTTTCTATTGAAAGATCAGCTGTTATCCTTATGGGAATCCCCTTGTGTGTTATTTGCTGTTTTTTCTTGTTGCTTTTAATATTTGTTCTTTGTGTTTGATCTTTGTTAATTTGATTAATATGTGTCTTGAGGTGTTTCACCTTGGATTTATCCTGTTTGGGACTCTCTGGGTTTCTTGGACTTGGGTGATTATTTCCTTCCCCCATTTTAGGGAAGTTTTCAACTACTATCTCCTCAAGTATTTTCTCATGGTCTTTCTTTTTGTCTTCTTCTTCTGAGGCTCCTATAACTCGAATGTTGGAGCGTTTCATATTGTCCAGGAGGTCTCCGAGATTGTCTCCATTTCTTTTAATTCTTTTTTCTTTTTTCCTCTCTGATTCATTTATTTCTACCATTTTATCTTCTACTTCACTAATTCTATCTTCTGCCTCCATTATTCTACTATTTGTTGCCTCCAGAGTGTATTTGATCTCGTTTATTGCATTATTCATTATATATTGACTCTTTTTTATTTCTTTTAGGTCCTTGTTAAACCTTTGTTGTATCTTCTCAATCCTTGTCTCCAGGCTATTTATCTGTGATTCCATTTTTATTTCAAAATTTTGGATCGTTTTTGCTATCATTATTTGGAATTCTTTATCAGGTTGATTCCCTATTTCTTCCTCTTTTGTTTGGTTTGGTGGGCATTTATCCTGTTCCTTTACCTGCTGGGTATCCCTGTGTCTCTTCATCTTGGTTATATTGCTGTGTTTGGGGTGGCTTTTCTGTATTCTTGCAGTTTGTGGAGTTCTCTTTATTGTGGAGTTTCCTCACTGTGGGTGGGGTTGTATCAGTGGCTTCTCAAGGTTTCTTGGTTAGGGATGCTTGTGTCGGTGTTCTGCTGGGTGGAGTTGGATTTCTTCTCTCTAGAGTGCAATGAAGTGTCCAATAATGAGTTATGAGACGTCAGTGATTTTGGAGTAACTTTGGGCAGCCTGTATATTGAAGCTCAGGGCTGTGTTCCTGTGTTGCTGGAGAATTTGCATGGTATGTCTTGCTCTGGAACTTGTTGGCCCTTGGGTGATGCTTCGTTTCATTGTAGGTATGGAGGCATTTGATGAGCTTCTATCAATTAATGTTCCCTGGAGTCAGGAGTTCTCTGGTGTTCTCAGGATTTGGACTTAAGCCTCCTGCTTCTGGTTTGCAGTCTTATTTTTACAGTAGTCTCAAGACTTCTCCTTCTATACCACACATTGATAAAACATGTATGTTAAAGATGAAAAGTTTCTCCACATTGAGGGACACCCAGAGAGGTTCACAGAGTTATATGGAGAAGAGAAGAGGAAGGAGGGAGTTAGAGGTGACCCGAATGAGATGAGGTGGAATCAAAAGAGGAGAGAGCAAGCTATCCAGTAATCACTTCCTTATATGTGCTCCATAGTCTGGACCGCTCAGAGATGTTCACGGAGTTATACAGAGAAGAGAAGAGGGAGGAAGGAGACAGAGGTGGCCAGGAGGATAAATGTGGGGAATCAAAAGAAGAGAGACAGTTCCAGCCAGTAATCAGTTCCCTAAGTGTTCTCCACCATCTGGAATACACAGAGATTCAGAGCTGGGTAGACAAGAGAAGGGGGAGAGACAGAGGCGACTTGGTGAAGAAAAAGGAGAATCTAAAGGAGAGAGAAGTCAACACACTAATCTCACTCTTAAGTAAAAATGGGTACTGACGATTGGTTTTTTGAAGATACAAAATTAATAACAAATACCAAAAAGCAAAGATTAAAAATCTAGAGTAGAGGTTGGATTTTCAAAAATACAATATTAAAGAAGAGAAGAAGAAAAAAGTCACAAGAATTATTAAAAATATATATATATGAAGTTTGCTTTAAAAATATGGTCTTTTTTTGAAAAGTAATAGTAGGTTATAAAAATGAAAATTAAAGGAGTAATAGAGGACTAAAAAAATTTAAAAAGCTAAAAAAAAGAAGAAGAAAAGAAGAAGAAAAAAAGAATGATCGTAGAAATAATAAAGATATATCTAGGATTTTCTCTGGTGTTATTGCGGGCAGTGTGGGGTCAGTTCATTTTTGGATAGTTCCTTGGTCTGGCTTGTATTTCTCAAGATCTATAAGCTCCTTCCTATGTAGTAGGTACTAACAACAGGGTTTTAATCTATTGCACCTGTCACTTCCAAGGCGGTTCCCTCCACTTTAGCTTCTTCTGTTTGCTGGTCTCTTCGGTGTCTGATTTCTGCCCTGACACAAGGGGGTCAGTGGTGGACACTTTTTTTAGGCTCACTTGTTCAGTCGCGCTGTGGGGAGGGAGGGATGCTGCAAACAAATAACACTGGCGTGTGCTCTCAGTGTCTCAGCCACACTTGGGCCTGCCCCCGCTCACGGCGCACACAGCTCAGGCTCTAGGTTGTTCCACTGGGAACCATCTGAGGCCGGCTCTGGGCTGCATGCACCTCCCAGGTCTAAGCCGCTCAGGCTCAGGCACTCAGGTAGTCCCCAGAGGTGCAGACTCGGTTGGGCCTGCGTTTTGTGCCCTTCCCAGGTCTGAGTAGCTCCGGTGTTTGGCGAACGTGGTCGCTGAGGCTTATCGCCTCTCCCATCCCTTCTGCTCAGTTCTCTGGGTGTACAACTGCCACACCTTCTCAGGTGGATAATAACTGTCCAGAACCCCAAGAAGTCTTAGTTAACAAAGAAGCCTGTTTTCAGTTTGGTAGTTAATGTCTCTCTGGGGCTGAGGTTGCCCCCTTCCGGCCCTTCTGGCTCTGGCTGCCTGTCACCAGAGGGCTTGGTCTACAGCCAGCTAATTCTGTTCCATCCTTTGTTCTGTGCGCGGTCCTGGTGGTGTTATATGTTAAAGCTTTTCACATGGTAGCTATCCCACACTCTGGTTTGCTAGCCCAAGTTAGTTTGCTCTGGTTACCCTCGGGGCATTCCGGCCCGATCCTTAAAAAGCAATGCAGCCCACACCTCCCTGCCCAGCCCCTGCTTGCTAGTAGTGGATGTAGGCATCTGCACTGCTTCTCCGCTGGGGGAGTTACTGTTGAACTAGTAATCTGTGGGTTTTAATTATTTATTTATTTTTCCTCCCTGCTATGTTGCCCTCTGCGCTTCCAAGGCTTGCCACAGACTTGGCAGTGAGAGTGTTTCCTGGTGTTTGGAAACTTCTCTCTTTTTAAGACTGCCTTCCAGGGATGAAGCTCCCTCCCTACCTCTTTTGTTTCTTTTTTTGTCTTTTATATATTTTCCTACCTCTTTTCGAAGACAATGAGCTGCTTTTCTGGATGCCTGATATCCTCTGCCAGCATTCAGAACTTGTTTTTTGGAATTTACTCAGTGTTGAAATGTTCTTTTGATGAATTTGTTGGGGAGAAAGTGGTCTCCCCATCCTATTCCTCCTCCATCTTAGGACTGCCTCTGAATGTTGAGTTTTAAGCCCTCTTTTCTCTCTCCTCTTTCACTTTCATCAAGAGGTTCTTTAGTTCTTCTTCACTTTCTGCCATAAGGATGGTGTCATCTGCATATCTGAGGTTATTGATATTTCTCCTGGCAATCTTGATTCCAGCTTGTGCTTCCTCCAGCCCAGCATTTCTCATGATGTACTCTGCATATAAATTAAATAAGCATGGTGACAATATAAAGCCTTGGTATACTCCTTTCCTGATTTGGAACCAGTCTGAATGTTGTTTCCTGACCTGCATACACATTTCTCTGGAGGCAGATCAGGTGGTCTGATCTGCCTCCCATCTCTTCAAGAATTTTCCACAGTTTGTTGTGATCCAGTGAAAGGCTTTGGCATAGTCAATAAAGCAGAAATAGATGTTTTTCTGAAATGCTCTTGCTTTTTCTATGATCCAACAGATGTTGGCAATTTGGTCTTTGGTTCCTCTGCCTTTTCTAAATCCAGCTTGAACATCTGGAAGTTCACGGTTCATGTACTGATGAAGCATGACTTGGAGAATTGTGAGCATTACTTTGCTAGTGTGTGAGATGAGTGCAACTGAGCTTTTACTTCCTATCAATAATATGCATAGTGATCTAGCCAGCTGTCACAGACCTCCATTTTTTCCCTCTTAACCCCACAGCTATTTCAGGTTGTTTATACTCTAGAATTTTCTTTCTCTTTACCCCATTCTTCTTTCTCTTCACCTGTATTTTCCTGTTTCTGAGAAAGCAAGATTATATCTGGACTGGTTCCCAAGTGTCATTTGCTGATACTAAGTCAAATTTCCTTTCTGTCTTTTTTAGGGGGATACGGAATATATAAAATGAGTTAATGTTTTCCTAATAGCAAATATACTATGTAAAATATTATATTTGTTATAAGCAGATTCACACATTATATTTTTAAATGTAACTTTTGTTGTAAATAATACATCTAAAATTAAAATATATAATAAGCTGATTTTTTTAAAAGAGTGGAATTAATTATATTTTCAAGTACTAACCGAAAGTTAGTTGCATTGAACAAAATATAATTCAAGGGTAAATCTGGACATCCTTGTCTTGTTCCTGACTTTAGGGGAAATGCTTTCAATTTTTCACCATTGAGGATAATGTTTGCTGTGGGTTTGTCATATATAGCTTTTATTATGTTGAGGTATGTTCCTTCTATTCCTGCTTTCTGGAGAGTTTTTATCATAAATGGATTTCTGAATGGGAGAAAATAATAGCAAATGAAGCAACTGACAAACAACTAATCTCAAAAATATGCAAGCAACTTATGCAGCTCAATTCCAGAAAAATAAACGACCCAATCAAAAAATGGGCCAAAGAACTAAATAGACATTTCTTCAAAGAAGACATACGGATGGCTAACAAACACATGAAAAGATGCTTAACATCACTGATTATTAGAGAAATGCAAATCAAAACCACAATGAGGTACCACTTCACACCAGTCAGAATGGCTGCGATCCAAAAATCTGCAAGCAATAAATGCTGGAGAGGGTGTGGAGAAAAGGGAACCCTCCTACACTGTTAGTGGGAATGCAAACTAGTACAGCCACTATGGAGAACAGTGTGGAGATTCCTTAAAAAATTGCAAATAGAACTACCGTATGACCGAGCAATCCCACTGCTGGGCATACACACCGAGGAAACCAGAATTGAAAGAGACACATGTACCCCAATGTTCATCGCAGCACTGTTTATAATAGCCAGGACATGGAAGCAACCTAGATGTCCATCAGCAGATGAATGGATAAGAAAGCTGTGGTACATATACACAATGGAGTATTACTCAGCCATTAAAAAGAATTCATTTGAATCAGTTCTGATGAGATGGATGAAACTGGAGCCGATTATACAGAGTGAAGTAAGCCAGAAAGAAAAACACCAATACAGAATACTAACACATATATATGGACTTTAGAAAGATGGCAATGACGACCCTGTATGCAAGACAGGAAAAAAGACACAGATGTGTATAACGGACTTTTGGACTCAGAGGGAGAGGGTGGGATGATTTGGGAGAATGGCATTCTAACATGTATACTATCATGTAAGAATTGAATCGCCAGTCTATGTCTGATGCAGGATACAGCATGCTTGGGGCTGGTGCATGGGGATGACCCACAAAGATGTAATGGGGAGGGAGGTGGGAGGGGGTTCATGTTTGGGAACGCCTGTAAGAATTAAAGATTTTAAAATTAAAAAAAATAAAATTAAATAAAATTTAAAAAGGGTAAATCTGTTAACAGAAACACATAGACATATATTAATAAAAAATCTGTGATATGAAACATGCATTACACATTTTTCAGACAAAAAAAGGAAAGTTTCACAATTGTTTTTGAAAATCAGTATCATAGACTCCATGTTCACTGACTAGAATTCACTGAAGTTAGAACTCAAAACGAATGTTGACTAAAATATATTTGGATGCTAAAATTTCAATTTTAAATAAGTTATAACCTCAGGCAGATATAAGAAAATTTTAAAATATGTAAGCCATGAAGTTAAAAAAAGTCCAAAATTCTACATGGAAAAATTAAATACTACATGTATTTAATGAACAGAGCTTTTAATTCTAGGGTAGACCTATAATCAACAATAAATTATATCCACATCATCACTGTAAGGAAATAATTATTACTTAAGTTGGTAATTGAAATATAAATAAATAAAAGCAAGATAGTTCACTATCTTATGATTTTTCAGCAGATTGAAAAAGTCTATTAATAAAACTGGCAAGTCTGATTAAGAATCAATGCTTTTGACTTTGTAGAACCTACATTCTAAAGTGGATTCTGCAAAATAGTAGTAAATGAAGTCGATTCTAAAGTAGTAGTAAGAAAAGTAGGTTCTAAAGTAGCAGTAAATAAAACATGTATCTGGTAAGCAAGTACTTCGTTTACATGCACTCCTCCTCACCCTAACTCCTCATAGTCCTTGCCCTTGGACAAGCACAGGGAGAGCAGAAGAGCAAAGCGATTGTATTTGTCTCATCAGTTTCATGTGAAGTTTATTTGACATTATTTTACAGCGGGTACTTGTGTTGAAAGTACCTTTAATTCTTTCTACCTGTATTTCAGAAGATGGGGTTGGCATAAGCTCTGCAGTTCTCTACTGAATAGCCAATCCCTCAAAATACTCAACATTCAAAAAACTAAGATCATGTCATCTGGTCCCATAAATTCATGGCAAACAGATAGGGAAACAATGGAAATAGTGACAGATTTATTTTCTTGGACTCCAGAATCACTGCAGATGTTGACAACAGCCATGATATTAAAAGATACTTGCTCCTTGGAAGAAAAGCTATCACAAAGCTAGACAATGTATTAAAAAGCAGAGACATTACTTTGCCAACAAATGTCTGTCTAGTCAAAGCTATGGTTTTTCCAGTAGTCATGCATGGATGTGAACATTGGACCATAAAGAAAGCTGAGCACCAAAGAATTGATGCTTTTGAACTGCGGTGTTGGAGAAGACTCTTGAGAGTCCTTGAATAGCAAGAAGATCAAACCAGTCAATTCTTAACGAAATCAGTTCTGAATATTCATTGGAAGGAACAATGCTGAAGCTGAAGTTCCAATATTTGGCCAAAGAGCTGACTCATTAGAAAAGACCCTGATGCTGGGAAAGTTTTAAGGGAGGAGGAGAAGGGGACAACAGAGGATGAGATGGTTGGATGGCATCATTGACTCAATGGACATGAGTTTGAGCAAGCTCCAGGAGATGATGAAGGAAAGGGACACCGGATGTGCTGCAGTCCACGGGGTCACAAAGAGTTGGACAACAACTGAGCAACTGATCAACAATAAAAAAATGCCCCCAGATCAGTCCTCTTTTGCCATTCAGGTAAAGGATCCTGGGGCCAAGTGTTAGGGCAGCACAATAACTGCATGATGTACAACTGTGCTCTCCAGGAAGCTGTTGTTGCCAGGTTGCAAAAGGAAATAGGGCACTGGAGTTGATGCTAAGTGCCAGTTTTACAGTCATCTTACAGAGTAATTTTAGGTTGTGGAAGCTCAATAATAGATAATAATAGTAGAGAACAAACCTGACTCCATATTGAATCTATTCCTTTAGCTCTAACCGTTGGACTCTGTTGCCTTTGCTTTATCATGCTGGCTCTGCACATTTTGTAAAAGAATGTTGGCTAAAGCCTGAAATATACATGATAGCGCTTTTGCAAGTCTTTGCATCCATGGGTGAGCTTGAGAGGTGTAACACTTTCCCATTCTTATACAGTTGCAGAACAGAGAATAACATCTGTCCTGATGGAGGTTTACAGGAACATCATGACCAGACTTGCATAGACAGCTGTAAAAACAAAGAATTCTGTTTTTATCCCTGCAGGGGTCTGGCTGGCATCAAGAAATCTGCAACAATGAGCTCCAATCCCTTGCTCTACACCTCACCTCTTGATTCACTGGCCATCTTGCATTGAGCAGTATGAGCTCAGATTCAATAATCATAGTTCTTCAATGGCCTTGTATTTTGCATGTCTTCTTTTTCCTCTTTGACTTATTCTATTAGCTTTATTTCATTATATTTTACTGAAGTGTTTGTCTGCTACTGAGTGCAAATGAAACAAAACAAAACTGGTCTGGTCCCTTACTCCAGGTAATTTGAGATGCACTGCTTCAGAATATCTGATGGTTTCTCTGGCAATATTTGTAGATTCTTTAAAAAAAAAAAAAAAACAGGGGGAGCAAATGCCTAGCATCTTCTAAGTGAAATAGCAGCTTCAACTGCAAATACATGTGACCTACTGTTTACTTGGGGCACTCAGAACTCCATTTCCACTCTCAGTGACACTTCTCAGCCTTCACCCTTCAAAGGAGCCTTCATTCACACAACAAATCCATTGCTGCAGGCATTGCTCTGGGTACCAGAATTCAGCAGTGAATAAGGCGGATATGACCTTGACCTTGGAGACTTTACTTCAGTGGAGATATTAGCCCCCTGACACTACCGCTCTTAGAGTCTCCTTCTCCACCTAGTTTCCAAAATCTGCTCTCAGAAAAGAAACTGATATTGATCTTAGTTTTAAAAATAAGTGAAGTGTTACTCTCCTCAATGATGGCTCTGGCGAATCATTACTTCTAACTATGTGATGAGAAGTTGAGGTATTAGGTTAGTGAGGTTCAGGATGAGGTGGGGAGAGTGTCTTGATAAAAGGAAATAACAGCACACACACACAAGTTCGATTTATCTGAACTAAACCCAGAGTCATTCCTTCCTCCCCTAAATTATATCTCTCAGCATTCACCTCAGACTCAAGGACCATGGCCTTAACCTGGAATGACCTTTTCTCATCAATTAATAGTCAAGTCAGTATTTGCCCTTAATGAGATCTATCATGCCATGGCCTTAGAAGACTTTAATTCAAAATTTGAGCTACTGTACAAACACAGCAATCACAAATATTTTCATTCACTCCCTTTAATTGAAGAAGAAAAATCATGTTTGTTCCCAACCATTGTCAGTTTCTTCTTAACTCACTAGGAAGACCTTTTGCTAATAACATGTCAGGAAATATACCTCCCAGAAGAGCTTTGTTCTTTTGTGGCTACTGAAGGGCCTCTTAACAAAGAAAATAAAGTGGATGTCTAAGTGCAAAACATTCATTAAAGCGTTTTCCAACCATGTTTTATACGAATAAAAACTGATTTGGCTACAGAGAAAGAGTGGAATGTCAAGAACTTCATTTCAGGCAACAATTTTGTTACTGGAACAAGCCTCAGTTGTCTACACCTTGGTTTTGCTCAGAAGATGTAATGCAAGATAAGTTAAAAAATTTTCCAATGCTGTTATCTCCCCTGTGCTACTTCAATTGTAAGTACAGATAACAACAGGTCTGATTTTTTTTTTTTCTTTCATTTCCTTGGGTACCAAATCTCCCTCTCACCACACACAATGCCTTTCATTCTGTGCCTGGCTACTGTAGCCCTGCCTGCTTCAACTGTCAGGGAGATCTGAACAAATAATCAAGGGGTTTGTCTCTTGGGAGAAGGGAATAAACTCTTATCTTTAAACTCAGGCTCTTGCATGTCTTACAAGGAGCAACTGAAGGGTTTTCTCATAGTCCAGGGGGCCTCAAGAATGAAAATCTCATGTATAAGATAGCTAGCTAGTGGAAAACTGCTGTATAACACAGGTAGCCCCACCTGGTGCTCTGTATGATCTAGACGGACTGAAATGGAGGCGGCAGAGGCTCAACAAGGAGGGGATATACATATATATCTCCAACGTTGTGTATGGCAGAAATCAACACAATAGCAATTATTCTCCAATTAAAACAAAAATAATAATAATAGATTTTGAAAGGAAAATAAAAGAGTGAAAGTATCTGAATATCGCGTCATCTTACACTGTACCAATTCCATAAGTAGGTGATTACTTCATGAGGAAGGGCTTTATAGGAATAACTACAGCCATACTTCCCTAATGGCTTGGCATTGAAGAATTTGCTTGCCAATGCAGGAGCTGCGTGTTTGGTCTCTGGGCAGGGAAGATTCCCTGGAGTGAGAAACGGCAACTCACTCCAGTGTTATTGACTGGGAAATCCCATGGACAGAGGAGCTAACGGGCTATCATCCATGGGGTCACAAAAGAGTAGGACATCAACCACAAAAATACCCAGGCATGCACCCAGCACACAGCTGTCCTTCTCTAGAAAGTGCAGAGCCTGATTTCATATAACGCTCTGGCAGCCCCACAAGGTGTCAGTTCTGCCTTCACATTACTCCTGTTTCATAAGACATTTCACTAGAGTAGGATTTTGTGTTCTCCTTGCATTGTGCTGTGCTGTGCTAAGTTGCTTCAGTAATATCTAACTCTTGTGAGCCCATGGACCACAGCCTGCCAGGCTCCTCTGTCCATGAGATTTTCCAGGCAAGAAAACTGGAGTGGGCTGCCATTTTCTACTCCAAGAGATCTTCCCAACCCAGGGACTAAACCTGAGTCTTTTATGTCTCCTGTATTAGCAGTCAGGTTCTTTACTACTCGTGCCACCTGGGAAGCTCCTTGCATTAATTGTTGCCAAATATCACTTTAAAATATGCTTCAGCATTTGAAACATAGAATATCCAAGACAAAGGAGACAGCATGTGACCACATGATAGAGTAAAATGTGTCCAATTCGAAGATGAAAAGACTCAAAATGGGTGTTATCACTTTGCTTGGGTCTCGGGTTTCTCAACTATAAGGCAGGTTTGGAAACTGTCCCCAGACGTCTTATAAAGATAAAAGGAACAAAATAAGGAACTGTGCTTTGAAAAACATGGAGTCCTCTACGTCAGTGGTTCTCAAAACTCAGCTGGTAAAGAATCTGCCTGCAATGTGGGAGACCTGGGTTTGATCCCTGAGTTGGGAAGATCCCCTGGAGAAGGGAAAGGCTACCCACTCCAGTATTCTGGCCTGGGTAATTCCATGAACTGTATAGCTCCTGGGGGTCACAAAGAGTAGGACACGACTGAGCAACTTTCACTTTTTCAAACTTTAGCGTGCATCAGGATTTGTTGCAGCTGGCACTGGTAGTAAAATAATACACCTTCTGATGAAGGAGAAGCAAGAAAACTGAGTTTGATCACTGGGCAGGGAAGATCCCTTGGAGAAGGAAAGGGCAGTATTCTTGCCTGGAGAACTCCATGGACAGAGAAACATGGTGGGCTACAGTCCGTGGGGTCACAAAGACTTGGACATGACTGAGCACACACAAACAGAGACAATTTGTTCAAACACCAACTCCCCAGTGTCTGACTCAGTAAGTACAGGGTAAGTCGGAGAACGTGAGGCTGATGCTGCAGGTCTATGGAGCACACTTTGACAATAACTGATAAAAATTGGTTTATTTGAAACTCCATTCATGGCTTCAGTCTCATCCTTTTTCCTTGCCCATCTCTGCTTTAAACAAAGAAGTTGGGCATGTTTTCTTTTTTACATCTTTGCCAATATTGGGTAAATATTTCATTTGAAAGGAAGTTGAAAACTATCAGTTTTTAAAAGTTTATATCAAAATTGTAAAGCATTGGACTTGTACATCTAACTTAACAAAAGTGACATGGAGTTTATAAATTACTTGAGTACTTTGATCGATGGAGAATCTAAAGTAAATGTTAAGGATTCAAAATCTGGAAGTTTCAAGAGCCCATTTGATTAATCTTTTTACTTTCCCAGATACTTAGAAATTCAAAATTTTTCTATACAGGACTATTGAGGTACTCATAGATTTAAATCTGAAGGAATTTATAAGAGTAAGCTTTTAGTATGACCATAACATTAATATTGTGATAAAATCTAGGTGCCAGCTTTTAATATAATTTATCCTTTCTAGGTTTTTGGAGGGGATATTAGTGAGTAAATTGAGATTTTATTAGGGAATTGAAGTGTGTGTGTGTGTGTGTGTGTGTGCGTGCACATGCTCAGTCATGTTGAACTAACTCTTTGTGGGATTCAACTCTTTGTTCAAATCTTATGTGGGATTGTCTTAGCAGATACTACTTACTAATTTAATTTGTTGAAATTAATATGAGAAATTAACAGTAAAGCAAGATTGCGCTCATAGATTTTAATACTATTTCCTATGGAAAGAACTGATCTCCTTTCATAAATAACTATTGCCATATATATAAGAAATAGACAAGTTGAGCCTAAGATATCTTTTTTTGCCAGAAAGGAAGGAAATTTTCAGATAGTTAGTGGAACCATGACACATTAACAGGAACCACCTCAAAGCACCTCACATTAGCCATGCCTGTGATCATCAGAAAGAATATTCATTGAAAGTAATTAACATGCATTATACATAAAACTTTGTGTTTATAATGATTAAAAAAAAAAAAAGCCTTATTGGTCCATAATGCTGGCTACTGGGGCACCAATTCATTACTTTGAAATAGAAAGTAAAGGAAAATGGCCAAGCATTCATCCTATAATTTCCAAATAACTTGTATTTCAAAGTTATCACTAAATGAGGGATAATTGTTCTTTATAAAAAATGTTTAGTAATTGTAATCAGCTTGTTCATATCATTTCTATTTCTTCCTGATTCAATATTGGAAGGTAGAACTTTTCTAAGAATCTGTCCCTTCTTCCAGGTTTTCTATTTTATTGGCAATAGTTTCTATATAGTCTCTTATGATCCTTTGTATATCTGTGTTGTCTGTGGTAACTTCTCCTTTCTCTTTTCTAATTTTGTTGATTTAATTTTCTCCATTTTTTTCTTGATGAGTCTGGCTAAAGGTTTACTAGTTTTGTTTATCTCCTTAAAGAATCACCTTTGTTTTATTAATCTTTACTATTGTTTCCTTCATTTTTCCCATTTATTTCTTCTTTGACCTTTATGATTTCTTTGCTTCTACTAATTTAGGTGTTTTTGTTGTTGTTTTTTTTTTTTTTTGCAGTTGTTGTTCTTCTTTCTCCAGTTGTTTTAGATGTAAAGTTAGTTTGTCTATTTCACGGGTTTCTTGCTTCTTGAGATAGAATTGTATGCTGTAAGTCTCCGTCTTAGAACTACTTTTGCTGCATCTCATAGGTTTAGGGTCATGGTATTTTCATTATCATTTCTTTCTACATAGTTGGCAATAGTTGGAATTTTCTGACTTCCCTTTTTATTTCTGCAGTAACCTTTTCATTATTTAGAAATGTATTCTTTAATCTCCATGTGTTTGTACTATAAGCAAGGTGAAAAGTGGGAGAAAATAATAACAAATGAAACAACTGACAATGGATTATTTCCAAAATATACAAACAGCTCATGCAACATATTACTAGGAAATCAAATATCCCAGTCTAAAGATGGGCAGAACATCTAAACAAACATTTCTCCAAAGAAGACATACAGATAGCTACTAAACACATGAAAAGATGCTCAGCATCACTCATTATTAGAGAAATGTAAATCAAAACTACAATGAGATATCATCTCACACCTGTCAGAATGGCCTTCATCAAAAAATCTACAAACGATAATTGCTGGAGATGGTGTAGAGAATAGAGTACCTCTTGCACTGTTGATGGGACTGTAAATTAATACATCCACTAATGGAAGGCAGTATGGAGTTAAAAAACTAGGAATGAAACTATCATATGACCCAACAATCCCACTACTGGGCATATACCCTGAGAAAACCATAATTGAAAAAAAAAAACACATGTACCCCAATGTTCACTGCAACACTATTTACAATATCTAGATCATGGAAACAACCCAGATGTCCATTGACAGAAGAATGATAAAGAAACTGTGGTACATATATACAATGGAATATTACTCAGCCATAAAAAGGAATGCATTTGAGTCAGTTCTGATGAGTACATGAACCTAGAACATATTATAGAGAGTAAAGTAAGTCAGAAAGAGAAACACCAATATATAATAGCAGAGTCAGAGAGGACTGAGCGACTGGACTGAACTGATTAACATACTTATATAGAGAGAATCTAGAAAGGTGGTACTGATGAAACTTTTGCAGGACAGTAGTGGAGATGCAGACAAAGAAAACAGGCTTGTGAACATGAGGCACAGGGAAGGAGAGAGTGGGATGAATGGAGAGAGTAGCATAGAATCATATACACTACCATATTTAAAATAGATAGCCAGTGGAAATTTACTGTTTAACTCAGGGAACTCAAACTGGGGCTCTGTGACAACCTAGAGAGGTGGGACGGGGTGGGAGGTGGGAGGGAGTTTCAAGAGGGAGGGGACATGTGTGTATTTATGAACGTATTGATGCATATTGATGCATGGCAGAAGCCAACACAATATTGTAAAGCAATTATCCTTCAATTAAAAATAAATAAATTTTTTAAAATGTTCAGCTCCTTAAAAATGCAGAAAGAATTACAAAAATTGAAAACCACCAAAGTTAATAATAAATCCAAGGAACAATCATTAAATGGATTCTAAAGCCATTAAGTGAAATGTTAATGAAGAACTTTATAATGGAGAAATCAGGCTGACCCCACCTGTACCCACTAATTAACTTTAGCATTCATTAAAAATGGAAAAACAAGATACTCTGTACTTAAGAGGTACTTCAAAAAGAAGTTGAAAGCATCTATCTAGAAATATTCTTGCCAAATAATATATCTGAATCTAATCACACCCACATATCTAACTACCAGCTTACAGGGAATAGAGAAAAATTTAATAAAATCAAATGAAACAATTAGCCAAAAGTGGAAACTGAACCATTCTGTTGGACAAGAGAATAGCTTTCTCCAGCACACCATTAGCATGAATGTTTACACCACACAGAATTTGAAAAGAAGTATAATCATATATGTCAGAAACAGTTGGGAATATTTTATTATAGACTAGATGTTGGGTAATATTAAGGGAATATTATTTTGTTGTGTATGATAAGAGCATAGGGATCATACATAGATGTATGTATATGATGTAGGTAATTGTGCGTATGTATACATTTTATCAGTTATATATATCTGTTGAAGATTTTTCCTGGCAATGACATGATATCTGAGATTTGCTTTCAAAACATTTAAGCAGAATAAAATGTTCACAGAAAGAAGAAATAGTTGAAATAGATTGGCAAAATATTCATAATTATGGAAGCTGGGTATGGGAATATAAAGATTTAATGTGCTATTATTTCCACCTATGTGTAGCAGTGAAATTTTTTTCCCCAACAGTATGATATAATAAGAAGTAAGGGAATTCCCTGGTGGTTCAGTGGCCAAGATTCTGCACTCCCAGAGCAGGGCCTGGGGCTCCCATCCTGGTCAGGGAACTAGATCCCAGATGATGCAACTAAGAGTTCCCATGCCACAGCTAAAGATCCGACATGCCAAAACAAATTTCAAAGATATCACATCGTGACTAAGACCAGGTTCAGCCAAATAAATAAATAAGTATTTTAAAATAAAAAGTAGAGAGACATAACCCCATGCTGACATAAGGAACCAGAGGACTCTACCTGTGCTAGTACTAGTGCTAAGTCACTTCAGTCATGTCAGACTCTTTGTGACCCCTTAGATTGGAGCCTTCCAAGCTCCTCTGTCCATGAGGGCTCTCAAATACTTTGGTCTCAAAAGCTCAAAGAAACTATTGAGGATGCCAAAGAGCTTCTGTTTATGTGGGTTATATCTATTGATATTGAATACAGTAGCAATTTAAAATTTTTTTTAATTATTTATAAACATTTCATAACAGCAATTGCCCAATTCAGACTGAAATTGAAGAAAGTGGAGAAAACCAATAGACCAGGTATGACCTAAATCAAACCCCTTATGACTATACAGTGGAAGTGAGAAATAGATTTAAGGGACTAGATCTGATAGACAGAGTGCCTGATGAACTATGGATGGAGGTTCATGACATTGTACAGGAGACAGTGATCAAGACCATCCCCAAGAAAAAGAAATGCAAAAAAGCAAAATGGCTGTCTGAGGAGGCCTTACAAATAGCCGTGAAAAGATGGAAAGTGAAAAGCAAAGGAAAAAAGTAAAGATATACCCATTTGAATGCAGAGATCCAAAGAATAGCAAGGAGAGATAAGAAAGACTTTCTCAGTGATCAATACAAAGAAATAGAGGAAAATGACAGAATGGGAAAGACTAGAGATCTCTTCAAGAAAATTAGAGATACAAAGGGAACATTTCATGCAAAGATGGGCTCTATAAACAACAGAAATGGTAGGAACCTAACAGAAGCAGAAGATATTAGAAGAGGTGGCAAGAATACACAGAAGAACTGTACAAAGAAGATCTTCACGACCCAGATAATCATGATGATGTGATCGCTCACCTAGAGCCAGACATCCTGGAATGTGAAGTCAAGTGGGCCTTAGAAAGCATCACTATGAACAAAGCAAATGGAGGTGATGCAATCCCAGTTGAGATATTTCAAATCCTGGAAGATGATGCTGTGAAAGTGATGCACTCATTATGCCAGCAAATATGGAAACTCAGCAGTGGCCACAAGACTGGAAAAGGTCAGTTTTCATTCCAATCCCAAAGAAAGGCAATGCCAAAGAATGCTCAAACTACCACACAATTGCACTCATCTCACACACTAGTAAAGTAATGCTTAAAATTCTCCAAGCCAGGCTTCAGTGATACATGAACCACGAACTTCCAGATGTTCAAGCTGGTTTTAGAAAAGGCAGAGGAACCAGAGATCAAATTGCTGACATCCACTGGATCATGGACAAAGCAAGAGAATTCCAGAAAAACATCTATTTCTGCTTTATTGACTATGCCAAAGCCTTTGACTCTGTGGATCACAATAAACTGTGGAAAATTCTGAAAGAGATGGGAATACCAGAACACCTGACCTGCCTCTTGAGAAACCTGTATGCAGGTCAGGAAGCAGCAGTTACAACTGGACATGGAACAACAGACTGGTTCCAAATAGGAAAAGGAGTGTGTCAAGGCTGTATATTGTCACCCTGCTTTTTTAACTTATATGCAGAGTACATCATGAGAAACACTGGGCTGAAGGAAGCACAAGCTGGAATCAAGATTGTCGGGAGAAATATCAATAACCTCAAATATGCAGATGACACCACCCTTGTGGCAGAAAGTGAAGAAGAACCATAGAGTCTCTCGATGAAAGTGAAAGTGGAGAGTGAATAAGTTGGCTTAAAGCTCAACATTCAGAAAACGAAGATCGAGGCATCCGGTCCCATCACTTCATGGCAGATAGATGGGGAAACAGTGGAAACAGTGTCAGACTTTATTTTTCTGGACTCCAAAATCACTGCAGATGGTGATTTGCAGCCATGAAATTAAAAAATGCTTATTCCTTGGAAGAAAAGTTATAACCAACCTAGACAGCATATTAAAAAGCAGAGACATTACTTTGCCAACAAAGGTCCATCTAGTCAAGGCTATGGTTTTTCCAGTGGTCATGTATGGATGTGAGAGTTGGACTATAAAGAAAGCTGAGTGCTGAAGAATTGATTCTTTTGGTAACTGTGGTGTTGGAGAAGACTCTTGAGAGTCCCTTGGACTGCAAGGAGATCCAACCACTCCATCCAAAGGAGATCAGTCCTGGGTGTTCATTGGAAGGACTGTTGTTGAAGCTCAAACTCCAATACTTTGGCCACCTGATGTGAAGAGCTGATCCATTGGAAAAGACCCTGATGCTGGGAAAGATTGAGGACAGGAGGATAAGGGGATGACTGAGGATGAGATGGTTGGATGGCATCATCAACTCAATCGACATGGGTTTGGGTGGACTCTGGGAATTGGTGATGGACAGGGAGGCCTGGTGTGCTGCGGTTCATATGGTCAAAAAGTCAGACACGACTGCGTAACTGAACTGAATGATAATACCATTATATGTTAACATAAATAACAAGCTTTCTTTAAAAAAAAAATCTTCCTCCCCTGCAAATAATTTCATTTTTCTAGATTCCCATCAGTTTAGTCACTCAGTCGTGTCCGACTCTTTGCAAATGCTCAAAATTCTCCAAGCCAGGCTTCAGCAGTACTTGAACTGTGAACTTCTAGATGTTCAAGCTGGTTTTAGAAAAGGTAGAGGAACCAGAGATCAAATTGCCAACATCTGCTGGATCATCGAAAAAGCCAGAGCGTTCCAGAAAAACATCTATTTCTGCTTTATTGACTATGCCAAAGCTTTTGACTGTGTGGATCACAATAGATTCCCATATATATGCATTAATATAAGGTATTTGTTTTTCTCTTTCTAACTTAGTTTACTCTGTATGACAGACTCTAAGTTCATCCACATCGCTACAAAAGACCCAGTTTCAGTCGTTTTTATGCCTAATACTCCATTATATATATATATATATATTATATATATGCAATATATATGCTACCTCTTCTTTATCCATTCAACTACTCAGACATAGAGAACTGAATTGTGGACATAATGGGCAAAGAGAAGGTGGGACAAATTGAGAAGGTAGGATTGATATATGTATACCACCATGTGTGAAACAGATAACTAGTGGAAGCTGCTGTATAGCACAGGGAGCTGAGCTTGGTGCTCTGTGATGACCTAGAAGGGTGAGATAGGGGCATGAGAAGGAGGTTGAAGAGGGGGGAATATGTATATACATATAGCTGATTCAGTTTGTTTTACAGCCAAAATTAATACACATTAGAAGAGCAATATTGCTTTACATATTTTCAGATTTCTTTAATTTTTGGCTTAATGTAAGAAAAATGGATTCTTATCTGTTTCGTCATTCAATCTATTGCTTATCTTGTGTTACGTCAAATCTGTGAAAAAAATGCCGTCTTAAAAAATATGAAGTAGGAAAAACGTGTGTTTAGTAATCTTTTTAGATAATTTCCCTGGTGGCTCAGAGGTTAAAGCATTTGCCTGCAATGTGGGAGACTTGGGTTCGATCCCTGAATTGGGAAGATCCCCTGGAGAAGGAAACGGCAACCTATTCCAGTATTCTTGCCTGGAGAATGCCATGGACGGAGAAGCCTGGTGGGCTACAGTCGGATACGACTGAGCGACTTACCTTTTCACTTTCGCTTTCAGATAATTTCAACTATCCTTTTGTGATGCTACACCGAAAATTAATTAGTATCATTCCATAAATATTAGTTGCAATATAGAATCTGAAACCCTGGCAACAAAATTTTCTTACTCTTTTACATATTCTATTACAATAAAATGCATTGGTCCATCTTGCACATTAAATGAATATTTATTCATGCATGATTTTGTAATGTCAGGCATTGGTCATTTAAAAAATTAATTCACTGTTATACAGAATGTCCAAATGTTAATATGTTTCATAACATGATTTCCAAAAATCATATTTGTTAATATTACCCCAGATATCAGAAAATTCCTTAAGTATCAGGAAACTGTGAAGTTCATAATGGTGTAAAGAAATTTTTAAAATTGTTATTTTTAATACTCAAATTTTATCATTAACAACAAATAGTTTTAATTTTTGTTCTTGAAATAATGGGTCATTTAAATATGGGTCATTTTTAAATAAACCTGTCGTTAAAACAAAAAAAGTTTGCCTAATGCTCAAGTCTGTATTGTTTGCCTATCATTTCTTCTTTCACTTAAAAAATTTATTCTTTCAGTTCACAACCAAACAGTTGCACAAATGCACTTTATTTTGAGGCAACCATGCTACTTTGGAAATCAACAGAAATACTTTCCTCAAATTACCCATTTTGTTACACAGTCTAGTGAAGCATGATATATGCAAGATTAGAGGTTTTATGAAATTAATAAATCCTCTTTTCCATTAAGAACACTCTTAAGTGAAATTATTCACGTACCATAAAATTTTAAGTATGAGTGCATGATAATGAAGTACACAGAGACCACTATAACAGTCTCATGCCACTACTTTGATTCTGGTAAAGACATCTGCTGTTTTGTCCACCATTGCTTCTCCACCATCAGTGAACATGTCAAGACAGTATAAAAAACAAATAAAACCTTACTATTATTAATAAAGTAGTTTTGATCACATAGTCCCCATGAAAAGTACTAATCTTGTCAAATTTCCATTAGATAAACTTCTGTCATATAAAATATACAAATAAAAGAATCATTAGTAGAAAATGCTAAAATAAATTAAAGGTTCATTTTCTAATCAGTCTTTCCTGCCTATCAATAGTTAAACAGAAATGTTTAGGCTTATAAAGATTTTTCTTAAACAAAACTTTGCTCAAGAACTTTAAGCTTGAGAAGAATTTTTTGGAAATTTGATTTTTTTAATATAAATTTATTTATTTTAATTAGACGCTAATTACTTTACAATATTATATTGGTTTTGCCATACATTGACATGAATCTGCCATGGGTGTACATGTCTTCCCCATCCTGAACCCCTCTCCCACCTCCTTCCCCATCCCATCCTTCTGGGTTATCCCAGTGCACCAGCACCGAGCATCCTGTATCATGCATGCAACCTGGACTGGCAATTCGTTTCACATATGATAATATACATGTTTCAACACCATCCTCCCAAATCATCTCACCCTTGCCCTCTACCACAGAGTCCAGAAGACTGTTCTATACATACATCTGTGTCTCTTTTGCTGTCTCGCATACAGGTGATCGTTACCATCTTTCTAAATTCCATATATATGTGTTATTATAGTGTATTGGTGTTTTTCTTTTTGGCTTACTTCACTCTGTATAATAGGCTTCTTGATCTACCAAACCAATCTGAAAAATTTATTATTATGATGGAGAAAGGATTCTTTGACAAGAACAAGACACTTCTTCATAGATTTGAGTTGTATAAATCCAACCCAGCCATTATATACCTAGAAAAGCTCTGATGTACTCACAGCTTGTGGTTCAATGGCCTGAGTTTTAACTCAGGAACATGTACAGTTAGATCAAAAAGTAAATTGGATCCCAGTGGCAATTTGTGGAGAAAGAGAGTTTGCAGATATAGAAGCGAGCTCCTTCTTTCTTTGAGTTCCTTTTCTTTATAGAGAAGACCTTTAAGCTTTCCTTAAATTGTCCATTGGTTATTTTGAATTCCTCTCTTTGACAACTTTCTTGCCAACTCTCTGGACTGAAATATAGACTGTAGTTTTGTACTCTCATTTCTTCTGTTTTGTAAATATATTCTTATTCAACCTCTTCAAAAACTGACATGAAAAGAAAAAGTATTGAAGAAACATGATATTTAATATATAGAAAGAGCAATAACAAGAATTCCTCTTCATAAAGAATTTCTAGAAGTTAGAGATAGGAGGTCTCTGACAACCAGTCTCTTTATTTTCCTCTAAAGGTGTCACAAAATAAGCAGAGACAAAGGAAGTAAGAGTGGAAGGACAGATGTGCAAAACATAAAATAAATATGCTGAGGTTGAGTGTTTGCAAGCAATTATATGTTTTATATTTGACAGATAAATTGAAAGAGCTATTATTTTCAGAAATAGGCATATTGAACCCAAATACTCTTCCAGTCTAAATCCAAATGCTCTTTATTTTGTTTCACTCGCTAACTCACTCTGAATAGATTTTCTACACAAAGCTTTATGGTTTCCTTGGTGATAATATAATTACCCAGTAAACATAATGCATTTGTATTAAAGACTAAATATATTTCCTTGCATATTAATTAAGGATTCATTTATTATTTCTTGTAAAAACAGAAAGATTTGGGCTCTCAGGCCCCACACTGTCTGCATTCCTAATGACAGCAGAAACCAAATTGGCATATTCACATAGACAAATTCCTTTAGTGATGTGTTTTATTTAGTAAGCAGGAATATTTGCAAATATAACTTTCAAAGGTATATGCACCTTTGCAGAAACATTTTTATTCTAACATTTGTAAAGACATAAATATATTATGGTTAATACAAGTGTATTGTTTACTCAATATATTTTGTCCTCCTTATTAACTTAAAAGAGTTAAGCACAAACACCAAGAAGGGATTTCAGTTGAATGGAATCATTTGGTAAGGGCTAATTACTTATCCTGGTTAGATGCTTAGCAAAGCTTACATGGAGAGGGTACTTTCCTTAGCACTTTTTAGATGGTTACTGATCTTTAATGATCACTCACTTTTTCTTTTCTTTTCTAGGATCTTCGTCATCAAAATGAAACTATTCAAATATACCAAGTTTGAAAAGCATAAGATGCCTAAGAAAATCCTTTAGTCATTTTCTCAGAATTTCCAAACCCACTAAGGTCCGTCTAGTCAAGGCTATGGTTTTTCCAGTAGTCATGTATGGATATTAGAGTTGGACTGTGAAGAACGCTGAGCACCGAATGATTGATGCTTTTGAACTGTGGTGTTGGAGAAGACTCTTGAGAGTCCCTTGGACTGCAAGGAGATCTAACCAGTCCATTCTGAAGGAGATCAGCCCTGTTTCTTTGGAAGGAATGATGCTAAAGCTGAAACTCCAATACTTTGACCACCTTATGTGAAGAATTGACTCATTGGAAAAGACTCTGATGCTGGGAGGGATTGGAGGCAAGAGGAGAAGGGGACGACAGAGGATGAGATCGCTGGATGGCATCACTGACTCAATGGACGTGAGTCTGAGTGAACTCTGGGAGTTGGTGATGGACAGGGAGGCCTGGCGTGCTGCGATTCATGGGGGCGCAAAGAGTTGAACACTACTGAGCGACTGAACTGAACTGAAGTGAAGCAGAAATATCCTGCTTTCTGTTCTATTAGTTCACCTATCTCAGGCGTCAACTCCTTCTAAAGTCCCACAGCAAGAACATCAATAACCAATCACAAAACTCCCTTCACTCAGTACTCTGAGTGTTGCTTGTTCTCTTCTTATTGATTAATGTAGTTAAGCCCTACAAGTCTTATTTTCTTTCAAGTTGTTGCTATGGATGAGGCTTATGAGCTACATGTTTCTCTAATAAGAATTTTTAGTACACAAAGCTCTTAGCTAGGTGAGAACCACTTGGGAAGCCAACTTAATGCAGAGATGTTTATAGAAGACAAATTTCTAGGAGTAAGACAAGGTATAAGTATTTCTAAAATATCCCCAGATAATTCTGAAATATTCCTGGTGATTTCTTCAGTAGAACATTCAATGCTTTCTTGAGTCTTATATTTAGCTAAGAACAACTCTTTGTGAATATTGTTGAGTTCAGTTCAGTTCAGTCACTCAGTCCTGTCTGACTCTTAGCAACCCCATGAACCTCAACATGCCAGGCCTCCCTGTCCATCACCAACTCCTGGAGTCCACCCAAACCCACATCCATTGTGTTGGTGATGCCATCAAACCATCTTATCCTCTGTCATCCCCTTCTCCTCCTGCCCTCAATCTTTCCCAGCATCAGGGTCTTTTCAAATGAGTTCACTCTTCACATCAGGTGACCAAAATATTGGAGTTTCAGCTTCAACATCAGTCCCTCCAATGAATACCCAGGACTGATCTCCTTTAGGATGGACTAGTTGGATCTCCTTGTTGAGAAAACCTAGAATTATTAATCTGAACAGTACACTTAGCTTTTTAGGCAATCTATATCAGATTATGTTTTCTAGACAGCATTTAACATTTATTTTGGATGCATTTCCTTGTTGTGTGTGTGTTAGTCGCTCTTTTTGTCCTACTCTTTGAGACCCCATGGGCTGTATTTCACCAGGCTCTTCTGTCCGTGAAATATTCTATGCAAGAATACTGGAGTGGGTTGCCATGCCCATCTCCAGGGGATTTTCCCAGCCCAGGGATCGAGCCCAGTTTTCCCACATTGAAGGCAGATTCTTTATCGTACTATATATGAGGCAATATAAGAATAGGAAATGGGTTTATCTTGCTAAATACTGTAGCTACATTCTTTAAGGCAATGTCAAACACATAGAAGGTACATGATAAAGTGTTTCTTATGATAGAGCATTAGCTTTTACATAACGGACCATTACCCTTTCACCAACAGTGAGCTTCTATCCAACAAAAAATTTAAAAACTGTTTCTAAAGCATATCCCAAACTTTGTGATTTGCATAATAGCTTGTGAACTGCACAAGTGCCATCCATTTGTAACTACTTAATGGTGAAATTGAACTTAAAGTAGACGTTAACAGTTGTTCTACCTGTAAAGCAAAGCTACAGTTTATGTAAATTAAAAATAAGGCAAGATTCAGTCACTCATTAAATCTTTCAGAAAAATCATCCCACCAATATTTTTGTGAAGTTTGATCTAATCTATTCCTGCCATTATGGATGCTTTTATGTAGCATATGGATGAAAACTTTGCAAATGGATTTAAGAACTATCAAGAGACTGCCTTGGGATTTTCATCATCTCTCATTATTCCTGAGTACTGAAATGGCTAATATGTTTTTTCTCATCTTTAGTGTTAAGTTTATATTTTTTATTACATTCTTCTAGATCCTGAAAATAAAATCAAGTATCTATCTTTATAATACTTATAATTATAAAGCCAATAACTGACACCTGTTTTGCAAGGTGAATGGGATGAATATTCACTCTACTTTTAAGTAAATTTTAATAGGGATTTTAATCTTATAATCAAGATTTTCTTTGCATGTTGGAAAGTCACAGGTTTTTTAATTTAAAAATGTGATAAGGTACCCAAGTTCTCCAGAAATCCCTTTATATGTATACTGTATCAATATAATGGATAAGATCAGAAATGTATCTATGATGAACATAGACATTATTAATTGTCTTTAAATGCAGTGCGGCAAGGACTCTAGTTTCAATTTTGCATATAAGCTTGAAATCTGTCACTCTGTCCCAGCAAAAATTAAAAGCTGAACAAACTTATAAACTAGCAATTCTTCCTGGTCCTACCGGGATGGGAAGACATAGGACAAACCACTGTCCCCAGACTGAAGAGCCAGACCAATGAATACATAAATTATACGATGCAAAACCCAGGTGTGTACTAAGTACAGAGAATGAATGAGGTAAATATTTTAAAAGTGGGAAAGAGTTGTACATGTTCAAGTATATTTAAAACAATAAGTAATATAATACAGCAGTCTCCAACCTTTTGGGCCCCAGGGACCAGTTTCATGGAAGATAATTTTTTCCACTGACTAGGGGCAGGGGAATGGTTACAGGATGATTCAAGCACATTACATTTATTCTTCATTTTACCTCTATTATTATTACATCAACCCTATCTCAGGTTATCAGACATTAGATCCCAGAAATTAGGGACCCCTGCTGTAATAGAACAGTGTATAAAACTTTGTGAGAGTCAAGAGTAGGCAGGAAAAACCATACCTAACTTGCAGTTTTGTGGATTTTGATGTTTTAGATGAAGTTTGGAAAGGAAGTAGCTCTCTATAACAGAGAAAATTTTCTCTCTTTGTTACACTTCTAGTAAACAACTAACTGGCACAGAAGTATTATTTGTTGAATGACAGTGGATAAGGGAATCAACCATCCAAACAGTTCAGTTCAGTCGCTCAGTCGTGTCCGACTCTTTGCGACCCCATGAATCACAGCATGCCAGGCCTCCCTGTCCATCACCAACTCCCGAAGTTCACTTACACTCATGTCCCATCGAGTCAGTGATGCCATCCAGCCATCTCATCCTCTGTCGTCCCATTCTCCTCCTTCCCTCAATCCCTCCCAGCATCAGAGTCTTTTCCAATGAGTCAACACTTCACATGAGGTGGCCAAAGTACTGGAGTTTCAGCTTTAGCATCATTCCTTCCAAAGAAATCCCAGGGTTGATCTCCTTCAGAATGGACTGGTTGGATCTCCTTGCAGTCCAAGGGACTCTCAAGAGTCTTCTCCAAAACCACAGTTCAAAAGGATCAATTCTTTGGCTCTCAGCCTTCTTCACAGTCCAACTCTCACATCCATACATGACCACAGGGAAAACCATAGCCTTGACTAGACGGACCTTAGTCGGCAAAGTAATGTCTCTGCGTTTGAATATGCTCACTAGGTTGGTCATAACTTTTCTTCCAAGGAGTAAACATCTTTTAATTTCATGACTGCAGTCACCATCTGCAGTGATTTTGGAGCCCAAAACAATAAAGTCTGACACTGTTTCCACTGTTTCCCCATCTATTTTCCATGAAGTGATGGGACCAGATGCCATGATCTTCGTTTTTTGAATGTTGAGCTTTAAGCCAACTTTTTCACTCTCCTCTTTCACTTTCATCAAGAGGCTTTTGAGTTCCTCTTCAATTTCTGCCATAAGGGTGGTGTCATCTGCATACCTGAGGTGATTGATATTTCTCCCGGCAATCTTGATTCCAGCTTGCGTTTCTTCCAGTCCAGCATTTCTCATGATGTACTCTGTGTATAAGTTAAATAAGCAGGGTGACAATATACAGCCTTGACATACTCCTTTTCCTATTTGGAACCAGTCTGTTGTTCCATGTCCAGTTGTAACTGCTGCTTCCTGACCTGCATACAGATTTCTCAAGAGGCAGGTCAGGTGGTCTGGTATTCCCATCTCTTTCAGAATTGTTCACAGTTTATTGTGATCCACATAGTCAAAGACTTTGGCATAGTCAATAAAGCAGAAACAGATGTTTTTCTAGAACTTTCTTGCTTTTTCCATGATCCAGCAGATGTTGGCAATTTGATCTCTGGTTCCTCTGCCTTTTCTAAAACCAGCTTGAACATCAGGGAGTTCATGGTTCACGTATTGCTGAAGCCTGGCTTGGAGAATTTTGAGCATTACTTTACCAATGTCTAAATATCAGATTATGGCTGAAAGACAGACTAATCAAATTGATTAACTACTATTAATATTTTTAATTACTTACTGGCCACATATATGAGTATCATTATGCTTTTTAGAGCAGCTCATCCAATGAACTCCTTACAGAAAAAGAATAGCCCCAAAATTTAATTTTCATATTCTGCTAAAATTAATCTATTGGAAAAGTCTTATACATGCAGTTGTATTATATATACTATAATCTATTATCATTTATTATAGGCATATATTCTAATTATATAATACAGATATATTGTAATATAGATATATTTTATAATATATATCAGGAAAAAGCATTATACATATAATTGCATTAGAAAAACTCCTTTAGGTGCAGGGTTTCCTTAAGGTGGATCTTAGGTTAGTATCCCAGGCAACCTTGTTTTTATGCTAGTAAAACCATAACTCTCTAAATAAGAAAAAAAATTTTGACAGTCATTATCATTTAGAAAAATGGATAACAGTCCTGGGACAAAAAGGGAGAGATGGGATCTAATCTACCAATGCTCTAATAATAAACGTGGCCTTAAACAAACCTAGCTTCTTTAGTTCACCTTTCTCTGTCTACAACATAAGGAGAAGGACTACACAGTGTCTATGGCCTCTTTCTACATCTAATATGCCAAAACACTGATAAGCATAGATTAGAATCTTAATTTTCCATAAGTTTCTGAGGTACACTTTCAACTTCTTTGTATATATAATATATATGCACTGTGTGTGTGTGCATGTGTAGAGTGTCACATTTATTTTCTCTTTCTGTTATAGTATTACAATACTATAACAAATATAGTTTGGAATTTCTTTGACAGGTGCATATTTCACTTTGATATGTGAACTGCCCATTATAAAGCAAGATGTAAAACTGATTCACAGGTTTTGTGTGGCCTGAGCCAATAATCATGTCAGCTGAGCTTACTGTTAAAACCACCTCCATTTTCTAGTTTGTGTGTGTGTGTGGTTAACAAACTAGGAAGACAGTCAAGGGCTTCCATGGTGGCTCAGATGGTAAAGAATCTGCCTGCAATGCAGGAGACCCGGGTTCGACCTGTGAGTCAGAAAGATTCCCTAGAGAAGGGAATGGACACCTACTCCAGTATTCAAGTTTGGAATTCCACAGACAGAGGAGCTTGGCAAACTACATTCCATGAGATCACAAAGTGTTGGATACGACTGAGTGACTAACACACCCAAGACAGTCAAGGATCAATAAAATCAAAACCAAGAGCCTGAAAGAAAACGCAGTCTCAGGAAACTTGTCAGTGGAAGTCTTAACTTTACAATTGTATTTTTTTTGTTGTTTGTCTATTTAAGAACTATTAGAAGTCAGAAATATACACTATGGAGATATGTCTGTTTCATGAAAATTCTTTAGCTTTATTTTCATAGAAAGAAGTAGTCCAAGTATTCAAGTACAATTATTTTAACCTAGGGCAGATGATATTTTCTCAGGGCACAACTTGTACTATTTTCTTCCTCTTGTGAAGTCTGTATGCAGGTCAAGTACCAACAGTTAGCACTGGACATGGAACAACAGACTGGTTCAAAATTGGGAAAGGAATACGTCAAGACTGTATATTGTCACCCTGCTTATTTAACTTATGTCCAGAGTGAAAGTGAAAGTGAAGTTGCTTGCAGGGATCCAGCCCCGGTGGATCCAGGGTAATTCGAAGGGGAGATGGAATCGGCGTCCTAGGAAAAAGCTATTTAATAAGAAGTATAAAGAGACATTAGAAAGGAATAGTGTAGTAGGAATATTAGTGGAGAAAAAGAGGCTGAATAACTTGGTTTACATGGAATACCAGTAAAACTCCAAGACAAGGAATTTTCACCACCTACGTAGGCCACAGGCGTCTTTCCATTCTCCCGAAGGAGAGGAGGCACTGAGGCCTCCCCGGTCCGATCTTAGATGCCCAGGCAAAATTAGCAGGCTTGGTGAGTACCCACACTCCAGATGGGAATTCAGCCAGAAGGGGAAAGAAAGAATGACACGGGGGAATCAGTCTTTCCAGAAACTGATTCGTTTTCTTTATTTTCAGGTTTGCTTATATACTTTTTGTTATACATAGGGATGAATACAGAGTCACGTGGGGTCAGCAGACCTGACCCTTTTCAAAATCAGGTGCTTGATATAAGATTATACAAAGGTCTTAGGGGTTTAACATCATCTGGCCATGAGGCCTGCTGACATTTTATGGCCCTTTCTGATAATGGTAAGTCAACCAGAAAGCTTATTTTTTCCAGGGGTGATTTTTTCTTAAACCAGGTGCCACCCTCCAAATAAAGTTGCACTCCTATAGGGTGAGGGTGTAGCGGGTTACAATCAAGAAAAGGAATTTACTTAGCCTAAGGATTGACATGATTAATCTTAAAGGTTAATACTTATTTCTCCTATATGCTAGTTATATTCATTATAAGGGCAGGGAATATGAAGGTTTAGCAGCAAATATTGGCTCAACAAATGAAAAACCCTTCACCAATATAATTTCTAATCAACCCACTAATACTGTACTAATAATTTTGTAACTTTTCAAAAGAGTCTGCATTTAGAAAGTTTTAAAGCATCTCATGCCTCTCACGGCTGGGAGGCTGTAAACAATCACAAATGGCCGGACGAACCTGCTCAGGCAGGCTAGAAAACCTTCAGAGGAGTCTGAAGGTTGAAACACTCTTGTCACGCCCAAGAATTTTTATTAACTGGAGCTGCAAGTTAACTCCTTCTCCAAGAGAGGTGGTGGGGGAACAGCCCCCCATAAAGTCAGAGGTATAGGTGAGAGCATAAAACAGTAAAGTACGCACTCTGGTTTTGGGGATAGATGCTCGGGAACAGGGGGTTTCCTGAGGCTCAATCCTGTCTTTGTGTAATGCCAAGCCTCCTTCCTCATGACCTTTGCCATGGATGAAGTTCCTCACACTGGCTTCCAGCAGTTGCTCAGTCGTCTCTGACTGTGACCCCATGAATTGTAGCCTACAAGGCTCCTCCGCCCTTGGGACTTTTCAGGCAAGAGTACTGGAGTGGGTTGCTGTTTCCTTCTCCAGAAGATCTTCCCAACCCAGGGATCGAACCCAGGTCTCTCATGTTGTAGTCAGACACTTTTATCGTCTGAGCCACCAGGGAAGTATGCAGAGTACATCATGTGAAATGCCAGGCTGGATGAAACACAAGCTGGAATCAAGATTGCCAGGAAAAATGTGAATAACCTCAGATACACAGATGACCCCACCTTTATGGCAGAAAGTGGAGAACTAAAGAGCCTCTTGATGAAAGTGAAAGAGGAGAGTGAAAATGTTGACTTAAAACTCACCATTCAGAAAACTAAGATCATGGCTACTAGTCCCATCACTTCATGGCACATAGATGGGGAAACAGTGAGAGACATTATTTTGGGGGACTCCAAAATCACTGCAGATGGTGACTGCAGCCATGAAATTAAAAGATGCTTGCTCCTTGGATGAAAAGCTATGACCAACCTAGACAGCATATTAAAAAGCAGAGATGTTACTTTACCAACAAAGGTCCGTCTAGTCAAAACTATGGTTTTTCCAGTAGTCATGTCTGGATGTGAGAGTTGGAATAGGAAGAAAGCTGACCACTGAAGAATGGATGCTTTTGAGCTGCGGTGTTGGAAAAGACTCTTCAGAGTCCCCTGGACTGCAAGGAGGTCCAACCAGTCCATCCTAAAGGAAATGAGTCCTGAATATTCATTGGAAGGACTGGTGCTAAAGCTGAAACTCCAATACTTTGGCCACCTGATGTGAAGGACCAACTCATTGGAAAAGCCCCTGATGCTGGGAAAGATTGAAGACAGGAGGAAAAGGGGACGACAGAGAATGAGATGGTTGGATTGCATCACTAACTCAATGAACATGAGTTTAAGCAAGCTCCGGGAGTTGGTGATAGACAGAGAAGCCTAGCATGCTGCAGTCCTTGGGGTTAAAAAGAGTCAAAAACGACTGAGCAACTAAACTGAACTGAATAGAACAGAAAAGGGTCTCCCTTGAAAAATATAAACAATGTGAAAATATACAAAGTAAAATGAGAACATCTTAAGCAATGCTTTCAGGCCCTATGCTCTGTAATAACAGTGTGGCTGAGTGTGCTTCCTCTCAGGCTCTCTGTATGTGTAGATCTGTCTTCATGCATGCACAAATTTTCACTTTTAAATTCAATCACCGTAGGCATGCTATGCATTCTATGTAACATGACTTACATGTGTATCTAGTTGGTATGTTTAGGCTAATCTCATTGTCTTTAATTGATATAAAATATTCCACCTTAGGATATGCTATATATATTTTAACATTTGGACATTGATGGAGGCTCAATAACTCTTTGAAACCCATTGGACTATACAGTCCATGGAATTCTCCAGGTCAGAATACTGGTGGGTGGTCTTTCCCTTCTCCAGTGGATCTTCCCAATTCAGGGATCGAACCAAGGTCTTCTGCATTGCAGGCAGATTCTTTACCAGCTGAGCTATCAGGGAAATCACTTGATTGTGTTCATTATCCCTCTAACACATACAGCAGTGGAATGGATATCATTTAGCCTATTTTTCTGCAGATGTGTGGATATTTGTTATGGGCTTAACTCTATGTGATGTATATTTTCCATATACACTGGAAATTACACTTGAAAATAATTTCATTAATTCTCATTCTTGCTAATAGCTTTTGTGTGTGTGTGCACTCCTGTTTTTGTTTCCTCAACAAACCTGACATTTTCAAGCTTTCAAAATTTCTCCCAAGCTTGGTGGTGGTGGTTTAGTTGCTAAGTCATGTCCTGCTCTTGCACACCACACCTCTGCCCATGGGATTTTCCAGGCAAGAATATGGAGTGAGTTGCTATTTCCTTCTCCAAAGAATCTTCCCAATCCAGAGATTGAAACTAGGTTTCCTGCATTGCATGTGTTCTCCGGTGTTGCAGGCAAGTTCTTTACCAATGAGCCACCAGGGAAGCCCTGTTACCAACATTATAGACTGGGAAAATCTACAAAGTAACCTCACTTGTATTCTCTTTGTCTTGCACTCTGTTTTGTTCCTGACAAAGGTCCATCTAGTCAAAGCTATAGTTTTTCCAGTAGTCATGTATGGACCATAAAGAAAGCTGAGAGCCGAAGAATTGATGCTTTTAAACTGCTGTGTTGAAGAAGACTCTTGAGAGTCCCTTGGACTGCAAGGAGATCAAACCAGTCAATCCTAAAGGAAATCAGTCCTGAATATTCATTGGAAGGACTGATGCTGAAGCTGAAACTCGAATACTTTGGCCACCTGATGCGAAGAACTGACTCCCTGAAAAAGACCCTGATGCTGGGAAAGATTGAAGGCAGGAGGAGAAGCAGACGGCAGAGAATGAGATGGTTGGATGGCATCACCAACTCGATGGACATGAATTTGAGCACACTCCAGGAGTTGGTGATGGACAGGGAAGCCTGGCCCACTGCAGTCCATGAACAGTCAGACATGATTGAGTGACTGAAATGAGCTGAACTGTATTCTCTAATACTATTAAGAGTCAGCATAACTTAACACGTTTTCCTTCATCTTTTTGTGAACACGTGATGGTAGTTTTCTACATTTTTCCTTTGGTCTGCTTGTCTTTTCATTGTGTGTACTCTACACAGAAATCCTTATCAGTTAAATGTATTGTACATATTTTCCTCTAGTCTGTTATTTGTCTTTTAACTTTGCATGTGGTGCTCTATTGCACTCAAGTATCTTATCTTCATGTCATGTGACCTGGTAGTCTATTCCTTTGTGGATTCTAAGTTATGCCTTACTCAGAAAGGTAGTTCTCATTTTAAGATGATTTTTAAAGTCTGTTTTATTTTCTTTAATTTTGTTTTCTTTCCTTTTACATGTGTTTTATATTTGGTTCCTTAATTTATCTAGAATTATGGTTTGGAAGAGAACAATGCAGTGGTTTAACCTGCTTCCCCCTGCCCCATTGCTAACCTATTATCACAATATCATTCATTTAATCATTTCTTTTCCCTAACCAATCTTACAAATGTAATTAGCAATGCTACCTATTTTAAAAATTAAATATTAGATATAAATATATCTTTCTGAACTTTATTTATTTTCATGTACCAATACAATGTTTTAAGTTACTATAGCTTTCAAATATGTTTACATATATGGTAATACAGCACCCTATAAACTCTTCCTGATTTTTTTTTTTTTTGGTTTGTAAAATGTTGAAACTATATTTTTTTCAAATTGATTGGAATATTATTCAAAGTTTATAAAAAATCTGTCTATAGAAATGCAATTAATCATGTTTGGCATTTAATATTAAGACATTATAGGTGACTGATTAATTGACTTGAACATATTAATTAGAAAAGTTTTATAACTTATACCATGAAGGACCATTTTTTAGCATCATTCCTATGTGTTTTACTGATTTTCTTGCAAAAGTAAATAAAATTATTTTCTTCTATTTCTGTAAAAATTCTGGCATAAGCAGAAAAGTTCTACTATTTTACATGTTGATCCTTATTTGGTTAATAGGTTCTTAGTAGATTCTTTTGTTATTTTAATTTTTAATTTGCTTGCTTACATTGTATAAGGAGATGATAATAATCAAATAGTTACGGGCTTTAATTTTGTTTTTCTGTTTGTATTGCTTGTCTCCAGTGAAATATTGATTAACAGCAATGAAAATGGGTACCCTTATGTCATTCTACAGACTTTGGGAGTATTTCTATTCTGATCATCGCATATGAAGCTTATGTGGTTTTGATTCTGTCTTTTATGTTTTTTCCTCGTAATTGGTTTTTATTTATTTTTATTAATTTTTTTAAATTTAAATTAATTCATTTTAATTGGAGGCTAATTATTTTACAATATTGTATTGGTTTTGTCATACATCAACATGAATCCACCACAGGTGTACACATGTTCCCCATCCTGAACCGCCCTCCCACCTCCCTCCCCGTACCATCCCTCTGGTTCATCCCAGTGCACCAGACCCAAACATCCTGTATCCTGCATCAAACCAACATTGAAACATTATACATGTTTCAATGCCATTCTCCCAAATCATCCCACCCTCTCCTTCTCCCACAGAGTCCAAAAGACTCTTCTATACATCTGTGTCTCCTTTGTTCTCTCGGATACAGGGTTATCATTACCATCTTTCTAAATTCCATATATATGAGTTAGTATGGAATTAAAAGACGCTTACTCCTTGGAAGGAAAGTTATGACCAACCTAGATAGCATATTGAAAAGCAGAGATATTACTTTGCCAACAAAGGTCCGTCTAGTCAAGGCTATGGTTTTCCCAATGGTCATGTATGGATGTGAGAGTTGGACTGTAAAGAAAGCTGAGCCCTGAAGAATTGATGCTTTTGAACTGTGGTGTTGGAGAAGACTCTTGAGAGTCCTTTGGACTGCAAGGAGATGCAACCAGTCCATTCTGAAGGAGAACAGCCCTGGGATTTCTTTGGAGGGAATGATGCTGAAGCTGAAACTCCAGTACTTTGGCCACCTCATGTGAAGGGTTGACTCATTGGAAAACACTCTGATGCTGGGAGGGGTTAGCAGCAGGAGGAGAGGGGACAATAGAGGATGAGATGGCTGGATGGCATCACTGACTCAATGGACGCAGGTCTGAGTGAACTCCAAGAGTTGGTGATGGACAGGGAGGCCTGGCGTGCTGTGATTCATGGGGTCGCAGAGTCGGACATGACTGAGCGACTCAACTGAACTGATACTGTATAGTTGTTTCTCTTTCTGGCTTACTTCACTCTGCATAATAGGCTCCAGTTTTATCCACCTCATTAGAACTGATTCAAATGTATTCTTTTTAATGGCTGAGTAATACTCCATTGTGTATATGTACCACAGCTTTCTTATCCATTCATCTGCTGTTGGACATCTAGGTTGCTTCCATGTTCTGGCTATTATAAACAGTGCTGTGATGAACATTGGGATACACGTGTCTCTTTCAATTCCGGTTTCCTCGGTGTGTATGCCTAGCAGTGGGATTGCTGGGTCATAAGGCAGTTCTATTTCCAGTTTTTGAAGGAATCTCCACACTGGTCTCCATAGTGGCTGTACTAGTTTGCATTCCCACCAACAGTGTAAGAGGGTTCCCTTTCCTCCACACCCTCTCCAGCACTTATTCCTTGTAGACTTTTGGATCACAGCCATTCTGACTGGTATGAAATGGTACCTCACTGTGGTCTTGATTTGCATTTCTCTGATAATGAGTGATGTTGAACATCTTTTCATGTGTTTGTTAGCCATCTGTATATTTTCTTTGGAGAAATGTCTATTTAGTTCTTTGACCTATTTTTTGATTGGGTCATTTATTTTTCTGGAATTGAGCTGCATAAGTTGCTTGTATATTTTTGAGATTAGTTGTTTGTCAGTTGCTTTATTTGCTATTATTTTCTCCCATTCAGAAGGCTGTCTTTTCACCTTGCTTAGAGTTTCCTTTGTTGTGCAGAGCTTTTAATATTAATTAGGTCTCATTTTTTTATTTTTGCTTTTATTTCCAGTATTCCAGGAGGTGAGTCATAGAGGATTCTGCTGTGATGTATGTCAGAGAGTGTTTTGCCTATGTTCTCCTCTAGGAGTTGTATAGTTTCTGGTCTTACATTTAGATCTTTAATCCATTTTGAGTTTATTTTTGTGTATGGTGTTAGAAAGTGTTCTAGTTTCATTCTTTTACAAGTGGTTGACCAGTTTTCCCAGCACCACTTGTTAAAGAGATTGTCTTTAATCCATTGTATATTCTTGCCTCCTTTGTCGAAGATAAGGTGTCCATAGGTGTGTGGATTTATCTCTGGGCTTTCTATTTTGTTCCATTGATCTATATTTCTGTCTTTGTGCCAGTACCTTACTGTCTTGATGACTATGGCTTTGTAGTAGAGCCTGAAGTCAGGCAGGTTGATTCCTCCAGTTCCATTCTTCTTTCTCAAGATTGCTTTGGCTATTCGAGGCTTTTTTTTGTAATTCCATACAAATTGTGAAATTATTTGTTCTAGCTCTGTGAAAAATACTATTGGTAGCTTGATAGAGATTGCATTGAATCTATAGATTGCTTTGCGTAGTATACTCATTTTCACTATATTGATTCTTCTGACCCACGAACATGGTATATTTCTCCATCTGTTAGTGTCCTCTTTGATTTCTTTCATCAGTGTTTTATAATTTTCTATATAGGTCTTTAGTTTCTTTAGGAAGATATATTCCTAAGTATTTTATTCTTTTCGTTGCAATGGTGAATGGAATTGTTTCCTTAATTTCTCTTTCTATTTTCTCATTATTAGTGTATAGGAATGCAAAGGATTTCTGTGTGTGATTTTATATCCTGCAACTTTACTATATTCATTGATTAGCTCTCATAATTTTCTGGTGAAATCTTTAGGGTTTTTTATATAGAGGATCATGTCTTCTGCAAACAGTGAGAGTTTTACTTCTTCTTTTCCAATTTGGATTCCTTTTATTTCTTTTTCTGCTCTGATTTCTGTGGTCAAAACTTCCAAAACTATGTTGAATAGTAGTGGTGAAAGTGGGCACCCTTGTCTTGTTCCTGACTTAGGGGAAATGCTTTCAATTTTTCACCATTGAGGATAATGTTTGCTGTGGGTTTGTGATATATAGCTTTTATTATGTTGAGGTATGTTCCTTCTATTCCTGCTTTCTGGAGAGTTTTTATCATAAATGGATGTTGAATTTTGTCAAAGGCCTTCTCTGCATCTATTGAGATAATCATATGGCTTTTATTTTTCAATTTGTTAATGTGGTGTATTATATTGACTGATTTGTGGATATTGAAAAATCCTTGCATCCCTGGGATAAAGCCCACTTGGTCACGATGCATGATCTTTTTAATGTGTTGTTGGATTCTGATTGCTAGAATTTTGTTAAGGATCTTTGCATCTATGTTCGTCAGTGATATTGGCCTGTAGTTTTTCTTTTTTTTGTAGCATCTTTGTCAGGTTTTGGTATTAGGGTGATGGTGGCCTCATGGAATGAGTTGGGAAGTTTCCTTCCTCTGCAATTTTCTGGAAGAGTTTGAGTAGGTTAGGTGGTAGCTCTTCTCTAAATTTTTGGTAGAATTCAGATGTGAAGCCATCTGGACCTGGGCTTTTGTTTGCTGGAAGATTTCTGATTACAGTTTCAATTTTTGTGCTTGTGATTGATCTGTTAAGATTTCCTATTTCTTCCTGATTCAGTTTTGTAAAGTTGTACTTTTCTAAGAATTTGTCCATTTCTTCCACGTTGTTCATTTTATTGGCATATAATTGCTGATAGTAGTCTCTTATGATCGTTTGTATTTCTGTGTTGTCTTTTGCGAGCTCTCCATTTTCATTTCTAATTTTATTGATTTGATTTTTCTCCCTTTGTTTCTTGATGAGTCTGGCTAATGGTCTGTCAATTGTATTTATCCTTTCAAAGAACCAACTTTTGGCTTTGTTGATTTTTGCTATGGTCTCTTTGTTTCTCTTGCATTTATTTCTGCCCTAAATTTTAAGATTTCTTTCCTTCTACTAACCTTGAGCTTCTTCATTTCTTCCTTCCCTATTTGCTTTAGATGTAGAGTTAGGTTATTTATTTGACTTTTTTCTTGTTTCTTGAGGTATGCTTGTATTGCTATGAACTTTCCCCTTAGCACAGCTTTTACAGTGTCCCACAGGTTTTGGGTTGTTGTGTTTTCATTTTCATTCATTTCTATGCATATTTTTATTTCTTCTCTGATTTTATGGTTATTCAGCAGTATGTTGTTCAGCCTCCATATGTTGGAATTTTTAATAGTTTGTCTCCTGTAATTAAGATCTAATATTACTGCATTGTGGTCAGAAAAGATGCTTGAAATGATTTCAATTTTTTTGATTTTCCAAGGCTAGATTTATGGCCCAGGATGTGTTCTATCCTGGAAAAGGTTCCATGTGCACTTGAGAAAAAGTTGAAATTCATTGTTTTGGGGTGAAATGTCCTACAGATATCAATTAGGTTTAACTGATCTATTGCATCATTTAAAGTTTGTGTTTCCTTGTTAATTTTTCTTGTTAATTTTTGTGTTTCCTTGATATGTTTTCCTTGTTTACTTGATCTATCCATAGGTGCGAGTCAGGTATTAAAGTCTCTCCACTATTATTGTGTTATTGTTAATTTCCCCTGTCATACTTGTTAGCATTTGTCTTACATATTGCGGTGCTCCTATGTTTGGTGCATATATATTTATAATTGTTATATCTTCTTCTTGAATTGATCCTTTGATCATTATGTAGTGTGCTTCTTTCTCTGTTTTCACAGCCTTTGTTTTAAAGTCTACTTTATCTGATATGAGTATTGCTACTCCTTTCTTTTGGTCTCTGTTTGCATGGAATATATTTTTCCACCCCCTCACTTTCAGTCTGTATGTGTCCCCTGTTTTGAGGTGGGTCTCTTGTAGACAACATATATAGGGGTATTGTTTTTGTATCTGTTCTGCTAGTCTTTGTCTTTTGGTTGGGGCATTCAACCCATTTATATTTAAGATAATTATTGATAAGTATGATCCCGTTCCCATTTACTTTATTGTTTTTGGTTCGAGTTTATACACTCTTTTTGTGTTTCCTGTCTAGAGAATATCCTTTAACATTTGTTGGAGAGCTGGTTTGGTGGTGCTGAATTCTCTCAGCTTTTGCTTGTCTGTGAAGCTTTTGATTTCTCCTTCATATTTGAATGAGATCCTTGCTGGGTACAGTAATCTGGGCTGTAGGTTATTGTCTTTCATCACTTTAAGTATGTCTTGCCATTCCCTCCTGGCCTGAAGAGTTTCAGTTGAAATATCACCTGTTATGCTTATGGGAATCCCCTTGTGTGTTATTTGCTGTTTTTCCCTTGCTGCTTTTAATATTTGTTCTTTGTGTTTGATCTTTGTTAATTTGATTAATATGTGTTTTGGTGTGGTTTGCCTTGGGTTTATCCTGTTTGGGACTCTCTGGGTTTCTTGGACTTGGGTGATTATTTCCTTCCCCATTTTAGGGAAGTTTTCAACTATTATCTCCTCAAGTATTTTCTCATGATCTTTCTTTTTGTTTTCTTATTCTGGGACTCCTATGATTCTAATGTTGGGGCATTTCATATTGTCCTGGAGGTCTCTGAGAGTGTCCTCATTTCTTTTAATTTGTTTTTCTTTTTTTCTCTCTGACTCATTTATTTCTACCATTCTACTTCACTAATCCTATCTTCTGCCTCCGTTATTCTACTATTTGTTGCCTCCAGAGTGTTTTTGATCTGATTTATTGCATTATTCATTATATATTGACTCTTTTTTATTACTTCTAGGCCCTTGTTAAACCTTTCTTGCATCTTCTCAATCCTTGTCTCCAGGCTATTTATCTGTGATTCCATTTTTATTTCAAGATTTTGGATCATTTTCACTATTATTATTCAGAATTCTTTCTCAGGTAGATTCCCTATCTCTTCCTCTTTTGTTTGGTTTGGTGGGCATTTATCCTGTTCCTTTACCTGCTGGGTATCCCTCTGTCTCTTCATCTTGTTTATATATTGCTGAGTTTGGGGTTGCCTTTCTGTATTCTGGCAGTTTGTGAAGTTCTCTTTATTGTGGAGTTTCCTCACTCTGAGTGGGGTTGTACAGGTGGCTTGTCAAGGTTTCTTGGTTAGAGAAGCTTGTGTCGGTGTTCTGGTGGGTGGAGTTGGATTTCTTCTCTCTGGAGTGCAATGAAGTGTCCAGCAATGAGTTATGAGATGTCAGTGGGTTTGGAGTAACTTTGGGCAGCCTGTATATTGAAGCTCAGGGCTGTGTTCCTGGGGAATTTGTGTGGTATGTCTTGCTCTGGAACTTGTTGGCCCTTGGGTGGTGCTTGGTTTTAGTGTAGATAGGGAGGCATTTGATGACCTCCTGTTGATTAATGTTCCCTGGAGTCAGGAGTTCTCTAGTGTTCTCAGGATTTGGACTTAAGCCTTCTGCTTCTGGTTTGCAGTCTTATTTTTACAGTAGTCTCAAGACTTCTCCTTCTATACAGCACCATTGATAAAACATGTATGTTAAAGATGAAAAGTTTCTCCACATTGAGGGACACCCAGAGAGGTTCACAGAGTTACATGGAGAAGAGAAGAGGAAGGAGGGAGTTAGAGGTGACCCGAATGAGATGAGGTGGAATCAAAAGAGGAGAGAGCAAGCTAGCCAGTAATCACTTCCTTATGTGCACTCCACCGTCTGGACTGCTCAGAGATGTTCGTGGAATTATACAGAGAGGAGAAGAGGGAGGAAGGAGGTAGAAGTGGCCAGGAGGATAAAAGGGGGGAATCAAAAGGAGAGAGACAGATCCAGCCAGTAATCAGTTCCCTAAGTGCTCTCCACCATCTGGAACACACAGAGATTCACAGAGTTGGGTAGAGAAGAGAAGCGAAAGAGAGGAGACAGGCGACCTTGTGGAGAAAAAGGAGAGTCCAAAGAGGGAGAGAGCAGTCAAGCCAGTAATCTTGCTCCTAAGTAAAAATGGGTACTGAAGATCAGGTTCTTAAAGGTACAAAATTGATAACAAATACCAAAAAGCAAAGATTAAAAATCTAGAGTAGAGGTTGGATTTTCAAAAAAACAACAATATATATATATATATATATATATATATATATAAAGTTTGCTTTAAAAAATAGGGTCTTTTATTTTGCAAAGTAATAGTAGGTTATAAAAATGAAAATTAAAGTAGTAATAGAGGACTTAAAATTTAAAAACAAAAGAAAAGAGAAAGAAAAGACTGATCATAAAAATATTAAAAATATATCTTGGACTTTCTCTGGTGTTGTTGTGGGCAGTGTGGGGTCAGTTCATTTTTGGATAGTTCCTTGTTCTGGCTTATATTTCTCAAGATCTATAGGCCCCTTCCTATGTAGTCGGTACTAACTACAGGGTTTTAATCTACTGCACCTGTCACTTCCAAGGCGGTTCCCTCTGTTTTAGCTTCTTCTGTTTGCTGGTCTCTTCAGTGTCTGATTTCTGCTCTAACACGGGGGGTGGGGGGGGGGGGTGGTGGACACTTATTTTAGGCTCACTTGTTCAGTCACGCTGTCAGGAGGGAGGGACACTCCCAAATAACACTGGCGTGTGCTCTCAGTGTCTCAACCACACTGAGCCTGTCACCACTCACGGTGCATGTGCCCTCCCTGCCCACACTGCTCAGGCTCTAGGTGTTCCCCAGGGAACCGTCCGAGGCCGGCCCTGGGCTGCTTGCATCTCCCAGGTCTAAGCCGCACAGGTTCAGGCAGTCGGGTAATCCTCAGAGGCACAGACTCAGTTGGGCCTGCGTTTTGTGCCCTTCCCAGGTTCGAGCAGCTCAGGTGATGAGATGCTTGGCAAGCGCGGTTACTGCTACTTATCGCCTCCCCCATCCCTGCCACTCAGTTTTCTGGGTGTACAACCGGCACACCTTCTCAGGCGGATGTTGACTGTCCAGAACCCCAAGAAGTTTTAGTTAGCAAAGAAGCCTGCTTGCAGTTTGGTAGATAATGTCTCTCTGGGGCTGTGATTGCCCCCTTCTGGCTCTGTCTGCCTGTCACTGGAGGGGGATGGTCTGCAGCAGGCTATCTCTGTTCAGTCCTTTTGTTCTGTGCATGGGCCTTGGTGGTGTCTTAGGTTAAGGCTGGCTTTTTTCATGGTAGCTATCCCACAGTCTGGTTTGCTAGCCCAAGTTAGATCACTCAGATTGCCCTCAGGGCATTCAGGCCGGTCCTTACTGTAAGCAATGCAGCCTGTGCCTCCCTGCTCAGCCCCCGCTTACTAGTGGAGGGTGCAGGCGTCTGTGCTGCTTCTCCACTGGGGAGTTACTGTTGGGCTCGTAATCTGTGGGGTTTAATTATTTATTTTTCCTCCCTGTTATGTTGTCCTCTGTACTTCCAAGGCTCGCCACAGACTCGGCAGTGAGAGTGTTTGCTGGTGTTTGGAAACTTCTCTCTTTTTATGACTCCCTTCCTGGACAGAGCTCCATCCCTATCTCTTTCGTCTCTTTTGTCTTTTATATTTTTTCCTACCTCCTTTTGACTACAATGGGCTGCTTTTCTGGGTGCCTGATGTCCTCTGCTGGCATTCAGAAGTTGTTTTGTGGAACTTACTCAGCATTTAAATGTTCTTTTGATGAATTTGTGGGGAAGAAAGTGGTCTCCCCATCCTATTCCTCTACCATCTTAGCCGTAATTCTGATTCTGTCTTTTAGCAGAGTGAGATATTCTGCTTATGTTCACAGCTTACTGAAAGTTAATTTTTTGATTATATGTAAACAAATCTGATTATATGTACACAAAAGCTGAAAGCTTTTGTATTAAAACTTCTTAAGATTTGGGAATAAACTCTATATTAGCTGGATGTTGTCTGTTATCTCTTGAAGCACACTGCTAGGCATTATCCCCAAAATAAACTAGTCTAATAATGAACTGGCATCATAAGGAGCCAGAACTTTTGCTTAGTCTATGTGAAGAGCCAGAAAGAGATTATGTTCATATCTCTTACTCTCCAGATTTTAATTCTGTTGAACACATGATGTTTGTAATAGAATAGTATTATTGTGCTGGTGAGATACAAAAGCAAAGGCAGTGCCAGTTAACTGAGACAACCGGCTATTTCTGCCTAATAGGTCAATTATGAGTACTCTACTTTTGGAAAGCTAATTTTCAGCTAACTCAGATGTCAGCGAGGCTTTTCCTAAAGATTTTTACTTTTTAGATAAAGAGTAGGTAAAACAGTGAAGTGATTTTTTTCACCCTTCTCCTGTGTTCCTTGAAGATTCATTTAATCCTTGCCTATACGTTCAGTTCCTCACCACAGTCTAACAATCCCAGAAGGGAGAATTAGAAGAAATTCTACATGGGCAGTTCATCATTAGTAAGCCTCATTGTGAATCCCTTATATATTTGTTACCTTTTAATCCTTTCAGTGGGTGAAGGACTACCCTAAAATAAAAACCTGTCTAGGTCTCCTATGCTTCCATTCACTAATATGATCTCCTATGCTTTTATTCATTCATACATGTATTCATCCACTGGACAGGGAGTTATCGAGCAACTGTGTTCATCCAGGACTGTCCCTTGCTGCTAACGACAAAGCAGGGAATAAGGCAAGAGCATTATCCTCATTACATTTGCATTGAAATAGGAGGGGCAAATGCAAGTGGACAGAAACATTGAACAATAAAATCAAGTAAATGATCAAGATTGAGAAACAACATTAAAAAATAAGCAAAGTAACTCAAAAAAGATTGAGGAAGACCTATTTCAAAAGGTGACATTTGAGCTCATATCTGAATGGCAAAAAGTATTGGCCATAATATCCTTATAAAAGATGGTTCCTACTAAAAGCAACACTTTGAGCTAGAGACATAAAGGGAGAGATGAACTTGATAGACTGCAGAACAGAAATAAGGCAAAGTTGTATCAACACGATTTGATTTCCTCCCTGCTAGAGGCTGCCTATTGCCTTCTGGTGGACACCTCAGAAGCTATAATTTATTTTAAGTTCAGATTGACCCCTACGTTTCCAGATTGGAGTACTATCCACAGCCCTCCTTTTCCTCATGATGCCTTCTGCCACTATCAGCATACTCCTTACAATGCTAATTCTGATCAATTGATATATCTAGCTCCATCACTGTGAAATCCTTGATCTTTAATGGAAAATTCTGTATTATTCTCGCTATGCTTTAGAACTCAGTTGTATTTGAAACACATTATATACTAAAGAAAATCTTACATATTATTTTGTATTACAGTCTATTGATATCAATGGCAAATAATACTAGAAAAACACAGAGGAAGAGTGGGTAGCACCAGAAAATGTAACTTAGACAAATGAGATTATAAATTTTCTGCAAAAAACTTTTATATTACAAACTCTGTACCCATCTGTTAAGTACATCTGGATTGCAGTAACTATGAGACATTGACCAAGGGTAACTGAAAATACTACATCTAGGAAAGCACTCATGTAAACACAATGAACATTTTGTAAGGTATAGCTAACTTTATAAAGTACTTCTTGGTCCAGAACAGTCTTGGAACTCTTCGCAGAAATATTATTACAATATCTAGGAGAAAAAGTTAAAAGATAATAAAATATATAAAAAACATGTCTGTTTAGGGATGTTATTTACAAAAATACAGCAGTTATCTGAAAAAGGAACAGCTCCTTTTACTGAGGAAGGTGAAGTGGGATCTGCCTCTGATGGCTTTATCTATTGGCTAATTGACTTCAGCTAAAATTTCTCAAAATGGTTAATTTATTTTGTTTATATCACAGGCTGACTTTTACCATTTACTTGAATAAATGGTTTTCTTTAGCAAAACATCATTTGTTAAAACTGTATCCTCTCCAAATGGTTTTCACAGTTGTCACAGCACCATCCTCCCATATCCTCTGATATTTTCTCCAATACTGCCAATTGTTGCCAATATTTTGAAACGATGCTCATTCTGAAATCAAATAATGATGAATATTTCCCTTCAACTAAAACACACAAAACAAAGCGTACAAATGAAATAAATTGGCTTTAAAAAATACGTCTATTTAAGTACTCTAGGCTGAGGGAAAGAAATGCAGATCATGTCAGAAAACTAGATGTTATAGCCAAATCAATCATGGATAACATTATATAAGCTTGAGAATACACTATCAAGTACGTTTACTTCAATCCACAATAAAATACAATATATTTTACATGTTTCAGATCTATTTTGCAGCATAATTTGGGGCATTAACAAAGGATTAAAATTACTATTGTATTTAGTAAGGTACATATAATAACAGCTAATGAAGATGGACTGCTTACAATAAGCTATGTACTTTGATAAGAGTTTTGCATGTGTTACTTCATAAGCAAACATAATAGACAAGGTACTTTTGTTATCTCTAAAATTCACAAACAAGGATGCTGCAGTTTAAAGTCTGTTATTAACTTGCCCAAGGTCATGGAGCTAGTAAGAAGCTAAGCCAAAATTTCAGTCCAGTGTGATTGATGAAAGAGCATGCCCTTAACTGTTCGTGATTATACTAAATTTCCCCTGGCTTCATACCCTTTTATCTAATTTCCCATATACACATTGCCCATATTTGCAGGAGAGTTTATATGATTTGAGGGTATAGAAAGTAGCCAAAAAACAGAATGCATTTCTGGGTGTAGCTAACTAATCTCTTCAGAAATCAAAAATGCAGCACCCTCTTGCTACCTACGCTTCCTGGCCTTGACAATAGGAACAGATGGCATGCCTGAGACTACACAGTAGCACATAAACATTCTGGCAGAGAATAAATGAGAACATATGAGTGAAAGCAGCATCACCACCACCTGAGGACCAAGTCTATTCTTTTTTCATTTTTCTAACAATTTATTAGCTACATGAAGACATTATGAATGATACTTTCTGAAGATTTGGCAGATTTTGGCCATAAACACCTTCATAAAGGAATGTGTATTTAGACTGAGATTTGATGAGAACTTGTTTGATGGACCAAGCACTTGTTATGTGACTTGGCTTTTTATACAGTTTATGAAGTGTACAAAGCACTGAGACAGATTAAGGAGAAAGAATGTAAACCCTTCCTCTCTGGAAATACAGAAAATATATCAATATGTTTCTTTGCTAAGGATCAGACATATTCATCCTTTACATGAATATCCATTGGATTATATATATACATATATATATAGCCACCAGGGAAGCCCCTTTGTATTTTAGTTGGCATATACGCCAACTAAAATACAAAGGGGCTTCCCTGGTGGCTGCAATGCAGGGGACACAGGAAACATGGGTTCAATCCCTGGGTCAAGAAGATCCTCTGGAGGAGGAAATGGCAACCCAGTCCTGTATTTTTGCCAGAAAAACCAAAAACAGAAATCGAAAGGATCTCTTTAGAAATACCTAGTTCAAGATCTTGTTCTCTTCTACATTCCACAGCAACCAGTTAATATAAAAGGATACTCATTTCCAACTGAAAGTGAAAGTCATTCAGTCGTGTCTGACTGTTTGCAATTCCATAGACTGTATAATCCATGAAAATCTTTAGGCCAGAATACTGGAGTGGGTAGCCTTTCCCTTCTCCAGGGGATCTTCCCAACCCAGGGATCGAACTCAGGTCTCCTGCATTGCAAGCAGATTGTTTACCAGCTGAGCCACAAGTGTGTCCGATTGCATTAATTCTTCTAGTTCCAGTAATGTGTTCAACGTGTTGGAGAAAGCTATATAAAAGTAAGTAATTTCTATACTGAAAGAACAAATAATAATACTTTATTTTTTCGTATTTTATCCACCTTTTCTTTCTGCTCAGAACAAATGGTGTTATCCAGTTTATCAGAATCTACTTAATTGTACCTTAGTGTTATTTAACAGTTTCTCAAGGCTCTTACATCGTTTTTGTAAAAAGAGGATCAAAACAAACGAGTCAAATTTCAATGAAGATTCTAAAATTTGCACTTCTTTTCCAAGAAGACTTAAAAAATGAACAAGGAGAGGGCAATGCTTAAGTACCTTGGAAGATCTACAGAACACCCACCCGCCTCTACAGTAATTAACTGACACTGTGGAATAATAGAATACGAATGAGACATATTAACTTCCTTTTCAGTTCTCTAGCATAAAACTTTCTATTATATGTAACTATATTTCAACTCATTGTTGCATATTTAAGATTTCATTTTATTACTTTAGGTTTCTGAAATGTACAAGACTTCTATATATATTATTATAAAAATATGTTGTGATATGATATGTTTTTTCATTTGAAAATTACTAATATATGAATTGAAGAAAATTGAAGCTAACATCCCAAACCAAAGCTCGTTGGACTGAATTATTTGGTTACTTGTTAACTTGAGGATCAAAATTCAAATCCAAAATACTGTCTTAACTTCACTAATATATTTACCTTCAGGCAATGGCACCCCACTCCAGTACTCTTGCCTGGAAAATCCCATGGATGGAGGAGCCTGGTGGGCTGCAGTCCATGGGATCACGAAGAGTCGGACATGACTGAGCAACTTCACTTTCACTTTTCACTTTTATGCATTGGAGAAGCAAATGGCAACCCACTCCAGTGTTCTTGCCTGGAGAGTCCCAGGGACGGCAGAGCCTGGTGGGCTGCCGTCTATGGGTTCGCACAGAGTCGGACACGACTGAAGCGACTTAGCAAGCAGTAGCAGCAATTTTACAAGGAAACACCTAATCATCTCAATAACATGAATTTAACTTAAAGCCAAGTAATCAAGACATGAAAATATCTTTCTAGAATTATATAACCATACGTTTTAGTAAGAGTGAAGATAACAGGACATGATAAATGTTTTCAAGAATACCTGCTAAAATCAGTGCTAATATTAATTAATCAAAGTATTGCTAGTTTTACACGACTAAGAAAACTATCTTAAGAATTTCATACATGTGCCACATGTTCTTAAACAATATTCCTGTTTGGAATGGCTTCCCAGCCGGCAACAGTGGTAAAGAATCCACCTGCTAATGCAGGAGACACCAGGGATGTGGGTTCAGTCCCTGGCTGAGGAAAATCCTGGTGAAGGAAATGGCAACTCACTCCAGTATTTTTGCCTGGAAAATTCCATGGACAGAGGAGTCTAATGGGCTACAGCCCATGGGATTGCAATGAGTCAGACATGCACACAAATACTTAAAAAGTAGCACTTTGAAATATGCTTGTAATCATGACTAGGTCATATCCCCAAATCACTCCCTAAATTTAGTGTAATTCTGATCAAATTCTCATTACATTAGACTTGTCTCTGTGCAGTACATGTGATGGTTTTTGATAAATGTATTACTATTCTTTAGTCCCCAAGTCCTATCTCTGAGAGAAAAAAAGGGCTTCCCCAGGTGGCACAAGTGGTAAAGAATTAGCCTGCAATGCAGGAGATGGCAGAGATGTGAGTTCCATTCCTGGGTCAGGAAGATCCCCTGGAGAAGGAAATAGCAACCGCTCCAGTATTCTTGCCTGGGAAATCCCTTGGACAGAGGAGCCTGGCGGGCTACAGTCCATGGGGTTGCAAAGAGTCAAACACGATTGAGCAAGCACACACCTACTATTATAGTACTATATCATACCGAATAGTTTTACAGTCCTAAAAATCTCTTGTGTGACACCTACCCTGCCCCGACAAATCCCTGGCAACCACTGATGTTTTCACTGTCTCCACAGGCTTGCCTTTACCACAATGTCATATAGTTGGAATCATACAGTATACAACTTTCTCAGAGTAGATCCTTTTATTAGCAATATATATTTGAGATTCCTCGATGTCTTCTTCTTGAATTGATAGCTTATTTATTTGTATCACTGAATAATAGTTCACTATCTGGGTTTCTTATTCATTCACTTACTGAAGGATATCTTTTTCTCTTTTATGCAATGGGAATTATGAATAGAGATGCTATATCTATTCGTACACAGGTTTGTAGGTAGACAAGTTTTCAACTCATTTAGGTAAATACCAGGGAGTGACTGCAGGATCCTATGGTAAAAATATGATCACATTAGTAAGAAAGCACCGAACTATCTTCCATAGTGACTGTACCAGCTTGTATTCCCAGCAACAGTGAGCTAAATTCCTGTTGCTCAACATCCTCACGAGCATTTAGTGTTATTAGTGTTTTAGGTTTTAGCCTTTTTAATGAGTATAGTAGCATCTCATTGTTGTTTTAATTTATGATTCTCTCATAACATATGATGTTAAGCATCTTCTCATGTGCCCAGTTTCCCCTTATGTATCCTCTTTCATGAGATGTTTGTTCAGATCTCCCCACTCTTAAACGGTCACTTTCAATAGTTTTTTTTTTTTTTTCATTTTTTTCTTTCAGTAGTTTGATATCCTTGGGTGTTGTTGCTTATACGCATTCAACTTAAGGTTAACTAAGTTTCCTGAATTTATAGATGTACTTTTCATCAAATTTAGGAATCTGGAAGGCATTATTATTTCAAACTGAAAGAGGTCATGGCAACCCACTCCAGTATTCCTGCCTGGAGAACCCCTCCATAGGGTCACAAAGAGTCAGACATGACTGAGTGACTTAGCACAGCACATTATTTCAAATAATTTTCTCATTGCTTTCTCATTTAATTCAGAGACTCTAGTAATATACATTTCCATTTCTGAAACTGGCCTATAGGATTCTGAATATTTTTAAATTTGTCTCTGCCTTGGCAATGTTTTCATATGTCCTGAAATTTGTTGACATTTTTGCTCATCACCAATCTGCTATTAGGTCCATCCAGATATTTATTTCAGATATGACATTTTCTGTTCTAGAATTTCCATTTGTTCCCCATTTAAAGTTTCTACTGATGATCTGAGATTTTCTCTCTCTCTCATTTATTAGGGGCAAATTTTCCTTCATACCCGTGATCTTAGATGCAATAGCTGCTTTAATAATCCTTGTCAGCTAATACTGCTGTATCATCCCAGATTTCATTGTCTTTTCTCCAGAACATAAATAATAATTTCCTACTTCTTTTTATTTGGCAGGGTATATAGTAGATTTTATCCACAATCTTGTGAGGTATGCATTATATTAATAGACACTGCAGTCTTTGTTACATTTCTCCAAAAAAAACTTTGTTCAGGGAGCTATCTTGTCTTAACTCAGATTCAAACTGGAAATAGTCTTGTCTGTAGTGAATGGTTGTTGAAATTTTACCTCAGATCTTTTAGTTTAAGTGGGCTGCTTGAAATATTTCTAGTATCTGTGAGGTTCATGGGTCATACAGATATCTGTGTAGAGACTACACAAATAATTTTGGTCTTCTCTTTTTGTCTCCCTCCCTTCCATTATTTCTACCCTCATTTTTCAGTTGCTGTAATTGTCTGAAAGTCTATCCTCTGAACAATGAAAAGTTTTTTGTGTGTTTTTTTTTTAATGCCTTTTAGACCTGTCTTGGTCTAAAAGTCATAAGCTCACATGGTACAGTTTCCTTCTTCCCATGTGGAACCCAACAAGTATCTGCTTGCTTTTGGCCACTTACCAGTGTCCCAAAATTGTTACTTTTTATATTGTGTCCAGAGTTCAAAGTTGTTATCTGTAGGAGACTAGGAGACTTGGTCCAATAGGAGTTATTTTGCCATTATAGGAAATTGAAAACTTTGAAGCAATATTTTTAGTACCAGAGAAGCACCAAAAAACAAAGGAAGAAATATTTCCAAGAATGTTTATGTGATTAAAAGTTATAAACAGCCCCAAACTATATCCACTGCAGCTACTATTCTCATAACTGACTAGAAGCACCCCCAATCCAATCCACCCCCAACTGTAGTAGGGACTCAACAACTCAATTGCTTCCAGGAATATCTCTAAGGACTCCAGACCTCTTATTTTATTTTTAAAAGCAATATCATATTATAATGTTTAATAACCATAAAAGCACCATTATATAAAACACTTAATACTCCACAAAACAGTCAGAAGAAACTGTTGGCAAAAAAAAATAAAGCATACATCCTACGTGCTTTTATCTGCCATGGTCTCACACCAAATTAATCTGATTCCAATCTGTTAAGATTTAATTTAGATTCATACATTTGACACTAGTATGAGAGTTGTAGTAGGATTTGGTCTTCAATCCACATAAAACAAGACTCCTCCTCTTAAGATGAGCATTATTCTTCCAAATCTCCATATAAGCTATATCCTGGGATGCTCCATCCTTTGTATTCCCTAAACTTTGGGACAGCCAATTGGTCATATGAATGTTTACAGGCATACTTTAAAAACTGCTTAATTATTCCACTTAAAAAGTGGTATTTTCTAAAGGCAGACTTGTTTTATTTACAGCCAAAAGTTTTTCAGGTTTCACTCTGTTCAATAAAGTGGTAAACAATCTGCGTAATAATGGAGGAGACTAAGGTTTGACCCCTGGGTCAGGAAGATCACCTAGAGAACGAAATAACAACCAGCTCCAGTATTCTTGCCTGGAAAATGCCTTTATGTAATGAAACATTTTCCTCAGCAACTGGTATAGCTATTAAGAAGGCTTTTAACAGACATTTCTAACAATGATATTTTGCTAAAATAAAGGATTAATTTCCCAAAATGTCTCCTTTGAAGGACAATATTCCTTAGTGTGTACGTTCTGGCATATTCAGTTTAAAGGAAAAACAATATCATCATTACAGCCGCACAGCTCAGATTTTTGGATACATGGATGATCAAAGTAGCAATCACACTAAACTTTTTCCCACCTCCTGCTTCTCCCTGACCTTTCTAATCTTCCTGATGCAGATGAATTTCCAGAAAAAAAAAAAATAGATTGCTTCAGAAAATGTGGTACTGAAGCTTTATACTATAAACACTTCAGTTCATTAATGAACCTTTGTGACTGTTCATGCTCTTGGATATGTTCTTAAGTTTCCATTTCAAATTAATTCTTTACCCAGAGAAAGGGACTGTGTTTAATCAAATCAGCAAAATTCCCAGCATCAGATCCCTTTAACAAACACTTGTTGAAGAGAAATTTAATGACCTCTACTCAAAAACTTTCAAGTTTGACTATTTACACTAGAATCAGAGCTCTGACTACCACTGAACGAAGAATAAATACCAGAAATTGAAGTAAAAACTGATTTTGGAATATTATGGACGCTTGTAAGAGAGACCGTTAATAGCTATGGTGACAAGCACCCCTTCTTTTAAGGAGCTCTCATTAGTGAGGCCACCATGCGGCTCTCGGTTTGGAAAGTCCGTCTTCAGTAGGACAGGCAAACCACATGTGTGTCTTGGTTTCTGTTGGCTCTGCTTGGTTTTGGGTATGCAGCACACTATAAAATCACATTGCTACTGTTCTTTCATTTATAGTATTTTCTCTCTTGGGACTCGATGAATGTGTTTGGCCTAATAACTAACAACATCCATTTCCAGCCTGAAAATGATTTTGTTGGATCTGAAATGCATTGACTGCCTAGAGATTCATTTGGCATCATCAATAATAATGTGGGATATGCTATTCCTCATTGTTTTTCTTGTTCTGGTTCCATTCATGAGCTTCCTCCAGGAAGTCAGGATTGAACTCAAAGACATTATCTTCCCTGAAAAAAGAAAATCTGTGCCAAAAATCAGAGCCCTGGAAAAGTCCTGCTGCAATTGTCTAGCCAGTGCAGTTTTCCCAGAACCATGAGGAGGAGGTAAAGATGTTTCTGAAAGCTGTGGTGTCCTGAGGTGCCCTACAGGTGGAGGTTGGGGGGAGAGGGGAGTGTTTGTGGCCTCTCGTCCATAGAGTGGGGACTGGTTGCAAGAGTGTTGTGTTCCTTTTCCTTGAGACCCAGACCTCTTATTTTAGCACACACCTGTTCAGTTCCAGAAGAAAAGAAGACCAAGTCCACTTTATAAAATGCTATTTTATAAAATGCTAAATGGAAGAAAAATATAAACCTGAACTGTTTGGAAGAGAAGCAGTAAAATGCTTGACAAAGTAGGCTTTTTTTCAAAAAAGATCAGGGAATGTAGAAACAAATTGGGGATGTTGTGTAATTGGTAGTTATTATTTAAACACATGGAGAAAGGAAATGGAGATTTAAAAGCTTTGGGGATTGTAAAAAGAAAAATATACATTTAAAAATAAACAATGCATTTTGAATGATGAGAGTACAGTAATTTACTTCATTTTAATATAAGGGGAAACACTAGAACAAAAAATAAATTTCCTTTATAGGGACAAAATACTCATGACACATTCACCATGACTTTGTGCTCAGGTCAGACTCAATTTAACATCCAACTATTATATAAAAGTAGAGTAGCTATTTAACAGAGAAATGGGAAATGACATCCATCTGTCTCTTGCTTGTGGTTTTTAACTAATATCTGTTATCCTCAAAAGGCCAAGATGAAATGGTCTTGGCTAGAGGTTTTCAAAATATGGGTAGCAAAGAATTCTTCCTTCAGGTTAAATCTTATTCCAAAGACCCAAATTTAAAATGGCTAAAATTATTGATCTGTCAGTTAAAGATGGTGTACAAGCCACTGGCCATGGTCCTGGATCTCTCTCTCCACATATTCAACAACTGCTGAGTGTCCCCCAACACCCAGTATTAATTAAGCCTCAGTGTGACTCTGCACAGTCATTCATAAAGGGTAATTGAAATGTAGGTAGAACATGGAAGGAGAGATTGCTGCCTCAAGGCTTTACAAAATATATACTGATGGTACCCCCCTTCTGTTTTTAAAGGTGTTTATAGAAAAGTTATGACCAACCTAGATAGCATATTGAAAAGCAGAGGCATTACTTTACCAACTAAGGTCTGTCTAGTCAAGGCTATGGTTTTTCCAGTGGTCATGTATGGATGTGAGAGTTGGACTGTGAAGAAGGCTGAACGCCGAAGAATTGATGCTTTGGAACTGTGGTGTTGGAGAAGACTCTTGAGAGTCCCTTGGACTGCAAGGAGATCCAACCAGTCCATTCTGAAGGAGATCAACCCTGGGATTTCTTTGGAAGGAATGATGCTAAAGCTGAAGCTCCAGTACTTTGGCCACCTCATGTGAAGAGTTGACTCATTGGAAAACACTCTGATGCTGGGAGGAATTGGAGGCAGGAGGAGAAGGGGACAACAGAGGATGAGATGGCTGGATGGCCTCACTGACTCGATGGATGTGACTTTGGATAAACTCCAGGAGTTGATGATGGACAGGGAAGCCTGGCATGCTGCGATTCATGGGGTTGCAAAGAGTTGGACACGACTCAGTGACTGAACTGAACTGAACTGAATAGATGGGGAAACAGTGAAACAGTGTCAGACTTTATTTTTGGGGGCTCCAAAATCACTGCAGATGGTGACTGCAGCCATGAAATTAAAAACCGCTTACTCCTTGGAAGAAAAGTTATGACCAACCTAGATAGCATATTCAAAAGCAGAGACATTACTTTGCCAACTAAGGTCCATCTAGTCAAGGCTATGGTTTTTCCAGTGGTCATGTATGGATGTGAGAGTTGAACTGTGAAGAAAGCTGAGTGCCGAAGAATTGATGCTTTTGACCTGTGGTGTTGGAGAAGACTCTTGAGAGTCCCTTGGACTGCAAGGAGATCCAACCAGTCCATTCTGAAGGAGATCAGTCCTGGGATTTCTTTGGAGGGAATGATGCTGAAGCCGAAACTCCAGTACTTTGGCCACCTCATGTGAAGAGTTGACTCATTGGAAAAGACTCTGATGCTGGGAGGGATTGGGGGCAGGAGGAGAAGGGGACAACAGAGGATGAGATGGCTGGATGGCATCACTGACTCAATGGACATGAGTCTGAGTGAATTCAGGGAGTTGGTGATGGACAGGGAGGCCTGGCATGCTGCGACTCATGGGGTCGCAAAGAGTAGGACACAACTGACCGACTGAACTAACTAACTAATGCAAAATATATCTTTATGAATCCATGATCTCATAATTTGTCTATTTAAATCATATAATTAATACCTACTTTACTATGTACCAAGCTCTAGCCACATACTCTTTACACAAGATTTATGAGCCTACATGATAAGCATTTCTATTTCTAATTGAAGATTCATAAATGAAAGCTCAGAAAAGTTAAATCTTTTGCCTGAGTCAAAAAAATAAAATAAACAACAAAGCCAGTGGCAGATCCCCTATGCCAAATTTGGACTCTCTGATATAACATGTTGCCTTCTAATGAAATTTTTCTAGAATAACATCTTATCATCTTTAAACATAAAAAATAATATTATCTAGCATAAATTAATGAAAGGCAGAATTTTTTCCTCTTTTAAGCATTTGAGCCAAGTTGTAAATAGATACTTGCAGTGTCTAAGTTGTTAACAAAAAATATACATATTTAATTACTTGATGTCTTCATGAGTGAGATTTTTATTTTCCAATTAAGAATCACTGATGGAAATCCTGCTTAGATATTAACCAAGTGACAGAGGCAAAGGGTAACACTTTTAGAGATAATTGGTAAATCAATATTAAGAGTGGCTTGTTTGGCTGTTTTGTTGACCTGTCAAGCCACTGAACAGAATTTTAAATCTTTTCTGTGTATTATGACTGTCTAAAAGAAGTTTTGGATTTTCTTCATTCCATTTTAAAATTACATTTAATTAATTCTGTTATGATAGCACTTAAATGACAGAATCACATTAATATGATTTCCAGTTTATCCTTTGGAATTCAAATATGATCGATTTCTTAGTAATGAGATGAAAAATAACATTAATACTAGGCAAGTTTATTAAAAGCTTCTTGATCTTATAATAATTTACCCCAGGGTAAGATGTTAGTGGAGCATAGAGAACAGAATTGTACACATTAAATCATGGACACGATTGAAGAAAGATCTTGTTCTAATAACAGAATCTTGAGCTACAGATTTTATCCTGATTTTCTCCAAAAGGTCCAAAAGACATTTACAAGAGCACTCATTCACCCAAAATAGAAAAATCCATATATTTCATGGTCAATTTGGATTATCCCTGTCTCTATACTAATATCTCTAGGAAGATAGAACACTTTAATCCATTGGTCAAAGGGGTAACTTATTGAAATCATCTGATGAATGAGGACTATATTAAGTGTGTTTATGTGGCCCATTGGCTGTGTGACTAAACAAGTAGTTGTTATTCTGGCCCCTGAATTAAGATGAGAATAAATAAAATCAGCAGCTGAGAGAGTTTCATAATTCTCTGTCCTGTGGTTAACATGGTTGAAAGAGCCAAGTGGACGATTATGATCCTCACTTCTATTAGGATTCTCCAGCTGAACAGAAGATGATAGATACATGCATACATACAGAAATAGGATTTATTATAGTAATTGACTCACATGTGGAGACTGAGAAGTCCTACAGTATCCTGTTCATAAGCCGGAGAACAAGGAAAGTTGATGGTATACTCAACATAAGCCTGAAGGCCTGAGAACTGTGGGGAACAACAGAATAATTTCTGGAGTCCTAAGTCCCAGAAGGGTTTCCATGGTGGCTCAGTGGTAAGGAATTTGCCTGGGAATGCAGAAACACAAGAGACACAGGTTGGATCCCTGGGTTGGAAAGATCTCCTGAACTAGGAAAAAGCAACTCACTCCAGCATTCCTTCCTGAAAATTCCATGGACCAAGGAGCCTGGTGGGCTATAGTCCATGGAGTCACAAAGAGCTGAACACAACTGAACACACACAGAGACACACAAATCCCAAGAACCAGCAGTTTTGATGTCTGACAACAGGAAAAGACTGATATCTCCGTTCAAGAAGAGAGAAGAAATTTGCCCTTTCTTCAAATTCTATCTATTTCAGTCTTCAGTGGGCTGTCTGATGCCTACCCACACTGGTAAGGGTGGATTTTCTTTACTTAGTCTACTCAGCCAGAAGCTAATCTCTTCCAGAAACACCCTCACAGGAAAGAACACCCTTACCTGCCCAGAAAAAGTGTCTTACCAGGTATCGGGGTATCCCGTTCCCAGTCAAGTTGATTCATAAAATTAACCATGACATATTTCATTTCAAAAACGTAAAACAAATCACAATATCACATGTCTGGCTGAGTCCTGGAGATTAGTGCCACCAGTGAAGACTATATAGAAGTGATAATTCCAAACACATCATGAGTTAATGTACCTGTTGTCTTGAGCAAAAGATGGGTAGATCTTAGAGAATGAGTGGATTGCCATAAATTCAACTACTTAGCAATTCCACTTGCTGATGGTATTTCATATTATATGCATCATCATTTTGCATTTTATATATTTAAACATTTTATATTTATAAACATGTATTATTTATCCATCTCAAAGGTCAGTAAAACACCAGTCTTTGTGTTAGTTTAATAAGAGTAATATTATATCTTCATTCATTTGCTTTAGTGACTCTTTACCTCTCAAATCCTTTTATCTTCTTCTCAAATCTGCATGAGGCTTTGCAACCTTGATTACATAAGTCTGATAGAACCTGGTAAATAGAAAACAGCAGGTCTGCAAGATGACATGGTAAGTTCCTATTGCCAGAAGGTGGGAAATGATTCTGATTAAAAGTCAGGGTCCTGATACCTCAGTAATGTTCTGGGGAATTTAGAAGCCTGGAAAATTCAGGATATTCCTTCTAAAATGAATATAGTTTGAAGAACATCATACGCTTTACCACTAAGAATGAGACACCACATATGATACATCCTTTTGTATTTTGCAGGAAAATATAATTGTCTAGGGTGTGCTGCTCTGGTTCATTTATTAAGTAGCTCAAAATTCTACTATTAAGAAAAAAATAGAAAAAAGTAGATATTTTAACTGATTTGGGCTGTATGACTATATATACATTTTTTTTTAAAACTGGGACCTTATGACTATGAAGTTCAGCATTATTCATAGTACCTGTGGCATACCTGGAAGTTATGTGGCATTTGTGATGAGACATGACATGGAGAATTCTATGTTTTTGCATAAAGCCAGGTTACAAGTAATTCCCAAGTAATTATTTTCCCTTAGAGAAATAATTATTGGCTTGCTGCTGAGCCCTGTAGAGATTGAATGCCTGATTATAGAGCTAGGTACCACAGTAATTTGAGCTGCCCATCATGAACTGGGAGTTATCAAACGTTACAAAGCAGAAAAATCAGGCATGTTCCTTGAACTAAATCATAAAATGTTATTGTGGGCAGTATCTGAAAGCACAAGCGCGTCACTTACACGAGCATTTCACACTCCCACTGTGTCCACTGCTCCCTCAAACCACAACTGCTAATAGAGGGACACTCTGTCAGTAAGAGCCAAATGATTTCCTGAAGACCTTACATAGCACTCTGGCAACAGGAACTCAAGAGTTGAGGAACTTCAGCTCCACTCACAAGTTGAATTATATGGCATCTAATTCTTTTAGCAAAAGAGAAGATGGCTAGAAAAGACAAAGATGAAGATCTACATGAGAAAGTGGTGAATCATGGTTTGGACAGAAAAGAACTTGAAAAAATTGGTATCAGGAGTGGGTTTCTAGGGTGTTTTGGAAAGAAGCATGTGCATGGAACTTTTGGAATGGATTCAGAGTGCAAGGATGTACCCTGTGAATATTTACCGAAAGGCTCCCAGTGCAATGGGAACTCTGAATACTCTGGATTCAAGGATTCCATGACCTTGATGGCAAGGTCAGAGACAGTGTAACAACAAATATTTCCCCACTCCATGGCCCCACTGGTCCCCTTTCTGCTGAGTATCCAATTTTCTAGCACCAGTAAAAGAAAGTAAAATTATTACTTCCTAGGGAGCTAGCTAGCTATCTGATTGTGGACTGAACATTAGACCTTTTCCATCATGAATGGAAGAATAATTTTCCCTAACTGGACCAAATATTTACTCTAGATTAGCTTTTCCTTCCATTTGTGACATGCTTCTCCCATCAGTCCCACCTCTGGGTTTGCTGAATGCCTTATGCACAGCATTGTGGCTGATCAAAGAGCTAATTTCATGCAGACAAATTAATTAACTAATTAAGCTTAATACTCATGGAATTTACTGTTACCTGTGTACCTTATCACCCCAAATCAGCTGACCTTACAGAAAGTTGAAGCTGTCTGAATGGAAATAAGATAGAAAATAACATCTGATAAAATCAGGGTGCAGTCCTACGTGTATATTCCCTGGACCAGACCTGGAATATAAAAAACAAAGAATAGAAGCAGGTTGTATACCTCTCACTCTCATACCTAGTGAATCCCTCAAAGTTAGTGGTTTCATTTATGGCTTTATGTCCAACTCTCTTGTCTTAGAATCCCCCCAGGAGATTTTATAACACACAGGTAAGTTCTTCTATCAGGGGACTCTACAATAGTTTCAATGAAGTGGGGCTGTTGCTTCCATTTGTCCAGCTCAAGCTCTTCTTATTGTAAAACAAAGATGCAAAATACAGGGTTATTGATCTCTTCAAGGGAAAAAAAAGTCTGCTTGAAGTAAGGCTGTAATATTTTTAAAATCCAAAGTCTTACCTAGGGTTCCTCCTAATCTAACAGTAAAACTTATTGGGAGACTCCAGAAAGTTCAGAAAGACCACAGAAACATCATAGAGATAAGACCACCAATTAATTCTCTTCCCCAGAAATTGTTATTTGATTCACCTCATCATGAAAACAGTCTCAGTCACCTGAAATACTGGCTCAGAGCAAATGAAATATTTAATGATTCATAGGGTCAGAAATCATAAATACTAGTGATGGCCTTGTGACAACTGTACATGCTTAATGTCTTCATCTGGGTGCCCTAGAAATATAACTTAAGGAAAACTTCATGTGCTAATATTTTGGGATTGATGTTCAATTCAATGATGCAATAGTGAACTGTACAAACATTTTGAGGCAAATTTCATTGTGTAGGTATATATTTTAAATTTGTTCAGTTGTGATATACTCTAATTCTTTTGTCTTCTCTTGTTTCTCAAGGGTTTAATTATTTGACTACAGAATATAAAACAAAGCAAAAATTCAGCTGCGTTACTGCTAGTGTTGCTCAAAGGCATATTTCTACTGTCTTCCTCAATATTTCATCAAAATATCCCTGACTCCATTTTATAGAATATTTTATTTACACTCTGCTGTGGCTGCTTTTTTATTTTTTTAATACACTTTTTCTTTATTTTTAAGACAATTTATTTTAAAATAACTCACTCTTCAAATTCATTTCATAAAATAATGCTAATTTCTTTTCTAAAATTATTTACAATTTCCCACCAAGGAAATTTCACTTTGGAATACCTTTATTCCAATTTTAAAGCAATCATGATATATAGATGTTTCCCTTGTAAGTTTAGCTTGTTGTTGTTCAGCCACTAAGTCGTGTCCAACTCTCTGTGACCCCATGGACTGCAGCACACCAGGCTTCCTTGTCCTTCACTATCTCCCAGAGTTTGCTCACTCATGTCCATTGAGTCAGTGATGCCATCTAACCACCTCAGATGCTTCACTGAAAGATATCTAAATTAGAAAGAGCAAAATAAGAATGATCCATTCTTAATTAAAGCCAAAATGAGAGAACAAAAAATTACTGTAAGGCAACAGTAAGTTGCCTTAAGTAAGTACTATAAGTGTGAAATGTGGTGTCTACAATTTAATTGTCAAAGATGTATATGAATTCAAGCTAGTCAGTAGATTGCACATGTAAATTCTCTTCCCACAAGCATTAGGGCAGGACAGTCTAATAGTTAAAGGGAAAGGCACAATAGGTGGACCCACTTATTTGTGTCATCTTGCCAATCTCTGCCATTGTACTTTTTTTCTTGATGATGAAATATTACCATTGTTGCATAAACTGTTTGTTTTGCTTTCCTCGGACATTTCCTAATAAACCATTAGCCTGCCTCAGATTTCTGAGTAATACCCCAAAATGAATAATAGACCATACTCTATCTGCATGGCCTTTTATGATTATTCTTTATTTTAGATGATGGCTGTTGTGTGCATTATTTTAAACTAGAGATGGAAGCAATGTGGAATAAATTAGTGAATATTCCTTTTCTACTAAAACAGCTTTTAATTAAACAAATATTTACTACGATTCTGCCTTTGCTTTCCAATATTTTAAGTGTCAAAGGTAATAAATTTTATTCTTTGGTTGTCTTTTCACAACTTATATGTCTTTTCACATGTAAGAAATGGAAGATCTTGTAATAAAGGAAAAAAAATTAAGGAAGAAATTTCCATTTATTAATCCTCTAAATTAAATCAATGCCAAACCTTCTCCCTTGTGAGTTTAAGGACATAATATGCACCTTGCTGGTATCCTTTATCATCAACCCAAGATACTTTTGGGTGTAAAATGGAATGCTTTAATAATTACTCTAGGAAAACCGGGACTATCCCAGGCAAAGCAGGAAATATAGTTACCCCATAATATATTTTTTCTTCCAAAAACTTCATTTTGTTCACTTTTTAAGAAATATTGAAAAAAATGGGAAAAAATTCATTCTACTATTCTTTCTTTTCCTTAATTTTTTCCCTTACATGGCATTGCAACAAAAATTCTTACTGTTCTGTTGTTGTTATTCATGGACCACTTCTTCAACATATTTGAAATGCATAAAATATATAGAATTATAAAATAAAACTGTTTTTATTTTGAGATGCAGGAACTAAAATATTATTAGAAAATGAATTTGTGGTGTAGTGATGTATACACTGTTTTATAAACGCATTCAATTACGAGATAGAGCAGGTAGTTTAAAATAGTTATAACAGTATTTTGAGTTTTATGTTATAAAAATACTTATAATTTCTTCTGGTAACAAAATCATAGATACCACTAATATTACTGAGATATGTTGCCTAGGTAATAAAGGAAGAGACCTAAATTTCAATTAGGTATTAATGACTATAAACATGCATTTCCTCCCTTCCAAATTAGAGGATCTCTTAAATAATCTAACACAAGTTAAGGACACTTGGCTTAGAAAGCCAATATAGTAAACTATTTTCCCAGTTAGGTCCTTATAATTATTATGGCCTTACAAATTAACTTTCCTAGACGTTGTGTCTTTACTTTTTAAATCAAAGGAAAAAATGTAAAAGTTATGCAGACATGAGTTTTACATAACATTTTACTAAGATATTGTATTTATAGCAGTGTTCAAGAGCAATATGATTCTGAAAATAAATTATGTGACATCTTCCATTTATAGATTATACCCCTCATTTACCAAACTGCAATAAAGTGGATGTTATTTTTTGTTTAATCTTTTTTCTTTATTGAGCTACAACTATTATATAAGTGGTTAACAATAGGACTCAGATCTGTGTCAATCAGGGTTTCTAATTTTTTATAGTATTGCACATTTTTCTGAATTTAAATGACACAATGCTTTGCTTTTAGTGAAACTTCATTGTTTATGTCAAATGGTAGTGAACTATTAATACAATGGGTCAACTATGGTTGCATTTCAAATAAAAGTACCCTTGGTACTTCTAGATGGAGTTATTTAAGATCAGAGCTGCTCATTCTTATTTTCAGAAATGTATCCAGTGCAATTAAAGCATGTAATTAAATCACACTTGTTCCTTGGAAGAAAAGCTATGACAAACTTAGACAGCATATTAAAAAGCAGAGACATCACTTTGCTGACAAAGATACTTTTAGTCAGACCTATACTTTTTTCCAGTAGTCATGTACGGATGTGAGAGTTGGACCATAAAGAAAGCTGAGCATGAAAAAATTGATGTTTTCAAACTGTCTTGCTGGAGAAGACTCTTGAGTGTCCCTGGGACAGCAAGGAGATCAAACAAGTCAATCCTAAAAGAAATCAACCCTGAATATTAATTGGAAGGACTGATGCTGAAGCTGCAGCTCCAGTACTCTGGTCACCTGATGCCAAAGAGCAGATCTTTGGAAAACACCCTGATGCTGGGAAAGGTTGAAAACATGAGGCGAAGGGAATGACAGAGGATGAGATGGTTGGATGGCATCACCAACTCAACAGACATGAATCTGAGGAAACTCCAGGAGATGGTGAAAAACAGGGAAGCCTAGTATGCTGCAGTTTATGGAGTTGCAAACAGTCAGGCATGTGTTCACAACTGAACAACAACAACAAAGGATGAATAAATTCTGTTCATCTAATAAATTTGCAGTATTTTTTATACCATCTTAAACATCTTCAACCTATCAGCTTTTTAAGAAGCAAATGATCCACATTTCAGTTTATACACTATAATGAAAGAAAAAGCAGTTAAACTGAATACTCTTTGCCTAAATAGACATGGAGAATGGGATAAGGGAAGGCTGAAGCAGCTATATAAATGATAAAGCAAACAAGGTGTGATACCTATGATATTATTTGGTTTAAAGTGTTCTCTTTCAAATTACCTTTAACATATGCTAAGTACATAGAAAAGGCAAAGAAAGAAAGAAAAGCAACAATAATACTCTCATAATATTTCTCAAAGTCCTAGAATAAGTTTCCTCCATGGAGTCAGTGGAAAAAATTGAAAAACCCACTTTTGGCCAAAGTGCCCTATGTTGTTAGAAAGTGTGCCTTTTAACAGAAAGTAGAATGTGTGTCTTTTTACTTTGCTTTCTGACTGTTACTGGGTCATACAATAACCTTTGAGCATACAAAGTTTTAACCAACATGTTATTCTTGAGATTTTTTTTCTAAAGAATTTAGAACCTCTGCTGTCCCCAATCAGAAGCCCTCTTTTCCTGTTCAGTCTAGAGAATTGACTGGATGGCCAACACAGCTTCAATAAGGTCAGAGAAACAGCTGGAACTCAGGGACATCAGGAGCTCAGGGGCCAAACACCAACAGGACCACATTTTCATCTGTCTCCACTGCTTTCTGCTTGCCCTATCTCTTCTCTGAGACTAGCATCTTTTCTGAAGATCTGGAAACACAGGCCTTCACTCTTTCCATAGTTCATAACTCATATGATTGTCACTCTAACACATTTTATGCATCAAATGTCAAAGATTATTATTTAACTTTATCTTTTGACACAGTTCTACTCCAAAACTTTCTGTGGAAGGACTCAGGTTAGCCTTGCTTTGGTCAGGGCCAACTGCTGTGCAAAGCAACTCTGACTATCCAGACAAAACACAGCAAATGGCACCCCCATTGGAAAGACACGTTTGGAGGGTACAAAGAAGAAATTGCCAAAAATAAAAAAGCTGCCCTTTTAAAGTGAGCAGTACTTTAAAAGATAGCACAATACGTGCCCACTGTAAGATATGCAATGTAAGAATGATGATGTAACGGTGATAATTCAGGATGTTTTTAAAAGCAGGTTATACTATAGACTATCAAAAACTAGAAAGGACCTATTGTGCAGCAAAAGGAACTGTGCTCATATCTTGTAATAAAATATAATGGACACAACAAAGGAAACTCTAAGCAAGATGAAAAGACAGCCTTCTGAATGGGAGAAAATAATAGCAAATGAGGCAACTGACAAACAACTAATCTCAAAAATATACAAGCAACTTATGCAGCTCAATTCCAGAAAAATAAATGACCCAATCAAAAAATAGGCCAAAGAACTAAATAGACATTTCTCCAAAGAAGACATACGGATGGCTAACAAACACATGAAAAGATGCTCAACATCACTCATTATCAGAGAAATGCAAATCAAAACCACAATGAGGTACCACTTCACACCAGTCAGAATGGCTGTGATCCAAAAGTCTGCAAGCAATAAATGCTGGAGAGGGTGTGGAGAAAAGGGAACCCTCCTACACTGTTGGTGGGAATGCAAACTAGTACAGCCACTATGGAGACCAGTGTGGAGATTCCTTAAAAAACTGGAAATAGAACTGCCTTATGACCCAGCAATCCCACTGCTGGGCATACACACCAAGGAAACCAGAATTGAAAGAGACACATGTACCCCAGTGTTCATCGCAGCACTGTTTATACTAGCCAGGACATGGAAACAACCTAGATGTCCATCAGCAGATGAATGGATAAGAAAGCTGTGGTACATATACACAATGGAGTATTACTCAGCCATTAAAAAGAATTCATTTGAATCAGTTCTGATGAGATGGATGAAATTGGAGCCGATTATACAGAGTGAAGTAAGCCAGAAAGAAAAACACCAATACAGAATACTAACACATATATATGAATTTAGAAAGATGGCAACGATTACCCTGTATGCGGGACAGCAAAAGAGACACAGATGTGTAGAGCAGACTTTTGGACTCTGATGGAGAGGGAGAGGGTGGGATGATTTGGGAGAATGGCATTGAATCATGTATACTATCATGTAAGAAACGAATCGCCAGTCTATGTCTGATGCAGGATACAGGATGTTTGGGGCTGGTGCACGGTGAGGACCCAAAGAGATGTTATGGGGAGGAAGGTGGGAGGGGGGTTCATGTTTGGGAATGCATGTACACCCGTGGTGGATTCATGTCAATGTATGGCAAAACCAATACAGTATTGTAAAGTAAAATAAAATATAAATATAAATTAAAAAATAATAAAATAAAATACATTTTAAAAGGTACTAAAGTGCTTTAGAAAATAAAAAATAAAAATAAAAAAATAAACTGTACATAAATGGTAAAAAATAAATAAATAAATAAATAAAATATAATGGAAAAGAATCTAATAGACACACACACACACACACACACACACACACACACACACACACACACCTGGAGAAGAATATGGCAACCCACTCCAGTATTCTTGCCTGGGAAATCCCATGGACAGAGGAGCCTGGTGGGCTACAGTCTATGGGGTTGCAAAAGAATCGGACATGATTTAGTGACTAAATAAAAGCAACAACAACACAAGCGTATATGTAAAACTGAATCACTTTGCTATATATCTGAAACTAAAACAACATTATAAATCAACTATATTTCAATATTGTTTTAAGTTAGAAAACTAAAATGAGTTTACATTTTCATTTATATTGGCCCACATGCCATGAAAAGGAAGAGTTTATCATGATGTTTAAGAAAGATTACAACTAAATAAAAATGATTCAAATTATGTACTGTAAAAACTCATAGAAAGCAAATAAAATATTAATAGAAAGTTTTGTGAGAGTTCTTATACTACAGCCCAAACAAGTGTGCCTAATATGTGTGCAATATATGAAATACAAAGAATGCAAATAATATAGTAAACTTGGAAATTCATTTTAAAAAATTAAAGTTTTTTTCTCAAGCAGTCCCTATGTAAAAAGAATGGATGGCATATTAAGCCACAGGACAACATTAGTAATTTCCTAAAAAAGTAAACCATATGAACTATAATATTTCTCCACCATACAATAAACCAGAAACCAGAAACAATGGGATAATAAGCAATTAAAACTTAAGAAAAAACTGTTAAATGCTACTATATTACATAAAATTCAAAATTATGATTCCAGAATTTTACGAAGTAGCTAAAATTAGAATAGCATGTTAGATCTTATGGCAGATGAAAACGCCAAACTTAAAATCATTACAGTCAATATTTTAATTTTTAAACAGAAATAAAGCAAATATACTGAATGTTCAACTCTGAGAAAAACAAAACAAATTTATATAAAGGATAACATAATAAGAACCACAGAGGAAATCAGTAAATTATAAAATGGAATACAAATATAAATGAATACAATAAATTATACTTATGAGAAGTTAGCAATAACCCCTGACAATCCCAAATAAGAGAAAAGACAAACACAAGAAAATCAAATTAAGAATGAGATAAAAGATAAAATGACCTGCATAAGGAGACAGCTTTTGTAAGAGAATATATGAAATTTATCCCTGTATTTCTCAAGGCACAGTTTTCAGCTCTTCTATTTAAGAATTTCCTGGAATATTAAAGGTACAAAAGTTTAGGTCTATCAGAATTAGAGCTAATGGGTCAGAATATTTGGAGAAGGAACCAGGAATCTGTATATCTATCAAGTCATACTTATTCGCATTAAAGTATGAAAATTACTGCTCTCCTCTAAAAAATTTAAGTTTCTATTTGTCTATAAAATTGCATTACAAAAATTGAATAAATAATGGTTAAGACATGGAAATGCCCCAAGAATTATCTTCTTAAACTATCTGAGCAAAATGCCCTTAGAATATGGTATAAGATGTTAATAAATATTATAAATAACTGCTCCAGAGCATTAAAAAGAAGACAGAAGTCAACAAAATTTAGTTACAAGATGGTCTGATATCAAAACAGGGTAAAAACAGTATACCAAGCTACCCCAACCAAGTTCATTTTAGACTGTAACACAAGAATTCTAAATTGTTAAGAAATAAAATTCAAAAGCACATTAAAGGAATTAGCCACAACAAAAATGCAGGCCTTGAGAAAGAATTGATCATTTAATAAAATAATATCCTGTGCAGGATAAAAACAATAGAAAACATCATAAAAGAAAATATTATGAATTTAGCTACATAAGATGGAAAATAGGAAAAACATGAACCATAGCTGGGAATATAAGTGTAGTAAAGATGACAAAATGGTTTAGTGACTCAATAAATATGAAAATTTTAATAAAGAATTCAGGAAACACTACAATTGAAATTTTGGTGTGGAAAAAAGCACAAAAATCCAGACGAAATATACAAATGAGACAATGATAATATAGTATTCAAAGTATTACATATTTTTAAAAGACAATAAAGCTGTTAAAATATGAAAATCACCCTCCAGCTAGCAAAGATTGTGAAGATGCTGATTGATAGTAATATAGTAATCTACCTCAACACAAGCTTGAAAGAAAGATTCTGGAAAAAAACAAACAAACAAGTATTCATCATGGAAAAATTATTTTATTAGGCACACCCATGTGAAACCAGCTCAGAAGGAGTCAACTAACCTGGGCACCCAGCGGAATCTGTTTTCAGGAACGGTGATGGTGGAGCTTTGGAGTCCTGTCCACAGCGTCATTGGAACTGCTAATGTGTCTGTACTGGGCTAAGCGACCTCCATGGGGTTTCCTTCCTGAGCAACCTCTGTGGTATAGTTAGGAGATTGTTCCTGTCTTCATTTTCTGAGATTAACTCTCAGACATTACTTTTTATCAGAGACAATCTTGAGCGAACTCTGTTGCAACTAGGAGCACAGATTGATTCAGAAGCTAGTACGATGAACACTGTGGTACTGCTGCTGCTGCTGCTGCTGCTAAGTCACTTCAGTCGTGTCCGAATCTGTGCAATCCCAGAGACGGCAGTCCACCAGGCTCCCCCGTCCCTGGGATTCTCCAGGCAAGAACACTGGAGTGGGTTGCCATTTCCTTCTCCAACGCGTGAAAGTGAAGTCGCTCAGTCACGTGTCTGAACCTCAGCGACCCCATGGACTGCAGCCCACCAGGCTCCTCCGTCCATGGGATATTCCAGGCAAGAGTACTGGAGTGGGGTTCACGTATCTCTTTCAATTCTGATTTCCTCAGTGTGTATGGCCAGCAGTGGGATTGCTGGGTTGTATGGCAGCTCTATTTCCAGTTTTTTAAGGAATCTCCATACATTTTAATCAGTTCTAATGAGGTGGATGAAACTGGAGCCTATTATACAGAGTGAAGAAGTCAGAAAGAAAAACACCAACACAGTATGTTAATGCATATATATGAAATTTAGAAAGATGGTAACCATGACCCTATATGTGAGACAGCAAAAGAGACACAGATGTAAAGAACAGACTTTTGGACTCTGTGGGACAAGGCGAGGGTAGGATGATCTGAGAGAATAGCATTGAAACATTTATATTATCATATATGAAATAGATCACCAGTCCAGGTTCAATGCATGAGACAGGGTGCTCAGGGCTGGTGCACTGGGATGACCCTGAGGGATGGGATGGGGAGGGAGGTGGGAGGGGGATTCAGGATGGGGGACACATGTACACCCATGGCTGATGTCAATGTATGGCAAAAACCACTACAAAATATTAATTTAAATACAATTTAAAAATGAATTTTTAAGAAAAAAGCTAGTATGTGTTGCAGACAGCTGAACTTGGAGGAGAATATATCTAGAATTATTTTTCCTGTTTGGTTCTGAGGTGATAAGATTATAACTTATACTATAAACTGTTAACACTCTCTGGCCCAACAGATGGCTCATTACTCTCACCTGTGGTCACCTGGCATTAAGTGCCCATTAATGGAAAGACTTTGAAGGACTCAGTATCCACTTCTATAAAGCACTATGATGACCATGAGGGCTGTGAGATGGACCGATGGCCTTTAAGTGCATTAGGATGCTCCAGAAATAAAATGACAAATTCAAAGTTCTATTTTTTTTCAGGCAGTCAGAAAATCAGGAATTTTCTGTGATTGTGCTAAACAAATTTCTTATTGCTGGTAGCCATAGGGCTGAAAGTGCAATAAATAAAAGTTAACATGCAGTCCTATGACTTGACAATTTATAACATCAGTTGAATTGTAGCTTTGACAAATCTTTTATGTAAATGTTAAAAATGAATAATTTACCAAGAACTGGCATAAAGACTCATGGAAAGCTATACATGGTTTAAAGCAATAGTTCTCAACCTGAGATGTGGCCAGCCCCAGGGAGTTTCCATAAGCATTTGGAGGTGCTTTCACTGGTGGATGCTACTAGCATTTATCACTTGAGTATGAATGACTTTAAATGCCCTAAAACATGTGGGAAAACCCTGCACACACACACAAAAAAAACAATCGTCTTGCCTCAAATATACTTAGCACTCCCACTACATTTGAATGGTAGGTACTCTTCAGCCTGACTGAGCCCCCTTTGTCTACAAAACCATCCCCTGGTCTCCTGGCAGTTACAGTTGTTTAATCTTGCTTGAAGACCACCCATAGACAACCCTACCAATATATTCACCTGGACACATGAAACAGAATTAAGTCTAGCTGCGTTATCAGGAAAAGATATTAGCAGTGCTTTAAAACTTTCTATCTCCCTTAAGAGTATTAAAACTATTAATAGTGTTAATAATCCCAAAAAGGTAATCCGACTTGGAATGGGTCCTCCACAGTCACCAACACACTAGCTCCAACTCCCTTTCTATTTCCCATCTTTAGTGTGCTGTCACATTGTCCTAGTTCTAATTCCAGTCAGCAAGAGAAGAGTGAGCTCCATTCTATAAGGAGCTTTTCAGAAAGACCATGCAACTTATACCTCTCATTGGTAGGACTTGATTATGTAACAAAGCCAGATGAACATGGAAGGGCACTGTTTTCCTTAAGGCATATGGTTGTTTCTATAAAAAGGGTTCTGAGATTAATGTAGAAAGAGAAAATGAATGTCAATGTAGTGGTCTGCAAATAACAATTTCTGCAACACAAAAGCAATTCAATACGTCCATGTCCCTTCCCAAGTTATCCTTTGTCATAGACTCTGGACTGTAAAGGATTATGCACCAAGCAAAATTCAATATGTTACTTCCTAATCAATATCAGTTAGCATTTGTAAAAATGTATGAAAATGAGATCCAATGGTGCTAAATAGAGAGAAGCATTGTTACATCTGGCTGAATTTACTGAGATAGATGTATCGACCAGAAATTTTATATTCAGTTTGCTCAATGAGGTACATAGAAGTAGTTTTAATCTCCACTATCATCTTAGTGAAGTATGTACTTCATGGTATACTAGACTAAACAAGTTTAAAATGCAAGAAATTCCTTTTTATACTAAAGATAAAAGAATCCACAAGTTTATGGAGAAAAGTGTTATGTAAATATATTATGTGAAATTTACTGTAATTTGAAGGTAAGAATACCAAGTTATGACCGAATTAGTACCAGTCATAATCCAGAAGATAATATTTGGCCATAACACAGAAAAATACACTGGATCTGAAAGGCTTCTAAATCTTTGAAAAGTATCACAGTGGCTAACTCTTTTATGACAAGAATATTGATAGAATTGCTGGACATTTAAAATGGGCTTGTTAATTTCAAAGATGATGAAGGTATTGTGGACTGGCAGAGGTGAAGTTGTACTACTTAACAGAATTGGGCATGCTTACCGTGATACACTGCAGGAGAGACTGGTGGTTAGAATGATGGTGTTTAAAGAAATTATTGATACCATCTTTCTAAATTCCATATATATGCATTAGTATACTGTATTGGTGTTTTCCTTTCTGGCTTACTTCACTCTGTATAATAGGCACTGAGATGACCCAGAGGGATGGTACAGGGAGGGAGGAGGGAGTGGGGTTCAGGATGGGGAACACCTGTATACCTGTGGCGGATTCATGCTGATGTATGGCAAAACCAATACAACATTGTAAAGTAATTAACCTCCAATTAAAATAAATAAATTTATATTTTTTAAAAAAAGAATTTGTTGAAAACATTATTGAACATGAAATGTGTAAGTTCAAATAGATGCAAAGTGAACTAAGGTCTGTGTGCTTTGCATAAACAAATACATTCTAAGTCTAATGACAGAGAGGTAACATTAACATCATAGCAACAGAGCCCGGCCACTCCCCAATCCCAGATCTGAGTCAGGTAAAGACTAAGAGTCACTTGCATATAGAATGGGAAAGAAGACTTGCAATAATATCCTGGTCTATATGGTAAATTTTTCTTTTATCTTTTTTCAATGCATCTTCTGCCTCTAACTGTGAAATGGGAAAATAGGAAATATTTATATTATTCCAAGGTGCTTCATCTCCATGGTTACTGCTCAAAGTATGGCTCATATAAATTGTGTGGTCTATCTGCTTAGTTCTGTGAATCATGAGTATGAGAAATGCCCACCAAACTCATTTTTTTAAAGTAATGAGAAGTTTAGAAGGTAGCAGAACAGAGTGTTGTATTTCTGGGAACTACCTTTAGGCAAGAAAAAGAAGGTGGCAAAAGAAAATGTCAGTGGTTTTTTTGTTTGTTTGTTTTTTCAGAAGTCTTTTGCCAGATTTTTCTCAGGAAGTAAAGTCCTAACATCTGATTCCCATTAGCCAGAACTATGTCACATAGTCATAGCTGCAGAAAGGCTAGGAATTTGAGCACAATATGGCCAGTCTCTAGCAGAAAACAGCATGACTGAAGCAGGCTTGAATGGTTATTCAGGCAGGCAAATCTTCTTAGCTCAATTGTAATATGGAAATTGATCAAATTCCATCTCATTTGGGGCCTCATAGGAGTCCATGCCCATCTTGTGATAGCCCTAGTTTCTAAGGATGCAGTATAAAAAGCTAAATTTAGGAAATAGTATTGACTAATGAAGAAAAGCTTACAATTTTAGAGGACTTCCCTGGTGGTTCAATTGGTAAAGAATCTGCCTGTAATGCAGGAGACCTGGGTTCAATCCCTGGATTGAGAAGATCCCTTGGAGGCAACCTGTTCCAGTATTCTTGCCTGGAGAATCCATGGACAGAGGAACCTGGCGGGTTACAGTCCATGGGGCCACAGCTGAGGGACTAACACCAAGCCACTAAGATTGACATATACACACTACTACATATAAAATAGATAACCAACAAGGACCTACTATACAGCACAGAGAAATCTCAATATTATGTAATAATCTATATGAAAAAAGAATCTGAAAAAGAAGATAGATATAGACATAGATACAGGTATATCTGAATCACTTTGCTGTACACCTGAAACTAACACAATATTGTAAATCAACTATAGTTAGTTGCTAAGTCGTGTCTGACTCTTGCAACCCCATGGACTATAGCCCTGCAAGTTATTCTGTCCATGGGATTCTCAAGGCAAGAATACTTGAGTGGGTTGCCATTCCCTTCTACAGGAGACAGCCCAATCCAGGGATCAAACCTGGGTCGCCCACATTACAGGCGGATTCTTTACCATTTAAGCCACCATGAAGTTCATATATGCTAATCCAAACCTCCTAATTTGCCCCTAATTCTTTCGCCCTCAAGAGGCCTCTATGTGCTGTGTGCTTAGTCACTCAGTGTTATCTGACTCTTTGTGACCCCATGGATTGCAGCCCACCAGGTTCCTCTGTCCATGGATTCTGCAGGCAAGAATATTGGAATGGGTTGCCTCCAGGGGATCTTCTCAACCCAGAAATCAAACCCAGGACTCCTGCATTGCAGGCAGATTCTTTACCAGCTGCAAAAATCAACTATACTCTGACTAAAAAAAAAAAAGAAAGAAAGAAAGGAACGCATGTAAGAATTAAAGATTTTAAAATTAAAAAAAAAAAAAAAAGAAAGAAAGGCCTCCTGAGTGTCCCCTCTTTATCAAAATAATACACCAAAACCAATACCACCTCTTTGGGGGAATCACCACCAAAGACCAAAGGAAACAAGAGTGATGATTCCTATCATATCACCATTTACCTGGACTGCCCTGTGTAGCTGTGTAGACAGAGGACTGTTGGAAATAATATTTGATTAGCATAGTTTAATCAGGTGGTGACTGCAACTGCAGCTGCTCTTCCAGATGGAAACTCTTTCTTGCAGCAAATCACCATGGCTCTGAATACCTGGAATATATTTATTTGTCTGGACTTTTTTTTATCACTTCTATCACAGTTATCAGGAAACCCCAGATGTGATTTACTTTCACATGGACAGATGCACACATCCAGCATCCCACAGTGGGGCTCTGCCAGCTCATCATCACTGAGACACAATTTAGTCCACGGGAACCTCAGTTACCTCATCACATCCAAGGCATCATTGTGAATCTACACAAGTGAGAACACTGTGCTCAAATAACATGGTGAAAATGGAACTTGAGACATCTTTGAAAGACACACGTCTGAAAGCAGGAGATAAATGGTATTTGCCAATTAAGTAATGGGAATGGCCCAGAGCCCCGAGACATGATGGAAGATCCCCTTTTTTCTTAGAAGGTGCTCTCCTAAATGCAGAGCTGGATACAAAAAAGGTGAAAGTAGTTTATTTGGAAAGTGATCCCAAGAAACAGAAATAAGGGGGATAAGGAGAGTAAAACAGGAAAAAAGCAATAGCCAATATATTGAGACTTGTCAATTCCACCCAACCTTGTGAACTGCAGAGAATGTACCTTAGAAGTGTCCACCTAAGGGAAGACAAGAGGGTGATTTATTCATCAGCTCCATCTGCCACTAGTCAAAATTTGTAATTTTCTAAACTGTGACTGCATGAACCCTGAATGGGTTTCCACAGGGTCCCATACCACATCCTCATAGCTGCCCAAGGATAGGAAGTAAGAAATATATAGTTAACATTGGACTTTCTGTGTAGCAGTACAAAATGCCTCAAACTTTTTTGCTTGAGCATATATTCCACATTTTTATATGCTGCCCATAGAGCATAATTCCTCTGTACTTCCAGACTGCCCATACATAAACACCCCATTAACACCAAGTGAGGCTCTGCAAGTCTCCCACGCCAACACATCAGGAGCACCCAGAGATAAGAAGCAAGGACTGTGCAAATGCAGCTGAGGCAACGGAGTGTTTGCTGCCACTGGTTGCGAAAGCCATATCAAAAGCAAAATGCAGGCTGAGAGAATATGAAGTGATGTAATTGAAGTTTCAGATAAATGTTCCACAAAGCATTTGCCTCGCATACTCCAAAGCATAATACTTGAAACTCTTAGGACTTTCACAGTAACAAAAAATCCATTTGAATATGTTATTGCAACCACTTGCTGAATGACCCAAAGGCTGCCAGTTTTGACTATGCCCTGAACAAAAGAAGGCTTTCTGGTATAATTGATATTACTACACAGATGCACTGTTCTTGAAATATTTATGGCAGATTGTGATGATGAGTAATGACTTTTACAAACCTCAGTAGGAAATTAATAGCAGATGTCTCTAAAGTTTGAAAGTAAATAATTTCCTCTTGAGAGGAAGCTTTTGTCTTCCTTTGAGCTCTAATGACATCAGAATACCTAACTCTAAAATTAAAGACACCATGAGCCTGAGCTGCCTTTCATGAACTGAGTAGCATCTGATCAAGCCATAAAATTTGGGGTCAACAGCAGCATGCCAATTGGATTTTGTGTATATGAAATTGAATGTAGGTAGGTGCACAAGTGTGGAGAAGGCAATGGCACCCCACTCCAGTACTCTTGCCTGGAAAATCCCATGGACGAGGAGCCTGGTGGGCTGCAGTCCATGGGATTGCTAGGAGTTGGACATGACTGAGCGACTTTACTTTCACTTTTCACTTTCATGCATTGGAGAAGGAAATGGCAACCCACTCCAGTGTTCTTGCCTGGAGAATCCCAGGGACAGGGGAACCTGGTGGGCTGCCGTCTATGGGGTAGCACCGAGTCGGACACGACTGAAGCAACTTAGCAGCAGCAGCAGCAGCAGCAGCAGCAGCAGGTGCACAAGTGAGTTCCATAAGCAAGTTTCTCCTGTAAATTTTGGCTCTGCTCTTCCTTTACCATACCTGCCTCTACCCTCAGGTCAATCTCGTGGAGTTCTCTACAATCAGATGATTCAGAAGAAAGCATTTGAGCCTGTTTTCCATATTGCTGAGCAGTACACACTGACACTTTATTGAAGTAGGTTTTGGGAGAAAGTCCCACTTGTGTGACTCTGAAGGGCATAGGAGATAAGAAGTAGTCATGATAAGCAGAAATTCCAAGAGTCATTCTTATGATTCATCGATTCCTTTATAATGGCTACTAGTTTGATGAACAATCAATGGTTCAGAATGAACAAGATTAGAGGATGGAAGACAAGGATGTTTGAGGACAGCTTATGTAGATAGAATGGGTCTTGGGTGTTAGAATATTTTCACTAATGTGTTTACTAAAAATGTCTCCACTGCAAATAAAGCTTTCATAATCAAGCAGATTTAATGATCAGCTCTGTGAATGTCAATCTGGCTCATTGTGCAGCCAACTCAATGATTTTTCGTTAAGCTTATTAGCAAGGAGTACATGTTGGTAGGAACAGATGTCATGTGTAGGCTCAATGACATGAAATTTCTCTTTCCAAGACTCACCTGGTTGTTATTAGGATTGAATATTCAATTTGCCAGTGGCTGGATTTGCCCCTGATCCTCTGATAAGTAGCAAACCCTAAGGGGATCCTTCGACCAGCTTGTGGAAGATTAATTATACTAGACACATTTTTGTTTCATGAATGAGGTAGTAATTTGTCCTCCCTGGAACAGACACTTCATATAGATTTGGATTTTTTTTTTTTCTTGACTTACCAATCTTCTGACAGCAATACCATCTGTGGGTTTTATTTAGTTCTGTATCAAACATCATAACATCCTAATGCAGCATCTTTAGGGCCTAGGAACTTATTTTTCAGCAAAACAAGCAACTAACCTTTAAGATATATATATATATATATATATATATATATATATACACATACATATTTCACTGCTTTTAATGTTCAAATTGTATTTTCTCCCTAGGAAACATCTTTGTTATCTTTTTAAGAGATATTTTCTGAATTTCAATATGTTGCTTAACCAAATATAAAGATGTGATAAAGGTACAGAGCATGTTAAAATATATGTTAAATTTCCTTGGCCCATTGAAAAGTTATCTTTTCAAAGGTAATGAAATGTAAAATGATAGGATTGTAGGATGTCCCAGAAAACTCTTAGCTATCTCCAAACACCAGGATATCATAAATTTCCCACTGGGATTCTGATGCATAGGCATGAGTCTCCTCCATGGTCACAAGCATCTTTTGAACACCATTTCCTTAAGATGGTTTCTATGGTAATGAAATGGAGAGAGCTATAGAGTGATATAGATGCTGTTAAATGCATTTTTTTATAGGCAGCACATCTGATACTATTAAAATAAACAGCTTCCATGTGATCACTTAAAGAGACACAAAACTTGGCCTCATTGGCTTAGAACACTGCAAACATGTAAGGTGAGATTACAAGCTGGGGAACACCCATGTTAATGAAAGTCATTATTTTATTTTCAGATAATATTAATTAACTATACTGCTAAGAAGGAGAAATAAAATTAGAACTTTTTTCTCATGTCTGCTATTTTTAAACTAATAATACACATTCTATTTTTTCTCTCTCCTCTCTGAAGGGTATGGGGGAGCGAGTGGGCATGGTAAGTCAAAAAAGGTGAAAATTATTTGTGCCATCTGTTGGTGAAAAATGTTGATTTGATTGCAAAGTCTATTCCTTTCAAACTTCTAATGGCAAAAACTTGGAATTGTTCATTATTTTATAATGATTTTACACTTTTATCAGTATAGCCTGCTGTTTATATGCTTTAACTATATCTAACCTTTGTATACTATTTAGAAAACCACCAGATGCCTTTGAAGCATATATTAATAAAAGCAGAGTAGGATTATTCATATTCACAAGCTGAAAAACTGAATAAGCTTCATTGTTTTCTCATAAAGCAGTTGATTCAGTCCATTTAACACACGTTTTACCTAGCCAAGTGTCTGCTACTTCCCAAGCTTCTGTAGGTTGTTTTGTTAATTTATCCAAAAGGGACTCTGAAATTTGTTACTGGTTCACTAAATAAATGATTCTATTTCCTTCTCCAGGTCATCAACATAACAACAATAACAAAAAAACACCATACCATTTTCTGAAAGGAGCCAGAACTGGAGGTGGCTGGTTGAGATGGAGAGGAATAGCTACAAAGTGGGGAAAAAAACTAGATATCTTTCTGCACTAGATTATAAAACTCCCAGAGTAATAGGTGATCCTGTCAGACTAGGGTTTCAATCCAAGCTCTGCCATAACTTACTATCTTGAGGTTGGGAAGATGTTTATCCTTTTGGACAACTAGAATGTATCTTTATATGGAATATAACAAATCTTAGCCCATCAGCTAAGGTAAACAAAATAATAATACATGTATTAGGTCCTAATCCACATGCATGCATCAGTTTATGGAGCAAAAATCATTGGATTCAAATTCTACACGCTGATGTTTAAGGTTGATATCACTGTCAGTCCCTTTGATAGCAACCCTTACAAGTATTTAACTACTCTGTCATTAGATTCCAGTGATATTGTATTGACATTTTGGACCAAACAATTCTTTGTTTTGAGAGGTCTAGTCTGTCCTCTGTAGAAATTTAGCATCATCTCTGGCCTCTACTCAACAGATGCATATAAAAGAGAAAGAATAAGAGGAGCTAAGAATGACCTTGATGGTTTCTAGGCTAGGGAATTACTATTACCTGACACAGAATTACTATTACTTGACACTAAGTGCAGGCAGCTGCAAGAGCCAGCGCACTAAGCACGCAGGGGGATGCGAGAGCCGGTGCACTAAGCGCAGCAGAGAGGAGCTACCCCGCTTCCGGGGTCAGTGGCAGCCGGGAGCAGCTACCACGTGTCTGAGGTCAGGGGCCGCGGCTAGGAGGAGACAACCCGTGTCCGAGGTCAGGGGCGGCCGGGAGAAGCCACCTCGGGCCCGAGGCCAGGGCCAGTGACCCTGAGGAGCCACCCCAAGCCCAAGGCCAAGGGCGGCACGTGAGAGGAGCCACCCATGCCCAAGGCCAGGGCCTGTGACCAGGAGGAGCATCCTGAGGAGCGGTGGCTGCACAGGCGCAGGAGGGCCTAGAGGAGCTATCCCACGTTGAAGGTCAGGAATGGCGGCAGTAAGGAGAGACCCCTCGTTCAAGGTAAGGGAGCAGCAGCTGAGCTTTGCTGGAGCAGCCATGAAGAGACACCCCATGCCCAAGGTAAGAGAAACCCAAGTAAGATGGTAGGTGTTGCAAGAGGGCATCAGAGGGAGACACACTGAAACCATACTCACAGAAAACTAGTCAATCTAATCACACTAGGACCACAGCCTTGTTCAGCTCAATGAAACCAAGCCATGCCTGCGGGGCAACCCAAGACGGGCGGGTCATGGTGGAGAGGTCTGACAGAGCGTGGTCCACTGGAGAAGGGAATGGCAAGCCACTTCAGTATTCTTGCCTTGAGAACCCCATGAACAGTAGGAAAAGGCAAAATGATAGGATACTGAAAGAGGAACTTCCAGGTCATTAGGTGCCCAATATGCTACTGGAGATCAGTGGACAAATGACTCCAGAAAGAAAGAAGGGATGGAGCCAAAGCAAAAACAATACCCAGCTGTGAATGTGACTGGTGATAGAGGCAAGGTCTGATGCTGTAAAGAGCAATATTGCATAGGAACCTGGAATGTCAGGTCCATGAATCAAGGCAAACTGGAAGTGGTCAAACAAGAGATGGCAAGGGTGAATGTCAACATTCTAGGAATCTGCAAATTAAATGGACTGGAATGGGTGAATTTAACTCAGATGACCCTTATATCTACTACTGTGGGCAGGAATCCCTCAGAAGAAATGGAATAGCCATCATGGTCAATAAAAGAGTCCAAAATGCAGTATTTGGGTGCAATCTCAAAAACGACAGAATGATCTCTGTTCATCTCCAAGGTAAACCATTCAATGTCACAGTTATCCAAGTCTATGCTCCAACCAGTACCGTGGAAGAAGCTGAAGCTGAATGGTGTTATGAAGACCTACAAGACCTTTTAGAACTAACACCCAAAAAAGATATCCTTTTCATTATAGGGGACTGGAATGCAAAAGTAGGAAGTCAAGAAACACCTAGAGTAACAGGCAAATTTGGCCTTGGAATGTGGAATGAAGCAGGGCAAAGACTAATAGAGTTTTGCCAAGAAAATGCACTGGTCATAGCAAACACCCTCTTCCAACAACACAAGAGAAGACTCGACACATGGACATCACCAGATGGTCAACACCGAAATCAGACTGATTATATTCTTTGCTGCCATAGATGGAGAAGCTCTATACTGTCAACAAAAACAAGACCAGGAGTTGACTGTGGCTCAAATCATAAACTCCTTATTACCAAATTCAGACTCAAATTGAAGAAAGTACAGAAAACCGCTAGACCATTCAGGTATGACCTAAATCAAATCCCTTATGATTATACAGTGGAAGTGAGAAATAGATTTAAGGGCCTAGATCTGATAGATAGAGTGCCTGATGAACTATGGAATGAGGTCCGTGACATTGTACAGGAGACAGGGATCAAGACCATCCCCATGGAAAAGATATGCAAAAAAGCAAAATGGCTGTCTGTGGAGGCCTTACAAATAGCTACAAGAAGAAGAGAAGTGAAAAGCAAAGGAGAAAAGGAAAGATAAAAGCATCTGAATGCAGAGTTCCAAAGAATAGCAAGAAGAGATAAGAAAGCCTTCTTCAGCGATCAATGCGAAGAAATAGAGGAAACCAACAGAATAGGAAAGACTAGAGATCTCTTCAAGAAAATTAGAGATACCAAGGGAACATTTCATGCAAAGATAAAGGACAGAAACGGTATGGACCTAACAGAAGCAGAAGACATTAAGAAGAGGTGGCAAGAATACACGGAAGAACTGTACAAAAAAGATCTTCACGACCCATATAGTCATGATGATGTGATCACTAATCTCGAGCCAGACATCTTGGAATGTGAAGTCAAGTGGGCCTTAGAAAGCATCACTACGAACAAAGCTAGTGGAGGTGATGGAATTCCAGTTGAGCTATTTCAAATCCTGAAAGATGATGCTGTGAAAGTGCTGCACTCAATATGCCAGCAAATTTGGAAAACTCAGCAGTGGCCACAGGACTGGAAAAGGTCAATTTTCATCCCAATCCCAAAGAAAGGAATGCCAAAGAATGCTCAAACTACTGCACAATTGCACTCATCTCACATGCTAGTAAAGTAATGCTTAAAATTCTCCAAGCCAGGCTTCAGCAATACGTGAACCGTGAACTCCCTGAAGTTCAAGCTGGTTTTAGAACAGGCAGAGGAACCAGAGATCAAATTGCCAACATTCGCTGGACCATGGAAAAAGCAAGAGAGTTCCAGAAAAACACCTATTTCTGCTTTTTTGACTATGCCAAAGCCTTTGACTGTGTGGATCACAAGAAACTGTGGAAAATTCTGAAAGTGATGGGAATACCAGACCACCTAACCTGCCTCTTGAGAAATCTGTATGCAGGCCAGGAAGCAACAGTTAGAACTGGACATGGAACAACAGACTGGTTCCAAATAGGAAAAGGAGTACATCAAGGCTGTATATTGTCACTCTGCTTATTTAACTTCTATGCAGAGTACATCATGAGAAACGCTGGACTGGAAGAAACACAAGCTGGAATCCAGATATCCAGGAGAAATATCAATAACCTCAGATACACAGATGACACCACCCTTATGACAAAAAATGAAGGAGAATTAAAAAGACTCTTGATGAAAGTGAAAGAGGATAGTGAAGAAGTTGGCTTAAAGCTCAACATTCGGAAAATGAAGATCATGGCATCTGGTCCCATCACTTCATGGGAAATAGATGGGGAAACAGTGGAAACAGTGTCAGACTTTATTTTGGGGGGGCTCCAAAATCACTGCAGATGGTGACTGCAGCCATGAAATTAAGAGACACTTACTCCTTGGAAGAAAAGTTATGACCAACCTAGATAGCATATAAAAGCAGAGACAGTACTTTGCCAACAAAGATATGTCTAGTCAAGGCTGTGGTTTTTTCCAGTGGATATGAGAGTTGGACTGTGAAGAAGGCTGAGCTCTGAAGAATTGATGCTTTTGAACTGTAGTGTTGGAGAAAACTCTTGAGAGTCCCTTGGACTGCAAGGAGATCCAACCAGTCCATTCTGAAGGAGTCAGTCCTGGGTGTTCTTTGGAAGGCATGACGCTAAACCTGAAACTCCAATACTTTGGCCACCTCATGCAAAGAGTTGACTCATTGGAAAAGACTCTGATGCTGGAAGGGATTGGGGGCAGGAGGAGAAGGGGACGACAGAGGATGAGATGGCTGGATGGCATCACAGACTTGATGGACATGAGTCTGAGTGAACTCCTGGAGATGATGATGGACAGGGAGGCCTGGTGTGCTGGGATTCATGGGGTCGCAAAGAATCGGACACGACTAGTGACTGAACTGAACTGAACTGAGGAGTCAAGGTAGCTTATGCTTTGACTGCAGATCATTCTCTGGTCTACAGTGGGGTATAGCGATCAATATCTCTCAAGGTGTACCTGCACCTTGAGAAGATTTGTGATTTTACTGACCTTGAATGACAGAAGGCTCATGTCCAGTTGGAACAGATACTAAAAGTCATGTGATTTCTTATTGTTGTTGTTTTAACTCATCCTTCTTGGAAACCAGAACAAAGAAGGTTGTCATTTCATGATTATGGGCTCTTGACTTTAGAGATGGGTGTTCACCTGCCTGAAGACATACATTCAGCCCATCTCTCTGCCAAACCCCTCATCATGCCCTAGATGAACTTATAATCACTCTGCCCATATCGCAGGTGGTTTTTCCATTCTCCCTCCCAAAACAGAGAGTATATCAACAAGTTCTGACTGTTACCACTCTTGAGAATCTCTTGTCACTTCTATCTTCATCATTTCCCATCTTATTTTCCTCTATAATGTGTTCTATAGTTAAATGCCAGCTCCAGGATAAACTTCCAATTGTCCTAAACTTTGATCAACATCCTCTAAAATATTCTTGAATGAAATAGATGTTGACCATTTTCTAGAATTCACTATAGTCCAGTTCATCTCTTACCTTTGCTCAAGAAAGACTCAAGATTTTCCAATGGCTCCAACTCTCTAAAGATGAGGAAAACACAATTTCTTGCCCCACTAAACCTTTCAGATGAAAATCTGTCTTTTTGTACAGAGATGCTGACAAAAGGGACAGAGCACTACTCACACCAACCATTCTTTGTTTACCTTCTTGTTGGTCTCTCTCTAGCTACTTTTCATCACATTTTCCACTGTCTCTCTTATAAAAATTTTTTTCATGTAATACATCTGTAGTTCCTTATCTCCTTAATCTCAGGGAATATCTCAATTTATGCTTTCTACAAGTAAAACTGTTCACCCAGATACATGACATATACATACATAAATATTTTTTGAATCATCATACCTGAGAAATGTATTTTTAAAAAATAACTTACTTCAGAAAAATATATATATTTTCAAAAAATTTACAGTGGGAATTGTTGACTAAAAATATATATTCATAATCTAAAAGTTGAGATCTATATTTTATTTGGCAGGAATTTTTAGGACCTCTAGCCTGAAAGGCAGTATCTCTAGTCACCCTGAGTGAACTGTTCCAAGGAGGCAATGGGGGAAACCAAGATATATAGAATTTTTGTAACGTAAGTCAGGTAGTCTAAACATCAAAAGATTATTGTTAATAAAAGAAAACAAGATATCTCAAGTTAAGGAATTTAGCATGTTTTTATGTTTGGAAAGATTCAAGAGTTAGGGTTCACTGAAATCATTCCTTTGATACGCACCTCAGACATGTCAGGCTGGTGTTCTGTGTTTTCACATCCTGAGTTTTTTCAGAGCTCACTGTTGGGGTTGGCTGCAGTTCTGATGGCTGCTAGATGGCAAACATTCTTTCCTTTCTTTTATTTTCTCAGGGCTCACCCGCTCATCATGCTTATGGCTGCAATCGCTGATAACTCTGAAATTCTTTGCTTACTGATAAGGCACCAATATTCCATTTCTCAAGCTCAGTTCAGTTCAGTTCAGAGTCACTCAGTCTTGTCCAACTCTTTATGATCCCATGATCTGCAGCAGGCCAGGCCTCTCTGTCTCAGGCTAAAGACAGCTTATTACAACATACTCAAGTATTGACACAGAGCCTGAGATTGGGTAGCTGATCAGTAATTGTTTTCTCATGAAGACTAGATGGGAGAGGGGTGGTGAATGAACTCACAAGTCACTGAAGACATGAAGTAAGGTAATTTTCAAGGACATAATGAAACCAATAACACTCTAAACTTCAATTGCTCATTAATTTTCAGAAATTTGGCCATAGTCAAGGGAAATTAAGACTCTACTTCTTAATGGGCAAAAGGAAATGAGTAAAAAACAACTTTTCATGGAGGATTTCTCAGAAAAGGTCAAGATCCAGGCCCCTGCTGGAAAAATAAAGCATTTATTTGGATGTGCCGCATCATTGTCAGATAGATGCATATCATGTAACTGCTTGCACATAACTATGATCCTGACTCAACAAGAAAATAAACCATTTAGAGTGTGTTATGTCTAGCATGGATCCAATTAGAATACACTCCACTATTCACACATATTCTATATATTATTACTCAAAAAAATTCATTTTCATTTCTTCAAAAATAAGACAAATGAACTACTAAATGAAAGTCAGCAAAGGGAATGCCCACTCATTAATATCACATGTGGTTTTAACTTGAGAGTTACAGGACCCTTAGGTGAACTTCACTAAAAAAGTTTGACAAGCTTCCATGTAGATCTTTCGACTGACCAATTTTATGATCATTTTCATAGCAAAATTTTATGTTATTTAAAATGCAACAGCACTCAAATTTTACTATTTAAAACAAATTTTATATTACCATTCAGGGTAGCTAAAATGTATAAATATACCACTTTGTAAGCAAAGTGGGAATACCAGACCACCTAACCTGCCTCTTGAGAAATCTGTATGCAGGTCAGGAAGCAACAGTTAGAACTGGACATGGAACAACAGACTGGTTCCAAATAGGAAAAGGAGTACGTCAAGGCTGTATATTGTCACCCTGCTTATTTAACTTCTATGCAGAGTACATCATGAGAAACGCTGGACTGGAAGAAACACAAGCTGGAATCAAGATTGCCAGGAGAAATATCAATAACCTCAGATATGCAGATGACACCACCCTTATGGCAGAAAGTGAAGAAGAATGAAAAAGCCTCTTGATGAAAGTAAAAGAGGAGAGTGAAAAGGTTGGCTTAAAGCTCAACATTCAGAAAACTAAGATCATGGCATCCGGTCTCATTACTTCATGGGAAATAGATGAGGAAACAGTGGAAACAGTGTCATACTTTATTTTGGGGTCTCCCAAATCACTGCAGATGGTGACTGTAGCCATGAAATTAAGAGACGCTTACTTCTTGGAAGAAAAGTTATGACCAACCTAGATAGCATATTCAAAAGCAGAGATATTACTTTGCCGACTAAGGTCCATCTAGTCAAGGTTATGGTTTTTCCTGTGGTCATGTATGGATGTGAGAGTTGGACTGTGAAGAAGGCTGAGCGCCAAAAATTGGTGCTTTTGAGCTGTGGTGTTGGAAAAGACTCTTGAGAGTCCCTTGGACTGCAAGGAGATCCAACAAGTCCATTCTGAAGGAGATCAGCCCTGGGATTTCTTTGGAAGGAATGATGCTAAAGCTGAAGCTCCAGTACTTTGGACACCTCATGCGAAGAGTTGACTCATTGGAAAAGACTCTGATGCTGGGAGGGATTGAGGTCAGGAGGAGAAAGGGACGACAGAGGATGAGATGGCTGGATGGCATCACTGACTCGATGGACGTGAATCTGAGTGAACTCTGGGAGTTGGTGATGGACAGAGAGGCCTGGCGTGCTGGGATTCATGGGGTCGCAAAGAGTCGGACACGACTGAGCGACTGAACTGAACTGAACTGAACTGAAGCGAAGACTAAACAAAAATTTTAAACTAACTACTAAGTGACAGAAAAGGTTCTACAGCAAACAAAGTAAACAAAAGCCTTGCTTCTCTCATTCTAATTTAGACAGACAACCAAGCTTCAAATGTATCAGTCAGTGCAGTACATCGAAATTAAACTCTCACACTGTTTCCACTGTTTCCCCATCTATTTCCCATGAAGTGATGGGACCAGATAGATAATACTATGGGTTCTCTTTTACCCCTGATATTCTTGACTCAGCTCTCTCTTTTTTTTTCTTTTTTAGCCTAAGATTTCTCTTCATATAAACAAATGAAAAAAGTAAAACAAACACACACACACACAACTCTTAGTTTCATTGATTTTTCTATTGTTCTTCTGTTCTCTAGTTCATTCACTTATTCTCTAATTTTTATTATTATTTTTTCCTTTTGCTAATTTTAGGCTTACTTTGTTATTTTTATAATTTCTTCAAACATGAATCTAGGTGGTTTACCTGAGAAATGAAATTTAAAATGAAAATTTTCATTTTTAATGTAATTGTTTGTTGTAAACTTTCCTCCTATTATTCCCTTTGTTGCATCCTGCAAGTTTACTAGTTTGCATTTTCACTTTTGTCTGTTCTCGGCATTTTTACAATTCTCTTTTGATTTTCTCTTTGATGCAATGTATTTTTAGAGTGTGTTGTATAGTTTCTATGTGTTTGTGATTTTGACTTTCTTTCTGCTATCGATTTCTAGTTTCATTTCACTGTGGTCACAAGTCCCTTGATATATTTCAAACTTCTTTACTTTTCTATGATTTGTTTTATGGCCTATTATGTAATCTATCCTGGAGAGTTTTAAGTGTATGTTTGAGAAGAGTGTATATTCTGCTCCTAAAAAGTTCTAGAAGCAGAATACACACACACACACACACACACACACACGTATGTATGTATATATATATATGTATGTATATATATGTTATAGACATATCAATTATGTCCATTTAGTCTATAGTGTTGTTTAATGTCCGTTTCATGATTGGACTTCTGCTTGGATATTCTGTACAGCATTGTAAGTATTGAGGACTTCCCTGGTGGCTCAGATGGTAAAGCATCTGTGTACAATGAGGGAGACCCAGGTTCGATCCCTGGGTTGGGAAGATACACTGGAGAAGGAAATCACAACCCACTCCAGTACTGTTGCCTGGAAAATCCCATGGATGGGGGATTCTGATAGACTACAGCCCATGGGGTCACAAAGAGTTGGACACGACTGAGCAACTTCACTCACTTCACTATCAATTGTTCCCTTTGATTTTTTGTATTTGTTTTATATATTTAGGAGTTCTGACATAGGGTATGTATATATTTAAAATTGTTATATGTTCTTTGAATTAACTCTTTTTATCAATATGTAGTGAATTTCTTTGTCTCTAGTGACAGTTGATATCTTAGAGTCCATTTTGTGTAATATAATTATATACACCTTGTTTTTGTGATTTATCATATTCATAGAAATTTTTTTTACCCGTTCACTTTCTGTCTATATATCTGTGGTACATCTTTATATCTACAGTGAGTCTCTAGCAGACAGTATAGCAATGGATTATTTTAATCCATTCAGCTACTCTATGTCTTTTAATTGGGGATTTTAATTCATTTACATTTAAAGAAATTATTGATTAATAAGGACTTACAATTGTCATTTTCTTAAGTGTCTTCTGTTATACAGATCTTTTGTTCTTGCATTCCTCTCTTAATGTCTTATTTTTTGATACTTTTAGTGGCAATTTTGCTTGATTCTTTTCTCTTTATTCATTTGCCTATTTCTCATAGCTTTTCCTTTGTGGTTGCCATGAAAGCACAGAAATTAAAATGGAACTGTTGTGAAAAATTATTCACCAAAACAATGGTATCTTGGGAGAATGGATATATTCCCAGAGATAGACAACCTACCAAGACTAAAACAAGAAGAAATAGACTGCCTAAACAATCTAATAGTAACAAGAAAACTGAATAAATAATAAAAAAGCTTCCAAAAAAAGAAAACCAAAGGACCAGATGGCTACATGTTTGTATTCTACTAAACATCTCAAAAAGAACTAATATCAACATTTAACTCTTTCAAAAAAAAGAACACCCCCCAAACTCAATTCATTAAGACAATATCACCCTGATTCCAAAGCCAGGCAAAGAACATAAGAAAAGTACATTTCACTATCCCTGATAAATATTGATGTAAAAATCCTCAATAAAATACTAGCATATTGAATTCAAGTGTACTTTAAAAGGATCGTACACTGATCAAGTGGGGTTTATCTCTTCAATGCAAGTATGGTTCAACCAATGAAAATCAATAAGCATGATAAACCGCATTAACAGAATTCAAAACAAAAACACACAATCATCTCATAGATTCATAGAAAGGATTTGAAAGAAATCCAGTATCCTTTAATGATTAAAAAAATCAACAAAACAGATATGTAAGGAATATTCCTCAATACAATAAGGGCAACATGTGAAAAATCCAGAGTTAACATCATAATCAATGAGGAAAAACTGAACATTTATCCTCTAAGATCCAGAACAAGGCAAGAACAAGGCCCACTACCACAACTTCTATTCAACACATTACTGAAAGTCCTTAGACAAGGAAAAAAAAGGGGGGTATCTTAATCAAAAGAGAAGTAAAATCATTTCTGTTTGCTTATCTCATGATTATATATGTAGAAAATCTAAGAATCCTTCAAATCCAAGACTCCTTTATCACCCAAAAAAGTGATAAAGCTAAATAAATAAATTAAACAAAGTTCAGTTCAGTTCAGTTCAGTTTAGTCGTTCAGTCGTGTCCGACTCTTTGCAACCCCATGAATCGCAGCACACCAGGCCTCCCTGCTCATCACCAACTCCCGGAGTTCACTCAGACTCATGTCCATCGAGTCCGTGATGCCATCCAGCCATGTCATCCTCTGCCATCCCCTTCTCCTCCTGCCCCCAATACCTCCCAGCATCAGTCTTTTCCAATGAGTCAGCTCTTTGCATGAGGTGGCCTAAGTACTGGAGTTTCAGCTTTAGCATCATTCCTTCCAGAGAAATCCCAGGGCTGATCTCCTTCAGAAAGGACTGGTTGGATTTCTTTGCAGTCCAAGGGACTCTCAAGAGTCTTCTCCAACACCACATTTCAAAAGCATCAATTCTTTGGCACTCAGCCTTCTTCACAGTCCAACTCTCACATCCATACATGACCACAGGAAAAACCATAGCCTTGACTAGATGGACCTTAGTCGGCAAAGTAATGTCTCTGCTTTTGAATATGCTATCTAGATTGGTCATAACTTTTCTTCCAAGGAGGAAGCGTCTCTTAATTTCATGGCTACAGTCACCATTTGCAGTGATTTTGGAGCCCAAAACAATAAAGTCTGACACTGTTTCCACTGTTTCCTCATCTATTTCCCATGAAGTGATGGGACCAGATGCCATCATCTTCGTTTTCTGAATGTTGAGCTTTAGGCTAACCTTTTTGCTCTCCTCTTTTACTTTCATCAAGAGGCTTTTTAGCTCCTCTTCAATTTCTGCCATAAGGGTGGTGTCATCTGCATATCTGAGGTTATTGATATTTCTCCTGGCAATCTTGATTCCAGCTTGTGTTTCTTCCAGTCCAGCATTTCTCATAATGTACTCTGCAAAGAAGTTAAATAAGCAGGGTGACAATATACAGCCTTGACGTACTCCTTTTCCTATTTGGAACCAGTCTGTTGTTCCATACAGGATACAAAATCAACATGCAAAAATCAGCGGTGTTACTGCATACCACCAATAAACAATCAGAAAGAGAAATTAAGAAAACAACCTCATTTGTATTAGCAATGAAGGAATACTTAGGAATTAACTAAAAAGGTGAAAAAAACATATCTACTAAGGATTGTAAAAGAATGTTGAAGGAAATTTTAAAAGATACATATAAATAAGGAAAAAATAAAACATGCTCATGACTTTGAAGAATTAATATTGTTAAAATATCAATAGTACCAAAACCTATCAACAAATTCAGAGCAATCCCTATCAAAATCCTAATGACTTTTTTTTTGCAAGAATATATAGAAAAACAACAACAACACTAAAATTTATAAGAACCACAAAAGATCCCAAATAGTCAAGGAGAAAGAAGAACAGAGTTGGAATCACCAGAAGTCCTTACTTCAAACTATACTACAAAGCTATAATAATCAAAATAGTATGCATGGCACCAACATAAAAATCAGCCTAAGTATAGACTAATGAAACAGAAAACTCAGAAATAAAGCTACATGTTTATTATCAATTAATTTTCAACAAGATACCAAGAACAAACATGGGTAAAGGATAGGCACTTCAAAATTGTCCTTGGGAAAACAGGATGGCCACAAGCAAACTAATAAAATTAGGTCTCAGTGTCACACCATATATAAAAATTACCTCACTCAAAATGAAAGGTAAGAGTTTTACAAAGGAGTTTCAAATCTCCTAGAAGAAACTGGAAAAATATTCTTGTCATTGGTCTTGTGAAAGTGAAAGTGAATTTGCTCAGTCATGTCCAACTCTTTGTGACTCCATGGACTATTGCCTACCAAGCTCCTCTGTCTGTGAGATTTTCCAGGCAAGAATACTGGAGTGGTTTGCCATTGCCTTCTCCAGATCTTCCCCACCCAGGGATTGAACCCAGGTCTCCAGCATTGCAGGCAGATGTACAGCAAAGGAGATAATGAAATTAAAAGCAACTGTTAGAATGGAAGAAAATATTTGCAAACTATACATAAGATGAAGGATTTCTTTCCAAAATACTTTAGGAATTTGAACAATTCAATACCCAAAATGCAAATAACTCAATTTAAAAATGGGCAAACGAACTAAGTAGACACCTCTTGAAAGAAGAAATTCAAATGGCTAACAGTATATAAAAAGGTTCTCAACATCTCTAACCAGAGAAATGTAAATCAACACCATAATGAGATAACACCTCACACCAGTCAGAATGACTGCATCAAAAAAAAAGGCAGAAATAACAACTTTGGAGACAATGTGGAGAAAAGGAAACCCTGTACATTGCTCATAGGAAAGTAGATTAGTGCAACTATCATGGAAAATAGTATGGAAATTCCTCAAAATATTTATGCAGCAATCACATCTCAAGGTATATATGTAAAGGGAATAAAATCACTATCTTCAAAAAGGTATCTGCATTCCTATGTTCACTGCAGCATTATTCATGAGCCAATATGTGGAAACAATTTTGGCAACTGTCTATAGATGTTGTTCAGTCCCTAGGTTATGTCCAACTCTTTGCAACACCACCAACTGCAGCATGCCAGGCTTCCTTGTCCTTCATCGTCTCCCAGAGTTTGCTCAAACTCATGTCCATTAAGTCAGTGAGGCCATCAAACCATCTTGTCCTTTGTCATCCCCTACTTCTACCGCCTTCTATCTTTCCCAGCATCAGGATCTTTTCCAATGAGTTGGCTTTTGCATCAGGTGGCCAAAGTATTGGAGCTTCAGCTTCTGCATCAGTCCTTCCAATGAATATTCAGGGTTATTTCCTTTAGGATTGACTGGTTAGATCCCCTTGCAGTGCAAGGGATTCTCAAGAGTCTTCTTCAACACTAAAATTCAAAAGCATCGATTCTTCGGTGCTTGGCCTTCCTTATGGTTCAATTCTCACATCCATACATGACTACAGGAAAAACCATAACTTTGACTATACAGAACTTTGTTGGCAAAGTAATGTCTTAGGCTTTTAATATGCTCTCTATGTTGATCATAGCTTTTCTTCCAAGGAGCAAACATCTTTTAATTTCATGACAGCTGTCACCATCCTCAGTGATTTTGGAGCCCAAGAAAATAAAATCTTTCCTGTTTCCATTGTTTCCTCGTCTATTTGCCATGAAGTGATGTGGCTGGATGCTGTGATCTTGGTTTTTTGAATGGTGAGTTTTAAGCCAGCTTTTTCACTCTCCTCTTTCACCTTCATCAAGATGCTCTTTAGTTCCTCTTCATTTTCTGCCATAAGGGTGGTGTCATCTTCATATCTGAGGTTATTGATATTTCTCCTGGCAATCTTGATTCTATCACGTGATTCATCAAGCCAGCATTTCACAAGATGTATATTCTGCATATACATATACATACATAAGTTAAATAAATAGGGTGGCAATATACAACCTTGATGCACTCCTTTCCCAGTTTGGGGCCAGTCTGTTGTTCCATGTTCAGTTTTAACTGTTGCTTCTTGACATACATACAGGTTTCTCAGGAGGCAGGTAAAGTGGTCTGATATTCCCATCTTTTGAAGAATTTTCCACAGTTCATTGTGGTCCACACAGTCAAAGGCTTTGGCATAGTCAATAAAGAAGAAGTAGATATTTTTCTGGAATTCCTTGCTTTTTCTATAATCCATGGGATGTTGGCAATATGATCTCTGGTACTTCTGCCTTTTCTAAATCCAGCTTATAAATCTGGAAATTCTCAGTACATGTGCTGGTGAAACCTATCTTGGAGGATTTTGAGCATGACCTTGCTAGCATGTGAAATGAATGCAGTTGTGCAGAAGTTTGAACAGTCTTTGACATTGCCCTTGTTTGGGATTAGAATGAAAACTGACCTTTTCCAGTCCTGTGGCCACTGCTGAATTTTCCAAATATGCTGGCATATTGAATGTGGCCTTTTAACAGCATCATCTTTTAGAATTTGCAGTAGCTCAGCTGGAATTCATGAGTTTGAGCAAGCTCTAGGGAAGCCTGGCATGCTGCAGTCCATGGGGTTGCAAAGAGTCAGACATGACTGAGCTACTGAACAACAACAGCTGAAATTCCATCACCTCCACTAGCTTCGTTCATAATGATGTTTCCTAAGGCCCATTTGACTTCACAGTCCAGGATACCTGGCTCTAGTGTGAGTGATCACACTATCGTGGTTATCTGGGTCACCAAAATCTTCTTTGTTTAATTCTTCTGTGTATTCTTGGCACCCCTTCTTAAAATTATTTTCTGCTTCTATTTGGTCCATATTATTTCTGTCCTTTGTTGTGCCCATCTTTGTGTGATATGTTCCCTCGGTATCTCTAAAGTTCTTGAAAAGATCTCTAATCTTTCCCATTCTACAGTTTTCCTCTATTTCTTTGCATTGTTCACTTAGAAAGTCTTTCTTATCTCTCCTTGCTATTTATTAGAACTCTGCATTCAGATGGATCTATGTTTCCTTTTCTCCTTTGCCTTTCATGTCTCTTCTCAGCTATTTATAAGGCCTCCTCAGACAACCATTTTGCCTTTTTTCATTTCTTTTTATTGGGGATGGTTTTGATCACTGACTCCTATATAATGTTACAAACCTCTGTTCATAGTCCTTCAGGCACTCTAACTATCAGATCTAATTCCTGGAATCTATTTGTCACTTCTACCATATAATCGTAAGGGATTTGATTTAGGTCATATCTGAATGGCCTAGTTGTTTCCCTACTTTCTTAAACTGAAGTCTGAATTTTGCAATAAGGAGTTTAGGATCTGAGCCACAGTTAACGCCCAGTCTTTTCTTTCTTTTTTTCCTTTTTTTTTTTTTTTTTTTGCTGACTGTATACAGCTTCTCCAACTTTGGCTGCAAAAAAATATAATCAATCTTATTTCACTATTGGTGGTGTCCATGTGTAGAGTCATCTTTTGTTGGAAGAGTGTTTTCTATTACCAGTTCTTTCTCTTGGTAAAACTCTGTTGGCCTTTGCTAACATTTTGTACTCTGCTACTTCATTGTGTACTCCAAGGCCAAACTTGCCTGTTACTCCAGGTATCTCTTGACTTCCTACTAAGTATCTCTTAGTACTTCCTACTATTTCCTACCCATTCCAGTCCCCTATGGATTTCAAGTATGGGGACTGGATAAAAAAAAATTATACCTATCTATTTACCTATCTCTCTATGCACAATGAAATACTATTCAGCCTTAAGAATGAAGAAAATCCTGCCATTTGAAATAACGTCATGAACCTGTAGGACATTATGTAAACAAAATATCTGTATGCAGAAAGAGAAATGTTTCATGATCTAACTTATATGTGGAATCTAAATTAGCTAATCTCATAGAGGCAGAGAATAAAATGGTAGTTCCTAGGGTCTGGAATTAAGAGAAAATTGATGATGTTGGTCAAAAGTTTCAGTTTTACAAGATTAATAAATTATACAAATCTGCTGTAGGCACAGGGAGCTCAACTCAGCACTCTGTGATGACCTAGAGGGGTGGGATGATGAGGGCGAGAGAGAGGCAGAAACTGATACAACATTGTAAAGCAATTTTATTCCAATTCAAATAATCTAATGCACAACATGGTGAGAACAGTTAACAATATATCATTCCATACTTGAAATTTAGAAAGATGGCTGATCTTATGTTAAATCTCAACACACACATATATGCACACTGATAACTCTATAAGGGTAATAGACATGACATTTATTCAATATGTTATGATTATAGCGATCTTTTCATGATATATATGTTTCAAAGCATGAAGTTGTACTCTTTACACACAATTTTTATGTGTCAAAAATATCTCAATAAAGCTGTTCTTTAATTAAAAAAACAAAATTATATTAAAGTTTTATTGGTAAACCAGGAATAAAAAGGTACTATGGAAAAAAATAAAGCAAGAGGGTTAGTGTGTAACATGATCCTAAATATTGTGGTATATGAACAACAAAATAGAGTCATTTATGTCAAAAAGACCTAAAATGGGGCCAGGAGGCCATCAGCAAAGTATAACTCACACAATCCATACCTGGATGCTGTGTGAACTTTTGACCTGGCCATCCACAGACCACCTGGAACTCAATTTTCTTTACTCCATGGAAACTGCAGCTTAGCAACAATCTGATGCTGTTAAGTAACTGAATGCCCGCTGACATCAATCACAGTTCTGTAAAACAACCCATGTAACTTTTGGATTGTCTTTGTCTCTTTTCTTTATACACCCTCACAATTTTCTGCTTCCCTTGGAGAACACTTGAGTTTCAATTCAAATCAGTACCTCCCGAATTGCAATTCTTAAAATTTCAAATAAACTACTCTTTTATTTGAAACCTTCTGCATTTTTTCAGTCAAAATTACTAAATTAATCTATAGTTTGGAATCCGTATTTATTGCAATTAGAAACTTTGAAAGAGCTTCACCTTTTTTCCTGTTTTGATATGTTTCTATTTCATGATATGATTGCTTCATCGGCTTAAAAAGTGAAATACCAAAATTATATATTTCAGTCATTAAGAAATTGCTAGCAAAATACCCAGACCTAACATAAATTGGCCAAATAGTTTAGCAACTGCTCTTTTTAGAACTTTGCTCTTTCACCCCGTGCTGAATTCAATTCGCCATTAATTGCATTCTGCCAACCTTTGAATTGGATCAGGTAGCCTTTATTTTGTGAGCCATAGTGCTATTATGTGGTGCTGTGTGCTGCTTGCTACTTGCTACCTTCTGCCCTAAAGGCAACTGCGGTTTCAGGAATGAATTAACATATCAATTAATTTATATTCAAAGTATAAAGTCCTTTGAGTATTTGAATCCAGTTGCCATCCTTACTGAGCAAGTAAAATAACTGTAGTCTCCAGGCTAAACTCTCCTGACTGGATGTCTTCTCAGAGTAAAGAATCCCCAGTGCCTCCTGTTGATAAGTCTGGGAGCGGAAGCACCGCTATACCTGGTTAATGCATCCATGGGAAGACCATGAGTCTCTGCTTATATGGCTGTGCTCTGTATATTCTGGCCCAAGAATTAACAAACAAGGAACACATTGTGCCCCAAATCAGAAGTTGAGCTTGGAAACAATATAAAGCTCACCTGGTTTTACCTCTATGTAACAGATGTTTTGTACTATCTTTGTTAGGGGAAGCACACTGATTGAAACCGCCCACCCTGGCCAGGCACCATAGTAACCATTTGCATCAGTTGTTTTATGACAGGAGATCCTGATAAGGAATATGGAACTAATAAGCCACCACCAATAGGAAGAGTGCAGGAAAGGTTAAAAAGAGACACCGCATGTCTGTCCACTTCCCAGAATCCCTCTTGCTAGCATCCATCTTAGCTGAGTGATGTATACGCCTCCAAGAAAGACTCTGAATTAGAATGATTGGCCAAAGACCACCCAGAAACGAATCCCATCACCATAAAACCCGAGACTGCAAGACACACAGCAGAGCAGTTCTCCTGGGTTCCCTTACCCTACTGCTCTCCACCCGGGGGCCCTTTCCCAATAAAATCTCTTGCTTTGTCAGCACATGTGTCTCCTCGGACAATTCATTTCCAAGTGTTAGACAAGAGCCCAGTTTCAGGCCCTGGAAGGTGTCCCCCTTCCTGCAATATCTTGACCAGTTTGAGGCCCTGGGTTAGAAGCCAGACAGTCCCCTTTCTTGAGCAACTGCTTAAGTCCACATCGCACAATGCCAGCCACATCTCTTGTGGGGCTTGCACACCCGGCACTGTACAGTCACCTTAATGACCCCAGGACTAGGTACTAGATGACTAGAAACAGTGCCCCAGAACCAGCTAAAATTTTTATTAGTCACTCCTAAACTTGTTAACCCTTCCATACCCTTCCTTCCCAAAGAAAATACAATAAAGGCATTTGCCCAAGCTCCCCCTCTCCCTGTGCTTGTGAAAGACCCCCCAGCTCCACCCTGAGCTTCCCCTGAGTGGCCCTGAATGGCGTCCTGTGTTACACCCAGGGAGCTATGAGAAACAGAACCTTAAAAATCTGGTTCTTCCCTCGTGAGCAGCATCTAGTCTCAATACACCTCACGCGAGTTAATATGACTAAAACAACCTCCTTATCTTCCCAAAGAGAAAAGAAATGTATGAAAAAGAGAGATAAATCACCTGGATTTTCACCAATTTATTAAAATTGGGTCTAAAATTCAGGTTGTTGACCACAGTCTTCTAATCCACAATGTCTTTCTTCAAACTTAAGAGAGAAAAGCAGAGATTACCAGAGAATAACAATATAATAAAATAATCATAATATCCCTAATGTACTGAGCAGCTAACTACTAAAACTTATTACTGTCTTTGGCAGTATACACACACAGTAGCTCTTTAGGGTATATATTAAAAAACTCGATTTGCCCTTGAGAAAACTGATACTCAGAGAGGGAATTGGTTCAGAACATTTGGCTATGCTTCATCATCATATATAATTCAAATGTTGAAACTTCCAAATCAATGCACAAGTCATCACCTTCCACAAAGGATGAGATATTAGAATCAAAAATTCCTCTTCCTTCACTGCTGGAAGAGGGAAAATCAAGGCAGGGAGGAGATAAAAGATAGCTGTGAGTTTTTAATGAAAGCACAAAGGGAAATTAGCATTATCTTTAGTGAGGATACTATGTACTTTCTACCCTTTCCTATTTCCCTTTCTTTTATTTAGACATTTCCTACACTCTAGGTTTTCTTCATCTTTTTGAATGCCTATAATGTGCCAGACACTGTTCCAAGTATTTTACGTACAATTCTCACAACTCAATGATATATTTTAATTAACCCATTTTACAGATGAGAAAATCTAGGTGCTCAGCTACTAATCCAGGCAATATGGCTCCAGATTCTACAATCCCTGCCACTGTACTAAACTTCTTTCATATGATGCATGCTCATAAATCTGCTGTACCTGTGCAGTTTCCCCAGTGAAATATTCAGGAAAGCCTATTATTCATCCTTGGTATCTGAGGAGGGGTGGGGCATAGGTTTCAGGACCTCCTCTTAAAAACCAGAATCTCCAGATGCTCAAGTCCTTATATAAAATAGAATAGTGTTTATATATAACATATACACATTCTCCCACATATTTTACATCATCTCCAGATTACTTAGGCAGTTAGTACAATGTAACTACTATGCAAATAGTTATCAGCCTGAGGCAAACTCAAGTTCTGCTTTCTGGAAATTTCTGGAATTTTTTTCTGAATATTTTTGATTCAAGATAGATCAGATCTGCACATACAAAATCCACAGATACGGATGTTTGACTGTATGCATAATCCTACCACGCTTACCCCTTATATCTCATCATAGCCCCATATGTTCTGCTTCTGAGGGGCAGGTTGGAGACAAGGCACTTCATGAACTATTATTAGAATCTGGGCTATAACTAAAGTGGAAACCAAGGGAATTTTTTTCTAGAACCAGATTTCCTGGAGGAATGGGGAGGCTAACTTTGCATTAATGCATTTTCTCTGCTGTAAGGACTCTCTGGAAGGACTATACTGCATTTTCTCTCTGGAAGGACTATACTGCACATCCCAAGATCAAACTCTATAGTTTTATGGATTGGATTGTGGCAGATTGGTGGGTATTTGACTTTTCATGGGAGACTTAATGAAGACTTAGGAGGAAGGCATGTGGTATGATGGGAATCAGGAGCCAGAGTCGGTGTGTCCGCTTAGCTTTACTTCTTCAGCTTCACTTCACTTATGTAAGCAGCTACTTTCTCCTCTGAGTATTTAAATTATTAAGAAACAATAAATCACAGAGCATCTGGAGGACTGAAAGGCAAGAACCCACTATGCAACCTAATGGCTATTGGAATTATCTCTTTGGCCTAAAGGAGAAATGGAATTGTGCCAGAGAGAAAAACAAGATGATGAATACCAAGACAAGGAGGGAATATTCTCTCAAGCAACATCAAAGACTTTCCAGGGATTATTGCTTTGACCCAGATGCATACAATGCCCAATCAGTTAAGGGTGGAACATATGAAGCCAACTCTTCCATAGGCAGATGTCAGATATATTGTGGGTTCACTTCCAGACCATAGCAATAAATATCAAAATAAAGCTGTTACACGCAACTTTTTGGTTTCCCAGTGCATATAAAAGTTATGTTTATACTATCAGTTCAGTTCAGTCACTCAGTAGTGTCTGACTCTTTGCGAACCATGGACTACAGCTTGCCAGACCTCCCTGTCCATCACCAACTCCCTGAGTTTACTCAAACTCATGTCTGTTGAGTCGATAATGCCATCCAACCATCTCATCCTCTGTCATCCCCTTTTCCTCCCACCTTCAATCTTTCCCAGCATCAGGATCTTTTCAAATGAGTTAGTTCTTCGCATCAGGTGGCCAAAGTATTGGAGTTTCAGCTTTAGCATCAGTCCTTCCAATAAATATTCAGGACTTGATTTCCTTTAGGATGAACTGGTTGGATCTCCTTGCAGTCCAAGGAACTCTCAAGAGTCTTCTCCAACACCACAGTTTAAAAGCATCAAATCTTTGGTGCTCAGCTTCCTTTATAGTCCAACTCTCACATCCATACATGACTACTGGAAAAACCAAAGCTTTGACTAGATGGACCTTTGTTGGCAAAGTAATGTCTCTGCTTTTTCATATGCTGTCTAGGTTGTTCATAACTTTTCTTCCAAGGAGCAAGCGTCTTTTAATTTCATGGCTGCAATCACCATCTGCAGTGATTTTGGAGCCCCTCAAAATAAAGTCTCTCACTGTTTCCATTGTTTCCCTTTTTATTGGCCATGAAGTGATGGGACTGGATACCATGATCTTAGTTTTTTGAATGTTGAGTTTTAAACCAACTTTTTTGACTCTCCTTTTCACTTTCATCAAGACATGCTTTAGTTGTTCTTGGCTTTCTGTCATAAGTGTGGTGTTATCTGCATATATGAGGTTATTGATATTTCTTCCAGCAATTTTGATTCCAGCTTGTGCTTTATCCAGTCCAGCATTTCTCATTACGTACTCTGCATGTAAGTTAAATAAGCAAGGTGACGATATTGTAGTCTAAAAGTGTACAATAGCACTATGTCTAAACAATAATATACATACCTTAATTTAAAAGTACTTTATACCTAAAAAATCTAACCATCACCTGAGCCTTTAGGGAGTCATAATATTCCTTCTGGTGCAGCGTCTTGCCTCAGTGTTGATGGCTGCTGACTGGTCAGGGTGGGTGGTGGTTAGTGAAGACTGAGATGGCTGTAGTAATTTCCTTAAATAAGAACCCAATAAATTTTACTATATTGATTGACTCTCCCTTTCATAAAAATGAAAGCATTCTTCTGTAGCATGGAGAGATAATTGATAGCATTTTATCCAAGTAGAACTTCATTAAGATGGGAGTCAGTTGCTCAAATCTTGCTGTTGCTTTATCAGCTAACTTTAGGTAATACTCTAAATCCTTTCTTATCATCTCAACAATCTTCATTGCATCTTCATCAAGAGTAGATTCCATTTCAAGAATTGGAATTCTTTGCTCATCCGTATGAATCAGTTCCTCATCCATTCAAGTTTTATCATATTTCTACAGCAATTCAAACATCTTCAGGCTCCTGCTCTAATTCTAATTCTCTTTCTATTCCCACCACATCTGCAGTTACTTCTTCCACTAAAGCCTGTAAACCTTCAAAATTATCCATGAAACTTTAAATTACTTTCTTCCAAACTCTTGTCAATGTTGATGTCTTGACTCCTTTTCAAGAACTACAAATGTCTTTCATGGCATCTAGAACAGTGAGTACTTTCTAGAGGTTTTCAAGTTGTTTTGCCCAGATATATCAGAGAAATCACTCTCTATGGAAGCTATGGTTTTAAGAAATGCATTTCTTAAATAATAAGACTTGAAATTTGAAATTACTCTTTGATCTGTAGACTGCAGAATGGATGTTATATTAACAGCATAAAAACAATATTAATTTTATTATACATTTCTATCAGTACTCTTGAGTGATGAGGTTCATTGTCAATAAGCAGTAATATTTTGAAAGGAATCATATTTTCTGAGCAATAGATCTCAATATTGGACAAAAATTTTTCAGTAAATCATGTTGAAAAAAAAATGTGCTGCAAGCTAGGCTTTGTTGTTGCATATATAGAGCACAGGCAAAGTAGATTCAACATAATTCTTAAGGGTCCAGGACTTTTGGAGTGGTAAGCGAGCATTGGCTTCTACTTAATAGTCACCAGCTGCGTTAAGCCCTAATAAGAGACTCAGCCTATTCTTTGAAGATTTGAAGCAAGGCATTCACTCTTCCCCTCTACCTATGAAACTTCTTTCAAGACATAAAAACTTGTTGTTTAGTGTAGCCACTTTCATTAATTATCTTAGCTAAATCTTCTGAATAATATGCTGTACCTTCTATATCAGCACTTACAGCTCCATCTTGCACTTTGGTATTATGATGATGGCTTCTTTCCTTAAGCCTCAAGAACCTACCTCTGTTAGCTTCCAACTTTTCTTCTGAAGCGTCTTCATCTCTCTCAGCATTCATAGAATTCCAAAGAGTTAGAGTCTTGCTCTGGATTAGGCTTTGGTTTAAGGGAAATTTATGGCTGGCTTGATCTCCTATGCAGACCACTAAATTTTTCCCAGTATCAACAATATGATTGTTTCATTTTATTATCATTCGTGTGTTCACTGGAATATCTATTCCTTTAATTTCCTTTGAAACTTTTCCTTTGCATTCATAACTTGACTCTTTGGCACAAGATACCTAGCTTTTGGCCTTTTTTAGCTTTTGGTCTGTCTTCCTTGCTAATCATTTCTACCTTTTAAAAATTTAAAATGGGCAACATGAAACTCTTCCCTTCACTGGAACACTTCCAGATCACTCTAGAGTTATAAATTGACCTAATTTCAATATTCTTGTGTCTCAGTTTATAAGGGGGGCCTGAGGAGAGGAAGTAAGATGAGGGAATGGCTGGTTAATGGAGCAGTCACATCACACACAGCATTTATCAATTAAGCCTGGGGTCTTACATGGGAATGTTTTTATTGTGCCCCCAAATAAGTGTAATATAACATTAAAGATCATTGATCACCAAAACAAATATAATGAAGAATTTTTAATTATTGCCAGAATTAACAAAATGTAGCACAAAGACACAAAGTGAGCAAATTCTGTAGGAAAATAGCACCAATAGACTTGCTCAATGCAGGGTGACCACAAACCTTCAATTTGTAAAAAATGTAATACATATGCATATATGCAATGTAAAACAAACTGTTATAAAGCAAGATATGCCTGTTCAAATGCCCTTGATATTTTTCCTCTACAGTTTTTAGTCCTTTGAGGGGCTAAAAGAAGTATCCTAATATCAAATGAGTCCTCCCCATCAATAAAAAGATAACAATTTTATGCAAAAATATTTTAGTTCTGCCTACCTCAAATATATTCCAAGGCAGAAGTCTGCAAACTACATCCCACATACCAAAACAAACCAGTATTTATTTTGGTATATAAAAGAAATCCATGTATAGCAACACCTATTTAGTCATCAATTGCTTCTTCTGACAGCAGAGTTGAGAAGTTGAAACAGAAACAATATGGGTCATGGAACAAAAGTACTTACTTTCTGGCCCTTTTCAGTATAGATTTGCTTATTTCTGTTTCAAAGAGTCTTAAAGTTCAGCAGATGTCTGCAAAACCTGACCTCCTAAGCCATAGAAATTCAAGCATGTTTATTCCCTCATAGTTCAAGGGTATCTTCAAGATCAAGTATACCTCAAGGGAACTGATGTTCTTTCCGCTACATCAGGCTTCTAACAAGCACATCAGTTGATAACTTTCTCCTTGCAGTATGCTACATGGTTCTTACATCAAGATCACCTCAGTACTGGTGAGGGATGCAAGAACTAGATTTATAAAAAGCAAATCATCACAAAAATATCCCCAATGAGTCCTGGGATAGCACAAAAAATCATGTAAACTTTCTTAAACATCTTAGGTAACTCATTTCAACTACTTTGAAGCAATTTGTTATATGCAAAGTAATGAAAATTTCCAGAATTTCACTCAACAAACAGTGTTGTGACAAAATTGTATCAAGTGGCTTAATTACCAGAAGTTATTATATAACAATGTAGCAAACTTTAGGTAAGTAGACTAAATGTAGACATTAAGAATTCCTAAGGAACCAAGGATAGGAGACCCCTTTATATCATACAAGCTACTGGCTGATAAATTCATTTTCTATTGGTTATACCCTCTGTTTCCTAGTACTCCACCTCAACCACAAGATCTTAGAAGAAACCAATGATTATTTCAGTTCTTCCTTAATCAGGCATGCATTTCTCCTCTGCTCTTTAACACTCCTATTCATTTTTCTTCACCCATTTCTGTGTTAGCTAAGATTTCCCTGGAAAGCAATTGAACTGGGACTTGATGTTCCTTACCTATGGGCTCTCAAACCCCAAGACAAGGAGAATTCCAGAAACTCATCCTGATGTCTTTGGCAAATCTACATGAAATCTTTTTTATTATGAACAGTTACCATCTTGTCTTTTCTATTCCTTATTCAATCTTTTATCTTCTATGGAATGCTATGGTGTAGTCAAATCCCAGATGTTTCTTTCATGTAGTATTTTTTTTTAAGTTCTCTATTAATATCCAACTAGTTAGGGCATAACATCCATTTAATTGATCAAAATAAGCTTTTTTTTAATGAAATAAAATGGAATTGATACAAATAGGGCAGAAAAAAAGACAATGTTATAGTTCATGACACTTGTACAGGTAACACACAGTTATCTACATCATTGTACATGTATATATGTTACATTTTTATATGCTATATATATAATATAATACTGTAATAATGAACTTTCTGTCTGTGTGTGTGTGTGTGTGTGTGTATACATATATAAACAAATTTCTGTGGGCTAACACACACAAAAAAAATTGTAAACTACTGTTTAAATGTCTTTCTTGTCTTCCCTCCCACATCTTTCAAAGTTCTTCCTTTACTAAATGATTGCATTTGTAAATGATTCTTTCCTTTTGTAAATGATTTATCTTTAAGAATCCATACAATTTTTGACAGCCAAAAGAACCCCCTAAGTTTGCTTTTCTAATTCTTTGTTTAATTGTCCCATCAGCTCAATTTAGCTCCACAATTGTTATCTCTGGTTTTGGCCCAAATGCAGGAGGAAATTTTTACAATGTGAAAAAAAAAAAGCCACTGTAAAACTAGAAATGTAATTACTAATTTACGTATTTATTTATATCTGCAAATTGATTGTCATTATAAATCTGAAAATGAAATTTTTTGACATTTATAAATTTCTCTAATTCATTATACACAGGCATATTCAGATCATTGCTTCTAAATATCTTGGTAAATTGTTCTTTGAAATTGAAGTAATATTTTTGAGGAAAAAAATACATAAAGTTCCATGAAAATGAAAAAGAGCACTATTGCCACTGAAGCGGACATCTGCCCTCAGTCTCAGCTACTGCAAACAATGGCAATGACACTCTCCCTCAAATAAACTTCATTACATTCTGGGGAAAAGGTAGCATGTGGTTTATGAAGCAATGAACAGCTAAGACCCTGGCTTTTATTAATATTTTTTATCATTTGCTCTTATAACTCCACCAATTAACTGATTTGGTGAAACTGTGCTTTTAAAAAATTCATCAGTGTTCATTTTCTACCAATTTAAAGAGCCCATTTTGTTTTGCTTTGTCTTTTCTTTTTCAAATAGTTCATAACATAACCATGACTTATATCTTTGTATTTTCAAGATGTATGCTCGTCACTCATCAGTGGTGATATTGAATCTCATCCTCTTTGAATGTGAGTTGAACTAGATGATTTTCAGGGGTTTTTTCAGCTTAAAAAATCCTTAATCTGGTCCATAAGACACTGTATCAAGAGGTTTCACCTGTCGCATGAACAGTATCTGATGCTGTACCCCCACCTGGTTCATGATGCTCTAGTCTCACAGGTAGGCCACCAGCCCCGAAAGAGACCAAGATGTTCCCTAACTGAGGTTCTTGCCCATGTTCTTCTATTGAACATTCTCTCTCTGCTGCAGTTTCTAGATCCATCAGATCTCACCCAAAAACCACCTCCTAAGGGATACTTTCCTAATAGTCTTTGGGAACACTCTACTCTCCATCATAAGACCCTGTCAATTGTTTCCTTGCACATATCACTATACAGATATGTTGTATCTCTTCTTATTTATCATTTTGTCACTGGATAATAAATTCCATGAGGACAAGAAATTTTCTATACTATCCTACAGTATCCTTTATATGTTCACCAGAAGGCTCAGCTTTTAGTACGAAGAATATTCATGTGTTTTTGTTTGAATAAGTGAATGAAAGAATCACCGAGTTCTTTTAACCTAATTTCTTAAACTTTTGAAAATTATTGCTTAAATTGTTCATTCTAACATGCTTGTCTGCTGCTCTGAGACTCAGACTGCATGCTTTACAATAAGCCATGGTATAGGAAAAGGATTTTGAAAATTGTCTCTCTGTCTTATAACATCCAAGGATCCAATGTCAAGAGCTGACTCCATCACCATTTATTTCCCAGTCATCAAGTTCTCAATTTTCTCCTTCTATCATCAGTTCATTTGTAGTCTTTTCATTAATACATTTATTTATTCATGTAACTGGTGAGCACTTGCCAGCAAGACTATAGTAGTTGGGAAACCAGACAAAAACCCTATCTTCATGAGGTTCCACTCAAGTAAATTCCTACACATAAAATTTACTTCAAGAGTAAGAGTACATTTCTTTCACCTTTATTTTCATCAAAGCATCTGATATGATGCCTTTCTTTCACATAACGAGTGATAAAGAACTGCTTTTACATTAAAATTACCAACTATAACAAAACAAAACCAACGACAACATTAATCCTACAGAAGGAACTGGCCACTCTCAAATGGGGCTTAGAAGGTGATGGCTCAGAGAAGTGTAGAATACCCTCTTTGACTTTTCCTGTCTCCACTTCACTCTGAATTCACCTCTTGCCTATACACAGAAATTACACATCTAATCAAATACAGGATCCTGGACATTCATCTTCCACTATGACTGTCTTTCTTCATTCTGAACATGACCTCCCATTCTCAGTCTCAATAGCAATGATGTCCATCTACCCAGTTCTTTCCCTTCCCAGACTTGTTGCCAGATTTGTTTGAGTCCTACTGTTAATTACTTCAGTAGCTTCCCCAAATGCCTTTAGTATCTTTCCACTGCTCATCAAATTGTGTGTACATCTTACTCTGTTGGACAACAGTCCTTACAGTATAATCCGAAATGAATTTTTTTATTTATACCCCACCATTTTACATGGGAATTTTGATTATCCAGCCAAGTAAAATTGCTTTCCCCAGACCTCTAAGAGCTGAATTCTGATAGCGCACATCCTTATACACATACATATCGCTTTAAATCTCTATTGAAAAAAACAGTAACTGTGCTCACTAAGAAGACAGATACCTGCGCTGCACTGTTGAGTTAATAGCCTAGCTCCACTTAATATTACCTGTGTGGCCTTTGCCAACTTAGTTAATCTTTCTGAACCTAAGTTTCCTCTCCTAATGCATGGGATAATAACAATACCTTCTTCATAGAATCCTAATTAGGATTAAATGGATTTGTATATGCAAAGGTCCTAGAACAATGAGTGGCAAATATATATATATATATTCTCAAAAATCAATGTGCATGCTTGCTCAATCACTTCAGTTGTGTTTGACCCTTTGCCACCCTACAGACTGTAGCCTGCCAGGCTCCTATGTCCATGGGATTCTCCAGGTAAGAATATTGGAGTAGGTTGCCATGCCCTCCTAAAGGGGATCTTCCTGACCTAGGGATCAAACCCATGTTTCCTGCACCTGCTGCATCGCAAGTGGATTATTTATTCTAAACCACTGGGGAAGTCCACCTAAATCAATACTTAGTACCAAAATTCAAATTTCTCAGAAATAGGAAACCTTTGAGACTCCTAAAGTTAACTTGATCTTTCTTTCCTTTGCACTTTTTCTGGTATTCTGTTGACATTTTTCTCTTACCTTATATCATGTTTCACACTTTCAAGATACTTGTAAGTATATCTGAATTTCATCTATTAAAATGATTAGCTCCTTAAAAGTAGATAATCTATGAAACTCGTTTTTTACAATGGTTTCTAAAATAGTGGCTAGATACATACTTGGAGGCTAGAACTGAAATTTTTGGTTAGCTTCACTGTAACTGGATAAAATAAACTAGTAAACATATTTAAAAATAGAGATATCACTTTGTCAAAAAAGGTCCATATAGTCAAAGCTATGGTTTTTTCACTAGCTGAATACATTTATGAAAGTTGGACCATAAAGAAGGTTGAGCATTGAAGAATTGATGCTTTCGAGTTGTGATGATGGAGAAGGCTCTAGAGGATCACTTGGACTGCAAGGAAATCAAACCAGTAAATCTTAAAGGAAATCAATCTTAAAAATTCATTGGAAGAACTGTTGTTAAAGCTAAAGTTCCAGTATTTTGGCCACCTGATACAAAGAGCCAACTCACTGGAAAAGACCCTGATGCTGGGAAAGATCGAAGGCAAAAGGAGAAAGGAGTGACAGAGGATGAGATGGTTAGATGGCATACTGACTCAATGGACATGGATTTGAGCAAACTACAAGAGACAGAGGAGGATAGGGAAGCTCAGCATACTGCAGTCCATGGGGTCACAAATTATAGGAAACTACTTAGCGACTGCAATGCCGGAGACCCTGGTTCAATTCCTGCGTCAGGAAGATCTGCCAGAGAAGAGATAGGCCACCCACTCCAGTGTTCTTGGGCTTCCCTTGTGGCTCAGCTGGTAAAGAATCCTCCTTTAATGCGGGAGACCTGGGTTCTATTCCCAGGAAGATCCCCTGGAGAAGGGAAAGGCTACCCACTCTAGTATTCTGGCCTGGAGAATTCCCTGGACTGTATAGTCCATGCAGTCTCAAAGAATTGGACACGACTAGCGATTTTCCTTTCAATTCACTTCACTCAGGGGCTGAATAACTACACGTACTTGGAGATTAAAACTGAATTTTTTTGTAAATGTCAATGCAACTGGACAAAACAAGCTTGCTTTATTTGTTAATAAATTTTCTGTTTCCTATACCATATCTACAAATATTTTAAATCAGTGTTTATAAAACTTTGCACTAGGGATTCTTAAAACAAAAACTATTCTTATAATGATACCAAGGCATTTGCATTTTTATTTTCATTCTCTTACAAGTATACAGTAGAGTTTTCCTATGACTTAAGGACATGTGATAACATGACAAAGCTAAGCTGTCACATCAGTCGTGTCCGACTCTGTGTGACCCCATAGACGGCAGCCCACCAGGCTCCCCCATCCCTGGGATTCTCCAGGCAAGAACACTGAAGTGGGTTGCCATTTCCTTCTCCATGACAAAGCAATACACTAAATGCAGAAGCAGATATAAGAATCCAACTGTCTTCTCTTAAACCAAAGGTTTGAAGAAGCCTTTGTATCTTGTGAAAAAAAAAAAACAAAAAAAAACAAAAACGCACAGCTCCAGAGAGAACAAAATTCTCTAGCTTGGATAATTTAGTGGCCTGAAAAACCATCTTCTGGTAATTACTGCTGATAAAACAAGCCTTGAAGACAAAGTTGAGCAGAGAGAGTAGTACTCAAAGAATTTACTCAGGAAAGGTGTTCTTTAGTCACAGGTAAAGAGAGGGGAACACTTCAAAGAAACAAAACTGTGGAAAATAATCAGTGTCATTTCAAAATGCTCTGCTTGTACTCAAGTTTTATGTCTGTAAGTCATTTTAGCTCAAAGTCTCTAAGACATTGTGCACAATGCAAAAGCAATGAGTTTGAAGTCAGAAGGTTTGAACCTCGGTGCTATTTAGTGATCAAGCCCATAATAATCTTCAACTCTGTAAGTTCTATTGGTAATTCAAAGCAATAATAATAACTACTACTATTCATAGAGTGTTTGCCCTTTACTAAAAGCATTAGTACTCATTTGATCATTAAAACTCCCCAAAATAAGACATGAATTACTATTTAAAACTTACAAATAAGGAAATTTAGTTTTAAAAACAAAGTAAGGTGCCAAAGTATAAAAAAATTAATAAACAGAAAAACTTAATTAGGGTTGGGAGCCCAGAAGTGGGAACAATCATAATTTACAAGTATAGCAGGGCCCAGCAAGAAGGAGAAAGACTCTTCCTGGCAAGGGCTCAGCCAATGAAAAGATATAGACTCTTCATTTATTAAAGCTCTCCCAGAAAAAAGTGACCAAGGTGGCGGAGGAGTAGGTGGATGTGGACTACATCTCTCTCCACAGATACATTAGAAAGACAACTTCAGACACAGAAGTGCATGCAGAACACCAGCTGAAAGCGGACAGGGGTACCTGACCAGTGGAAAAGAATATTTAGAACCACACAAAACTCGATAAAACAAAGAAACTAGGGAGAAAAACAGAAGTGTTAGTGGGATTGGACCTATCCTCACTGGGTGGGGGAACTGAAGCAGGGGTCTGATCCCCACATCGGGGCAATGTCTGAGTCAGAAGAAAAACAGTTAAGGCTGAAAGTGAAATAGTTGATCTGTGGCAGCCTAAATGGAATGGGAATCAGACAGTCCTTGCTGCAGCCATATATATCCCAGACAGGAAGGCAGGTTCCCCTGGAAGGTGCAGCAGATAGAAGCTGGAATTTAGGGATTGTGGAGCAACCCCAAGACAAGAGCTGCTATTGACTGCAGACTGATGGATCAAGGGGATGTGAGGGAGGAGATTGTGGTGCAAAATGCCAGTGGAGGAAAGCCAGGCAGCCATGGAAGCAAGGATATATTACTAAGTCATGCGTAGGGGGTAGAGCCATCACCATAGCTTCTCTCTCCCCACATGCCAGCATCAGCAGCTGAACAACAGAGAGGCTGGACCATCAAATACCTGATGTACTGAACTACAGAGTAGGACCCCTACCCAGGGTACTTCTTTAAGTGACTAAAGTGTCAAACTACAGACTAGGACCCCATCTAGGGAACCCCTTTAAGTGCCTGATGTGCCAATCTACAGAGTAAAACCCCAGCCAGGGGGAGCCCCTCTATGTGCTTGACATGTCTAACAACAGAGAAGGACCTGAAGCAAGGGAGTCCTCTAAGCACCAGAATGGGCAGAGCTATGGAGAAAGACTGGCCAAAGAGGCCTTCTGGTCACCAGCTACAAAAGGCTCGACAAAAGACTCTGAGAGCGCCATAACTCCTGGGGTGGAGGCAGTCCATGTCCCTGCACACTTGGTGCCACCAGTGTCCCTGCCAGCCAAGCAGCTGCTGCACCTTCATGCTCAACTCTGACTAGGGCAGAGCTGCCACAGGCAAAAAAAAAAAAAAATCTTGCATTTATACCCACAGGGTAGCTTTGGTCATGTCTGGACTCTTTGTGACCCTGCAGACTGGCCTGCCAGGCTTCTCTGTCAGGGGTGGTTCTCCAGGCAAGAATACTGGTGTGTATTGGCCAATACCGGTGCCATACCCTTCTAGAGCACTGTATTTCCTGCTGCCCTAGCCGTCAACTCCCCTGAGTACCTGGTGCTGCCAGAACCCCTGAAACCCAAGCAGCTGCACCACCTCCACACCTGGCCTTCACAGGGGCAAACCCTAGTCCTCCAGGGCAGCCTCAGGAGCAAACCCCAGTGGATGACCCACACGCAGAAGTAGAAATAAAACCACAGTTGAAACCCAGGGCACTATGGCTGAGGTAAAAGACCCAACCACCCCCCCCCACACACACACACACACACCACCACCACCACCATCTGTACAATCTGCAGATTAATACCACATGATCAACTAGACAGCCTCTGTGTCTATGGAATATACAAAAGGGCACTGAGAGCTCCCACAAAAGATAAAGCACTAGTTCTCGATAGCTGTGGACATTGGAGGCAAGACCACAGAGGAGTAGGACCAGAGCAGAATCTCAGCTGCCCCCACAACAGGTCCAGAGATCAGCACAGTGTTAAAGGGCATCATAGGGAGATGAGGTGGAGTGTGACTCCCAGTGAGGAAAAGGACTCTGACAGCAGTGACTCAAGAAAAACATTTATTATTCTTATGTTTGTTCTGTAGATACTTTTGAATTTTTTTCTTTTTCTTTTTCCTTTTCTTTTCCCCCTCTGTTGTAGTTGTTGATTATAATGGCACTACATTAAGCTTTGAGCTATTTTTTTTTAATAAATTACATTTTTTACTGTTGTCATAAACTTCTGCCTCTACATCAGGCTTCTGTAGTTCTATGGAGTTTTCCTTTCCTTTTTTTCCTCCTTTGTAAATTTTAATTCTTAATTATTTAAACCTATTATTATTTTTTCTACTTTTATTCCTTTGCTTGCCTTTCCTACTATTCTTTTCCCCTTGCAGCTGATCTTTAATGTATATAAATCTTTTTTATCTACCTCTATTTAACTTTGGATATCTATTCTTCCTTTCTTTTCTTTCTTTCCTTTTCTTCCTTTCCTTTTCTTTCAACATATTTGTTAGTCTTATTTAATTGGTTTATTCCCCAATTGGCACCTTGCCTTAGCTTTGTTTTCCAGTTTGTGCCTTAGTTAGTTTTGTTCTTAAACAGTAAATATAATTTTTAGTTTCTTTTGATTGCTGGGTCAAAGTGCTGTACTTTATTTTTGTTTGTTTTGATTGTGCTTATGGGTGTATATGTAATGTGTATATTCATTCACACTTTTTATTGCTGTTATAAACCTTTGGCTCTACATTGGGTTTTTGCACTTCTGTGGAATTTTCCTTTTTTTTCTTTTCTTTTTTTATAATTTTAATTTTAATTTTTTAAACTTATTATATTTTTTCTACATTTATTCTTGTGTTTCCTTTCCTATTCTTCTCCCCTTGCAGGTAATCTTTAATGTATATATCTTTTTTTTTTTTTTTTTTTTTGCTTCCTTTTCTTTCCTTTCCTCTCAACATATTTGTTAGTTTTGTTTTCATTGCTTTATTCCCCACTTTGCATCTTGCTTTAGTTTTGTGTTCTGGTTTGTGCTTTGGCTATTTTTGTCCTTAACTGATAAATATAATTTTTTTATTTCCTTTTTTCACCTGGTCAGTCTACTGTGCTTTATTTCTGTGGGAATGTTTTGACTTTGCTTATGGTTGTAAATGCATATGTGTATATTCCAATTTTTCAATTATTATTTGCCTGCTTTTGTAACTGCCATTTGTCTGGGGCTCATCTTTGGATTCTTGTTTTAATCTCACTTAATGCCATAACAAACCACTTGTGGAATCTTCATTCCTGATCAGAGATCAAGCCCTGAGCCTTTGGAGTGGGAGCACTGACTCCAAGACCCTAGACTACCAGAAAACTAACCCTATGGAGTATCAAACAGTGAGAACTCACACAAAGGAAACCACTTGAATACAAGTCCCAGCATCACCCAACCACCAGTAGCACCTTGTGCAGGATGCCTCATCTAAACAACAAACAAAACAAAAGTACAAGCCAAATTATCAGGAAACAGGATTACACCTCACTCAGTCTTGCCCATCAGAGGGAAAACAAACAAACAAACAAACAACAACAGTAAAAAAATCTCAGCACAAATCTCACCCTATTTGAAGCTTACACAAGCCACTGGATCAACCTTAGGAGGGCAGAAACCAAAAGGAAAAAATAACTTAATTTTGAAGTCTCAGAAAAGGAGACCTCAAACACAATAAGTTAAAAATAATAATAATGATGAAAAGGCAGAGAAATACTACCCCAATGAAGGAACAAATTAGAAACACAAAAGTCCTAATAATGAAGAGAAAATAGGCAAAATACCTAAAAAAGAATTCAGAATAATGATAGTAAATATGATCAAAAAACTTGAAAACAAAATGGAGAAAATGCAAGAGTCAATTAACACAGACCTAGGAGAATTAAAGAATAAACCACAGAGACAAACAACACTGTTTGTCTGTTTTATTTTTACTGAAATTAAAAATACTCTAGAAGGAATCAATAGCAGAATACATGAAGCAGAAGAATGAATCAGTGAGCTGGAAGATAAAATGGTGGAAATAACTTCTGAAGTACAGAATAAAGTAAAAAGAATGAAAACAACTGAGGATAGTCTCAGAGACCTCTGGGGCAATATCAAGCACACCAACATTATAAGTATAGGGGTCTCAGAAGAAGAAGAGGAAAAAAAAATGGCATGAGAAAATTTTTTAAGAGATTATAGCTTGAAATTTCCCCAACATGGAAAAAGAAAGAGTCAATCAAGTCCAAGAGGCACAAAGAGTCCCATACAGGATTAATCCAAGGAGAAATACACCAAGACACATACTAATCAAACTAACAAAGACTAAACACAATGAAAGGAAATGGAGAAGCAGCAAGTAACATACAAGGGAAGGGAAGTGAAGTGAAGTCACTCAGTCATGTCCGACTCTGCAACCCCATGAACTGTAGCCTACCAGGCTCCTCTGTCCATGAGATTTTCCAGGCAATAGTACTGGAGTGGATTGCCATTTCCTTCTCCAGGGGATCTTCCTGACCCAGGGATTGAACCCTGGTCTCCTGCATTGTAGACAGATGCTTCACTGTCTGAGCCATCATACAAGGGAAACCCCATACGTTTAACAGCTGATCTTTCAGCAGAAACTCTGCAGGCCAGAAGGGAATGGCAGGATATATTTAAAGTATTGAATGAGAAAAATCTACAACCAAGATTACTGTACACAAAAAAGATCTCATTCAAAATTGATGGAAAAATAAAAAGCTTTTCAGGTAATCAAAAGTTAAGAGAATTCAGTACCACCAAATCAGCTTTACAACAAATGTTAAATGGACTTATATAGTCAAGAAATACAAGAGAAGGAAAAAGATCTACAAAATCAACCCCAAACAATTAAGAAAATGGCAATAGAACATATATATCAATGATTACTTTAAATGTAAATGGATTAAAGGCTTCAACCAAAAGACACAGACTGGCTCAATGCATACAAAAACAAGACCCTTATATATGCTGTCTACAAGAAACCCTCTTCAGACCTAAAAACACATATAGACTGAAAGTGAGAGGATGGAAAAATATGTTGCATACAAATGGAAAGCAAAAGAAAGCTAGAGTAGCAATCCTCATATCAGACCAAATAGACATTAAAATGATGAATATTCCAAGAGATAAGGAAGGATTATCATCATATAGTGATAATGATCACAGGATCAATTCATTAGAAAGACATAACAATTGTACATATCTATGCACCCAACATAGGATCACCTTAATACCTAAGACAAACACATACATAAAAGGAGAAATTGACAGTAACACAGTAATAGTAGGAGACTTTAACACCCCAATCACACCAATGGACAAATCATCAAAACAGAAAATAAATAAAGAAACACAGTCTTAAACGATACATTAGATGAGATAGTTCTCACTGATATCTTCAAGACATTCCATCCAAATGCAGAAGAATCCACCTTCTTCTCAAGTGCACATGGGATATTCTCCAAGATAGACCACAGCTTGGGTCACAAATCTAACATCAGTAAATTTAAGAAAATTGAAATCATATCAAACATCTTTTCTGACCACAATGCTATGAGACTAGATATCAATCACAAGGAAAAAAAAAATGAAAGAAATAGAAATAAGTGGCAATTAAACAACATGTTTCTAAATAACTAGCAGGTTACTGAAGAAATAAAAAGGAAATCAAAAAATTTCTAGAAAGAAATGGCAATGAAAACGCAACAACTCAAAACCCATGGGATGCAAAAAAAAGGCAGTTCTAAGAGGGAAGTATATGGCAATACAATCCTACACCAAGAAACAAGAAAAACATTGAATAGACAGCCTAACATTTCACCTAAAACAACTAGCAAAAGAAGAACACACGCACACACACACACATACACACACAAATTAGTAGAAGGAAAGAAATTATAAAGATCTGAGCAGAAATAAATGAAAAAGAAATGAAAGAAACACCTGTAGCAGATTCATGTTGATGTATGGCAAAACCAATACAGCATTGAAAAGTAAAATAAATAAATAAATAAAGATTAGTAAAACTAAAAGCTGCTTCGTTGAGAAAATAAACAAAATTGACAAACCTTTAGTCAGACTCATCAATAAAAAAAGAGAGAAGAATCGAATTAACAAAATTAGAAATGAAAATGGAGAGGTTACAACAGACAAGGCAGAAATACCAAGGATTATAAGAGAATATTATGAACCACTATATGGCATTAAAATGGATAACCTGGAAGAATTGGACAGATTCTTAGAAAAGTTCAATCATTGAAGAATGAACCAGAAAGAAACAGCAATTATTAATGAGCATCTATCAATTAAATACGAGCACTGAAATTGGAGCTGTGTTCAAAAATCTCCTAAAATCAAAAGCCAAGGACCAGACAGCTTCACTGGAGAATTCTATCAAACATTTACAGAAGAGCTAATGACAATCCTTCTAAAACTCTTTCAAAAAAATTGCAGAGAAAGGAAAAATTCCAAACTCACTCTATGGGTCCACTATCACCCTGATACCAAAACCAGACAAAGACAACACAAAACAAAAAGTACAGGCCAGTATGACTGATGAAAACAGATGCAAAAGTCCTCAACAAAATTTTAGCAAACAATATTCAGCAACACATCAAAAAACTCATACACATGATCAAGTTGGATTTATTCTAGGGATGCAAGGATTCTTCAATATAGGCAAATCAATCAATGTGATATAACATATTAACAAATTGCACAGATTCAGTTCAGTTCTGTTGTGTCCGACTCTTTGTGACCCTATAAATGACAGCACGCTTGGCTACTCTGTCCATCACCAACTCCCCGAGTTCACTCAGACCCACGTCCATCAAGTCCGTGATGTCATCCAGCCATCTCATCCTCAGACGTCACCTTCTCCTCCTGACCTCAATCCCTCCCAGCATCAGAGTCTTTTCCAATGAGTCAGCTCTTCGCATGAGGTGGCAAAGGTACAGGAGTTTCAGCTTTAGCATCATTCCTTCCAAAGAAATCCCAGGGCTGATCTCCTTCAGAATGGACTGGTTGGATCTCTTTGCAGTCCAAGGGACTCTCAAGAGCCTTTTCCAAAACAACAGGTCAAAAACATAAATACTTCAGTGTTCAGCCTTCACACTCCATCTCTCACATCCATACGTGACCACAGGAAAAACCACAGCCTTGACTAGATGGGCATTAGTGGGCAAAGTAATGTCTCTGCTTTTGAATATGCTATCTAGATTGGTCATAACTTTTCTTCCAAGGAGTAAGTGTCTTTTAATTTCATGGCTACAGTCACCATCTGCAGTGATTTTGGAGCTCAAAAAAATAAAGTCTGACACCGTTTCCACTGTTTCCCCATCTATTTCCCATGAAGTGATGGGACCAGATGCCATGATCTTCGTTTTCTGAACGTTGAGCTTTAAGCCAACTTTTTCACTCTCCACTTTCACTTTCATCAAGAGGCTTTTAGTTCCTCTTCACTTTCTGCCATAAGGGTGGTGTCATCTGCATATCTGAGGTGATTGATATTTCTCCTGACAATCTTGATTCCAGCTTCTGTTTCTTCCAGTCCAGCGTTTCTCATGATGTACTCTGCATATAAGTTAAATAAGCAGGGTGACAATATACAGCCTTGATGCACTCCTTTTCCTATTTTGAAACAGACTGTTGTTCCATGTCCAGTTCTAACTGTTGTGTCCTGACCTGAAAACAGATTTCTCAAGAGGTAGGTCAGGTGGTCTGGTATTCCCATCTCTTTCAGAATTTTCCACAGTTTATTGTGATCCACACAGTCAAAGGCTTTGACATAGTCAATAAAGCAGAAATAGGTGTTTTTGTGGAACTCTATTGCTTTTCCTATGATCCAGCAGATGTTGGCAATTTGATCTCTGGTTCCTCTGCCTTTTCTAAAACCAGCTTGAACTTCAGGGAGTTCACAGTTCATGCATTGCTGAAGCCTGGCTTGGAGAATTTTGAGCATTACTTTACTAGCATATGAGATGAGTGCAATTGTGCAGCAGTTTGAGCATTCTTGGGCATTGTCTTTCTCTGGGATTGGAATGAAAACTGACTTTTCCAGTCCTATGGCCACTGCTGAGTTTTCCAAATTTGCTGGCATATTGAGTGCAGCGCTTTCACAGCATCATCTTTCAGGATTTGAAATAGCTCAACTGGAATTCCATCACCTTCACTAGCTTTGTTCATAGTGATGCTTTCTAAGGCCCTCTTGGCTTCACAATACAGAATGTCTGGCTCTAGATGAGTGATCAAACAATTGTGATTATCTGGGTCATGAAGACCTTTTTTGTACAATTTTTCTGTGTATTCTTGCCATCTCTTCTTAATATCTTCTGCTTCTGTTCAGTTCAGTTCAGTCGCTCAGTCATGTCCGACTCTTTGTGACCCCATGACGTAGCTCAGCAGGCCTCCTGTCCATCACCAACTCCGGGAGTTCACTCAGAATCAAGTCCATCGAGTCAGTGATGCCATCCAGCCATCACATCCTGGGTCGTCCCCTTCTTCTACTGTCCCCAAACCCTCCTAGTATCAGAGTCTTTTCCAATGAGTCAGCGCTTCACATGAGGTGGCCAAAGTACTGGAGCTTCAGCTTTAGCATCATTCCTTCCAAAATATCCCAGGGCTGATCTCCTTCAGAATGGACTGGTTGAATCTCCTTGCAGTCCAAGGGACCCTCAAGAGTCTTCTTCAACACTGCAGTTCAAAAGAATCAATTCTTCGGCGCTCAGCCTACTTCACAGTCCAACTCTCACATCCATACATGACCACAGGAAAAACCATAGCCTTGACTAGGCAGACCTTAGTCGGCAGAGTAATGTCTCTGCTTTTGAATATACTATCTAGGTTGGTCATAACTTTTCTTCCAAGGAGTAAGCGTCTTTTAATTTCATGGCTGCAGTCACCATCTGCAGTGATTTTGGAGCCCCAAAAAATGAAGTCTGACACTGTTTCTACTGTTTCCCCATCTATTTCCCATGAAGTAATGGGAGGTTACTGATATTTCTCCTGGCAATCTTGCTTCCAGCTTGTGTTTATTCCAGTCCAGCATTTCTCATGAAGTACTTTGCATAGAAGTTAAATAAGCAGGGTGACAATATACAGCCTTGACGTACTCCTTTTCCTATTTGGAACCAGTCTGTTGTTCCATGTCCAGTTCTAACTGTTGCTTCTTGACCTGCATACAGCCTTCTCAAGAGGCAGGTTAGATGGTCTGGTATTCCCATCTCTTTCAGAATTTTCCACAGTTTATTGTGTTCCACACAGTCAAAGGCTTTGGCATAGTCAATAAAGCAGAAATAGATGTTTTTCTGGAACTCTCTTGCTTATTCCATGATCCAGCGGATGTTGGCAATTTGATCTCTGGTTCCTCTGCCTTTTCTAAAACCAGCTTGAATATGTGGAATTTCATGGTTCACGTATTGCTGAAGCCTAGCTTGGAGAATTTTAGCATTACTTTACTAGCGTGTGAGATGAGTGCATCTGTGCTGTAGCTTGAGCATTCTTTGGCATGGCCTTCCTTTGGGATTGGAATGAAAACTGACCTTTTCCAGTCCTGTGGCCACTGCTGAGTTTTCCAAATTTGCTGGCATATTGAGTGCAGCACTTTCACAGCATCATCTTCAGGATTTGAAACAACTCAACTGGAATTCCATCACCTCCACCAGCTTTGTCCATAGTGATGCTTTCTAAGGCCCACTTGACTTCACATTCCAAGATGTCTGGTTCTAGATGAGTGATCACACCATCATGATTATCCAGGTGTGAAGATCCTTTTTGTACAGTTCTTCTGTGTATTCTTGCCACCTCTTCTTAATATCTTCTGCTTATGTTAGGTCCATACCGTTTCTGTCCTTTATCGACCCCATCTTTGCATGAAATGTTCCCTTGATATCTCTAATTTCTTGAAGAGATCTCTAGTCTTTCCCATTCTGTTGTTTTCCTCTATCTCTTTGCATTGATCGCTGAAGAAGGCTTTCTTATCTCTTCTTGCTATTCTTTGGAATTCTGCATTCAGATGCTTATATCTTTCCTTTTCTCCTTGGCTTTTTACTTCTCTTCTTTTCACAGCTATTTGTAAGGCCTCCCCAGACAGCCATTTTGCTTTTTTGCATTTCTTTTCCATGGGGATGGTCTTGATCCCTGTCTCCTGTACAATGTCACATACCTCAGTCCATAGTTAATCAGGCACTCTATCTATCAGATCTAGGCTCTTAAATCTATTTCTCACTTCCACTGTATAATCATAAGGGATTTGATTTAGGTCATCCCTTCCCTGTTCTCTTCAGTTTCAGTCTGAATTTGGTAATAAGGAGTCCATGATCTGAACCACAGTCAGCTCCTGGTCTTTTTTTGGTTGACTGTAGAGAGCTTCTCCATCTTTAGCTGCAGAGAATATAATCAATCTGATTTTGGTGTTGACCATCTGGTGATGTCCATGTGTCGAGTCTTCTCTTGTGTTGTTGGAAGAGGGTGTTTGCTATGACCAGTGCATTTTCTTGGCAAAACTCTATTAGTCTTTGCCCTGCTTCATTCTGCATTCCAAGGCCAAATTTGCCTGTTACTCCAGGTGTTTCTTGACTTCCTACTTTTGCATTCCAGTCCCCTATAATGAAAAGGATATCTTTTTTGGGTGTTAGATCTAAAAGGTCTTGTAGGTCTTCATAGAACCATTCAACTTCAGCTTCTTCAGCATTATTGGTTGGGGCATACACTTGGATTACTGTGATATTGAATGGCTTGCCTTGGAGACAAACAGAGATCATTCTGTCATTTTTGAGAGTGCATCCAAGTACTGCATTTTGTTGACCAACTCTTTTGTTGACCATGATGTCTACTCCATTTCTTCTGAGGGATTCCTGCCCGCAGTAGCAGATTTAATGGTCATGTGACTTAAATTCACCCATTTCAGTCTATTTTAGTTCACTGATTCCTAGAATGTTGACTCTTGCCATCTCTTGTTTGACCACTTCCAATTTGCCTTGATTCATGGACCTGACATTCCAGGTTCCTATGCAACATTGCTCTATACCGCATTGTACCTTGCTTCTATCACCAGTCACATCCACAGCTGGGTATTGTTTTTGCTTTGGCTCCATCCCTTCATTCTTTCTGGAGTTATTTCTCCACTGATCTCCAGTGGCATGTTGGGCACCTACTGACCTGGGGAGTTCCTGTTTCAGTATCCTATCATTTTGCCTTTTCATACTGTTCATCGTGTTCTCAAGGCAAGAATATTGAAGTGGTTTGCCATTCCCCTCTCCAGTGGACCACATTCTGTCAGACCTCTCCACCAAGACCCGCCCGTCTTGGGTCGCCGTGTGGGCATGGCTTAGATTCATCTCAACCGATAAAGAAAAAGCATTTGCCAAAATTTCAGCTCCATTTTATGACTAAAACTCTTCAAAAAAAAAAAATGTTCATACAAGGAATCTACCTCAACGTAGTAAAGGCCATATATGATAAGCCTACAGCAAGTGTTACTCTCAATGGTAAAATGCTGACAGATTTCCCCCTAAGATCAGGAACAAGACAAGGGTGTTCACTTTAACCACTATTATTCAACATATTTCTGGAAGTCCTACCTACAGCAATCAGAGAAGAAAAAGAAATAAAAGGAACCCAGGTTGGAAAAGAAGAATTAAAGTTCTCACAGTTTGCAGATGACATGATACTGTACATACAAAACTCTAAAGGTAGTATCAGAAAATTATTAGAACTAATCAGTGAATTTAGCAAAGATGCAAGATACAAAATCAATACACAGAAGTGAAGTTGCTCAGTCGTGTCCAACTCTTTGCGACGCCATGGACTGTAGCCTACAAAGCTTCTCAGTCCATGGTATTTTTCAGGCAAGAGTACTGGAGTGGGTTGCCACACTTGCATTTCTATATACTAACAATGAAAAATCAGAAAGAGAAATTAAGGAATCAATCTCATTCACCACTGCAGCAAAAAGAATTAAATATCTAGGAAATAACTTACCTAAGGAGACAAAAGAACTGTACACAGGAGATTATAAGACACTGATGAAAGAAGTCAAAGATGGCATAAACAGATAGCGAGATATTCCATGTGCCTGGGTAGGAACAATCACTATTGTGAAACTGACTATACTCCCAAATGCAATCTACAGATTCAATGCGATCACTATCAACTTATCAATGACATTTTTCACAGAATTAGCACAAAGAATTTCACAAATCATATAGAAGCACAAAAGAACCCGAATAGCCAAAGCTGTCTTGAGAAAGACGAATGGAGCTGGAGAAATCAACCTTCCTGACTTCAGACTATACTACAAAGCTACAGTCATCAAGACAGTATGGTACTGGCACAAAAACAGAAATATAGACCAATGGAACAAGATAGAAAGCCCAGAAAAAACCCCATGTACCTATGAGTACCTTATTTTTGACAAAGAAGGCAAGAATATACAATGGGGTAAAGACAGCCTCTTCAATAAATGGTGCTGGGAAACCTGGACAGCTACATGTAAAAGAATGAATTTAGAACACTTCCTAACACCATACACAAAGATAAACTCAAAATATTAAAGACCTAAATATAAGACCAGAAACTATAAAACTCTTAGAGGAAAACATATGCAGAACACTCAATCACAGAAATCAAAGCAAGATCCTCTGTGACTCACTTCCTAGAGAAACAAAAATAAAACCAAAAGTAACAAGTGGGACCTGAGTAAACTTCAAAGCTTTTGCACAGCAAAGGAAACTATAAGCAAGGTGAAAAGACAACAGTCAGAAGGGGAGAAAATAAAAGCAAATGAAACAACTGACAAAGGATTAATTTCCAAAATATGCAAACAGCTTCTACAATTCAATGCCAGAAAAACAAACAACTCAATCCAAAAGTGGGGGAAAGACCTAACCAGATATTTCTCCAAAGAAGACATACAGATGGATAACAAACACATGAAAAGATGCTTAACATTGCTCATTATTAGAGAAATGCAAATCAAAACTACCATGAGATATCACCTCACGTTGGTCAGAATAACCATCATGAAAAAGTCTACGAACAATAAATGCTGGAGAGGGTGTGGAGAAAAGGGAATCCTCTTGCATTGTTGGTGGGAATGTAAACTGATATAGCCACTATGGAAGATGATATGGAGATTCCTTAAAAGACTAGAAATAAAACCACCATATGACCCAGGAATCCCACTCCTAGGCATATACCCTGAGGAAACCAAAATTGAAAAAGACACATGTATCCCATTGTTCATTGTAGCACTATTTACAATAGTTAGAACATTGAAGCAACCTAGATGCCCATCAACAGATGAATGGATAAAGAAGTAGTAGTATATATACACAATGAAATATTACTCAGCCATAAAAAGGAATGCCTTTGAATCAGTTCTAATGAGGTGGATGAGCCTAGAACCTATTATACAGAATGAATTAAGTCAGGAAGAGGAAGATAAATATCATGTTCTAACATATATATACGGAATCTAGAAAAATGGTACTAAAGAATATACTTACAGGGCAGCAATGGAGAAGCAGACATAGAGAACAGACTTGTGGACACAGTGGGAGGGGAGGAGAGGGTGAGATACATGGAAAGAGTAACATGGAAACTTACATTACCATATACAAGACAGACAGCCAACGGGAATTTGCTGTATGGCTAAGAAACTCAAACAGGGGCTTTGTATCAAACTAGAGGAGTGGGATGGGGAAGGAGAAGTGGGGGAGTTCAAAAGGAAGGGGATATATGTATCCCTATGGCTGATTCATATTGACATTTGACAAAAATAACAAAATTCTGTAAAGCAATTATCCTTCAATAAAAAAATAAAATTTTTTTAAAAAGCCCTTCCAACTTCTTTTCATCTCTATAAAAATGTTTCTTTCCCTATGCCCTATAGGGACTTTCAAGAATCTCACCATTGCTGTATAATCCAAATTGCAATCCTCTGCTTATCCTAAATAAACCCATCTTTATTAAAGAAATATCTAGCAGTCTATTTGTTTCAGGTCAACAAATGGGTCACAGAACTCTGGGCATAGATTTCAGTCTAACTCAAAAACTCTTATTTTCATTATAAAATTATTTGTAAGAAAGTAATTTGTAAACTATAAAAATGTACCTAAATGATTATTGTAAGTTTAAGCTTTGGGGATTTGGCTTGTGTGATCTCATTTTCTCTCAGAATATGTTTATTGATGTTTATGCCAGTGATTTTGTTAATGGAAAAATACATGTGGCGTATACAAGACTTTGAGAAAACTTCAGAAAAGGGAACTTTCCTGTATGTGTGCCATTAATCCTGAGTTTCTCCAAATTATTTCATAATGGAAACCTTTTTCCATAACATTGACTTCTATATCAAATCATTAGTGTATCATAGGGTACATACGTAACTGTGTAGCTCTTTGTGGTGCCATCCTAGGACAGACACTACTCACCATGGACTCCACCTACCTTTTCTTTATAGAAAAGCTCTAGCCTCTTCAGTTCAGTCACTCAGTCGTGTCTGACTCTTTGCGACCCCATGAATCCCAGCACTCCAGGCCTCCCTGTCCATCACCAACTCCCGGAGTTCACTCAGACTCACGTCCATTGAGTCAGTGATGCCATCCAGCCAATGAGTCAACTCTTCGCATGAGGTGGCCAAAGTACTGGAGTTTCACCTTCAGCATCTTTCCCTCCAAAGAAATCCCAGGGTTGATCTCCTTCAGAATGGACTGGTTGGATCTCCTTGCAGTCCAAGGGACTTTCAAGAGTCTTCTCCAACACCACAGTTCAAAAGCATCAATTCTTCGGCGCTCAGCCTTCTTCACAGTCCAACTCTCACATCCATACATGACTGCTGGAAAAACCATAGCCTTGACTAGACGGACGTTTGTTGGCAAAGTAATGTCTCTGCTTTTGAATATGCTATCCAGGTTTGCCCTAACTTTTCTTCCAAAAGTAAGCATCTTTTAATTTCATGGCTGCAGTCACCATCTGCAGTGATTTTGGAGCCCCCAAAAATGAAGTCTGACACTGTTTCCACTGTTTCCCCATCTATTTCCAATGAAGTGATGGGACCTCCTAGGCCTTCCCAAAATTCCAAAGAACAAATTCAGTCAGAGAAATGAGAAAATGAAGAAATAAAGGAAAACAGTCAAGAAAGACAAATTAATAACAGCCTGCCTGTCACACAAAGTTACAAACTTTTAGTTCTTTTTCAAGGGCTATAGATAGTTTCCTGAGCCATGTCTCTGAGTTGTTCTGCAGATACTGAAACTCCCACTGGGTGGAATAAGTTAATAGCATGCTGACCACCAGAACTAGACTCTAGGCTTGTTGGAACCAGAATCCTGATGACATTAACTCCTCAAATACCGGCCTATTACCTTATCACTAATCAATCAGAAGAATATCCAGCTTATTTGGCACCCTACAATCCTCTCTCTTGCTTATCTTTGAAAATCCTTTCCTAAAAACAACTGGATTTTAAATAGCTCAACTGAAATTCCATCACCTAAACTAACTTTGTTCCTAGTGATGCTTCCCAAGGCCCACGACTTCACATTCCAGGATGTCTGGCTCTAGGTGAGTGATCACACCATCATAATTATCTGGGTCATGAAGATCTTTTTGTACAGTTCTTTGGTGTATTTTGCCACCTCTTCTTAATATCTTCTGCTTCTGTTGAGTCCATAACATTTCTGTGCTTTATGGAGCTCATCATTGCATGAAATGTTCCCTTGGTATCTCTAATTTTTTGAAGAGATCTCTAGTCTTTCAGTCTGTTGTTTTCCTCTATTTCTTTGCACTAATCGCTGAGGAAGGCTTTCTTATCTCTCCTTGCTCTTCTTTGGAACTGTGCATTCAGATGCTTATATCTTTCCTTTTCTCCTTTGCTTTTCACTTCTCTTCTTTTCATGGCTATTTGCAAGGCCTTCGCAGAACATTTCTTTGCATTTCTTTTCCATGGGCAAGGTCTTGATCCCTGTCTCCTGGACAATGTCATGAACCTCTGTCCATAGTTCATCAAGCACTCTGTCTTTCAGATCTAGTCCCTTAAATCTATTTCTCACTTGCACTGTATAATCATAAGGGATTTGATTTAGGTCATATGTGAATGGTCTAGCGGTTCTCCCCGCTTTCTTCAATTTAAGTCTGAATTTGACAATAAGGAGTTCATGATCTGAGCCATAGTCTGCTCCCAGTCTTGTTTTTGCTGACCGTATAGAGCTTCTCCATCTTTGGCTGCAAAGAACACAATGAATCTGATTTCACAGTTGGCCATCTGATGATGTTCATGTGTCGAGTCTTCTCTTGTGTTGTTGGAAGAGGGTGTTTGCTATGACCAGTGCATTCTCTTGGTAAAACTCTATTAGCTTTTGCCCTGCTTCATTCTGTACTCAAAAGCCAAATTTGCCTGTTACTCCAGTTGTTTCTTGACTTCCTACTTTTGCATTCCAGTCCCTTAAATGAAAAGGACATCTTTTTTGGGTGTTAGTTAAAAAGGCCTTGTAGGTCTTCATAGAACCATTCAATCCAGCTTCTTCAGCATTATTGGTCAGGGCACAGACTTGGATTACCGTTATATTGAAAGGTTTGCCTTGGAAACGAACAGAGATCATTCTGTCATTTTTGAAATTCCATTCAAATACTGCATAGGAACCTGGAATGTCAGGTCCATGAATCAAGGCAAATTGGAAGTGGTCAAACAAGAGATGGCAAGGGTGAACATCGACATTGTAGGAATCAGTGAACTAAAATGGACTGGAATGGGTGAATTTAACTCACATGACCATTATATCTACTACTGCAGGCAGGAATCCCTCAGAAGAAATGGAGTAGCCATCATGTCAACGAAAGAGTCCAAAATGCAGTACTTGGATGCAATCTCAAAAACGACAGAATGATCTCTGTTTGTCTCCAAGGCAAACCATTCAATATCACAGTTATCCAAGTCTATGCCCCAACCAGTAATGCTGAAGAAGCTGAAGTTCAACGATGTTATGAAGACCTACAAGACGTTTTAGAATTAACACCCCAAAAAGATGTCCTTTTCATTATAGGGGACTGGAATGCAAAAGTAGGAAGTCAAGAAACACCTGGAGTAACAAGCAAATTTGGCCTTGGGATGCGGAATTAAGCAGGACAAAGACTAATAGAGTTTTGCCAAGAAAATGCACTGGTCATAGCAAACACCCTCTTCCAACAACACAAGAGAAGACTCGACACATGAACATCACCAGATGCTCAACACCAAGATCAGATTATGTTCTTTGCAGCCAAAGATGGAGAAGCTCTATAATGTCAACAAAAACAAGACCAGGAGCTAACTGTGGCTCAGATCATGAACTCCTTATTACCAAATTCAGACTCAAATTGAAGAACGTAGGGAAAACCGCTAGACCATTCAGGTATGACCTAAATCAAGTCCCTTATGGTTATACAGTGGAAGTGAGAAATAGATTTAAGGGCCTAGATCTGATAGATAGAGTGCCTGATGAATTATGGAATGAGGTACGTGACATTGTACAGGAGACAGGGATCAAGACCATCCCCATGGAAAAGAAATGCAAAAAAGCAAAATGGCTGTCTGGGGAGGCCTTACAAATAGCTGTGAAAAGAAGAGAAGTGAAAAGCCAAGAGGAAAGGAAAGATATAAGCATCTGAATGCAGAATTCCAAAGAATAGCAAGAAGAGATAAGAAAGCCTTCAGCGATCAATGCGAAGAAATAGAGGAAAACAACAGAATGGGAAAGACTAGAGATCTCTTCAAGAAATTAGAGATACTAAGGGAATATTTCATGCAAAGATGGGGTCGATAAAGGACAGAAATGGTATGGACCTAACAGAAGCAGAAGATATTAAGAAGAGGTGGCAAGAATACACAGAAGAACTGTACAAAAAAGATCTTCACGACCCAGATAATATGATGATGTGATCACTAATCTAGAGCCAGACATCTTGGAATGCGAAGTCAAGTGGGCCTTAGAAAGCATCACTACGAACAAAGCTAGTGGAGGTGATGGAATTCCAGTTGAGCTCTTTCAAATCCTGAAAGATGATGCTGTGAAAGTGCTGCACTCAATATGCCAGCAAATTTGGAAAACTCAGCAGTGGCCACAGGACTGGAAAAGTCAGTTTTCATTCCAATCCCAAAGAAAGGAAATGACAAAGAATGCTCAAACTATCGCAGAATTGCACTCATCTCACATGCTAGTAAAGTAATGCTTAAAATTCTCCAAGCCAGGCTTCAGCAATATGTGAACTGTGAACTTCCAGATGTTCAAGCTGGTTTTAGAAAAGGCAGAGGAACCAGAGATTAAATTGCCAACACCCTCTGGATTATGGAAAAAGCAAGAGAGTTCCAGAAAAACATCTATTTCTGCTTTATTGACTATGCCAAAGCCTTTGACTGTGTGGATCACAATGAACTGTGGAAAACTCTGAAAGAGATGGGAATACCAGACCACCTAACCTGCCTCTTGAGAAATCTGTATGCAGGTCAGGAAGCAACAGTTAGAACTGGACATGGAACAACAGACTGGTTCCAAACAGGAAAAAGAGTGCGTCAAGGCTGTATATTGTCACCCTCTTATTTAACTGCTATGCACAGAAAATCATGAGAAACGCAGGACTGGAAGAAACACAAGCTGGAATCCAGATATCCAGGAGAAATATCAATAACTTCAGATATGCAGATGACACCACCCTTGTGGCAGAAAGTGAAGAGTAGCTAAAGGCCTCTTGATGAAAGTGAAAGAGGGGAGCGAAAAAGTTGGCTTAATGCTCAACATTCAGAAAACGAAGATCATGGCATCCGGTTCCATCCCTTCATGGGAAATAGATATGGAAACAGTGGAAACAGTGTCAGACTTTATTGGGCTCCAGAATCACTGCAGATGGTGACTGCAGCCATGAATTTAAAGTACATTTACTCCTTGGAAGGAAAGTTATGACCAACCTAGATAGCATATTCAAAAGCAGAGACATTACTTTGCCGACTAACGTCCGTTTAGTCAAGGCTATGGTTTTTCCTGTGGTCATGTATGGATGTGACAGTTGGACTGTGAAGAAGGCTGAGCACCAAAAAAATTGATGCTTTTGACCTGTGGTGTTGGAGAAGACTCTTGAGAGTCCCTTGGACTGCAAGGACATCCAACCAGTCCATTCTGATGGAGATCAGCCCTGGGATTACTTTGAAAGGAATGATGCTGAAGCTGAAGCTCCAGTACTTTGGCCACCTCATGCGAGGAGTTGACTCATTGGAAAACACTCTGATGCTGGGAGGGATTGGGGGCAGGAGGAGAAGGGGACGACAGAGGATGAGTTAGCTGGATGGCATCACGGACTTGATGGATGTGAGTCTGAGTGAACTCCGGGAGATGGTGATGGACAGGGGGGCCTGGCATCTGTGATTCATGGGGTCGCAAAGAGTTGGACACAACTGAGTGACTGAGCTGAACTGAACTGAACTGCATTTTGGACTCTTTTATGAACTATGATAGGTATTCCATTTCTTCTATGGGATTTCTGCCTGCAGTAGTAGATATAATGGTCATCTGAGTTAAATTCACCCATTCCAGTCCACTTTAGTTCTCTGATTCCTAGGATTCCTAGAACGTTCACTCTTGCCATCTCTTGTTTGACTACTTCCAATTTGCCTTGATTCACGGACCTAATATTCCTGGTTCCTATGCAATATTGTTCTTTACAGCATTGGACCTTGCTTCTATCAACAGTCACATCCACAACTAGGTGTTTTTGCTTTGGTTCCATCCCTTCACTCTTTCTGGAGTTATTTCTCCACTGATCTCCTTTAGCATATTGGTCACCTACCGACCTGGGGAGTTGCTCTTTCAGTATCCTATCATTCTGCCTTTTCATACTGTTCATGAGGTTCTCAAGACAAGAATACTGAAGTGGGCTGCCATTCCTTTCTCCAGTGGACCACATTCTGTCAGACCTCTCCACAAAGACCTGCCTGTCTTGGGTGGCCCCACAGGGCATGTTTTAGTTTCATTAAGTTAGACAAGGCAGTGGTTCATGTGATCAGAAAATTCTGAAAGAGATGGGAATACCAGACCACCTGACCTGGCTCTGGAGAAACCTGTATGTAGGTCAGGAAGCAACAGTTAGAACTGGACATGGAACAACAGTCTGGTTCCAAATAGAAAAAGGACTACGTCAATGATGTATATTGTCACCCTGCTTATTTAACTTATATTCAGAGTACATCTTGAGAAACGCTGAGGTAGGTGAAACACAAGCTGGAATCAAGATTGCCGGGAGAAATATCAATAACTTCAGATATGCAGACGACACCCTTATGGCAGAAAGTGAAGAGGAACTAAAGAGCCTCTTAATGAAAGAGAAAGAAGAGAGTGAAAAATTGGCTTAAAGCTCAACATTCAGAAAACGAAGATTATGTCATCCAGTCCCATCACTTTATGGGAAATAGATGGGGAAACAGTGGAAACAGTGGCTGGCTTTATTGTTGGGGGCTCCAAAATCACTTCAGATGGTGCTGCAGCCATGAAATTAAGAGACGCTTACTCCTTGAAAGGAAAGTTATGACTAACCTAGACAGTATATTAAAAAGCAGGGACATTACTTTGTCAACAAAGGTCCATCTAGTCAAGACTATAGTCTTTCCAGTAGTCATGTGTGGATGTGAGAGTTGGACTATAAAGAAAGCTTCATTTCAGTTCAGTTCAGTCACTCAGTTGTGTCCGACTCTTTGCAACCCCATGAATTGCAGCACGCCAGGCCTCCCTGTCCATCACCAACCCCCGAAGTTCACTCAGACTCACGTCCATTGTGTCAGTGATGCCATCCACCCATCTCATCCTCTGTCGTTCCCTTCTCCTCCTGCCCCCAATGCCTCCCAGTCTTTTCCAATGAGTCAACTCTTCGCATGAGATGGCCAAAGTACTGAAGTTTCAGCCTCAGCATCAGTCCTTCCAATGAACACCCAGGACTGATTTCTTTTATAATTGACTGGTTGGATGTCCTTGCAGTCCAAGAGACTCGTAAGAGTCTTCTCCAGCACCATAGTTCAAAAGCATCAATTCTTCAGTGCTCAGCTTTCTTCACAGTCCAACTCTCACATCCATAGATGACCACTGGAAAAACCATAGCCTTGACTAGATGGACCTTTGTTGGCAAAGTAATATCTCTGCTTTTAATACACTATCTAGGTTGATCATAACTTTCCTGCTGCAATCACCATCTGCAGTGATTTTGAAGCCCCCAAAAATAAAGTCAGCCACTGTTTCCACTGTTTCCCCATCTATTTCCCACGAAGTGATTAGCCCCGAAGAATTGGTACTTTCAAACTCTGGTGTAGGAGAAGACTCTTAAGAGTCCCTTGGACTGCAAGGAGATCCAACCAATCCATCCTAAAGGAGATCAGTCCTGGGTTTTCATTGGTAGGACTGATGTTGAAGCTGAAACTCCAATACTTTGGCCATCTGATGCAAAGAGCTGACTCATTGGAAAAGACCCTGTTGCTGGCAGGGATTGAGGGCAGGAGGAGAAGGGGACAACAGAGGATTAGATGGTTGGGTGTCATCACTGACTCAATGGACATGATTTTGGGTAATCTCTGGGAATTGGTGATTGACAGGGAGGCCTGGCATGCTATGGTTGATGGGGTCTCAAAGAGTTAGACATGACTGAGCAACTGAACTGAACTGAAAAGCCATTGAGGACTTTAGATCTTTTTTTAACTTTAGCCTCCCATACTCCTTGGTTGGCCTTGCAATAAACACTGCAGTTCCCTCCACTTCATCCTGGTGTTAGTAGATTAACTTTGCTGAGAAAAGGTGAACAAATCCAAGTTTGATTTGGTGATGGCTTGGATAGTAAAGAATCTGCCTGCCAATTCAGCAGATGCAGGAGATGCCTTTCAGTCCCTGGGTCGAGAAGATACCCTGGAGAAGTGAATGACTACCCACTCCAGTATTTATGCCTGGAGAATTCCAAGGAAAGTGGAGCCTGGTGAGCTATACAGTCCATGGGATCATGAAATGTCAGACATAACTGAGTGACTAACATGCTTCCCCATGTGTTTAAAAGCTTTTAGAAACATTTTTTTAAATGGATATATACCTTTCCATCAAATGGCTATAGCATGATTTGCATAGCCTTTCCACTTTATGGAGATAGAATTTGTTCCCAAGATTCAGCTTCTCTAAAGAATTCTAAAATGAACATGTTTGAGTAGTTTTCCTCTGTATGTGACAAAAATTCTCCTCATGGTTTTTCAGCTCAATCTTAAGATTGTTTTGTAGCAGTAGATGAGAGTGATCATTGCACTGTGTCCTTACTTGTCAGTGCTGATTAATCTCACTTAGCAGCAAAAAATTTTCATTATTTGTTAGCCTTCAAAAGTATGAGCTTATTATTTTTTCATTTCAGCTTTTTTCTAAGTTTTGAATAGCAACTTCTTTGTGGCTTTATTTTTTTTTTGTCAGCTTTATGAGATTTAATTAACAAACAAAATTGCAAGATATTTAAGGTGCAGTGTGATGATTTGATATGCATATATATTGTAAAAGGTCCCATTCCTCATCATTAATCAGCACATCTATCACTGCACATATTCATTTTTTTTTCTTTTTGGTTAGAACACTTAAATTCTATTCTCTTAGTAAATTTTAATATTACAGGCAGTGTGATCAACTATAGTCATCACATTACCACATTAGATGGTCAGATTTTATCCACTTTATAGTTTATATAGTATTACCAGACTCACCCTATTTCCAACTCTGACAACCACTTTTTTACCATTATTGTAAATCTGACTTTTTTTAAAAATTCCACATATAAATGATATCATACAATATCTGTCTTTTCCTATTTGGCTTGTTTTACTTAGCATAAACAAGTTTGTGGAAGGCAAATATTGTTACTGTTGTATTTTTGTTATTTGTTGTTGCTGTTCAGTCACTAAGTCTTGTCCAACTTTTTGTGACCCCAGACTGCAACACACCAGGCTCTCTATCCTTCTCTGTCTCTGAGTTTGCTCAAGTTCATGTTCATTGTTACAATAGTATCCATTATATTATATCATCAATTTGAATTTCCTTTGTGTAAATAGCCTACCTTATTCCTGTTTGTTTATTGAGATTGAAGTTTTCTAATTGATTCAAATGAGCTTTATATATATTAGTAAATTTAACTCCTTTTCTGTCACATGTATGTGCAAAATAAGTCTTATGTATTAATTTCTTATTTCATTTTAATTTATAGAATATTTGCATATTAAATTGATCTATATTTCTCATTAAGTTTTTTTCTATTGTTCCATAGCTACTCCTTTCCTGTATAATTTTTAAATCTTATCATTCAGTAATTCTTCTGTCAGCATAAAAAGAAATAAAATAAATGCAGGTAAAATCTCCAAGGAAAAGCAACAATACCAACCACTTATTAGGTTACTTTGTAGGTGCCAAATATTATTCTGGAGCTTGCATTGCAGAACATAATCTGATATTATTGTCCCCAGGCAACTTAAATTCTAAAGGAAAAAAAGAACAAAGTGAGTTAAATTCATTACTAAATTTAGTGTAGTTTTGTTGAATCTTCAAATGTAATACAAAAATATTACACATTCAAATATGCTATTTAATAAGATCCCTGAGAAATTTTGCATATAGATCATTCTCATTATTCATTCAGTAGTTATATTCTATAAATTCACCACAAACATGAATTAGGAAATACCTAATAATTATTCCCAAAGAAATACTGGGTCAGGTTTTTGAAAATCTCTGGTCACAACATTTTTGTCAACAAATCAGTACTTAACCTTGTTTTATATGTCTCCATTTAAAAATGCTTTACTTAATACATTATTGATTCATTAATATTTAATTCACAGCTAAGAGCACTATAACTTAGGCCTGAGTATATATTATCAAATACTTGTTCTGTTTTTTGTTTTTGTTTTTTCCATAAGGCACTGTACAGTCTTCTTGTACTTAGGAGCAATAGATAAGAGATTTCCATTATTCTTCAGTAACATTTTAAACAGTTAAATCGTGGTTAATCAAATAAAAGCACAAAATGGCACTAAATAGATGACCAAAAAGGACACATTTACAGTTTGAGAACTGAAACAAAAAGACAATATCTACTTGCTGAACTTCAGCTGAGAATGTGAATATTGGATGATTCAAATTTTTTGCCATTATGCATATGCACCAATGACCACAAAAGCATGGTATTTATTGATTTCAGGTTGCAAAACAAATCTTATTGAGTAGATGAATTAAAAAATATTGAATGAATGAATAATTAGGATCAATTGATTACTCAACTTTTATCTAGTCACTTTATTGAATTCTTGTATTAACTAACCAACATTTTCCAATTGATAATCTGATTTTCTGTGTATATTATCATGTATAGTAGAAATAATGATATTTTTTTCTCATTCTTCCCATTGACATTTAAAATGAAGTTTCATTCCCTTATTTAAGGGAATACATTTCATCATTATTTTAATCTTATAAACTAATTTTTAACTCTTTATCCATTTTTAGGAAACCTGAATAAAAAGTCAGTGTTTCTCTAAGTTATTGACTTACTCCCTGCAAATGTAATTCTAATATGATGGTACAGTTTGCTTTTCCTTTTACCCAAGGTCATGTTCTCTGGAGGAGGTGGGCAGCTCGCATTTTTGCAAGAATTTTTCAGCTTTATGCATGACTTGACAAGATGTCCATCTTGAGCATTCACATGCAAGAAGAAATACCAGAAAATATCACAAATTAAAAGGAAAAACTGAGTGTTTTCCAGTACTGTTGTCAGCATTGATAATGAAAAGTAAAATCTACTTGTGAGGAAGTTACCTGCACAACTGTGCTGGAGATGACAGGATCTGAGATGGCAGTGCCAAGGTTTCCATCATGTTAACAGGATGGTGCTCATTGGCTGTGACAGGTGTTATCGAAACTTCAAGTAAGTCTGTCAAATGTAGATCCCTTTTCCCCACATGTCTGCCATTTTCATTCTCATCTTTGTTGTCAGCCTCTCCCACAATTATCTTTGTCTATTACCTTCATGTACATAGCCAAGGTCTCACTCACAACCAATTAAGGAACTCCATTGCCTTTTTCCTCACTTCCAATAAGCATTTAGAAATTACTCCCACCACATAGAAGGAAATTTCTCCCTCTACTCAACTTGACTTCTGTGACTGATTTTATCTAATGATAAAATTACTACAAGCCATATTAACAGGGAAAAATAAATTAATTGAATTTGTATACAAGTAGGTGTCATAAAACAGGGGCTGAGAAGTGACCAAAGCAGTCAGCTTTTATGCTTTTTAAACAAAGAAACATAAATTTGTGAAGAGTTAATAGAGCAAAGAACTTAGGGTTTGGGTGCTTAATTATTGCAGACTCTAAAAAAAAAAAAAAATTTGGTTTCGTGTAACAAATTAACGGAGTACCAAGGTTTATTTGTGCCTAGTCAGCCCGTAACACAGGAGACCTGAGTTCAATCCCTGGATCAGGAATAGCCCCTGGAAAAGGAAATGGCAACCCGCTCCAGTATTCTTGCCTGGAAAATCTCATGGACAGAAGAGCCTGCAGACCAGAGTCCATGGGGTCACAAAGAGTCAGTCACAACTGAGCAATGAAGACAAGGTTTATTTATTCAGGTTTCTCATCCCCAATTCTCTATTTCTGGTGATAATGGTGTCCTTAAACCTCCAGATGCAGGGAGGGTACCTTTCAAATAGGAGATCTTCTGCATTCAGGGAGACATATAGAAGCGTCACAGTGTCCCTCTTGCACTGACTCTTTATTAAGTAACTTAAAATCAAAATAATTAACATGCAATTGAAGCATATTTTAGGATGATGTGTCTGGGTCCCAGAACTCCATTGTCTTGCTTTTCTTAAATCGGGCATTTTTGAATGGACAATATTGCACTTCTTAAGATAAGTTTAGAAGAATTGAGAAATATCTTTAAATAAACTAATGTGTTTGAAGTTTAACACCTTGATGACTAGGAATTGGTGATATGGGAAAAATAAAATGGGATGCCTTAGACCTCTTGTTTAAATGTTTTAAAGATTTGAAAGCTGCTAACTTTTATGTAAAAGCTGGTCATTTAATATCTCTGAATTTTGATGACATTTCTGGGAGATGCTGCATTTTTATGCAAATTCTCCATTAAGGCTACTAAGAACATTGTGAATGCACAGGTGATTTATTAATACTTAGCAAGTTCTCCTAAAATCAGGTTCTCCCACTGTTCGGAAGCCTAAATTTTAGAGTTTTGCCTCGTTCTCTCCATAGGGTACTTTTCTCATACATTTGGAGGTTTATTTTTCAAGTACATAGAGCTCAAACCAACTTTAGAGTTCAGGTTAACTGTGCGTACTGTCAGGGGAGGGGGCAGAAATGAATAAATGTTTGATACAAATCAGGTTGTTCTGAATTAAGTAATATTTTTCATGGCATCAAGCACACTTTTGCTTGATATAAAAGCATTCTTACATATTTAATAGCTAGAGTTAATTATCTAAGACATATTATGTGCTTAAATAAAGTCTGCAGGGTAAAGTTCACAGGATGATATCTCTTATGCTTCAGGGTTTTTTAATATTTATTTTTAATTGGAGGATAACTGCTTTACAATATTGTATTGGTTTCTGCCATGCATCAACATGAATCAGCCACAAGTATACATATGTCCCTCCCTCTCCATTTTCCCTCCCATCTCCCACCCCATCCCAACCCTCTAGGTTGTACCAGAGCCCCAGTATGAACTTCCTGCATATGACTCAGGTTTTTAACTCAAAAGATCATTCTGGGCTTAAGTCATGGATTGAAAGCTATTATTTTTATTTCTTCCAGGAAGTAAATATACAAGCATTATGCACATACACGCACACACAATGAACCATCCAGAAGCAACAGTCTCAAAATAACTTTTTTATTTCCATACAAGGCTATCTGACTCTTTTCGAAGAGGTTATTCTCAGATCATCTATTTCCACTTCTTTCTCTCTCCCCTAATTCACATACGCTAGAAATGAGCTGCCCTTCCCACCACCATGGCAGCATCTTTGTGTTCTCTGTTGATACTGATGGGAGCATCGCCCAGGTTCAACTCTCCCTGAATCACCATTAGAGAAGCTCAGTCAATTGTCCTCTCATTCTTTTCACCAACCTCATTCTCAATCAGGTGAATATCCCTTTCACTTCCTACAAAGCTGGTCTCCTTTCAATAGTCTCCATGCTTTTAAATACAACAACGTTGCAGTTAAAACATTTGCTTCCCACATCTTTGCCAATTCATAACTCTCATTTCTTTTCAAATTCAGGTACCAATTTGCCATTTTGAATCATTCCCCCATTCTTTTTTTTTAATTAATTTATTTATTTTAACTGGAGGCTAATTACTTTACAATATTGTAGTGGTTTGTGTCATACATTGACACGAATCAGCCATGGGTGTCCATGTGTTTCTCATCCTGAATCCCCCTCCCACCTCCCTCCCTGTCCCATCCCTCAGGGTCATCCTTGTGCACCGGCCCTGAGCGCCCTGTCTCATGCATCCAATCTGGACTGACGATCTATTTCACGTATGGTAATACACATGTTTCAATGCTATTCTCTCAAATCATCCCACTCGCCATCTCCCACAGAGTCCAAAAGTCTGTTCTTTACATCTGTGTCTCTTTTGCTGTCTCGCATATAGGGTAACCGTTACCATCTTCCTAAATTCCATATATATGCATTAATATACCGTATTGGCTTTTTTCTTTCTGACTTAACTTTGTATAATAGGCTCCAGTTTCTTCCACCTCATTAGAACTGACTCAAATGCATTCTTTTTAATAGCTGAGTAATATTCCATTGTGTATATGTACCACAGCTTTCTTATCCATTCGTCTGCCAATGAACATGTTTGCTTCCATATCCTAGCTATTGATTCTTCCATTCTTAACACTTTCTGTCTTTGTTCCTACAACCAACACCTGGTTAACATATTTGAGTTCAATTAGAAGCATTTCTATTTGCAGTTATTAATATTTAGAGCTATACTAACACTCCAGTTATTTCAAAATTTTTATATTTCAGATTCAGTTGCACAGTAATTATTTGAGGAAAGAGATCAGATTTTCTATTATATCATGGTTCTCATGGATATTACAAAGTATTACACATAAAATAGTCTAATTGTTGACTAAATGAATGATGTGTTAAAACATCCAATGATGAATTTCTAAATGTTCCATTCTTTTCAAAATGCCATTTGAAATGACACTTAAAAGTGGGCATTAGGTTGTGTGTGTTTCTTTAAGAAGATTTATATGTAGGCATACTTATCTTAATAGCATATTATGATTAATTTCAGCAATATTCAAAACATTTTTGCATAGAACTATAATTAGTTAAAGACAAAAAATAATTGATCAATATTTTTACGTTGAGTGAGAACTAAAGAAAATTGAACAACTATTTATATCGCTAAGTTTTATGGACTGTTTTGAAAGCTCATTTTTTCCTTTCATTCAATCTTTCAAAGTTCTTTTTTAATTACCAAATTTATTTATTCAATAAACATTGATAAGTTACTTAAACTCTATCATTTTCCTCATCTGTAAGACTGTCAAGCAAAGAGGTTTATACACAGTTAAGACAGAGGTTTGACTTCAAAATGTTCATCGTCTGGTAAGGAAATAGGGTAAGAGGGGAGAATTTGCAGAACTTTTGATCCATAAATTCAATTTATTAGAATTCACTTAAAGGAAATAATATCAGGTGCATGCAGATATTTTTATTTCATACTGTAAATGTATCCACTTTAAAGTCACTAGAATGTTAATCAGAATATCTTGACTATTCAGAGAAATAACTAAATATTAACTAAGATATAAATTGTAGAATATAAGATCTTTCTTAGATTTAATGTTTTTCTCTATTCATTCTAAAAAGCATGTTGATCAAACCCAGTGGCTTTAATTTATAGGTCCATACCCGAATAGAGTTTATTGCATTACTAGTGGATGAAATGACAAAATAGGGATAATTTCAGGTTTAAGGTAGGGAGATCTATTCTTGTCCCAAGTTTAGCTGAGTCTATAGGGTAATATTTGCCAATTTAAGACAGGTATCCTTCATAACTCATAGCAAAATATTCTCAAAATCTATTCATGGTTGATTAATTGTGTTCTAAGTTCAAATTCAAAAGTATATTCAGATATTAAAGGCAAAAAATGTAAATAAAATTAAAAAGAAAAGATCAATTTTAATAAGAAAAAAATTAAATTCTGAATAGTCAAAAATTTGAGCAGCTTATGTAAATGGACAAATAAATCAGGCAACTTCAAAAAAAGTAGTAGAAAGCATATTAAAATATAATTAAAATGTCTGAGTTCCTTAATAATAAGATAAATGTAAATTGATATGAGAACACAAAACACAAACATGGAAATGTGAAAAACACTATCCAATGCTGGTAAAGATGCAAGGAAGCAGGGTCTTTTGTTGACTGGAAGGCATGTAAACTATTATAAACAATCTTAAGAGCAATTTGACAATTTTTAAAAAAAGGCTTCAAAATGTAGATTTGGGGCCTATACATCTTACTTATGGGCTTCCCTGGTGTCTCATACAGTAACGAATCTACATACAATGTGGGAGACCTGGATTTGAACCCTGGATTGGGAAGATCCCTTGGAAAAGGAAATGACAATCTGCTCTAGTATTCTTGCTTGGAGAATACCATGGACAGAGGAGCCTGGCAGGCTACATGGGGTTGCAAAGAGTCAGACATGACTAAGCAACTGACACAGAGATACAGCAACAGAGATCTGGAGAAGAAACCTGTGGAACAACAAACTAATTGGAACATCTACATGGTAATTTTAATGAATTTCTGGATGTTGAATGTTGAGTTTTGAGAGTGAGAAACCCTAGGGCCACCGTCTTAGGGGACCCCACCAAGATTTTGTGATTTTTCCTCAAGGAACTCTATCAGTTCCTCACAATGAGAACATAAGGTTGTCTCTTGGCTGACATAGAAAGAGGAAGCAGTAGCCATTGTGAAACAAGCCAAAACTCCTCCCCATAATGAAGGCTCACTCTCAATAGTAAAGGACTTTGTCAGAGTTCAATTCTGAAATTCTATCCCATCAGGAAGAAGGAATTCTTCTCCATTCCTTCCCCTCAAGACTTCATATCTCAGCTAAGAGGGGAATGAAAGAATAGTCAATAGGGATCAGAGCTGCAAGGAAATAGATTGAGAACATTGCAATCAGAGAAGGGAGTAGAGGAAGGAGAGAAGAAATCTCCATCACTAGATTTATGAAGGTCGCAATCCCAAGTAAAGGCCTGAAATTTAATCAGAAGGTTGTAAAACACTACCTCTTCCACATAACCTACCTAACATGGTTCCAGTATAATATTAATAACAATGTTTTACAGCTAAACAAATTATAAAACATATGCTTTCTGAGAAGGAGTACTTAGGCAAGACAAAAGTCAGAAGGGGAGACAAAAACAAAGACAGCTGAGGAAATATAAGCCAATGATGCCTATAAGCTACATTAAATATTAAATATAGCCTAATTCCTATCCAGGTTAACAGCAGTCCTCACACAATACCTATTGCCCCATTTCCTAGTACCTGAAACAGTAGGTCCAGCTTTCAACAAAAAAAGGAATGCCAAAAGGCAAGGAAAAATACTTTGAAGAGAAAATATAATCATCAGGTTAGAGTCAGATATGACACAGATGTTGGAATAATCAGTGTCAGGAATAACTGACATTCTAATGAAAAAATAGATAATATAAAAAACTGATGAATAATATAAGTAAAGAGGTAGAAACTCTAAGTCAAAAGGAGATACATAAGAAATCAAAACACAGTAATAGGAATGAGGAGTGCTCAATGGGCTCATCAGTAGACCCAACATGATTGAGGAAAGGATTAATGAACTTAACATAGGTCAAAAAAAGTTCTCAACTGAAGAGCAAATTTTTTTAAAAGGATGAAAAATACATCTTAAAGATCACAAGCTGGTATATGATTTTGGTTTGGTGTGTGCTAATGAGTTGACAATGGTTATTTCTAAATTGGCAGTGATATTATTAGTGATTTTTCTGTCTTCTTCATGTATATCTTGAGCCTCTTTAATATACCCACCTTTGACAATACCATCTATTCAAATTGTTAAATAGGTACCATTTCATTATAGCTGATAATTGATAATTGGATTGTGTTATGACATTTATTATTATTTTTGTTAAAAATACTAATTTGGCTACAGAAGCTGAGTCTATGGAGACACGCATAGTGACATGTACAGAAGTTTTGTTTGCAAAGGAGGAGAAAGGTCTTCTGGAGAACATACAAAGAAAGAATAAAAAGAAAGTAGATGGAGCATTTGATCTTCCTATAGTGTCTGGGACTTGGTTTGATCTTCTATGAGTAAGGCCTAAGTGGGGAGAGTGTATTAAAATGGTTCACTTTGTGAAGTTATATATTTGCTCAGCTATTTTTAGGGTGTATGATACAAAATGCAACATGAGCTGGAGAGAAAGCCTCTCAGTCATATAACCCAGGTTTGGCTGAGAACTGGAAACTTGGCAAGCACTTGTAGTCTGCAGTCCCTTAGAGGGAGTGTCACAGCTACTTCAAGCAACCCGTTTTGCCACAAATGGGAATGTGCTGTGCATTGAACCGTACGAGACTATGTTTGCTGCGGAATTTCACCATTTAAGATCATCATCTCTGGAGCCAGGCTGACTGGGTTCAAAACTTGGCTTTGCTACTTAATGGTTATGAAATCCAGAACCTGGTTGTGCATCAGATTCCTCACTTGTCAAATGGGGAAGTTAATAGTACTTATGATACATGGTTGCTCTGAGGATACAATTAAATGACCCATACCAACCATAACATAACACCTCACATAATAACTACACAATGAATTACCATCTACAATGCTTTTAAGTGATAAAATGGCCTTGCATACAGATGTTCTAGTCCTTTCCGGGCATCAAAAAGTAGCTGAGAGAGGATAAGACTGAGATTCTGTCTTCTTGCCATTAGGAACTGCAAGCCAGTAGACATTTGGGTTATCTTTTAAGAGGAAAAACACCATTAATCACAAAGAACTCAAGATTATATAATTCAAAAAAGTTATCCAAATTTTTAGTTCAAACATATTATTAACTCTTAATATTTTCACTTCTTCCCTATAATGTTTATCCTTCAAAATGGAATGTACAAAATAAGAATGAAGTTTGTCTACAAATCTGGATGATATAAACAGAAGAAGCACCAGAATGGAAGTCAGGAAGTATGGATTCTAGTTTTCATTCTGAAGTCATCCTTGGGGTAAGTGACTTTAAAACTCTAAGTCTTAGTTCTTTTAGCTGAAAACTAAGGATACTAAAATATATCTTCTTGTAGAATGAAGTGTTATACCGTGAAAAATCTCCGGCCTGACTTTCAGAAAGATCAGGATGTCACTGTAATTCTTGATCATTTCACTCCAAGGATGCACTTCATCTCTCAGCCTGTACACTGTCAGAATACTGAGAGTATCTGAAATAGAATGGCTTTAGATATTTTGTTGACAAATTAAAACATGGTATAAACAGAGGTAATCAAATAGTCAGATGGGACCGATTTTTTATCTTTGATTTGATTGAACTTACCACATTGAATAAAGTTGCTTTAACACTTTGCTTTAGTTCCTATATTAAATATGAGAAAGTTTTAAGACATTATCTACATCACTTCTACTATTTTACATATTAGAAAATTACCCTCCTGCATTGGTGGACAGATTCTTTACCACCGAGCCACCTGGGAAGCCAGTTTATTTGGCTGCACTGGGTCTTAGCTGTGGTATGAGGGATTTTCAGTCTTTGTTATGCCATGTGGGATCTTTAGCTGTGGCATGGGAGTTCTTAGCTGTGGCATGGGAGTTCTTAGCTGTGGCATGTGGGATCTAGTTCCTTAACCAGGGATCGAACTCAAGCCCCCATCATTAAGAGTGTGGAGTCTCAGCCACTGGACCACCAAAGAAGTTGAAAGGGAACTGTATTCTTTTTCATCTTACTTCTGGCTAATATGGTTAAGTTTGTCTCTTCAAGACCAATCTATGCTATGTAGTATAAATTAATTCTTTGAAAGAACTCAGTTATTAATTTGAAAAACATACCCAAATTTATTGAGCATCTTTACATACATATTTTGCATATTCTTTACTCTTTTTTCCTATAGCTCAGGAAACATCTTACCCATTTTCAAAAACCCCAGTAAGTCATTGTGAAAGGGCACATTTCCCTTTTTATAGGTCAAAAAATGTAGAAGTAAGTAACTCTACCTAAATTGTAATATAAAGTCAGTACAAGAAGTATTTTCACAGAATCTAACATAGGTATAAAGGAAGAAAAAAAGTTCTTAAATAAATAATTGCATGTGATTCTAATAGTTGGAGGTTTCTGAAACTAGTCAGCCTACCTTTAAATTAGCGTGGGACCCTCAACAGTCTTTTCTATCTTCACTGAAGTCAGGACTTGAATATATCTGATGATCAAATGATCAGGACTACCCTTTGATAAATAGAAAATATTATAAAAGATTTTATAAAACTTATTTTATCTGAGAAGTATCACTAAGGTAGCAAAGTTAGGATAAATACCCCTAAAGGTGGTGAGTTTCTGCTGGGTGTGAGAATTATCTGCATTTTTAAAGTGATGAAACTACTGAGCTTATAATGACTTATCTTTATTTCAAAAGGGCATTCCCCCCATTTCTGACGTTATGCAGCCTTGATCTCCTAACCTTTTAATCTGTCCCACCATTCTCTTTATTCCCTTTCTACTGTAGCAGCAGCAGGCCTACATTTCTGACTGTGTAGGAATTAGAAGCCCACATCAAGCTTCGTGATATGCTTGAGTGACAAAATAATGGAATGATCCCAGGGACTCTGGAGTCATGGAAGCGATATTTATTGCTTAGCAACCCAGACTGATATCAAGAGTTTTGCTAAATGCAGATGGTGAGTAGGACTGTTGAAAATCAAAATTACTTTGCTATAATTTTTTTTAATTGTTCTTGACAAAAATATTAATTAATTTACCCATTTATTTGATGGATTGATATAAGAGCTTTCTGGCCAAGCACTAAAGTGGCAATTACAGTTAGGTAAAGGACCATAGAAATAAAAAAAATAAAAGCTCAGGAGATAAAAACACCCACAACTTCTCCTGGAGAATAATCTGCATCTCTGAAATGATATTCAAGTGCATGTCTCTCCTCATTGTTGCTACTCAATCTAGAAAGTGAAATGGTCTTTGAAAGCACATTGAAAATAATGATATGTTTCTTAAAAACTATATTTATCAACAGTACACGTTTAGTCCAGACATGATACTTACTATTCCACACTTGGGGCCTTTGTTTGCAGGAAAAGCAAATAATTGTATTGCTAAGGAGAGTTTCACTGGTTCTTGAATTAATTTCAAATATGCCATGGAGATCCAAATATGAAACATTTGTTTAAATGAGAAGTATACATCCAGTTTACGTCATAATAAAAATCATATGTGCTGCTATGAGGAATGATTATTGTGATGACCTACTTTATAAGTTTTCATATACCTGTAAGCCACCATAAAAACTGAGAAGAAGCATTTATTGTTGATATTTTAGATATGACACTTTAAGGATAAGCCAGCGTAAAATGGAAGGCTCCAATATGAGGGTGGTATTCCTTTCTCAATCATGAACATGAGAATATTTTTTATTTTCTAGTTAGCAGGATGATAACATTAGGAAAACAACAGACAATATTTTGAGTAATTACCAGTATAATTCAGGCCAGCAATAAAAGGAGATGTTTTATCTCAAAAAGTAGCTGGATACAAACAAATCAGAATACTTAATTAAAGCTGATTTCCTTAAAGAGCTGGACACAAGAAACAGGAAAAGAAAAAGAAAAAAAAAAAGAAACAGGAAAAGAAACAGACGTAGAGTAAGACCACATTTTCTGATTTTCTTTCCCTGGCTTTTTTCTTCTTCTTTTTCTTTTTTCTTATTTGTTTCATTTGATCTCTATCTTTCTTTCTTTTTTTATTTTCTTTCAGTTTGTTTGTTTAATCAGGATTTCAATTTCTTTTTCAATCAGTTTCAGTGCTTTGAACATCTCTCAAGAATTTGTCCCTTTCATTAATGCATCTCATTGGTTAATATAGGATTATTCCGGTATTCCTTTACAATCCTTTTTTTTTTTTTAATTTCTGTAATACCAGTAGTAACATTCCCTCTTTCATTCCTGATTTTACTAACTTGAGTACTTTCCCTTATTCTTGGTCATTCTAGCTAAAGGTTTGTCAATTTCATTAATCTTTCAAATAACAAATTCAAGCTTTCATTGATTTTCTGTATTGTCTATTTTATTTATTTTCACACCAGTCTTCATTTTTTCCTTCTTTCTGTGCGATTTAGGCTCAGTTTTCTCTTCTTTTTCTAGTGTCTGATGGTATAAGCTTGTTGAGCTAACTTTTTTTCTTCTTTTTTAATTTAAGCACTCATAGCTACAAATTTCCCTAGAAGCATTCAGTTCAGTTCAGTTCAGTCGCTCAGTCGTGTCTGACTCTTTGCAACTCCACAAACTGCAGCACATCAGGCTTCCTTGTCCATCACCAACTCCCAGAGCTTGCTCAAACTCATGTCCATTGAGTCGGTGATAGCATCCAGCCATCTCATCCTCTCTTGTCCCCTTCTCCTCCTGCCTTCAATCTCTCCCAGCATCAGGGTCTTTTCCAATGAGTCAGCTCTTCACATCAGGTGGCCAAAGTACTGGAGCTTCAGTCCTTCCAATGAATAAAAACATTATTTTCTTTCAATCCCCAAATTTCAATATGCTATGTTTACATTTCCATATGTCTCTAAGTATTGTCTAATTTCCCTTGTGATTTTTCCTTTGACCTACTGATTATTTAGGAGTGTGTTGCTTAACTTCCATATACTTATAGGTTTCTGAATTTTCTTGTTAGTTCCAATTTTGTTCCATCATGATCAAAGAATAGTCTTTGTATTACTTTAACCCTTTTACATTTATTGAGATACAGTCTATCCTGGAGACTGTTTCATGTGCACTTGAGAAGAAAGTATATTTCTCTGTTGTTGGATAGAATGTTTCATATCTGCTAGGTCTAGTTCATATATAGCCTTCTTCTTTACTAATATTTGTTTATCTTTTGTCTAGCTATTTTATCCCATATTGAAAATGGTAATTGAAATTGAAATTGGAGTCTCTAATTATTACTGTTCAATGGTCTAATTCCCTTTCAATTCAGTATTGCTTCATATACCTTGCTACTGCTAAGTCGCTTCAGTCGTGTCCAACTCTGTGCGACCCCATAGACAGCAGCCCACCAGGCTCCCTCGTCCCTGGGATTCTCCAGGCAAGAACACTGGAGTGGATTGCCATTTCCTTCTCCAGTGCATGAAAGTGAAAAGTGAAAGGGAAGTCGCTCAGGCATGTCTGACTCTTCGCGACCCCATCCATGGACTGCAGTGCCGGGAGCCAGTGTGAGGAATCCCGCCTGTGACAAGGTCATGAGAAAGGAAGCTGACATACGCAAGGCGTGCTCAGACTTCAGGGACCCCTCTGGAAATTCCTAAGCATGTACCCCAACAAAAATCTGCCAGCTTTTGTGCTCTGCTTTTCCACTCTTCTGACATTTTCTGGAAAAAGTCAATTCAGGGCTTTAGTCTTCTGCATTTGAAAGAGTGTTTCAATCCAAAAAACCCTCTGATGGCTTTCTAGCCTGCCTGCAGGACTCGTACAGCTGCACATGTGATTGTTTGAGGCCTCCTGACCGCAGGAGGCACAGGAAGCTTAAAACATCCTAGGAATGTAGGGGCTTCTGAAGAGTCAAAATCTTTAGAATAGGACTGATTAAAAGTTTCATTTGTTGAGTCAATGCTTGCTGCCAAATTTTCATATCCTTTATTTTTAGATATAGTTTGTATATAGAAATGCAAGTAGTAGACCTGGTATTAGCAACATTAGATCTTTGAGTTAAGTACCTTCTTTGTTGTGTCCCACTGCACCTTTGTTCTATAGAGATGTAACTTGAATGCTTTAAGGAGATGCAGATTAAAGAAAAACACTTAGGGGAAACAAAATTAACATTCATTAAGGAAGAGAGCCAAAAAGTGTTAACAAGCCACTTGGCCAGAACATAATGTAAATCACCTGAGACCTTTTGTATACAAAATGATGTACAGAAAGAGTCTGAGTTGCAAACGCTACATAATTTTGTGTTACCCATTGATCTCCCTGTTTTATCAAAAGTATAAAAGTCCTTCTGAACAATAAAGGATGGGACCAATTTCTCAGACCAGCTTCTGGGACCAGTTTCTCAAACTAGTCTCTCGGCCTGGTTTCTTGGGAATCTGGCTCCCCCCGTGTCTTTCTCTCTCTCTTCTTCTCTCCCTTTCCCTCTCTCTGCTCTTTACTTTAATTTCAGGCTGAATCTCCACCTGGGGCGCGGAGGCTCGCCAGGTCTACTTACTTGCCCTGGCTGTTAAGACCTGAGCGAAAGGGAGCTTAAGGCGAGGCACCCTTAGATATTCAAGCGGGCGCCGGTGGCCCAACGTAGATGGTGCAAATTCCTTGTCTGGAATTTTATTGGTCTTCCACGTAAACCAAGCTATTCAGCCCTCTTCCTCCACTTAATCTTCTTACTACACTATAGTTTCTTAATCTAATCTTGTATCAATCAATAAACAAGTCTTTCCACGCCAATGCCGTCCACCCTTCGAATTCCCTGGATCCACCGGGGCTGGACCCCGGCACTGCAGCCTACCAGGAATTTTCCGGGCAAGAGTACTGGGGGTGCCATTGCCTTCTCCATATACCTTAGGCTCTGATATCAGAGGTATATGTGTTTTATTTGTTTTCCTTCTTAATGGCTTGTCATTATTTCATTATTATAAAAGTGTCTTTCTTTACCTCTAGTAACAATTTTTGTTTTAGAGTGTAATTAGTCTGCTATTAGTATAACTACTCCAGCTTCTTTTTAATGTTTGCCAAGTATATCTATTTTCATTCTTTTCTCATATATTTGTATTTTTAAATCTAAAATGATGTCTCTTACACCCAGCATAAAGTTGGATGATTTTTTTATAAAACTCTATTATGCCAATATTTTCCTTTTAGTCATAACATTTAATCCTTTATACTTTAATGTGATCACTAATAAGATAGAATTTGTCTGCCATTTTATTTATTTCTTTATTGTTCTTCTATCCCTCCCAATGGCAACCCACTCCAGTATTCTTGTTTGGAGAATCCCAAGGATGGAGGAGCCTGGTAGGTTACAGTCCACGGGGTCCCAAAGAGTCAGACACGACTGAGCGACTTCACTTTCACTTTCACTTTCTATCCCTCCAATATCACCTTTATTCAGGTTAAGTGGATATTTTCCAGTATGCAATTTTATTTCCTTGTTGTTTCTTTTACTATATATTTTGTAGTTATTTTCTTACAAAACATGGTTATCCTGGGAATTAAAAGTAACAGTTTATAAAAATTTAGTTCAGGTTATCACCAAGTTAATTGAAATATCATACAAAAATTTTGCTTCTATACAATGCACTTTCTTTCCCCTCCTTTGTGTTCATATACAAATTACATCTTTATATATTGTTTACTACCAACACAGACTTACAGTGGTTGTTTATGCAGTTTTATTTTAAATTAGTTTTGAAAGAAAATGACCAAAGATACATTTACATTTTTTAGAAAATATTTACCTATGTGATAACCATTATTGGTGCTCTTTATTTCATCATTTGGATTTGTATTACTATCTACTGTTCCTCCATTTGATAGTGAAGGATTTCCTTTATGATTTCTTATAGGGGACTAGTGGAGGTCTGCTAACAATGAAAGCTCCCCTTATGGTTTATCTATGAATGTTTTAGTTTCTCCTTTATTTTTAAAAGATAGTTTTGCTGGAGATAGAATTATTGGCTAAAGGTCTTTTTCTTTGCTGTTGTTTCTATTCACTGTAGTTGTTTGTTATTGACTGTTCTTCACTTATCTTTGAAGTATGTATTCTTTGTCATGTCTCTGAAGTGTCTGTTCAATTGTGTTAATAGTCAGCTATGTAAAGAACCCTATGCATGCATTCAGCCTTCTAGATCCTCAAAAATATGTCATCCTTATGGTCAGTTCATTTTCCAGATTATCTTAACCTGTTTTGGTTAGCCTATTGTTTGCTCCAACTGTTAACCACTATCTCAGGCAATCAGAATATTTAACAATTTCCTCCGATAGTTTTTGAATGTCCCAGAGAAAAGGCTGTTCTCACTAGGTGAGTTCCAAGTCAGGTCAAGTAAAAATAGACTTGCCAGTAACAACCGTCAGACGAAACAATGAGAATTCTCTGAGAATGGGTCTTTGGGGGAGCTCCAGCCCCATTGTGCACTTCTCCATGCTGTCAGGCTGCTGGTTTTCACCATGATTATGTGTTATTTTCTTTTAAAGCTACCACTGAGCTCGGTGGGAGGATATGGGAATAGGGAAAGTTAAAATGCCACAATACTTCCTGCTTTTACTGAAATTCAGCTGTTTTTACAGATTCTGTCAAGCCTCTGGTTAATTTCTAGAGTTCTCAAAAAAAACAACTGACAACTTTTGCATTGTTCTTATTTTATGGAAGGGAGAATATTCAGAGGTCCTCATTTCACTATGCTTGCAAATATTTCTTGCTTAGTTTAGATTTGTTTGTTTTGTAATGTTTTTAAGCACAGCATCAAATCACACAAACTTCAGCTTACTCTATTTCTGGAATCTACTCTATAACTAAATACTAAGGACCATAATGAGCACCACAATAGCTAGCATCTATCAAGACCTTAGTTGCAAATATCAAGATATTTCATAGTTGTAAATATTTTTATGTTTAATAAGTCTTTAAAAATTATTGGAGTATAGTTGATTTATAACATGTTAGTTTCAGGTGTACAACAAAGTGAACCATATATATATATATATATATATATATATATATATATATATATATAATGAATCTTTTAAAAGCACAATTCAGCAGGCATTCTCAGTATTGCCTTTTACAAGTGTAGAAGCAAAAGCATGGGTGACTTGCCCATCACCATACAGTAAGTGGTAGTCAGGAATTAACCTAAAATAGCCTTTACTCTCAAGTCCTTATGCTTATCACACTAAAACTAAAAATTGAAGCTTCATAAAAATATCTTAACAAAGTTACCTGGCTTTCTTATATAGAACGACTTCCTAGAATATAAAGGGAGAAGGGAGAAGAAATATTTTTTATTTAAAAGTTGATTTGGACAGCTATTCTCAGATATGGGGTTTCCCTAGTAGCTCAGCTGGTAAAGAATCTGCCTGCAAGGTTTCCACCCCGGTTCAATTCTTGGGTTGGAGATCCCCTAGAGAAGGGATAGGCTACCCACTCCAGTATTCTTGGGCTTCCCTGGTGGCTCAGGAGGTAAAGAATCCACATGCAATGCAGGAGACCTGGGTTTGACCCCTAGTTTGGGACGATCCCCTGGAGAAGGGAATGGCTACCTACTGGAGTATTCTTGCCTGGAGAATCCCATGGACAAGGGGAGCCTGGTGGGCTACAGTCCATGGGATTGCAATGAGTCAGACACGACTGACTGACCTTCACTTTCACTCTCACATATATTTATAAAAGATGTCCAGACTGCTTATAAGAAAATAATGCATCAGTAGGACAGAATGAGGACTGAGTTAGAGCCTCTCTGGTAACCAGGGCAGCGTATTGCACCATTTTGTCTGCTAAAGCACCAATATGTAGAAGTAACTATAGAAGAAGGCAGATACAATCCCTCACTTTGGACGTTGCTTACTGCTTACTCATAGATTTTTAAAATTAGATTCTTTTAACCACTTATGAGATAGAATCCATTCTTTCAGGCAATAAAATAGAAACTCTAATAGGTAAACTCTTGAATATATGATAGGCAATGTTCTATATACCTTACATTCATTGACATTTTTCCCATCACAACAATCCTGTGAGATAGCTATTATTATTTTTATTCCCACTTTACAAATGAGAAAACTGAGGTAGAGAGAAATTAAATAACTTTCCAAACTCAAGTGGAAGAGCTGAGATCTGAATGCTAGAGAGTCTAGCTATAGACTGATTTTTTTTACCATTCCAGTAAACTCTAGAGGATTGCAAGATCACTTCCTTTGGACCACAAAATGCCACATGAAAAATTTTGATTTTTTTTAAGTATTAAAGACTATATTAAACTATAAAATAAAAATTTCAATCCAATAAGATTAGTTTTATGTCAGGATGCCTTTTAATCATGTCTTGATTGAATGATGCACTTCAAAACAAACTTTTAAAAACACTATATAAAAACTTCAAGCCCTCTCAAATCCTCCATTACTCAGGGGCTATTTCTACAAAGGACATCAGTTTTTTTGATAATTTTTTATAATTCAGGAACAAAATTTTCCATGTGTCAGAGAAAAGAAACTCAGGCATGAACAGGGTAAAGGACTTTCCCAAGGTCACTCAGAAAGCTGGGGATAGAACTGAGTTGCATGGTAAGGTCTCCACTCAATTCCTCCTGCATATTCCTGCCACAGTAATTCACTTCATAAACATAGTTCCAATGCACAACAGAGTACTGCCACCACTGAACTGACTTATGCAAAACGCTAAAGCTTTCTCACAGCACAGAGAAATGCAAGTCAAATGTATGCCACTGACAAAATCATATAAAGTTAAGTACATATTTTCCAAAACAGAAGAATCCATGATTCATTTTCAGATAACCAGAATTTAGGAGACTGCTGTTCTCTTCCAGTAATCCCATTTCCTTAAATGGAGACTTCTTGTAAGTTTCACTTTTGTTCACTGTTTTGGTTTTAAAATTACAGCAGTTTTCCATTTCCTAGACTGATACTCGATATATTTGAAACATCCTGTTCCCTTCCTGTGGCCATTTTGACCTTCACTGAAATTATGAAATATTTCAAGCTCCCCTGAAGCTTTGATATCCTTTTAGTTTTATGGAAATCTTTCTTTTAGAAGCTGTTTCATTATTATTTCTATCAAATTTTAAACTCAATCCCACCTCCATTCAACCCTTAGATTCTGGGCTAGCTAAGCAATATTGCATCTAGGCTGACTTTGATCATTGTAAGTTTCTTCAGAATTCTATTTTGGTTCCCTGATGACTTTACATATTGATTTCTTTCAATAGAGTGCTCTTCTCACCATTGTTTTATCCAGTTAATCAGTCAACCTTTGGCTTTCAGCAGTTGCTCCCTTTGTGAATATATTCTTGACCTTGCGGCTTCTGTTCATCACTGGACTTTCATGCCACATCATAATTCATTTATCACTTTGCCATTTAGCTGTATCTCCCAAACCACATGAGAACTCCTCTGAGGGAAAGGACTGAGATCGACTTGGCATATATTCATGGCATCTGATAAGCACTAAGAGTGCAATATCTGCTTAGAATTAATATATTGGTGAAATCAATTTTAAAACTTATCTGTTTGGAATAATGGAGTTGTTGCCAAGTTTGACCTTGTAAAACTCCAAGTTACAGAATATTTAATGAAACAAGACTATGTTTAAGTGAATAGTTCTTTTGGTGCCAAATATAGTAAATAAGACAAATATGTAGAGAAATTAATTTCTAATAAGTCATAATTCATATACATTGTAAACCAGATCATTAATTCAAAATCTGGTTTTTAATGTTGCTAATGTCTAATAATGAAAAAGCTAGTCTAGGCTTCATAGGTGGTGCTAGTGGTAAAGTGGTAAAGAATCTACCTGCCAATTCAGGAGCCATGGGTTCCATTCCTGGGTCAGGAAGATCTCCTGGAGTAGAAAATAGCAAACTGCTTCAGTACTCTTGCTGTGAAAAATCTCTAATGTGACATACACAGAGATAAAAACTTTGATTTCCTGGGCAGGTAGCTTACCAAAACTGTTTATTTCACTTGCATTCGAAAATCTTAATACTTGTTGAGCAAGTAATTTTTTTCATTATGTGTTATTATTTTGACAAACAGAATGATATTCTAAAATAAAAAGTTGTGCAAAAGAAATTTTGTTACAATTATTCATTATCATTCCATTTTCCAGTGGTGTACTGTATATGATGAGAGCATTTATAAAACAGGAGAAAAGCAAAAAGTTAAATTTAAGTATATTCGACCCCATAAAGAATTTTGAAATTTTTTAGTATCTGCTACCAATCTGCTTGAAGTGTGCAGGTCTTACCCGTAAGAGTGTAAAAAAAGAAAAAGAAAGAAGAAAAAGGCAAAATGCAAAATAATCTATTGCTGTCATGAATTCAAGGTTTGTCAAGTTACTGGGAAAATTGTCCAAGCATATGAAGAGTTTTAACCTCACAAGTAAAACTACATTGTTCTAGAACAAAGTGTCATCCCATGTGAAGTCAATTTACTCTCCTGAGGTATCTGAATATTGTTATTCAGGGCACTGAGAGAAGAATAAACATACTTAAAGCTGTGTGGAAGAGATAATTTACCTCACTCACATGAATATTTTATTTAAAAGAATAGTTTCATCATTTCACTAAAGAAACAATTTATTTTCTATATCTACTGCTTTACATACTTTTTTTATTCAGTAGGTGATTATCAGCACATGAAAAAAATAGATGACATTATCACATTTTACTTAAAAAAATTTTTATATGCTCAAAATAACCTGTTAGGATAGTTGTAAGTATATTTTTAAAAAGAAAAATGCAAAACTACCTGTTCAGGGAGAAAAAGCTTACTTTTTCTTGCTTGAGAAGAGTAAAAGTTTAAGTAATATGCTTTAAAAATTACATATGATCAGCCATTACCCAATCTGGTTTTCTTAGTACCTTTGAGCATTTAGCATATTTTTCTGTCTTCTCCTCATATTTATTTAGCATTTATATTTTAATCTATAATTATAATTAGGGCTTTTTACTTCTATATTATGTATCTACCTACAATATGTTGTAATACATATACATTAGTAGTCAAATGAATAAATAAAATGTAATTATTTTGCTTCTTTTACTGATCTTACTCTCTGCAATCACAACTGCTGTTATTACTAATAATTATTATTATTATTTTCTCTCTCACTACAAAAAGCAATCATATGAATTCTGTATTATATTTCAGCTGACTCAAAACTGCTTGAAGGATAAGATAAAATGGGAATAGCTCTTTCTCATTACTAACTTTCTGTTATTATTTGACTTATAATAATGTGCTTATATATTTTTTAACTTCTTAATCATATAGAACATCTCCTGTAGCTGTTGATTGTATCATAATTATATTTCAGGTTATCTTTTAAGGGAAAAAAGCACTATTGCAATGTTTTGGTGAATAAACACAGAAAGCTAAGCTTTTAACATTTAGAACGTTAGTCTGCCCGACGATCAACCTAACAAATTGAAACTTCTTGAGTTCTACTTTTTTCTAGTGCTAATTATGGCTTGTGTATATTTTTAATAACTATGTTAAGAAAAACCTACATGTGTAGCACTGTGGCAGTATTAAAGCAATTTAGTTTATCTGATATTAGCTATTTTTCAACAACTATAATGAAAGTAGAATATTCAATATATATACATATTTATTATTGATATCAATATTTATTGTTTTACAGATTAAGAAATTGAAGTTCATGAATAAAGTGAATACTCAGAATTATGTTTTTTCTTACAACCAATCTTTTTACATTAGTATCATAGTATCTAACATTAGTAACATAGTATCTAAACATTTCTTACCACACCATGCTTTTTCCAGGATTGTATTATATATTTTATTTTATTTGGAATATCTAGATCATGTCCCATCTTGAGTCAAAGTGTTGTGCATTTTTATATGATGTTTTTAAAAATTTCAAATATATAACACTGTGTGCATCCACTAATGTCATTGTGAAAATCAATTTCCTTGTTATATAACTGTAGGTAGGAAATATGTTTATATCTGATATATATATTATATATATATATATACTGTTATGCATTTATAATTTTACTTCTACTTTGCTAAAAAAAAATACATGAATATATATTTACTTTAGAGAGATCTTCAATGCATTAGAATGTATTCCGGGCCTCTTAAAAAAATGCAAACAGCAAAAAGATCCACTATGTAAATCAAGAAAATAGGAGGCAAACATTAGCTGACTGACTTTTCCTTCAGCCCTTCCATGCTTCATTTCAGAAGACTCCCCACCTTTCACTCTGTCTTCAGAATATACTAAGTCACTGGCACTGAGAGTTATTGGTTCTCTTTCTAGAGAGCTGCCAGATTTGAGATTTCCTTTGGATTCATTTTCATTTCTCAAAAGAACTCATCCAGGAGCTAAGAAAGAAGAGAGATAAGAAGGAGACTTCAGTAATAGAAGATGATGACTTCAGCAGAAAGGAACAGTAGTTAATTCTTTTTCAAACAAAATCTTCATGAATTTGAGGTGGTCATAAATGTCTCCTAGTGCCATACAAGGCAAATAAAACAGCAAACACATAGTGATTCCAGGATGGATCCCAGAAGGACAATTCAGCTTATCACATGACAACATTCAGTTCAGTTCAGTTCAGTCACTCAGTCGTGTCCGACTCTTTGTGATCCCATGAACCGCAGCATGCCAGGCCTCCCTGTCCATCATCAACTCCCGGAGTTCACTCAAACTCACGTCCAACGAGTCGGTGATGACATCCAGCCATCTCATCCTCTGTCATCCCCTTCTCCTCCCACCCCCAATCCCTCCCAGCATCAGGGTCTTTTCCAATGAGTCAACTCTTCTCATGAGGTGGCCAAAGTACTGGAGTTTCAGCTTTAGCATCATGCCTTCCAAAGAATACTCAGGGCTGATCTCCTTTAGAATGCACTGGTTGGATCTCCTTGCAGTCCAGGGTTATATTAGGGAGGCAGAAAATTTAGAAAATCTATACAGGAAGCGCACCCACATCCTCAGGTTCTTTGAACTATTTTTTAGATACAAAGTACATATATACCCAAAAATTGGCACCATAAAGGAAGTGGGCTTGCCAATTTCATAAAGAACAGATGAATTAATGTTGTTTTATTTTAATTAAATGTATGTGATGTAACTCTGGCAATAATTCTTGTCCGGTATCTCAGCTATTTACAGGAGTGTTGAGAAAAGTAAAATATGCCAACACAGCCATATTATGTGAAGCTAATTACTTGGAAAATAGTTGCAAACAACAATGACAAATTGCAATGGCTCTAGTGCCATCTAGAAAACTTTGTTTATCTGCGTTTTGACAGCTATTTATCTAATAGCTAATAAATATCAAGCAAGCATAATTCCTGCTCTCAAGAAGTTGTCTACTGAAGTTGGAAGGATCATACATTTTTAAAAACACAATTGTATAAAGCATGAATGGGGGTGGTTACTTTGTGCTGGCATAACTGAGCAAAGCATATGTCTTAGGCTGAGAACATGGGAGTCGTCCTAGTAGAAGTGGCCTTGAGCAGAATTTTTGAAGATGAAGTAAAATAGAACTCAATTTCAAATTGGGTGTAAGAGAACAGAATGGATAACTATTAGGACTGTGTTTAATGAGCAAAACAGAAAGTCAACTAGCAAGGCTTAAATTGATAGGATTTTTTTCCATGACAAATACTCTTTGAGTAGAAAACATAAGGCTGGTGTCTTTGCTCAAGGAGTTGGTGAAGGATTCAGGCTACTTTTAGCTTCTTTCTTTGCCAGTTATAATGGGTAGCTTTTGTTCTCATGGGTATAAGAGGACTGTCCTAATTTCAGCTATCATGTCTCCATTTTATTCAGAAAGAAGGGGAGAAAGGCAAAGGAGAACAGAAGCGTGCCCCTCTATCTTCCATTTTTACTGAACAATAGCCTTTCTCGAATTCATATCCAGTAGACCTTAGCTGTTTTATTATGGACAAAAACTTGATCACATGCCCATCCTCAAAGGCAAAGAAGGAGAATATTTTTAACTTGGCATATTGCTTCACCAAATAAAAATGAAGATATTCTAGGAAGGAGAAAATCTATATTGTACAGGAAACTACCACCAGGATTTCTACTTAGAAGATAGACTAGTTGTATTTTGTCCAATTCCATCACTAATTACTAAAAACTTTGGACTTTATATATAAGACAAATACAAGACTCTGAAAGGTGAAGAGAAGGCAGACTGTCTAGGGACGTTTGAGGAACAAAGTGGTGATGACTTCTCTAGATTTGATTTTTGCCTCACATATCACAAACTTGGAGCTGAAGAATACTGCAAATGGCAAACCAGACATGCCAACAAGTAGAGAAAAAAAAGGAACCATCAAAAGCCTTTAATCAGAGAACCTGGAAAGGAGAACTGAGAAAAGAGCAGCCTAGTAAGTCAGAAAACTTTCAGACCATCACCACTCTACTTCAGCCAAACACTGCGAAAAAGTATCCCCACCTACAGACATAAAAAACAAAGGCTGAGTGAAGATTCTAGATTACCACCCTTGTGGATCTCTGAGGATGAACAAAAACATTTCCACTAAGCGATGTAGAGAAGGTCATGTAGGAAGGTGGAACTTATATTTCTCACCTTCTCACCGCTCCCTGACCACCATCAGTAAAGACCACATGGGAAGCCTAGCTTTCATATGATTCCTCCTCTGCTGAGCTAGCGTCTGAGGAGGCCTAGTGGAAAGAAGGGACTTGCAGTATCTCCCAATGGTTAAAAAGAAAACTCACCAGGATGTCAATGGAGACCCATTGGTAAGCCAGAACTCACACTCCTACCTGCCAATAAGAAGGAGCAGTGTCTTTCTTCTGGGTATTGATTTGGGCCACTAGAAAACCTATACTTCTATCTCCACTGGTTATTAATGAGGTAATAGTCCCTTCCCTTTCCCCTGCTGGAATGGTAGCAAAGGAAGTTAGTTGAAATAACAGTTCTAAATAAGTTCTAATGTTTCCTAATATGAAAATGTCCACATCATTAAAAAAAATAAATCATTATACCAAGAAACAAAAGATATTGAAAATGAATTTAAAAATCACCAAGAGGATAGAGATGATAGAATTATCTGAAAAATTTTAAATTACACCATGAGCGAAAAAGAACAGAGAGAAAGAAAGCCTCAGCAAGAAACAGTCTCTGGTAAGAGACAGAAGCTACAAAGAGAACAAAATGGATATTACAAAACAAAAAATACAACTGAAATAAAAAGTTTGGTGCATAGGCTCAAAAGCACCAGTTGCAAGGGAGAGTAGTTTGGAGTGTTAGTTTAGATTATTTTATTTTCTGTGTGTAGATTTTTGATTTGTGGTTACTGTGAGAGATATAGAAGGACCAGCTGGCCAAAATATTAACTATGGAACCCCAGATCCGGTAGCCAGAGACTTAAGGAACTTGGTCCACCCAACAGTGAGCTAGAACTAGCCCCAGAATCTCTCTAGGGCCTTGGCCCCACCACCAGGACTGAAGCCAGCTCTAGGAATCCTGGACCCTGCCTCCCCATGCCACTAGTAGGCAGACACCAGCTCTTGGACCAGAACTTCAATCCCACTCACCAGCAGGACAGCACCTGACCTGAGACCCTATGATTCTGGGCCCTGCTTACCAGCAGCCCAACCTGAGCTCTGAGACACCTTGTGAGATACAGGACCAGTCCCCTTGTGGGCGGGGCTGGCTCCCAGGGTTTCTGGCTGCAGGACTCTGGGAGTCTCAGGGCTAGTGCAGGCTAACTGGTGGACAGAACTGGATCCCAGGGTCTCAAGCTGTAGGTCCCTGGGGACACAGAGTTGGTGTGTCTTCCCTTGGGTGTGTGGGGCCAGAGCCCAAAGGGCCCCCTGGGACTGCTAGTGGATGGGCTGGGCCCTGACATGGCACATTGTAGGGCAATAGTAGTCCTGAGGCTGATGTCCACAGGCTGGTGCGTTAGACTGGGGTCCAAGTGATCTTAGGACTTGGACCCACCCACTCATCCTGGGGTTAGTTTCTGCCCCAAGTGGGTGGAGCCAGATGCTAGTTCTCTGCTGTATCACCTAAGTGTCCCAGAACTGGTGTTGGCAGGCTGGTAGATGGGGCCAGGTACAGGAGGTCCTGGGGTTGATGTCTTCTCACTGGAAGGTCAGGGTTAATTGTCTTTAAATACTTGAAGGACAGTTATGTAAATGAAGGGGGAAATACCAGAAGTTGCACTTAAACAATGACATGGTAGAGAAGCACTGTTAGGTTCAATATCAGAAAGAATTCTATAAGAATGATTGAACAAGTTTCCCCTGAGAAGGAACTACCCCATTACAGAAGAGTTGATGAGGCCATTGGTGAGCATTAGCCAAGAGTGTTAAAAAGGAAATACCTTAAGGTCTGTGAGATTAAGTTAAATGACTTCCAATTATTTTCTATAACTCTATGAGTTTAAGACAAAAATTACTGATACATTTTCACATACGATTTCACTCAATCCTGTTTGCCAAAGATAAATTATATTTGGCACAAATTAAGACAAAAACCTACAATATTTCAATGTAAAAGTATTAATTGGGTCACTGAAGATTCGAATCTATTGCCTGGATTTCATAAAACAATGTTCCAAAAAACTAATTATTCTCATCTCTGAATGGGGCCATATTTCTTATCCAAGACTTATTGGCTACTAAGACTCTGGGATATAATTCATGATAAAAGTGACCTATTTCTGTTTAGAAAGGTATAATTTTCTTTAATGTCATGTTTCATACAGGAAAGTACTCAAAGATGCATAGCTGCTTCCACAAAGCTCAATTTTTTTAAAAAATGGTAATATTGTTGAAATGTGGAAACAGAATATGTTTCTCCAAACAATTCTTAAGAGAAAATTCATATTATAAATTATATATGGCTTATGTTCTATAGCCAGAAAGTACTTGCCTTCATTTTAAAAATTAGGCGTTTTGAGAAAAGCAATCACACTTATAATTATGAATAAAGATATAGCCTGAAATATTAACAACTATATCAACAGCAACAAAAAATGTGAGCTTGAAATATTCAAGACTCAATATCCAGCATATTCAGAGCAACAGTAAATGCTATATAAACACTAGTAGAGTGAGTGACATGAAATCTCACGCACAAATTGTATGACAACATAGGATTTCAGTTTTCACACCATTAAATCTGATTCCACAAATGAACTTTTAACCAAGTTAAAGTCCAGAGCCCTTAGGTAAACATTACTATTTATGCCTTTATAGTAAAGAAATATTAAATCACATCTCAAGATGCACATTATGAAGAGATAATTCTTAGAAATAATATCTTAACATTTTTAAGAGGAAAATACTAAAAAAAAAAAAAGACTGAAATAGGTGGCATTTCACTTTTTTGAAATGTGATTTTTAACATGTTATTACCAAGAGACTCAAACTTTGGCTAACCACTCTCTGGTAAAGAAGTTATATTCCTTCATAAAGCCTTAGAGACACATTTTCTAAGATTTGTGAGATGTTTGGTGAAGTGTTTGGGGAAATATGTGAGTAAACCAATATTTTCCTCTTAAATCTTTGAAGCACAAGAAAAAATATACCTGTTTAGTATAAACGGAAGATTTAGGAAATACATGAGAAAAACCAATACGTGCTCATGAGACTGTTTTTATCAAGGAAGGATCTCCTGAGAAGCATGTGACTGCAGAATTTCTTCCATCCACTTTCTTGAGAAAATTGCTTCATGCATGGCTGACAAGCTGATTATATAAAGATAGAAGGAGACAGTAAGAAATGCCTTATTGCTTTGGTAAATAACTGAATTAAGAAGCAAGACACTTTAAAACTCAAGGCAATTTTGTTTGATGAGAAAGGCCTAATTTGGAAGGGAAGAAATATGATACTAACTACCCGGGTGACTTGGGGTGAAACACAATATCCTTGCCACCAGGACAAGTCATATCATAAGTTCAGTTCAGTTCAGTTGCTCAGTTGTGTCCAACTCTCTGTGACCCTATGGACTGCATGCGGCACACCAGGCTTCCCTAACAATATCCTTGTCACCAGGACAGGTCATATCATAAGTTCAGTTCAGTTCAGTTGCTCAGTTGTGTCCAACTCTCTGTGACCCTATGGACTGCATGTGGCACACCAGGCTTCCCTAACAATATCCTTGTCACCAGGACAGGTCATATCATCAGGATTGCTGCTAATGAGTGTCCTTGAGGTGCTGGATGCTTCACTCAGTTACCTTTTTTAGTCTGCTGTACCTGAGCTAATTATTTAACTTCAATCTTCAATTTCCTCACCGATGCAATGATAGTTGTGAAGATTAAATAGGACCAAGTACTTAGCATTTAGCACAGGGCCTGGCATCTAATAGCCATGTGATAAATGGCTTTTTAGTGTTATTAACTCTTGACTCATACTCTACATGTAGGCATTTTTTAAGGATGGAGGTCACGGTGAGTTAACGGAATAGATTAGGAAACAGAGGCATGACACTCTTACATAAATTTTGTAAATGGGCTGACATGTTTCATTTGGCAGACAATATGATATTTGGCCCACAGAATGTTTTTCTTTTCAGACTTGGAATTATTTTTCAATGTATAGGGAGGAGGGAGGGGGGTTCAGGATGGGGAACACATGTATACCTGTGGCGGATTCATGTTGATGTATGGCAAAACCAATACAATATTCTAAAGTAATTAGCTTCCAATTAAAATAAATAAATTTATATTAAAAAATAGATGGCACAAACCAATTGCAATTTCTAGCTTTTATTGAAAATGCAAAATATCTGTTCATTTTAGGCCCATGTGTGTGCTTAGTCACTCAGTCATGCCCAACTCTTTGCAACCTCACGGACTCCAGGCAAGAATACTGGAGTGGGTTGCCATTTACTCCTCCAGGGATCTTCTGAACTCAGAGATCAAAATCAGTCTCCTACATTGCAGGTGGACTCTGTGTCCTCTGAGCCACCAGGGGAGCCCAATATTAGGCCTACCAACCCAGATGGCAACCATCAGGCTTAAGATGGAACTGTTCTTTTCAGCAGAGGTTCTCAAGTTTGGCATGGTTTTCACTTTCATTATCTTCACAACAATGAAAACACAATGAATACAATTTATTATTTTGCCTCAGAAAATTGTCCACCAGTATTATTATTTTTCTTAGATTTTTTTCTGTAGGATTTGCAAATCTGGTGGTACCCTCCATTTGCCTGAACTACTCAGGTAAGTAAAATAAGTGGCTCTATTTTTATTTTTTTAGTAACTGCCATACTGTTTTCCAAAGTGACTAAACCAATTTACATTCCCACCAACAGTGTGCAAATTTCCCCTTTTCTCCACATCCTCACCAGTGTTGTTATTTCTTATCTTCTTGATAGTAGCCATTAGGTATGGTGTGATAACTCATGATTTCCTTGTTGAACACCTTTTCCTATTTGTTGAGCACCTTTTCACACCTATATTTCCCTATTGGCACTTTTCGTACCTGTTTGGATATCTTCTTTTGAAAAATGGCTATTCTGTTCCTCTGTCCATTTTTCACTTGGATTGTTTCTTTTTATTGTTGGTATTAAATTATATGATTTATTTATATATTTTATATACTAACCCTTTTTCAGATATATATTTTGCAAATATTTTTCTCCCATTAAATAGGTTTATACATTTCTTTTATTATTTTTTTACTGTGCAGAATGTTTTTCTTTGATATAGTCCCACTATTTGATTTCTGCTTTTATTGCTTGTGCTTTTGGTGTCATATTAAAAAAAATCATTGACAAGACCAACATCATAAAGAATTTTCCTCACTTTTTTTTCCTATTTATATGTCATATTCATTTTCTTTCATCAAAGTCTTGTAGTTTTCTGTTTTCAGACTTTTCATTTTTTGCTTAAATTTATTCCTAAGTATTATATTGATTTTGAGGTTTTTATGAATCATACTGTTTTTATTTTTTCTGATATTTTGTTGCTGATATGTACTGATTTCAGTTTGTTGATTTTATATCTTGCAGGTTTACTAAGTTATTTGATTAGTTTCAATAGTTTTTTAGTGAAATCCTTAGGATTTTTAATAAAAGATCATACCATATGTATATAAAGATAATTTCACTGTTCCTTTCTGATTTTGATGCCTTTTCTTTCTTTCTTTTTTTTTTTTTTTGCCAGATTATTCTGGCTAGAAATTCCAGGACTATATTGAATATGCCTTGTTCCTGATCTTAGAGGAAGAGCTTTAAAACTTTCACACTGAATATGATGTTGGCTATAGGTTTTTCATATGGTCTTTATTATGTTGAGGTATGTTCCTTCTGTGGGCTTCCCTGGTAGCTCAGATGGTAAAGAATACACCTGCAATGCAGGAAACTCTGGTTCAATTCCTGGGTCAGGAAGATCTCCTGAAGAAGGGATAGGCTACCCATTCCAATATTCTTTGGCTTCCCTGGTGGCTCAGACAGTAAAGAATCCACCTGCAATGTGGGAGATCTGGGTTCCATCCCTGGGTTGGGCAGATCCCATGGAAGAGGGCATGGCAACCCACTCCAGTCTTTTTGCCTGGAGAATCCCCATGGACAGAGGAGCCTGGCAGGCTACAATGCATGGGGTCACAAAGAGTCAGACACGACTGAGTGATTAAGCACAGCACATGTTCCTTCTGCAACCAATTTTTTGAGGGTTTTTATTATAAAAGGATATATTTTGGTAAATGCTTTTCTGTGCCTATTGATAATCATATGGTTTTTACTTTTATTTTTTAATGTGGTAGTTCACATTTATTGGTTTGTATATGTTGAACCATGCTTGAATTTCAGAGATAAATCCCACTTGATCATGCTGTATGATCCTTTTAATGTGCTCATGAATTTGGTTTGGGTAATATTTTACTAGGAGCTTTTGTACCTATATTTAGGAGAAACTTCAGTCCTTAATATTCTTCTCTTGTAGTGTCCTTATCTGGCTTTGGTATCATGATACTATTGGCCTTGTAAAATGAGTTCATGGGTGTTCCTTCTTCCTTTTTTTTGGAAGAATTTGAGAAGAATTGGCATTAATTCTTTAAATATTTGGTAAAACTCACTGCTTCTGGGCTTTTCTTATGGGAGAGCTTATGATTCTGATTAAATCTGCTTACTAGTAATTGGTCTATTCATATTTTTATATTTCTTTCTGATTCACCCTTGGTAATTTGTACATTTCTAGAAATGTATCTATTTCTTCTAGATTATGCAACACTTTGGCCTGTAAGTATTCAGGGTAGAATCTTATGATCCAATATATTTATGTGATATTAGTTGTAATATCTCATCTTTAATTTCTGATTTTCTTTATTAAGACTTTTTTCCTAGGCTAGCTAAATTGTTGTCAATTTTGTATATCTTTTTACAAAAGCTGCTTTTGTTTCACTGATCTTTATTGTTTTCTTATCATTTATTTTTTTATTTCATCTCATTTTTGTTGTCTTTATTGTCTTTATGTCTTTCATCTCATCTTTATTGTTAACTTTCATTAACTTTGAGCTTAGGTTTTTCTTTTTTTTTCTCATTCTTTGCATTGTAAATTTGGGTTGTTTATTTAAGATCTATTCCTTAATATATGTATTTATCACTTGTAAACTTTCATCTAAGCATACTTTTGTAGAATTTCATAGGTTTTGATGTGTTGTATGTGCATATTCATTTATTTCCAGATATTATTATTTCCTTTTTTATTTCTTCTTTGACTCATTAGCTGTCAGGAACATGTTGTTTAATCCCCATATGTTTGTAAGTTTTCCAGATTTTCTCCTATTGATTTCTAGTTTCATACCATGTGGTCAGAAGAAAAAATACTTTGTATTATTTTAATCTTATTAAATTTACTAAGACCTTTTTTGTGACCCATAATATGATCTGTCCCAGATAATGCTCTGTGTGGACTGGGGGAGATATGTGTTCTGCTGCTATTGGATGGAATGTTCTGTATATCTGGTAGGTCCATTTGCCCTAAAGAATGGTTCAAGTGCAGTTTCCTTTTGACTTTTCTGTCTGGATTATCTGTCTATTGCTTCTAAGTGGGATATTGAAACTCCCTACTATTTCTGTATTGTTATGTCTTCTTTTAGACCTATCAGTATTTGCTTAACATATTATGTGCTCTGATGTTAGGTGCATATGTATTTCGAAATGTATCTTAATGAATTGATCCTTTTATCATCATATAAAGGCCTTCTTGTCACCTGTTACCTTTTTCAGGTTAAAGTCTACTTTTGTTTGAAATAAGTATAGCTATTTCACTTCTATGGGTTTCCAGTTGCATGGAATATGTTTTTTATTACTTCACTTTGAACCTATGTGTGTCCTTAAAACTGGAGTGAGTCTCCTATAAGTAGCATGTATTTGAGTCTTATTTTTTATTCTACCCAGCCATTTGTGTTTTTTGGTTGAAGAATTCAGTCCTTTACATTTCAATTAATTATTGATATGTAAGAACTTAATAACATCAAATTGCTTTCTGGCTGCTTTATAGTTCCATTGTTCCTTTTTGTCTCGACTGCCGCATACAGTGGGGGAGTGGTGATTTTCTGTGATAGTATGCTCTGATTCCCTTCTTTTTTTTTTCCAAATTTTAAACTTTCTTTTTTGTATTGTGGTGTAGCTGATTAACAATATTGTGGTGGATTCAGGTGAGCAGGGAGGGGATTCAGCCCCACATACACATGTGCGTGCATGCTCAGTCACTTCAGTCATGTCCAACTCTTTGTGACTCTGTGGACTGTAGCCCACCAGTCTTCTCCACCCTTGGAATTCTCCAGGCAAGAATACCGGAGTGGGGTGCCATGCCCTCCTCCAGGGGATCTTCCCAATGGAGGGATCAAACCCCAGCATCTCCTACTTTGCAAGCAGATTCTTTACCACTGAGCCACCGGGGAAGCCCACATATACATGTATCCCTCTTTTTCTTTTCTGAATATATTGTAGGCTTTTGCCTTATGGCTAGCACGAGGTATACATAAAAAAAATTAGATATAACAGTCTATTTTATGCTTTATAAAACCTTAACCATGATCATGTATAAAAACTCAGCCATATTATAACCTCTTTCATGTTGTTATTGACACAATTCACCTCATTTTATATTTCGTATTTATAGCAAATTATAGAAGCTATAGTTAACTTTAATATTCTTTTCTTTCAGTCTGCATACTTTAGTTAAGAGGTTACCACATTATCATATTACAGATTACAGTTTTCTATGGCATACTTTATATTTACCCTTACAAGGTATTGTATACTTTCATATGCTTTAATCTTATTAATTAAGCTGTATATCAGCTTGAAGAACTTCTTTTAGAGTTTCTCGTAAGATAGCTTTCGTGGTAAAGAATTCCCTCAGTTTTTATCTGTTTAAAAAATGATTTGTTTTCTCCTTTCTATCTGAAGAATAATCTTGCCAGATAGAGTATCCTTGGCTGGCTTTTTTTTTTCTTTTTTCATTTCAGCAATTTGAATATACCGTCCTATTCTCTCAACTAGTTAGGTTTCTGCTGAGAAATCTGCCGACAGGCTAATAGAGGTGGCTTTGTAGCTTATAAACTGTTATTCTTTTGCTGCTTTTAGGATTTTTTCAGTCTTTGAATTTTGATATTTTCATTATGATATGTCTTGGAGAAGATTATTTTCTTTTGAAATAATGAGATAATCCATTACTTTCATGAACTTCAACATTTCACTATTGATGCTCTCTGTTGTATTCTTTATTTCATTCACTGAATTCTTTAGCTTCAGAATTTCTATTTGGTTATTTCTATTTCTGTCTCTTTATTAAATTTCTCATTTTGCTCTTGTAATGTTTTCCTGATTTTGCTGAGTTGTGTTTCTGTGTTTTCTTTTACATAATTGAGTTTGCAAAAAGCAGCTATTTTAAATTCCTTATGGGTTAAATGACAGATCTCCATGTCATTGGGTTTGGTTACTGGAGGAATATTATGATCTTTTGATGACATCGTATTTCCTTGATTTTTCATGTTCCTTGGAGTTTGGCTTTGATGATGTCACGTGAAAAGCAGCAGTCACCTCCTTTAATCCTTATCAGTTGCTTTCAAGTAAGAGTTACTTTCCATTACTCCTGATATATAGTCCCTGACTTTCTCTGCAACTGCATACAGGTACACCTGCTCCATGCTTCTTGCCCCCTCTTGTGGCATAAACCTTAAATTTGTGTGCATTCTAATGCACCAGGATGGCTGCTGGAAACTTCTATTTTCTTTTCCTGAAGGTGGTACTACAACTCAAGATTGTGGGCCAATTTCTCTCTCGTCCACAGACCTTGTCCTATTTTCTGCACGTGTCCCCTGTCCACTTGAGTTCACTCCTACTGCCACACTGAGGAGTGTGCACAAGGGGCTGTTCCTTCTTGTCATTTCCATTTTCAAGAAATATAATTTTCCATCCTCTCACTTTCAGTCTTTGTGTGTCTTTAGCTCTGCAGTGGGTCTTCTAAGCAGAATATAGATTGGCTTTTTTAATCAAATTATCCATGCTATATCTTTTGATTTGAGCATTTATCCCATTGACATTTAAAGTGATTATTAATAGGTAACTACTTATTGCCATTTTATTATTTGCTTTGTTTTATTTATTTTTTTTAGTTCTTCTCTGTAATTTTTTCTTTTAGTTTCTTCCCTTGTGGTTTGATCATTTTTTAAGTGGTATGCTTGTGTTCTTTTCTTTCTAGGTCTTATGTACCTACTGAACATTTTTGATTTGTAGTTACCATGGAATTCATATATATTAACCTATAACTATACTTGTTTTAAACTGGCAGTCATTTAACTTCAAACACATTCTAAAAGATATACTTTTTTTTAATTCTCTTGCATCACATTTTGTGTTTTGATGTCATAGTTTGCATCAAAATATGCTTCTGCTTTATGCTTCTGCTTTATGCTTATCCCTTCAGTGCTTATTTTAGCAATAATTGATTTTACAAGTTTTTGTTTCTTAATCTTTGTAGTAGTTTATTTAACCATTTGTTCCTCAGCCCTTAATATATATTTGTCTTTCCTAGAGGAATTCTTCCTTTCCTATAGCTTTTTACTTCCCACTTAGAGAAGAATTTTTAGCATTTGTTTTATGGTAGGTTTACTATTGATGAACTCTTAGCTTTTGCATGTCTGAGAAGTTTTTTGGTCTTTAAATTCTAAATGATAATTTTGTTTGGTAAGATATCCTAGGATGCAGGATTTTCTACTTCATCACTTTAATTATATGTCACTCTCTTCTGGCCAACAAAGTTTCTACAGAAAAATAATCTTTATTTATTTATTTTTACATGATGCTCTGCTTTTGCTGCCTTTAGGATTCTGTCTTATCTTTAACTTTTGCCATTTTGTCTGATGATATCCTCTTTTGGACTCTCCATCCCCTAGATATGATATAAAGACATACACACACACATACATATATATATATATATAGAGAGAGAGAGAGAGAGAAATTTATGTTGTTTAAACCTCCTAGTTTATGGTATTCTGTTATAGCAACGGGATCTTACTAAGAGAAGATATATTATTTGGCTAATATATTCTCTTTTCATATGAGTCATACATACTTTTCCTGGTCCTCATGACAGAAAGACATCCTGGAATGTGAAGTCAAGTGGGCCTTAGGAAACATCGCTACGAACAAAGCTATTGGAGGTAATGGAATTCCAGTTGAGCTACTTCAAATCCTAAAAGATGATGCTGTGAAAGTGCTGCACTCAATATGCCAGCAAATCTGGAAAATTCGGCAGTGGCCACAGGACTGGAAACGGTCAGTTTTCATTCCAATCCCAAAGAAAGGCAATGCCAAAGAATGCTCAAACTACTACACAGTTCACATGCTGGCAAAGTAATGCTCAAAATCCTTCAAGCAAGGCTTCAACAGTATGTGAACTGTTAACTTACAGATGTCCAAGTTGGATTTAGAAAAGGCAAAGGAACCAGAGATCAAATTGCCAACATCTGTGGAACCATAGAAAAAGCAAGAGTATTCCAGAGAGACATCTACTTCTTCTTTACAGACTATGCCAAAGTCTTTGTGTAGATCACAACAAACTCTGGAAAATTCTTCAAGAAATGAGAATACCAGACCACCTTAGCTGCCTCCTGAGAAATCTGTATGCAGGTCAGGAAGCAACAGTTAGAACTGGACATGAAACAACAGACTGGTTCCAAATAGGGAAAGAGTACGTCAAGGCTGTATATTGTCACCCTGCCTATTTAACTTATATGCAGAGTACATCATGAAACGCTGGGCTGGAGGAAGAACAAGATTGCTGAGAGAAATATTAATAACCTCAAATGTGCAGAGAACACTATACTTATGGCAGAAAGTGAAGAAGAACTGAAGAGCCTCTTCATGAAAGTGAAAAAGGAGAGTGAAAAAAACTGGCTTAAAACTCAACATTCAGAAAACTAAGATAGTGGCATCTGGTCCCATCATTTCATGGCAAATAGATAGGAAAGCAATGCAAACAGTGACAGACTTTATTTTGGGGGGCTTCAAAATCACTGCAGATGGTGACTGCAGCCACGACATTAAAAGACACTTGCTCCTTGGAAGAAAAGTTATGACCAACCTAGACACCTTATTAAAAAAGCAGAGACATTACTTGCCAACAAACCTCCTTATAGTCAAAGTTATGGTTTTTCCAGTGGTCATGTATGGATGTGAGAGTTGGACTATAAAGAAAACTGAGCACAGGAGAATTGATGTTTTTGAACTGTGTTGTTGGGAAGACTCTTGAGAGTTCCTGGGACTGCAAGGAGATTCAACCAATCCATCCTAAAGGAAATCAGTCCTGATTATTCATCGGAAGGACTGATGCTGAAGCTGAAGCTCCAGTACTTTGGCCACCTAATGTGAAGAACTGACTCATTTGAAAAGACCCTGATGCTGGGAAGGATTGAAGGTGGGAGGAGAAGGGAACGACAGAGGATGAGATGTTTGGGTAGCATCACTTACTCAATGGAGATGAGTTTGAGTAAACTCCGGGAGTTGATGATGGACAGGGAGGCCTGGCGTGCTGCAGTCCATGGGGCCACAAAGAGTCAGACAAGACTGAGTGACTGAACTGAACTGAACTGAACATGAGAGAAAACATAGTTTTATATACACCTTGAGTATTCTTGCCTTAGTTCACTTCAGTCGCTCAGTCATGTCCGACTCTTTGTGATGCCATGAACCTTAGCATGCTAAGCCTCCCTATCCATCACCAGCTCCTGGAGTTTACCCAAACTCATGCCCATTGAGTCGGTGATGTCATCTAACTATCTCATCCTCTTGCCTTAGCACCTGCCTCTTTTACTTTCGTGTTCAAAATAAGAAAAAACTCATTGCCCCAGTTTTTGGTGCCCACTTCCCGAATGAATCAAGAGTGGCCAGAATTTGGGTCAGTTGATAACATGGTAGCAACAATTACAATATATGTATAAATTTTTTCCAGAGGGAGAAAGGAGATAGGACAGATTATCTGAAAGGAGGATAAGGACCATTTCCAAAAGAGAAAGTTCAGCTAGAGAAAGCAATAGATCATCTATGCATTAGTATTACAAGCACTTTTCACTGAGACCAGTACGTAAAAGTATTCAATTAATGCTGGTTTTCTTCATCCTTTATTCAGAGATTTTCAGTGACATCAGAAATGGCAACCCACACTCCAGTGTTCTTGCCTGGAGAATCCCAGGGACGGGGAAGCCTGGTGGGCTGCCGTCTATGGAGACTCACAGAGTCGGACATGACTGAAGTGACTTAACAGCAGCAGCAGATTACCTTAGCAGGTTTCCATATTTTTTGTGTTTTTGTAAGTTTTTCAATTAAGGAATGCATTCTTAATTCCTCAAACGAATTTAACTTTTGTTGTCTCTTATGTTCCATTCCTCACTTTCTCATCTCCAACTGAGCAACCACAGGTAGTTTCTTTGGCGAAAGTTATTCAGGGATTTTCCTCGAAGAATCTGCATAGTGTGCTGGAACTGAGTGTAGTATCTGAGGTCCATATAATTTGTAATCGAGTTCTATTAATTTTCTAACCAGGTAAGTCGGGTTTCTCTATAGTTCAATAGTATCCATTTCACACACTCTTTCAAATATCAAGAGATGATTATGAAAGAACATTGTCCGTGGTCAAGTGATATTCAGATGTTTGCAAGAGGCAGCAGGTCCCTAAGGTGAAATACACCATGGCAAGAAAAGCTTGGAAAGTTTGAAAAGTGTGCTACAGAAGAAAAGGACAAACAACTCTATATGCAATACAAAACTTTCTTCTGAGGAAATAAATGGGATTTCAAAAATAAACATAACTCCTCCTCTGTTTTTGTCCAATGTAAAGAAATATGAAAATAAGCCAAAATTGCCTTGAGAAAACCACACGGTTAAAATAAAATTATGCTGACTCATCAGCTTCCTTCCCATTTAACTTAGCAAGAATGAGAGACACTGTCAGTGAGGAAAATTTGTTAGTTCTATTATTCTGAAGTTTTATTGTGGTTATCCCTTAGAGAAGTCATAGCACTAACAGCTGGAAAACTCAGGACAAGTCACTTATTCTCTTGGGGTCTTATTAAGTCACTAGCCACTGTGGTCACTGATTTTCAGCACACTCTGAAAGAGTTCAGGGTGGAGATCAAGAACGAGATACCTTGTTCTCTGGAAAAAACTGGCAGAACAAGTTTTCAGATAATTAGATGTTTTCAGGAGAAGATTTTATGTGTCCAAATTGCTGCATCTTCTCATATCTAGAAAAGCACCAAATTTATTAACAGAGACATCTGTTCCTCATAATTACCAATGAAATTCTGCAAAAATATGTTTAATTGCATGCATCCCCTCTTCACCAAAATCACATATATACTGACTTTCTCTGCCTGTTCAGATTAGTTTCTCAGAGTTATCTGAGACGTTGTCCCTTGGGCTATAGTCTTTATTTTGTCCCAAATAAAACCGAACTCACGACGAGGTTGTGAGTTTTTTGTGCTGTGTTTTTTTGTTTTTGTTTTTGTTTTTTAGTCAACAAGGTAAAAGCAGGAAATCAATATCTATATTATGGTAGTAACATCTGTAGTATAGATACTTAACAATTGAATTTTAAAATAATTTAATATGAGTTGGGATAAAGTTTTCTATTTGAATAATCAGTGTTGTTCCAAACAAAACCCATGTTTCCAAAAAGCAAAATATATTTTAAAGATATATAATGTAAAATATATCACTAGACTTCAAATGCTAATTTTGAAAAAATAAGCATATAAATTGAATTTAATTTATATTTCTAAATTACTAAAGTCCACTTTGAATTAGAATTATGTTCAAAATTTTTCTTTCGAAATTATCAGCTAATAGGTCTTTACATTCAAGACATTTTCATTTTAATTTCCATGTTTTCTTTCTATATGATAAATGAGGTGATTACAGAAGGAAAGCAGTATTTTCATAAAACTCTTTAGGAAATATACCTTTACAAAAATCAAACATCACTGTGATAATGATTCATAGCTTAAATGTATCCACTTAATCTCCATGAAATTAAAGTTCTCATATTTTCATGTTTTGATACTTACTTATGGTTTCTAAACAGAGATGTGTTTAATTTTGAAGTGACATAATGTGGTCCATGAATTTTTTAAGTTGTACCAAAGTGAAAATGAAGTTAAGAGTGAAGTGAAGTCGCTCAGTCTTGTCTGACTCTTTGCATCCCCATGGACTGTAGCCTATTTCGCTCCTCCGTCCATGGGATTTTCCAGGCAAGAGTACTGGAGTGGATTGCCATTTCCTTCTCCAGAGGATGTTCCTGACCCAGGGATCAAACCCGGGTCTCCAGCACTGAAGGCAGATGCTTTACCGTCTAAGCCACCAGGGAAGTCCAAAGTGAAAATATACAACATTTAATATGAAAGAACATTATTCTCTGAAGTTAATGAGGTATTTTTGCTGGACTTTATCCAGTTATTTGTGAGAAACTACCCAGAGTCCCTTCAGAAAAGCAACATTATCTTTCAAATGCCCTTTTATAATTAAAACATAAATAGCGCTTACGTATAAGAGATATTTGTATTCTATAAACAAATAAAAATATTTGCTTCACCCTGCACTGTATTACCAATGGACAAGCAATGTATGTACTTAGAACACAAGGAAAACAAGCAATATATTATACATATAATGAATTTAATATTTCTCAGATGGGAAAATACATTTCTATTTTCCTTTTAAGCACCGATGTTAGTGTACAGTATCAAATGTGTGTGTATATGGATGTGATGAAAAGGGAAATGAGACAGATATGTTTTCTGTGCAAGGTTCCAGGAAACTGCTGACCTTATTCTCAACCATCCTTCCTTTAAGCTTTCTTGCTTCTTGTCTCATTCATTTTCTTTAAACCCTGCCTTGAAATATGAAAACTATAGTTTCACAAAATAAACTGTCATAAAAATATGTATTTTATACTTTACAATTTCAGAAACCATTGAGCACCACAAAATACAATACAAAAAGTTATAAACATCTAGAAGCAGCAGAATATCTTCTCAGCAATCTGTGAAGACCACTTGTATTTTTCACAAATAAAAGAAGAGAAGATGATAGTGATAATTTTAGCTGATTTCATGTTTACTATAGCTGAAGGCAGTGCAGTCCTAATCATGCTTTTGAAAGGCAGGTAGACTATTTTTTAAATTTTTACTTTGGTGATTTTTTTTTAATTTATTTTTTAATTGAAGGATAATTGCTTTACAGAATTTTGTTGTTTTCTGTCAAACCTCAGGATGAATCAGCCATAGGTATACATATATCCCCTCCATTTTGAAACTCCCTCCCATCTCCCTCCCCATCCTATCTCTCTAGGTTGATACAGAGCCCCCGTTTGAGTTTCCTGAGACATACAGCAAATTTCTGTTGGCTATCTATTTTACATATGGTAATGTAACTATCCATGTGACTCTTTCCATACATCTCACCCTCTCCTCCCCTCTGCCCATGTCCATAAGTCTGTTCTCTATGTCTGTTTCTCCATTGCTGCCCTGTAAATAAATTCTTCAGAATCATTTTTCTAGATTCTATATATGTGCATTAGAATACAGTATTTTTCTTTCTCTTTCTGACTCACTTCACACTGCATAATAGGTTCTAGATTCAACCACCTCATTAGAACTGACTCAAAGGCGTTCCTTTTAATAGCTCAGTAATATTCCATTGTGTATATGTACCACCACTTCTTTATCCATTCATCTGTCGATGGACATCTAGGCTGCTTCCATGTTCCAGCTATTGTAAATAGTGCTGCAGTGAAAAATGGGATACAATGTGTCTTTTTCAATTTTGGTTTCTTCAAGGTATATGCCTAGGAGTGGGATTGCTGGGTCAGATGGTGGCTTTATTCCTAGTTTTTTAAAGAATCTCCATACCGTCTTCCATAGTGGCTGTGTCAATTTACATTCCCACCAACAGAGCAAGAGCATTCCCTTTTCTCCACACCTTCTCCAGCATTTATTGTTTGTAAACATTTTGATGATGGCCATTCTGACTGGTTTGAGGTAATATCTCATTGTGGGTTTGATTTGTATTTCTCTAATAATGAGAGATCTTGGGCTCATTTCATCTGCTGGTTAGCCATCTGTATGTCTTCTTTGGAGAAATGTCTGTTTAGGTCTTTCCACCACTTTTTGATTGAGTTGTTTGTTTTTCTGGCATTGAGTTGTATGAGCTGCTTGTATATTTTGAAAATTAATCCTTTGTAACTTGTTTCATTTATTATTATTTCCCTCATTCTGAGAGCTGTCTTTGTACCTTGCTTATAGTTTCCTTTGCTGTGCAAAAGCTTTTAGGTTTAATCAAGTCCCACTTGTTTACTTTTGTTTTGATTTCTGTTACTCTAGGAGGTGGGTCATAGAGGATCTTACTTTGATTTATGCCATTGAGTGTTCTGCCTATGTTTTCCTTTAAGAGTTTTATAGTTTCTGGTCTTATGTTTAGGTCTTTAATCCATTTTGAGTTTGTCTTTGTGCATGGTTTTAGGAAGTGTTCTAATTTCATTCTTTTACATGTAGCTGTCCATTTTTCCCAGCACCATTTATTGAAGAGGCTGTCTTTGCCCCATTGTATATTCTTGCCTCCTTTGTCAAAAATAAGGTACCCATAGGTGCATGTTTTTGTTTTTGTTTTTGTTTTTTTCCCTGGGATTTCTATCTTGTTTCTTTGGTCTATATTTCTGTTTTTGAGCCAGTACCATACTGTCTTGATGACTGTAGCTTTGTAGTATAATATGAAGTCAGGAAGATGGATTCCTCCAGCTCCATTCTTCTTTCTCAAGACTGCTTTGGCTATTCAGGGTCTTTTGTGTTTCCATATGAATTGTGAAATTCTTTGCTCTGGTTCCGTGAAAAATGCCATTGGTAATTTGATAGGGATCTCATTGAATCTGTAGATTGTGTTTGGTAGTATAGTCATTTTCACAATATAGATTCTTCCTTACCCAGGAACATGAAATAGGTCTCCATATGTCTGTGTCATCTTTGATTTCTTTCATTAGCGTCTTATAATCTTCTGTGTACGGTTCTTTTGTCCCTTTAGGTAAGTTTATTCCTAGATATTTTATTCTTTTTGTTGCAATCCTGGATGGGATTGATTCCTTAATTTCTCTTTCTGATTTTTCATTGTTAGCATATAGAAATGCAAGTGATTTCTGTGTATTGACTTTGTATCTTACATCTTTGCTAAATTCACTGATTAGCTCTAGTAATTTTCTGACACTATCTTTAGGGTTTTGTGTGTACAGTATCATGTCATCTGCAAACAGTGAGAGCTTTAATTCTTCTTTTCCAATCTGGATTCCTTTTATTTCTTTTTCTTCTCTGATTGCTGTAGCTAAGACTTCCAGAACTATGTTGAATAATAATGGGGAAAGTGGGCACCCTTTTCTTGTTCCTGATCTTAGGGGAAATGCTTTCAGTTTTTCAACATTGAGAATGTTTGCTGTAGGCTTATCATATATGGCCTTTACTATGCTGAGGTAGGGTCCTTCTATGACCATTTTTTTTAAGTTTTAATCATAAACAGGAGCTGAATTTGTCAAAGGCTTTTCCTGCATCTATTATCATATGGTTTTAATTTTGCAATTTGTTAATATGGTGTATCACATTGATTGATTTGCATATATTGAAGAATCCTTGCTTTCCTGGAATAATCCAAACTTGATCATGGTGCATGAGCTTTTTGATTTGCTGCTGAATTCTGTTGGCTAAAATGTTGTTGAGGCTTTTTGCATCTATGTTCATCAGTGATATTGGCCTGTAGTTTTCTTTTTCTGAGTTATCTTTGTCTGCTTTTGGTATCAGAGTGATGGTGGCCTCATAGAAAGAGTTTGGAAGTGTTTCTTCCTCTGCAATTTTTTGAAAGAGTTTTAGAAGGATAGGCATTAGCTCTTCTATAAGTATTAGATAGAATTCTCCTATGAAGCTATCAGGTCTTGGGCTTTGTTTTTGGGAGACTTTTGATCACGGCTTCAATGTCAGTGCTTGTAATTGGGTTGTTAATAATTTCTACTTCTTCCTGGTTCAGTCTTGGAAGATTGAGCCTTTCTAAGAATCTGTCCAGTTCTTCCAGGTTATCCATTATATTGCCATATAGTTGTTCAAAATAGTCTCTTATACTCCTTGGTATTTCTGCATTGTCTGTTGTAACCTTTCCTTTTTCATTTCTAATTTTGTTGATTTGATTTTTCTCTCTTTTTTTCTTGATGAGTCTGACTAAAAGTTTGCCAATTTTGTTTATCAACTCAAAAAACCAGCATTTAGTTTTATGAATCTTTACTATTGTTTCTTTCATTTCTTTTTCATTTATTTCTGCTTGAATCTTTACGATTTCTTTCCTTCTAATTTTGGGGTCTTTTTATTCTTTTTCCAGTTGTTTTAGGAGTAAAGTTAGATTGTCTATTTGATGTTTTTCTTATTTCTTGAGGTAGGATTGTATTTCCATAAACTTCCCTCTTAGAACTGCTTTTGCTGCAACCCATAGGTTTTGAGTGGTGTTTTCATTGTCATTTGTTTCTAGATTTTTTTAATTTCCTTTTTGATTTCTTCAGTAACCTGTTGATTATTTAGAAATGTGTTGTTTAATCTCCATGTGTTTGTGTTTCTTAGAGTTTTTTTTTTCTTGTAATTGATATCTAGTCTCATAGTGTTGTGGTCAGAGAAGATGCTTAATATGATCTCAATTTTCTTAAATTTACTGAGATTTGATTTGTACCCCAATATGTGGTCTATCCTGGAGAATGTCCCATGTGCACATGAGAAGGTGTATTCTTCTGCATTTGGATGGAATGTCCTGAAGATATCAATGAGATCCATCTCATCTAATATATAATTTAAGACTTGTCTTTCCTTATTTTCTGTTTTGATGATCTGTTCATTGGTGTGAGTGGGGTGTTAAAGTCTCCTACTATTATTGTGTTACTGTCAATTTCTCCTTTTATGTCTGTTAGTGTTTGTCTTATGTATTGAGGTGCTCCTGTGTTGGGTGCGTAGATATTTACAATTGTTATGTCTTCCTCTTCGATTGATTCCTTGATCATTATGTAGTGTCCTTTGTTATCTCTTGTAATCTTCTTTATTTTAAGGTCTATTTTATCTGATATGAGGATTGCTACTTCAGCTTTCTTTTGCTTCCCATTTGCATGAATTATATTTTTCCATCCTCTCACTTTCAGTCTATATGTGTCTTTAAGGTCTAAAGTGGGTTTCGTGTAGACAACATATATATGGGTCTTGTTTTTGTATCCATTCAGCCAGTCTGCATCTTTTGGTTGGAGCCTTTAATCCATTTACATTTAAAGCAATTATTGATATATATGTTTCCATTGATATTTTCTTAATTGTTTCGAGTTGATTTTGTAGATCTTTTTCCTTCTTTTGTATTTCTTGACTATATAAGTCCATTTAACATTTGTTGTAAAACTGGTTTGGTAGTACTGAATTCTCTTAACTTTTGCTTGTCTGAAAAGTTTTTTCTTTCTCCATCAGTTTTGAATGAGATCATTCTGGGTACAGTAATCTTGGTTGTATATTTTTCCCTTTCAGTACTTTAAATATATCCTATCATTCCCTTCTGGCCTGCAGAGTTTCTGCTGAAAGATCAGCTGTTAACTGTATGGGGTTTCCCTTTTATGTTACTTGTTGCTTCTCCCTTGCTGCTTTTAATATTCTTTCCTTGTGTTTAGTCTTTGTTAGTTTGATTAGTATGTGTCTTGGTGTGTTTCTCCTTGGGTTTATCCTGTGTGGGACTCTTTGTGCCTCTTGGACTTGATTGACTCTTTCCTTTTCCATGTTGGGGAAATTTTCTACTATAATCTCTTCAAAAATTTTCTCATGTCCTTTCTTTTTCTCTTCTTCTTCTTCTGGGACCCGTATAATTTGAATGTTGGTGTGTTTGATATTGTCCCAGATGTCTCTGAGGCTATCCTCAGTCCTTGTCATTCTTTTTACTTTATTTTGCTCTTTAGAAGTTATTTCCACCACTTTATCTCCTGGCTCACTGATTCATTCTTCTGCCTCAGACATTCTGCTATTGATTTCTTCTAGAGTAGTTTTAATTTCATTAATTGTGTCGTTTGTCTCTGCATGTTTATTCTTTAATTCTTCTAGGTGTTTGTTAATCAATCCTAGCATTTTCTCCATTTTGTTTTCAAGACCTTTCATCATCTTTACTATCATTATTCTGAATTATTTTTCAGATAATTTGCCTATTTCTTTTTCATTTATTTAGACATCTGTGTTTCTAGCTTGTTCCTTCATTCATGTAGTATTTCTCTGCCTTTTCATTATTTTTTTTCTAGTTATTTTGTTTGAGGTCTCCTTTTCCCAGGCTTCAAGTTTGAATTTGTTCCTCATTTAGGCTTCTGCCCTCCTAAGGTTGGCCCAGTGGTTTGTGTAAACTTCATATAGGGTGAGATTTGTGCTGAGGTTTTGTTTGTTTGTTTGTTTTTCCTCTGACATGCAATGCTGAGTGAGGTGGTAATCCTATCTGCTGATGATTGGGTTTGTATTTTTGTTTTGTTTGTTGTTTAAATGATGTTGTTTAGATGTTGTTTAACATCCTGCTCAGGGTGTTGCTGGTGGTTGGGTGATGCTGGGTCTTGTATTCAAGTGGTTTCCTTTGTGTGAGTTCTCACTGTTTGATACCCCCTAGGGTTATTTCTCTGGTACTCTAGGGTCTTGGAGACAATGCTCCCACTCCAAATGCTCAGGGCTTGATCTCTGGTCAGGAAAGAAGATTCCACAAGTGGTTTGTTATGGCATTGAGATGAAAACAAATATACAAAAATGAAAAACTAATGATAAACCCCAGACAAATGGCAGTTACAAAATCAGGCAAAAAATAATTAAAATAATGGAATATACACATATATGTATACACCCAAGAGCAAAGTCAAAACAGTCCAACAAAAATAAAGTACAATAGATTGACCCAGCAACATAGGAAATCAAAAATTATATTTGCCACTTAAGAACAAAACTAACTAAAGCACAAACTGGAAAACAAACTAAAGCAAGGTGCCAAGCGGGAAATAAAGCAATGAAAACAAAACTAACAAATATGTTGAGGAAAAGGAAAGAAAGAAAAGAAATAAATAATAGACATGAAAAGTTAAATAGAGGTAGATGAAGATTTATATACCTTAAAGATTAACTGCAAGGGGAAAAGGACAATAGGAAAGGCAAACAAAGGAAAAAATATAATTGGTTTTAAAAATTAAACATTAAATTATTTAAGAAAGAAAAAAAAGGGGGCAGGGAACTCCCCAGAACTGCAAAAGCCCAACATAGAGGCAGAGGTTTATAACAATAAAAATGTGACTGAGAAAAAAAAATTAAAAAATAAAAAACTCAAAAGCTTGGCAGACGCTTTACCGTCTGAGCCACCAGGGAGGCCTGGTGGTATTAGATTTCATAGTGCCATTAAAATCAACAACTACAACAGGGGCAGGTGGGGCTGGGGGCAGGGAAGAAGGAAAAAAGTCCAAAATAATCTATAGAATAAGTCAAAATATAAGAATAATAAATGTTTTTCTTGAGTCACTGCTGTCAGAGTCCTTTCCCTCACTGTGAGTCACAGCCCACCTCACCTCCCTAGGATGCCCTCTAATACTGTGTTGACCTCTGGACCTGCTGTGGGGCAGCTCAGATTCTAATCTGGTCCTACTCCTCTGTGTCTTGCCTCCAATGTCCACAGTTTTCAGAACTAGCATGTTTTCTTTTGTGGGAGCTCTCAGTGACCTTTTATATATTCCATAGATACAGAGTCTGCCTAGTTGATTGTGTGGATTTAATCTGCAGCTCGTACAGCTGGTGAGAGGGTTTTGAGTGTTATTACTTAGCCACACTGTCCCTGGGTTTCAATTGTGATTTTATTTCGACCTCTGCATGTGGATCGTCCACTGGGGTTTGCTCCTGAGGCTGCCCTGCAGAACTTGGGTTTGCCCTTGTGAGGGCCAGGTGTGGAGGTGGTGCAGCTGATTGGGTCGCAGGGGTTCTGGCAGCACCAGGAACTCAGGAGAGTTGGAAGCTAGGGCAGCAGGAAATACAGTGCTCTAAAAGGGTATGGCAACCAGTACTGACGAGTATTCTTGCCTGGAGAGTCCCCCCTCCCTGACAGAGAAGCCTGGCAGGCCGCAGTCTACAGGGTCACAAAGAGTTGGGCACTATCTATGCGACCCTGAGTGGTGCATAGGTGCAAGACGTTTTTTGCCTGTGGCAGTTCTGCTCCAATGAGAGGTGAGTGTGAAGGTGGGGCAGCTGCTTGATTTGGGGGGACCCTGGTAGCATCAAGTGTGCAGGGACACGGACTGCCTCCACTCCAGGAGTTGTGGCCCTATCTGAGTCTTTTTTTGAGCCTCTTGTAGCTGGCGATCAGAAGGCCTCTTTGGCCAGTCTTTCTCTGTAGCTCTGCCCATTCAGGCACTTAGAAGGCCCCATTGCCTGAGGTCCTTGTCTGTTGTTCAGTGCATCAGGCACATAGAGGGGCCCCCATGGCTGGGGTCCTACTCAGTATATCCTTGTGTCAGGCGCTTAAAAGAGCACCCTGGGTAGGAGTCCTACTCTGTAGTTCAGTGTGATTGTTCAGTTGCCAATGCCAGCGTGTGGCAGGCAGGGGGGGTAGGGGTGGGAGAAGAGGCTATGGTTATGGCTTCACCCCCTACGCATGACTCAGCAGTATCGCCTTGCTTCCATGGCTGCCTGGCTTTCCTCCACAGTCATTTCCCACCACAGTCTCCTCCCTCACATCCCCTTGCTCTGTCTCTCCACAATCCACAGCAGCTCTCACCCTGGGATTGCTCCACAATCCCTAAACTTCAGCTCCCAGCTGCTGTAACTTCCAGGGGACCTGCGTCCCTGTCTGGGTTATGTATGGCTGTGGCAAGGACTGTCTGATTCTCATTCTGTTTAGGCTGCCACAGATCAGCTCTTTCACTCTCAGCCTCATATGTTTCTCCTCTGACTCAGACAATTGCCCTGATGTGGGGGTCGGACCTCTGCTTCAATCCCCCACCTGCGGAGGGCAGGTCCAGTCATACTAACACTCCCGGTTTTTCCCCTAGTTCCTTCATCCCACTGAGTTTTCCATAGTTCTATATATTCTTTTCCACCGGTTAGGTACTCTTGTCTGCTCTCAGCTGGTGTTCTGCATGCACTTCTGTGTCTAAAGCTGTATTCTTGATGTATCCATGGAGAGAGATGTACTCCACATCCACCTACTCCTCTACCATCTTGTCCTCCCCTCTTGGTGTGACTTTTGACACAAGAATAATAGTTTCAGATTCATGTTTGTGTTTCCCTTAAAAATCAGAATGTCTACTTTTCCAAAGATTATAACAATTTACATTAATTTACATACTGATCTCCCCTGTACCAAGAGGCACGACTCTTTAAGACATAAAAATCAATTACATGGATGAATTAATATCTTTTTAAAACAGATATTTTTATATACTACTTAAGCACTTGAATGGGGAAACAGTGGAAAAAGTGTCAGACTTTATTTTCTTGGGCTCCAAAATCACTGCAGATGGTGACTGCAGCCATGATATTAAAAGACACTTACTCCTTGGAAGAAAAGTTATGACCAACCTAGATAGCATATTCAAAAGCAGAGACATTACTTTGCCAACTAATGTCTGTCTAGTCAAGGCTATCGTTTTTCCAGTGGTCATGTATGGATGTAAGAGTTGGACTGTGAAGAAAGCGGAGTGCCAAAGAATTGATGCTTTTGAACGGTGGTGTTGGAGAAGACTCTTGAGAGTCCCTTGGACTGCAAGGAGATCCAACCAGTCCGTTCTGAAGGAGATCAGCCCTGGGATTTCTTTGGAGGGAATGATGCTGAAGCTGAAACTCTAGTACTTTGGCCACCTCATGCAAAGAGTTGACTCATTGGAAAAGACTTGGATGCTGGGAGGGATTGGGGGCAGGAGGAGAAGGGGATGACAGAGGATGAGATGGCTGGATGGCATCACTGACTCAATGGACATGAATTTCGGTAAACTCTGGGAGTTGGTGATGGACAGGGAGGCCTGGTGTGCTGCAATTCATGGGGTTGCAAAGAGTCGGACACAACTGAGTGACTGAACTGAACTGAACTGAAGCTGATAAGTAAAAAATGATATCTTAGTACAGCTGACCCTGTTTTCTCTTCACTAAATTAAGATTCAGCTATCTGTTCAGTTCAGTTGCTCAGTCACGTCTGACTCTATGCAACCCATGGACTGAAGCCCACCAGGCTTCCCTGTCCATCACCAACTCCTGGAGCTTGATTAAACTCATGTCCATCAAGTCAGTGATGCCATCCAGCTATCTCATCCCCTGTTGTCCCCTTCTCCTCCTTCCTTCAGTCTTTCCCAGCATCAGGGCCTTTCTCAATGAGTCAGCTCTTTGCATCAGGTGGCCAAAGTATTGGACTTTCAGCTTCAGCATGTCCTTCCAATGAATATTCAGGACTGATATATTTCCTTTAGGATTGACTGGTTTAGTCTCCTTGCAGTCCATGGGACTCTCAAGTCTTTTCCAACACCACAGTTTGAAAACATTAGTTCTTTGGCACTCAGCTTTCTTTATGGTCCAACTCTCACATCCATACATGACTACTGGAAAAACCATGGCTTTGACTAGATGGACCTTTGTCAGCAAAGTAATGTCTCTACATTTATAATATGCTGTCTATGTTTATCATAGCTTTTCTTCCAAGGAGCGAACATCTTTTAATTTCATGGCTATAGTCATCATCTGCAATGATTTCAGAGCACAAGAAAATAAATGCTGTCACTGTTTCCATTGTTTCCCCATCTATTTGCCATGAAGTGATGGGACCAGATGCCATGATCTTAGTTTTCTGAATGTTGAGTTTTAAGCCAGCTTTTTCACTGTCCCCTTTCACTTTCTCCAGGAGGCTCTTCAGTTCCTCTTTGTTTTCTGCCATAAGGGTGTTATCATCTGTATATCTGAGGTTATTGATTCCAGCTTGTGCTTCATCCAGTCTGGAATTTCGCATGATGTACTCTTCATATAAGTTAAATGAGCAGGGTGACTACATAGAGCCTTGACATACTCCTCCCCCAATTTGCTACCAGTCTGTTGCTCCATGTCCAGTTCTAACTGTTGCTTCTTGACCTGCATACAGATTTGTCAGGAGGCAGGTAAGGTGGACTGGTATTCACATCTCTTTAAGAATGTCTCACAGTTTGTTGTGATCCACACAGTCAAAGGGGATCCACACTATTGTTTGGTGTAGTCAATAAAGCAGAAGTAGATGTTTTTCTGGCACTCTCTTGCTTTTTCTATGATTCAACAGATGTTGGAGATTTGATCTCTGGTTCCTCTGCCTTTTCTAAACCCAATTTCAACACCTGAAAGTTTTTGATTCACATACTGTTGAAACCTTGCTTGGAGAATTTTGAGCACTACTTTGCTAGCATGTGAAATGGAGGAAATTGTGCAGTAGTTTGAACATTCTTTGGCATTGCCTTTCTTTGGGATTGGAATGAAAACTGACCTTTTCCATTCCTGTGGCCATTGCTGAGTTTTCCAAATTTTCTAGCATATTGTGTGCAGTATTTTAACAGCATCATCTTTTAGGATTTGAAATAGCTCAGCTTGAATTCCATCACCTCCACTAGCTTTGTTCATATTGATGCTTCCTAAGGCCCACTTGACTTCGGACTCCAGGATATCTGGCTCTAGGTAAGTGATCACAACATCATGGTTATCTTGGTCATGAAGATCTTCTTTTGTATAGTTCTTCTGTGAATTCTTGCCACCTCTTCTTAAATCTTCTGCTTCTGTTAGGTCCATACCATTTCTATCCTTTATTGTGCCCATCTTTGCACGAAATGTTCCCTTGATAACTCTGATTTTCTTGAAGAAATAAAAAATAACATACACATGGCAAAAAATTATTCACTAACATCACCAGCCAGTGGGAAATTCAAATTAGAAACACAAGATATTACCGTGTATCTATTAGAATGACTAAAAATGATAACACCGAATGCTGGCACTCATACCTTGTGATAGGGATGTGAAATGGTACATCCATTCTGGAAAATAGCTTGGCAGTTTCTCACAAACCTAAACATACACCTGTCACTTGACCTGTCGATATACTCTCAGGTATTAGCCCAGAGAAATGAAAACTTACATTAATATAAATGTTCATGTTGTCCATAGCACATTTACATTTGCAACAGCCAAACATTAAAAACAATAGATGAATGGTTACAAGAAAAAACCATGGGACGTCTTTAATGAGGAAAACAAAGCAGTCCTAAGGAATTACCTATTGGTGCATGCATATCTTGGATGAATCTGAAGGTAGTCATGCTGAATCAAAAAGCCTATCTCAAAAGCTATATATGACTTACATATATAACACATATATAATGTTTCCACATGTATACCATTTTCAAAATAATATTTTACAGATGGAGAGCAAATTAATGATTTCCATATTTCACTAATTTTACACAAATACATATAAAACTGATGAAATTTAAACAGGTCCTGTAAATTATAGCAATGTCATTTTCCTGACTTCAATATTGTATTGTATTAAAAGCTATACAACATGTTACTGAGGCTTCCCTGGTAGCTCAGCTGGTAAAGAATCTGCCTGCAATGCAGGAGACCCAGGCTGGATCCCTGGGTTGGGAAGATCCCCTGGAGGAGAGCGCAGCAACCCACTCCAGGATTCTTGCCTGAAGAATCCACATGGACCAAGGTACCTGGTGGGCTACAGTTCAAGTCAGACATGACTGAGAGGCTAAGCACAGCACAGAACAGCACAACGTTACCACTGGGTAAACTGGATGGATGGAGCAAGGGGCCTTCCTATACATTTTTTGCTACTTTCAGTGCATTGATAATTGTTTATATATTGTCATATAAATACAAATGTATTTGATTATTATTTTATATATACTTATTAAAATCAACTTCAAAATGACAATATGAAGAATTATGTTTATACTATAATACTGTTTTGTGGAAAAAGGTGGGGGGGAATTATATATTTGCTTTTGCTTGCATGCACATAAAGGAGCTCCAGAAATATAACAGGGATAGTGAGCCCTTTCCCCCTAGGGTGGGGAAACTGTAGCAAATAGGAGGAGGTTGTAGAAAGGTGTATATTTGTTTTTTTACACTTTGAACTATGTTAATCTATTTCTTATTTTAAAAAATAAATGATCACTATCCTAGACATAAAATTAATTACAATGACCATGGACTGTCTCCAATCATTCATTGGAAAGAACACAACACCAAAAAAATTTAGATTATGTAATCTTGGACTTAGGGCAAGTATTCAAATTTAATGACTTCTACTTTATTAAAATTTTACTTAATGTTATTTCTCTTATCTGTCGATTTAGGGAAACTGGACCACTGCAAAGTGCTTGGGCTTGAAAATAACACTCAGAAAAACAATGCACTTGTTCACACCAATTTTACCCAGGTGCCAAAATGAATCTCTTTCGGATTTGCAGTCCTGTGGTTTCAGCATGTGCAAAGCATTGTTCTTCAGGATTTCAGAAACAGGAAAAACAAAGAGATCCCTTAAATAACCTCCACAAATTGAAATAGAATATGCTTTTCTGTGCTTTAGTGTTCCTTGGGAAATAGACTTGGGTGGTACTAGTTGTGCATTTCCCAAAAAAGAAAACAAAGAACAAGAAAAATGGAAATTGCAAAACTCAAAAGAATTTTTGGAATCAGTCAAGAGCAAATGAGGGGCCTTGACAAAAATGCATATGCAGCATGTAAGCACAATTTATTAATGGAGTAAATGTAAAATGCCAGGCACCAGAAACTAACAGAAATCAATAAGTGTCAATGTGTATAGTACTACTATGATGGAAATCTCTCCATTTTTATTCATCTGCTACAACAGAGAAAAGTAGAAGTTGGTAACTTAGGCCAATGAAATACTAAACATACCCTGAGGTTATTCACCTTCAAAACTGCAATTATCTTCTATGTTAAAGGTCCATTTTTCTATGTATCTAAAATTTATGCATCAAGTTCAGTTTAATTCAGTCGCTCAGTTGTGTCCAGCTCTTTGCGACACCATAGACTGCAGCATGCCAGGCCTCCCTGTCTATCACCAACTCCCAGAGCTTTCTCAAACTCGTGTCCATTGACTTGATGATACCATCCAACCATCTTGTGTTCTGTCATCCCCTTCTCCTCCTGCCTTCAATCTTTCCCAGCATCAGGGTCTTTTCAAACAAGTCAGTTCTTCACATCAGGTGTCCAGGGTATTGGAGCTTCAGCTTCAGCATCAGTCCTTCCAATGAATATTCAGGACTGATTTCCTTTAGAATTGACTGGTTGGATCTCCTTGCAGTCCAAGGGACTCTCAAGAGTTTTCTCCAACACTGCAGTTCAAAAGTATCAGTTCTTTGGCCCTCAGCTTTCTTTATGGTCCAACTCTCACATCCACACATGACCACTGAAAAAACCATAGCCTTGACTAGAAAGATCTTTGTCAGCAAAGTAATGTCTCCGCTTTTTAATATGCTGTCTGGCTTTGTCATAGCTTTTCTTTCAAGGAGAAAACATCTTTTAATTTCATGGTTGCAGTCACCATCTACAGTGATTTTGGAGCCCAAGAAAATAAACTTTGTCACTGTTCCATTGTTTCTCCATCTATTTGCCATGAATGATGACACTGAGTGTCATAATCTTAATTTTTTGAATACTGAACTTTATGCTAGCCTTTTCCACTCTCCTCTTTCACTTTCTTCAAGCAGCTCTATAGTTCCTCTTCACTTTCTGACATTAGGATGGTGTCATCTGCATATCTGAGCTTATTAATATTTCTCCCAGACATCTTGATTCCAGCTTGTGCTTCATCCAGTTTGGGATTTCTCATGATGTACTCTGCATATAAGTTAAATGAGCAGGGCAACACTATACAGCCTTGACATACTCTTTTCCTAATTTGGAAGCAGTCTGTTGTTCCATGTCCAACTATAACTGTTACTTCTTGACCAGCATACAGATTTCTTAGAAGGTAGGTAAAATGGTCTTGTATTCCCATCTGTTGAAGAATTTTCCACAGTTTGTTGTGATCCACATAGTCAAAGGCTTTGGCATAATCAATAAGGCAGAAGTAGATGTTTTTCTGGAACTTTCTTGCTTTTTCTATGGTCCAACAGATGTTGGCAATTTGATCTCTGGTTCCTCTGCCTTTTCGAAATCCAGCTTGAACATCTGGAAGTTCTTGAGTCATGTACTGTTGAAACCTAACCTGGAGAATTTTGAGCCCTCCAGGCTGCTCTGTCTGTGGCATTCTCCAGGCAAGAATACTGGAGTGGGTTCAGTTCAGTTCAGTTCAGTCACTCAGTTGTGTCTGACTCTTTGCGACCACATGAACTGCAGCACGCCAGGCCTCCCTGTCCATCATCAACTCCCAGAGTTCACTCAGATTCACATCCATAGAGTCAGCGATGCCATCCAGCCATCTCATCCTCTGTCGTCCCCTTCTCCTCCTGCCTCCAGTCCCTCCCAGCATCAAAGTATTTTCCAATGAGCCAACTCTTCGCATGAGGTGGCCAAAGTACTGGAGTTTCAGCTTTAGCATCTTTCCTTCCAAAGAAATCCCAGGGTTGATCTCCTTCAGAATGGACTGGTTGGATCTCTTGCAGTTCAAGGGACTCTCAAGAGTCTTCTCCAACACCATGGTTCAAAAGCATCAATTCTTTGGCAGTCAGCCTTCTTCACAGTCCAACTCTCACATCCATACATGACTACTGGAAAAACCATAACCTTGACTAGACGGACCTTAGTCGGCAAAGTAATGTCTCTGCTTTTGAATATGCTATCTAGGTTGGTCATAACTTTTCTTCCAAGGAGTAAGCGTCTTTTTATTTCATGGCTGCAGTCACCATCTGCAGTGACATGGAAACATATAAATGTGTTAGCAACTGGACAATCTAACATTACTGGGGAAAGGCAAGTGTCTTGAATTTCGGTGGCAGCAACCAAGTGAGACCAGCAGGTCTATTGGAAGGGTGCTTTGAAGTGAGGAAATGTCTGGAAATAGTTTCCTTTTTTTGTGCACACTTTCTTCCACTGAGACCATTGTCATTACTAATATATCTTCCAAGTTTGGGGACATTCAAAGCAAATAAAGAATGATAACAGCTGACCTCACTTGCCTGAGCTCTCATCCCCATACATACCAGTTTGGCCCACGCTCTCATTCCCCTACAGTTTCTTTCCAAATGTCCCCTTATTAAAGAGGACTTCCTTGGCAGGCCTCACTAAAAGAGCACACTGCTGTGTACCATTCAGTTTTCTTCCCAGTACTACTACTACTACTTCCTGTTTTATATTTACTTGACTATTGTCTCAATCCCCCTCCAGAATGTCAGCTCCATGATGACAGGGATTGGGCAGTTTGATTCACGTCTGTGTACCCAGTATCTGGAAAATCAATGACTCAGTAAGCACATCTTCTTAAACCTTATAAGGATTCTGTAAGTAAATAAAGATGCTAAACAAAATTGAGTTCCCCAAAGTCACTCATTTACTCAAGGGAAATTTTATGACTCAAAGCCGTGTCTCTGAGTTCTAATTTCTATTTTCCCTGAATGCCACACAGCTTCTCATATTGATATTGTGAATTTCTTTAAATCTGGAAATTCTCATCAAGTCTTTGTGGAAATGGGACAATGTGAAGAGTCAGTGTCCGTCTAACAGAAGCATGTGCCTTTTTAATTAGTTTGTTAAAGAATTCCCCTTTAAGGGGAAAAAATGAAAACATTTTTTCTCCCAGAAACATACAAAGTATTTAAACATACTTATAATGAGGAATGCTTCCCAGGTGGCTCAGTGGTAAAGTATCTTCCTGCCAATGCAGGAGGCACAGCAGAGGCAGGTTCAATCCCAGGGTCAGGAAAATCCCCTGGAGTAGGAAATGGCAACCTATTTCAAGATTCTTGCCAGGAAAATCCCATGGACAGAAGAGACTGTCAGGTCACAGTCCATAGTGTTGCAAAGACGACTAAACAACAAATAATCAGGAATAATACAGATACAAAAAATGTGTCACTTCTCAGGATAAACCTAGATGTTAATGCAGAAACATTAGTAAATCTATGAAATTAACCATAACCATTAACAAGTTAGTGAACATTTATACAGTTTCTTTTATAGCTTAAAATCTCTGCTAAGGTCATGGAGTTACAAAGATGAATAAATAATAATTCATGTCCTTAAAAATGTTAAATCCACTTAAAGATATAGACATGTTAGTAAAAATACAATATAATGGAATCAGAGGCCTTTTGTAAGTTGGTATGAGAACAAAGGGAATCAGTAATCAGTTCTGCATAAGAGCACCGAGCAGAAAAACTGCTGTTTGAGCTGCATCTTAGAAGATGAGTAGACATTCCCTGGTTCAATATCAATAGAGGGAGCAGCAAATATATGGACCAGGAACATGGCATCTATATTCCAAAGGCTAGGGCATTTGCTATCTCTGGGCATCAGGTACATGAGGAGGTACAGCTGGAAACGGAACTGTCAATAAACATAGCAATACCATTTCAGTGTTCTTGAGATTCAGTGAGATGATGTATATAAAACCATCACTATAGTGCCTCACTTAGTACTGAAGAAATTCTGGCACTTGTCTTGGAATGGAATTGAGATTTTTATATATCCATAATTCCAAAAAAAATGTCATTTGGTACCAAAATAAATCCATTGTTTATCGGGATACCCATGTATTTAGAAATGGCATGCATACTGTTTACACAGATCAGTATTCGAAACTAGAGACTCCAAGTGGCAATCTCTTCTGTTGTTTTCAGGGAGAACCGATATATGTGACAGGGAGTTTAAGAAGTAATGAAACAATCCTGTATTTAATTAGAACCAGCCAAGATATGGACTTCACTTGCTTCGATAGCAGGTTGATTTTACAAAGAAGAGGGTGTGAGTTTGGTTTCTTTTTCCATTACTCATAGCTTCAGTCCTTAGGGAAATGACAAGATAATTTAATTCCTAAACACTCATTTGGGAGTGTCAATGATAAATGATCGGAAATATTGCTGCTGCCAACACACTGCTTTTCTTATTGGTTCTCACCTCTGTACTCTCTTTTCTTCTCCTCACCCAGCCCCAAGAAACGAACTTGATATTGGACTGATAAAGCTTGTCACAATAAATGTAATCTTCTGTCAAAATCATTTTCTTTTCCCCCTGCTCATTGTTTCCCCTTAAGAAAAAAATCTTCAGCTTGATACTTGCACAGCAACTTCATACTTCTGTATAATTGAGAGTCAACAGTAATTAATTCCATTGTTTATGCCAGTCAGTACAAGAAACTTGTAATTTTCCTTGTCACTGCATCTTACAATCACCTAATAAGCAGCTATAAAGCTGGGCTATTGAATTACACAATAAACAAAAATTTCCCATCATTTAACATTTGTTCAAAGACTGTGCTGTAGGTCCACGAGAGCAGAAAGAAGAGAAATGTGCACTTATCCCATGAATTCAATCAATGCAAACCACAAATTTTAATCAATTATTTAGGCTACCAAAATCTGTTGTTGTTGTTATTGTATTAATGCCTAAATCATTTGGAAAGAATATCCTAATTTTGCATGAAAGCTTAGCCTTTGTTGACATCAATGTGCCTAACAAATGGCAATTTTGTATTCTAATTTAGAAATTGTTTATTTTGCAGATGAGTAAAGAAAGTTGCTTGGGGTGCTTATGTTTGTCACTCAGGTCTGAAAGAATGTAAGGACTACATTACGAAGAACAGGGATTAGGAATCTATCTTTTGTGCCAGAATGAGGCCGTATGCCTGTAAAATTTTTACTGTTTCTACCTCTGGACCCATGAATTTTCAGTCCCCATGGCTGCAGCCAAGATTCCCACCAGGTCCTTCCTCACCACAATTCCCATTGAATGTCAGGGACTCAATGGAAAGCACTGAGCAGCCAAAAGCCAGAATAATGCTTTCCTTCTGGGAGGACCGGCTCTCCCACCCTGGCTCCTGCCAATCATCCCTCCAGACCGCCTTAGGCTTTCTTACCTGTAGGCTCGTTTAGTTCACCATAAGCTCATACCTTCAGAAAAATCTTCCTTCATCATCCTGTGCAACAGTGCAGTAGGCATTTCAAGATGGAAAACAATGATCCCATGAAGGACCAATGTGTGGAAATTTGTATTTAAAACATTTAATGACAATGGAAGTGCAATGGTGCAGAAAGAGGAGAAAATGAGGTTAACTTTGCTTCCTGGTGCTAAATATTAGGCTCTTAAAGTACCATGACTTTTCATTGTGACCTTTGATACTGAAAATCTTCTTAGAATGTATTAGCACATTTTTCTTCTTGAGTAAGTAATATCATGTAGTCATTTTTGATGATTCAGCATCTCATAGTATCTTATTAAGAACAGATAGCAACACATTTATTTTTCAATTGTATGCTTTTGACTAAAAGACTTTTAGGAAACCATGTGGGTGAAAAAATATTTTTCAAAACATTACCCTGCAAGGTGAAATATTAATTCATTTATTCATTCCTCACACATTCACTTACTGATCACTTAAGTAGTTCCTGCAAAGTGTGAAGCCCAGTGCCAGGCCCTAGAATTCATGATGAACACTGAAACCTCCAAAAAAGGAAGAATGTACAGATCAAGGTCACAGTATAATCTCCTTAGATGCTGTTGAACACTCCAGAAAACCCATCTGTAGACATGCAGCAGCAGCAGCATATTCCTGGCATGTTGTAGAAATTCTGCAAACACAGCACAACTACAAGAAAAATATCTCCATCTGGAAGAATCAAGAGCAGTTTCTCAAAGGTAAAGGTCAGTGAACTGGGACTTAAAGGATGAGGAGAAAGGGACTGGCATTTCAATCACATTTTTCAATAACCCTATATTGTCTTGCTCTTCATTAACAATTATTCTTAACTTTCTGAGAGGTCTCATAAAGAATCTAATAAAAATGTTAAATATGTATAGATACACACACGTAAGACCTTTTAATCAGTGGGCATAGGTTGCTTTCATATTTTGGCTATTGTAAGTAATCCTGGAAACAGACTGGTTCAAAATTGGGCAGAAGTATGTCAAGGCTGTATATTGTCACCCTGCTTATTTAGCTTATATGCAGAGTACATCATACAAAATGCCAGGCTGGATGAAATACAAGCTAGAATCAAGATTGCCTGGAGAAATAAAAATAAACTCAGATATGCAGATGACACCACCCTTATGGCAGAAAGTGAAAAGGAATTAGAGAGCCTCTTGATGAAAGTGAAAGAGGAGAGTGAAAAAGTTGGCTTAAAACACTCTAAAAACATGGGTGTTTTGATCATGGCAGATAGATGGAGAAACAATGGAAACAGTGATAGATTTTGTTTTCGTGCGCTGCAAAATCACTACAGATGGTGACTGCAGCCATGAAATTAAAAGATGCTTGATCCCTGGAAGAACAGCTATGACCAACCTAGACAGCATATTAAAAAGCAGAGACATTACTTTGCCAACAAAGGTCCATCTAGTCAAAGCTATGATTTTTCCAGAAGTCATGTATTGTTTTGAGAGTTGGACCATAAAGAAAGCTGAGTGTCAAAGAACTGATGCTTTTGAACTGTGGTGTTGGAGAAGACTCTTGAGAGCCCCTTGGACTGCAAAGAGATCAAACCAGTCAATCATAGTCATTGGAAGGACTGATGCTGAAGCTGAAACTCCAATACTTTGGCCACCTGATGCAAAGAGTTGACTCATTTGAAAAGGCCCTGATGCTGGGAAAGACTGAAGGCAGGAGAAGGGGATGACGGAGGGTGAGATGGTTGGATGGCATCACAGACTCGATGGACATGAGTTTGAGCAAGCTCTGGGAGTTGGTGATGGACAGGAAAGCCTGGCATGCCGCAGTCCATGGGGTCACAAAGAGTTGGACACAACTTTGCAGTGACTGAACTGAACCAACTGAAGTAATACTGCAATAAACATAAGGGTGAATTGTTATTGTTTAGTTGTTAAGTCCTGTCCAACTCTTTTGAGACCCCATGGACTGTAGCCTGCCATACTTCTCTGTCAATGGAATTTCCCAGGCAAATATACTAGAGTGCGTTGCTGTTTCCTTCTCCAGGAGATCTTCCCAACCCAGGGATCAAGCTCCTGCTTAGCAGGTGAATTCTTTACCACTGAACCACCTGGAAAGCCCTGAAGATAAGGGTGAATATATCTTCTCAATTTAGTGTTTTTGCTTTCTTCAGAAAGATACCCAAAAATGGAATTACTGGATTATATGATAGTTTTAATTTTTTGAGTAACCTCTACACTGTTTTCCATTGTGGTCCTACCAATTTACATTTTGACTAACAGTATACAAGGTCACCCTTTTCTCCATATCTCTGCCAACATTTGTTATTTCTTGTCTTTTTGTTGAGAACCATCTAATGTCTTTTTTGTGAGGTTGTAGTTCATTGTGGCTTTCATTTGCATTTCCCTGATGATGAGTGATGTTGAGCATCTTTTCATGTGGCTGTTGGCAAGCTGTATGTCTTCTTTATAAAAAATGTCTATTTAGGTCCCCAACCCATTTTTAATAGGGTTGTTTGACTTTTTGATATTGAGTTGTATTAGCTCTTTATATATTTGGATATTAATTCCTTATCAGCTAATTCAGTTGTTGATGTCTTCTTCCATTCAGTCAGTGGCCTAGTTGTTTTGTTGATAGTTTCCTTTACTGTACAGATATTTTTTAGCTTAGTGAAGTCTCATTTATGTATTTTTTTTTCCTTACCAGAAGAAACATATCAAAAAAAGTATTGCTAACACAATTATCAAATCATATACTGCCAATGTTTTCTTCTGGGAGTTTTATGGATTTAGGCCTTACATTTAAGTTGTTAATCCATTTTTAGTTTCTTTCTGTATATAGTGTGAGAAAGTAGCCCAGTTTGATTTTTTTGCATGTAGCTTTTCAGTTTTCCCAACACCATTTATGTAAAAATCTGTCTTTTCCCCAATGTGTATTATTGCATTCTTTGTCATAAATTAATTACTTATACATGTGTGGGTTCATTTCTAGTCTCTTCAATATGTCCTTTTGATTTATGTGTTACTTTTATGCCAGCACCATACTGTTTTAATTTACTATAGCTTTGGAGTATTGTTTTAAATCAGGGAGCACCATATCTGTAGCTTTGTTCTTTCTCAAGATTTCTTTGGCTATTTGGGGTCTTTTTTGTTCCCATAAAAATTTTTGAAGTGTTTGTTCTACTACATTGGTATTTTAATAGGAATTGTATTGAATCTGTAGATTGCCCATGGTCATTTTAATAATACCAATTCTTCCAATCCATAACACAGTATATGCTTCCATTTGTGTCAATTTTCATTTGCTTTGACAATGTCTTATAGTTTTCTAAGCACAAGTCTCTCACTTCCTTGGTTAAATTTACTCGAGTAATTTATTCTTTTGATACTATTATAAATGGGATTGTTTTCTAAATTTCTCTATCTAATCATTCTTAGGGTAAAGAAATACAACCAATTTCTATATGTTAATCTTGTCTCTTGCAACTTTACTGAAATGTTTGTTGTTTCTAATAGTTTTTTGGTAGAGTCTTTAAGATTTTCTATATACGGTATCATGTTATCTGCAAACAGTGATATTTTATGTATTCCTTTCCAATTAGGATTTCTTATATTTATTGTGTCTGATTACTGTGGCTAGAACAAACATTCAGTACTATGTTGAAAACAAGTGATGAGAATGGACATCCTTATTTTCTTCCTGATCTTACAGAAAATGCTTTCAGCTTCTCAACATTGAACATGATTTTAGCTGTGGGTTTGTCATATTTGGCCTTTATTATGTTGAGATATGTTCCTTCACTACCCAGTTTTTGGATATTTTATCATAAATGGATGTGGAATTCTGTCAAAAGGTTTTTCTGCATCTACTGAGATTATTATGTGACTTTTATCCTTCCTTTGGTTATTCCAGTGTATTGAATTAATTGATTTGTGGATATTGAATCATCCTTGGGTCTCTGGAATAAATTCCACCTAGTTATAGAGTATAAGCCTTTTCATGTGTTGTTAAATTTTGTTTGCTAATATTTTGTTGATTTTTGCATCAATATTCATCAGTGATATTAGTCTGTTTTTGCTTGCTTCTTTGTTTTTTTTTTTGGTGTCTTTATCTGTTTCAGTATGATGCCTTTGTAGAATTAGTTTGGAGGCAATTCTTCTCTAATTTTCTAGAACAGTTTAAGAAGAAGACTTTTAAACTCTTCTCTAAGTGTTTGGGTAGAATTCACTTTTGATGCCCTCTGTTCCTGGATTTTGCTTGTTAGCAAACCCTTGATTATTTATTTAACATAATTACTGGTAATCATTCTATTTATATTCTTCATTTCTTCTGTATTCAGCCTTGGGAAATTGTGTGTTTCTAGGAATCCATCCATTTTTCCTAGGTTGTTCAACTTTTAGGCATTAATTATTTGTAGTAATATCTTTTATCCTTTGTATTTCTGTAGTTTCAGTTATAAGTTCTCTTTCATTTCTGATTTTATTTATTTGGGTCCTCCCTTTTCTTGATGACTCTGTCTAAAGCTTTATTAATTTTGTTCATATTTTCAAAGAATCAGTTCTTAATTTCAATGGTTCTTTCTTCTGTTTATTTAGTCTCTTTATTTCCACTCTGATCAATTTAACTTTCTTTCTTCTACTAATTTTAGGTTTTGTTTTATTCATTCTTTTCTTGTTTATTTTAAGTATAAATTTAAATATTTATCTAAGATTTTTCTTGTTTCCTGAGGTAGGCTTGTTTCACTATAGTTTTCCTCTTAGAGTTGCTTTTGATAGCTCTATAGATTTTTGAACATTGTGTTTCCATTTTTATTTATCTCAAGGCATTTTTTTAATTTCTTTTTGATTCTTCAGTGACACATGGTTGTTTAGTAGCACATTGTTTTGATTCCACTTGTGTGCTTTTTCTACTTTTCTCCTATTGTTGATATCTGGTCTTATGCTGTTGTGGTCAGAAAGGATGCTTGCTATGATTTCAGTCTTCTTAAATTTATGAGACATGTTTTGTGGCCTAGCATGTAATCTATCCTGGAGAATGTTCCCGATGCCCTTGAAAAGAATGTGTATTATGCTGCTTTGGGATGGAATGTAACATATATATTTGTGTGTGTGTGTGTGTGTATATATATATATATATATATATAAAACAGGCCAAGCCATAGGACAATATCATGACAGTGGACTTTAAAGGAGAGAAGTGCATGGCGGTGAGACACCACTGGAGAGAGGCCCATGAGTGTCAGCAGGGCGGCAAAAAGGTCAAGCCAAGGTATTTCTTCACATCCACCAAAAATGGGAAATAAGCAGAAGACAATCACTGCTCCTGAGATGGATTGCAAACAAGTTGTTTTCCTCAGAAAAAATTTGAGCTTTTATGACATTTTTTTATGACAATGTTCATACAATTACTCAAAATACTAAAATAATTTAAAAGAAAATGTTTCTTAAAGGCTGCTATTTTATATTCATGTTTTACATATTTGTTTTGTAGAGCTAAATAAGATATCTTTTAACTAATTATCTATAATTTTCCAATATTTTCTTATAACCATCTATACAAGTTATACTACATTTGTACGAGAATATGAGTATTAAAGATAACACTTTATAAGGTAAAAATAAGAAGGCTTCAGAGATTGTTTTTCCCAGATAGAATGGATTGAGTCTATTAAGCACTAAAGAGGAGGATATTGGTAAAAAATTGTTAGAGACATTACTATGCCAACAAAGGTCCATCTAGTCAAGGCTATGGTTTTTCCAGTGGTCATGTATGGATGTGAGAGTTGAACTATAAAGAAAGCTGACCACCAAACAATTGATGCTTTTGAACTGTGGTGTTGGAAAGGACTCTTGAGAGTCCCTTGGACAACAAGGAGATCCAACCAGTCCATCCTAAAGGAGCTCAGTCCTGGGTGTTCATTGGAAGGACTGATGTTGAAGCTGAAACTCCAATACTTTGGCCACCTGATGTGAAGAGCTGACTCATTTGAAAAGACCCTGATGCTGGGAAAGATTGAGGGCAGAAGGAGAAGGGGATGACAGAGGATGAGATGGTTGGATGGCATCACTGACTAGATGGACATGGGTTTGGGTGGACTCTGGGAGTTGGTGATGGACAGGGAGGCCTTGCATGCTGCAGTTCATGGGGTCACAGGGTTGGACATGACTGAGTGACTGAACCAAACTGAACTTATGCTAAAAGAAGTGAAAAAATGAATATTTTGCAAACCTCCAGCCATTTAAAGAAGCAGAATTATTTCTTTAATATGTATTATTTGTGAGTTTCTAATTAATAACATTAATAATTGATTCTTTTTCTGAGCATGTTAAGTTGATATGGCATTGAGAACAGTATATTTTTCATGACCAAAGCCTATTGCAAAATATTAAGGCCACCTTAAGTAGTAAAACTTTAAGATAAGGTTTTCTTCTAAAGTGGTTTATAGAGTTGAGATGAGAGAAAATTCTATACTAATAAATCAGTACTGTTTTGTGTATACATGTATATATGTATGTGTGTGTGTGTGTGTGTGTGTGTGTGTAGATGAGATTGAAAGATGGACTGGTCTAATTCATCTTGACTGATTGGTACAATAAGATTGTTCAGTAAAGCATTAATGGCTGGTTTCTATTACAAAAGTTAAAACAGACTAAAGAGAAGAAATGCCTTGAATTTTTCATCTTAGTTTTGAGTAGGCTCTATAGACAACTTCTGATAGATTGCAACTGTAAACTTAGTTAAAAACCAGGTTCTCCTTCACAAAGAGATTTTTTAAATCTGATGTGAAGATATGCCACAGGAGAAGTCAGGAATGTGAAATTGATCTGAATGGCATGTATATGGATGTTTTTGCCATTTGTACTTACATAATAATTTGATATATAAAACCAATTCATTTTATATACCAAAGTATTATTTTTTAAGTTATACAAATGAGGAGCTGCAGTTTTCAATATGAACTTTTCCCGATAAACTCTGTTCACATCTTGAGAATAGTCTATTTTGTCTGATATAAGTATCACGCTGCTAGGTTTTGTTTTTGTTTTTGTTTTTTCTTTTCTATTTACATGAATACTTTTTTGTACTTCCACTTTTGGTCTGTGTGGGTCTTTAGATCTGCAGTGAGTCTCTTGTAAGCAGCATATATATTAGTCTCATTGTTTTTGTTTAATCAACTTAGCCACTCTATCTTTTGAGTAGAGCCTTTTAAGTAGTCCGTTTATATTTAAAATAATTATTGATAGGCATGTACTTATTTTCACTTTCATGCATTGGAGAAGGAAATGGCAACCCCCTCCAGTGTTCTTGCCTGGAGAATCCCAGGGATGGGGGAGCCTGGTGGGCTGCCGTCTATGGGGTCTCACAGAGTTGGACACGGCTGAAGCGACTTAGCATGTACTCATTGCCATTTTGTTTATTGATTTCTGCTTGACTTTATAGTTCTTTTCTTTTTCTTTTTTTTTTTTTATAATTTTTTATTTTTTTTTAAATTTTAAAATCTTTAATTCTTACATGCGTTCCCAAACATGAACCCCCCTCCCACCTCCCTCCCCACAACATCCCTTTCTTCTTATTTTGCTTTCTCCCCTAATGACTTGATGTGTGTTTTGTCTTATGTTTGGATTCTTTTCTTTGTATTATGTATATCTGTCAAATAGTTTTGATTGATGGTTGCCATGAGGTTCATGTATAATAACACATATATGTGTATATATATATGTGATTATTTTAAGTTGATGATCTCTTAAGTTCATAGACATCCTAAGTACCCTTCATTTTTATTATCTCCCTGCTTAATGTTTTGGCTTCATTATTTCACATTTTTTGTTTGGTGTATCCCTTTACTTACTGTGGATATAGATGATTTTACTATTTTTATCTTACAACCTCCATCTGATTAATAGCTTTATGAGTGTTTGATCTACTACTTTACTATATGCTTGCATTTATTTATCAGGTTTTTGTTGTAATTTTCATATTTCTAGTTGTGGGCTTCTCAGCTTAGAAAAATTATTTGAATGTTTCTTATAATGCCAACTTAATAGTACTGAACTCTTGTATATTTTTCTTGCCTGTAAAATCCTTTATCTGTCCTTTCAGTCTGAATAATAGCCTTGCTGGATAGAATATTCTTGTTTGTAGATGTGTTTTCTTTTTCACCACTTAGAATGCTTTGTGCTACACCATGCTGGCATGCAGATTTCTCCTTAAAATTGACTTACTGTCTTTTGGGAATTCCCTTGTATGTAACTAGTTGCTTTTCTCTTTGTCCTTTTAAGATTTCCCCTCTATATTTAATTTTTCATTTTGATTATAATGTATCTTAGTGGGAAGGCTAGGTTCATCTTGCTTGAGACTCTCTGTGCTTCTCAAGCATAGACAACTGTTTCCTTTCTCAGATGAAGTATGTTTTCAACTATTATTTACTCAAATAAGTTCACCACCTCTTTCTCTTTCTTCATTGGGACCTCTAGAATGTGAATGTTAATATGCTTGATATTGTGCTGGAAGTCTCTTAAATTATCTTTATTTTAAAAAAATTATTTTTTCTTTTCAAACGTGGGTAGTTTTCACTACTCTGTCTTTAATGACCCATTTCTTGGCATCATCTGATTTACTTCGGCTTCCTTCTAACGCATTTTTAATTTTGGTTAATGCATTCTTCAGCTGTTTAATTCTTCTTTATAGTTTCTAAATATTTGTTAAACTTCACACTGTGTTCATCAAGTTTTCCCTGAGTTTATTGTGCATCTTTATGATCATTACCTTAAGAGATCATAAAGAGGGATCATAAAGAGATCATAAAGATCATAACAAGATCCTCCAACTCTTTACTGGATAGATTGCTTATCTCTGCTTTGCTTAGTTCTTCATCTGGAGTTTTGTCTTATTCTTCTGTTTGGAACATATTCCTCTGTCACCTCATTTGGTGTAATTCTCTTTGTTTATTTCAGTGTGTTTGGTAGATAAGTTACATTTCCTAATCTTGGAGAAGTGGCCATATGTAGAAGCTGTTCTGTAGGGCCTAAAACTTCACTTCCCGTTAGTCACTAGAGTTATATCCTCTAGGGGCGCCCTCTATCCGGACTGCAGGCACCTTTCTATAGTGGCAGAGCCAACTACTGTGCATGTGCTAGCCACTGGCTAGCTGGCTGTCAGGACCTGCCTCATTCAATGGCTGCTAGCCCACTGGTAGGTGGGTAGGTAGGTAGGTGGGTAGGTGGGTAGGTAGGTAGCTGGATCCTGGGACAGCTTCCTGAGGGACTGGTGGGTCCTGGAGCTGATGCCAGCAAGCTGAAAGGTGGGCCCAGGTTCCGGTATGACTGGCTGCCGGCCCAGGGGTCCCAGGACAGTTGTTGGCTTGCTGGTAGTTAGGTAATCTCCTGGTACTAACTAGCTAGAGGAAAGACGCTAAAATGGAATGTCTTTGTGTTAGAATGAGCATCCTAAATTTGCTGCTGCCAGCATCTCTGTCTCCAACAGGTATCCCAGTGGCCTCCTTCCTCTCTGAGATCAACAAATGTGTCTGACTCAAGTCACTTTAAATTGCTGCCTCTTCCCTGGAACTCAGAGCATGTGAGATTTCATGTGTGACTTTTTAAGGGCTGACTCTCTGTGTCCTACAGCCCTCTGGATTTCCATATGCAAGCCTGCTGGCCTTCAAAGCCAGACATTCTGGGGTTTTGTCTTCCTGGCTGCTGGACCCCTGGTCTGGAGAGCTGATATTAGACTCCTAAGCCTCACTCCTTCAGGATAATCTGTGCAATTATGATTATCTTCTTGTTTGTGGGTCAGCTACCTGGGAGAGTCTCAATTATATTTTCTCTCTGCCCCTCCTACCTGCCTTGTTTTGGGCCCTTCTTTTGATCTAAAATAGGTCATAGACCTCTTTTCATAAAGGCAGGGGAGGGATCTCCTTTGTGAATGAAAATAATCTGGCCAGTCCATCTGCCCTGCAGTGTTAGCTTGTAGCTGTTGCTATAGCAAATATCTGTGTTTTATGAATACCACTGAGTAACATGAGCAGTCAAATATGAAAACAGACTTGATTAAATGCAGACTAAGTGACCTTTAAAATTATTTCATTGCCTCTGGACAGTGGTTTGGATTATTGTGGACAAATAGCTACTCAGTATATATTTGTGGTACTTGGAACTGCACCTATATGAGGTCAGGAAAGCACACTCTATGTGTCTGATAGAGTATTTTCTCTTAGAAGTACACACTGGCCAGCCACCTTTAGTGTGGAGAAACCCACAGTGAACATTAAAACGCACAGCAAGTTAGCGTGTCTGCTCTCGGCTGCATTTTTCTAGCTGAGTAGAGTGACATATTTACCATGCTAAATTATTTTTTCTTCCAGCAAACTTGAATGCTTCTGGTATTTAAAATAATCAAAAATCTTACAGAAGTATACAGTACAAGGTGCAAGCATACTGTTAATGAAAACTACTTTAAAAAGATAAGTTTTATTTTAAATAATCTCTTAAATTTCACTCTTCCCCTGGGGCTTTTACATGACTACTTGTGACATGTTGCTGCTCATTTTTGTCTATCTAGAAATATTTGAGTCACAGTTCAAAATTAGTCTTTTCTCATCCTCTAATATTAAAAAGTCACATTATTTTAATGTTCTGGGCTCCAACCATTCACAACACTCAGAAACTTATTTACATTAAGGTGTAAGGACTCACAGCTAATAGAATATGACAAAACTTCAAGAAGTGTTTATATTTTGAAATACAGGAAGTGAGTCCTTAATAGATGAACATGGGGCAGGAAACAGGGTATGTTTTCTAGAATCTCTTGAATCTCAGATTATAATTGATTTTGAGATAGTATCAATAAAACAGGTTCCAAACCAGAAATCTGTCCAGATCTCACTTTTAACAATAAAAGGGATTTGACTAACTTGGAAGAAGAGCAAATAATATCAGATCCTAGCTCCTAAAGACAGAAAAGGAAGCAAACAGTAGAATACTGAATTCCCCTGACAATCACCTTGCTCCAAGAACCGTCTCAGATGTCTGCATTATTATGTAATACCATCTTCTTAAGATCTTTTCAAGAGGGACATATTAGCCCTATTTTAGGTATAGGAAAACTGACATTTACAGAAACTGAATAGCATGATCCAAATTGCATACTAATAAGGAGCAAAAACAGAAGTTTAAACAGTTTTTCTGCCTCCAAATTCCAGGGTCTCTGGATAGACACCTGGTTGATTTTGTCTGAACAGAGGGAATCTAGTCAACAACTACCACGTTTTAAGCACTCACTGGACTGAGCAGTGCCACGTGGCAGCTTGTTTAATCCTCATCACTAAGCTGTGGAGGAAATACCATTCACCTTACATTAATACTTGAAGACATGAATGGTCAGTTCACTAAAGGTTAGAGAACTGGCCTGTAATAAACCTGAAATTTGAACCAAGGTCAGCCTGGATCTGGATTCTAATTCCAAGTTTACTGAAGTTTCTACGTCATATATCTTTGTCTCAACTAAAAATGGATGTGTGTGTGTATGTGTGAGTCACTCAGTCGTGTCGGACTCTTTGTGACCCCATGGACTGTAGCCCATCCGGCTTCTCTGTCCAAGCAATTTTCCACGATAAATACTGGAGTGGATAGCCACTCCCTTCTCCAGGGGATCTTCCCGACCCAGGTATTGAACCTGGGTCTCTTGCATCGCAGGCAGCTTGTTTACCATCTGAGCCATCAGGGATAATCAAGCACAGAAGGCAAAAACTATTCTGAGCAGAATTTTCTCCAATTTATATGTATACTTTTTATCCAAAGCAGAGGAGATTCTACAGCCCTACACACTCACTATTGTAGCTGCTTGCTGCTGCTGCTGCTGCTGCTGCTGCTAACTCACTTCAGTCGTGTCCGACTCTGTGCAACCCCACAGACGGCATCACACCAGGCTCCCCTGTCCCTGGGATTCTCCAGGCAAGAACACTGGAGTGGGCTGCCATTGCCCATTGCCTTCTCCAGTAGCTACTTGATGAAAGCTATTTTTTCTTTTATATTTAGTCTAAGTGTTTTGGTTTTAAGACAGTTTTGTGACTACCAAGTTTCTGTCTCCAGGATTTACTGGGCTTTGTTGTTTGTGGTAATGTTTTAGAATTCTGGGGGTGGGAGGAAGGTGGAGATAGAGACAGGAGAGGAAAAGAATGGAAACTCCTGGCAAAGAAGGACTTTACTAATAGTACATCCAATTAAAAAACAGAAAATATAGTATTAACTTAGAAGTTTTATCTATATAATGAGAAAAAACTCTAATACCTGAAAACATCCTCTTACTTGCCTGAATTTACTTTTCACTCAGAAATTTGACTCCATGTAAAAATAGGCATACGTCTCAAGTACCCAAGTTTTTGACATATGTATTTCTCAGTAACTTTCCATAAAAGGGAAATACCTCCTGCCATGCATTACTCATCACAGTCAAAGCATTTATATTTAATTCTGCCAAATCCAACAGTTTAAATGTACATTTTTATCCATACCAATTCCCTTGGAAGAAGTCAGGGGGCATGGTGTGTTTCCCGGCTGTGTGTGTGTGTGTGTGTGTGTGTGTGTGTGTGTGTGTGTGTGTGTTAACAGATGGAATCCAAGTGGGTTTACTAAGTGAAACAGATTAGGATAAAGAAAATTGTGCTGCCTTCCACATGCTCACAATTGTTGTTTCTTTCTTCTAATTGTTGTTTTATCATTTGCCTTGTATTTTTAATTAACTGTTTTTTTAACAAAAGACAAAGCCCTTATTTGGAAGTGATGTAAAAACAAAGGACTGAATCTGAGAGTCATGCTTTGCTGATTCAGACCCAGAAGTAAGCTGTTTGTTTTAGGACAGACAGGATTTGAAGCATCTGGGAGATAGCATGTAAGAGGAAGTATTTCAAAACTTCTGAAGCTGAGACATGAATACAATGTAAACAAGTCAAGAAAACATAATGCATTGTACTTTAAAAAAATACATTTTCTCATCTGTAAGTTTTACATTGATGTGTGTGTGTGTGTGTGTGTGTGCACGCACATATATAATATATATATATCCATCTTTAGGAAACAATAGATACTCTGTCACTAAGCTCTTGTACTCAAAGTGTTGTCCATTGATGAACATCACTGGTGTTTCCTGACCACTTGTTGGAAATGCATCATCTCAGGCTGCTCCATAGATGTACTGAATCAGAATCTGTATTTTAACCAAGCCCCCACATAATTCATATGAGCATTAAATTTTAAGAAGCACAACTGTGAAAGGCTAAATCTACTTGACTTTCCGTATTGTTCAGGGACCCCCTTCACACCCAAAGATCCTGCATGTGCAAACATGGCTCTAAGAGCTGTGTATACATATTCTCAGTGGATCTCACCCCTGGTCACACATTAGAATTACCCAGAGAAAATGTTTTAAATAAAACTATCAGGCCTTACTCCAGATAACATAATTTGATTAGTCTGAGACAGGGTCTGAACAAAGTTCTTTTTAAAGCTCTCCTGATAAATGAAATATGGAGCAACGGGTGAAAACAATTGCATTATCCTGTTCAACCTTTACCTGCAAACATAAAGGTGTGTAAGATTACATTTATAGAGGAACTTGCTCATGGTTGCCAAAAATGCATTTAAACTCATTTTTCTGATTTTGAACACTTGCTCTTGCATTTTAAATCAACCAAGTGTTAGGGGCTTCAGGCCAACCAGTTCTAAACTCCCCATGTGTGATTATCCCAACATGCTATACTCTGGGAGAAAGCCTCTGAGAAAAAGGAGAAAAGACAGTGGACTCCAGGACCTTAAAGCTGGGCAAGATAGGGTTAAAAAGATGAAGAACCACACAAGTGTTTCTCCACAAAAGTAGACCAGCCTAGTGCTGAACTCATTGAGACTATTCAGTGAGCCAAGAGTGGGCTGGCAAGTCACAGGGTGATCTGTGAATCTAGACTCACTTTCCCAAACTGGATTAGCACATGAGGAGATGCAAGAGATGTGGGTTCGATCCATGGGTCAGGAAGATCCCTTGGTGGAGGAAATAGCAACCCACTCCAGTACTCTTGCCTGAAGAACCCCATGGACAGAAGAGCCTGGCAGGCTACAGTCCATAGGGTTGCAGAGTCAGACACAACTGAGAGTAAGCACAAGCGTGTAAGTGTTACAAGAGACAATCAGGTGTGTTGACCCAAGTACCCTGGGCACCGCCTCTGGACCAAGTAACCTACCCTTTATGGGTTGCTTTATCACTGTAGCCCATCACCACATTTGTGAGCAAGAGATCTCCTGAAATTTCAATCAGTTATCAGCCCTGGGATTTCTTTGGAAGGAATGATGCTAAAGCTGAAACTCCAGTACTTTGGCCACCTCATGCCAAGAGTTGACTCATTGGAAAAGACTCATTGATGCTAGGAGGGATTGGGGGCAGGAAGAGAAGGGGATGACAGAGGATAAGGTGGCTGGATGGCATCACTGACTCGATGGACGTGAGTCTGAGTGAACTCCAGGAGTTGGTGATGGACAGGGAGGCCTGGCGTGCTGTGATTCATGGGGTCGCAAAGAGTCGGACACGACTGAGCGACTGAATTGAACTGATCCCAACGTGAGATGACCAGTCAGAGGCTAATGTGTGGAATGTTCCCACAGTGTCAAGGAGGATGTGAATCATGCCTTTGTGCATCATTTAAACAAGCCATGTGTAGATTCTTTTAAGCATTTGCCATAAATGGCTCCCTATATCGCCATCTGTTCACTTTAGGTACAAGAAATATTATAAGATCATTCTTGTTAAATAGATTTCCAGTTTGCTGTTTTGAAAAGAGTTTCTGTTTTTTTTTTCTTCCTCCTATCTTTGGAAATATGTGCAAACAGGAAGAAGTGGACATTTTCTTTTACACACTATACTAGGAATAGTGTTAAGACAATCTCTCTGTCAGCTGGCCCAATTCTAGGGACTAGGTCTCTCTCAGGGAGCGCTGGAAATCCTAGTTTAATCCTAAAATGTGAATGTTGACTTTGAAAGTCTTATTTAACTGACAGATGTGTGAAATGGCACATAGAAAACTCCCCACTGGGGACAGCAAAAATGTAGAGAGTAACAGTTAAGGAAAATGGCAATGATATAACCTCACTGGCTTTCTCATTATATATGATCAGTTTTCTGACGCAGAAATTTATTTTGTGATACGTAAGATTGTACTCACGTTTATATATGCCTGTTTTTAAAGTAAATGCCAAAATTACACAGACTTGAAAGTCTGCCTCCTGGGAAAAACTGACATACAAATACACCTTATTTCTGTGCACAAAAAAAAAAAAAAAGCAATGTTCTCTGTAAATGGTAGTGTTCTACCTCTGAACTATGGATCTATTAACTTCAAGCCAATGCCATTTTGAACAGAAAAAAGAAAACTATGATGTTAAAAATCATGACAAAAGATAAGTTTAAGTAAGTAAGTAGCTCTATTTTGTATGTAAATTCTTTATATTCTAATCTCTGACTTCACTCGATGGCGCAATAATCAAAGGTCACAACGTTTTAAAACACTAATTTTGTAGCATTTTTTTTTTTTTTAGGACAAGTGGAGAATAAGAAAATAAGTTTGTAAATATGAAGAAAATCTTTAGTTTTATTATAGGGATCCTCTGCCTGAATTTGCAGCTCTGAAAAAGCTTCTATTTTAAAATAAATGATAAACCCCACCTTCCATGGTTCATGGATCTCCACGTTCACGAAGCCTGGGGAAGCTGATACCTTTTGCAGTGTCCAGGAAGAGGGAGTCCGATTGTGAGTACTGAGCACCTGCGGCCTCCGCACAACTCAGAGGCGCTCTGCCCCCTGGTGGACCATTCAAGCACAGGTTTTGAGAAAAGATTTGGAGCCATCATTTCTCACATCCTTTTCCTAACAGCCTCTTCTCATCTGAAAACTCAAGTAGATGCCCCACGTTGAAAGCTTTTTTTTTTTTTTTTAATTCATTGAGACCAAAAATTTCCTTTGGTTATAATATAAAAGCCCAGGAATGCCTAATCAGTCCATCACAGCTAAAATAAGAACCGTATGAGATCAACCCTTTATCATTGGTTATCATGGCTTTGCACAGGTGAGAAAAAAGCAGAGAAGTGGAAAATGAGATGCTGAGAGAAGACATGAATGTGGTGAGGGCCTTTGGACACTAGAAAACAATTGGAAATCTCTAGACAAGAAAGAAGAAAGAGGGTTTAAAAATCAATGAGAGGATGCGACAGGAAATGAAATATTTTGCAATTTCCTTTTGGCCAGGAGAGCCACCGCAAACCATCTCTCCTGCTCTCTTTGGGCCTCTTGGCTGCATGTTGCCAGCCCAGAGGATAAGCTTGAAAAGTTCCAAGCCTCAGTTGCTTCTAGTTTAGCCACGTTTCTTCCATTTGGGCTAGCTTGATTTTCTTCAGTCCAAACTCTCTCAAAAAGCCTTCAAGTTTTTCTCTGCTGCAGGTGTCCTGCATCCACAAAAAGGGCAATGACAAAATAACTGCTAGAGAGGAAGTACCATCTGCTGAGCGATAAAAAGTGTCAGGGATCTTGATAAATGCTCTATGTGTATAGGCTCTAAGCCTTTGCAACAAATTGCAAGTAGGCTGCATTTGAGGAGAATCACACAGCAATAACATGCTCTATTTGCAATTCAAACCTGGAGCTTTCTGATTCAAAAAGCTTTATTTTCTGCCTGTATGCTGATGCGTGGTCTCCTCATCTTAGGTCTCTGCCCGCCCCACCCACCCCCACCCCTGCCCCAAGCCTGCTTCTAACTCAGCTTCTCTCTCCTTTTCTGTTTTCTGTATTTGAAGTACCATGTACTGCCTTGGAATCTCATTCTCCAGCCTGAAATCTAAACATTCCTTCTAAGAATGCTGATCTGGAAAATTCCAGGGATCATGGAATTGACTTAAACTCTTTGCAGACTATGTCTAATTCCTTTTAAATCCTTCCTACAGGTATAAACTAAATCCCACATATTGTGTCCATGCTTGTCAGTCCACCGCAATATCATTAGTCATCAATTAGTCTCTCTTGAAGGCTCAAGCTCCTAAAGGCAACCCAGAATCCCATGAAGCAATCTTTCCATAATCATAGAATTACTCCCCAATGCATTGTAGAACACAAAAGGACTTTTATTTCATTATTTTCCTAAATTTCACTTTCAATTACACATTTTTGAAAGGTGGAAAAGGCAATTTGCAGTCACAGTAACTCCATCAAATGCACATACTCTGAGATTTTGCAGCTTGAGTAAATTATAGTCCACTCAGTGTTTCCTGGATCAAGAAGATAAAACTAACATAATAGGAAGAGTGAAGAATATTGTTCTGTAGGAAATTTGTTGAAGTCAATAACCATTCATTCATAGGTACAGTGTCCATTTTTTTTAAAGGAAACTCTAAAATTCCTAGAAACACAAGACAATATTGGCATTTGGAGATGAGTATACATTCATATATTTTTGTGAAAAATTGTGCAATTCAACAATATGGAAAATGTTATTTGCTACCACAGCCAATGAAAATATATTTTCATTTCTATGTAAGTTAAATATTTCCATCTCCCATATAATGTTCTGTAAAAAGTTATATGTTCAGTTTATGAAACAATCTATGCTATAGGCAGCAGTAACTGAAAAGAAGCTTAACAGTCTTAACTACATACCCCTGGGATGAATAATACACTTTGCATAACCATGTGCAATGCTGGATGAGGAGTCTAGATTTCTTATAACTACAAGGGTTTGCAAGCTTCTACTTCATACAATATGCCCCCAATCCAGTTGATTCAGCAAAGGAGTCAAGCAAAAATTTAGGTAGGTCATCTATAAATGGCAAACAACCCGTTTGACTAAATTGACCACATTTTGTTAATATGAGGACAAAATCATTGCAGATGCCCTATAAAGAAATCATTTGTAAGTGGCTATTGGTTTCAATTAATTTTGCTCTCTCAGGCTCCTAGAAGTTGGCTTAATTGCTTCTTAGGCCCAAGAAAATGCCTAACCAAAAGACAAACAGTAACATAAAAATAAATTATGTGCTCTATGCACAGTCCTCTCGGTAGTAAGCTAGATCTCTCCATAGGAGAAATGTCACACAAAACAAACAGACATTGGGGATACAGCAAAAATATACGATTATCTAATGCCTAAAATTTTCTCTTACTCCAGTGACAGGTGTCAGTGTTGATCAAAATTTTCTTTTGTACTTAGTTTACATGTAAACCTTTGAATAGGATATTTTCAAGAGTCATTATGCCAGAGTAAAGGTCTGCACAGCAGGGAAGCAGTGTACTTCAGCTCAATACATCTATTGTCTGACAGTCTGGACTGGGAAGCTTCAAGCAGGGAGTGAATCCATTTTACAAAGACAACTTGCTTCTGCAGACAAAAAGTATCAACTGCAGAAAGCTCTCTAAAGAACAAAGTGTGAATCTTCTTTGGCATAATAAATGTTCCACAGACACGTTTGTTTTCCGTGCAGGTAATCCTTTGGGGCTACTCCATTTTATTTAGAGCATGCATTTTTCATCTTTTTGTGTGTAGTCTTGCCCTGTACTAGGGAGTCCTCAGAGTGAATTTGAGATAACAACTAAGTATTTTTGAAATTTGAAACAGAGATAAATTTAAAGCACTATTGATATTATATTCATAGAAGTATCAAGTCAATGACAAATTTCCAAGATTCAAAAGCTTGTTAGTTTCTGGGTGCCCAGGAAGTCTGAGGGTTGGTTCCATGAGTCACAAGGAACCAGGTTCAATTTTAGCTTCTCTAAGCTTTTTGAAAATCCTTACTTGTCTTTCTAATAATTTTGTTCCTACTCAGACTTCAATAGCAAGGGAAAAGAAACAAGTTTTTATCTTTAACATGGGTTTTAGGAGTTTTACTATTTTGAAGACTTTTGGAGAAAGGAGCTAGTTCTCTTGGTTACTTTTCATGTTAGCACACAAAGGAATTACAGATGGGAAGGAGAGTGCAAATGACTAGCAGAAAAAAGTCTCATGCATTTAAGATTTTTTTACAAGTCAAAATATACATCCTCCTGTTGACACCCATTCCTTAATTGTATAAGAACTCTTCCTATCTCAGTCAATTCCATGGCTCACTCGATTGGGATTAAAAATACTTACCTTGCAAATTATATCATCTCATCAGTTTCATCAGTGGCATTAATAAGAAATATAGCAGCAGCTTAGGCTGAGTCACCCATCATATCCTCCATTTCTGGGGATTTAAATGTGTAAAATGACAGGTACATGAAACTAAGAGGAAAAAGAAAGCAATCTGCAGACTTTGGCACTAGCACACATAACATGTTGTCTGAGTTGTTAGGAGTGTGGTTTGACAATCACTACATACGAATTAAAAAATTATAAAGCTGCAGAAAACAAACAATCCATAGGTGTTGGTTTTCCGTTTAATACTCCCCATCTCCCATTTTCACCCACCCATCCCATATAGTTTCAATTATAATAAAAATAGAGATCTTAACATCAGAATTTTGCTGTTAACTCTTCAAGGTTTCTCTGTGCTATCCAAGCCACACCGGAATCCGCAAGTTTCTCCAACCAAGTTTAAATAAACAAAAAGTGAATGAAGATCGAAGGATGCCAAAGTAACTGTTCTTAAAGGAAGCTGAACACAGAGTTCTCCCCAAAAGACAAGGTGTTAGTGTCTAGTTCAAGTACTGCCAGGTTGTATGCAGCTCTGTCTCAGACAGGCTCCAGACAAGAACTACAAGCACCTCTAGTTCTAGAGGGCCTCATCCATGATACCAAAGCAGTGCAGGGCTCCCTTTTCCATCGTTGGTTTTCTAAAAGTTGCAGCCCCCTTGCAATGCGCTGCTGAAGAGTCAGTGCTGAAACGGGTTTGCAGGGAGGAAGTGAGCCTTCTCCTCAGCCAGGCAGCTCTATCCTTAGTTTGAACAATTCTCCTGTAGAGCTCTCTTAGGGCTGTCCTGGTTTACTCAGGATCCACAGCCCTTGCTCAAAAGAGACAGCCTCGTTCCGACCCAGTAACAGTGAACGAAGAGTCGACCTACCTGTGGAACCAGACACAGCATGGTCCCCTGAAGGGGGCTTAGGCGACTCCACTGTAATTAACAAGTCAGTTCGTGCACTTGAAGCCTATGAGTTTATGGAAAGCTTGTTTGAAGTCCTCGTTGGACATGGTGTAGATGATGGGGTTGATGAGGGAGTTGAGATAGCCCAGCCACGTGAAGAAGTCAAAAATGGCCTGGTGGAACCAGCAGGATGTGCAGATCGGGATGACCAGGGAGATGATGAAGAAGGGCAGCCAACACACGATGAACGCGCCCAAAATGATCCCCAGGGTCTTGGTGGCTTTGCGCTCCCTAGCGGCCATGAGTTTCTTCTTCTCCAGCAGGGCGTCGGAGACGCGCACTTTGACTTGGTTCACGTACACAGGAGACCCGGATTCGCTGGGTACCTCCGGAGCCCGCGAGTTAATCGAGGTGACCGAAGACGTGGACCCGGGGGAGTCGGTAATCAGCTGGGCTCGGGTCAGACGCTTACCGGTTCTGTTGGGAGTCTGTTTCAAAATCCGGGAGCGGGCTTCCACGTAGATGCGGCCATAGAGGGCGATGAGGAGCAGGGTGGGGAAGTAGAAAGCGCCCACCGTGGAGTAGACTGTGTACAGGACGTGGTCGGTGTTCACCACGCAGTTCGACATCGCCTCAGCTTTGGCCTGCCGCCAGAAGAAGGGCGGCAGCGAGATGCAGATGGAGAAGACCCACACCAGCGCGATCATGACCGCGGCCCTCTTGGGAGTCCTTTTCGCCGAGTACTCCACGGCGTCCGTAATGGCCCAGTAGCGGTCCAGGGCGATGACACAGAGGTGCAGGATGGAGGCTGTGCAACAGGTGATGTCCGACGACAGCCAGAAGTCGCAGACCACCTGGCCCAGCGTCCAGCGGCCGGTGACCGTGTACATGGTACTGATGGGCATCACCAGGATGGACACGAGCAGGTCGGTGACCGCCAAGGAGGCGATCAGGTAGTTGGCCGGGGTATGCAGCTTCCGCGTCCGGTACACAGTGGCGATCACAAAGGCGTTGGAGAGCGTGGTGGCCAAGGTGAAGAGCGCCAGCAGCAGGACCACGACTACTTTCCAGGGCAGGGCGATGAAGTCCTGGTAAATGTACTCCTCGGCGGCGCTGCAGTTGTGGGAGGGACCAGCCGAAAGGTTGGCTTGAGAAAGCCCAGTCTGGGAACTCGCGGACGGCGGCTGGGGACACTGAGTGGCCACTGCCTCCATGTCTCTCCTCGCCCGTGGCCCCGGAGCGCAGCTCTGGGGCATGGAGCGCAAGAAGATGAGGACAGGAGGACCGCGGAGGAGACCGCAGTCTCGTCCACCCCGGGAGATTGTCCGTTCCCTGGAGGGTTCCTTAATTACGCCTCCACCCAGGTTCCCAGATCAAGCGAGAGGTCAAGGGCGAGGCTGGCTGGCTGGCCCGTTCCCCGCACCTCCAGTGCGCGCGGCGCTGCCGCCGCGTCTCTGGCCGCTCCCGGCTAAGCCCCGTCTCAGCCTCGGGCTGCCAAGGACTGGTCCAAAGAGCCACGCTCCCCTCCGGCTCCCACCCGGGCGTCTAGAAAGTGGAGAGCTTGGTTTGGTTTGGGGAGGGAGCATTGGCAAGGTGGGATCTCTTACCCCAACTGCTCGGGGCTGAGCCTCTCCTAACCCGGGCGCTCCAGGTTCTGCAGACTCGACCCGCAGGAGTTTGCTGGCTGTCGAGACCAGAGCTTGCAGGCCAGCGAGGAGTGCGGGTGTTGCATTCCCGCCCTCCTCCCCAGGCTGGGGCAGTTTCCTGCGGCGGCCGCAGCCGCCCAAGCTGGGTGGAGTGAAATCTGGGCACCGCGCGGCGCCGCGCCTCGCGCCGGAGCTCTGCCCTCCCTTCTTTTCCACGCGCTGGCCGCTCCGGCGAGCTGCCCCGCGGAGACGGGGGTCGCCAGAGGAGGGACTCGGGGGCTCGGGCTGCGGCTGCTCGCACCGCGCGGCTAGCGTACCACCTCGGTCCCGCGGGCACCGCGCGGAGCCTGGCAGCCGGGCGCACGGGTCTGGGGAACCTGGCGCCCAGGGCTCACGGGGAAGGGGCAGGTGTCTGGCGGGAGCTCGAGGGACGCGCGGACGCCAGTCCAGGAGGACCGTGTGAGTGGCGGAGCAGATGGGCTCCTTTTATAGAGTCCAGGTCCGGTCCGCCAGAGCCGCGCAACTCGTGCAGCTCGGCGAGTGCCGACGCCCGCGCCCCATCACCTTCCCTTTTTCTCTCTCCCTCCCTCCTATCCTCCCGCCCGGTTCCCTCCCCGCCAAGGAAGCTCCCGCCGGGTCCTACCGCCTTCTTCTCTACTTTCCACCCCCTGGCCCCTCTCCCAATCTGAACCACCCCCCTGACACCGCCGTTCTGGCTGGAATAGGGGTGAGGGTCTCCTGTGCTTGCCTCTCTCTTCTTCCCAACTTGCTGCCGGCCCCTCCGGTTAGACCCGCACCCTCAACCGCGGGCACTCGCACCGCCTTACTAGGCTCTTATCAGATCCCTGATGAGACTCGCACCTACGGCAGCAACCCCCCTCCCCTCAATGCCCCCCCAGGGCAGGCCTAGAGCTAGGTAGAGCCAACCCCAGGCTCTGACCTCTCCGCTCGGGAATTTTATCCATCCTCGCGGGCCACACCCAAATTAGAAGGAGGCGCCAGTAATATCGCCTTAGAAGGAAATGGCCCATCCTGCATTTTATACTTCGGGATTCAAGTCAGAAACCCTCGGTACAATGCAAACTAATTTTTCATATCTGATTGTAGGAATCAGTGCTTTCAGGGTAACCCCACCCCTTTAACTGTGAGTCCAACAGGAAAGCAGAGAGGAGGGAAGGAAGGGAAAAAAAAAACCCTGCAAAAATGTAAAAGTATCACAAACAGAAGCATACTGTGAAATTAAACCGAACGCTCAACCTTCGCACTCCAGCCGCGTGGCTGTGGTGCCTCTGGAAAACAGTTTGCAGTGCCTCGAAAGGAGGTCATCAAAAAAGAAAAAGAAAAAAAAGGCTCTGGGAGCAAGACCACCAAGACCACCAGCACTATCCCTGCGTCTCCTTGGATTTCAACAAATACATTGGCTTATCAGCCACGTGTGGCGCCAAGAAGTACTAGTATCTAGATCCCATGACCCGGAGCAGTTGCTTGGTACACCGTCCCTCCTCCAGCCGTCACAGAAACCCAGGTAGAGTAGAAATACAAGTCCGAGAACATCCAAAGAAAAGCACCAGGAAAAGGCCACCGCATTTTCGGCCGTGGGAGCTGAGTTCTCATGAGCTATAGCGAGTTCCAAGCGCCTAGCTCCGTGTTTGGCAGGTAGAGTGCATTCAATAAAAGCGATCTTATCATTGAACTTCTCGGGATAAATGTTAGCGTATTTTAAAGAGAATTCTTCAATTTGGAGCTGGACATTATCTGGCCCATCTGTTCGGCTTAGTAGAGTCACTGAGATCCTCTGAAATAACTTCTTTTTTTTTTTTTTTCCCAAGGTGATACAGTCCTAATCTAAGTTCCGTTGATTCACCCGTCTCTAAGAAAACAACCAGAAGGCAAAAAAAAAAAAAAAAAAATCTAGACATCTGGGGTATAAAGGCCAGTGGGGCAGACCCAGACCCAGTTTTCAAGCAGTTTACATTCTAGAAGAGGCAGACAGGCAGTAATAACGTAAACAGTATGTAATTAACATACTTTCATGTAGCATTACTATGAAGAAAATGAAACACATACATGTATTGAGAGCGAGGGTACTTCCTTAGGTGGAAACTCTCCAAAGTCATCCTCTGGCTGCAGTCTAGGCTGCAGCAGCCAAGCTGGGCATAAAGGCACAACCTTCTCTTTCCTCTCTCCTGTTCTCTAGCGCCCTGCACTGCTCGGGTAAATTTAAGCTTCATTTGCACCGCATTGCAAGGGGTCTTGCCCATCCTTCCATCCCATCCGCCCATGTCCGGCCCCTAGCGAGTTAATTATTTTGCAAACTGCAACGCGATCTTAGAAACCGCAGCAAAGGAAAGAGAAGCAGGCAAGCCTAAACCACTAGGTGGGGGCGTTGGTCAGGATGGAGCAAAACTCGTGTGTGTGTGTGTGTGTGTGTGTGTGTGTGTGTGTGTGTGTGTGTGAGATGAGGCGGGGAATTGGGGGCGGGAGTATGGATGTGTATTAGGGGATCGGGCTAAGGTTAGAGAGAACTGCTTCAAGGGATTCAAGGAGGAGAAAGAAGTCAAAGAGGAATGTTAGAGGCGTTCAAGCAGCCTTTTCTTTTGCAACTTAATTGCTCTTCCTCCGGCTTGGCTTTGGCGAAGTGGGGGACCTGTGGCTTTCTCCAGCCACGCTTTCGCAATTTCGCGAGTCCCGGACCCTGAATGCAATCTGCCACCACTGGGCGGAGTTTGTTTTTCTCCCTGTTTGGTTAAGAATTGAGTGAACACACCCAGCCATCACATAGATGGTATTTTGGCAGAGTTTAGTGCAGGACTGTTTCATAACAGGGCTCCCTCGTTTCACCCACCCTTTTTTTGCGCTTACAAACATATAATATATAGATATTTGCACATGGGCGCATGTTTGTGAAACATGCCAGAGGCCAGGATCTTTAAAAATCGCTTAAGTGGGTCGCCCCTGCAGAAGAAGGTCCCCTGGCGGGCCTCGCAGTCCCCAGCCGCTCTGGGCAACGTCTCTTCAAGTTTGAGGGAAATGCAGCCGATACAGCTGGAGCGCCAAGGAGGGAATCGCGTTGGAATACAAGCAGCGCAGCAAAGGTTAGTTAGGTGGAATGGACCTTCTGTTTGGCCACCCGGCACTAAAACTGCGAATCAGCGTGCTCCCCTCGTCAACTCCAGGCAGGTGACTTTTCAGCAGAAGCTGGGGAGGTGGAGGATAATGCTGAAACCACAGCGACGCCCGTGATCAGACACGAAGCCCGCCTGATACGGCAGACGTGAGCTGCGGAGAGACCAGAGAAACGCCCTTCCGAGAGACCTCGCCTATGCTACTGCGAAACGCCAGGCGCCTTCCTCCAGGGTCGCCGCGCAGCGCTAACGAGACCGAACGCCGGGAAGAGAAGCCCGTCCCACCTCCCCACCCGCGGTAGAACTTGATGCGGCGCAGCAACTCTGGTTTGGCTGGAAGCCAGCCAGCCAGAGGGTCTGTGCGTTTCCAGCATCCCTAGACTCTTTCAGGCATTTCCCAGAAAAAGACTTTAGCTCCAGGGCGCAGGAGCAAAGAACTTGTAAATTTACCTTGCTTTACAGGGAGGAAAAAAAAAAAAAAAAAAAAAGCCGAAATTCTCAAGTTCTTCTTGCTTTGCTCCATTTGAAAAATCCACAAGCAGTCCCTAACCACAAAATGTGGGGGCCTGGCAAACTACTTCTTGCAAATCTTGCTTCCTCTGTCTGTGGCCACTGGTTTTTTGTTTGTTCGTCTGGTTTTGATTATTTTTTTATGGGCGGGGGGGGGGGGGGGAAGAGTTGCTGGTTTTGTTTTGTTTTGTTTCTGCTTCCACCCAGGAAATGGGCAGCAGGAGACCAGGAGCTCTGTACATCCCATTTCTAGGTTCCTCTTTTGTTTCATCCAGTAACTAACTATTCCTTAAGGAGAATACCGGTAGCAATGGAAGTACAAGTCTTCCTCATGTCTTACTTGAAACTATGGAAATGTTCTGACAAATGGACACATGCACACATACAGATGTATACACACAATTTTTGCAGCCAGACCTTTTGAGGCTCCATATTATTGACACAACATTGGGATTTTGATTTGGTTTTTGTGTCATGGTCCTTGTATTCTAGAAGTGCCAGGCTGGCATAAATTAATCCTTGAGAATTAGTAACTTGGTATGTGTTTGCATATGAATATAAATATTGTATAAGTTATACATATATTTAAAGAAGAATGTAGACAAAAATCAGCATATGTATATATGACTTGTTTGTGTGGTAGTTGCTTGGTTGTGTCTGACTCTTTGTGACCCCATGGACTGTGGCCTGCCAGGCTCATTATTCCATGAAATTCTCCAGGCAAGAATATTGGAGGGGGTTGCCATTCCCTTCTCCAGAGGATCTTCCTGACCCAGTGATAGACATGTTCTAATTCCTGTGTCTCTAGTAACGACTACTTTGCTAGTTCCAACAGATACCCACAACAGGTAGATTACTGCTAGTTCCAAGTTAGCCCAGTTCAAACTAGTAGAAAAGCCAGTTCCCAACTTAGATCTCTATCAGGTATTACATGGCTGAAGATCTAGATCTTATAAGAAAATGTCCAACATAAAGCTTAAAGTTATATAAGCATGGTTGCTTGGGGGAGAGGAAAGCTGATTTTTTTTCTTTTCTTTTTTTGGACAAAGAATAGGTTTTAGCAATAATAAGAAATCTTTGGATAGAAGAACAATGCCAGTGAATTCACTAAATTTAGGAACAACTTGCCACCGCCAGTAGACTGTTCTGTTCAGGATGAAGTCTCTCCTAAAAAGTGAAATCAGTGATTTAACAGTGAAGCTGTCCACTGGTTTAAGGAAAGAAGCAATAGAAATTGCCTTTTGCCTTATATTCAGACTAGGAAATATTACATCACTCTGTGATTCACTCCAGATTTGAAAAAAAAAAAAAAAAACCAAGCTATTTTATTACTTCTTCACCTGTACTTAACAAATAACAGCTCTATACTTTGTTGAGGACTACATACTATCTAAACCTTATACCACATGGTTCACATGCATTCTCTCATTTAATTCTTATAACGGCACTAGAAGCTGACATTTTCATCCTCATTTTCTGCCCAAGGAAGCTGAACTTGGAGAATTGAAGGAACTCTGCCAATGCCAGACAGCTGGTGGTAGAACTAGCCTCTCTTCATTTCAAGGTCCACCTCTTTGTCAATTCTCTAGACCAAGGCAGCCAGGCTACTCAGCTCTGATGGCCCTTTTGACCATCTTGCCTGTGGCTTTAGCCCATCCCACCTCTAAAGCAACATCAATGTTCATGGCTACTTAAATCTCCAAATATTGGTTAGGAACCTACATATTTTTTCCTGGGGGTGGTGATGGTGATGATAAAAATCAGGTAAAGGACTGTCTACCATGGTTCTGTTGAGCCAGCTGATCGTCAATTCCTAAGTAGCACTAACAGGTGATCACATACTACACATTTTGAAGTCCACAACTCCAAACACTTTAACATCTTTTCTGGTCCCATTTAGTTACCTTCAGGATTCATTCTTTCCCCCCCATCTCATGTGCCTGTTTTTCTGTCTTCTTATTCTTCTTCCTTATCTCCTCATCCTTATCACTTCTTCCAAAGCCTGACACACATATGCACTAAATAAAAAACACAATAAATTTAAATGTTTGGAAGAAATGTTAAATACTGTTCTCCATTTATAATGTTAATGTAAATATCAGAAAATAACCTTAAAAATTGAATTGCTTTTATTTTTCTCCTGTCCATTGCATACAATTGTCTTTCTTGTTTTCCACCAGTGGGTCAAGGACTTAAAAAAAAAAAAACAGAGGCTTTTTTCTTGAGAGAAAATTATTCAGATAAAAGTTCTTTAAAAGAGATCTTTTCAACTAGAAATCAGCAGTTTGGCAAGCTCATCTGATAAGAACTTGCACAAATCAGGAATGTAAACAAAAATGAATCTAGATTTCGAAGGACTAAAAATTCTGCTCTTTATGCATGAAAAACCTCCTCCCATGAGGAGGATCTTACTTCTTTATTTTATTTTTTATTTTTAAATGTTTTTTGGAGTATGGTTGATTTACAATGTTGTGTTAGTTTCTGCTATACAGCAAAGTGAATTAGTTACACATATACATATATCCACTCTTTTTTAGATTCTTTTCCCACCTGGGCCATTACAAAGTTTTGAGAGGAGTTCCCTGTGCTATACTTTAGGTCTTTATTAGTTAACTATTTTATATATAGTGGTGTGTATATATCAATCCCAATCTCCCGCTATATCGCTCCTTCCACCCCTTTCCCTCTGATAACCATAAGTGTGTTATCTATATCAAATCTTATTTCTTCTTGCTTTACATACACTTCAAACATGTTTGGCTATATGAGTTCCAAGGACCCTGAATATTAGAAGTGTCACATTAGAAAAGGATGAGAAATTATGTCTGGTAAGCATATTGAAAGCATTATGATGTCACAGCTATTATCATTATTGCAAAATAGGAGATCATAGGGTAAACTTTAAAAAATAGAAGCTTAAAATAATGACAATAAAAACATAATTTGTGTTAACATTTAATAGTATGAAATGTAGTATTAATTCAGGCACTTCCTACAAGTGATGTAAAACCAATTTAATGGCAACTAAATCAAAAGAGAGAGCTTATTTCAAGGAGAGCGGGGCCCTCAAAAATCGAGAGAGGAATTGAGCCACCAGCCACCTTGGACCAGGAAGGAACGCAGCCGATCCTTAGGAACAATCCACACCCCAGACACCACCAGGACTCTCCTTTTTCTGTTGGTTCTTGTCTGTGTTGACTTTTTTCATCTGGTTCACTGTAGACAGACTTTCTCCACAATGTTGAAAACACAATCATTAATACTTTCTGAGGACTACATTTTACAGCTTCAATCGTCTTATAGAAACTAATTTGAATTCCTTCCAAGTTCAGAAATACTGAGAAATGGATTCTGCTACTGAATAAAATGTATGCCGTGGTAGGTTAACATTCTGAATGTAACAACTCAAAGACTGAGATGTGGTGGAGGCAAGAAGAACTGGACAAGCTAGAATCCCAGGGAAGAAAGTGTGCTGCCTGGAGCTGTCGATGATTGCCGTTATATTTCCTTGAGGCATCTGTGGTTCTGGACACAGGCTATAGTTTAGACTTGGTACAGGAAGAAGGATTCTACTGAGAAAGAGAAGCGAAGCTTTAGATAGTCACTGGGGCCAGTATGACAGCTTTGAGTCTAGAAGTGCCCCAAATGTATGGCCAGCCTTCTTTGTGGACCTTTGCTGTGTGTTGCAATAAAACAGGAGACCAAGAGGTGAGTAGGAAAATTCAAACAGGCAATTTGAAATCCACCCATTTGGTGTGCTTAGAAGAAAAGCTCTCTTGAGGGAGAGGAAGGCCTACAATATACATAGATTGAGGATTCAGAAGAGACAGAGACCTTCCAGGCTCTCAAGCAGAAGGCCAGGATGGCAAGGCTCAGGGAACAGGATGCATCATAGATGGACTAAGTCTGCTTACAAATTGACATGGACTCAGTTCAATGTCTGACTGGTCAGTGGAGTCGGTTCTCCATGCATTCTGTCTAACTTAGGAAAGAATGAACGTTCTCTGGGAAAAGTCATATTATCTGAAGCCTCTAGATTATAATATTAAAATGATACATGCACAGTGATAATAAAAATGTGACCAGTAATAGTAACTAGAAAATCAAAGCAGTAGAAATAAATCCATCCACAATCCATATATTAGAGTTAGCAGGAAAGGACTTTAAAATAACTGCCATAAGAGGGTGTGCAAAAAAGAAACCCCCCACCTCTACATTGTTGGTGGGACTGTAAATATGTGCAGCCACTATGAAAAACAGTATAGAGGGTCTTCAGAAAACAAAAAATAGAATTAACATATGACCCAACAATTCCACTCCTGGGCATATATCCAGAGAAAACTATACATAATTCAAAAACAAACATGCACTCCAATATTCATTGCAGCAACTATTTACAATGACCACAACCTAAAAGTCCGTCAATAGATGAATGGATAAAGATGTGGTACAAATACGTAATGGAATACTACACAGTTATAAAAAATGAATGAAACAAACGCCATTTTGCAGCAACATCAATGGACCTAGAGATTATCATACTAAGTGAAGAGAGTCAGAAAAAGACAAATATCTTATGATATCAGTTACATGTGGAATCTAAAACATGATACAAAACATATATATCTACAAAACATAGAGAACAGATTTGTGGTTACCAAGGGGAAAGGAAGATGGGGGAAGGAATGGATTGGAAGTTTGGCATTAGCAAATGCAAACTATTATATTTACCTAGAATGGATAAATAGCAAGGTCCTGCTCTGTAGCTTGGGAAACTACATTTAATATTCTGTGATAAACCATAGTGGAAAAGAGTATGAAAAAGAATATATAACTGAATCAATTTGCTGTAGAGCAGAAATTAATGTAACAATGTCAGTTAAGTATATTGTGATAAAATAAATTTAAAATGTGCTACAGAGTTATGAGACAAAGAAGACATGTCACATAATTTCTCAGTTTTGGTAAATGTCCCCTGATTGTTAGGTGTTAGCATAAGGGGAAACTGGAAGAGGGAATGTAGGAATTAAATGTAATATTTTTTGTAACTCTCCTATAATTCTGAAATTGTTTCCAAAAAATGTTTAATTTTTTACCTATGACAGGACTAAAGGATTTAGGATGATGGATCAGGGTAGCTATGAGACATCTCAATGAATATGTTTTGTGTAGTTGTGATCTTTGAGCCATGTGGAAGTATGAGTCATTAAGAAATAAATTTAATATTTTAAAATAAGTGCAAAAAAGAGGGAGGATTTTTTAATGAATTTTATTTAGCTACTCTTTAGATTTTGTCTGAAAATGTATGTATAAGGCTGTGCATGTAATGCACTATTAGAAGGAAGAGATGATAGATGGGTAGATAATGAATAAAATAAAATAAATTAAAAGGAATTATGTAGGATTTAGTGCAGAAAACATCCAGTTCTTAGGATATCATATTCTAATTTAACAACAAAATGAAGTTTCCATTGCTACTGCTTATATAGCACAAAAGTACATCACCAGCTTGCCAGTGATAATTTAGAGATAATGTGAATGCTTTGCTTTAATGACTCCTAGTCAATGTGCAATGAATGAATCTGTGTTGCCTTTCCCTGCTTCTCCTCTGCGGACCTCAGATGGCCTTTGCCGGCAGAAAGAAAATAGAGATGGAGCAGGTTTTATGGCAGCCTCTGCTCAAATATACTTTGAGTACACGAAGTAATGAACAGAAACAAACAAAAAAAATTGATAGAGGAGGGTAATGATAAAAACAGTTCCATTTTTTTTTTTGCTAAAATTATAATTTTCCATGTCTATCTGAGAACCCACAGAGTTTGGATCTGCAGATTTGAAAGTATTTAAATGTACAAAATGATTAAATATTTTCTTTCATTTGCATGTGCCATTGCGTGCTAATTTCACTCTACTGTGAAACTAAAGGTCAGATTTTTAAATGTGACCATATTTGATAGTGAGGTTTTGCTGTTGACAGATGGTAATGTGACTGTGTGCCTGGTATCTCTTCTGTGATAATGGGCAGCTACTCTATGGCCACACCATCCAGTAGGCAATGATGTTTCTACATTATATTTTTCATTATTATTCTGCATATCTCAATTTACATAAATTTAAAATCAATTTGGCTACAAAAAATGAACTAGGACACGTTTTCATTTTTAATGCAATTACTGAATTTGCTTAAGGGAGAAAAACATTCATAAGAATGGCTAACTCATATTTTCTTTAATGCCAGGTACCTTATATCCATGATTTGCTTTAAGGATTTGCCAGTAGCCAAATCTCACTCTGCTCTCCTCATCAAGTTTGAGGACAAAGCTGTGTTCTATCAGCTCTTCATACAAGTTCTCCAGTCTCCTCCATGGATTCATAAAGGCTAATTTCTAACACAAGGGTAATGGAAACAGCTAAACACTTTTTTTGATTAGTACTTCGTACACAGTAAAGATTATTTGATAGGATCAGCCCCTCCGAAATGTTCTTTTTCTCAACCTTGAATGGGAAATTCTAGATTAAAGTGATGATTTCTCTTTTTGGAAGATTTTACTTTGCTATCAAATTTGTGTTCTATACTCAATTTTCTGCTCTTACCAGATTATAAATTCATCATGTCTTGGTCTCTTTGTTTCCCTATGGAAGGACATACTTTTTTTCCTGGATGGTTTTGCAAGGTGTTTTCATTATTATTTTTGTCATATTTGCCTCTGTGTGCAAATGTGTGCATTAAAATTTTTGTTTCACTGAATAAGCACTTAAAGATTACAAACTCCTAAAGTGCCTTAAGTCCCTTTTGCAAACTTCTTTTCGAAGGAATATTTCATTAACTTTAAATTAATTTCAAGATATTGAGTTTACAACAGAATGCCTGGATGATTTTCATTTTGTTTTAAATATCTGGGGGAGAACAAGATGCTATTATTTTATTATTTTTTTATCTAGTTTAATGCTTAATAGAGTATTCCATTATTTTATGCACAACTAAAAAATAAGTTGCCACTGATTAAATTCACAATCCTTTCTCATTAATTAGAATGTCCCATTGAAAGAGCTTTTCAGACATGAAAATTTAGATTTTAAATTATTTATCACTTCTTTGCACACATAAAAAACAATTAATTGGTTAAGGCATATTCATAATTTATTTAGATTGAGAATCTCAGTCTTCTGAGTCATTTTCAACATAGTCATCAATTTTCATGTTTTCTCACACATCATCATCTGTGTCACCCAGAGAATGAGTACTACAACATTTTTGTGAGTATATCCCACTGTGATTTCTGATATTTTTCTACAATGGAATATTCTGTAGCTTTTTCTCAGGATGTGTAAGAAAATGTAATGAGTGACAACCACATCACAACCTCCATCAGTAATTATACAATACAGCCCATTTTGGAGATGTTCAAATATGAAAGAAAATGTTCATCTTAGACTTGATAAAACATTCAAAATGTTTAACAGCTTGCATGACTGTACAGGTCTTCAGATTATCAGCTTTTCAGGCATATTCATTATAATTGGTGTTTATATAGTCCATTTTGTGTGAGAAAATCAAAATACTTCACAAATAGTAATAGTGCATATTCTAACCATATATTCTTAAAACCTATAAGTTATATCATCTCAGAAGTTTGATATCATTTCAGATGTCCATCTCAGAAGTTTGACAGATTAGAAATGTCATTGTTAACTTGCCACAGAGCCAGAATAAATATTACAGATTAAAAGGATTTAGATCTCATTTGTGAATTAATTTTTTGTGTCTAATTCTGCTAATCTGACCTATGAGAATCGGGAAATAACAAATTGAAGACAATTTCAGTAACTATAATATGAGAAAAAATAACTGTTGCTCTAAACACTCAAACTCCTACTGCACATCACAGGGAACTCTGCTCAATGTTATGTGGTAGCCTGAATGGGAGGAGGTTTGGGGGAGAATGGATACATGTATATGTAGAGCTGAGTCCCTTTGCTGTGTACCTGAAACCATCACAACATTTTTAACTGGCTATAGTCCAATATAAAATAAAAAGTTTAAAAACTAAGAAAATAGCACATAGAAAGTTTTTTAACCAGAAAAAGAAGAAAATTTGAGAGTTGCTAGATACATCCAAAATGATATAGTAAGGCATGAAACTAAGGAGACAATAGGAGAAACAATTTAATATGAAGTCAGAGTTTCAACAAGCTTTTGAATGAGACAAGAATGCAAAGAAGTCTTAACATATCAGGATTCAAGTCCATTCTAGAATTAATTAAGAAAAAGAAGCAATGCTACAATATATTGAATCAGTCATCAGTTCAGTTCAGTCTCTCAGTCGTGTCCGACTCTTTGTGACCCCATGAACTACAGCACAACAGGCCTCTCTGTCCATCACCAACTCCTGGGGCTTGCTCAAACTTATGTCCATAGAGTCAGTGATGGTATCCAACCATCTCATCCTCTGTCACCCCCTTCTTCTCCTGCCTTCAATCTTCCCCTGCATCAGGACCATTTCCAAGGAGTCAGTTCTTCACTTCAGGTGGCCAAAGTATTGAAGCTTCAGCCTCAACATCAGTCCTTCCAATGAATATTTAGGGTTGATTTCCTTTAGGATTAACTGGTTGGATCTCCTCACAGTCCAAGAGACTCTCAAAAGTCTTCCCCAACAGCACAGTTCAAAAGCATCAATTCTTTGGTACTCAGCTTTCTTTATGGTCCAACTCTCACATCCATACATGACTACTAGAAAAATTGTAACTGACTAGATGGATTTTGTCAGCAAAGTAATACCTCCGGTTTTTAATATGCTGCCTAGGTTGGTCATAGCTTTTCTTCCAAGGAGCAAGTGTCTTTTAATTTCACGGCTGCAGTCACCATCTGCAGTGATTTTAGAGCCCAAGGAAATAAACTCCATCACTATTTCCATTGTTTTCCCATCTATTTGCCTTGAAGTGATGGGAATGGATGTCATGATATTCATTTTTTGAATGTTAGGTTTTAAGCCAACTTTTTCACTCTCTTTCACTTTCATTAAGAGGCTCTTTAGTTCCTCTTCACTTTCTGCCATAAGGTGGTGTCATCTGCATATCTGAGGTTATTGATATTTCTCCCCCAATCTTGATTCCAGCTTGTGCTTTATCCAGTCTGGCACTTCGCATGATGTACTCTGCATGTAAGTTAAATAAGCAAGGTGACAATATACAGCTTGATGTACTCCTTTACCAATTTGGATCCAGTCAATTGTTCCATGTCTGGTTCTATCTGTTGCTTCTTGACCTGCATACAGATTTCTCAGGAGGCAGGTAAGGTGGTCTGGTATTCCCATCTCTTGAAGAATTTTCCACAGTTTGTTGTGATCCACAGAGTCAAAAGCTTTAGCATAGTCAATGAAGTAGAAGTAGATGTTTTTCTGGAATTTTGCTTTTTCTATGATCAAATGGATGTGGTCAATTTGATCTCTCGTTCCTCTGCCTTTTCTAAGTCCAGCTTAAATCACAAGGGAGGGAAAAGCAAGAGATAAAGATAATAGACATCTATGAGGATTCTGGAGGAAGAAACCAGAAGACATGCAATAGTCAATGATATAGATGAAGAAAACTTTATTGCACTGAAGAAAATGATTACTTATTGAATAGCTTATTTATTAAGTTCAATTCTGAGCCAAATAATAAGAAAAGATATACTTGTAAATACAGTCCATTGTGTTCATTTACTAGCTTGTTTTGTTTCAAGATATATATATTATATATATATATCTAAATAATGAAATAATTGATGCAGAAAATAATTTAAAAAAATGATTACCTTCAACAAGAGGAACACAGATAAATGTTTGTTTTATCTCCGTCTGGTGATGAAGTACTGTCTGCAGAGTTTTGACCGAATGAAGTTTACACAAACGGATTTCTATATCCAGGCGAAATGCTTTTCAATATTGCTATATAAAGGGAACACAGAGACAGTCTTAGATATGCAAGAAATTATACACTTTAAGAAAATCAAAGCTATATTTACCGGAAAAGTTTGGAAGGATATGTACCAAAATGTGATCCCTTGTTATTCTTTGGGTTAGAGAGGTTCCAATGATTGTCACTTTCTTTTCTCGTTTGAATTGTTGGTTTCATTTGAAATTAAGTATGAATTTCTATTCTTTTTGATAATTAAAATTTTTATATTTTTGGAATATATCATTAAGCACCTTATAGCAATGCAGTAATAGTATTGCTATACAATTCTAATCCTTGCAATTTATTTAATATTATGTAATATGCATATTATGAAAGTGACAGAAGAGAGTGAAAAGTTGGCTTAAAACTCATCATTCAGAAAACTAAGATCATGGCATCTGGTCCCATCACTTCATGGCAAATAGATGGGAAAACAATGGAAACGGGGATAGACTTTATTTTGGGGGGCTCCAAAATACAGCAGATGGTGACTGCAGCCATGAAATCAAAAGACGCTTGCTCCTTGGAAGAAAAGCTATGACCAACCTAGACAGCATATTAAAAAGCAGAGACATTACGTTGGCAACAAAGGTGCATCTAGTCAAAGCTGTTTTTTCCAGTGGTCATCTATGGATGTGAGAGTTGGACTAAAAAGAAAGCTGAGTGTCAAAGAATTGATGCTTTTGAACTGTGGTGTTGGAGAAGACTCTTGAGAGGTCCTTGGACTGCAAGGAGATCCAATCAGGCCATCCTAAAGGAAATCAGTACTGAATATTCATTGGAAAGACTGATGTTGAAGCTGAAACTCCAATACTTTGGCCACCCTGATGCAAAGAACTGACTCATTGGAAAAGACCCTGATGCTGGGAAAGATTAAGTGGGGGAGGAGAAGGGGATGACAGAGGATGAGATGGTTGGATTGCATCACTAACTCAATGAACATGAGTTTAAGCAAGCTCCAGGAGTTGGTGATGGACAGGGAGGTCTGGCATGCTGCAGTCCATGGGGTCACAAAGAGTTGGACACAACTGAGCAACTGAACTGAACTGAATATGCATACTATGTACAAGTGAAACAAATTAGTTCAGTGTTAATAGTTTTTGAAATTGCAGTCTATGTCATAGAAATAAAATTGCCTAAGGTACAATCTGCATGCCAGAGTATAACTGAAACCCTGTTTAAATAAAGACAGTTTATGTACAGATTATGTACACAATGTATTTGATTTGTGAGCTCTTCACAGGTGTAAAGGAAGTTTCCTTCTTATCTGGAAATTACAGAAAGCATATGTATGTAACTTGAGCAAAATGAAGTTGAACTTATACCCAAACTTAGAAAACATAAGGCTCCCCTGGTGGCTCACATGGTAAAGAATCTGCTTGCAATGCAGGATACCTGAGTTCAAATCCCTGATTTGGGAGGATCCCCTGGAGAAGAGAATGGCTAACCACTCCAGTATTCTGGCCTGGAGAATCCCATGGACAGAGGAGCCTGGTGGGCTCTTCACATTTCAATGAAGACTTTTGCTGTGCATCTAAAATTATATTTAGTAATTGCAGATTATCATCTATGTATTATAACCTATAAATTTTGCAGCTTAGAAATATTTCTGGAAAGAATGGACTGATTTAAACACTATAAAATTTCACTGTAATTTCATGCTCATATTGAAAACAAAGGAGCAGATGGGATGAATTGAGAGTAGCATTGACATATGTATACACTACTGTGTGTAAAATGGATGGCTAACAGGGAGCTGGTGTATAGAACAGGAAGCTCAGCTCAGTGTTCCGTGATGACCTAGAGGCTGTGGGAGAGAGGCTCAAGAGGATAAGGATATATGTATACAAATAACTGATTCACTTTGTTGTACAGCAGAAGCTAACGCAACATTGTAAAGCAATTACATCCCAATTAATCAAAAAATATGAATGCTTCTCAGGAACAAAATATCAGCTTATTCTGAATTTCTAAACACTGTACTTAAAATCATAACAACATTGCATCTATACCAGAATGCCATATCTCAATAAAATATTTATATCTGTTCAGCTAGATCTGATAATAATCATTTTTGTATAAAGCCTTTTCCTCCAACAAGCACTTAATAGATTCTTGACAATTTTTCTCTTTTTTATAAAGTGGCTTAAATATAAACAACTTTATTAATAGTCAAAGTCAACATTTACTTACAAAATAGAGCAGAAATTATAATGCCCTATGGTTGTGTGAAGATAGAAGTCATGGATTCAGAGTCAAGTAGAAAATTCAGTAAATATTTGTATCATGAGTCAACAACAGCTATTCCAGCCAAGGACATTTGAAAGTGAAAGTGAAAATCATTCAGTCATGCCTCTTTGCAACCACATGGACTATACAGTCCATGGAATTCTCCAGGCCAGAATACTGGATTGGGCAGCCTTCCCCTTCTCCAGGGGATTTTACCAACCCAGGGATCGAACCCAGGTCTCCTGCATTGCAGGTGGATTCTTTACCAGCTGAGCCACAAGGGAAGTCCAAGAGTACTGGAGTGTGTAGCCTGTTCCTTCTTCAAGGGATCCTCCTGACCCAGGAATCGAACCAGGATCTCCTGCATTGCAGGTGGATTCTTTACCACCTGAGCTATGAGGGGAGCCCAACCAAGGGCATAAAATTCATAATTGCTAGTGTGAAGATCTTTATGAAGATGTTTTAAATTTAATATTTTCATCTATCAATACAGATTTATTTTTACATTTTCTGAGTATTGTTTTTAATGATTCCACATAAGGCTAAATTATTTCCAGAGTTCATTGAAATATATTTGGGCTTATTTAAATATGTCATTGGGGATTCCCTGGTGGCTCAGATGGTAAAGAATCCACCTGTAATGCGGGAGGCCCGAGTTCAATCCCTGAGTTGGGAAGATCTCTGGAGAAGGGAATGGCAACCCACTCCAGTATTCTTGCTTGGAAAATCCCATGAACAGAGGAGCCTGGTGGGCTACAGTCCATGGGGACACAAAGAGTCAGACACATTATGCCAGTTCTCCAGTTTAGAATGGATTATGCACCTTGATTGCTCTGTAATAGTATCTATTTGTTCTCTGAACAGAGAAGGTAGCATGATGCTGAAAAAAAAAAAAAACACAGAAAATTAAAGTATTTACTTATATTTGGCCTTAGGGATATTTAAGTTCCTAGATAGTATCTGATGATTTTCTACATATATCCATTCTCCCTTTTTCTTTGGTAAGAGAAAACTTGGTTGATGTGCCCAGCTTAAAAAGAAAAAAGTACATTTTCATTTTTTTGAATTTTATTTTAATTGGAGGATAATTACTTTACAATATCTTCCATGTATCGATATGAATCAGCCATAGATATACATATGTCTCAGTTCAGTTCAGTTTAGTTTCTCCGTCATGTCCAACTCTTTGCAACCCCATGAACTGCAGCATGCCAGGCCTCCCTGTCCATCACCAACTCCCGGAGATTACCAAAACCCATGTCCATTGAGTAGGTGATGCCATCTAACCATCTCAGCCTCTTTTGTCCCATTCTCCTCCTGCCTTCATTCTTTCCCAACATCAGGGTCTTTTCAAATGAGGCAGCTCTTTGCATCAGGTGGTCAAAGTATTGGAGTTTCAGCTTCAACATCAGTCCTTCCAATGAACACCCAGGACTGATTTTCTTTAGGATGGATTAGTTGGATCTCCTTGCAGTCCAAGGGACTCTAAAGAGTCTTCTCCAACACCACAGTTCAAAAGCATCAATTCTTCTGCGCTCAACTTTCTTTATAGTTCAACTTTCACATCCATACATAACTATTGGAAAAACCATAGCCCTGACTAGACGGACCTTTGTTGACAAAGTAATGTCTCTGCTTTTTAACATGCTTTCTAGGTTGATCATAACTTTCCTTCCAAGGAGTAAGCATATGTCTGCTCCCGCTTAAACCTCCTTCCCACCTCCCTCCCCATCCCATCCCTATAGTTTGGCACAGAGCACTGGCTTCGGGTTCCCTGTGTCATATAGCAAATTCCCACAGGCTATCTAGTTTACATATGGTAATGCATATGTTTCTGTGCTAGACTTCCCAGGTGGTGCTAGTGGTGAAGAACCCACCTGCCAATGCAGGAGACATAAGAGATGTGGATTCGATCTCTGGGTTAAAAAGATCCCTTGGAGGAGGGCATGGCAACCGACTCCAGTATTCTTGCCTGGATAATCCTAGGGACAGAGGAGTCTGGCATGCAGTCCATTGGGTGACAAAGAGGTGGACATGACCAAAGGGACTTAGCATGCACTCACGCACACACGTTTCAGTGCCACTCTCTCAAATCATCCCACCTTTTCGCTCCCCTACTGTGTCCAAATATCTGTTCTCTATGTCTGCATCTCCATTGCTGCCATGTAGATAGGTACACTTTTTCACCTCATTTGTAGAGAAACAAGCAGAAGTTCTTGGGTGGGACTCCTGGGAAATTCTGTTTGGTAACTGAGACATGGGTTATCAACACCATCTTGAACAGGGGGGAGCTTGAGCATGGACATCTCATGCTATGCTGAAGCTGAAGCGGACAGACTGAAAGAGCATAGGTGGCAGTTTACACCATGAAACTGCCCTTTCAGCGCTGAACTGCCTACCTCCAGACTTCTTCGACTTTAGTAGGTCACTGCTATTTCCGGACTCTAAACTAGCAGCCAAAGACAGTTCCCAACTTACCTAATATGTAATGCGGACTCTTAGTAAGTACAATATGATTATTGTCCAGTCATAAAAATGCTTTGGGTACCGTATGGCAAGCATGTTAATCAGAATGCTAAGGATTTTCACAAGCTTTTTCTAAGAGGTAACTACTTACACATTTTCTTTCAGTCTCTGAATATTTTCTGAGCAGCCAGTCACTAAGGACATAGAATTCAGATATTTTGAAATGTATATGTTAAGTTAAATTGCTAAATTACTAATGTTCAATATTACTAGTAAATCAATAATTTAAAAGGATGACTAATTTTGAACTTATATGTTTAATTTAATCACATAGCTAAATACATAATTTTAATATTATCTAGAATTTTCCTTCTTTCCAATTTCCTTCCTTCCAATTTCCTTCAAGGTAAATTGGAAGTGGTCAAACAGGAGATGGCAAAAGTGAACACTGACGTTTTAGGAATCAGTGAAATAAATGGACTGGAATGAGCAAATTTAATTCAGATGACCTTTATATTTATTTCTGTGGGCAAGAATCCTTTAGAAGAAATGGAGTAGCCCTAATAGTCAGCAAAAGAGTCCAAAATGCAGTATTTGGATGTAATCTCAAAAATGATAGAATGATCTGTGTTTGTTTCCAAGGCAAACCATTCAATATCACAGTAAGCCAAGTCTATGCCCCAACTAGTAATGCTGAAGAAGCTAAAGTTGAACAATTCTGTGAGGACCTATAAGACATTTTAGAACTAACACCAAAAAAGATGTCCTTTTCATCATAGGGAACTGGAAGGTAAAGTAGGAAATTAAGAGATACCTGGAGTAACAGGCAAGTTTGGCCTTGGAGGACAGAATGAAGCAGGGCAAAGGAGTTTTGCCAAGACTAATAGACTTTTGCCAAGAGAATACACTGGTCATAGCAAACACCCTCTTCCAACAAAATAAGAGAAGACTCTACACATGGACATCACCAGATAGTCAATATTAAAATTAGATTGACTATATTATTTGCAGCCAAATATGGAGAAGTCCTATACAGTCAGCAAAAACAAGACTGGGAGCTAACTGTGGCTCAGATCATGAACTCCTTATTGACAAATTTAGACTTAAATTGAAGAAAGTAGGTAAAACCACTAGACCATTCGCATATGACCTAAATCAAATCCCTTATGATTACTCAGTGGAACTGGCAAATTGATCCAAGGGATTAGATCTAATAGACAAAGTGCCTGAAAAACTATGGACGGAGGTTCGTGACATTGTACAGGAGGCAGTGATCGAGACCATCCCCAAGAAAAAGAAATGCAAAAAGGCAAAATGGTTGTCTGAGGAGGACTTACAAATAGCTAAGAAAAGAAGAGTAGCAAAAAGCAAAGGAGATAAGGAAAGATATACCCAATTGAATGCAGAGTTCCAAAGAATAGCAAGGAGAGATAAGAAAACCTTCCTCGGTGATCGGTGCAAAGAAATAGAGGAAAGCAATAGACTGGGAAAGACTAGAGATCTCTTCAAGAAAATTAGATATAACAAGGGAACATTTCATGCAAAGAAGGACACAATAAAGGACAGAAGTGGTATGGACTTAATAGAAGCTGAAGATATCAAGAAGAGGTGGCAAGAACACACAGAAAGACTATACAAAAAAGATCTTCATGACCCAGATAATCACGATTGTGTGTGGTCACTTACCTAGAGCCAGACATCCTGGAATGTGAAGTCAGGTGGGCCATAGGAAGCACACTACAAACAAAGCTATTGGAGGTGATGGAATTCCTGTTGAGCTATTTCAAGTTCTGAAAGATGATGCTGTGAAAGTGCTGCACTCAATATGCCAGCAATTTGGAACACTCGGCAGTAGCCACAAGACTGGAAAAGGTCAGTTTTCATTCCAATCCAAAAGAAAAGAAATGCCAAAGAATGTTCAAACTACAGCACAATTGTGCTCATCTCATACTCTAGCAAAGTAACGCTCAAAATCCTCCAAGCCAGGCTTCAGCAGTACATGAACCATGAACTTCCAGATGTTCAAGCTGGATTTAGAAAAGCAGAGGAATCAGAGATCAAATTGCCAACATCCACTGGATTATTAAAAAAGCAAGAGAATTCCTGAAAAACATCTCTTTCATCGACTACACTAAAGCCTTTGACTGTGTGGATCACAACAAACTGTGGAAAATTCTGAAAGAGTTGGGAATATTAGACCACCTGACCTGCCTCCTGAGAAATATGTATGTAGGTCAGGAAGCAACAGTTAGGAGTGGACATGGAACAACAGACTGGTTCTAATCAGGGAAAGGAGTATGTCAAGGGTGTATATTGTCACTCTGCTTATTTAACTTATTTGGAGAGTACATCATGCAAAATGCCAGACTGGATGAAGCACAAGCTTTAATCAAAATTGCGGGAGCAATAACAATAACCTCAGCTATGCAGATGACACCACCCTTATGGCAGAAAGCAAAAAAGAGCTAAAGAGCTTCTTGATGAAAGTGAAAGAGGAGAGTGAAAAAGTTGGCTTAAAACTCAACATTCAGAAAACTAACTTTGTGCCATCCAGTCCTATCATTTCATGGCATATAGATGGGAAAACAATGGAAACCGTGAGAGACTTTATTTTTGGGGCCCCCCAAATCACTGCAGATGATGACTGCTGCCATGAAATTAAATGACACTTGCTTCTTAGAAGAAAAGCTATGACCAACCTATGCAGCATAGTAAAAATCATAGACATTACTTTGCTGACAAAGGTCTGTGTAGTCAAAGTGGTGGTTTTTCCAGTAGTCATGTATGGATGTGAGAGTTGGACTATAAAGAAAGCTGAGCACCGAAGAGTTGATGGTTTTGAACTGTGGTGTTGGAGAAGACTCTTGAGAGTCCCTTGGACTTCAAGGAGATGAAACCAGTCAATCCTAAGGGAAATCAACCTTGAATATTCATTGGAAGGACTGATGCTGAAGCTGAAACTCCAATACTTTGGCCACCTGATGTGAATTACTGAAAAGACTCTGATGCTGGGTAAGATTGCAGACAGAAGGAGAAGGGGATGACAGAAAATGAGATATTTGGATGGCATCACCAGCTTGATGGACATGAGTCTGAGCAAGCTCTAGGAGTTCGTGATGGACAAGAAAGTCTGGCATGCTGCAGTCCATGGGGTTGCAAAGAATTGGACACAACTGAGCGACTGAACTGAGTGACTGAGAATTTTCCTTCTTTAAGTAAAAATGCATATTTGAATATTACGAAATTTTGTTTCCCTAGTTATTGTTGTTCAGTGCCTCAGTCGTGTCCAACTCTTTGCGACCCCATGGACTGCAGCACTCCAGGCCCTCCTGTCCTTCACTGTCTCCTGGAGGTTTCTCAAACTCATGTCCATTAAGCAGATGACCCCATCCAACCATCTCATACTCTGCCATCCCCTTCTCTTCCTGCCCTCAATCTTTCCCAGCATCAGGGTCTTTTCTAATTTGTAGGCTCTTCACATCACGTGGCCAAAGTATTGTTTCCCTGTAATTATAAAAGCAAACATACTGGGCAATTATTTTACTTTACAGGGAGTTGCAAGCTTACCTTGGCAGATGTATTCTTGTTTTTGATTAAACAAATATTTATTAAGGACCCTCACACAACAACGGGGCTTCCTTGGTGGCTCAGAGGGTAAAGAATCTGCCTGTAGTGCAGGAGACCCAGGTTCTATCCTTGGAGAAAAGAATGGCTACCCACTCCAGTATTCTTGACTGGAGAATTTCATAGATAAAGAAGTCTGGTGGGCTACAGTCCATTGGATCACAAAGAATCAGACATAACTGAGCAACTAACACATGTTTACACAGCAACAGATATAAAAGATACATCCTAGACTAGGGAAATTAGTTCTGTTCTCTCCAAATTGTGTGATAAAAGGTATCTGAGTACTATTCTAATTTTAAGTTTTAATTTGTTTACTATTATCAGTTTTTCTCTAAGAGATGACAGCATTGTCAATTGCATTTATTACTTTCTACCTGGAAAGAAACTTGAGGCCACCCAAAATCTACGTGAACTGAAATCTTGGAAATTTGGGCTGAAGGCAATACAATAGCATATTCATCATCTGAAAATCTCAGCCTTCTCTAGACACTAGCTAAGAATGCTATCAACTGGAATTTCTTTTTGTAGTACTGAAAAAAAAAAAAAACCTGTCAAAACCAAGTACTTCCTACTTTAATTTGAAAGTTTTCCTAGGATTGAATTCACTTTAAAATGTTAAAGTGGTTTGAATAAATACTTAAGAATTTTAATTTTTGAGACCTTATGTAGAAAAAGTAACTTTTAAAATGTTGATGTAGAACACAAAATATTATTTCCTTTTGGCACATCCAGACATCTTGTTTCTAATAGTGTAATTCAAAATTAACATGGGCATAAGTGTTTTGTGCTTCCTTCTCTGAAAATATGTTTTCTTCAAAATAGGCCAGGACCACTTTTGAAAAGCCATCAGTTGGTTATTTCTCCAAGGAAAAGTTATTTCACTAGGTGTGACAACTCTCCTTTGTGATGACAATAATTTTACTCTTATACTCTGTCACTTTGTAGTAGAAGAGTTTTCAATGTCAAGTGATCAGGAGGACTGACTTTCAGCAAGACTGAATAGCACGCTTTTTGGCTAAAAACATAGGTGGATATTAAATAGTTGCTAATAATCTCTTTAAGTATAAATCTTTATTGGTATTAAAAACATCTAAACAAAAACACCAAAAATCTCCTTCTAATATTAGTCTGACACTGTTTCCACTGTTTCTCCATCTATTTCCCCTGAAGTGATGCGACCAGATGCCATGATCTTCGTTTTCTGAATGTTGAGCTTTAAGCCAACTTTTTCACTCTCCTCTTTCAATTTCATCAAGAGACTTTTTAGTTCCTCTTCACTTTCTGCCATAAGGGTGGTGTCATCTGCATATCTGAGGCGATTGATATTTCTCCCAGCAATCTTGATTCCAGCTTGTTTTCTTCCAGCCCAGCGTTTCTCAAGATGTACTCTGCATATAAGTTTTTGGGCATTTTTGGGGGGCTCCAAAATCACTGCCGATGGTGACTGTAGCCATGAAATTAAAAGACACTTACTCCTTGGGAGGAAAGTTATGACCAAGCTAGACAGCATATTCAAAAGCAGAGACATTACTTTGTCAACAAATGTCCATCTAGTCAAGGCTATGGTTTTTTCCTGTGGTCATGTATGGATATGAGGGTTGGACTGTAAAGAAAGCTGAGTGCTGAAGAATTGATGCTTTTGAACTGTGGTATTGGAGAAGACTCTTGAGAGTCCCTTGGGCTGCAAGAAGCTCCAACCAGTCCATTCTAAAGGAGATCAGCCGTGGGATTTCTTTGGAAGGAACGATGCTAAAGCTGAAACTCCAGTACTTTGGCCACCTCATGTGAAGAGTTGACTCATTGGAAAAAACCCTGATGCTGGGAGGGGTTGGGGGCAGGAGGAGAAGGGGACAACAGAGGATGAGATGGCTGGATGGCATCCCTGACTTGATGGACGTGAGTCTGAGTGAACTCCGGGAGTTGGTGATGGACAGGGAGGCCTGGCGTGCTGCAGTTCAAGGGGTCGCAAAGAGTCAGACACGACTGAGCGACTGAACTGAACTGAACTTAATATTAGTCGCTTGGTTTCAAGGAGATTCCTGACCAGTGATTTCTGATTTTTGTCTATGTTTCATGTAACAGTGTTTACTAGAAGGCTTTAATGTATTTAAAGTCAGCAAAAATACAAAACTTACAAAATATATAGTGTATAAAAAATGGATACAAAAATATGCTCTTTGTGACCCAAAGAGAAAAAAATAAGTACATCAGGTCATTAAACTAAAATAAAACAAGCATTTGAGGGGGAAAAAAAGCAAATATCAGTTACAGAGATATATCAGGTTAAATGCTATAGAACAAAAAATAATGGCAAAAGTTAAAAAGTTTGCCAGTGATATTGTTTTGTTGGAAATGTAACAGAAGTTCATCACTGTCATATTCTAAACACAATGTACAAATATTTTCTCCTTTGGCTTTTCTTAGAAATATGTTTCCTATGCTCTCTATGTAGAAAAATTTTCCCACATTAGAAACTGCTCAATTTATGTGGCAAACTTTTTTACCTGTTCCCCTTTTCTCAGCATCTTTCACACTGCACTGCCTTCTTTATTAAAAGTTTACCTAAACTTAAGAAAAGGAAGTTTACAATTAAAGTGGTTGCAATTTCTCTCTCATCTTTTCATCATTGGATTTAAAGCCTGCCTTTAATCTGGTCTCCTTAAACTATGAATAAAATTATTAAACTAAGTTTTTAAAAAATATTTTTAATTCCTATGTGACTTTGATTTTTAAAACCATTCACTATGCAAATTGGGGCAGATACAGTCCTTCAGAATTAATTGAGCTATTACAACAGAAATATGAATCAGAGGTGAATACTTTGATAATAATCAAGTTTTCAAGAAACGTTTACATGTAATAAGTAGCCAACTCTCAGACACTTTACCCTTTTACTAGAGCCTGAGCTTGCTGGATGGCATCACTGACTCGATGGACATGAGTTTGAGTAAACGCCAGGAGTTGATGATAGACAGGGAGGCCTGGCGTGCTGCGATTCATGGGGTCGTGAAGAGTTGGACACGACTGAGTGACTGAACTGAACTGAGCTTACTTTTACTTTTTCACCACTTCTCTTTTTCCATCATATTCCTAGTCTGCTCATTCCACTTGACTGAGCACATGCTCTAAAAAAGGACTGCTTCCAGATCAGAGGCTTCCCTCGTGGCTCAGACGGTAAAGCGTCTGTCTATAATGTGGGAGACCCAGGTTTGATCCCTGGGTTGGAAAGATACCCTGGAGAAGGCAATGGCAACCCACTTCAGGACTATTGCCTGAGAAATCCCACAGACAGAGGAGCCTGGTAGGCTACAATCCATGGGGTTGCAAAGAGTCGGACACAACTGAGCGACTTCACTTTCCAAATCAGAACTGGCTCAACTCGAGATACAATAGAGCCCTGGATATCCCCATTTCATATCACTGAGATTATATCTATCAGTACAGTTCAGTTCATTTGCTCAGTTGTGTCCGACTCTTTGCAACCCCATGAACTGTGGCACGCCAGGCCTCCCTGTCCATCACCAACTCCTGGAGTTTACCCAAACCTATGTCCATTGGGTCAGTGATACCATCCAACCATCTCATCCTCTGTCATCCCTTTCTCCTCCCGCCCTCAATCTTTCCCAGCATCAGGGTCTTTTCCAATGTGTCAGCTCTTCACATGAGGTGGCCAAAGTATTGGAGTTTCAGCTTCAACATCAGTCCTACCAAAGAACACGCAGGACTGATCTCCTTTAGGATGGTTGGATCTCCTTGCAGTCCAAGGGACTCTCAAGAGTCTTCTCCAACACCACATTCCAGAAGCATCAGTTCTCATGTGCTCAGCTTTCTTTATAGTCCAACTCTCACATCTATACATGACCACTGGAAAAACCATAGTCTTGACTAGATGGACCTTTGTTGACAAAGTAATGTCTGCTTTTTAATATGCTGTCTTGGTTGGTGATAATTTTCCTTCTAAGAAGTAAGTGTCTTTTAATGTCATGGCTGCAATCACCATCTGCAGTGATCTTAGAGCCCAGAAAAATAAAGTCAGCCACTGTTTCCACTGTTTCCCCATCTATTTCCCATGAAGTGATGGTATCAGAGGCCATGATCTTAGTTTTCTGAATGTTGAGCTTTAAGCCAACTCTTTCACTCTCCTCTTCAACTTTCATCAATAGGCTCTTTAGTTCTTCTTCACTTTCTGCTATACTTACACATATGTTCCTGCATGAATTTCATTCAGGCATAATAAATGAAAACATTCATTAATGATACTGAAGTCAGTAGCATTGCTGGATGTCATTTTCTTTCACTGTAAAAAGAGCTACCTCTACCAAATTATCATTGTTAATAATAATTGTAATTATTAATGATCAACAATTAATAGTTAATTTAGTAATTATATATTAATCAATTAATTATTATGATTAATTAATTGTTAATCTCTTTCATTGTTAATGTTCCATAATTCTATACACAAAGTACAGAATTAGAAAATTCATGAATTAGAATGATATTGGCAACATTTTTTAAGGCTAATATTTGGTTAAAGGAAATTGTCTACTCTGACAATCAATGAACTAGACATATTTGTTAATTGTGCTGTGTGATCAACAGAATGATAGTAGCAGTGATGGCAGCTGAGTTTCCCCATCTCCCTGAGACTGTGGACATCCTGAATGTGTGTCTTTTTAAGTAATTAATTGTTATTGAAATATAGCTGATTTATAATGTTGTATTCATTTCAAGCATAACAGAAAAATGGCTCAGTGATGCATACATATATACATATACTTTCTTTTTCAGATTCTTTTCTCTTATAGGTTATTCTAAAATATTGAGTATGGTTTCCTGTATTATATAGTAGCCTCTGTAGTATATGTATTTTATATATAGCAGTGTGTATATGTTATTCCCAAATTCCTAATTTATTCCCCCCTCACCTTTCTTCTTGGTAACCATGTTTGTTTTCTGTGTCTGTGAGTCGGTTTCTGGTTTGTAAGTTCATTTGTATCATTTTTTTAGATTTCACATATAAGTGATATTGTGTGTTATTTGTCTTTCTCTGCCTGACTTACTTCACTTAGTATGATAATTTCCAGGTCCATCCATGTTGCTGCAAATGGCATGATTTCATTCTTATTAATGACTGAGTAGTATTTAATTGTGTATATGTACCACATCGTCTTTATCCATTCCTCTGTTGATGGATATTTAGGTTGAATGTGTTGACGCTCTTCACCTCCAGGAAACCTCAGGCGCTCATGGGTGATTGTCTCACTCACCATGGAGCACTTGCATAAGTGTCAGACTTTCCTCAAGAGGTTGGCTTATCTTTATTTCCTTCCATCTGAGGTCACATTTTAACACTTCTTGCATCTCTCTGAAAGTAACTTTCATTTTTCTTTTTTTTCTTTTCCCCTCTGTTCCAAAGAATGATCTCCACTACCCACTTGATCTTCTAATATTATTTTCTTATCATACGAGCTGTAGTGCTCACACAATTGGTTGTCTTCTGATCATTTTCAAATCCCTTCATCCAACAAGCACTTTTCCCAGCTTCTTTTCATGTGAGCAAGACTCAAGTGGGAGATACACTGATGAGCCGTCTGACCCTCATGATATTGTCTGGTGCTGCCTCACGCAGATGCCAGTGATACTGTTGGATAGGCACCTACACGTGTGGGCATAACTATCTGAAGACAGAAACTGTGTGCATCTCGTTAATATCGTATCCCTGACTTAGTTTCCCTGGGCTGCTTTGACCATTTACCTCCAACTAAGAAGCTTTAAAAAGCAGAATTATTTTTCTCTCACAGTCTTCTAGGCCGAAACTCTGAACTCAAGAAGATGAAGGGCTGCAGGCCCTCTGAAGTCTCTAGGGAAGAGTCCTTCCTTGAGTCTTCTATCTTCTCCACATATTCCTTGGTTTCAAGCAGTATTACTCCCATGTTCATTTATGTGGATTTCTTCCTTGTCTGTAACTGCACATTCTCCCTTCTTATAAAGACCCCAGCTATGGGATTTAAGACCCATTTTATCCAGTCAGACTTTACTAATTATATCTGCAATGACCATATATCCAAATAAGATCACATTCTGAGTATCTAAGTAGATGTGAATTTGGTGAGGGGAGGACATATTTACTGCTGTCCCCAGCTCCCAGAATATTTCTTAGAACTCTTTTTTAACATAGAATTACCATGATTAATAAATGTCCAGTAAATGAATGGCTAACTGAAGGAATAATTAATAAAGGTGTTATGGGAGTACATTTGAAGGGCACTGACTTCAGGATAGATTGTATGAGAAAAGGTTTTCAGGAAAGAGTAACCTCCAAACTAGCATCATTAAGACTAGTGACTTTTAGGGTAAAGGGAGGAGTAAGGCAATGTGAACAAGAGGAAATGGGGTTTCAGGTTGTGTAGACAGCATGTACAAAGACTCTGAACAAAAGAAAACATGGGGCATTCACGGTATTGCAATCAGTGTACCTGGAGTTTGGAAGGGGTAAGTCTCGAAGGCTCATCCATGAAGGGTCTTACAAAGTTCTGTCTGGTCACCTACCCTTGTACACACACACACACACACACACACACACACACACACCACACACACACACACACCACACACACACACACACCACACACACACACACACCACACACACACACACCCCACACACATACACCACACACACACACACACCACACACACACACACACACACACACACACACACACACACACACACACAGCCTTTTACCCTTTTGTCCCCCAGGAGTAGCTCTTTAGCAGTCCTAGAGTTAGAGATGAAAGGAGCTTTAGCCCAGCGGTTTTTAACTCTTGCCAAAATGATCAGTCTCTTTGAAAATCTGGTAAAAACTGTGAACCCCTCTCCTGAGTAAAATGCACTTCTTTATCAACACAAAAAATGTTTAGCATTTGAAAGTTAGTCTATGGTATATGGACTTCAGGAAAATAATTCCTAATTGAGTCTGACAATGACCAGCTGTTCTTCAGAACTGCTTTTGCTCAAGTCCCTTGGATCTAAGAACGGTTTGTAGAAATCTAAATTCTGGGAAGAAACTAGCTTGTCATTGTCATCTGTGAAAACCTGAAACACGAGGAATGAAGTTTCCTTAAGAAATTTATACTCTTATCAGAATACCTAGATGTTAAGTGTGTTAAGTATATGTGTTGGACTGTACCCAGCAGGCCTGCACACCCTATATTTGCCAAGTCTCAAGACAGAAGAAAGAACTCAGAGTCAGTGACAGATTCATCAGTGGTTAATGGAAGGGGGATCTTACCTGCATGAAGCAAGTCCTGGAATGATACCTCACCCTGCGCAATGGACATGGCAGGACATGGCAGGAGTCCTGCAAAGGGAGGGGAGAGGAAGGTGACCAGTTGTAGGGGGAACTGATGTCAGGTTAGCTCACTGGTTACCATGGAAACCAGCAAAGGAGCACAGCCCTCACCCTTCCTCTTTGATAAGCTCTCATGGTGGAACCATTCTGATCTAAAGATTAGACCAGTCACTGGCTGAGGCTACGGGCAAGTATGCAGGCCTTTCCTGATTAGACTCTGAGAAGGTCAGTCATGTGAGCAGCAAAACAGAGATGGGTCTGGCAGGGGCTGTACAGACAGCAAGAGGAAAGGCAGCTCCTGTTGCCTGCTCATGGGATAGGGTTACTGCTTTCAAAGTTAATCCATCTGGTTTGCATTTCTAAAATGCATGAGAAAATACAGCCTACCTCATGGCTTTGTTGGGAGGATTAAATGAGTTAATGTAGGTAAAATACGCCTGGAAGGTACGCACATAAATGTCAGCTGCCATGATGATTATCATCCTTGGTATTATCTTTATTTGTTGCTGTTCAGTCGCCAAGTTGGGTCTGACTCTTTGTGACACCATGGACTGCAGCACGCCAGGCCTCCCTGTCCCTCACCATCTCCTGGAGTTTGCCCAAATTTATGTCCATTGAATCTGTGATGCTATCCAACCATCTCATCCTCTGTCACCCTCTTCTCCTTCTCTATCTTTAATATTTTACATTATATTTATATATTTATATTACCTTTTTAATTCTCCTGAAATATTTACAGTAACAAAATCCAAACTATGGGTATTCAAAATGGGTACCATCTTTTTCATATGCATACCATGTGATCTATAACTCTGTGTTCCTTTCCTGCATACGGAATGTCCTGTGACCGATTCAACTGTTGATATTCTCTATGTTTGGCTCTAACAGTGGCAAAGACTTTCCCCAGGAGAACTCAGCCCTGGCTCACTTCGAACCCAGGGCATTGGGGTAAGTATGGCCAGGACTGACACTAGTTTGATCTGGGCTCCTATCTAGTCCATGTGGCATCTTCCAGTCTTCCCTGATGCTATTCCATGACTCCTGCAACTGTAGGCTGTGCAGAAAAAAGACTTAACCCAGTGTAGGTATTGATCTGTTCTAGTGAGCCACAGAGGGTGACTTCCATCACACTTTCTTCTCCTTCTCCTTCTCTTCTCCCTTCTCCCCTCCTTCTCCTTCTCTTCCTTCACTTTTACCTTGACCTTCACTTTCAGTGTTGCCTCAGAGTCTAGATCCATGAGCCTAGGTAATCTGTGGGCTGCTGCAGCCCAGGGCACCCCTGATTAAGGGCCTCCTTGCCCCCTGCAACAGGTGCCATCACATTTACCTGTTGTGATAAATTGCTCAAGGCAGATCAGCTCTTACAGAACTAAACTTCTTCCCTCCTCACTGAAAATGGGGTACTTATTTTTTGTTTGTTTGTTTGTTTTGTTTGTTGTTAAATTTTTAGTGGAGTATAGCTGTTTTACTATGTTGCATTAGTTTCTACTGTACAGCAAAGTGAATCAGCTCTCTGTATACATATATCCTCTCTTTTTTTGGATTTCCTTCCCGTTTAGGTCATAGCAGAGCATGGAGTAGAGTTCCCTGTGCAATGAAGTAGGTTCTTATTAGTTACCTATTTTATACATGGTATCAGTAGTGTATGGGGTTTCCCAAGAGGCACTAGTCCCAAGAACCTGCCTGCCAATGCAGAAGATTAAGAGATGTAGGTTTGGACCCCGGATCAAGAAGATCCCCTAGAGGAGGGCACGGCAACCCACTCTAGTATTCTTCACTGGAGAATCCCTTGGACAGAGGAGTCTAGCGGGCTGCAGTCTATAGGGTTGCAAAGAGTCAGACACACTGAAGCAACTTAGCATGAAAGCAGGCCTGCATCAACAGTGTATACATGTCAAGCCCAGTCTCTCACCTCATCCCACACCCTCCCCTTGGCATCCATACATTTGTTCTCTATGTTTGTGTCTCTGTTTCCAGTTTGCAGATAAGATCATCTATACCATTGTTTAAGATTCCACATACATGTGTTAATAGAAGATATTTGTTTTCACTTTCAGAAAATGGGGTGCTTTCAAGGTCACCAGGATCCCCTAACTTTTAGCTGTGAGTCCAGGTTAACTTGCCCTGCACATCGCCACATGCGTCATCTATACGGGCTGATTGTGAATGGGATAGAATAGCATGTGGCAGGAGGGATGATGCAGGCTGGCGACTGATGTGATTTAAAAAAATAATTTGGCATGACTGCAGAGCTCGACCAAATGCATAGGCCAGGCCGTCACCTTCTCTGGCTGTATAAGTAGCCAGATCGTTCAGAGACTGCAGTCCCACCACTTCCGTCACCACTGCATGGCCTGCTTCTTTTTCATATTCACCCCTCAGGTCTCCTCAGAACTGCCATGGACTGTCAAACACGCTCTCCTAGCACTCTTGGGGACATGGCGAGAGATGAAAAGGTTATAGGCACACGTGTCTCTGGAAGTCTAGGACCGACTGTGTCAAATGCAGTAAAGAAAGCAAGACTCCAGACTGTGCAAAGCCTACCGATCCCTTTACTCCACGGCTTTCCGATATATGCAGCTGTCCTCTTAATTGCTCTGTTGCCACAAATGTCTAAATCTCGAATCAGTGATTGAACAAGACTTTAGAGAAGCCAACCAGCAGTCAGAAGACTCTCATCGTCTTCTTGATTTTAAACTTTGCAAATCTCACTAGACTAATCTGAAGGCACCATCCCCTCCAGGCATTCTGCAATGTGCTCAGCCCTCAGTTTCTAAGAGCAATTAGAATAACTTTAGGTACACGTGTGTGTTAGTTGTTCAGTCATGTCCAACTCTTTGAGACCCCATAGACTATAGCCCACCAGGCTCCTCTGTCCATGGAATTCTCCAGGCAAAGAATACTGGCATGGGTAGTCATTCCCTTCTCCAGGGGATCTTACCAACCCAGGAATTGAACCTCGGTCTCCTGCATTGCAGTTGGATTCTTTACCATATAAGCCACTAGACAACAGGCTGTACTAAAATGATAATCAACGGGGGAGAAGCATCTAATTCTATTACATACTATTTTGCAAGGAGGAAAATGAAACTCACTTATATTATTTTAAATGTTACACTGTAAAAAACAATTTATAAAAGACTACCCTAAGTCTGAAGTAGTACTTTTTTCTGTCCAGGATGGAGAGGGACATGTATATACAGCATAGTATGAAATGGTAATTAAGGACCTGAAAATTCAGTTCTAGTCTCTTTCTCTTCATCCTACAGAATGAAAAATGAATGCCCTGAATAACTGAAAGCAGGTCGTTAGAATCTGCACCATGATCCATCCCCTAGAAGTGGGGTGAGGCGTATTGGGGTTGGACTGTGAAAAGTGCTTGCATGCATGCTTACCTGTGTCCAGCTCTTCATGACCTCATGGACTGTAGCCTGTCAGGCTCCTCTGTCCTTGGGATTATCCTCGCAAGCATAATGGAGTGGGTGGCCATTTCCTCCTCCAGATGGTTTTTCCAACCCAGGGATCAAACACAAACTGTGAAAGGTACATTAAACTAATAAAGAAAAGAATTATGTTGTACATTTTCTTCTTAGTATTAACTTTCAGATACTAACTAAAGTGTGTTAGTAGCAAAATAAAATATATAGCTACCACTCAACCCTTCAACTGTATCACCAAACCAATCAGAAGATATAACAGGTAGAAACAAAAAATATATTGTCATTTCCTAAGTAGTTAAGAATAACTCTTATCCTCAAATTTCTACTAATATCACACAAAACTATACAGAAACGGACCCAATGCCTTTACAAGATTTTTTCAAGAATGGAGTAGAACGTTCTTAACACTTTTTTTTCCAAAATCAGTCCATTTTCAATAAGATTATTTTTAATATTTGTTTTGCAGTTGTGGATACATTTCTTCTTATTTGATTGTCTGTTGAATGTACTCTGTTTATGACATAGCTGAAGATATTGCTAATATTTTCATCATATTCCACAAAATGTCTCCATATCATGTGCTAATTTTAGTAGTAATCAGTATTTCTGACTATAATATATCAATAAAATCCCATCTTGCTGTTAAACTACAAAATAGATACTTTCTATTCAACCTTTACCGGAGAAGGCAATGGCATCCCACTCCAGTACTCTTGCCTGGAAAATCCCATGGATGGAGGAGCCTGGTAGGAAGAGTCGGACACGACTGAGCGACTTCACTTTCACTTTTCACTTTCATGCATTGGAGAAGGAAATGGCGGCCCACTCCAGTGTTCTTGCCTGGAGAATCCCAGGGACGGGGGAGCCTGGTGGGCTGCCATCTACGGGGTGGCACAGAGTCAGACATGACTAAAGCGACTTGGCAGCAGCAGCAGCATTCAACCTTAATAGGCATTTTCATTTAGTGTTGATGTGGATTTACACCAAGGTTTGAGATGGTAGCTTTTGCTTCTTTCCTCAGCATGTCCTACTGGAAAAGTTCAGATAGATATGGACTGAGATCCAAACCATAGGTCTCCCAGAATGATAGTGGACAATGACAGCATCTCCTATTATTTGCCCTTGTCAGTAAAGTGATGACAATAATAATTTCCAAGGATTGTTGAAAAGATCAAAGGAGACAACAAACTTAAAATACTTACAAGTGCCTGGCATTTAGTAAGAACTTAAGCAATGCAGTTTCCTTTGTTTTGTCCCTTTGGGCTGGCCCCTGTGTCTCTTTATATAACAGGTTCTCTGGTCAGATCCTGGAAGACTGGCGTCTTGGCATCCTTTCTAGTTCTAACTTTTCTCTTTTACCCTCCACTGGCTCTCTGAATACGAAATGAGCCTTGGTCTTTTCCAGGGTTTTTGTTGTTGTTGTTGTTGTTAATCTTTTCAATGATAAGATACTAGTTTTCATTAGGACTATGTTTTATGTACCATTTCCGAATAACGTGTGAAGTTAACATTTTCAATTTCTATCATCACAAGATTTGTGATCACTTCAACTCCATTTGTTTGGCTTAGCCTCGCAGACGCTTTCTAAATCTTCCCTTCCACAGAGTTAGTGAGGATTGATAGCATCTCCTGTGCATGGGGCTGTCCTGGCAGTCTCTGATCACTTGACTTCCTCAGGAGTCACTGTCTTTTGGATCAGAAGAATTTTTTATATTAAGGTGAAGCATCTAACCAGGAGAAATCACTCTGAACTCACTTTGAGGGAGGCATGTTTTAATAAGTTTTTCATTTTATTTTTAAGTTTTTTTAGATGCTCTGGTTTATGCACAAGTATATGTATGTGTATTTCCCAAGCATATGTATGCATATTCTACTCTAAGGAGGAGGAAGAATTTGGGACGTTGTTTACTTATTGTAAGGCTTAGGCACCACTACTTAATTATTCTATTTTAAATTCCTTCCATTTTAGTCACTAGCGTTATTCTTCACTTCCTCTTTTTGAGAAGGCACATGCCAGTGAGAAGCCTGACTAGGGTCCTCAAAACCATTATCCGATCTGCCCTATAGTTGAAGCTAGCCTGTTGCCCATTGTGTAAGGTTTTGGGGAAAACGTGCATGTGCATGCTAAGTCACTTCAGTCACATCCAATGCTTTGTAGCCCTATGGACTGTAACCGGTGAGTCTCCCCTGTCCATGGGATTCTCTAGACAGGAATACTGGAGCGGGTTGCCATGCCCTCCTCCAGGGGATCTTCCTGATCCATGTGAGATCGATCTCGCATCTCTTAACCTCCTGCGTTGGCTGGCGGGTTCTTTACCACTAGAGCCACCTAGGAAGCACACAACCATGTCCATTTATTCACATATTGTGTCCTGCTGCTTTTGTGGTACAGCTGCAGAGCTGAGTAGTTGCCATGAGAATGCAAGGATTACAAATCCTAAACTATGTATCGGTTGGATTTCTGGAGAAGTCTGCTCATCTAAGCAGTAAAATTGGGAAATGTTTCTTTGTAGCGTACCTGTTGATACAGAAGGCCTTTTTCTGTTTTTGAATCCCCTCCTGGGAAGACGTGGTATTGTGAATTTCAAGGCTCTGGGGTGTGGCAGTGTTGACAGATCTGGGTATAAGACTAAGTCATTCGATTTCTTCAAACTATTTTGCATACTGGGCCATCAGTAAATATGACTTTTTCTCTTTTCTCTATAAGGAAGAATTATGTTGAATGTATCAATGTGTGAACCCTGATGATGTGGGATGTTAAATGTTTAAGAGGTGTCACAGGCAGATTTTTCAATAGTTAGCAACAAGTAATTCATTTTTTAAGGTCTGATGCTAATGCACCATATTTCTTTGTATTTAATCAGTCTTCAGACTTCATTCAATACTTAGCATTTTCTCCAATGCTTAGATTTTTTTCCATCTCGTTTTTAAATATAGTTTTCTCTTTCCTACTTCCACATCATCCACTGCTGTCCTAAAACACTTGCTACCTTGTCTTTTTCTTGATACCTTTTATTGTTTCTGTTTTCTGATATCATTTCCATCACTTCCACATCAAAACAGATCTCCACTTTACAGTGTTAGAGCACTTACCTCTGAAATTCATATTTCTTCACTAACTCTATCTTCATTTTTGTCCCAAAGCAAGATTTGGTTATTACTGTCACCCAATATTTTGAATCCCAACAGTTTTCCCTTTTCTAAAAATGAACAGACTTGAAAAATTGTTGGTCTATTCCTTAACCCAAGCATAAGTTTCTCTGCTTTTAGATCACAGTTCATCTTATTAAATAGACTTCTCCAATGTACTCAAGGACATTTACAGTACTTCTCCAATGTATTAATTACAGTACAGTTTTCAGGTTCAAATAGGTGTTTCTATCATTTAGCTGATTAATAAAAACATAACTGAATTAGGGACTCTTTGCAACCCCATGGACAGTAGCCTGCACCAAGCTTCTCCATCCATGGGATTTTCCAGGCAAGATTACTGGAGTGGGTTGCCTTCTCCAGGGAATCTTCCCAACCCAGGGATCGAACCCAGGTCTCCCACATTGTGGACAGATTCTTTACCATCTGAGCCACCAGGGAAGTCAAGTAAATATAAAGTATAACAGAAGAGCATGGAGAAAAATCTCCTTTAAAAAACCTATTTGTTTTTGGCTTTGTTTCTCCCTAGTAAAAGGATGAATGAGTCACTTGAGTGTGAATATTATTATTCCACGTGCTGGGTGGAGGGCATTGTCACTTGCAAGTAGAATCCGCCAAAGGATGGCTACCCCAAGGGGTGTACCAGAGCGATTTCTAATTTTTTTTTTTTTGATAAATGGTACTGCAGTTCATATTGCAGAATTAGCTGGGGAAAAAAATTGAAGCAAGACTTCTTCTGAAGCAACGGCAGGTTGGTTCTAGACAAGTGTACGTAATAAATCAGAGTTCTCACATTTGATTGCCTGGAACTAACTCAAACTGTCAGTATGTGGCTGGGTATAAATCATGCAGTTAAGATAGAGGACTGCAAACAACTTGAGCTGTAATTTAGATACTGGAAAAGAACTTCAAGATCAAACTCTTGGTGAAATAATCAACTGAGATGAGTCAAAGTTAATGATACTATTCAAAATATTTTAATGCCAAGAGTGCAGATTGTATTATTAAAATGGAGCCAAGTAATAATTAAGTTGCATCAATAATAGCAATAATAATTAAAGTGTATCTCATTTAATGTATTAATTTTATTTAAAAAATAGTTGCTGGAGTATGTAAGTCACCAAGGCTTAACTATAAAGAATAAAAAGTAGTAAATAACCATTCCCATGAAAATAAAATCATCTGAATGTCTACCAGTAGCTGGAGGTTCTAGTGCCACTGATGTTTCATAGCTAGAATATTTACTTTGGCCCAATTCATACTTAAGATTCTGAAATATAAGGCAAAATCCACATTTACACCCTCAAAGGAAGGCTTATGAGCTCATTTGGAGACAAAAATACCCACATACTTTCTCTCTCACCTTGGGGCTCTGAATTTTTTCAACCTAAGAAACACATTTAGAGCTATAATTGAAGCCACTAGGTGGTGTTTTGAGGGGTTCCCAAGAGCCCTGGTCCTTTATGTCTCAGCTCAGAAAGAATTCACAGAGAGGCAAAATGATAGGAAAGGGATGGTTATTAGAATAGGATGCTTGTGAGGTTTACAAGTGGGCAGGGGAGAAGGTACCACCCCTCAGAACTTAGCGGACTACAGTTTTATAATCAAAGGAAAATGGGGAGGTGGAAAAGACCACCTTCTTCCTCATTCTTGAGTAGACATCACACTTCCACCATCAGCTCCTTCTCATGTTGAGTGGGGGAGTTTTCTTTTTCCTACCTTGTCAAGCCAGGACTGTCATAGCACTATGGAAAAATGATTTCAGTCACGTCTTAGCACAATGAAGGTCTTTCACTTCAAAATGTCCCCTTTGCATAAATTATTGTTTTTTTTACGTGTGCAGAAAACATGTCATGGGGTCATTAACTTACTGAGCTCATCGGACAGGATATGGGTCTCATGGCACTACTGTTTTATTGTTTGGAGGCATGTACCATGCTGCTGTTGCATGATTTTGTTGCTAAGCTAGCTCATTTTAATTTGTCATTTAAAAAATCTGCTTTCTTTTTTTTTTCAGTATTTAATGAATATGGAAAAACATTTATTAAGAAAATGTAATAATATATTCAAACTCTCACTGAATGAAAATCATTCTTCCCTGCCTTTGTGCCTTTGTGCCTTTGTAGGGGAGAAGGTGAACACTTTATTCCATGCAAGTTTGGCAATAGAAAGATGAACAAAGTAACTTCTCCCAATCTGTCATGCCCAACCAAGTTCATGCTCAACAAATGCTTAATGGTGGCATATTGATGAGAACGCCTGACCATGGGAATTTTCCTTTTTCACAAATGGCATAATCTGATATTCAGACACTGAGTATCAATTGGACCATTCAAGTGACTTCCCTGGTTGTCCAGTGGTTAAGACTCCACACTTCTACTGCAAAGGGCATAGGTTCAATCCTTGATCAGAGAACTAAGATGCCACATGTGTGACCAAAAAATAAAATGAACACCTTGACAACACAAGTTTTCCCAACATAACTGTGTTGTCTGCCCATCAGTGCATTTGCCCATCTCCAATGCCCCTTCCTCTAATTTTCTGCAGACATCTCCCTTCCTTAGAAAACCTCTGGCCCATGCTAGCACTTTTGCCTCTCTTATAGCACATATTTTATCCAACCTTGACTTTAGTCAAGTTGTTTTGATATTGTCTTACCCCTCATCCAGACTGTAAGTACCTTGAAGGAAGAGCTTAGGTCTTTTAAATATTTTTTTACTTCCTACAGTCTTCTTAATAAATGCTTTTTGAATTTTAATTGAATTTGTAGAACTAGAAGGTTTAGATTAAGTTCTTTAATCGAAAGAGTTCTTTCAAAATGAGTTCTAAACTTAGATGCTATTGAAGAATATGCAGAATAGCATTAGCTGGAATCAAGATGCTGGGAGAAATATCAACAACCACTGATATGTAGATGACACCACTTTAATGATATGAAATGAAGAGGAACTAAAGAGGCTCTTGACGAACATGAAAGAGAAAAGTGAAAAAGCTGGCTTAAAACTAAACATTCAAACAACTAAAATCATGGCATCTGGTCCTATCACTTCATGGCAAATAAATGGGGGAAATGTGGAAGAGGTATAAGATTTCATTTCCTTGGGCTACAAAATCGATGAAGACAGTGACTGTAGCCTTGAAATTAAAAGACGCTCGCTTCTTGGAAGAATAGCTATGACAAAACTAGACAGTGTATTAAAATGTTGAGACATCATTTTGCCAACAAAGGTCCATATAGTAAAATCTGTGGTTTTTCCAGTAGTCATGTATGGATGCGAGAGCTAAACCATAAAGAAGACTGAGGGCCAAAGAAGTGATGTTTTCAAATTGCGGTGCTAAAGAAGACTCCTGATAGTCCCTTAGATAGCAAGGAGATCAAACCAGTCAATCCTAAAGGAAATCAACCCTGAATATTCACTGGACAGACTGATGCTGAAGCTGAAGCTCCAGTACTTTGATCACCTGATAGGATGAACTGACTCATTGGAAAAGACCCTGATGCTGGGAAACATTGAGGGCAAGAGGAGAAAGGAGCGACAGAGGATGAGATTCTTGGATGGCATCACTGACTCAATGGACATGAGTTTGAGGAAACTCAGGGAGACTGTGAAGGACAGAGAACCCTGGCATGCAGCAGTCCATGGAGTCACAAAGAGTCGGATATGACTTAGAGACCGAATAGCAACAATGGAATGCCAAAGGATATATCTCCATTCCCTCTCACACACAGCAATTTGTGTGGCATTTTAACATTCTTCACTTCTTTGGATGAAATATCTATTTATACCCACATTCATTAATTGTATTATTGAAATTAATTGAACAAAAATAAAAACCTGCTCTCTTGAGTGATCATTAACTTACAGGAGTCTCCCATACTTCTTTTCTTTACTTATAATTCCCTAGTGGGTTTAACTATTTAATCACCTACTTTGTCACTTTACTCTGTCCCTGTTATAATGAGCCCAGAATTCATCTAGTCCAAGCTTTCCACTTTAAAGGTGAAGAACTGAGGCCAGATGATATTTAATGACTTCCTGGGAGGCAGCAGTTGTCTGTCTCCTAAACTATCTGGAGATTGAATTTAAAGAGATACAAGATTGAGGCTTCACTCTACAAATCCAACTTGATTAACGTCTCTAAGCTTCAGTTTCTTTCTCTACTTGTGACAAAATGAGAATATAAAACATTCTCCTTTTTCCTCCTGGGAGAACTTATTCTTTCTTTTCTAGCCCTGGAAATCACCCCATTGTAGTATGAGTCTTGGAACTTCTATTTGTCCCAGAATTAGTTATTAGATTAGAGCCTAGGAACAAAGGTATCAACTCTTAGTTTGTTTGTTTGTTTGTTTTTTAGTTCAAAACCCAAAGTCTAAACTAATATTACCTTAATAATAATAAGGTATTAATAATTTTAAGGTGGGACCTTAATAAATAATAAGATATTAAACTAATAATATATTGCTTCCCTGGTGGCTCAGCTGGTAAAGAATCCACCCGCAGTGTGGGAGAGACCTGGGTTCGATCCCTGGGTTGGGAAGATCCCCTGGAGAAGGGAAAGGCTACCCACCCCAGTATTCTGGCCTGGAGAATTTCATGGACTCTATAGCCCATGGAGTTGCAAAGAGTCAGACAGGACTGAGAGACTTTTACTTTCACTTTTTCAAACTTTCAAATAACAATGAAGATTTTTTAAAAAGTAGCTGCAATTCAGCAGAACAATTTTTGTCCTGGTTCTTCCCTAGCATGATCCTCTCTCCGAATAGATGAAGACCTCGTGAGCTGGGGAGTGAATGGAGAATGGGAGATTAAGCCTTCAGTTTGGAAGTGGGTCTGTCTCCCTGACCTATCTTCCTGTCTCAGAGAGAGTAGAAAGCAGTAACAAAATGTTCTTAGATAATTTTGAAGGATCAGACATTTGAAGGCCTCCTGTCCTCTCCGAATTGACTTGGTGGCAAAACTGTTGATGTCCCCCTTCATCACAGGGGCCTAGAACAAGGACAGATCACAGGGTGAGGAGCCGAGAGTCCTCAACGAGAGCCCAACAGTCAACATGAAGGAACTAGACACATACATTTTCTCTACCTTGGACAAAAGGTTGTTGAGAGGGGCTGCCAGCACAACCACTAGAGCTGCCTGAACTACTTTGGACTTAAACCTCCAAGAGAGACAAGACACCTGACACCTCTGTGGATAGAGGAGAATTAGAAACTGACCATCAACATCATTAAAAATTCCCCCAGTGATGATTGTATGTCTCTGTGAAGCTCAGTAGGAATGAGGTCACTCACATCCTCTTCCTCAGCACCTAGAACCAGGGAGATTTGTCGAAGACCCTCCTTCACCTTAAGTCAATGTCAGAGCCAGTGGCTTGCAGAGGCAGGAGAACAAGCTTAAAGGCGTGGAAAGCTACTAAATGTAGCTCATCTGACATAAAAATAACCAGATTACCTTATCTTTATCAGACTGATTAGGAGCTCTGATTCAAAAATTAAACTGATGAATAGTAAAGATAGAGTTTTGTCCCTGTGAGTACGTATCTTTGAAATGGGTATTGATGTTAGTTTCCTGTTACTGCTCTAATAAATTACCACCATTCAGTGACTTAATACAATACAAATTCATTTTTTTATAATATTAGAAGCATCCAGGTGTGGGCAGGGTGGCCCTCCTTCTGGAGGTTTTAGAGAATATGTTTCTAAAGGCTATCTTCATTCCTTGGCCACTGACTTCTTTCTCCATCCTGAAACACATCAGTATAACTTCTTCAAATCTCTGTCTCTCTGTTTCCCTGACTTGTTGCCTGACTTATCCACTATTTAAGCACTCCTGTGAGGCCCAACTGGATAAGGCTTTAAATTTAATTAATTAATTAATTTCAATTTAATTAATTTAATTTAGTTATATCTGCAAAATCCCGTTTTCCCTGTAAGGCAATATATTTAAAGCTTCTGACAATTAGGATGTGAGCATTTAGGAGGAGGGGGAGTTACTCTGCCTACCACAGTGTGTTTGTGTGTGTGTGTAAAAGAGAGAGAGACGGAGACGAAGGAAGAGAGACAAGCAGTGTGCTTCAGAAACAAGCATTCAATTAAAATATATAAGTTCCCATTCTCTAGGTTCAGTTCAGTTCAGTCACTCAGTTGTGTCTGACTGCAACCCCATGAATCGCAGCACACCAGCCCTCCCTGTCCATCACCAACTCCCAGAGTTAACCCAAATTCATGTCCATTGAGTCAGTGATGCCATCCAAACATCTCATCCTCTGTCGTCCTCTTCTCCTCCTGCCCCCAATCCCTCCCAGCATCAGAGACTTTTCCAATGAGTCAACTCTTCTCATGAGGTAGCCAAAATACTGGAGTTTCAGCTTTAGCATCAGTCCTTCCAAAGAACACCCAGGACTGATCTCCTTCAGAATGGACTGGTTGGATCTCCTTGCAGTCCAAGGGACTCTCAAGAGTTTTCTCCAACACCACAGGTCAAAAGCATCAATTCTTCAGTGCTCAGCTTTCTTCACAGTCCAACTCTCACATCCATACATGACCACAGGAAAAACCATAGCCTTGACTAGATGGACCTTTGTTGGCAAAGTAATGTCTCTGCTTTTCAATATGCTATCGAGGTTGGTTAACTTTCCTTCCAAGGAGTAAGCGTCTTTTAATTTCATGGCTGCAATCACCATCTGCAGTGATTTTGGAGCCCAAAAAAATAAAGTCTGACACTGTTTCCACTGTTTCCCCATCTATTTCCCATCAAGTGATGGGACTGGATGCCGTGATCTTCGTTTTCTAAATGTTGAGCTTTAAGCCAACTTTTTCACTCTCCTCTTTCACTTTCATCAAGAGGCTTTTCAGCTCCTCTTCACTTTCTGCCATAAGGGTGGTATCATCTGCATATCTGAGGTGATTGATATTTCTCCTGGCAATCTTGATTCCAGCTTGTGCTTCTTCCAGCCCAGCGTTTCTCATGATGTACTCTGCATAGAAGTTAAACAAGCAGGGTGACAATATACAGCCTTGACGTACTCCTTTTCCTATTTGGAACCAGTCTGTTGTTCCATGTCCAGTTCTAACTGTTGCTTCCTGACCTGCATACAGATTTCTCAAGAGGCAGGTCAGATGATCTGGTATTCCCATCTCTTTCAGAATTTTCCACAGTTTCTTGTGATCCACACAGTCAAAGGCTTTGGCATAGTCAATAAAGCAGAAATAGATGTTTTTCTGGAACTCTCTTGCTTTTTCCATGAGCCAGAGGATGTTGACAATTTGATCTCTGGTTCCTCTGCCTTTTCTAAAACCAGCTTGAACATCAGGAAGTTCACGGTTCACGTATTGCTGAAGCCTGGCTTGGAGAATTTTGAGCGTTACTTTACTAGCATGTGAGATGAGTGCCACTGTGTGGTAATTTGAGCATTCTTTGGCATTGCCTTTCTTTGAGACTGGAATGAAAACTGACCTTTTCCAGTCCTGTGGCCACTGCTGTGTTTTCCAAATTTGCTGGCCTATTGAGTGCAGCACTTCCACAGCATCATCTTTGCAAAGCCTATACTTCCCAAAATTTGGTGTTGGAGAAGACTCTTGATAGTCCCTTGGACAGCAAGGTGATCAAACTAGTCAATCCTAAAGGAGATCAATCATTAATATGCATTGGAAGGATTGATGCTAGAGCTCCAATCTTTTGGCCACCTGATGCAAAGAGCCACCTCATTGGAAAAGACATTGATACTGTGAAAGATTGAGGGCAGAGGGAGAAGTGGATGACAGAAGATGATTGGATGGCATCACTGACTTAATGAACATGAGTTTGAGCAAGCTCCAAGAGATGGTGAAGGACAGAGAAGCCTGGCGTGTTGCAGTCATGGGGTCACAAAGAGTCAGACATGACTGAGCGACTGAACAAAACCAGTATATTTTTTAAACTATAGGACACTTGGTTACTTTCTTTTGCCTAGAAAAAGCTTCCCTTGGCTAGAAAAATAAATGTATAATGCCTTTGCTTCACATAATATCAGAATTAGAATAATATTCCTAAGAGGACTTTCATCAGATTTTATAGCTATGAACAAATAAAAACAAACAAACAAAAATAAAATTCATTATCACATAAAAAAAATGGTCAGCCCTTTTCTGCCATACTTTTAAATTTGTTCACACCACTTGATCTTTGCCTGTTTCTCTAATCTTTCAAACCAACTGCTTCATTTCACTTCTCTATTTCAATGTGAAGTTGATTTTATTAACCACCCGCCACTTAAAAAACCACTTTCCCCTTGGCTTGTTTACGCCCTGCCCTCCACTTAAAAGGCCCTTTGAAAGCCCTCAAAACCTGGCCGTAGAATACCATCCTCACCTTTGAAACTACAGCCAGCCTCATCTCTCCCTTGAGAGTTTCTAAATTGCAGGACACCACAGACTGAGCTAATGGCTCCTTCCCCAGTTCAGTTTCTGTGTCTTTATTGTAGAATTTTCCTGCATGTGCATTGATTTTATATTTGACTTCATCATGAGACTGTGTGTCTTTGGAATATAAAGTTACAGATTTGATCACCACTATATCTCTCACTTTAAGAAGGAGGTGAATAGTGAACACAATATTTGGTGCTCAATATACATTTTTGAATCTAGATGAAGGATGAGGCACTTAAGTTACAATTTAAAGAAAGATAAAAGAACAAGAACTTCCTTGATAAGACAGTAAACACATTTTAGTGAACTGGATTTTAAAAAGTGTCCTTGTTTATTACTACAGATATTGGAAAGAAGGATTGTCAACAAAAGTCAGCTTGTTTCCAATCCTTCAGTTCTCGAGAGGTGTGATAAACGCTCTTTTTTATGGTAGCAAATCCCAAATAATAACTAAAACACCATTACGTTCCTGGTGAAAGTTTTGATTCTATGCTTTTAAAATCAGTTTATATTGTTTCTCAAGTCACTGTGCCCAGAGGTTCACTACTGAAGGATAAAAGAAAAACAAAACACAAATAAGTCAATAAACCTACACTGGCCTGTAACAGGAGATAGAATAAAGAAGAATCTATATCACAGTCATTGTTTGTGTACATGTTCTATAAAGAGGAAAAATGCTTCAAGCTAGAACTGAGAATCACAGCAGTTGATATTTGACAGGGGTCCATATAGTATAAATTCCCCCATGCTGACAGTGGTCACCCGGCCTGTTTACTGGGATCTGCTTTGATTTATTAGAAAAATTAGGCCTCTCAGCCTGCCCTGGCACCATGGTGAAGGAGTCCAAAAATACTGGAAATGAAACAGAGAGTAAAGATCACCCTTTTGAGGGATGATAAGAAAGCCTTATTGGAAAAGGAAATGGTAACCCACTCCAGTATTTTTGCCTGGGAAATCCTATGGACAGAGGAGCTTGGTGGGCTACAGTCGATGGGGCTGCAAAGAATCAGACACAACTGAGCATGCTTGCAAACATAATAAATTTTTATAATACTTTTCATACAAACAACAGGTAAAAAAAAACACAAAAAATAAAGAAAACATTTCTAATCTCACAGTACAGTACCTTGAAGAGTACAGTAGTACAGACACAGAGGCTGGCATCAAGGGAACTACAAGAAGAGTTACTGACTGGAGAAGGGAAGGAAGATGGGAAATAGTAAAACTGAAGGGTCTAGAGCTGACATTGATGGCACAGATATTGGTTCCTTGCTGGATTCAATTCTATCTACCCACTTGAAAAGCCCATCCAGCGATGTCTGGGTAGTAGCTCTTTTCTTCTCATCATATATGACACATTGAATTCTGAATGACTGCTGCAACCTTCATGTACCACTCTACCTTTGGGTCCTGTGCTTCAAAAACTAACAGTGTCTCCTCAAATAAAGAAAATCCCCCTGCCACTTCCTGTGTCATGAATCTCTTCCAATCTTCAGTTGCTTCTTCTCCCTCTCGTCTCTCTTCATCCTTTCTCTGCATCACCAATTCTTGGCACCTCTTAGCAGTACCAACTACATCAGCGCTGCTTTTACGCTTGCTTCCAGACATCCTGGGCTTGAAATACAGACACTGTACTCCTGTACCCTGTGCAGTGCTGAACAGTAAAGTACACAAACGCACAACCACTTGTAGAAGATGCAAACATGTGACAATGTACGTCAGACATGTGAACTAACTTACACGATCATACATGCAAACGCATGTTCTCATCTTTGAAAGTCCATAACTTGGAGATTCATATGTAACAGACTTACTGTAACAGGGTTGCGACCACTTCTTCATCAGTGACTCACAAGTCTAAATATCTAGACCTATATTCTCTAGGATGGATCAGAGAAGAGCTATCCACTCTTAGCATGATGGACCTGGCTGTGTAGGGAGCAAACTGCACGAACTGTCACTGCATATTTTCACTAAACCCCCCTAAATCTACTGGTGCCTCACTTCTACCCCATTTGTTTGATACCACTGAGTCCAAAGCTCCTCTCGTACAATTTCTCTAGAAAGAGGTCTTTCTGAATCTGCTGTCTGCAAGTGGATCAGGGAGGTGGGATGAGGCAAGTTAAGAGGAAAAATGGAGGTCTAATCACTCTGTGTGCAAATGTTTAAATCACCCCTCAGCTCCAACAACACCCGTGAGTTCTGTGGCACCTGATGCCTCTCAGGATTCTGTCAGGTGAGCATGTTCACTACTCTTAAGAGTCTCTGCAGAAAGAGTGGCTTTCCCCTCACTCCACTATATCAGGACAGTTTACCATTCTTCCATCCACCTTCTCTCACTTGAAGACTCATGGAAATCTCTTTTCCATATGTTTTTCATCCCCTACTCTCTTTATACTTGTATTTGTAAATTTTGCTTTATTTCTGTACTGTCATTTCAATAGCATTCCATAAAGTAGAAAAGATAAGTGTGTGTTCAATTCAACAACTTTAACTGGGGCCCTCAATCATTATGTTTCATGGCTCTAAAGCACTTGCCTGTTAGAAGGAGAAGGGATCACATCAATTCCAACTTTAGAAATTTTTTTTTACTGCCTTAGAGTCACATTGTAACCAGTATCTCATACATCAGTTCAGTTCAGTCTCTCAGTCGTGTCCGACTCTTTGCGATCCCATGAATCGCAGCACGCCAGGCCTCCCTGTCCATCACCAACTCCCAGAGTTCACTCAGACTCATGTCCATCAAGTCCGTGATGCCATCCAGCCATCTCATCCTCTGTAGCCCCTTCTTCTCCTGCCCCCAATCCCTCCCAGTATCAGAGTCTTTTCCAATGAGTCAACTCTTCACATGAGGTGGCCAAAGTACTGGAGTTTCAGCTTTAGCATCATTCCTTCCAAAGAAATCCCAGGGCTGATCTCCTTCAGAATGGACTGATTGGATCTCCTTGCAGTCCAAGGGACTCTCAAGAGTTTTCTCCAACACCACAATTCAAAAACATCAATTCTTTGGTGCTTAGCCTTCTTCACAGTCCAACTCTCATGTCCATACATGACCACAGGAAAAACCATAGCCTTGACTAGACGGACCTTAGTCAGCAAAGTAATGTCTCTGCTTTTGAACATGCTATCTAGGTTGCCACAACTTTTCTTCCAAGTAGTAAGCGTCTTTTAATTTCATGGCTGCAATCACCATCTGCAGTGATTTTGGAGCCCAAAAAAATAAAGTCTGACACTGTTTCCACTGTTTCCCCATCTATTTCCCATCAAGTGATGGGACCAGATGCCATGATCTTTGTTTTCTGAATGTTGAGCTTTAAGCCAACTTTTTCACTCTCCTCTTTCACTTTCATCAAGAGGCTTTTTAGCTCCTCTTCACTTTCTGCCATAAGGGTGGTATCATCTGCATATCTGAGGTGATTGATATTTCTCCCGGCAATCTTGATTCCAGCGTGTGCTTCTTCCAGTCCAGTGTTTCTCATGATGTACTCTGCATAGAAGTTAAATAAGCAGGGTGACAATATACAGCCTTGACGTACTCCTTTTCCTATTTGGAACCAGTCTGTTGTTCCATGTCCAGTTCTAACTGTTGCTTCCTGACTTGCATACAGATTTCTCAAGAGGCAGGTCAGATGATCTGGTATTCCCATCTCTTTCAGAATTTTCCACAGTTTCTTGTGATACACACAGTCATAGGCTTTGGCATAGTCAATAAAGCAGAAATAGATGTTTTTCTGGAACTCTCTTGCTTTTTCCATGACCCAGCGGATGTTGGCAATTTGATCTCTGGTTCCTCTGCCTTTTCTAAAACCAGCTTGAACATCAGGGAGTTCACAGTTCACGTATTGCTGAAGCCTGGCTTGGAGAATTTTGAGCGTTACTTTACTAGTGTGTGAGATGAGTGCAACTGTGTGGTAGTTTGAGCATTCTTTGGCATTGCCTTTCTTTGGGATTGGAATGAAAACTGACCTTTACCAGTCCTGTGGCCAGTGCTGAGTTTTCCAAATTTGCTGGCATACTGAGTGCAGCACTTTCACAGCATCATCTTTCAGGATTTGAAAGAGTTCAACTGGAATTCCATCACCTCCACTAGCTTTGTTCGTAGTGATGCTTTCTAAGGCCCACTTGACTTCACATTCTAGGATGTCTGGCTCTAGATTAATGATCACATCATGATGATTATCTGGGTTGTGAAGATCTTTTTTGTACAGTTCTTCTGTGTATTCTTGCCACCTCTTCTTAATATCTTCTGCTTCTGTTAGGTCCATACCATTTCTGTCCTTTATCGAGCCCATCTTTGCATGAAATGTTCCCTTGGTATCTCTAATTTTCTTGAAGAGATCTCTAGTCTTTCCCATTCTGTTCTTTTCCTCTATTTCTTTGCATTGATCTCATACATATATCTTTATATAACCTTAAAAAATTTCCCATAGTGAAATTACAGAGTCAGGAGGTATGATTGTTAGAAGGTTGATGTATCTTATATGTGATAAAACTTATATTGGTTACCATTAAGCATGGGCTTCCCAGGGGGCTCATTGGTAAAAGAATTCTCCTGCCAGTGCAGGAGGCATGAGATTCTGGTTTGATCCTTAAGTCAGGAAGATTCCCTGGAGGAGAGCATGGCAATGCACTTCAGTATTCTTGCCTGGAGAATCCCATGGACAGAGAAGCCTGGTGGGCTATAGTCCTTAAGGTCACATAGAGTTAGACATGACTGAGCAACTCAGAAAGCACACAGAATTAAGCATGGAGTTGACTCAACAGGATAAGTACTTTTTTTTTGCAAATTCTCTTTTACAAATTTCTTCAAGCCAGGAGTAGATGCTGAGTTTTATCCAACACCTGTCTATTGTACATTGAGTATATGTTTAATTTTCTGTGTATTATTAATATTAATAATTACCCTAAAAGATTTAATGTTGTTGCACTATCTTGGAATTATGAAGAAAATTCTACTTTATTAAGGCATATTATTTAAAATAATTTGATTCCTAGTTACTATCTTTAAATTTGGGTTTTGGCTTTTTTTTTGTAATGTGTTTTGTCAGATGCTATCTTTTTAAACTTTTTACTTTCTTATAAAAATTTATTACAATTGTTATATTTGCCTATGAAAAGAATTAGGAAGTCCTTGTTAGTCAAATGTCTAGTTCTATTGTCACAGGGTATTCCGAATTTACCTATAAAATCCTTGGTCAGAGGAATTGTCTCCAAATTTTACTTAGAAAATACAAAGCTTTAAACTTTGGCTTCAAAACATAAGATAAAAATGTAGTGTGTTAGGGATACCTGGAGAAGCTTCAGAGATAGTTCTGTTTGGGAGGTACCATGACATAATTGTAAAACCTCTTCTCTTGGAATTAAACAGCTCTGTCTTTGAATTATGTCTGTACTACATAGTGATAGGTAATTTACCTGAAGCACATATAAAGTGGGATAATTTTTTGTCATTATAGTCATTAAGTCATGTCCTAGTTTTTTTGTGACCCCATGGACTATAACCCACCAGGTTCCTCTGTCCATAGGATTTAGTAACTAAATTAAGACATTATACATAAAATAGTGGCAGGATAGAACAATACATAACTTCTTTATTTATATATGTAACAAAATTCATGAAGCTGTCCTCTAAAATAATGCTATGATATTTAAGCAAAAATTTAGAACATTAAACAGAACAAAGGTATTATACAATAGAATCCATTGAGAATTAAATGTTTGGTTTTTTTTTTTTTCTTATTTTAAATATTAAAAACAGCTACAACTATCTTCAGCATCAGAAGTGAAAATGTGAACCTTTTGGCAGGTGAAATATGTCAGTAAATAAGTTTTGGGACCAAGTCCCCTGATGTAGATATCTGAGACGAAAGTCATTAAAAGAGCTCTGTTTGGGCTCAGAGCAAAGCTGGGTATATTTAACAATCTAATTCCTTAAAGCACTATGATTCTGATTAAGCAGATCTTGGGTGGAACCAGATAATTTGCATATGTAGCAAGTTCCCAGGTAATGGGTTGCTGCTCCACTGACTACACTTGGAGAATTTCTACTACAGAGAAATTAATCCTTCTGTCAACAGTCATGTCCTGAGACAAGCCATCAACCATAGTCAAAGTTTACCATAAACTGCATATCTTTTGGTAGTCACAAATGCATAAAATGGTCAGAGAGGTTCTAGTGTCTCAATTTTTCATACAAGGAACTGACCATATGATAATGGCCTCTGTCAAGAGAATCTTTCAAGCATCCAAAAACTTTAAAACCCCAAATTAGGGAGGTGGGAGGGGGGTTCATGTTTGGGAACGCATGTAAGAATTAAAGATTTTAAAATTTAAAAAAAAAAAAAAAAAAAAAAAACCCAAATTCCACAGTGTACACCAGTCACCGTTTTTAATGGTTAAAAATGGTTAAAAATTCCTTACAGTCAGAGATTTCATCCTTTTAGTTAACACAAATCCTTGAGGTTTTATGTAAAAGTCAAGAAAGATTAAGAAAACTAGAACTAAAAAAAAAAAAAAATTACTGTAAACATCTTGAAAGCAGGGAAGATATTTGTATATCATTAGTACCTTGTTATGCATCTGGCTTAAAATAGAAAGTTAATCTTTTTTGAATAAATGGGACGAGTGTGTATTTGTTCTGGATTATTTATGTTCCTTTTATTTTTGTAGTATTTCCAGTTCTATAATGAGATACTCCAAAGTGAGAGCTATTTGGAATACCAAAGAAACAAATTTAATTCTAGCATGTCATCTGAGAGAAACCCACAACAAGGAAAGGATGTTATTTTAATGACTCAAGGAAGGTCATTTTTTTAAAACAAAAAGTAAAACTATAAATCTAGCCAGAAATCAATTCTAAGCACAAATGTTTTAAAAAGCATATGACCTATATGTTGCTTTCTTCTCCAATTAATATGTGTCAAATCAGTGCAAAAAAATCATAAAGTTCATTTACATGATATTGGCAATGTTCTAAAAGGATGTTAAGAAAACTCAAAAATTTTAATTTATATATCAAAATATCTTTTTTCTTAAAATGCAAATTATAGTGCTTACTAGAAAACAAATCTTGGAGCATAATTCACAATACAGAATTCTTTAAAACACATTTTTATTTTAAACTCTTGCTGTCATAAAATGAAAAGTAAATGCTCAGACATTTTCACAAATTAAAAAAAAATCTGCAAAGGATCATCCAACCAAAGTGAGTAATAATACAAGCAAGCAATAAGACTATATTTAAGCGGTCACCGTTTTATATGAGCAGAAAACACAGAGATGATACAATGACTGAAAATCATCAAGTGAGCGGAAAGGCTTTTCAAAACTCAGTCCATCTGGTAGAACGAGTTAACAATACCTTGAATTTATTCGGCTTGGATGAGGCTCTAATTTAAAGAAAAAAAAAAAAAAAAAAAAAAACCTAGCCAAATATACACTAACAAAGCCCTCTGTCAAAGAAGATTACCTTTCCTAAGAGGAAATTATTGCAATTCTACTACACACTTCAGTATTTATCATTGACATTTTGCATTAATATACAGTGAATTTCCTAAAAGAGAATAAAGCGTGTCACATTTCCCCAATTTATTTGATCATTGCATTAGTTTCCTATTGGCACTATAACCAATTAACACAAACCTCACAGCTTAGCATAATACAAAGCTATTCTTTTACGGTTCTGGAGTCTAGAATGTATCAGGAGCACCATGTTCCTTCAGGAGACTTTAAGGGAAAATCTATGCTTTGCCTTTTCTAGCTTCTAGAGGCCACCTGCATTCCTGGGCTTATGGGCCAACCATCCATCTTCAACACCAGCAAAATAGCATCTTCCAATTTTTCTCTACGTCCCTCTGCTTCCATTGTCACATCTCAGATCTGGTCCTCCTGTCCCTCTCTTCCCTGAACACTTATTATTATACTGATTATCCAAAATATCAAATTATCCAAAATAATCTCCTCACCTGTGTGCAAAATCCCTTTAGCCAGGTAAAGTAACATATTCACAGATTTCAAGGACTAGGACATGGTCATCTTTGGAAGCCATTATTCACCCTACCATAGCTAGTATGGTTCCAAGAAAAAGCTAGTTCTTTTTCATGGAAGCCTCATTATAATCTTGCTAAAATAATGGGCTATAGAACAAAGTTTAGGAACTTGTGTTTATACAAGAATATGAACAACATGCCAGACACGGGAAGCAGAAATGAGATAATAAAGAATATTCTGTACAACTAAGACCAGTTCACTGGAGAGAAGCAATAATCCCTGGAGCCTGTGGCTTGTGACTGGAACCAGCTGCATCAACATAAATGGTCAAATGAGGGAAAGGAAATCACCAGGACCCTGTCCTGACACGATTCCAGATTCCTTAACTGCTATGTTGAATGCTCTTTAAAATGATTTAGAAATTATGGAAATGTGCAGTGAGTTAAGCCCCTTATGTCATGCTAAACAGCCTGCTTCCTTGGCTAAGCCAAGGCAAAGGAAAAAAAAAAAAAGAAGAAGAAGGTAAACTCTTGTTTCAATTAAAAGATAGTGTGGCATGGTGATTACCAGCCCACAGTCTAAGGCCAGGTAGCAATATAGAACAATTGTTCTGCCACCTTAACTGCCTTTACCTCTTTGTATCTATTTCCTCATCTGTAAAATGAGGAAAATATCTACATTTATACTGTCTGTAAAAAACTAATTAATAGCTAATTTAGTTGTACTGCATTGCTTGGGCTCAATACTTTAACTTACTGTTATTTTAATTACTCTGGTTTCCCAGGAGGAAAGTGAAGGGCAACAATGGCAGGAAAATATGGCCCAGAGCTACTTGTGTTATGTCTTCTTACACTGTCTTGTCTAAAGAAAAGTGGATGGCTGTCTGGCTATACACCTTCTGGAACAGCGAGATGAAGGAAAGACTAATTCTCTGAAAATCCTAACTGATTACATGGAATCTCTGTTCATCCTACTAATGGAATACAAAGAATGTCCTAAATAAAAGAAATTCCCTCCTCAAGTGGTTCACAAACATAGGTGGTTTTAAAACCAGTTTATGACATGAAAGCATATCGTTGCCACCAGAATTTCTATAAGTCCCCTTGATGATTGTAAAGTGCAGCAAAGTTTGCTGGTTAAAAAACTGTTAACTAATGAGGAAAGAACATTGAGATTCCCATGGAGCAATGTGCCCTAGGTCTACACTTTATTGGTTTTGAGTTCATATTAAAATTTGATTCTCTTAGGTTCTGTATAGTATATTGAATCATATTAAATGATAATTTCATACACATTTATTCAGAGTAGTATTTATGTAGAATAGCTCTTGTTCTAAACAACTAAATGACCAACAATGGGTGATGAATAAAGAAAATGTGGTATATACATTGTTGTTCAGTTGCCTAGTCGTGACCTGCTCTTTGGGACCCCATGGACTGCAGCACACCAGTTTTCCCTGTTCTTCACTATTTACTGGCGTTTTCTCAAACTCATGTGCACGGAGTCAGTGATGCCATCCAACCATCTTATCCTCTGTCGTCCCCTTCTCCTTCTGCCCTCAATCTTTCCCAGCATCAGAGTCTTTTCTAATGATTCAGCTCTTCAATTAGGTGGCCAAAGTATTGGAGCCATTGTATATACATACCATACAATGGACTATTATTCCACCAAAGAAAAGAAGAAAATCCTGTCATATGCTACAACTTGGATGAAACTTGTGGATATTCTGCTAAGTGAAATAACACTATCACAAAAGGATAAATACCGCATGATTCCACTGGTATGAGGTTTTTAAAGAAGTCAAACTCATAGAGACAGAAAGTAGCATAGCGCTCTCTAGAGGCTGAGAGGAGGTAGACGCGAGGAGCTGCAGTTCAATGAGCATCGACTCTTCAGTCATGCAAGATGAAATATGCCAGAGAACTGCTGTAAAACACTGTTTACAATTAACAACGCAGTACTGTCAGGTAAATAATTCTACAGGAGTAGATTTAGTGGTACACATTCTTTACAACTGCAAAAAGGTTCTACTTAATGGAAACTAGATATGCTGGCAAGTATAATACTAATGATGCTTCTCCCACCTAGAATGTCTTCACTTTGAATTCCACTGTAGAACTCATCAACTCTTTTTTAAAAATTCCTGTTTTCTTCTTTTTGCTTCATGTTTATTTCTTTTTTTATTGAAGTATACCTGATTTACAATGTCACATTAGTTTCAGGTATACAGCATAGTGATTCAGATATATAGATATATATGTATATAAATACTTATATATAACATATGATGTACTCTGCATAAAAGTTATATAAGCAGGGTAGCAATATACAACCTTGATGTACTCCTTTTTGTATTTGGAACCAGTCTGTTGTTCCATGTCCAGTTCTAACTGTTGCTTCCTGACCTGCATATAGGTTTCTCAAGAGGCAGGTCGGGTGGACTGGTATTCCCATCTCTTTCAGAATTTTCCACAATTTATTGTGATACACACAGTCTAAGGCTTTGGCATAGTCAATAAGGCAGAAATAGATGTTTTTCTGGAACTCTCTTGCTTTTCCCATGATCCAGCAGATGTTGGCAATTTGATCTCTGGTTCCTCTGCCTTTTCTAAAATCAGCTTGAACATCTGGAAGTTCACAGTTCACGTATTGTTGAAGCCTGGCTTGGAGAATTTTGAGCATTACTTTACTAGCGTGTGAGATGAGTGCAATTGTGTGGTAGTTTGAGCATTCTTTGGCATTGCCTTTCTTTGGGATTGGAATGAAAACTGACCTTTTCCAGTGCTGTGGCCACTGCTGAGTTTTCCAAATTTGCTGGCATATTGAGTGCGGCACTTTCACAGCATCATCTTTCAGGATTTGAAATAGCTCAACAGGAATTCCATCACCTCCACTAGCTTTGTCTGTAGTGATGCTTCCTAAGGCCAACTTGCTTCACATTTCAGGATGTCAGGCTCTAGGTGAGTGATTACACCATCGTGATTATCTCGGTTGTGAAGATCATTTTTGTACAGTCCTTCTGTGTATTCTTGCCACCTCTTCTTAATATCTTCTGCTTCTGTTAGGTCCCTACCATTTCTGTCCTTTATCGCACCCATCTTTGCATGAAATGTTCTCTTGGTATCTCAAGAGTACATCATGAGAAACGCTGGGCTGGAAGAAGCACAAGCTGGAATCAAGATTGCTGAGAGAAATATCAATAACTTCAGATATGTAAATGACACCCCCATATGGCAGAAAGTGAAGAGGAATTAAAAAGCCTCTTGATGAAAGTGAAAGAGGAGAGTGAAAAAGTTGACTTAAAGCTCAACACTCAGAAAATGAAGATCATGGCCTCCGGTCCCATCACTTCATGGCAAATACATGGGAAAACAGTGGAAACTGTGGCTGACTTTATTTTGGGGGGCTCCAAAATCACTGCAGATGGTGACTGCAGCCATGAAATTAAAAGACGCTTGCTCCTTGGAAGAAAAGTTATGACCAACCTAGACATATTTGAAAGTAGAGACATTACTTTGCCAACAAAGGTTCATCTAGTCAAGGCTACGGTTTTTCCAATATTCATGTATGGATGTGAGAGTTGCACTATAAAGAAAGCTGAGTGCAGAAGAATTGATGCTTTTGAACTGTAGTGTTGGAGAATACTTTAGAGAGTCCTTTGGACTGCAAGGAGATCCAACCAGTCCATCCTAAAGGAGATGAATCCTGGGTGTTCATTGGAAGGACAGAGGATGAAGCTGAAACTCCAATACTTGGGCCACCTGATGCAAAGAGCTGACTCATTTGAAAAGATCCTGATGCTGGGAAATATTGAGGGCAGGAGGAGAAGGGGACAACAGAGGATGAGATGGTTGGATGGCAACACCAACTCAATGGACATAAGTTTGGGTAAACTCCAGGAGTTGGTGATGGACAGGGGCCTAGTGTACTGCAGTTCATGGGGTGCAAACGGTCGGTCACTACTGAACGACTGAACTGAACTGATATATGATATATGATATCATAATATATGATATATCATATATTAATAAATTAAATTATGTGTTTGATACATTATATACATTAATTTCATGAACACCTACTACAAACATTATTAAGATTAATATATATGATCCATCATTTATATAAATGTTATATATTTAAATGTATCATATAATTATTATTTATTACAAATATGATATATGTGACTTATGATATCTGATACATAATATAGTGATATATAACTATATGTTATATATTTGATACTAAATAAATGTTTTATAGAAATATACTATTTACATATTTTATATCATTTATAGTTACCTACAAGTGACAGTCACTCAGTCATATATAACTCTTTACAAGCCTATAGACTGTAGCCCACCAGGCTCTTCTGTACATGAGATTTTCCAAGCAAGAGTACTGGATTGGGTTGCCATTTCCTCCTCCAGGGGATTATCAGACTCAAGTATCAAACCCACATCTCTTGTGTCTCTGCATTCCAAGTGGATTCTTACCCACTTGGTAAAGAATTCTTTATCAAGGAAGCCCTTGTATATAGTTATTTATATTATATAGTTATATATATTAATTACATATATAAATATAATTTTGTATACTATATATGATTATATTTATAATTATATTCATATATATGAATTATATAATATGTAATATTTTGTATATGTCTAATAAATGTAATCTATTATCTAATGGATAAGATATACATATAGTTAATATATGTTATTGTCATATGTTATAATATACAATATATGTTATAATATATAGTTATTATCAATCTCCAAGTCATGTCCAACTCTTTGCAACCCCATGGACTGCAGCACTCCAGGCTCTGTGTCCTCACCATCTCCTGGAGTTTGCCCAAGTTCATGTCCATTGAATCAGTAATGCCATCCAACCATCTCATCCTCTATCATCCCCTTCTCCTCTTGCCTTCAATCTTTCCCAGCATCAGGGTCTTTTCAAATGAGTCAGTTCTTCCCATCACTTGGCCAAAGTATTGGAGCTTCAACTTCAGCCTCAGTCCTTCCAATGAATATTCAGATCTGATTTCCTTTAAGATTGACGGCATTGATCTCCTTGCTGTCCAAGAGACTCTCAAGAGTCTTCTCCAACACCACAGTTCAAAAGCATGAGTTCTTTGGCAATTTGCCTTCCTTATGGTCCAACTCTCACATCCATACATGACTACTGGAGTGGGTTTCTATTTTCTCCTACAGGGTATCTTCCCAATCCAGGGATCAATCTCATGTCTCCTGTGTCTCTCAAATTGGCATGTGAGTTCTTTACTACTGAGCCCCCTGGGAAGCCCTAAGGTTGAGAAACAGCCCTATAATTAGAGAACTTTCAGACCCACACCATCCACCTCCTGGGAGGTGAATCAATCAAAGGCCAATGTTGTAATCAATCATGCCCCCTGTGATTAAGTTCAGTTCAGCTCAGTAGTGTCTGACTCTTTGCAACCCCCTGAACTGCAGCATACCAGGCCTTCCTGTCCATCACCAACACCTGGAGTTTGCTCAAACTCATGTCCATTGAGTCAGTGATGTCATCCAACCATCTCATTCTCTGTTGTCCCCTTCTTCTCCTGCCTTCAATCTTTCCCAGCACCAGGGTCTTTTCCAATAAGTCAATTCTTCACATCAGGTGGCCAAAGAATTGGAGCTTCACCTTCAGCCTCAGTCCTTCCAATGAATATTCAGGACTGATTTTCTTTAGGGTGGACCGGTTGGATCTCCTTGCAGTCCAAGGGACTCTTGAGAGTCTTCTCCAACACCAGTTCAAAAGCATCAATTCTTTGGTGCTCAGCCTTCTTTATGGTCCAACTCTCACATCCATACATGACTATTGGAAAAACCATAGCTTTGACTATACAGAGCTTTGTTGGCAAAGTAATGTCTCTGCTTTTTAATATGTTGTCTAGGTTTGTCACAGCTTTTCTTCCAAGGAGCAAGTGTCTTTTAATTTCATGGCTGTATTCACCATCTGCAGTGATTTTGGAGCCGAAGAACATAAAGTCTGCCCCTGTGATTAAGCCTCAGTGAAAAATAAATAAATAAAATAAAACCCAAACAGGAGGAGTTCAGAGAGTTTTCCCTGTGCATCTCTTCCATCTAGCAGCTTCTGAGTTATATCCTTTAATATTAAACCAGTTATCTAGTAAGCAATATGTGATTTTGAATTCTGTGAGCTGCTATAGCAAATTAATCACATATTAGGAGGAAGTCATAGGAAACTTTATAGACTTACAGGAAGCACAGGTAACAGCATGAGCCCTGATTGGCATCTGAGTGGAAGGTGCAATCTTGTAGAACTGAGCCCTTCCCCTGGGGAACCCCATGCTATTATATCTCTAGGGAGATAGTGTCAGAACTGAGATAAATTTTTGGAACACCCAGCGGGTGTCATAGAACTGCTTGGTGTAGGAAAAAACCCAAACATTCAGTGACCAGAAATGAAGTCACACTGTCAGCCTAGTGTGAGAGGAGAAGAGGAACAAAATGTTTTTCCCTTTCATTTCAGTTCAGTTCAGTTCAGTCATGTCCGACTCTTTGCGACCCCATGAACTGCAGCACAGCCAGGCCCCCCTGTCCATCACCAACTCCTGGAGCTTACTTAAACTCATGTCCATTGAGTCAGTGTTGCCATCCAGCCATCTCATCCTCTATCATCCCCTTCTCCTCCCACCCCCAAACCGCCTTCAGCATCAGAGTCTTTTCCAATGAGTCAACTCTTCCTTTCACTCAGACCTAAAACTGAGATGGCAATGGCACCCCACTCCAGTACTCTTGCCTGGGAAATCCCATGGGCGGAGGAGCCTGGTGGGCTGCAGTCCATGGAATCGCAAAGAGTCTGACACGACTGAGCGACTTCACTTTCACTTTTCACTTTCATGCATTGGAGAAGGAAATGTCAACCTGCTGGGGTCCAGCCCCAGTGGATCCAGGGTAATTCGAAGGGAAAATGGAGTAGGTGAGGAAAAACTTACTTATTTAGAAATATAAAAGAGAGATTAGGAAAGAATAATGTAGTGGGAAATTTAGTGGAGAAAAGAGGCTGAATAACTTGGTTTACATGGAAAACCAATGAAGTTCCAAGACAAGGAACTTGCACCATCTACATTAGGCCACTGGGGCCCACTTGAATAGCGGAGGGTGCCGCGCCTTAGGCTTCCTCTCGCGTGGGTCTTAGAAGCCAGGTCAAATAAGTAGACTCAGACAGCCTCCATGCTGCAGATGAGAATTCAGCCTGAAAAGGAGAGGGAGGGAGAGGGAGAAAGAGAGAGAGAGAAATTTGACAAGAGGGGAGCCAGAATTCCAAGAAACCAGTTCAAGAAGCTGGGCTGAGAAACTGGTCCATCCTTTATTGTTTGTAAAGGCTTTTTATACCTTATTTTGTACATAGAGATCAATGGATAATATAAAATTATGCAGTGTCAACAGCCCTGACTCTTATTGAGACCAGGCTTTCTCTCTGCATACCTAGTTGTATACACAAGTCTTAGGTGATTAGCATCATCTTCTGGCAGGAAGGCCAATTAGCATTTTACAGCCCTTTTCTGATAAGGGTAATAGTGTTGTTCTTCCCAAAGTCTGGTGCCACACTCAGAAAGCACTAAATAAAGCTACATTCTTACATAACAAGGACATAATAATTTATAACAAAGAAAGAGAAGTACAGTGATTTATATCAAAGAGAAAATTAATTAACCCAAAAGTTTAGTATTGCTGACATCAAAACTACTATATTCCTATTTCTGCATCCCATTTACATTGATTAATATTTTCCCAGGTGCCTAAAAGATAAAGGATATGGAGGCCTGGTGGTAAACATTAACTCAACAAACTCTTCACCAAACTAATTCTTAACTCTAAAAGGCTCTATATCTTTAAGATGCTTTAAGCTGTATGCAAGTCAGGAAGCAACAGTTAGAACTGGACATGGAACAACAGACTGGTTCCAAATAGGAAAAGGAGTAGGTCAAGGCTGTATATTACCACCCCGCTTATTTAACTTATATGCAGAGTACATCATGAGAAACGCTGGACTGGAAGAAACACAAGCTGGAATCAAGATTGCCGGGAGAAATATCAGTCACCGCAGATACACAGATGACACCACCCTTATGGCAGAAAGTGAAGAGGAGCTAAAAAGCCTCTCGATGAAAGTGAAAGAGGAGAGCGAAAAAGTTGGCTTAAAGCTCAACATTCAGAAAATGAAGATCATGGCATCTGGTCCCATCGCTTCATGGGAAATAGATGGGGAAACAGTAGAAACAGTGTCAGACTTTATTTTTTGGGGCTCCAGAATCACTGCAGATGGTGACTGCAGCCATGAAATTAAAAGACGCTTACTCCTTGGAAGAAAAGTTGTAACCAACCTAGATAGCATATTCAAAAACATTACTTTGCCGACTAAGGTCCGTCTAGTCCAGGCTATGGTTTTTCCAGTGGTCATGTATGTACATGAGAGTTGGACTGTGAAGAAGGCTGAGTGCCGAAGAATTGATGCTTTTGAACTGCGGTGCTGGAGAAGACTCTTGAGAGTCCCTTGGACTGCAAGGAGATCCAACCAGTCCATTCTGAAGGAGATCAACCCTGGGATTTCTTTGGAAGGAATGATGCTAAAGCTGAAGCTCCAGTACTTTGGCCCCCTCATGTGAAGAGTTGACTCATTGGAAAAGACTCTGATACTGGGAGGGATTGGGGGCAGGAGGAGAAGGGGAAGAGCGAGGATGAGATGGCTGGATGGCATCACGGACTCAATGGACGTGAGTCTGAGTGAATTCTAGGAGATGGTGATGGACAGGGAGGCCTGGCGTGCTGTGATTCATGGGGTCACACAGAGTTGGATGCGACTGGGCGACTGAACTGAACTGAACTGAAGCTGCATGCCTCTCATGGTTGTGGGGCTGTAAACAATCACAAGTTGTAAAAGTCCAGGCAGACCAGTCAGTTAAGTTAGAAAGCCATCAAAGGGGTTTAAACCGAGACATTCTTTTTATATGCAGGAGACTGTTAACTGGAGCTCTGAGTTAACTCTTTCTAGAGAAAGGTGGTAATGTCAGAAGAGTATAATATAGCAGACAGTAAACAGAAGATTTTGGTTTCGGGGTAGATGCTCAGAGAGAGGACCCCTTGAGACCTGACTCGCCTTGCCCGTCGGGTCTCTCCGTATGACCTTGTCATGGGTGGGATCTCCCGTGCTGGCTCCCGACAGCAACCCACTCCAGTGTTCTCGCCTGGAAAATCCCAGGGATGGGGGAGCCTGGTGGGCTGCCATCTATGGAGTTGCACAGAGTCAGACACAACTGAAGTGGCTTAGCAGCAGCAGCAACAGACCTAAAAGCATGTCTTTCTAACCTGTATCTGTATCTAGGAGTTTATGCCTTTGCCTGTCACTAGAAACCCAGGCCTAGTGTGGCAACTTTGAAAGCACTTGATAATTTCAAAAAACTTTCACATCAGATTCTCAGGTGAAATTCTTTTTAATAGCTCCCTCTCTCTCTGCATATCAATGGACAGATTCCAATTACACTTTATAACTTTGGTGTTATAAGTTAATTGTTATCTTAACTTGTATTCTGATATACTCTTAAAGTTCATCCCTCTAAACTGTTTTCCATTAACCTGTAAGAATAATGCTTCTCACTCTGTGGACCTCACTAAGTTTTATCCTCCTAGGTTTTACTTATCCTGTGCAAACCCAATACACACAGCTATGAAAGTTACTTTTGTGAATAAATTTTTTCTATTAAAATGAACTTTATACTCTCTTCATTTTCAAATATTTCATTAATCAAAAGTTTATCTTGATTGGTAATGAAGCTGATTCTCTTACATGGCATGCTGAAAGTGTCTGACTTTTTGTGAAATTATGGTCTGTAGCCTCCCAGGATCTTTGGTCCATGGAATTCTCCAGGCCAGAATACTGGTGTGGATTGCCATTCCCTTCTCTAGGGGAATTTCCTGATCCAGTGATCAAAACTGCATCTCCTGTATTACAGCTCAGATTTACCACCTGAGCCACCAGGATAAATCAATTACGTATTTGGCATAGTAATAAAAAAAATCTAAATAACATGAAGGACTTCAATAACAAGTAAATTATTATAAGACTGATAGGCCTAGGACACACCAAAAAGAAAAGTTATAGCAAACTTCCCCCCCAAATGACTAATGTTTGGAAAAGGATTAAGCACATTAATTGTTTTGAGAGCTTGAAATACATTATAATAAATACACCTCAACTTATTAGTGATGACATTTTCAATACAGACTGGAGTGGGAAAAAAAAATCAACCAGATTTAGTCATGACTTCTTTGACAGGAAAAGTTGTGAAAACACATTCTATATAATCAGTTCATGTATGTTCTTTCTTATTTCCTTGTCACAGAAGAGAAAAAGCACTAATTAGTATGATACTTTCCTGGGAGATGTATGCTGAGGACAATGATTGATTACATTCAGGAACAAATTGCCAAGCACTTCAATGCTTTCATTTCTATTGAAGAGAGAATATTGAAGACTGTACATCAATGTCCACTTTAGAACTACTTAAAATCCAGGAAAGAATGCCATGTGGAAAGGTGAATAAAGCTATTGATTCCTTCAAAAACAGTAAATTAGGCTAAAACAGAAAGAGAAGCTAAAAGAATGTGTGCAATACTACAGCTAACCTTATTCTGATGAAAAATTGATAATGCCCAGTGAAACTCCATACCTCAAATTAGAGCTCGGAGATTTCCTCTTATCAAGAAAAGCTCTGCTTTTTGGGCAAGTCAGTTATGATCTTCGGGCTTCCTAGACGGCTCAGTGATAAAAGAATCCTCCTGCTGATGCAGATCTTGGTTCAATTCCTGGGTAGGGTAGATCCTCTGGAGGAGGAAATGGCAACCCACTCCAGCATTCTTGCCTGGAGAATCCCATGGACATAAGAGTCAGCAGGCTACCGTTCATAGAGTTGCAAAGAGTTGGACACGACTTGTCAACTGAGCAAGCACGCATGCAATTACACTCTTGGATATAAATGCATTGACTTGCACATTATTTACCGCAAGGATGCTGAAGTACCTCAAAACTTTAGAGGAATATTTAGGGTCAGAGTGCCCACCAAGAATTTGCTTTTATCTCTCTCAGAGCTGCTCTGGGACTATATAAGGAACCTCTAGTGTGTTTGATGTAAAAAGTGATTGTTTATTTCTCAAAGTCAGTTATATACTGAAACTGAGACTTCACACAACTGCCTACCCCACACCCACCCACATTTAAATGTTGACATGACACAATATGACACACCCAGCTTACCAATTATGATTGGATTTGAAAAGTAACCTCAGCAATCTAAGCATAGGAAGGAGAAGGGAGTGGAGACATCAATCTGCTCTGTAGAGAAGAGCATTTTACCATCGACATTACCGAGAATTGCCAGTGTGTGGTCATCAGGAAAAACACTTTGTCTTTTTGTCTGATTTATTCCTGTTTTTGTATTCTCTACAGGTACTGCAGCCCGTTATTGCCTGTGACCTGGGTGGACACCTCTCAATGCTCCATTCCTATCCTCTGCTTCATCTAATGCATTTCCTTTTCTTTTTTTAAGTGTGTTATTTGTAGTAGTTAGTAGTAATAGTTGCCATTGTTGTCCATACAGTTAAAAGCAGACTTGGGTTAAGGACATGTGATATAAAGTACCACTTATCAAAAAGCACTCTGAATTGCAATATTTATGATGCTTTATGGATTTATAGTGCTTTCTTACATTTACATGCATTTAATGCTCAAGATAATACTATGGAATTGATATTTATATTATTGTCATTATCATTCCTGCTTTTGATATGAGGACTGCTTGCCTGAAATCAATAAAATTAACCATCTACAAAGACTTAAACCCATGTGTAATGCTCTCTCTACATTATTTGTTATTTCTTCTTTAACAGAAAGACAAACAGATTTTGTATTTTTCTTTGTATTATGTTATGAATACATAATACATTGTGTTATGTATTTTTCATAATACATCCACATTTGCTGGATACTTCCAACATCTACATGTATGCTATTTGAATAGTAAAAAAATCTCATGGTCATAAAACCATGTCAAATTCTGGGCATTTATTGTAACAATAAAAATAGAGGCAGATAAAATACATTATATGCAAGGATAGAAACTTCAGCCATAACTGAATTTCAACTGATTAGAGTCTCACCGTGGCCCTTACAGCCCCTTGAGGAGCAACACTGTAGCCAGCATCCAACATAGGTCTCCAAGATTTTTGTGTCCTGGTATTTAATGTCCCCCTCCCTAACTGAGTAGGCTGATCTGTGTAATGAACAGAAATGACTGAGTGTGACTTCCAAAGTCGTGTTATTGCTCATTCTCTTAGATTGCTGTATAGCCTATCACTTACCATGTGGTAAGGATGCTCACATAACCCTATAGATAAATTCTCAGGACAAGGAACTGAGGTCTCTGGCCAAAGCTAGCACTAACTTGATAGAAACGTGAGTGAGCCAGGTTAGGAACAAAACCTTTCAGACCCAGTCAAGCCTTCAGACCACTGCAGCTTCATGAGGGACCCAAACCAGAACTACTGAGCAAATCCATTCCTGGATTCTGACCCACAGACTCTGTGCGGAATAATCAATATTTATTATTTTTTATGCTGCAAAGTTTTGAGGAAATTAGTAGTGCAGCAATACAGGAGTTCAGTCCCTGATTGAGGAAGATCCCCTGGAGAAGGAAATGACAACCCAATCCAATATTCTTGTCTGGAAATTCCAGGGAGAGAGGAGTGTGGTGGGCTACAGTCCATGGGGTGACAAAAGAGTCAGATATGACTTAGCTACCAAACCACCATCAATGAATGAGCTAAGTCAAGGAAGAAGCTAGAAATACTAGTTCTTGATTGATTTTTATTACTTTAAGTATACCCAACTGTGCTGCATTCTTAGATCTGACAAATAGAATTAGATTCATAACACATTTCACTTTCTGCAGTACATACTGTGAAATCCTTTCCAGTAAAGTTTCCTAATAAGAAAGTACATTGAATACTATAATAAGTAACAAAGCTTTTAAAAAATTAATTAATTTATTTAAATTGGAAGCTAATTACTTTACAATATTGTGGAGGTTTTTGCCATACATCAATAGAAATCAACCATGGGCATACATGTGTGCCCCATCCTGAATCTCTCACCCCTTTCCCTCCCCATCCCATCCCTCAGGGTTGTCCCAGTGCACCGACTTTGAGTGCCCTACTTCATTCATCAAACTTGCACTGGCCATCTATTTTACATATGGTAATATACATGTTTCAGTGCTATTCTATCAAATCATCCCACCCTTGCCTTTCTCCCACAGAGTCGAAAAGTCTGTTCTTTACATCTGTGACTCTTTTACTGTCTTGCATATAGGGGCATCGTTACCATCTTTCTAAATTCCATATATATGCGTTAATATACTGTATTGGTGTTTCTCTTTCAAACTTACTTCATTCTGTAAATAGGCTCCAGTTTCATCCACCTCATTAGAACTGACTCAAATGAGTTCTTTTTATAGCTGAGCAATATTCTATTGTGTATATATACCACAACATCTTTATCTATTTATCTGCTGATAGACTTCCATGTTCTAGCTATTGTAAACAGTGCTACAATGAACATTGGAGTACATGTGTCTTTTTCAATTCTGATTTCCTCAATGTGTATGCCCAGCAGTGGGATTGCTGGGTTGTATGGCAGTTTTATTTCCAGTTTTTTAAGGAATCTCCACACTTTTCCCCATAGTGAATGTACTAGTTTGCATTCCCACCAACAGTGTAAGAGGGTTCCCTTTTCTCTGCACCCTCTCCAGCTATTATTCTTTGTAGACGGTTTGATGGTAGCCATTCTGACCAGCATGAGATGGTACCTCATTGTAGTTTTGCTTTGCATTTCTCTGATAACGAGTGATGTTGAGAATCTTTTCATGTGTTTGTTAGCCATGTGTATGTCTTCTTCAGAGAAATGTCTGTTTAGTTCTTTGGCTCACTTTATGATTCAGTCATTTATTTTTCTCAAATTGAGCTGCATGAGCTGCTTGCATATTTTGGAGATTAATTCTTTGTCAGTTATTTTGTTTGCTATTATTTGCTCCCATCCCGAGGCTGCTTTTTCAACTTGCTTATAGTTTCCCTCACTGTGAAAAAGCTTTTAAGTTTAGTTAGGTCCCATTTGCTTAATTTTGCTTTTATCTCCATTACTCTGGGAAGTGAGTTACAGAGAATCTTAAGTGGTTTGTGTCAGAGAGTTTTCTGCCTATGTTTCCTCTAAGAGTTTTGTAGTTTCTGGTCTTACATTTAGATTTTTAATTCATTTTGAGTTTATTTTTGAGCATGGTGTTAGAAAGAGTAGTTTCATTCTTTTACAGGTGGTTGACCAGTTTTCCCAGCATTGTTTGTTAAAGAGATTATCTTTTTTCCACTGTATATTTTTGCCTCCTTTGTCAAAGATAAGGTGTCTATAGGTGCATGGATTATCTCTGAGCTTTCTATTTTGTTCCATTGATCTATATTTCTGTCTTTGATCTATATTTCTGTCTTCTTTCTTGATGACTATAGCTTTGCAGTAAAATCTGAAGTTAGGCAGGTTGATTCTGCCTGTTCCATTCTTCTTTCTCAAGATTGCTTTGACTATTTGAGTTTTTGTGTATGTGTGTGTTTCCATACAAATTGCAAAATTATTTCTTCTAGTTCTGTGAAAACTACCATTGGTTGCTTGATAGCGATTGTGTTGAATCTATAGATTGCTTTGGGTAGAATACTCATTTTCACTATATTGATTCATCCAATCCATGAACATGGTATATTTCTCAGTCTATTTGTGTCACATTTGATTTCTTTCATCAATGTTTTATAGTTTTCTATATATAGGTCTCAAAATTCTCCAAGCCAGGCTTCAGCAGTAAATGAACTGTGAGCTTCCAGATGTTCAAGCTGGTTTTAGAAAAAGCAGAGGAACCAGAGATCAAATTACCAACATCCGCTGGATCATCAAAAAAACAAGAGAGTTCCAAAAAATATCTATTTCTGCTTTATTGACTATGCCAAAGCCTTTGACTCTGTGGATCACAATAAATTGTGGAAAATGCTGAAAGAGATGGGAATACCAGACCACCCAACCTGCCTCTTGAGAAACCTACATGCAGGTCAGGAAGCCACAGTTAGAACTGGACATGGAATAACAGACTGGTTCCAAACAGGAAAAGGAGTACGTCAAGGCTGTATATTGTCACCCTGCTTATTTAACTTATATGCAGAGTACATCATGAGAAACACTGGGCTGGAAGAAGCACAAGCTGGAATTAAGATTGCCAGGAGAAATATCAATAAGCTCAGATATGCAGATGACACCACCCTTATGGCAGAAAGTAAAGAGGAACTAAAGAGCCTCTTAATGAAAGTGAAAGAGGAGAGTAAAAAAGTTGGCTTAAAGCTCAACATTCATAAAACAAAGATCATGGCATCACTTCATGGGAAATAGATGGGGAAACAGTGGAAACAGTGTGAGACTTTATTTTTGGGGCTCCAAAATCACTGCAGATGGTGACTGCAGCCATGAAATTAAAAGACACTTACTCTTCAGAAGGAAAGTTATGACCAACCTAGATAATATATTGAAAAGCAGAGCTATTACTTTGCCAACAAAGGTCCATCTAGTCAAGGCTATGGTTTTTCCAGTGGTCATGTATGGATGTGAGAGCTGGATTGTGAAGAAAACTGAGCGCTGAGGAATTGATGCTTTTGAACCGTGGTGTTGGAGAAGACTCTTGAAGTCCCTTGGACTGCAAGAAGATCCAACCAGTCCATCCTAAAGGAGATCAGTCCTGGGTGTCCACTGGAAGGACTGATGCTGAAGCTGAAACACCTCATGCGAAGAATTGACTCATTTGAAAAGACCCTGATGCTGAGAGGGATTGGGGTCAGGAGGAGAAGGGGACAATAGAGGATGAGATGGCTGGATAGCATCACCGACTCAATGAACATGAGTTTGGGTGAACTCCAGGAGTTGGTGATGGACAGGGAGGCCTGGCGTGGTGCAGTTCACATGGGGTCGCAAAGTGTTGGACACGACAGAGTGACTGAACTGAGCTGAACTGATATATAGGTCTTCTATTTCCTTCGGTAAATTTATTCCTAAGTATTTTATTCTTTTCATTGCAATGGTGAGTGGAATTGTTTCCTTAATTTCTCTTTCTGTTTTCTCATTGTTAGTGTATAGGAATGCAAGGGATTTATTGTATTCATTTTATATCCTACAACTTAACTATATTCATTGATTAGCTCTAGTAATTTACTGGTGGTGTCTTTAGGGTTTTCTTAGAGGATTATGTCATCTGCAAATAGTGAGAGTTTTACTTCTTCTTTTCCCCATCTGGATTCCTTTTATTTCTTTTTCTTCTCTGATTACTGTGGTTAGGACTTCCACAACTATAGTAATGGTGAGTTGGGCACACTTTTCTTGTTCCTGATTTTAGAGGAAATGCTTTCATTTTTTCATCATTGAGGATAATGTTTCCTCTGGGTTTGTCATATGTGGTTTTCATTATGTTGAGGTATGTTCCTTCTATGCCTGCTTTCTGGAGGTTTTTTTTTTTTTTTTTTTTAAATCATAAATGGGTGTTGAATTTTGTTAAAGGTTTTATCTGCATCTATTGAGATAGCTATATGTTTTTATCTTTCAATTTGTTAACATGGTGCATCACATTGATTGGTGAATATTCAAGAATCCTTGTATCCCTGGGATAAAGTCCACTTGGTCATGATGTATGATTATTTTATTATGTTGTTGGATTATGTTTGCTTGAATTTTGCTGAGGATTTTTGCATCTATGTTCATCACAGTGTTTTGTAGTACAAAATGCATCTGCTTTTTACAAGTCTCAACCTAGAAAGTTCAATCCTATCCTATAACAAATAGTGTTAGCACAGTGTTCCAATTATCTATATTTCCTTGGCTCCCTATATCAGCCAAGCCCAGTTTATATAGAGAATTTCAGTCAGAATTCATATGTCCCAGACTTTCAGCTAACATGGTTTCAAGGTGACCACCAGCTAATCAAAATGATGAGATTTATCAACCTGGAAAAATTCACCTCTAGATGTATAGGTGGAGTATCTACCAAGAAATGATTGTGGTGGGGACTGGGAATTATTATATTTTGTAGAAGGGATGATGTAAATGAAGAAAATTTAAAGTAAGTTAACCAATAAGTAAAACATTTTTATAAGCAATTTTAAGAACATTGAGTAAAAAATGAATTGTCTATAATAAAGAAGAACCCAGGGGATCCACGAAGATAATTTCAATACAATACCATAACCAGCTATGCTACAACAATTTGGGGGAATATAATAAGAAAGAATAATACTAATACCTCGTATCTATGGAGTATTTTATGTGTTGTGCTAAGTGCTTTACATATATTATCAGAGTGAACCCTCAGAACTAAATCTTCAATTTTCCCTACTATTAAATTTTTCTCAACAGTATACAAATATGCTGTAATTTCTCTGATTTAAAAGCAAACAAAAGATCTTTTGACCACAGATCACTCTAGCTACTGCTTTATTTCTCAACTTTCCCTGATATCTAATATCTAGAAAATTATTTATAGATACCTGTGGATTCCAATTCCTTGGTTCTCTCTGCTTTTCTTTGAGAAGCGGGGGAGGGGTAGCACATTCGACTAAGGCTCTCACCTGCATCACTCCAACACTCTTGTCATGTCAGTCACCAAAGCCTTAGAGTCATTAAAACCGGTTAGCGAGTTCTCAATAATCATCTCACAGGTCTTATCAATACTTCACACTGCTGATCCCTCCCTCCTTGAAACCCTCAGTTCACATGGTTCCAGAGAATTCTCTCTTTCCTATCTACACTTATTCTCTTGGTGATTTCAACTGGTCTCCTGTCTGTAAACACCATCCGCACATGGAGGATTCCCAATTTTTTAAACCTGCAGCACAGAGCTTGCCTGTGAATGCCAGACTCTTAAACCCAACCCTTACTTAATCTTCTTCTCTAAATGCCTACTGAGCATCTCAGTCTCAGCTTGTCCAAAACCAAGCCCATGATGCTCCCAACATTAACCTTCCCCAACTCAGTTAAATGGCAACTCATTCTTTTAGATACTTAGATGTTCAAGCCGAGAAACCTTGGAGCCATCACGAATTCCTTTCTTTCTCTCACACCTCTTATCCAATATATCAGCATATCCTGTTGATACTATCTTGGAAATACATGTAGAATTTACCACTTTCCATCTCTGTTGCAACCATGGTGGGCCACCTTTTCTCAACTAGGTGACTACAATGACCTCTTAGCCTTGTACTTTATCTGTTTTTGCTAACCCTACAGTTTGTCCCAATAGAATAGCTAATTTTTCTTTTAGATAAGAAAGATCCCCTTGTTCCTGTGCTCAGAACACTCCAGTGTCCTCACTCAGAGTCAAATTAAGTTTGGAAAATAGCCTACAAGACTGCCAAGATCCCTCATGGCCTCTTTGCCTCATCCCCTATTTCTCTCTACCTTGCCTGCAGCACTGCAGTCATATCACCCTACTCATTCTTGGGACACGCCTGCCCCATGGCTTTGTTTTCATGGTCTCTGATTGGACACTCCTTCACTCAAATGTCTGCCAGGCTCACTCTCCTATCCTTATCTGGTGTCTGCTCAAATGTCTCATTCTTGGCAAGGAGTTTCCTGAGGATATTTTAGGGTGGAAATCATATCTGCAATGCTTATTTATCTCCTACCTTTCACAGATTTAATGTTCTCACTCAGGCTTCCCTGGTGGTGCTAGTGGTAAAGAACTCTCCTGCCAGTGGAGAAGATTTAAGATCCTGGTTATATGCCTGGGTCTGAAAGATCCCCTTGGAGTAGGACATGACAGCCCACTCCAGTATTCTTGCCTGGAGAATCCCATGGACAGAGGAGCCTGGTGGGATTCAGTCCATGGGGTTGCAAAGAATTTGGCATGAATAAAGAGACTTAAAACCCATGGAAAAGAAACATGGCTGTCTGGGGAGGCCTTACAAATGGCTGTGAAAAGAAGAAAAGTGAAAAGCAAAGGAGAAAAGGAAAGATATAAGCATCTGAATGCAGAATTCCAAAGAATAGCAAGAAGAGATAAGAAAGCCTTCCTCAGCAATCAGTGCAAAGAAATAGAGGAATGGAACAGACTGGGAAAGACCAGAGATATCTTCAAGACAGTTAGAGATACCAAGGGAACATTTCATGCAAAGATGGGCTCGATAAATGACAGAAATGGTATGGATCTAACAGAAGCAGAAGATATTAAGAAGAGGTGGCAAGAATATACAGAAGAACTGTGCAAAATAGAGCTTCACAACCCAGATAATCACGATGGTGTGATCTCTCACCTAGAGCCAGACATCCTGGAATGTGAAGTCAAGTGGGCCTTAGGAAGAACTACAAACAAAGCTAGTGGAGGTGATGGAATTCCAGTTCAGTTCAGTCGCTCAGTCATGTCCGACTCTTTGCCACCCCATGAATCGCAGCACGCCAGGCCTCCCTGTCCATCACCATCTCCCGGAGTTCACTCAGACTCACGTCCAGTTGAGCTCTTTCAAATCCTGAAAGATGATGCTGTGAAAGTGCCGCACTCAATATGCCAGCAAATTTGGAAAACTCAGCAGTGGCCACAGCACTGGAAAAGGTCAGTTTTCATTCCAATCCCAAAGAAAGGCAATGCCAAAGAATGCTCAAACTACCACACAATTGCACTCATCTCACACGCTAGTAAAGTAATGCTCAAAATTCTCCAAGGCAAGCTTCAGCAATAAGTGAACTGTGAACTTCCAGATGTTCAAGCTGATTTTAGAAAAGGCAGAGGAACCAGAGATCAAATTGCCAACATCTGCTGGATCATGAAAAAAGCAAGAGAGTTCCAGAAAAACATCTATTTCTGCTTTATTGACTATGCCAAAGCCTTTGACTGTGTGGATCACAAATTGTGGAAAATTCTGAAAGAGATGGGAATACCAGACCATCTGACCTGCCTCTTGAGAAACCTATATGCAGGTCAGGAAGCCACAGTTAGAACTGGACATGGAACAACAGACTGGTTCCAAATAGGAAAAGGAGTACATCAAGGCTGTATAGTGTCACCCTGCTTATTTAACTTATATGCAGAGTTCATCATGAGAAACCCTGGGCTGAAAGAAGCACAAGCTGGACTCAAGATTGCTGGGAGAAATATCAGTCACCTCAGATATGCAGATGACACCACCCTTATGGCAGAAAGTGAAGAGGAGCTGAAAAGCCTCTTATTGAAAGTGAAAGAGGAGAGTGAAAAGGTTGGCTTAAAGCTCAACATTCAGAAAATGAAGATCATGGCATCCGGTCCCATCACTTCATGGGAAATAGATGGGGAAACAGTGGAAACAGTGTCAGACTTTATTTTGGGGGGCCCCAAAATCACTGCAGATGGTGATTCCAGCCATGAAATTAAAAGATGCTTACTCCTTGGAAGAAAATTTATGACCAACCTCGACAACATATTGAAAAGCAGAGACGTTACTTTGCCAATAAAGGTCTGTCTAATCAAGGCTATGGTTCTTCCAATAGTCATGTATGGATGTGAGAGTTGGACTGTGAAGAAAGCTGAGTGCTGAAGAATTGATGCTTTTGACCTGTGGTGTTGGAGAAGACTCTTGAGAGTCCCTTGGACTGCAAGGAGATCCAACCAGTCCATTCTGAAGGAGATCAACCCTGGGATTTCTTTGGAAGGAATGATGCTAAAGCTGAAATTCCAGTACTTTGGCCCCCTCATGGGAAGAGTCGACTCATTGGAAAAGACTCTGATGCTGGGAGGGATTGGGGGCAGGAGGAGAAGGGGACGACAGAGGATAAGATGGCTGGATAGCATCACCAACTCGATGGACATGAGTTTGAGTGAACTCCGGGAGTTGGTGATGAACAGGGAGGCCTGGTGTGCTGCGATTCATGGGTCACAAAGAGTCAGACATGACTGAGAAACTGAATTGAACTGAACTGAACTGAAAGAGACTTAGGACACACATGCACACACACACACTATGCTTCTTATTATCTGATATACTGTTTAGTCCACCTGTCACTTCCCAGTGAATGTAAGTTCTATGAAGGCAGAAAAGAAAAACTCTAATGTTCTGTTTGCTACTGTCTACCTTTTGCCTAGCTTGTTGCAGAGTACAGAACGAACAGTCGTTAACTGGCCAAGTGAGCAAGGTGGGATTAGTGGCTGCAGTATGAGGAGCTGCAGTGTCCAGTATAGGACACTTGTCACACAGCTAGTCCACAGTGGAGTTGGCTACATCTTGACTCCACAGCTCCTGTTCTCTACCTCCAGGGCAGACACCATTCTCCAGTGCTGAAGGGCAGGTACAAGCTGTGGAAATAGGCAGAACTGAGTTCAAATGAAGGTTTTCCCACTGACTTTCTACATGACTTAAGGCAAGGTACACGTGCTGTGCTGTGCTCAGTTGCTCAGTCGTATCCAACTTTTGTGACCCTAAGCACTATAGCTTGCTATGCTCCTCTGTCCGTGGAATTTTCCAGGCAAGAATACTTGAGTGGTTTAACATTTCCTCCTCCAGGGGATCTTCCTGATCCAGGAATTGAACCTGCATCCTATGTCTCCTATATTGGCAGGGGGATTCTTTACTTCTGTACTACCCGGGAAGCCTGTACAATTTAATTTTCTTAGTTTAAGAATGAAACTCATAATAAAACCTATCTCTATGGGTTGCTATAAAGATTAGATGACCGAAGTCACATCTGTCAATTAGGAACCAACACAAATGGCATAAAATCCAACTATAATACTTTGAAAAAGCAGTTATTTTTCTCTTTTAATGAGGGAATTGTGGATAAGCTATCTAAGACTGGTACAGCTGCTTAAGGAATCAATTGGATCCAAAATTTGCTTTAAAGTGAAACATAAAACAAGCCAAAAACAGGTCTGTATACAGAAATGACAAAAAAATAAGTAAGTACATTTAAAAAAATATTTACTGTTGGTTGTGCTGGCTGTCTGCTGTTGCACAGGCTTTTTTTCTAGTTATAAGGAGTAGGTGTTACTCTCTAGTTATTGTTCACAGGCATCTCTGCAGTGGCTTCTCTTGTTGCAGAGTAGGGTGCTAGGGTGCACAGGCTTCAGTAGTTGTGGCACATCGGCTCAGTAGCTGTGTCTCCAGCGCTCTAGAGCACAGGTTCAGTAGTTATGACATGCAGATTTAGTTGCTCCATAGCATATGGGATCTTCCTGTACCAGAGATTGAACCTGTGTTTCCTGCATTGGCAGACAGATTCTTTACCACTGAGCCACCAAGGAAGCCCATAAATGAATTTTTTAAAATGTCAGCAGTCTCTATTTAAGTGTTTCCCTAGTGTGTCTATTTAATAATGATCATGGGTTATTATGGATGTGATCATTATTGAATAAAAAGCAGTATTTGTGCTCCTTGGTGGGGAGGGGTAGATTTCAGTTACTGTGAAAGGGAGTAATATTTGGTTATCCTCCTAACTGGACTCTTTCTTCTTTACTCTTAGTTAAAGAAATGCAAATCAAAATCACAATGAGTTATCACTTCACACCAGTCAGAACAGTCATCATCAAAATGTCTACAAATAACCAGTGCTGGAGAGGATGTGGAGAAAAGGGAACCCTCCTACACTCTTGGGAATGTAAATTAGTGCAATGTGGAAGTTCTTTAAAACACTAAAAATAAAGTTACCATATGATCCAGCAATCCCACTCCTGGGCGTATATCTGGAAAAGATGAAAAGCCTAATTTGAAAGATATATGTACCCCAACCTTCATAGCAGCATAATATTGACAATAGCCAAGACATGGAAGCAACCTAAGTGCCCACCAACAGATGAATAGATAAAGAAGTTATGGGTATATAAACAATGGAATATTACAAAGCTATTAAAAATAATGAAATAATGCCTTTTGCAGCAACATGTATGGACCTGGAGATTATTGTGCTAAATGAAGTTTAAGTCAAATAGAGAAAGGCAAATATCATGTGGCATCATTTACATGTGGAATCTAAGAAAATGATTCAAATGAACTTATGACAAGACAGATTCACAGACATAAGAAGCAAGCTTACAGTTACCAAAGGGGAAAGGGTGAGAGGAAGGCCAAATTTGGATTTGGGATTAACAGATCTACTTTATATAAAATAAACAAGGTCTTACTGTATAGCACAGGGAACTGTATCCAATACCTTGTAATAACCTATAATGGAAAAGAATTCCAATAACTGAATCATGTTGCTATACGCCACAAACTAACAAAACATTGTAAATCAACTGTACTTTAAAAAAATAGAGCACTTCTTAAGTGTGTTCAATATGCAACACATAATGTTTGTTTCTAAAATGAAAAAAAAAAAAGATGTGGGGTTTTAACTTTGTCATTCATCGGCTATTAATATCTCTGCAACCAAGGCTGATGTCACCAATGAGTGGGTTGTGTCCTGATAGAAATCTTTAGGCAAGATAGCTGAAAATAGAGCTCTGTGGTAGGCTACTAAGGACCACTCCTTGACATCAACCTTTTTAGTGCAATCATTCTACTATGAATCAAAGAAGTTGTAGTAAAATAGTTTGTATTTCTCAAATATTTTTGGTCATCATATGAGACCTTGTCAGCAGATCTAAGATTCTGATGCAGAATTATCCAGCCAAACTCTTAACGCTGAGCTTAATCTCCCATTCCCTCTTTAACACTTTTCTTGCTGGTTTCCTCAAGGCCTTTCATCTATGCTTTGAACCAGGAAATGAACTTACAGCTATTACAGATAGAATTAATTATTGCTTTATCAAGGAAAATAGCTCAAACCCCGCACGTCACTGGAAAATTCTCCATGCTTCCACACCAGTTTGATTGCAGTGATAACTGTAGACTCCGGAAACTGTCTCTAGGGCCAGGTGTGTGGTCTCCTGCAAGCTTCTGAAAAAGGCCACCATTTCACATTCTCCACTACTGCAGATTAATTTAACACACTTCCGAGTAGCTATGAGATGATGATCCCTGTATTAGTGACACGTTTCTTTCAAGTGCCAGGCTCATATCACAAACTGCCCACTAAATTCTTCCAAAAAGATGTCCTACACAAGCATTGGAATGATCGTGTCCCAATCCACAACACCCCACACTGTCTCCCCACCAGTGCAATTTGCTTTCCCCCGTCTATATCACCACCAGTCCTCCAGTTCAGCCTAGAACTAGACAAATAATTATTGGGCACTGATGTTCAGGAACTATTCTAAGCATCACATACACAAATCAACAAGGCACATGGTCTGGGAGGTTAACAAGTAGAAAATGACTATTCCAACAAAAATGATGTAAATCATGGCTTCAAAAAAGAGAAGTATTCATGTGTGCAGAAGAGGAATAGCTGAAGTATTGTCCCTTCAAACATATCTGGTCTCCTGGGCCAAGAAAATTTAGCCCATGGATATATTTTTCAACATTTTCCACAGAGGAAACACCTCCAGGAGGCTTAAATCCCTACGCCGCACATGTGCTTGAACAACTTCATTTTTAAAAAGGGCTATACCATGTGCCTTGAGGATAAGAAGAAGGCTTGTTGCCAATCAAGATGGATGGAGAAGGAACTAGACAAAGAGCAAAAGCCTTTGATCATCTTAATGAGCAGACTGAACCTCTTGCTGGGTGCCGAGAGGCTGAAAGTGTTGAAAAATGTGTAGCTTTCTCACTGATGGCTTTTCACACACATTGACATCACCATGAAACGTCCCAAAATATCTTCTGCAGTTTGCACTCAGTGGAGACCTTGGCTCCCATTATGTCCTAACTACTGATATTTTATGCAAGTAGCCCTGGCTTAGTGCTATGGTGAAGGTCACCATATGTTTGTGGATAGTAACTGGGTGCCCAGCTGTGGACCACATCCTCTGGGGAGACAATAGTGAGATTATAATCATCCTTTAAAAACGGATCCATTCATTCACATGACCTGTAAAGTATCATGTCATTTGCTATACTATAACGAATCAGCCTATATTCAAGGAGCAAAGTAGAAGGACCACTATGAGAGAAAAAAAGTGCAAAGCCTGAGTAAAATGCGACTCTTCATGGGTAATATATTCCTTTAGAGCCAATCTGGAAGTTTAACATGATGAGATCTATTGAGTACTTTTTAAAATTGAAGAAGCCCTGCAAACACAAGGTCATAGTAGTGGTGGCAAATAGCATACTTCTCTTAATCCTCTATCCTGGACAATGGCTTCAACGTTTCTAACTCTTGTAATTCACATTTCCTATTTCCAGCCTTTCTCTGCTGTCATAGATCTGCTATGAGTTAAATGAAATGAGGATGTAAGAAATAGGGAAGCTGAGAAAGGGAAACCAATGATAACATCAAGATGCAGGAATGTGGGCTTGAGGCCATTTAGCAGAAAGCGGTAGTGGTTTAAAAAGTTTGATCTAGGGCTATGACTTCCCCCCAACACTTTCTTCAGCTGCCTGTCCACAAAACTGTGGTTTCTGACCAAAAGGAGAGAGTCAATGACTCTGAAGGCCCCAAATAGATAAGAAAGTCTTTGCAATATTCTTAGATCACACTTTGGTAGAGGCTGCCTTTCTCTCCATGAGGCCCAGATTCATTGATTGTGTGCTGAGCTACCGGCCTCTACACAGAGACTGAAATTTGTAGCCATAAAGCAAATGGAGGCAGAAAGTGTCCTTGATGGTCTCCAGGCCAAGAAACAGGCCAGATACAAGCTAAATTATATTGTTGCTGCTGCTGCTAAGTCACTTCAGTCATGTCTGACTCTGTGAGACCCCATAGACAGCAGCCCACCAGGCTCCCCTGTCCCTGGGATTCTGCAGGCAAGAACACTGGAGCGGGCTGCCATTTCCTTCTCCAATGCATGAAAGTGAAAAGTGAAAGTGAAGTCGCTCAGTTGTGTCCGACCCTTAGTGATCCCATGGACTGCAGCCTTCCAGGCTCCTCCATCCATGGGATTTTCCAGGCAAGAGTACTGGAGTGGGTTGCCATTGCCTTCTCCAATTATATTGTTGGCAATACTCAATATGTATTAAAAGGCATAGGGCTTTTTTTCCCCTTGGAATACAATTGCTTAATAATGTTGAGTTAGTTTTTGCTGTATAATAATGTGAAACAGCCTTAGTAGCAGTGTAGTGTTTGTTGCTCAGCCATGTCTGACTCTTTGTGAACCCATGGACTGTAGCCAGCCAGGTTCCTCTCACATATGTCCCCTCCTTCTTGAGCCTCCCTCCCGCCCCCCATTCCACCCCTCTAGGTTGTCACAGAGCGCCTGGCTGAGCTCCCTGTGTTATGTCAATGCTATTCTCTCAATTCATCCCACCCTCTTCTCTCCACCTCTGTGTCCACACATCTATTCTCTAAGTCTGTGCCTCTGTTCCTGACCTGCAAATAGGCTCATCAGTACCTTTTTCTTCCCCTAGATTCCATGTTGTTGTTTTTGGTTGCTTAGTCATGCCCAATACTTTGTGACCCTTACTTCACTCTGCATGACAGACTGTAGGTTCATCCACATCACTACAACCAGCTCAGTTTCCCTTCCCTAAGGTCTCATTTTCTGAAATGAATCATTGAGTTTGGACAAAAAAATTATATGCACAATAGTTAAGGTACAATGTGGGCTCTGGTTTCTTTATTGTTAATTGGAGGATAATTGCTTTACAGTTGTGCTAGTTTCTGTGAATCAGCCATAAGTATACACATGTCCCCTCCATCCTGAACCCCTCCCTGCCTCCACCGTGCTCACCCCTCTTAGGTCATCACAGAGCATCGTGCTGAGCTCCTTGTGTTAGACAGCAACCTCCCACTAGCTATTTGTTTTACATATGTTAATGCATATGTTTCAATCTACTCTCTCAATTCGTCCCACCCTCTCCTTCCTCCACTGTGTCCACAAATCTGTTCTCTATGTCTGCATCTCTCTATTCCAGTCCTGCAAATAAGTTCATCAGTATACCATTTTTCTAGATTCTGTATATGTGTGTTAGCATATGATGTTTTTTCCTCTTTCTGACTTACTCCACTCTGTATAATAGGCTCTAGTGAGGTTCATCCACTTCACTAGCTGCTGCTGCTGCTAAGTCACTAGAATCGACTCAAATTCATTCCTTTTTACGGCTGAGTACTATTACATTGTATATGCATACCACATCTTCTTTATCCATTCATCTGCACTGGACATCTAGGTTGCTTCCATGTCCTGGCTATTGTAAATATTGTTGCAATGAATGTTGGGATGAATGTGTCTTTTTTTTTTTTTTACTTTATTTTACTTTACAGAACTGTATTGGTTTTGCATACATTGACATGAATCCACCACAGGTGTACATGCGTTCCCAAACATGAAACCCCCTCCCACCTCCCTCCCCATAACATCTCTCTGGGTCATCCCCATGAACCAGCCCCAAGCATGCTGTATCCTGCATCAGACATAGACTGGTGATTCGTTTCTTACATGATAGTATACATGTTTCAATGCCATTCTCCCAAATCATCCCACCCTCTCCCTCTCCCACAGAGTCCAAAAGACTGTTCTATACATCTGTGTCTCTTTTGCTGTCTTGCATACAGGGTCATCATTGCCATCTTTCTAAATTCCATATATATGTGTTAGTATACTGTATTGGTGTTTCTTTCTGGCTTCCTTTCTGTATAATCGGTTCCAGTTTCATCCATCTCCTTAGAACTGATTCAAATGTATTCTTTTTAATGGCTGAGTAATACTCCATTGTGTATATGTACCACAGCTTTCTTATCCTTTCATCTGCTGATGGACATCTAGGTTGTTTCCATGTCATGGCTATTATAAACAGTGCTGCGATGAACATTGGGGTACACGTGTCTCTTTCAGTTTTGGTTTCCTCGGTGTGTATGCCCAGCAGTAGGATTGCTGGGTCATAAGGCAGTTCTATTTGCAATTTTTTAAGGAATCTCCACACTGTTCTCCATAGTGGCTGTACTAGTTTGCATTCCCACCAACAGTGTAAGAGGGTTCCCTTTTCTCCACGCCCTCTCCAGCATTTATTGCTTGCAGACTTTTGGATCACAGACATTCTGACTGGTGTGAAGTGGTACCTCATTGTGGTTTTGATTTGCATTTCTCTCATAATGAGTGATGTTGAGCATCTTTTCATGTGTTTGTTAGCCATCCGTATGTCCTCTTTGGAGAAATGTCTATTTAGTTCTTTGGCCCATTTTTTTGATTGGGTCATTTATTTTTCTGGACTTGAGCTGCATAAGTTGCTTGTATATTTTTGAGATTAGTTGTTTGTCAGTTGCTTCATTTGCTATTATTTTCTCCCATTCCGAAAGCTGTCTTTTCACCTTGCTTATATTTTCCTTTGTTGTGCAGAAACTTTTATTTAAATTAGATCCCATTTGTTTATTTTTGCTTTTATTTCCAGAATTCTGAGGGGTGTATCATAGAGGATCCTGCTGTGATTTATGTCAGAGAGTGTTTTGCCTATGTTCTCCTCTAGGAGTTTTTAGTTTCTGGTCTTACATTTAGATCTTTAATCCATTTTGAGTTTACTTTTGTGTGTGGTGTTAGAAAGTGATCTAGTTTCATTCTTTTGCAAGTGGTTGACCAGTTTTCCCAGCACCACTTGTTAAAGAGATTGTCTTTACTCCATTGTATATTCTTGCCTCCTTTGTCAAAGATAAGGTGTCCATATGTGTGTGGATTTATCTCTGGGTTTTCTATTTTGTTCCATTGATCTATATTTCTGTCTTTGTGCCAGTACCATGCTGTCTTGATGACTGTGGCTTTGTAGTATAGTCTGAAGTCAGGCAGGTTGATTCCTCCAGTCCCATTCTTCTTTCTCAAGATTGCTTTGGCTATTCGAGGTTTTTTGTATTTCCATACAAATCTTGAAATTATTTGTTCTAGTTCTGTGAGGAATATCTCTGTTAGCTTGATAGAGATTGCATTGAATTTGTAGATTGCTTTGGGTTGTATACTCATATTCACTATATTGATTCTTCCAATCCATGAACATGGTATATTTCTCCATCTATTAGTGTCCTCTTTGATTTCTTTCATCAGTGTTTTATAGTTTTCGATATATAGGTCTTTAGTTTCTTTAGGTAGATATATTCCTAAGTATTTTATTCTTTTCATTGCAATGGTGAATGGAACTGTTTCCTTAATTTCTTTTTCTACTTTCTCATTATTAGTGTATAGGAATGCAAGGGATTTCTGTGTGTTGATTTTATATCCTGCAACTTTACTATATTCATTGATTAGCTCTAGTAATTTTCTGGTGGAGTCTTTAGGGTTTTCTATGTAGAGGATCATGTCATCTGCAAACAGTGAGAGTTTTACTTCTTCTTTTCCAATTTGTTTTCCTTTTGTTTCTTTTTCTGCTCTGATTGCTGTGGCCAAAACTTCCAGAACTCATCCATCCATTTATGATAAAAACTCTCCAGAAAGCAGGAATAGAAGGAACATACCTCAACATAATAAAAGCTATATATGGCAAACCCACAGCAAACATTACCCTCAGTGGTGAAAAATTGAAAGCATGTGTCTTTTTGAATGATGGTTTTCTCAGGGTACATGCTCAGTAGTGGGATTGCTGGGTCATATTAATTCAAGTACTCAGAGCCATCAGGAGAGTAATTTGATGACATCAGTAACTGCAAGATTGGTTTCGTTGACCCCAAGACCTCATTCACTTCCTAAACAAATAGGACTTCTGAAATGAAGGATTATCTGAAGAGAAAGAAAATAAAATTTTGACAGAGGGTTTGTATTGCCCCAGTCCCCGGATTCTTGGGAGAGCCGCTCTTACAACAAAGTGCAATATACCCTCAGAAAAGAAGTGGCAGCAAATGGCAGTGTATTCTTTCCTCTGAAGCCCCAGCAGTGAGTGATAAATGAGTGCAGTTGAGCTTCTACTGCTTTTATTTGTTTTTATACTTGGGACTGTATTTCCCTCGTCTATTGTTTCTGACTGAAGACAATCTCCATCTCTTCACTTATCTTTTAATTAACCTGAAACTGAAACTTCAGGCCATATTGGAAGGGGGCTGGTGTTGAGGGGGCCACAGGCAGTATTGTGTATGTGTGTTAGTCACTTAGCAGTGTCAGACTCTTTGCACGCCCATGGACTGTAGCCTGCCAGGCTCCTCTGTCCATGGAATTCTCCAGGCCAGAATACTGGAGTAGGTAGCCTTTCCCTTCTCCAAGGGATCTTCCCAACCCAGAGCTCGAACCCAGGTCTCCCGCACTGCAGGCGGACTCTTTAACAGCTGAGCCCCCAGGTGGTGTTGGGATATGGGAATTCCATGACACTGCAGATGTCATTCAGAGCATTCTTATCCAAAGGAATTAGATAAAAGAAGTGTCATACTTCCTGCTCCACTGGCTTTTTCTTCAGAGATCTCTCTCCAAAATACCAGAATATTTTTAGAAGTTTGAGTTTAAATCAAATTTAGAAAGTCTTAATTGTCACAATATCTTGCTAATTGGAGGCCATGTACTAATTAGTCATGTGTTTGTATCATCACCCTTGTCCATTTTCCCCACAGTCCTTTTCCTTCTTCTCTGCAATGACATCCATCATCAACTTATTGCTTATGCTTTATTTCTAGTTTAGTCTTAATATTTCAAAATATTTCATAAACAGAAACATCACTAGGAGACACCAGAAATATCATTGGCCACTGAATATTAATAAGCCACTTTATCTGATATGAACAGTTCCCTTAGCATGGTTGTTTCTGTTGAGGATATTGGACAAACTTCAGAGCACTTTTCATTTAACAGTCTGACTTGAAATTTACACGAACCTCACCTAAAAGTTTCCATATTAAAACACAGTGGTGCCAACCACCATTACTGCCTTGTCCCACAAGTGTTTCAGTGGAACTCCAATCCATTCTTAATTTCCCCTTAGAAAAGTTGCCATAATAATTCACAGACACCTGTGCTCCTAACTTCCTTGGTGGCTCAGAAGGTAAAGCGTCTGCCTACTATGCAGGAGACCCAGGTTCAATCCCTGGGTCAGGAAGATCTCCTGGAGAAGGGAATGGCAACCCACTCCAGTATTCTTGGACTTCCCTTGTAGCTCAGCTAGTAAAGAATCCGCCTGCAATATGGAAGACCTGGGTTCGATCCCTGGGTTGGGAAGATCCCCTGGAGAAAGGAAAGGCTACCCACTCCAGTATTCTGGCCTGGAGAATTCCATGGACTGTATAGTCCATGGGTTCGCAAAGAGTCTGACACGACTGAGCAACTTTCAGGTGCTCCTAACTTATCTCAAGAATGAAGGGACGGACAGTAGCACTGGGACGGAGGTGGGAAGATGAAGTCAGAGCCGGGGAGCCAGAGTACAGGGGACCCTTGGTGCTTAAGCAGGGAAGGCCACAGAACCAGAACCACAGTCTCAGTGCAATGACTGATGCTCACATCTGAACAGGAAAAGGGTCTTGGAGCAGTTCAGGAGCAAAATTCAAGAGCCAAAGTTTCATGAAGGTGAGGATAGAGTATGGAATTTTCTGGAAAATTGGTATAATTTTCTGGGATCCCTCTGAGGGACAAAGGCATCTCATGTCCTCCTTTGCAAGATAGATCCACTACAGTCCAGCATCTGACACAACTCACTAGTGATTGAGTTTTCATTATTTCTTTAAGTCAACGATCTCCTTTCCATGAGCTCCTATGACCCCTTTCATTAATCCAGTCAATAGACATTCAGTGAGGATTCATTGTATGCCAGGCTAGTGCTTGTGCTTTTGAGGGCAAAAGCGGAAGTGAAATAGACATGATCAATGCATGCATAGAGCCCTGACTCTTTGAAGGAGACAGATATTATTCAAAAATTCAAGTGAGCAAAATTGTAAAATGCAACTACTGAAGCCAGGAAGAGCAACTACTGTTGCTAAGAAGAGGTATGTCATACCCTAAGAGCCATTCTCTGTTATAATATTATAAGGTGTTTGATTTGGTTAAAGAAGACAGAGGAGGCACCTCCCGGGGCATTGTTGCCTTAACCAAGATGTGCCAGAGGGATAAGGGTTCATTTAGGCAGAGAAGACAAATGCATGCGTCCTTCAGTGATGAAAACTGGGCCAGGGTGGTTAACTAAGGGAAGTCCAATGTGCTTGGAGCAGTGAAGTTATGGGGATGGTGGTGGGTGGTGAGGCTGCAGGGAAACCAGATCCAAAAGGGGTTTCAGTCTCCGTGTGGAGGAGTTTCCTTTTCTTCCACAGAACAACAGGGAGACGTCAAAAGTAAAGCAAACATGAATTCAGGGGAGACACCAAGTTGTGAAGAAACATCTTATTTCCATAGTTTTCACTATTTCTCTTTCATTTCTATTTCAAGCCCATTACACCAGATAGAATATACGTGTCTCTTCCTTCCTACAATTTCATGTGTATCTTTTCTGGTTGTACTAGAGTCTTTCTTCCAGTATCCAGAAGATTTCAGCATGAATGGTTTCATGTGTAGATGCATTTTTGATGTGTTTCTGGTGGGAATGATCTCTGTGTCTTCCTACTCTACCATCTTGATCTCTATACTCTCCCAGCTGGAGAATACTTAATCATTATCCACTCTCTATAAATTTTATCAATTTAAGTTTCCTCAGTTGGTATAACACTTTCTTACAACCTAGCCTGAGAATGGCATCTATTTCCTAGGGGTCCTCTCTGGTCAACGTCATCCAGGAGGATGAATCTTGCTCTATCTTTCCTCATTATTAACCCCCACGTGCCATCATCATCTGGGCACCCAGTCTGGAGACATGAAGTTATGAGTGTCTCAAGTGGCCCAAAAAGTCAAGGACCAACAGGTATAATGCAGATGTGAAAATGTACTGTTGCAAATGATTTTTAAATATATGGTAATATGATCAGATTTTTCCTAACATCCTAGCATCCATTCTGGATGCTTTGTAGTGGAAGTATAGGAGAGATACGAAAGTGGAGGCAAAAAGACCACATAGGGTATTACAAGCAATTTCAGGTTTGTAGATGGTAATGGTTTGGGATTGGGTGGTGTGGATGAGTTAGAGGTAAGGATACAGGTTCATAGTATATTTGTAGAATAAACATGACAGAATTTGATTAAAAATTTGGATACTGGGATGAAGAAGAGAGAGGTAACCCTTGGGTTTCTGACTTATGCAAACGGAAAATGGAATTTACTGAGTGAGAAGGCATTACCTTCCTTCTACTAAAGGAAGATGTTAGGTAAGATCCTAGTTGATTATGACAGGTTGAGTTTGAGATGCTTTTGAAATATTTAAGAAGATATGTATTAAGCTGCTTGGCAATGTAATGGATGTATAGTGAAAGAAGAAGTCTGAGCTAGAAATAGAAATGAATGAGACCTCTGCATGTGGATTCTATTTGAAATATAGTTATAGGTGAGAGTGCCCGGAGGAAGAAGAAATGAAGAAATAATGCAGAAACAATGAAGAAATAATGCAGAACTGAGCCCTGTTTCGTATTTACACTGCCAATGTTTCCTTTGGACTGATTCAAAGCAAAAGAAGACCAAGCATCTTTCTCTGTAAGGGTTACCTGGTGGCTCAGTGGTAAAGAATACACATGCAGTGCAGGAGACACGGGTTCGATCTCTGGGTCAGGAAGATCCCCTCCAAGAAGGAACTGGCAACCCACTCCTGTATTTTTCCCTGGAAAATCCCATGGACAGGGGAGCCTGGTGGGTTATAGTCCATGGGGTCACAAAAAGAGTCTTGGACACGACTTAGCGAGTAACTAACAACAACAATCTTCCTCTGTATTAAGCATCAGCCAGTGGTCCATCACAGAATACAGAAATTGCCTTTTAAGTAAGCCATCTGCCCACCCAGATTCCTCACTTCTGTGCTAATGAGTGTTCTCTTTTGTTTCAAGATTTGAGACTTTTAATCCCAGGGTTTTTGACAGTAAGTACCATAGCCTGCTTTGTCTCTTTGTTCTTGTACAGTGACAATATCTACAGCCTATTTTGTTTCACCAGGATTCTAACTTAAAGATTCAAAATGAATATCCGCACTATAAAAAGAGTGTTTCTAATCTGATCAGTTAAATAAAACAGAGTAAACAAAATCTGAAAGAGCCAAACAACTTACTAAGGATTTTTTTTAAAGGAAGTTTGTTCAATTGTAAATATTAAGTATATATTTTAAGTCTCTGCTCCCCAAGTCTAAAGTTTAATTCATCTATCAAGTTCTATCCTAGAAAAATAAATATATGCACACCCGTTCCCAAAATAAGCACAACTTGTTACTCTGCAAATAAATGTGTGCCAAAAGTCTCAGAATTTCTGATAGGGTAGGATGTGTTGGCTCTTAAGAAGGAAGTAATAGTTATTTAATAATTAATCAAACAACAAGCCTTTAAAAAAGTGTCGCATAGTGAGATTTTTATAATTCTCCAATGTTTTCCTTTGACTATTCCTCGAACAAAAAGGAAAAAGCTATAACTCCAATTTAATAAAAACAAAATGCTAAATATAGTTTTAAAATGGGAACTAAGATGATGAAAAGGAGAAGCAATGGTTTAGCACTGGGCAACATTTAAAATATATTTATGTTGATTCATTTCAAAGGTTTATATATTTACATAAATTATGCCTAAATTAATTAAATCTATGGAATGCTGTGCTTCTATTTTTTTTTTAAGAGGTGTAAAGGTAGGTTCTTTGTGTAGTGGATCTGAAAGTGTTCTCATCTTAATTCTTTGATCTTCATGGAACATTAAAGTGATAATGATTCCCAGTGTTATTGTGCTTGTAAATGAGGGGGAAGCCATCTGCCCTTGCACTTCTATCAATTAACCAGCTGTATTTATAGAGCACTATTGAGGGGTGCCAAGAAGCATGGGGGAGAAAGCATGGTCAATGACACCAGTAAGCTAACGGAGGATGTGTAAAGGAGACCCAAAGTCAGACGTCATGGCATGCCCCATAAAACCTCAAGAGAGATGTCAGTGGAGGCTAAGGTATTCAGTGGAGTGGCCTCACAGAAGAAGTGGGGTTCAAGATGTACTTGAAAATGTAAGTGCAAAAAGAATGGAGAGTGTTTTAACTGAGAGGAGCTGTGTAAGGCAAGAATGACAACATGGTATTTGTGACTCAGTTACAAATCAAAACCAACAGAAGCTCAGCCCTATTGAAATAGAAATTAATTTGAGTCAATTATTTGGGATTCAATTAGGAGAAAGCTGGAACAAGTTTAACTTCTTTCAGGACCAACAGTCTGCTAAAGGCAAAGATAAATGTCATGACTGCACACACACACGCATATTTTGGTTTTTTTTTCTTTTTTGATGCCAAGCAAATTTAACACTTTTCTCTTACAGGCAACAGATATATCTTTGGACACATTTCTGTATTTGATTATTCAATATGTTTACATCCAAACAGAGCAGAGAAACATAAAAGGTATCTGAGAAAAGAGTTGGACCATAGCCACACATACGACACCAAATCCTTGCCCTTGGCAGTGCCTGAATGAGCTCTCCAGAATATAAAGCCAGTCTAACTTTCACAAGTGTGCTCATGCAGCTCAGATTTTGTCTCTACCAGCTAAATATATTACAGGTCCTCTCCATCGGTGAAAGAGAGGAGGGTCTTTGTATATAAAATAAAAAGACTAAGAGCATTGTAGAAAATGGGAATTCTAGATACTCAGAAGTCAGCTTTAATCCATTCTTTGGATGAATCAGGATTTGGAATAAAATACGCTACACAAAATAATTCCATTGAAAGAGGATAACAAATCTTCTAGTCATAAAGAAGAGTCTAACTTTGATGCATATCACTCTTACAATTTATTTTGTATTTCCATTTTTTATGTACAGCTTGAATATCTGAGACTTGGGTAGAAGAGGCTCTGCTAGATCAAATATTTAATCTTGCTTTGAATTTAGTTTGAAATTGGAAAGCTTCCAGTTGTTATGACTCCTCAAAATTTGTAATTTAAGTAAAAAACTCTGAAAACAAGGACTTCTTAAGTCTAGACTATGGTTACATCTATTTAATTGCACTTTTTCTGGTGCATCTCTAAGATAGATTGTTACATTTAGCAAAACACTTAGTAGCATAATTACAATGCTATAACAGATTTCTTTCCCTTTCTCTTAAACTAATATCTTCATCTGATACAGTTCAAGACACATCAATTAAGTACATAAACTGACAGCTGTTTGGAATTTTGATACACTTCACAAAATCAAGAAAAAAAATCATCATTTTCAGAGTACACTCTTTAAATTTTCTTAAAATCTGAAGGTGATATCTTTGAAGAAGACAAAATTATTTTGTAAAATTAAGTTTTTATAGACAATCATGAATTATAGGTAGATATCATGTTAAATATACTATATATTATATACTACATATCTAACACAGAATTACTAAATTTTTACACTTTATTTTCTGATAAAAATCAGAAAGATTAACCTAATTCCAAACTTATATCTGATTCTTTGTATATGAAACTACAACCCAGTATATCCTCCTAGATAATGACTTTTTGTACTATTTGTATTCATCTACAGAATATGCTTTTCTTCTTGGGTGCTTTTCTCTATTTTTTTTTTTTTATCTCCACTAAAGCTTATCTCCACATCCAAGCTAAGTTTTACTGTTGTTAAATCTTTAGAAAATTGTTTTATCTCAACATCTACCCAACTAATTCTGTGGGGGAAAGTAAGGGGAAGTGGGGGAAAAGGAGGGACAGGCAGAGAAATGGAAGATGATTATATTTAGTTAATTTTAGAAACATTTTAACTGGAATAAAATTCAGTAAGGAATCTTCAGGTTCAGTTCAGTTGAGTCACTCAGTTGTGTCCAACTCTTTGCAACCCCATGGACTTCAGCACGCCAGGCTTCCCTGTCCATCACCAACTCCCAGAGCTTGCTCAAACTCACGTCCATTGACTCAGAGATGCCATCCAACCATCTCATTCTCTGTCGTCCACTTCTCCTCCTGCCTTCAATCTTTTCCAGCATCAGGGTCTTTTCCAATGAGTCAGTTCTTCACTTTAGGTGGCCAAAGTATTGGAATTTCAGCTTCAGCTTCAGTCCTTCCAATGAATGTTCAGTACTGACTTCCTTTAGGATTGACTGGTTGGATCTCCTTGCAGTCCAAGGGACTCTCAAGAGTCTTCCCAACACCACAATTCAAAAGCATCGATTCTTTGGCACTCAGCTTTCTTTAAAGTCCAGCTCTCACATCCATACATGACCACTGGAAAAACCATAGCTTTGGCTAGATGGACCTTTATTGGCAAAGTAACTTTCTGCTTTTTAATGTGCTGTGTAGGTTGGTCACAGCTTTTCTTCCAAGGAGCAAGTGTCTTTTAATTTCATGGCTGCAGTCACCATCTGAAGTGATTTTGGAAACCAAAAATATAAAGTCTGTCACTGTTTCCATCGTTTTCCCATCTATTTGCCATGAAGTGATGGGGCCAGATGCCATGATATTAGTTTTATGAAAGTTGAGTTTTAAGCCAACTTTTTCACTGTCTCCTTTCACTTTCATCAAAAGGCTCTTTAGTTCTTCTTCGCTTTCTGCCATAAGGGTGGTGTCCTCTGCATATCTGAGGTTATTGATATTTCTCCCTCAATCTTGATTCCAGCTTGTGCTTCATCCAGCCCAGCATTTTGCATGATATACTCTGCATATAAGTTAAATAAGTAGGGTCACAAAATACAGCCTTGATGTACTCCTTTTCCTGTTTGGAACCAGTCTGTTGTTCCATGTCCAGTTCTGGTAGTATAGTTAGCTGCAAAAAGCAACTAACTGTTGCTTCTTGACCTGCATACAGATTTCTCAGGAGGCAGGTCATGTGGTCTGGTATTCCCATCTCTTTAAGAATTTTCCACTTAAAATTCTTTAAGAATTTTAAAATTATCTTGTAAAGGTCTAAATAGGTATGGTTTTTTGTTTTTCTCTTTCATAGTTATTAAATAATAGTGTTTTGGGTAAGTCTTATTAACGTAATACACAAAATTGTGAACAGATGAAATTTTCATATATTTATTATATATCAGATGTGCTTGAAATTCACATTTTTATTAAAAGATCAGTAAGCATGCAGTTAGGCTTGGAAATAGCATTGTATTTTTGAATACTAAATTGTTTTTCTATTGCTAAAGACTTAAAACCTTTTTTCTTGTTTGATTTCATTTGTTATTTTTTTCATTGTGGCATAATTGACATATAATGCTGTATTAGTTTCAGGGGTACAAAATAATAAATAAAATAAAAAATAATTAAAAGTTAGTGTTAGGATCCTTTGAACTTAAATTGATACATTCAAAGTTAATGTGCTTCATACACATAGAGTAAGAAAAATTTAATGATTTTGGTTTTATTATTTCCAGATGTTAGCTCTAAAGCAGGTATCCTACCATTTATATTAACTATTTGGTACTGAATGAGCCTATCAAATACTAACATGTGCAGAGAAATAAAAAGTTTGTGTTAGAATGTGTTAGAAAATGCACTTTCTTCATGAAATGATTTATATAATCAAACAAATGGCTCAAAACATATCTCACTTTAGATAAGATTCCAGTTTTTCTATGAATCTGGCCAACATGTTAGCCATTTAAACAAGGATCTCATGTCATAAAGCCCATAAAAATTAATAACTTTAATTACAAAATATATTTTTTCTTTTACAGAGATTTATTTTAAAAATTAATTGGTTTTCATCAGTTAAGTACAGTATTTACAGCACAAAACTGTTTTTGCAACATGCTTGAAAGAAACAATGATTTTCTTTTTCTTAGCCTTTGTTTACACTCAGATTCATCAAAAAGTTTCCTGATATCCAATAGAAAGTTCTTTGTGGACATCAAAATAGTACAGGTCCAGTATTCCTTATTCCTTCCTTCCCAGACATAGCTTCTAAACCTATAGAATTATTTCCTCTAGCTAATGTCATTTTCAATATCATTTTTTTTTTCATTTCTGAAACTCCTATTCTCCTAAAGCTATCTGTTGCCCTCCAGCTTAAATATATATCAATACCTCTGAACATGGATCTCAAACTCATCCACCTGCTGGCCCAGGATAAAACACATGTATATACCTCTGTGTGCCTCTGAATTTCTTCTCAAAATTCATACTTTGAAAAAGTATTTTATTGGTGAATATTAGTTATTTTCAAACTGCAAGAATATTCCTTTCTATTCCATTTAGCTTAATAGCTGTATTTTTGTAATTCATATATCTGTTTCTTTTCTTCCTGTTAATAAATTCCTTAAGAAATGCTTTCAAGTATTCCTTAAATATGTATTCCAAAATATGGAACTCTTAACTGAGCATCTTGTTACTTATTGGACATCACTTAAAATAAACAAAGTGAAACATGAGTTTCATTCTGTTAAGCCTGGAAATTTACTAGAAACCAGGAGCAAATGTATGAAATTGGTTTCCTTGAGCAACAGTATTTGAGAGCAGTGAAAAAAAAGTGTGATGATATTTAATGACCTATGTTAATACATGATAAAGTCCCTAAATTGTAATTTACAATCAAAACAGTTGGTGGCACCTTTGAAGCAATTTCTTGTCTTTGGCAGTAACTATATTGCCTGCAAATTCTTACACAAGTACATTGAAATACAAAATCTTCACAATTATGCTGGTTTAGATATATTTTCTGATGTTCAGATAATCCTACTTTAAAAAAACTTCTGTTGATTATACACTATTAAAGAAAAAAAATAGTATCTATGCCCCCCAATAACAGTGCTTATTACCCAAATATTTTGGCAAGAGTTTTAGTCTGATAAAAAGTGTACTTCCTCTTAAAGGCAAATCAGGAGTTTCTTAGAAATAGTATTTCTTGCCTAGATGAAAAACTCAATAAAATATTGAGTTGACAATAAAATATTGGGTTGCCCAAAAAGTTCATTTGGATCTTTCCCTAAAATAACAAACATGAATAAACTTTTTGGCCAACTCAATAGATATAATAGTGTGGGAAGAGTTGAAGAGACTTATTAAAAACTTCTTAAATGCCCTCAAACCCTCTTTGATCCACTTTCCCATTAGACTTAAAATTCCTACCAGAGAAAATCATTCTTGGAGTTAAAATTATTATGAACTCAGCATAATCTCTTTAAATGTTAAACTTCCCCAAAAGGTTTGTAATGCATTGAGGCATACACACTGTTAGCACCAAAAGAGATTAGGTAGAATAAATCAGTGATGAGATAAATAGGCAGTTGTGTAAGGTTTTATAGTTTTTGTTTGGGCAGGTGAGGTATAATTAATCTCATTTCTTTCCTGAATTTGAAACCAAATAAGAAGTAAATTCACACTGAGAAAGAACCAATTCTATAAAACTGGGTTAAGAATGCAACTTTGCCCAGCAGTCAGATGTGCTTCTAAGTACTTTACCAGGAGTCTACCAACTCAGCTCACAATGGCTCTGGAGTTCAAACAAGGAAAGCGGAGGGGATGTCCTGTTGTTTTGGACAATATGGTATCCAAGAGAAACAAATTCAGACACTAAAGTGCTAAGGACAGATTTTAATCACTACTATACTATTGCAATTGGGAAGTGGGTCCAACTTGAAATAAACGCAACTTGGATTTGTTTAGAGGTGACTGGTATTTTAAAGGAGAATGAGGAGATCAGGAGGAGGGATGGCATAAACTACAGCAGAGTCAGGGAGCTGAAAAGTTACCCAGGGCCAGTCAGTGCCCATGCAGAGTGAGTCAGCTGTGTCTTTCAGCTGATGACTAAAGGACTTCAGGATTCTATCTTCCCCAGGACACTGAAAGTCAGAGACCCCACCCTTCTGGATAATTCCATCTCAAATCAATGGCTTTTAGGTTCTCAAAAGACACACAAGATCCTCTTGAATTGTGGGAGCTACATAGAAAAAAGATTCACAGCTGTAAGCCCTTTTCATAAATGCTTTAAGAAGAGGAGAACACAGCCCAGCTCAGGTATTAAGTAAAATAAACAGTAAATTTTTCTGACAGCTCTGCACTTGGCCAGATTAAAAACTCAAAAAGGGGCTGGCTGGATTGTTCCAAGGTTGCAACCTTAGGCTATTAGAAGCCCTTTTAAAGTTTGATCAAGTCTCTAAGCAGGGGTTTGAATGCAATATTCTGCTGAGAGTTTTTGCTGAGAGTGTTCAGTAGCCCATAAAGAAAACGCTCAGAAGGGGCTGGGTTTGCGCATGCTCTGTTCCCCTGCTCCATCTCTGAGGATGGCTGAAGGAAGCTAAGAGTCACCTCGCCTGTATAACCAGGAGGGAAAATGTAGCTATACTTTGGAAGGAGGACAGTATACTAGGAGGAGGGAAAGAATGGATCCCCCTAGAGCAGTGTTCTCAACAGGGATAATTTTGCCCCAAGGGGACATTAGGCAATGTCCAGAGACATTTTTGTTTTTCGCACAGAAAGGTGGTGGATAAGGCTAATAACAGGCTTCCCAGGTGGTGCTTGTGGTAAAGAATCCGCTTGCAGATGCAGCAGACACAAGAGATGTGGGTTCGATCCCTGGGTCGGGAAGATCCCCTGGAGGAGGGCATGGCAACCCCCTCCAGTATTCTTGCCTGGAGAATCCCATGGACAGAGGAGCCTGGTGGGCTACAGTAAATAGGGTCGCAAAGAGTCAGACAGGACTGAAGTGACTTAGCACACAATGCTAATAACACCTAGTAGGTAGAGGCCAGGGATACTGCTGTAGGGAAAAACAAATGATGGTCTCCACACCTTCCGATCTTCTAGGTGAGACCCCTATCATAACAGACAGACTAATGAGGAAAACAAACCAAAGTGGATTAACATATGTACAAGGGAGAGATCTAGAAAAAAATGAGTAACTCAAAAAATGCCTTTAGCACTCAGGATGAAACACTACGTTAGCAGGGAATCCCCCTAACAGCAAATGTTGTCCTCTTCAGGGGAGTAAGTGATTTTCAGGACAGATAAATAAGCGAGCTCTTCCACGAAAACATGAGATATGCTAGATTGTGACAAAGTGTCCCTGGGTGTGGCATCAATTACTAGTCTCCTCTACTGTGATGAGTCAGCCTTCTCTGGTCCATGAAACCCCCTGGAAGGGAATGTTTGACAGCTGAGCTCCTTTTGGAGAATCTGTCGTTAGGTAGATAAAGGGAATTCCAAGAAAGCCTCTGCCTGCATTTACTGTCTAACAGGCACCTACAGCTGAAAACGATCGCTACCCCAGGGGGTATGTTTCGGAGCGGCGGACCCTGCTGCTCCCTTTCACTGCTGAGCAGCCTGAAATGCACAAGAATTATCCAGCCCAGGACACCAATAGTGGCAAGGCCGAGAGATCCTGCCAAAGAGTTTACAAAGCACTTTAAGGTTTCTTACTGGTATTATTCTCCCAATGGCCACCTAAAAAAAAGGAGGAAAGACATCATCACTAAACACAAGAAAGAGCTGAGTCTCAAAAGGCTAAAAGATTTTCCAGCATTACCCTCTTAAAGCCAGAATTCTGACTGCAAAGAGCATGACACTCCTTTTGGAAGAGAGGTAGGAATGCAAGTGAAGACCCATCACTCCCTGAAATAACAGATTTAAAAGAAGGGCCAAGACGGAGAGACTTTCCTCATTAAGGAAGCGAAGGAAGGGCTCGTGCTAGAGCAGAACGAGGCCTATGAGAGGGAAGTTAGGAAGAATGTTAGCAAGAAGCTTCATGAACCTCTCAGTTAATGTCTGCCTTGCCAGAAAAATACAGTAGAATACAGAAACTTTCCTACACTCGCCGTATTTGAAACACGCTATTTGGTGAAGAATATTGACATGCATGAACTGATATGGAGAATTGAAATGGGGGTGGGATGAATTGGAAGGTTGGGATTGACATGCATAGACTATTGATGTTACATATAAAATAGATAACTAATGAGACCCTACCGTACAGCTCAGGGAGCCCTCCTCAAAGCTCTGCGGTGATGTAAATGGGCCAAGATTCCAAATCGGAGGTGATACATGTAAAAATGCAGCTGACTCACTTTGTTGAACAACAGAAGCTATCACAATACCGTAAAACAACTATACTCCAGTAAAATTAATTTTAAAAGGAAGAAAATTGAATAGATACTGAAAAGTGATCATTATAACTTACTGTTGCTGGTGGGATTTCCTTATCTTCCCTAAATTCTCGGTGGTTTTTAATATTAGATGAGGTCATGCTAATTTTGAAGAGCAGCTTCCTCCCAGTGAAGATCAAACTTAGCTGCTGCTTTCCTTGCTACTACATAGTTTCAGGGATGCCTCACAGATGAGGTACTTGTGATGATGTCAGATTTGTGAGATAAAGTTAAATGTAGACAATGGCAGGAACTGTTCAAGAAAAGGACTTCTGGAACTGGGGAAATGGTGCAGTTTTGTGAACGCTGAACAGAAATTGAAAAGAACACATGATTAACTTGTTGCTCCCTATGAATTATAACACGCACTATTATCATCACAAGTAGAGGCCTGAGCTAGAATTCAGAAAGAACAGCCAGTGATATCAGGCAAGTGAGACAATAAGAAGGGTCCCTACAGAGTCAGTCTTCCAAATGCTGACACTGTGATGATCCAGATAATTTTGCTAAAATTAGCAAAATTAAGTTCTAGTGGACTCCAGGAGGACAGAGTCCTGTTGGGAGAGAGAGAGACATAAATAATCAACTAATAAAACATGACAAGAGTTATAGTATTAATACAGTAAAGTAATGTGAATGATGAAAGGATGAATGGAATAAGAGGCAGAATATAAAGGCGTATTAGGGTTCTCCAAAGAAACAAAATGTGTGTGTGTGTGTGCCTGCACACACATGCATGCACGCTTAGCCCCTTCAGTCGTGTCTGATTCTTTGTAACTCCGTGGGATGTAGCCTTCCAGGCTCCTCTGTCCATGGGATTCTCCAGGTGAGAACACTGGAGTGGATTGCCATGCCCTCCTCCAGGGGATCTTTGCAACCCAAGGATCAAACCCCATGTCTCTTAGGTCTACCTGCATTAGCAGGTGGATTGTTTACCACTAACACCACCTAGGAAGCCATACATATGGCCTTTATATATATATACGTATACATAAAAGAGAGAGGGAGACATTTGTTCTATCTATATTAATATGAATTGCTTCATGTGGTTATGAAAGCCATGAAGTCCCCTGCTTTACTCTCCATAAGCTAGAGAACTGGGAAAGCCAGTGATGTGCTTCAGTGAGACGGTATGATGGTACAAATCTGATTTGAGTCACAAAACCAAAGGAGCTGGTATCTGAGCACAGAAAAGGAATATTTCAGCTCAAGCAGAAAGAGAGTAAATTTGCTTTTTTTTCCTCGCCTTTTGTTCCATTTTGGGCATACGGTGAATTGCATGACTTTTACCTACTTTGGGGATGGCCATCTGCTTTACTCAGATCACCAATGCTGTTATTCTTTTCTGGAACCGCCTTTGAAGATACACCAAAAATAGCATTTTATCAGCTATCTGGACATTCCTTAGCCCAGCTGACACATGAAATCAGCTATCATAAGTCCACCCCTTGTCACTTTTACAGCTATACACATCTCCTTAAACCACAGTTACATCCAATAGAGACAATAACAAGGTCTTAATCCCACCTAATATGTAACTCTGCTGTGCACAGTTGAAAGCATTAATCCCTTGTCTGTAAGAGGAGGTAAAGTCTTTGAATGACATTTACTCTTCTGATAGCCTGGCACTTAAATGCCATGAAGCAAAATTAACTATATTTTAATAAAAAGTTAATATATCTTAAGTAAGAGATTGAAAAGAAAGGAAAAAAATAGATTATTTGCTTAACATACATCTGTGTTAGTAATCCAATTGTGTCCAACTCTTTGCAACCCCATGGACTGCAGCCTGCCAGGTTCCTCTCCCCATGAAATTCTCCAGGCTAGAATACTGGAGTGGGTTGCCATTTCCTTCTCCATAATATATGTGTGCTGAGTCACTTCAGCCTTGTCCGACTCTTTGTGACCCCATGGACTGTAGCCTACCAGGCTCCTCTGTCCATAGGATTCTCCAGGCAAGAATATTGGAGTAGGTTGCCATGCCCTCCTCCAGGGCATCTTCCCAACCCAGGGATTGAACCCGCATCTCTAAGGTCTTCTGCATTGGCAGGCAGGTTCTTTACCACTCCTGCCACCTGGGAAGTCCAGTATATGTATATATGCTAGCATAAATGAGTTCCAACTACTCCTGACCCAAAATCCAATAAAGAGATAAGGTTAGTGGGAAGGGAATTTTGCTTTATTTTGGAGGCTGGAAACTGGTGGGGAGGACAGACTTCTATCCAACTGTCAACTCCCCCTCAGTGTGCAAGAGCTGCTATAGACTGAAGGATGGAGCTAAACGCAGAAATAACATAGTTAGCTCTGACATCATCTTGAAATTGGCCATGTAGTGGTCTGATCACTGTCATCTTGATTGTCTTCAGTACAGTTAGTCTTCAGTTCCAAAACCATTTTGTTCCCATTTCTTTGAGGCCAGTTCTCACTGTGGCAGCTTATGTCATGGCTGGGCTTCCCTGGTGGCTCAGATGGTAAAGAATCTTCCTGCAATGCAGGAGACCCAGGTTTGATCCATGGGTTGGGAAGATCACTTAGAGAGAGGAATGGCAACCCTCTCCAGTATGCTTGCCTGAAGAATTTCATGGACAGAGTCAGACACGACTGTGAAACTAACACACTCTGTCATGGTGACAGGCTGGTCATCACGTCGTTAACTTCTCCCACTGGACAGGAGTTTTAGTATCTACAAGATGACAGAAGGAGAAGGGAGCAACAGAAGATGAGATGGTTGAATGGAATCATCACCTCAATGGGCATGAGTTTGAGAAAACTCAGGGAGAGTGTGAAGGACAGGGATGCCTGGCATGTTGCAGTTCATGGGGTCACAGAGTTGGACATGACTTAGTGACTGAACAACAATCAGACAGCTCAAAAGATATGGCTCAGGATATTATCTCTAGCCCTTGAGGAGGAGCTAAAGTCCTTGACTTTGCTTAATGACTGAAGTATTGTTATTTTTGTCTAGTGATGGTTTTCCTTTGCTTTTGCATTTTCTCACTTAAATGACTAAACTTATTCTCTGGCTAACAAAATTTTTTCTGCAGACAAAAATGTAGGTGAAGGACATGGTATGGGGAGGACCATAGCGTGCTGCTAAGTGTCATATATACATACACATGCATTTACTACAAAATAAGGAAGAAATACTCATGACAATTTCAGTTCTTATTTCTGCAATCAATCACATGGTTGTAGCTGGCATTTGCAATTACATTTCTCTAGTACCCATTCTGTATTCGGAGAAGGCAATGGCACCCCACTCCAGTAATTTTGCCTGGAAAATCCCATGGGCAGAGAAGCCTGGTAGGCTGCAGTCCATGGGGTCGCTAAGAGTCAGACATGACTGAGTGATGTCACTTTCTCTTTTCACTTTCATGCATTGCTGCTACTGTTGCTGCTAAGTCGTTTCAGTCGTGTCTGACTCTGTGCGACCCCATAGACGGCAGCCCGCCCGGCTCTCCCGTCCCTGGGATTCTCCAGGCAAGAATACTGGAGTGTGTTGCCATTTCCTTCTCAACACGTGAAAGTGAAAGTGAAGTTGTGTCCGACTCCTAGCGATCCCGTGGACTGCAACCCACCAGGCTCCTACATCCATGGGACGTCCCCAACAAGAGTACTATTGCCATTGCCTTCTCTGTCCAGAAGGAAATGGCAACCCACTCCAGTTTCTTGCCTGGAGAATCCCAGGGAGCCTGGTGGGCTGCCATCTACAGGGTCATACAGAGTCAGACACGACTGAGGCGACTTAGCAGCAGCAGCAGCATTCTGTATTATCTTGACCTTGGGCAAGAACCTCAGCTGATCATGGTTTTTTACCTGCTGAGTGACCCGTACCTTCATTCCTGGAGGGTCTGGATGATAATTCAAATTTTTTAAAATAAAATATTTTATAAAGTAAATAAGGCCCACAGAAAAGCAGAAAATTATTTACATCCCATTCACATTTAGCCTAAAACACCCAATGGACAAGCAGAATTCCTGCAGGCAAAAAGATCCTTTCCTCTAGCAAGTAATTCTGTTCCCTATTTTGGCTATTGTTGGGTTGTTGTTCAGTTGCTCAGCTGTGTCCCACTCTTTGCCACCCCATGGACTGCAGCATGCCAGGTTTTCCTGTCTTTCACCATCTACCAGAGATTGCTCAAATTCACATCGATTGAGTCAGTGATGCCATCCAACCATCTAATCTTCTGTCATCCCTTTATCCTCCTGCCCTCAATCTTTTCCAGGATCAGGGTTTTTCCAGTGAGTCACCTCTTTGCATCAAGTGGCCACAGTATTGGATCTTCAGCTTCAGCCTCTGACCTTCCAATGAATATTCAGGACTGATTTCCTTTAGGATTTACTAATTTGATCTCCTTGTAATCCAAGGGACTCTCAAGAGTCTTCTCCAGCACCACAGTTCAAAATCATCAATAATTTTTTTTTAAGTAAAGGGGATAACTAGAGGATAGAGAAGCATAAACAAAGGCATGTACGGTTTGACCAAAAAGTCATAGTCTGGGAATTAGATGTCTTCATTTGAGAGGAGCATAAGCTGAAAGGGTGATGAGACAGGAGATATGAAGAAAGTATCAGCCCTTTGCAACCTCAGAAGTCTGGACTCCAACTGAGGAAGTTTAAAACATGTGAGAAATAATAATATAGCCTGAAGTAGCACTGTGAACAATTCTGAGGCAAATGCGTAGCCTTTTCTCTCACATTAAGTAATTCCGACACTAACTATCTGGAGGTAGTGGTTAAGGGCTCATTCCCACAAGACCGCACCCCACTTCAGATGCCAGGTGCATGCAGTGGCTCCCCCAGCACACCCACCGGTCTGTCTAACTCGACTCTGTCTGAATCAAGAGTTCCCATAACTTCCTCCTCAGGTTTGGTAATTTGCTGTGGTGGCTCACAGAACTCAGAGAAACTCTGTGTTTGCTATTACCAGTTTATTATAAAGGATATTATAAAGGCTAAAAGTAACAACCAAATGAAGTGGTACTCAGAGCAAGTTTTAGAAGGGTCCCAATCACAGGAGTCTCTCTGTCTCTGTGGAATTTGGGATATTCCACCCTCCCAACCCCATAACTCTCCAAACCTCTTTGTTTAGAGTTTTTATGTTAATTTTATTCCTTAGGTATGGTTGATTAAATCACTGGCCATTGATGACTAACTAAAGCCCCAGTCCCAGGACTTCCCTGGAAGTCCACTGGTTAAGAATCTGCCTTCCAATGGAGAGGATGCAGGTCCAATCTCTGGTCATGAAACTAAGATCCCACATGCCTTCCAGTGTAGGGGATGAGACAAAAAATTAATTGTAATTAATTTCATTATATGGGCAGAAACTCCAAATTAAAAAAAAAAAATCCTTAGTCTGTCTCTCCTCCCCAGAGGTCAGGAATGGAGTCAAAAGTTCCAACCTTCTAATCACATGACTGATTCCTCCAACAACCGGTCCCCATCCTTCAGGAGTCACCTCATTAACATAAACTCAGATATGGTTAAAAGGAATTTATTATAAATAGCCAAATATTCTGCTCTTGCTATCGCTCAGGAAATTCTAAATGTTTTTTAAGGAGCTCTGCACAAAAAGGGCTTCCCTGGTGACTCAGCTGGTAAAAACTCCGCATGTGATATGGGAGACCTGGGTTCGATCCCTGGGTTGGGAAGATCCCCTGGAGGAGGGTATGCAACCCACTCCTGTATTCTTGCCCAGAGAATCCTCATGGATAGAGGAGCCTGGCAGGCTACAGCCCATGGGATCACAAAGAGTCGGACTCCACTGAGCAACTAAGCACACAGCAGACTGTACTGGAAACTGGGGTAAAGATCAAATATATTTTGTATTACAGTTACCACAGATTCCCAGTGTAGAAGTTATATTTAGAATTTGGGAGGTTATTTGTTGTAGGAGTCAAAGAAATGGGAAAAGCCAAAGGTATCCCTGGGAATATCTTGTCAAGTGCCTGGTGAATGAACAATAAAAAGTTAAAAGATTCTGAATTTGAAGGAAGAGGAAAAATGCTGAGAAAATGGCATAAAAATAACAAATTATTTTGTGTACATGGTCAGAAAGAAACCAGCCACAAACAAGCATATAGCAGTATTTTAATACACAAACTTGAAATGTAAGAGAACACTAGTGGCTAAAAATATTTATTATGTTTTATGTATTAGATGTCTGTCTCTTGGTGATTTATTGAGCATTTCTCAGCTCAGAATTTGGATTTTTTTTTTTTTAAGTCTTGCAGGTATTGCCTAAAGGAAACTGTATCTAATGGGGGAGATGAGATAAGCACACTGTTTGAAAGTGAGTAATGCATATGCAATAATATAATCCAGTACTAACATTTACATAAGTGTGTACAATACTGAGTGTGTGTTCTAGAGAAGTTCAGAAGGAACAAGGAATCAGTGATAGTGCAAACTAGCTTCACAGAGTTACCCTGTGAGTGGGTTGGGTCCAGAAGACTGTAGAACTTAAATAAACAGAAAGGAGAGGATTCTAACCCAAGGGGGAAAGAACACAGGCAATGAGTACTAACATGATGCGTTCTCTGGACAGTGGGGACACTAGTGATTGTTTTTCTCTCTTTTTTTTAATTGAAATATAGTTGATTTACAGATCGTGTTTGCTTCAGCTATACAGCAAAGTGATTCAGTGGTTATTCATTTTTAGATTATTTCCCATTATAAGCTATTAAAAGATAATGAGTAGGGTTCCCTGTGCTATGCAGTAGATCCTTGTTGATTATTTTATATATAGTAGTGTGTATATGTTAACCCTAACCTCCTAATTTATCCACCACCCCTTTCCCCTTTAGTAATCACAAATTTGTTTTCTATTCTTGTGGGTCTATTTCTATTTTGTAAATATGTCCATTTGTACCATTTTTATAAATTCTACATATAAGCAATATCATGAATGTAGAAATGTTAGACCCTCAGTTGTGTCTGACTCTTTGTGACCTCATGGGCTGTAGCCTGCCAGGCTCCTCCATCGATGGGATTTTCCAGGCAAGAACATGGGGGTGGGTAGCCATTCCCTTTTCCAGGGGATCTTCCTGATACAGGGATTGGGGCTGGGTCTCTGGCATTGCAAGCAGATTCTTAAACAGTTGGGGAGCAATAGAAAATCAAGTTGACTAAGTGGGATGAATACATAATTATAAGGTAGCTGAGAAATATATATGTACATATATACACAAATACAAGTGTACATATTTAAATTTAATTTAACAGAAGATTAGAATCATAGAAAGAATTTTGATTTCTAAAATTAATGGCATAAATCAGTATTTAAGTAATAAAATGCCCCCCACCCACCCACAGTGGATACATTCCAAGATAGCCAGCAGATGCTTGAAACTGTAGATAGTACCAAACCCTATATATACTATGTTTTTTCATATACATATATATGTATGATAAAGTTTAGCTTATGAATTAGGCTTAGTAATGGACTAACACTAACAATGGTACCTGGGCCATAAAGAAAGCAGAGCCAAAGAATTGATGCTTTTGAACTGTGGTGCTGGAGATGACTCTTGAGAGTCCCTTGGACTGCAAGGAGATCGAACCAGTCAATCTTAAAGGAAATTAACCATGAACACTCATTGGAAGGACTAATGCTGAAGCTCCAATACTTTGGTCACCTGATGCAAACAGCCAACTCATTGGAAAAGACCCTGATGCTGGGAAAGATTGAAGGCAGAAGGAGAAGAGGATAACAGAGGATGAACTGGCTAGATGGCATCACCAATGCAATGGACATGAACTTGGGCAAACTCCAGGTGATGGTGAGGGACAGAGAGGCCTGGAGTGCTCCAGTCCAAGGGGTCGTGAAGAGCTGGACATGACTGGGTGACTGCATGACAACAAAATGCAACTGTAATACAGGTTATGTGAATATTATCTCTTTCTCAAAATATCTTACTGTACTGTACTCAGCCTTCGTGTGATGACATGAGATGATAAAATGCCTGAATTGATGATGTAGGCATTATGATGTAAATTAGGCTGCTTTTGACTTTTTGGTGATGTTCCTGAGGATTTGGGTGACTCTGGACCATTGATCCATGACACTGTCCATGGTTAGATGTCAAGAGCAGATGATGGAGAAGACTGAGGATCCCTGGCAGGATGTGGGGTTAGTGGGTAGTGCAAGATTTCATCATGCTACTCAGAATAGCACACAGCTTAAAACTTATGCATTATTTCTGGAATTTTCCATTTAATATTTTCAGATTGCAGTTGGCCGTAACTACTGGAACCTCAACAAGAGAAACTACAGAAGAGAAAACTATTTGATGGCTACTGAATGCAGGACTGTGTGCTTAGTCACTCAATTGTGTCTGACTCTTTGCGACCCCAAGGACTGTACCCCGGTAGGCTCCTCTATCCATGGGGACTCTCCAGGCAAGAATACTGGAGTGGGTTATCATGCCCTCCTCCAGGGGGTCTTCCCAACCTAGGGATCAAATCCAAGTCTCCCACGTTGCAGGTGGATTCTTTATCATCTGAGCCACCAGGGAAGCCCAAATGCAGAATAGAATTCAAATTTCACCATCTAACGATGACCTACTTTTCATTTATTCCTTAAGCACATATTTATTGAATGATAAATATTTGTGTTCCAGGCACTGTTGTTGTCCTTGTAATAGAGATATGCAACACACACAAGATCCTGGCACTCAGAGAGTTATAATCTAGTTAGGAGAGATAGGTAATATACCAGATAGTAGCAAATACATGAGAGAATAAGGAAGCTGTTTCAAATGTAGGCAAGAATGTTAGGAGTAGAATGAGAGACACTAGCCAATTACCAGTGGAAGAAAATAACAAAATTTCAAACATGGGAAAATAGAGAAATGCTTGCACCAGTGACAGAGACAGGAAGTGAGAGGAGAGTGGTTCAAAATGGAAAATAAGTTCACTTTGGATCATATTGAAGATGATGTGATAGCAACACAATTAATTCAGTAAAATATGGAGAGATAAAAACAAAAAACAAGAAAAAGTATTTAGCAGGACATATGCGTGAGCTTCTGTGAAAAAAAAATATACATTTGCTTTCAAAGAGTAAACAGTCTGCTATGAAATAGGCAAGCTGCGGCATTAAATATATCCCAAAATTGCACTATATTGCAACTATAGGATGTCTTTAAAACCTCCAAACATCTCTGTGGAATGAGCAAATTTTATCTGTCCTACATGACTTGTTTTTTAATTAAGCAATTGTTCACCCACAATGGCAACAGTAAAAAACCTAAGTCAACAATCTATAGCAACACACTAGAAAACTATTTCAACAATGAACATGTTTACAAGGTAGGTTTTATGATTAAGCCAAAGACACAGAAGTCATGAAACCTCTTTGTTCCCATACGTCAAAAGTAATTTTTCCAAAGTAGTTGACTCTTCATGGCAGGCTAGGGGAACTTGATAGTTAAGGAGAATATTGGCTTGTAAATCATATTAAGATGTCCTTGCCTTCTATTTATGGCTTGCTTTTACATCTAATGCCTTTTTCTAATACCCAAAACAAAGAAATATTCCAGATTCTATCTGGAATCCTGTAAATATCTCCAAAGTCTCATGCTAAGGTTGGCTGCTGTAACTTCCATTGTACAGTCCTAGGTGATTAGATAAGGTGGGCTGCAACTTAGATTTACCTCTTAAATGTGACTGAACAAAGTAATTGTGAAAATACATGTTTCTCCTGACAAGCACCAAGTGGGGTACATTTGAATGTCTTTCATTTCTGTTCCTCCTATTGCAGCACTCATGACATTTTGCTATTAAAGTGAAAATGAAAGTCTCTTTGTAGCGTCCGACTCTTTGTGACCCCATGGACTATACAGTCCATGGAATTCTCCAAGCCAGAATACTGGAGAAGAGATCCAGTATCTGGAGAAGAGATCCAGAAGAGATTCCCCCCTTCTCCAAGGGATCTTCCCAACGCAGGCATTGAACCAGCCTCTTTTGTCTCCTGCATTGGCAGGCTGGTTCTTTACCACTAGAGTCGCCTGGGAAGCCCACAGGTAATTCTACAGAAGCACAGTGATCTGCCTCTGGCATCTCACCATTTGGAAGTTAGCGCGCTTGTTTGACCCGCTTCTTTGGAGAAAGCGCACCATCCTAGCAGTACAGCTCTCCTTGAAATCAATGTCACTTTAAAACTTAGTTGCTGCTTATGTAAAAACTCGACAGTAATGAATCCAAATATTCTTCACAATTGGTAAATAGAAGCAGAGAAACAAGTCTGCTATTAACCATGCTAACATCTGCCAGAGTTTTATCCTGAAAGGTTGCCTCACTGGAGGCAAGGCAACTACAGCCATCAGCTTCCAACTAATTAATTGAAGGAGGCAACTTGCAGTTAGTCACACAATTTGCAGCAGTGTAGGGATTTGAGTACATCTGCTTAGACATCCCCAAGACAGCTCACATTCTTTACAACCCAAAGTATGAGCACGATAAATCACACTTTTTAAATTATCAAAAGATGTACATCTTGGGACAAAATGGTTCAATACATACCTAAAAATAACAATTCCTCTCTATTTCTTACAAATATGTTGAGTTAGGCAAAAAGTCCCCTCCCGGGGACTTATCTTTAATATTATCAGAGTAATATAACAATAGTCATAATCCATATTCATAATCTTTTCAAAAACATCAATCAAAAAGTAATTATGTGTCATTATGCATAAGATTCTAATCTGTGTCAAAGGTTGCAAAAACATTTACTTTTCTAAACTAAGACAAGAATGGCAAACAGGTTTCAAATCTCATGCCAACTCAAATCAATGGTAGTGGCTTCTGGAACACTATGCTTTCAAAGAATTCCATGGTTCTTTTGGGGCTCAATCAAAAACAGTGCTGTGTTTGGTTAGTTAAGACTATTGTGGGGACGAGGGGGAGCAATTACAGCTACCACGACATGAATTTGCTAGTACAACTTAAAGCAATGACAGATAAGGTTAGCTGTTAAGGCAGGGATTATTGAAGAGTTACCAGAGCCCTAGAATGTTCCTGGGAGCCATGAAATGATCTCTCTATTTCTGACGCAAGATAAATGTGAAGCTTCTCAGTAATAGGTTAGTATGAAAGAATTACACTGATGGGCAGTTCATTTATTTTGAGCCAAGCACTCAATGAGGTCCTAAATATACATATATACTAGGTTTCACAGTTAGTGTTTTACACACTAACACTTTCAGTGGGTTAGAAATGTTTTCATTTCATTTGGGAGTGATGAGATTAGATCATGTGAGATGAGAACACTGAAAAGACATCTGAATAAAGCAGTGTATGAATTAATCAGAAATCGGAATGCAGAAACCATCCCTTCAAACAGGAAGCCAGTGTCTAAGGCCAACAATTCCAAGTCAAGAATTTGGAAGCAGCTATGTCAAGGGACTATAGCTTGACAAGCAGCTGCCACCAATGTCCTTGAACCTTCAAAGAAATGAATTAAACCATCCCGTGATGCTAAACATATGTCCAAGTTGCTTTGGTCACATTTCAGACCAATAAGTGTGTGAGCAAGAACATCAGGAGCAATTAAGGGTGCGAAAGTAAAATGGTACAGATGTGTGTTAAATTTGGAAGATTAAGTAGAAATTCTGGTCATTAATTTCAGTCTTAATTAGTTTAAAATACTGTTCTTAATTTTTTCAGATAATCATGCAAGCTATCACATCACTTCAAAGGACCAACTTGGCTTTAATGTTTTTATGAACCAAATTCCTTCCATACTAGACTTCAAATATCAATTACTAAATTCATATCTTGGGTTGTTTTCAAGAAATTTTATAATACATGATTCTATTAAAATATTAAAATTTTGTTTATAATAGTTACTATTATTTGGTTGTGCTATCAGAGTCTAAGGTTGATGAATTGAACTTTGTAATTCAAAACTTGTAACAAGATGTGTTGACTCTTCCAGAATTACCAGAAATATTTTTATATTTTTCTTTTAATGAGAGAATTTTATAGTTTAGAATTTGCATTCAAAAGATAAAAAAAACAGGGGGTAATTAAGACAAATGGATGGAGCTTTGTGACATTGTACAGGAGACAGGAATCAAGACCATCCCCAAGAAAAAAAATGCAAAAAATCAAAATAGCTGTCTGAGAAGGCCTTACAAATTGCTGCGAAAAGAAGGGAAGCGAAAAAAAAGGAGAAAAGAAAAGATATTCCCATTTGAATGCAGATTTCCAAAGAATAGCAAGAATAGATAAGAAAGTCTTCCTCAGTGATCAATGTAAAGAAATAGAGGAAAACAATAGAATGGGAAAGACTAGAAATCTCTTGACAAAAATTAGAGACACCAAGGGAACATTTCATGCAAAGATGGGCTTAATAAAGGACAGAAATAGTAGGGACCTAACAGAAACAGAAGATATTAAGAAGAGGTGGCAAGAATACACAGGAGAACTGTACAAAAAATATCTTCATGACAGATAATCACAATGGTGCAATCACTCACCTAGAGTCAGACATCCTGGAATGTGAAGTCAAGTGGGCCTTAGGAAGCATCACTACAAACAAAGCTAGTGGAGGTGATGGAATTCCAGTTGAGCTCTTTCAAATCCTGAAAGATGATGCTGTGAGAGTGCTGCACTCAACATGTCAGCAAATTTGGAAAACTCAGCAGTGGCCACAGGGCTGGAAAAGGTCAGTTTTCATTCCAATCCCAAAGAAAGGCAATGCCAAAGAATTCTCAAACTACTGCACAATTGCACTCATCTTTCATGCTAGTAAAGTAATTCTCCAAGCCAGGCTTCAGCAATACATGAACCGTGAACTTCCAAATGTTCAAGCTGGTTTTAGAAAAGGCAGAGGAACCAGAGATCATTGCCAACATCTGCTGGATCATGGAAAAAGCAAGAGAGTTCCTGAAAAACATCTATTTCTGCTTTATTGACTATGCCAAAGCCTTTGACTGTGTGGATCACAAGAAACTGTGGAAAATTCTGAAAGAGATGGGAATATCAGACTGCCTTACCTGCCTCTTGAGAAACCTGTATACATGTCGGGAAGCAACAGTTAGAACTGGACATGGAACAACAGACTGGTTCCAAATAGCAAAAGGAGTACTTCAAGGCTGTATATTGTCACCTTGCTTATTTAACTTATATGCAGAGTACATCATGAGAAACACTGGGCTAGAGGAAGCACAGGCTGGATTCAAGCTTGCCAAGAGAAATATCAATAACCTCAGATATGCAGATGACACCACCCTTATGGCAGAAAGTGGAGAAGAACTAAAGAGCCTCTTGATGAAAGTGAAAGAGGAGAGTGAAAAAGTTGGCTTAAAGCTCAAATTCAGAAAACAGACCATGGCATCCAGTCGCATCACTTCATGGCAAATAGATGGGAAAACAGTGGAAACAGTGGCTGACTTTATTTTTCTGGGCTCCAAAATCACTGCAGATGGTGATTGCAGCCATGAAATTAAAAGATGCTTATTCCTTGGAAGGAAAGTTATGACCAACCTAGAGAGCATACTGGAAAGCAGAGACATTACTTTGTCAACAAAGGTCCATCTAGTCAAGGCTATGGTTTTTCCAGTGGTCATGCGTGGATGTGAGAGTTGGACTATAAAGAAACCTGAGCACAGAAGAACTGATGCTTTTGAACTGTGGTGTTGGAGAAGACTCTTGAGAGTCCCTCGGAGATCCAATCAGTTCATCCTAAAGGAAACCAGTCCTGAGTGTTCATTGGAAGGACTGATGTTGAAGCTGAAACTCCAATACGTTGGCCACTTGATGCAAAGAGCTGACTCATTTGAAAAGACCCTGATGCTGGGAGAGATTGAGGGCAGGAGGAGAAGGGGACGACAGAGGATGAAATGTTTGGATGGCATCACCAACTCAATGGACATGGGTTTGGGTAAACTCCGGGAGCTGGTGATGGACAGGGAGGCCTGGCATGCTGCAGTTCATGAGGTCGCAAAGAGTCGGACATGACTGAGCTAGTGAACTGAACTGAACTGAACTGAAATAGTTTATGGTTAGAATATAGGTATATTCACTAGAATATGTAGATATAATTCACATATCGTATGTCATTTTTCTTTTAAAAAATTGATAGCAGAATTAACCCGATAAAAATAGAGCTTTAATAGGAGTTAAAGAAATGTAATCTGCAAAGTGAAATTGAAATCAATTTGATTATTAATAGACAGAAAATGCTGGCATTATTTTGACCAAAATTGTGAATTATCTGTGAATATTAGTTTTCTTTTTTTTTTTTTTTTTTTTGAATATTAGTTTTCTTAACAGCATCTATGCACACCTTCTACTGAGTCTAACATGGTTAGGCTCTCAAAAAACTAAATTAAAAAACCAAGACAACAAAAAGTCACTCAAGAAAATGAATTTGGGTTGCAGGTAATATAATAAGTCAGGTAAAAATGCTACATTTTCTTTCCTGAGTCAACTGATGGTTGTTAAAAGTATGCAATAAAAGATGAAAAAGAATGACAGCAAAGCTAGAAATTTTTAGTACAGAGCACAAAATATATTTTCTACTGAGTAATGTACATAATAAAAATGACGAATTAAAACAGAGGCCCTGTTCTTGATGGAAATATTCTAATTTTTAACTACCTGTTAAAAACATTTATCCAGTTATTGAATATTCAATCTAGTTTTATTTTATAGACCTTAGATATTTCTAAATAATGAAAGCCAATACATTTACAACCACTTTAACTAAAATTCAAATTCTGTTTGCAGTAGTTTGTTCTTAATAAAGTACATTGTGGTTTTTTTTTTTCATTAAAGACATGTTATTTCTGTTATTTTAAGTTCCATTCATCACATTATGTACCAATAACATCCTTGGAAAATAAGTATGATAAAATTTAACATAATATTTCATTCTAGAAAGTTTGAAAATGTTCTGATATAGAAAGAATATTTTAAGTAAAAAGTCTTCAACATGCTACTAGGAACCCACATATAACAGAAGATATATATATATATATATATATATATATATATATATATATATACACACACACATATATATATATGCATACTTATTGAGAAAAAAGAAATTATCAGTCTAGTGGTTGAAATTTTTTCATTATTGGATTTATCAGTCAAATCTAGAATGTTTATACGCCTAGACAGTTACCAGCAAGCAAGCAAACTTCGTTTTCCACAAACCTTACCTCTTATCAGCTTTTGAGCAGTGAGAAACTGGATCCCATTTCAGCCACAATTTCACTGCTAGGTATGTATTCAAGAAAAATGAAAAGTCCATTTAGACTTTTATACAAATGTTCCTAAAAGCTTTATAATAGCCCAAACTTAAGATAATCAACTAGCGTATGTGCCCATGCATACTAAGTTGCTTCAGTTGTGTCCAACTCTTTGCAACCCTCTGAAACTTAAAGAAAAATTACCTCTGGAGATTTATTCCGGCAATGTCACATTATACAGACAAAAGAAAAAAATTACACATTAATCTGGCTTGAAAAATGAGTTTTATTTGAATATTAGTAACATGTTCAGCTTTTTCAATTGATCTCATTCCTTCTCACTTTTCCCATCCCTTACTTCTGACCTTTATTCACCATGTATGGACTTCAGTGTCCACTGAAACCAAAAAAGAAACAGATACTAGAATGAAAAGCCAATGGACAGACAGCCAATGTGCAGAATGGAAGTATCACCCTAACCTAAAAGCTGTTCCTACTCTAGAACTTTCCAACAAAGTCCAAAACACAAATGGGACCTAAATGAAATCCACTGATTAAAATGATAGCTCATTTTAAAAAAAATATGTTTCCTAGAAGACTCTGCTGTCAAAATTATCATAATACATGACTTTAGCTCTAAGTAAAGTTCTTTCAGACTAAGAAACTGTCTTCTAAAGACAAAAGAAATCAGACCTTGATACCTGATCTGAGGCTCAAGTCTAGCAAAAGAAGTGGCCTGGGCTTTGTGGAAGGGACTGAGTAGGAAGAAGCAGGAGAGGAAAGAAGCTGGGGTGGGAGGAACTGGATCTGTGACTCATCGCAGTGACCTTGAAGGTGTTGCAAATGTGGCTGCAAAGGAGGCCAGGCTTACGGTGAGCAGTCCGAGGTCAGACTTGCAGACAGGGGGATACAGGCCACCATTTATGGCCCAGAAATTCAAGGTAGATTAATGGAAGAGCCAGATGGTGGGGCGAGGACCAAAGGGGGAACCTATAAAGTAATCAGACTCAAACTTCATTACCACACCTGGTCATTAAAGGAAGTCACGGCCACGTCCTGGGTAAGTGATGGATGTGGGCTAGGAGTGTAGCAGTCACTAAGCTGAAGCTAATGACCCTGGAACCCAAAGGAGCAGTGTCATCAAAATGTCACAGTTCAGTGCAACAGGAGCAAAACGGATTTCCTGTGAGACACATTGTCACTTGTGAGTGACTCCGTTCTTATAACCAGCTACTTGTCACAGTCACAGCCTCGTGATCTGAAAAAGAGCAAACTTATAATTAGTCTTTGCACTGGAGGATCCCCAGGAGCCAGACTTGAAATTGCATAGGAACGTAATGAACCAAGAAAGAAGTTGAAAATGTGAAAATGTAATATTCTAACTAGTAAATATATTCGGAGAAGGCGATGGCACCCCACTCCAGTACTCTTGCCTGGAAAATCCCATGGACGGAGGAGCCTGGTAGGCTGCAGTCCATGGGGTTGCAAGGAGTTAGACACGACTGAGAGACTTCACTTTCACTTTTCCCTTTCTTGCATTGGAGAAGGAAATGGCAACCCACTCCAGTGTTCTTGCCTGGAGAATCCCAAGGACGGCAGAGCCTGGTGAGCTGCTGTCTATGGGGTCGCACAGAGTCGGACACGACTGATGTGACTTAGCAGCAGCAGTAAATATATTGCCCTGATGTTTATTCTACAATAATTCCTAACTAATATTTCTGTATATGTAATTTTCTTTTTAATGGTTATTTTATTGTGATACAAATGCTTGACTTGAGATCTAGCCTCTTAACAGATTTTTAGGGTAAAATAATAAAATGAACAATGTTGCTAATTGTAAGCACAGTACCATACAGCAGATATCTAAAATATTTGAAAAGCAGGTATATAAAACTGAAAATACATTCATTTTATACATATTATATATACAATAGAGAAATATATTTAGCTTTTTTAATTGGGGATTTTTATTTTTCTGTATGATGTTCACATTACTGAAATCCATGATCAAACTAAAATGCTAAAATTTATTTGGAAAAGAGATACATAAGCACATAGATAAACTGATATAGAAAACCACACGCATATGTAAATACATATATATCAATTTTTATTTCTTGAGGATTATCAGTGATTTTGTTTCTTAAGGAGATATACGTGAGAATATATAAACATTCTTGACACCGAAGTAGAAAAAGGGTTGGAATGATGTCTAAGAAGAACTTGCTTTTCCTCAAGGGGAGTTGGCCTTTCTAGTGATTCAGCTGCTCCAGACAGTAAAGATCAGTGAACTGTCACTTTTCATCCCTAGCTATTCAAAGTACCAGTCAGCGGCAGGGCTGGCCAGCATCTTTTCCTCACCAAATTCTTAGTGACTGCCAAGAGGAGCATGATTTGGAAAAGAGAGAGAAAACGTTTTAACTCAAACCCAAGCCACCGAGGGCATCGCTGGTGGCTCAGCAACACAGAATCTGCAGAAGATGTGAGTTCCTGACCCAATCCCTGGGTCTTGAAGATCCTCTGAAGAAGGAAATAGCAACCCACCTCAGTATTATTGCCTGGGAAATCCCATGGACAGAGGAACCTGGTGGGCTACAGTCCATGGAGTCACAAAGAATCAGACATGACTTGGTAATTAAAAAACAATAACATGCCACTGAGCTTTACCATGTGCCTAAAATATCAAATTGCTTTTCATGTTATCTGCAGACACCAAACCAAAAATGGGAAACATAGAAATGTGTATTCTTTGAATCAATGTGAATTTGAAAGATATGAAGAATACAGTAATCCTTATCCAAGAGAAACAAGACACTGAAGAATGAAAAAAGACATCCCTCATCCTGCAAGGAAGGGACAATGATGTGGCATGTCAAGTCTTTTCAAAGAAAACAGGCCGGATGTCACTGTATTCTGGGGAGTGGCATAAGTGAAATGCACAACAGGCCAGGAATAAAATAGGACTGCGTTGTTTTCACTTCAGTCACTGAAAGAATGTCTTGCAGAGACATGTACATTTCTGTCTATCACAAACCAGGGCCATTTTTAACAGAAAATCTGCTATGTTGAAAATCTACATAAACTGTCAGGGAGAAAAAATTCTCTATCTTACAGCCACAAGGTAGAAATGATTCAAAAGATAAGAACACGTCTAGATATGTTCTGTTGGACTTGATATTACTACCAAGACATCCATGGGGTAAATTTTAATTGATCATAAATTGCATGAATATGATAGTCCACATAGAAAGGCTCCTATTTCCTCAGAATCTCATCCTCCAGGAAATTACATTTACTTCTCCACCTCTCCTAATAAACCCCTTGAGAACAGGGAATGTAATTTGTGTCTCTATATATCCTGAGTGTCCAGCACAGTGTTTGACTAGAGATAGAATGTATGGCAAAACTTTTAATAAAATATTATGTTAATTATCTGATTTTCTAGTGCATATTGACCAATAAGTGCTGGAAATAAGGTATAACTCACCAATATATTTTATTACTTTTAGTGGAGCTTTATAAACCTTTTGTAGTGAAGAAGATTGAACCTAATGGTTCTGTAATGTGATGCTACATTACATTGACTCAAGTACACTTTCTCTTTCATGAGAATGAATAATAGCATACTTTGTATCAAGTGATTCCGGCAGAATTTACTCTTGAGACTACACAAATGGCCAAAGCAGTTTTGAATGAGAATGTGGGAGAAGGAGTCCAAAAGTCTAAATTGGAGTGCTTGATAACTCCAACTTAGATGGGGAGGGTCCTATTGACTCTTTCCATTAGTTTTTCTTTTGATGCCTAACAGAGAGTTCAGCTAAGAGTGTTGCTCCATGAACCTGTGAAAGATACAGCATAGTAAGCTTGATTTGCCAGGGAAACATGAACGCAGCCCAAGAATGAGCTGGAAAGTTTCAAACATACGACTCAGGCCTAAACGTCTTGTGTTTGCAGCAACATGAATGAACCAAGGGATGATCATACAAAGTGAAGTAAGTCAAACAGAGAAAGACAAATATCATATGATATCACTTATCCTATGTGAAATCGCCTCAAAAACGATACAAATGAACTTGTTTACAAAACAGAAACAGACTGACAGACTTTGAAAATAGATTTGTGATTACCAAAGGGGAAAAGTGTGTGGGGGGGGGGGAGGATAAATTAAGAGTTTGGGATTAACATATATACCCTACTGTATATAAAACTGATAATCAACAAGGCCTACCAAATAGCACAGGGAATTCTACTCAATATTCTGAAATAACCTATATAGGAAAAGAATCTGAAAAAAAATGGATATATGTATAGGAACAACTGAATCTCTTTGTTATACATGTGAAACTAACACAAAATTGTAATACACTCCAATATAAAATAAAAATTAAATTAAAATAAATAAACTTCTGGAAATGATTCACTGGGTGGGCTGTGAGCTCCTTAAGAGAAGGCATAGATCTCATAGATTTCTGTATCTGTAGTATGTAGCACAATGTTTGGTACATGGGAGTTACTTGAATATTTAGGGAATTAGTAGATAAGTAACTGTCCCAGAGGTCTTCCCTGGTGGCTCAGTAGTAAAGAATTCACCTGCCATGCAAGAGATGCAGATTCGATCCCTGGGCTGGGAAGATCCCCTCGAGAAGGAAATGGCAACCCACTCCAGTCTTCTTGCCTGGGAATTCCCATGGACAGGGGAGCCTGGAAGGCTACAGTCCATGCGGTCAAAAAGAGTCAAACATGTCTTAGCAACTAAACAATAACAACTATCCCCGATAGAGTGAATGCATAGCATGGTAGCTCCCCTCTCACAATACCTGGGGTCTTTTTGCTACTATTGAAGTGCATAAATAGGAAATATTACATAGATTTTCTAGCTCATTCTCCAGAAGATCCTTTTTTTTTTTTTTAATTTTTCTGTTCTGTTTTATTCTTTGGGACTACTACTGTGCATAACATTTAGAACTTGAAGTTTTGAACTTGAAAACAGCCAACAAAAATCCAATCATTCAGGTGTTTTGACCTTAAAATTGTGTCACCTAATACTTATTGGGACTTCGCTCACAGCTCAGTCGGTAAAGAATCTGCCTGCAATGCAGGAGACCTGGGTTCGATTCCTGGGTCAGGAAGATCCTCTGGAGAAGGAAATGGCAACCCACTCCAGTATTCTTGCTAGGATAATCCCATATACAGGGGAACCTGGCAGGCTATAGTCCACGGGGTTGCAAGAGTTGGACACAATTTAGAAACTAAACCACCACCAATACTTATTCCAAGGATATGTGTCATTGCGATGGTTGTAAGATGCCACTCTTGAAAGTCAAGAGGGTCAAGTAGAAGACAATAAATTGAATGAAGTGGGGCAAAAAGAAACTTGAATTTTTCTTCTAGTTCTTACTCTTCACTTTCTGAGACTTTATGATTCAAAGTATGCTATCTGCCAAGTAAAGTGTTTTTGCCCCTACTTCAAAGCTCTGATTCAGAGAGGTCAAAGTGATTTGACCAAAGTGACTTTGTTGAACAAGATTGAAGGAGATTGGACTGACCCCCAGCATCTCCTTATTGTGCCCCATGTCCAAATACAAAAATAAAGATAACAGGTGTTTCAGAGAGCCCTCATGGAAATGGAAGACAAGCCAGAGCCAGGATTCTGGTCACACATTCACTATCCCAGTCAAAATTTTGTCTTTCTTTCAAAACATAGGTGGTGTTGGCCAGTCATGCACATTCAGCCCAATAAATTGGTTGTTCTCACTGTTTACAGGTAGTGACCCCTGACAGAACTGAGGTCACCCTCGAATGATTGCTCACAGCTGTGGCCTGCATGGCTTGGATAAGACAGTTCAACAGGTCTGAAAATCCAGAAGAATGAGCGTCTTTTGCAGCCAAATGGCAAATCCATCAGAGTGAATTCTTTTTCCCTCAGTACCTTACCTTGGGCAATGGTGGAGTGGTGGAAACCTGGGCCCCGTGGGGAGCCAGGAAGCTGACACAAGTCTCACTTGATGTTTAATGCTTGCTCCTGAAGATCAGAACAGATGAATGCCTACAGCTATAGCCTTGGCAGGTTGCCTTACAGGTTTATTTATTAATAAAGTCAAGGTCAGCTGCACTAACAGCAAAGCTGTGTGGTCTATTTATAATAATCTAGGTGGTGCTAGGAGTAAAGAACCTGCCTGTCAATGCAGGAGACATAAAATATGTGGGTTCAATCCCTGGGTATGGAATATCCCCTGGAGAAGGGCATGGCAATGCACTCCAGTATTTTTGCTTGGAGAATCCCACAGAGAGAGGAGCCTGGTGGGCTACAGGGCTGCAAAGAGTCAGACACAACTGAAGCAACTTAGCTTCAGTAGATAAAGCCCTTAATCTCACAATCACTTTAGTTTCTCTCCTGGACTATTCTATGTTAGTGGCCCCATTTAGAACTGCTTCTTGTTCTTCATATTTACCAAATTGAATTTTTCTTATTTTCTAACTTTGAAAACGTATTAATCGAAGAATTCACGTGCATTATTTATTTAAACAAATACTGCTAAAAAGAGCAGAAAACCACCATCACTTCTATCCTATCACTGTCAAAACTTCACTGGCCAAACTTCAATCCTGTTCCCACGAAGCTAATACTTTCAAATCTTCCAGTTATTTGTTTCAACAGTCCTGTGGCCATCAAAGATTCTAGTACCAGCCAATGGTACTAATATCCAGCAAAGACAATATCTAGTCTCTACTTTGGACATAAGCTAATTAAACTAGACACACAGGCTGCTATGAATATTCTGGGCTTCATTATATTTTTACAGAGACTTCAAAAGTAGGGAAAGCACCTTGACTTTCTCCTGTGCTGTGTGGGCTGGGGTAGAGGTAAGAATCAACCTTGTAAGATTTATTCTCCCCTGTCTGAGCTGGAGAGCACCCGCAGAGCACCAAAGAACCAGCTACAACCAAGGGCTCAAATTAAGTCCACTCTGGTCTTGGCTGAGATGATGGATCAGGCCTGGTGCTGATGTGTATATCAGGACTGGGAGCCACAGGTCCACCAGAATGTACAGCTTGGAATCAGCCTTCTGACCATTCCAGGACTGGGGCTTGTACACTCCAACCAAGAAAGGTGTGCAGGCAGAATAGGAAAAGAAGCCAGGATTCTGTCATCCTGATGTTGGATCCCAAGCCATGATCACACCAGGGGAAGCGTGATGCTTCTCTGCCGGGAGCCAGCATGAGGAATCCCGCCCATGGCAAAGGTCATGAGGAAGGAAGCCAGACATACACAAAGGTGTGATCTGGCTTCAGGGGTTCCCCCTGGGTTTTCCTGAACATCTACCCCCCAAAACCAGAGTCTGCCTTCCTTATTGTACTGTGCTGTCCACTCTTCTGACATAACAGGGGGCCATCCCCAATCACCTTCCTCTAAAAGGAATTAACTTAGGGCTCCAGTTAACAGTCTCCTGCATATACAAAGAATGTCTCTACTTAAACCCCTTTAATAGCTTTCTAACTTACCTGACCGGTCTGTCCGGACTTTTACAACTTGTGATTGTTTATGGCCCCCAACCGCGAGAGGCATGAAGCTTAAAACATCTTAAAGATACAGAGCCTTTTCTAAAGAGCTAAAAATTATATTGGTGATGGGTTTCACTGTTGAGTCAATGCCTGCTGCCAGGCCATATTCTTTATCTTTTAGGCACCTGAAGGATATTAATCAATGTAATTGGGATATAGAAAAAGGAATATAGTAGTTTTGATGTTAGAAACACTAGACTTTTGAGTTAATTACTTTTCTATTTGTTATAAATCACTGTACTTCTTTCATTGTTATAAATTGTTGTGTCCTTGCTATGTAAGAATGTAACTTTATTTAGTGCTTTCTGAGAGTGGCACCAGACTTTGAGAAGAACAGCACAAATACGTTCTCTGCTTGACAAACCCTTATCAGAAAAGGGCCATAAAATGTTAATTGGCCTTCTGGCCAGAAGATGATGTAAATCACCTAAGACTTGTGTATATAGCTAGGTATGCAGAGAGAAAGCCTGGTCTCAATAAGAGTCAGGGCTGCTGACGCTGCATAATTTTGTATTATCCGTTGATCTCTATGTACAATCAAAAGTATAAAAGGCCGTTCCAGACAATAGTGGATGGGCCAGTCATTGGAAAGACTGGTTCCCCTGTGTCTTTTCTTACTCTATTTTCTGGCTGAATTCCCATCTGGGGCGTGGAGGCTCACCAAGTCTACTTACTTGCCCTGGCTTCTAAGACCCACGAGAGAGGGAGCCCAAGGTGGGGCACCCTGCGATATTCAAATGGGCACTGGTGGCCTAACATAGATGGTGTAAACCTCTTGTCCTGAGGTTTTATTAGTTCTCCATGTAAACCAAGTTATTCAGCCTCTTTTCTCCACTAAATTTTCCTACTATACTATTTCTTCCTAATCTCTCTTTATATTTCTAAATAAATAAGTTTTTCCTTGCCACACCATCTCCCCTTTGAATTACCCTGGATCCACTGGGGCTGGACCCCGGCATTTCTCCATCATGTTTCCCAAACCAGACACACCTCCCAGAGTCTGACATTCAGCACTGCTAGATTTCTTTGTGTCGCACCATGGTATATCAGACCAGGGAGACCCTCACACATTGCTGTGTTGCTGTTATTTACCAAATTTGCCCCAAAATGTTGACTCAGATGGTCTGGTGTGTGTGCTCTTTTCTTCAACTCTAATTGCTCACCATATGCCTCAAAGTATACCTCAAAGTATATGCCTCATTGTACCCTAGTACTCTTCCTTGCTTTTTAGATCTTTCACTCTTCCTACATTGCTGTCCTTTTTAAATCCTAAAACTTCAGTATGAGGATGAACTGAGTGGGAGCCATCGTGCTATACATAGAATCTCCCTACTCCCTTAACTAGCTTTAAATCTAGTTAACTCTCTGCCTTTACTCTCTGCCCTAGTGTGATGTTGATGTTGATATTGATGATGATAAGGTCAGGTTAGGTGGCCTCATCCTTTGCCTTTAATAACAACACAGAATGAAAATGACTTGTCATCACTATGTCATAAGTCTCTAGAATTTAAAATGTAAAGGAACATCTATGAGATTCCTTGGTGATGTTCATCAAGGGAAACTGTATCATAGCCATCTCTTTGGTCTTCCAAACTGCTTATGCATACAGTAAGGAGATAAAACACTTATTACAGAGATTTGGCCTGTCAACGGCTCTATTGGTTCCATTAACGAAGGAGGGAAGAAAATATTATAGTTCCAAATACACTGAAAGAAAGTAAAATAAACAAATTCACAAGCAAATGCTATGGTGTAGTAGGACCAACAGTACTGAGTATGAAAATACTCAGATTCAAATTTTCAGTCTAGTAGAGCAATGTCCATCAAATCCCACTGGACACAGGAGCAGAGAGGCAAGATAGCACAAAAACTATGCTATTAGTAACAGTTATTTATTAGCATTTGTTGCTATTGACATGGTAATATGTTATTAGTCATAATGATATTAATAATGCTAAAGTTTGAGATGATAGGTTTATATAACTTAAAGTTGCTTCAAGTTTACTGCTTCATCACAGTAACTCACCTATAGACTGATCCCTGTTGCACCAACCAGGATGAATTCTATTACCCACACTCTATTACCCACATTCATGTCTGCATGAATAAAGGTTTGTATCATTATAAATTAATCATGAGCAGCAGTCTCCAATGAGTCCTCACACTTCAACAAATTTCTATTGTTTCTCTGGTCACCCCACTTTTCTCTTTGCCCATAGCTGACTACTCCAAAACTTTATGAATCTGCCACTGATTAGATTACAGGGGATGAAGTCTTCAATGTCAGCACTTTTCTTTTCTTGATGAGCTAAGGTTCTCTAAGGCTAGATTATCAGGATTAAGGGAAAAGAATAGAATAAGTAAATAAATTAACTATAGATCTGCCCAACTGATCTCACTCTATCCTTGCTCCAAGATCTAGTATAGAGATCAGAGAAAGCATCAAAGAGAAAAAGAGTAGTAAGATGCTATCTACTTAAATGGCTTTGAGGATTGCTCACCATTAACTGTAATTCAGCTTGCGTTGCTCGTATCCACATGGGGAAAGGACTGGGCAAGGTACCATCTATTTAAATATGGGGGGACCACAAGGCAGTATATTCTGATCCACATTTCCTTTGAATTCATCTGTGGTAGTGTGAACAGGATGGTAGGAAGTGCAACAGACCCATCTCAGAATAGGGAGCATTACATACTGTGCTTATAAACAGTGATGGATGAAAATATATACCCCTGACTGAGATAATGGGTGCTGCCACTTAAATATCCTCTGACTCCTAAAATTCTAAAATGAGTAAGAGAATGAGGAGAAAAGGGAGAGACAGAGGATGAAAACTAGGAGAAGATGGAAAAGGAACTATAAACACAAAGTACTGGCCAATGCTTCATTAATGATGACAATACATATTTTTATTTGGACGAAGGAGAAAAATGTAAAGCTTTAGTTTAAAACAGGCAACAGCTAAAAGCAGCTGTGTGCTGGAGCCAGCATGTATCAGCTCTCATGGCCACTTGTGAGCATCTCTTCCCAAGGCTTGTGATGTCACATTGTTGGGTTGAAACTGGCCATGGCAGAGTATTTACACCATGAAAACTGGCAAATGCTACATCTCAGGGGTCTCCTGACCCCCTAATAGAGCCAGTAGTTAAACATTTACCCTAACACTACTGGCTCGGAGAAGGCAATGGCAACCCACTCCAGTACTCTTGCCTGGAAAATCCCATGGATGGAGGAGCCTGGTAGGCTGCAGTCTATGGGGTAGCTAAAAGTCAGACACGACTGAGCGACGTCAGTTTCACTTTTCACTTGCATTGGAGGAGGAAATGGCAATCCACTCCAGTATTCTTGCCTGGAGAATCCCAGGGACAGAGAAGCCTGGTGGACTGCTGTCTAGGGGGTCTCACAGTCGGACACGACTGAAGTGAGTTAGCAGTAGCAGCAGCAGCAACACTACTGACTAGAAACCACAAAGCGGGAGAACCCTTAGAAACAGGAATACTGGGAGCACTGAGAACAATAGGTACCACCCACTGACTGAGGCTTTTTTGTAGCAGAGAAGCAAGTGGAACAAAGTGGCAGCAGCGCCCAGAATCTACAAAGGCCACTGACTGTGCTTGGGGTATTCAAGTACATATTTAACCAATGTGATAATGATGGTCATATACATGGATGAGAATTTCACTGAAAATTTGGTCAAATAGCTTTACTAAATTGATTAACAATCTTGGCTTGCTGGTTGAATGTTACCTGGGAGGACCAGAAGGCTGTGTGAGGCTCTCAATGATGTGTCTGGCCTTTCTGCATTTAAGAAGCCCCAGCCAACAAGCCGTACCAGGCTATATTGTAGTCTGAAGACAGATATTATTTGGAGATGGACGAAGATGATGATGCTCTATATCAGCAAATCTCAAGTACAGACAATTCTTTCTCCAGAATGGGAAGCAATGAAAACCATTATAGCAGCCTCAGTGTATCTCTTGAGAGTTGCATATATGGGATCCTATAGGAACTGAGGCTTTCAAACTGTGGTGCGGGAGAAGAATCTTGAGAGTCCTTGGACAGCAAGGAGATCAAACCAGTCAATTCTAAGGGAAATCAACCCTAGATATTCACTAGAAGGACTGATGCTTAAGCAGAAACTCCAGTGAAAAGCCAACTCATTGGAAAAACAAAACAAAACAAAACAAAACAAAACCTGATACTGGGAAAGATTGAGGGTACAGAGCATAAGATGGTTGGATGGCACCACTAACTCAATGGACATAAGTTTGAGCAAATTCCAGGAGATAGTGAAGGACAGGGAAGCCTGGAGTGCTACAGTTCATGGAACTGCAAGAAGTTGGACACGACTTAGTGACTGAGCAGCAACAATGAATAAGTCACAATCCTTACTCTGCCCAAAGGTCCATTTCATACTCATTTTGTTCAGTTACAAAAACATTTTTCATAAAATAATTTTGTGACTTATTCCTTAATCATCACTTTTATCATACCACTATCTAGTTAATTTATCAAACATTATCATAAATTATACAGATAATTTCTTCATAAATAATCATGAGGAAAGCATTCAGTTAAATAATGTTGAAACTTCATTTTTACTGCATTAGAGAGTCAGCCTGCTTTTAACCACAAGTACTTGGTTTCTCTTACCTTTTATTGTCTCTGATCCATGGTTAAAAAGCAGATTTTATGAATGTCCTAGATGAAGCACCTTCAAAAGAGATTAACCATGGCTCATATCAGAAACACATTTAACATTTACTGACATCTGCTGTTACTAGAAATTCCTGTATTTTTATATATAACATATATGTTTACAGTATTTTTCACCAAAAAATCAAGTGAGAACAAATAAATTATTTTGAAAATACCATAATTTATATGGTACAATCAAACATATATTCATAGATAATCTGTATTCTTAAAACTGGATTTAAAGTCCAATTGGGCAAAATACACTTCCTGTTACACTCAATGATTCTAGATTTTTAGCTATATAAGTTCAGTTCAGTTCATTTCATTTCAGTCGCTCAGTTGTGTCCAACTCTTTGTGACCCCATGAATCGCAGCACGCCAGGCTTCCCTGTCCATCATCAACTCCCGGAGTCCACTCAGACTCATGTCCATTGAGTCAGTGATGCCATCCAGCCATCTCATCCTCTGTCGTCCCCTTCTCCTCCTGTCCCCAATCCCTCCCAGCATCAGAGTCTTTTCAAATGAGTCAACATATAAGTCAGTACAATAATATGAAATCCAAACCCCTTATCTTAAAGATAAAGAAACTGAATTTCAGAGAAAATGAGAACCATAGAAATACAAGTCATCATTTCCTGCTCTGCAGAAAACATATCCATTAAATTCGAGAAAGAAAATCCAAACACATAACAGGTAATATAATATACTCATTGCATGCTTACTAACAAAGTTAACCCCTGACACAAACCTATAATTAATCATAGAGAATCATTTTCATTTGCTTGTCTTCTGAGACTGTTTTGAATGGGGAATTTTCTAATAAATTCAGAAAAATAATGCATTAGGAAATACTTTTCAGAGTATAGAGACATGACTAAAAGTAACACAGCATATTTTATGACACCTCATAAATAGTGAACACTTCACAAAGTTATGTGTGATAGTAACAAGTGAGGAAAAACAAAAGAATATGAAAGACACAAAGTTCCTTCTCAGAATAAAATAGAACTACAAGACAGCATGAAGTGAAAGCAGGGACATGATTAAACCTGTGCTGTCTTAAAATAATTGCTAGGAAGGATGTTTTCTTCTTCTGCATGTCAGAAGGAAGCCATTTATAAATGAGGCTTAAAGGACGAGCACATAAAGGGGAGAAAAAGGAAAGACAGAGGGGTGGAGAGTAAAGAAATGATTTAAGGAACTGAGAGAAACTCAGAAACGTGGAAGAGCTAAGCTGAGAGGAGAATGAGACTAGGTTTAACCAGCCAACCAAATCTTAGAGATCCTTGTAAGTTTTCAATCTGTGTCTTTTATGCTACCTGTAGTTCTTTAACCCTGTTTTAATTTATTTTGATATGTGATATAAGAAATAGTGTGGAGAGTATAACAGAGCACATAAGAGACCCACCTGGAAAGACAAGGATGTTGAATGTAGCTCCCTTGTTGTCTTGGCATCATCTGAGCAAGGAGACGGACAGGGAGGACATGGCTGAAACTTCTGTTCTTGGTATTTTCTAAGTAATCTACATCCACATGGGAAAGATCAAGTCCTGAGCTTTTGGAGTGGGAGCACTGACTTCTAGATCCTAGACTACCAGAAAAAATAACCTAGGGAGTATCAAATAGTGAGAACTCACACAAAGGAAACCACTTGAATACAAGACCCAGTATCACCCAACCACCAGTAGCACCCTGTGCAGGACGCCTCATCTAAACAACAAACAAAATAAAAATGCAAACCAAATCATCAGCAGACAGGATTGCCACTTCACTCAGCCTTGCCCATCAGAGGAAACACAAACAAACAAACAAACAACAACAACAACAAATCTCAGCACAAATCACACTATACAAAGTTGCACAAACCACTGGACAAAACTTAGGAAGGCAGAAACTAAAAGGAAGAAAGAATTCAACTTTGAAGCCTGGGCAAAGGAGATCTCAAACACAAGTTAAAAATAATGAAAAGACAGAAATACCACCTAAATGAAGGAACAAACTAGAACCACAGTAGTCCAAATAAATGAAGGGGAAATAGGCAAACTACCTAAAAAAGAATTCAGAATAATGATAGTAAGAAAGTGAAAGTGAAGTCGCTCAGTCGTGTCCAACTCTTTGCGACCCCATGGACACCAGGCTCCTCTGTCCATGGGATTTTCTAGGCAAGAGTACTGGAGTGGGTTGCCATTTCCTTCTCCAGGGAACTTCCCGACCCAGGGATCAAACTCAGGTCTCCCACATTGCAGACAGACACTTTACTGTCTGAGCCACCAGGGAAGTCCAATGCTAGTAAAGATGACCAAAAAAACTTGAAAACAAAATGGAGAATATGCAAGAAAGAATTAAGAAGAATCTAGAAAACTTAAACAATAAACATATACAGACAAACAACACGATTACTGAAATAAAAAATACTCTAGAAGGAATCAATAGCAGAATATCTGAAGCAGGAGAACAAATCAGTGAGCTGGAAAATAAAATGGTAGAAATAACTTATGAAGAGCAGAATAAAAGTAAAAAGAATGACAAGAACTGAGCATAGTCTCAGAGACATCTGAGACAATATCAAACCCATCAACATTCAAATTATAGTGGTCTCAGAAGAAAAAGAGAAAAAGAAAGGGTATGAGAAAATTTTTGAAGAGATTATAGTTGAAAATTTCCTCAGCATGGAAAAGGAAATAGTCAGTCAAGTCCAAGAGGCACAAAGAGTCCTATACAGGATAAACCCAAGAAGAAACACTCCAAGACACATATTAATCAAACTAACAAAGACTAAACACAAAGAAAGGATATTAAAAGCAGCAAGGGAAAAGCAGCAAGTAACATACAAGGGACAGCCCATATGTTTAACAGCTTATTTTTTCAGCAGAAACTCTACAGGCCAGAAGGGAATGACAGGATATATTTATAGTACTGAAAGGGAAAAATCTACAACCAAGATTACTCTACCCAGAAAGGATCTCATTCAAAATTGATGGAGAAAGAAAAAGCTTTTCAGACAAGCAAAAGTTAAGAGAATTCAGTACCTCCAAACCAGTTTTACAATAAATGTTAAAGGGGCTTATATAGTCAAGAAATATAAGAGAAGAAAAAGATCAACAAAATAAACCCCAAACAGTTAAGAAAATGGCAATAGGAATATATATATCAGTAATAATTTTTAATGTAAATGGATTAAATGTTCCAACCAAAAGACACACTGGCTGAATGGATACAAAAACAAGACCCATATATATGCTGTCTATAAGAAACTCACTTCAGACCTCAAGACATATATAGACTGAAAGTGAGAGGATGGAAAAATATATTCCATGCAAATAGGAAGCAAAAGAAAGCTGGAATAGTGATCTTCATATCAGACAAACTAGACCTTAAAATAAAGAATATTATAAGAGATAAGGAAAGACACTACATAATGATAAAGAGATCAATCCAAGAGGAAGACATAACAATTGTAAATATCTATGCACCCAACATAGGAGCACCTCAATACATAAGACAAATACTAACAGACATAAAAGGAGAAATTCACAGTAACACAATAATAGTAGGAGACTTTAACACCCCACTCATATCACTGGACAGATCATCAAAACAGAAAATTAATAAGAAAACACAAGTCTTAAATGATACATTAGATGAGATGATCTCATTGATATCTTCAGAACATTCCATCCAAATGCAGCACACACCTTCTTCTCAAGTGTACATGGAACATTCTCCAGAATAGACCACATCTTGGGTCACAAATCGAATCTCAGTAAATTTAAGAAAATTTAAATCATATCAAGGATCTTCTCTGACCACAACGATATCAGACTAGATGTCAATTTTAAAAAAAAACTGTAAAAAATACACAAACACATGGAGATTAAACAACATGATTCTAAATAACCAACAAGTTACTGAAGAAATCAAAATTGGAAATCAAAAAATTTCTAGAAACAAATGACAAAGAAATCACAACAGCACAAAACCTATGGGATACAGCAAAAGCAGTTCTAAGAGGGACGTTTATAGCATTACAACCTACACCAAGAAATAAGAAAAACATCAAATAGACAACCTAACTTTACACCCAAAACAAATAAAAAAGAAGAAAAGAAAAAAACAAAATTAGTAGAAGGAAAGAAATCATAATGATCTGAGCAGAAATAAATGTAAAAGAAACGAAAGGAACAATAGTAAAGATTAATAAAACTAAAAGCTGGTTCTTTGAGAAAATAAACAAAATTGACAAAAATATAGCCAGTTCATCAAGAGAAAAAAAAAGAGAGAGAGAGAGAGAGAAGAATCAAATCAACAAAATTAGAAATGAAAAAGGAGAAGTTACAACCGACAATGCAGAAATACCAAGGAGTATAATAGACTATTATATTTTCAAAAGCAGAGACATTATTTGCCGACTAGGGTCCGTCTAGTCAAGGCTATGGTTTTTCCTGTGGTCATGTATGGATGTGAGAGTTGGACTGTGAAGAAGGCTGAGCGCCGAAGAATTGATGCTTTTGAACTGTGGTGTTGGAGAAGACTCTTGAGAGTCCCCTGGACTGCAAGGAGATCCAATCAGTCCATCCTAAAGGAGATCAGCCCTGGGATTTCTTTGGAAGGAATGATGCTAAAGCTGAAACCCCAGTACTCTGGCCACCTCATGTGAAGAGTTGACTCATTGGAAAAGACTCTGATGCTGGGAGGGACTGGGGGGCAGGAGGAGAAGGGGACGACAGAGGACGAGATGGCTGGGTGGCATCACTGACTCAATGGACATGAATCTGAGTGAACTCCGGGAGTTGGTGATGGACAGGGAAGCCTGGTGTGCTGTGATTCATGGGGTCACAAAGAGTCGGACACGACTGAGCAACTGAACTGAACTGAAACAACTATACGACAATAAAATGGATAACTGGGAAGAAATGAACAGATTCTTAGAAAAGTTCAATCTTATAAGACTGAACCAGGAAGAAATAGAAATTATGAACAATGCAATTACAAGCACTGAAATTGAAGCTGTGATCAAAAATCTCCCCAAAAACAAAAGCCCAGGACCAGATGGCTTCACAGGTGGACTCTATCAAACATTTAGAGAAGAGCTAATGCCTATCCTTCTAAAATTCTTTCAAAAAATTGCAGAGGAAGGAACAGTTCCAAACTCATTCTACGTGGCCACCATCACCCTGATACCAAAACCAGACAAAGACAACACATACAGACCAACATCACTGATGAACATAGACACAAAAATCCTCAACAAAACTTTAGCAAACACAATTCAACAGCACATCAAAAAGCTCATACACCATGATCAAGCTGGGCTTATACTAGGGATGCCAGGATTCTTCAATATGTGCAAATCAATCAATGTGATACACCATATTAACAAACTGAAAGATAAAAATCATATGATCATCTCAATAGATGTAGGGAAAAGGCTTTGAAAATATTCAGCACCCATTTATGATTAAAACTCTTCAAACAATGGGCATAGAAGGAACCTACTCAACATAGTAAAAGCCATATATGATAAGCCTACAGCAAACATTATTCTCAATGTTGAAAAACTGAAGACATTTCCCCTGGGATCATGAAAAGACAAGGGTGTCCACTTTCACCACTATTATTCAACATAAAACTGGAAGTCCTATCTACAGCAGAGAAGAAAAAGAAATAAGAGGAATCCAGACCATAAAAGAAGAAAAACTCTCACTGTTTGCATATGACATGATACTCTACATAGAAAACCCTAAAGATAGTATCAGAAGATTACTAGAGCTAATCAGTGAATTTAGCAAATTTGCAGGATACAAAATCAATACACAGAAATTACTTTCATTTCTACATACTAACAATGAAGAATTTGAAAGAGAAATGAAGGAATCACTTCCATTCACTATTGCCACAAAAATAATTAAATATATAGGAATAAACATACCTAAGTAGATAGAAGAACTGTACACAGAAAATTATAAAACACTAATGAAAGAAATCAAATACGACATAAACAGATGGAGAGATATTCCATGTTGCTGGGTAGGAAGAATCAGTATTGTGAAAATGACTATACTACCAAACACAATCTACAGATTCGATGAGATTCCTATCAAATTACCAATGGCATTCTTCACAGAACTAGAACAAACAATTTCACAATTCATATGGAAACACAAAAGACCCAGAATAGCCAAAGCAGTCTTGAGAAAGGAGAATTGAGCAAGACGAATCAAACTTCCTGACTTCAGATTATACTGCAAAGCCACAGTCCTCAAAATAGTATGATACTGGCACAAAAACAGAAATATTTCCAAATGGAACAAGATAGAAAGCCCAGAAATAAACCCATGCACCTACGGGTACCTTATTTTTGGCAAAGGAGGCAAGAATATACAATGGGGCAAAGACAGCCTCTTCAATAAATGGTGCTGGGAAAACCAGACAACTACATGTAAAAGAATGATAGTAGAACATTCCCTAACACCATACACAAATATAAACTCAAAATTGATTAAACACCTAAATGTAAGCCCAGAAAGTATAAAACTCTTAGAGGAAAACATAGGCAGAACACTTGATGACGTAAATCAAAGCACGATTCTCTATGATAACCCACCTCCTACAGTAACAGAAATAAAATCAAAAGTAAACAAGTGGGACCTAATTAAACTTAAAAGCTTCTTCACAGCAAAGGAAACTATAAGCAAGGTGAAAAGAAAACCCTCAGAATGGGAGAAAATAATAGCAACTGAAACAACTGACAAAGGATTAATTTCCAAAATATACAAGCAGCTCATACAACACAATACCAGAAAAACAAACAACCCAATCAAAAAGTGGGAAAAAGACCCAAACAGACATTTCTACAAAGAAGACATACAGATGGCTAACAAACTTAAAAAGATGCTCAACATCACTCATTATTAGAGAAATGCAAACAAAATTGCAATGAGCTATCACCTCACGCTGGTCAGAATAGCTCTCATGAAAAAGTCTACAAACAATAAATGCTGGAAAGGGTATGGAGAAAAGGGAACACCGCTGCACTGTTGGTAGGAATGTAAATTGACATAGCCACTATGGAAGATGGCATGGAGATTCCTTAGAAAACTAGGATTCAAACCAGCATATGACCCAGCAAATTCAGTCCTAGGCATATACCCTGAGGAAACCAAAATTGAAAGAGACACATGTATCTCATTGTTCATTTCAGCACTATATACAATAGTTAAAACTTAGAAGCAACCTAGATGCCCATGGACAGATGAATGGATAAAGAAGCTGTGGTATATATACACAATGAAATATGACTCACCCATAAAAAGGAATGCATTTTTAGTCAGTTCTAATGAGGTGGATGAACCTAGAACCTATTATAGCTATTATACTCACTTTCTGAAGTGAGTCAAAAAGAGAAAGATAAATACCATATTCTAACACATATATGTATAAAATCTAGAAAAATGGTACTGAAGAATTTATTTACTGGGCAACAGTGAAGAAATGGACAGAGAATAGACTTATGGCCATGGGGAGAGGGGAGGAAAGTGTGAGATGTGTGGAAAGAATAACATGGAAACTTACATTACCTTATGCAAAACAGATAGCAAACAGGAATTTTCTGTATTCTTGCCTTGAGAACCCCAAAAACAGTATGAAAAGGCAAAAAGATAGGACACTGAAAGATGAAATCCCCAGGTCGGTAGGTGCCCAATATGCTACTGGAGATCAGTGGAGAAATAACTCCAGAAAGAAAGGAGGGATGGAGCCAAAGCAAAAACAACACCCAGTTGTGGATGGGACTGGTGATAGAAGAAAGGTCTGATGCTGTAAAGAGAACTATTGCATAGGAACCTGGAAAGTTAAGTCCATGAATCAAGGCAAATTGGAAGTGGTCAAACAAGAGATGGCAAGAGTGAACACTGGCATTCTAGGAATCAGCCAACTAAGATGGACTGCAATGGGTGAATTTAACTCAGATGACCATTATATCTACTACTTTGGGCAGAAGTAATGGAGTAGCCCATCACAGTCAACAAAAGAGTCTGCAATGCAGTATCTGAATGCAATCTCAAAAACGACAAAATGATCTCTGTTCATTTCCAAGGCAAACCATCATGATAATCCAAGTCTATGCCCCAACCAGTAACACTGAAGAAGCTGAAGTTGAATGGTTCTAAGAAGACCTACAAGATCTTTTAGAACTAACACCCAAAAAAAGATGTCCTTTTCATTATAGGGGACTGGAAAGTAGGAAGTCAAGAAACACCTGGAGTAACAGGCAAACTTGGCCTTGGAGTACGGAATCAAGCAGGGCAAAGGCTAACAGAGTTTTGCAAGAGAATGCACTGGTCATAGCAAACACCCTCTTCCAACAACACAAGAGAAGACTCTACACATAGACATCACCGGATGGTCAACAACGAAGTCAAATTGATTATATTCTTTGCAGCCAAAAATGGAGAAGCTCAATACAATCAGCAAAAACAGGACTGGGAGCTGGCTGTGGCTCCGATAATGAACTCCTTATTACCAAATTCAGCCTTAAATTGAGGAAAGTGGGGAAAACCACTAGACCATGCAGGTATGACCTAAATCAAATCCCTTATAATTTTACAGTGGAAGTGAGAAATAGATTCAAGGGACTAGATGTGATAGACAGAGTGCCTGAAGAACTATGGACAGAGGTTCATGACATTGTACAAAAGACAGGGATCAAGACCATCCCCAAGAAAAAGAAATGCAAAAAAGCAAAACAGCTGTCTGAGGAGGCCTTACAAATAGCTGTGAAAAGAAAAGAAGTGAAAAACAAAGGAGAAAAGGAAAGATATACCCATTTGATGCAGAGTTCCACAGAATAGGAAGGAGAGATAAGAAAGAGGAAGGCTTTCTTATCTCTCCTTCCTACTCTGAATGGGAGAAAATAATAGCAAATGAAGCAACTGACAAACAACTAATCTCAAAAATAAACAAGCAACTTATGCAACTCAATTCCAGAAAAATAAACGACCCAATCAAAAAATGGGCCAAAGAACTAAATAGACATTTCTCCAAAGAAGACATATGGATGGCTAACAAACACATGAAAAGATGCTCAACATCACTCATTATGAGAGAAATGCAAATCAAAACCACAATGAGGTACCACTTCACACCAGTCAAAATGTCTGCGATCCAAAAATCTGCAAGCAATAAATGCTGGAGAGGGTGTGAAGAAAAGGGAACCCTCCTACACTGTTGGTAGGAATGCAAACTAGTACAACCACTATGGAGAACAGTGTGGAGATTCCTTAAAAAATTGCAAATAGAACTGCCTTATGACCCAGCAATCCCACTTCTGGGCATACACATCGAGGAAACCAGAATTGAAAGAGACACATGTACCCCAGTGTTCATCGCAGCACTGTTTATAATAGCCAGGACATGGAAACAACCTAGATGTCCATCAGCAGATGAGTGGATAAGAAAGCTGTGGTACATATACACAATGGACTATTACTCAGCCATTGAAAAGAATACATTTGAATCAGTTCTGATGAGATGGATGAAACTGGAGCCAATTATACCGAGTGAAGTAAGCCAGAAAGAAAAACACCAATACAGTATACTAACACATATATATATTGAATTTAGAAAGATGGCAATGATGACCCTGTATGCAAGACAGCAAAAAAGACAGATGTGTATAGCAGACTTTTGGACTCAGAGGGAGAGGGAGAGGGTGGGATGATTTGGGAGAATGGCATTGAAACATGTTTTAGTATCGAATCGCCAGTCTATGTCTGATGCAGGATACAGCATGCTTGGGGCTGGTTCACGGGGATGACCCAGAGAGATGTTATGGGGAGGGAGGTGGGAGGGGGGTTCATGTTTGGAAATGCATGTACACTCATGGTGGATTCATGTCAATGTATGGCAAAACCAATACAGTATTGTAAAGTAAAATAAAGTAAAAATAAAAATTAAAAAAAAAGAAAGACTTCCTCAGCAATCAATGTAAAGAAATAGAGGAAAACAATAGAATGGGAAAGACTAGAGATCTCTTCCAGAAAATTAGAGATACCAAGGAAACATTTTATGCAAAGATGGGCTCAATAAAGGACAGAAATGGTATGGACCTAACAGAAGCAGAAGATATTAAGAAGAGGTGGCAAGAATACACAGAAGAATTATACAAAAAAGATCTTCATGACCCAGATAATTACAATGGTGTGATCACTCACCTAGAGCCAGACATAATGGAATATGAAGTCAAGTGGTCCTTACGAAGTATCGCTACAAACAAAGCTAGTGGAGGTGATGGAATTCCAGTTGAGCTATTTCAAATCCTGAAAGATGATGCTGTGAGAGTGCTGCACATAATATGCCAGCAAGTTGGGAAAACTGAGCAGTGGCCACAGGACTGGAAAAGGTCAGTATTCATTCCAATCCCAAAGAAAGGCAATATCAAAGAATGCTCAAACTACCACACAATTGCACTCATCTTACATGCTAGTAAAGCTCAGAATTCTCCAAGCCAGGCTCCAGTGATACGTGAGCCATGAACTTCCAGATGTTCAAGCTGGTTTTAGAAAAGGCAGAGGAACCAGAGATCAAATTGGCAACATCTGCTGGATCATCAAAAAGCAAGAGAGTTCCAGGAAAACATCTATTTCTGCTTTATTGACTATTCCAAATCCTTTGTCTGTGTGGATCATGATTACTGTGGAAAATTCTGAAAGAGATGGGAATACCAGACCACCTGACCTGCCTCTTGAGAAACCTGCATGCGGGTCCAGAAGCAATGTTAGAACTGGACATGGAACAGCAGACTGGTTCCAGATAGGAAAAGGAGTACGTCAAGACTGTATATTGTCACCCTGTTTATTTAACTTATTTGCAAAGTACATCATGAGAAATTCTGGGAACACTGGGCTGGAAGAAGCTCAAGCTGGAATCAAGATTGCTGGGAGAAATATCAATAACTTCAGATATGCAGATAACACCACCATTATGGCAGAAAGTGAGGAAGAATTAAAGAGCTTTTTCATGAAAGTGAAAGAGGAGAGTGAAAATGTTGGCTCAACATTCAGAAAACTAAGATCATGGCATCCGATCCCATCACTTCATGGCAAATAGAGGGGGAAACAGTGGAAACAGTGGCTGCCTTTATTTTGGGGGGGTCCAAAATCACTGCAGATGGTGATTGCAGCCAAGAAATTAAAAGACGCTTACTCCTTGGAAGGAAAGTTATGACCAACCTAGACAGCATATTCAAAAGCAGAGACATTACTTTGTCAACAAAGGTCCGTCTATGGTTTTTCCAGTGGTCGTGTATGGATGTGAGAGTTGGACTATAAAGAAAGCTGAGCAGAGAGGAATTGATGCTTTTAAACTGTGGTGTTGGAGAAGACTCTTGAGAGTCCCTTGGACTGCAAGGAGATCCAACCAGTCCATCCTAAAGGAAACCAGTCCTAGGTGTTCATTGGAAGGACCAATGTTGAAGCTGAAATACCAATATTTTGGCTACCTGATGTGAAGAGCTGACTCATTTGAAGAGACCCTGATGTTGGGAAAGTTTGAAGGCAGGAGAAGAAGAAGACGATAGAGGATGAGATGGTTAGATGGCATCACTGACTCAATGGACATGAGTTTGGGTAAACTCCGGGAGTTGTTGATGGACAGGGAGGCCTGCCTGGTGTGCTGCGATTCATGGGGTCGCCAAGAGTTGGACACGACTGAGCGACTGAACTGATCTGAACTGAACTTGTTTTGTTATTAATTTATTTTAACTTCTTTTAGAGGAAGGTTTAATTGAGATTATTCTTTGTGACTTAAGGAATGATCCAAGGTAGTAAGTATTTCAAGGATTTAAAAAAATACTGTAGTAGAAACAAAAGTCTCTATATATTTATCATTTATATTAAGCAAGTTTAATTGTTCTAATTATTTTTAGGAGAAGTATTCTGAAGATGTTGTTGTTGTTCAGTTGCTCAGTCATGCCCAACTCTTTGTGACCCCATGGACTGCAGCATGCCATGAGGACTTAATTTTTCTGTACTTCATGAAGTTTCTAATATATATATTTTCAAGTTATGTCTTAGTTGCCTCAAAGTTCATAATTATTATATCTTTTCTGTGACTGACTTTTTCAGATGAAATGGCTCCTTTTGTTTTATTTGATGTTTGACCTTAAAATCCACTTTACTTAAATAGTGTAATAATATTCTTCTACTCTTTGGATGTTTTATTATTGTTTTAAAAATTTGCTAAATGAGCATCTCTGCTTTTTAAAAAAATTCCCTTTGTTAACAATTTTTAGGTGAATTTTTTTAGTTCAACAATCTAAGATTTGAGACATTTAATAATAGAATAAAATATACTGGTATATAGTTTTACTATTGATTTCTGTCCTTATTTATTCTACCTAATTTTTTATTTCTATTTTCCATAAATTCTTGATTTTTCATTAACTTATCTTAGATTTGATCTTTTTTTTGCTAGATTATTTTTCCTTTAGTTGTAAATAAGGTATAAGACAAATATAAAATATTTCCCACGTGTATTTTTTTCATTATATTGATGAGACTTGTGTTTAATAATCATAGTTAAACTATTATTGTCTCCAAATGACTAGAACCAAATTGATGTCTACATACTTGATCTTTGATTCTCTTTGTTTAAAATTATTTTACCGCAGCACATCTTTCCATCAGTTCTTCAAAAAAGGTTTCAGTTCTCACTTAAATGCTTTCAGTTCTTACTTGAAAAATAACTGTCACTGCGATTTTTATTCTACAATCAAATTTATTTTTTCTCAGAATATTGAAAATATTACTCAAATGTCTCCTACTATATAATGTTGCTAAAATAGTAAAGTGATTCTAATTCCTTTTCAGTTAACTTTTTTCCTTCTGATTTTTTGTCTTTTCTATAATCATAGTGCCCTAAAATGTGACATGTACAACATGATACACCCTCCTATATTAGCTTAAAATTTATCTTATTCATCCCTTGGAACCTTTTTAATCCAAGGTTTTAGAGTCAGTTTTACCGAGGATGTTGTCTTCTCTTTCTGCTTCTCTTTCTCCTTATCCCACCACTTTCTGTTTTGTGTATTCCTTGTTTGTGCTGTGCTGTTAGTCACGCAGTCATGTTTGACTCTTTCTGACCCCATGGACTGTATCTCGCCAGGCTCCTCTGGCCAAGGGGATTCTCCAGGCAAGAATACTGGAGCGAGTTGCCATGCCCTCTTCCAGGGAATCTTCCCAACCCAGGGATCGAACCCTGGTCTCCTGCATTGCAGGCAGATTCTTTACCAGTAGGGCTACCAGGGAAGCCCCGTACTTACTGTTTATATAGATGGATGATGTCACTACTTTTATCTTTTAACCTCCCTAATAGTTTTATACAAGGTTGGTTTACCATCATTGCTGCATGTTTGCTTTCAGTTCAGCCATTCAGTCGTGTCTGACTCTTCACAACCCCACTGACTGCAGCACAGCAGGCCTCTGCGTCCATCACCAGTTCCTGGAGCTTACTCAAACTCATGTCCATCGAGTCAGTGATGGACTCATGTCCATCACTCATGTCCACCGCCTCATCTGACATCTGTCCCCTTCTCCCGCCTTCAAACTTCCCCAGCATCAGGGTCTTTTCCAAGGAGTCAGTTCTTGGCATTAGGTTGCCAAAGTATGGGGCATTCAGCTTCAGCATCAGTCCTTTCAATGAGTATTCAGGTTTGATTTCCTTTAGGATGGACTGGTTGGATCTCCATTCAGTCTGGGGGACTCTCAAGAGTCTTCTCCAACACCATAGTTCAAAAGCATCTATTCTTCAGCACTCAGCTTTCTTTGCAGTCCAATTCTCACATCCATACATGATTACTGGAAAAACCATAGCTTTGACTAGACAGATTGTTGTCAGCAAAGTAATCTCTTCTTTTTTAATATGCTGTTTAGTTTTGTCATAGCTTTCCTTCCAAGGAGTAAGCATCTTTTAATTTCATGGCTGCGGTCACCATCTGCAGTGATTTTGGAGCCCCCCAAAATAAAGTCTGTCACTGTTTCCATTGTTTCCTCATCTATTTGCCACAAAGTGATGGTACCGGATGCCAAGATGGTGATTTTTTAAATTTTGAGTTTTAAGCCAGCTTTTTCACTCTCCTCTTTCACTTTCATCAAGAGGCTCTTTAGTTCCTCTTTGCTTTCTGCCTTAAGGGTGGTGTCATCTGCACATCTGAGGTTTTTTATATTTCTCCCAGCAATCTTGGCTCCAGCTTGTGATTCATCCAACCTGGCCTTTCACATGATGTACTCTGCATATAAGTTAAATAAGCAGGGTGACAGTATACAGCCTTGATGTACTCCTTTCCCAATTTGGAACCAGTCTGTTATTCCATGTCTTGTTCTAACTGTTGCTTCCTGACCTTCCCACAGGTTTCTCAGGAGACAAGTCAGGTGGTCTGGTATTCCCATCTCCTGAAGAATTTTCCACAGTTTGTTGTGATCTACATAGTCAAAGGCTTTGGTGTAATCAATAAAGTAGATATTTTTTCTGGTATTTTCGTTCTTTTTTGATGATCCAATGGATGTTGGCATTTACCAATGAGATGTTTGCTTTACCAAAGAGACTTTTCCTTTCAGAAGTTTTATGTTTATAGTTGTGATCTTTTTTTTTCTTAAAGAAGTTACTTTAATGTTACTTATAAACCTGATTTAAGGATGCTAAACTTTTATCTTTTGCTTCTCTGTATAATTCCTTATCCCTCAAAGTTTAGTAATGGCTTTGCTGTTAGAGAAACATTGATTGTAAGTTATTTCTCTCAGCACTTTGAATATATTATAACACTCCCTTTCAGGCCTGTAAAATTTCTGCTGAAAGGTCAGCTGATTTTCTTATGGGGTGTTCCCTTGTACCTAACTTGTAACTTTCTCCTTGATGCTTTTGCAATTCTCTGCTTATCTTTAATTTTTGGTATTTTAATTGCAATATGTCTTGGTGTGGCCCTCTGGTTTCATTTTCATCTTACTTGAGACCCTGTCCTGGACCTGGATGTCTGTTTCATTTCCTGGGTTAGGAAAGTTTTCAGCTATTATTATTTCAAATAAATTTTCTGCCCCTTTCTCTCCTCCTTCTGAGACCCCTGTAAGATGAATGTTAGTATGCCTTACGTTGACCTATAGATTTCTAAGTCTAGTCTCATCTTTTGAAATTCTTTTTTCCTCTTCCTATTCCTCTTGAGTAATTTCCACTGCTCTGTCTTCCAGTCAGTGATCCATTCCTCTACAGCATTTAATCTCCTTTTGATTGCTTGTAGTGTATTTTTCACTTTAATTATTGTTTTCATCAGTTGTTTAGTTCTATCTTTTCTAACTCTTTCCTATGATTTTCACTGTATTCATCCGTTTCCCTCGCAAGTTTATTGAGTACCTTGGATCGTTACCTTGAACCCTTTATCAAGATAAAGGATTTCTTATCTCCACTTCATTTAGTTCTTCTTCTGAGGTTCTAATTTGTTCCTTCAATGGAACATATTCTTCTGCTACTTCATTTTCCCTTATACTGTATTTTACTTCTATTTGTTAGGGAGTACTTTTCCAATTCTGGAGAAGCAGCCTCCAGAAGATATTGGAGATGTCTTATGTGGCCCGGTGGCACACACCCCTCTGATCATCAGAACTCTATGTGGCAGGGATAGAGTGGGTGCTTGGGTCCTTTTGCTGAGCTGTATGTGAGCACCATGGGTCCTCTTGTTGTAATGGGCTGATGACTCTTAGTGTCTTGCCAGCCAGGCCTGAGCCCCAGCCAGGTCCTCTGTCAGGCCCTGCCTGGTGAGGAGGCTGGAGGCCTGCTTGTGGGCAGGACTGGATCCTGCCACAGTTGGCTGCTGAACCCAGGGGTCCCAGGACTACTGCTGGGGGGCAAGGATGGGTCCTAGCATGGCTGCTTGGGGTCTTCAGGTGTCCCAAGCCTGGTGTGGCCTCTTGGTGGGCAGGGCCTGGCCCTGAGGTGACTAGCTGCAGGTCATTTGGGTGCTGGTGCTGGTCTCCTGGCAAGTGAGTTTGAGTCTTGTACCCATTAGGAAGCAGAGCTAGGTCCCTGTGCAGCTAGCTGCTAGTCCTATTCTGGCATGATTCCAGATAAGCAGGTAGAAGAATAAGGCCCTAGACACTAAGAGGCTGGAGGGAGGAGTCCCAAATGGGACCTGCTAGCAGCAGGGTCCTTGTGGTAGAATGAGCCCCGGAAATGGATGGCATCAGAGTTTATGTCTCCAGAAAGTATCCCAGACTCCTCCTGCCTCTCCAGGAGGCTCTCCAAGATCAGCAAATCGGTCTGACTCAGGCTCCTTTCAAATTTCCGCCTCTGCCTGAGTCATGGGGTGTGTGAGATTTCCTACAGCTTGCTGATTCTCTAGCATGCAAGCCCTGCTGACCTTTGAATTCAGACATTCAGGGGCTTGACTTCCTCATCCAGCACCCCCCGCCTAGGGAGCCCAGTATGGGGTTTAACTCCTCACTTCTTGAGGAGAACCTCTGCAATTATAATTATTCTCCCATTTGTGGGTCACTCACCCAGGAGTATGGGTCTTACTATACCATGTCTTTGCTGCTGAAACTTGGCCTCTGTTCACCCGTGCTGAATACAAAGGCAGAGACCGAATTTGGGGTAAAGTAGAAAATTACTGCTCTGCCAGACACAAGGGGGCACCGTGGGCTGATGCCCTCAAGACTGTGTGAGCTACCCTGGAGGAACTCGTGAGGAGTTTTATAGTTTCAAGCCCAGGGCATGATCAGCTCATGGACAGTTCTCAGATTGATTGGCTTCAAGGTGAGATTTCAAAAATCACCCTTCTTCTGGTTTCAACCAGTTCTTATGGTCAGCAGTTTTCATCTGAAGGGGGTCTGCTTCCTACAAAAACAATTAAGGAATGTGTCAGGTCTTTATATCTTTCAGGGAACTGTGAGTTTGGTGATTCTGCTCTGCGGCAGAATTGTAATCGAAATTGTTACCAGTTCTGCAGCCCAACAGCTATTCTTTGTTTCTGCATCTTCACATTTCCCAATCAAGAAAGCTTGAGCCAGTATTTTACTTCAGTAGACAAGGACTCAGGGGTCGTACATGGTTCCATCTTTGCCTCCACCCACTCATGTCATTGTGGTTTCTTCTTTATATCTTCAGTTGTGCTAATCTTTAGGTTGTTCTCATCAATAGTTCTCTGTAGATAGTTGCTGTTTGGTGTGCATGTGGGAGGAGATGAGCTCTGGGTCGTCCTACTCTCCATCTTGGCCATATCTTTCCTCTTGCCATCTTTGTATTTCAGTATTCCTATTTGTGGGGCTTCCCAGGTCACTCAGTGGGTAAAGAATCTCCAGCAATGCAGGAAACACAGGAGATGCAGGTTCCATCCCTGGGTCTGGAAGATCCATGGAGGAGGGCATGGCAACTCACTCCAGTATTCTTGCCTGGAGAATCTGGTGGACAGAGAGTCTCAAAAAGCTGGACACAACTGAAGCAATTTGTGTTCTTGTTTTGCAGGTTCTATTTGGCTCCTGAAGATTGTTAATTGCCTTTGGTCACTGTTTAGCATTTCTAGTTCTATACCCAAGTCTCTGATTTGCATGGGCTCAGCTTTCTACTGCTTGCTGCTTAGAGACTGAAAGTGAGGCACACAACAATCAAAGCCTGTTTGCTATTTCATATTTAATCTCTCAACATTTGCCCCTAATGTCTTCCCACTCATCACTTCTATTATCTCTGACTTTGAAATAAACTTAGAGATAATCCATTCCTGCATCATACGAGTCTTTGGGAAACTTCATATTTTACTTCTTTTTCCATCTAACTGATCCCATTTATTTTCTTTTTGTTAAGTAGTGTTCTTATATTTTGTCTGTCAGTGTGTTTATAGATATTTATAATACTATTCCTGTAATCTCAAGCTATTGAGGTGATGGAGGTGTAAAATATGTGTGAGCCAACCTCATTAAAGCTGTAGTCAAAGAGGGATGTGGCTTCCCTAGGGACTCAGTTCAGTTCAGTCATTCAAGTTGTGTCTGACTCTTTCCAACCCCATGGACTGCAGCATGCCAGGCTTCCCTGTCCATCACCAACTCCTGGAGCTTGCTCACACTCATGTCAGTTGAGTCGATGGTGCCATCCAACCATCTCACCCTCTGTTGTTCTCTTCTCCTCCTGCCCTCAGTCCATCAGGATCTTTTCAAATGAGTCAGTTCTTCACATAAGGTGGCCAAAGTATTGGAGTTTCAGCTTAAATACCAGTCCTTCCAATGAACACCCAGGACTGATCTCCTTTAGGATGAACTGGTTGGATCTCCTTGCAGTCCAAGAGACTCTCAAGAGTCTTCACCAACACCACAGTTCAGTTCAGTTCAGTTTAGTCGCCCAGTCGTCTCCGACTCTTTGCGACCCCATGAATCGCAGCACGCCAGGCCTCCCTGTCCATTACCAACTCCCGGAGCTCACTCAAACTCACATCCATCGAGTGGGTGATGCCATCCAGCCATCTCATCCTCTGTCGTCGCCTTTTCCTCCTGCCCCCAATCCCTCCCAGCACCACAGTTCAAAAGCATCAGTTCTTCGGCACTCAACTTTCTTTGTAGTCCAACTCTTACATCCATACATGACTACTGGAAAAAACCATAGCCTTGACTAAATGGATCTTTGTTGGCAAAGTAATGTCTCTGCATTTGAAAATGCTTTCTAGGTTTGTCATAACTTTTCTTCCGAGGAGCAAGCATCTTTTAAATTCATGGCTGCACTCACCATCTGTAGTGATTTTAGAGCTCCAAAATATAAAGTCTGTCAGCGCTTCCATTGATTCTCTATCTATTTGCCATGAAGTGATGGGACCAGAAGCCATGATTTTAGTTTTCTGAATGTTGAGTTTTAAGCCAACTTTTTCACTCTCCTCTTTCACTTTCATCAAGAGGCTATTTAGCTCTTCTTCGCTTTCTGCCATAAGGTAGTGTAATCTGTATATCTGAGGTTATTGATATTTCTTTCCCAATCTTGATTCCAGTTTGTGCTTCATCCAGCCTGGCATTTCACATGAAGTACTCTGTGCATAAGTTAAATAAGCAAGGTGACAATATACAGCCTTGATGTACTCCTTTCCCAATTTGGAACCAGTCTGTTGTTCCATGTCCAGTTTTAACTGTTGCTTCTTGACCTGCATACACATTTCTCAAAAGGCAGGTGAGGTAGTCTGGTATTCCCATCTCTTGAAGAATTTTCCAGTTTGTTGGGATCTACATAATCAAAGACTTTGACATAATCAATAAAGCAGATTTTTTTTGGTGTTCCCTTGCTTTTTTGATGATCCAACAGATGTTAGCAATTTGATCTCTGGTTTCTCTGTCTTTTCCGAATCCAGCTTGAACATCTGAAAGTTCACGGTTCTTGTACTGTTGAAACCTAGCTTGGAGAATTTTGAGTGTTGGCTCGGTGGTAAAGAATCCACCTGCTCAAGCAGGAGACATAGATTCAATTCCTGGGTTGGCAAAATCCCCTGGAGAAGGAAATGGCAACCGACTCCAGTATTCTTGCCTGGGAAATCCCATGGACAGAGGAGTCTGCCAAGCTACAGTCCATGAGGTTGTTAAAGAGTCAAACATCACTTACAGACTAAATAACAACCACAATGGCTGTCAGGGAGCACATCTTTTCATCTGTGTATCTCCAGTATCTAGCAGGGTGGTTGACAGCTGGGTTCAGGTCAGGTCAGGTCAGGTCAAAAAAGGATAAAGCTGGAGACTCAAACCCAGTTTTCTGACACAAAAGCAATTTTCATCCCACTATACCGTGCAGTAACATTTAAAAGGCACAATAAAAGTATAAAATTGGTAACCATGAAGTAATTTAGTCCTCCTATTCTCACAGGATCAATTAACTTTTATAAGTCTATACCTTGGTACATAACAGGGGAATTTAATTTTTTTTTCTTTTAACCCCAAAGGCAAGAACTTCTTATGTAAAATCAAATCAATTATGAATTCACTTGATATTTATAAAATCTCCCAGAGGCAAGAAAGTTCATTTGTTAGCTTTACTTTCTAGTATAAATAATAGAACCAATCAGCAATTTTCTTGTTAAACATAAACAAAAAATATTTACTAACTTTGTTTACTATACAGAAGATCTGCTGAAAATAAAATGACCTACCTTTTATTTGGTGATTGAATTATTACTTCTACTAGCAAAGCATAATTCCTATGTTATAAAAGCTCTTTTATAAACATACACAGCATATCTGATTTCAACCTGAAATAGTTTACACTGATATTATTTATTATTAGAATTATCAATTGGGTTACAACTAAGGACAACTTGAAACTCAAAATTTTCAATCCTCATTCTTTTTTTCTTCTCTTTGCTCCTCTTTATCATCTTTCAAGGTTTACTAAGGGCCAGATAAAACTAGTCTTCAAGCAAATAACAGTTCAGGTATCAGGCTTTGTGCCATTTGGTTATTTTAGCTTAAATAAAAGAAAAGTATTTATGTCTATTTCTGCTTGTTTGGATTTACTCACACAGTCAGCACTCAATAAGCCTCTTTCAGAGAATAGTCTGAGTCATTAGTATTAATATGTACCAGGCTGTCATGTTACCACTACCAGTCATTTCTTGCCATTTGAAATATGAATATGAAAATATTTTCCCCTCATATTAGTACTAGGCCACCCCCTAGAGATGCCACCTGTTCCCCAAAATTGCTTATAACATTTGTTCTTTCCCCTCTGATTTCTGCGCTACTTTTTTGAAAGTCAGTCTGATAACAGCTGTCCAAGAGTGATTTTTTCCTAGGGAACTACTGAAGTAAAATATGCCTTGTAATATTTATACTCAACAAAATAAAACATCAAATCTAGATTCTTTGTGAGCTCTCTATGATATTCTGGCCAAATATTGAGATCATTAAAAAGCCTTCAAGAACTTTTAAAAAATGGATTAATAAATTCATTTATATCATTTTTAGTTAGATTCCACATATGGGTGATATCATATGATATTGTCTTTCTCAATCTGGCTTACTATTCTGTACACCTAAAACTGACGCAGCACTGTAAATCAATTATACTCCAATAATTTAAAAAAAAAAAAACAGTTTACAATAGCCTCAAGAACAATTGGATAATCATGTCACTTTCAGCATTTCAGGGGAAGCAAGTTATCTTTCCAAAACGTCGTCATCATTAGGCATCAAGAAGACATGCTCTGTACATATTACCTGGGTTATATAGTCCTGCTTCAAATAGCTAAGTCAGGGGAAAGTCTATTGGAAAAAAATCTAACTTCTCCTAGGTGTGTCATGATCTCAGTAAGAGCTCTTTGATGTTCTTATTCTTGAAAAGATTATAATACATAGATGATGACACATTGATCCTCTAACCCTTGGGGTAGCCAAGGTTTGTTCTCAGGATTGGAGACCCTGCATCTGACCCTGGTCATGACATCCTCATACCTCATCATGCCACACTAGTTGTGGGAAAAGACTGGGAGGAGCTGGTCTATATAACTACTAACTGGCTAAAATCAACTCAACCCGTGAAACACTAACTGGGAAATTATCCCATTTCTAAGTAAATCAGGAAAAAGGGGTTGATGTCAATTGTCCTTTTTCCCACTTCTTAATCAGAAAGTGAGAACTTGCATATATAAAAACGCCAGTCACTCAATATTATTTAAGCTTTCAGAAAATAACTTCATTTCTCATTGGCAAAAATCATCACTGATCTGGACTCGAGGCACATTATCCTCAGGTGGTGATATTGCGTTACAGTAAAATACTACATATGTGACTAAGAAAGCTAGATGTATATTTTATCTGCCTTGTTTCAAATCAAAATCATAAACACACTAACAGTAACTCAAGTGAAAATATCTTTGTAAGCAAACATTACTTCATACAATCTGCCTCTTTCTTACTAAAGTCTAATTTTTTGTTTATCAAAAGATTTTTAAGGGGGACTTTCCTGATGGTTCAGTGGCTAACACTCTGTGCTCACAATGCAGGGGGCCTGGCTTTAAACCCTGGCCAGGGAAGTAGATCCCACATGCTGCAACTAAAGATCCCATATGCTGCAACTAAGACCTGTGCAGCCAAAGGAATAAATAAATATATTTTTAAGTTTTTTAAAGATATAATCTTACACACATATCCCAGCTACCATATTCCTTTATTACTTAATCTACATGTTGTAAATTGAGTTGAAAATTTATTCCCATTAGGTTGCCTTTTATCTTCTGTTTTGCTCAACATTAAGGGCCTCCATTACATTTTGTTTGTCTGCCAAGACTGGGTAAGGGAGCAAATGACACTCTCCCAGAAGACAACAGGATCTCAATAAATGGGTTAACTCACTCAATGACTTTAGTTTCTCTTTTTCTCACACTCCTTAAAAGCCCTGAAGTCTCTTTTTCTCTCTCTTTTGCCTTAATGTTGAATTATGCTCAAAATTCTTAACACTTGAGGTTGCCCAAGACCCACTTAATGTCTTGTAGTTTACCTCAGAATGGACATCCACTAAATGACACCCTATTCCTTTCATTCCTCTGTGATTCCAACTTCTCATAGTTCAGACATGCCCTGGTTTGACTGAGAAGATTTCTCAGTGCTGAAGCTCCTGGTGAAATCATCTAAAACCCTACACTAATTTGCAGTTCAAAAATATTCAGATATGTTGTTAGAGATGTGTTCAGGCAGTTTGTGTTTGAATCCATTGTTAGCAATGGCAAGTTGATAGACAAGCAATCTTTTAGCTGTGTAAAATTAGACTAGCAGTTACTGCTTGAAAAGGAGGATGGGTCAAAAAAGAACTAACCAAAACCTATTCTTTTTTATTTTAATTGGGGAAAATGTACAATACATTACAGTGCAATACAATAATTAGCAAGTTCAAGTATAAAATGGTAATTAAACATGATGAACCCTTTAGCCTTTTAAGTTAATAACCAATTATTATCCTGTGCTTAAGCTGACCTCTTGTTTTCTTCAACATCCTTCCAAGTGGAAGCGTGTAGATCTTATCAGATCACTAGCTCCTATTACAACATTCCAGGGAAAGAACAGTACAGTCACTCATTAATCTAATTAATTGATCTTTAGAGCCTAAAGGGGCAAATTACACAATAGGAACTCAATAAATGGGTTAAGTCACTGAGTAGTATCTCTTTTCATCACACTCTTAAACAGCTCTGAAGTGTCATTTCTTCTCTCTTCAGTACAGAAAGAGTAACAAAGAAGTAAAACATTTAAAAAAAAAAAACAGGGAATTGGCCCCAAATAAATAATTCCCTTTTAGTTCGCCATCTTCCTTAGGATACATTTTTACATCACCTAAGTTAAGAACCAACATCTGCAATGATATCAAACAGAAAGGATGAAGAGAGTGGGGGAACACCCAGGTACAGCTACCTCTGCACCTGATGTTAAAGCTCATGGAGGGAAGCATGGTATAAACTTCCTCCTCCTCTGTACTTTTCCCAGGACCTTCCAAAACCAAAGAGCCAGAACATCATGCAGAGAAGGTCTGATCACACAGGCACCATAGGGTCACTAATCCCCAATGTGAGAACTAGACTGAACCCTCTGTCTACTCTTGGGAACCTTGCTGGGTATCAGCAGTCAAGATCAGGAGTCATTGCTTGATGTCAGAGAGGGAGGGCTATGCTGGCCTGCAGCTGTCCCGGTGGCCATGTATCTGAGAAGCATGGCTCTCCCTAACAGGACGGAGTCAGACAGGAAGTGAGTTGTTTTAATGCCCATAGTGTAGAAGCTGTGCTGCCTCTAAATAAAAGAGTGAACTAGAGGAACTTCTAAGGGCTATTTTCATTCCTTCTGCTTTTTTCTGCTAAGTAAACATGGGAGGAAAAATCTCACAGTATTTGTCATTTAAAAAAGAGGAAGACTTGAACATTTTCAGATTTGTGTTCCTCAGATTGAAGTCACTTTTGATATTGATGCCAATGGCATTCTCAATGTTTCTGCTGTGGATAAGAGCACAGGAAAAGAGAACAAGATTACCATCACTAATGATAAGGGCCGCTTGAGCAAGGAAGACATTGAACGCATGGTTCAAGAAGCAGAGAAATACAAAGCTGAAGATGAGAAGCAGCGGGATAAGGTGTCTTCAAAGAATTCGCTTGAATCCTATGCCTTCAACATGAAAGCTACTGTTGAGGATGAGAAACTTCAGGGCAAAATTAATGATGAAGACAAACAGAAGATTCTTGACAAGTGTAATGAAATAATCAACTGGCTGGATAAGAACCAGACTGCAGAGAAGGAAGAATTTGAACATCAGCAGAAGGAGCTGGAAAAAGTTTGCAACCCCATCATTACCAAGCTGTACCAGAGTGCAGGAGGCATGCCTGGGGGCATGCCAGGAGGAATGCCTGGGGGCTTCCCTGGTGGTGGAGCTCTTCCATCAGGTGGTGCCTCCTCTGGGCCCACCATTGAAGAGGTTGATTAAGCCAGCCTAGCATAGATTTAGCATTGTTCCACACAAAACATGAAGGACCCAAATGGTAGCAAATCCCATGGCAGTTACAAAGTTGAGCTGCTATAGTAAATAAACTGGGCATTCTTGATACTTGAACATGGAATGTGTGTGCACATGGAAAAACATTGCACTTTACAAGCACTGTATTGTAAGTGGAAAAATGCAATGTCTTAAATAAAACTGTATTTAAAATTGAAAAAAAAAAGAGGAAGAAATGTTTGAAATGTAGAAGAAAGGAAGAAAACATTCTAACAAGACTTGGGATACTTTGCCTGTTAAAAACTGTGAGATCTATTTTCATAGAGATGCTTGGATGGAATTGTGTCAAGATCTTTTAAAAGAAGTTCCTTAAAGCAAAGTAGGCCAGTTAATATGCAATGAGGAAGGTGAGATTAATGATAACTCAAGGAAGGAGAGAAAAAATAAAAATTTAATAAGAAAAAGGACCACAATGATTTTAAAGCAACAGAGCCCTTGGAAAGAAAAACAAGAAAGCAACAATTAAAAGCCACAGTCATCAAGACAGTATGGTACTGCCACAAAGACAGAAATATAGATCAATGGAACAAAATAGAAAGCCCAGAGATAAATCCACACACCTATGGACACCTTATCTTCGACAAAGGAGGCAAGAATATACAATGGATTAGAGACAATCTCTTTAACAAGTGGTGCTGGGAAAACTGGTCAACCACTTGTAAAAGAATGAAACTAAAATACTTTCTAACACCATGAAAGTGAAAGTGAAAGTGAAGTCGCTCAGCCGTATCCAACTCTTTGCAACCCCATGGACTGTAACCCACCAGGCTCCTCCATCCATGGGATTCTCCAGGCAAGAATACTGGAATGGGTTGCCATTTCCTTCTCCAGGGGATCTTCCTGACCCAGGGATAGAACCCAGGTCTCCCACATTGCAGGCAGACATTGTAACCTCTGAGCCATCAGGGAACACAAAAATAAACTCAAAATGGATTAAAGATCTAAACATAAGACCAGAAAATATAAAACTGCTAGAGGAGAACATAGGCAAAACACTCTCCAACTTACATCACAGCAGGATCCTCTATGACCGACCTCCCAGAATATTGGAAATAAAAGCAAAAATAAACAAATGGGACCTAATTAAAATGAAAAGCTTCTGTACAACAAAGGAAAATAGAGGCAAGGTGAAAAGACAGCCTTCTGAATGGGAGAAAATAATAGCAAATGAAGCAACTGACAAACAACTAATCTCAAAAATATACAAGCAACTTATGTAGCTCAAGTCCAGAAAAATAACTGACCCAATCAAAAAATGGGCCAAAGAACTAAATAGACATTTCTCCAAAGAAGACATATGGATGGCTAACAAACACATGAAAAGATGCTCAACATCACTATTATCAGAGAAATGCAAATCAAAACCACAATGAGGTACCATTTCACGCCAGTCAGAATGGCTGTGATCCAAAAGTCTACAAGCAATAAATGCTGGAGAGGATGAGGAGAAAAGGGAACCCTCTTACACTGTTGGTGGGAATGCAAACTAGTACAACCACTATGGAGAACAGTGTGGAGATTCCTTTAAAAACTACAAATAGAACTACCTTATGACCCAGCAATCCCACTGCTGGGCATACACACTGAGGAAACCAAAATTGAAAGAGACACGTGTACCCCAATGTTCATCACAGCACTGTTTAGAATAGCCAGGACATGGAAGCAACCTAGATGTCCATCAGCAGATGAATGGATAAGAAAACTGTGGTACATATACACAATGGAGTATTACTCGGCCATTAAAAAGAATACATTTGAATCAGCTCTAATGAGGTGGTTGAAACTGGAGCCAATTATAGAGAGTGAAGTAAGCCAGAAAGAAAAACAGCAATACAGTATACTAACACATATATATGGAATTTAGAAAGATGATAACGATAACCCTGTATGTGAGTCAGCAAAAGAGACAAGATGTATAGAACAGTCTTTTGGACTCTGTTGGAGAGGGAGAGGGTGGGATGATTTGGGAGAATGGCATTGAAACATGTATAATATCATATAAGAAACGAATCACCAATCCAAGTTCAGTGCAGGATACAGGATGCTTGGGGCTGGTGCACTGAGACGACCCAGAGATATGGTACGGGGAGGGAGGTGAGAGGGGGTTCAGAATGGGGAACATGTGTATACCTGTTGTGGATTCATGTTGATGTATGGCAAAACCAATACTATATTGTAAAGTAACTAACCTTCAATTAAAATAAATAAATTTATATTAAAAAATAAATAAAATGCAAAAAAAATAAAAATAAAAGACACAAATGGAAATCATGTAGGCTTTATCATTAACATGTCGAGGTAGTGTACATTTAACTATGTTGAGTGAATTTGTTGTAAAATGACCTTCAGTTCAGTTCCATCGCTCAGTCATGTCCGACTCTTTGCGACCCCATGAATCGCAGCACGCCAGGCCTCCCTGTCCACCACCATCTCCTGGAGTTCACTCAGACTCACGTCCATCGAGTCCGTGATGCCATCCAGCCATCTCATCCTAGGTCGTCCCCTTCTCCTCCTGCCCTCAATCTCTCCCAGCATCAGAGTCTTTTCCAATGAGTCAGCTCTTCGCATGAGGTGTCTAACGTACTGGAGCTTAAAATGACCTTAATCACATAATTTTTAAAGTTAAAAATGTGATGTTATGTAAATATAAATAAAGCCAGGTAGAAAATATAAAGAAAAATAATTATTAAATATATATTTTTAAATATTAAACGGGCTTGCCAGGTGGCCAGTGGTAAAGAACCTACCAGCCCATGCAGGAGACACAGGAGATACAGGTTCGATTCCTGGGTTGGGAAAATATCCTGGAGAAGGAAATGGCAACTCACTCCAGTATTCTTGCCAATGGACAAGAAAATTCCATGGACAGAGGAGCCTGGCAGACTACAGTCTATAGGGTCGCATAGAGTCAGACACTACTGAAGCGACATAGCACACACATGCACAAATATTAAGAAACATAGTTTTCAAAGTAACAGGGGGATCAAATGCAGCCATATTTATAGGAAAAGGTGCTGGAAAAAGTTCTCAAGACAAGTAACCCTTATGAAGCATTTTAACCTGGGGATAAATTTTCTCAGGCCTCCCATTTCCCCCTCTTCTCTTCAAGTCTGCCTATTCTCCTTCAAAGAACTCTTGGAAAGTAGCTGAGAAGATCAGAACCAGATGAGCAGAGAGGAGCCATAGATATTGATGAAATCTTTGAGAAAACACTCAGAAAAGTATGTTTTGTATAATGAAACAAACAACTCTTGGGGGATTAGATTCCTGGGATTCTGGTCCTACAGTCATCACTACTTGCTCTGTAACTTTGAACAAGAAGGAAGGCTATAGTCCCTGGGGTCGAAAGGAGTCAGACACACATTCACCTCTGTGAGCTTGAAGTTTTCTGTCATATTGTTTTCCTGTCTATAAAATGGGGGGAACTGGGCAAGATACAAACCATGTCATTTGTTCTCTGCCTTTCAAAGTATGATAATTTTTATCAAACCCGTCACTAAATCTTTGATGAAATATTGACTGAGGTGCCATAAAGATTTGATTTTATAGTGTACGTAAAAAAAACTGAAATATTAAGTTGAAGCTTCACGTTTACTCAAAGTTCTTTTATTTATTTATTGAAAAAAAAATTTTGGCACACCACACAGCTTGTGGGATCTTAGTTCCCCAGCCAGGGCCAGGGCCCCATCAGTGAGAGCACCGAGTCCTAAGCGCTGGACCACAAGGGAATTACCTGCTCTAGTAATTGTACTTTTAAAATCTTAAATAAGTTTTAATATGATTTAACTGTAGGAACAGCCACAGAATATGTGATATTTTGCTGAATATTTTTCATCTCTAGCTTTTAGCACAGAAAAATTAAGTATTGAAATCTTATTCTCCCAGAGGGATAAGTAAGATGAAAAGAAGAAAAGATTGTAGAATAGCAGGGATCAAGAAGCTAAAATTGAGATTTATTATTTTTATTGGTCACTCTATAACTCTTAATATGCCCCAGTTTATCACTGCGCCCTACATAATAACCACTGGAAAATTAGAAATTATGAGCACTCATTTCTACATAAAGGAGCATGTGTGTGTGTGTGTGTGTGTGTGTGTGCTCCATTCTCTCTGACTCTTTGTGACCCCATGGACTTTAGCCCACCAGGCTCCTCTTCCATGGAATTTTCCAGGCAAGAATACTGAAGAGGGTTGCCATTTCCTACTTAAGAGGATCTTCCTGACCCAGGGATCAAACCCATAACTCTAGCCTCCTCCCACACAGGCAGATGAATTCTTTACCACTGCACCACCTGGGAAGCCTCATAAAGGATCATGTCCAAGGCTTAAGCAAATCTTTTAGGTATCTGTACACATGCTAAGTTGTTTCAGCCGTGTCTGACTCTTTGCGACTATAGCCCTGTGTCTATAGGATTCTCCAGCCAAGAATACTGGAGTGGGTTGCCATGCCCTTCTCCAGGGGATCTTCCTCACCCAAGGATTGAATCATGTCTCCTGCCTTGGCAGGCTGGTTCTTTATCACTAGCACCACCTGGGTAGGAGTCATTACTGAAGTTATGAGATTGGTAAGATTTAACAAAAAGAGACAGAAAAAGCAAAGATAGTACAAGACCAATCCTGAAACCTTTCTTTAGGATGCAAGAATGTGCCATTAGGAGAAATGAGAATCAGATTATATCCGTGGAAGCAGAAGGATTTCAGTCAGGGAAAACACTCAAGATACTGACCCCATGGACTATATAGTTCATGGAATTCTCCAGGCCAGAATACTGGAGTAGGCAGCTGTTCCCTTCTCCAGAGGATCTTCCCAACCCAGGAATTTAACCCAGGTCTCCCACATTTCAGGTGGATTCTTTACCAACTGAGCCATCAAGGAAGCCCAAGAATATTGGAGTGGGTAGCCTATCCCTTCTCCAGGGGATCTTCCCCACCCAGGAATCAAACCAGGATCTTCTTCATGGCAGGCGGATTCTTAACCAGCTGAGCTACAAGGGAAGCCCTAAAGAGTGGCAAAGAGAGAAAAAGGGAAGTTGTTCCTTGCTATTTTCATGGAAATAAACAGGATTTTCTCCTACAATCAAACCATCCAAACAAAGAAACTCCTCTTGTCTAGTGAGGGAGTGGGAAAAAGCATCAGTGGACAGACACCCCCATCTTCTATCACATTCATCCCAAACTCTACCCCCTGCTCTCTGTACTTCCTGTGAGAGCTGACTTCAGAGACTCAGACACTTAAAGATAGAGTGACAGCAGCGGAAATGGCAGCCTTGAGGAACCCAGAGAAGAGAATTCGTGTAGAAACTCCAGGACATGTCAGGCAGAAAGCAGCACAGCAGGACAGGGGTCAGTTTTCACAACCTACAACTGAGCACTCAGTGAAACCCACCCTGCTTCTCAGAGCATCAGCGGGAATCCTTGCTTCACTTTTTCTGGGTATTCTCTTTTTCCTTTTTTATAATTTAATCAAAGGATCTCTTTGTCTCTGACTCTGTATCTCAGTCTCTCCCTCTTTGTCTCTATCTATGTCTCTCCTCTGTCTCTCTCTTTCATTCTCAACAAGAAGAGTTTTCCCTTTTCCAAGAGAGAGTTATAGAGGTCTCCTGGGCTTTTGTCTTTCTGGTATGGGTTGCCTGCTCAACTAAAATTCCTAAATTTAAAAAAAAAAATGAATTTCACATAAAGAAAAATCCCAAACATTTTTACCTATCTCAAAGAACTACTAAAGTGCTGAACATTTCAAGGATCAAGCAAAGGCATTTATATAGCAAAAATTCAGATTTAGACTTTAATGAGTTTTAAATAAGCACAAGGATCATCCTCAAAGTGAAGAGTGTACCAGATGGTTCTTTGCTGGCACAAATGGTTCCCTCGGTTTATAATGGGTTTCTGTAAGAGACTTTGATTGACATCAACCAGTTCTGTTACGAAACAGTGTGACATCAGGTCAATCATAATGAAACTTGATAATGCCACATCAATAATGTGACATTTTATGCTTTAGTTTGGAACAAACTGCTGGAAGGAAGGGAAGTGATGCTTAGTAATGGATGGATATTCTAAACAAATGTTAGCACATCAAGTTGTGGCCCTTGTTGATAGTGTTCAAGACCAATGGTATGGTATCAATGACCCTCAGAATCCATAATGACTCTTGTATCGAGAAATACATGCTTCCTCCAATGCAGGACATCACAAGTCCTGGTGTTTTCATGATATATAATATGACATAACATGATATAATTTATTATATATTATATAATTTATGTACAATGCGCGCATGCTCAGTTGTGTCTGACTCTTTGCAACCCCATGGACTGTAGCCTGCCAGGATCCTCTCTCCATGAAATTTTCCAGGTAAGAATTCTGGAGTGGGTTGCCATTTCTTCCTCCAGGGGATCTTCCCAAACCAGGGATCGAACCAGAGTCTCTTGCATCTCTTGCATTGGCAGGCAGATTGTTAATCACTGTGCCACCTGGGAAGCCCCATAATTTATCTAACTTCATAGCAAATCATTGGATACACATGCATTTCGTAATACACAACTCCTGAGGGCCACCACATGTCCTACCACGTGTCCTGTAACAGCCAGAGTTACAGGATGAATAGAATCAGGAAAAACTTGGCCAATCTGCTGTCAGGCAGATTATTAAATAAGCAAAGCAATACATAAATAAAATAAATAAAGCTGACCCATCCTTGTATCCATTAAGTAAAATCACTGAGCTCTACTCTTTCTGCAATGGTCATGCCAGCCTGAGCATAATGGGGTCCCATGGTTTAGCTTAGCTACTGGAAATTCAAGTGGAAAAATAAGTCACCAAGGACCTAGAATGATGAACAAACTGTCTGGCTTGTTGGAAACTTGATCCAAAAGGAGTAAGAGTGTGGCAGAGATGAGGTGGTAGCAATAAGTGGAGAAGAACTCTTGTGAAACACAGAATTATCATTGGGAGATTTGACTCATTCTCTGATTTGCATGATGGGAAACCCTCTTCCTCACCTCCCCTTGTAAATCTTCACTTAATTTCATGTTTCAGTCAATGTGTTGAGGAACTGAATCTGTTTGGGGGCTGGGACATCATGCTAAAAGCGATTTTGAAGTGAGCACTACTAAAGCCTCTAGTGGAAGTCTCCTGTAACTTATGCGCCTGCTTCTTTGCAAGACCAGTTCTCTTGCTGCTTTCTGAATATACCTGTCATCCCTCTGCCCCTGTAACTTGATCTTTCTCTTCTTGTCCTGTGAACGGAATCTAATATCCCATCAGTTTCATCCCAAAAGCTGCATCCTTGATGAATTTTCTTCTAGATTCCTAACCAAAATTAAGCTCTCCTTCTACAACATATGCGTAGAATCTTATAAAGATATTTCTTATCTCATCTAAAATAATATGGCTTGCATTATAGCTGGTACCACACTTAGCTTGAGGGGAATGACTGTGCTTTATTTATCTTTACGGCCACTAAGATGGCTGCATGCATGCATGCATGCTAAGTTACGTCTGTCGTGTCCAACTCTGTGCTATTCACTGTAGCCTGTCAGGCTCCTGTGTCCATAGGCTCCTCCAAATAAGAATACTGAAGTAGATTGCCATGCCCTCCTCCAGGGGATCTTCCTGACCCAGAGATCAAACCTGCGTCTCATGTCTCCTGCATTGGCAGGTGGCTTCTTTACTACTAACACCACCTGGGAAGCCCACTAAGATGGCTAACCTCATACTAAACAAATGTGAGTTATAATAAAATGCGTTGAACAAAGATGCTAACTTGTTTATAAAAAAATGTTTTTTTAAAGAAGTTTCCCTTTCTCTGGTCTCCAAAAATCATCCTTAAAAGACAGAGAGGAAAATGATTAAATGAAAATATTTGATTAAACTTGGTTCTCATACCTCTCTATGAGATAAATTTATTTTAATAGTCCTTCCTACTGTTGCAAGAGAACAGATATTCCTTCAAAAGGAGAGCATAACCTTGCCTTCTTATCTGCTGTCCTTCAGAGGGGGCGGAAAGTGAGGTTCTCTGAAAACCCTGTCTGGAAGGTATACTTGTTTATACTATAAACAGTATTTGTGGCTGTATTCTGCATTAAATCTTTGTTGGCACACAGGTTGTTCTTTTTCAGTAATTGATTAAAGGAATATAGTTAGAGGTATGTTTTCTTTGACAAGAGTTTTCTAGAAGGAGGTTATTTTGCTCTTTTGATTTCTTTGTGTATTTTTTTCTTTTAAAAATTTCCCCTTTGGAAACAGTTGACTGAGGACTGCATTGAACTCATCCCAACATCATCTTTTTTGTAGTCCCCTGTCCTGACAGAGACACAGAAATGGTGTCTCACATGCTGTCCTACATATTATCCATTTTCTCACAATGTGTCCTACATATTATCGTTTCTTTTTCAGGCTCAAACATCAACAGGAGAGCATCGTGATTGATTAGAGCCATAAAAGCCCTTGAATTTCTCTTTGATAAAATTAGTATTTTCCTTTGCATATTCAAACCCTGTCTTATACTCTATCTCTGTGACTATGTGAGGAGGGAAAAGGAAAGGAAAGAAAGAAAAACAAGACTAAGTAAAATACCATATGCTATGAAAAGGATATAAAGGCTTATGCATTTGTGTTTAGGCTATTTGCCTTGAAAGTAACAGACTGTAGCAGCCATTCATAAAGAAATCAATATCTAAAAAGAAGATCATTTAAATTAAACATGCTTGGAATCTACTGCTTTTGCTTACAAATAAGATAAAAGAGTATTCCTTAAATGAAAATATACTTTGTGTCTTTATTGCCACACTTTCTATTTTGTTCACTGGTAGATACTGGGGAAATTCCAACTTCCTATAAGTAGAATTCAGAGTATTCTGAGAGACAGAACAAAGCAAAAGGAATGCATGCTTTCTTTCCTTAACATCACTTAATTCATAGTCAGCACTGATAAATATCCAAATGTTTCACCTCAAACACAATCTGACAGACACTGAAGTAAAACTTTATCTCTCATTCTATTGGAAATTCCTTACTTTCATAATATTCATAGATTACTAGATGATTTTGGCCTTCAAACTTCCCCATTTCATGGTAGCTGGTCAAAAATGGAAAAACTGAGGGGAATCCACAGTTAAAAGAAGAAAATCATGTGAGTATTCAGACTTGACCTGCATTATTTATCCTTAAAGAGACTCCTCAGTTAATATAGCCTGAGACAGATAAACTTCAGCCAACAACAGCAGTCTTATTGGCCCAGAAAACATACATTAAAGTGTTTTGAGCTGCCAGAGGGGCAGGAAATTGGAGGGGAAAAAACACAGAAAGCAAGATCTACTGAGACGAGAGCCTAAAATCTGCATATAAATTTTCTTAAATCTTTGCCTGGTTCTTGAAATGTGCATATAAGAAGGAAATTGAAATTACCCCGAGAGGAAAACAACTGAAAATCTCAAAGAGCTTAGCAGAAGCATCACTACCTATTGCCTCAACTAAGGAGACAACATTTGGGGTTCAGATTTCACATATTAGAGGGGTATGGTAGATATCTCACACTCTTTAAAACTGCAATGCAGTTAATGTACAATATATGTTCATTTCATGTGTACAGCATAGTGATTAAACATTTCAACACATTATGAATTGACTACCAGATTGTCATGGTAAGTCATCAGTTCTCATACAAAATGACTTACTTACTTTATGACCGGAAATATGTATCTGTTAATCTCCTTCATCTATTTCATTCACCACTCTCTACCCGTCTCATCTGTCAAGCTTCCTTTCCTTCTCTGTCTGTTTTCATTTTGTTTCCTTAAGCCTGTTTGTTTGTTTGTTTGTTTGCTTTTCAGATTCTACATATAATGAGATGTTAATAATATGGAATTTGTCTTCTCTATCTGATACACTTGCTTAGCATGATATATTCTAGATCTATCCTTATTGTAGCAAATGAAAAGGTGTTATTCATTTTTATGGCTAAGTAATATTTCTATATATATATATTTATAGTTATTGCTCTTCAGTCACACAGTCATGTTCGACTCTTTGTGACCCCATGATTGCAGCACACCAGGCTTCCTTGCCCTGCACCATCTCCTAGAGCTTGCTCAAACTTAGGTCCATTGAGTCGGTGATGCCATCCAACCATCTCATCCTCTGTCATCCACTTTTCCTCCTGCCTTCAATATTTCCCAGTATCAGGGTCTTTTCAAATGAGTCGGCTCTTGGCATCAGGTGGCCAAAGTATTACAGCTTCAGTATCAGTCCTTCCAGTGAATATTCAGGTTTGATTTCCTTTAGGATTCACTGATTCGATCTCCTTGTAGTCCACGGGACTCTTAAGGGTCTTCTCCAACACCACAGTTCAAAAGCATCAGTTCTTAAGTGTTCAGTCTTCTTTATGGTCCAACTCTCACATCCATACATGACTACTGGAAAAACCACAGCTTCAACTAGATGGACCTTTGTCCCCAAAGTAATGCCTCTATTTTTTAAATACACTTTCTCGAATTGTCATAGCTTTTCTTTCAAGGAGTAAGCACCTTTTAATTTCATGGCTGCAGTCACTGTCCACCACGATCTTGGAGCCCAAGAAAACAAAGTCCATCACTGTTTCCATTGTTTCCCCATCTATAAGCCATGAAGTGATGGGATCAGATGCCATGATCTTTGTTTTTGAATGTTGAGTTTTAAACCAACTTTTCACTCTCCTCTTTCATCTTCATCAATAGACTCTTCAGTTTCTCTTCACTGTCTGCCATAAGAGTGGTGTCATCTACGTCTCTGAGGTTACTGATATTTCTCCCAGCAGTCTTAATTCTAGTTTGTGCTTAATCCAGCCCAGCATTTCCCATGATATATTCTGAATATAAGTTAAAAAAGCAGGGTGACAATACACACTCTTGACACACTCTTTTCCCAATTTGGAACCAGTCTGTTGTTCCATGTCCAGTTCTAACTGTTACTTCTTGAACTGCATACAGATTTCTCAGGAGGCAAGAAGGTAAGGTGGTCTGGTATTCCCATCTCTTAAAATTTTCCAGTTTGTTGTGATCCACACGGTTAAAGACTTTAGTAGTCAATGAAGCAGAAGTAAATGTTTTTCTGGAATTCTCTTGCTTTTTCTATGATCCAACGGATGTTGGCAATTTGATAGCAAGTTTTTGGGCTCCAAAATCACTGCAGATGGTGACTGCAGCCATGAAATTAAAAGACGCTTACTCCTCAGAAGAAAAGTTATGACCAACCTAGATAGCATATTCAAAAGCAGAGACATTACTTTGCCGACTAAAGTCCGTCTAGTCCAGGCTCTGGTTTTTCCAGTAGTCATGTATGGATGTGAGAGTTGGACTGTGAAGAAGGCTGAGCACTGAAGAATTGATGCTTTTGAACTGCGGTGTTGGAGAAGACTCTTGAGAGTCCCTTGGACTGCAAGGAGATCCAACCAGTCCATTCTGAAGGAGATCAGCCCTGGGATTTCTTTGGAAGGAATGAGGCTAAAGCTGAAACTCTGGTACTTTGGCCACATCATGCGAAGAGTTGACTCACTGAAAAAGACTCTGATGCTGGGAGGGATTGAGGGCAGGAGAAGAAGGGGATGACCGAGGATGAGATGGCTGGATGGCATTACTGACTCGATGGATGTGAGTCTGAGTGAACTCTGGGAGTTGGTGATGGACAGGGAGGCCTGGTGTGCTGTGATTCATGGGGTCGCAAAGAGTCGGACACAACTGAGCGACTCAAGTGAACTGAACTGATACATAGTTATGGGCTTCCCAGATGGCTCAGTGGTAAAGAATCTGCCTGCCAAGAAGGAGACACAGGTTCAATCCTTGGGTCAAGAAGATAGCCTGAAGAAGAAATGGCAACCCACTCCAGTGTTCTTACCTGTGAAATCCCATGGACAGAGGAACCTGATGGGGTACAGTCCATGGGGTTGTGAAGAGCTAAATACAACTTAGCCTAGCAACTAAACAACAACAGCAACAAATACATATATATACCAATTTTTTATCCATTCATCTGTCAAAAGACACTTAAGAAGCTTCCATATCTTGGTTGTTGTAAATAATGCTGCAATGAATATAAGAACACATATAACCTTTCAAATTATTTTTTGTTTGCTTTGTCTCAATTAATACTCAGATATTGTATCATGGTTCTATTTTTAATTTATTGAGGATTTTTCATACCATTTTCCAGTGGCTACATTAATTTGCAACAGTGCAGGGAGGTTCCTTTATCTCCTCAGCTTTGCCAACATTTGTTATTCCTTGTCTTTTTGATGAGCCATTCAGATAGGTTTGTGGTCATATCTCATTAGTTTGATTTATATTTCCCTGGCCGGGAAGGTCAACCCACGTCCAAGGAGCGGTGGCTGCTCTGGCGCAGGAGGGCCTAGAGGAGCTATCCCATGCTGAAGGTCAGGAAGGGTGGCAGTGAGGAGATACCCTTTGTCCTAGGTAAGGAGCAGCTGCTGTGCTTTGCTGGAGCAGCCGTGAAGAGATACCCCACGCCAAAGGTAAGAGAAACCCAAGTAAGATGGTAGGTATTGCAGAGGGCATCAGAGGGCAGACACACTGAAACCATACTCACAGAAAACTAGTCAATCTAATCACACTAGGACCACAGCCTTGTCTAACTCAGTGAAACCAAGCCATGCCCGTGGGGCAACCCAAGACGGGCGGGTCATGGTGGAGAGGTCTGACAGAATGTGGTCCACTGGAGAAGGGAATGGCAAACCACTTCAGTGTTCTTGCCTTGAGAATCCCATGAACAGTATGAAAAAGCAAAATAATAGGATACTGAATGAGGAACTCCCGAGGTCAGTAGGTGCCCAATATGCTACTGGAGAAATAACTCCAGAAAGAAAGAAGGGATGGAGCCAAAGCAAAAACAATACCCAGCTGTGGATTGAATGGTGATAGAAAAAAAGTCAGATGCTGTAAAGAGCAATATTGCATAGGAACCTGGAATGTCAGGTCCATGAATCAAGGCAAATTGGAAGTGGTCAAACAAAGAGATGGCAAGAGTGAACGTTAACGTTCTAGGAATCAGCAAACTAAAATGGACTGGAATGGGTGAATTTAACTCAGATGACCATTATGTCTACTACTGCAGGCAGGAATCCCTCAGAAGAAATGGACTAGCCATCATGGTCAGCCAAAGAGTCCGAAAAGCAGTACTTGGATGCAATCTCAAAAATGACAGAATGATCTCTGTTTGTCTCCATGGCAAACCATACAATATCACTGTAATCCAAGTCTATGCCCAAACCAGGAACGCTGAAGAAGGTGAAGTTGAACGGTTCTATGAAGACCTACAAGACCTTGTAGAACTAACACCCAAAAAAGATGTCCTTCTCATTATAGGGGACTGGAATGCAAAAGTAGGAAGTCAAGAAACACCTGGAGTAACAGGCAAATTTGTCCTTGGAATGCGGAATGAAGCAGGGCAAAGACTAATAGAGTTTTGCCAAGAAAATGCACTGGTCATAGCAAACACCATCTTCCAAAAACACAAGAGAAGACTCTACACATGGACATCATCACATGGTCAACACCAAAATCAGATTGATTATATTCTTTGCAGCCAAAGATGGAGAAGCTCTATACAGTCACCAAAAACAAGACCAAGAGCTGACTGTGGCTCAGATCATGAGCTCCTTATTGCCAAATTCAGACTTAAATTGAAGAAAGTAGGGAAAACCACTAGACCATTTAGGTATGACCTAAATCAAATCTCTTATGATTATACAGTGGAAGTGAGAAATCAATTTAAGGGCCTAGATCTGATAGATAGAGTGCCTGATAAACTATGGAATGAGGTTCGTGACATTGTACAGGAGACAGGGATCAAGAACATCCCCATGGAAAAGAAATGCAAAAAAGGGAAATGGCTGTCTGGGGAGACCGTACAAATAGCTGTGAAAAGAGGAAAGGTGAAAAGCAAAGGAGAAACGGAAAGATATAAGCATCTGAATGCAGAGTTCCAAAGAATAGCAAGAAGAGATAAGAAAGCCTTCTTCAGTGATCAAGGCAAAGAAATAGAGGAAAACAATAGAATGGGAAAGACTAGAGATCTCTTCAAGAAAATTAGAGATACCAAGGGAACATTTCATGCAAAGATGGGCTCAATAAAGGACAGAAATGGTATGGACCTAACAGAAGCAGAAGATATTAAGAAGAGGTGGCAAGAATACACAGAAGAACTGTACAAAAAAGATCTTCACGATCCGGATAATCACGGTGGTGTGATCACTCACCTAGAGCCAGACATCTTGGAATGTGAAGTCAAGTGGCCTTAGGAAGCATCACTATGAACAAAGCTAGTGGAGGTGATGGAATTCCAGTTGAGCTATTTCAAATCCTGAAAGATGATGCTGTGAAAGTGCTGCACTCAATTTGCCAGCAAATATGGAAAACTCAGCACTGGCCACAGGACTGAAAAAGGTCAGTTTTCATTCCAATCCCAAAGAAAGGCAATGCCAAAGAATGCTCAACCTACTGAACAACTGCACTCATCTCACGTGCTAGTAAAGTAATGCTCAAAATTCTCCAAGCCAGGCTTCAACAATATGTGAACCGTGAATTCCCTGATGTTCAAGCTGGTTTTAGAAAAGGCAGAGGAACCAGAGATCAAATTGCCAACATCCACTGGATCATGGAAAAAGCAAGGGAGTTCCAGATATCATCTATTTCTGCTTTATCGACTATGCCAAAGCCTTTGACTGTGTGGATCACAATAAACTCTGGAAAATTCTGAGAGAGATGGGAATACCAGACCACCTGACCTGCCTCTTGAGAAATCTGCATGCAGGTCAAGAAGCAACAGTTAGAACTGGATATGGAACAACATACTGGTTCCAAATAGGAAAAGGAGTGCGTCAAGGCTGTATATTGTCACCCTGCTTATTTAACTTCAATGCAGAGTACATCATGAGAAATGCTGGGCTGGAAGAAACACAAGCTGGAATCAAGATTGTCGGGAGAAATATCAGTCACCTCAGATATGCAGATGACACCACCCTTATGGCAGAAAGTGAAGAGGAACTAAAGAGCCTCTTGATGAAAGTGAAAGAGGAGAGTGAAAAATTTGGCTTCAAGCTCAACATTCAGAAAACGAAGATCATGGCATCCGATCCTGTCACTTCATGGGAAATAGATGGGGAAACAGTGGAAACAGTGTCAGACTTTATTTTGGGGGGCTCCAAAATCACTGCAGATGGTGACTGCAGCCATGAAATTAAAAGACACTACTCTTTGGAAGAAAAGTTATGACCAACCTAGATAACATATTCAAAAGCAGAGACATTACTTTGCCAACAAAGGTCCATCTAGTCAAGGCTATGTTTTTTCCTGTGGTCATGTATGGATGTGAGAGTTGGACTGTGAAGAAGGCTGAGCACTGAAGAATTGATGCTTTTGAACTGTGGTGTTGGAGAAGACTCTTGAGAGTCCCTTGGAATGCAAGGAGATCCAACCAGTCCATTCTAAAGGAGATCAGTCCTGGGATTTCTTTGGAAGGAATGATGCTAAAGCTGAAACTCCAATACTTTGGCCACCCCATGAGAAGAGTTGACTCATTGGAAAAGATTCTGATGCTAGGAGGGATTGAGGGCAGCAGGAGAAGGGGACAACAGAGGATGAGATGGCTGGATAACATCACTGACTCGATGGACGTGAGTCTGAGTAAAATCTGGGAGTTGGTGATGGACAGGGAGGCCTGGCATGCTGCAATTCATGGGGTCGCAAAGAGTCAGACACGACTGGACGACTGAACTGAACTGAACTGATAATGATGATGGAGGAGAAGGGGATAACAGAGGATGAGATGGTTGGATGGCATCACCAAGTCGATGGACATGAGTTTGAGCAAGCTCCAGATGTTGGTGATGGACAGGAAAGCCAGGCATGCTGCAGTCCATGGGGTCACAAAGAGTCAGACACAACTGAGCTACTGAACTGATGATTGAGCATCATTTTGTGTTTAATGGTCTTCTCTATGTTTTCTTTGGAAACATATTTATTGAAGTTTTCTGGCTATTTTAACAAGATTGGTTTTATTTTTTATATTGTGTTATGTATATTATGTATTTGTATATCATTATATGTTATATAATATGTGTATTATATTATGTATATTTTGTATATTAACCCTTTATCCCTCATACCATTGGAAAATATTTTCTCCCATACAGTAGGATGTCTTTTCTTTTTTGTTGATGGTTTCCTCTGCTGTTCAGCAACTTTTAGGCTTAATTGGGTCCCATTTGTCTATTTTTGCTTTTGTTTCCTTTGCCTGAGGATACAGATAAAAAATATATTGCTTAGATTGATATTAAAATGTTTACTAGCCCATGTTTTCTTTTAAGAGTCTTATGGTTTTAGGCTTTATGTTTAAGTCTTTAATCCAGTTTCAATTTATTTTGTATTTAGTGTGTTTTTTTGCATGTAGCTCTCCATTATCCCCAACATCATGTATTAAAGAAGCTCTTTCATCCATTGAATATTTTTGCCTCCTTTTTCATATATTAATTGACTATATAAATACGGGTTTATTTCTGGGCTCTCTATTCTGTTCTTTGATCTATATGTTTGATTTTGTGCCAGTAGCGCACTATATTGATTACTGTTGCTTAGTAGTATATTTTAAGTCAGGGAGTATGATACCTCCAGCTTTGCTCTTCTTTCTCAAGACTTCTTTGTTTAATTGGGTTTTCTTGTGATTCCATACAAATTTAGTATCATTTTTTTTCTAAATCTGTGAAAAATGCCATTGTTTGTTAGAGATTGCATTCAATCTGTAAATTGCCTTGGATATAATAGTCATTTTAACAATGTTCATTCTTTCAGTCCATGAGTACAATATTATTCATATTTGTTTGTGCTGTCTTCAGCTTCTTTCATTAGTATCTTACAGTTTTCAGGATAAGGGTTTTTCACTTCTTTTTTCTTTTCCTTTCACTTCCTTTTCACTTCCTTTCACTTCCTAGATTTATTACTAGATATTTTAATTTTTGATGCAATAATAAATGACATTGTCTTCTTAATTTCTCTGTTCTATAATATATTGCTACTGTATAGAAATAACAGATTTATGTATGTTAACTATGTATCATGCAACTTTACTGAAATCATTTATAAGTTGCAATAGTTTTTTGTGGAAACTTCAGATTTTCCAAATGTAGTATCACATCATTTGCAGAGAGTAACAGTTTTGCTTCTTCTTTCCCAGCTTTGATTCATTTTATTTTTCTTGTCTGATTGTACCAAACAGGACTTTCATACTATGTTGAATAAAAGAAACAATAGTGAGAATCTTTTACTCATTATCAGTCTTAGAGGAAATACTTGCAGTTTATCATCATTGAATATTATATTTGCTATGTGTTGTCATGTATGGACTTTTATGTTGAGGTATATTTCCTCTATACCCACTTTGTTGAGAGGTTTTATCTCAAGTGGTTTTTGAATTTTGTCAAATGATTTGTCTGTCTTTATTGTGATCACAAGATTTTTATTCTTCATTATGTTGGTGATTTATGTTAATTTATTTGCACTTATTGAACCATCTTTGCATTCCTGGGATAAGTTCACTTGGTCATGATGTTTGAATTTTTTAATGTGTTGTTGAACTCGGTGTTCTAGTATTCTGTTTAAGATTTTTACAAGTATGTTCATCAATGATATTGACCTGGAATTTTCTTTTTCTGTGGTGCCTGTTTTATTTTGGTATCAGGGTGATGCTGGCCTCACAGATGAGCTAGGAGACAGTCATTCCTCTTTAATTTTTTTATTAGTTTGAAAACTGTTAACTCTTCCTAAAATATTTGGTAGAATTCACTCTGGTCATGGACTTTATTTGTTGGGAGCTTTTTTGATTACTGACTCAGTTTCATCACTGGTTATTGATTGATTCATATTTTCTATTTCTTCCCGATTCATTCTTGGCATATTGTTCATTTCTAGGCATTTATGCAGTTTTTCTAAGTTTTCAACTTGTGGTCAAACAGTTGTTTGCAGCAGTAATTACCTTGATCCTTTGTTTTTCTGTGTTCTCGCTCCTAACTCCTCCTCTTCCATTTCTGATTGTGTTGCTTTGGGCCTTCTCTTCTTTTTATGATGAGTCTGACTAAAAGTTTATCAATATTTTTTTCTTTTCAAAACACCAACTCTTGCTGTCATTAATCTTTCTTCTTTTAGTTTCTATTTTATTCATTTCTTCTCTGATCTTTATTATTAGTTTCTTTGTACTAGCTTTGGTTTTGTTTGTTCTTTTTTTAGTCCCTTTTGGTGAGAGTTTTTATTGTTTATTCAACATTTTTATTGTTTCCTAAAGTATTCTGTATTGTTACAAATTTCCCTCTTATAACTGTTTTTGCTGAATCATATAAATATTGTCATGTGTTTCCATTTTCATTTATATTCTGATTTTTAAAAACACTTTTTCTTTATTTTCTTCAGCAATCCATTGGTAGTTTAGTTGCATGCTATATTTTTTAGCAAAGTGTTATCCCTTTTTGATCAGAAAATGTTGGCATAATTTCAATTTTCTTAAAATAATTGAGACTTCTTTGTGGCCTAGCATGTGTTCTGTCCTAGAGAGCATTGCATATGCACTTTGAAGGCAGCTATACTCACCACTATATCACCAAGGCTATACTCAGTTCAATTCAGTTCAGTTCATTCGTGTTCGACGCTTGGCAACCCCATGAATCACAGCACACCTGTGCTTAAAAAGAAACTATATTCTGCCCTTTGGGGGTGGAACATTAGGTCAGTCTGCTTTATTGTGTCATTCAAAGCCTGTTGATCTTATTGATCAACAGATCAAAGATCTTATTGATCTTCTGTCTGGATGATCTGTTCATTGAATTAAGTGGAGCATCAGAGTTCCTATCACAATTACTTTACTGTCAATTTCTCCCTTTATGTTTGTTAGTATTTGCTTTATATATATATATATATACAGGTGCTTGGGTGCATATGTACTTACAAGCATTATATCTTGTTGTTGGATTGATTGTTTTCTTACTATGTAATGTCCTTCTTTACAGTTTTTGTTTTTAAACAATGTTATGTCTGATATATACATTTCATTCCCAGGTTTCTTTCCGTTTGCATTTGTATGGAATGTTTTTCTGTACTTGCTCATTTTGGCTGTTTTTCTTTAGATCTGACATGAATCTCTTATAGGCAGCACATATATTTATTTTTCAATCCAATTCAACCACTTCATCTTTTGGTTGGAAAATTTATTCCATTTACTTTTAAAGTAATTATTGATAGGTATGTACTTGTTGAGGGGTTTCCCTGGTAACTCAGTGGTAAAGACTCCACCTGAAATATGGGAAACTCACGAGACATAGGTTCAATCCCTGGATTTGGAAGAGACCCTGGAGGAGGCTGTGGCAACCCACTCCAATATTCTTGCCAGGAAAATTCCATGGACAGAGGAGCCTGGCTGGATACAATACATAGGGTCAAAAAGAGTCAGACATGACTATAGTGACTGAATATTTCTGCATGCATGTATTTATTGTCATTTTAAACTATTTTCTGCTTGTTTTTATAGTTCTTCTCTGTTCCTTTTTTCTCTTGTTCTGTCCCCTTATTACTTGACTATTTTTTGTGTTATGTTTGGATCTTTTTCTTTTGTGTATTTATAATGCTTTACTACAGGTTATTGGTTTCTGGGTATCATGAGGTTCACAGATATGTTGTTTATTTTAATTTGATGATTTCCAAAGTTCAAACATATTTTGACAACCTTACATTTTTAGTCCCCACACTAGGTTTTATGTTTTTGTTGTCATATTTTACATCTTTTGTGTGCATGTGTTTCTCTTAAATACTTATTGTGGCTAGAGATGGTTTTATTACTTTTGTGTTTTAACTTTCCTGGTAGCTTTAAAAGTGGTTGGTCTACTACATTTGGGCTTCCCAGGTGTGCAGTGGTAAAGAATTCACCAATGCCAGAGACATAAGAAAGGCAGCCTCAATCCCTGGGTCAGGAAGATCCCCTGGAGTAGGAAACAGCAATCCACTCCAGGATTTTTGCCTGGAAAATTCCATGGACAGGGGAGTCTGGCCAGCTACAGTCCAGGGGCTGCAAAGAGTCTGACATGACTGAGCTTCTGAGCACACACACACCACTACCCTTACTTTAAGTTTGCCTTTACCAACCTATGAAACTTTTCTTCCATAATTTTCATATTTCTAGTTACATTTTCTTTTCTACTTAGAAGAGTTCTTTAAAAATTTTTATATAACTTGAATAGTGGTGCTGAATTTTTTTAGCTTTTGCTTTTCTATAAAACTCTTCCTGAACCTGGATAAATGAGCTTATGAATGAGACATCCTATTGGATCCAGCAGCACTCTCCCCTTTGGCCAGTAGGGCTTAATTTTCCAGGAGTGTTCCCTATGTGGGCTGCATGTACCTTTCTGTTGTGGGAGAGCCGACCAGTGTAGGTGTGCTGATAGACAAGGCTGGCCGCTGGCATGGCTGCCGTGAGGTCCTGCCTCATGCAGTTGATGCCAGCCAGCCAATAGGTGGAGAAGGCCTTCAGCACTAACAGGCTAAAAGGAGGATATCAAAATGGGATCAGCATGGTAGAACAAGATCCCCAAAAGTCTGCTACCAGTGTTTCCATCCCTAGAAGGAGTCCCAGATGCCTCCTGACTCACAGGAAGGCTGTGTAAATCAGCAAGTGTGTGATGCAGGTCCTTTTCTAAACGTATAAATCTCTGCTGGGACTTGTAGCATCTGAGATTTTTCATCAGCATTGAAAAGCAGAGTCTCTATTTTGCTCTTGTGCTTTCCCAAACTTAAGCCCCATGATTTTCAAAACCAAACATTCTAGGAGCTCATCCTTCTAGTATAATACCCTCAGACAGGTGGACTTGAATTATAAGATATATTACTGCATATTCTGGAGAAGACAATGGCACCCCTCTCCAGTACTCTTGCCTGGCAAATCCCATGGATGAAGGAACCTGGTAGGCTGCAGTCCATGGGATCGCTAAGAATTGTACACGACTGAGCAACTTCACTTTCACTTTTCACTTTCCTGCATTGGAGAAGGAAATGGCAACCCACTCCAGTGTTCTTGCCTGGTGAATCCCAGGGACGAGGAAGCCTGGTGGGCTGCCGTCTATGGGGTCGCACAGAGTCGGACACGACTGAAGCAAATTAGCAGCAGCAGAATGCATATTCTTCAGTCAGAAGGAAAATAATATGAGATATGTATTTGGATAGCAACAAAGAAATGAAGAGGCTTGAAACTAGGAAATAAGTTTTTGTATACAAAATTTTTTTTATTGCTTACATTTCTTTTAAGGAAATTTGATAGCAATGCAACATGGGATTTACAGCATATACAGAAGTTAAATACATGACATGAATAGAACAAAGACCAGAAGATTAGTCTTAAGTTTTTTACATATTAAGTGAAATGGTATAATACTGCTTGAAAGTAGATTGGTGATAAATTAAAGGTGCTTGCTATAAATCTGAAAGCAACATTTGGAAATTAATAAGTCAACAAAAGGGATAAAAATGATATCACAAAAACATTCAATTAATCCAAAGAAGGCTAAAAAGAGAAAGAACATATCAAATCAAAGGTGAAAAAAGTAGAAAACAAAATGGCAGATTTTTGTTCTTACAGTGTATTAAAAAACAGAGAGTTGGTGTACTGGGATGACCCAGAGGGATGGTATGGGGAGGGTGGTGGGAGGGGGGTTCAGGATGGGGAACACGTGTACACCCATGGAGGATTCATGTTTATGTATGGCAAAACCAATACAATATTATAAAGTAATTAGCCTCCAATTAAAATAAATAAATTTATGTTTTAAAAAATAAGATATTGCTTTTGAAAAAAAATAAAAAGCAGAGACATCACTTTTCTGACAAAGTTGCATATAGTCAAAGCTATGGTTTTTACAATAGTTAGGTATGGATATAAGAGTTGGACTGTAAAGAAGGCTGAGCACCAAAGAGCTGATGCGTTCAAACTGTGGTGCTGGAGAAGACTCTTGAGAGTCTCTTGAACAGCATGTAGATCAAACTAGCCCATCTTAAAGGAAATCAATCCTGGTGCTGAAGCTGAAGCTCCAATACTTTGGCCACCTGATTCAAAGAGCCAATTCGTTGGAAAAGACCCTGTTGCTAGGAAAGATTGAAGGAGGTAGGAGAAGAGGGCAACAGAGGATGACATGGTTGGATGGCATCACTGAATCAGTGGACATGAGTTTGAACAAGCTCCAGGAGATAGCAAAGGACAGGTAAGCCTGGTGTGCTATTGTTCATGCGGTTGCAAAGAGTTGGACATGACTTAGAGACTGAACAGTATCAAATTAGTAAACCATCTAAATCCTTCAATTAAAATGCAGAGGTTATCATATTGTAGAGATGAAAAGTCAATTATATGTTTCCCAGAATAAATCCACCCCCATATCAAAGCACATATAAGTTCAAAGTAAAATAATAAAAAAAGATTTATAATGTTAAAACTGATTAAAAGAGAGTCACTTCATCATTGGAAAGGATGTATAAATTCTATCTAAAGCCAGCAAAACAGTGGAAATAATAAATATTAGAATAGAATTATTTTTAAATAAAACAGAAATTTGATGAAACCAAAAGCTAGTTTCTTTTTTTTTAATTTAAATTTTATTTTTTATTTTACAATACTGTATTGGTTTTGCCATACATTGACATGAATCCACCACAGGTGTACATGAGTTCCCAATCCTGAACCCACCTCCTACCACCCTCCCCATATCATCTCTCTGGGTCATCCCAGTGCACCAGCCCCAAGCATCCTGTATCCTGTATTGAACCTAGACTAGGGATTCGTTTCTTACATGATACTATACATGTTTCAGAGCTATTCTCCCAAATCATCCCACCCTCTCTCTCTCCCTCTCCCTCTCCCTTGGAGTCCAAAATTCTGTTCTTTACATCCATGTCTCTTTTCTGTCTCGCATACAGGGTTATCATTACCATCTTTCCAAATTCCATATATATGTGTTAGTATACTGTATTGGTGATTTTCTTTCCGGCTTACTTCACTCTGTATAATAGGCTCCAGTTTCATCCACCTAATTAGATCTTTTTCAAATGTATTCTTTTTAATGGCTGAGTAATACTCCATAGTATATATGTACCACAGTTTTCTTATCCATTCATCTGCTGATGGACATCTAGGTTGCTTCCATGTCTGGCTATTATAAACAGTGCTGCGATGAACATTGGGGTACATGTGTCTCTTTCAATTCTGGTTTCCTCAGTGTGTATGCCCATCAGTGGGATTGCTGGGTCATAAAACAGTTCTATTTGTAGTTTTTTAAGGAATCTCCACACTCTTCTCCATAGTGGCTGTACTAGTTTGCATTCCCACCAACAGTGTAGGAGGGTTCCCTTTTCTCCACACCCTCTCCAGCATTTATTGCTTGTAGACTTTTGGATCACAGCCATTCTGACTAGTGTGAAATGGTACCTCATTGTGGCCTTGATTTGCATTTCTCTGATAATGAGTGATGTTGAGCATCTTTTCATGTGTTTGCTAGCCATCCATATGTCTTCTTTGGAGGAATGTCTATTTAGTTCTTTGGCCCATTTTTTGATTGGGTCAGTTATTTTTCTGGACTTGAGCTACATAAGCTGCTTGTATATTTTTGAGATTAGTTGCTTGTCAGTTGCTTCATTTGCTATTATTTTCTCCCATTCAGAAGGCTGTCTTTTCACCTTGCTTATATTTTCCTTTGTTGTGCAGAAGCTTTTCATTTTAATTAGATCCCATTTGTTTATTTTTGCTTTTATTTCCAGTATTCTGGGAGGTGGATCATAAAGGATCCTGCTGTGATGTATGTCAGAGAGTGTTTTGCCTATGTTCTCCTCTAGGAGTTTTATAGTTTCTGGTCTTACATTTAGATCTTTAATGCATTTTGAGTTTATTTTTTTGAATGGTATTAGAAAGTGTTCTAGTTTCATTCTTTTACAAGTGGTTGCCCAGTTTTCCCAGCACCACTTGTTAAAGAGATTGTCTTTACTCCATTGTATATTCTTGCCTCCTTTGTCGAAGATAAGGTGTTCATAGGTGTGTGGATTTATCTCTGGGCTTTCTATTTTGTTCCATTGATCTATATTTCTGTCTTTTGTGCCAGTACCATACTGTCTTGATGACTGTGGCTTTGTAGTATAGTCTGAAGTCAGGCAGGTTGATTCCTCCAGTTCCATTCTTCTTTCTCAAAAGCTAGTTTCTTAAAGCGCTCAGTCGAGTTGACTGACTTCTAATAAGACTGATCAGGCGAGAGAGGACAGATACAAATATCAATAATCATAAGGATGACAATGCAGATTCTCCTTTGGTTAAAAAATATAATAATGAACTTTATGAAATGTTTTATGTCAATAAATTAGATGACTTAATGAAGTTTACTAATTCCTTGAAAGCTACAGAGCTAACTCATAAATAGATAACTTTAAAAGTCCTTTATCAAAAAAATAAATTAATTAATAAAAGTCCTTTATCTGTAAATAAATTAAATTAGCATTAAGAACATGACCTGGAAGACAACTCCAGATTCATTTGGTTTCACTTGTGAATTATACAAATGATTTAAGGAAGAATTGTTAATTCTACACAAACTCTTGAAAAAATTTAACAAGAGCAGTACTATCCAACTCATTCTATGATGCTAGCATAACCCTGACACCAAATTAGACAAAGATATTGCAAGGAAAAAAAAAAAAAACTATAGCCATAGTCAATGATCAAAAACCTAACTACAAAAATTGTTAACAAAATGTTCAAAAACCAAATACAGAAATATAAGAAAAGGATAGTATTACAAGTGGGGTTTGACTCAAAAATGCAAGTTTAGTTTATCACTCAATAATCAATCAATGTAATTTGCCACATTAGCAGAAAAATATTACCACTAAGATTGTGAGGGAAAAGCATTTGATAATATCCAACATTCATCTATAAAAATTCTCCAAACACTAAAAATAAAGAAGACTTCCCTTACCATGGTAATGAATATTTAGCAGAAACCTACAGATAATATCATACTTAATGCAGAAAACCGTTTTCCACCTGAGATAAGCTGAAGGCAAGAATGTGTACTTGTGTTCATAATTTGTATTAGAAATTGTATGGAAGTGTTAGCCAGTGAAGAAAAGAAGTAAAGAAAGGAAGATAAAAGAAGGATTGAAGGATGGGTGGAGAGAGGAAGGAAGGAAGGAAGGAGAATAAAGAAAGAAGAGAGGGGGAAAGGAAGGACAGAAAGGAAGAAGGGGGAAAGAAAAAGTATGCAGTAAATCTGTTTATAGATGACATGATAAAAAATCCTAGAGAATATCCGAATGTCTCTAATTTTAAGACATAAGACATAGATCAACTGCCTCTCAAAATTAAAAAAAATACAAAGTTCAAAAATTGTTATCAAGAGAATAAGACAAATTAGAGGCTGAATAGGAGAAAATGTTTAAAAAGACACGTCTGATAAAAGATTGTTACTTAACATATGTGTTCTCAAAACTCAACTATAAGAAAACATCTGACTTTAAAATGGGTGAAAAAGCTTACACTACACCAAAGAATATGCACAGATGGCAAACAGTCACATGAAAGATGCTCTATATCATGCCGTTGAAAGTGAAGTGAAAGTGTTAGTCTGCTCAGTGTCCAGCTCTGTGCAACCACACGGATTGTAGCCCACCAGGCTCCGCTGTCCATGGACTTCTCCAGGCAAGAATACTGGAGTGGGTAGCCATTCCCTTCTCTAGGGAATCTTCCTGACCAGGGACTGAACTCTCATCTTCTTCGCTGCAGGTAGATACTTTACTCTGAGCCACCAGGAAACTCAGATTAAACATAATCTTAGTTTAACAATAAACGACAGAAATGGTACGGACCTAAAGGAAGCAGAAGATATTAAGAAGAGGTGGCAAGAATACACAGAAGAACTGTATAAAAAAGAGTTTCATGACCCAGATAATCACGATGGTGTGATCATTCACGGGACTGGAAAAGGGCAGTTTCCATTCCAATCCCAAAGAAAGGCAATGCCAACGAATGCCCAAACTACCACACAATTGCACTCATCTCACACGCTAGCAAAATAATGCTCAAAATTCTCCAAGCCAGGTATCAACCATACGTGAAACATCAAATTCCAGAAGCTCAAGCTGAATTTAGAAAAGGCAGAGGAACCAGAGATCAAATCACCAACATCCAATGGATCATCAAAAAAGCATAAGAGTTCCAGAAAAACATCTGCTTCATGACTACACTAAAGCCTTTGACTGTATGGATCACAACAATCTTTGGAAAATTCTGAAGAGATGGGAATACCAGGCCACCTGACCTGCCTCTTGAGAAATCTGTATACAGGTCAGGAAGCCACAGTTAGAACCAGACATGGAACAACAGACTGGTTCCAAACTGAAAAAGGAGTACACCAAAGCTGTATATTGTCACTCTGCTTATTTAACTTACATGCAGAGTACATCATATGAAATGCTGGGCTGGATGAAGCACAAGCTGGAATCAAGATTGCCGGGAGAAATATCAGTAACCTCAGACACACAGATGACACCACCCTTATGACAGAAAGTGAAGAGAACTAAAGGGCCTCTTGATGAAAGTGAAAGAGGAGAGTGAAAAATTTGGCTTAAAACTCAACAGTCAAAAAACAAAGATTGTGGATTCTGGTCCCATCACTTCATGGCAAATATATGGACAAACAACGGAAACAATGACAGACTTTATTTTGGGGGCTCCAGAATCACTGCGGTTGGTAACTGCAGCCAGGAAATTAAAAGATGCTTGCTCCTTGGAAGAAAAGTTATGACCAACCTAGACAGCATATTAAAAGGCAGAGACATTACTTTGCCAACAAATGTCCATCTAGTCAAAGCTATGGTTTTTCCAGTAGTCATGTGTGGATGTGACAATTGGACTGTAAAGGAAGCTGAGCGCCACAGAATTCATTCTTTTGAACTGTGGTGTTGGAGAAGATTCTTAAGAGTCCCTTGGACTGCAAGGAGTTCAAACCTTTCAATCCTAAAGGAAATCAGACCTGAATATTTATTCAAAGGACTGATGCTGAAGCTGAAACTCCAATATTTCGGCCACCTGATGCAAAGAACTGACTCCTTGGAAAAGACTCTGATGCTGGCAATGATTGAAGGCAGGAGGAGAAGGGGACAACAGAGGATGAGATGATTGGATGGCATCACCAACTCTATGAAAATGAGTGGAGCAAGCTCTCAGAGTTGGTGATGGACAGGGAAGCCTGGTGAGCTTCAGTCAGTGCCGTTGCAAAGAGTCGGACACGACTGAGAGTCTGAACTGAACTGAACTGAACTAGTTAACATATAAGCAGGCTTCTTGTATACATTGCCAAGCCTGTTGTAAATTCACACGGAAATGCAGAGGATCTTTAGTAGCCAAAACAACTGTGAAGAAGAATGAAGTTGAAGAACTTAAACTACGTGAATTTAAGGCTTATTTTTAATTTATCTTTTAATTGAAGGATAATTGCTTTGCAGAATTTTGTAGCTTTCTGTACCTATGAATCATCCGTAGGTATACATATATCTTTTATATGTACCTTTTAAAAGGCTTATTTTAAAACTATAGTAATTAAAAACATGTGGTACTAGCTTAAATAAGGGAAGTTAGATCCGTGGACTATAATAGAGTATCCAGAAATAGACTCAAACCATATGTTGTCAATTGATTTTCAAAAAAGATTCTGGTGGGAATGTAAAATGGGACAATTGCTTTGGAATGTAAGAAACTGTTATTAAAAATTTAGAGATAAAACATCATATGACTCCGTCATTCCACTTCTACATATTTACACAGAAAAAAGTGAAGTGTTCATCCTAGGAAGAATTATACGTGAATACTCATGCTAGTTTCATTTATAAAGGAAACAGTGGTAAATGGACTTACAGAGGTGTTTTATATGTAGTATATACAATGGGATAGTTCTCCTCAGGAAGAAGGAAGAAAATATTGATACAAGCAACTACATAGGCCAATCTCAGAAGAATTATGTTGTGTGAAAAAAGCCAAACAAAAAACAATACCTACTGTTTGACCCTATAGTTCAAAAGTCTATAAGACGCACACTAATGCTTAGAGACAGAATGCAGATCAATAATTTCAAGTGTTGGGAGGGGAAGGAGAGGGGCAAGGTGGGCTTACAAAAGAGCACAAGGAAACTTTGTGGGATAAAGAATATGCTCATTATCTTGATTGTGATGAAAACATCATAGTTGACATGCGTCAAAACATCAATTTTACATCTTAAATATGTGCAATTCTAAAATATGTGTAAATGACAGTTCTAAGTATTGACAAGGATATGGAATAATAGGTCTTTCACATATTGTCGTATAGAAATGTAAAACAGTTTGGAAAACTATTGGGCTTTCTTTATAAAATTCAACAAACACCTGCCTTTTGATTCAAACAGTCCACTGCTAGTTATGTAGTCAGTTCCAGTGAAAAGATTTGTCTCTATGAACATTGTACAAGAATGCTCATAACAGCATCACACATAGTATCCAAAGACTGTAAAAGGAACTCAAATACTCACAAGAGGTGAATGGACAAATAAATCATGATTCAGTAGAATATTTCTAAATTAAAAAAAAAAATGGATTACTGGCAAACCCAACAATAGGTAAGAATCTTTAACACACCAAAGAAGCCAGGCATGAAGGAGCACACGTTCTAATGTTCTATTTCTGTGAAGTTTCAAAAAGGCAAAATCATACTATGGTGACAAAAATCAGAAAATCCCCCAAGCATAGGGGAGGGGGAAGGACTGTTTGGAAAAAAAGAACAGGAGAGAATAGGGGTTTCCCAAGTATATCCCAACTTCCCAAGTTGTATATTCCCAAGTATGTATTCTACCTGCCAATGCAGGAAACAGAGGATTCTTTTTAAACTATTTGCTTTGTAAATTTGGTCATTTGTTGCTATGATCTAGCAAGAGGATGGAAGTTGTACAGACATGAAACAGCTCACGAGATAAAGTATAGTTCGAAGACCGTGATAGAAGCAAAGATTTGACAAGTCTGCGATTGGAGCAGTTTTCCAGAAGTGATTGAGAGAGTAGTGTTTAACAGGGTGTTTTTTTGTTTGTTTGATGTTAGCTAGCCTGGTGGGCTGCCATCTCTGGGGATGCACAGAGTCAGACATGACTGAAGCGACTTAGCAGCAGCTGCAGCAGCAGGTGAGCTTGGTAGGTGAAGCTGAGCAGTTGAAACGGGAAACTGTCTCTTGGACAGGAAGTAGTAGTTGAAGGAGAAGCTCTAAGAAACCAAAGAAAGGTACTCAAGAGAGAATTAATATTACACTCTGAAAAGTAACCAAAACACCTGGATAGGATTCTAATACCTCGGAAGCCTATAGCAAGAGAAGCAGTTGGATTTCCAGGCAATCATTTCCTTCTCCAGGGAATCTTCCCAACCCAGGGATTGAACCCAGGTCTCCTGCATTGTAGACAGATGCTTTACCATCTGAGCCACCAGGGAAGTAGTAGGTGACAACAGAGGAATCTAATAGAAAACACTGGCATTGTTCCCTGAATCTGAAGATTGTTCATTATCCTCTAGAATATTTTTCTTCAGATTTTGCCATGTTTGCTGCTTTGTTTCCCCTTACAGTTCAGGAGCCCTATTATTGCTTACAAGGTGCTGCTTAACAACTTTTTATAGAGATAGGGGGTGTAGCTCAGTGGTAGAGCATGTGTTTTGCATGCACAAGGCCCTGGGTTCGATTCCTAGCACCTCCATCTGTCCTGTTCTCTCACAGCTAAGATTTTTCAACATGACAATGCCCTTGAACCTAAGCAGTACAACAAATATTATCCTCTTCTTATAAAAAAGAAACAAATTTTGATCTTTTCCCTTCAATCTAGACTTCCAAATTACATTTCTCAAAACTATTGTAAAAAGGAGAGAAGAGCAAACAGGCGCCATGACACATCCTTACCATCCGCTGCCAGATCCACGGCACTTAAACCTTAGTGTTTCCATAAATATCATGCTCCACAGAAGAGCCATATTTGTCATAATACTAACCTTTTAAACTTTTTGCATGTAACACCATCCCACCAGATTTTGAGTAAAGGCACTGCTCCAGAAAGCTGCATCACACTTGTTATTTCACTTCCAGGTCATTTGGCGCATTGGTGCCAGTGCCGTAGAGTGAGCTGTGGAACCGCACAGCCAAGTGTTCACATGCCTTTGTGCACTGACTCTGATTATGCGCCCAGCCGCAATCGCTGCCACACTCTTGGCGGCAATTCACATGCCCACGATACAGGATACAGTACTATTCGTATGATCTCGAAACTGATGAACTCCAACTTAATCTCAGAAATGAAAGTTGAACACTTCTAAAACTGCTTTTCTTACAGAATTGTTATGAAATTGTCCTCTACACTCTCAGGCCAAATCAAGAACTAAGGAAAGAAATAGACATAGTTTGATTTCTCATTGAAAAGGTTTCTAATTGAAAAGCAAGCTCATAAATTGAAAATATGATTGAAACAATACTCAGGGGGTTCTATTATGAAAACTCTCCTACTGTCTTAGAACTCTGTTTCATGATTTTAGTTTGATTTCATTGTTTTCCTCCTATCCCTTCCTCCTTTTTTTAAAAAGATTTTTAAACTTTATTGTTTCATAAAATAAACATCTGCTTGGATAAAAAAACTTGATACCATTTTTATGTCAGTTATCAGATTTCAAATAGATTTGAAATTCCATTTTTCTGATTTCTTATCTATTCTTTTCTGAGGCTATATATCTCTATCAAATTTATTTGAATAAGCATTCATAAGTCATAAGTCATTGAGTTCACTATAAGGACACCTAAGAAAATGTCCTTTACAAACATCATTCTCCAAGATCTCTTATGGGAGAACAGCTAAAAGCTACTTTACATTAGTGAAGTATTCCCAGTTTTCCAAAGCTGTCCAAGGAAGGAGTTTAAAAGAGCTCTCAGGACATGTTTCAAGGTTGAAGCGGAAGATTCAGAACCCTTTGACAGGGACCACAGTCCTACCTTGTCAGAAGCAAACTTTTGGCAAGCTCTTAGCCCCTCTTACTATAAAGACTTATCTACTTTTTATCATCCATAAGCCCTCCAGTTTCTCAGAACTACCCTCTTACAAGCAATAGCGCAGAAAACTCTACTCTGTAATGTCCTTTATGGGAAAAGAATCTTAAAAGGGAATGGATATATGTATATTTATAACTGATCCACTTTGCTGTATACCTAAAAATAACACAAGTGTAAACCAACAAATTCCAATAAAAACTTTAAAGAAAAGCAAAGTGTCCTTAATAACTGCTTTCTCTAGCAGAAAACTCCACTCATTTTGAATATTCTTGTTTAAGCAATTATATTTTAAAAAGATTTGAACAGCAATTGTAAAGTCTTTATATATTGACTGCTGGAATCACCATTTTTAGAGTCCCTTGTTCCTTTGTGCAGATCTGTATTCCCATGGGTCACCATTTTCCTTGACAGAAGAACGACCTTTAACATTTGTCCTGTGCATTGTTATCTATAATCCACGTGGTTCTTTCTCCAGCCTTAGACAGTTTCCTAATACATATGAACTGATTAGTGTTCAGCTGAATACTGCAAGGGTCCAGCTGCAGATTTCAGTGTTATTCTCTCTATCCAGCTGTCTTCTCTTTGGAACCTGGCCTGAGATCCTTAGTCATCTTGGTTTCCCTAGACTCTCAGGTCCATCCCTATGATGCACAGATATCCATTCTCATGTGAATTTCCCCTCCTGTGTCTGCTTACAGGCCTTCTCCTCACAGAGCTCAGAAACAAATCCAAGAGCTAAACTAAAGGGCCAATATGTGAGATGGACAACAACCAATCCAAGTTTTGACCCAGGGTCCCCAACAAAACATACACTTTCATTTCTCCTTGTTATGGGTTGAATTGTGTCCTCCAAAAGACATGTTGAAGTACCTCAGAGTTTGACCTTATTTAGAAATAAAGTTGTTGCAGATATAATTTGTAAAGCTGAGATCCTCCTGAATAGGGGCTTCCTGGGTGATACCAGCCCACCTGCCAATGCAGCATATATAAGAGACATGGGTTTGATCCCTGGGTCAAGAAGATCTCATGCAGGAGGGCATGGAAACCCACTCCAGTATTCTTGCCTGGAGAATCCCATAGACAGAGGAGCCTGATGGGATACAGGCCATCAGACACAACTGAAGTGACTTAGCATGCACATAGCACACACTGAGTAGGGTGAACCTTTATTCCCAAATAACTGGTGTCCTTTTAAGATATGATGTGAAGACACAGGAGAAGGTTGCTTTGTGAAGAGACAGGCATATTGAGGGAGCAGGCCTTGTGACAACAGACAGAGGCAGAGATAGGAGTGATGAGGCTGCAAGCCAAGGGATGCTAAGGATTGCCAGCCACCACCAGAAGCTGGGAAGACTCAAGGAAGGATTTAGCCAGAATCTCAGAGGGAATGTGGCTCTGGAGACACCTTGATTTTGAACATCTAGGCCCTAAACTGTGACAGAACCCATTTCTGTTGTTCTGATCCACTCAGTTTACAATATTTTAGGGTAGCCCTGGGAAACTAATACACAGCCTGAAATGTTTAATCTAACCTGCTCTTCCATCTGTATCCATGCCTCAAACTTTACGAAATACTATCTGATATATCTGAACTCCAGCTGAGTCCAATCTGGATTTATGGGCACAAAGGAAAGTATCTAACTGACTGTGTGATTGACAATATTGTCTGCCACATAAATAAACAAAGGATACACTGAAGCCAGCAGCTACCCTCACCTATGTGCCCTGACCATATTCAGGGTGGAGAAGAACAGGATACTGGCCTGAGATAGTTAAGGTGCATATGCAACAATTGATTCCAATGAGCCAGATTCTTGCATCTTCCCGTACATAGAAAAGTACAAAATTCTTTAACTTGAAATGTCTGGTTTTCTTGTTTATTACATGTATGCATATCTATTATTTTCAAATTATTTTCCCATTTATGTTATTACAGAACATTGAGCAGTAATCTTTTGGTGTTCTGATTACCAGTTTTTTAGTTGCAAAAGTTTTACATATCCTGGCTCCTTCCTTACCTCTTGGGAGCAGTCCCTCAGAGCTATCTGAGAGGTTGTCCTCCAAGCTGACGTGCTCAGTTTTGTCCATCAAATAAAACATAATTCTCAACTTTTAGGTTGTATACTTTTTCTAGCCAGTAGATGCTAGGAAAACTTCATGGAAAAATTTATTTTTAATCTGCACCTTACAATTTGATCAGATTTTACCATCTAAGGATTCCTAGAAGGGAATTCTAGGCAAAGGGAATATCATGTATATTCTTCTCTAATCTTTAATTCTGACAGTAATTCAGTTTAAGGGACCAAACCCATCAGTACTTTTTTTTTTAATTATTACTTTTTCCCCCTCTTTTGCTTTTATAGAGCCAATTAACTTCTCTTTCATTTGGAAATGGAAGCTGACTTTTTTTCACCCAAAAATAATTGATTGATTGGGCAATCCAGCTTTAGATAATACAACATTAGAAAATTTAATTATCCATGTAAAACTGCAGATTGCTCATACCTCTGTCAAACAAACAGAAGTCTGCAGTGAAAAGCAAGTGGTAGCAAATTCTATATATTTGAATTGTACACTTAAAACTAGACTAACACTGTCCTTATTTGTAAACAGAGATTATTCTTTTATTTTCTGTTTTCAGAGCCAAGTGCATTAGTAGTATATTTAAATACTAATGTCATAGATCAAATCAGACAACAAATTCTGCCAATGATTTCCTTTCTCTATATCGTAATCAATAGGCTAGTCCTGCCCTTGGGATAAGATTACTGCTTAAACCTCAGTTGTTTCTCTCTTAGTGTGAAAAGGAGCTGAGTAGAGCTTTCCTTCCATATGAAGAGACTGTATACAGCTACAGGAGAGAAGGTTTATTGAAGATGAATTGATAAAAGTTCCCTGCAGAAGCTCTAAGGTAACACTAACTTTGGGGATCTTAGAAAGCTCATAGTTAGTGTCAAAAGTTCTGTAGTAACTTTGTTTAAGAGTAACTTTGCCAGTTACTCCCATCATCTTTGTTAAAATAAGTATATTCTATTACTACCTGCTTAAGGACTGATGGACTGACTTCATATATTTAAGTTTAGGGAGTGATAACACATTCAAATTATATACAAAATAAGAGCACATCAGTGTAGATATAGATATTTATGTGGTCTAGCATTTTTAAATAAAAAATGATTTCAGGTTTCACCTAAACCAGTTTACACATCATGTTCCATATCTTTCTGGATTCCTCAGAGGATCTGAAATGGCTCCATCAGCCTTATAAAAGAGCTCCTGGAGCTAATTCCAATGTGTGTATGAAATTGGGTAATGTGTGTGTGTGTGTGTGTGTGTGTGTGTGTGTGTGTGTGTGTAGGATTTCCCATACCAACAGCAATTCTCAGACACCCACAGGGAGTCCCAGAATCCACTCAATTCTGACACTGCTTACCCTAAGCTAGAGTCAGATTCTACAGTAAAGGGCTCACTTCTACAAAACTTTCTTCCACTTCAGGTGCTGATTCCAAGTCCATGTTGTTACCTGTGCTTCTGACAGGCTGGCTAAAAGTCAATCTGGGTTTGATTCATTTCCTAAAACAGCTCAGAGAAGTCAGGAAAACTCATTTACTTCTAGATCTATTACAAACTATATATATGTTCATTTGTACCCTATTATTAGATTACATGCTGGGCTGTGATTGTGCTCAATTGTGTTCGACTCTTTGCGACTCCATGGACTATAGCCCATCAGACTCCTCTGTCCATGGCATTTTCCAGGCAAAAATACTGCCTTTTCCTACTCCAGGGGATCTTCCCAACTCAGGGTTCAAACCTGCATCTCTTGCGTCTCCTGCATTGGCAGGGGAACTCTTTACCACTGCACCATCTGGAATTTGCTTTTTAATAACATCATTCATAGACTATACTGAAGCAGAAAGCTGGTAAGGGTATTTGAAACAAAACAACAAAAATTATCTTTTTATGATAAAAAGCTCTAATAACCAAGTCTTTTTGAACAATTATAATTACAATTACTACTATGGCCATAGTAGCTAGCATATTGCTGATATTCTAGCACAATAATTCAACTGAATGTGAAAATGTAGCACTTGAAATGTTTTTGTGCTTACAACTGAAGGAAAAATATCAGCAATGAAATTTTAGTTAAATATGAGACTCAATAGACAAAACTAAATAAATGTGCCTACTTTTAATACTTGGAAAAGTATTTGCTAGAGTTAGGCACTGAGGGAGCTGAGTTTTTAATGGTCACATTAAACATCCTTATAACGGCAAAAGATCTTTTATTAGTTTCTGCCAAACAGTAAAGATTTAAACTGTTGGAGAAATGAGTCATTATCACCTTCCAGATTAAAATCTGACCCACTGAGGCATTCACCAAATAGATAAATTAGTGATTCAAGTTTGAAAGAATAATTTCCTTACATTACTTACACTCCCTGAACCCCTCTAAGTTTCCTCACCAGCATAAAAAAGGACATTATTGCTATTGTTAGATTTTGTTGCTACTTGGCTAAATGAAACAGGATTTTCTTGATGTGCTTTCAAAACACATATATTAACTCACACCCTCATCCATACAGCATCTAAAAATTCAGGCTAGTATGAAGCTTCAAACATATAATTTGAAGCATTTGATTTCTTAAAGATGTTCTTACTGATTGCTAGGTAAGTTTTATTACATTTAGACTTACTAAGTATACTTATAATTATAAAAAATACAAATGATAAATTTTGACAATAGATACAAGATAGACAGACAGCCTAACTCTTTGCTGCTCCATGGACTGGAGCTCACCAGGTTCCTCTGTCAATTGAATTCTCCAAGCAAGAAAAATGGAGTGGGTCACCATTCTCTTCTCCAAGGGATTTTCCAGACCCAGTGATTGAACCCAGGTTTCCTGCATTGCAGGCAGATTCTTTACTATCTGATCCACCAAGGAAGCCCAGATAGAGATGAAGGACATACTCAAATTCAGAAGAATATCTTTATGTATTATTTAGCCACTGCTTCCCTGATCTGGGCTTCCCTGGTAACTCAGCGGGTAAGGAATCTGCTTGCCATTCAGAAGATCCTAGTACGATTCCTGGGTCAGGAAGGGATAGACTACCCACTCCAGTATTCATGGACTTCCCTGGTGGCTCAGATGCTAAAGAATCCACCTGCAATGAGGGAGACCAAGGTTCAGTCTCTTAGCTGGAATGATCCCCTGGAGGAGGACATGGCAACCCATCTAGTATTCTTGCCTGGAAAATCCCCATGGACAGAGGAACCTGGTGCTACATTCCTTAGGTTTGTAAAGAGTTGGACATGACTGAGCAGCTAAGCATTGCACTACTCTGGTCCAGCAAAGATTACCCTTCAACCTTCCCAGGAAAATGATTCATGTATATCCTTTCCTTAAATAGCTTCAGAAGAGCAAATATCTGGCAAATAAACCCTAATTAATTCCAAATCAGAATGCAAAAGTTTCTAACATCTACCCTACATTTATCCTGTTCTTTTTCCATACCTTTTTCCCTGACCTTTAAAGGAACTAAAAACCACTGTTATTGAATAGAGTTCAGAATCAAATTAAATCACTTCTCTAAGCTTTTTCTTCATAAGGCTAGACAAAGTAAAGGTCTTTAAATTTCAATTATAGGGTTATTTAACAGTAAATAGTTCTTCAGTGAATAGGGGAAATCAAAACCTTTCGTTATCCACGAACTTTACTGGCCCAGAGCTGAGGATTAGACAAAAACCTACCATCCACAAGGCTGGCCTGATGAGGCAAGATAAGCAGAATGGCCTGTTACCTTTATAAATAAGATAAAAGGAAAGGGATTGTAGATTATTCTTCATCTGCTCTATGAAGAAAGAACAGAGAGTAAGAACTGAAATTTGTCTTAGACTTAATATTTCCAGATCCATTATCCTGACAAGTCTGGATTTATCAGGTATGTTCTGCAATCGAATCCCAAGAACATATAACTCCATCTCTTGGGGTTATTTTCAAATCCTCTTTAGAGCTTCTACAAAGAATTTTCTCTCAAGCACCTTTAAGAAATTCAAGAGCTCTACATCTAAAGCTAAAGCACACTGAAAAGATTTCCAGCCTCTCTTGTATGCAAATATTGGAAAAAATCTTCATTGTAAAAGCTTTTTATGAGTATGATTTTTTTTCACAGAAATCAGGTACAGTCATCTTGTCTCAGGTTCAGGTTCAGTTTTTTGGCTCAGCTGCTAACTCAAGACTAATTATTGTGGTTTCAAGGTGCTTAGAACATACACACTTCTTTCCTACTGTTTGAACTTTAAAGTGATTCTCTGGTTTTTTACACCTTATTTTGTATTCCTTTAAATGGCTTTGATCAAGTCAGTTAAAAGCCAGAGGTTTTAGTTTTATACCAATGCTTTCAACAGCATTGCAGTAGACTTTCAAATTTCTATGTAAATATGATTCCTCTGTTTTGTATAATTAAGACTAATGCAGTAAGTTACACTAAATCACTCCTTAGCAATTTACATTTCCTGGTTGAAAATTCTCATCTATAATCTAAGAACAAATGGATGTTTCACTTTTCTCTAAAATACTTTTTCTCATCAAATTTTCATTTTTCATTTTAATTACAGACTCCAATATGCAGAGAAAAAATACTTTAAACTCATACATGTAACTCATACATCCATGTAGAGGGTTAGGAAGAGAAGGTAACAAAATCTAAAGCAATTCTGGAAAATGATTTAAATAACAATCCACCCTCCAACCTTAATAAAGAACATTGTTAGAAAACTACAGAGCATTGCATTGTATGTGTTCACACAACTAATTTAGCATGTTGACAGTGAAAATGGACATGATTCATTTTATTACTCTATTTACTAGAATTATCAATATTATGTTTTCCAAACCTGATTACTAGTCAGAGTGACATGAAAAGAGTTGTTATCAATAACACACTCAGACAAGAGAAATCAAGCAGAATTGTCCTGGGGGAAATAAGAAAACTTTTACATAAACACGAGAGTCACAAATAAAATTTTAATCTTCTTTGTGTAATTTAATAATGTTAAATTTTAGGAAGCTAACAAAATATTTATAAATCTACTTAACAGATTTAGGTTTAAAGCATATATCATTGGTCGAGGTACTAGAACCCCAGTAATATTTATGGAAAGAAAAGCGAAGAGCTCAGGGAAAGAATTCTCTTCTTCCAAGATATGAACCAGGCTCTGTGTTATGCTGACTGTAATTTACAATGTAGCACTGTATTGTCAAGAAATACTATGTGGGCAGGTGTATGTATTCTTCTTTACATGCCAGGGGTAGTTAGTCATCACTTGAAATACCTTAAATCCATGTACGAATAATAATCAGGTGCCCACATTTCAGAGTTCTTACTGTAACTGTCTTCACTACTATTATCTCTAAAAACTACCCGAGTGCTTGTTAAAAAGAATATTTTGTGAAACATGTTGTTCAAGATGTGGAGCTTGGCCTTTCAACATGGCATGGAAATGCTGTATGAGTCTAGTCAGCCTACAGTCCTTAGAACTAAAGCTTATTCCATAATTTAGGCTTCAGAGCTGTGTGAAAGTAGTTTTGGAAGATCCTCTCATTTGAACTAACCGGAAGGTTAGCTGAACTCTGCCATTATAATATACTGTATCTGCCTCCACGAATTTTCTCTTACAAAGTGTTCTTATCAAGTACTTAAAAGGATAGAAACTAGGACTTCACTGACTTACAAAACTGGTGATGCTTTTTATTCCTGCTGGTCAAAAAGGGAGTTGAGTGTGTAACAGAAATTAGCCTAAGATTTGCTTTTATTATAACAAATCACCTGATTTAAAAAAAAAAAAGTAAGAAATGTTCTGTGGTGGACTTCATATATATTTTCCCCTTTGAAACTATCATAGTTTCCAGAAAAATAAAATGAATGTGAGTGAAACACTGAGTCAAGTCAGCAAAACCAAAACCACTCCAGCTATTTTAAAGATAATGCATTTGATACAGAGAACTGGTTAACTGGAAGATACTGGAAGACTACAAGCAACATGGGAACAGTCGGGTAACAAAGGGAGAACACACGAACAGCAGCCTCCAGCCCCAAGTCTTAGAGGGACAAAGAGAAGCGTTTAGGTTATCAGAACTTAGGTAACTGGGAGGAGAGCTGGATTTAGATATTGAAGAAGGAGGTACTGCCTAAGTGCTGGAAACTCTGAGACTAGTCTGAAAGTGTGGGGAATAAAATAAAATAAAATAGAATATATTACCTGGAGAAAGAACTATTCTCTGACAGGAAGAGTACATAACAGTAATCTTCAGTTTTTCCCATCGGCCTCCCAGTCTCCATCTAGTGCCCCCTAATGTCAGCCTAACAGAGAGGAAGTCAGCAAAGCAGAAATATTTGCAGTCATAGTCCCAGCATCACACAGCAGAATATATAAGGGTGAGTTTGAGGCTAAGAAATAGTATATACCAATTGGACAATCCTGAAATAAACTCATACTAGTAGATAGGACCAATTTATCTGACAAAGATTCCAGTAGTCATGTATGGATGTGAGAGCTGGACCATAAAGACTGAGGACTGAAGAACTGATGCTTTTGAACTGTGGTGTTGGAAAAGACTCTTGAGAGTCCCTTAGACTGCAAAGAGATCAAACCAGTCAATCCTAAAGGAAATCAATCCTGAATATTCATTGGAAAGATTGATGCTGACACTGAAGCTCCAATACTTTGGCCGCCTGATGTGAAGAGCCTACTCAATGAGAAAAGATGATACTGGGAAAAATTGAAGGTAGGAGAAGAAGAGGATGAAACAGGACAAGATGGTTGGATGGCATCACCAACTCAATGGGCATGAGTTTGAGCAAGCTGTAGGAGCTGTTGAAGGACAGTCTGGTGTGCTGCAGCCCATGGGGTCACAAAGAGTCAGAGATAACTGAGTGACTGAACAACAGCAGCAAAGGCAATTTAGTGGAAAAGGGGCAATCTTTTCAACAAATAGTGCTGAAACAATTGGATGTCCAGAGGCCAAAAGAAATATGAGCTTGGATCTATACCACATATCATATTTAAAAAACCAAAATGGTTCATAAACTTAAGAGTAAAACTGTAAAACTTAAAGAAGAAACACAAGAGGAAGTCTTTGTGACCTGAAGTTTCACAAAGGTTTCTCATATATAACACCAAAAGCATATTCCATAAGAACTAGTTGATATTTGGCTTTATCGAAATTAAAACCTTCAACTCCTTAAAAAACACTGTCAAAAAAATAAAAAGACAAGCCCACTGATGAATAGATATTTAGTAAACTTATATCTGATAAAGAACTTGTATCTAAAATATGTAAAGAACTCTTATAACAACAATAAGAGGATTAAAAAAAAAACCCAACTCAAAAGTGAGCAAAGATTCAAACAGATATTTCATCAGCATACAGATGTCAACTAATCATATGAAAAAATACTCAATTTCATCAGTCACTATAAAAATTCAGTTCGGTTCAGTCACTAGGTTGTGTCCGACTCTTTGCAACCCCATGAATTGCAGCACACCAGGCCTCCCTGTCCATCACCAACTCCCGGAGTTCACTCAATTGTCGATTGAGTCGGTGATGCCTTCAGGCCATCTCAACCTCTGTTGTCCCTTTCTCCTCAAGCCCCCAATCCCTCCCAGCATCAGGGTCTTTTCCAATGAGTCAACTCTTCACATGAGGTGGCCAAAATATTGGAATTTCAGCTTTAGCATCAGTCCTTCCAATGAACACTCAGAACACTCAGGACTGGTCTCCTTTAGGATGGACTGGTTGGATCTTCTTGCAGTCCAAGGGACTCTCAAGAGTCTACTCCAACACCACAGTTCAAAAGCATCAATTCTTCAGTGATCAGCTTTCTTCACAGTCCAACTCTCCCATTCATACATGACCACAGGAAAAACCATAGCCTTGACTAGACGGACTTTTGTTGGCAAAGTAATGTCTCTGCTTTTTAATATGCTATCTATGTTGGTCATAACTTTCCTTTCAAGGAGTAACCATCTTTTAATTTCATGGCTGCAATCACCATCTGCAGTGATTTTGGAGCCCAAAAAAATAAAGTCTGACACTGTTGACACTGTTTCCACTGTTTCCCCATTTATTTCCCATGAAGTGATGGGACCAGATGCTATGATCTTCATTTTCTGAATGTTGAGCTTTAAGCCAACTTTTTCACTCTCTTCTTTCACTTTCATCAAGAGGGTCTTTAGTTCTTCTCCATTTTCTGCCATAAGGGTGGTGTCCTCTGCATACCTGAGGTTATTGATATTTCTCCAGGCAATAGTGATTCCTGCTTGTGCTTCTTCCAGCCCAGCGTTTCTCATGATGTACTCTGCATAGAAGTTAAATAAGAGGGTGACAATATATAGCCTTGACATACTCCTTTTCCTATTTGGAACCAGTCTGTTGTTCCATGTCCAGTTCTAACTGCTGCTTCCTGACCTGCATACAGATTTCTCAAGAGGCAGGTCAGGTGGTCTGGTATTCCCATCTCTTTCAGAATTTTCCACAGTTCCTTGTGATCCACACAGTCAAAGGCTTTGACATAGTCAATAAAGCAGAAATAGATGTTTTTCAGGAACTCTCTGGCTTTTTAGATATTCAGAGGATGTTGGCAATTTGATCTCTGGTTCCTCTGCCTTTTCTAAACCCAGCTTGAATATCTGGAAGGTCATGGTTCACGTATTGCTGAAGCCTGGCTTGGAGAATTTTGAGGATTACTTTACTGGTGTGTGAGATGAGTGCAATTGTGCGGTAGTTTGAGAATTCTTTGGCACTGCCATTCTTTGGGATTGGAGTGAAAACTGACCTTTTCCAGTCCTGTGGCCACTGCTGAGTTTTCCAAATTTGCCAGCATATTGAGTGCAGCACTTTCACAGCATCATCTTTCAGGATTTGAAACAGCTCAACTGGGATTCCATCACCTCCACTAGCTTTGTTCGTAGTGATGCTTCCTAAGGCCCACTTGACTTAGCATTCCAGGATGTCTGGCTCTAGGTGAGTGATCACACCACCATCATTATCTGAGTCATGAAGCTCTTTTTGTACAGCTCTTCTGTGTATTCTTGCCACCTCTTCTTAATATCTTCTGCTTCTGTTAGGTCCATACCATTTCTGTCCTTTATCGAGCCCATCTTTGCATGAAATGTTCCCTTGGTATCTCTAATTTTCTTGAAGAGATCTCTAGTCTTTCCCATTTTATTGTTTTCCTCTATTTCTTTGCAATGATCACTAAAGAAGGCTTTCTTGTCTCTCCTTGCTATTCTTTGGAACTCTGCATTCAAATGCTTATATCTTTCCCTTTCTCCTTTGCTTTTCACTTCTCTTCTTTTCACAGCTATTTCTAAGCCTTCCTCAGACAGCCATTTTGCTTTTTTGCATTTCTTTTTCTTGGGGATGGTCATGATCCCTGTCTCCTTTACAATGTCATGAACCTCTGTCCATAGTTCATCAGGCACTGTGTCTATCAGATCTAGTCCTTTGAATCTGTTTCTCACTCCCAATGTATAATCATAAGGGATTTGATTTAGGTCATATCTGAATGTCTAGTGGTTTTCCCTACTTCAATTTCAGCCTGAATTTGGCAGTAAGGAGTTCATGATCTGAGCCATAGTCAGCTTCTGGTCTTGTTTTTGCTGACTGTATAGAGCTTCTCCATCTTTGACTGCAAAGAATATAATCAATCTGATTTTGGTGTTGACCATCTGGTGATGTCCATGTGTAGAGTGGAAGAGGGTGTTTGCTATGACCAGTGCATTTTCTTGGCAAAACTCTATTAGTCTTTGCCCTGCTTCCTTCTGCATTCCAAGGCTGAATTTGCCTGTTACTCCAGGTGTTTCTTGACTTCCTACTGCATTCCAGTCCCCTGTAATGAAAAGGACATCTTTTTTGGGTGTTGGTTCTAAAAGGTCTTGTAGGTCTTCGTAGAACCGTTCCACTTCAGCTTCTTCAGCATTACTGGTTGGGGCATAGACTTGGATTACTGTGATATTGAATGGTTTGCCTTGGAAACGAACAGAGATCATTCTGTCGTTTTTGAGATTGCATCCAAGTACTGCATTTCGGACTCTTTTGTTGACCATGATGGCTACTCCATTTCTTCTGAGGGATTCCTGCCCGCAGTAATAGATATAATAGTCATCTGAGTTAAATTCACCCGTTCCAGTCCATTTTAGTTCACTGATTCCTAGAATGTCACTGTTCACTCTTGCCATCTCTTGTTTGACCACTTCCAATTTGTCTTGATTCATGGACCTAACATTCTAGGTTTCTATGCAATATCGCACTGGACCTTGCTTCTATCATCAGTCCCATCCTCAACAACCTGGTTGTGGATGTGACTATACAAATTAGGTAATGCAAATTAAAACTACAATAAAATAAACTACCTTATGGTTTGACATTTCTATCCCTGAAGAAAAACACTAATTAAAAAAGATAAATGCACCTCTGTGTTCATTGCTGCATTATTTACAATAGTTAATATACGGAAGAAATCTGCATGCTCACCAAGGGATGAAAGGATAGAAAAGACATGCATGCATGCTCAGTCACTGCAGTTGTGTCTGACTCTTCACGAACCCATGGGCTGTAGCTCACCGGGCTCCTCTGTCCATGGGATTCTCCAGGCAAGAATGCTAGTGTAGGTAGCCATTCCATTCCCCAGGAGATTTTCCAACCCAGGGATTGAATTCACACCTCTTATGTCTTCTCCATATATGTATATATATCTAGTTCAGTTAAGTCACTCATTCGTGTCCAACTCTTTGTGACCCCATAGACTGCAGAACACCAGGCTTCCCTGTCCATCGCCAACTCCCAGAGTTTACTCAAATTCACGTCCATTGTGTCAATGATGCCATCCAACAATCTCACCCTCTGTCATCCCCTTCTCTTCCTGCCTTCAATCTTTCCCAGCATCAGGGTCTTTTCAAATGAGTCAGTTCTTTGCATCAGGTGGCCAAAGTGTTGGAGTTTCAGCTTCAGCATCAGTCCTTCCAATGAATATTCAGGACTGATTTCCTTTAGGATGGACTGGTTGGATCTTCTTGCAGTCCAAGGGACTCTCAAGAATCTTCTCCAACGCCACAGTTCAAATGCATCAATACTTCGCTCAGCTTTCTTCATAGACCACCTCTAACCTCCATATATGACTGCTGGAAAAACAACCCCTTTGACTAAATGGACCTTTGTCAGCAAAGCAATGTCTCTGCTTTTGAATAAGCTGTCTAGGTTGGTCACAACTTTCCTTCCAAGGAGCAAGCATCTTTTAATTTCATGGATGCAGTCACCATCTGCAGTGATTTTGAAGCCCAAATAAAGTCTGTAACTGTTTCCACTCTTTCCCCATCTGAAGTCTTCTCCAGCATCATGGCATTCTTAGGCATTCTGCCTTCTTCACAGTCTAGCTCTCACAACTGTACATGACCACTGGGAAGACCATAGCCTAAACTACATGGACCTTAGTCAGCAGAGTAATGGCTCTGCTTTTCAAATCACTGTCTAGGTTTGTCATCACTTTCCTTCCAAGAAGCAGCTGTGGTGTCTTCTGATTTCATGCCTGCAGTCACCATCATCAGTGATTTTGGAGCCCAAGAGGAGGAAATTTGTCACTACTTCCACCTTTTCCTCTTCTATTTGCCATGCAGTAATGGAGCAGGATGCCATGATCTAGTTTTTTAAATATCTAGTTTTAAGCTGGCTCTTTCACTCTTCTCCTTCACCCTCATCAAGAGGTTCTTTAGTTCCTCTTCACTTTCTGTCATTAGAGTGATATCACCTATATATATGTATATATGTATGTGTGTATATATATGTAAAATATTATTTAACCATAAGGGAAATGAAATCCGGACATTTCCAACAGCTTCAACAGCTACCTACAGCAGGTTTGGGGAGATGTGAAAAACTAGGGTGCTCATATTCTTCTGCTAGAAATACATTAATAGAATGTGTGTGCGCTCAGTCACTCAGTTGTGTCTGACTCTTTGCAACCCTATGGCCTCTAGCCCACCAGGCTTTTCTGTCCATGAAATTTTCCAAGCAAGAATACTGGAGTGGGTTTCCATTTCCTACTCCAGGGAGAAATATGAAATTGTGCAATCTTTTTTGGAAAATAATTTGGAAGTTTCTTTAATAGTTAAGCATATACCTAGCATATATTCAGCTACTTTACTTGAGGATAAAAAGGAATACATTTGCTTACAAATACTTTATAGAAATTTTCAGAGTCAGAGCAACTTTATTTGCAATGACCAAAGCCTGGAACAATCAAAATGGTGGTTAACAGGTAAATGAATAAAATAAATTGTGGTGTATCCTTATAATGGAATACTAGTTAGCAAAATAGGAATAAACAACATGGATGTTGTGTTGAAGTCCTGGCATACTGCAGTCCATGGGTTTGCAAAGAGTTGGACACAACTGAGCTACTTAACTGAACACGTGTCTGTTTGTGTCTGTGTGTATGTGGAGGAGACATAAGAGGTGTAAATTCAATCCCTGGGTTGGGAAGATCTCTTGGGGAAGAGAGTGGCTACCTACACTATCATTCTTGCCTGGAGAATCCCATGGACAGAGGAGCCTGGCAGGCTATAGCCAGGGTTCACAAAGAGTCAGACACAACTGCACAATTATTTCAAAATAATTATTCCAAGTGAAAGAAAATAGATGTAAACATTAGTCACACTGTATTATTCCATTTGTATGGAAAGGCGAGCTAGTAGATAGAAATACAAAGCAGATCCCTGGTGACTTAGGAACGTGGGGATGTGGCACAGAAGGAGATGAGAAGGAGGAATTACAAAGGGATTGAAGGAAATTTTGGAGAGTGATGAATATGTCCTCTGTCTTCATTGTGGTGATTATTCACAAATGCATGCAGATGACAATACTTATGAGATTTTACACTTAAAATATGTGCAATATTGTAAATTTTGCCTCCATAGTGAGGTTTAAAATGAAACTATGTTTTCCCTGTTTTTTTGAACCTTGAATAGATGACATCATATTGTAAGAATTCTTTGTAAGAATTGTAAAGTTTCATATAATCTTTTTTGGCATTCATTCTGTTGACTGGTCAGTTATACTTTATGTTCACTGTAGTATGTTGTTCTTGTGTATAAATGTATCACAATATGTTTATCAATTTTACTGTTGAGAAAAATTCAGGCTCTTTCTAGTTTTTTTTTTTGGCCATTGTGGACGGTGCTATTTTGTATATTTATGTGCTTGTCTCCCACTGCACATTTGGAGGTGTTTCCTTAGGTAGATTTGTCTCTAGGAGTAAAATGTAGGATATTTGCATGTGCAGTTTTTCTTAGAGATACCACACTGTTTTCCCAAAACTGGAAGCAGATGAGAGTTCTTTCAGTCTACAAATTGGCTAACACACATGATATGATCTGATTTTTAAAAACTGCCAATCTGATGTATACTTTATCCTTGGCCAGCTTGGGCTGCTGTATTACATTACCATACACTTTGGCAGCTCTACTGTCAGGCCATTCAAGGTGGCTGTGCTTTTCCTTTCTGTACAACCCCAATAGGGGTGACTGCTTCACCTACATCCTACTCACATGACTGACCTTCCTATATACTTGTCTCCTCCCTAGTTAGTGACTGTTCTAACTTTAGATCAAGATGCTCCATTCTGCTTGTCAAAGGAGCCATGAGGGGTTGGCCCTTCTGCTGGTTTCCCTGGTAACCGATGAGCCAACAGCCACCATGTCCTGCCTGCTATCTGCTGCCCATGGTGAGATGCCCCTCCAAGACCTTGATTCAGATGCATAAGATCACCCCATCCATTTAAACCACTGATGTCTCAGTTGCTAACTCTGAGCCCTTCTTCGGTATTGAAGCTGGGCAAGTACAGGACTTGTAGGCCTGTGGGGTATAGCTCAACAGCTGTTTAAAACAGAAATTTATTTTTTCACAATCCTGAAGTCTAGAGATCAGAGTGCTGACATGGTCAGGTTCTGATAAGTGCTCTACCTGGTTTAGCAACAGCCAACTTCTCACCATGTACTCACACGGCAAGAGAAAGAATCTCTCTCTCTCTTCCTCCTCTTAGAAGACCACTAATGCCATCATGAAAGCCCATTCTCTTAAGCTAACCTAGTTACCTCCCAAAGCTTTCTTCTCTAAATACTCTCACATTGGGAGTTTTGGCTCCAACATAGGAATTTGAGGGGGAACAAAATATTAATATCATGGCAGCTATAGTTTTAATCACTAAATTATCTAATTACTAAATAAGTTGAACATCTTTTTGTATGATTAAGCACCATTTTTTGCCTCTGCTTTAAATGCCTGATCACACCTTTTATTCATTTCCTGTTGTAAAGTTTGTATTTTTCTTACTAGCTCACAGACATTATACTTAATATATACATGTGAATTTATTCCTATGTTAGCTATTCATATTATAAATAATTTTTAGTTTGTAGCATATAGCTTTATAATAATTTTACTAGCAGAATATTTTAATTCTTCTTATTGAAGTACAGTTGACTTACAGTATTGTATTAGTTTCATATGTACAGCAAATAATTCAGTTATGTACGTATACATTTTTCAGATTTTTTCCATTACAGGTTATTACAAGATGTTGAATATAGAATATTTTAATTTTAATGCAGTTATATTAATATTTTTATGATTTTCAAAGCTGTGTGTGTCTTCTTAAAGAGTTTCTTCTTTCCCTAGGATAAGGTCATAAAATATTAGCTTCATTATTTTTCACAAAGTTATAAGCTGGCATTTAATCCATGTGAATCAGGGATGTGTGTTTGTCTAAATTAATAACCAATCAACATGGTATCTGACCAACAATAATGACCATTAGCATAGTATTGGAAAAATAGAAAGATCCTTAAGTCTTGATGATGTCATTGAAACCCTATATAAACCCTATATCCCCCTATTTCCAAACTTCCTACTATATAAGATAATACTGTTCTTATGGACTGAGTTACTCTATCTGAATATTCTATAACTTGCAGTTAAACTCTTGCTATTTGATAAAAGATACTATAATAACCTGGGCACTTTTTTCTAAGTGTAATTGGGAAACAAAGCAGAAAAGTCAGAACCAAGTAGCATATCCCTGATCCAGTTGTTTTTTATCTTGTTGCTGGAGTTTATATAATGCACTGATTGTTACCTAATTGTACCAGTTACCTTCTCTTTTTGAAGATCCTTCTCTGATTACAAGACGTCAGGGTCCAAAACAGAGAAAAAATTTGTAGTCTTTTGTTGCAAAACAAGGCATGGTGTCAGTACTGAACTCAGCCCTCAGCCTTGTCTCCTTGTTATTGACACTGAGAATCAGTGCCATCTCTTCAAATAGCTCCCCTGCAATAGCCTTGATCATGGAGGCTGGCCGGACCGGAGAGAGATTTAATGCACTATTAGTGGTCTGAGAGCATTACACCTGGAGGAACATGACTGCAAACAATGGGCTGTGTTAATGTCTTATGAGGCTGTAAACTTGTTGAAAATGTACCTCAATTCTCAAAGGTGAGAAAATGAAGATGTAAGTAATCCTGGGCCAAGTGTTTAGCCTTGTGGTTTATTTTCTGTTTAACAATAATGGGAGAAAGAATAGCAAACTCCTATCACTTGTGATGCATATGGCAATCCTCGGACACCTCAGCTGGACAACTTGGAGAAGACGAAGCTGTTTGTATCTTTATACCCAGAGAGTGATGCTCCCGATCTGGACTGCGAAGATTTGACAGTCTTGGGCATCAGACCATTTAGAGAAACTCATTATGCGCAATTTGTTCCAATTAACATGAAAGCCTAGCATTTCTTCAAAAGTACCTCCTAGGGTAAACAGTGAATGGACTAATATTTTACAGATTCTGTTGATTAGGTTCACCAGAGTACAAGGTATTATGACCATCAGTCCCCAATTATGATGCTTAATGGGTATAACAAAGCCTCTCATTTTCCGGGAAAAGAGCCTCTTTGGCCTGACCTTTCAAATCCCACATCATTTTGTTTCTTTTCAGTTTCTTTTTAGGATAGGACCTCCAAACAGAATTTATTAGTTAGCAAGTGTATATGTTAGTCGCTCAGTCGTGTCTGACTCTTTGCAACCCCAGGAAGTGTAACCCACCAGGCTGCTCTGTCCATGGAATTCTTCAGGCAGGAATACTGGAGTGGGTTGCCATTTCCTTCTCCCGTTAGCAAAGTTTGGTGATAAACACCTACAGAGGGACTTCCCTGGTGGTTCCGTGGTTAAGACTCTGTGCTTCCAATGCAGGGGGTGTGAGTTAATCCCTGGTCAGGGAAATAAGATCCCCCATGTCATGTGCTGTGACCAAATAAAAATAAAATGACTAGTTCAACATTTAAAGAAACCTGTACAAAAGTGCGTCTTTTAGAAGTACAGAGGCCAAGCAGAGCACAGGCTACATTGGAAAGTTAGGAGACCTGGGACCTGCCTGATCATGCCTCCATGTTTGGGTGAATTGAGGTAAATTTTTCCTCATCTGTCACACTGCGTGTGTGCTGAGCCACTTCAGTCATGACCCTATGGTCTGTAGCCCACCAGGCTCCTCTGTCCATGGGATTCTCCAGGCAAGAATACTGGAGTGAGTTGCCTTGCCCTCCTCCATAGGATCTTCCCGACCCAGGGATTGAACCTTCATCTCTATGTCTCCTGTATGGGCAGGCAGCTTCTTTACCACTAGCGCCATCTGGGAAGCCCCAGTGAAGTCCATTAAAAACTGACAAAATCTCATCTCTTAGAAAATGTTTATTAGGTTTCAAAGAAACATTGGAACTCATAATTTTGTTGTTTCTAAAGTCTTCGTGTGCGTAGGTGTGGCTTTGCTCAAATCATGAAGAAAAGTGAGAAATCTACCAAGTGACAGTTAAAGTGAGTGAATCACTCAGAATCAATGTATATAATACTCTGCCCCAGTGAAGGTAACAATGCATTGGAGGCCAACAGCGTAGGAAAGAAGTGTGGGGAAGAGTCCTGTGAAGATTCTACAGCAGTAGAAGCAGGTTACCTGTCATAACCACCTGGAGATGTGCCCCCATGTCTCCATTCCTGAGGCAACCAGCTAGGAGAAGCTAGCGTGGTGGGGGCACTGAAGCTAGGCAGTTCCTGCCCAACATAGCACCTCTTTGCCTGGAAGTCTTTGCAGAGGTCCCTGGCTGAGACCTCTGTATCCAGTGCCTTCCCTTTCACAGATGACAGGCCTACACCAATCCTGACTGAAAGTTTTCCCTGCCTTCTCCAGCCCTCTCTCTTCTTTAGCCTTCGTGGTGGGCATTCCCCTTGGTAAAGCTTTTTCATGGCTCAGCCCATCTTGGCATTGCTCCTTAAAGGATCCACCAAAACATAACTGGACTATATGCAATAAGCAATATTCCAGACTCCCTGGCATCCAGGCGTGACCAGGGAACTATGTGGCAGCAGGTGGATCTGACGTATAACAGCCTTGAAGGGGTCTGACAGATCTTCTCTCCCCTGGTCTACATCCCACCAACCAGAATGAAGATGCAATATTTAGGTCCACAGCAGCTAACTTGGATCACAAAACAGAAGCAATATACTTAGGATTAGGGTTACAGTTCCCTGATGAGAGAGAAACTGTCATATCAGCCTAGATGATCCTTGTTTCCAGGAGAACATGGTCAGCAGTGCTATCTTTGCTCTCCTAACAAACTGTATGCTGTTGCTGGTGCTAAGTCACTGTTGCCGTGTCCAGCTCATTGAGAGTCTATACACAGTAGTCCGACAGGTTCCTCTGTCTGTGGGATTCTCCAGGCAAGAATACTGGAGTGGGTTGCCATTTCCTCCTCCAGGGGTTCTTCCCAACCCAGGGATCGAACCTGTGTCTCCTGCGGCTCCTGCATTGCAGGCAGACTCTTTACCACTGAACCACCTGGAAGTCTTATGTATACTGTCATCTTAAATTTTACAGGTCTCTACCCTCCAGGGACATGGGAAGGGGCAAGTAAAACATTAACTAAATAGGAGCCGATGCCGGCAGCATGGAATATAGTGTTTCTCTCTCTCTCTCTCTCTCTCTCTCTCTCTCTCTGTCTGTCTCTCTCTCTCTCTCTCTCACACACACACACACACACACATCTCAGAGAAGGGACCATCATCGTTGCTAGTTGGAATGGGTGGGGAAGGACAGACACAACCTGGACTTCGAAAGATGATTAGAATGTAGAAAGGAAGATTGTAGATGGGGAAAACAACCTGAATACATGGTTATTTGGGGATTAAGAAAGAGACTACCCTCAAAGCAATAGAGATGAGTTGGAGGCAAATGGTGCAATATAAAATGAGGCGGGGGAAATCCTGAAAACTCTGCTTAGGCAACATCCTAAAGAAACGTGTGCCAGTTACTTGCCTGCTGGCTCTCGAGTCTGCCCCCTGCCTTTCTCTGTTCTACTGTGAATTACAGGGCTCGATCCCTCAAGTCACACTGCCATGCTTCTTTGACTACGTCTTCTTAGATGCGTTTGGTCAATGGCAAGTACTGGCTAGATGCTGGAGAACAGAAGCAGGAATAAAATCAGAATATCCTATTCTCTTCCTCTTCAGTCAACATCTCCAGCAGCTGCCATGTTCCCTGAGTGGTTTCCATGTCTGCGACACAACGCTGGCTCCCGGGCTCAGTCTTCCCTGGGTTCCTCTAGTCCTAGGGGTCCAAGCAGCTTCTTGTATTTGCTGGATTTGACATCTCCTCGCCTTTTCCTGTTTGTCCTTTTAGCAGTTGTGAGAAGTTAGTCTTTAATTTCCTGTGTTAACTCCTTCTGTCTAATGCCGCCACCCTGTGCCTATGTCTGCAATATTCATTTACACACAGTGAAGGCTGCTTAATGCTTATCTGCACTTACAGATCTGAAGTGTTATTTATCTAGAGGTGCACATTCAACCATGCATAAGGAAATGACAGAGCCAGGGTCCTCAGAAGCAAACAAGGATGAGCAGGAGGTCGATGGATAAAAACCAGCTTCCTCACACTGGAGGAGAGAGAGGAGGGAGGTGGGTCACTCCAACTTGCACATCTCAATTTGTCCTCACAGTTTCTGAGAGGGGCTGAGTCTAGGCTGCCTATGATAGTACCTGGTTTGGTCACACACACTTTATACCGACTTCCTTCTCCTCCCTGTCTCAATGCCCTGCTCCTCGTCAAGTGCCCCCCAAAAACACTTGCACTTGAATCCTTGTCTCAGGGTCAATTTCTAGGGAAACCCAAACCCGGACAACTGGCTTGAGTATGTCCTACACCAGACCCTAGAAAATGCAGAACCTTTTCTTGAACACCCATGCCCATCAATCTTCCGCAACTTCCTGTGTAAAAAACCTTTACCTTAATAGCGCTCACTTCATGAATTTGAAATCATCTGTCTCTCTTTTCCGAGAAATTATCATTCCTCCCACTTAGTATTTTCCCTGAAACAAAATAGCAGCCCATTAAATATTTGTTGAATGAAAGAATGAATGAAAAAAACAAGAGGAAAGAAAGTCCAGGAGGAGAGAGAATCTCACTACTGTATTCAGCACAATCCCTCACAGGTCAGAAGACATTCAGTAAATAGCAATTGATGGGATTGATAACTGAATGAATTTGGTGATAACTAGCTTAGAGGGTAGATTTGAGGACGTGGGACTGGATGAATTCTTTGAGAAGCTGCATAAACAGAGAAGAAAATACTAGTATTAAATGAGGTAATTTTGTGGCAAGAGGACTGGAGTTGAAGAATTTGAATTAAAAAATACAAAATATTAATATAAATCTTGATGACATAATGTCCTATGATTTCCTTGAAAATGACATGAGTCAATACTCAGGTAGATGTCTTAAGAAATCAAAATACAATATTAGTACTTTATACTTACATCATAATCGAGTATTTGGACACCAGTGCCTAGATGCTAATTAATTTACTCGGTGGTAAATTCACTGCAGACAGCTCCAGGATGAGATGCTGAACTTTGAATTATTTAAACTTATGTTTTAAAATTAGTTTTTACTATAGATGTTCCTTACAAATTGCATGTTTTTCTAAAAAAAAATAGTGCTGTGAAATTTCTAAGAGGTCAAGCTTTTGTGTGTATAAACTTTTCATTTAGTTTTTTAAAAAGACTCAGCAGAATTATACAAGTCTTTCTACTCCTTTCATTAATTAGTCAAAGTATAGCAGTAATTTTAGGCTAGTGTTAATTAGCCCAAACAGAATTCACTGTGATATTCTTATGTATTTACAGAATCAGGTCCTCTAAAAACTTACATTTGGATAAACTATGGGCAGATATAACAAAATCCCTGGTGCTATTCTATAGGCATCACATAATAAAAATACACATTAAATATTTTCTATCTATTTTAATAAATATAAGATAACGATTTCATGTCATGAATTCTGGGAAAAGCCAGGCATCAGTAACTGACTCTTGATGAGGGCAAAAGAAAGGTCAATCTGAAAAAATTGCCTACTGTTTAAGTTGCTTGTCTGCCTCATTCAGACTCTATGGTTAGTATCTGCTTTTGTTCAGGAATTCTAGTTCCCACTGAGAACCCTGGAAAGATGTATATTTGGATAAATAACAAGAGCAGCATGTACCATGGCCATCCTTGATAAAGTGAGTTATGTGTTATAATGTTTTACCTAACTGTTAATTCTCAAGAGGGCTTGGCACAGAAAGAAACTATCAATAACCATCAATGATAGATATTGATAGTTTCTCTCAATTTTATTTAATCAAATATATTGTTTTACCAAATTATGCAAATTTATTAGAAACTATTTAAATCCAATATAAGTAATAGATCTAAAGCATGTCACTATTAAAAATATAGAAAATAAATTTAATATCAGGTAAAAACGTGAAGGACTTCCCAGGTGGGGCAGACATAAAGAATCACCTGCCAATGCAGGAGACGCAAGAGATGCAGATTCCATCCCTGGGCCAGGAAGATCTCCTAGAGTAAGAAATGGCGAGCTGTTCCAATATTCTTGCCTGGAAAATCCCATGGACAAAGGAGTCTGGTGGAGTACAGCTCATGGGCTCCCAAAGAGTTGACCATGACTGAGCACACACACAGAACTGTGAAATTCTATGATAAATTTTTCAGGGAAGAAATTCGGTCTTCCTAAATCAGTCTATGTCAACTTGACCCTCTTCCTGCTATTCACAACCTAAATTCAAAGACATCGGAGAAGACAAAGATAAAAAATTCATCATCCTATTGTGCTTCCTGCTTTCCGATCTCTCAGCTTTTTATTTCATTTCTGATAAAGCCTCATCTGTTGCAAACAATTTTTCCTGTAAGTTGATAGCATTGTTTATATTACTGCCTGCCCATTCACCATCATCATCCCAGTCTGAGACATTAATACATTTAGAATACATTTAAAAAAAACGACCAGCAACTGATGGAAGTAGTCTAAAAATGAATCAAATAAGGTTTTATGAAATTCCAGTGAGATAACATTCCTTTTAAACAATCCTGTAGATTTAACACAGTGGAAGAGAGTTTAGAGATATTTTTTAACACCCCTAATTCACATAAGAGAGAACTGAGGTTCACAAAGTTTAAAATGGTCAAAGGTCATATTATTGCAAGTTAATGGCAAAACACTCGGAGCCCAAGTTGTCCACCTCCCATCCCTGGAAATTTTTTCATTGTAAATTCACCTTGAGTTTTTCAGCTTCTTTTACATTCTGTGTTGTATCTTTTTGTTCCCAACACTAATATTATTTCCAGACAGAAAATTATTCTAAGTAATATTTCATTGATAAAATTTTTCTTGGATATGAAATGATTATTCTACTAATTGGTGAACAACTTTTTGTTCTTATGTTTTTATTTTTAATTTAAACTTTTTATTTTCTATTGGGGTATAGGGTGAGCAGCTTTTTATTTAGCAATTACTATATGCTAGTCACTATTTTAAATTCACAGAATATGGAGGTCAACAAAACAAAATCCTTGCCTTCTTGGAACATACACATTATGATTTATGATTATCATATTCCACCTTGGTCAGTGGAATAGTCTTTTGTTAGAAGAGTTTTAGATCAGGAGTTTATTCCATTTCTAAGAAATCTCTCTGAATTACAAGATCAGTTATTCTAGTTTTAAGTCAGAGTCACTGATAAGGGAGCATAGCAAGTGAAGTATAAGATAGAGAGAAGGAGAGCTTTCACAGAGTCAGGCTATGGAGAGACAGTGTTCTGGCTGACTTACACAAAAGCAGACAAATACAACTGAATGACAAACATGTACCCAATTCCCATGTGACTTTTTAGCCCTATAACCTGCTTGCTATTTAACTACAAGCACCTAAAATTGTGTGTGCCACACCACAAGTGCTCAGTAAATATCCTGGGAATGAAAGAATGGATAATGTAAACTAGGTATTGTTTACAAAGAGATGCAAAGATAAACAAGACATGGTCACATCTTGTAGATATTGGAGGCAAGAGGACTAGTTGGGCAAGTCTCTGTAATGAGCAAAATAGGAGATAATTAGGGTTTAACCTATTGCTGCTGCTGCTAAGTCGCTTCAGTTATATCTGACTCTGTGTGACCCCATAGACTGCAGCCCACCAGGCTCCCCGGTCCCTGGGATTCTCCAGGCAAGAACACTGGAGTGGCTTGCCATTTCCTTCTCCAATGCATGAAAGTGAAAATTCAAAGTGAAGTTGCTGAGTCGACCCCATAGACGGCAGCCTACCAGGCTCCTCCGCCCATGGGATTTTCCAGGCAAGAGTACTGGAGTGGGGTGCCATTGCCTTCTCCGAGGGTTTAACGTAGGATAGTGCTAATATCAACCATGGTGGGAGGAAAGATGGCAGCTATGTGAGGTGATGGATGTGTTAATTACCTGTGGTAATCATTTAACAAAGTATACTCGAAATTTCTTGACATTTATGTCACTTTGGATTATTAATCCTATCTGATTTTTAAACTTTGTGGCAATTTTATAAAGACTATGGATAGCATTCTGATTATTTTCATATCACTGTGACAATCAAAAATTTTTAAATGCAGTAATAATTGAAAGGCAAATTTAACATGAGTAGCACAATTATTGAAAATCACATTGCAACCTGACTGATCAGCTCTCCTGACTGATCTCCGCAAAAAATATTCATGTTGTCAAACAGTACAGGTATAGAAAGTTAAACACTACACTTCATCTCTTGTCCTTCTCATTATTTAAAATGAGGGAAAGTAATCACAAAATCAAATCATTTACAGTATATCAAATGTGCCTCAAATACATTCCAAAATTTACTAATTATTAATACATAAAATATGTAAATTCTGTGTTAATTTCCTGCCTAGAACTATAGCTTAGTATGTAATTTAGCCCTGGAGAAATTGCATAAAGGTACAGAGCCAGCCTTAAACCAACCAGCTGTGTATCAACTGTCCATAATACTTTCTAGAAGAATATGGTAAAGTCTAGAAAAATCATTAGTATTGGTAGTATTCTATAAAGATTTTAGTCCTGAAAGATTTCTATGGGTAAATTATCATTTGACTTTAGTATCCCTTAGAAGGAAAATATTCCAGAATCAGAGCTCAGAATATGAGTTGATGATGGCAATTCTCTTTCTCACTTGATTTTCCTCACATATTTTACCCATTTGGAGATAAACTGACATCAACAATGCTAAATCACATCAATTGCCTTTATTACTTGTGCTGTGATTTTGCCTTACATGAATCTACGGAAACATTTGAGAAATGAGGCTTCATCTTAAAGGGGAACACAGAGGAGGTCATTTTGTTACAGGGAAGTCCTAAGAACTGTCAATCTAGATTTGATCAATCCTTTGGAAAAGGAGAAATATCCTGAATTTTGTGTTTGGTTCAGTTCCCATTTTTAAAAAATGAGGTATAATTTGCTTTACAATGTTGTGTTAGTTTTTGCTGTACAACAAAGTAAATCAGCTGTATGTATCCACATATCAGGCTTCCCAGGTGATGCAGTGGTAAAGAATCAGTCTGCCATGCCGGAAATGCAAGAGGTGTGTGTTGGAAGATCCCCTGGAGAAGGAAATACAACCCTCTCCAGTATTCTCGCCTGGGAAATCCCATGGACAGAGGAGCCTGACAGGCTACAGTCCATGGGGTCACTAAGAGCCACACATGACTGAGAGGCTAAGCACAACACACAACAGTTATATGTGCATGACTTACGATTCAATTCTGTACCATAAAAAATGTTAAGAAAACAACCTTGGCTGAAACTCTCAAAGATAAAGAATGCCATTACTTCTCTAGACATTAGTTTGGTTTCAGCTGCATATGAGAACTCAAACTATGTTCATAAATCATATAGTTTAAAATTTTGGATACCAAGATGAGGGGCAGAGCTAGCAAGAATGAAATTTGTCTGCGAACTATTAAATCTATAGTTGTTCCCTCCACTGGGGTGCAAGCTCAAGATGATGAAAGTTACCAGAAGTTCAGGGGAAGCTTTTCTCATTTTTCACACGTTTTTCATTTTTGTTTTTAAACATGATATACTCTATCTGATCAAAACTATTTAAATCCAGTTCTGTCTAGTGGCAGGTTAAATAAGAGATACTCTCATTTTTAGGATATTAGAATTTAAGAGTTCCAGAGATCCACAGAGATGATACAATCCAAGCCTCCCATGGAAAAATGAAGACCCTAGAAGTTAAATGGTTGCCCAAGTCATACAGCTACGACAGTCAGACTAAATACTTGGATCATATACAAATCCACAATTTATTATGTCAGCAACTTTCTTTTGTTTAAAAAGTCACTGCAACTAGAGGTATTTACTCATGGTAGTACTTCACTTTTCTCTCATTAAATATGCATATATAAAACTTTTCAACTTTTAAATGATCTTCTACTCAAATTTGATAATCATCACTTCATGGGAAATAGATGGGGAAACAGTGGAAACAGTGTCAGACTTTATTTTGGGGGGCTCCAGAATCACTGCAGATGGTGATTGCAGCCATGAAATTAAAAGAGCTTACTCCTTGGAAGAAAAGTTATGACCAACCTAGATAGCATATTCAAAAGCAGAGACATTACTTTGCCGACTAAGGTCCGTCTAGTCAAGGCTATGGTTTTTCCAGTGGTCATGTATCGATGTGAGAGTTGGACTGTGAAGAAGGCTGAGGGCCAAAGAATTGATGCTTTTGAACTGTGGTGTTGGAGAAGACTCTTGAGGGTCCCTTGGACTGCAAGGAGATCCAACCAGTCCATTCTGAAGGAGATCAGCCCTGGGATTTCTTTGGAAGGAATGATGCTAAAGCTGAAACCCCAGTACTTTGGCCAACTCATGCGAAGAGTTGACTCAATGGAAAAGACTTTGATGCTGGGAAGGATTGAGGGCAGGAGAAGAAGGGGACAACAGAGGATGAGATGGCTGGATGGCATCACTGACTCGATGGATGTGAATCTGAGTGAACTCCGGGAGTTGGTGATGGACAGGGAGGCCTGGCGTGCTGCAATTCATGGGGTCGCAAAGAGTCGGACACGACTGAGCTGAACTGAACTGAACTGAGTTACCACTAAAATTTTTAGACTCTTAGAACTTCATTGGTTGCAGAAATAATTAACTTCTATCCAGCTCATTGGAAAAGACCCTGATGCTGGGAAAGATTGAAGAGAAAAAGAGAAGAGGGCAGCAGAGAATGAGATGGTTAGATAGTGTCACCTACTCAATGGGCATGAATCTGAGCAAACTCCAGGAGATAGTGAAGGACAGGGAAGTCTGGTGTGCTGCATTCCGTAGGATCACAAAGAGAGGGCCATGACTCAGCAACTGAGCAACAACAAATTTTCAGTATATACCAGACATGGGACAAATATTTGATTTTGCTTCTGATGTATTACGCAAATACTATAAAAATTAATTATAAGATATTTCTAGCTACTCTCCACACACATTCCATTATGAAACAGAACGCTGATAATATATTAAGAAAAAAGGCATTGTTACTTTCCTTTTATGATTTGTCTAGACTTTCAAGGCAGAGAAGCTACCAGAGTAGCTTCCCTGGTGGCTCAGATGGTAAAGCATCTACCTGCATTGCAGGAGACCCGGGTTCAATCCTTGGGTCGGGAAGATCCCCTGGAGAAGGAAATGGCAACCCACTCCAGTACTCTTGCCTGGAAAATTCCATAGACTGAGGAGCCTGGTAGGCTGTAGTCCATGGGGTCACAAAGAGTCGGACATGATTGAACAACTTCACTTTTTTTTCAAGGTAGAGTAGTTGAGAATCTCCCTGGTCTATGAGGCTGAGATTCTGGCTTTGATAGAACTGTGATTCTCTTCTCGTAATATTCTCTACCAATTAGAGAACTTGGGATGTATGTGAGAGCACTACATAGATCCATAAGGACTAAGAGAACAGTAGGCTTCAGTTTTAGAAAAAGAAAATATTTTGTTTATATATAGAACATGAAAGTTAAGAAAGGGGAGCCATGTGTCTATAAGTAGCCTAAAGCAAAGGTGTTAGTAAAATCTGTTTAGTCAGCCTGCAGGAGACAGATGTGTGTGTGTGTGTGTGTGTGTGTGTGTGTGTGTGTGTGTGTTTCTACTTGCTCATGTCCAGCTCTTTGTGACCCCTGGACTGTAGCCTGCCAGGATCCTCTGTCCATGGAAATCCCCAACCCAGGGATCAAAGCCATGTCTCTTATGTCTCCTGCATTGATAAGTGGATTCTCCACCACTGTACCACCTGGGAAGCCCACAGGAGAAAGATACACGGCCCTAACCACTCAGGAACACAAACAACTGAGTGTGTTTACCTTCTACTGTTATTCTTCTGAATTACCTGTGCAGAGGTGTAATACAGGATCTGCCCAATATAATCAAGCTTTCTTCTCATCACATTATAGGAGACATAGAGGTGAAAGTTGTTCTGACCAAGCTTTCCTCTCATCACATTATAGGAGACATGGAAATGAAAGTTGTTCTAACCAAGCTTTCTTCTCATTACATTATAGGAGACATAGAGATGAAAGTTGTTCTAACCAAGCTTTCTTCTCATCACATTATGGGAGACATGGAAATGAAAGTTGTTCTAATCATACCTAAACTGTAAAATAGACTATAACCTATAAGGGAAGAGAACCTGAAAAAGAATAGATAAATACGTACAGATAGCCGAATTGCTTTGTTGTACACCTAAAATTAACATGTCATTGTGAATTAACTATACTTCAATTTAACAATAGACATGAAAACCAGAAGAAAAAAAAATTGAGAGGGAGGATAATTTGAGCTCCTGGAACCCTGGATTTCTTTTAGTTTTGTCAGAAAATAGATCTGGGGATTTTTTTAAAAAATATTATTTATGTATTTTTGGCTGTACTGGGTCATCTGTTGCTGCAAGATGAGCAAGGACTATAATCTCTAGCTGTGGTGTGCAGGCTTCTCATCGCAGTGACTTCTCCCATTGCAGAGCATGGACCCTACAGGACAGGCTCAATAGACATGACACACAACCCAGCTGCCCCACATTGTGTAGGGTCCTCCCTGATCAGGGATCAAACCCGGGTCTTATTCATTGGTAGGCAGACTCTTTACCACAAGCCACCAGGCAAGCCCAGGTTTTGGTTTTGATTTAACTTCTTTGAGTTAGCTCTCTGTTATTTACAAAGGAATGAATCCTGAGAAATACACTTTCTGTCTCTGGACTTTTCCATCAGCACAGTTTACTTATCTTATTAATAGCAAATTCAGAACCATGTCACAACCAATTCTGCAACAGGGTGAACTCGTCAAATTCTCCTCGCTTGAAATATCTCTTAATCTAAACAGCCTTTGAAGACTACAACGTTTTGTGCCAACATATTCTTGAGAAGAATGTGTCTAATCACTGAGTGGTGAATAATACCTCATTAATAGCTCCATTAATCACTAAATGTTCTTTATTTGATCCATATGTTGACACCATCTGAAAATGAAACACGGACATCAACTACCTAATGAAATTCCAATTTAAATTAAAAGTTTGAAGGCATTTGTAAATCAGATATTATATGTAAATGATTTATTCGTTGCCATAGTTAATGCTGAGAAGATTTTATGAATTGAGAAGACGTGAGACCGAGACAATTGTGCTTAAGAAAATAAAGAACACAAAGAGAAGGCTGAATATACTGAGCATGTAAATTTGCAGTCATTTTATGTTTGCTTGGAAGAAAATGACAACCAAAATCATTGTCAGTTAAAATTCTAGTTAATATGTTTTCTATCTCCGGAAATGAAAATTTTAAGTTTTTTAAAATTTTACTTACACAAGAAATTTTAAAGAAGATATATTTAAGAGTAAAGTCATACATAGTACACCTAGGAAAAAAACCTCTTTTTGATGAGAGATATTGTTTATCTTTTTTAGACTCTAGCTTTTTTTTTTTACTAGTGGTAATGATGGCTTCCCTGGTGGCTCAGATGGTGAAGAATCCACCTGCTACTATAGAAGACATGGGAGATGCAAGTTAGATCCCTGGGTTGGAAAGACCCCCCTGAGAAAAGTAATGGCAACCCACTCCAGTATTCTTGCCTGGAAAACCCCATGGACAGAGGAGCCTAGTGGGCTGCAGTCCATGAGGTTGCAAAGAATCCAACATGACTTAGGGACTAAACAGCAGCAAAGAGATTATCTTACTAAGTAAAGTAAGTCAGAAAGAGAAAAACAAATATTATGATGATATTTTTATATGATATTATTATTACATGATATTATTTTTATATGAAATCTAACATATGACACATCTACAAAGCAGACTCAGAGATCTAGGGAACGGCCTTATGGTTGACGGCACAGAGGGATGGATTGGGAGTTCAGGACTACCAGACGCAAATTATTATGTGTAGACTGGGGGAGCTGTATTCAATATCCTGTGATAAATCACAAATGAAAAGAATATGTGTGTATATGTATGTATGTGTGTGGGCTTCCCAGGTGACAATAGTGGTAAAGATTCTGCCTTCCAACGCAGGAGACACAGGAGACGTGAGCTTGATCGCTGGGTGGGGAGGAAGATTCCCCTGGAGTACGAAATGCCACCACACTCCAGTATCCTTATCTGGAATATTCCAGGGGCAGAGGAGCCTGACGGGTTACAGCCCCTGGGGCTGCAAAGAGTCAGACACAACCTAGTGACTAAATCAATCAATCAATCAATCTATATATCTATGTCTATATCTATACATATGGATGGATAGATAGGACTTCCCTGGTGGCTCAGATAGATAGTGCAGGGCAATCACTCCAGTAACACTGGGAATTTTACTTACATATCACTGAGTTAGAGAAATAGACTGGCCTCAAGTAGCATCAGTTTCCTCTTACATCTTTGTATACTGGCTACATTCCCACCTTCTCATACCAGCAGCTCTATAGGATCAGGCAAAGTCAAATGTAGATCTTTCCAACCTTTTTTCAAACTAAAGGAATGTTACTTAACTCTTTTCAGAAAATGAGACAGACTTAGGTGTTCAGCCTTGCATGGTGAATTTTTTCCCTGCTAAAATTTAGGTATAATATAGACAATAAAGTACATATATGTAGACACCCTGCCAACTACCATACAGAGCAAGATGTACCTGACTTCCAGCCTGAGGAATTCCCCTACTGCCCCTTCTCAGTCAATGTCCTCCACAAAGATAAACTTTATTCTGATTTCTATGACCATAGACTAATTTTATATGAAATTGTACTTAACATAAATGAAAGTATAATGTACTCTTTGGCTTCTTTAACTCAGTATTATGTCTGAATCTATTCATGCTGTTGTATTATAGCTGTGTTGCATTCCATTATATGAATTTTCCACAATTTATTTATCCATTTGATTATTGATAGACATTTTGGTTGTTTCCAGCTTTGGACTGGGAACATTTTTGCATGGCAAATGTATTAACACATAGCATAAAATGTGCTATTTTAATGATTTGTATATGTACTGTTCAGTGTCATTAAAGATATTTACATTGTAGTGTAATCATCACCACCGTTCATTACCAGAGATTTTTCATTTTTCCAAACTATATCCCTGTACTCATTAGGCAATAACTCCCTATTCCCTCCTTTTCCTTGCCCTGGGCATCCATCATCCTACTTTTTGCCTTGATGAATTCGGCTAGTCTACATAACACATACAAATAAAATCATATAATATTTGTCCTTTCATGACTGTCTTATTCAAGCCTTACAAGTGAAGCATATATTAGAATTTTCTTCCTTTTTAAGGTAAAATAATATTCCACTGTATATATTACATTTTATTTTGTCCATTTGTCTCTTGATGGACACTTCGGTTGCTTTCATCTTTTGACTATTGTGAATAATGCTGCTATGAACTTGGATTTACAACCACCTAAGTCTGATTTCAATTTTGGAGGCTATAAAACCAGAAGAAGAGTTGCTGCTTCATATGGTAATTCTGTTTCATTTCTTTCAGGAGTCACCTTATTGTTTTACACAGTGGCTGCACTACTTTACACTCCTATCATTCTGCTTTTCAATTTTACATTCCATATTTCATATTCTTAATGCAAAGGTGGCAATCCCTCCATATCTTTGCCAATATTTGTTATTTTGCTTTATATTTTTCTAATAGCTATCCTAATGGATGTGAGGTGGTATCTAATTACAGTTTTAATTTGAATTTTCCTGAAGAGTAATGATGGTGAGCATCTTTTTATTCACTTATTGGCCACTCATATATCTTATTTGGAGAAATATTTATTCCAGTCCTTTGCCCACATTTTTTAGGTTCTTCTTTGTTATTATTGGGGCAGAAGTCTTTTTAATCTCCTTTTTTTTGCTCTATAAAGCTAGAATTCTTCTATTCTGCTTCGCTCTGTAGCAATAAGAAAACAGTCCATTTATCTCTGTAGGATTCCTCTCATTTCTGATCTATAAAAGTATTAATTTTATTTTAAACACAGTAATGAATTGGTGCTGTTTTCTTTCACGTGCTGTCCGTTATTGCTGTGTGTTTGGAACAGAGGACGATTCATAGATTGTAAACTAAAAATACCTGAATTGAAATTTTTTTACCACTTATAGTTTTAGAGAGGTTTGGAAAACACATTTATCATGGTCACTTTAAAAAATATTTGTAACAATCAATACTAAACAATAAACATCCAATACATGAACAAAAATACTGTTAAGTGAGCATCATCCTATCGTCCTGGAGAGATCAGTAAATGAGGAAAAAACAGCACTTCCAGCAGAGCTGTCCAGATGCGGAGATGAGGAGCTATCAGAGATAAAGCGCATCTGCTTCACAAATAGTCAGCACTCTTCACAAATATTCAAAATATTGTATTTTTACAGAACACCAAAAACTTTAGGGCAGGGTTTCTCAAATGTGGCATTATTGTTATTTTAGATCAGGTAATTCTTTGAAGGAACTGTCTTGTGCACTATAGGATATTTCACAGCATTCCTGAACAGTTTCCAGAAGCACCCCCTAAACTATATTCCCTAAAGGTATTGCCAAGTGTGCTCCAGGAGACCATATTTCCCCTGGTTGAGAATCACTCCTTTAGGGCTATGATTGTTACTTTAAGTTGCAAAGTATACTTAGAGTGATTCCCTCATGATCCCTCAACAGTGAGAAAGTAGGTGTTCATAGCCAACGTCATGTCACACAGAGGTCACGGTGACATATAGGATGATATAATTTAAACCACAAGACCTCTGTCTAAGTGTTCGATGTCCGTGTCAGTTGATTCAATCATGTTGTCTTCCAGCTTTTTTTTTTCTTTAATCAATGAACAGAGGGATAATTCTGTGTAACCATTCAGTATACACATGCTAAGAGTAGGCTCAGATTAATGAAAATATCCAATTAGAGAAAACACTTGGGCACATCAAATAGAATCTCCTCACCTAAAAGATCCAGAAGGTAGTGGTATGGTGAAGATACCTAGCAGATAAATGGCATTCAAGGCAGAGGGAGATCTTCGCCCTGGAGGTAGGATGGGAAACAAAGTCCTGCTGCTCCAGCTGGGGGGAGGATGCGTGTATGGGGTGGATAATGCAGAGAGGACGTAAAGAAACACAGCTGCTAGATGCTGACTGCTCAGCATTTTCTTACAAATATAGCCTTCCATATATGAAATTGGGGTCACCCTATGAATTGCCTTGCTTGGAGACATGCTGAAAATATTTTTACCTGAGCTAGAGGCCCCTCATCTACCCAGGAATTATATATGTGATATTTAGTCATGCTTGAATGAACGTCCCATCATTTCTTAGCAGCCTCCCCAGGCTAACAGAGCCTGGTCCAAGCAGCTTCAAGAACTCCCGGGTATGGAACTAGAATGATGAACACTTACTCAAAAGTCTTTAGGAGTTGTGCTACCAGGCTTGTCTTGCCCTTGAATTCCAAAAAAAGTTTGCTTTGAGGGTTAAGTAGAATTAAATGAAACAATGGAAGCGAAGTCCTCGGTTCATGGGTACTTCATGGGTAGCATCATTACCGTTATTACTGCTATAATTTTGTTGTCCTTAAGGTAGTAGAGCGCAAACGCTTGACATCGAGGTCACTGGTGGAAATGGTGCGGCACACTGACTACTTCTGTCTTGGCTTGGCAATGGCCTTATAAAAGATCAGTAATCAGGTCTCTCTGTTGCCTCTAGAAGAGAATATGTAAAGGATGATTTCTGCTTAACAGTCTTTTAGCATGTATCCAGGAAAGAAATAATTGGAGCGTAAAAATATCTGAAATGACTTAAGGAACAGAGTCAGATTAAAAGACTAATAGAAATAGAAATACTCTTTAGGCCTCTGCAAAAGACTTCCAGAAATCTGTCTGTGACCAGGTTAGTGATTTTTAGTATGTTTTTATGACAACTAAATGTTTAAAGTGCATTTTTGAAAATGTTTTAGTCCTGCACTATGGAAAAACTCAAGGGATGAAATGCTATATAGTCACACTTCATTTTTAAACTATTATAGCTACAGTTAAAAGCACTGTGTGTTTGCTTTGTATAAATCGGGCTAATTAGCAGGAAGTAATTTGTTCTGTAGTTAACAATACTGTATATTTACTTCTGTAAACTGAGCTAATGGACAGTAAGGTTTTCATACATTATTTTTTTAGAAGTTGCTGATACATGTTAAGGAAAACAATTGAACTTAGTCTTCATTTATCACTTATAAATTTTGTCTTTATTACCCTTCATCTCATTAAATGGTTACAAGCTGAAAATAACAAAAAATTGTAAAACTAGGGAGAACTAAAGAATTATGACATTTCTTAATCATGTTAATGAATTATCTGCATCATAAACTGATTCTGTTAAAGTGGAGACATGATTGATCTCATTTGGCAATCTATATTGCAAGAATGTGGAAAAGAGGAAGGTTGAGATTGCCATGTGAGAATTAATTATGAATCCGCCCATAAGGGAATGAAGTAGAGACAGGCAAAGCCTCTTGGTGTTACATAATGGGACTCAGGTTAAATTAAACAGAAAACTGTGTCATTTGAAAGAATGTGAACAAGCTGGGAAAGCGGAGAACAAGTTGAGGTGGTGAACACACACTGAGTGTGCAAGAGTCACTGCCATCCAACGCTGGTACCCTGGCCCAACTCTTCTGGTATCTTTGGCCTTATGGCAAAACAGTACCTGTTGTCAAGGCTATTATACCACCTCCACAAGGCCATTTCTCCTACTTCCTTAAAGCACACACATGATATATGAGCATCTAGGTCACACCAATATATTTAAAAATGTACATGTTGCTATTACTCTGAATTCATGATTATCAGCTGCAGTTTGGCCCCCAACTGCCAGATACCCTACCAAGCTTCTCTAATCAGTTTACTCTTCCAAAATCTAAGTAAAGTATCTTCCTGCTTTTTCACTCACAGCAAACATCATGCCCCACCCCTTACCAACCACTTTCAGTGGGTGACCTTCTCTCATAATCCCCAACAGAAACAGAAGACCTCAGAAATTTTCTCCCCTTCCCATCATTTCATCCACAGATTTATCTGTACCTGCAACTACTTCAGGGGAAGGAGTCTTCTGTTTCAGTCTCAGAAGTGCAAGTCTTTCTCCCTGAGGTCAAATTTATCGTAAACTTTTTTATTCTACCCCAATCAGCATTCTTAGGATTTTTGTTCCATCAAGTGCCCTGCCTCCTTCTATATCTACCTCTGATAGCTCTACTGATCCTTTCCTATGAACATTTAAATACGCTTGCTTCTAAATTAAAACCAATAGAAATAAACAACAAATGTATCCCTGCACCCCACACCTCTTAGAAAGCCATCACCCTATCTTTCAACTTGCCTTCACAGCCAAGTTTCTCCAAAGAGTTGGTCTTAGATGTCATCCCTCTCCACTTCTTTGCCCTCAATTTATGCCTCAGGGGCTTGCCTGGTGGCGCAGACAATAAAGAATCCTCCTGCAGTGAGAGAGACCTGGATTGGATCCCTGGGTTGAGAAGATTCCCTGGAGGAGGGCATGGCAACCCACCTCAGTATTCTGGCCTGGAGAATTCCATGGACAGAGGAGCCTGGTGGGCTACAGTCCATGGGGCTGCAAAGAGTCAGACAGGACTCAGCAACTTTCACTTTATGACTCAATCCAGTTTATTATATCTCCATTAAAAGCCCAGCTGAATTTCACATTTTTTCACTTAAAGGAAATATTTTAAAAATTATTCTTCATTGTAGGAAATGTTGTCCCATGTAAAACAGCTGATGTATCTCTTCTTAAGACACGTTCCATTCCCTCCCATGACTCTCCACTCTCCTGGTTCTCTGGCCCCTGATTTTAGGCTCCTTGGGGTTTCTTTTTCTCCATGAATACTTAGCAGCAAACCAGGAGAAATGGGGTTAAAGTCTGAACTAAGTGAGATCAATTCCTACTGCCAGCAACTGAGTGAAAACCATTCCTGAGATGGAAAACGTTAAAGGAGGAAACTTCTCAGGAATGGGATGTAGAGCCCTCCTCTAGGATGAATTTTTAACATGCTCATTTTGAGATAAGAAACTTAAGAGAGATGCTTGATGGGCAGATGGAAAAGAAATTGTAACTCAGAAAACAGAGTGGACATGGGCAAGTCCGAGAATCTTCTGCTGATAGATAATATGTGAAAGCTTGAGATTAATAACATTATCCCAGGAATGAGTGAATAGTAATACACAGTTAAATAGTTTGAAGTCCAGTTCCAAGCAATTCTAAAATACAAAGTTTAATAATAGTATTTGGAGCCTGGAACCAGATAGCAATAGAACCAGATCAAATTGACAACATCCGCTGGATCGAAGAAAAAGCAAGAGAGTTCCGGAAAAGCATCTACTTCTGCTGTATTGGCTATGCCAAAGCCTTTGACGATGTGGATCACAACACTGGAAAATTCTTCAAGAGATGGGATTACCAGATCACCTTATCTGCCTCCTGAGAAATCTGTAGGCAGGTCAAGAAGCCACAGTTAGAACTGGACATGAAATAACAGACTGGTTCCAAATTGGGAAAGGAGTATGTCACGGATGTATATTGTCACCCCGCTTATTTAACTTCTATGCAGAGTACATCATGTGAAATGCCAGGCTGGATGAAGCACAAGCTGGAATCAAGACTGGGGGAGAAATATTAATAACCTCAGATGACACCACCCTTATGGCAGAAAGTGGAGAAGAACTAAAGAGTCTCTTGATGAAAGTGAAAGAGGAGAGTCAAAAAGTTGGCTTAGAGCTCAACATTCAGAAAACTAAGATCATGGAATATGATCCCATCCCTTCATGGCAAATAGATAGGAAAACAATGGAAAGACTGACAGACTTTACTTTCTTGGGCTCCAAAATCACTGAGGATGGTGACTACAGCCATGAAATTAAAAGATGCTTGCTCCTTGGAAGAAAAGGTATGACAAAACTAGATAGCACAGTAAAAAGCATAGACATTACTTTGCCAACAAAGGTCCATCCAGCTATGGTTTTTCCAGTAGTCATGTACGGATGTGAGATTTGGACTGTAAAGGAAGCTGAGCACCAAAGAATTGATGCTTTTGAACTGTGGTGTTGGAGAAGACTCTTGAGAGTCCCTTGGACTGCAAGGAGATCCAGGCAGTCAATCCTAAAGGAGATCAGTCCTGAACATTCATTGAAAGGACTGATGCTGAAGCTGAAACTCCAATATCTGGCCACCTGATGTGAAGAACTGACTCGTGGGAAAAGCCCTTGATGCTGGAAAAGACTGAAGGCAGGAAGAGACGGGGATGAAAGATGATGAGATGGTTGGATGGCATCACTGACTTGATGGACATCAGTTTGAGAAGGCTCTTGGAGTAGGTGATAGACAGGGAAGCCTAGTGTGCTACAGTCCATGGGGTTGACAAGAGTTGGACATGACTGAGTGACTGAACTGTACTGAACTGGAGCCAGGAAATGGAATAAGATCATCTAGGGAAAATCTAAGGTTTCTAAACGTAAGGAAGATCAGGATCAGGTGAAGTGCTCATCAAATTTTGAGGGCTGACCAGAGAAGGAGGTTCCAGCAAGAGACTGACAGGAAGCAGTCATTGAGGTATAAGTGTAGCTGGGAGATTGTAGTTCAGTTCAGTTCAGTCACTCAGTCATGTCCGACCCTTTGCAACCCCATGAACTGCAGCGCGCCAGGCCTCCCTGTCCATCACCAACTCCTGGAGTTCACCCAAACCCCTGTCCATTGAGTCGGTGATGCCATCCAACCATCTCATCCTCTGTCGTCCACTTCTCCTCCTGACCTCAATCTTTCCCAGCATCAGGGTCTTTTCAAATGAATCAGCTCTTTGATTCAGGTAGCCAAAGTATTGGAGTTTCAGCTTCAACATCAGTCCTTCCAATGAACACCCAGAACTGATCTCGTTTAGGATGGACTGGCTGGATCTCCTTGCAGTCCAAGGGATTCTCAAGAGTCTTCTCCAACACCAAAGTTCAAAAGCATCAATTCTTTGGCACTCAGCTTTCTTTATAGTCCAACTCTCACATCCATACATGACCACTGGAAAAACCATAGCCTTGACTAGACGGACCTTTGTTGACAAAGTAATGTTTCTGCTTCTGAATATGCTATCTAGTTTGGTCATAACTTTCCTTCCAAGTAGTAAGCGTCTTTTAATTTCATGGCTGCAATCACTATCTGCAGTGATTTTGGAGCCCCCCAAAATAAAGTCTGACACTGTTTCCACTGTTTCCCCGTCTATCTGCCATGAAGTGATGGGACCAGATGCCATGATCTTCGTTTTCTGAATGTTTAGCTTTAAGTAACTTTTTCACTCTCTTCTTTTGCTTTCATCAAGAGGCTCTTTAGTTCTTCTTCACTTTCTGCCATAAGGGTGGTGTCATCTGCATATCTGAGGTTATTGATATTTCTCCCGCCAATCTTGATTCCAGCTTGTGCTTCCTCCAGCCCAGTGTTTCTCATGATGTACTCTGCATATAAGTTAAATAAGCAGGGTGACAATATACAGCCTTGACATACTCCTTTTCCTATTTGGAACCAGTCTGTTGTTCCATATCCAGTTCTAACTGTTGTTTCCTGACCTGCACACCAGTTCCTCAAGAGGAAGGTCAGGTGGTCTGGTATTCCCATGTCTTTCAGAATTTTCCACAGTTTATTGTGATCCACACAGTCAAAGGCTTTGGCATAGTCAATAAAGCAGAAATAAATGTTTTTCTGGAACTCTCATGCTTTTTCCATGATCCAGCAGATGTTGGCAATTTGATCTCTCTTTCCTCTGCCTTTTCTAAAACCAGCTTGAACATCTGGAGGTTCACGGTTCAATGTATTGCTGAAGCCTGGCTTGGAGAATTTTGAGCATTACTTTACTAGCGTGTGAGATGAGTGCAACTGTGCAGTAGTTTGAGCGGAGACTGTAGATTCAAGGACAATAAGAGAAAAAAGTGTTTTATTGTGGAAGGAAGGAAGGAAAAGATGAAGGAAGGGGAATGAAAGAACAGAAGGACAAAAAAGAGAGGGAATACTCTTCTGATTTGTGTCCCCAGAAAGATAATGTTGAAGTCATAGTTACTGATACTAATACCATTAATGTGCCCTTATTGGGCAATAGGATCTTTGCAGATGTAACCAATTTAAGATGACTGTAATATTCTTGCCTGGAAAATTTCATGGACAGAAGGAGCCTGGTGGGCTATATACAATCCATGGGGCCACAATGAGTTTGACATGATTAAGTTACTGAACACATACTAGATTAAAGGGGATGTTAGAAGGGGAAATTTTGAACACAGAGAGGGAATGTAAGAGGCAAAAATTGGAGTGATAAAGCTGCAAGCCAGGAACTCAAAGGTTGCCCCAGGAATTGCTCTCAACCAGCAAAGACTTAGGGAGAGGCAAGGTAGGCCTAAAACTCAACAAGCAAAAAACTAAGATCATGGCATCCAGTCCCATCACCTCATGCAAATAGATGGACAAATAATGGAAACAGTGAGAGGTTTTATTTTCTTGGGCTCCAAAATCACTGCAGATGGTGACTGCAGCCATGAAAATAAAAGACACTTGGTCCTTGGAAGAAAAGCTATGGCCAGCCTAGACAGCATATTAAAAAGCAGAGACATTACTTTGCCAATAAAAGTCCATCTAGTCAAAACGGTGACTTTTCCAGTAGTCATGTATGGATATGACAGTTGGACAATAAAGAAAGCTGAGTGCTGAAGAACTGATGCTTTTGAATCCTTGAGAGTCCTTGGACAGCAAGGAGATCAAACTAGTCAAAGCTAATGGAAATTAACCCTAAATATTCATTAGAAGGACTGATGTTGGAGCTGAAGCTCTGATACTTTGGCCACTTGACATGAAGAACTGACTCCTTGGAAAAGACCCTGGTGCTGGGAAAGATTGAAGGCGGGAGGAGAAGGGGATGACAGAGGATGAGATAACTGGATGGCATCACCGACTCAATGGACATGAGTTTGAGCAAGCTCCAGGAGCTGGTGATGGACAGGGAAGCCTGGCATGCTGCAGTGGACAGGGTTGCAAAGAATCAGACATGACTGAACAACTGAACTGAAGGTAGGACTACTCCCCAGAGCCTTCAGAAGGAGCATGGCCCTGAAGACACTAGATTTCAATCTTTCAGCCTTCAGGATTGTGAGAAAATTAATTTCTGTTGAGTTAAATCACTAAGCTTGTGACAGTTTATCAAGCAGCATCAAGAAACTAAAATAGCAATGGAGGAATATCAAGTTGGCATTCACAGCACATCCGCATTAACATAAAATGTATTTTTCCAGGGAGGAATAAAAGTTTTTACTCAATCACTTGTATGCAGTCTTGTATCATTTTGTTCTAGTAACTGACTTTCTTCCCCAAACTTCAAATCTCTTACATTTTATGTGAATTTTAAAATAGAAACTTCTGCCTTGAAATAAAACTCATAGTGTAAACTAAACTACTTAAGGAACTCAGGCAGAAAAGCATGAATTCTTATTCTCTTGATACTAAATACATTTCTTTCCTTTTGTATATCATTCATACCGCATTTCATAGATTTTATGAAGACCCATGCTTTTTGAATGTGCTAAGGAAGCAGTAAAGTATGAAATGATCTTATCAGAAATAACAGTAATTGTGGATTTCTTTGATATTGCCTCTCATTTCCACATTCAGAAGGAACTAAAATTGTGTGTAGTCACAGGAATGACTGGTGTTGAATATAAATGGTAGTAGAAGAGAAACTAATTTACTTTAAAAAAATTTACATCAAGAGCAATAGTCATTTTTTAAAAGTAGTTTGTTTCTGGTTATCAATGAAATGCATATCCACTCAATTACAATTTGGAAATCCAATAAGGACTGAGAATAAAGTGATGATCATTCACAATTCTTACCACTCAAAAACAAACAAACAAAAAAAACCCTACCATTATCATTGGAGAGTTTCTAGTACTTTATTCTACATACATACTTTGTTGTGGTGGTTTAGGTTATGTTGTATTAATATATTCCCTTTGGAGCCCTGGTTTTCACCTGCAATATTGCAGCCTAAGAATTTTTCCATATCACAAAAAGATTTGAAATTATCTTTAATAGTGCAATAATATTCTATGACATGGGCTCTTAGAATTTATTTCTAGTCTACTACATGTAGGATTTTTTATATTGTTAGACATGCTATGATGAACATATACAGATATTTCATTGTCTACGTATTTGATTATTTCTTAAGATGTAGAATCACTACATCAAAAATGATCTGTTGAATGACAATTATATTAACATTAAAAATGAAAAGCAAAAATATGAAACATGTAACTGTTATTTTGAGAAGCAAAGCAAATGTGTATGTCCTAACATTTTCTGAGACTTAATGTTAAAACATTAGCTCTGATTAAAGAAAAATTTCTGTACAAAGGGCTAAGTTACTCCCCCACTGCATCTCAGAATGGCAAGACCGAATATTCTGAAATTGATAGGCACTATGTGATGAAACATTGCCTTTTCAGTTCACTTCAGTTCAGTCACTCAGTCATGTCTGACTCTTTGCAACCCCATGGACTGCAGTACACCAGGCTTCCCTGTCCATCATCAACTCCGAGAGCTTGCTCAAACTGATGTCCACCAAGTCAGTGATGCCATCCAATCATCTCATCCCCTGTCATCCCCTTTCCTCCTGGCTTCAATCTTTCCCAGCATCAGGGTCTTTTCCAATGAGTCAGTTCTTTGCATCATGTGGCCAAGTATTGGAGCTTCAGCTTCAACATCAGTCCTTCCAATGAATATTCAGGACTGATTTCCTTTAGGATTGACTGCCTGGATCACCTTGAAGTCCAAGGGACTCTCAAGAGTCTTCTCCAACACCACAGTTCAAAAGCATCAAACTTCGGCGCTGAACCTTCGTTATAGTCCAATTCTCACATCCATGCATGACTACTCGAAAAACCATAGCTTCAAAGCTATGGACCTTTGTTGGCAAAGTAATGTCTCTGCTTTTTAATATGCTATCTAGGTTGGTCATAGCTTTTCTTCCGAGGAGCAAGGGTCTTTATTTTCATGGCTGCAGTCACCATCTGCAGTGATTCTGGAGCCCAAGTAAATAAAGTCTCTCACTGTTTTTATTGTTTGTCCATCTATTTGCCATGAAGTGATGGGACTGGATACTATGATCTTAGTTTTCTGAATGTTGAATTTTAAGCCAACTTTCTCACTCTCCTCTTTCACTTTCATCAAGAGGTTCTTTAGTTCCTCTTCACTTTCTGCCTTAAGGGTGGTGTCATCTGCATATCTGAGGTTATCGATATTTCTCCGGGCAATCTTGATTCCAGCTTGTGCTTCATCCAGCCCAGCATTTCACCTGAGGTACTCTGCATATGACTTCCCTGGTGGCTCAGAGGTTAAAAGTGTCTGCCTGGAATGCAGGAGACCAGGGTTCGATCCCTGGGTCGGGAAGATCCCCTGGAGAAGGAAATGGCAACCCACTCCAGTACTCTTTCCTGGAAAATCCCATGGAAGGAGGAGCCTGGTAGGCTACAGTCCATGGGGTCGCAAAGAGTCGGACACGACTGAGCGACTTCGCTTTCGCTTTCACTCTGCATATAAGTTAAATAAGCAGGATGACAATAAGCAGCCTTGACATACTCCTTTCCTGATTTGGAACCAGCCCATCGTTTCATGTCAGGTTCTAACTGTTGCTTCCTGACCTGCATACAGATTTCTCAAGAGGCAGGTAAGGTGGTCTGGTATTTCCATCTCTAAGAATTTTCTAGTTTATTGTGATATACACAGTCAAAGGTTATGGTGCATTTAATAAAGCAGAAGTAGATGTTTTTCTGGAACTCTCTTGCTTTTTCTATGATTCAGTGTATGTCAGCAATCTGATCTCTGCTTCCTCTGCCTTTTCTAAATCCAGCTTGAACACCTGGAGTTCACATACGGTGGAAGCCTTCCTTGGAGAATTTTGAGCATCACTTTCCTAGCATGTGAGATGAGTGCAATTGTGCTGCAGTTTGAACATTCTGTGGCATTGCCTTTCTTTGGGATTGGGATGAAAACTGACCTTTTCCAATCCTGAGTTTTCCAAATTTGCTGGCATATTAAGTGCAGCACTTACACAGCATCATCTTCCTAAAGCCCATTTGACTTCATATTCCAGGATGTCTGGCTCTAGGTGAGTGATCACACCATCGTGATTGTCTGGGTCATGAATTTCCTTTTTGTACAGTTCTTCTGTGTATTCTTGTCACCTCTTCTTTATATCTTCAGCTTCTGTTAAGTCCATGCCATTTCTGTCCTTTATTGAGCCCATCTTTGTATGAAATGTTCCCTTGGTATCTCTAATTTTCTTGAAGAGCTCTCTAGTCTTTTCCAGTCTATTGTTTTCCTCTATTTCTTTGTATTGATCACTGAGGAAGGCTTTCTCATCTCTTCTTGCTGTTCTTTTGAACTCTGCATTCAATTGGGTACATCTTTCCTTTTCTCCATTGCCTTTTGCTTCTCTTCTCAGTTATTTGTAAGGCCTCCTCAGACAACCATTTTGCCTTTTTGCATTTCTTTTTCTTGGGAATTATCTTGATCACTGCCTCCTGTACAATGTCACAAACCTCCATCCATAGTTCTTCAGGAACTCCGTTTATCAAATCTAATCCCTCGAATCTATTTTTCAACTTCCACTGTATAGTCATAAGTGATTTGATCTGAATGGTATAATGGTTTTCCCTCCTTTCTTTCATTCAAGTCTGAATTTGGCACCTTCCATTAATTTAGGAAATACCGTTACACATGAAACTTCTTAGGAGCTTGCCATTGAAATTGGTTCTCCCTTCTCTTGCTATCAGTGAGCCACTTTGGTGAGATGGCTAAATTATTTGTCCAGGAGGAAACATGGATATGAGTATATAATTAAACTAGGGATTTTCATTTCCATTGAGGAATGTTTTTAATTATAATCCTTAGGTGATCCTCTTGCAAACAGCATAATATGTTCAATTTGTAGATGTATGAATGACCTTTGACAAATCATTTGGCACTTCAGCTTCCTATGTGTAAAACACATAAGAAAATGATTTGTGAGATGCAAATGAGGAAAATGTGAAAAGTATAGACTTATTTTTAATGACATCATTATTACCATTATAAACAAGTAACTGATTATCATAATATGAATATTTAGGTCTGCCAGATTTTGCAAATTTTATCTACTAAAATACTACATCCAAAATTGTGTTTCCCGATTTCCTCCCTAAAGTCTTACATTAAGAGGAAAGAAAGTGCGAATAATGTATCAGTTTTACTTTGAAGTTCATAAAATTTTTATGTGAGAAAAATCACTGAAGCAGTACTTCAGGGATATTACATTCTGGACTACTGTTAATAACTTGTGTGAAGTATTGGAATATTCAACTAATATAGCATATCAAATCCATAATCATTGCCAAAAGGGTTGTCAGAGTATTTTTTTTCTCCATCAATTTAATAAAGTTGACAAAAATGGGCAGAATTCATAACACATCACGGATCAGACTTTCTATTCCTCTGTGAAAATATTTTTTAAAGAATTTGGTAGTTTGCTTTCAATCTGAAATAATAGAATATCTATCTGCTTTTTGGAAATTTTAGTTAAGACAAGATTTAACATAAACTAGAAGCCATCAATTAAGAAATACCTTCTGCAGAAAACATTGATAACTTATATAATTTGACTGTTTTAAACATAAAAAGAGTCTACTATGCTGGCAAACAAACAAGAATAATTTTTTTCAAAGAAGATTTTATCAGAAAATGAAGTGTTGTTATTTTTTTTAATGGCAACTGTTTACAGTGACAGAAACTTTTAAATCGGCTACTTAAGCTTCTGTTGTTATGAAAAGATCATTAGTAGCAAGTTTATAAATAGTGATCCCAACTATTCTGATTTCCAATATTCTGATTTCAATCATGACACGACTTTAAAACTCTTTCCAACAATCTTCATCTGTTTTTCTCTTTTGGGGTTTGTCATGTATACTATTCTTCCATTATGTAATCTTGATGTTTATTTTGACACAGCTGATATTCTAAGTTGAAATTTTTTAATCAAATTTTTTTCATTGAAGTTTACAATTTTGTACTCTTCGATTTGTTTTAATCACAGCTGTACACAGCCCACATTAATTCTACCCTTATAGACTTAACTGCTCCTGTCAGCTGCCCTTTCAGGTTGCATTTCCCACTGTCCATAAAGAAAAAATGAAAAACAAGAGTCTACTCAGTTTTTCATCTCATCTTTCCCACCCACTATTGTTACTGCCTTTAAGCAAGCAAATCAGGGGCAACCTTTGATCATTTTTCTTTCATCTAACTTGGCTAAATTTACTTTTCCCTCCGGAAACTTCTGAAATGTATCCCTTTCTCCATGAAGCAACTGCTGGGAAAATTTCACACATATTTTAATGTGACCATTTTGATTTTTGAAAAATTTTCCTTCATGCCATGTATGCTATCAAACTTCAGGGTGGTTAAAATATATATATAAAAGTAATTTTCCCAGTAAAGTCATCATTTAATTCATTCACATTCAGTCTTTCAGACTGCATAATTATTGCATTTTTTTCATTCTTGCGTGCTAAGTCACTTCAGTCATGGCTGACTCTTTGTGACCCTAAAGACTGTAGCTCCCCAGGCTTCTCAGCCCATGGGATTCTTGAGGCAAGAACACTGGAGTGGGTTGCCATGCCCTCCTCCTGGGGGTATCTTCCTGACCTAGGGATGGAACTTGCAGGCAATTTCTTTAAGACTGAGCCACCAGGGAACCCCTTTTCATTCTTGTTTTTAATTGTACTCCCACTATTCAGTTTTTGTGATTAGTTTATTTGCTGGTTTTGTTTTTCACTCATATGTATCCCCTTTACACTCTAAATGTCTACTTACTTATTCCTACTGTAAAAATAAAGGAAGATAAATTAGATGATACAAACTAACTCTATTTAACACTTCATGAAGTGTACAGTCTCTTTTCAGAGATTTGCTGAATGGGGTAGAAGGCAAGAAACTCGAACAGGATAAACAAAGAATAAGAAGCAACAAATCGAAAGAATCTGATTGGCTGGGGCCACACAGACATCCTTGTTTGGTGTAAGAAGGAGCAAGGAAATAAATTTAGAGCCCAGAGTTGGCTTGGCATTTGGGGATCAGTTGTATGGATACTTTGTGTTTCTGGTCAAGTAGAGAATTTACTGTAACTCGGAGATTATCTAAGTTCCAGTGGGCTGATGAGACACCTCAGCTGGAACGGCTCCATCTTAAGTCTAGAAATTTATTTCAACACGACTGAAACACTTTTCAAATTAAGCAGACTAGAAAATTCTCCCAAATAATTTTCATCACTTAATCCATTTCATCAAAATACGACCAGCAACAACCCAGATAATTTCCTGAAGTCCAAGTATTTTCTTTGCTTTTAAGGAAATTGCAGTTTTTACACCTCTGGCATCACACTTTATTCTTTCCTGGCTCTAGCCTAGCACTCAGTTATGAAGCAGGCTCTCTCAACTTTTAACTGAGTTGTGTATTCTAAATTTTTGCTTTTTTTAGTTAGTCTTTTTGTTGCAGGAAGGGGGACCCCTTCCAGGGCCTGAGATGGGCACTTGTCTAACACTCAGAAATGAATTGTCCAAGGAGACATGCTGACAAAGCAAGAGATTTCACTGGGACGGGGTGCCTGGGTGGAGAGCAGCAGCGTAAGGGAACCCAGGAGAAATGCCCTGCTTTACGCTTGCAGTCTCGGGTTTTATGTAATTTTCCGGATTGTATCTGGCCAGTCACTCTGACTCAGGCACTTCCTAACGGTGTGTGTGTCACTCAGCCAGGATGGATTCCAGCGAGGAAGGTTCTGGGAAGTGAGTATGACATGTGGACTGGCATCTCATTTTGACCTTTCTTGAATTCTTCTGGCTAGTTAGCACAACTTGTTACTTCCACATTCCTTGCAGGACCTCCTGTCTAAGATAACTCATACAAGTGGTTACTATGGTGCCTGGCCAGAGCAAGAGGTTTTAGTTCGCGGTTCCTCTAACATTTTGAACGTGGGGCTGTGCTTCCCCATAGCACTGGTTTCTGGAAAGAATCCTTTGAAATCTAGGGTGGACCTCAAAACCCTTATTTCATCTTGTCATGTAGGTACTAGTACTACTGTTGTACTTAATTTTGTGACATTAATCCCCAGAGAAAACACATTGCTTTAGTGTCAGCCCCTCGGGGTAGGCATTTGTAAGACGGCAATGAGAATAGTGCCTATTTAATAGGATTGTTGTGAAAATTAAATGAAGAATCTATGCATAGGTATAGATACAAGTAGGAGGTTTCTGGAGAAATCTGGGAAACTTCTTTATTGCTTTTCATGACCAAATGATTTTTTTTTTTTTTTAATGTACTAAACCTTGCTGGTACATCCAGTGTCTGATTTCTTATTAAAATACAAAAAGGTATGTGGGCAGACTATATACAAAAATTTTAAACTAATTTTTATTGGAGTATAGTTGCTTTACAATGTCGTGTTAGTTTCTGCTGTACAGCAAAGTGAATCAGTTACATGCATAGATATTTCCCCTCTTTTTTAGGTTTCCTTTCCATTTAGGTCACCACAAAGTACTGAGAAGAATTTTTAAATGGAGGAAGTCAACTTTCTCCTTCGCTGACCTTGAATAAGAAACTGTGCAGCACTGACTGTTTCTGAGAACAGTCTTATAACCACCTTCGCTGACCTTGAATAAGAAACTGTGAGGCACTGACTGTTTCTGAGAACAGTCTTATAACCACGGGCTCTGCCTGAAGCTGGCATTAGGAAAGGGAGAAGAGAGAGACGGAAAGAATCTTGTTCCCTAAAAGATGCTGCTCAACTGCTGACTCGAGCAGTTCTGAAAGCCTCCGTAGTTATCAACACCCTGTTTATCGTGGTCCATGTTCAGGTTGTAAAAGAATTTCCAGCCACGAGACAGCATGAAGGGAGAATGGTTAGTAGAGGTGGGGGGGGGGGGTCACTGTCAGAACAGCAGGCCGGCCTCCTGATTGCCAGGGACAGGGGACCAGGAACATGGGTCATCCGCCTGTGCTTACATGCTTTGTGCTCAGTTGCTTCAGTCGTGCCTGACTCTGTGTGACACTATGGACTGTAGCCCACCAGGCTCCCCTGTCCTTGGGGATTCTCCAAGCAAGAATTGGAGTGGGTTGCCACGCCCTCCTCCAGGGGATCTTCCCCACCCAGGGATCAAACCCAGGTCTCCTGTATTGGCAGGCAGGTTCATTATCACTAGCACCACCTGAGGGGAAAGCGATATTAGGTTTTCTCAAAGGTAAAGCCCTAGGGTAAATAGTTTTGGTTCCTAGCTAAGGATTAGAGAGTAAACACTGACTCTATTAATAATAGCAGGAGTGAAGGGTATAGTCTTATAAAAGTTATATTCATTTCCTATCACAGAATGTAAAAAACTATCAGTTTTTTAAAATGATGCAATAATACTTAGCTTTCTAGACATTGTTCAGGATAATTCACCTTATTTATCCATGCCACAAATAATCAGCCTCTATGTTTTGAGGTGAGAATACTGTGAAAAGCTACCGAGTTACAGAACCACAAACCTTCAAGCCAACATATAATAACAGATATTTTACTCTTCCCTGTTTATATTCCAAGGAAACTATATAACTTAACAGTTATTTAAAACATGTATGATGATCTACAGGCTTTAGGCACTGCCTGTTTTCAAAATTTTATTTTTCTAATAAAGATATTGCCCCCAAATATATTAAAGAATGAATTACTCTCCCGTGTGTGTGTGTGTGTGTGTGTGCACGCACGCATATGCTCAGTCATGTCCGACTCTCTGTGACCCCACGGACTAGAGACCTCCAGGCTCTTCTGACCGTGGGATTTCCCAGACAAGAATACAGGTGTGAGAAGCCATTTCCTTTTCCAGGGTATATTCCGGACCCGAGGACCAAGCTCACATCTCCAGCGTCTACTGCCTTGGTAGATAGATTCTTTACTACTGAGCCACTGGGAAGCCCTTAAAAGCCTAAAGTTCCTACAACCAACCTTAAATGCTACTATTATTAATTTTAAAATAGCAATATTTTTACTGGTGGGAAAGTAAGCTGAAGTGACAGACTGGTAACATAGATAAAAGAATATGTCTAAAATCTAAGCACTTTGTCAATATATTGATTACATGTCAAAATTCCAAAGAAATACACACTGGATTGCAGTTTGCCATTTTCCAGGTAGTTCAGAGATTGTAAGTAAGGAGTACTGATTGCTTTGCAGAGACATTTTCTGTGCACAAAATAGGGGTGGTGTTTGGATAAGCAATGAATTTCAATGCATGGGCATGGTATATGAAACTCTAAGGCATAGTTATACACTGTATTAGTGCTAGGAATAAAAGCAGCATGGACTAGAATATGATATCATGTTTCTGGAACCTGACTGCCTCAACCCAATTTATTTAAAGCAATGTGGAAAGTGTGAGGGTATTGAAGGATCAATTCTTCAAAGGAATGAAACTTTCATATTTTTTTAACCTACTCTATCCAACGTATTGCCATATATTAAGTTTATAATTTGTTGAATCAATGAATAAAGATGATTATAAAGTGAGAATCAAAAGAGTCAAATGATTTGTGAAGTGATATAACCAGCAAGGGGAAAAAAGGAATAAACGGTGGGAAAACATCTACCTGATTTTCAGACTTCAATTAAGACATCTGTTAGAACACTACACCCAAGCCTGTCTTTTGGACAAAGATAATAGTCATAGACACTGAAAGCTCTGAAAAATCAAATATATTTCTATTACAAGGAGACAGGAAACACTTGCCAACAGAAAGATCTTTTGATTTAATTTAAAACTATAAAGTTTTTCTTTACACTTTCAAGGGTCTCATCTGCTACTGCCCAGAAATAGTCAGACTCCCTAAAAGGGTGCTTCATTTCTGTAACTTTATTCAAAGCTTTTTCTGCCTTGAGCAAAAGTGATTCTCCTTTATTTTTCCTGGAACTGAGCCAGTGACTAGCTTACTCTCTTCTGAAAAGAAAAGAAAAAATTCAGATATGATCATTATTCAAAGCATTTGTTATTGAAAATGCAGGAGCATTAAATTATCTAAGCATCTCAGCAATTTTTTTTAATTTCTCCTAGAAAATGAATTCGGAAATGAATTCTTTCTGAATTATTTTTCCCTTGTATCTTTGGATTTCTTTTTTGCATGTAAGGAATCATTTTGTGTGCAAGTCTTTTCACTTTTACTGTAACAAGGCAGCCAAGTACCCAAAAGCTTTGATTCAAACAGAAATGCATTTTTGTGCTCACATTCCTATTTTGAAGACAGACTACTGTGTGAGACAAGCACATTTTCTACTATTCTTCCTTTTGATAAGCCAGTATGAACATATGCTGGGAATGGAAACTCATATCAAAACAAGCAGCATATCTGCTGTTTGGTGATTAAATTTGTTAGAATTTGTAGCAAGCTTATAACAAGACCTGGCCACAGAGCATGTGCTCTGTGTGAATTTGAAAACTAAAAATACAAACACAGTAGCAAATTCATGGATGTAGGGTAATTAGAGACCTGAATTTTAAGGAATAACCATAAACTTCTACGCCTGTAATATACTTATCCTATGAAAAAATATTCTTTCTCGTTACTTTTTACTTGATTCTGGAAAAGTGAAAGTGAAGTCGCTCAGTCGTGCCCAACTCTTTGCGACCCCGTGGACTGTAGGCTACCAGGCTCCTTCCTCCATGGGATTCTCCAGGCAAGAATACTGGAGTGGGTTGCCATTTCCTTCTCCAGGGGATCTTCCCAACCCAGGGATCGAACCGGGGTCTCCCACACTGCGGGCAGACACTTTAACTTCTGAGCCACCAGGGAAGCCCTTGATTCTGGAGGCAGTAATAAATAGTTTATAAACTATTATTTATTTTTATTTCCATTTTGTAGCGGTATTGTTATAATTTTTTAAGTTTTATTTTTATTTTATTATTTACTTATTTTTTACCACACCATGAGGCACCTGGGGGTCTTAGTTCCCTGACCAGGTGTTGAACCCGAGCTTTCTGTGGTGGAAGGGTGGAATCCTCACCACTGGACTGCCAGAGAAGTCCCTATTGTTTTATTCTTTAATTTTCAACAAAGTATTTAGGTCTCTGAATTCTGTTCCAAGAGGAAAGGATGCTTTAGCTTCTTCCTTCACTCCATCATTAACAGAAACTCCGAGGACCAGTGACTCTCAGAGCTTAGACTGCCTAAGAACCATATGGGGAGCTTCTTAAAAGATAGCTTCCCAAGCCTAGCCTGAGATTTAAATTCAGGAGGCCTGATCTGGGCCCTGGGATGTGTTTGTTGACAAACCCCATTAGGTGCCCCTGATTCAGGGGTTACAGCAGCACAGAACATCATTGTCATCCTGTTTTAAAGAAGAGGCAAAATGGAAACCTGAAGTGGTTAAAACTCAGGATTAAAAGTAACACTGTTAATTGTTTAAAAGTTAAAATAACACATGCTGAATGCATCTGACTTTCTTTGCAAAATCAAAAATTTAATTAGAAACTCAATGCTCTCTACAGGACCAGGGTCATAGGTCCAGTTTTAAAGTTTTGCCAAACTGCCTCTCACCCTTAAATCTTTGTTCTTCAATCTACTTTGGTTACTCTGTACCTCATTTTGCATATTTCAGTTCAATTTAGCAAACATTTCCTAACCACCTGTCATGTGCATGGCACTACCGTGAAATGCATATTTTGTCTTCTCTTTTTACATTTTAGTGGAAATATTTTCTTTGACTATTTACAATTTGTCTTAATTTACAAATGAGTGAATTATAGCTTATCAATTTTTGATATTAAACATTACTAGTTATTTAACAATCTTTGTAATTTGAGATTGACTCAATAAATTGACAAGCTATGAGACAATATAAAATCTTAATGTGTTGAGCTATGAATTTTTAATACAGCAATTTTTCTGTTCATAGTTATAATATGCCTCCGGTGATAATTCTTGAAGTACATAGCATTTATACCTAATTTCTCTTCTGTCGTTCTGGTCTAAATTTAGAAATAATATTTCAAATCCAAACTTCTAAAATAAGTTGGGCTTGCAGACGTAATAAGCAAAAATCACAATCAAATGGGTTGCCTAGGGGGAAAAAGCTGACTATCACAGATGGTTTGAAAATAGGGATGCTATCTACCATCTCTGTCGGTTCACATACATTTGCCCTGATACATACTATATGCCACTCACAGCTCTAATAGAGACTCTGTAGGCAGTCTTGGGCATAGTAAAGGTATTAATATGCCCTTTTCTGTTAATAATAGTTAACATATGGGACATTTCTGTGTGCCAGACTCTATGTGCTTCAAGTGAATTATCTTTTAATTTTCATGATAAATGCATTGCCATCTTCATTTTATAGATTATCAAAACTGAGTTGGGAAAGTTAAGTTTTTAAAAAAGATTTCATTGGAAGACAATTGCTTTAGAATGTTGTGTTGACGCATGTAAAAAAAAAAAAAGAATGTTGTGTTGGTTTCTGCTGTACAACAGTTGAGGATAATTGCTTTATGACATTCTGTTGGTTTCTGCTTGTAGCTGTGAATCTGCTATAAGTGTGCATATATCCTCTCCCTCTTAAGCCTTCCTCCCACTCCATTCCCCATCCCACATCCCTAGGTCACCACAGAGCACTGAGCTGAGTTACCTGTGCTATACAGATACTTGGAAAAGTTAAGTTTTTAAGGTGACACAGTCATCAGGTGGCAAAGCTGGCATTTGAGTTGAAATTGTCTGATTCTAGAATTTGCATTTTTAACCAGGCCTGAAAGTCTCCAGTATCTTTGAAATTCTTACTTCATTTAGGGAAATGACCATTTAATTGGAGAGAAGAGTTGTGTGCCTTAAGCCTAAAGCAGGATCCAATTTGAAGAATAATTTTCCATAATTCCCTTACTGTTCTCTTGAAACATTTCTCCCTATTAAGTATATTTTAAATACATTTGGACAAGAATTAACATTAGAATAAAAGACTTGTTAATATCATAACTTTCTCTTACCAACCTGTTCAATCTGCACTGCTATTTCTCCTTTTTTATAAAACACCTGAGTGCCTTTATTACTCTTTAGCAGGAATCACTCCATTTTGCTTCTTCAGAATATTTCAAATGGAAATTTGATGTTTTGAAAAATAGTACTCCTTTTTGAAGCAACAAATTGACATAATAATATTTGCATAGATTTGATGTTTAAAGTGTGATCACTCACCTAGAGCCAGACATCCTGGGATGTGAAGTCAAGTGGGCCTTAGGAACCATCACAATGAACAAAGTTAGTGGAGGTGATGGAACTCCAGTGAAGCTATTTCAAATCCTAAAACATGATGCTGTGAAAGTGCTGCACTCAATATGCCAAAGCATTTGGAAAACTTAGCAGTGGCCACAGGACTGGAAAAAGTCAGCTTTCATTCCAATCCCAAAGAAAGGCAATGCCAAAGTAATGCTCAAACTACCGCACAATTGCACTCATCTCACACGCTAGAAAAGTAATGCTCAAAATTCTCCAAGCCAGGCTTCAATAGTATGTGAACCATTAAATTCCAGATGTTCAAGCTGGTTTTAGAAAAGGCAGAGGAACCAGAGATCACATTGCCAACATCCATTGGATTACCAAAAAAAACAAGAGGATTCCAGAAAAACATCTACTTCTGCTTAAACACCAAAGCCTTGACTGAGTAGATCACAGCAAACTGTAGGAAATTCTTAGAGAGATGGGAATACCATATCACCCGACCTACCTCCTGATAAATCTGTATGAAGGTCAAGAAGTGACAGTTAGAACTGGACATGTAACAACAGACTGGTTCCAAATCAGAAAAAGAGTATGTCAAGGCTATGTATTGTCACCTTGCTTATTTAATATATATGCACAGTACATCATGAGAAATGCCAGGCTGGATGAAGCACAAGCTGGAATCAAGATTGCCTGGAGAAATACCAATAACCTCAGATAAGCAGATGACACCACCCTTATGGCAGAAAGCAAAGAAGAACTAAAGAGCCTCTTGATGAAAGTGAAAGAGGAAAGTGAAAAAGTTGGCTTAAAACTCAACTTCAGAAAACTAAGATCATCTAAAACTGCCATAACTTCATAACAAATAAGTGGGGAAACAATGGGAATACTGAGAGGCTTTATTTTGGGGGGCTCCAAAATCACTGCAAATGGTGACTGCAGCCATGAAAATAAAAGACGCTTGCTGCTTAGAAGAAAAGCTATGACCAACTTAGACAGCATATTCAAAAGCAGAGACATTACTTGCCAACAGAAGTCTGTCTAGTCAAAGCTATGGTTTTTCCAGTAGTCATGTGTGGATGTGAGAGTTGGACTATAAAGAAAGTTAAGCACTGAAGAACTGATGCTTTAGAACTGTGATGTTGGAGAAGTCTCTTGAGAGTTCCTTGGACTGCAAGGAGATCCAACCAGTCCATTCTAAAGGAAATCAGTCCAGAATATTCATTGGAAATACTGATGCTGAAGCTGAAACATCAATACTTTGGCCACCTGATGTGAAGAACTGACTCATTGGAAAAGACTCTGATGCTGGAAGAGATGGAAGGCAAAAGGAGAAGGGGGTGACAGATGATGAGACGGTTGGATGACATTATCAACTCGATGGACATGAGTTTGAGTAAGCTCCAGGAGTTGGTGATGGACAGGGAAGCCTGGCATGCTGCAGTGCATGGGGTAGCAAAGAGTTGGGCTGAACTGCTGTTTAAAGTAGTTTCCAGAATATTCTATCCCTCCTTAATTCTGAGACACATGCATAGAAATTTCAATGAACATTTTCCGTGTTTTAGTCCTTTCAACTCTAGAGATGCTGGAATAAAGATGTATTTCAGAGATCACAGCCAAGGCTGGTACCCCATGTCTTTCGGAACTGGAAGAAACTATTTTCTTAATGCACAAAAACATGGCAACTTTATGAAGTGTTAGCATAGAACAATTTACACATGAAGTTTTAGCTTTCCCAAATAACTTTGAACACTGTTGCTGCATCTGTTCCCTTAATATGCCCCAGCAAACCAGGAGAGAAACAAAAGGAGAGGATTTGCTTGAGGATGGATTTAAGCTGGAGTAAGAAAAGGATGAAGACAATAAGCCTCTGATGAGTCTACCAGGAAGGCAAACACTCACCTCCAGCTGGGATTTTAAAATTTGTTTATCTGGTTGAGGCATTAGATAGCATAAAAAGCAATCCTCAATTGGAAAACATTTTTAAAAGATTGTCAAATAGTGAAATCATTGAGGACAAAGAGCCTTAGTTATCTCAAGATACAGCATCAGATCTTCAGTTTGAACTGTTAAAATGAATTATTATTTGTGAACAAAAGCTACTGATTTTCAGTCTAAGGAGTACAATTTGAAAGGACAGGTAAGAATTAGAACAAATAAGAAGACTATAATTTCTGAAGAGCTTACAAAAGGCTAAAGATCTTTGCACAATAAACAACTGGAGATGACTTTTACAGCAGGCAGTTAAGTAGTAGGTAAGGAGAAGAATATTCAGGTATTATTAATTTACCAGCACAGCTTAGTTTATTTTGATATTATATATCAGTGATATGAACTGGAAGGTGTTTTTGTTTCACTGGGTTAACAATTAGGTCTTCCCTGGTGGCTCAGATGGTAAAGAATCTGCCTGCAATGCAGGAGACTAGGGTTTGATTACTGGATTGGGGAGATCCTTTGGAGAAGGAAATAGCAACCCACTCCAGTATTCTTGCCTGGAGAATTCCATAGACAGAGGAGTCTGGTGGGCTGTAATCCATGGGATCACAAAGAATTGGACACGACTGAATAATATTTTCACACTTTTCATAGATATAATTTGATATACAGTCACATACACCAGACCCCACTGGACTTGGGATTTGGGACTGGGCACTTTTTCCCCAAACCAGTGTTTACCCTCCGTTGGCATAGCTTTACTCTTATCAGAACTCACATTTGACATTTAGCTCTTCTAAAAAGCCACTGCTAATTCTGTCCCCCTAAGTCTGGTGTCTGTTCCCATATTTCCCATGGCACGCAGTGTTGGCTATCATTAAAACCACTCTGCACTGTGATGCTCGTTAACTGTGTTCCCCTAGACACCAAGACCCTTAAAAGCAATTTCTGCACTGCTTGCCCAGTGTTTTTGCATAACACCTCATAGGAGTCTAACCAGCCTGGGTCACCAAGAAATGAATACAGGGTTTTCAATCTTTCCAAGGCCCCGTGGCATAGCAGTTTCAAGATATATATTCCAGAAGCAGATAAGGCAGCCTGAGTAAGCCATATACCAAACACTTGAAGACTAGTAACTAATTAAATTTATTTAAATTATATATATAATATTAAATTATAATATACAATATTTCCCCATTTAAGTAGATTTATTCTGCTGTTGCTCTGTCCTAATGTATGTATATTTCCTCCAAGATCACACTGGTCCAGGGCTTCCCAAGTGGCTCTATGGTAAAGAATCCACTTGCCAATCCAGGAGACAGAGGAAACTTCAGTTAGATCCCTGGGTTGGGAAAATCCCCTGGAGTAGGAAATGGAAACTTGCTCCAGTATTCTTGCCTGGAAAATTCCATGGACAGAAGAGCCTGGTGAGATACAGTACATGGGGTCAAAAATAGTTGGATACAAATTATTACACCAACATATATACAATCAGTACTATACATTTATCAATTTTTTTTCTTAATAGGGTCATATGTGACTTTTTTAAAAAAAACAAGGAGTGTGGAAATTGTTTTTTTCTGGAAAAATAGTGGGAAATGTCGAGATTATGGAGAAGGATAAGATGACAGGTTTAGAATTTGAAAACTAATAATATGGTCTGGGCACAATTACAATTTCAGAGCTGAGAGGAATTTCTGAGGTCATCTTGCCCAAATCTTTTATTTTACAGAGAGGTAAAGAGATTTTCCTAGGGCCATAGTAAGATAAAAGGCAGAAAACAGATTAAATCCCAGGTACTCTGACTCTGAACTCACTGTCTTTTTCAGGATACCACAGACCCCACAAACAGTGAAAATAGAAACTGCATGTTTCTGGCTCCAAACTAGCAATAGGAATAACAGAAGTCCAACGCTTTATAAGTGAAGATGAAAACCTCTGCTGCCATTTGTGATGCAATAAGGCAATACCATTAGAATCAAATGAAAAACCCTTTATACAAGATCATTTGCTGGCTAACTAGTAGAATACACAAGTACATGGTTTTAGGGTACAGTTAGTCTCAGTTTGTCAGGAGATACAACTGTGTTTCACTTGGCCTTGAGGATGGCCCATCAGAAAGTCTGGCCTGAATTAAGACTTTGGACACAGACCAAAGTCAACAAATCTCAGTGTATGTATGAGCTGTGTATGTGTGTTGGTATGTGTTGGGGGAGCTAGAGGGGCATTTGCTTTAGTTGGAAGACACAAACCTGAGGGTGAAAGTGATTCTGTTTTATTCTGTGAAAGTCGCTCAGTCATGTCCAGCTCTTTGGGACCCCATGGACTATACAGTCCGTGGAATCTCCAGGCCAGAATACTGGAGTGGATAGCCTTTCCCTTCTCCAAGGGGTCTTCCCAAACCAGGGATCGAACCCAGGTCTCCCGCATTGAGGGTGGATTCTTTACCAGCTGAGCCACTTTTTACTTCAGAGGATAAAGCAGAGTCTGAAATGTGTTGGAGCCTTGGTTTTGTTGCTTAAAGTGCTTAAGTGACTTCTGGAATGTTACTCACCTTCTGTGATTTGTTAATGGAGGGAAACAAAAGTAGGAATATTTATCTCCTAGAGTCTACATGAGAAAAGGCATGCAAAGTCCCTAGCAAAGGGTCAGGCATCAATAAACAATAGATATTGTGGTTATTTGCTATTGTGTGCACATTTCAGAATTGCAGATTAAACAGACTTGGCTGAGGTTTACACCCAAAGAAGTACTTTAATAAACAGAAGTTGAAATGGAAACTAATTATAAAATTTGTCTTCACATCATGACAGTTCAGATTCTTTTCTTTCTCTTCTCTTGGGCTGCATGTCATAAAAAAAAAAAAAAAAAGTTGATACTGTTGGTTATGTAAACTTCTCTGATTAAATACTGGATTTTAGATTATATTTACACAGCTTTTTAAAACTCACATTTTGAGGACACTATGAAGAAGAAGTTTATTTTGGCTGGTTGAAATACTTTTTAAATCTCTATTACACCTTTCTATAACAAATCTTGTTTTAAAAGATGTGCTCAAAGACAGTGGTATGATTCTGAGAGGCTCAATGCATAGGAAAGTGGTTGGGAAAATTCACTGAAAAATTGTGTTCTATTCAGTTCAGTTCAGTTCAGTCGCTCAGTCGTGTCCGACTCTTTGCGACCCCATGAATCGCAGCACGCCAGGCCTCCCTGTCCATCACCAACTCCCGGAGTTCACTCAGACTCGCATTTATCCAGTCAGTGATGCCATCCAGCCATCTCATCCTCTGTCATCCCCTTCTCTTCCTGCCCCCAATCCCTCCCAGCATCAGAGTCTTTTCCAGAGTCAACTCTTCGCATGAGGTGGCCAAAGTACTGGGGTTGGCGTTCTATTAGGAGATCCAAACTTACTTATGAATTCTTGTTACTGAGGATAAAAGGAATTGAGGGTTTTGTTATGGATAGTAGATACTGTACTTACTGGCTGATGGTCAGAGAAACACAGCAAAATGAACTATAATCTGTTTTTATTTATATTTTGGGTCTGCTAAGTATATTTGGGGACTGCTAAATATATTTTGTTTATATTTGGGGTTGCTAAAAAAATCAGTATGCAAGGAGGTCAAAATTCAGGTAATAATAATAGCTAATATTTATGTAAAATGCAGTGTGTGCTAAGGACTTGTGAATGAAAATATTGCCTGCCCTATCAGTAAACAAAGAATGTTGCAGCCATCAGATCATCACATTACAACCGCCCTGACAGAAAGCCTTGATGGAACTTAGGATGGAGGCAGGATGCCCTCCATCTACCAGTCAGCTGCTGCTGCAGCCCCAGTCCTGAAGCACCCAAGGAGACTCAGGATGAGAAAGCACAAGATACTGGCCCCAGAGAGCTGAGGTGCAGATCAAAAGAATGATATCAGTGAGCCTGGGCTCTTGCATCTTCCTATGCACAGAAAAGTGCTAAATTCCTTAACTGGAGATCTCTGGATTTCTTTAAGTGACAGTAATTTTTTGATGTTCTGTCTATCTGATCTTTATTGCAAAAACTTCTGTGTATCCTGGTTTCCCCCTTGCCTCTTCAGAGCAGTCTCTCAGAGCTGTCTGAGATGCTGTGTCCCAGGCTTAAGTCCTCAGTTTTGTCTACTGAACAGAACACAGTTCCCAACTTTGAGGTTGTGCCTTTTTCTCAGTTGACAGACTGAACTGTTTGCATGAATTTTATCATTTAATATAAGAGCAATTGTTATCATCTCCGTTTTATAAATTAAGAAATTAAAATCTTAAATTCAAGCAATTTATCCCGGGTCACTGGCAAGAATACTGGAGTGGGTTGACATTCCCTCCTCCAGGGGATCTTCTCAATCCAGGGATTGAACCCAGGACTCCGGCATCTCCTGCATTGCAGATGGATTCTCTACTGCTGAACTATCGGGGAAGCCTTGGGTCACTTGCTGCTAAGAATCGAAACAAAAAACTGAAACCAGGCAGTCTTAGTTCACAGTCATGCCCATAATCCCTACACTCTATGTCTCTATCAGTGTAAAAAAGAAAAAAAAAAGAGAGAGAGAAATTCATCTCAATTAAGGATAAATCAGATGTATTGCTAGATAAAACAATATAAGGGATGAGTTTTTCTCTTCTCCTCGGTATTTTTAATACTTGTCTTTCATACTCAAGCAGTTTCCATTTCTTACTATAGCAACTGCAGTTAGACACTACACTCTTCCACTGGTAGATTTTCCATTGTTCTACTGAATACAATTTTTTTCAGATAATCTCACTATTCCTTTCTTTAACATAATAATTTATCCAGAGTGTTTGACACAGATTAATACTTCTGTTATTAAATAAGATCAAAATATTTTCACTTTAAAATGCTAACCATTACTAAATTAATTTTGTTTGCATTTTTAATGGTTGACCTTACTAGCGTTCATTTTGACTGTTCTTTAATATTTCTGCCTAATTCCTATATTTCTTTTATATAAAATTAATGCTTTAAAAGTGAAATACATCTTTTTTCATAGTATCTATTATGTCTTACTCTTCTTTGTTAGCATTTGTTACCTAGCCTTTCAGAAAATCACAATAAATCCATAGGAACTGAGGAGTCTGCACTTTAGCAAGCTCTCTTTCACTTCCCAGAAAGCTTTCTATATATAGTGCCTCTAAAATGGCTTTTCCAAATTGTTAACATACCTAAGTGATTTCCAAGATTAGCCCAAGCTTCTCTTATACTTGATAACACAATAGAGTAACTTTATTTCCTAACAGACCTAAAATGGCTTTCTGTGGTGTTTAGAATTCTGCTGGATTAGTCTAATTTATTTTGTATATCTTTTCATTAACTCAAGTGATAAAATTGAAACTTTTCAGTCTAAAAAAAGCACAAAAATTTACTAATATGCTCCTTGGAGAAAATAAAGAATGCTAAAAATTGAGTTTCAGTACAGTTAAGTCAATCAGTTATGTCCAAATCTTTGTGACCCCATGAACTGCAGCATGCCAGGCTTCTCTGTCCATCACCAACTCGTGGAGCATAGTCAAACTCATGTTCATCGAGTCAGTGATGCCATCCAACCATCTCATCCTCTGTCATCCCCTTCTTCTCCTGCCTTCAATATTTCCCCCAAATCAGGGTGTTTTCCGATGAGTCAGTTCTTCACATCAAGTGCCCAAAGTATTGGAGTTTCAGCTTCAGCATCAGTCCTTCTTCCAATGAATATTCAGGACTGATTTCCTTTAGGATGGACTTGTTGGATCTCCTTGCAGTCCAAGGGACTCTCAAGAGACTTTTTCAATACCACGGTTCAAAAGAATTAATTCTTTGGGCCACAGCTTCCTTTATAGTTCAACTCTCACACCCATACACAGCTATGGGAAAAACCACCGCTTTGACTAGACGGACCTTTATCAGCAAAGTAATGTCTCTGCTTTTCAATATGCTGTCTAAGTTGGTAAAAGTTAATGCTTAAAATTCTCCAAGCCAGGCTTCAACAGTATGTGAACCGTGAACTTCCAGATGTTCAAGCTGGATTTAGAAAAGGCAGAGGAACCAGAGATCAAATTGCAAACATCTATTGGCTTAATGAAAAAGCAAGAAAGTTCCAGAAAAACATCTACTTCTGCTTTATTGACTATGCCAAAGCCAGAAAAACATCTACTTCTGCTTTATTGACTATGCCAAAGCCTTTGACTGTGTGGATCTCAACAGACTGTGGAAATGTGATGGGAATACCAGATCACCTGACCTGCCTCCTAAGAAATATGTATGCAGGTCATGAAGCAACAGTTAGAACTGCACATGGAACAATACATTGGTTCCATATCAGGAGAGGAGTACATCAAGGGCTGTATATTGTCACCCTGCTTATTTAACTTAAATGCAGAATACATCATGCAAAATGCTGAGCTAGATGAAGCACAAGCTGGAATCAAGACTTCTGGGAGAAACAAATTGAGTTTACAATCACATAAATTAGGAAATAGTATTCACAGGAAAAAGAATCAGTCATTTTACAAATAGATTTTTGCTTTGTTTTTCCGTGTTTCTTTTAAAGCCAAAGATTCTCTGTGAACTCAAAATAAAAATGTCTTCAGGTTCAGTTCAGTTCAGTCACTCAGTTGTGTCTGACTCTCTGTGATCCAATGGACTGCAGCACACCAGGCCTTCCTGTCCATCACCAACTCCTGGAATTTACTCAGACTCATGTCCATTGCGTGAGTGATGCCATCCAACCACCTCATACTCTGTCGTCCCCTTCTCCTTCCACCTTCAATCTTTCCCAGCATGAGGGTCTTTTCAAATGAGTCAGCTCTTCTCATCAGGTGGCCAAAGTATTGGAGTTTCAGCTTCAACATAGCTCCTTCCAATGAATATTCAGGACCGATTTCCTTTAGGATGGACTGGTTGGATCTCCTTGCAGTCCAAGGGACTCTCAGCAGTCTTCTCCAACACCACAGTTCAAAAGCATCAATTCTTTGGCACTCAGCTTTCTTTATAGTCCAAGTCTCACATCCATACATGACTACTGGAAAAACCATAGCCTTAACTAGATGGGCCTTTGTTGGCAAAGTATGTCTCTGCTTTCTAATATGCTGCCTCGATTGGTCATAACTTCTCTTCCAATGTGTAAGTGTCTTTTAATTTCATGGCTGCAGTCACCATCTGCAGTGATTTTGGAGCCCCCCAAAATAAAGTCTGCCACTGTTTCCACTGTTTCTCCATCTATTTGCCATGAAGTGATGGGACTGGATGCCATGATCTTTGTTTTCTGAATGTTGAGCTTTAAGCCAACTTTTTCACTCTCCTCTTTCACTTTCACCAAGAGGCTCTTTAGTTCTTCACTTTCTGTCATAAGGGTGGTGTCATCTGCATGTCTGAAGTTATTGATATTTCTCCTGGCAATCTTGATTCCAGCTTGTGCTTCATTCTGCCCAGTGTTTCTCATGATGTCTTATACTTCAAAAATTCTTTTTAAATATAATCATTTAGGCACAGTAACATTTTCTAATTTGTGGAATAATTATTCTTACAATATGTAATTTTAGGTATATTAAAAAGAGATATATCCTTTCCTCTTTATGTTAAAGAAAAGAATAGTGAGATTATCTGAAAATGTTCTCAATTTTTCCTCCTTTCTAGAATTCTAAACTCTAAAATACAAAATTAAATACTTTTTAAAAAACTTTTAATTTTTTCATGAATTTGACATAGTTTAATCGTCTTAAGGTCTTCCCTGGTGGCTCAATGGTAAAGAATCTGCCTGCAATGCAGGAAATCCAGGTTTGATCCCTGGGTTGGGAAGATCTTCTGGAGAAAGGAATGGCTACCCACTCCAGTATTCTTGCCTGGAGAATTCCATGGACAGAGGATCCTGGAGGGCTGACATGGGGTAGCAAGAGTCGGACACAACTGAGCAACTAACACCTTGACTAACACTTTTCACTGTCAGTGATCTTAAACAGTTGGAAACATTTATGGACTTTACTCTTCTTTTTAAAAATATTTATTTGTTTGGCTGTATCAGGTCTTACTTGGGGCACACAGCATCTTCAGTCTTCACTGTGGCATGTGGGATTTTTAGCTGCAGCATAAGAACTCTTAGCTGAGGCCTGTGGGATCTAGTTCTCTGACCAGAAATCGAACCCAGGCCTCCTGCATTGGGAGTACAGAGTCTTAGCCCCTGAACCTCCAGGGAAGTCCCATGGTTTTATTCTTCTTAAAGCAAAGATTCCAACCATTTCGACAAAGATGAGGGAAAAGTTGCAAGATGCCATTCTGGACTATAACTAATAATTATATGCATGACAATACAAATTACTAATTTTGTGTTAACAGTAGTTGAACTATTAAAGAAAGTAGTATGTAGAATTTTGTGGAATAATGTTAATTTTAATAACCATGAGATCATAATCTGCTGAAAATTATGTTATGCTGTTGCTGCTGCTGCTGCTGCTAAGTCGCTTCAGTCGTGTCCGACTCTGTGTGACCCCATAGACAGCAGCCTACCAGGCTCCCCCGTCCCTGGGATTCTCCAGGCAAGAATACTGGAGTGGGTTGCCATTTCCTTCTCCAATGCATGAAAGTGAAAGTGAAGTCGCTCAGTCGTGTCATGTTATGCTGTTAGACCAATTTAAATAAAATATGGGGCACAGAAGAGTGAGAGATGACAAATACCAACATGAAATTAAAATAGATGTGAAAGTGATCAGGTCTAACCAAGAGACTGAGGTCCAAGAAGTCAAGTTCAAGGTCCATTTTCCTTTGTATTTTTATTTGGACCTTGAAAATTTGTAGGTGCCATTAACAATTTCCTCTTTTATGTACAGATTGGCAATCAATGAATTTGTTGTCTTGAAACCTTACACGAAAGAAGCATGATTTTCTGATGTTCTACTCAAGCTCCCTTCAAATACTCTACATTTAAGTGCAATGAACAACAAGAGCTAAGATACTGCAGGTGCATTTGTGTACATTTTTACCTTCCTTTGGTCTTTATAAACTTGTTTAGAAAAGTTGTTTGGGCTCTGGTACACGCAGCCAGATTACAATATTTATAGAAAAATCTCTAAAACGCACAAATTAAATATTTTAAGATACATTTATTTTTTATTCACCAAACATTTAATGATGACTTATTACATACGTATTATATACTCCCACTAGGGATGAGTAAGACAAAAAGAGGTATGAAAACTTGTACAATTTTCATGGAAGTTATTTTCTACTATACGTTTTTGTAAAATCCATAACCACTCTATGTTCAGAAGCTTAAAAAAAAACGGTAAATGTTTGTCAGATTAATGAGTTCATAGATACTTGCCCCGGAGAAGGCAATGGCAACCCACTCCAGTACTCTTGCCTGGAAAATCCCATGGACAGAGGAGCCTGGTACGCTGCAGTCCATGGGGTCGAGAAGAGTCAGACATGACCAAGTGACTTCACTTTCACTTTTCACTTTCATGCATTGGAGAAAGAAATGGCAACCCACTCCAGTGTTCTTGCTATTGGGTTGCACAGAGTCGGACACGACTGAAGTGACTTAGCAGCAGTTTGGTGAGAAAGGATAAAATTTTCAAACTGACTCTGCAGTTTTCCAATAGAATTTCAGTGCTTGCGTTATATCTTGATAGTTTGTTTACCCATTTGTTTTAATTACCAGACTGCACAGTTGCAAAGGGCAATGATCATGCCTCATTTAGTGCCTGGCACATGATAGGAGTTCAGTCCAATTTGCATAATGAATGAATGAGTGGAACTGAAAAGCATTTCCCACTTGCACCAACACGGACAAATCTGCATAATCTGTGACCCTAGATTATGTCTGTGATCAAAGCACTATGATTGGATTTACATGTCTCCAAAAGAAAACAGCAAATACAGTAAACAGTAATCGAGGGTTCATTAATTTGTAGTTCAAGATAATTCTGTCTTCGCCTACGTGAAATCCTCTTCAGGATTAATAAAGAACATATTAAATTACAATGGACTTCACCGTATTGATTCTCGTTAAGGGGCTGAAGGCTAGAACAACGATGCTTAACGTTTTAAGAAATGTACAATAACGGATTGGATGCAGATGTATTATCTTAATAAGAAAGTTTCATCCATTTAGTTAAATTTAGACATACAGATGTCCACGTAGACATGCTTGCTATTTTATACCATAAATATATGCTGAGATTTCTACCCAATAGCGATCAAGCAGTGCGCGTAACACCAAAGAAACCTGCCGAGAATCTGTCCTCAGGATGCTTGGAATCGTACTGGGATTCTTAACGATGGAAGCATTTTTTGTAAGATGTAAGGCTCCTACCCCCTCCCCCTCCCCAAATAGACAATACATATGACGCGAAAGGTGAACAGAGAGCAACATCATTCTGTAATGACCACAATTTCTTGGAAGAAACACAAGTTTCGTTTCGTTTCTGGGAAAAGAAAAGTCGTTTTCGAATTCATCCTGTCCAAGTCGCTCCTCCTACCCCGCTGGAATCACCGTATCTCCTTCCAGAAGTCTCCCCAAGGGCTTGCTCTCCTCTGAGGCCTCGCTTTCCCCTTCCGGCTGGAAGCGGAGGGGGCGCAGTCCTCAGGGAGGCGCGCGGCCTCGCCTTAGCTTTTGCCCGCGCGGCGCGGATACTCGCAGGGGCCGCCGGGCCGACCCGCTCCCACCCAGGCGGCGGGAAGCGCGCTCCCGACCCGGGCCGACAGCCCGCCCCGCGGCCCCGGCGCCGCAGGCCGAGCGCGCCGCGGGGCCTTGTGGGGCGCGCGGCCGGGCCCTCCCCGCGCGCTGCCCGAGCGCGGACGGAAGCCGGCGCCGCGCGGGCGGCCTTCTCTGGGCGGTCGGGCTTGGGCGGCCGGCGACGTCGCAGAGTTCAGTCCCTGCGGCCCCGTCCCCGCCTGCACCGGCTCCCCGCGGGAGGAGCCCTCCGTGCTCTGCGGAGTCCCCGAAGGTAGGTGGGGAGGCGCCCTGCACCGCTCCCCTGTCTCCGCCTCCCCGCGTGCCTGGCGCGTGGCCTCGTTCGGAGACTCGTATCCGCGCCATGGGCCGCTCCACGCGGAGCTCAGCACGTGTTCCGCGGGTCTCTACCCGATGCAGTGGATCGCGGCGGCGCTGGAGCTTTTGGAGTTAGACCCCGCCGGCCTGTGCTTCCAAATGTGTGGTCGTCCTGGGTGTGTTCTCAGTTCAGTTCAGTGGCTCAGTCGTGTCCGACTCTTTGCGACCCCATGAATCGCAGCACGCCAGGCCTCCCCGTCCATCACCATCTCCTGGGTATGTTCTAACCTCCATGCATTTGAGGCGCCCCCCCCATCCCCCCCGCCAAAGAAAAAGAAAAAAATGGTTCCCTCCTGGGGGTAGAAAATGCCTGTGCTTGGAGGCCCTTGCTGCGGTTGGTAGATCACTGCCTTGTGCACATTTTAAAATTTATTTTTTAAAAAATATTTATTTGGCTACCTGGTTCTTAGTTGCAGCACATGGAATCTTCCTTGAGGCTGGGGATCTTTAGTTGGGGCATGTAGGATCTAGTTCCCTGACCAGGGATGGATGTCCAGCCCCTTGCGTTGAAGTGTGGAGTCTTAGCCATTGGACCACCAGGGAAGTCCCCAACACATCTTTTATTGAGCGCCCATTATTTTGAAGGAACCCCAGTCCATCCTAAAGGAGATCAGTCCTGGGTGTTCATTGGAAGGGCTGATGTTAAAGCTGAAACTCTAATACTTTGGCCACCTAATGGGAAGAGCTGACTCACTGGAAAAGACCCTGATGCTGGGAGGGATTGGGGGCAGGAGGAGAAAGGGACGACAGAGGATGAGATGGTTAGATGGCGTCACCGGAGGATGAGATGGTTAGATGGCGTCACCGACTCAGTGGACAAGGGTTTGGGTGGACTCTGCGAGTTGCTGATGGGCAGGGAGGCCTGGTGTGCTGCGGTTCATGGGGTCACAAAGAGTTGGACACGAGTGAGCGACTGAACTGAACTGATGTGCTGTAGGTATCAAAGATGGCACACACATGTCTCCTCCTTGAAAGACCTCCCAAGCCTGGGGTAGATATAGATGAAGAGTTAGGTAGGAAACATTCAGGGGCAGGGTGGGATTTCATTAGGAGATTCAGATAAAATGCTGCGGGGCAGATGGCTCCCTGGAGGAGGTGGCACCCTGACAGTGGCCATAGGTACTAGATATTTAGGAAATGGGGTAGAAGTGGGGAATACATTGCAAATGAAAAGGATGATAAGAGTAAAGGCAGGAAGGCAAGCATATGGGGAGAAGACAGTGTTTTAGTGTAACTTGAATGTCTAATAAAAGTGGCAGCCAGTAAGATGGGACCAGTGGTTTGTACTGAATCATGAAAGGCTTTGTATAGCTTCATAGGCTGGAAGTTCACAAATACATTTTGGACTTCCGGTCATCAGGAGCCATAGATTTTGACATGTACTGTTATTTAATATTCATAAAATGCTCATAATGTGGAAAAACTCATAACCTGGACCGTGTTCTTGAGCAGGGTATATTTTTCAAGAGCAATATTTGTCTCTAATTACATACACATTGATCACATTCTTCGGATTGTTTGCAACTGCCTTTTTTCTACTTAAAATCAAGAGATTTACAGTGTTTCATGTGGCTACAGTGAGACTCAGTCACTCGGCAGAAAATTGTGTTAGCAACTATTCTACTTATTTATATTTGGGAAGACTTACTGCTTTAGAAGTCTTCAGATCAAGTGCAATAAAGAGCCTGTATAATTTGGAACATGCATAATCTGGATGACTTTCAGAGCAGGAATGTGGACCACAAATGATAAAATTAAGAGAGAAACCGGGAATGATGGTCAGGAGCACAAATTGATGACCCTTAGTAAGAATTTTGCTCTTTTTTCATGAGTAATGGGGGGAATGCCAGTATTTGGAACCAGCTTTCCATAACCAGTATTTTGGAGGCCTTGTCAAGATTTAGAAAACATTACCTTGAATATGTTTTAACATATATAAAGATGTCAGGAGTCCAGTGGATATTGTGGTGAAGATCAGACAGAATAGCTCTTTCATGGGGCTTATATTTGTCATATGTAAGTTAAACTCTGCGGTACAAAGGCACTTGAAGGTGAGGGCCAGAGTCAAAATGTAATAGAACCAGTGGAATTACCTTGGAGCATTGTCGAGGTGCACGTCTGACTTCCCTGTGCAGAGTGGGTTGGAGGGAGCCGAGAGGTCTGGCAGAAGACTGATGCAGTCATAAAGACAAGAGGTGTCAATGGTTTGGGAAGAAGAAGATCAGTTTATAGATATATTCGATTACAGAATTGGCAGGGCATGGTATAGAAGAAGAATCAGGGGAATCGTGGCACTAAAGTCAGAGAGCAGAGCATTTTAAGAATAGAGGTGTGGTTTTTAGGGTGAGGTCTGCAGAGAAGTGGCAAGAGAATTTGCAAGTAGGTATCAGGTTTGTCTTTTTCAGCCTTTGTAAGAACAGCTAGGTGAGGTGGAGGTGATGGGATACTGTTTTTTTTTTTTTTTTTTTTTGCATCTGGGAGCAACTTGGTCAGGATTATATATCAAGAGAAGATAGGACAGAAGAAGAGAGTGAAAGAGCGGATAGGAGGTAGTTTGGTGGTGAGGATACCAGGAGCTGGTGTGCCGTTTGTGCATTTTCCCAGAGCCTAGTTCAGGACAGGAAGACATGGGCCATTAGTTTTGAGGAGCATATCATAGAATGACCAGGGTATTCTCACATGCTATCAGAGCGCCTAGGATCCAGCTTGCTTACCTATCCATTCATTCATCAGGTCAGCCAGCTTATATGTATTATATATATTTAATATTTATTAAATATATATAATATATAAATATATTATATAATATTTGATATATATTTAATATATATATATATTTAGTGCTTATTGTGTGTTCGCTGTAGCAATTTCTGCTCTGCGCAGGCAGGTCATGAGCTCAGTGGAACTCACTGAGGGTCATTGCCATCAAAGGACCAAGGAAGTAAAGAATGACCCAGCTGCAACTGTGATACAAGAGTATGGTGTGTTAAGAGCTAGGTATTGGAGGGAAATGACTTGATCTAAAGATATCAAGGAAGGTATTTTCAATGATAGAATGTCTAAGCTGGTCCTTAACAGAAACCTCTCTTATTACCAGATCAGCCAGGCCTTCTCCATGCTGCCTCCTGTTATCATCTCATTCTTGGTTCTGAGTTCGCTGGTGGACTCAGTCTCCTTTCTCTCGACACTTGAAATGTGCATTATGGTTAGTGGATGGGAAAACTTTCAGGAACCAAGGCTTGGCAAAGATCGTTCTCAAGCCAGCTATTGCTTCGTTATAGTGACTAAATATGAACTAAATGGCCGATTAATTTTATTCATGCTACATTGATTCCCATTTAGGGGATGAAAAGGGCTTGGGGAGTGGCAAATCAACGGTCAGCCACAGCCACCACTGAGCCTCTTAACATCCCTGGGAGGAACCACAACCGGCACAGATCCTGTCACTTCATATTAGGAAATTTTGGTAACAGCCAATGAAAGCTAATGTTTTTTCTTCTTTTTTTTTTAATACATTTAAAATTTTAATGCTCTGTGGGTCAAGTGATTGGGGAATAAGCATCCACTCCTGTTTCTCTCTGCAGGGAAGCGAAGGTACTATTGCTGCTATGATTTTGCATTTATATAGCACTTGAGTGTTGGCTAAGTGCTGTTAAAATCAATTTTATTGTTCAATTTAAAAGATAGCCTAAAATCACCCCTGTCAAAACTTGTTTGGTGTGATTCAGCGAACAGGATCGTTGGAAAAATGGGCCTTCCATGATATGGAAGAACTCTGATCAGTCAAAAGACTAGATACAATATAAGAGAATGTGAACAAGAGTTAGCTGTTAAATAGAAGACATTAGCCACGTGACACTTTTTTTTATCTGCCTTTATAATGAAAGAAGAAAAAAAATACAGAAACAAAACGACAGTAGAAATGCAACTTGGCAGAAAGCCAACCTCCCTCATGACTTGGTTTGTAGCTAGGGCACCCAGGGATGTTTGATCAGTGACAGTATGTTTCCCTCCATATATTTATTCTTAAAGCATTAGGTTTTATTTAGAGCAAGTGTTGGCAAACTTTTCTGTACAGGACCAGTTAGTAATATATCAGGCTCTGCAGTCCTCCTGCAGCAACTCTGAGGTTGTAGCACTAAAGCAGCGATAGACCACACATAGGCTAATGGACATGGGTGTGTCAATAAAACATGGCTGATGGAAGCAAGGCCACACAGATTCGGCCTGTGGGTCATAGTTTGCATTTCTGATCCATAGCACTTCTGAGATTCCTTTACTGAACAGCGAGTGTTGTAGATTGGAATGATTGACAGTCGGCTGACAGCTCAGTGAAGGCAGTGATGGACTTTTCTTGTTGGCAGTTGAGTCCAGCACAGCACCTGTCCAGTAGCAGATCATTAAACGTATCTGGTGAATGAAGGAACGAGTAGCCAGGATATCAGATGGAAAATCGCCTAACTGACATAGGCTAGATGGTTCTATGTTCAGATCTTCAGGTCCTGTGCTGTGCTCTTCTGATTGACTCTTTGCGACCTTATGGACTGTAGCCCTCCAGGCTCCTCTGTCCCTGGGAATTCTCCAGGCAAGTATACTGGAGTGGGTTGGCCATGCTTTCCTCCCAGGGAATCTTTCTGACCCAGGGCTCCAAACCTCTTTTCTTACCTCTCCTGGCAGGCGGGTTCTTTACCCCTAGCGCCACCTGGGAAGCTCTTGTCTCCTATGGCACTTCTGTTTTGGGTAGAGCAATTACCTTGCAGCTGAGTGCTTAGTTCAGAAAACAAATCCCGGCAAATGCCCGGAGAATCAGAAAGAGCCAGCACTCTATATACGAGGATGGTAAAAAAGACATGGGTCTGTGACTCTCATTTTCACTGTGTCCACTGAAAAGACATGTTGCTCTCTTTGGAAAGGACCTAGAGAGAAGGCAGTCCAGCCTCTTCCCTCATCTAGGACCTTCCCATTTGCCCTGTTGCCGTGGCTTTGCTGGCATTTGTGCTGGAAGTCTTCCGTTTGGCCTCCCAGATCTCTCTGCCCCACCACCCTGCAGGTCCCACACCAGCCCCTGCTCCCCCTACAGTCATGAGGAGGATGCTGGGGATGGAAGGTCACGGCTCCTGCCGGGTGGTCCTGTCCTCCGCAGGTCTCTCTCCCAGCCCTGGTAACTGCCCCTCCTCTCCTCCCTTCGGATCCAAGGGAAGTGGAGGATGCCCTTGGCCTCTGCTGTTGTTTCTGGTCCCCTGCACGTTGTGTTTCCCCTTTAGGTTGCCCACACCTTTGAAAGTAGCTCTTTCTTAAGCGCTCCTTCACATTACCCAGATTGAGGTACCAAAAGCTTTCTGCCTCAACCCTCATGTGGACTGTGTCCTCAACACTTTCTCAAAGGCATCTATTGTATATCACTGTCACTGAATGGTTTTTAAGTCTCCCAATGTCAGTGGCTGTGGTTTCTGTTTCTTATCATCACAAGATCTCAGGGTGGCAGTGGTCCTGATCCATTTAATTTTCAAGATCCATTCTGCCCCATTCCTGTCATCTCTCTCTGTGCTTGAATACCTCCCACAACAGGGAACTCACTCCTCCTAAAGCTGTCTCTCAGTCTTTAACGCATCTGACAGATAGAATATGTATCCACAACTTCCCCTCCCATCCTTGTCCTGTTCCTTGGGGTTTCATGGAACAAGCCCAGTTTACATTTTACTCCTCTGTCCCTCAGATAGCAGGTTTCTGCATTCCTTTACCAGCTTTATCTGTTTAAAGGTGGCGTGCCTAGGACAGAATCTCTTTTCTCCGGTGTTATCTGCTGAGTATATGAACATGATAATTTTAACTAGAAGGCTTACTACCTCCAGAGATTATGAGAAGGTCTGTACTTCATCATTCCTTGCTTGGAAATAGAGAGAATAGATCCACCTGCCCCCCTCCCCACGGCCACACACATTCATGCTCCCCGTTTCTGCTGATAAAGTGTCACATGTCATATGAACAGGGCTTCCCTGGTGGCTCAACTGGTAAAGAATCTGCCTGCAATGCAGGAGACCTGGGTTCCATCCCTGGGTTGGGAAGATCTCTTGGAGAAGGGAACAGCTACCCACTCTGGTATTCTGGCCTGGAGAATTCCATAAACTATATAGTCCCTGGGGTCACAAAGAGTCGGACACAACTTTCACTTGTTGTATGAACAGCTGTCTTAGATGAAGGCTTAATATTGTCCCTATTATTAGATTTATCTATACTTACAGATTATCCATCAAGGAAGTAAAGTAATTTAAAAATTATAGATCTTTAGAGGTCTCTGTCTACTATCAAGTTTCCTTTTGCTTGTCCTCAAATATAATTATCCTCTAGTTATTTTGATGGCACTATGTAAAATATTTTGCCTAACTTTTTATTTAGGTTTCAAATCTGAACATCAGATATCAGAATCAAAGATTTTTTAGTATTTCTTTCTTTCTTTTTGTTTTGTTGGCATTTACTTTGTGTATGTCCTTTCCCATACCTGTTGTATTTTGGAAATATAACAAAATATATTGAAATGCAATATCTTGGGGCTGATAATCAAATTGACTTTAAGGAAATGTTCTGAGTGGGTTCTTAAGTGTATCATTTATTTAAGTCAATTTTTATAATGAAAATCCAATTTATTTTTTAACAGGCCTCCAAAATATCTGTCAGCTTAATTCTTCCTTCTGATTTATTCACCTACCTCATTCCCCATTTCGTTTTTGATTAGATTGCTTTCACCCTCGCAGAACTCTGGAAAATAAATCTTTTTGTATTTAATGTGTGCTTTGGTTTAATCTGGATGAATAGTAGAATGAAAACAACTCATTAGAAAGTAATTTTGATTGTTGGAAAGAGAGATGTGACTTTCTTAATCTCTAATAATTGCGAGGAAATGTATTTCAGAGACTGCTTGCTCACGGTCACCTTCCTTCTACTTTCATGAATAGCTTTTTTCTCACAGGATTAAAAAACAAAATAAAACATACTTATGATCCTTTACAAATCCCCCCAAATGGTTTTAGAGTAGCAGATTATGACCCATTTCTTTTTATCTCTGGAACAATGGTCAGAGAAAGCTACTTTCTTCCTCTTCTGAACTGCTTTTATACTTTATCCAAAGTTGCTATTCATGCATTCAGTTCAATTCAGTTCAGTTGCTCAGTCGTGTCCAACTCTTTGTGAACCCATGGACTGCAGCACATCAGGCCTCCCTATTCATCACCAACTCCCAGAATTTACCCAAACTCAATGTTCATTGAGTCGAAGATGCCATCCAACCATCTCATCCTCTGTCGTCCCCTTCTCCTCGCACCTTCAATCTTTCCCAGCATCAGGGTCTTTTCCAGTGAGTCAGCTCTTCGTATCAGGTGGCCAAAGTATTGGAATTTCAGCTTCAGCATCAGTCCTTCCAGTGAACATTCCGGACTGATCTCCTTTAAGATGGACTGGTTGGATTTCCTTGCAGTCCAAGGGCCTCTCAGGAGTCTCCTCCAGCACCACAGTTCGAAAGAATCAATTCTTCAGCACTCAGCTTTCTTTATAGTCCAACTCTCACATCCATAGTTGACCACTGGAAAAATCATAGCCTTGATTAGATGGACCTTTGTTGGCAAAGTAATGTCTCTGCTTTTTAATATGCTGTCTAGATTGGTCATAACTTTCCTTCCAAGGAGTAAGCATCTTTTAATTTCATGGCTGCAATCACTATCTGCCATAAAGGTGGTGTCATCTGCGTATCTGAGGTTATTGATAATTCTCCTGACAATCTTGATTCCAGCTTTTGCTTCCTCCAACCCAGCGTTTCTCATGATGTACTCTGCATATAAGTTAAATAAGCAGGGTGACAATATACAGCCTTGATGTACTCCTTTTCCTATTTGGAAACAGTCTGTTGTTCCATGTCCAGTTCTAACTGTTGCTTCCTGACTAGTTGATGTTTTATTTATTTTCTTATGTATTGGCCTCCACCAGAAAGAAAGCTTCTGAGAGAAAGAGCATCCTTATTTCCAGTTGTGCCTGGCACAACTGATAAATGGTGTTGTGTGTTTGTGGGCAGAAGTATAAGTTTCTCATGATAATCTGCTTTCTTTATGCCAGTGCACAAGAGCTTACATAGTTCCCAACAAATTGCTGCTTTCTTAAAAGCTATTTCTTTTATAAATATGGTTCCTAAAGCATCCACTCTTATAAGATTATCTTGTTTTCTAACCAAAAAAAAATCCACCATCCGTTATCAAATTATCAAAATAAACAGATTATCTATCTATTTATCTGATAATAACTAAGCACTATTTAATCTATATAATGAATAGAGTTTTTAAAATTACATATATTACCAATAAATTCTTTTCATCAAGGTCAGTTCCCAAAGACCAAAATTGTGATTTAGAATGTACTGCACGCATACAGGCAAATAACTGCAGCATCTTTGCAAATAGCAAATGAAGCAGTGCTTCAGCTCAAAGACCCCAAAGGTACATTTCTTACTAGGTTGCTGATGTAAAAATCTTTCGTGATAAATAACGGACAAATTCCCAGTTTCCCAGCATACTCCAAAAATATGACTACCGCATAAGATCACCGAGAAGGGCACTGATTCAAACTACTTGGCAGGAAGCTGACTTCTCTCATTATTAATGTGCTTACCTCCTTTTCATCACTCATTGATAATAAGCGAAACTTCAGTAAAGAGTTAAGGAAACAAACTTCTGAGAATAGTCACAGTGTTCAGAATGAATATTTTATCAGTGTTATTTTGCATGTTTTCGACTTCCCAGTAATTTTAGTATGATTTTCTGATTGGAGTCCGTCACATCGCTGGCCTAATATGGAAATCATATGCAAGTATCCCCTTACTTTCCCTCTTTCCAGTCTGGCAGGAAGCCCCACCGTGTCACAGACATCTTTCAAGGCATCTCGTATTCTGTGTGTACACGTTAGCATCCTGGCCTGGCTCTCCTTCTAGCCCTTCTTCCCTCTATGGTGTCAGTAGTCCCTAACTCCTTAGAAAAATTCTCTTCCTAAAACATTACTAGGAGTGTTGCACTTATCCACACCGAAGACCATGCCTATTTCCAGCCATCCATGGCAGTGAGTTCAGACTCCTCTAACTGACCTTCAAGATCCCAGCTTCCTTCTTCTATATTATTTCCCTTTCTTTCCCCAAATACCATATTCTTCAGTCAGAAATCCATGCCCTCTCCCACAAAGAGGCATGCTGTTATCTGCTGGCTGCCTGTACTGTCCAGCCCATCAAATTTTGTCCCTCCTTTGCCTGGGTCCTTCTCATCCTTCAGATCTTCCAGGCTGGCTCCAGAGTTCTGTTCCTCCTGTTCACATCAGCCCACAAGTGTCTCTTTCCCTGAGTTCTCACTGGGTTTATGCTGCGCAGAGAGAGGCGCAGGCTTTGGAGACAGTGGACTGGCCTTGACTCATTGACCCATACAAGCCTCAAGCGGACCAAGTGTTGCATTGTTCACTGTGTGCCTGATAAGAGTACGTAGGGGTCATGTGCCTGACTCACTTCCTCTCCTTAGTTTAGAAGTTGAGTATTCTTTGGAGTCCCGTTTTACAGATTAGCAAACTGAGGCACAGAGAGGTTGAGTAACTTGTCTAAGGTCACACTAATAGACGGCAGAGCTGGGAACCCTGCCTCCCAAACCTGCTTTCCTGTTTCCTATGCTGTCCTTGCCTCTTGAACACATATTTGAAATGATTTCTGATGGGAGTTTTTCAGAGTTGATTAGTATGCTGTACTGCTCATGCCTGTCTCACTAGGCCGTCTTTGGGGGTAAAGCATCCCTTATCTAGCACTGCTTGTGGAGATAGTGGGCCTGCCGTTGTGTGTGTGTGGGTGTGTGTGTGTGTGCACGCGCACACGCGCGCTGCTGTGGTGGTAACCTGACATGAATGTCAAAGTAGACGCAAGGTGACCGCGGGGCAATTCAGAGAGGTCCATTGCTAGCCAGGTTACATTCAGCTCCGGCTGCCAAGCTTCAGAAGTGTGTCGCAGAAAGAATGTGTGGAGGGATGACAGTTAAAAAAGTCCAGTTCCATCACTTGTTAACCAGATAGCCTTGAGAAAGCTACCTTCTGAACTTGTTTCCTCACCTCCAAAAAATGATGCTAAATTCTACAACACAATCATTTTTTCAGATTTTGTTGAAGTGTAGCAATGTTGTGTTGATTTCTGCTGTATAGCAACGTAGTTCAGTTATGTGTACATTCTTTTTCCTGTTCTTTTCCTTTTTGGTTTATCACAGGGTACTGATGAGGACTGATAAGGATATTGATAAGGATACTGGCAGGAACTGTAGTTCCCTGTGCCGTATGGTGGGAGGTAGTCCCAGAGCTATTAAATGAGGTCTTACACAAGGCGCTGGCTGCCAAGTGACCGCACAGGGGCCCGCGTGCGGAGGTGTTCAAGAGATGTTGATGTTTCCCTTCCAGGCTTCACGCTGCAGTCGGGCTCCAGGCTTTCTCCCCGCTGCTGATGCCTTTTCCTTTGTCCATATATATCTAAGCCGGCCTTCAGTTCTGTGACTCCTCCGGTCTTAGCCTTGTTTCCGTGAGCTGCTCCACTTCTGACCTTTTCTGTAGTTACTCACGTGCTGCGTGGCTTGGTCTTCCCAAGTCCAGCCGACAAGGACAAGGTCCATAAATACAGTGGGCTCACTCTCTTGTCTAGTAGGGGAGCAAGACCCCCAAATGGCTGCTGATCCTGCCTTGGGATCTCTGTGTTTCCCAGTGCTGTGGAAATGCACACCAAAGGGTGAGGAAGGCGGGAGGGGAAAATTCAGAAGACTTGAGACGAGGCGGTGGAAGGAGGCAGTGAGGGGCGAGTGGAGAGTTTGCAGACGGGGCTCAGGGAAGGGTGTTGCTGTCGGGGGACACACCACGGGTTGCGGAGGAGGCCCACTGTCATGAGAGTGTGTGCTTTGTTCCTCTGTGACTAGATTGCAAACCTGAGAAGTCAAGTGTTTGGTTCTCAACAGAAATCAGTTGTGGAAGTAGAGATCTAGCTTAAAAGAACTTTTGGAAAGAAAGGTTTTAATTGTTTTTCCACTATGTCCATCTGAGTCATCACTGAGACCTGACAGTTCAGCAGCTTATACCACCTGGCGACAGGAAGGCTCGTAACTGACCGTGTTCATCGTGGGATTAGAGGTTTAGTGCTGAGTGTCACCGAAGAGAGGTTTTGACAAATCACATGCAACCAGAAGGGGCCGCCAGAGTGAAAAGAGGCTTACTGTTCCGATGTTATGAGAAATGGGTCTGGGGCATTTTGTAAAGGGAGATAGTGATTGCTCACTTCAAATCCTTGGAGGGTGATTTGGGAAAGTGGACTTTATTTTTTTTATTTTTATTTTTGCTTTAAGGGTGGACCTGGGATTAATAGAAGCAGACATTATAGAGTGTCTGGCAGGACTGGCTACGAACTGATGGTTAGGGAATCACATTTTCAGTATGGTGCTATCTGTTGAGACTGGACTGGATTCCTGATGCTGTCTTTGGTGACAGGCTGGATCACCCCTTCTGACAGCACGCCCTTCAGAGTCCATGAGATATATCCAACGGAGTTTTGGTGCGAAATGCACTTATTGAAATAGATTATCTGTGCCCAGACATGGTAATTTAATGTGATCGCATGGCAGACTATACAGAAAGATGGAAGGTTTTAGAATGGGATTGTATCTTCACTTCTTCCTTTGAGGCTTTGAGCAGTTTACCCCCTGAGCCCCTGTGTGCATACTGATAGAACAGGGGTAATAGCAGCTATGTCACAGGCCTGTTGGGAGGATCAGTATAATGATGGATATGCATCCATACATATCCTGTTGTCTCAAACAAATACTATTATTGGAAATGCGTTTTCTGTCTGTAATGCATCATACCATGACTTTCTAAAAGTGTTGAGTACCCTGCTGCAGAAATAAAATATTGCCTGAGTTTTTCCTAAAACATACTCTTCCTTTTATCAATCATATCCATACTTGAATGTTTTCTTAATGAATACTAAATGTTAGTTTATCCAGAATGAGAAAAGAATGATGGCAAATTAAGCTAAAATTGTATAACTCACTCTCTGCCATCCAGAAGCATCTCCAGATTTTAGCCTAGAGATGCCACATTCTATAGTTATTTCTCCTTTATTTTCTATTAATATAGACACATACGCATAAAATGCTTGACCCTTATAAGAAATATATTAAATAATTTTACTTATTAACAGGTAATTTAAAAGTAACCATGGGCTTTCTAGTTTATAATTTTGAAGTAGAAAGATATTTAAGAGTGTGTGTGTTTGTGTATATACACTCAAGAATTTGCATATAAATACACATTAAATACAGGTGTAGATTGTTAGGCATTCTTTCTTATGCTAAAGTACTGAATTTTTAATAGTTGTTTCATTTAAGAAAATGTTGATATTTCCTTTCATAAGTTTTAAATTGGCACTTCAGATATTTAAAAGATGAACTTTTCTGCATATCTCCTGGTAGTTAAAAGAGATACAATATGAAATGATCAGGCTAAGAAGCTGGCTGTTTAAATATTTTTTAAAACTATTATGGTTAGTATCATCCTGTTATTTAATATTCTATAGCAGTTCAGCTTTGGATATTGAACTCTTCTCACCACTGAGTATAAGAGTAAAAACAGAAAAACAAATGTCACACATTATTTATATATATTTATATTTTATACATATGCTCCCAAACACACATGTCTGTATTAGCTGAATTGACTGACCTTTGTGTGCCAGGCCCTGTGTTAAGTCCTTTGCATGGATTATCTCCTTTAATTTAAGACACCGTGAGGTGACAACGTAATTTGCGTCATTTTTCAGATGAGCAAACCGAGGCTTGTAGAGTGTGCAAAGCGAATATAAATAGTGGAGACTGGGTTTTAACCCAGCTGTCTGACCTCTGGAACTTCTGATTGCCACATTGCCCTGCCCAGTGCTTGGGTAATCATGGAACTGGAACAGCCATCTGTCCATCCATACGTATAGCCTGCACATCAATGCCAAAATCTGTCTTCATCTCAGACAGTAGATGGCCGTTCAGCCTCTACCTGAATAACTCCTGTAATTGGAACTTCATAGCTTCACAAGCCAGCCCATCCCATTGTTGGCTAGCTCTTGTCACTGGATCTTTTTATTCATCCAGTTACTGGAAAGTTGTCTCCCTGTGATTTCAAGTTATTGGGCCCCGTTCTGCCTTCTGGGGCATGCTGAACACTGGTCTCTCCTCTTCCTGAAGGCAGCCCTTCAAATTCTGTGCTTCTTGGAGGCTTCTCTCTTCAGTTCCATGTGCTGCCTCCTGAGCCGTCACCCTTACAGTCACCTTTCTGACATCTGGGTTTAACGGGTTGTTTCTAATAAGTTGCGATAACAGCATTGGAAGCAGTGGAAAAACTGGGTGTAGTTGAAAACCTTCTGGACGGAGCAGGAGCCTCTGGGGGAAGGTGTCAGCACTGCCGCTCCCTGTGTGACCTTGGGCAGGTGGCGACATGGCTGAGCTTCAGCACCCTCATGTAACACTGGCGTGATACCTGCCCTAAAACCCAGCTTTGTTATGGGGTCACGTCAGATGTGCTGGGGAGAGTGCTCTGTGCACCCCAGCCTGTCCTCAGCCTCCTCTTTCACCCTCCCTGCTCTCTGTTTCAGCACAGCTTGCTCCCTCATCTTCCTCTGCGTCTTTGCTCAGTCACGTCATCTGCTCATTGATGCCTTTCTTGACCTTTATATTTTAAATGGCAACTGATCCCTTAACTTCTCTTGCCATCGTACCTGCATTAGTTTTCTCAGTTGTGTGTATGACAATTCAATGTACATCATTTTACATGTATTTATTTTGTGACTCTCCCCGCTTCCCTCGCCCTGCCCCCAGGAGAATGTAAGAAATAAGAAATGTGAGCTCCAGAATGCATCTATTTTCATCACCGCTATATTCTCTGGACAGAGCAGGTCATAAAAAATACTTGGTGAATAAATGAATGAATTACCGTTATGTTTACGTTTCTGATGTGGTCTCACCATCAAAAAGCCCAATGAGGTGCTACTGGTTGTTTTTTTTTTTTTTTAACAGAAGAAAAGTACAGCTGGCAAATTTATTAATTGCTCTTTTAATATTTCAATTTCATAAATTCATTTGTCAGTTAATTTCCTTGTGCTTCAAGGGTATTTTCTCACAGAGCAGTTATCTGAGCTGGACTCCTGGAGTGAAATATTAACATTTTCAACTTAAAATGTTACTGAAAATGAAGAAAATGTAATTTATCATGGGCTTCAATTTCAGATGACTCAAGGTCAGACTTTGGTGGGCAAAAGCATTCAAATTTTTTTTTTTTAAGTAGCAGCAAGTCATTGAATTTCCTGTTTATATGCTCACTGTAGCTGTTCCATCATTCCAATTTCTGATGGTGTATCTCACAGCTATAATATCTCTCTTCAGAGTGATCACAGCCCCCATTTGTTAGCTGGTTGTGTGTTAGTATGGTTTCTGGAGTTACTGGATGAAGGGGAATTAACAGGGCAAGAGAGGCAGAAATGCAGATGCATTCAGACATCCTAAGGGTGCTGATGTCTCAGCTTGGCTCCCTGCGTTAACAATCTAGAAGCATGTTATCTGCCTAAATCAAGTTCTCAGGGCTGGGTCGAGAAAACCTCATTCATCGACATGAAGGAGGTGGTGAAGTCATGGTTATCAGGAGGGCACGAAGCGCCACGTTTCCACACTGATGCCTGTGTCTTGTGGTTCAGAGACTTGTATGTTGAAGCCTGGTCGGCCTGGACTAAAGTGACCTAAGTTAGCAGAACACCTGATTGTAGCAGCTGATCTGACTCCTGGCAGACTGAAGAGGGAGGAATTAACTCAAAGCAAAAAAAAAAAAAAAAAAAGCCTTGGGATACAGGGAAAAAAAAAAAGTCCACTCTCCTTCTGCTAGAGTTGACTCTAGACCTATAAATTATTGACACATGCTTGCTTGTTGTTGAATGCTTGCACGTCTCCCCAGATCAAACAATGCTGTCAGCAGTTAGTGCTGGGGCACACTGTCCTGAATTTAAAGCTGCAGAATCAGGTTTATTTGAAGTGCCTGAAAAATCCCACGGCTGCTTATTGAAACTGATTTTCAGTTTGCTCTTCAGTGTATTTAATCACTGAGGAGCTCTCAGTGCTGCAAATCTGTCATTGCTAAATCCCAAACCATTGCAGATCCCCTTGGAATGGGAGAATAATGACCCAATGAATGAGTTTGTGTACATTTCTGTTTTAAATGAGAAGGGGGATATGTTATAGAAGAATATAACATTTGCAGTAGATGCATAAAAACTTTATGATTTTACAAAATATATTGAAATTAACATAATTTCATCATGGATACAAGGTCAGTGTAAACTTTAGTTAATAACAGTGATCATAGTAGAAGGTCTTGTTAAGTAAACAAATACCTTGTCTAGGGAAGGAACATTTGGGGACAGAATTGAATAATTGATTTTCTACTTACACCAGAACTGCATTTGGAGTCCGACTTACTAATTGGATGTCAAGGAAGATGTTGATCACTGTAATGGGCGAACTGTTAAAAATTGGGTAGGAGAACACAAACTTAGGAATCATGTGGTTGCAAGACTCATTTTTCCCCTCCACACAAATGGTAGTGTAGTAGCATAGCTGTAATAATAGTGCTAGTGATAAAAATAACTAACAACCCTTGAGTCCAGTCATGTGCCAGCTACTACTGTATGTGCTTTTCAACTTTGATTTACATTAGTTTTTAAGACAATCTTATGAGAATGTTTCCAGTATATTTTCCATTGTATGAATAAAGTGAGATGTAGCCATTACGCTGTCATTCAGCTGGCAAAGGGCAGAGCTGATTCAGACTGCAGGCTCTCTATTCTGACATCTGGCCCTTAGTCCCTCTGCTGTCTCATTCATTTGAGAAAATTTATTCAGACCCTTTTGGGAGTGTTGGTGAAGGAGTGAAAAAAGGGAAGGTGATATAACCCGTGATCCCCCAGGTACTTAATCCTACCAGAGAGAAAAAAAGCAAGCAGATAGTTACTGATTAAGAGTCAGAATCAGTGGTTCAGGTGAGGAACCACTCAACAACTGTTGGGAAAAGAGAAAATGACTATTGGCTGAAATGATTAAGAAAGGCTTCTTGGAAGGAGGGGGTTTATCCCCTAAGTGCTCAGTAACACTTTTGGCCACACACATTGGATCCTTTAGTGTTACGGTTCTAATAATTTCATGAATTGCACCTAAGTAAAATTCTAGCCTTGTTCATCTTTAAGTGGGTTTTTCACATTTTTTAAAAAACAGCTCAAACATGTGCATGTGTTCAGCGTGCATATAGTTCGTTTCTGACAGCTGATAGAGCTTATTGATTGTGCCTCCTAGAAGAGGAAGCAGGCAACATCAGCTTATTGATGTTGCCTTCTGTATAGGTGTGAAACAGGGTTCAGAGGGATGTGGAAGAAACAGAGGTCATTAGAGGTGTGTAGGAAAAACAGAGAGCCGGTAGACCGGTTTCCATGTTTCGTGGTGACACCCACAGTAGATACTTCCTTTAGCAGTTGGGTTGGCCCTGACTATGTTAGCTATTTTCATGAATTTGAAAACTTCACCTTTGAACTCTGTTTGTATTTATTTTTAGTTATTTTAAAATAGTTATTTATTTATTTGGCTGTGCTGGGTCTTAGCTGCAGCATCTCCGGTCATTTGCAGCATGCGGGGTCTTTTTAGTTGGAACATGTGGGATCTAGTTCCCAGACCAGGGATTGAACCTAGTCCCCTGCTTTGAGAGCATGCAGTCTTAGCCACTGGGCCACCAGGGAATCCCTGAACCCTTCTGTGTAAATTGTATGTAAGATCATACAGTCATTGCAATAGAAAATAAAATCTTTAAAATACACGTATGCTGTAACATTTTAAGACATACAAAAAGCATAAAGAATAATGCAACAAATACTAGCTTTTTAAGTCCAGCTTAAAAAACTAGATCTTTGCAAGGCAGGAAAAACCCTTCCTTTTTCTGATTTCACCCCTTTTTCCCCTGCATGAATAATCAGTTCTAAATTTGGAATATATTACCCGATGCAGGCCTTCGTATTTTTCCTTTAAGTGGTTATATATCTAAAAATGTATAGTACTCTTTATATAAATTACATCAAGTAATATGCATTTTAAATTCTATTTTATTCTTTTAACTATGAAATTCCTTCATTTTCATGTGTATAGCTTTAGTTCATTTGTTTTTTATCCCTTAGTAATATTTGATTGTGTCAGTTTATTTCAATTTATTTAGGTATTTTTCTATTAGCAGATATTTAAGTTGTAATTTTCATCAGAAACAATGACGTTGTGAATAGTTTTGAGCATGTCTCATCGTATATATATGTACATCTTTCATATGTTTACAGACCATTTTCTCACCTTTACTGTGACTTGCTTGTTCGTCTCTTTTGCCTACTTTTCTAATGCATAATCTTTTCTTTACTCATTTATAGAGTTTTTTTTATAGATTGTGAATATTCATCCTTTGTTGACTGTATCTTCGATAGACTGTGGGTTACTATTCGTTTTTTTGTAGTGTCTTATTCTGAACAGACTTAAACTGTTGATATAGTAAAATTTGTTATTTTTCCCTCTATCATTTATACCACGTGTCTGTTTAAGAATTCTTTCATATTGAGGGAATAAAATGTAATGTAAAGGTACTCCTTAAATATAAAGATGGAAAATATGATTTTTTTTAAACGTTGGAAGTCAAATTGTCTCAGTGCAGTTTGACATATAGTTTATCAATACCAGTCTACTCAAAACAGAGCGTGCAGCCACTATGGAGAACAGTATGGCGATTTCTTAAAAAGCTAGAGATAAAACTACCATATGACCCAGCAGTCCCACTACTGGGCATATACCCTGAGAAATACATAATTCACAGAGACACATGTAACCCCAGTGTTCATTGCAGCACTATTTATAACAAGGACACGAAAGCAACCTATATGTCCATGGAGAGATGAATGGATAAAGAAGTTGTGATATATATGTATACACAGTGGGATATTATTTACCCATAAAAAGGAATGGATTTGAGTTAGTTCTAGTGAGGTGGATGAACATCACTAGAGCCTGTTATACAGCATGGAGTAAGAAAGAGGAAAACATATTTCATAAATTGGCACACACATATATATATAGAATCTAGAAAAATGGTACTGATGAATTTATTTGCGGGGCAGAAATAGATGCAGACATGGAGAACGAACTTGTAGACGTGGCGGAGGAAGGAGAGGGTGGGCCGAATTGAGAGAGTAGATTGAAGCATACGCATTACCATGTGTGAACCAGATAGCTAGTGGGAGGTTGCTGTCTAACACAGGGAGCTCAGCACGGTGCTCTGCGATGACCTAAGAGGGGTGAGCACGGTGGAAGGGGGAGGGGCTCAGGAGGGAGGGGACATGTGTATACTTATGGCTGATTCACAGAAACCAGCACAACGGTAAAGCAATTATCCTCCAATTAAAAGTAAAGAAACCAGAGCCCACCACTATACCATAACTATTGTGTATATAAATTTTCTGTCCAAACTCAGTTATCATTTGGTAAAATGAGAGCTTAGAGAAGAGAAGCCATGGTAAAACATCAATATTCACAGAATTGTCAGTCTGTTCACTAACAGTAAAGTTTGTTTATAGTAAAGTGTCCACTCACACATGTGCATGTTATCTTCTGGACAGGACGCTCATAGTAACCATAAGCCATTCAGATGGGCCGTTGGTAGCTGTGATGACAGAAGAGGCTTTGGGTATAATTTCAGTGGAGTGGACTTGATGTGTTTCATTCTTAATGATTGTTCTTGTTGCCTTCTCAAGCTTTTATACTTATTCATCATCATCTTTTTTCTGATATATTTGATCTGTGTTGATTTAATGGTTAGTGTCCAGAATTCCTGAAATCTTGTCTTTCTTGGAACCATTCACAAGTGTGTGGTCTTGTAAGGAGAGATCCTCATAAAAACCATTAGTTTATCTCTAGATGTGTTTGAATTTATCTGTCATGTCTCAGTTACTTGTATCTCCTTTTTAAAAAGTCATCACCAGTTATAAGGTAGAGCTTCAGTTTGCTCTGCAATGATTACAATTGTTGTGATGACTTACCATTACTAATAAAATTTAAACTACCACTGTATTTCAGAAGAGGATAAAAAAAAAAACCAGTGACGCCCTGAGTAGGATTTCCAAATGACCTTGGCATGCTTTGTCATAAAGCAGCAATGTAATGGGATGTTGGCTTCAGTACTCCAGGCATTCGCGTTTTTGGGACTTTTGGGTGGGGAGCCTAGAGGTTAAGATGATCCCATGGGTATCATTTTTTATACTCTGATTAAGTCTTTTATCAGACTGATTTATGCTTTTCTCTCTTTCCTGGACACCACCCCCACAAAAAAATAAACATTATGATCTTTTAAAAAACAATAAATATAATTCATCTTTGGTCAGCTTCTAATACAGTTTTGGCCTTGAGTGTTGTATACACTCAGGGTATGTTTGGAGTGCTGAACTGCTCTCACCAAGTCTCCATATACAACACAGAACACTGACCACATGCTTAGTCTTTGTAAATAGAAATATGAAGTTAATTGTCTATAGAATGGCAGATTGTTTGTGTTTATGCTTAAGACCTTTGCGTTACTTTAATCCACTTACCCTAGAAAACGCTATGAGAAATATTCTGAGGTTTATATTAAGATAACGGTTGATTGGGATATAATATACAACATGGGTGACTATGGTTAAAATTACTGTAGTGTATATTTGAAAGTTGCTAAGAAACACATACAGTGGTTAAAGAATGCCTGCCAATGCAGGAGATGCCAGAGATGTGAATTTGACCCCTGGGTCAGAAGGATCCCCTGGAGGAGGAAATGCCAGTTCATTCCAGTATTCTTGCCTGGAAAATTCCATGGGAAGAGGAGCCTGGCGAGCTACAGTGCCTGAGGTCACAAGGAGTCAGACACAAGTGAGCGACTGAGCAGACGCGCGCGCACACACACACACACACACACACACACACACACACACACAGGAGACACTTAGGAAGCACTCATTCTATGTTGCCTAATATCAGTTCTTGGGATAGGAGCAGTAAGATCTACCTAAAGTAAGTTTTCCTGAGGTTGTGGTTTTGTGAGATGTGACAGACTCGCTCCTGCCATTCTCAATAGTTTAGTCAAATATGTATTGTTCCAATGCAAAGTGGAATTTGGACTTTTCCATACAGTGAAGGACTAGGTGCAGCCTCCAGGTGGGTGAGTATCAACCGCCAAAGACCCCGTAAGAGGCATGGCACTTGGGGATTCCAGAGGGTAACGGCATTACATACAGAGAAGTGCGCATGCTTTGGTATCAGATGCTCTGTAGATGAAGGATGGGTTCTTAAAAATATCTCTGAATTCCAGATTCCTAATCTGTTAAAAAGAAAAACAGGGTAGAGAGGAGTGGAAGTCAGAAATAATTGCAAGGTTATTGTGAGATAAACTATGAAGCTAACTAAAATATGAGTACTTTTTATTGTTGTTTTATTATTGTTTTGGGGCTGAAAATCCTAACAGTTTTGGAATAGACCATGGCTTAGTATTTACAGACTTTCAAATGTGATATTATTCTAGGGATGGAGTATGTAAGTGATGTTCCAAGTGTAGTCCTTACACCAGCAGCATCACTAGTACCTGGGAACACGTAAGAAATAGATTATCAGGCCAACTCCAGACCTATTAAATCAGAAACTCCGAGGATGGAGTCTAGGGAGTTTGTGTTTTACAAGCATTCCAGGTGATTCCATGGCAGCTTCAACTGTGAGAACTTCTGAAACATAGAATAAAGGAGAAGGAAACATCAGTTTTGTTATTTTTTGGACTTTGTGTTCTTAGCATTGCCATGGGTTGTCTTATTTTTATTTATTGCCTCTTCTTGGCCTTCCTTTCTCAAATGTTTTGCCCACAGTGGTCAAAGTGGAGTGCTGCAGGTGGTTAATTATTTTTTGTCTAATCGTATGCAGGTCAGGAAGCAACAGTTAGAACTGGACATGGAACAACAGACTGGTTCCAAATAGGAAAAGGAGTATGTCAAGGCTGTATATTGTCACCCTGCTTATTTAACTTTTATGCAGAGTACATCATGAGAAATGCTGGGCTGGAGGAAGCACAGCTGGAGTCAAGATTGCTGGGAAAATTATCAATAACCTCAGATATGCAGATGACACGACCCTTATGGCAGAAAGTGAAGAAGAACTAAAGAGCCTCTTGATGAAAGCGAAAGAGGAGAGTGAAAAAGTTGGCTTAAAGCTCAACATTCAGAAAACGAAGATCATGGCATCCGGTTGCATCGCTTCATGGCAAATAGATGGGGAAACAGTGGAAACAGTGGCTAACTGTATTTTTCTGGGCTCCAAAATCACTGCAGAAGGTGACTGCAGCCATAAAATTAAAAGACACTTACTCGTTGGAAGGAAAGTTATGACCAACCTAGATAGCATATTGAAAAGCAGAGACATTATTTTGTCAACAAAGGTCCGTCTAGTCAAGGCTATGGTTTTTCCAGTGGTCATGTATGGATGTGAGAGTTGGACTGTGAAGAAAGCTGAGCGCCGAAGAATTGATGCTTTTGAACTGTGGTGTTGGAGAAGACTCTTGAGAGTCCCTTGGACTGCAAGGAGATCCGACCAGTCCATCCTAAAGGAGATCAGTCCTGGGTGTTCATTGGGAGGACTGATGCTGAAGCTGAAACTTCAATACTTTAGCCACCTGATGTGAAGAGCTGACTCATTTGAAAAGACCCTGATGCTGGGAAAGATTGAGGGCAGGAGGAGAAGGGGACGACAGAGGATGAGATGGTTGGATGGCATCACCAACTCAATGGACATGGGTTTCGGTGGACTCTGGGGGTTGGTGATGGACAGGGAGGCCCGGAGTGCTGCGGTTCATGGGGTCACAAAGAGTTGGATACCACTGAGTAACTGAATTGAACTGGATCTCTGCTCATGTGCTTCTTTTGAAGGATTTGCCTTTGTTACGTTCTTAATGGAAAATCATTGGAACTGCAGGACTTGAGACAGTTTGCTCTTGTGCGTGCCTGTGCTCAGTCCCTCATTGGTACCCGACTCTTTGCGACCCCACGGACTGCAGCCTGCTCTGTCCATAGCATCTTCCAGGCGAGAATACTGGAGTGGATTCCAGTTTCCTGCTTCAGGGGATCTTCCCGACTCAGGGATGGAACCTACATTGGCAGGCAGGTTCTTTACCACCGAGCCACCTGGGAAGCCCCAGTTTGCTCTCACACATGCACAAATAAGTAGCTAACATTTTGAGGGACTCCTGCAGATTTTCAGAGCTGTTTTTCCGTGCCCTTCCCTTCTTTCTGGGACTCTGCCCTGACAATTCCTGTATTCCTGGCTTCTGAATCTGACCTCAGTCTGCTCAGCTCTCTGAGATATTCAGGCTCTGTTTGGCTTCCCCTCCTTTGCATTGCGGCCTGGAAACTGCCTCCAGGCAAGAAGCTGGTGCATAGCAAGGTTCACCTTGTTTCCGTTCTGTTTTCTGTTCTAGGAAATTAGAACCCTACATGCTTTCTGTCCAGTGTTTGGAACTTTTATTTATTTATTTATTGTTTATTTGTTTTTCTGCCTACTTGTTTAAGGTATAGTGTAAATCTGGTCGTTTCAATTCTAGTTTTGCTAGCAACCCCCTATCTGATGGAATGAAATTTAAATACAAGGAAATGGAAAACATGAAGTATATCATTCGTGGCTCTGATGACTTAACACACCCATGTATATCAGCCCCATGAAATACAGAATGTTACTGTCACCCTGGAAAATCCCTTCATTCTTCTTTCCAGATAATCTCCTCCATCTCATAGAGAAAACATTAATCATGTTTTTCAGTGCTTTGTTTTAGAACTTCATTTAAATGGAAGCTTAGAGTTTGTATACTTCTGTGTGTGTTTCTATTATCCACACAGTATAATGTTTTGAGACTCACCCATGGGGGTGAGTGCATGTGTAGTTCATTGCTTTTTATTGCTGAGTGGGATTTCATTGTGTGGATATGCCAGCATTTGTTTATGCCGTCCTGTTAACTGATGACACACAGGCTGTTTCTAGTTTGGGGCTATTACAAATAAAGTGGCTATGAGCTTTCTTTTATGCTTCTTTTGTCACATACCTTTATATTATCTCTTGGGTAAATAAGAGTGGATTTCCTGGGTTACAGAGAGACTGTACGTTCAGTTTTTTGAGAAACTGTGAAACTTTTTCCGAAAATGGTCAAGCCATTGTACATTTCTACCAGCCAGGTGTGAGAGTTTCACTTATTCATACACTTCTTAATTTTAGCTCTTGTGGATGTGAAGTGGTGTCTCATTGTGATTTAGTTTGTGTTTCTCTAATAACTTTGAATATCTTTTCATATCTTGACTATTTTTCTAGCTGCTTTTATGACATATGTTTATAGCTTTTGGCCATTTTTAGTAGAGTTGTTTTTTTCCTTAATGATTTTTATCTGTTCTTCATAGATTTGTATCCAAGTCCTTTGTCAGGTAAATATATAGTGAATATTTCTTTCCAGTTTCTGCTTTGGCTCTTTATTTTCTTAATGATGTTTTTTTGATGAGTAGCAGATTTAATTTTGATGATGTGTATATTATCAGTGTTTCTTTAATGATCAGTACTTTGTATGACCAATATCAATAATCTTTCTCATTCCCTAATTCATTCTGTTTCCTTTTAGTTTTGGTTTTTATGTTTAGGTCTGTGATTCAATTAGATGTGATTATTGTGGAAGATCTGAATAGATGGCAGTATTAATTTTCCCATGTATTTAATGAACTGCTCTAGGATTGTGTGTTGAAAAGATTGGATCAAGTTTTAAACTCACTGTTGTGTTCCATTGATATATTTGTATATCATTATTCTAATACCACGTTGTCTTGATTGCTTTGGCTGCATGTTGTGTTGCGATTAAGCAGTTTGATTTGTTTACTGTGAAAGTGAACGTGGCTCAGTCGTGTCTGACTCTTTGCGAACCCATGGACTGTAAATGGAATTCTCCAGGCCAGATTACTGGAGTGGGTAGCCTTTCACTTCTCCAGGGGATCTTCCCAACCCAGGGACAGAACCCAGGTCTCCTGCATTGCACGCAGATTCTTTACCAGCTGAGCCACAAGGGAACTTTATTTGTTTTCAAAATTATGTTTGCTATTCTAGTTTTTTTTTTAAATTTCAGTATAAAGTTTCATATTAATTTATCAAGTTCTACAGTGAAGTTGATCAGAATTTTGATTTAGGATTGTTTAATTGGGTCAATTTTAGGAGAATTAAGATCTTAATAATATTAAATCTTCTAGTCCATGGACACTGTAATATCTTGATTTATTTAGGTCTTCAGTTTTACTAAACTGAATGTTTTATACTTTTCAAGTTGGAGGTCTTCCGTATCTGCTGTTAAATTTATTCATCATCATCATTATTCTAAAACTATAATTGATTTTTGCATATTGACCTTGTGTCCTGAGACTAGCTAAACTGACTCATAAATTCTATCAATTGTTCTCAGATTCCTGGGGGTTTCCTTTAGACATTCGTGCTATATAGTGATGAGTAGACTTTTACTGGGCTTCCCTAGTGGCTCAGGGGTAAAGAATCCGCCTGTGATGGAGGAAATGCAGGAGACACTGGTTCAGTCCCTGGTTTGGGCAGATCCTCTGGAGGGAGGGCATGGCAGCCCACTCCAGTACTCTTGCCTAGAGGATCCCGTGGACAGAGGAGCTTGGCGGGCTACAGTCCGTGGGGTTGCTAAGAGTCAGATGGGACTGAAGTGACTGAGCACACACACGCAGAGTTTTACTTCTGTGTTTCCAATGTACATATCTGTTCATTTCTGTATTTCACTTCCTGTTGGGCTTCCCTGATAGCTCAGTTGGTAAAGAATCTGCCTGCCATGCAGGAGACCCTGGTTGGATTCCTGGGTCGGGAAAGTCCCCTGGAGAAGGGATAGGCTACCCACTCCAGTATTCTTGGGCTTCCCTTCAGCTGGGAAGGAATCTGCCTGCAATGCGGGAGACCTGGGTTTGATCCCTGGGTTGGGATCTCTCCAGGGGAGAAGGGAAAGACTACCGACTCCAATATTCTGGCCTGGAGAATTCCATGGACTGTATAGTACATGGGGTTGCAAAAGAGTCGGACCCAGCTGAGTGACTTTCACTTCCTGTTATATCCAGTAAAGTATTTAATAGAATTGAGGAGACTGTATATCCTAGTTATATTTGCAGTCTTAATGATAAGGCATTCAGTGTTTCATCATTAAGCATAATATTTCCTGTGGATTTCTGTATAACTTTATCACAGTGAGTAAATTCACTTGTATTCTTTTGTTGTTTTCACTTATGAAGTTTTTTTCAATTATGAACCAGTTTGAATTTTTTAAACATTTCTTATAAAACTATTTAAATGATTATATTTTGTTTTTGAAATAATTTATTTTGCTAATATGTTGAGTTATGTGATCGTTCAACTTAATTTTTTTATTTTTTAAGTTGAAGGATAATTGTTTTACAATGTTGTGTTAATTTCTGCTCTACAACAGCATGAATCAGCTGTAAGTATACATTCATTCCCCTCCCTTTTGAGCCTCCCTCGCACTCTGCCATCCCATCCCTCTGCCATCACAAAGCAGCCTCCTTTGTTGCATCCAGCTTCTCACTAGCCGTCTGTTTTACACATGGCAATGTTTACATGGCAGTGCTGCTAACTCAATTATTCCCAAAGTCTCCTTCCCCTGCCTTGACAAGTCCATTCTCTGTGTCTGCATCTCTGTTCCTGCCCTGCAAATAGGTTAATCAGTTAGACTTTTTTCTAAATTCCATATATATGTGATAACATACAATATATTTTTCTCTTTCTAATTTGCTTCACTCTGTATGACTTTAATTTTGAATGTTAAAGCAATCTTGGAAAAACTTTCCTTGGTGATGATTCCTCTCTTTATAAAATGATGTGTTTTGATGTGCTAATATTGTGCAAAGGATTTTCGAATCTGTGTTTATTACATGAATTGTTTTGCAGTGTTTTTTTCCCGTATAATATTTTTGTAATCTTAGTATCAGTGTTATGCCAATATACATATCAAATTATAAAACAAGGTGTGGTATTTTCTCTTTCTTCTGTTTTTCACAAAAGGAGTTTATAAAGTTTGTTTTATGCTCCCTCCATTAGTTTTTGAAAGACTTTGTATAAACTTGGTACAATTTCTTCTTTCATTGTTAAATAGAATCTGCTAGTGAAACCATATGGGAATGAAACTTTTGTATAAGTGCATGTGTGAGATGTAGGGCTAGCCAGAGTTCTTTGTCTGTTGTCAGTGTTGGTCAGTATATTTTTTCAAGAAATATATTTACTTCATCATAAGTTCTCAAATTTGTTAAATCATTCATAATTTTGCCTTATTATTTTCTTATTAGCTGAAGGATACACTGTAGTGAAATTGCTTCTGTTATTCCTGATCATAGTATGACTGGTGTTATTTCTCTCTTCTTGATAATTCTTTCTGGACTATTATCAATTTTATTAATATTTAACTTTTGCTTCTTAAATTTTTGTTTTCTGTTTAACTGCATTCTGATTATATATTTATGATATCCTTCCTTCTGTTTCCTCTGGTTTTAACTTGCTATTATTTTTCTAATTTTCTAAGGTGGGAAAATTGGCCACTGAATTTAAACTCTTTTTCTTTTATAAAAATAAATATTTAAAATAGAATTTCCTTTACAAGCTATTTTAGCTTCCTTCTTCAAACTTTGATATGTTGTGTTTCATTATCATTCAGTTTGAAATGTGATTTCAGAGTAGTCTAATTACATTTATAATTTTTCTTTGACCCCTATTTTATTTAGAAATATATTGTTTATTTTCCACAAAGTTGATTTTCTAGAACATTACTAATTGGTTTTCTTATAGTTACAAAATCTAATGAGAATTATTTTATCTGAGCATATGATTTGTCGAATGTCCCATGAGAACTTGAAAAGAATGTGTATACATCTGCATTTATAAGGCATAATGTTCTATAAATGCCAGTGAGTTCAAGATGGTTGGCAGTAGTTTTTCAGTCTTTTATATAATCATCATTTTATTCAAGGCTTAGTGATTCTGTCAGTTACTGAAGGAAGTGTGTTACAATCTTGGCATATGATTGTGGATTTGTCTGTCCTTATAATTTTTGCTTCATGTATTTGGAAGTTCGGTCACTGCCTTTGTTTGTTGCAGGTTTAGGATTGTTAGTCTTCATGATTAACTGACCTTTTAAAATCCTGGTGAAGTATTCCTCTACATCTCTGGTAATATTTCGTTGTCATGAAGCTTGTCTGCATTAACTTACCCATTCCAGATTTCTTATGTTTACTGTTTGCATTTTCAGTTACTTTCAACCTATATTTGTTTGAAAACAGTTGCTTTAACCTTCGTATTTTCAATTCAGCTTTTCAGATACAAACTAAATAACTTAGGTGGAGCATCTAAGTAGAAGTTTTACTTTGAGATAAGTTGCCAAATATATGTGTAAATTAATGATCTTCCTTAAGGGAGTAAAACCCAAATCTTACAATTTTCTTGGTGCAATTGAAAGGACAAACAGATTTACATACAGAAATTATGAGTTAAAGATCTAAATTTATTTTATAGCTTGAGCTACTTTTGAGAATTTCCTGTCATTTTAAACAAATAACTTTACTTGTTTACCCCAGAGTAAAATTGAACCCTGATGAACCCATTAATAAGTCTAGCTTCTATTTATAGAAGTAGGTTGATATTACTTTCAGTAGAAGACCTTTTATTGGCTTCAGCATAGCATGATAAAAAAGATTCTTGAAATTCTTAATACAAATGATATTACTTAAAAAAAAAGGGTACAGTGCTATTCTGCCTATACTTCTCATGGGCACTGAGGTTCAGACCTGGTCATGTTGTCACCTTGAGGCCAAGTCTTAGCTATCACGACTTTGGGTTGGTGGATCTCAGATTGGCCAGATCTAAATTTTAAGAATGAAGGCAGGTTCTGATGAGCAAAAGAAACAGGGAGTTTGGAGAGTTTGGTGTAGTTGCCTGGGAAAATCAGACAACATAGTTGTTAGGTCACAGGATTGCTGACACTTTTGACCTGGAATGGTTCCTGCTACATGGGTAAAGGCAGTCTTAGATACAGTGGTGGAAGGAAAGCTTGGGACCAGTCCCTGCTCCATCCCTCACCTGGTACCCAGAGGCATGTGCCTTCTTCTGTCTTTTGTTCCCCTAGAGGGTCAGTTCAGTTCAGTTCAGTTCAGTTACTCAGTCGTGTCCGACTCTTTGCGACCCCATGAATCGCAGCACGCCAGGCCTCCCTGTTCATCACCAACTCCCGGAGTTCACTCAGACTCATGTCCATCGAGTCCGTGATGCCATCCAGCCATCTCATCCTCGGTCGTCCCCTTCTTCTCCTGCCCCCATTCCCCCCCAGCATCAGAGTCTTTTCCAGTGAGTCAGCTCTTCTCATGAGGTGGCCAAACTACTGGAGTTTCAGCTTTAGCATCATTCCTTCCAAAGAAATCCCAGGGCTGATCTCCTTTAGAATGGACTGGTTGGATCTCCTTGCAGTCCAAGGGACTCTCAAGAGTCTTCTCCAACACCACAGTTCAAAAGCATCAATTCTTCAGCGCTCAGCCTTCTTCATAGTCCAACTCTCACATCCATACATGACCACTGGAAAAACCATAGCCTTGACTACACGGATCTTAGTTGGCAAAGTAATGTCTCTGCTTTTCAATATGCTATCTAGGTTGGTCATAACTTTTCTTCCAAGGAGTAAGCATCTTTTAATTTCATGGCTGCAGTCACCATCTGCAGTGATTCTGGAGCCCCCAAAAATAAAGTCTGACACCGTTTCCACTGTTTCCCCATCTATTTCCCATGAAGTGATGGGACCGGATGCCATGATCTTTGTTTTCTGAATGTTGACCTTTAGGCCAACTTTTTCACTCTCCTTTTCCACTTTCATCAAGAGGCTTTTTAGCTCCTCTTCACTTTCTGCCATAAGGGTGGTGTCATCTGCACGCCTGAAGTTATTGATATTTCTCCTGGCAGTCTTGATTCCAGCTTGTGTTTCTTCCAGTCCAGCGTTTCTCATGATGTACTCTGCATATAATTTAAATAAGCAGGGTGACAACATACAGCCTTGATGCACTCCTTTTCCCATTTGGAACCAGTCTAGAGGGCAGCATGCTGATCTTTGGAGTGGCCTGCAGGTGCTTCTAGCATTCCTTAGTTGCTTAGGGGCCCTACAGTGTGGGCCACCTTGACTCTGTATCTGTTGCTGCGGCAAGTTGAGGTGCTGAGGGTTTTTTTTGTTGTTCTTTTTTTGAGATTGAAATCCTGTCTTTATTCTTTTTTTTAACTTATTTTTTTAAAATTAGGAAAAATATGATAACACATTTAAAGGAGTCTTGGAAAACACAGAACAACATTACATCCGTTTGAGGGGCTGAGTTTAAAGAGGATAAAAGCGCAAAGAGCATCACCTGCTAGAGGGTGTCTAGAATCAAAGTGCTTATCTGTGAAATGGTCGTCTTCTCTTATAGACTGTTCCAGGCTAGTAAGAAAGTAGGCCTCTAATCTCTTTTAAATGCAAATCTAAGTAGAAAATAAAAGAACTTTCTCCCTGGTAAAGAAAAGACTTGTGGATTGAGGTCCTGTGAGAGGCCGTGAAGCCTTATCAGATGCGCCCTGAAATCTGCGGCGGTCTCCTTGGTGAGGCGTCTGTGAGTGAGACAGATGGGAATTAGGGCACTTCTTCAGAGTGAAAAATGACCCTCAGAGGAGATGTTTCTGTGCGACTGCTGCTGCTTCCCCGAGTTCTTACTTCAAGTGCGCTCAGTAGTGGAGTTTAAGATGGTGGGGCATGAGAGCAGTTAGAAAACATGTCTTACTTCCTAACGTTTACAGAAGGGGGCTTCTCTGGTTAGGGCCTTTCCCAGAGGACTCCGTGCCCACCATCTCCCAAGTTCAATCTTCTGTTTTCCTTGAAGCTCAGGCCCTGGTGCATCTGGTCCCAGAAGCCCCACTCTCCTAACACTGCTCGAATCCCTCTCAGTTATCTCTTCTGGTATTTGCTTTGGTTACTGGCTCCATCCTACAGTCTTCCTCATTTTATGACATGTGACTTTTTCCATTTCCAGAATACAGCCTGACATAGATTCCAAATTTGCGCAGTTTGTGAATCTAAATCATGTAGATTTTCAGATTTTCTAACAGAACAATATGATTGTTTTGTGATAAGGATTGTGTCTTTATAAAGTGTTTGAAATAGTATAACTAGGAAAAACTTATAATTCTTCTAAGTTATTTTCTAAATATGTGTTAATAGTAGGTATCAGGTCCCCTTTCCTTCTCTGGATTCATATAATGGAAGATGATTACTGATTGTGCACAATATACATAGCTCTGCATTTCTGAATCAGTGTACTTTTGCTGACTTACAAAATGTGTTTTGCACTTTCCCTGTGTGCAATAGTCCTTACCAGAATTCAGAGGGAATCTTTCCTATGCCAAAAAAGAGGCATTGAGGAATCAAAAGTTGAGAGTTGGGTGGTTACATGAGAAGAAAACCATGGTAAGAAACTAGACAATTTAAGTCTATGTTTAATTAAATCCGTCAACAGCAGGAAAATTACAGATAGTTGGCCTGTTATGATGGGAATGAAACAGGAAAAAAAAAGAGTAAGTATTCTTTCATCTTTTCAAGTCTCTTGTTTTACACAGACTCTGCTGAGAAGGCTTTCAAAGGCCCCATTAATAATTAAAGTGAAGAGATTGGAGATCTTGAGTAACTCCTGATTCTTCTGTGTAAAATTTCACGTGATGTTAATCTGCAGAACACTTCACAGTACAGTATGTACTGAAACTGTAACAATAATTAGGGAATTTGCCAGCTGGATCTGATATAAAAATTGCATGCTAAACGTTGTCCAAACTTTGCTGAACCTGTTGAAAAAGTAATGATTTATTGTTCTGGCATGGCCGTAGCTCAGCTGTCCCCAGACTGATAGTTGATAAATGTATGTTGCAGTCTGATCCTTGGGATCGTCTTCCAGCATCCAGATCTTGGCTTACTGTATTCAGCTCAGTCGTTTGGGGAGCATTCATCCAGTGTTCTTCAGTTTTTGGGAAGGGAAGGGTTCACATGAAATAAAAATACAGTTTTCTTCCTTATAGCTTTCCCTCTGACCTAATCCTGTGTATAAACTAGATTTTATCTTGTATTTTCTTACTGAAGAATTACATTGGTGAAAGCTTAAGGGTATACTGTTGAATGACATAAGTTTAGAGGGAGTGGACTCATTGGGTGCAGTTGAGAAAGATGCCTCATAAAGTGAAGAGAGACAGATGTGACCGTCAGGTTCACTAAGTTCGCCTCCTGAACCGTTCTCCCTCCAGTGCTCTTCTCCCTAGCATGTAATTGACAGTCTTCCTGAGCTGCCGGCCAGGCCGCTCTCTGTGACTGGCCTGCACTGGTACATTCAGTCACTCGTTCACCCCGGCAAGTACTCGGTAGAGGGCCTGCTGTGAGCCAGGTGCAGATTTTAGCACTGGGAATACAGTGGCAAGTATCCTGCTGCCTAGTCTTACTGGAAGGCTAACCCAGCCCCCTGCTTCCAAATCCACTGTGTGTTTTGAATTAGCAGGAACACAAAACACATCTGATGAGGGGGCATGCATCTTCTCGCAGACATGGAAGGATCGGAGGTCCACAGGCTAAATGTTGCCAAACAAAATTTGAGTCCATTCAGCTGATGTGCAGCAAACCCTGTCTACTGAGCCCAGGTTGCGCCCCAGGCAAGGGAGTGGGAGGCAAGCGTCAGATCCATTCCAGCTTGATCTTTGAGTTGTTTAATCGCTAAGTTGTGTCCAACTCTTTGTGGCCCCATGGACTGTAGCCCACCAGGCTCTTATGTCCATGGATCTTCCCAGGCCAGAAAACCGGAATGAGTTGCCTTTTGTTTCTCCAGGGGATTGTCCCAACCCATGTCTCCTGCGCTGGCAGGCAGATTCTTTACTGCTGGGCCACCAGGGAAGCCCTGGGCTTTGAGTTAGGGACTTTTTAAAGGGGAAGAACAAAGGTGCTGGGACTAATCATCACCTTATGACATTTCTTCCCTTTCCTTTTTAGTTTTTCTTTAATTTTATTTTTAAACTTTTATTTATTTATTTTAATTGGAGGACTGTAACTTCACAACACTGTGGTGGCCCCTGCCACACATTGACATGGATCAGCCACGGGCACACATGCACGCCCCCGTCCTGAACCCCCTCCTACATCCCTCCCCACTCCATCCTTCTGTGTTGTCCCAGAGCACTGGCTTTGAGTACCTTGCTTCATGCATCAAACTTGCACCGGTCATCTGTTTCACATATGGTAATATACATGGTTCAATGCTCTTCTCTCAAATCATCCCACCCTCACCCTCTCCCACAGAGTCCAAAAGTCTGTTCTTTACCTCGGTGTCTCTTTTGCTGTCTTGCATATAGGATCATTATTACCATCTTTCTAAATTCCATATATATGTGTTAACATACTGTATTGGTATTTCTCTTTCTGACTTACTTCACTGTGTATAATAGGCTCCAGTTTCATCCACCTCGTTAAAACTGACTCAAACACATTCTTTTTAATAGCTGAGTAATATTCTGTTGTGTACATGTGACACAACTTTCTTATCCATTCGTCTGCTGATGGACATCTAGGTTGCTTCCGTGTCCTAGCTATTGTAACAGTGCTTCAGTAAACATTGGGGTACAAGTGTCTCTTTCAGTTCTGGTTTCCTTGGTGTGTATGCCCAGCAGTGGGATTGCTGGGTCATATGGCAGTTCTATTTCCAGTTTTTTAAGGAATCTCCACACTGTTCTTTATAGTGGCTCTACCAGTTTGCATTCTTACCAACAGTGTAAGAGGGTTCCCTTTTCTGTGCACCCTCTCCAGCATTTATTGTTTGTAGACTTTTTGATAGCAACCATTCTGACTGGTGTGAGATGGTACCTCATTGTGATTTTGATTTGCATTTTTCTGATAATGAGTGATGTTGAGTATCTTTGCATGTGTTTATTATCTATCTGTATGTCTTCTTTGGAGAAATGTCTTGTGACATTTCTTAATCCTTAATAATAGTTTCAGAGGTCAGGATGTCTCTGGTTTGTGGTTATCTGGCCAAGTGGTTCATGGCTTAGAGGCTTGTTAAGAGAAACAACCTGAGTTTGTACATTAATGATCATACCTATTAGGGAATTTGAATATATTAACAATTTTATTGACAATAACACTATTTGTTCTCTGACTCTGGTTAGTTATTGTTCAGTTAGTATAGGCTTGAGGTCAGAGTGCACCAGAAAGGGAATAAAGATTTGGAAAGAGATTAGTAAAAACTCAGTAAGGGAACTCGGTTTCAGGGGGACTTGATTTCATTAGCAGAATTTGGTCAAGGCTGGTTAGGAGGGGAGGCTAGAAAACCTAGGAGGCAGAATTCTCATCCTTTGGCCATGTTTCCTCAATTCTGAAAACACTTGGAGAGTTACATGTTTCTGAGCATGTTTAATGTGTGTGATTTCGTTCTTCTTTCCCTGATTTTTTTGCATTTACTCTTTTTTATAATTTTTTAAAATTATACTTATTTTTATACAATTTTTAAAGGTTACATTCCATTTACAGTTACTCCAACACATTGGGTATAGTCCCCATGTTGTACATCCTTGAGCCTGTCTTGCACCCAGTAGTTTGTATCTCCCCCTCTACTATCTCTCCTCCCAGGTGGTCTGTACCACACCAGTTTGTTCTCTCTGTCTGTGAGCTTGCATCTTTCTTGTTAGAGTCACTGGTTTGTTCTATTTTCTAGCTTCTGCATATGAGTGATGCCATGCAGCATTGGTCTTCATTTGACTTACTTCACTGAGCACAGTGCCCTCCAAGTCCATCCATGCTGCTGCAGACGGCAAAGCTCTTTCTCTTTTATGGCTGAGTAATAGTCCATGTTATTTATTTATACACACACACACGCACCCCACATTTTCTTTATGCGTTCATCTCTTGATGGACAAGTAGGATGCTTTGCATATATCTTGGGTATTATAGTAATGATGCTATAAACATTGGGGTACATGTGGCTTTTCAAATTACTGTTCTTGTTCTTGGATATATACCTGGGAGTGGAACTGCTGGGTCGCATGCTAGTTCTGTTTTTAGCTTTTTGAGAAACTTCCATACTATTCCACAGTGGCTGTACAAATTTACAGTACCACCAGCAGTGTCCAAGGGTTGCCTTTTTTGTCCACCCATCAGCCGACATTTGTTGTTTATGCTCTTTTTGATGATAGGAATTCTGACAGGTGTGGGGCATTATCCCCTTGTGGTTTTGCATATAGTAGTTAACATTTGCATTTGTAGTTAGCATGTGGGGAATAGTTTCCCATACTTTAAAATTTTCTCAGTGTTTTCAGTTAAATTTTATAATATTTGATAGTTTAATTAATGTGTTTCTATTGTGTGTATATTCAGGCTGGTGACAAGTTTTGTTTTGTCTTTTTGGTAGTTATGAATAATCCTGTATGATCATTTAGGGGCATAAAGTTTTGTTGTACAGTAGTTCTGGTCATTTCTTCAAGATAAAATTTTAGAACTTGCATTGCTGAGATAAAGGGGAATAAATATTTTGAAGATGTTGTGTACATATTAGGAAAATATTTTCCTGAATTGTTCTCTAGTTATATATGAGTGACCTGGGGCTCTTTGCTTCATAGAATTTTCATCAGTGATCTTGGGGGTGAACCAACTTCAGAATTCAGGATTATAATTCAAAACAGCTTTGACAGTATGGAGAATTGGTTAGTTGATAACATATTTAAGTTCAGTAGGGGAAAATGGGGGTAGCAGATACAGGGTAGATAAAAACTGCCAGAATACTATTTTATTGAGTAGCTGTTGCTGCACGCATGCTTGAAACAGAATAGAAGTCAGAGGATTTTTCTGTTACCCTGTGGGGAACTTTGCTGTGGTAGGGACTGTTCCCAAATGCAAGAAAAGAAAGCCCATTTGATCAAATGTGCTATTCTAAAAAGACCGTTAAAAGTTTGTATTTTAAGTTATTAAGAATTCAGCGACACTAAATACCTTCTTGGGGAACTTTAAGTGTTCATTTTAATTATTTACTATAATTATTTGTACATAAAATGAATGTACAAAAGACTTTCTGAAAGTTACTACTAATTCTTTTCTCAATTAAACAAACAGAGGCTATATCTAGGAAGCTTATCGTTTTCTCCATGAAATTTTAAGGGAAATAGAATTACCTTCACCTTGCAAATAGCACTTTGAGGATAGGAATGCTATTCTAAAATAAAGAACCATGTGTTTATAATATACACATATAAAAAATTAAAGACATCAGGAAGGGGTTTATTAATAAAAGCCTTCTCTGTTTGGATGTAGGTTGTAGTCTGTGTGTGTTTTGAATGTGATTTCTACCATGGAAGTCTGTACCAAAGACGCCTATTGGGACCTGTATTCTGCTTATTTGTGGTATGTTTCATTCTGATTAATGCTTAGAAAAATGACCGTTGTATACATATGATCCAGGAAGACTTTCTAATTTGATCTTTTTTTGTTGACTGATACTCAGCATGGTTTTAAGACTGGTACCATCGCATGAAAGTGTTAGCTGCTCAGTCGTTTCCAACTCTTTGTGACTCCGTTTACTGTAACTGGCCAGGCTCCTCTGTCCATGGGATTCTCCAGGCAAGATACTGGAGTGGGTAACCATTCCCTTCTCCAGGGGATCTTCCCGACCCAGGGATTGAACCCAGGTCTCTTGCATTGCAGGCAGATCCTTTACCATCTGAGCCACCAGGGAAGCCCCTTAACATCTCATCAGATAACTTAAAAATCAGAACATCTAATTAATCAGCTTGAGCTTGCTTAAATCAATTAATTAAATATCTCCACAAAATGACAGGAGTTTGCTGTGTTTTTATTATCCGGAGAACTTTGTCTTCTTATGCTAATAAGCTGATATATATATATATATATATATTTTTTTTTTTAATTTTTATTTTTTGGTCAGGATTCCCACGATTCATAGTTGAGTGTCAGATTCTCTTCTAACAGAAACCCTTTACGCAGGTTGCTTATTCTTATTATTCCTGTGCTCAGCACTGTTGCATGTGAGTGTCAGCCTTCCTTAGGGAGCGGTGTCCACACCTGTGTGCACTCTGCCCAGGGCGCCTTCAGAAGCGCCGAGAAGTGTGGTCTCCTGCTTGCCATGGCCAGCGGATGGAGGGTGTGCCAGCCGAGTGAGACGGTTGATGCCAGGACTGAAGTAAGCGGGGCCACAGCTCTCGTTAGTTTGTCCATCTTAACAGCAGCTAATCCATGGTGCATTCTACAGCTGTGAAAGGTTGGGAAAGTGGCAGCTGTACTTTGCTCTTAGAAATCCATCTTTTAGAAATGTTTTTCTGATTACAATTTGATATGTAGTCAGTGTAGAAAATCAGGAAAATTTAGAGAAATATGGAAAAATCAGTAATAATTCTCCAGTAGAGAGGAGTCCTGTTTAATTTTTGTATTTTCAATTTTACACATAATTAAGAGCAACCTATTATACGTATAATTTCATAAACTCACTGTTTTTCCATTCAGTACATTGTTAACACCATGTGCTAATAATAAAAATATTTCTAAAAATTTGATACTGAATGGATGTGTAATTATTTATACAGTATACCATTATTTACTTAACTATTTGATTGTCCAATTTAAATACTATAAATATTCCTATAATATACATTGTATTATATATATATACACATATTCTTGTGTTCATCTCTGATTATAGTAAAACAGCATTATGCTACCTGTTAGATTGTATATTGTCAGTAAAAATTTGTAGGATATCAGATAGGTAATCATTGCAGAGGAGGGCAAGCATCTGGTAAGACTGGATATGAGGGTATATGCACTGTTCTTTGAAAGGTGTACACAGGGCCTTGGCAGCTCTAAGAGTTGGAGCGTCATAATTTGGGAAAATTCAGGAGCGGAGATGTGAATCTGAGTGACCTGGGACTGTGTACATCTATTTGTATGACTGAGATCCAACCATAGTGGAAGAAATAGCCTTGAGAAACTGATGGGAACAAAGTCTGAGATGTGGAATTTGGCATTGTGTTAGCAGGTCGATGTGGCAGTTTAAGTCCTGAATTTTCTGCACCATTGTCCTTTTCAACCATCGATTAAAAATGTTAATGTCGCACATTTTACGTGCAAAACCCTGAAACTCAGTCAGTCACGGTGGAGGTCCTCAGGGGTTTATACTTCAGAAGGGGTGATGGTATTGAGCCGCTGAATGCGGTGTCGTGTTGTCCTCTTGCCGGTCAGGCTGTGGTCCAGTGCTGGTTTGGAAAAGTTTGCTCACAGTGGCAGTTGGAAATCTTTGGAGGTGCGGATTCAAGGCAGAGTCACAGCTTAAATGGTGCAAATATTTGCAGGATTGTTCTTAACGTGGATTGGAGGGGCCTGGTTAGAGCCACAAACAGGAGGTAAAGGAATGCAGGCTTGGGAAGCTGGACTTCAGGACTTAGGGTGGGTCAGAGGGGAGAAGGATTTAAAGTTGAATGAACGATTTAAGTTAGTGGTTCTGACTACTCAGTGAGCTATTTATAATGTATAAAAGCCTCAGTCCTGTCCAAGATTTGCTGAATCAGAATTTTGGAGGGATGAGACCAGGCATTTATGTATGTGTAAAGCTCCCTCAGAGATTCCTATGTGTGCCTCTGGTTAGAAACCACTAAATGAATTAATCTCTTTTTCTGCAGTCCAAGAATTTGTCAGGTTATCTGGATCTACTGCTTTGAATCTTAATACACTTAATGTGCATGTGTTTGAGTTTTTCTTCTGTTTTATTTTTTTTTTTTCAGACTGCCTTCACTTCTTGAGAAATTGTTCTGTTAGATGGCTTCCAATGTAAACTTATTAATTAGTGTCATTCCATGCAATCAATTTTGATTAAATGAAATGTACTGTAAAAGTTAAAAGGAATTTCTGTAACTTTTTTTTTTTTTAATTACATGACAGGGACAAAAAACAAGATGGATAATCAAACATGGTATCTGAGAACTTCAAAGCTGGCCCTGGCCTTGGCAATTATCCGCTCCAAACCAGCAGACAAAAGCAGCAGAGAATATACAGAGCATCTTGCGAGGATGGTGTCCGGGCAGGAATCAAGGTGGAGATCAAAAGTCGAAGCCTTGGAAGCTGAAGTTCTACAATTACGTCAGAAACTTCTCCTGAGCAGGATTTTTTCGGGATCATTTAAGAGTGGTGAGTGGATGTAACTTGGGGACGTGTCAATCTGTTTTATGTCAGCTTCACAGTTACTTAGAAACTCATTACCAAAACACTCAAGTTGTTCAGTTTCCTAAAATTAGACTTCTTCTTGCGCTATAAAGATTGTTTGCTTTTAGTCATTTATTAAAAGTAAAAAAAAAAAATAACTTGTTGTCACTTTCTAATGGATGAGGCTGAAGTTGGAGACTGAAAATTGTCTAGAGATGAAGGCAATAGTGCTTTAAGCCTCCTGGAGAAATTAATTTTAAAATCTTCAGTCATCCTTATATCTTATTCTGTATTATATGTTGCTTTTACATTGCATAATTCGTCCAGCAGTGCTGTCTCAAGTCCCAGCTCTGTGCAGTGGGTGGCAAGGACCCAGAAATACACAGGAAAGCTACTGCCTTTACCATGGAGTACCGGCCATTCCAGCAGAGAAAGCAGACCTATGATAACGAACCTAGTTGTGATGACTGTTACCACAGAGAAAGTGCAGAAAAGGAAGCCATTCATTCTTCTGGTCCTTGGAGAGGCTCCTCGGTCTGGGCCCTCAAGGGTCTGTCTGATAGTGAGGTGATCATAGCCTGTGGTCAGAAGGAGGAACAAGAGCCAGGGCAGCAGGGATAATCCATGTCCCATCCAGCAGGCCAGTTTTGTATTCCAGAGCCCAGGACACTGTGAGGTGGAGATCTGATGGCGAGCAGGTTTGGAAAGACTCCGGGTGTCAGCCTGAGGAATATCCCTGCAGTGCGTTGGCCAGGGTGGTTCCCTTAAGACCCCTATGAGGGAGTGAAAGGGGGCCATAAGAATGATCTTAGAATGGCAGGGAAAACAGGCACCCCCCCAGGACAGACCAGAGCACATGGGCGCCTCCTTCCTCAGGATGCCTTTACCTTCTTGACTCCAAGGGATGACCCTCATATTGCGATAGGAAAACTTAATTTCGGTGATCTGTTGAAAACATAAATCAGATCATCTTACTCCTTTGCCAAAAACCTTTTCCTGACTCCCCGTTGTGCCTCGCACCAGATTCCCACTGGTGGCTTGGCTGGTGACGTCACCGTGATATCACCTCTGCTTCCCTGCATAACGCGTGTGCTCTGGGCACCGTGGGCTTCCCACTGACTGCTCTGGGCTCATCTTGCAGTGAATCTCTGCTGTGATCAGGTGTTGACATATGATTGCCTCTCCCCTTCGTAGAGGTCTTTTTTCTAAGCCATACTTGCTCAGTGACCACTCTACATGCATGCGCCCACAGTTATTTTTTCACCCAAACACCCCCCTGTTGGTTATTTGCTTATTTGCTTAGGTGGTTCCTTCCTTATCTCCTTGACTTGAGTCCAGCCTTGCTGAGTAGAGGGTCTCTGATTTGCTCAGCACCCTCTACTCAATACCCACCCCAAAGCCTGACTCAAAGCAGGTGCTAAATCCATGTTCATCAAATGAAGTGGAATGTAGAGTATGCTTTGATGCAAGCCGTGATGGGAAGCAAGGAGGCAGGTTCTGAAAGGGTTTACCTAAGGCCATGTGAAGAGTAAGGAGTCAGGCTAGATCTGTGACTGTTAGAACTAAAATGAATGATTCCAGAATAAGCACTTGAGACTTCTGTGAATGAGTTCAAAGTGGGTTAAGGCAGCTGGAGGTGTGGAGGGCATTTGAGGTCTCTAGTTCATTGAGTTGATTCGGTTCAGTTCAGTCGCTCAGTTGCGTCCTACTCTTTGCGACCCCATGAATCGCAGCACGCCAGGCCTCCCTGTTCATCACTCAAACTCACGTCCATCGAGTCGGTGATGCCATCCAGCCATCTCATCCTCTGTCATCCCCTTCTTCTTCTGCACCCAAATCCCTCCCAGCATCAGAGTCTTTTCCAATGAGTCAACTCTTCGCGTGAGGTAGCCAAAGTACTGGAGTTTCAGCTTTAGCATCATTCCTTCCAAAGAACACCCAGGACTGATCACTTTTAGAATGGACTGGTTTGATTGTAGTGCCTTAAATCCAGACAGTGAACACAGAAATCAGGGTATATGATAGAAGGTTGAGTCCAGGGAGATATACCTAGAAGGAAAGAAGTAGGGTCCTTAAACTCAGAGGGGATAAGCAGCCTGGAAATATAGACTGACAGCAAGGATCCGTTGGTATCTAAGTGATAGTGACCTTGTCACTGTGGATGAGGCTATAGGGTGGGTGGGCCTTTGATGGGGAGGCTGAAGGTTCTGACATTCCAGGGTGGAAAGAGGAAAGCAGCCGTGGAAAGAGTGTGGCTGCCATGGTAGGATGCGTCGGTACAGTGAACCTGTGCCTGCTGGGGGTAACAGAGTACCAGCTAACTTCAGGAAGACTCTCAGCTAATATCTGAAGAATTGATGCTTTTGAACTGTGGTGTTGGAGAAGAGTCTTGAGAGTCCCTTGGACTGCAAGGAGATCCAACCAGTCAGTTGTAAAGGAGATCAGTCCTGGGTGTTCATTGGAAGGACTGATGCTAAAGCTGTAACTTCAGTACTTTGGCCAGCTGATGGGAAGAGCTGACTCATTTGAAAAGACCCTGATTCTGGGAAAGACTGAGGGCAGAAGGAGAAGAGGACGACAGGATAAGATGGTTGGATGGCATCACTGACTCAATGGACATGAGTTTGGGTGGGCTCTGGGAGTTGGTGATGGACAGGGAGGCCTGGTGTGCTGCGGTTCATGGGGTTGCAAAGAGACAGACATGACTGAGCAACTGAACTGAACTGAACTGAATATCCGTATGTAACTAAAGTCTCTTATTGTCTGAGCAAAAATACTGTTAGAAGATTTACAGCCACATTTTAGTCCCTCTGGTTTCTATGCAGTGGTCTCTTTGAGAATATCTATGAATAGCAGACAGTCAATATATCGTACCTTTTTTGTACAGTCATGTGATTGGTATAATGGCACACATGTAGCAGTTCCCACTAATACCAAACTGACTATCATAACATCCACAGTACCCAGCTGTTGTTTACCATTGAGCGTCTGTTTACAACACCAAGACAATGGTGTGTGTGATTTGTTTGGGACGTGAGTGGACCTCAGTGATAACTTGTTTTTAGTCTGGACTCTTTCCCTTACAGTACCTGCAAGAGAAGTTTTCATATATCATGTAGTTAAAATCTCTTTTGCTCACATCAGGAGTTGTAGGTAAAACATTTCAGTGCAGATGTTTGTGAGTAATCTGTCTCACCATCTGTTAGCTTAAACTTAAAAAGTGAGAAATAAAAGGATAGATTCAGCTAAATAGTTTCAAATAGCAAAAGGAGTATGTCAAGGCTGTATGTTGTCACCCTGCTTATTTAACTTATATGCAGAGTACATCATGAGAAACGCAGGACTGGAAGAAACACAAGCTGGAATCAAGATTGCCGGGAGAAATATCAATAACCTCAGATATGCAGATGACACCACCCTTATGGCAGAAAGTGAAGAGGAACTAAAAAGCCTCTTGATGAAAGTAAAAGAGGAGAGTGGAAAAGTTGGCTTAAAGCTCAACATTCAGAAAACAAAGATGGTGGCATCCGGTCCCATCACTTCATGGGAAATAGATGGGGAAACAGGGGAAACAGTGTCAGACTTTATTTTTTTGGGCTCCAAAATCACTGCAGATGGTGACTGCAGCCATGAAATTAAAAGACGCTTACTCCTTGGAAGAAAAGTTATGACCAACCTAGATAGCATATTCAAAAGCAGAGACATTACTTTGCCAGCAAAGGTCCATCTAGTCAAGGTTATGGTTTTTCCTGTGGTCATGTATGGATGTGAGAGTTGGACTGTGAAGAAGGCTGAGCACTGAAGAATTGATGCTTTTGAACTGTGGTGTTGGAGAAGACTCTTGAGAGTCCCTTGGACTGCAAAGAGATCCAACCAGTCCATTCTGAAGGAGATCAACCCTGGGATTTCTTTGGAAGGAATGATGCTGAAGCTGAAGCTCCAGTACTTTGGCCACCTCATGCGAAGAGTTGACTCACTGGGAAAGACTCTGATGTTGGAAGGGATTGAGGGCAGGAGGAGAAGGGGACGACCGAGGATGAGATGGCTGGATGGCATCACGGACTCGATGGACATGAGTCTGAGTGAACTCCGGGAGATGGTGATGAACAGGGAGGCCTGGCGTGCTGCGATTCATGGGGTCGCAGAGTCAGACACGACTGAGTGACTGAACTGAACTGAAAGGGAAAAAGGGAAAAACTACAAGGGGGGTTATTAGATTGATAGGAAAATAAAGGAGGAACATAGTTGCTGTTTGAAGATGTATGATTGAAAAGACCGACACAGCTTGCCCTAAGAAAGTGCCAGCCCTGAAAGTCAAACTATTATGTAGGTGATTTATGTGGTTAAATATTTCTGTCTGCAGTTGTTCGGGCTTCTTTATACGTGCAACTGTTTGCCAGTGTTCAGGGACCACAGACCCTCGATAAATGGTGGGAGTGCTTCCTGACCAAGAGACTGGGGACTCAATTTACAGCCTCCGCTATCCACTGAAACAGCTGAGAGAACCAGAGTTGAATAAGGCAGAGATGAAATGGCATGGTAAACAAATAAGGAAGCGCGACATGGTTTATACAGCATTTAAAGAACTTGTCTATTTCATTATTCCGATTTATTTTTCTACAGGTTCTTAAAGGAAGTTAGGAAGAACAGAAGGATGGATGGGAGGAAAGAAGGGTAGGGAGATAGGGAGGGAGGGGGGATCAGTTTGGTTCAGTTCAGTCGCTTAGTCGTGTCTGACTCTTTGCGACTGCATGGACTGCAGCATGCCAGGCCTCCCTGTCCATCACTAACTCCCAGAGTTTACTCAAACTCATGTCCATTGAGTCAGTGATGCCATCCAACCATCTCATCCTCTGTCGTCCCCTTCTCCTTGCACCTTCAATCTTTCCCAGCATCAGGATCTTTTCCAATGAGTCAGCTCTTTGCATCAGGTGGCCAAAGTACTGGAGTTTCTGCTTCAACATCAGTCCTTCCAGTGAATATTCAGGACTGATTTCCTTTAAGATGGACTGGTTGTATCTCCTTGCAGTCCAAGGGACTCTCAAGAGTCTTGTCCAACACCACAGTTCAAAAGCATCAATTCTTCAGCACTCAGCTTTCTTTATACTCCAACTCTCACATCCATACATGACTACTGGAAAAACCATAGCCTTGACTAGATGGACTTTTGTTGACAAAGTAATGTCTCTGCTTTTTAATATGCTGTCTCGGTTGGTCATAACTTTCCTTCCAAGGAGCAAATGTCTTCTTTTAATTTCATGGCTGCAGCCAGCATCTGCAGTGATTTTGGAGCTCCCAAAAATAAAGTCCCAAGGCATGGGACCATATGCCATGATTGTAGAAGGGCAGGGGATAGGGAGGGAGGGGGTATGGACCAAAGGAATGTGGACATCCAGTGTCTCATTTCTCAAAGCCTTCTAGGTAATGTGTGGCAGACAGTTTGGTTGTCTACACAGTAGCCTGGTTCCTTCTTCCTTACTAAAATACTACAGTTTTGATTTGGCAGGCATATACCCATGTTTGTTCATCTGTGAAATGCTTAGACTTGTTTTGCCAATATGGTCCTAAGGTTAGACAGGGACCGATGGAAACTAAGAATCTTGGGAGCTTTTGGTAAATATTTGTCACTTTGTATAAAGAGATTGAAGTCCATGAATGCTACAAACTTTAAAATGTTTTTACCTCAACTGCTTGTTTCCTATGTGGGCGCTGCCACGTGAAGATGTGAGCGTTGAACTGTGGTAGCCACGTTACAGCCATGAGGCAATACTGAAAAATTTACATCAGCGTGGTAAGGGTGATGAATCAGGAGATTAAGAAGAGCCTTGGTCATTTTTGTCATTGCTGAGCAACCAAGGCAACTCTAGGGTGAAGTTATTAAGAATTTTTCAAAGGTGAACAGTGGTCACTTCCATGGACAGAGCAACCTGGAGGGCTTCAGTCCATAGGGTTGCAAACAGTTGGACATTACTGAGCAACTGATGGTTTAAGCCATTATTATACTAGGATTCTCTTCCTTGTAACTGAACTCATCCTAACTTAAAGAGTGGAGAAATGGGGGAGACAACAAGCAAATTAGAGAGCTGCTTTTTTTCCCCCAAGAATCTTCTTGATTTATAGGAGAGAAAATGAGAAAGAGGCAAAAACTGTGTTCTATACAATAGCTTCCTGTTAAATTATAACCTTATATGTTGTAAGGATTTAGTTGGGACTTGAGTAGGTAGGTGAGGGAGACCCAGAGCATAGAGACTAGATAGGAAGACGTTAGTAGCTGTTCTTAAATGTTGACCAGGGTTTGAACGGAGTGTGTTGACAGGCACAGGACGTTATTAGTGGAAACAATGGCCTAAGACTTCGGTGAGCAGATTTAGATCTAAAATCAGCGTGTGTTTGTGTTTGTGTGTGAGAGTATGGGGCAGGCAAGGGGTGTCTGGACAGTTGCTAGGAAGAATGGAGATGTCAGATATATGCTTTTTCTCGTAAAATTTAAGTACTCGGTACCTTCATAAATGATATACAGGTTACTGGACTAACAATGAGCCAAAGTGAAAATAAAGTAGGAGAATGTCAAACCAAATTAACTCATTGATGTATCTGTTTATATAATAAATGCTCATGGCTTCCTGGGGGGCTCAGTGGTCAAGAATCCGCCAGTCAATGCAGGAGACCCAGGAGACCTGGACTCAGTCCCTGGGTTGGGAAGATCCCCTGGAGGAGGAAATGGCAACCCACTCCAGTATTCTTGCCTGGAGAATCCCATGGACAGAGGAGCCTGGAGGGCTGCAGTCCATGGGGTGGCAAAAAGTCAGACAGGACCGAGCACGCACGTACGTGGCATCTGTGTCTTTGGTATCACATGCTGTGGGCTGGGGAGCGTGGTGGGCAGGTCAGCTGTCCGTTTAGGTTGAATTTGGCTCTTTCTGGCTGTGGGTCCTGGGAAACAACTGGCCCAGCCAGATGGCTTCTGAAGCCTCCTTGTCCTTCTTGCTGACTCTGCTCAAGTTAGTCTAACTCCCCCTTACTGCTTCACACCTGGAGGAGCAAACCCTCACCACCCGCTGCCTCCCCCAGGCAGACCACACGTCTCGTTTCCTGTAAGTCTGCATCCAGGCGGAGGTTCTTAGCTGGACTCGTCATGCTGATGAAGCCTCAGAGCAGGGGCCAGGTGACAGCACGGCACCCAGTCTGGGGCTCGTCTTGGCTGCCGGCTGCCTCTCTGCTGGCCCTGTCTGCCCAGCCTCTGCCCCGTCCTCTCCTTCTCACCTGGTTGCAGACCACGTACCGGAGAGACACAGCAAATAACAGACTTGCAGACGCAGTTGTGGGCTCAGCATTTATACGCTGGGGCCCTCCCTGTGTTACAGATGCTGAAAGAGCACAGAAAATGAAGGCCTAAGCATTTCCTTCTTCACATAAGCTCTTGTAATATAAACTATCAACTATATTAGAATGGGAGTTTGCCTCAAATTGCAGGTGATTTAAAACACACAGGCATAATGTATATCAACCGCAGAGAATGTGGCCTGAATAATGTTGAGGAGTCTGAGGCAAGCCTGGAAAATAATTCATTTATAATTGTATGTTAGAATTGGTTTACTCATTATATATAAAAATTGAATTAAACTTTAGATATTAGAGACAGTCAGCATACAAAGATGTTAAAGTGAAGGCTGAAAAAAGCTCAGGATATTGAATGGCTTTCACAGAGACAAGGTGATGAGTTAGGAATGTGAGTACCTTCCTTATCATCAGAGGAGCCGGCTCTGAGAGGAACTGTGGAGATAGTAAGGAGGACCTGCCAAGTCCTGGCGCGGGGCTGGGCCTGAGGGAGCCAGGAGCTTCTGAGGCTGGGCTTGGGTGGGGCAGCCGGGCATTCCTCAGCGTGGAGTGTTCCAGATGGAGACCCTCAGTCCTTCCTGTGCCAGGCTCCAGTCTCACTGTGTGGTGCAGCCTGTGCTGGGTTTCAGGGTGGCATCGGGCATGTCCAGGCAGTGCCCCAGCTGGGCATCTCTACTTGCTTGGCGTCTCTGGACTCCCTCCCCTCCTCTGCATCCCCGTGACCACTGCCTCAGTTTTGTCTGAAAATCCCCAACTGGACTTCACGTCTGTGGTCGTAGCCTTGTTGTGTTCAAGTGCACGTCGCAGCCTGGACTCAGGTCCGCTCACTTACTTTCGGGTGAAGTCCCCTCCCCATAAAATGGACCCTGAGCCTCTCCGCAGTGCAGTACTTGCTTCCAGCCCAGCCCAGCCCCTCAGCACCATGCCCTCCTCGTTCTGCTCGGTGGTGCACGAACTTTCTTCAGCTTCGCTTGCATCCACCGTGTTCTCTCTCGGCCCCAAGCTTTTAGGCAGTTGGTTTTTCTCTGGAGGATGCGTTCCTTTTGGTCTCCTTTTGGTCTAGTTGTGTGATAGAGTCTTCTTCTCTGCTGACATAGGTTTAAAATCTCTTCTGCCTTCGTCGACTGCCTTCCAAGACTAGAACAGATTCTCCTGCTGGGGATCCTGATAATATCCTGTACTGTTCAGAGTTCGTGAATGAAATTAAGATGATTGAATCAGCCTGTCTTCTCCATCGGGCCTGCACTGCATGCTTCCAGGGAGTGTCTTTTCTCATCGCCCCTGTATTCCTATATTAGCACAGTCCCTCGCAGGGAGGGGCACTTTGGTGACATTTACTGAATGAGCATGTTTAGAGAGGGTCTTATGTGAGTGTTCATACCTGGAACAAAGTGGCCTTGCTGATCTGTCGTTTCTGGAGATCTCCCAGAGCCCCGTTGTGATGGGAGGAGAATCAGAGAGTGAGATCCAGCCTCCTGGGGGAGGACCCGCTCAGCAGGGTGAGGATCAGGGCTCCTCCTCTGCGGGAGCCGTGCGTGCACACAGTGGTGGAATCAGAACAGAGTAAGTGAAGAGGGGAGATGTCGACGGACCCTCTGTGGAACAAAGGCTAAAAATGCCCAAAGTACATGTGCATTCCTAGGTCATTGCTCATTGTAATGAGTTTAGAATAGTTTAACCTGTAGCAGATGTTAATCTTGTCTTTCCATTTAGGGTTATATTTAGTTTTTTTTTTTTTTTAAAACAGGTTTTGTGTTTTTTGAACCCTGCGTCTGGTTTTCAAATTTCAAGATTCTGTTAGAAAGATGATGTTACCTCAAGGATTCTGGATTTAATACTTGGCTACTAAACATCCTAAAATTAATTTTTTATTTTTAGATAAGTTCAGTGTGCAGTGAAGAGAATCCGGGTGGAGAGCTGTGGACTGTAGTTTGGAGTGGGGACGTTAATGGAATATTGTGGCTTAATATTGTGGCCCTGTGATTCCGACAAAAACTGAAGTTTGAGAACCACTGAAAGCACTGACTTGAACATAGAAATGTGCAATGTGTGTTCAGAGAGCGTAGTGGGATCTCTCCAGAAAGGGGATCAAGCCACCTGATTGTCACACATCAAGGAAGTTGTGGGCAAGACTCTGAAAGACTCCTTAATACCAGCTGATGATGTTTGGCTCTCGGTCACCGAAGAACTGAGGAAGTGTTCCTTTAGAGCCAGACTGAGCTGAGGCAGGTAGTAGAATGTAGGGAAAACGAACCAAAGATAAAATAGTGACATTAACACTTACACACTGGTTCCAAACAGGAAAAGGAGCACGTCAAGGCTGTATATTGTCACCCTGCTCATTTAACTTATATGCAGAGTACATGATGAGAAACTCTGGACTGGAAGAAGCACAAGCTGGAATCAAGATTGCCGGGAGAAATATCAATAACCTCAGATATGCAGATGACACCACCTTATGGCAGAAAGTGAAGAGGAACTAAAGAGCCTCTTGATGAAAGTGAAAGAGGAAACTGAAAGAGTTGGCTTAAAGTTCAATATTCAGAAAACAAAGATGGTGGCATCCGCTCCCATCACTTTGTGGCAAATAAATGGGGAAACAGTGGAAACAATGGCTGACTTTATTTTGGGAGGGCTCCAAAATCACTGCAGATGGTAACTGCAGCCATCAAATTAAAAGAAGCTTATTCCTTGCAAGGAAAGTTATGACCAACCTAGATAGCATATTCAAAAGCAGAGACATTACTTGGTCAACAAAGCTCCATCTAACCAAGGCTATGGTTTTTCCTGTGGTCATGTATGAATGTGAGAGTTGGACTGTGAAGAAAGCTTTGCACCAAAGAATTGATGCTTTTGAACTGCAGTGTTGGAGAAGACTCTTGAGAGTCCCTTGGACTGCAAGGAGATCCAACCAGTCCATTCTAAAGGAGTTCAGTCCTGGGTGTTCATTGGAAGGACTGATGTTGAAGCTGAAACTCCAATACTTTGGCCACCTCATGTGAAGAGTTGACTCCCTGGAAAAGACCCTGATGCTGGGAAAGATTGAGGGCAGGAGGAGAAGGGGACGACAGAGGATGAGATAGTTGGATGGCATCACCGACTAGATGGACATGGGTTTGAGTGGACTCCGGGAGTTGGTGATGAACAGGGAGGCCTGGCGTGCTGTGGTTCACGGGGTCACAAAGAGCTGAACATGACTGAGTGACTGAACTGAACTAAACTGACTCTAGCAGCCATGTTTGATGCTATTCCGTACTCTTCAGTGAAATTATCGGTAAACATAATAGTAATCCAAGGAATGAGTCTTGTAGATTTTTCTTCTAGAACTTCTCTCTTCCCTTTTAATCCCTTCTTCTTGTCACTCTATCCTGCTCCCCTCTTCCTCATTAGCATCCTGTATCATCCTGTATATGTGCCATGTTCTCTGAATATAAGATGTACAGCTGTGCAAGGCACACCCCTCCCCCATTTTTGCAGGGGTAAATATTTCTTATAGCTGTTTCAAGTCATTTTGGAGATATATTGTAGGGGAAATATTGCGTAGAAGAGCCAGTAGACAGTATTTTAGAAGCCAGTAGAAACCCTTAAGTTCTGATTGCATTATACCAATCCTTCAAAAAGTATAGAGTGTAACATAGCTAAAAAGAAATAGGTTGTTGTTGATCAATGCTAGCACTTTGCAGGCAACAAGACAGAAGACGCTGAATCATGAAGTCTGTCGCACAGGTACCCCGTAAACCCAGGTGCTTGCATTGTATTCTGAGTAGCTCTAAGAGGCAAACCGGCTAACCTGAATTACGAGTGAAGCTGTGTGAATTCCTAAATTAAAAATGGAAACACAACCCTCATTCGGGAGGAAGGACATTATTCCATTTCTTTTGCCGCATGTAAATCATTGCATTTTCAGTTGAACCTCCTATTTTAGAGACCTCATTTCTGGAATTTAAAGGATTATATTGCTTATAAACACTTCTTAAAGTTATTGTAAAGACTGAATCTGTGTTTAATGGATTAGAGTGCTCACTGGGTGTGTGCTGTGGACGGGCTTCTGAGGCAGGGAGCTGCTTTCAGCGCGCACAGATCCACCCTTTCACATCATCAGTTATTTCATGGTAAACATGTGATAATTTTTCTTCTCTTTGGTCTCTCCCATTGCTCTGAGAGTCAGAGAGAAATACTGCCTGTGTGTTTTTAATTCAGTCAGACCGCATATGCCAGGTTTTGTGTTTTGACATAAACAAGATAAAGAATGCTTCCAGAGCAGGCTGGTTCTGATGGCTTCAAAGCGCAGGTCTAAACCTTCCTCATTCCTCTTTTAATTAATAAGTCACAGGCAGAACAAAGACTCAGTTGCTTTTATGCCCTCCCTCCGTGCTTGATTCAGTGCGATCTTACACACAGTCGATTTTCAAAGCCGCTTCTTGGCTTGATACTTAAGTTATTGTCTCTAATTAGGCTTGTAAGATTTTGTAGCAGAAATAATGTTGAAGTTTCATGTGTAAAATGTAGTACAGACAAAATGTTAATATTCTGTAGCAAGTTGAAAGGTAACCACTTGGTGGAAAAGTAACTGGCAGAAATTTAAGTAATGCCTCTGATCCTTCTGTGTGCCTTTCATTGTATTTGGAGTCTTTCGAATTATCAATGAAATAGAATATGCAGACTTTAAGCATCTTCTGCCCTCCCTTGTTATTCAAATAACAGATACTTTTTTCACCCGGAAGTTAGCATGATTTGTCTGCTGTTTCTTTGCAGTAATAGTTTGTAGTAGAACGGCCTTATTCCTCAATCCAGGTCACATAGATTCAGTGGCATTTTGCTTATTTAATATCTGATTTTGTTAATAGTTGTGCCTGTAATAGCTCTGCAGTTAACCTCTGCCTGGGCATTTTATGGTGTTTATCCTCATCTGATGAGGGTTTCCTCTGTGAACCACAAGGCCTCTTGTCTTACCTGTAATTTCCAAGCAGGAGCTGGTCTGAAGTAGGCCATGTCCACGCTGGTGGCTGCTCCATGTGGCTGCACAGCTCTCTGATGTCTGGCAGGGCAAGGGAGCCAGGGGAGCCCGCCCAGAGGGCTTGCGGGCTCAGCAAGCTGTACTTTTCCAGGCCCTCTGGAGCTTCTCTTTAAAGAAGCACTTGGTTGTGCACGAGTGTGCACAGTGATCACAGCCAGTGCTCTCTGCACCTCGGCTTTTTGTACCCACGGGTCTGTGTGAAGAAAGGAAAGTACCTTCAATCAGATGTGCAGCACACGACTTTAACATTTATTTTTTTATTTTGAAATGGCTTAAATCCCGTACCTGCATTCGAATCCCTTGGGAGCTGTGAAAAATTCTGAGGCCTGGGTTGCACCCCAGATGAGCAATGTCAGAATCTCTGGGGGTTGAACTGAGTTATCCGTATTCTTTGACTGTCCCTCCATTATTCTGAAGTAGGGCCAGGATTGAGAAACACTGCTTTAAGGCCAACTTTTATTTTCTGTATTCAACCCAAATGTCCTTATTTCCAGTTTTCATGGTTAAGCCCGCATAGTTTTAATCCCCTTGCTTTCTTGGAGTATCCTCTGCAGAAGGCTGCAGTTAAGGCCTGGAAAGAGTGGAACACACTGATATTAACCCTATGGGGGAGGTACCTGGTGGTAGAGTTATTCCACAGGAGTCTACTCTAAGTATGAGATTTGGGAGCGTGGTGGGTGAGCAGCTGTGGGAAGGGCTCTCCGTTGCCTGTGCACATGCCTGGATGTGCTGGTGACCTGACTAAGGTTGCACCTGGGCCCTTGATGGGGATCACAAGCCCTTTTGTATGAATCGTGAGCCACTATTAAATGAAACAGCATTTTTCCAAGCTTCTTTTCTTTATTCTGTAAGGATAGGGAGTTGTAGTAGATGGCCTCTTTTAGACACTAAAAGCAATTCAGTTCAGTTCAGTCGCTCAGTCGTGTCCTATTCTTTGCAACCCCATGGACTGTAGCACGCCAGGTCTCCTTGTCCATCACCAGCTCCCAGAGCTTGCTCAAACTCATGTCCATCAAGTCGATGATGCCATCCAACCATCTTATCCTCTGTCGTCCCCTCTCCTCCTGCCTTAAGTCTTTCCCAGCATCAGGGTCTTTTCCAGTGAGTCAGTTCTTTGCATCAGGTGGCCAAAGTATTGGGAGTTTCAGCTTCAGCATCAGTCCTTCCAGTGAATATTCAGGACTGATCTCCTTTAGGATGGACTGGTTGGATCTCCTTGCAGTCCAAGGGACTCTCAAGAGTCTTCTCCAACACCACAGTTCAAAAGCATCGATTCTTTGGCTCTCAGCTTTCTTTATGGTCCAACCCTCACATCCATACATGACTACTGGAAAAACCATAGCTTTGACTAGATGGACCTCTATTGGCAAAATAATGTCTCTGCTTTTGAATATGCTATCTAGGTTGGTCATAACTTTCCTTCCAAGGAGCAAATATCTTTGAATTTCATGGCTGCAGTCACCGTCTGCAGTGATTTTGGAGCCCAAGAAAATAAAGTCTCTCACTCTTTGCATTGTTTAGGCATCTATTTTCCATGAAGTGATGGGACTGGATGCCATGATCTTCGTTTTTTTGAATGTTGAGTTTTATGCCAACTTTTTCACTCTCCATTCTCACTTTCCTCAAGAGGCTCTTTAGTTCTTTGCTTTCTGCCGTAAGGTGGTGTCATCTGCATCTTTGAGGTTATTGATGTTTCTCCTGGCAGTATCCCACAGGCATATCATTTTAAAAATTAGGAAATACTTGTATTTTTGCTCTTGGTTCAGTATTATTTGCTCACTTTAGTATATGGCTTATTGAACAGTTTATGTGATATGCTTTTAAATGCTTATTCTTGGCTTATTGCTGTATTTACTATACTGTTCAGGGTCCTTGTATTAGCAGTAATATTCCACAGTCCATGGTGGGTTAAGATACCTCTTTGGAAAGAATCAAGGATCATGCCTTCTTTTACTGATATTTGGAGGTGGAATTTTATCAGCAATCTGTGTTATATTTCTGAGAAACTCTGTACCAATTGATGCAGAGGTTCTTATTATTGCATGATTTATAAGTAAATATTAATTAATAGGATTCCTAATATATATGCACACATTTTGTAATGTTTTATTTAAAATTACACTGTAAACTAGCAGCATGGTCTTCATTCATGTGCTCTGCTGTTAATGTTGTTGACAACTTTACCAAGAATTCTCAGCTACTAAAATTACCTAAATAATTAGGACATTAGCTTTTGCATAGTTCTGAAGTAATTCTCCCCCTCCAGCTAGCTCAAATATTCAGTATTTACTGGAAGGTAGGAGACACGGAGTTCTCATGACTTAAGTATCATGGATTTGTGATACGGAAGTAAGTGAAAGTGATGTGATTTTTACATCCATTCTGACATGTTTGGATAAGAAAAATGACCATGCTTAGGAGCACCATGCTTCATGTAAAACACTTGAAACACTTAACGAGTGGTCATCATCCAAGGCTAGTGCTCAGTAGGTACTCGATGATTAATTTAAGAATGATCATATAAAAATGAATGAAAAAAGAACCAACAGAGGGAGAAGAGGCATTATTGCTGGGGGTGGGAAAGGTTGCTGAGGACCAATTCTGGAGGTGGAAAGCTTATTGGCAGGAGCATGGATTTGGAGTTAGAAGGATCTGGATTGAGTCTCAGCTCTGCTGACATTAGCTCAGTTTCTTTGGGAAAGTCACTTACCCCCTATGAGATTCACTTTCCTCCTCTGTGAAATGAGGAGACGGAGGGCAGTGATGGGCAGTGGTGAGGTTTAATGAGGAACGCTTAGCCCCGAGCTTCCTGACACACAGAAGATAAAAACTGATTTTCTTCACTGGCTTGAGAGGCTCGTGGGAGTTATCATTGATTCCTTAACAGCAGAAGAACTTAAGTGTCTTGCTTTTTATATTTTTGTTGACTTGAGAATTTTATTGCCTAATTCTGTCTTGCAAAGACACCTGGATCTAGCTTTTTTAGCAGGTTATTCCAGTGGGAAAGAACAAAGGTTTTAGGGTGTGTGTAAGTTTTCCTTTCTCGTGTAGTAAAACAGAATGATTGACATAATTGCCATATTCTCGGTTCAGTTCAGCAGCAAAAGTTTGAGTTCCTCAGTGTGCAGCAGGCCTGGCAGTCTGATTCTGTTAGGAGTCTTGGAACATTCTGTGTGAGTCTAGCTGTTACCTTCTGTCATTGTTTTGGCAGTTACATCAATGGAACTAGATTTCAATTCTCTCCCCTCTCTATGTGAAAGTGTTCATCACTCAGTCGTGTCTGACTCTTTGCAATCCCATGGACTGTAGCCCACCAGGCTCCTCTGTACATGAAATTCTCCAGGCAGGAATACTGGAGTGGGCTGCCATTTCCTTCTCCAGGGGATCTTCCTGAGCCAGGGATGGAACCAGGGTCTCCTACATTGCAGGCAGATTCTTTAACATCTGAGCTACCAGGGAAGCCATCCGCTCTATATATTGTTATTAAAAATTCTAATTTCATTTGATTATTTTGTTCTGATTTCTCAATCCTATAATTTTCAATGTTCTTCTCTTTCCACTGGGAGCCCTGTGAGTTCTCTCTTTTCTGCAAAACATTGTTTCTCTTTGAATATTACAGGAACGCCTTATAGGTAGCCTGCCACCCATTTGCCTCTGCAGGTTTTCCTGAGACACAGTTAAGATCGTTTGCAGCCTTGATCGTGTTCCATTGCATGGGAACAGATCGCGTTCAGGTCCTTTCTCATCATGAATGCAACATTTCTCCTCAGCCCCGCGTGTTCTTTCCTGGGTGCCTATCTGTTCCCTCTGCCCCAGCTCCACCATCAGAGAGCCCTTGCCCACGTGCCTGCCTCTATGACTTGTTCACGGTCCTTCGTCGTGCAGAAGATGCCCTGGAGAAAGCTCTGTGATCCCTCAACGCTCACACCGCATGAATGAAGGCTTCCTGGACTTTCCCTCATTTGAATGGATTCCTTCAGGTCCCTGCGGCATCACCTGAACCTCAGTTTGGCAGTGACACATTTTTGACTCATGGTAGAGCTCGTGTTAGAGAATGATTGACTAGTTTTCTGTGATTATGGTTTGTGTGTCTGCCCTCTGATGCAATACAGAATGAAGCAGGGCAGAGGCTAATAGAGTTTTGCCAAGAGAATTCACTGGTCATAGCAAACACCCTCTTCCAACAACACAAGAAAAGACTCTACACATGGACATCACCAGATGGTCAACACCGAAATCAGATTGATTCTATTCTTTGCATCCAAAGATGGAGAAGCTCTATACAGTCACCAAAAACAAGACCGAGAGCTGACTGTGGCTCAGATCATGAACTCCTTATTGCCAAATTCAGACTTAAATTGAAGAAAGTAGGGAAAACCACTAGACTATTCAGGTATGACCTAAATCAAATCCCTTATGCTTATACAGTGGAAGTGAGAAATAGATTTAAGGGACTAGATCTGATGGACGGAGTGCTGGATGAACTACAGATGGAGGTTCATGACACTGTATAGGAGACAGGGATCAAGACCATCCTCATGGAAAAGAAATGCAAAAAAGCAAAATGGCTGTCTGGGGAGGCCTTACAAATAGTTGTGAAAAGAAGAGAAGCAAAAAGCAAAGGAGAAAAGGAAAGATATAAGCATCTGAATGCAGAGTTCCAAAGAATAGCAAGGAGAGATAAGAAAGCCTTCCTCAGCGATCAATGCAAAGAAATAGAGGAAAAGAACAGAATAGGAAAGACTAGAGATCTCTTCAAGAAAATTAGAGACACCAAGGGAACATTTCATGCAAAGGTGGGTTCAATAAAGGACAGAAATGGTATGGGCCTAACAGAAGCAGACGATATTAAGAAAAGGTGTCAAGAATACACAGAAGAACTGTACAAAAAAGATCGTCATAACCAAGATAATCACGATGGTGTGATCACTCACCTAGAGCCGGACATCCTGGAATGTGAAGTCACGGGGGCCTTAGAAAGCATCACTACGAACAAAGCTAGTGGAGGTGATGGAATTCCAGTTGAGCTATTTCAAATCCTGAAAGATGATGCTGTGAAAGTGCTGCGCTCAATAGGCCAGCACATTTGGAAAACTCAGCAGTGGCCACAGGACTGGAAAAAGTCAGTGTTTATTCCAATCCCAAAGAAAGGCAATGCCAAAGAATGCTCAAACTACTGCACAATTGCACTCATCTCACATGCTAGTAAAGTAATGCTCAAAATTCTCCAAGCCAGGCTTCAGCAATACATTGAACCGTGAACTTCAAAATGTTCAAGCTGGTTTTAGAAAAGGAAGAGGAACCAGAGATCAAATTGCCAACATCCGCTGGATCATGGAAAAAGCAACAGAGTTCCAGAAAAACATCTATTTCTGCTTTATTGACTATGCCAAAGCCTTTGACTATGTGGATCACAACAAACTGTGGAAAATTCTGAAAAAGATGGGAACACCAGACCACCTGACCTGCCTCCTGAAAAACCTATATGCAGGTCAGGAAGCAACAGTTAGAACTGGACATGGAACAACAGACTGGTTCCAAATAGGAAAAGGAGTACATCAAGGCTGTATAGTGTCACCCTGCTTATTTAACTTCTATGCAGAGTACATCATGAGAAACGCTGGGCTGGAAGAAGCACAAGCTAGAATCAAGATTGCTGGGAGAAATATCAGTCACCTCAGATATGCAGATGACACCACCCTTATGGCAGAAAGTGAAGAGGAACTAAAGAGTCTCTTGATGAAAGTGAAAGAGGAGAGTTAAAAAGTTGGCTTAAAGTTCAACATTCAGAAAACGAAGATCATGGCATCCGGTCCCATCACTTCATGGGAAATAGATGGGGAAACAGTAGAAACAGTGTCAGACTTTATTTTGGGGGGCTCCAAAATCACTGCAGATGGTGATTGCAGGCATGAAATTCAAAGATGCTTATTCCTTGGAAGGAAAGTTATGACCAACCTAGATAGCATAGTCAAAAGCAGAGACATTACTTTGCCAACAAAGGTCCGTCTAGTCAAGGCTATGGTTTTTCCTGTGGTCATATATGGATGTGAGAGTTGGACTGTGAAGAAGGCTGAGCGCCGAAGAATTGATGCTTTTAAACTGTGGTGTTGGAAAAGAGTCTTGAGAGTCCCTTGGACTGCAAGGAGATCCAACCAGTCCATTCTAAAGGAGTTCAGTCCTGGGTGTTCATTGGAAGGACTGATGCTAAAGCTGAAACTCCAATACTTTGGCCACCTCATATGAAGAGTTAACTCAATGGAAAAGATTCTAATGCTGTGAGGGATTGGGTGCAGGAGAAGAAGGGAATGACAGGATGAGATGGTTGGATGGCATCACCAACTCAATGGACATGAGTTTGAGTGAACTCCAGGAGTTGGTGATGGACAGGGAGGCCTGGGGTGCTGCAGTTCATGGGGTCACAAAGAATCGGACACGACTGAGCGACTGAACTGAACTGAGAGCTAGTGTTGGCCTGCCTTTTCTTATCCCCCAATGCTGGGAGGTCTTGCCTATTTACTCTTTGAGGCTGCTCACCCCTCATTCTAGTGCCTAATGATTGTGGCACCCAATATATATTTGATCATTTAAGTTGAATAGCATATAAGCTCTGTGAAACCGTCTGATCTGACAAGTTAGGATATACTTGGTTTGGTTTATTTGTGCCCTGAAAATGGGTGTCAGTTCCCTTTTTTTAACAGTAAGAGATTATGCTGCTCTTTTGGTCAAATTTATTTAATTTCCTGGACCATTGATTTTTACAGTGAGTGATGGATGGATGAACTAAAGCTGTGCTGTACTGCTTTATAGCTCAGTCTTGCAAGTTATGGAAACATGAAGCCTGGAGAATGGACTTTATTTTCAGGAATATTACAATAGCAAAAAGTAGTGGAAATGATTTCTGCTTGGTTAGCAATAAGATGTCTGCAGAAAACTGACTTTGAGCTTTTTTTTTTTTTTTTAACCAAAGAATGTATTTTTAATCATAATTGACAGTGTAATAATTGACTATTTGAGCTTTCTGGTTATACCTCTTTACTGAGAATTAAGACTATCTTTACTTTGTCTCCTTATACTAGAGATCAGACTCTGCAGAATTAAGTATGTGACTTTCGGCCATATCCATATGTTCTTACAGAGTTGTCATTTGGGGCTTTACTGGCAGATAGACTCTACTTAAAAAAAGACTGTTAGCTCTGGAAATGTGTATGTCTGCAGACAGTGGTGTTGAATGCCTCTGGTCTTCATAACAAGCCTATAATTCGTTCACTTACTTAAGGCATATGATGAGCTGATATGTCATCCGTCAGATGTTTTATTCCACAGTGGAATGAAATTCAAAATTGGCCAATTACAGTATTTTTCTATTTTGGGCTTGCCTGTCAGTCTAGGGCTGTTATCCGTATCTTCAGATAGTTTTGTGAGTTTTTAAAGAAAAGAATAATTTCTGTGATTCCATGATGAAATTATCTTTTCCCCTCTGAGTTTCCATAACCCTTTTCTTGTAACACGTTATAACGTCCGTTTAGCAGGGACCTCTGGCACCCACCTTGCACCTGGTGCTGTGTTGAGTGCTTAGGCTACAAAGTAAGACTGAGGTTTCCAGTTCGAAAAGAGAAGACAGTTAATATATAATAACAGGTCCCATGGAGTCTATTTCAGAGGAATCTGATCTGATCTAAGCATCAGAGAAGACATTTGAATGAAAATGTGAAGGTTGGATAGTGGTCACTCAGGATAGGTGAGTTTAGAAAGGAGTAGGAGAATGTTCTAGATAAAAACAAAACACCCCACACAGGCACGGAGGCGAATACAGCTGGAGGAGTGGTTTCCAGACTTAGGTGCGCATTGGAATTGCCTGAAGAGTTGGGAAAGGGTCAGTTCTTCGATCCCATTCTGAGGGAGACTGTTGGACACTTGGGAAGCCACGTTGAGGTGTTTTCAGCAGGTTGAGTGACCCAGTGTGGTTGTGGGAGAACACCCCTGACTTCCCCCTGGACGGACTGGAGAGGGCTGGGACTGCACGGACACAGTGAGAGGCGGTGCTGCGAGCCGAGCTTCCGGGAGGGGCAGCTCAGTGTCAGCCAGGGTGCAGGACGGTGGTGAGAGGAAAAGCCGGCGTCTTCATCTCTTCCGGCTGTTACGGCAAAGCTCCCGTGAACGGGGCGGCTCATAAAGCAGGCATGGATTTCTCACCCTTCAGGAGGCTCACGAGTCCAGATCTAGGCGCCAGCAGAGCTGGCATTGCTGTGGGCTTGCACCTTCCCACTGAGTCCTCCATGACGGAAGGGGCCCCTCGGGAAGGACTCGGAGCCCCTCGGGAGGGCTGCGCCTGCGTGACCTCGTCACCTCCCAGAGCCTCACTTTGAAAACCAGCTCATGGGGCTCAGGCTTTCAACCTAGGGATTTCAGAGGAGACACAGACATTCAAACCACAGCAGCTGGCAGAAAGGAAAAAAGAAAAAAGGAGGATTCGTTAGGAGAAAAATCCCGAGTTAGTATCACATTAACCAAATGAAAACAGCAACTTGAAAATGAGGAAATGCATGAGGCGAGAGGTCAAGGAAGGCAGAAACTGACGGCTGCACTTTAGTTCAGGGGCCAGGAGCTCCTGCGCTCAGCAGCAACTTTTCTGAGAGTGGTTGAATATATACGGAAGACCATCCACATGCAGGAGGCAGTGGGTATCATGGATGTTAATCAAAGGTAACAGGTGTAACATGATGAGGAAGCACTTAAGGGAAGAGAGAGCATGTAAGTGAGCCTCCGAGGGCACGTTGAGCTTCAGTAAATGGGTAAACACCGCCCAGGGAGGGAAGGGCAGCCAGAGGTGGAGGTGGTGTGTCTACAACCAGAAGACACGGTGGTTCTTAGGAAGTGTTGAGGCTTTGTTTTCCAGTAATGAGGAGACATCAAAAGCTATATGCTTGGACTGGTGTGAATCCCGCAGCGAGGTGCTGATTGCAGGAGAAAAGGGAAGAATCAGAAGGTGGAGAAGCCTGACAGGACACGATGATAGTGCTCTAAGCATGAAATGGGAAGGACGTGACCTAGGATGCCGGCATGGGGAATGAAAAGGTGCCAAACTGATGCATTTTGAAACAAACTAAAATGATGTGGCTGATGGAATAACTAACTGGCTGTAGGGGGAGAAGAAAAAGTGTGCCCAAAGTTGGAGTCAAGATTGTGAAATTTGGGAGTTTGAAGGAAGAACTTTTTATTTAACAGTGATAACAGGGACACATGGATAGGCTATTTACTGATTTAGTTAATTATGAAGTCAAAACCACTTAACATTTTGAGAGGGAAAAGGAACATGTATTTAAAGAACCAACATCTAAATATATCTTTTTGGAACCAGCAAGTTCCACAGTCAGACTCCTGGTGGAGTGACACCTCCATGTGAAAGGGAGAGAGGATGTCTGGGGCACGAGTGGGGATTTCTGAGCCCTGACCTGGGTCGTCAGAATTGACAGGGACTCCCAGAACCTGGGAGACGACAGGTAACAGACGTCGAAGCTCTGAAAGGCACCGGTAGGAGGACGGTGTCTTTTATGGCTTATTGTAATCTTTCCTACTGGGGACAAATGTTATCTTTAGTCATCAGAACTGAAGATTAAAGCGAATTTTATGAATGTTTTATGTATCCTAAGATACTTGGAGATTATTTCCTTGGAGAAGCTTGAGTTATCCAAAGATATTTGTTTAGCAGTTAGATGGGGAAAGACTGAACTGTTATTGATTCTGAGATAAATAAGAATTAGAGGACATTGAAAGGTAGAACTGCCCACTGTGGGCATAAAGCAAATTATATTTTAAGTGATCCTAGCAAAATTGCCTGAATTTTGGTTTTTTCTTCCATTTCATCGAAAGTAGTTTCCTTAGTGTCTGAGATTGTCATCAAGGTTTTAGTGGAGAAGATGATTATCTTCTTGCCCAGTAAGCTTTTGATTGATTCTTAATAAAGTCTAGATTTCACAGACTAGTCTTGATATGTCCAATGGAAACTAACAAATACACTAAACTCTTGAAACCGGAACCAGTAGCCCATCTAAGGTAGGCTTTAGGAGATGTCCTAGTTGGAGGAAGCCTTGTCCCCAGAGATGCAGCTTAGACTTGGAGCATCTCTGTAGAAGTTTCCTGGTTGAGGTCTCTGTTTGATCTCAACAGGTACATGTCAGTTAGACAGAAATGTGCCCGACTCTGTTATCAGACAGATCAGTAGTCACATCCTGGCAAAGCCTGCCATTGCAGATTCACAGGTACCGTATAAGATGGATGTAATTTGTAGAGTGGGAATGAAGTGGAAAACACTGGAAGGTGAATTAAGGTCAGAGACTCCTTGTTGTGCTCCTTCAGATGTGATACAGTAAGCAGACGTTCAGGGGTCAGAGGATTAGAGGTAACTGAAAGTTTGTTAAAAAATATATATATATATATACACCATACACACACACACACAGACATATATCATTTTTAATACAATACTGAAAATCTTCTAAAATAGCCAGAAATATCAATAAGAACATACTGAAACATGGTATATTTACTCAGTACCATGCTTGACCTTCAAGGCTGGAAAAGGGGGAAAGGTTTACTTGGTGCCCATGGTGAGTTTATGGTATCTGCTTAGAGAGGCCGGAGCCCCTGAGATCGTCACGTGTAAAGATCCTACACGTGACGTATATAGGTGTGTTTCAGGTTCTGTCTATTCATGTTTATTCAGTCATTGATTAATTGGTAAGTTTATTCCACAAAAATTGTGATTTTTGGAGTAGTGATAAAAACAACAAGAAGTGGAATTTATATTCCTTTGGGGGAGACAGACAATAACAAGTAAACCAATAAGCAAGAAAAATTCAGAGCATGTTAAAACGTGTGGAGAGGCTAAACCAGGCTAAAGCGATGGAGTGTCTGGGGATGGCGGTTAGTGAGACGCCATGAGAAGGAGGTATCAGAGCTATCTCCTGGAGGAGCAGGGTCATCCGAGGGGCCCCAAGGCAGGAATTAGCCTTCTTGCTGAGTGAGCAGAAAGTGGCCAGTGTATCTGGGGGAGCAAGTGAGTGAGGAGCAGAGGGCTGGGAGAGACCAGAGGCAGGGCAGAAGCACAGGGCGTGTCGGGCTTGACCCGGTGGGTAGGACTTTAGGTTCAGGGGGAAGCCTTTGGTTGGTCCTGAGTGGAAGTTGTGAGCTTCGTGCCCTGGCTAGTGAGTGGAGAATGTCAATGAGAAATGAGAGAGGGCCACTGGGGAGAGCCTGAGGCTGCAGTCCTTAGGGCAGTGCCCCTCAGACAGCTGGAATATATGAGGCCCTTCCCTTTGCCAAAGAGAGCATTCAGTGGCAAAGGTGACCCTTGAGAAGGGAGTGGAATCCCAAAAGAAATTTGAAAGATTCACCATGAATTAAAAACGAATGTGTACAGAGGAAGGAGAAAGGCCTTTTGGGGAGGTTGGAAGCTGGTAGTGGAGATGGCATAAAGGGGGCACAGGTCACTCACCTGCTCTCCTAAGAAGCAGAGCAAGCAGGAATTCATCTAAGGCTGTGGTTAGGATCTTCGGTTAGATCCTAAGGCTGACATTAGGATCACCAGTAGTAATGTGTTAGTCGCTTCAGTCGTGTACAACTCTCTGTGACCCCATGGACTGTAGCCCGCCAGGCTTCTCTGTCCATGGAATTCTTAGGGCAAGAATACTTGAGTGGGTTGCCATTCCCTTCTCCAAGGGATCCTCCCGACCCAGGGATTGAACCCAGGTCTCTTGCATTGCAGGCAGATTCTTTACCATCCAAGCCACCAGGGAAGCCCTGGGGAACTTAAAAAAAAAAAAATTAATATCTGGCCTCCAGTCCTGCCTGGAGATTATGATGTCCTTGGCATGGGGTGTGGTCTGGTGTGCAAGTCACTGTGACATGCAGGCAAGGTTGGAACTCACTGGTGTAAGATCGTTCAGTGTAACCTCTCAGAGCCCAGCAGAGAAAAACAAAGGGCATGATATGGGAGAAGCGAAGCCTTTCCTTTGGGAGTCACTCAGTTATGGGACTCCTCTGAGATGTTCATGTGAAATCAGATTCCTGGAGTCCTTCCATGGAAACGCTGAGCCTAGGACGACATGCATTTAGTATGTTCCCTTTATGGTCACCTAGGTTGGGTAAAAGATCTCAGTGCTGCTAATTTCTGATAAAGTGAAGTGGACACACCTAGTGAAAATGAGTGCCAGCCTGTTTTCTAGCAAGGGGGCTGGGGACCCAGCCAGCGCCGGGTGCCATCTCAGCAGCTTGTCTGTGGGCAGCTGGGGCCCTGGGGCCAAGAGCGGAAGTCAGAGCAGGGCCTTCAGCGGTTTGCTGGGAGACACGTTCAGGCAAGTTCTTTTGGAAGAGGCTTGGCCAAAGAGAGCTTGGAGGTCAAAGGAAAGGGAACGTGGGTGAGAGAGCTATGCGGTTTGGCCTCCACGGTGCTGGGAGGCCAGTGAGTGTAGTATATTGTGGAGGTCAGCCATTCTCATGGTGTTCAGAGAATCCACACCCTGACCAGTGGACATTATGCTGGTGGAGTCATTGGTTCACTTGATGGTGGGTTGTATTTTCATGGTTTTGGTGTTTCTCTGTTGGGCTGTGACATTGGCATCAGTAGAAACGTCCACCACCTCTCAGCCTGATACTTCCCGTTTGTTAGGAAGTACAGTTAGGACACTGCTTGTTCTCTGGACTGTGCCCCTAAATGGCTGTGTCCGGAGAGAAGTTAATTCTTCTTATCAGCTCCTAATTTTATCCCAGTAATTCTTTTCCTTTTGGAGAAATTCTTCTATTCACTTATTCAGCCCCTTTTATTCACTAGTGGTCAGGTACAAACAGTGTGAGGATTACAGAGTGTGATAAGGTCTGAACCCTGCCCAGGGGATCACACAGTCTGCTGCTGGGAGCAAAACCATATCACGTATCGCACCCAGTGAGACGCTGTGGTCCAGAGATTGATCTGATGTTCAGAGGAGAGGGTAAATGATTATTTCGCTTTAGAGAACCAGGACTTTTAAAAAGTCTATTTGGAGGAAGATGCTGACCTTGAAGGATGGGTAGGATTTAGAAAGCTCTGGATGCTAGAGCATTTCAGGCAAGGAGCAGTGTAAACTAAGGACATAAGAATCTACTGGCAAATGGTTTAATTTGACTGTGGCATGCAGAGCATGAAGAGTTATTCTGGAAAATAAGATGAAAAACTAGATTGGAGCCTATTAATAACAGATGTGACAGCCAGTGGAAAACATACTTTATTTGTAGGCAGTATGAGGCCTTTGGAGATTTTCCAGCAGGAGCATAGCAGGGAAACTAGCATTTATTGGGTGTGTGCCATGCATGTGCCAAGCAGTATACTTTCTGAGAGTGCTTCCTTTAGTGACCTGAAGGATAAGATTATTCAGGAAGAGTAATTGGGCAGCCGTGTTTAGAACTGTTTGAGGAGGGAGGAGATTGGAGACAGAGAAGTCACTGCCGTAGCCCAGGTCTTGGATGAATTGTTTTGGCGTAGAAATAAAGACATGGTGTAAAAAGGGTTTTACTTATTGAGTAATATTTATTGAGTTCTTAGTATTCCAGGCAGTCAGACTCTTGTAGAGCCCACATTCTTGTGAATGAGACCAGCAGAAGGTGGTCAGACAGTAGCAAGTGAGATGCAGAGAATTAAAACAGGGAGATGTGACGGAGACCAGTCTGGGGGTAGCTTTAGATTGGATTGGTCAGGGAAGGCCTCCTTGAAGAAGTGCCATTTAAAAAGGCACTGGAATGATAACGAGGAGCCTGCCATGAGAAAATTGGGGTTGGACTGGGGAGAGAGCAACCCAGGCAGAGGAAACATGTAAACTTTTAACTGTAAAAGCCAGCAATTCCAAGGAACAGAAGGGTGAGGCAGGGTTATGTTACTTGTCAGTGGAATGTAGAAGGGGATCAAGCAAGAGGTCAGAGTTGACTTGCAGTTCAAGTGTTGGACAGAGAGCAGCAGCAGGCTTCTTTGGAGGTTGTACCAGGTATACAGGTATATACCTGTACGTATCCAGGTATAGGTGAAGGTGATGATTTGTTTTGGACATTTGTGGTTTAGTGTCCTGAGGTCAAGTAATATCAGTTTACCTAGGAGATTGAGCTTGGTGGAGGAGTAGGATTGGAGATAGAGGTCTGAGACTCTTCTGCCCAGAGGAATTCTTTGAGGCTTTAGGAAAGGCAGGGATGTCCAGGAGTTTGGAACAATGGGAGAAAGCCAAAGGTGTGGGCATGTGGATGGTGTATTTGGGGAATTAGAAGATGGCTTGAAGGAAAGAGATGGGGATAGCCAGGAAAGCCCAGAGTTTGAGCATTTGAAGTCAGGAGAAACTATACACTCAAATAGTCCTGGACCAGCCAGACACGCAAATACGCTGTTTTGTTTTGTGAATCTCGGTGAACACAATTCAGCTGAGACAGTTATTTCATTAGTCTGTAATCTCATGCATTTGATATTACGGTCTCTCATGGTGTTTTCAAAGTTAAATTGTGATGCAGGCTTCTCGTGTGGTTTTAAATAAAGATGCAGCCTGGGAGGGATAAACTGGGAGACTGGGACTGACATATACCCACTACTATATATGGAATGGATAACTAATAAGAGCCTGCTGTATAGCACAGGGAATTCTGTTCTCAATACTCTGTACTGGCCTGTATAGGAAAAGAATCTAAAAAGAAAACAAAAACATAAGACAAAAAACTGCAGTCTTTTCTTGGTCAGAATGTCTTAAACGTGCTTTGCAATAAGCTAAAATATATCCTTCCAGAAGTAGAAGTCGAACAATTGCTTTAAGTGAAAATTGTCTATTAGAATATGAATTGTGAAGTGTTTTAAAGTAGCGTTTCCAAATTGACCACCAGGTGGCATAAACAATTCTTTTATAAATTGTCCACTGCATCAGTACAAGTGAGTGATTATTACTGTTAAGAAATCATGGTAGGGACAAAATATATATACCTGTGATAACATTTGACTGCGTTTGAAGATATGCTATTTTATTTAACTTTTTCTATATAGGCTTCCCAGGTGACTCAGTGGTAAAGAATCTGCCTGCCAATGCAGGAGAAGTGGGATTGATCCCTGAGTCGAGAAGATCCCCTGGAGAAGGAAATGGCAACCCGCTCTAGTATTCTTGCCTGAGAAATCTCATGGACAGAGGAGCCAGGTGGGCTTCAGTCCATGGGGTTGTATAGAGGCAGACACATCTTAGCAACAACAACAATATATATATATATATATATATATATATAGATGATATATATATATATATTGTTGACAGTAGTATATATATATGTGTGTGTGTGTCAGAAACAGTAAGCCCTAACAGAAGCAGAAGAGATTAAGAAGAGGTGTCAAGAATAGACAGAAAACTATACAAAAAAGGTCTTAATGACTGGGGTGACCATTATTATGTGGTCACTCACCTAGATTCAGGCATCCTGGAGTGTGAAGTCAAGTGGGCCTTAGGAAGCAGTACTACAGACAGAGCTAGTGGAGCTGAAGAAATTCCAGCTGAGCTATTTCAGATCCTAAAAAGTGATGCTGTTAAAGTGCTGTACTCAACACGCCAGCAAATTTGGAAAACTCAGCAGTGGCCATAAGGCTGGAAAAGGTCACTTTTCATTCCAATCTCAAAGACAGACGATTCCAGAAAGTATTCCAGCTGCCATACAGTTGTGGTCATTGCACATACTAGCAAGGTTATGTTCAAAATCCTTCACGCTAGGTTTCAGAAGTACTTGAACCAAGAACTTCCAGGTGTATTGATACAGTCTGGGTTATAAAAAGCAGAAGAACGAGATCAAATTGCCGACATTTGTTGGATCATGGAGAAAGCAAGGGAGTTTCAGAAAAACATCTACTTCTGCTTCATTGAGTACACTAAAGCCTTTAACTGTGTGGATCCCAGCAAACTGGAAAATTCTCACAGATGGGAGTGCTAGACCACCTTACCCATCTCCTGAGAAATCTGTATGGAGGTCAAGAAGCAACAGTTAGAACTGGACATGGGACAACATTCTGGTTCAAAATTGGGAAAGGAGTATGTTAAGGATGTATATTGTCACCCTGCTTATATAACTTCTATGCATTCATGCAAAATGCCAGGCTGGATGAAGCACAAGCTGGAATCAACATTGCTAGGAGAAATATCAACAATCTCAGATATGCAGATGATACCACTCTAATGGCAGAAAGTGAAGTGGAACTAAAGAGCCTTTTATGTGGCTAAAAGAGATGAATGAAAAAGATAGCTTGAAACTCAACATGAAAAAAAAAAAACCAACTAAGATCTTGGCATCCAGTCCCATCACTTCATGGCAAATATGGGAAACAGTGGAAGCAGTGACAAATTTTATTTTCTTGGGCTCCAGAATCACTGCAGACAGTGACTGCAGCAATGAAATTAGCATACGCTTGTTCCTTCGAAGGAAAGCTTTGACAAACCTAGACAGCATATTCAAAAGCAGAGACATCACTTTGCCGACAAAGGTCTATAAAGTCAAAGCTATGTTTTTTGCAGTAGTCGTGTATGGATGTGAGAGCTGGACCATAAAGGAGGCTGAGCATCAAAGAATTAATGCTTTCAAACTATAGTGTTGGAGAAGACTCCTGAGAATTCCTTGTACAGCAAGGAGATCAAACCAGTGAATCCTAAAGACAGTCAACTTTGGATATTCATTGGAAGAAGGGATGCTGAAGCTGAAGTTCCAATACTTTGACCACCTGATGAGAAGAGCCGACTCATTGGAAAAGACCCTGTTGCTGAGAAATATTGAAGGCAAAGAAAGAAGGGGGCAGCAGAGAATGAGATAGTTAGACAGCATCACTGACTCAATGGACTTGAATCTGAGCAAACTCCTTGAGATAGTGAAGGACAGGGAAGCCTGGTGTGCTGCAGTCCATGGGATCGCAAAGAGTTGGACATGACTTAGCAACTGAACAATAACAATAATAAATTCAGAACAGGTTGATGAGTGCGGTAATAGAAGCAAAGTGAAAGATGCCCAGACAGGAGTGATTTCCTGTCCCTGGGGAGAGCGGTGAGGGCTTCCCAGAGGGTTTCGGAGGAGGGTTTTCAGAATCCGTCCTTCTCTGGGTTGTAGTAGAAGCACATACCAGGCAGTGGTGAGAACACCTTGTGCGGATTCACGATTGTGTGAGTTGGTTCGGTGTGTTCCGGCAAACTGTAAGTAGTTTCGTGTCTGTTGTTGTTGTTGAGTTTCTTAAGTTGTGTCCGACTCTTTTGCGACCTCACGGCTGTAGCCCACTAGGCTCTTCTGTCCTTGAGATTTCCTGGTTTAAATTGGCTTGCATGTAAATACAATGAGGATGAAAGTGAGGCTGGGAAAGTGGCCAGAGTGGTTCTGGGGGCCATGCTGAGGATCTGAGAGGACACTGTTATGTCAGGTAAGGAAAGCCCTTGGACGGTGTGAAGGACGAGAGTCTTGTGATCAAGCCACCATTTTAGCAGACTGACTTTCCTGATGGAGCCTAGAGGAGGACAAACCTAACCAGAGGCAGGCGGGTCAATCAGGCCAGTACAGGGTATGAATCGGCGCAGGAGCTAGTGCTGGTGGAAGGAGCTGGAGAAGACTCAAGACACGGCTTTGATGGTTCATTTCATGTGTCAACCTGGCTGGGCCACTGGGTGCCTAGACGTTTGGTCAAAACTTGGTTGTGATGCATTTGTCAGGCTATTTGTAACTGAGACTAACGTCTGAGTCAGTAGGTGGAGTGAAGCGGCCTGCTCTCCCTGGTGTGGACGGAACTGATCTGTGCTGCTCACCTCCTGAGAACAGAAAGGCCCAGTAAGAGAGAAGCCCTCCTCCCTGACTGGTTCAGAGCTGGGACGTCGGTGTGCCCCGGCCTTTAAACTAGCACTGAACTGGAACCTTGGCCCCTCCTGGGTCTGGAACCTGCTGAGTGTCAGATGGGAATGCACACGGTCAGCTCTCCTGATTCTGGGGCTTCATAGCTGGACTGGAACTACACCTTGGGTCTCCTTGCTGACTTGAGGTCTTGAGAAGGCTCAGCTTCCATACTCGCACAAGCCAGTCCCCATAAGAAATGAATTTCTTTGTCGCTCGCTCTCTGTCCTATTGGTCCCATTTCCTTGAAGTGTCCTGACTTACACACAGGCGGAGCATAGAACTGGCATGACATGGCCTTTGGGTGTGCGTGGGGGATGGAGCAGAGCTGGGGTGAGGATGTGCCCTTTTCAGCCGGCCTGGTGACTGGAGGGACAGTCCTGCTGTTGGCTGACGTGGATAGCATGTGGGGCACATATGCGCTGTATGTTGGTGTGTGCATTGCGTGAAGATTACTTGTTTTTATAAACGTGAAGTTCATGGTGTTTCTAGGACAAACAGAAAGATGCATTTTAAGCAGCTGCTTCCATAGGCCTGATTTTATAAATGAAGTAGGAACTGTGGAATTGGATGAAGAAAGGCATGAAAAATTGATGTGGAATGTGACTGTTTGGGGGCAGCAGAAAATGTATTTCCTGTTTAGGAGTGGGCGTTTCTGGGGCTCGGTGTGTGCAAGGAGGGCACTGGCTGTGTTTTGTTAAGTGTGCTTGCGATCCACTCTGAAATGGTGAGTGGAGTGAAAGTGGAAATTACCAACTGCAAGGAAATGAAAGAGGAAAGGGCCCAGTAAAGGGGAATATCAAGTCTGTGGGCTCTAATGCATGGGAGAGACTATAGAATGTTTTTTACAGCAAATGTGTAGTTTTAATTGCTATCTTATTTCATGTATTTTTGTATGTGATTTCACACTTTAGCATGATTTAGACTTCTTGATACCTATAACTTTTAATAATGATACTGTTTATTTGTATTTCATGTGTGCTAGACTGTGATTGATCAGCTTATGTGTGTGTGTGTGTATGTGTGTGTGTGTAGTTTATTGTCCATTTTAAATCTGATAACACACATGTTAATTATATCATATCCCAGTGACTAGGAGGGAGATTCCAGTCCTCAGTCCCTTCAGCCTAATAAGAAATCAAGAAAGAAGCATCTCTAATTTCTGCTTTACCTTAACGCCTCCTGGAAAAAGCAAGAATTACAGAAAGTTGCAGGAGCATGGCTTCATTTTCTTTCCTTTCCTTTGGGTAAAATGCTTTGTTAGCCATGCTTTGAGATTAATGTTGTGAAAAGTCATATACACCAATGAGTGGAATCTGTGGTTATGAAAAAATTCATTTAAAGAGACCGGGGTATTCTCTGTTTTCATGCTCTGTGTTTCACAAAGAAGGATGGACATTTAGAAACTTGTCTATGAATAGTCTTATTTATGACTGTTGCAAGACTGTAACCTGTTAATATTCATTATCACTGAAAATGTTTAATTCTCTCTAGGAAAGTTTTCCCCCATTTCTCTTTTCCATTTTATAAGGAATATACAATAGTAACATTTGCCCACTGTTTTATTTACTTTACGTATTAGGCAATGAGGGATATCCATCATGAAACTGTTGGTTTCCAATGCAAATACTGTTTGTGTTCTTTTTTTTTTTTTATTTTTTAAATTTTAAAATCTTTAATTCTTACATGTGTGTAAAAGTTTCATTACTGAGGACAAATGGGAGAGGACATTAATTGGTTACCAGAGGTAGTAGATATTATAAAAAGTAACTTATTGACTCTTGTTAACAAGTACTCTGAGACATTATGAGTTACTTTTGGAAAAACCACACTCTTTTTGTCTTTCTATCTATTCTGTCTGATCTCTCATGTACATATATAATTGTTGTGGTTTGGTGTAAGATCATGGTGCACTGTGAATACTGTAGGGTCAGAGGAGATCTGTCTCAGTGAGCAGCAGGTTGTCCCACTAAGCATTTCCCCTGATAAGGCATCTTCTGGGCTTCCCAGGTGGCACAGTGGCAAAGAATCCTCCTGCCAGTGCAGGACATGTAAGAGACGAGGGTTCGATCCCTGAGTCAGGAAGATCCCCTGGAGTAGGAAATGGCAACCCACTCTAGTATTTCCTGCCTGAAAATCCCATATACCGAGGAGCCTGGTGGCTGCAGTCCGTGGGGTCGCAGAGCTGCACATGGCTGAGCGACTGAGTACACACACAAGAAGGCACAGGGCGCCTCCTACAGATGAGAACGTTACTGGATAAGGGAACCACAGAGCCAGACCTTCTGCCACCTGGGAGCTCATGAACTAGTGGCTAACATACAGAAGTTGCTGAATGCTGTCGTGGAAATGTCCAGAATCTGGTATGGAAACACACAGACCTCTGCCGTGGTTGGCAGGCGTTGGGATGGCGGGCTTGGTTTCCCTTGTACTCCCTGTGGCTTTTCTCTGGCCTCTTCATCAAGTTCAGCCTATGCTTAGGTCCTTATTGGTAAATTTGGGATAGTCACATAACCTTCCAGGGTTGCTCTGAACATCAGTTGAATTAGTTCCTGAAACCACTTTGTAAAGTGAAATATGAATAAAAGATTCTCTTTGGTAGCATGAGGTTCATACTGTGAGCCTCACTGTATCCCACGTCAGCGTGATCCTCCCCTGGAGCCAGGCGTGCCTGTAGGACACTGACAGCCTGCTGCCTGTGTGGGGTCCACACAGGTGGGATTCTCCAGCATATGCCCTCATCACTTTTCTGAAAGCACAGAAACACGCTGGCAGAAACAGCGGTGTTCTGTTTTGTGTAATCCTGTCACAATGCTTCGAATTATGCAAGAAGATCCAACCAGTCCAATCTAAAGGAAGCCAACCCTGAATATTCATTGAAAGGACTGATGCTGAAGCTCCAATACTTTGGCTACCTGATGCCAAGAACTGACTCATTAGAAAAGACCCTGATGCCGGGAACAATTGAGGGCAGGAGGAGAAGTGGACGACAGAGGATGAGATGGTTGGATGGCATCACTGACTCAATAGACATGAGTTTGAGCAAGCTCTGGGAGATGGTGAAGGACAGGGAAGCCTGGTGTGCTGCAGGCCATGGGGTCACAAAGAGTCGGACACGACTGAGCGACTGAACAACAGCAGTTCCTGTCACGAGAGCCACGTGCATGGTTAGAACTGCTGCCCTCAGATTTGCATTTCTGAGCACCAGTTAGGAGGGATGGAGAAGCAGAAACAAGAAAGCAGCTTTTGCCTCTCAAGTTGCTTGTTGGGAGAATTTGTTTTATGATTCTTCCTGAAGTCATCACCTGTGAAGTTAGCTTACTTTGATGGAAAATTGAGTAGGTTAATGAAATGTTTAAACTTATGTTCACTTTCTTAGCAGAGAACTATTTTGAGTTCCCTGAAAGAAATATGTAATCTACCTGAAGAATTACCATAGTACCCTCTGCTCTACTTTTGTGAGGAGTAAGGTGGATGTCTTGAGAAGTTATTTTATCCTTGCTTATAAGAAAGCGAAAGTGTCTGTCAGCTTAAAATGACCATGCCGTCTGCTGGTTGTAATGCAGAGATAGCAGCATGCAGTTAAACTGTTGCTGGTGGTCCACCATTCTGGGTAGCACCACATTTGTGAATTTGCCTCATCACCTCCCTAACGTGGAGTACAGATTTTGTAGTGATAATTCACAACCTCATCTTTGCACATTTGTGGTGGTCACAGTAGACACTTGTTAAATGAATGCTCTCTGAACTGAAGCACTCTCCTCTGGTTCAGCCTCATCAGCTTCAAATTTTACTGAAGGACAAAGGAGCAGTGGTTTAGATTTCAGGTATGTGGTGGGGCAGGGAGAGAATGCTGCTTTACTGTTCTGCCCTGTTTAACTAGTGTTCACCTGTCTCCAACTTAAAAAAAAAAAGACTGTTGGGTGAGGTCTCCTTTAATTTCTTGTGTGTCCGGGCTATTTTTTATATCCCTGTGCATTCTCGTCCTACTTCGTTCAGCCTTGGGGTAAAAAATTTCTTCTTTATCAGTAAACAGTGCCCTTCCATGGGTCCTTGACTCCATCTCTCGCCTGCTCGCTGGCTACGCCCCCACCTACCAGTTTTATTTTCTGTCCTATCTGTAGCTTTTGCTTATCGTTTTTTCTTTCTTTCCATTGTAATCTGTAATTGCTTGAGTTTCTTTTTCTTTCCCAATGCGTGCTGCCATGTTCGCCGGTAGCTGCTCCCATATCAAGCTCTCCCGCCCAGGTCCTCATGAGCCTTGGCCACCCTTCCCTGTGTTTGTGACTTTCCCATTCACTCTGCCGTTCCCTTCACCACCCCAGCTGACCGAAAACTGCTCAGGATGTGATCGTGGATGATTTTTTAACTGGTAATTCTGACAAATTTTTTATTAGTACTTTACCTTATCAGACTTCCCACCTGCATGTAATTTCTCCTTGAAACTCTTCACTGGTCTTTCGTGACACTGTTGTTTTTCTTCCTGCACCTCTTAAATTGTCCCTTCTCTGTCTCTTTGATGGCCATTATCTCCACTCAGCCCTCAGACTGACATTCCTCAGGGTCCCTCTTGGAGCCTCGTAACCGTTCCTTCCAGCACCACCCCCGCCGCACACTGATGACTCCTGAAGTCTTTGCAGTCTAGACCTTTTCCACATCCTTTGGCTGCTGTGGCCAATTTCCAGGTGAATATCTTAGCCTAGATTTCCTCTGGTTGCTTCTCAGGGTTTGCTTCTCTGGGTTGCTTCTCTGGTTCTCAGGGTTTCTCCTAAGCCCCTTTCCTGTCTGTATTTGTGCTGGTCAGTTGGTAGCACCGTCGTCTACCCAGGCGCCTAAGTCAGAAGCACAGGATGCGTGTATTCCTAGTCCACTCCGACCTCTGTGTCCAGTCCATCAGCTGGCTTCCACTGGTGCTTCTTTCCCTACTCAGTCCCTTCCTTTCTAGTTTTCCACTGCAACTTCTTGGTTCGTTTCTTTCACCGCCTGATATCACAGAGGCCACTCTGGACCGATCTTCAGTGTTTGATTGAGTCCTTCTCCAGTGTGCTCTTCACAGAACCCATGATATGAAGAGATGATCATTCACTTCCCTGAGCTGCACCATATGCTGTCCTGTTCCTGCTTCCGCTGCTGACATCAGTATTTCTGAAGACAGTTTCATAGATACGTGAGTGGGCTGAAGGATGGCCAGTGGTTTCAGTATTGTGGGTATGTTTTTGTTCTTCAGTCATTCAGCTGTGTCTGACTCTTTGCCACCGCATGGGCTGTAACACGCCAGACTCCCCTGTCCTTCACTGTCTCCAGCAGTTTGCTCAGATTCATGTCCATTGAGTCGGTGATGCTATCTAACCATCTCATCCTCTGCTGCCCCCTTCACGTTTTGCCTTCAGTCTTTCCCAGCACCAGGGTCTTTCCCAGTGAGTCAGTTCTTCTCATCAGGTGGCCAGAGTTTTAGAGCTTCAGCTTCAGCATCAGTCCTTCCAGTGAATATTCAGGACTGATTTTCCCTTAGGATTGACTGCTTTGATCTCCTTGCAGTCCAAGGGACTTTCAAGAGCCTTCTCCAGCACCACAGTTCAAATGCATCATCTTCAGTCCTCATCCTTCTTTATGCTCTTGGCGCTTCACACCCGCACATGACTAGTGGAAAAACCGTACCTTTGGCTATACGCCTTTGTTGGCAGACTGATGTCTCTGCTCCTTAATACGCCGCCCAGGTTTGTCATAGCTTTCCTTCCAAGGAGCAAGTGTCTTCCAATCTCATGGCTGCAGCCACCATTTTTACTGATAGTCGTTTCACAAACAATAACCTTTGCGTTTATGATGACATCTCTGCCAAAGAGTTACATAAAGTTACTAAGTTAAGCCTTAACTGCAGTATGTCTCAGCTGATTCTGGTGGTTATATATATAGTTCCAAAGATCTATGATTTACACACATACATACACATGCATATATATAAACACACATTCACATATGTGTGTGAATATATATATACACAGATAGATATAGATACATATACTTGGATAATTATAAACAAATATACATGCATATATATAAGTTGTTTATTTATTTTTGTATATTAGGTATATGTGTGCATATATGCATAATTTTTCCCAATTGCACTAACTCTACACATTTATACTTATTAATACAATTTTAAATACAATTATACAGAATGTATGAATTCTGAGGTCCTTAATATCTCTTTTAAGATTTTTTTGTGATTTGGGCTCTATGTATGTGTCTAATTTAATCTCTTGCCTTGTATTTTCTGTAAAAGGAACATGAAACTACTGGTGGGTTCTTATAAGTACAGTGTTTTGCTTTGCCTTTTTAAGTCTGTGCATTTTACTTACCCTTTGGTCAGTGAAATTCTCTGCTCTTACCCCTGTTCCTCGAACTTTTAACTTGGAACTCCCGCTTATGGCTTACAAATTAGTTCTGTCACCTCTTCCAGGAGGCACTGCCCTAAGCTGGGTGGGATGTGCAGTGGTCCTCCTATTTTCATTGGCTATACCTGTTATTTTGCAGGTACCTGTTGGAATCTGTACTAGATGGTGACTTCTGTCTGCTTTTGTGGTCTCTCTTCTGTGTCTTTCAGGCATGGCCTTGATGAAAGATAGTGACCTGACAATATGTGGGGTTAATCACCCGTGCTTTCCCAAAGATATAGAAGTTTTCTATAGTCAGTCCAAGCAATTTCATTCATATTTCTCCTCCATGTAATTTTTACACTACTGCTTCTCAGATGTCTAAGAATGTATTTCATGCTTCATTTAGTGTTTTGAGTTAGAAAAGTCAGTGTCTAGTTTGAAGAAATGTTAGCCACAAAAAGATAACACTTACATTCTCTTCCATTTCAGGAGACCCATCTTCCCAGTTGCAGGCTCAGGAACCTAAAAGTTCTGAAAATACACCAACTCTGCTGGAGGATTCCGGGTGTTATTTATCCAGTGAGCAGCAGACGCCCTCAGAGATGCCCCAGTGCTGTGGGGAGAGCCAGATCCCCACCCCCTTCTCATCACTGCCCATTGGGAGTAAACCCTGTGCTCCCCCAGAAGAGCCTCTGTCCTCTCACATGCAGTTCTTGCAACATCTGCTTGGACTGAAGAACTTGACTGAGTCAGAGTATCTGAAAACAGACTTAAGCCACTTTGAGAATGCCTCTGCCACAATATCGGATTCTGTTTTTCAGTTGCTGGAGGGCTTGATTGCTTTTTACCGGGCACCCAAACTTCCTTGTTCAAGCTTTTGGACAGAAGCTATTGATACTTTAGCTAGACTGATTGGTGATTGTAACTTATCTAATCATATTCTTAGAAAGTGTTCCAAAAAGTTGGAAGAGTTTGAGAAGACCCTGGTACAGGTTATTTTAAGGAACAACCATATCAATCGGGTAAGTAGTACGTTTCTTTTATGTATGAAATAACATGTCAGTGATTTGGGTGAGCACACCGAGTGGGTAATGCCTGTTGTGGTTGCTTAGCCTCATGGCCCAGGATCTCCAGTTGGACATCGCTTTGTAGCCATCTGCGGCTCTGACCTGTCCTCACGACCCAGCTTTGGCATCTGATGTAATGGCTTTGTTCTCCATGTAGCCTGTGTTTTAAGCTTGTGCTTCTCTGCTTTGTTGTTCTGTTGCCCAGTTGTGTCTGACTCTTTGTGACCCCATAGACTGCAGCATGCCAGGCCTCTCTGTCCATCACTAACTCCCAGAGTTTACTCAAACTCATGTCCATTGAGTCAGTGATGCCATCCAGCCATCTCATCCTCTGTTGTCCCCTTCTCTTCCCACCTTCTATCTTTCCCAGCATCGGGGTCTTTTCCAGTGAGTCAGTTCTCCATGTCAGGTGGCCAAAGGACTGGAGTTTCAGCTTCAGCATCAGTCCTTCCAATGAAAATTCAGGACTGATTTCCTTTAGGATGGACTGGTTGGATCTCCTTGCAGTCCAAGGAACTCTCAAGAGTCTTCTCCAACACCACCGTTCAGAAACATCAGTTCTTCGGCGCTCAGCTTTCTTCATAGTCCAACTCTCACATCCGTATATGACTACTGGAAAAACCATAGCTTTGACTACATAGACCTTTGTTGGTGAGGTAATGTCTCTGCTTTTTTAATACACTGTCTAGGTTGGTCATAGCTTTTCTTCCATGGAGTAGGTATCTTTTCATTCCATGGCTGCAGTCACCATCTTCAGTGATTTTGGAGCCCAAAAAATAAAGTTAGCCACTGTTTCCACTGTTTACCCATCTATATGCCGTGAAGTGATAGGACTGGATGCCATGATCTTAGTTTTCTGAATGTTGAGCTTTAAGCCTACTTTTTCACTCTCCTCTTTCACTTTCATCAATAGGCTCTTTAGTTCTTCAATTTCTGCCATAAGGGTGGTGTCACCTGCATATCTGAGGTTATTGATAATTCTCCTGACAGTCTTGATTCCAGCTTGTGCTTCATCCAGCCCAGCATTTCTCACGATGTATTCTGCTCATAAGTTAAATAAGCAAGGTGACAATATACAGCCTTGACGTACTCCTTTTCCTATTTGGAACCAGTCTGTTGTTCCATGTCCAGTTCTAACTGTTGCTTCTGGACCTGCATGCATATTTCTCAGGAGGCAGGTCAGGTGGTCTGGTATTCCCATCTCTTTAAGAATTTTCCACAGTTTGTTGTGATCCACACAGTCAGACTTTGGTGTTGTCAATAAAGTAGAGTAGATGTTTTTCTGGCACTCTCTTGTTTTTTCAATGATCCAGTGGATGTTGGCAATTTGATCTTTGATTCGTCTGCTTTTCTAAATCCAGCTTGAACATATGAAAGTTCATGGTTCATGTACTGTTGAAGCCTCGCTTGGAGAATTTTGAGCATTACTTTACTAGCGTGTGTGATGAGTGCAGTTGTGCAGTAGTTTGAGCATTCTTTGGCATTGCCTTTCATTGAGGTTGGGATGAAAACTGACCTTTACCAGTCCTGTGGCCACTGCTGCGTTTTCCAAATTTTCTGACATATTGAGTGCAGCACTTTGACAGCATCATCTTTTAGTATTTGAAATAGCTCAACTGGAATTCTGTCACCTCCACCAGCTTTGTTCATAGTGATGCTTCCTAATAATAATATGGCTTTATTATTATTATTTTTTGCTTCCCTTGTTTATTTTAAATTGTTTTCAAAGGTTGACTCAGGGATTCTTTTATTGCAGGTAACATTTCAGCTAACCTGAAATTGTTTTGCTGCTTGGCTCTTGAGACATAATGGAGAGCATCTTTTTTTGCATAACTTTGCTATCTTTCTCAATATCTGGTCCTTTGTTTGTAAATGCTTTCACATTTTAATCCTTTATAGTTGACTACTAAAAATATCAAAGAGGAGACCAAGAGGTCCATCTAACTTATTTATGATATTTCACTGGGTAAAAGGTTCACAGGGTTGTTGGACTTTGTTTCTGTTGACAGCTCTCTGTCCCATGTTTGTTCCCCATGTCATCATCTAATGCTTAGGGTTTTTGTACAACTAGGGCTTTACCCGAATTTTCCAAACTCTGACATAGTTGAACTCATAATCCAGTTTGTTGCACATCCATCTATTCTTTTCCTCTCTATTAAGGTGTTAACTTGATCAGTATTATATAAAACTTCACAACTTAGCTTTTGACATTTGAAAGGTACTGCATTGGAAGGACTGATGCTAAAGCTGAAGCTCCAGTACTTTGGCCACCTCATGCGAAGAGCTGACTCATTGGAAAAGACTCTGATGCTGGGAGGGACTGGGGGCAGGAGGAGAAGGGGACGACAGAGGATGAGATGGCTGGATGGCATCACTGACTCGATGGACGTGAGTCTGAATGAACTCCGGGAGTTGGTGATGGACAGGGAGGCCTGGCGTGCTGCGATTCATGGGGTCACAAAGAGTTGGACACGACTGAGCAACTGAACTGAACTGAACTGTGTGTGGGTACATATATATATATGCAAAATATATATACATATATATCTTCAAGAAAGAGGAGACTGGAATGAGATATCGTGGAGACTGTTTCGAATAATTCTCTGATAGTAGCTTGGTTAAAATTTATTAATAAATGTAAGGTAAGATATTTGATTCATGACTTTTTTTTAGATTTGGATAAGTCTGATTTATTTTTGTGCTTTTTAAATATAACTTTGCGTTACATTTATTTAATAGCATTTTTCTAAGGAATTATTGTCTTAGTTTCATATCTGTCCTATATTTTTAGGATAACCAGTAGTAGGACTTGCAGGTATAATCTACACTGATATTTGACAGGTATCAAAGATACCTGGCATGAAACCAGGTCACCTGCAGAGATCTGCACTGTTCCTGCTCTCGAGGTCCCAGGAAGCTCTCGGGGTCCAGCCCCGGTGGATCCAGGGTAATTCGAAGGTGGGGACAGAATCAGCCTCCTAGGAAAAAACTTATTTAATTACAGATATATAGAGAGATTAGAAATGGATAGTGTAGTAGGAAATATTAGTGGAGAAAAATAGGCTGAATAACTTGGTTTACCTGGGATACCAATAAAATTCCAAGACAAGGAATTTGCACCATTTACGCTGGGCCACCAGTGCCGCTTGAATATCAGAAGGTGCCCCTCCTTGGGCTCCTTCTCGTATGGAACTTAAAAACTGGGGCAAGTAAGTAGACATGGCGGGCACCCACGCTCCAGATGGGAATTCAGCCAGAAAAATGGGGAGCAAGAAAGAAATGACATGGGGGAATCAGTCTTTCCAGAAACTGATCCCATTTCTTTATTTTTTAGGTTTGCTTATATACCTTTTGTTATACATAGGGATAAATACAGAGTCATGTGGGGGTCAGCAGTCCTGACCTTTATCAAAATCAGGTGCTTCACATAAATGTATAAAAAAAAGGTCTTAGGGGTTTTACATCAGCTTCTGGCCATGAGGCCTGTTGACATTTTACTATCCTTTCTTTCTGATAACCAAAAAACTTATTTTCCAGGGGTGTTTTTTCTTAAACGAGGCGCCACCCTCTGAAGGTAGCAGATAAAGTTCCATTCCTATAGGGTGAGGGTGTAGTGGGTTACAACTAAGAAAGGAATTTATTTAACCTAAGGTTAACATGATTAATCTTAAAGGTTAGTACTTATTTCTCCTATATGCTAATATATTCATTATAAGGGCAGGGAATATGGAGATTTAGCAACAAACATCAGCCCAACAAATGAAAACCCTTCACAATGTTCCCCTTAAGATCTATTTAGTCTTAAGATAGTGATAAAGTTACATTTTTACATAGCAAGGACACTGATTTTTAACAAAGTACAATGATCTATAACAAAAGAGAAAATTCATTAACTCAAAAAGTCTAGCATTGCTAACATCAAAAACTACTATATTTCCTTTTCTATATTCCAAATACATTGATTAATATATTCCCAGGTGCCTAAGGATATGGAGGCCTGGCGGCAATCATTGTCTCAACAATGAGAAAAGCCCTATGCTAATTAAGACTTTCAAAATACTCCAAATTCTCTGTGCTGTTTATGGTTGAGAGGTTGTCACACAAGCTAGTTTGTCAGCAGAGAGGTTTGACCTCAGACACCCTTGTCACACCCAGGGCAGGGAATTAGCAGCAATTATTGGCACAATAAATGAAAAACCCTTCACCAATATAATTCCTAACCAATCCACTATACTAACAGTTTCCAACTTCCCAAAAGAATCTGCCTTTAGCAAGTCCAAAACATCTCGTGCCTCTCACAGTCGGGAGGCTGTAAACAATCACATGTGGCGGGACGAACGTGTACAGGCAAGCTAGATAACCTTCAGAGGAGTTCATAAGTTAAAACACTCTTGTCACGCCCAGGAATTTTTATTGACTTGGAGCTGTAAGTTAACTCCTTCTCCGAGAGAGGTAATGGGGGTCAGCCCCCCGTAAAGTCAGAGGTATAGGTGAGAGCATGAAACAGTAAAGTAGGTAGACTCTAGTTTTGGGGGTAGATGCTCGGGAACAGGGGGTTTCCTGAGGCTCGATCCCGCCTTTGCTTATGCCAAAGCCTCCTTCCTCATGACCTTTGCCATAGGCAGAGTTCCTCACGCTGGCTCCCGGCAGGAAGCAGTCTTAACTTAACTTGGGTTGAGCTGTCCTCTACTATAGGCTCCAGTATGGCCCTTTCCTCATTCACCTGTGTGCTTTCTTGGGGTCAGGAACATTTCCCTTGGGGTTATTTAATGCCCTTTGTTTGACAACCTGACCTTTCCTATATTTCTAGACATCAAAAGGTGTTAATTTCTGTGATAAGAAATAGCATAAACTAAACCTAGTGCTGTACACTGTTTCTTCAGAGGCCAGGGTATCATCATGGAAGTTTAATACTAGAATGCTTACAGTTGTCTTTAGATTTTTCAATAGTATCTTTGTCTTAAATTCTCATTTAGGAAAGTGAATGATGACTTGAATTTAAATATTAAAACCTATAGTTGCCATTTCTAAATGTTGAGCTTTAAGCCAACTTTTTCACTCTCCTCTTTAACTTTCATCAAGAGGCTTTTTCCAACCAGTCCATTTTGAAGGAGATCAGCCCTGGGATTTCTTTGGAAGGAATGATGCTAAAGATGAAACTCCAGTACTTTGGCCACCTCACGCGAAGAGTTGACTCATTGGAAAAGACTCTGATGCTGGGAGGGATTGGGGGCAAGAGGAGAAGGGGACGACAGGATGAGATGGCTGGATGGCATCACTGACTCGATGGACGTAAGTCTGAGTGAACTCAGGAGTCGGTGATGGACAGGGAGGCCTGGCGTGCTGTGATTCATGGGGTTGCAGAGTCGGACACGACCGAGCGACTGAAATGAACTGAACTGAAAGCCAGCTTTTTCACTCTCCTCTTTCACTTTCATCAAGAGACTCTTTAGTTCCTCTTCACTTTCTGCCATAAGGGTGGTGTCATCTGCATATCTGAGGTGATTGATGTTTCTCCCAGCAATCTTGATTCCAGCTTGTGCTTCTTCCAGCCCAGCATTTCTCATGATGTGCTCTGCATAGAAGTTAAATAAGCAGGGTGACAACATACAGCCTTGATGTACTCCTTTTCCTATTTGGAACCAGTCTGTTGTTCCATGTCCAATTGTAACTGTTGCTTCCTGACCTGCTTATAGGTTTCTCAAGAGTCAGGTCAGGTGGTCTGGTATTCCTTTATCAGAATTTTCCACAGTTTGTTGTGATCCACACAGTCAAAGGCTTTGGCATAGTCAATAAAGCAGAAATAGATGCTTTTCTGGAACTCTCTTGCTTTTTCGATGATCCATCAGATGTTGGCAATTTGACCTCTGATTCCTCTGCCTTTTCTAAAACCAGCTTGAACATCTGGAAGTTCACGATTCACGTATTGCTGAAGCCTAGCTTGAGGAATTTTGAGCATTACTTTACTAGCGTGTGAGATGAGTGCAATTGTGTGGTAGTTTGAGCATTCTTTAGCATTGCCTTTCTTTGGGATTGGAATGAAAACTGACCTTTTTCAGTCCTGTGGCCACTGCTGAGTTTTCTAAATTTTATTGAGGGCAGCACTTTCACAGCATCATTTTTCAGGATTTGAAAGAGCTCAACTGGAATTCCATCAGCTCCACTAGCTTTGTTTGCAGTGATGCTTTCTCAGGCCCACTTGACTTCATATTCCAGGATGTCTGGCTCTAGGTGAGTGATCACACCATCATGATTATCTTGGTCATGAAGATCTTTTCTGTATAGTTCTTCTGTATTCTTGCCACCTCTTCTTAATATCTTTTGCTTCTGTTAATATTTTCTTAATATCTTCTGTTCTCTTGAAGAAAGTGAAAGAGGAGTGTGAAAAAGTTGACTTAAAGCTCAACATTCGGAAAATGAAGATCATGGCATCTGGTCCCATCGCTTCATGGGAAGCAGATGGGAAAACAGTGGAAATGGTGTCAGACTTTATTTGGGGGGGCTCCAAAATCACTGTAGATGGTGATTGCAGCCATGAAATTAAAAGACGCTTACTCCTTGGAAGGAAAGTTATGATCAACCTAGACAGCATATTGAAAAGCAGAGATATTACTTTGCCAACAAAGGTCCGTCTAGTCAAGGCTATTTTTTTCAGTGGTCATGTATGGATGTGAGAGTTGGACTGTGAAGAAAGCTGAGCACCTAAGAATTGATCCTTTTGAACTGTGGTGTTGGAGAAGACTCTTGAGAGTCCCTTGGACTGCAAGGAAATCCAACCAGTCCATTCTGAAGGAGGCCAGCCCTGGGTGTTCTTTGGAAAGACTGATGTTGAAGCAGAAACTCCAATACTTTGGACACCTGATGCAAAGAACTGATTCATTGGAAAAACCTTGGTGCTGGAAAAGATTGACGGCAGGAAGAGAAGCGGACGACAGAGGATGAGATGGTTGGATGGCATCATCGACTTGATAGACATGAGTTTGAGTCTTGGTGTTGATGATGGACAGGAAAGCCTGGCATGCTGCATTACATGAGTTGGACACGACTGAGCAACTGAATTGAGCTGACCTGTGGAGATGAAAGAGGGGACCATGAGCCAAGAAATGCAGGCTGGAAAAAGGAAGTGGGGACTGACCCCCGCAAGGAGTGCAAGCCTGCTGGCCCCTTCACTTTGATCCAGTGAGACCTCTTCAGACTTCTGACCCCCAGACCTGTAATGGAATAAATGTATGTGTTTTTAAGCCACTAAGTTTATGGCAGATTGATACGACAGAAACAGAGAAATATACAGACTGTTTACCATTTTTATAGTGTTTTCACACCCACTCAGCTCAGTTCAGTCGCTCAGTCGTGTCCGACTGTTTGCGACCCCATGGACTGCAGCACGCCAGGCATCCCTGTCCATTGCCAACTCCTGGAATTCACTCGAACTCATGTGCATCGAGTCGGTGATGCCATCCAGCCATCTCATCCTCTGTCCCCTGCTTCTCCTCCCGCCTTCAATCTTTCCCAGCGTCAGGCTCTCTTCGAATGAGTGAGTTTTTCACATCAGGTGGCCAAAGTATTACCTCATAATATATGAGTATGGTAACTCTGTGAGATAGGCATGGTTGCCGTTCTTATTTCCATTTGATAGACAGGAAGAATGAGGCTCAGAGAGTTTTGCCCGAGGCCACACAGGTAGTCCGGGCGCCGTGAACACTGGCCCTCGCGACAGGCTCACACGTGGCCGTGCCCTCTCCATGCTCAGCCCTTAGAGCCCACACATCAGGAAGCCGACCGGATTCCAGGTGTCTGCTGCTTCCCCTGCAGAGCCTCCTGCCCCTGCCTGGCGGGGTTCTGATGCTCCTCCCTTCCCATCAGAGTCCGGACTCCTCTGAGCCCCCTCCTCTGATCCCCCCCATCCCTGCCTCAGCACTGTCAGGGACCTTAACAAGGGCTGGAGTCCCCTGCCTCTGTGAGAATTCCGCCCAGTCTCCTCGGCCTCCCCCGTCTCCAGTCCACCCTGAACCCTCTTCCCTGGGTCGGACAGAGCTGTGTGCAGTTGTACGAGGCCTTGCTGCTCTGCCCCTGAGCCGGTGCCACAGGGCCTGCTGAGCCTTCTGTTCTCCAGCTGTTCCCCCTGGCGTTCCAGATGGAGCATGGGTTCACAGAGAAGCCTTCCCTCGTCCCCTGCCTCTGTCTCCCTTTCCTCTTGTTGATGAAGTCTCCTTACCGTGAATTCACTGCCTGCACGCTCTGCAGGAGCTCGAGTGTGTTCGTTCCCCCGCAGAATCCGGTCTCCAGGCCTCAGGCCAGCCCGTCCTCTCCCCATGTCCCCGTTGCTCTGTGTGCCATCTGCTGGCAAGTTGGGGGGTCCGGTTATAGTTGGGGTGGGTCGAGAGTTTAGGCTCCTCACTGGGCTTTGCTGCCCTGGTGGGCCAAGCCACAGTTTTTCCCTGTGGTATTGGCAGCTTTAGGGAGATTATCTTTTAAAGCTCTCTATCTTGCTAGGATACCCTGTTTCCATCCTTTGGCTGGGGGAGCAGTCTTTTATTGTTGTTGAATTTGTCTGTGCCCATTGGCATTTCCACGTTGTTTGCTTTTCTCCAGCTCCAAATCTTGGATAAATGAGACAAAAAGGAAACCGGATCTATTGTTTGTTTTTGAAGGCACTTCCATATTGTTTTCCATAGTGGCTGTACCAATTTACATTCCCACCAGTAGTATAAGAGAGTTCCCTTGTATCTATACCCTCTCAGTCCCATTATTGGGCATATATCCAGAGAAAACCATAATTTAAAAAGATACATGTACCCCAGTGTTTCTACCAGCACTGTGTATAATAGCCAAGACATGAAAACCACCAAAATGACCACTGGCAGACAAATGAATAAAGAAGATGTGGAATATATATATATATATATACACACATATATAGTGGAACATTACTCAGCCATGAAAAAGAATGAAATCATGCCATTTGCAGCAGCATGCATGAACCTGGAGATGATCATGCTAAAGCAGAGAAAGACAGATATCATATGTTGTTAATAGTAGAATCTAGAACAGTGGCACAAATGGGATTATTTATGAAAGAACTGGAACCACAGATGTAGAAAACAAACTTAAGGCTATCGTGGGGGAAATGGTGGTGGGAGGAATAAACTGGGAGGTTAGAACTGACATACACACATTATATACGCACAATATATAAAATGACCAGCAGGTACCTACTGTATAGCACAGGAAACTGTATACTCAATATTTTGTAATAACCTGCAAGGGAAGAGTCTGTAAAAGAATATGTTATATATATAAAACATATTATATATATATGTTTTATTTATACATATATATGTAACTGAATTATTTTGCTATATATCTGAAACTAACACAACATTGTAATCATTATACTTCAATTAAAAAAAAAAAAACACCTAAGGAATAACAAAAAAAAAAGGGAAAAGGAAATGAGAGAGCTCACCACCTAGTCCTTCCTTTGGGCCCAAGGTTCATAGCCTGTCTGCCTATAAGTCTTCTCGGGTGTGTTTTAAATGCAATGCCCAGGGTTTTTAGTTGTACTTAGTGAGAGGAGGAGAGATGCCCAAGTCCACTTCCCGGAAGCGGAAGCCCGCGCCTGTGTTTTTGAAATGCATTGCGTGCTGTAAGGACCGAGAGCTAGCCCGCTGCCATCACCCAGCCCTCCATCCCGCTGAGACGCCACGGCCAGATCTGTACTCCTGCTTTGCCGCCACTCAGACCCGTGTGTTTACGTAAAAGGCTTATGCTGCTGTTTCTCAGGTTATTTTCTTTTTTCATCTGTTCACTTTGTATCATAGAAGACAAAAATTTATGTCTTATGGCTGCCCTCTTCCAGTCATAGTTTTATCATAACTTGTGGTTAAATCAATATTACATATAACATATGTATATTATATAAATATGTAAATTTTTAGCACTGACATCCTTTCTCATTTCCTTTTTGTACAACTTTTTATTTTTTCTTCAGATTTTTTTTTTTTCCATTTGCTCACCTATAATTGATGCCTCTTTCAGATACTTTGACAGGGTTGTAAACATCCTCTCAGTATGGCCAAACAAATTAAGTCATGTATCAGTTCCACCTTTTATTTATTTATTTTTAAGGCACACCTTCTGGAGCCCTCCATCTTCCTCTTCTAATCTGGGTTGAGCTTTCTGTGCCCAGCTTTACTTCACAGGGGCTTCTTTCAGTCACCACTCTGGGAATTCTCTTTGCTGCTTTCTTATGCTGTGTGTCAGAGTCTCTGGGCCTCATATATCCCTTTTCTTAATTTATAACTTCATTTAGGTGATGCACATTCTTTCAGCTCACTTAGAATGGATACCTGGGATGTAAACTTTAAAAATATTTGTTTGCTTAATATATTTTTATCCCAACTTTAAATTTTATTGGTGGATTAGGATAGATTTTTCTGATGGGAAATCATTTTTTTCCATAGAATGTGAAACACTTTTATACTTACTTCTGAATTCTAGTGTTGCTGTTGAAATTTTCAGCATAATTCAATTGTGATTCCTTGCATGCGGCCTTTCTCCTATGCTCACACACCCAGAGAAGCACTCAGGATCCTTCTTGTTCTTATTGTTTTGTAGCCACAGGCTTCCTATTTGGATCAGTAAAGAATCTGATCCAAGAATTTGGATCGATAAAGATTCTGTGTGCCAAGCAGGAGACATGGATTTGGTCCCTGGGCCCGGAAGATCCCTGAGGAAGGAAATGGCAACCCACCCCAATATTCTTGCCTGGGAAATTCCACGGACAGAGCTCCAGTCCATGGGGCTGCAAAAGAGTCGAACATGACTTAGGGAGTAAGCAACAACCACAGCCACTGGATGGCGTAGCTCAGTGTGGGTCTTTTGAAATTCTTTTTCTTGAGTCCTTGGTGGGTCTTTGAATCAGGGATTTCATTTTTCAGTTCTGAAAAAGTTTTTCTCACATATTTTTGCCTTTTATCCTCTGTATCCTTTTCTTAATTGGAACAGTTCTTGGTCTAATCCTCTAGATTTCTTTTTAACTTGGATTGTTTATTCATTTTATTTTTGTTTTTCCTAGGAGATTTCTTTCCTCAGCTTTTCTTTTAGCCAATCAATTGAAGTTATATTTCTACTCAAAAATTATTAGTTTCTATGACTGCTCTCTTAATTGTTCCTTTTTATAGCTCCCAGTTCTTATTTTCTATATGATAATATGTAAAATATTTTATATTTTCCTCGTGTCCTGCTTTGCCTCTATTTCCTTCTGGTCTCTATTTCCCCAGCTGCATTGATCACTGTTTTCCCTAGTTGAGACTTTCCAGTGCCTTGAAGCATAATAACCTGTTAAGATGGGCAGATTTAGGGGGCCACCTGACAGATCACTTGGGGGAAGTGTGCATGCTGCTTGCAGGGGCACTGAGGCAGGGGGCAGCTTGGAGAGCCCTGAAGCTGCTTCAGCTTGCAGGGTTTGGTTGGGAAGGAGTGGAGCTTAGCGAGACATGTCCCTAACATGATGGAGAAGGTCAAGTAATCAAGTAATGATGGTTCTTACATGTTTTGTTAAATACTTGAGGTTCTTCTATAAGCCTGAGGTCTCTAGATGTGCAGTTTAAAATTGCACGCACAATTTTGTCTGTACGAACATGTGTTCTTGTTCCTAGGAAGGCAACCATCATTTTCATGTTGGTGAAATGACACTGTGATCCCCAAAGTAAAGGGCACCTGGGAAACCATTGAGATTGATTTGCACAGCCTGCCCAAATAAATACCCTTTCATCCACATTCTACCCCTTTTCAAAACATGGCTCGAATCTCACTTCACTCATAAATTCTTTATCAGTTTGATCCTGAAATGGGCTCCTCTTTTGAACTCCTGTAGCAGTGATTTTCTGTGTAATTCACTGTTCAGTTTGCCGTATGCGGTCTCATTTTAGCTTATCTAGTATGGCTCAGATTTTTAAAATATTTTATTAGATCTGTCAGATATTTGTATTGCAGGTAAGAGTAGCTGAAGTTAGCATCCCCCAGATTTTGTTTACTAACATTGGCCTTCGAGAGGTAATATGTCGGGTTCCACATCTACGAAAGGAAGACAGTAAATGTGGTTTCCTTATAGGAGTGTTGGGAATTTTCAGCAAATAGATGCACATGAAGTGCTTATTAGCATGATACCTGGTACCATGTAGTCTCCTGAGGAAGGGGCCCTATTCCTAATATAATGCTGAGCTCATCTTAGGAGCAGAAGGAAGTATCTTTTGGAATTGAAGAAGACAATAAAAACAAATGACAGGTTAAACTTTATATACCCCGATACATACAAGTACCATCTTCTGTCTTTTGATCTTTTTTTATGTGTGTGTTTAAAGCCTAGTCATGTGGATAGCCCTAGAGTCTGTCATACAGAGTGAAAGTCAGAAAGAGAAAGACAGATATCATATATGAATGCATAGAAACGGAATCGAGGAAAAGGGCCCTGGTGAGCTTATTTGCCGGGCAGGAAAAGAGGCACAGGCATGGAGAACGGGCTTGTGGCCTCAGTGGGGGAAGGAGAGGGTGGGCTGCACCGGGAGAGCAGCGCTGACATCCGTACACTACCGGGTGTAAAGCAGATAGCAGTGGCCCGCTGCTGCATAGCAGGGGAGCTCAGCTCAGCGCTCTGTGATGACCTAGATGGGTGGGATGCGGGGGTAGGATGCTCAAGACGGAGGGGACGTATGTACACATACAGGTGATTCCCTTTGTTGTACAGCAGAAACTAACACAACATCGTAAAACAATTATACTCCAACAATAAAAACATAAATGAATAAAGTAAAACCTTTCTGAGCATTAGCTCTGTCTAACTGATGTTGAAGCACCGTCACGTAGCAGGCAGAGGGGCATCATCTCGTGGTGTCACTAAAATCACTCTCAACAACCACAGCCTCCCACTGACTGATAAGCTTACTAGCGGGTTTCATTGATTTTTCTATTTTAAGTATAGAAAATCTGTGTTAGTTAGTAATAACTATTCAACTGTCATGCTTTCACTTGCTCTTTCCTTCTCCCCTCCTGCTGAGCTCTGTTATGTCCCTGCTGTGGGGTGTGGTAGCTGTTGATTTCCCCTAGACTGTCATTTTTGCCTAGATCCCTGATGCCGTGGCCTTCAGTCATTTATGGACAAATCTGAAGATAATGTCTTATGAAATCAGACGTCTTTTTTCACCAGTATGTGTTTCCTAGTTGTGTCTTAAAGCTCAGTCATGCCACAATCATATCAATTGGTAAAACATATTAATTTTTTAATTCACTTGTGTTCGGGTAGCAGTATTTGTTTTACCTTTCCCTGCTGAGTTAGGGCATCCCTGTAGTAATGACACAGACTTTTACTCCTGCACTGACTTTCCAGAAAGCTTTACCTTCTGTTTTTGTTTCAGGTCTTCATCAGTTTCTTGAAGTTTGCCTCGTGGATTTTTAGTGGTACCCATAATCTGCTTTGTTTTAGGATACTCCTGGGAAACAGAAGTTGTGTCTAAGGCTTAGGCTCCATGCCTCTTTGCATCCTTGTGCAGGGTTGTGTTTAAAAAAAAAATCTGGGCTAATATTCCTGTAGTTGTACTTAATTTAATAGGCATTTACTGAAACGAGTTGTAACATAAACTAAAATCTTGATACTCATTTGATCACTGCATAAATCAGACATTCCTTTGATTTACAAAGAAGTGTTTAACTTGCAGTGCTCATGAGGAGGACAGAAGACTAGACAGAACAGAACGTGGTTCAGTTTACTTTCAAGGTACAGTTTATCTCTTCCCAAGATAACTGAACAGAAGTCTACCCTCTTGTTTTACTTCATAGCTTGGGAAGCACCCTCACCAGGAGTTTATTACTGTCTTCACTTTATAGAGGAAAAAAGTTGAACATAGGCAGGTTAAAGGACTCATTACTTAATTTAGTTAATTAGATACTTAATTAACCAGTCATGGAAGAGCTGGATCTCAGACCTATAGTTGTGACCACAGATTATTTCCCTCTTTCTGCTATATCTTATTTCCATCATTAGTTTAAAAAAATTAACCATACAAAAAAAGTAAACTGACTTCAGTTTATGGGATAGCAAAAAAATCCACTTGAAATCAAAGACCTTAGCAGTATTTCTGTCAGTTTTATAAGAAGAATATTTATTTATAGTTTGCTAGGGTAAGTTTCTGGAGAAGGCAATGGCACCCCACTCCAGTACTCTTGCCTGGCAAATCCCATGGACGGAGGAGCCTGGTGGGCTGCAGTCCATGGGGTCGCTAAGAGTCAGACACGACTGAGCGACTTCACTTTTCACTTTTCACTTTCATGCATTATAGAAGGAAATGGCAACCCACTCCAGTGTTCTTGCCTGGAGAATCCCAGGGACCGGGGAGCCTGGTGGGCTGCTGTCTATGGGGTCACACAGAGTCGGACACGACTGAAGTGACTTAGCAGCAGTAGCAGGGTAAGTTTCTGCATTTTATTCTGTGCACAGGTTATATTTATAGAAAGGAAAATAAAGCTGCTGCTCTGTGTTATGATATAAGGTCACTGTCCCTTTGTTTTCTCTTTATTGGCTATAAATAACACTCTGTTGGAGACTTTATAATAGCATATTGAGCCTTACTGAACTAGTTTCTAATTGAATATAAACTATGTGGTTTTTCTTGTGTCTGCATAAAAATTAAAATGTCTTCCTTCCTGTTTTAATAATTTGTATGAAGTACATTTATAGTTTGATGTTTATAAATTTATAAATAGGAATTTGAAGCTATCATTTTTTCTTTTTGGTATATTTTTCCCATTGAGTTCTGAATCTGCATCAAGTACCCACCACACTTAGTTGTCAATCTTTTAAGGGTTGGGAAAGCTTAAATCAAAGCTTTCAAATATGAGACTTGGAAAAATCAAACAATCCCGAGAACGTTAAAATTGTTTTCTCATTGTTTATAAGGAACAATGATTTTGAAGCAGGACATTTTACTTTGAGCATAAAATGAACCGTTAACCTGTTTACTTGTCTTTCCTGTGGTATTTGCCATGTGCTGGGCCTATAATATAAAAGGTGGGACCCCTCTCATGGGCTGGGCTCTGTCAGAGATACTGGATGTGCTGTCCTTGACTGATGAGACACAGTCTCGGGCTTGAAAGTGAGGGCAGCTAATAATCTGGACAGCTATAAAGTAACGTGGCTTCCCACATGGCGCTAGTGGGAAAGAGCCCGCCTGCCAGTGCAGAAGACTTGAGAGGCAGGCTCAGTTCCTGGGTCAGGAAGATCCTCTGGAGAAGCAAGTGGCTACCTGCTCCAGTATTCTTGCCTGGAAATCCCATGGACAGTGGAGCCTTGTGGGCTGCGTTCCATGGAGTCGCAAAGAGGTGGACACGACCAAAGTGACTTAGCATGCACACATAAAATAACAGGTGTGTAAAAAGAGAAATGACAAGGGGAAATGGGAGAGAGTAAAAGACAAGACCTAATCTAAACTGGTGAGACATGCAAAGCCTCATCGAGGAAGAAGCTTTTAAATAGAATTAGAGGGAGTTCGAAGCAAGGACTTTGGTGCCAGTGGTCACGGTATGTCCCTGAGACAGGATGGGTGTGTGATGGGAAGGAGGCGGGTGCTCCAGTTGAGAGGGGGATGGTCAGAGTTGTATAATAAGTTTGGGAAAGTATGGACTGGAAGGCATTTGTAGGTTGTATCCTATATTCATTTCCTGGGGCTGCTGAAACAAATGATCACAATCTTGAAGGCTTAACAACAGAAATTTATTCTCTCTCAGTGTCAGTGGCCAGAAATCTGAAATAAAGGTGTCTTTGTGTGGAGGGTAGGGGAGAATGCGTTCCTTGCCCCTTCCAAATCCTGGTGGCTTCTGGCAGTGCTGGGTGGTGGCTGCATTCGGCTCTGTCCCATCTTCACTGCATGTCCAAGCTCCCTGTGCCTCTGACTTCTGAGGATGATGGTGATGGCATTTAGGGGCTTCCTAAACAATCCAGGGTGCTCTCTTCATTTCAAGATTCTTTACTTAATCACCATCACAGAGACTTCTTTTTTCCTAAATAATATGGTGACATTCACAGATTACAGGGACTTGATGTGATATCTTTTGAGGGGCGTTTATCAGCCTACCACACCGATCCGGAGTTTATTTCCTCTCTTACCCTTTGACCTTATTAAAATATCTTTCTTTGTCTACATGCGGGCCGCACATGTGTTGCGCATGCTTCACTCCTTAACCGAGGATGCGCCTCGTCTCATCTCCCTTGCCTGGAATAGGCATGTAGGCATTACAGCCCATTGAGGTCCCAGGAGAGGCTTTCTCTGGGCTTCTGGGGAAGTGTCTTCTCATTCTCTGAAAGATTGCTAAAAACAAGTCTCCGTGCCTTCTCTGGCTACTGTCTTTTGAAGATGCAAAGCAGGGACTCACAGTCATCAGGCTCTCATCTGAAGGACAGAACAGATAGGTAAAGGAGGGTAACTCCAGAGAATCACAGGGAATCCAGCCAGAACTGGTCAGCCCTGTAGCCTTCACAGTCTCTGGATTTCCACCCATAGAAGTCAGTGCATTTCATTAGCATTTAAAGTGGTTTGAGTTGGGGTTCATGCAGCTGGCAGCCCGCAACATCTCTTGGATGGGCTGTGGCAAGGAATTTGGATTTTATTTGCTATGAAGTGGAAGTCTTTGATTTAGGTTTCAAAGCTTCACTGAATGGGGATAACTGATTAGAAGGGACAAAAGGTGGAAGTAGAGAAGCCATTTAAGTCATGCTGCAGTCCAGGTGACTGGATGGTGGTCTACACTAGAATGGTAAAGGTAGAAATGAGAACAGTTATACAGGTTTAAAATACATACTGAAGACAAAAGTATGTACTACAGGATTTCTCATTAAAGTTGGTAAACTGAGAACAGATATCTAATGTGGCTTCTACCCTGATTAAAACAATAGTAAAGGAATTTTTTTAAGGCATAATCATATGGGGGATATGGGAAACCAGACAATAGCAACAATTAGAAGCTGGAAAGGACTTGAACAATTGGTAAATGCCTTAGGAGATCCGAGAAAACAATGGTAAGGACCTTTTGAGAAAGCTATCATAGAAACTAATTTTCACAGTAGACTTGCCAACAACCTAGAAATTAGCTTTGTTAGTTACCTCTAGAAGAGAAAATGGAGGCCAGGTGCTGGAAGGTAAGATAAGGAGGTTTGGTCAGAAGTGGAGGTTTGGAAGTGTACTCGGGAAGCATTAGAGCCTAGGACCAAGGACAGCGCCCCCTGCACGCCCCCCTCACCCCACCCCCGTGCTCCTCCCATGGCAGGGATGTGCCAGTCCCACAACTGGAGGAAGCCAGGAGATTTACTCTCTGGAAATAGTAGTAGTAGTAATAATAACCATAAAGCATCTTACTGGGAAAATTAGAATTGAGGGTACAAATGCTGTATTTTTAAAATGGAAATTAAATAAACACACATACCGTTGTTGATACCTCCCTAGCTTTCTTATCCTGTTTGACTCCAAAACACTGGTAACAAGACCTTTAACTCTCAGACAGCAGATGAGACATTTTTCTGGGAACATTGAACATCCCTGGAGGAAACACATGGATGTACTGAAATCAGAGTTTCCCTAAAGGAAACAGCAGCAGGGTGCTCTGCACTAAGGCTTGGTGCACTGACTCTGCCCACAAGCCAGAGCTCTGTCAGCTTTCAGTCCTGGCCCTAAGATGCACGATTAGCAGACTTCTGAGGGAAGTGTCTAATACAGAAGTTAGATCCTGAAAATAATTGGGTGGATTCAAAGAGCAGACAGAGAGGCAGGGGAAATCTTCCAGAATGTAAGGGAAATAATAGAAAATCAGTGAGCCAAAACAAAAACAAAAACAAAAAAAACTGGGGGGCTGATTTTTGGAGTTGAGCATTTGAGTAATGGAGTTCCAAAAAGAGGGAAGAAGGGAAAATAAGAAAAACCATTGAAGATACAATTTAAGCAATTTCCTAAGAGTAAAAAACTTGCATTTCTAGATCATCAGCCTACCAAGTACCCTGTACTTGGATGAAAATAAACTGAGGTTATCACCATGAAATTTCAGAATACTAGTTCAAAGAAAAGATGTGCTACCAGAGAGAAGAGGAAACACTTTAAAGTTTATAAGCCAAATACCAGGAATATACATATTTCAGATTTTTCAAAAGCAAAAACAGTGGAAGAATTGAAGACAATGAAATCTTATCAAATATTTTCCAGGAAATTTATTTCCAGCTTAGGATTTAGTACTTGATCACACTATCAATCAAGTGTAAGAGTAAATGAAGGTATTTTCAGGCATATTAGGTCTAAAATAATATCTCCCATGTATATACTCTTTCTCAGGGCACTGTTAGATGGTATTGTCTCACAAAATGAGCTGGTGAACCAAGAATAGAAAGCAGGAAATACAGGAAACTGAAGAACCACACGCAATGGGAGGCTCTGATGCTGAGGGAAATTTCAGGATGACTGTCTGGCACAGGGCTTAGAGAGCAACCTCAGGGACTGAAGTCAGAGACTCTAGCAGAGAGCCTTTAAGAAAGTAAGCAGAATACACAGTGTAGGAATATCTTCAGAGTGAATTAAGACAGTTGTAGAAGAACTGGGGGTGGAATTTTATTAGATGCATAAAAATTAATGAATAAAAACAATTATTAATTTCAGGTAAATGTGCATCAGTAGGAAAAATATATAGTAATCTGTGTGGCTTGGCTGTGCATGGTGTTTACATAGTTGCCGTGGTGTAAGGACAGAGTAAATATCAGTCCAAAATCATGGATAAAAAATATATGTATTTGAGAGAGACAGAGAAAGAGAGAGGAGGAGGAGGTTGAGAATGGAGATGAATGCAGGCAAAGACAGATAATCCCTTCCATAGAAGGGAAAACCATTATTTTTTAAGAAGTATGGTATTTCTAATAGTGAAGGTAAATACCAAAAGAATCAACTAGAAGAGTTTCAAATGAGAGTGACGTTAGAGGGTGATAGAGTACTACTCTGTTTGGGATAAATGCTGTGCAACTATCATGGAAAATATATGCTTGAAATGCTTTATTAAAGTAAAAACCGAAACGTAAGTATGTTAGATTTGGTTATGGGCTTGATGTTGGGGGTGAGGGAGAAGTAGACATCAAACGGTATTCCTGGTCCTTAACAAGCCCGTGAACAGAAGTGCCGTTTACAGGCTGAAGGAGGACAGACAGATGGGAGGAGGGACAGACTTGAGACTGGGGCGGTGGGGCTGGCGGTGGGGGTGAGGAAAGCAGGCTCCTTTCAGGGCAAGGTGGGTTTTATGTTGACTGTAAGATGATGTGCTTAGCAAGCAGGTTGGCTTTATCAGTCTGGGTCCCACAGGAGAGAACTGACCTGGGCATTGTTAAGTTTCCATCGGCATACAGAGGTTGTTTTAAGCTGCGGGAAGACAGGTCACAGGAAGACATGGACGAGGGCCCAGCATGAGCCCCGGAGCCCTGGGTGTGCAGGCTTCTGGTAGTGAGGAAGGAGCCCGCAAAGGAGAGGAGAAGTCAGAGGACTGAGGGGTGGGAGAAAAGTTAGCAAGTGTTGTCATGAAGAGAAGAGAAAAGGGTCTTTCACAGAGCAGAGTCTGGTCCTTTTGCTGCAGGGCACTCAGAGCTCTGCGTATGTGAATGTGGTTCTACAGAACTTCGTGCTACCTGGTGCTTCAGATGGTAAAGCTTCTGCCTGCAGTGCGGGAGACCCGGGTTCGATCCCTGGGTCAGGAAGATCCCCTGGAGAAGGAAAAGGCAACCCACTCCAGTACTCTTGACTGGAGAATCCCATGGATGGAGAAGCCTGGTAGGCTACATTCCATGAGGTTGCAAAGAGTCAGATACAACTGAGCGACTTCACTTTCACTTTTCATAGAACTTAGTGCTGTCGCCATATGTTTACTGAGGATGTTCTCAATCTTAATGCACTGGTGATCATGTTATGACTTGCACACAAACACCTTAATATTTGAGTTAATGCTAGGAAAACATGTAGATAATTCAAAATAATAATTAAAAAATTACATATTCTTTTAAGGTGTGCTGTCACATTTGGATTTGAGTTTGATTGGAAGCTGTCGACTGGCCTTACCATCACTGGTCTGTATGGAGAGATGTTACGACATTTACCAGAAATGTCTTTTTTGTTAATGATTTGTCACTTCCTTGGGCTTCCATCTCTCAGTTCTCTCTGTCAGTGCTATTTTCATCCTCCTCTAACCCCCTCTTAGTACTATGCTTTAATGCTTTATTTCTACACTTTTATTCAGAATCTCTTTGAAAAAGCAAAAGAGCATGGCATTGAGTTGGCTGAGTTGTTCATTTTCACGTGAAGAGTTCTGAACACTTGCAAACAGAAGGTGTCATGTCCGAATGGAGAAGCTCCTGTGACCATTTGGGGGGGGGCCTGATAGTTACTTCAGGTTCCTTGGGAATGTCCGGGAGTCTGAGTATTGAGTAGCAGTCACCTTAATAGGGATGTGTCCTGGAAAATAATAGCCATTCTTGGGAGACTGCAAAGCATGAAGACTCTTTCAGCTCAACCTAAGGAAGAGCAGGTTACAATAGGGATGAATGCAGACAGGCGGTGGAACGCTGGTCACATGGTGTCTCTTTTTAGGTTACATGGGCGTGAATCTCTTCACTTGCTTCTCTAGCTGACTTGTGATTTTGGCTTCCTGTCTTTTATCTTTTCGCTGTGTCATGACCTTTCAGTTCTCCTGTGCTTGAAACCAAGGGTCAAGTCCAGTCTCTTCTGTATTAAAGCCTAATTAAATTAAATAATTCTAATTCTGATATAGTCTTACTGAACAGAATAATTGAATTAATGAGTAAGTAGCTAATGTTCCTTCTGTTAAAAATGCATGTGACAATCAGCATGCCAGAATCACCAGATGTGCTCAAAAAGCCTCCCAAATGAAGATTAATACTTAAATGTAGAATGTCCTTTTATGGTGAATCTTGGTGAAGTAGACCAATTCTGTGCCACATGATAATTAAAGATTGTTTTTATAGAGCTGGGAAGATACCGTCTTCCTTTTTCTGTGTTGAGAAATGCAAAATCTCAACACCCCTCACCCCCATCTTTGAAATCGGATTCTGCGTTTTAACAAGATCCCTAGGCAATTTATATACATATTAAAGTTTGAGGTGCCCTGAATTAAAAGGTAAATTTTGATTCTGATTATCCAGTAATGAAGGCCTGTATTTATTGATTTATTGCTAAGTTCTTTGCAGAGATTATTTCACTTAATCCTTATAACAGCCCAAGAAAGATATTTTTTTATTATCCTTATTTTGCAGATGGAGAAATTGAGCCATAAAGAGTTCTAAAAACTTCCATAGACATAGCTGGGAAGACCCTGGATCCGGTCCAGGCAGTCCTGCTCAGCAGGCTCTGTTCTTCGACAAGACAGTCCCTGTGTTCCCAGAGCTCTGGTTCATTACTCCCAGCTCCTAGTCACTCAGCACCCTCTGCTCCCCTGGTGTGGTGTCTGTCGTTTAAGCTCAGAGGATCTCTCTCTTCCCTGTACCTTAGCTGGAAACATGTTTGAGGAGAATGTGCACCTTCTGTCTTCCCTGGAGGATGTTCACCCTCGTTACCAGAGGGTTTTAGAGCCGTGTGCAAGGGTTGTGTGCCTGCTCTGTGTCAGCCACGAGGAGGCAGACAGAATGGAGCAGGGGAAATGTTATGAACATGGTCTGGATTCTGGCATTTGTAAATCTCTTAGGAAGTTGTTGGTTAGAGTTAAGGGGAAGATGAGAGGAGAGTCCAAGTCCCTCTGGGTCTATGCTGTGTGCTTAGTCGCTCAGTTGTGTCCAATTCTTTGTGACCCCATGGACTATACCCCTCCAGGCTCCTCTGTCCATGGGATTCTCCAGGCAAGAATACTGGAGTGGGTTGCCATGCCCCCCTCCAGGGGATCTTTCCAACCCAGGGATCAAACCCAGGTCTCCTGCATTGCAGGTGGATTCTTTACTAAGCCACCAGGGAAGCCCAACATATCCTAAAGCCGTGGAAGGAGATGAATCTTTCGTATCCACCTAAGACATGATTTTACACGTAAGGGGAAGGATTTCTTTTTCAGAAAAATATCCTATTCTACCCAAGTTTTTAAAGAAGTTTCACTGAGTTACGAGCTATACATATTAAAATACACAGTTTGATAAATTTTCATTTATTTGCCTGCAGCTGTTTTCGCAGGAGACAAACATTGCTACACTACAAAATGTGAAAATGGACTTATGTGGAAAGTTTACAGCCTGGTGGTTGAGATCTTGGCCAAACGGTTGAATCTTGCTGTTTTGATAAGGGAAGGAGTCTAGAAGAGAGAAGTCACAGGCTGACTTCAAGCGGAAATGGACAGGGTGCACCTGAGATTGGAATAAGGGAATATTGGGGCCGCTTCCCTAGTTTGACAGCTGTAGCTCATTTATTACCATGTGTGTAGACAAAAGGGTTGCTGGATGCAGCTGTGGCTGAACCAGAAGCATGGCCGTCACTGCTCATCCGTGCTTGGCATGTTAAAGTAACGAATTATGAGCTTCGAGTGAGTGTGTATTGAGCACATGTAAACCTGGCTCCCCAAGTGGCTCAGTGGTACAGAACCCGCCCGCCAGTGCAGGAGGTGCAGGAGACTCGGGGTCGGTCCCTGGGTGGGGAAGATCCCCTGGGGAGGAGATGGCGACCCATTCCAGTGTTCTTGTCTGGAGAATCCCATGGGCCCAGGAGCCTAGCGGGCTGCAGGCCATGAAGTCATGAAGAGTCAAACATGACTGAGCACACACACACGCACATACGTACAGTCACTTACTATGTTTCATCAAAGGCCTAGCAGCTTCAAATTCATATCAGCCTATTGCTGATTAAATATAGCACATATAGTAGCAGGCCTCCTCCTTAGCTGACTTTCGTTTCTCTTTAGGGCGTTTACCTGAAATTCAGGAGGAGTCGTCATGTTTCTATGTAAATCTGTTGTTTTCCTCCACTCCTGTGTTGTTGTCTATTGCAGCTTTGCACTTTCAGAGGAAACCATGGTATGCGTTTGTCTGGGAAATAGGAGACTTGAGCTTTCTGTACATTCCAGGGATAACTGTCTGAAAGATGGAGGCTCTCCTCCAAACTATTTCCTATCAGAGGACAGTGTAGGCTCGTCTAAGTGGAGTATAGTTGGATGAATTGGAGTGTAGATGAGCATATATGTGGTAATATACTTAGTCTGTGAGATGTATATACCTGTTTATAAAAGGGGAAAATGGCAAAATAATTTTAAAAACACACCTCCCCTCTGATGAACAGCTTATTTTACTTTTCAGATATGTTCCATTTTTTTCCATTTTTTTCCCGTGAGTCTTAATAAAAACTATGAAAAAATCTGATAAAGCTGATCTCTCAACATAGTTTCAGATGCTAAGGCAAACAGAAAATATAACAATAAGATCTACTCCATTCTTGGCTTTGTAAATGATTGAAACCAGAATAGGCTTAGAAAGGTCTCTTCATTTCCTTCACCAGGAGTTTTACCTTGTATTGTAGAAGATAGTTATTTTGAAATATAACATTAATTTTTGTCCAGAGTAAGATTTTCTTTTATGTTAGCCATTTTCATGAATATTTCTGTTATTTTATGAGAACCACTTTAAAAAAAAAAAAGAACACAAAGTTAAGGAAAATACTAGAAAGTAAATGGCATCAATCTGATCTTTTTTTCATTGCTTCAGAGTAAAATAAAATAATAAAATAAGAACACTTAAACACTAACGGGGGGCTTCCCTGGTGGTTCAGAGGGTAAAGAATTTATCTGCAATGCAGGAGAACCAGATTTGGTCCCTGAGTCAGGAAGATCCCCTGGAGAAGAAAATGGCAACCCACTCCAGTATTCTTGCCTGGAGAATTCATGCACAGAGGAACCTGGTGGGCTATAGTCCATGGGGTCACAGAGTCGGACATGACTGAGCAACTTTTTACAAACACGAATTGGCGGTATGTTTAAGTGAAGACATACATATTTACTATAAATATATTTACCTATGCTTAGTTTTGGAGAAGGCAATGGCACCCCACTCCAATACTCTTGTCTAGAAAATCCTATGGACAGAGGAGCCTGGTAGGCTGCAGTCCATGGGGTCGCTAAGAGTCGGACTGAGTGACTTCATTTCACTTTTCACTTTCATGCATTGGAGAAGGAAATGGCAACCCACTCCAGTGTTCTTGCCTGGAGAATCCCAGGGATGGGGGAGCCTGGTGGGCTGCCGTCTATGGGGTCGCACAGAGTCAGACACGACTGAAGCAACTTAGCAGTAGCAGCAGCATGCTTAGTTTCAGTCTTTTGCCAAGAGATGAGTTCCTTAGAAAACAGTACTGAAACTTCCTTATTTTAGCAAACTAATCTCAAATAATTGACATAAGAGACATCAAGTTGGACAGAATTGTAGAGAATTTGAGTGTAGTATTCGTCTTCACATAATTGCTACTAACTGACACAAAGTGGACAATAGTCCTTAACCTGTTTTTTTTTAAAAAAAGATACTGGTACCTGAATCTCATGCCAGGCCCATTGAAATGGAATTTGGGGGCAACCTGATATCTTTAAAAGTTTCACTTTGATTCTAATGCTCAGTATCATGGAGAACCGCTGAGCTCTAGAGGTGTTCTATTTAAAAAATGAAATGTACATGCGTATGTATACACAAACACACACACGTACCATTTAGTAACTGATCAGATACAGTTTTTTAGATGCTTTGGTCTGAGTCTTGAAGTTTTCAGGTGCTGAAATAAACACTTCATCTCTCAGTGTTGTGTTTGTGTGTTGGCTAGTTAAAGCACCCACTGTTAGCCATCTCTTGCAGTTTGTTTTTGGCAGCTATTAGGTTGACATGACAGAGAAGGCAATGGCACCCCACTCCAGTACTCTTGCCTGGAAAATCCCATGGACGGAGGAGCCTGGTGGGCTACAGTCCATGGGGTTGCAAAGAGTTGGACACGACTGAGCAACTTGACTTTCACTTTTCACTTTCATGCATTGGAGAAGGAAATGGCAACCCACTCCAGTGTTCTTGCCTGGAGAATCCCAGGGGCAGGGGAGCCAGGTGGGCTGCCGTCTATGGGATCGCACAGAGTCGGACATGACTGACGCGACTTAGCAGCAGCAGCAAGAGGTTGACATGACCTGACCTAGCAACCAGGAAAGATTTTCCGTTCATGGGCAAATGCTATTTTAAAATAGATGAATGTATCTCCTTAATGCATTTCAAGTCTGTGAACACAAGGCTTCATTCTCCATGAATTAATTAAATAGAAAGGAAATTAATACTGAAGAAATAGTATACATTCTTAGGGGCAGGAGTGTCAGTTAAAGCTGGCAGAATAACAGTTCGATCACAAAAGTTCTCAAGAAGCTCTTCTAAAACTTGCAGTCTGGTAAGTAACAGCAAATGACTGGATGCTGAGCGTTGTTAAATGTAAATGTCACATTGAATTGACTTGCCCGAGGTTGTTTTTTCAGAGTACCATATTTACATGCATTATTTCTCCCTTTCTACCCCATGATAAATAGAAGAGGACTATAACCAACCATCTGGGTCGTGTTCAGTTGCCATCCTAGGAAACTCTCATAAATCCTACTTATTCCTTTTACTTTCTAATGAGCTAATTATCCAGAATTTCCAAGAAATCAGTGGCAAGGCATATTGCTGACTCAGGATTGAAGATTGTTAGAAAGTGTCCATACTTTTTCCTCCTATCCAGTTACCTTTATGAATAATATATTCTCCCTACAATTTGGGGCTTCCCTTGTGGCTTAGCTGGTAAAGAATCCTCCTGTGATGGAGGAGACCTGAATTCGATCCCTGGGTTGGAAAGATACCCTGAAGAAGGGAAAGGCTACCCACTCTAGTATTCTGGCCTAGAGAATTCCATGGACTGTATAGTCCATGGAGTCACAAAGAGTCAGACATGACTGAGTGACTTTGACACACCCCACAATTTATCCATCAGATAAACATTTGGGTGAAGCTACTGTAGAATATAGGAAATCACTAGGGATTAGGAGCGGGAAGTGAGAGGGTTTTTCACTTACCAGCAAGTCATGTAACTTCTGTGCAATTGCATTTTATCATTTGAAAATGGATTAGGGAAGGATAAAATGGTGTTTGTAAGAGACACTTTGTAAATTTTTGAAGCCTTATGCAAATTATATTAATTTATTATTAATGCAGCTCTCTCTGGAGGGAGAGATGACACATAAAAGCCAATTCATCATTAAAAATCCTGGTGAGGATTTGTCTCAAAGCAAATCAGAACTGTGGACCACAGCTTGTGGGTAATAGGCCTGAGTCGCTGTCCAGTTCAGTTCAGTTACTAATTCATGTCCGACTCTTTGCGACCTCATGGACTGCAGCATCCCGGGCCTCCCTGTCCATCACCAACTCCCAGAATTTGCTCAAATTCATGTCCATTTAGTCAGTGATGCCATCTCATACTCTGCCATCCCCTTCCCCTCCTGCCTTCAATCTTTTCCAGCATCAGGGTCTTTTCAAATGAGTCACCTCTTCGCATCAGGTGGCCAGAGTATTAGAGTTTCAGCTTTCCCATCAGTACTTCCAATGAATATTCAGAACTAATTTCCTTTAGGATGGACTGGTTGGAGCCCCTCACAGTCCAAGGGACTCTCAAGAGTCTTCTCCAACACCGCAGTTCAAAAGCATCAAATCTTCGCGCTCAGCTTTCTTTATAGTCCAACTCTCACATCCATGCATGACCACAGGAAAAACCATAGCTTTGACTAGACAGACCTTTGTTGACAAAGTAATGTCTCTGCTTTTTAATATGCTGTCTAGGTTGGTCACACCTTTCTTCCAGGGAGCAAGCATCTTTTAATTCCATGGCTACAGTCACCATCTGCAGTGATTTTGGAGCCCCCCCAAATAAAGTCTGTCACTGTTTCCACTGTTTCCCCATCTATTTGCCATGAAGTGATGGGATCGGATGCCATGATCTTAGTTTTCTGAATGTTGAGCTTTAAGCCAACTTTTTCACTCTCCTCTTTCACCCTCATCAAGAGGCTCTTTAGTTCTTCACTTTCTCCCACAAGGGTGGTGTCATTGCATATCTGAGTTATTGATATTTTTCCCAGCAATCCTGATTCCAGCTTGTGCTTCCTCCAGCCCAGCTTTTCTCATGATGTACTCTGCATAGAAGTTAAATAAGCAGTGTGACAATATACAGCCTTGATGTACTCCTTTCCCTATTTGGAACAAGTCTGTTGTTCCACGTCCAGTTCTAGCTGTTGCTTCCTGACCTGCATACAGGTTTCTCAAGAGGCAGGTCAGGTGGTCTGGTATTCCCATCTCTTTCAGAATTTTCCACAGTTTGTTGTGGTCCACACAATCAAAGGCTTTGGCATCGTCAGTAAAGCAGAAGTAGATATTTTTCTGGAACTGTCTTGCTATTTCTTTCGATGATCCAACGGATGTTTGCAATTTGATCTCAGGTTCCTTTTCCTTTTCTAAAACCAGCTTGAACATCTGGAAGTTCACGGTTCACTTACTGTTGAAGCCTGTCTTGGAGAATTTTGAGCATTACTTTACTAGCGTGTGAGATGAGTGCAGTTCTGCAGTAGTTTGAGCATCTTTGTCCAGAGGAGTCATAAGGGCTTCCCTGTATATAGCTCAAGCAGTTAAGAATCCACCTTCAGTGAAGATCAGGATTCTGTCCCTGGGTGGGGAAGATGCCCTGGAGAAGGGAATGGCAACCCACTCCAGTATTCTTGCCTGGAGAATCTCAAGGGCAGAGAAGCCTTGCAGGCCATAGTCCATGGGGTCACAAAGAGTCAGATGTGACTGGGCGACTAATGTGTAACACATAATGCAGAGGTATCATGGCTTAATAAACGAATGAGGGAAGGCCTAGCAAATAGAGTAAAGGGTCATGGAGGAAAAAAACGGCAGGACACAGAATAGAAACTAACTTCTCATGTTTCACTGTTCTTTCCTCTAATCAGACTCTCTTACATGATTCTGTAAAGGAGTGCGGTAAAAGGGACAAGCAAAAGCAGGACGTGTAGGATACTGTGTATGCGTGTACTGCTGGACATTGGCTAGTTTATTTTTGCGAGACTATGGGAGAAATGACTAGTTTTGTGTTTTGGGGAGCAGGGAAGGTGAGTAGAGTTCTCAGTTTAATTTTCTTTATAAGGAAATCCTTTGACCCTAGGATAAGAATAACATAGCAAATGTAGCTCTGAGGAAATGGATTAGGAAAAAGTGGAGAAATAAGGAGCTAGATAGAAAGCAAGCAGCTGTCCTTCTTCCTCTAGTTGATGTAAGTTTACATCAGTTTTGTTCATTTTGTCCCAGATCCCCAGTTCTCCCTGGACCTCAGAATTGCCCTCATAGTCCTCATCAGATTTGCATCTTTTGAAGCTCAGTATCTGTGGCATATTTAGTTTTATTTAGTTTTGCATGAGAGGTGCAAAAACATTTGATGCACCAGTGTTTCGTTCTGTTTCTGCCTTTGACATCTCTTGCTTAACAAACTGAAGTGTCTCTTTAAGCATTGACTATTTCTGTTTCAGAGCAGAAAAAAAGCAAAAAAGTATAGCTTGAGAATCATTTGGTTAAACTGTTTCCTTAGTTTTTTAAGTTGAAACAGTTTGAGAAAGTTCACTAAAGGGAGAAATAGTGAAGAGCTTTTCATGAGGAATATATAAGACATTAACCAAATTTTGAATAACTGTCATAATGACAGCTCATATTGTGTTCTTACCTGATTACTTAATTATTAGCAAACCCTCACTAAGAGAAAATTGTAATAATGCTAACTTTGATTGCAGAATATCTGTAATAATATATATTGAATAAATTATCAGCATCTTCCTTTAGAGGCTATACTGTTGAATCAGCTATATCAATTAATACTCTAACATTGCTCTAAAGTAGAGGTGTTGGATAATCAATTTCAAACGATCATATTTTAAAATAAGAAACAGTATAGAGATGCCAGGTATTACTCCTTCTATACATAATTTTACTGGCGATACTAGGTGATATTGCATTACCTAGGAAAGGAAATACATATTAAGAATTGGAAAAGAAGAGATAAAACTGTCCATATTTGTAGTTAGTATGATTAATTGATGTAAATCCAAGAGAATATGCATATTAGAAACATAAGAATTTAACCAGGTTCTTAGATTTAAAGTCAGAATTTTAGAAATGTCTTAGCTATAAAGTCATTATTCTGATTCAAAGCTTCTCATACCAGTAATGACCAATTAACAAATTAGATAGGGAAAAAAGTTCACTTAACTGGCAATATAAAACATACATGAAGAAACCCAGAAGATTTATGTAAGATCTCTATGGAAAAAAAATAAAAGGATGTAAAATAATTAAATGGGCAGCTGTATCAACAGCTTACTTGGTATGGTAAGGATGTCAGTTCTCTCCACTTGATCTGTAAATATATATATTTGGTGAAATTTTATGTTCTGTGAACTAGATTCATCAATTTATAAATGATTCCAGTTAAAATTTTGGGAGTCACTTCTTAATTCTGGTAATGGAGGCTTTCTGGAAAAAACAAATCTAAATTTGATGAAAAAAAAAAAGAAAACTATTCATTGACACTTTGAAAAGAATCAGTGAAGGTCAAATAGGAAAAGTACAAATACACACACACAGAAACACAATATAGTCACCCTATTGACAGCAAAGAGAAATGCATTTAAAGCAGCAAGAGATGACATAGTGACATGAGGAAATTTGGTTTTTCATTAAGAACAAGAGGCAGGAAGGCAATGGGAGGCTTCCCTGGTGGCCTAGTGACTAAGAATCTGCCTGCCAGTGCTGGGGCGTGGGTTTGATCCCACACGGTATGGAGAAACACAGGCTGTGCACCGCAACTGCTGAGCCAGCACGCTAGAGCCCGCAGGCTGTGACTGCTGAGCGCGCGTGCGTAACTGCTGAAGCCCACACCTCTAGGCCTTTGGGATCATCCCGGACCAGGGATCAAATCCGTGTCACGTCCAACTCTTTGCAACCCTGTGGACTGTAGCCCGCCAGGCTCCTCTGTCCGTGAAATTTTCCAGGCAAGAATACTGGAAGGAGTTGCCATTTCCTACTCCAGGGGATCTTTCTGACCCAGGGATTGAATCTGCATCTTCTGTGTCTCCTGCACTGGCAGGCGGATTCTTTACCACTGGGCCACGTGGGAGGCCCCATTTGTAGATGATATGAGACTATACATAGATGCTACCAGAAAACTTCTAGAGCTCATCAATGAATTTGGTAAAGTTTCAGGTTATGAAATTAATACACAGAAATCTGTTGTATTTCTATACACTAACAATGAAAGGTCAAAAAGAGAAATTCAGGAGACAGTTATGTTTATCATTAGACCAAAATGAATAAACTAACTAGGAATAAATCTACCTGAGGAGATAAAAGACCTGTACTAAGAAAACTATAAGATGCTAATGAAAGAAATCAAAGAAGATGGAAACAAATGGTGCCAGGAAAAAAGGACAGCTAAAAAAACAACAACTGAAATTAGATCAACTTTTAACACCATGAACATAAACAAGCTCATGGTAGGCTAAAGATTTAAACAGGAGACTGACCACTATAAAACCCCAAGAGGAAAACATAGGCAAAACATTCTGTGACATAAATCACCACAGTATTTTTTGTATCTGTCTCCTGAATAATAATGGAAATAAAAGCAAAAAATAATCAAATGGGACCTACTTAAACTTTCAAAAGCTTTCAAAAGCTTTTGCACAAATGAACCAATAAACAAAATGAAAAGACACCCCATAGATTGGGAGAAAATATTTAAATATGATGTGACTGACAAGGAATTAGTCTCCAAAATTTATGAACAGCTCATGCAGCTCAATAGTCAAAACATAAAGAAAGCAGTCAGAAAAATGGGCTGAAGACCTAAATAGACATTTCTCCAAAGAGAACTTACAGATGGCCTCGAGGTACATGAAAGGATGTTCAGCATTGCTAATTATTAGAAAAATGCAGCTCAAAACTACAATGAGATATTGCTTCACACCAGTTCAAATGGCCATCATCAAAAAATCTACAAACAATAGATACTGGTGAGGATGTGGAAGAAAGGGAACCCTCCTACATTGTTGGGCTTCCCAGGTGGTGCTAGTGGTAAAGAATTTTCCTGCTAGTGCAGCGGATGCAAGAGATGCAGCTTCTGTCCCTCAGTTGGGAAAATCCCCTGGAATAGGAAATGGCACCCCACTCCAGTGTTCTTGCAGGGGAAAATTCCCTGGGCAGAGGAGGCTGGTGGGCTACAGTCCATGGGGTTGCAGAGAGTCAGACATGACTGAGCGACTGAGTACAAGGCCCTACACTGTTGTCAGGAATGTAAGTTGTGCAGCCAAGCGGAGTGATCATGTTGCTGTTGGTCAGTCACTAAGTCGTGTCTGACTCTTTTGACCCCGTAGACTGCATCATGTCAGGCCTCCCTGTCCTTCACTGTCTCCCCGAGTTTGCTCAGATTCATGCTCGTTGAATCAGTGATGCTATCTAACCACCTTATCCTCTGCCCCCCTTCTCCTTTTGCCTACAGTCTTTCCCATCATCAGGGTCTTTTCCAGTGAATCAGCTGTTTACATCAGGTGGCCAAAGCATTGGAGCTTCAGCAACAGTCCTTCCAGTAATACTCAAGGTTGATTTCCTTTAGGATTGACTGGTTTGATCTCTTTACAGTCCAAGGGACTTCTCCAGAAGGTATTTTAATCTTAAATGAGAAAGATAAAGAAAGTCTCATAGGTTGGGAAGGCAAAGAGAGAGTAATTAAGAAGAATAAGACCTGGACACAAGTAAGAATTCCTTCTCTGTCATTCCTTCACCCTTTTGAGTAAAGTGAACCTGGGTGCCTTGAACATGAAAGAAATGGTATTCTGTGAATTATCACCGTTCCTGCTATATGTTTTTCACTTTCAAGGTGAAACACTAAAATTTCATGAACTTTCAAATCTCCTAGTATAGATAACACCATGTTTATTTATTTTCATTGAGATACTGCTATATAAAATGGATATCTGAAGAATCTTCTCAGTTTAGAAAAACTTTGTCGAGGGAACGTTATTGCTCAGGGGCTAAGCAAATGATAGGAGGTGAATTTTCAATTCTAATTTTAAAATTCCACTTAAATAATAGTTAAAACTGTGCCTTCTGATGAATAATTCTTATTTTTATAAAAGGTAGGGAAAGAAAGCCAGTCTGCATAAGCTGTTATTCAGTATTAGTAAGTTAGACAAAAGAATAAATATGTAGAATTATGTTTCAAACACTTGCAGTTTGGAAACAGGATTATTGCTTCAAGAAATGAAAATATCTAAAAGGATGAGTGCAGTTGGGAAAATTTTATACAGTTTTTAAACATATTCAGGTCTCTTTCACAAGGTAATGTAAGCTATTTTCTATCTCCCCCAAGAACAGGGCAAGAAAGATGATTTTATTCCGCAGCATAAGGGACTTAGGAAGATTGTTTTCTGACAGCAAAATTTGTTAAGCATTAGAACGGATTACCAGAGGAGGTTGCAAAGTCACTCCCTCCTGAGACTCCTAAAAATAGGATAATTTCTCCTTTTCCTGGTATGCTAGGAATGCTTCTTCCTAAGAGAAGAGCGATGAGTAACCTGACTTCTCACTGTCCCTTTCATCTGGCCAGTTTCAGTTACTGTGTGTAAGAAAACGTGGTCGAAACCTCATTAGGGTCTTGGCCAAAAAAAAAAAAAAGAGGAATAAAGGAATGATTTTAGAAAGCCTATACATGAAGTACACGGAAGTCATGCTGTTAATTTCCATGGAGTCCTGTTTTTGCGTATTTATTGCTTTGGGCTTTAAGAAGGAGAAATGAGGTTCAATTTTATCTGTACTCTTTGGTTGCCTTTTCCTTGAAGAAGTGCAGTATCTCCTCTGAGAGGCTGAAGTGGCAGAATCCACCGTTCTACTCTTATTAGTGTTTTAAAGCACCCAGAAATGCCCCCCACAGACCCTTCAATTACAGATTAACAGGGTCAATAAGGGTGGTGGGGATAAAAATTGAGACAATCTATAATATGTGATAAGCACCTTCATGGCGTTTTATGTATAATACACATATGGGGTGCTATTAACTCTACCAAAATTCAAGGGAAGCATAGAATACAGGGTGGGTTCACCTAAAGAGTTATAATTTGTTCTGGGTATTGGAGTATTCATATGTACTCAAGTCAAAGATATACCAAGTCTGTGGCAACACAGAAAATGTGGAAGAGCTTTCAGACTTGGAATTGTAGAAAGAAATACAAATACCAGGGTGGTTTGTGGTCATAGTTATGGTGTAATTTGAGTTGGTATTTTAAAGGAATTTGGTTTTTTAATACACAGGTCTGTGTATTAAGTCACTCAGTGGTGTTCAACTCTGCAACCCTATCGACTGTAGCCCACCAGGCTCCTCTATCCATGGAATTCTCCAGGCAAGAATACTGGAGTGGGTTGCCATGCCTTCCCCCAGGGGATCTTCCCAACCCAGGGATTGAACCCAGGTCTCCTGCATTAAGAATGCTTGACCATTTGAGCCACCAGGGAAGCCCAGTACAGGTCACTGGCTATCAGACTGTGCTATTGGGTCAGATCCAGTCTGCCATCTTGTTTTATTGAAAGACATCAGCACATTTGTTTATATATTACCTATGGTTGCTTTTACATTATAATGGCAGAATGGGATAGTTGCAAAAGAAACCTTCTGGCCTACAAAAGCTAATAAGTTTATCTGACCTTTTACAGAAAAGATTTGCTTGCCTCTTGCATAGATGATAGTTTTATTCTCATTTTCCTGGGAAATGGTGTGGTCAGATTTAAGACTCACTTTGGCAACATTGAGAGGATAGTAGCTTCCTGTATCCTAGTTCTTTGCAAATAGATGCGCTGTTTCATAGAGGGATTTTGAAGAATGAATGAGTGAATGAATGAGTGTATTCATTACAGGATATCAGAATAAAAATTAAATTCAGATTTCAGATGAGCGTTAATAAAAGTCTGAAGTAAGGATACTGACAAGAGGGGTAGTAAAGAGAGGTTCTAAGTTAAAGTCATTTGCAAAATAGAATTAACTGGACTTGGTTGTTTTAGTAAATCCATCATTTGTTTTTACCAGTGGCTCTTATTTTTTAAGCATTTGGTTATCAAAAATTTAAATGTATGCAAAAGTAAGGATAGACAGCCATTTAATGAACCCCTGGTCTCAAAATAATCAACATTTGCCAATCATATTCTATCTTCACTCCTAAAAATATGACTACTATTTGCTGAAGTATTCTAGAGAAAAATCAAGCTAAGTGTGTTCAGTAATCTGGTGTATTCGGTATTGCTAAGTCTAATAATACTCTCACTGCAGGTAAGGCTACACATTCACTGTTACAGCACTCACCTCTTTAACTTAAAAAGTGGCTGAAACAGTGTCTGTCATCGATTAGTGCAACGGATCTCACCCTGGGAAGGTTTTCCACAATGCACATGCCTGGGTCCATCCTAGGCATTTTGATTTTGTGGTTCTGGGAAGAGCCTGTTGTCATGCATTTTATTTTATTTTATTTTATTTTTATTTTTATTTTTACTTTATTTTGCTTTACAATACTGTATTGGTTTTGCCATACATTGACATGAATCCACCACGGGTGTACATGCGATCCCAAACATGAACCCACCTCCCTCCCCACAGCATCCCTCTGGGTCATCCACATGCACCAGCCCCAAGCATGCTGTATCCTGCATCAGACATAGACTGGTGATTCGATTCTTACATGAGAGTATACATGTTTCAATGCCATTCTCCCAAATCATCCCACCCTCTCCCTCTCCCTCTGAGTCCAAAAGTCCACTATACACATCTGTGTCTTTTTTGCTGTCTTGCATACAGGGTCATCATTGCCATTTTTCTAAATTCCATATATATGTGTTAGTATACTGTATTGATGTTTTTCTTTCTGGCTTACTTCACTCTGTATAATCGGCTCCAGTTTCATCCATCTCAACAGAACTGATTCCCAGGGGTGATGTAGAAGAGCCCCAAAGGCTCTGAAGGACCAGCTTGGTTAAATATCACCACTCCATGAGACATCTTATCTTCACGGGTTTCACTCGCAAAATGCTGCTTTTTTGACCATTTCATTACTTGGGACCTGTCACTTCCAAGGCTGTGAACATTAAGATATTGAAACTAGCTGTAGACATTTTGTAACTTCAGAAAGTTTCAAAACAATGTAGTGAACATCTTCTACGTGGAATGAACACATGTCTCCAAGTGCCTGAGCTCATTCTGGCTATTGTCTGTTGACCTGGAGTAATTGCTAATAGCACTCTGTGTCTCTCTTAAAAGCATCCCAGTTTGAATAATTCTGAATATCATTGAGTATGAAGTGCAGATGTTCACTAATATGAGAAGTATTCAACCTCCTTTTAGGTCATGGAAAATAATTTGAATTTTTAGCTAAAAATACAATGGAAAGTCACTGAAGCAGAAGAATACTGTGGTTTGATTTATGTCTTTAAAAGATCAGTGGTCAGCCTATGGAGAATTAATTGAAAGGCAGCAAGAGTGTCCCAGCTTCCAGATGACAGTTCCAAATGGGGATGCCATTCAGATGACAAATGTGAATCACACGGTACAAATGTGAAATTCAGAAGAGCAGTGTGGGCTAGAAATCAGTGCAGGAGCGCCTAACATCAAGAGATACAGAAATGATTGAGATCAACTGAAGAGAAATTTAAAAAAATTTAAAGCAAGAGAAGCAGGGGGCTTGACTCTGGTAACTCTGGCACCTTAATGTTTATAAGAGGGGAAAAGAGGACTGGCAAGGAATGAAAACCTCAAAGGAGGGAATTTCATCCCTGTTAGATGATGTTGGTTTTTCCAGTGATCATGTATTAATTGGACTATAAAGAAAGCTGAGCACTGAAGAATTGATGCTCTTGAACTGTGGTGTTGAAGAAGACTCTTGAGAGTCCCTTGGACTGCGAGGAGATCCATCCAGTCCATTCTGAAGGAGATCAGTCCTGAATATTCATTGGAAGGACTGATGTTGAAACTGAAACTCCAGTATTTTGGCCCCCTGATGCGAAGAGCTGACTCATTTGAAAAGACCCTGATGCTGGGAAAGATTGAAGGCAGGAGGAGAAGGGGACGACAGAGGATGAGATGGTTGGATGGCATCACCAACTCAATGGACATGAGTTTGAGTAAACTCCGGGAGTTGATGATGGACAGGGAGGTCTGGTGTGCCGCAGTCCATGGAGTCGCAAAGAGTTGGACACGACTGAGCAACTGAACTGAACGGAGGTGATGTTGTGAGACTTATCACAGATTGACGTCTCTGGGAAACAAATTCTAAGAAGTGTCATGTGCAGGATGTTCATGCAGGATGATTTTGGAGTCAGAATCTGTGGGGGAGGGTAAAGCAAGGAGGATTAGTGAGAGAAATGGAGCCACTGTGTGGGCCCAGCAGCAACCTTGGTGACCTCTCAGTGGAGCTCTGGAGTTAGGAGGGTCCTTCAGAGTTCTCCTAGGCTGGGCCAAAGGCCAGGTCCCTGTACTTCCACTGGACTGTGGGCCACCCTAAGAAGGGGTGACACTTTGCATAACGTGGCTCCCTGCATCTGAGGCAGCATCTGAAGCCCCGGCAGTTGAAGGCTATCTGCCAAGAGCATTCCTAACAGCTGGGGCCACAACTGTTTCATTGGACAAGGATCTGGGTGACCCATCTTAGTGTCTGCTACAGAGGACAGTCTAAGTGAGGACCAGTTGGTGACCTTTGTTCATTTATTTGGGGCTTCCCATCTGGCTCAGGAGGTAGAGAATCTGCCTGCAGTGCAGGAGATGCAGGTTCAATCCCTGGGTCGGGAAGATCCCCTGGAGAAGGGAATGGCTTCCCACTCCAGTATTCTTGCCTGGAGAATTCCATGGACAGAGGAGCCTGGCGGGCTGTGTCCATGAGGTTGCACACTAGGACACAACTGAGCTTGCATGTGCGTGTATTTACTTACTGAGGGTATGTGCCAGGCAGTGACCTAAGTGCTGGTGGATAAATATGCAAAACAGTTTTACACATTGTAAGAAGTTGTAGTGAAATAAGAGAACAGAATTAAGTACTGAAGACTACAGTTTGGGATTTACTTATTTAAGGAGGCCCTTGTGATCTTTACAGTAGTAATTTAATGGCATGGTTTGGGTAGAAAGAGACCGAAATAGTTTGAGCAGTTAATGGGATAGTTTTATTTTCAAACAGCTAAGTTGTGATTTGTTTCTGTTTGAAAAGATAACATGTCAACTTTTGTTATTGAAGGCATACTGATTAATAATGACTCATAGTTTAAGGTTGTCTTAAATTCAGTTTTTGGAATTCTTTCACTTCTATTCATTTAGTTGATCCTCCTCCCTGTAAGACTGACAGGAAAAGCATCATTCTGTCTATTTTATAAGTAGGGATAATGGAGTTCACAGAGGGTGGGGAGTATTCTGAGAGTCATTGTATGGGAGGAGGCAGAATTAGGCTGAGAATGCCATCTTTTGAGGTACTGTCTCCCAGTCTTTCTATTAAATCAGGCTGACCTACTAATCAGCCGGCTTAAATATCTTTTTATCAAATTTAGATGATCATGTTGCATGTAGAGTTACCAAGTGAAATACAGTATTTGGGACATGCTTATACTATAAAACTATTTCTTGTTTACCTGAAGTTCAAAGTACCTGGATTTCCTATATTAATTTGCTAACTCTGGCAGTTGTGGTTGTATGACACCATGAGATTTGCTGCCTTTATAGTCTGTGCTGAAAAAAAAAAACAGAGAAAGGGAGGGAGGGAGGGAGGAAGGGAAGAAGGAAGGGAGGGAGGAAGGAAGGAAGGAAGGAAGGAAAGGATTTCCCCAGAGCACGTGTGTGTGTGTTAGTCACTTAGTAATGTCCGACTCTTGCAACCCCTTAGACTGTAGCCCCCCAGGCGCCTCTGTCCGTAGAATTCTCCAGGCAAGAATACTGGAGTGTGTTGCCATTCCCTTCTCCAGAGGATCTTCCTGACCCAGGGACTGAAGCTAGGTCTCCTACTTTGCTGGCAGATTCTTTTCCATCTGAGCCACCAGGGAAGCCCTTTGACTAATTTTTATATTCACACCTTATTTTTAATTTTTATTTTTACTTTATTTCACTTTACAATACTGTATTGGTTTTGCCATACATTGACATGAATCCGCCACAGGTGTACATGAGTTCCCAACCCTGAACCCCCCTCCCACCTCCCACCCCATACACCTCATTTTCAAAAAAATGCTCATTAAGCTCTCAGCTTCAGAGCTTTAGAGTTTAATGCATAGCATATGCGCTTGCAGTGGGTGACATTAGAAATGTAAGACCTGCCAAGCAGAAGACCCCTGTTGCTGGGCATGCATCGACATGTGTCGGTTCAGTTCAGCCCAGTTCAGTCGCTCAGTCGTGTCCGACTCTTTGCGATCCCGTGGACTGCAGTATAGGTTAGAGTGAGCTGAGTCAGTGCCTGCTGAGCCAGTCCAGCTTGTGCATGTTGCCCGCCGTCAGATGTGGAATCTCAGTAAAGTCCACTGAATATTCCCAGGTGAGAAGAGATGTTTTTCTTGCGTGTGGAGGTGTACCTGGCAGATGTTCTAGCAGTTTGTGTGTTTTTTTGTGCCAAGAAGCAACCTCTGTGGTTAACTCTTGAGTAGATCTCCAGATCTCTTCTTGCAGGCCACCTGTTGGCTCTGGCAGCCTTGTTCTGAGTTCAGAACAGTGACTGTTCTGGAAAGAAGGGAATAGGAGCAATGTGTCCCAGTTCCCAGGGTTGGACCTTGATCCCTAGGCCAGCAGCTGCCAGAGAAGGCATCTTGGAGAGTATGGCTATAGAAGTACAGCTGTTATGAGCTTGACGAGAGATGAAGAAGGCACTTGCCTCATGCCGGAGAATAAAAGGTAAAGGCAGCTTAGTCAGTACCATTTCACAAGCTTTAACGTCACTATAGACTGGAGACATATTAACGCCACAGGTATTAGTTTCTACAAAAATCCCCTAGACAATAATGTGTAAACACAGACAATAGTGTGTTAATCTAAAGCTTATACTGAGTGCCAAGGGTATTATTTTTATAATGTAAAAAGGAATTAAATCTCAGATTTTGGGGGCCTTTTTATTATTTGGCCCCATTAATGGAGGATTACTGCTATTAAAGAGAAAATAAAAATCATAGATACTCTGAATTTTTAAGAACAAAAGTCAATACATAAATAGGTCACAAAATAAAGAAATGTTCAGAAATGAAATATATTTTTTCTAGTACATAAGCATCATAATATATCCTTATTTGACTTTGTTTTTTATATGTTACTAATGGTTTCCTTTTATATCACAATCCATGATCTGTCTCCAAATTAATGCATCTGAGTATATCTTCTTGATGAGATCTCTTGCTGTGAGTAGGAAGAGAGGGCGAAAATCTATTTGCTTAAAATCAGAACTGCTTATATTGAAGTTGATTGCATGATTGGATATTCAAGAGTATTTAATTAAAGCTCAGTTGTACTCTAATTTTCTTCTAACAGTTGATCAAAGCTGTGTAAATAGATGTCAGAGACATTATTCCATTGTTTATAGATGCATCTCCAGTATTATAAAACAAATTTGTTTAGGCATACGCATATATTTGGTAGGTTGGCCTATAGTTAAGAAAACACTCTCTTTAATCAGATGTCAGATGGTCTGGGTTGAATGCTGTCTTCACCATTTGTTTACTGTGTGACCTTGGAAAAGTAACTTCACCCCTCTGAACTTAAATTCCTTAGTCTTGTAATAGAGGGCAAGTAATCATACCTCGGCTGGATCATCGAAAAAGCAAGAGAGTTCCAGAAAAACATCTACTTGTGCTTTATTGACTATGCCAAAGCCTTTGGCTGTGTGGATCACAATAAACTGTGGAAAATTCTTCAAGAGATGGGAATACCAGACCGCTTGACTTGCCTCTTGAGAAAGCTGTATGCAGGTCAGGAAGCAACAGTTAGAACTGGACATGGAACAACAGACTGGTTCCAAATAGGAAAAGGAGTACGTCAAGGCTGTATATTGTCACCCTGCTTATTTAACTTCTATGCAGAGTACATCATGAGAAACGCTGGGCTGAAAGAAGCACAAGCTGGAATCAGGATTGCCTGGAGAAATATCAATAACCTTAGATACGCAGATGACACCACCCTTATGGCACAAAGTGAGGAGGAACTAAAAAGCCTCTTAATGAAAGTGAAGGAGGAGAGTGAAAAAGTTGACTTAAAGCTCAACATTCAGAAAACGAAGATCATGGCATCTGTTCCCATCAGTTCATGGCAAATATATGGAGAAACAGTGGAAACAGTGTCAGACTTTATTTTGGGGGGCTCCAAAATCACTGCAGATGGTGACTGCAGCCATGAAATTAAAAGATGCTTACTCCTTGGAAGGAAAGTTATGACCAACCTAGATAGCATATTCAAAAGCAGAGACATTACTTTGCCAACAAAGGTCCGTCCAGTCAAGGCTGTGGTTTTTCCAGTGGTCATATATGGATGTGAGAGCTGGACTGTGAAGAAGGCTGAGTGCTGAAGAATTGATGCTTTTAAACTGTGGTGTTGGAGAAGACTCTTGAGAGTCCCTTGGACTGCAAGGAGATCCAACCAGTCCATTCTAAAGGAGATCAATCCTGGGTGTTCTTTGGAAGGACTGATGCTAAAGCTGAAACTCCAATACTTTGGCCACCTCATGCGAAGAGTTGACTCATTGGAAAAGACTCTGATGCTGGGAGGGATTGGGGGCAGGAGGAGAAGGGGACAACAGAGGATGAGATGGCTGGATGGCATTACTGACTCGATGGATGTGAGTTTGAGTGAACTCCGGGAGTTGGTGATAGACAGGGAGGCCTGGGGTGCTGCAATTCATGGGGTCGCAAATAATCGGACACGACTGAGCGACTGAACTGAACTGAAATGAATCATACCTACTTCATAAGGTTGCCAAGAGTATTGAATGAGTTAATCTACAGAGAATACTCAGAATGCATTCTAGCATAATGAACTCTATGAAGTATATTTTGATGTATTGTTTATGATAAGCTTTACAGCTTCCATAGATGATGAGGCAATTTCAAAGTAATCTATGGAAGGACATTTAAAGTAAGCCACCCTGGGAGCAAACCTTGGAGAGGAAATGGCAATCCACTCCAGTGTTCTTCTCTGGAGAATCCTATGGACAGAGGAGCCTGGCAGGCAGTACTGTATGGGGTTGCAAACAGTTGGACACTACTGAGCAACTAAACAGCAAGAAGAGCAAACCTTTAATATTATATTTTAGCAACAGGAAGGTATATTTGATAAAAATGCCTATGTAGTATTTTTTAAATAGTGTTTGTTGATGCAGCTAAGGATATGCAGCAATCAACTATTTTTTGCTAATTTTAGACTACACAATAACTATTTAAAGTGTATACTTGATTTCTAAGGTCTTTTTGCAGGCAATTAATAAGCTTTTACACTGTATGAAACTGTGTATTTTAGAATCCTGCGAGGTATGTATGGAAATACATCTTATTCCTGTTCAAAAGAGGGTATTACATAATGATAACAATGATTTTCTGTGAAGTTAAAGCTAAAACATATTACTTATAGCTTTTATTTTCTTCCACTTATGTTTTCCCTGAGTAGTTGTGCTTCAGTTTTTGGTTAATTATGAATGATTCTTGGAAAGCACAACACTGGAATATATAACAGGTGCTGTCATTCTATATGATAACTCTTCTTTGAAGAATCCACAAATAAGTGTTTCTTATATTCCTTAATTATCAAAAGTTTAAATATGTAGAATACTATGTGTTATTTTAATTATACAATACTGATCACTGGTTATTAAATACGTTAATTTGAGTGAGAAAAAATGTAAGCAGATAGAACTTTTGAAGGAGAAAATAAAAAGATATACGGAAGAATATGCCTGAGGTTTACACTCTTAAAACTTTCAAATATACAGTGTAGTATTCATCGTAGTTGCCATGCTGTACATACGTCCCTATTGTTTGTTTATTTTAAAACTGAAAGGTTGTGCCTGCTGACTCCCTAACGCCCATTTTGCCCATTCCCACCCTCAGCCCTGGCAGTCACCAGTGTGGTCTCTGTATCCATGAGCTTGGGTTTTATTTTGTTATACTTTCAGATCCACATATAAGTGAGGTTGTATAATATTGGTCTGTGTCTGTCTGACTTCCAGCTTAGCACAGTGCCCTCGGGCTCATGCGTGCTGTCGTCAGTGGCAGGACTGCCTTCTTTCCCAGTAGCTGGGTGACACTCCTGCGGATATGCGTTCATGCGTGTGTGGCACATTTTCTTATGCATTCACTTGCATCTTTATGTAAATCGGCTGTTGTAAACAATGCTCCAGTGAACACAGAGGGCATGTACCTTTTGAGTTAGTGCTGTTATTTTCTTTGGATAAATACCCCAAAGTGGAATTGCTGAATCACACAGTATTTTACATTTCTTGGGGAAACTCCATATTCTTTTACATAGTGACTGCACCAATTTGCTTTCTCACCTGCAGTGGCTAATAGTTTCCTTTTCTCCACATGCTCACCAAAACTTATCATTTCCTGTTTTTTGTTTGTTTTTTTTTGTGAAAGCTGTTCTGGCTAACTGTGAGGTGTTATATCAGTGTGGTTTTGCTTTCCATTTCTGTGATGATTAGTGATACTGGACATTATTTCATGTAGTTGTTTTTCTGTGCCTTTTGGGGGAGAATTTCTATTAAGAGCCTCTGCCTATATTTCAGTGGAAGTGTTTTTTGGATATAGAGTTGCATGAGTTTTTAATACATTTTGGATATTAAGTCTAATTATGATTTGCAAATATTTTCTACTATTCAGTAAATTACCTCTTCATTTTGTTGACAATGGTCCTTTATTTTGTTGATGATTTCCTTTTCTGTGCAGAAGCTTTTTAGTTTGATTTAGTCCATTTTTTGACTTTTGCTTTTCTTGCCTTTGCATTTGATGTCAGATCTAAAAAAGTCACCCTCAAGACAAGTGTCAAGGAGATTATCAATTATGTTGTCTTGCAGGAGTTTCATGGTTTCAGATCTTACATTTAAATCTTTAATCCATTTTGAGTCAGATTTTATGTGCAGTGTAAGGTAGTGGTCCAGTTTCATTCTTTTCCGTGTGCAGTTTCCCAGCACAATTCATTGAAGAAACTGTCCTTTCCCCATTATATAGTCTTAGTTTTTTTCATAAATTAATTGACCATGTATGTATGGGTTTATTTTTGGACTGTCTCTTCTGCTCCACTAATCTCTGTGTCTGTATTTATGCCAATATTATACTCTGTTAGTTAATATAACTTTGTAATGTAGGCTGAAATCAGGGAGTGTGATGCCTCCAGCTTTGTTCTCCTTTATGATGATGAGGAGGACTTTGGCTCTTCATAGACTTTCCTATTAATACACATTTTACAATCGTCTATTTCTGCATAAACTACCATTGTAATTTTGATAAGGATTGAATTGACTCTGTATTCAATTCAGATTTAATTGAATTAAATCAAATCCCTTATGATTATACAATGGAAGTGAGAAATAGATTTAAGGGCCTAGATCTGACAGATAGAGTGCCTGATGACTTATGGACGAATGTTCGTGACACTGTGCAGGAGACAGGGATCAAGACCATCCCCATGGAAAAGAAATGCAAAAAAAGCAAAATGGCTGGCTGGTGAGGATTACAAATAGCTGTGAAAAGAAGAGAAGCGAAAAGCAAAGGAGAAAAGGAAAGATATAAGCATCTGAATGCAGAGTTCCAAAGAATAGCAAGGAGAGATAAGAAAGCCTTCCTCAGCGATCAGTGCAAAGAAATAGAGGCAAACAACAGAATGGGAAAGACTAGAGATCTCTTCAAGAAAATTAGAGATACCAAGGGAACATTTGATGCAAAGATGAGCTCGATAAAGGACAGAAATGGTATGGACCTAACAGAGTAGAAGATATTAAGAGGTGGCAAGAATACACAGAAGAACTGTACAAAAAAGATCTTCACGACCAAGATAATCACGATGGTGTGATCACTCACCTAGAGCCAGACATCCTGGAATGTGAAGTCAAGGGGGCCTTAGAAAGCATCACTACAAACAAAGCTAGTGGAGGTGATGGAATTCCAGTTGAGCTCTTTCAAATCCTGAAAGATGATGCTGTGAAAGTGCTGCAGTCAATAGGCCAGCAAATTTGGAAAACTCAGCAGTGGCCACAGGACTGGAAAAGGTCAGTTTTCATTCCAATTCCAAAGAAAGGCAATGCCAAAGAATGCTCCAACTACCGCACAATTGCACTCATATCACACACTAAAGTAATGCTCAAAATTCTCCAAGCTAGACTTCAGCAATACGTGAACCGTGAACTCCCTGATGCTCAAGCTGGTTTTAGAAAAGGCAGAGGAACCAGAAATCAAATTGCCAACAAATTCCGCTGGATCATGGAAAAAGCAAGGGAGTTCCAGAAAAACATCTATTTCTGCCTTATTGACTATGCCAAAGCCTTTGACTGTGTGGATCACAATAAACTTTGGAAAATTCTGAGAGAGATGGGAATACCAGACCACCTGACCTGCCTCTTGAGAAACCTATATGCAGGTCAGGAAGCAGCAGTTAGAACTGGACATGGAACAACAGACTGGATCCAAATAGGAAAAGGAGTATGTCAAAGCTGTTTATTGTCACCCTGCTTATTTAACTTATATGCAGAGTACATCATGAGAAACGCTGGGGTGGAAGAAGCACAAGCTGGAATCAGGATTGCCGGGAGAACTATCAATAACCTCAGATATGCAGACAATACCACCCTTATGGCAGAAAGTGAAGAGGAACTAAAGAGTCTCTTGATGAAAGTGAAAGAGGAGAGTGAAAAAGTTGGCTTAAAGCTCAACATTCAGAAAACAAAGATCATGGCATCTGCTTCCATCACTTCATGGCAAATATATGGAGAAACGTGGAAACAGTGTCAGACTTTATGTTTTGGGGCTCCAAAATCACTGCAGATGGTGACTGTAGCCATGAAATTAAAAGACGCTTACTCCTTGGAAGAAGAGTTATAACCAACCTAGATAGCATGTTGAAAAGCAGAGACATTACTTTACCAACAAAGGTTTGTCTAGTCAAGGCTATGGTTTTTCCTGTGGTCATATATGGATGTGAGAGTTGGACTGTGAAGAAAGCTGAACGCTGAAGATTTGATGCTTTTGAACTGTGGTGTTTGAGAAGACTCTTTTTTTTTTTTTTTTTTTTTGCCTTTTCTTTTTTTTTTTTTTTTTACTTTATTTTACTTTACAATACTGTATTGGTTTTGCCATACATTGACATGAATCCACCATGGGTGTACATCTTGAGAGTCCCTTGAACTGCAAGGAGATCCAACCAGTCCATTCTGAAGATCAGCCCTGGGATTTCTTTGGAAGGAATGATGCTAAAGCTGAAGCTCTAGTACTTGGGCCACCTCATGCGAAGAGTTGACTCATTGGAAAAGACTGATGCTGGGAGGGATTGGGGTCAGGAGGAGAAGGGGATGACAGAGGATGAGGTGGCTGGATGGCATCACTCGATGGATGTGAGTCTGAGTGAACTCCGGGAGTTGGTGATGGACAGGGAGGCCTGGCATGCTGCGATTCATGGGGTCGCAAAGAGTCAGACACGATTGAGCGACTGAGCTTAACTGAACAGAATCTGTAGACTGCTTTGAGTGGTATGGACATTTTGATAGTATAAATTCTTTCAGTCCATGAGCATGGGCTCCCATTCAGATTATTTGTGTTGTCTTCAATTTCTCTTATCAGTGTTTTACAGTTTTTAGTGTTACATTTTTCACCATCCTCGCTCAAATTTATTCCTAGGTATTTTAGTCTTTTTGATATAAGTGTAAATGAAATTGTCTTCTTAATCTCTTTCTGATAGTTTGTTATTAGTGTAGGAAAGCACAACAGATTTTAACACATTATTGACCAGTGATATATTAATAAGTCTTTTATTATCTGAACATTATTTAATGCAGATGTTATAACATTCACTTACATAACTAATCGCTGGTCACAGGTTTGTGCAAAAATCCCCTGGTCAATAATATGTTAATATATTGATTTTTGTAACCTGGGACTTCATCAAAATCATTTATTAGTTACAACCGTTTTTTGATAGATTCATTAGGGTTTTCTGTATATAATTTCGTGTCATCCAAAAGTGGTGACAGTTTTATTTCATTTCCAGTTTAGATGTATTTTATCTATTTCTGTCCTACTTGCTCTGACTAGGATTTCCAGTACTGTGTTGAATAAAAGTGACAAGAGTGGTCATCCTCATCTTCTTTCTTATCTTAGAGGAAAAGCTTTAAACTTTTAACTGATGAATATAGTGTTAGCTGTGGGCTTGTCAAATGGCCTTTATTGTGCTGATGTACGTTCCCATATACTATTTTGTTGAGAGTTTTCCTCGTAAATGGATGCTGAATTTGCCAAATGCTTTTTTGGGGATTTATTGAGATGATCATTAAGATTTTTAGTCTTCATTTTGATCATATGATTTTTGTTCTTCAGTTTGTTAATGTGATGTATCACATTGATTTGTAGATTTTGAACTATCCTTGCATCCATGGAATAAATTCCACACTTTCATGGTGTATGATCCTTTTAATGTATTATTAAAAGTATCATCAATATATCATTATTGCTAGTATTTTTTGGAGGATTTTTGCATTTGTGTTCCTCAGGAATATTGCCTTGTAGTTTTCTTCTCTGGTAGTTGTCCTTGTCTGGTTTTGGTAAGGGAGCAGTATTAGCCTCATAAAATGAGTTTGGAAGTGTTCCCTTTACTAATATTTTTAGAAGAGTTTGAAAATGATTCTTATTAGTTCTTTGAATGTTTGGTAGAATTCACCAGTGAAACCATCCGAAGGACTTTTGTTCCTTCAGAGAGTGCTAATTACTGATTCAGTTTCCTTACTAGCAGTCAGTCTATTTAGATTTTCTTCTTTATTGTGTTTCAGTCTTGGAAAATTGTATGTTTCTAAGGATTTATCCATATTTTAGGTTGTCCAGTTCACTGGTGTATAGTTGTTCAGAGTAACATAATTCTTTGTATTTTTGTAGCATTAATGTAACATCATTTCTTTATAATATTTTTGATCGTTTTTATCTTGAATCTATCTTTTTTTCTTGATTGATCTAGCTAAGTGTTTGTAAATTTTATCTTTTCAAAGAATGAACTCTCAGTTTTATGGATCTTTTATCCTGTTCTTTCAGTCTCGATATTTGCTTTAATATCTGTTATTCTCTTCCTTCTAACATTGTGCTTTGTCCTTCTTGCAGTCCTAGAGGTGTAAAATTAGGTTGTTCATTTGATATTTTTCTTGTTTCTAAAGGGAACCATTTATGCTAAGGATGTTCCTCTTAGGGTTGCTTTTGCTGCATATACATTTTGTAGGTTGTATTTCAGTGTTTATTTGTGTCAAGATACTTTTTATCATGATTTTTATTTCTTCATAGATCCAAATAGTTGTTTAATCTCTGTATATTATGAAGTTTTTAGGTTTTCTGTAATTGATTTCTAGTTTTATATCATTGTGGTTTGCAAAGATGCTTTGTATGATTTCAGTCTTTGAAAATTTAAGACTTTTTGTATGATCTGGGCAGCAACAATGAGGACCTAACAGAAGCAGAAGAGATTAAGAAGAGGTGGCACGAATACACAGAAGCACTATACAAAAATGGTATTCATGACCCAGATAACCTCGATAGTGTGGTCACTCACCTAGAATCGGACATTCTGGAATGTGAATTCAAGGGGGTCTTAGGAAGCATCACTACAACCAAAGCCAGAGGAGTTGATGGAATTCCCAGCTGAGCTATTTTAAATCCTAAAAGATGATGCTGTTAAAATGCTATACTCAATATGTTAGCAAGTTTGAAAAACTGAGCAGTTTTTAATTCTAATCCCAAAGAAGAGCAATGCTAAAAAATGTACAGCTATGCTCATTTCACACATTAGTGAGGTTATGCTCACAATCCTTCAAGCTAGGCTTCAGTGTACTTAAACTGAGAACTTGTAGATGTATATGCGAGGTTTCAGTGAAGCCAAAGAACCAGAGATCAGATTGCTAACATTCATTGTCCAGAAGAACATATACTTCTACCTCAAACCTAGACAGTATATTACAAAGCAGAGATATCACTTGGCCACATAATCAAAAGTCCACATAATCAAAGCTTTTCTTTTTAGAGTAGTTACGTTTGGATGTGAATTCTTGTTGAGTCGCTAAGTCATGTCTGGCTCTTTTCAACCCATGGGCTGTATCACTCCAGGCTTTTCTGTTCTTCCATATCTCCTGGAGTTTGCCCAATTCATGTCCATTGACTCAGTGATGCTATCCAACTATCTCATCCTCTGTCACCCCCTTCTTCTCCTACCCTTAGTCTCTCCAAGCATCAGGATCTTTTTCAATGAGCTGGCTTTCTGCATCAGGTGGCCAAAGTATTGGAGCTTCAGCTTCAGCATCAGTCCTTCCAATGAATACTCAGGGTTGATTTCCTTTAGGATTGACTGGTTTGATCTGCTGGCAATCCAAGGGACTCTGAAGAGTCTTCTTCAGCACCACAATTCGAAAACATCAATTTTTCAATGCTGAGCCTTCTTTATGGTCCAACTCTTGCATCCTTAAATGACTAGTGGAAAAAATGTAGCTTTGACGAGATGGACCTTTGTTGATAATGTCTCTACTTTTAATATGCTGTCTAGGTTGTTCATAGGTTTTCTTCCAAGAAACAATCATCTTTTATTTTCATGGCTGCAATCACTATCTGCACTGATTTTGGAGCCCAAGAAAATAAAGTCTCTACTGTTTCCATTGGTTCCCCCATTTATTTGCCATAAAGTGACGGGGCTGGATTCCATGGTCGTGGTTTTTTTGAATGTTGAGTTTTAAGCCAGCTTTTTCACTCTTCTCTTTCGCTTTCATCCAGAGGTTCTTTAGTTCCTCTTTGCTTTCTACTATAAGGATGGTGTCATCTGCATATCTGAGGTTATTGATATCTCTCCCAGCAGTCTTTGATTCCAGCTTGTGCTTCATTCAGCTCGGCATTTCTCATGATGTACTCTGCTTTAAGTTAAATAAGCAAGTTTCAATATACAGCCTTGATGTACTAATTTTCCGGTTTGGAGTCAGTTCATTGTTTTAACTGGTTTTAACTGGTGCTTCTTGACCTGCATACAGATTTCTCAAGAGGCAGGTAAGGTGGTCTGGCATTCCCATCATTTGAATAATTTCCCACAGTTTGTTGTGATCCACACAGTCAGAGGCTTTAGCATAGTCAATGAAGGACAAGTAAATGTTTTTTCTGGAACGTTCTTGCTGTTTCCATGATCCAACGGATTTTGGCAATTTGATCTCTGGTTCCTCTGCCTTTTCTAAATCCAGCTTGAACATGTGCAAGTTCTTGCCCATTCAGATCCATTTTAGTTCACTGATTCCTGAAATGTCGGTGTTCCCTCTTGCCATCTCCTGTTTGACCACTTCTTGTTTACCTTGATTCATGGACCTAACATTGCAGGTTTCTATGTAATATAGTTTTTACAGTGCCGGACTTTACTTCCAGCACCAGTCACCTCCACAGCTTGGCACTGTCTTCTCTTTGGCTCAGCCTTCGCATTCTTCCTGGAGCTGTTTCTCCACTCTTCTCCAGTAGTATATGGGCACCTGCCAATCTGGGGAGCTCACCTTTCAGTTCCTCCGAGAGCACTTGTGCCACATGTGATGCCTCCCAGCTCCGCTGCAGCTGGAACCCCTGTCCTTGCAGCTGGCCGCTGATGACCCGTGCCTCCACAGGAGATGCTGAAGCACTCAGTGGCAGGTCTGGCCCAGTCTCTGTGGGGTCTCTGGGTCCTGGTGTGTACATGGTTTTGTTTGAGCCCTCTGAGCATCTCTGATGGGTATGGGTTTGATTCTAAACATGATTTCCCCCTCTTGCCATCTTGTTAGGGTTTCCCTTTGCCCTTGGACGTGGGGTGTCTTATTTTTGGTGGGATCCGGCATTCTCCTGTCGGTCGTTGTTCAGCGGTTAGTTACAGTTTTGGAGTTCTCACAGGAGAAGATGTGCGTGCGTCCTTCTCCTCTGCGTCTTGTTGAAGGTGGGGCTAATACCTCTCACACGTGGAGTCATTGTTTGGGATCATGTTGACCCCAGGTCCTGCTTTCCAGCCCCACCGGCCTCATGAGGTCAGGAGGCACTGGGGCGCAAAGTGTCCTCGGGGCCTGGCCACCTCTGCCTTACACAGTCAGTGTTTACTTTTTACAGCATAGAAAAGGTAATGATGACCTTTTATTCTCTGTAGTCCCTAGCCAGGTAACAAGTGGAGTCCTTGATTCTTTGTGAAAAAGAACTGTTACATAAATTATAATCTGATGGGGTAAGCAAATATAGTCTAAATATGATAATAATGGCATTCTGACGATGGCAAGAATTTCATAAGGCAAGTTTGAATTGACCATTAAACAATAGAGTGTTTCAATCTGTGGTATTCACAAATGCAGTAAGTTCATAGCCCAAAACATCATGTACAGAATAAACTGTTTAAATGTTTACTTGAAGTCGCGTTGGAGAACTTACTTTGAGAGTTCTTCTTTGACTCTTACCTGATCTAAGTTTGACTAAGTATTCTTAATAACATGATCAGGGGCTTCCCTGATAGCTCGGTTGGTAAAGATTCCTCCTGCAAGGCAGGAGACCCCGGTTCGATTCCTGGTTTCGGAAGATCCGCTGGAGAAGGGATAGTCTACCCACGCCAGTATTCTTGGGCTTCCCTGTGGCTCAGCTGGTAAAGAATCTGTGTGCAGTGTGGGAGACCTGGGTTTGATCCCTGGGTTGGGAAGATCCCCTGGGGAAGGGAAAGGCTGCCCACTCTGGTATTCTGGCCTGGAGAATATGATGGATGGTACAGTCCATGGGGTCACAAAAAGTCAGACACGACTGAGCGACTTTCACTTTCTTTCAATAACAATCAAATTGGATTAGATTGAATTGGATATGGTTTATTTAAATCTAAAATGATAAATTTTCGGCTCAAAAAATGCCAATAGTAGCTCAGATATTTACTATTAACAATAATAATTTAAAATATTTACTTAGAAGAGACTGAATATAAAACCAAAGTCAGGTTGTCAGTGTATGGAAACATCTAGGCAAAGTGGTGCTTTAGTTTAATTCATCTACTCATATTGTTTTGCAAGTTATATTGTATCTATAGTTATGCACCTATAGAAGGGAGAATAACAGGACACATTGCTGTGCATGGATGAGGAGGAAAAAACAAAACTGAAGCTCCGTAATGGAGACAGGAAGATAACTTACAGAAATTATAAGATTGAAAAGGGAGTAAGATGTTACTCAAAATAAGTGGAAATCAAGGGCAAAATTAAATGAAGTTTTATAAATAATAAGAAAACTGCTTAGTTTAAAATATCAATAAGAAAAAGAAACTAACACTTTTTGGTAATAAAAATATCTTGGTCATAAAATATTAGCTCCATACTTTAAGTGTTCAAAGAAGTGATGTAAAAGGAATCACCAGCACACTCAGTAGGGCTCTGAGCCACCCTGTATAGTGAGGGGAGATTTGGAATTTAGCTTTGACCTCTGGTGTACAATGACTGCCTCAGCTCAAGAGAAGTCAACCCATGGACCAAATAAAAGTGAAGACCTAGATGAGGAGAAAGAAAATCACACCAAGCCCCAGGAATCAGAGTAAATCACCCCAGGCTTCACCATGCCCCTCTCTTGAAGAGCTTCCCCAGCCGTCTCTGCTGGTTGCCTTAGGATACTGGGGAAGCCTTTGACCCCAGGCCCTGCCTTTGCTGCCCCCTGATACTTAAAATAAGCTATTCATACTTGATATTAACCAGCATTACTTTCTCTTGGTAAAACCGTTATCGAGTTTTCTCTTGTTTTTTTCATCTGTAAGAACAAGGACCAGTTACAGAGAGCGCTGATTGAGAAGATAGGGGGCTTCCTGAAAGGAGCTCGACTGCTATCCAGCTGTAAACGGACCCCTTGTTGCTTCTTCCCTAGTGGGGTGGCAAAGGGGCGTCGGGGCTGTCTGAGTGAAACCACGCCATGTGCCAACACTAGATTTGCACCGTGGACACAGTCTGTCAGGAGTATTCAAAAGAGCATGCACCTAAACTTCAGCCCTGAATGTGGTTTTCTCCTTGACTTTATGAGTCAGGACTTCTCTGTTCGCCTCATTAGAGCAGTGCTCGGTATCACCTCACCAGAAAACTCAACTGTTGAATGTGCTAAAGACCTGGTGCTTCTACCAGGCTTCTTAGTGCCTGGCCCTTTCTGCTGACCCATATATTCCTGGGTCGAGTTTTTGTCATGTGCTGCCGATTTTGCAAGAGTATGATGACTGCATTATTCATTTTTAGGCCTCTTCATAACAGCATAAAATTTAAAAAGGGCTTTATTGCACACATACACACTCACACAGACATAAGCATTCACAATGTAAAAAATCATTAGAAGATGAACACCCATGTAGCCACTACACCAGGTCAAGAAATAAAACCGCCTGTACCTCTCTCTCTGGACACAAACACTTTTCTGACTTTCATGCCAGTAACTTCCTAGTTATAACACCTGTGTTTGTGTCTTTAAAGAATTTATTACAGTTTAGCTTTGTCTGTTTGGAAATTTTTGCAGGTAAAATGCTGTGAGTGTTCTTTAGTCTTGCTTTGGCTCTGCTCAGTGTTTTGTCTGTAAGATTTCATTACATTATTGAGTGAAGTTGTACTTCATTGTGTATTTCTTGTTGCAAGACACTGGTTTGTTTGTGTGTTTGTGTGTATTTTCTTGTTTTTGCTTTTTGAGATAGTCCTGGTTTCTAGCATTTTATCTGTAGCTCAGTTTTATTCTTCTTATATGTACATTATCCTTAGCATAACTCAGGTGTTGAAAGAAATAGGCAATAAAAGCCCATCTTTGTGTTGAATTTTCCTTCTTGACAGTCCTCTGCATTCTTCTGAAAGATGTAGCCTTCTGTGAAGATAGCATGGTAAAGTTCCTTGAGGTTCCTTGAGCTTAGGATCCCTTGATTTCATTTCTTGAGTCCAGTGTGAAAAATGATTTTACTTTTTCACTCTCTTTTTCTCTTCTTTTCCTCCCTGATAGAGGACAGAATAATGAGGGCAGACTGGCTTTTAGGGTACAGGGCTTAGACAATAAATGGCAAGATCTCATATATCCCAAGGCTTACCAAGTTCTTCAGGGCTGCCCCAGGCAGACCCCATCCCTCACTTGGGCAGTACTCGCTTCCATCTGCCCAGTGGCTTGTTAGCTTGAACTGGGTTATCCATGAGCTGCAGAGCCCATAGTCAATGTGGAAGAACCTGCTCATTACAGTCTATACACCAAGTCGTTGAAGCCAACAGAACAAGGCTTTCTCAAAGTTTTATTAAATTGGAGCTCATTTTGTTTTTCTTATTTTAAAAAATGAGTGCTGCCATGTACCCATTAGTCTGGAAAATTTACTTTACTGCGTAGCGTATGTTTCAAGATTGCATCATCTTTTGGTACTTCATACATTTACTGCCTTAAGTTTTATTTGAAACTAATGTTTATAATCAGTACACCTGGAAAAGTTTATTTAAATCTAATTTTCCTTTATATCATATCTGGAAAGTGTTAGAGTACCTGTCAAAACAGGAGTCTTATTTTGTGTATCTTTTCATAAAGTGATAATGTATGTCTCATTAGACACACAACAGTATGAGTTACATTTATATCAGTTTAATTGGTTTCTTAATTTCACGTGGTCTGGAGCTTTTTAAACAGAAACATCAACATCATTATAATTCTCAAATTAAATTGAATTCATTTTCAAAATTCTTCTCCAAAGCTTAAAACTTCATTACTGGTCATCATAAATATACACACGTTTAAAAAAAATTATTTATAAAACCATCACTTTTTTTTTGCTTTCCTGATGTGTATTATAAGAATTTTGTTTTATTACATAATTGTAATATTTGTGATATTTATTCAGTGGATAAACCTAATCTTACATGTTCCCACATTGTTGGATATTTAACTATTTAACAATTCCAATGTAAATATACAGTATTTTCATTCATTAGCATTATTTAAATATTATATTCCAATTTAATAAGTATAAGATGATACTTTGTTTAATTTGGTTATTTTGCAGTATAGAACGTTTTCTGCATGTATATTAATATTTCCTATTTCCACTTCTGTATGAAATAGTTAATAATATTTTTTGCTATTAATCTTTTGGGTACTGAATAATGTTTTAAGTTTTTTTAAGTTTAAGTATTTTTGGTTTAAAATATTATTAAAACCATTATTAAAATAATGGTTTAAGTATTTTTGACTAGCACCATTAACTCTTTTTTTTAACCATTAACTCTTTTATGTTATATTTGATAGTTTTTTTTCTTACAATATTTTTTCACTTTTTTTCTACTCAGTGTTTTGGTACTGTAGTTTAAACTTCTTATATAAGTGATTTTTTGTCTTAATCATTTTATTGCTCAAAATTTAAAAAAAAAAATCACTACCTGACCAGAACTCTAATGAATGTTAGTATTATTTTTTGGTATTATTCCTAGGATTTAAAAGAAATTACCCTTTAATCTACTTTTAATGTAATATGATGTAATATGATAACTGATTATTGATCACCAAGCTCTTTCTATCCAAAGTTTTCTTCTCTTTGCCCTTTTATTCCTCCAATGAGTACATTAAACTGTGATGAGGGAAATATTTTTAAATGATGCTTTAGAACTGGAAACTGGCTGGTAGCTTTCCTTTGTTAAAGAGATCCAACAACTGCCCTAGGAAATAAGGGCCTTTCTTTTTACCCGGGTTTCATGTTTACTAGATCTATCTTGGTGTTGGTTTCAGTATGTTGATTTTGAAGGAATCTTTCTCTTTCCTGTATCTCAGTGGTCCCTAACCTTTTTGGCACCAGGGATCAGTTTATGGAAGACAGTTGTTTCCACAGACTGGGGGTGGGGTGGATTCAGGATGATTCCAGTGCGTTATATTTATTGTGCACTTTATTTCTGTTACTATTACAGTGTAATATAGAATGAAACACTTTTGCAGCTCACCATAATGCAGAATCAGTGGCAGTCCTGAGCTTGTTTTCCTGCAGCTGGATGGTGCCATTTTTGGGGTACGGGAGCCAGTGACACCTGCTCCCTTGCACTGGCATCACCAGCTCAGCCCCACCTCAGGTCATCAGGCATTAGAGTCTCATAAAGAGTGCCAGCCTGGATGCCTCCCATGCACGGTCACAGTGGGCTTCGCGCTTCTAAGAGAATCTAATGCCACTGTGATTTGTCAGGAGGTGGAACCAACGTGAGTAATGGGAAGTGGCTGTAAATACAGAGGAAGCTGTGCCTGTGCACCCCTGCTCACCTTCCACCGTGTGGCCTGGTTCCTAACAGGCTGTGGCCTGGTACTGGTCCACGGCCAAGGGCTTGGGGACCCCTTCTGCATCTGATCTTTTGCTTGAGTTAGAAATCTTCTCGCAAGATTTCTTTACTTAGAACTTTGAGGATTTATTCTGATTCATTGGTTCTGTTTTCTTCTTCGAGAATAATTTATCTAACTTTTCTATGTACCTGCTTTGCTTACCTTGTCCTCTTCATTTATTTCCTCCATGAATTGATTAAGTTTGAGTTTGCTCTTCACATGCGCTTTCTAAGAGCCTGAATCTTACTTACTTTTTCCCTATTTTATCCCTTTTCTCACTATGCACTTTGTAATTTTACTAACATATCCAATAAATGTCAGAATCAGGATAAGCTTTCTTTTGATGCAGATTAAATGAATATAAAAGTATGTCTAAAAAATACTTTAAATTGACATAAAAAAGGGAAACAGACCTCTTCAGAATGCCAGAGAAGAAGAGACTCCTGAGACCGTCTTCCCTTTGAAGTGTCCAAACTTCAGAGGTCCCTTCAGTATGGTTCTGTACGTGCTATTTTCTAAGTATTTTGAAGGTAATATACCAAAGACAATGACTTTAGTTGTTGCTCTTGAGGAATTATGTTACCAGTCTAGATGTTCTTTTCTGTTAATATAATTATGCTTCTATTGTCTATAAATTCCTGTTGTTCCTTAAACCTGAAGAACTTTCTTCCTTTATATTTTCCTATGTTGTTTCTTCTCTAGGCTTCTCTCTTAAAATCAAAACTCTATATTAACATATATTCTGGGTTTTTTCTTTTTCATTTTATTTTCTCTATCTCTTAACCTGTATTCTTGTCTTAAACATCCTTGGGGCTTGCCTGGTGGCTCAGTGGTTACAACTCAGTGCAACCACTACAGGGGGCCTGGGTTCAATCTCTGGTCAGGGAACTAAGATCCTGCATGCCATGTAGTACAGCCTGAAAACAAACCCTTATATTCTGGATGATTTCTTTATATCCATTCCCAGCTTTCTTACCTTTCCCTTTAGCTGTGACTAATCTGCTGTTTGTCAGCTTCACTGTGTTTTTAATTTTTAATATTTAATTTCTGAGTTCCAGTTGCTTTTCTTTTTTTGCAAACCTCATCTTTTTATTCCTGCTTTATAGCTTGTATTTTATAATTAATTTCTGAAGTCTTCAGAGATCCAAATTTGTTGTTATTACTGTTTAATGAATGATGGCTTATTTTCAAGTTTATTTGGTCAGTTTTATTAATAGCCCATATTTATTTGAATTTAATCTGAGGTATCTTGAGGAACTAAATTGGGTTGTTTTCTTTGAGAGTAGTCTTATAACTGTTTCCCTGGTGAATTCTACCAAACATGTAAAGAAGAATTGATGCCAGTCTGTCTCAAAGTCTTTCATTTAATTGAAAAGGATGGAACACCCTCAAACTAATTATATGAGGCCACCATTGCCCTAATACTACAACCAGATATGGACACCATAGAAAAAGAAAACAGGCCGATATCCCTGATGATCGTATGTGTAAACATTCTCAACGGAGTATTGCCAAAATTAGTTCAACAGCACATTAGAAAAATCATACGCTGTGATACAGTGTGATTTATCCTTGAGATGCAAGCATGGCCAACATGTGCAAATTTAATAAATGTGATACATAATATTAGTAGAACTAAAAATAAACATCATATGATTACCTCTGTAGATGCTAAAAAAGCATTTGACAGAATATATTCTTTCATGATAAAGACTCTGAGTATATTGCATATAGAAGGAACATACCTCAGTGTTCAGTTCAGTTCAGTTGCTCAGTCGTGTCTGACTCTTTGTGACCCCATGAAGTGCAGCTCGCCAGGCCTCCCTGTCCATCACCAACTCACGGAGTCCACTCAAACCCATGTCCATTAAGTCAGTGATGCCATCCAGCCATCTCATCCTCTGTCATCCCCTTCTCCTCCTGCCCTCAATCTTTCCCAGGCATCGGGGTCTTTTTGACTAGACTGACTTTTGTTGGCAAAGTAATGTCTCTGCTTTTTAATATGCTGTTTAGCTTGGTCAATAAAGGTCGTATATGAGAAGCCCACAGCCAACATCAACAGTGAAAAGTTGAAAATATTTCTTCTAAAACTAAGCAGTTAGACAAAAAAAGAAATAAAAGACATCCAAATCATAAAAGAAAAATAATTTTTCTCCATTTGCAGATGATGCATCTTATATATAAAAAATGCCCAAGACTCCACCAAAACAGAATTAGAATTAATCAGTGAATTCAGTAAAGTTACATGATATAAACAGAAATCATTTGTATTCCTATACAGACAGTGCAATACCTGAAAAAAAATAAAACAGTGCTATTCCCCAAAGCATCAGAAACAATAAAATAGAATAAATGTGACCAAAGAAGTAAAAGATCTCTACACTGAGAACTATAAGACTTTGATGAAAGAAATTGAAAATACAAATAAATTGAAAAATAATCCATATGCATGAATCAGGAAAAATAATACTTTCAAAATGCCCATTCTGCCCAAAGCCATTTTTAGATTAAATGGAATCCCTATTAAAATTCTAATGGCATATTTCTCAGAAATAGAAAACACAATCCTCAAATCCATAGGGAATCACAAAAGACCTCAAATAACAAAGCAGTCCTGAGAAAGAAGAAGAAATCTAGAGGCATCATACATTTTCAAAGCTGCATTGATTCATACAGTATGGTGTTAATATGAAAGTAGACACATAGTCCAATGGAGCAGAATATAGAGAGGAAATAACCCCACATATATGTGGTCAACTAGTATTTGACAATGGACAAGGATACTCAATAGGGAAAGGATAGTCTCTTCAACAGATTGTGTTGGGTAAAATGGATAACTACATGCAAAACACTGAAATTAGACCCATAACTTACACCAAAAGCAAAGCACCAAAGTGCAAGCACCAGTGGCAAAATTCAACAGTAAGACTATATCAAACTAAAATGTTTCTGTGCACAAAAAAAATCAGCAAAATGAAAAGGCAACCTACAGAATAGGAGAAAAAAAAAAAACTACATAACTCAGTAGGAAAAAAAAAACAAACCACTGGTTAGAAAATGGGCAGAGGAACTGAACGGACTTTTTTTCCAAAGAGGGCATGCATACGGCCAGCAGGTACATGGAAAGATGCTCAAGATCACAGCTCATCAGGAAATGCAAAACAGAAGCTGCAAGGAGATATCACCTCACACATAAGATATGACACTTAGAACAGCTGTCGTTGAAAAGAATACTAAAGTTAAGAAATAGCAAGTGTTGGTAAGGATGTAGAGTAAAAGGGAATCCTGGTGCACTGTTGGTGGGAGTGTAAACTACACGGTCAGTATGGAAAACAGTTTGGAGGTTCCTCAAAAAGTTAAAAACAGAACTACCGTGTGATCTGTGAATTTCACTTCTGAGCACACATCCAAAAGAAAATGGAATCAGGGTCTTGAAGAGATGTTTGTGTTCCTGTGTTCATTTGCACCAATATTCATAATGGCCAAGATGAAGAAGGAGGCACCTAAGGTTCTGCCTACAGATAAATGGGTATAGATGATGTGGTATGGGTACATGCGATGGAATATTATTCAGTCATAAGAAAGAAGGAAATCCTGCCAGTTTTTGACAACATGGATGGACCCAGAGGGCATTATGCTAAGTGAAATAAGTCAGAGAAAAACAAACGCCATATGGTATCACTTATAAGCAGATCCTTAAAAAGCTGAAGTCATAGAAACAGAGTAGAATGGCATTTACCAAGTTATATGAGGAGAGAACTTGGGAGATGCTGGTCAGAGGGTACATGCTTCCAGCCATTAGTTGAACAAGTTCTGGGGATCTAATGTGCAGCATAGCGATTATAGTTAATCATATTGTATTATATGCTTGAAAGATGCTAAGAGAGTTGTTTTTTTTTTTTTTTTGCTGCACCACGCTGCTTATGGAATCTTAGTTCCCAAACCAGGGATCAGGGATCAAACTCATAACCCCTGCAGTGGAAGTGCAGAGTCTTAACTGCTGGATCACCAGGGAATTCCCTAAGAGAGTTGATCTTAAATTCTCAATGCCATAAAAAAAAAAAAGGGTGATTATGTGAGATGATGGAGGTGTTCACTAACCCTACTGTAGTAATCATTTTGAAGTATGCAAGTGTATCAAATAATCAAATTGTACATCTTAAAGTGTTTCTCTGTTTGCATCTTCTAGTTGCCAGAAGAAATAGCTGTTCTCAGTTTGGTGTTCATGGGATACTCAGGAGTATAATTTTAAAGTACAGATTCCATGTAAACATAGTTGACTTTGCACATTCTTCCAGGTGACTATTGCTAGGCTACCACTAGTATTATTATTACTAATTTGGAAGATTGTCTTGCTAGTAGATGTTCTCCAGACCACCTTTCCTTAGTACTTAAGCCCTGTGGACTTAACCTAGGGAATCTCAGGCTTTCCTGCATGTTAGAAGGGCCTGGGCATTACTTGAGAATTCTACTTTGTCAGTACTTGTTTGCTGACAGGCATCCCCACCTTACCCACTTCTAAAAGATAATTATCTGATTGTGTCTTATTTTCCTGTATTTTCTCTTTTTCTTTTGGCTTCTGAGGATCCCTCTTTCCCTCTTAAGAATTCAACAATGCATTAAAATGATTGCTTTATATAGTGCTTTATATATATATTGCTTTATATTGCATTATTGCTTTATATAGTGTTAAGATACATCACCAAAGACTAGGAATAAGGCAAATGATTGGCTGATCATCTCAGTGACATACTAGGGCCTTATCTAATAGGCTAATAACCCAAGGATAGTTGAAATGTCTGGGAATGTACTTCGTCAGAGCCCTGACTCTGTAAAACTCCATATTAACACATAGATTGCTGTCTAGTATAGCTGCAAATGATTTGTTTACAGCTGAACAGGTAAGCCGTGCTAGGCATAGCCATTTGCGTTAATGCATATATGTATAAAACCTTTCAAAGCTTTAAAAAAAGAAAACAAAACGATTAGCCTGGCGGTTATGATAGGGGTTTGTCCTGTAAGATATTAACCAGTTTTATATCTAATCCAGCAGTGTTATTACAGTGTTCTTTCTTTAAAGCCAATGCTCAATTTCTCAAATGTTCTCTACCCTCATTGATGATACAAATACACCAGTGACATGTTCACTCCAGAGTTTTTGAGAAGAATCCTTTCACATCAGAATCAAACCAGATTTCATTTTGAAAACTTTTAAGCTTATCTTGCCAACTGTAAGGAGAAGTAAATACTGAAGCAAAAGTAATCTTATTTTCTCCTTCATTGAATCGAAGTGACAGTGGGGACTAGCTCAGGCACTAGCACATGACTACAGTCAGTCAGTATTTGCTATGAAGAATGGATACATGTATAACCATTTCCTTTTGACTATTAGAACTTTAATTTGTTAAAGAAATAATTTTTTATTGTGCCCCGTTCTTTATAGTCCTGGCACATTCATAAATATTCTCCTACCTATAGGGAATCTTAACACATCCGGTTATTTAAGAACATCATATTAGGACTTTCCTGGCAGTCCAGTGTCAAAAGATTCCACACTTCCAGTGCAGGGGGTACAAGTTCGAGCCTTGGCCGAGGAATCAGAATCCCGCATGTTGTGCGGTGCAGCCATAAAGACAACAAAAAAGTCACATCATTTTAGGTAATTAACGTAGCATAACTTTTACTCTAAACTATACAGCATATTTATTTTCTGTAGTATATATTTTCCCATTTGAGTGAGAACCTGTGAAAATTGTTTACTGTGACTTACTTTAATTGAGTTTGGATTATTTACCTGCACACTTGTTGCATTGAATTTCTAAGATCTTTGTAAAACAACTTCTCTTCCACAGCACAGGTGTACACTGCTCAGACCCTGGAGAGCTGGGGCGGTGGCAGGGCCCTTCATATGTTTTATAAGCCTTGATTAGTCCCAGAGGTCAATTCCCTGGACATTTCTAACTCTAAACTGCTTGACTACTAGGTCACCTCCAACCTGATAATCCAGATTTATATTAATAGCTACAGTTTATATGGCTGAACATTGGGTTGTTCCAAAAGTTTTATAGATGTACTTGTAACATTTATGGGAAGAGGGTTATCATGCCTGTTTATTTTCTCAGATTTCCTAGAGGAAGATTACCTAGAACTTATATATATATACACACACACACACACACACACACACACACACATATATACACATACTTGTTCTAAACAGACTTTGGTTTTCTTGCTTTATGTGATTAATGCATGTTATCTATAGAAAAATAGGGAAATAAAGGGGTGAAGATTTCCAAATTTACTGACATATTGAGTGCAGCACTTAACAGCATCATCTTTGGAATTTGAAATAGCTCAGCTCGAATTCCATCAGCTCCACTAGCTCTGTTGGTTGTAACGCTTCCTAAGGCCCGCATGACTACACACTCCAGGATGTCTGGCTCTAGGCGCATGACCACATCAAGAGCTTTTTCGTACAGTTCTTCTGTGTATTCTTGCCACCTTTTCTTAATCTCTTCTGCTTCTGTTAGGTTATTGCCATTTTTGTCCTTTATTGTGCCCATCTTTGCATGAAATGTTCCCTTGGTATCTTCTGATACCAGCTGATGCCACCTGATGCGAAGATCTGATTCATTGGAAAAGACCGTGATGCTGGGAAAGATTGAAGGCAGGAGGAGAAGCGGGTGACAGAAGATGAGACAGTTGGACGGCATCACTGGCTCAATGGACATGGGTTTGAGCAAACTCCGGGAGATAGTGAAGGACAGGGAAGCCTGGCGTCCTACAGTCCCTGGGGTCACAGAATCAGACATGACTTTGCGATTGAACAAGGAAAACAACAAAAGGGGTGAAGTATAATGTTACATGCTTCAGGAAGTAGGAAGTGATTCATTGTCCACCCATATTTAAGGCTGATAACTTCTGTACCTGTGTATTTGAGTCTTTTAACCTCACAGTTCAGCTTGTTTCCAGTGTTGGTCTGTTAACAAAAATTGGTGGTGCACAGCACAGCAGTTGTCTCCTTAATTCAGTGTGGTAATAACATTCTTATGAAAATGTGGCAAATGGTTGAGCATTCAGCTTGCGTGCTCTTGGGGTCTTCCACATCATTATGTCTCCATGGTAGCTTTAGGCATACAGTGGTTAATAGCACAAGAGAATTCTGGCTCTTAGGATACATACCTAACTTTGAACAAATTACTCTCTCTCAACTGAGACCCTCTTATTTCGATTAAGATTATACCTCCTAGGGTTGTTTTGAAGATTAAATGATGTATAAATACTAAGCATTGTACAATGCAACATAAAAGCTTAATAAATTGTAGGGTAGTTTTACTGGTATTATTTTCTGTTACTCTGTTGCTGTGTTATCCTATGAAGTTTATTACTGGCAGCAACAATAAAAGGCATTCAGGTTTTTAAAAAGTCTGAATTTAGTACTAGACTCTGCCACTCACCATGTTACCTTAACATTTCTGAGTCTAAATTGCTTGATTTTTCAAATACTGTTAAAAATGGGGAATGCGTTCTTGGATGGAGGATCCCAACTCTTTTATCAAAATTCTTAGGCAAATTAGAGGATTTTGCAAAGAATTTGCTAAGAAGCATATTCTTCTAAGAATATGCTTAAAAGAAACCAGCATAGTTCTTGTTCTGATAGATGTTTTTAGTTGGTTTAACTTAGTTTCCTTCATTAGCAGAGTTATGCAAATAGAGATCATGGAAATAGAAGGCATGGTTCAGCAACCTAATGCATGTGCAGGGCAATCCTTCCATGTAACCAGCCACATGTTCGGTTATTCAGTGGCAATTATATACCTTTGATCTCAAACTGTTTCCTTCAGAATTCGCCTCACAGAGTTCAGGTGTGAGCGTGCCAGCGCCCGCCCATTGGCTGCTGTTCTTTCCTGCAGTGCCACAGGGTGTACCTCTTACTAGCAGTGTGTGCATTCTAAAACACATGTCAGCGACCCAAGGATGCAGACCAGCTGATTAAGTGAGAAGGTGGATGATTTCCACAGCCCAGCCCCCTCAGATCATTTTGAGCATGTAAAATGCCATGTTTTTATTATTATTTACTTGTGACTTCCATTCAAATGTCACATGGTTCCCAGTGATAAGGAAATGAAAATTTGTTCAGTTAATCTGCTGCCGTTGAGAAGTTGGTCATAAATAAGCAAGATCCACTCTGCATATAGGCAGCTGGCTGTTCTAAAGTTTATAGGGTAGGCCCCCAGAGCTTTCCAGATTCTCAGTCACATTGGCTTGAACAAAATGGCAAAGTCTAATGGAAACCATTGCCTGTCCCATGTCCAAGCCTACAGAAGAAATCTTCTAGGAAATATAATGAATTTTATGAAGGTGCCACTGTTCCCTTTTGGGGGACTTTTGGATTTTTCTGGACATTAATTGTCCTTAGCTGCATCCTGGGTAAGTTCTTAGCATATTAAAAAAAGATATGTTAATATCTATAATTGCAATTCTTGTTTTCAGCAGGCTATAAGAATTTAAATAAACATAACTTCATATACATCTGTATTAAATTTCACTTAGGACTAGTGATTATAGCTTAGGGAGTTCCTTTATATCTATTATTATTATCATTTTGTTTTACTTTTTTTATAAATTTATTTATTTTAATTGGAGGTTAGTTACTTTACAGTATTGTATTGGTTTTGCCATACGTCAGCATGAATCTGCCACAGGTATACATGTGTTCCCCATCCTGAACCCCCTCCCTCCCCCCTCCCTGTACTATCACATCACCAGCTCTCTTGCCTAGTATTACATGGTTTAAATTTTGATTTACAATATTTTGTTGAAAATATTAATTAAAAATGTGACTAAAGGGTCAAATGGTGTAGTGTGATGTTACAGGAGGCTCTGAAGTTACAATCCGGTCATATAGTTCATATGCAGTTTATTCATCCAGCCTGAAACTCATGTGGCCCCAATTGTATCTACAAGAAATCCTAAAGGCTTCCTCAGAGCCTTTGTTGAAATCAATGCATTTTATGTCTGGGACTTCTTTTGATTGAATATAGCAACTCTATCTTAATAGGATAGGAGTTAAGGTAGTATCAGTTCAGTTCAGTCACTCAGTCATGTCCAACTCTTTGCGACCCCACAGACTGCAGCATGCCAGTCTTCCCAGCCCATCACCAGCTCTGGGAGCATGCTTATATCAGGGTAGTATACTTGATATTTATTAATTAATGTACTTTCCTCCTGGACTTTATATGTTTCTCTTAGTTATCAAAAATTTTCTGCATAGTAATGTCCTAGAATTGTCCCAGCATCCACATATATATTATTCTATGAGTTGAGACATTTACTTTCATATTTTTTTGAAACCCATGTATCACTTGCTCATTTCTATTTCATTAGGGCCTTTTTCTGAGTTCTCAGCAGTTATCATGAGTATATTGTCAATTAATCTTCAAGTACTTTGTATACTTTAGGATAAAATTCATTAAACATTGAATTTGGTTCAATTAGTTCAATTCTCACAGTATTTTTCCATCCCATCTGCAGCTTTACAAAGTATTTACATCTTCTCTACCCCAGTAATCACTGAATTTGACTTCTAATTCTGTTTCATATTATCTCCTATTTTTATTATTGTTTATTATCTCCAGATTGAAGATCATCCCTTTGAATGGAAAAAATGGAAAGTATAATAAATACATGACTTTTTTGTCATTTGTTAGCCCAATGCCACCATTTTTTCACAGTGAAACTGCCCCTTCTGTGTCCTCATTGCTCTAAACCTAATCAAATAATTGCCTGCCTTTTGATTTTTTATAGAAGCCTTGCTTCATTTTGAAGCTCCATGATACACGCAGTATTCGAGTGTCATCACGTAGTTGGGCTCTGCCCCTTCTTCCTGTTTGCCCAGCAGTCAGTTGACCCATATCTGTGTGCTTAGCTCTTCCGCAAGCCCTGGGCTCCCAGCCGTCCTATGGCAAGGATTTCAGGAGCCGTGGATAATTTCATTTCAGTCAGTCGTGTTTCTAGAACTGCTAACCTCACGTTCTAGTTCAGTAAACATATGCTGGGCCTTGCCTCTTTCTGGCAGGCACAGGAACTGAGTCCTGTCTTACTTCCCTCTGCTTGGTTCCCTGCATTGTCAGCCTTCCCCATTTCTTAGTTTATCCTCAAAACTGAGCTCCTGCAGTCTACAGCTGGATCACGGTTCTTCAAACCATGACCTCTCCTCAGATCCTCCTTTCGTGTGTTGAACTTGCTTGCCAGAGTGCCTGTTACTTCTTGCTGTTCTTCTGACAAGGTCTGAACTTGTCTTACTATTACTGTCTTTCTAAACACACTCTGTTGTTCTTATAAGCCTCACTACCCACCCTGACCAGTGTTATCAAAGCTAGGTCTCCCCTGTGGAAACTTGTCAAGCTCTAGCTTATAGATTTTCACTTAGTGGTATCTCTGAGGTTTCCAGAATTCTGCTGATAGACTATGCACAGTCTTTAGAGCAAAAATCCTACTATGATGGAGGCTTATGTGGAAGTTTCTTTTAAAGGGTTGGTATGTACCTGTGTCAGACACATGTGCACATTTCTGGCCAAAAATAGGGCTTGATCTCAGTGTTCTTGGCCATAACTAGTTTCTCCTAACATCACCCTTCCCCCCTGCCTTTTTTCTTTGTTTTGTTTTGTAAACTGAGTACTCCTCTTAGGAGATAGACGCCTCTGAGAGTGTCTTACCACTGTAATCACAAAGAGATGAAGTTCCCTGGGAACTCAGACCGAAGAAGCAGGTCCTGTATGCCATTACCCAGCCTGCTCCTTCTCTGGCCCATCCATCGGGAACCCTGTCATGCCTGCGCTTCTCCTCCTTGAGAGAAGCAATGGGCCGGAAGAGATGTAAGGGCCTCATCAAGCTGCAGCTGGGATCTTTTAAAGGCATTTTTATACTTCCATTTTTTAAAAAAATAATTATTAGGGTATAGTTGATTTACACTGTTGTATCAGCTTCAGGTGTGCAGCAAAGTGAATCAGTTATACATATACATATGTCCACCTTTTAAGATTTTGCCCCCATATAGGCCATTACAGAGCATGGAGTAGAATTCCATGTGCTATGGCTCAGAAGGTAAAGAATTCGCCTGCAACGCAGGAGACCCGGGTTCTATCCCTGGCTTGAGAAGATCCCCTGGAGAAGGGAATGGCAACCCACTCCAGTATTCTTGCTTGGGGAATCCACATGGACAGAGGAGCCTGGTGGGCTACAGTCCATGGGGTCACAAAGAGTTGGACATGACTAAGCACAGTATAATAAAATAGAAAATTAATAACAACCTACTATATACTGTGTATCAGAGAAGGCTTCCCTGGTGGCTCAGATGGTAAAGCATCTGCCTACAACGCGGGAGACCCGGGTTCAATCCCTGGATCGGGAAGATCTGGAGAAGGAAATGGCAACCCACTCCAGTATTCTTGCCTGGAAAATTCCATGGACAGAGAAGCCTGGTAGTCTATAGTCCATGGGGTCGCAAAGAGTCAGTCACGACTGAGCGACTAACACTATAAGCACAGTATACACAGTATATGCTGCTGCCACCGCCGCCAAGTCACTTCAGTCGTGTCCGACTCTGTGCGACCCCATACACGGCAGCCCACCAGGCTCCCCCATCCCTGGGATTCTCCAGGCAAGAACAAAGGAGTGGGTTGCCATTTCCTTCTCCAATGCATGAAAGTGAAAAGTGAAAGTGAAGTCGCTCAGTCGAGTCTGACTCCTAGCGACCCCATGGACTGCAGCCTAGCAGGCTCCTCCGTCCGTGGGATTTTCCAGGCAAGAGTACTGGAGCAGGTTGCCATTGCCTTCTCTGATATACAATATATAGTAGGTCGTTATTAATTATCTATTTTATATATAGTAGTGTATTTATGTCAGTCTTAATCTTCCAATTTATTCCTCCTGCCCTTCCCCCTTGGTAACTATTAGTTTGTCTATCTGTGAGTCTGTGTTGTAGGTAAGTTCTTATATACTTCCATCTTGTTATCTTTTCTTGAAGTTGAAAATAGCTTATGTTCATTGGGCATTACTGTGTGCTAAGCACTGTTACAAGTCTTACATATTAACTCATCTATTTTTCAGAACAAGTCTGTGAAATTATAACTCTTCTTAACCTCCTTTTACAGATGAGAAAACTGAGATAAAGAGAAGTGTGGTGACTTCGCAATGGTCACATAGGGAATAGTTTGCAGAGTCGCGTTTTGAATCAGGAGTCTGGATCCAGAGTCTGAACTCTAAATGACTAAATGATCTCACCTCTCTGAGGTGGAAAGTGTAGTAGTAAGACTTGTAAGTGTCATATAGTAGTTACGGCAGCAGAGATAGACAAGCTATGCTAAGTTATGGGAGCATCCTGAGAGGCTCTGTGATGGGAATTTTAGAGAACATACAGCTGGTTATAGGATCCACAGTGTGTCCCAAAAGTTCATGAAAATTGTGCATAGTTCTACCACTTTAATAATGATAACTTGAGTACATATTTTATTTCCAGTTTTTAATGACTGATTTTTTTTAAGCAAAAAGGAAGTCAAAGGAGATGTATGTAATTTTCTTTTACTTCCCACGTACAATTCTTAGAGTTGATGATTTATCTTATTTACCCTAGGATATATTGATAATTCAGTTGTTTCTAATCCAGGGTTCTTGCACATGTTTAAGAAAAATACATACTCAAAAGTTATATATTAAATACATACTTAAAAAGTGATTGAGTCTAAAATGAAATTAAACTAATTTACTTGTATTAGCATAAAATTAGCAAAATAATAAGTTTTTAAGAAAAATACAAGATATCTTTGCTTAAAACACAAAACATTAAGAAATTAAAACAAAAGTAGTTAAAACAGATTTCATGTTCATTGGTTATATTATTAAGATGCTACTAAGTCACTTCAGTCGTGTCCGACTCTGTGTGACCCCATAGACGTCAGCCCACCAGGCTCTCCTGCCCCTGGGATTCTCCAGGCAAGAACACTGGAGTGGGTTGCCATTTCCTTCTCCAATGCATGAAACTGAAAAGTGAAAGTGAAGTCACTCAGTCGTGTCCGACTCTTAGCGACCCCATGGACTGCAGCCTACCAGGCTCCTCCATCCATGCGATTTTCCAGGCAAGAGTACTGGAGTGGGGTGCCATTGCCTTCTCCAATTATTAAGATAGGAAGTCCACAATTATTTGTAATGTCATTTTTCCCTGATTGCTCTCAAGTGTGTCTCCATATCCACAGTTTTCAGGATTTAGCCCTGATATGCCTAGGCTTTTATTTTTAATACTAATTGCTTGAGGTTAATGAGATTTTTGAATGTGTACATTTAATGTACATTTAATCTATCTTTCACCAGATTCAGGAAGTTTTCAGCCATTGTTTCTTCAAACATCTTCTGCCTGTTCTGACCCTTTTTTCCTTCTGCATCCCAGTTACACTTACGATGGAGCTGTGTATATTGTCCCACATGTCCCTGAGATTCTGTTCGTTCCTCAGGTTGTATAAATTCCACTGACCTATATTCAAGTATATCAACTGTTTACTCGGTCATCTTCAGTACTCTCCTGAGCTCATCCACAGAGTTTTTATGTCACGTATTCTTGAGTCTTTACTTGGTTCTTTTTAATATTTTCTCTTTCTCTACTGAATCTATATCTTTTGGGTTAGTACAGCATTAAGCCCAGTTTTAATACTTGTCTTAAAATCCCTTCTTGTAAAACACACCCACGGAATCAGGCCTGCTGCTTTTACCCTGATGGAGACAGCGCAGAGACGAAAGTCTCCAAAGCTTCCAGTCCCAGATAATAGAGATTTATCATCAGGAATCTCCTGATTCAAGAAGAATTCTTCCAGCTATTCCAGAATCCTGCTGTATCTTCTAGGAAACTGTATCATCATTCAAAAGGAATGCCCTACAACCTGCCTTTCTCCTCAAATATTAATAATTCTCCACTATGTCTTAAATAAGATGTGCTAATTACAAACATTTAAATTATATCCAGAACCATCTCTGAGGGAGAGTATTAGCCTTTTTAGTGCTTGAAGTGTGCTTAAACAATATTTGAGTGGTGATTCCAGTCTATCAGCTGTGGACCACTCCTCTTAATTATTCAACATTCATATACTCCATTTTTCCCATATTCGAACTTCCCTCAAATCTCAATAGCAGCAGCACTGTGTTATGAAAACAATGTACCAGCTCTGTGGAAACAAAAATCTATAGACCTCTTCTCAAAAGGAAAGATTCAAAGTTTTGGTCCTTTGATGTGGTGTGATGTGATGTGATGTAATGGTAATCATCTCCATGCTAGTTCAGACACAATTCTAGTTTGATACTGTATAATTCATGGACTAAATTATGAAATACATGCACACAGTCACACACACACACACATGCACAGAGGAAGAAAAAAGTGACCCATCATGGCCTTAAGTTCTACAGCTGGTTATGAGTCTATGATTTGTATTGACTTTCTTCTTCTACTGCCAATTACATTCCCCTTTGTCCTCAGCCAGAACCTTAGTTGATTTATACACAGTTTCATCTTTGAAGGGTCTGGCCTCATGAAGTTGGCTATAGTATTCTGTTTACTTCTACCACTTGGGTGTGTCAGCCCTACAGGGCAATCCCTGGCTTCCAGGTATAACCTTCCCTGCTTCATCACATTGTAAATCCCTGTTTTCCTCCACATTGAAGTCAGTTGCACCAGGAACCTCTCTTTTGCCAATGGCATAGTAGCATGAAGAAATCTATGTAGCCAGGTGGACATTTCAACTTCGAGTTCATGAAACTATTGCTGGGTCAGTCTGTAAGGAGCATTTTCACTTGGTTATGTAGACCTCTAGGGAGAAATCCAGTGCCACAAGGATGGGAATGACGCTTTGCCCATAAATCATTATTAGATGTCTATTGAGAGCTCCCAGTCTCACTTTCATATGCTGATTCCTGAACTTGTATATTTTGACTGTGGGGGAAGGAATGTTGCATATTGGTCACAGTTTAGAGCATGTTTCCTGTTATTCAACCTTTTATGAAATGGTATTCTAGTTTGAACTAACTGCCCAAGGAAAATTTGCCCATGCTTTCCGTTCCTGCTTGATCCCTATTTTGATCTATTACAACTACTTAATGAAGAAATATTGCCATGTATACCTGATTTTAGGTAACATCCAGTTGAGATGAGCAGCTCTGGGTATATGGTCACTTGGTGTCCACAGTCAGGAACTCATTCAGTCTTTACTGGGGCCAAATAGCATAAGCAAAGAGTTTTTTTTCTTTCTTTCTTTTTTTTTTTTCTATAAAGGATAAAATTTGTCAAGAAAGGTATGACTTTCTCCCCAAACCCCAAACAAAGAACCCCCTTTGTGATTATCTGATTAGGGTCACGGCTGCAGAATTCACAGAGTATACTGATTAACTCCAGAGATATTGGTCATGAGATCCATTCTTGTTAGTCACCTAGAGGAACAGACTTCTTCCTCAGCTTCTAGAGATCTTTATATGCTCTTCTGGGCCCCTCTTGAAGTTCACAGCCTTGTGATTTCTCAATCTATACATCTAAGGAAAAAAACCAAAGGGATACATGTTGCCTCAGATATCCAGAGGCACATCAAGTATTGTGTCTTTCTATTAGTGATGGGAGCTACATCTAAAGCAACATGTTTTTCATTTGGGGAGTGTATTCCAACATGTGTCAGACCCTGAAACTTCCCAAGTGCACCAGGCACCTGAATTTCTGGGGTTCATTCTCTGAAATGCATGTGTTTTTACTAGGGCCCTCAAAACCCCTGCCGTATCAGCATGGTGTCATCGGTCCGGTGCACTGACATGATGTCCTGTGGACCAGTTCAGTAATCAGAATCCTATGAACAAAATGATGGCATGGAGCCAGGAAGTTGACATAGCCTGAACAGGACAGGTGAAGCACACTGCAGTATCCTGGGCAGATGCAAACTCCCCCGATCAGGACCTGCCTGGGTACCAAGTGTCAGAGGCAGGGAGCTGCATCTGGAACCGTCATCAGCATCAGCACTGTGTAATTAGAAATACTGTCTGACTAATTTTATAATAATTCACTAGCATTCTCCAGGGACCTTCAATTTCCTGTGCAGGTCAAATAGGCAAATTTATTGGGCACATGGGTAGGCATTTCCACTCCTGGATAATCCAGTACTTCAGTGTGGCACTGAGCTCTGTGAATCCTCCAAGTGAATATATAGATCCAGGCACCTTTGGGAAACCTTGAGTTAATAGGAATGACTCCCTAAGCCAGTGGGTCACCAGAATAGTATCCTGCTGCTTCTACTGGGTTTAAGAACCTGGAGATGAAGGAGTCCTCTGAACCAGCTGCAAGATAAGCCAGAATCATGCCACTTCTGCCACAGACGGCGCCAGCAAAGTGCATGCCCCGTGCCCCGCTTCTCTTTCCAAAACGCACTGCTGCGTCCAGTTCCCAAATGAGTGCTCTGACTGGCAGAGGTCAGATCACATCCCATATCCTAACTGCAGAGGAATCTGGGAAATTTATTTCTAGCCCTCCTGTCCCTGAAATACCTAAGAGGCGCTATAGAGCAGAAAAGGATGGCGGAGGTGTTGACAAGCCCTTTTCTGGTTTCTACTGAAGTCACCTCATAACATGATAAAAGCCCAGGCTCCAGTTCAGCCTCTCTCAAAGTTCCCTGCGTTTACAACAGGGCACGTGTCAATTAAAATGAAAGGAAGAATAGAGACCATTTTATAGTAATATTCACAGAACTTTAAATCATCCTAATGGCTGTATACTTGGTCTTTGCTCTCCTATGGATCTCAGTCACATCGAGGAGACAGTCTTACTTCAGAGCCATACAGTGGAAAAACCCTTTGTGATGAACTTTCCTTCTCAGCGGTGTCCTCTAAAAGGACTGTATTAACTCTAGACAAATGATTTTATTTCTAGTATTTAACATCTCAAGGGTCAAAGAATTAAACATAAAACCTTCAATGCTTTTGTATTACTATCCTACATTGTAACATTTAACACTTAATGGACACTTATTGGGGGCCTTCAGTTCAGTTCAGTCACTCAGTTGTGTCCGACTGTTTGCAACCCAATGAACCGCAGCACGCCAGGCCTCCCTGTCCATCACCAACTTCCGAGTTTACTTAAACTCATGTCCATCGAGTCGGTGATGCCATCCAGCCATCTCATCCTCTGTCATCTCCTTCTCCTCCTGCCCCCAATCCCTCCCAGCATCAGACTCTTTTCCAGTGAGTCAACTCTTCCCATGAGGTGGCCAAATTATATTAGAGTTCAGCTTCAGCATCAGTCCTTCCAAAGAACACCCAAGACTGATCTCCTTCAGAATGGACTGTTTAGATCTCCTTGCAGCCCAAGGGACTCTCAAGAGTTTTCTCCAACACCGCAGTTCAAAAGCATCAATTCTTCGGTGCTCAGCTTTCTTCACAGTCCATACATGAGCACAGGAAAAACCATAGCCTTGACTGGACAGACCTTTGTTGGCAAAGTAATGTCTCTGCTTTTGAATATGCTATCTAGGTTGGTCATAACTTTCCTTCCAAGTAGTAAGTGCTTTTAATTTCATGCCTGCAATCACCATCTGCAGTGATTTTGGAGCCCCCAAAAATAAAGTCTGACACTGTTTCCTCATCTATTTCCCATGAAGTGTTGGGACCAGATGCCATAATTTTAGTTTTCTGAATGTTGAGCTTTAAGCCAACTTTTTAACTCTCCTCTTTCACTTTCATCAATAGGCTCTTTAGTTCTTCTCCACTTTCTGACATAAGGGTGGTGTCATCTGCATATATGAGGTTATTGATAGTTCTCCCGGCAATCCTGATTCCAGCTTGTGCTTCTTCCAGCCCAGCATTTCTCATGATGTACTCTGCATATAAGTTAAATAAGCAGGGTGACAATATACAGCCTTGACGTACTCCTTTTCCTATTTGGAACCAGTCTGTTGTTCCATGTCCAGTTCTAACTGTTGCTTCCTGACCTGCATACAGGTTTCTCAAGAGGCAGGTCAGGTGGTCTGGTATTCCAATCTCTTTCAGAATTTTCCACAGTTTCTTGTGATCCACACAGTCAAAGGCTTTGGCATAGTCAATAAAGCAGAAATAGATGGTTTTCTGGAACTCTCTTGCTTTTTCCATGATCCATTGGATGTTGGCAATTTGACTTCTGGTTCCTCTGCCTTTTCTAAAACCAGCTTGAACATCTGGAAGTTCCCGGTTCAGGTATTGCTGAAGCCTGGCTTGGAGAATTTTGAGCATTACTTTACTAGTATGTGAGATGAGTGCAATTGTGTGGTAGTTTGAGCATTCTTTGGCATTGCCTTTCTTTGGGATTGAAATGAAAACTGACCTTTTCCTGTCCTGTGGCCACTGCTGAGTTTTCTAAATTTGCTGGCATACTAGGGGACTGGCCCTATGTTAATCATTTTTGCTGTCTTAACTTCATATGGAGGACTCTATATAGGTGCTGCTGTCCAGTCACTATTTTGCAGAAGTGTAATCTGAGAAATGAAAGATTAGTAAGTCGTTAGTACAAGTAATAAGCGTGGAGCTGGGATTTAACTCAGGCAAGTGTTGGGCTCCAGAGTCTGCAGCCTGTCATACCTTCATTTCATCCCCACTGTATAAAGTCCATTTTATTGTGAAATTTATCTTCTCTTTAAGCTATCCCCTAAAGATTAGATATTAAGGAAAAATGGTAAGTAAATAACTACATCATCCATGAAATACTTAACAGAAGTTTTATAGAACTTAGCTAAAGAGCGCCCCACTCCAGTACTCTTGCCTGGAAAATCCCATGGATGGAGGAGCCTGGTGGGCTGCAGTCCTTGGGGTCGCTAAGAGTGGGACACAACTGAGCGACTTCACTTTCACGCACTGGAGAAGGAAATGGCAACCCACTCCAGTATTCTTGGCCTGGAGAATCCCAGGGATGGCGGAGCCTGGTGCGCTGCCGTCTATGGGGTCGCACAGAGTGGGACACGACTGGAGCGACTTAGCAGCAGCAGCAAGAGCACTTTTTATTTCAGGTACAAAGAAAAATGTTATAAAAAATGGTACATAGAATAAATGGTATTAAAGAGTTACAGAAGATGGGAGTCTAAGCTAATTGCATTATTAGGAAATAACTGATAAATAACTGTGATTTCCTATGATAATAAATTGATGTGGTTTTATTTGTAAATTTGATGTTGACTTAGAAAGTTATTATTAACAGCTAGTTATACACATCTGGATTTATATTAGACATTTTTTGAAGCCTATAATCTATTCAGTTTCTTAGTGTCATTGATTAGCTTTTAAAGCATATTACTAAAATATCAATTTGAGAAATATCTACATTAAGTGTTTATCCTGAAGGACACAGACGGCATTTTTTCAGTGTCATATGGCATTAGTTATTTAGCATTGTCATTTAAATATTTTATATAGTAAAGTAATGTCTCCTCAATATGATTTTAAGCTCATAGAGAGCAATGGCAAGGTAGATGCTGTTTTTGTGTTCTGAGATATTCCTTGAAGGCTCCTTTCTCCCAGATATACTAAAGAAAAGATTTAATGGAAATTGAGGCATGAGTTATATGTACCTTAATGTGAATAATAATCAAGTGGCATTTCTCCTAATAACTCTAAGGGATACAGTTTATTGTCTCCCACTGTCCTTTGAAATTTATTGAATGATAAGTTCTTTTGCTACCTCTAGATGAAAAATCAGAGTTCCACATTTTTTTCTCCTCCCTCTAAATGACCTCTCTTTTGATTTGTGGAGAACAGACACCCACACCTGTCCCTCTGCAGCGCGGAGGTAGGCCTGTTCCCAAAGACATCTTCAAACCTTTTCCTCTTTCCCTTTTTTCATCTCTGCCTCTACAGCTCCATATCCGTATTTAATGGTTAAGGGTCTGAGAGCCTTGTTCTGTCATCCCCTTGATTCATTCTGTATGTAGTCTGTCATCTAAATGATACGATCTTTTGGTCCTTCAGCGAAAACTTCCATTTTAGCACCTTGCCACACATTTCAAAGTATTAACTGCTATAAAATTTCATTGCTTCTATCGTGATAATCCACTTCACAGTTTTGCTTGAGACTGACCCAGAATTATGTTGACACTGTCTGTGCTCCCCGAAGCAGGGAGCTCAGGAGTAAATCTTAGAAAATGCCCAATAAATATATTCTGACCTGACTGGACAGAAAGTAGAAGCCTACTTATCTTGATCTGTAGTTTCAGGTGCAGCGCTATGTCTCGCAGAGTCTGGTAATGTTGGGAAGTTGCAGCTTGTTGAGAAGATCTATAATATCTCTGCTTCTGTCAGAAGTAAACAGCTTTGCTGATGATCTGGGTGCCATCGACCAGGTACATACAACTTGAAACTGTAACTTTCTTTTATAGTTAATTAATGCAGCTGTAAACTTGTTTTCACTCTCTCTTCCTCTCTCTTTTTTGCCAGGCAGATATTTTCGTCATTACCTTATTTCTAGTAATATGTGAATATTGCTACTGCCTGCTGAAATTACAGAAAGATATTTTCATAAAATAGTTTTCAAAATAATACCATTTTATCACCCTTACTGGTATATATGTATCAAAGGTATTACTAGTAACGGCAAAGGAGTGGCATTAAGCCTCTCCAAGTAAGTAGTGTGTTCCTAAAGCAAAGCAGTGAGAGGAGAGTGAACAAGAGGGGATGCTTAATGGAGAATAACCTCTGACCAATGGCTCTTATTTCTGATTGCTCACAAGACTCATCTGACTGACTTAAATATCCAGTTGCCAAGGCATATGCCAATCGAATTAAATGGAGGTCTCTGGGGTTAAGATGCAGGTACCGTAGTTCAGTTCAGTTGCTCAGTTGTGTCCGACTCTTTGTGACCCCATGGACTGTAGCACTCCAGGCTTCCCTGTCCGTCACCAACTCCTAGAGCTTGCTCAAACTCATGTTTATTGAGTCGGTGATGCCATCCAACCATGTCATCCTCTGTCACCCCCTTCTCCTCCCACCTTCAATCTTTCCCAGCATCAGGGTCTCTTCAGATGAGTCAGGTCTTCACATCAGGTGGCCAGAGTGTTGGCGTTTCAGCTTCAGCATCAGTCCTTCCAGTGAATATTCAGGACTGATTTCCTTTAGGATGGACTGGTTGGATCTCCTTGCAGTCCACAGGACTTTCAAGAGTCTTCTCCAACACCACAGTTCAAGAGCATCAGTTCTTTGGTGCTCAGCTTTCTTCATGGTCCAGCTCTCACATCCATACATGACTACTGGAAAAACCATAGCTTTGATTAGATGGAACTTTGTCAGGAAAGTAATATCGCTGCTTTTTAGCATGCTGACACATTACTCTAAGTCCCCTACATGCAAGCAAATTCCATTCTGAGAGCATGTTCGTAAGTCCAGTTTTTTCTAAGTCCAAAAATGTTAGCCCAGGTAGCCATCTAACACAATTGGCTTGGCTATACAGTACTGTACAGTAATACATTTATAACACTTTTCACACAAATAATATATACATAAAAAGCAAACACAGAAAAGTAAAGCATTTTAAACCTTATTCTACCTTGGAAAGTACAGTAGTGCAAGCTACTTCACCCCTGCTTTTACACTTGCTTCTGGACACCCTGGGCTTGAAATAAAGATACTGTACTCTGCGTTCAATGCAGTAGTGTACAAAAATGTGCCCCAAAGCACAACCAGTTGTAGAGAATGCATGCATGTGAGAGTGCACACCAGGCACGTGAACTAGCTTACGTCATTGGACATGCGAGCTTGAAGTTTCACATGTAGGGGACTTACTGTGTCGACGTTGTTAAAGCTCACCAGGTGATTCCGTTGTGCAGCCAACTTTGAAAACGATTCTCTCAGCCCTTTTATTCGTGAGTCTTATGTCACTGCTAACAAATGTATCTAAGGAACAGGAGTCATTCTCATGTTTTAACGTTGACAGTGACATATTTTATGTGTTCATTTTGTCAGTTAATCTAATATTATTTCTATTGTAGAAGTAAGCACAATCAAAGGAAATTAGAGCCAGAAATGTTTTGGTAAAGAGAAAAAAAGTAATATTAAGAAAATTATGTATGTATAATATTAAACACTTAACCAAATTCATACATCTAAGTTTTCTACATTTAATGACAAAATATTGTATAATCTAATTGATTTCAATCAATGACATGATAAATTATCTAGTTAGTAGTTTTTCAAGTCACTGTTAAATGGAGAACTCTTGGAAGAGCTCTGTTAGATTTTGTTTTAAATTAGTTGTTACTAATGATCTCAATGAGCAAAAAATCCTCTTAAGAAAGAAATAAGGCACCTTTACTAATGGAAAAAATTGGTTTAAAATGCATGGTGCTCTTTGTAGAATCTGCAAGACCAAGAAAGTGATCAAGGTAGGTTTCAGGTCCTTGAAAAGATTGCATGAAAAAGGAACAGCTTGAAAATGGATTTGAATTGAAAAACAGAGAATGTATAATGTCAGGATACTGAGTGTTATTTTTAAAAGGTGTGCCCAGAACTCTGAGGAAACAGGTTGAGCTCATGGCATTAAAACAGGAATTAATGTGGGAAATTAGTTTGAATGGAATCAGATTTGTGTGGAGAATAACAAAGTACAGGAAAAAATATTATTAACATATTCTCATTTAATTTTCGGGCTTCCCTTGCCAAACTACATGAAGTAGTTTTGCTTTTTACCTAGTTTATAGATAAAGAAATCAAACCTTAGAAAAGTTAAGCAGCTTGACGAAGCTTGCAGAAAGAACACACGCTACAAGCCATGATTCAAAACCAGGCATTCTGATTGTTAAGCAACCTTAAAACAAGAGTAAAGACACAAAAACAAGAGTTAGTTTTGGGGCAGATAATATGTCTTAACATGCTTTACATGAATTGTTCCGTTCAATTCTTTTAATAACCTTTCAAGATATTAGTATTACTGTTTAAAGACAAGGAAACTACTCATCAGCATTCTTAAAACTGGATGACAGAATTTACTCCAGTCAATTTAAGGAAAAAGAAAAGAATGCATGAAGAGCCATGGAATTGTTGAAGAAAAGCCTAGGCCCCTTCCATGACTTCATTTTCTTGGGCTCCAAAATCACTGTGGACAGTGACTGCAGTCATGAAATTAAAAGATGCTTGCTTCTTGGAAGAAAAGCTATGACAAACCTAGACAGCATATTAAAAACCAGAGTCATCTCTTTACCAGCGGAAGTCTTTATAGTCAAAGCCATGGTTTTTCCAGTCGTCTCGTACAAATGTGATAGTTGGACCATAAAGAAGGCTGAGTACCAAAGAATTGGTCCTTTCTAACTATGTTGCTAGAGAAGAATCTTGAAAGTCCCTTGGACAGCAAGGAGCTCAAACCAATCAATCCTAAAGGAAATCCACCCTCAATATTCATTGGAAGGGCAGATACTGAAGATCCAATGCTTTCTTTGCCACCTGATGGGAAAAGCCAACTTGCTGGGAAAGACATGATGCTGGGAAAGATTGAGGGCAGGAGAAAAAGGGGGCAACAAATGGTTGGATGGCACAGTCAACTCAATGAACATGAGTTTGATCAAGCTCCAGGAGATAGTAGAGGTCATGGAAGCCTGGTGTGCTACAGTCCACGGGGTCGCAGAGTCGGACACAACTGGGTGACTGAACAACAACAACCTCCCACAATCACTGAGCAAAATCTAGTTTCAGAGGAATTGCTGCCTTCTCCATCATGATCACAAAGTAGCTTGGCTGACTCCAGGAGCTACTCCTATAGACACAGGGTCCATAAAACAGCCTGGCCACAGTGTACCCCAGCCACATAGATGCCCTCACTATATGCCCTCACACACTGAATCTTACTGTGTGATTCAGTTTCAGCTAATACAGCTTTTCTGTGTACATTTATTTCTAAACTAACAACATATTCAGAACCAAAGCAGCAAGGAAATATAGAAAATTCACTTTTATGCTTTTCCAGATTTTTTTTACTATAAAAGGGTATATAATGACTAACGATTAGTCAGTTCAAGGTATCTACTACATGTAAGGCTCAGAAATTCAGTAAAACAGTGGTAAGAGATGGAGTTAGAGTAGAAGGGGATATAAGGGGCATGAATGTAAGGAAGCCATATATTTGGAACACTCAATGCAATAAATCTTCTACAAGCAGCAATAGAAATACTCACTTGTATACAAGAGCTGTTATACAAAGGACTCAGGAAATGTTTAATGTGAAGGAGACAGGAAAAATCAGTGTAAAATTAATATTATAAAACTAAGAGGAAAAATGAATGTCACTAAGTAGAATTAGGAAAATGGAAAGAAATGCTTCTTGGAGAATAGAAAAAGTTTATTTTGTATATATTGAGTATGAGGAAACATTGAGGTTGTCAAATGTAGAAATGTGAAATTAAAGCTTTAGAGAAAGAGGGACCTACATAAAAATTAGGGGACTGTCACTATATGGCAATCATGAAATCATAGTCAGAAAGAGAACAGGGACTCAGGAAAGTGCTGTGAAGTGGGAGAGTTAGCAAGGAAAGACCAGCTTTATTTTACTATTAGATGTTAGATGAAATTATAAATGCCAATCAGTCTGATTTTATTATTGACCATTTGGTGATATCCATGTGTAGAGTTGTCTTTTGGGTTGTTGAAAGGGTGTTTGCAATAACCAGTGTATTCTTTTGACAAAACTCTAGTAACTAGCCTTTACTCTGCTTCATTTTGTACTCCAAGGCCAAAGTGAAAGTCACTCAGTCGAATCCGACTCCTTGTGACTCTGTGGACTATGTAGTCCATGGAGTTCTCTAGGTGAGAATACTGGAGTGGGTAGCTGTTCCCTTCTCCAGGGTGTCTTCCCAACCTAGGGATTAAACCCAGAACTCCTGCATTGCAGGTGGATTCTTTACCAGCTGAGCCACCGGGAAGCCCGAGGTGGCTTCTCTGTTATTCCAGGTATCTGGAATAACAAACATGTCTGTTACTCCAGGTATCTCTTGACTTACTAATTTTCCACTCCAATTCCCTGTGATGAAAAGGACATCTTTTTTTCTTGGTGTTAGTTCTAGAAAGTCTCGTCGGTCTTCACAGAACTAGTCAACTTCTGCTACTTTGACATTAGTGGTGGGGCCTAGGCTTAAATTACCGTGAAGGGAAATGGATCGAGATCATTCTGTCATTTTTGAGATTTCACTTTTGGACTCTTTTGTTGACTGTAAGGGTGTGCTGCTGATCCTGTTCATGGCGCCAGTTGTCTTGCTGTTCGTACTGTTCACTGAACCCAGCCTAGGCAAGGTGTGAGTTAAGAGGCTGGAAAGAGACTTGAGGAGCCATAGGAACTGCAGGCATGTTTGCTGTCTCCTTGCTGGCATGGCAGCCGTGATAGCTTCCCTCCTCTTGTGGCTGACCCAGTGGACGCAGGTGTGACGCAGCAGTAATGCCGCCACTTTCTCGATGGAGTTCACATGCACGTACCACACCAAGTGAGCACCTCGTGCCGTGCACACGCAGTACTGCGAATGATTTCAGCTGTTACATAATCATTATTTACAAAACGTGGGGTAAGAGAGTCTGAACATGCCCATTTGCTCACTCCCCACAGAGGGCTATACCATTTCTTCGAAGGGATTCTTGCCCACATTGGTAAATGTACTGGTCACTTGAATTAAATTCATCCATAACCCATTCATTTTAGTTCACTGATTCCTAAGGTTTCAATGTTCACTCTTACTAACTCCTGCTTGACCACATCCAATTTACCTTGATTCATGGACTGAACATTCCAGGTTCCCATGCAGTATTGTTATTTATGGCATCAGACTTTACTTTCACCACTGGACACATCCGCAGTGGAGTGTCATTTCCACTTTGGCCCAGCTGTTTCATTCTTTCTGGAGCAATTAGTAATTGCCCTCTGCTCTACTCCAGTAGCAGGTTGGAAACCTTCTGACCTGGCGGGACTCATCTTCCAGTGTCATATCTTTTTGACTTTTCATACTATTCATGGGGTTCTTGTGGCAGGAATACTGAAGTGGTTTGCCATTTTTTCCTCCAGTGTACCACATTTTGCGAACTCTTCACTGTGACCCCTCTGTCTTAGGTGGCCCTACAAGGCATGTCTTCTAGCTTCACTGAGTTATGCAAGCTCCTTTGATACAATTCTTATTGGAGATTTGCATCTCAAATTTGCATATTAAGGTGAATTTTTGGAAAGAATGTAACAAATTATCTTTTTAAAATAAAATTTGTTGAACTTATTAAAAAGAGTTTATTAGAAAGATATACAGAGTACCCTTCCCAATGTAAATAGCTAAAACTCTGGACAGATATACAAATTAGTGAATTTTAGACAATAAGCAATACAGAGTTGTGATTCTTGAGATAAATAAACAAGCTATGTAGCCCATGATTGCCTTGACTTTTAGCCTGGAGGCCCACCAGTCCCAGTGCTCTCGCTGAACTGGTGGGTCAGAGTCTGGAGTTCCAGAGAACTGATGTAGGGAAATTCTGGGTCAGGGTCATGGAGAGAAGAAAACTCTGAAAAGGAAGAGCTCAAGTAATTTCTGCAGAGGTTTTCTTGATTTCTTGTTGACTACTACACTGCACGTGTATAGGAGGACACTTCACAAGGCTAAATAAAGAAAACCTGCTCAGAAAAGAAATGCTGCAAAGAACAATAGCCAGACCCCACACAGTGCTTGGGATGATCCAAATTCTATTCAGCTATAAAACCAAGACCTTGTTTAATAAGGCATTCAGTGGAGACCCTAAGATGTTGAACCTTAGCACTATAGTACTTTATAGTTCTAGGATAAAGACTGTTTTAGACAGATTCTAACAGAGAGTTGGAAACAAAGCGTAAAGAGAACTTGTTGATGCACAGGTAAAGTGGCTGGCTGCTGGAAGAACATTATCGTTGCTGATCCAGTGGCCATGTTGCATCCACCTCTTTGTGACCCCATGGACTGCAGCACACCAGGCTTCCCTGTCCTTCATTATCTCTGGTAGTTTGCTCAAATTCATGTCCATTTAGTCTGTGATGCTGTCTAACCATTGCATCCTCTGCTGACCTCTCTCCTCCCACCTTCAGTCTTTCCCAGCATCAAGGTCTTTTCCAATGAGTCAGGTCTTTGTATCAGGTGACCAAAGTTTTGGAGCTTCAGCTTCAGCATCAGTCCTTCCTGTGAATATACAGGGTGTGAATGCCAAGTGAGAATTGATCCTTTCAAATTGTGATGCTAGAAAAGATTCTTGACAGTCCCTTGGACTGCAAGGAGATAAAACCAGTCCATCCTAAAGGAAATCAGTCCTGAATATGGGTTGGAAGAACTGATGCTGAAGCTGAAAGCTCCAATACGTTGGCCAACCTGATGTGAAGAACTGACTCATTGGAAAAGACCCTGATGCTGGGAAAGATTCAAGGCAGGAGGAGAAGGGGACAACAGAGGATGAGATGTTTGAATGGCATCACCAACTCGATGGACATGAGTTTGAGCAAGCTCCAGGAGTTGGTGATGGACAGGGAAGCCTGGCATGCTGCAGTCCGTGGGGTTGCAAAGAGTTGGGCATGACTGAGCATCTGAACTGAACTGATTTCCTTTAGAATTGACTGGTTTGATCTCTTTGCAGTACAAGGCACTCTCAAGAATCTTTTCCAGCACCATAATTTGAAAGATTCAATTCATCAGCACTTAGCTTTCTTTATGGTCCAAGTCTTAAATCTGTGTGTGTGTGTGTGTGTGTGTGTGTGTGTGTGTGTGTGTGTGTGTGTATAACATGGAATATATATTAGGAGTTATACAGCTCAACATCAAAAATAGCTGATTAACTCATGGGCACATGAAAAGATGCTCACCATCACTAATCATTAGGCAAATGTAAATCTGAGCCACAGTAGGATGTCATCTCACACCTCTCAGAATGGTAGTCTTTATAAAGTACACAAATAACAGGTGTTAGTGAGGACTTGGAGAAACGGAAACCCTTGTACACAGTTTGGTGGGAATGTAAATTGGTTCTGCCACTGTGGAAAACAGTATGAAAGTTTCTCATTAAACTGAAAATAGAACTACCATATGACTCAGCAATTCCACTTCCAGGGTATATATATCCAAAAAATACTAATTAAAAGATACTTGCACTTCGATGTTCATAGCAGCATTATTTATGATTGCCAAGTTATAGAAGCAACCTAAATGTCCATCAGGAGATGAATAGATAAAGCTGTGACTGCACACACACACACACACACACACACACACACACACACACACACACCCCACTGGAATACTACTTAGCAATAACAAAACGAATAAAATCTTGCCATTTATAGCAACATGGATGGACTTGGAGAACCTTACATTAAGTGAGGTAAGACAGAGAAAGACAAATATATCACTTATATATGGAATGTAAACAAATACAACAAACTAGTGAATATAGCAAAAAAGAAACAGACTCACAGATGAAGAGAAGACGCTAGTAGTTACCAGTGGGGAGAAGGTAGGGGGAGGGACATATAGGTGTAGGAGGAAAAAGTGGTTATTATAGGATTATATAAAATCATGTGTGTGAAACTTCTGAAGTTGTAAAGCACTACAGAATTTAAGGAAGCTTTCGTTCAATTAGAAAAAAGAATACATGAATAAGAAGGAGACAAACAGGAAATTTCAACATAAATATAAAAGCAGTATATACCAAGAAAACTGTGAAAATAAGTAAATATAAATATGAAAAAAGTTCGGCAGTATTCTCAACAATATAGACTAAATGCACACATTCCTTGAAAGCTGAAAATTACCAAAACTGACTCAAGAAAAAGTAGAAAACCTAAAATTACACTGATTAAATAGAGTGAATTTAAAATTATGACCCTCTCTACAAAGACCACTCTGGGGCCAAATAAATTATGTCATGCATTTAAGCAAGAAACTACCCAAACTCTCTTTAGAGACTGAAAGAATAAGGAACATTTCTGATTCATTTCCTGAGAATATCGTTACTTTGTATCAAAACTAGGCAGACATTGCAGGAAAACAAAGCAAAACTGAAAACACACTCAGACTCTCTCATATGAACACACAAGTAAAATCCTTGCTGTGTATTCGAAATAGAACCCAGCAACATACAAAAAAATAAAAAAATACATGATGTTCATGTATTAGGAATGAAAAGTTGTTTTCACATTTATGAAACAATCTGTATGATTCATATTAACAGAAGACCCACATTATCTGAGTATATGCAGAAAAATCAGTTGCCAAAATTCACCACCCATTCATGAGTTTTTCGAGAAAATACAAAAGTAAGAACAGAAGGAAGCTTTCTCAACACAGTAAATTTTGTTTTCTGTGAAAACCTTAATGGATATACCATGGTGAAAGACCGAATGCATTTCACCAAAGGTAAGGAACAAGGAAGGGATCTTCTGTCTTTTCACTTGCAGTTATCCTTGCGCTAGCCCTCCTTGCCATTGCAATAAGGCTGCTGTACTTTGAGAGCAAACAGTAAAACTGTATTTAGAGTCAACATGTTTAGAAACAGAGAAAATCCTAGAGTTTACCGAAAAGCTACCAAGTAGATAAGCCTGAAATACAGCACACACTTATGGCCTACTGATTTTAGACATATCTTAAGATAATTTGATCAGGAAACAATGGATCAACACCTCAGTATAAAAAAATGAGCAAAATATTTAAACGCATGAAAGAATACGTAATGTTGGTGGTTTAGTCACTAAGTCGTATGTGATTCTTTCGACCCCATGGGCTGTAGCCCACCAGACTCCTCTGTCCATGGGATTCTCTAGGCAAGAATACTGGAGTGGATTGCCATTTCCTCCCAAAGGGGATCTTCCTGATCTAGGAATCAAACCCGGGTCTCCTGCATTGCAGGTAAATTCTTTACCAACTAAGCTACAAGGGAATGGACAGTAAATACCTGAATAAACTGTGATTTGATTAGTTGGCAGAGAAATGCAATGAACAGTGACAAGAATGGCTAAATTGTAAAAAGATTAATGTGGCAAGTTTTAAAGAGGTTCTGGGAAGTCATAAATAGCTCAGTTTGGTTGCTAAGTTGTGTCCTACTCGTTGCACCCCGTGGACCGCAGGATGCCAGGCTTCCCTGTCAATCAACTGCCGGAGCTTGCTCAAACTCATGTCCATCGAGTTGGTGATGCCATCCAACCATCTCATCTTCTGTCGTCCCCTTCTCTTCCTGCCTTCACTCTTTCCCAGCATCAGAGTCTTTTCAAATGAGTCAGCTCTTCACATCAGGTGACCAAAGTATTGGAGCTTCAGCTTCAGCATTAGTCCTTCCAATGAATATTCAGGACTGATTTCCTTTAGCCTGGACTGGTTGGATCTCCTTGCAGTCCAAGGAACTCTCAAGAGTCTTCTCCAACACCACAGTTCAAAAGCATCAGTTCTTTGGTGCTCACCTTTCTTTATAGTCCAACTCTCACATCCATACATGGCCACTGGAAAAACCATAGCTTTAACTAGACGGACAATTGTCGGCAAAGTAACGTCTCTACTTTTTAATATGCTGTCTAGGTTGGTCATAACTTTTCTGCCAAAGAGCAGGCGTCTTTTAATTTCATGGCTGCAGTCACCATCCTGTGATTTTGGAGACAAAAAGGTAAAGTCTCTCATGTTTGCATTGTTTCCCCATCTATGTGCCATGAAGTGATGGGACCAGATGCCATGATCTTAGTTTTCTGAATGTTGAGTTTTTAGCCAACTTTTTTACTCTCCTCTTTCACTTTCATCAAGAGGCTCTTTAGTTCTTGGCTTTCTTCCATAAGGGTGGTGTCATCTGTGTATCTGAGGTTATTAATAATTCCCCTGGCAATCTTGATTCCAGTGTATGCTTCATACAGCCCAGCATTTTGCATGATGTACTCTGCATATGAGTTAAACAAACAAGGTGACAGTATACAGCATTGATGTACTCCTTTCTCAATTTGGAACCACTCTGTTTTTCCAGGTCCGTTCTAACTGTTGCTTCTTGACTTGCATACAAATTTCTCAGGAGGCAAGTGCGGGGTCTGGTATTCCCATCTCTTTAAGAATTTTCCACAGTTTGTTTTGATCCACACAGTCAAACTCTTTGGTGTAGTCAGTAGAACAGAAGATGTTTTTTCTGGAACTCTCTTGCTCTTTGATGATCCAGTGGATGTTGACAATTTGATCTCTGGTTCCGTTGCCTTTTCTAAATCTAGCTTGAACATCTGAGGAGTTCACAGTTCACAGTTCACATACTGTTGAAGCCTGACTTGGAGAATTTTGAACATTACTTTGCTAGCATGTGAGATGAGTGCAATTGTGCTATAAATTGAACATTGTTTGGCATTGCCTTTCTTTGGGAATGGGATGAAAACTGAGCTTTTCCAGTCCTGTGGCCACTGCTGAGTTTTCCAAATTTGCTGCCATATTGAGTGCAGCACTTTCACAACATCATCTTTATCATCTTTTAGGATTTGAAGTAGCTCAAAAGGAATTCCGTCACTTCCACTAGCTTTGTTCATAGTGATGCTTTCTAAAGCCCACTTGACTTTGCATTCCAAGATGTTTGACTCTAGGTGAGTGATCACACCATTTCGGTTATCTGGGTCATGAAGTTCTTTTTTGTACAGTTCTTCTCTGTATTCTTGCCATCTCTTCTTAATATCTTCTGCTTCTGTTAGGTCCATACCATTTCTGTCCTTTATCGTGCCCATCTTTGCATGAAATGTTCCCTTGGTATCTAATTTATTTGAAGAAAAATCTAGTCTTTCCCATTCTGTTGTTTTCTTCTATTTCTTTGCATTGATCACTGAGGAAGGCTTTCTTATCTCTCCTTGCTACTTTCTGGAACTCTCCATTCAGATGGTTATGTCTTTCCTTTTCTCCTTTGCCTTTTGCTTCTCTTCTTTTTTCCACTCTTTGTAAGGCCTCCTCAGACAACCATTTTGCCTTTTTTGCATTTCTTTTTCTTGGGGATGGTCTTGATCACGGCCTCCTGTACAATGTCAAGAACCTACATCCATAATTCTTCAGGCACTCTATCAGATCTAATCCCTTGAATCTGTTTGTCGCTTTCACTGTATAATTGTAAGGGATTTGGCTTAGGTCATACCTGAATGATCTAGTGGTTTTCCCTACTTTCTCCAACCTATGTCTGAATTTGGCAATAAGGAGCTCATGATGTGAGCCACAGTCAGCTCCCGGTCTTGTTTTTGCTTACTGTATAGAACTTCTCCATCTTTGGTTTCAAAGAATATTATCAATCTGATTTCGGTGTTGACCATCTGGTGATGTCCTTGTGTAGAGTCTTCTCTCGCTAGTGAGAATATAAAACAGACTAACAGTTCCTTGTAAAATCAGTTACCATATGGACAAACAATTCAGCAGGTATGTTCATAGTATCTTTAATTTTAAGAATGTTAATCTGAGAACAACTCCATTACACTGACAGGAGGATCAATAAGTAAATCAGAATATTTACTAGAATATTGTTCAACCATAAAATGTATTGAGTCAACAGCATGTATAAATCTAAGTAACTAGGCTGAGAAAAACAAGTTTAGTTTAGTTTAGTTTAGTTGCTCAGTCATGTCCGACTCTTTGCGACCCCAGGAATCACAGCACGCCAAGCCTCCCTGTCCATCACCATCTCCCGGAGTTCACTCAAACTCACGTCCATCGAGTCAGTGACGCCATCCAGCCATCTCATCCTCTGTCGTCCCCTTCCCCTCCTGCCCCCAATCCCTCCCAGCATCAGAGTCTTTTCCAATGAGTCAACTCTTCGCATGAGGTGGCCCAAGTACTGGAGTTTCAGCTTTAGCATCATTCCTTCCAAAGAAAACCCAGGACTGATCTCCTTTAGGATGGACTGGTTGGATCTCCTTGCAGTGTAAGGGACTCTCAACAGTCTTCTCCAACACCACAAAAGCATCAGTTCTTTGGCACTCAGCCTTCTTCACAGTCCAACTCTCACATCCATACATGACCACAGAAAAACCATAGCCTTGACTGGACAGACCTTTGTTGGCAAAGTAATGTCTCTGCTTTTGAATATGCTATCTAGGTTGGTCATAACTTTTCTTCCAAGGAGTAAACGTCTTTTAACTTCATGGCTGCAGTCACCATCTGCAGTGATTTTGGAGCCCCCAAAAATAAAGTCTGACACTGTTTCCACTGTTTCCCAATCTAATCCCATGAAATGATGGGACCAGATGCCATGATCTTCATTTTCTGAATGTTGAACTTTAAGCCAACTTTTTCACTCTCCTCTTTCACTTTCATCAGGAGGCTTTTTAGTTCCTCTTCACTTTCTGCCATAAGGGTGGTGTCATTGCATATCTGAGGTTGTTGATATTTCTCCCAGCAATCTTGATTCCAGCTTGTGCTTCTTCCAGCCCAGCGTTTCTCATGATGTACTCTGCATATAAGTTAAATAAGCAGGGTGAACAATATACAGCCTTGACATACTCCTTTTCCTATTTGGAACCAGTCTGTTGTTCCATGTCCAGTTCTAACTGTTGCTTCCTGACCTGCATACAGATTTCTCAAGAGGCAGGTGAGGTGGTCTGGTGTTCCCATCTCTTTCAGAATTTTCCACAGTTTACTGTGATCCACACAGTTAAAGGTTTTGGCATAGTCAAGAAAGCAGAAACAGATGTTTTTCTGGCACTCTACTGCTTTTTCCATGATCCAGCGGATGTTGGCAATTTGACCTCTGGTTCCTCTGCCTTTTGTAAAACCAGCTTGAACATCAGGAAGTTTACTGTTCACATATTGCTGAAGCCTGGCTTGGAGAATTTTGAGCATTACTTTACTAGCGTGTGAGATGAGTGCAATCGTGCGGTAGTTTGAGCATTCTTTGGCATTTCCTTTCTTTGGAATTGGAATGAAGACTGACCTTTTCCTGTCCTGTGGCCACTGCTGAGTTTTCCAAATTTGCTGGCATATTGAGTGCAGGTTTCACAGCATCATCTCTCAGGATTTGAAACAGCTCAGCTGGAATTCCATCACCTCCACTAGCTTTGTTGGTAGTGGTGCTTTCTAAGGCCCACTAGACTTCACATTCCAGGATGTCTGGCTCTAGGTGCGTGATCACACCTTCGTGATTATCTGGGTCGTGAAGATCTTTTTTGTACAGTTCTTCTGTGTATTCTTGCCACCTCTTCTTAATATCTTTTGCTTCTGTTAGGTCCATACCATTTCTGTCCTTTATCAAGCCCATCTTTGCATGAAATGTTCCCTTGGTATCTGTAATTTTCTTGAATAGATCGCTAGTCTTTCCCATTCTGTTGTTCTCCTCTGTTTCTTTTCCTGATGGCTGAGGAAAGCTTTCTTATCTCTTCTTGCTATTCTTTGGAACTCTGCATTCAGATGCTTATATCTTTCCTTTTCTCCTTTGCTTTTCACTTCTCTTCTTTTCACAGCTATTTGTAATCCTCACCAGCCAGCCATTTTGCTTTTTTGCATTTCTTTTCCATGGGGATGGTCTTGATCCCTGTCTCCTGTACAGTGTCACGAGCCTCATTCCATAGTTCATCAGGCACACTATCAGATGTAGGGCCTTAAATCTATTTCTCACTTCCACTGTATAATCATAAGGGATTTGATTTAGGTCATACCTGAATGGTCTAGTGGTTTTCCCTACTTTCTTCAAGTGAAATCTGAATTTGACAATAAGGAGTTCATGATCTGAGCCATAGTCAGCTGCCAGTCTTGTTTTTGGTGACTTTGGAGAGCTTCTCCATCTTTGGCTGCAATAATTATAATCAGTCTGATTTCAGTGTTGAGCATCTGGTGATGTCCATGTGTAGAGTCTTCTCTTGTGTTGTTGGAAGAGGGTGTTTGCTATGACCAGTGCATTCTCTTGGCAAAATTCTATTAGCGTTTGCCCTGCTTCATTCCATATTCCAAAGCCAAATTTGCCTGTTACTCCAGGTGTTTCTTGACTTCCTACTTTTGCATTCCAGTCCCCTATAATGAAAAGGACATCTTTTTTGGGGTGTTAGTTCTAAAAGGTCTTGAGAAAAGTAAACCAGTCCTAAAAGAACATACAAGGTTCATTAAATTTCTATTTAGTTCCAAAACAGGCAAAATTAATGTATGGTGGAAGATACCAGAGTAGTGGTTGATTTGGAGATGGCTCTAGGATTGACTAAAAAGGAACAGGAAGGAGTAGAGTGTGGTTACAAGGACAGTTGAGTTTGATTGTCACAATTCATCAAGATGGGCACCGAATTTCTGGACACTCCACTGTCTGTAACTGTAACTCAATTAAAACATAGCATTTGAAATTTAACAGTTTTTTTTTTTCTGAATCCAAAATAGGTGTAATAGTAAAATTTTCTCAATACTTTTTTAAAGCGAGTGTTTTAACTCAATTTCAATATATATTCTTCATATGTAATATACAGTGATTTAGATTTATGTACAGTTGGGTTTGTATCCTCTAATGTTGTTATCTTTTTTACGGCTGTGTTTATTTAGAAGAATGCAGTTTTCTTAGGTCTTGAAGAAACTCCATGATGCTGAATATAAAACTTTACTAATATTTTGACAAATATGTATTTGTATTCTCCTGCTTGGAGTCTTTTCTTATCAATTGATTAAAATTCAGCATTTATATCTGTCTTTCATTAGGAGTGACAGAGTCTTCTCATCATGATTGTTGTGTATTCACCTTGTTGTACCAGTCACCTTGGTTTTCTATTTGTTTTAAAATAACTTGAAAAGGGACTCCCATAGGAATACACAGACTTCTGACATGTTGATTTTCTAAGGACTTGCATTGTTTGTTCAGAATAGAACAAAATCAAGACATTGGTTTTAATTTTCTTACATTGTGCCCGTGGGTCTCTGTGTTAGAAAATTTTGTGAGTAACTCCTTCTTTGAATGACTTCCTCTTTTCAGATAGAATTCAAACAGCTATTGTTTAGGAAAAGCCAGCCAATTCACAAATTGTTACAGAGAAAACATGGGGGCATTCTCGCTTTAAAAAAAAAAACAATAGATACGTTTTCAGTAAGTTTTCTGTTTTGTTTATTAGAATTTTATTAATAAGTTTATAAATTTGTCTAGATATCTAGATGGTACTCGATTTTCACAGAATCATCCTTCTTATCAGATGTTACGAAAATTTTCTACTACTGATTTATCAGTATATTTCATTTCTAAATTTTAGCAAAAGCAGAGTGTTGTTAATAGAAAGGCATTAGAAAGGCAACATGAAAAAAGAGGCATAACTGTTCAGTTTATACTTTATATGGTTGTTAAAGAATCCTACTGCAATCCTGGCTACCCATCAGAGCCCTGTAAACCAACCAGTTGTCTTGAGGTGAGAATAAGTAGGAAAGTGGCAAAGATAGTATTTTTTAAAGAAACTGAAATCAATAGATAGACCTTTTCTATGATGTGTCAAGTGAAATCCAATAGGAGTCCAGAGACAAGGCAGAAATAGGCAGTAAGGAGATTCAGTGAGGGTCGGAATTGCTGTCCACACTTGTGAGCATACTCATGATTAGACTCTCAGATTGAATCCTGTGAATCAGAGAGGCCTTATTCAGTACCAGCTTTACTAATTATTTCAGAAATAGGCAAGGGCACAGGTGAAGCAGAAAGATAAGTGGGACATTCTGTGCATTTCCTAAGATCCTTGTTGTGAGACATGTCTCTCTAGCCTCCGACAATAGATGAGGTCCCCAGGTGAGATTGTGTGGGGATCTCACACAGAGGGAGCTTTATGTTGTTAAACGTTTCCATTTTATAACCTGGAGAATTTTACAGCTCAGACAGCTGCCTTCAAGGAGCTGTGTCTCATAGATTCTGAGTCAGCTTAGCTAAGTAATATTTTACTAGGAACTCCCCACTAAGGACATTCACTAGATAAAATTTCCTTCTAATAACAAATGCCAGGAGATCCACTTGAGGAGGAGATAGGCCTGGTCATCAATTTATTTTCTTTCTCTCAGGGCATATCCCCAGTAAGTACCAGCAGCTTTATCTTCTTCCTCCCAGCTGGCTGTCAAGTTCCTGGAGCCTCTCTGTGCTAGAATTGTTTATGGAACAGAGTCAACTGAGAAAGAAAAGAATTTTATAAAGGTATATTTCAGTTATTTGAAAGTGAACAGGGTTATGGTATTTCATTCAAAGAAGCTGTACAATTTATAATTATAATTATATAATTTTATATATTACACAATAAACTATATTCCAATAGGAAGAGGTATGTAATTCAGTAGAAAGGAAAAGTGAGCTAACAATATGAAAAGGCAATTTAATAGAAAAGGAAAGAAACACGAAAGGAAAACTAACATGAGTGAATGATGTTCGACCTCAGCAGTGCCAGGAAATGCAAGTCTAGAAAACAGCAGTTTGTTTCATACTGACTGTATTGACATTAACTTAAAAAACTTAATTTGACAACAATATCAGGTGTTAATGATTGTGTGGGAAAGTGGAGTTCATCACCTGGTAAAGTCAAATACACACACACACACACACGCACACACACACACACACACACACACAAACAACTGTGTATATTGCACAAAGGACACTGCAGGGACGTGTGTGTGTGTTAGCATTTTTGTCATAGCTGAAAATTGGAAATAATAGTGTCCATTGTCAAAAGATGGCTGGGTGTGGTAGGGCAAACATGAATATTCTGTAGCAGTTAAAATGAATAAATTAAGTCTTCAAGTATCAACACTGATACACTTTGAAACGTAATTTTGATTTGCAGGGAAGAAGGAAGTATTCAAGAAGGAAAGAGACCCGAATATACCAGTCTTGACAGTTTTATTTACAAGACTTTAACATACACCACACACGTAAAACATGTCTCCAGTATATTCATACTTTTAAATTTTATTTTACGAATACAAAATCTGAAATAAATGTAAGATGTTAATGAGTATTGAAAATATATAATTTGTGTACTCCAGATCTATGCTTTTTGCATTGTGAGATAGTTTTATGTTGAAAAAGTATTTCAGAGCTAAAAATATAAAATAGATTATAAAATAAAGAGTCTCCTTGGGTATCAGAACTATGTTAATTTCAAATTAAATCTCAGTTTTTGATGGCTTTTTTACAGAAATGTTTTCTCCTTTGATGTATTAATAGTTCATAATTCTCAGCATGTTTTGAGGTATAGTGACCAAGCTATTAAAAATGACTATGCTTTTAGAATAGTGCTATGGTTAGGGTGAAATCTGAATTTAGAATATTATATGCATACTCATGTTAAATACTTTTTAAGTCTAATGTTTACACAGTAAATGAAATTTCTGCATGAAAATAGATTTTTTAATTGGAAGTAAATCCTGTTAGCAGAAGTAAAGCTTATTAGCAGAAGAAAAGTAAAAACTTGGTTGTTTACATCAGGAGGCATTTTTACATTTCAGATGTCTATTTAACTTGTTAAATAAAAGCTAAGCAACTCATTTATAAAAATAGAACATACAAATTAAAGATTCTGAATATGGAATGAGTTTATGCATACTTTCTTCAAAGTAAACTAGTTTTTTACATCAGCGCAAAATATAGCAACAAAATAAGCATTTTTAATAAAATAAAAAGAAAAAATACTCATAGCTCAGAGCCAGAAACAGCTGACCTATTTCAGCTGAGAGAGGAACCATATTATTTTCTGCAATTATGTATATTTTGATCTTGTCTAAGATCCGGGAAGCCTGGTGCAGTCAGCAGTCAGTCCATCAGGAAGAATAGATTTTGCATCAAATTATGCTCAAGTGGACACTATCGGGATTAGGGTTCCTCAGCATGGCTTTTCCCTTTTAATTTTGAATTTATTAACCAGGACTTGGAAATTCTCAACCATGAGCTCTATTTCAGATCAGGGCAGTTTTGTCTTTACCAGTGTTGTTTATGCAAGTAGTTATTTAATTACCAGGTAAGGATGAAATAAGGCTTAAAAGTTACCAGAATGGACTATGGGCCTAAACATTTCCACATCACTGAATGCATTTTTATAGCTAACTTTTTAAAATTAATGAATTAGTTTATTTTTAATTGGAGGATAACTGCTTTACAATATTGTCTTGGTTTCTGCCATGTATCAACATGCATCAGCCATAAGTATATCTCTGTCCCCTCCCTCGTGAGCCTCCCTCCCACCTCCCATTCCATCTGTCCCCTCTAGATTATCACGGAGCACAGATTTGAGCTTCCTGCGTCATATAGCCAATTCCCACTGGCTGTTTTATATATGATAACATATATGTTTCAGTGTTACTTCTTCTTAAGATAAAACTTCTATCTGTGAGCTCAACTGACAATGGAGATGAAAATTAGCTTGAGCATTTGCCGCATGGAGGCTCGATCTTTTTAGGAGATGTCTCCAAGGGTAAGCTCAGTCATTTTGGCTAAGAGCCTAGCCTTTGAATCAGATGCCTGGTTAAAATGCCACGTGGCCCCATTGTCATCTTGTGCCTGTGCTCAGTCGTGTCTGACTCTGGAGCCCTTTAGATTGTAGCCCCCCAGGCTCCTCTGTCCACGAGATTTTTCAGGCAAGAATACCGGAGTGGGCTGCCATGCCCTCCTCCAGGGGATCTTCCTGACCCAGGGATCAAACCCAAATCTCCTGAGTCTCCTACATTGGCAAGCAGATTTTTTTACCCACTGAGCCATCAGGGGAGCCCCATTTTAGCTGCCCTTCATATAGGTTCATCAATGCTATGGGGTGGAAGGTGGGTGGGAGGTTCAAGAGTGAGGGGACAGCCATATACCTGTGACTGATTCATGTTGATATATGGCAGAAACCAACAGAATATTGCAAAGCAATTATTTTCCAATTAAAAATTTTTTCAAAAAATTTAAATGCCATATGACTTCTGGAGTAGTCTGTCTTGTTAACAAATTTGAAGGCTTTATAATAAATTACAAACTTACAGGCAATGCAGAGGATTTTTAAGTTAACCATTAGGATGCCTTTGGTAAAAATCTAGACTGTATAGGAAAAACAACTTATTTTCTTCAACAAAAAAATTGTATTATGATGAGAAGAGGTGGAATGGGGAGAAAGAGAGGAAGGAGGAGGCTGTGTTTTAGGACAGCATCTTCCCAGAAGCTTGGGCAAAATCATCTTCAGCCAGCACTGAGAGCAGGCCCTTGAGGAGCTGGAGACTGAAAGGAATCCTGGAGGTGTCTGTTTTTGTATCTGCTGTCTCTCCAGTGCCTTCCATCATGATCACAGTCATGTCAACCTGCGCTGATAGCATGAATGGTTAAAACTGAAAGAAGCCCAGCGTATGGCAAAAAGCAGTGAGAAATGAGACTAGGAGAGCGGAGAGCGCGGACGTCGGGGGAGATGAGGGGAGCAGTGAAAATTCCGATCGTGTCTGGGAGAGACGTTAGGTATCATGTGATGTGTTCTCTGTTTCCAAAATTGCTTTTACAGATTTGACTGTTGTAAGCTTGTGGGGTGGTGTGCTATTGATGTTGATTTTAAAAATATTTACTTAGCCTTTGAGAAACCTGGTGAAGTTTCGGACACCGTGCTTACTTCAAATGCATGCTTTATAGTCGCATGGCATGTAGATGATAACATTTTAAAGTAAAACACCATTACAGTATTTCTGCCGAGTACAAATTCCACTCAGATGATAGACTGAGAACTGCAGTTCAGTTCGGTTATCAGTCGTGTCCGACTGTCTGTGACCCCATGAACCACAGCACGCCAGGCCTTCCTGTCCATCACCAATTCCCAGAGCCCACCCAAACCCATGTCCATTGAGTCAGAGATGCCATCCAGCCATCTCATCCTCTGTCATTCCCTTCTCTTCCTGCCTTCAGTCTTTCCCAGCATCAGGGTCTTTTCCACTGAGTCAGCTCTTATCAGGTGGCCAAAGTATTGGAGTTTCAGCTTCAACATCAGACCTTCCAGTGAACACCCAGGACTGATCTCCTTTAGCATGGACTGGTTGGATCTCCTTGCAGTCCAAGGGACTCTCAAGGAGTCTTTTTCAACACCACAGTTCACTTAACACTGGATAAATAAATGGAAGTTTTGTTTTATCTTTGCCTAAAAGTAAAATTTCTTCTGGTCTATGTATAAGTTATCTTATTTTGCAAAATCTCTGTTAACCAAAATAGTTTCAAAGTGTTTGGTAATTTTAATTGCACCTTTATTCTATTTAAATTTAGAGTTATAGGCCTGGTGAGAAAAAACCAATGGGAAAACTATAAAGATATAGGCAGACTTCCTTAACCTATTAAAGAAAACATTGTTCGAAATAAGCACTTGAATTTCTGTCGAGTTCGTGCTAGAGAGCATAGTCAATGTACGATAAAAGACCAGGATGAATGATTGCTTATGATGGTCTCTCAAAATATGAAAATGAGTTATTCTTAGAATTGATGCACTGATGTTTTAAAATAATCGTGGATTTACTCACAGTCTGATCATGTATGAAGACAGAGATCTGATAGAATTGTGGAAATATGGGGACAGAGCCGAGTGCTAGTGGGGAGCCACTTTTTGTTCTGACTGCATCAATAACTAGTGGCTTTGGAAAATCCGCTCTTCCAAGCCTAATTCTAAAATCGGATGCAGTTGCTGTTTGGTGAGAAGTATGTTTTTTTGTTTGTTTGTTTTGTCCTCAGTCAGTCGAATGAGAGTCTTAGAGTGGCAGCCAACCCACCATGTGGTTTATGGGTACTCTTCAGACGGACTGCATCATAATCACTCCACTTTTCTGGCCGCTTTGCCATTTTAGCTTGGAGAGCATCTCAAGGCTTATAAAGAGCAGATGCCCACACAAAGCACGGCTAAGCGCAGATGCTCGCTAGAATGGCTCATGAGTCTGTGTTTGTCTTTTTCTTGTCGCCGTCATTGCCCATAGCTTTTTAAGTCACAATATGAAAAATTCTCTGGGACATCCCTGGTGCCTGAGTGGTAAAAGAATCCACCTGCCAATGCAGGGGACCCAGGTTTGATCCCTGGGTCAGGAAGATTGCCCTGAAGAAGGAAATGGCAGCCCACTCCAGTGTTCTTGCCTGGGAAGTCCCGTGGACAGACTGAGCAACGAGGACGACCGATGAGTGTGGGAGGGAGAAAGTGTTCATTTAATGCATTTAGATATTCATAGCATGAGGGTAAATTTGGTCACCTGGTCCATCATATTGTTGGAAATTGATTCATCTTTTGTCTTGGATTTCTATGTTTATTTAATATATTTGGAAAATATATTGATGCATGGAGTGAATTGAGGCTCTAAGTGGAAACGAATTCAACGTTCCTGTTATGTGTTGAGTAAGGCTAGGGCCTGTGGTTTGTGATGCTTCCTTTAGTATATGCTTTGTTTTCACATATAGAGTTGATTCATTAATCTCACCTGTGGATTCCCACACTACTACTACACTAATCTAGTTACTGTAGTTTTAGTACATATTTTAATATACAGTTGTTGCAGCTACTTTTTATTAGTTACTCTTCCTGTTCATATTCCTAAATTTCCTTGACAATAACTTTTTCAAGTTCAAAAATAAAACTATCTAGATTTTCATTGAGATTTTTTTTTGAGGAAATGTTTTTAAAAATTACGTCTTCAAAAAGACCAATCATTGTAGCTTATAGCTGATGTTCTCTATATGTATCATATTTTCTTATTTTAATATCTTTGTCCTTACCCATGATATGTCAACTAAAAATTCTCAAGTTCTTCCTTTGTCATTTATTTGATTTTTCTGTAATAGTGCTTGTTAGGTTTATTGTCTTCAGCACGGATTTCAGCTTTCCTTTTGGAATTTGAGTTCCCATGAATTTGCTGCATGTCACCACATTCCATTTTATTTCATTTTTATATGCTCTCTGTAATTAAATCCTCCTGCCTTTTCATCTTCTCTTGGCTTCTCCCTTTCATAACTGGCATGCGTCCTTTCCTTTCTCAGAGCTTCCCTCTGTTTACTCTGCGCCTCCTCAGTAAGTCTTTTTCTTCATGTTCTTCCTCCTTGTATTAATATTTGGGTTCTTTGCCTTTTCTTGTGTCTCTTCTCAGTGTTTCTCATGGAATCTGCATTTTGGTTTGTTTGCATTTTTCCTCATCTTCTTATGAGAAACTTGTCATTGGATCTGCCTGAGATTTTCCTGCAGATGCCTGTGTCATTTGTCCCTGGTGAGGGCACTCACTTGGGTGACAGGAGAAGCCCCTGTCTCAACCCTGTCCAGGGGAGGAGATTGTGGCACTCATGCCCATTGCTTTCTGCTGACCCAGCATGGACTGTGAGACCCTGGGCCACTCTGATGCCCTTACCAGAAAGCAGGGCTGGCTTGCTCAGCGCCGACTGCGTCCCCGGCTTCTGCACCTCTCGCCATGCAGCGGTGCTCCCTGACCCCCCAGCCTGTCATTTGGCATGGACAGAAAAATTTGCAGGAAGGTTATGGATTATGTTTCTTTCTTCAGCTTCCTCAGCTTCTCACATAGAGTTTCTTTTACCCTCACAGATTTGTTAGTGCCAAGTTGGAGGACTCTTAGGGGAAGTCATTTGTAGCAAGAATCTCTATCACTTTTTAAGGGTTCTGTGTCCTTACTCGGAATTGAAAGGAGGGAGGGAACATTTCCTTATTAATTTATTTTGAGAGTTAATTTAAAAAAAAATTAACTGTGCTTAAATAAAAGAATCAGTGGTGCTTTCTCTACAAGTTCTGAGGTGGAGTGTAGAGTCATTTGTCTCATACAGGAGCAAACAGTTGCAGGGGGACCAGGTGTACGGTGGCTGTCACAACAGTTCTGTGCCTTAAAGTATAATTAATTCAAGAGGCTTTCAGTAAGTATAGAAAATAAAGCCAATTATTTCTGCTGTATCTGGCTAGGCTGGCAATAAAATGTCAATTACACATGGTTAATTCTTCCTTTTTTTCCTCTAAGTGAGAGAACGTATTGCTACCACGCTGTCAGATTGAGGTCTGTCAGTACTGAAAAGAGATTATCAGAGTCATTTCAGTGTCATGAGAAAATCCGAGTATATTTCAATAATGGATCCTTTCCTGATTTTTTTTGCTCCCTCTGGCAAGTAAACTTTTGTTTGTTCTGAACAATTTTGTGATGCAGTTGAAACCTAACACTTTCTTACATGTCATATTTGATTACCACAAGCAAAGGCACCCAAATCCTTCCCAGTCCTACCTCTGTATGATAGATATTAATTTGTTTTACTGGAAATAACTATAATCAAGTATCATTTATCTGTCTTTTTTTCTTTTTCTAATGCACTGAAGCTAGCAAAAATGCCTTATCCATTGTCTTCTCTCTATATCTCACCTATGGAAAAAAATGTGTTGCTCAAATCAGAATTTTTTCACTTTAAGTAGAGAGAAATCAACCCATAATCAACAACTCTCACTGACCTTAAAACACACTACTTTCTAAACTCTGATTCACTCAAAATTAAAAAGGAAAGAGAATATTAGAAGCTAGATCTCCTCACGTTGTGCAGTAATCCTTTGAATACGTAAAAAGAATGATTTCAGGTGAAAGGCTGATCTGTGGCTCTCTGTATTTTACTGTGAAGCACATATTTGGTATTTTATAAAGTACCTATTGAAGAAATAGAAAGGAATGAATTTGACACCAAAAACAAAAATAAGACAGTTAAAAATAAACTGATACTACACCAAATTAGCAAGCTTCCTGCATAGAAAACATCAGGAAAATGAAAAGGCAACCCATGGAATGGGAGAAAATATTTGCACATCATATTTCTGATAAAGGGTTCAGTTCAGTTCAGTTGCTCAGTCATGTCTGACTCTTTGCAACCCCATGAATTGCAGCACTCTAGGCCACCCTGTCCATCACCATCTCCCAGAGTTCACTCACACTCAGATCCATCGAGTCGGTGATGCCATCGAGCCATCTCATCCTCTGTCATCCTCTTTCCTCCTACCCCCAACCACCACCACCCCCCCCCCAGCATCAGAGTCTTTTCAAATGAGTCACCTCTTTGCATGAGGTGACCAAAGTACTGGAGTTTCACCTTTAGCATCATTCCTTCCAAAGAACACCGGGGACTGATCTCCTTTAGAATGGACTGGTTGGACCTCCCTGCAGTCTGAGGGACTCTCAAGAGTCTTCTCCAACACCACAGTTCAAAAGCATCGGTTCTTCAGCGCTCAGCTTTCTTCACAGTCCAACTCTCACATCCATACATGACCACAGGAAAAACCATAGACTTGACTAGACGGACCTTTGTTGACAAAATAATGTCTCGGCTTTTCAATATGCTATCTAGGTTGCTCATAACATTTCTTCCAAGGAGTAAGTGTCTTTTAATTTCATGGCTGCAGTCACCATCTGCACTGATTTTGGAGCCCCAAAAAATAAAGTCTGACACTGTTTTCACTGTTTCCCCATCTATTTCCCATGTAGTGATGGGACCAGATGCCATGATCTTAGTTTTCTGAATGTTGAGCTTTAAGCCAACTTTTTACTTTCTGCCATAAGAGTGTTGTCATCTGCATATATGAGGTTATTGATATTTCTCCTGGCAATCTTGATTCCAGCTTGTGCTTCTTCCAGCCCAGCGTTTCTCATGATGTACTCTGCATAGAAGTTAAATAAGCAGGATGACAATATACAGCCTTGACATACTCCTTTCCTGTTTGGAACCAGTCTGTTGTTCCATGTCCAGTTCTAACTGTTGCTTCCTGACCTGCATATAGGTTTCTCAAGAGGCAGGTCAGGTGGTCTGGTATCCCCATCTCTTTCAGAATTTTCCACAGTTTATTGTGATCCACACAGTCAAAGGCTTTGGCATAGTCCATAAAGCAGAAATAGGTGTTTTTCTGGAACTCTCTTGCTTTTTCCATGATCCATCGGATGTTGGCAATTTGATCTCTGGTTCCTCTGCCAGAAATCAGAAAAAGGTCAGTTTTCATTCCAATCCCAAAGAAAGGCAATGCCAAAGAATGCTCAAACTACTGCTCAGTTGCACTCATCTCACACTCTAGTAAAGTAATAAAACCAATATGATGAGTTAATTTCAGCAAAATAAGATTTCCTGTTACTTACCAAGTGTTAGGGCCTAAGAGCATTGTGCACTAAAGTCACAACTCTTAGAGTAGTAGAGCTGGGTGGGAAAGGAAAGATATCTGGACTGATCCCTGCATTTTACTAGTGAAAGAACTCCAGTGAGGTTCTGTGACTTGCTCAAGGTTGTTTATTCTTATAGGAGCCAAAACAAGAATGCTGTGCAAACTTTACAGCTTCAGTGTTTTGAGCCATAGGAGGAAAGTCATTTAATACTTTTGAATCTCTGTTTCTTGTCTGTAAGTCAAAGTTAACAATATCTACACCACATACTTAAATGGCCATGAAAGGCCTATGAGACAGTGTGTATCTGAGTGCTTTGAAAACTGTATTGAAACTCTGACAGATCAAGGTCTGCAGAATCCATAGATTCTCTGTCAAAGTACTAATACTAAAGCTCAGTCTCTTTGGAAGAGTTAAATTCAAAGCCCTGCCTGAGTCCTTGCACACGTGTCTTGCATATTTTCTGTATCAGGATCTAAAGTAGATTCTGTTAAGGGATTCTCTGGCCGTCCAGAGGTTAGGGCTCCATGTTTCCACTGCAGGGGGCATGGGTTCCATCCCTGGCTAGAGAACTAAGATCCTGTAAGCTAAAAGAAAAAAAAAAAAAAGTCAAAAAAGTAATCAATCAATTAGCTTCTGTTAGAAGATTCACAAATAAAACAGAGCCATAGAAAGTACAATCTAAAAGGTAACTATGTTGAGAACATCGGTTTTTGATGATTCTTGTTCCTCGAAAACTGTAATATTTTATTGGAATATCCAAGTAATGGACTATCTTTGTTAATTGGGTTTTATATTTAACTAAGAATAAGTTAAACATAATTACATATTTTCTAGTCCTTGGGCTTCAGCTGAACTAAAGAGACTGCATTAATAGTAATTCTATGTGACCATAAACTATTTTAAAAATATATGTTTTTTTCTTATTCTTATTTTCATATTTCTTCTAAAAGTACGACATGGAGGTGGGGAATGAGTTAATTGAGGTTTCTGAATCATTTGGATTCTGGTTAAGGTTTGTATTTGAGAATTTGCTCTATTAAAGACATGCTAGTTAATGTACCCTTTAAGTCTGAGCAAGAGATGCAGTCACTCACCTGCAACTTTTGCTTCAGTGTTTGAGATTAAAGCGTTGGCCATTGGGCTCAATATAAGACTTTTATCAAGAAATATCATTTTTTAAAAAAGAAAAAAACAAAAACAGATAAAAAATAATAGCAGTAATTGTAGAATGGTAGATTAATGGTTTTTATTTATTCTTTGTTAATCGACATTGTCTAAATTCCCATTATACCATACAAGCCTGTTTTTAATAGACTTTCTTTTTAGAGCAAGATTGAGATGAAGGTACACAGATCTCCCATGCCCCCTCTTGTTTCTGTTCATATGTAGCCTCCCCGAATGTCAACATCTGGCACCAGAGTAGTACATCTGTTACAGTTGATGAACGTACATTGACATGTCATGATCACCCAGAGTCCATAGTTAACATTAGGGTTTACTCCTGGTTTTGTGCATTGTATATGTTTAGAGAAATGCATAATGACATGTGTCTACCATTGCAATAATAGCATCATAAAATGCAGTTTCAGGATCTAAAAATTTAATGTGTGCTGCCACTTTATCCCTTCCACTTCCCAAACCACTGCCATCCACTGATCTTTTTACTGCCTCCATAATCTTGGCACGTCCAGAATGTCATACAGTTGGAATTACACAGCATTTAGCCTTTTCAAACTGAGTTTCTTCACTTAATAATTTGCATTTAGGTTCCTCCACATCTCTTTGTGGCTTGCTAGACAGTTTCTTTTTAGTGCTGAAGAATACTCCATAGTCTAGATGTTCCATTCACTAAAGAACATCTTGGATGGTTCCGGGTTTTGGCTATTATGAATAAAGCTGCACTAAATATCTTTTTACAGGTTTTTGTGTAGATGCATTTTAAACTCCTTGGGTAAATGTCAAGAAGCACAATTGCTGGAACATGTGATAAGGATGTGTTTAGTTTTGTAAGAAACCACCAAACTGTCTTTCAGAGTATCTCTGCCACTGTTCACCAGTAATGAATGAGAATTCCCGTTGCTCCACATTCTCACAAGCGCTTAGTGTCATTGTGTTCTAGATTTTAGCCATTTTCGTAGGTGAATGGTGATCTCTTGTTGTCTTATTCATTTTCCTCATGACATAGGATGTTATTATCTTGTCATGTGCTCACCTGGTCACCTGTGTACCTCCTTTGGTCAAGTGTCTGTTAAAATCTTTGGCCCTTTTTTTTTAGTTGAGTTTTTTCATACTTGGTGAGTTTTAAGAGTTTTTGTATATCTTGGGTAATAGTCCTTTATCAGATGCGTCTGTTGTAAATATTTTCTTCGCCTCTGTGGCCTACCTTCTTTTCTTGACAATGTCTTTCACAGAGCTGAGGTTTTCATTTTAATAAAGTCTAGCTTATCAAGTATTTATCTCATTGATCATGTGGTATATCTTTTTTAAGAAGGACAAAAAAGTATCATTTTTATTTGAAGACTAAAACATGATTGTTGTAAAAAAGATAAGGAAGAAAGTAATTTTAGTTAAAATACATGTTTGCATATTTTATGTGAAGACTTTATACATGTGAAGACTGACATTTGTGTCTGGCCTGTTACCCTTATAAATGAGCCCAGGAGAGGTTACTGACTTTGATAGGGGTGGGGGTAGTGGTCGTGGTGATAACCACGGTGGTGTAAACATGCCCTGACTACTTGTGGGATGCCAGCCCAGAGATACACACTTGACTTACATTGTCTCATTCAGTCCTCAGAACACCTCTGGTGAAGGTACCATTTTTTTTTTAATTATGTAGATAAGATGGTAGATAATTTTTGAGATCAGAAACTAGTATCTGAGCTGGAATTCAAACCTTACTGGTTACAAAGCCCCGTGATTTTAAATATCAATCTGTGCTGCCTCATAAGGGTGGTGATGGCTGCTTTTAATACTATTTTTTGATCCCTTTGTATTTGTGGGACCTATGCTAGATACTTACAAAAATTACTGCATTTAAACATTACAACCCCATTGAGATATATATTCTTTTTACATTACCACTGTGGAACTGAGGTTCAGAGAGGGTGGATAAACTGCTCTAGGTCACCTGGTTACTAAGGCTCTAGTCTGTCTGACTCCAAACTCTAGGCCATTAGATAATATGCTCAATTCTTTGAAGAGGAACAAAGCACATAGATTTAAAAGACTTTGCTAAAATACAGTGGAGCACTCTGCCATTAAAAGATAGTTTCAAAAAAGTCTCCACATTCCAAAAGAAATCACATTATCGAGGAAAGATAACTGATGGTTTATTCATCTCAGTAGAATCGGGAGTTGTAATTGAGTCATTTGGCTTAGTAGAACTTTAACAAAGAATTAGAATTCAAAATAAGTGCTGTGCATTCTTGTGAGAAGAATTTGCTGTTTCTCTCCTAATAGGATTTCCCTGAAAGTGAAAGTTGCTTAGTCGTGTCCAACTCTTTGCGACCCCATGAACTGTACAGTCCATGGAATTCTCCAGGCCAGAATACTGAAGTGGGTAGCTGTTCCCTTCTCCAGGGGATCTTCCCACAACCCAGTGATCAAACCCAGGTCTCCCACATTGCAGGTGTTTTCTTTACCAGCTGAACCACCAGGGAAGACCCAAGAATACTGGAGTGGGTAACCTCTCCCTTCTCCAGGGAATCTTCCTGACCCAGGAATCAAACCGGGATCTCCTCATCGCAGGCAGATTCTTTGCCAGCTGATTTGATGATCTTACCCCGGGCATCAGTTCTTCACCCAGCTTCCACAGGGCTCTGTCAACAATACTTCTCTTCCACCTGCATCCATTCCCCAGCACCTCATTAGTTCCAAGGCTAAATCCAAGGTCTGTTGTGTGATAGACAAGCTGCTATATGAACTGGCCCCATCTGCCTTTCCAGCCTCGTTGGGCACAGGGTGTCCAGGCAGTTTTGTCTTTCTGACATGCTTGCCTTGGCTGATGCTCCCTCACTAGGAGATTATCATTCCCTAAGTCCAGCCTTCTTTCTCTTTACTGACTCCTCATTCTTCAGTTCACGTGCCTACCTGACTCTTGCTCTATTGAGTACCCCTGTCTTATGTTCCCATGAAATCCCATCTGTGTATGCCATTGTACTTGAAAGGTTGCTCAGATATATCAGGGAGGACAGGCTTCATGACGTTACCCTTGATAACTATTCGAGAAATGGAGACAGGGAGAAGGGAAGCAAACTCATGTAACCCATTTAGGGACGTGAGCTCAGGAGCGTGTCACGTGGTTGCAGGAATGTCCTTCTGTCTCAAGGACTCCATGTATCAGGGTCTCCTTTGGCCTCCTCAGGGCTGCAGCGTATGGAGTGCAAGAGATAGGCTTAGGCCTGTGTCACAGCCACTTAGACTGAGCAAACTAAACTTTGGGGCTGTGGGTTTATCTATGGAGCAGGGTGATTGCACACAGATGTTAAAATCAGGTATGTGGAAAAAAAAACCACTGGAAACTGCAGTATGACTCAGATGAAGGTCATTTTGTATTAAGGAGAAAATACCTGACGAATAATGAAAATTCAGGAAATTAATGGACATGTTATTTAATCAAGTTATATAGAATTCAAAGAAATTACTAATTTTTATATATTTAGAATACTTAAAAATTATAACTTCTACTACCAACTGGTAGATACTGTAGCTGCTTTTATAAAGTTGTCTCAAACTGAATCCTAAATGGTGTGTGGCCTCTTCAATATAGCTGATTTGCCATGTATCTGATGGCTAACATGGGGCTTTGTAGCACTCTGCATTTGTGTGAATATGGTTCTTTTTTTTTTATTTTATTTAACCATTTATTAATAACTTTGATTTTCTCTTCCGAGTGAACTTTACAACCAACCTGGTGAAATCATTAAAGTATCCCCTTAGGATTTTCACTGGTACTGCAGTGATTCTGCAGTTTAATATAAAGATAATCCATTCTTCCAGAATTTTCTTTTCTTCCAGCACATGCCATATATCTTTATTTCCAAGTGGTTTGAATTAGTTGCAGGCGCTGTTGCTATACTTTTCATTTTAAATTCCAATTTAATTACATTATAGTCTAGTACGGCCTTTATGACTTAACACTTTTTGGTGTGTTTTGTAATTTCTTTATAACCTAATACATGACTTAAAAACACTATTTCAGGATTATTTGAAAAGAATATACAGTCACCCCTCAGTATCCAGGGGGGCTGGTTCCAAGACCCTTCCCTCCCACCCCAGATACTAATATCCACAGGTGCAGTACAGCTGGCCTTCCACATCTGCCAGCTCTGCACATACAGCTGGTTGAACCAACAGCTGGCTGAATCCACAGATGTGGCGCCCAGGAATGCAAGCACTGACTTTGCTTTCTCTGTTTGGTAACAAGTGCCATGTGTGATAGTCATCTGGCCAAATTATTTATAGGCTTAATTATGTTTGCCTTCATCTTTCACGACATTAGAAATGTTAAATTATTCTACTATGGTTGTAGATGCATATGTTGCTTCTATTTGGGGCAGGTTGTTATGTTTGGTCATTTTTTGCAGCTATATTGGTAAATGATCAGTATATCATTGTAGTGAATTACAGTTTTTCTCAATACAAAACAAAATATTTTGGTATGTTATTCAGTACTTTTCATCTTGGCTCTATTTTGTCTATTGTATGTCCATACTTGCCTGATTTTTATTAGCATTGTCACATTGTATCTGTGTTCCAACCAGTCTTTTTGTACTTTTCTTTGCTAAGTTTGATTTCATGCTTATCTAAGTGGCATATACCACTGTGTAAGTTACTAAGGATATATTAGTGAATAAAAAGGTGTTAATTCCTTCCCTTGAGGTGCTTACATTCTAGTGGAACATGGTGACAGGGAGACCTGAAGAATAAAGAATAAAAGAATAACACATTTTGATAAGCCTCATGAAGAAAGCAATTGGGGCTCTAACTGGAGATCAGGTTAAATAAGGTAAACAGTGATGTGTTGTCTTGTGCCTTACCATTAGGTCCAGGCAGACCTCAGAGATACTGCAGGTTCAATTCCAGACCACCAGAGTAAAGCCAGTCACACAGATTTTTTGATTTCTCAGTGCATGTAACAGTTATGTTTGCACTATACTGTGGTCTATTAAGTGTACAATAGCATTAGGTCTTAAAAACAATGTACATACCCTGATTAAAACTATTTTATTGCTGAAAAATACTGTCATCTGAACCTTGCTTGAGCTGTAGTGGTAGTATCAAAGATCACTGACCACAGATCACCCTCCCAAATATAATAATGAAAAAGGAATATTGTGAGAACTACCAAAATGTGACAGAAACACAAAGTGAGCACATGCTGTTATAAAAATGACTCTAACAGAACTCACTTCATGCAGGATTACCACAAACTTGATTTGTTAAACACAAGCAATATCTGCAAAGTGTGCTAAGGGGAAGAGTTTAAAGCTGACATCTTTTAACTTTTTCTGTTTATCATCATAATTTGCTATTCATTTTTGTTATCCCTTTCTTGTTTATTTAATAACACATAGAGGGTATTTTTCCTTCTACTAGTGTTGAAATTTTACATTTTATTTATAAATATATTGAAAGGTATAATTTTTGAGTCAGTGACTACAGTTAATCATTTCCCCCAAAAGAAAAAGGGCCTAAACATTCACATTCTTCCCACCTGCTGCTACCTTGAGCACTGATTATTACCCTCATATTGAACCCAAATAAGATCTTCGTTTCTTATATTCAGTACTTTGCATCATATATTTCAATTATTTGGACTAAATACTGCATTGTGCTTGTCTCCTTGCTCACCACAACTTGGGTTTGATTGGTTGGTTGTCTATATAAATGTCTGAGTGTGTGTGTATTCTGTTTTTATATCTACATTTTTTTAGATCCTTTTTTCTGTTTGCTGAATCACATCATCAAGCAATTCTTTTAGATTCTTATGAGTGAAATTTCAGATTATATTGTGATAATATGGAACATCTATATATTGTGAAATTATAGTACAGTGATTCATTTTCAGGACAGAATTTCTCATGCTGGTAATCACTAACTTCATAAAAGACTTACAGAGGAGAATATTTAAAAAATAGGGATATATTTTAATGTTGGTTGCTATTTAGTATTTGGAAGAAAGGAGCAAAAAGTTGTCACTGATAAATTGATTGAACAAAGCATTGTTCAAAGGAGTAGGATATTGACTTCACCATAGAATGATTCCTGTTGATTTGATACAAATTATCCGATTACACAGATAATAATTTGAAGGTACTCTTGACGATTCCCTAGAATTCTCAATTTTGAAGATTCCATGGCATAGTTTGTTGCCTATTTTTTCCCCCTTTAAAACAGAGTCATATGTTTAGATGAGTTGTGATGAAATTAGCCCTCCTCACGGGTTACCTAGTATTTATCTGTCCTTCTGGTCCATCTGACCTTGTCACGTTTGGCATTGCGGCCACTGTGACCACATAATCCAAAATGCTTATCCCAGCTGCAAAATGTACTAGTCTCAGTTGCCTCAAGTTCCTTTTCAAAGTTTTTGAATCAGGTTTTTTTTTTTTTTTTCCCTCTCTCCATAAAATAATTTTACCAAGTGAATTCTTTTCTAAAATGATATGAAAATGCTACAGTTGATAAAGAATTTCTTCATTTTTAAAATGCAAAATTCCTTCTGATGTAGCCACATTTTAGCCATATTTAGAGGGAACACTGTGCAGAGTGGGAGACAGTGCTAATAATAGTCACTGCTAAGTAAACCACATAGGAAACAATAGCCTTTGCATATGTATTTTTTAGCATTTTGTGCAATACAGAAATGCCATATTTTCATATTAGTAAATAATGCCTAAAATTATGAAAATAATCACTTTCAAGTATAGTTTTATTAGTCACGTAGACAGAACATGATTGTTTCTGTCTAAAATGATAAAATTGCTTTAGTTACTAACAGAGAGCAGTTTAGGAATTTTTGTTTAATCAGTTGTAAAGAAATGTTCTTGTGTAAGAATTGATGAGACTGGTTTCCATTGTTATGTTTGGACAAAAGATTGAGACTTTTTTTAACCATCAATGTATATTAAAAGTAAGTCACCTAATAAATGCACTTGGTCTTTGATACACATTAACACTTTCCCAAAAATGAATATAGTTACTAATGGTCAGAGGCATATTCAGTTGTCCAGAACAGTTTAAATTAATATGTACTTTAACAATATTGATTGCAAAAATAACTTCAATGCCAGAATGATCAAGTATTTATTATTAGTGAATTTAATTTATTTGCTATAACATAGCAGTTTTTCTATTTAAAGCAATAAATTACATGTTCATCACCAGAAAATTTTCCTCCTTCTTTTAGTTAAAATGATCCTGCTAGATCAGATTTCCATAACATTAATTGAGTAATTACAGTGTTCAAAAACAACAGTTGCTTTTTTAAAGACAGTTAAGAAAGCTTTTAATGAACTACAGTTAGGAAGACACGTTTACTGAATATGAGAATCTTAAAAAGTCTACATAGACCTCAGAAAGAAGTAACATCTCTGGCTAGCTAGAACAGTTTGGACTGCAGCATAGTTAGTTATTTTTAAGTCCCTTCTATGTATTTCCATGGTATGTTATTTTTGAGTTTCTGATAGTACCTTTCTTCCTGCCTGCTGGAAAGGAGTTGCCTACAATTCATATGAATGGATACAGTTTAAACAGGATAAATTTTAAGTTTCCGATAATCTCTTTTAATTGAGTGTTCTGAATTCTTAAATACTTCTAATGAGAAATAAGTAGGATTTTAGTAGACTTTGGTGAGGAAAGAATTTTTATTGAAGCAACCCACACAACTCAATGAATGTGAGTTTGAGCAAATTCTGAGAGATAGTGGTGGACAGGGAAGCCTGGCGAGCTGCATGTTCATGGACATGATTTATCAGTTGAACAATATGAAAATTAAATCATGGAGAAGACAATCTCTTGGTTTCAGCTGAGGTTTTGGTTTCATGTACTCAGAGATCCACTTGAACTGCAAGATTTAGAGAACCCCACATCCCACTTCTGGGATCTAATGCCTGATGATCTGAGGTAGAGCTGATGTAATACTAATAGAAATAAAGCACACAATAAATATAATGGCCTTGAATCATCCTGAAACCACCCACCACCTAGATCTCTGGAAAACTGGTCAAAGCTGCTAGTACCTAAGACTATTATTTAGCTGGTTTATGATTCCAGTGGAAAAGGGGGCTATAATATAGTTTAGAAAGATTCAGCAAGCATTTTGGTCAGCATACTTTACTAGAAGATCTGTTCACACTCAAAGAGGTATTAACAGGGATCATCAAGATGGATTGAAATGATTTTGTAGAATGATTTTGTATCAGCATCTTTTCATTATTAATAAACCTCATCTATCTGTCCAACCTCAGTTTCTTTTTTTTTTAATTTTTTATTTTTTTTAAATTTTAAAATCTTTAATTCTTACATGCGTTCCCAAACGTGAACCCCCTCCCACCTCCCTCCCCACACATCTCTCTGGTCATCCCCATGCACCAGCCCCAAGCAAGCTGCACCCTACGTCAGACATGGACTGCGATTCAATTCTTACATGACAGTATACATGTTATAATTCCATTCTCCAAATCATCCCACCCTCTCCTCTCCTCTGAGTCCAAAAGTCTGGTATACACATCTGTGTCTTTTTTCCTGTCTTGCATACAGGGTCGTTGTTTTGTATTATAAAACCACTTCTAGAAGTGTTTTCATTTTGCATTTTATTATGCCTCCCTGATCGTATTAAGAGTAAAATAAATATATGTGTGTGTACAATACATGTACAATATATATAGCATATTACGCATGTATGTTGAACACCACTGCCTCCAAAAGACAAGTCACAACTTTCCACATGCCACCATCTCCCCCATTACTGCCATCTGTCACTTGGATGATTGAAATTGCATCTCCAAAATGATCTTCATCCCCTTCTCCCTCTTGACGGTTAATATTTTGTTTTGTCTTTTTTTCTGTTTCTTGCGCCTGTTCCTTGCACTCCTGCCTCTGGGTATTTTTCCATGTTTTTCTCTTTGTTGTTCCCTTGAATGCAGCTCTCTGCCTGTCTTATCCCATCTAGCTACTTCTAGCCTGTCACATCATTGCTCCCATAACAGTGTCACATTCTCAGAGAGGGCTGGCAGTCATCTGAAGCAGAATTCCTCTCTACCCATCACATTCATAGAGCTTATCTGAAATTGTCATTCTTCATGGTAACAGTTAGTTTATCGTCTGCTTCACCCTCTGAATGCCATCCCCGTTTGTCTGTCTTGGTCTCTAGTGCCCTTTGGGTGGGTTGCAAAGGTTTACATGTTAATGGAATTATCTACTTCCTAAAGCTTGGTGACATTTACCTATAAAATGATCTAGACCTGTTCTTTCATTGAAAGATTTTTGCTTTATTTTAAAACAGCAGCTCCAATTTTTTTTATGGTTATGCATTTTTAAATGAATTCTTATATCAACTTGGGTCAATTCCATTTTCCAGGTAAAATCAGTTAGTCAATAGAGATTTTAACTTCTGTGCCACAAAATGTATCCTAACATTCTCTAATAAACTGTAATATTCTTCACTGACTGTGTTACATGTACTTTCTTGTGCTTAATTTTAGTTATTTGTTTACATGTACAATATAATACAAGTTTGGGTTCTGGAATCAAGAGGCCATGAGTTCAAAACCTGATGTAGGCACTTAGGAATGAGGTGAACTTAAACAAGTTAATTAAATTCTCTGAGACTCAGTTTCCTTATAATTTGAGTGTTGCTAGAGTATTTATCAAGCTTCCTAGGTGGCTCAGTGGTAGAGGATCTACCCTCCAGTGCAGGAGACACAGGAGATATGAGTTTGATCCCTGGGTCAGGAAGATCCCCTAGAGAAGGAAATGGCAACCCACTCTAGTATTCTTGTTCGGAGAATCCCACAGACAGAGGCATCTGTCAGACTGCAGTCCACAGCATCACAAAGAGTCAGACAAGACTGAGCAACTAGGCATGCATGTAGGGCATTTGTTATAAAAGTTTATTGTGAGGATTAATTGATGTAATACAAATTGAAGTGCTTACCTCAGTGCCTGGTGCATAGTAAATTCTGCATAACAGCAGGCTGTTATATAGTTACTGCTCTTCCTACTAGAAGTGATATGGCTAATTGTATTTCTTATTAGACTGTGTGGTCGTTTGTTATTATTGTACACACCTTTAAAATAAAAAGTGAATCTTGAGAGTTTGTTTGGAGGTTCTAGCAGGGGAGTGGAGCTGGTCCTATACCCTTGACCGAAGACCTGTCCTCCTTTATTGGGAATGGTCGTCCTCTTCAACCAAGTGCATAACCTCAGGAGGGAAGCACGTGGCATGTGAGGGAAGAAGGGGACACCCGCCTAGCCAGCCAGATCAGCAGAATCCACCCTGGCGATCAGTGGGGTGACAGGTGTCACAACCAGATCGCCCTCATGAGGTCTGACAGAAAACAACAAAATTCTGAAAAGCAGTTATCCTTCAATTAAAAAATAAACAAATTAAAAATAAATAATATGCTAAAATCAGTGTTTGAATATTTTAAAGTGTTTTAGAAATAGATGTATAGATTAGCTTGACTAATGCAATTTCCAGAAAAGGGCAGACAACTCAACCAAGCAGTAAAATAAAGAAGTTGGACCAGAAAAAAAAAATAAATAAATAAATAAATAATATGAATTTTTAGTATACATATTGGTTATCAATCATTAATCATTAATTTCTACTTTGACTTCATTAAGTTTTTCTTCTTTCATGAATTGCCTTTTTTTTTTGAACTGTATTTTAAAGTTTCATTCTGAGAAGTAAGATTTATTTTCTGAGTTTGAGAGGCAGTGCAGAATAGTAGTTAAAGTTTTGACAGATGACTTCTTGAATTTCAGTGCTGGTTTTCACCTCTAATTAGCTGAACAAGTCATGCATCTTTTTAAAGCTCCATCTGTAATATGCAGACAGTCTAAATACTTCAAGGGGTGTTTGCCAGCATTAAATTAGCAAAAACACGTAAAATGCCCAAGGCAGAATTTGTTCTCTTTAGTTAATCTTAAGTATTATATTCTGGTTATTATTTATATTTTTATTATTAATTTCAACTTCTGTTGTGTTCTGGTTAGATCGTGTGGTCTGTGTGTTTTAGGGTTTTCTGTATATATTGAACCATCTATATATGATCACCTTTTGTGACTATTTGATTGACAGTTAAATATCATATTTTCTGTAAGGCTTGACATTTTAGTGCTATTAAAACAGTCACCGTGTTCTCCATAGCTTCCTTTCTTTGGGGCCCTTCGGTACTTGGTCCTGCAGCATGCCACACTATTTTCTGACCTTTCGCAGCCCCTCTCCATCATGCTGCTCACGCGCGGTTCACTTGGAAGTGCGCTTGAGTGAAGCTTTGAGCTGTGTGCGTTTTTGTGTTGCTGTGTTGGCATTGCTTTAAAAGAGACTGTCCGTATGCCCGTGGTGTGCTTACAGCTATACTTTGTAGGTGAAACTTTTCTTTATAGTTAGTGTGTTTGATGGCCAAACAGAGAACAGAAATGGGAGAGGCATACCTTGACTAATTCCCAGGAGGTGCATGTCAGTTGTAAAGGTTTATCCATGAACACTTAATAGTGAGTTTTCTTTCTATATCAAGCATCAGACTAGTGGCTCTTAACCATTACCTCATTTGTCTTGTTATCATCCCCATTTTACAGATACCAAGGCTGAGGCTTAATGGGAATAAATAACTTATCCCAAAGTAAACAGTTGCACGTATCAGAGGGGCATTAGAAACCAGGTCTGTTTAATTCCAGTCTCACGCCCCTAATCTGTGTACCAGACAGTCCACAGAGAGGGTATTGACGGAAGAGGTGAGAGGTGAGATGAGGTGATACTGTTTGGCTCTCCCTCCTTGTTAGAGAGCTCTGCTCCTGTTGCTGCCACTCCTCCCTTTGTCTGCCTGAGAAGCCAGGTCTGCAGTGTCTGCCACACATGTTTTGTTTGGTTTCAATTTATTCTTTCACAAAATATTTCTGGGATAGTTTGTGAGTGCCAGGGATTCTCAGGACTAAACATCATTCTGTAATCATATGTATCTTTTGTTTTCCTTTAAAGTGATATCTCTAAAATAGAACCTCATCATGTTTCATACTTTTTAGAATCTTTCAGTACCCTTCAAAGTTTCCAAGGAATCCAGCAGGGTTTCAACACTGGCTGCATATTAAATCACTGTGAAGTTTAAAAAAAAAAAAAAAGGCCCTACTCCAGACATTGATATTTTGTGCTTTTGGCGATTAGACTTCAGGGCCTCTATGAACAGAGAATCAATACAGATACTTGAAAGGAAGATCTTGGGCATGTTAAGTCATTATACACCAACAATAATATATTAATACTTGTAAATAAAATAAGTCTTCCATGCCAGAAAAGATGTAGAACCTTTTTTTTTTTCTAATTTTGCAAAATTAAACAAACAAGCTATTAAAGACAAACTCTAGAGCATTATGCAGTGCCTCCTAAACTGATGCTGGGTGCATCTGTGGGCATTTTTTAAAAGCTCCAGGTTATGCAAAAGCGCAGTTTAGGTTGAGAACCTCTGGCTTAAAGGATAAATTCAACATGCTTAATGTGCAAAGCCCTCCATGGTCATGCTAAGTCTTACCTCTCCCCACACTAATTCTCACTTCACACTCCACCTCTGTTCTTCCTCCCTGGGTTCTAGAGAAGGCAGGGAAATCGGAAGATTCTTATATGTTAAACTGTGTTTGCACATAATGTGTCATATATTCAATAACCCTCCCCCAATGACTCCTCCAACTCCTCCAGGCACACACATGTACAATCCTATATCCCCTCATATCTGGATCACTTCCTTAACTCTTCCTAGTTCAACCCAGTTATCGACTTAGCTTAGCTCAGGATATAGAATATATATTAGTTTGCTTTGCTTTGGTGTATGTTCAGACTGATGTTATGTGCTTTTGTCGATAAGACTACAGCATCTCTGTGAACAAATCAGCAGTACATATACTTAAAAAGAAAGGAAAAAATGTATTCCTCCATATCCCCAGTAGTCCTCAAGGGTAGTTAATGAGTCTCTTGGCCTTCCATCCTGGGAACCAAGCACAGAGTCTGCTACATAGTAGATATGGGAAAAGATTGGAAGGAAGGTCAGGGAGGATGGAGGCAGGAACGCAGGGTCATCCCCCAGGAGAGGGTTTGCAGTGGGCTTTGAGTGATGAGCAGTGTCATCACGGAGGAAGAGACTTGGAAGAAGGAAAGGCGGGGAATGATGACAAAAGAGGAATATGATCCAAAAGGCTGGAAACTAGCATTTCCCCAGTCACTGTCTCATTAGCTCTCACTCTGTGAACAAGACATTCAAAATGAAGGTATAGGAAGCATTGGCTTAAATAAATTTATTCGTATGTATTCACTGCAGAGCCTATCAGGTCCTTTACTATGAATATTTCTGAACTTATTGACCATGAAATCTTTTTATGAAACATCTTTTCATCAAACACAGTTTGGGAAACACCACTCTGACACCACTCTGTGGCCAGTGAGTTTCAGAAGCCGAGGTACATGCGCAGGAAAAAAGTGAAAGAGAAAAGTGCGAATAGCAGGACAGATAAGCAGTTGATAAGTAGAGCTGGTTACAGGTCTTATACTGATTTCATTAGTTATACAAGTAAATACAGTAGTTCTAAATTGTTAGGTTGTATAAGAAAGCTCAGACTATAGAATATATATTAGTTTGCTTTGCTTTCCGTGGTGTATATTCAGACTGATGTTATGTGCTTTTGTCAATAAGACTACAGCATCTCTGTGAACAAATCAGCAGTACCTATAGTTAAAAAGAAAGGAAAAAATATGGGTATTTTAAGCCGTTATACACCAGCAGTAATATACATGTAAATAAAATCTTCCATGCTTATTCATATATATATTTAAAACTATAGCTTTTTCCTTTGCAGAATTAAACAAGCAAGCCTTATTAAAAGCACAGTCTAGAGCACTGTCCTCTCCATGCCCCCTTGTTTCTCCTAAAGAATTGTTATGTGATTTCTGTTTGAAAGTAGAAAAAATACAGATGTTGAAGGTAATGAGAAAGAAAGGAAGATAAGAGCCTACCTCTTAACCTCTTGTCCCCTGTCTTTGAGGTCAGAAGACAGAAAAAGGTACTGAACAGACTCTCCAGAGAATGAATATGAGACTGGAAAAGCATCTCGGCTGTATATGGAGTAGGCAGTCACAGGGCAGATTCTGTGATCACCCCTGATCCCCAGATGAAGCACAGCATGCCCGCCCCCCTTGCCCCCCGGGGGTGGAAAGGCAGGGGTTTGCAACTGGAGAGCAGCCCTGTGTTTAGTGCAGCTGTGTCCTTGTTTGGAGTCTGCTCCCCTGCTGTTGGGGTGTGGCTTCCTCTTGGCTGTATCTCCTTCTTGGCCTAGCCCAGTGCCTTAGGCAGAGGAGGTCCTCAGAAAAGTCATTCAGCATTTACATACTGAATGGTGACTCTGTGCCAGAGACCGGCGTACATGGTGGAAATACGCAGTGAGCCAAACAAAGTGCCTCCTGGACCTTACATGCTGGTGGAAGAAACCAGAAAAAGAAAAAAAAAAAAAAGATACATATAGATAATGTCAAGTAATAAGTTCTATGAATAAAAGTAAGTCACAGTGAGGAGATGGCCACGGCTTCAGGAAGGGTGGACCTCTCCGCAGATGTGACATTTGAACACCAGCCAGGGAAGGAATGGGCTCTGAATACTTGGTGACGAGAGGATCACGGAGGAGGGCAGCAAGCACAAGAGGTTGTCTGGCTGTAGACGCTGGGGAAGAGGATTTGGTGAGTCCATGCGTGGCTGATCGCATGGGTGGACATGGGTACGCAGCGCATGCTTGTTGAATCGGGAGATATGGGCTGGGTGGAGCGCCTACCTACTCTCCCCACGCTGGGCACTCCGTCGGATCAGGGCACCAGAGGTCAGGCTGGGCAGTGTGATGCTTCTGAGACTTCAGAGGGCGAGCCCACCATCTGCTGGAGAGCAGTGGGCAGGACTGAAGCGTGTACCGGACTTCAGGCAGAAGAGCAGCTGGGATGAAGGGGCGGCAGAAAGGACCCGGGCCAAGTGGCTCCCTTCAAATGTAAGCATTTTAATGATGCGTGTGTTACCCATGTTTAAAATGCCAATCGGAGTGAACAAAAGAGCCACCAACTAAGTGTAGACTGAGCTCTGCTGAATAGCACTTTACTTCATAAAGCATTATGTCCAAACTGTAAAGTTAAGTGGATATAGCCTTGATAGGACTTTCTTTAATTTCAGAACCTTTTTTTTTTTTTTTTTAGCATTAACAGAGAGGTTCATGGAGAGATTTAGGAGAAAACAGCTAATTACATGCCATCCAAGCTGTCTAGGAACCTGACTGTTACACAGCCAGCCAAACTATAATTATACTCTGAGGGAAGCTATGATATGCTAGTTTTCATCAGGTAATTGCATTATTAAAAGTTCTTTTTTACAACAGAGGATGTAGTTTCTAAAACGTGTCCTGAATTTGTAGTGAATATCTGTTTAGCATAATGCTTTCTGATAATAAATTATTAAAGCTAGTTCTTCCTTTTAAATTAACTACCACAATACCATTGCTTTAGATTGGGTTTAAAACTGTAGGTTTCCTTTGAAAGAGATCCCATCAGTTAATTTATCATTTTTGGCAAATGCTTATGAATCATTTTTAAAGAAGACTTCTATACCAAGAATAATACATCTCCCACACATATTTTCATATTTGTAGACTTAGTGCCATGAGTTGGATTTCTTAATGTTCAGATAGAGCCTTAACCTTATTTTGGATCACCATAGAATTTTACAGCTGAAGATGGTTAAAGTACTTATGTACTTCACAGCCAGTCTTTTTAACAAATGAAGAGATAAGACTCAGGGGAGAGAGAGAACTTTTCCAGAGCAAGTGACAAAGCCAGGACTAGAATTGGAAGCTTTTGACATCCAGTGCACTGTTGTCCTGTTTAGAGAAAGAAGAGAAAACACACACACACACAAGAAAGAACTGTAAGTCCATTAAAAAAAAGAAACTTGTGAAATTATAATCATGCTGTAAGATATTCATTTTAAATTCAGTTTAATTTTGTAGATTTAGATACACATGGTACACTATAACATAAAAAGTTCCATTCAGGAGAAATGTTTATTTAGAGAAGCAAAATTGTCTTTTGTGAGCCCTGAAGAAAGCAGGGAGGTACCTGTTTTGTTTGTGTCCTATAAATGCTCATGACTGAAGGGTGGGGGTTCAGCTTGTCTGGGTTGTACATGGACCCAGTCACTCAGCCCAGTTCATCTTACTGGAGGGCTCTGCCTCCTTGGTTCCCAAAGGTGGCCTCTCCAGAGTCTCTCTTCCTCTGCTGGTCCCATCATGGGAAACCCCTCATCTCCTGAGTTGATCTGCACAGCATTCTATTTGTTTTCCACTTTTCCCCGTTCTTTTTGCCATGAAGTGATGAGACTGGATGCCATGATCGTAGTTTTTTGAAATGTTGAGTTTTAAGCTTTTCCACTCCTCTCTTTCACCCTCATCAGGAGGCTCTTTAGTTCCTCCTCAATTTCTGCCATTAGAATGGTATCATCTGCATATCTGAGGCTGTTGATTTCTCTCCTGACAATCTTTTTTTTTTCTAATTTTATTTTATTTTTATTTTTTAATTTTTTTTTAAATTTTACTTTGCATTACTGTATTGGTTTTGCCATACAATGAGTTCCCAATCCTGAATGCCCCTCCCACCACACTCCCATATCATCTCTCTGGGTCATCTCAGTGCACCAGCCCCAAGCATCCTGTATCCTGTATCAAACCTAGACTGGCAATTCGTTTCTTACATGATCGTATACATGTTTCAATGCCATTCTCCCGAATCATCCTACCCTCTCCCTCTCCCACAGAGTCCAAAAGTCTGTTCTATACATCTGTGTCTCTTCTGCTGTCTCGCATACAGGGTTATCATTACCATCTTTCTAAATTCCATATATCAGTTCAGTTCAGTTCAGTCACTCAGTCGTGTCCGACTCTTTGCGACCCCATGAATCGCAGCACCCCAGGTCTCCCTGTCCATCACCAACACCTGGAGTTCAGTCAGACTCATGTCCATCGAGTCAGTGATGCCATCCAGCCATCTCATCTTCTGTCATCCCCTTTTCCTCCTGCCCCCAATCCCCCCCAGCATCAGAGTCTTTTCCAATGAGTCAACTCTTCGCATGAGGTGGCCAAAGTACTGGAGTTTCAGCTTTAGCATCATTCCTTCCAAAGAACACCCAGGGCTGATCTCCTTCAGAATGGACTGGTTGGATCTCCTTGCAGTCCAAGGGACTCTCAAGAGTCTTCTCCAACACCACAGTTCAAAAGCATCAATTGTTCAATGCTCAGCCTTCTTCACAGTCCAACTCTCACATCCATACATGACCACTGGAAAAACCATAGCTTTGACTAGACAGACCTTAGTCGGCAAAGTAATGTCTCTGCTTTTCAATATGCTGTCTAGGTTGGTCATAACTTTTCTTCCAAGGAGTAAGCGTCTTTTAATTTCATGGCTCCAGTCACCATCTGCAGTGATTTTGGAGCCCAAAAAAATAAATTCCATATATATGTGTTAGTATACTGTACTGGTGTTTTTCTTTCTGGCTTACTTCATTCTGTATAATTGGCTCTAGTTTCATCCACCTCATTAGAACTGATTCAAATGTATTATTTTTAATGGCTGAGTAATACTCCATGACAATCTTGATTCCACCTTGCTATTCATCCAGCCTGGCATTTCACATGATGTACTCTGCATAGAAGTTAAATAAGCAGGGTGACAATATACAGTCTTGACATACACCTTTCCCAGTTTTGAAGCAGTCAGTTGCTCCATGTAAGCTTCTTGACCTGCCTACAGGTTTTTCAGGAGACAGCTAAGGTGATCTTTATTCCCATCTCTTAAGAATTTTCCACAGTTTGTTGTGGTCCACACAGTCAAAGGCTTTAGCATAGTCAGGTGAAGCAAAAGTAGATGTTTTTGTGGAATTCCCTTGCTTTCTCTATGATCCTGCAAATGTTGGCAATTTGATATCTGATCCCTCTGCCTTTTCTAAACCCACCTTATACATCTGGAAGTTCTCAGTTCATGTGCTGCTGAAGTCTAGCTTGAAGGATTTTGAGCATAACCGTACTAGCATTCGAAATGAGTGCAATTATTTGGTAATTTGTACATTCTTTGGCACTGCCCTTCTTTGAGTTTGCAATGAAGTTTCCAGTTCTGTGGCCACTGCTGTTTTTTTCTAAATTTCCCTACATATTGAATGCAGCACTCTAACAGCATAATCTTTTAGGATTTGAAATAGCTTAGCTGAAATTCCATCACCTCCAGTAGCTTTGTTTGTAGTGACACTTCCTAAGACCCACTTGACTTCACACTCCAGGATGTCTGGCTGTAGGTGAGTGACCACACCATCATGGTTATCTGGGTCATTAAGACCTTTTTTGTGTAGTTCTTCTGTGTATTCTTGCCACCTCTTTTTAATCTTTTCTGCTTCTGTTAGTTCCTTATCCTTTGTGTCCTTTATCATGCCCATCCTTGCATGAAACCTTCCCTTGGTATCTCTTAATATTCATGAAGAGATCTCTAGTCTTTCCCATTATATAATCACATTATATAGCTCTGAAATTGTGAAACAAGCCTTGAAAAGGGTCTGCAGACTGGACAGAGAGTAATTTTAGCCATTGTCCATGTCTTTTAATAGATCAGAAATTCAGTCTGGGAATGGGGTTTCTGTATTAAATGGCAAGCACTGAGTTAATACTGATCCATATTGTTTTATACTAAACAAATGTCTTAATACTGTACTGTGGCAACAGAATTTAACAGATCTTAAGACTGTACAAAGAATTTTTTTTTGAGTTGGAAAGAAATTTTATTTTTTTAATTTACTTTACAGTATTGTATTGGTTTTGCCATACACTGACATGAATTTGCCATGGGTGTACATGTTTTCCCCATCTTGAACCCCCCTCCCACCTCCCTCCCCATCCCATCCCTCTGGGTCATCCCAGTGCACCAGCCCCGAGCATTCTGTATCATTCATCAAACCTGGACTGGTGATTCATTTCACATATGATAATATTCATGTTTCAGTGTCATTCTCCCAAATTATCCCACCCTCGCCCTTTCCCACAAAGTCGAAAATACTGCTCTATACATCTGTGTCTCTTTTGCAGTCTCGCATACAGGGTTAGTGTTACCATCTTTCTAAATTCCATATATATATATTATTGTACTGTATTCGTGTTTTTCTTTCTGACTTACTTCACTCTCAGCTCCAGTTTCATCCACCTCATTAGAACTGATTCAAATGTATTCTTTTTAATGGCTGAGTAATACTCCATTGTGTGTATGTACCACAGCTTTCTTATCCATTTGTCTGCTGATGGACATCTAGGTTGCTTCCATGTCCTAGCTGTTATAACAGTGCTGCGATGAACATTGGGGTATATGTGTCTCTTTCAATTCTGGTTTCCTTGGTGTGTATGCCCAGCAGTGGGATTGCTGGGTCATATGGCAGTTCTATTTCCAGTTTTTTAAGGAATCTCCACACTGTTCTCCATAGTGGCTGTACTAGTTTGCATTCCCACCAACAGTGTAAGAGGTTTCCCTTTTCTCCACACCCTCTCCAGCATTTATTGCTTGTAGACTTTTGGATTGCAGCCATTCTGACTGGCGTGAAATGGTACCTCACTGTGGTTTTGATTGGCATTTTCTGATAATGAGTGATGTTGAGCATCTTTTCATGTGTTTGTTAGCCATCTGTATGTCTTCTTTGGAGAAATGTCTGTTTAGTCTTTGGCCCATTGTTTGATTGGGTCATTTATTTTTCTGGAATTGAGCTGCAAGAGTTGCTTGTTTATTTTTGAGATTCATTCTTTGTCAGTTGCTTCATTTGCTATTATTTTCTCCCATTCCAAAGGCTGTCTTTTCACCTTGCTTATAGTTTCCTTTGTTGTGCAGAAGCTTTTAATTTTAATTAGGTCCCATTTGTTTATTTTTGCTTTTATTTCACAATTCTGGGAGGTGGGTCATAGAGGATCCTGCTGTGATTTATGTTGGAGAGTGTTTTGCCTATGTTCTCCTCTAGGAGTTTAATAGTTTCTGGTCTTAGGTTTAGATCCTTAATCCATTTTGAGTTTATTGTTGTGATGGTGTTAGAAAGTGTTCTAGTTTCATTCTTTTACAAGTGGTTGACCAGTTTTCCCGGCACCATTTGTTACAGAGATTGTCTTTTCTCCATTGTATATTCTTGCCTCCTTTGTCAAAGGTAAGGTGTCCATAGGTGCATGGATTTATCTCTGGGATTTCTGTTTTGTTCCATTGATCTATATTTCTGTCTTTGTGCCAGTACCATGCTGTCTTGATGACTGTGGCTTTGTAGTAGAGCCTGAAGTCAGGCAGGTTGATTTCTCCAGTTCCATTCTTCTTTCTCCTGATTGCTTTGGCTATGCAAAGTTTCTTTGTATTTCCATACAAATTGTGAAATTATTTGTCCTGCTTCTGCTACTGCTAAGTCACTTCAGTCATGTCCTACTCTAGCAACCCCATAGACGGCAGCCCACCAGGCTCCCCCATCCCTGGGATTCTCCAGGCAGGAACACTGGAGTGGGTTGCCATTTCCTTCTCCAATGCATGAAAGTAAAAACTGAAAGTGAAGTCACTCAGTCATGTCCGACTGTTAGCAACCCCATGGACTGCAGCCCACCAGGCTCCTCCGTCCATGGGATTTTCCAGGCAAGAGTACTGGAGTGGGGTGCCACTGCCTTCTCTGATAGATTGCTTTAGATAGTATACTCACTTTCACTATATTGATTCTTCTAATCCATGAACACAGTATATTTCTCCGTCTATTAGGGTCCTCCTTGGAAGAAAAGTTATGACCAACCTCGATAGCATATTCAAAAGCAGAGACATTACTTTGCCGACCAAGGTCCGTTTAGTCAAGGCTATGGTTTTTCCTGTGGTCATGTATGGATGTGAGAGTTGGACTGTGAAGAAGGCTGAGCGCCGAAGAATGGATGCTTTTGAACTGTGGTGTTAGAGAAGACTCTTGAGAGTCCCTTGGACTGCAAGGAGATCCAACCAGTCCATTCTGAAGGAGATCAGCCCTGGGTGTTCTTTGGAAGGAACGATGCTAAAGCTGAAACTCCGGTACTTTGGCCACCTCATGCAAAGAGTTGACTCATTGGAAAAGACTCTGATGCTGGGAGGGATTGGGGGCAGGAGTAGAAGGGGACGACAGGGATGAGATGGCTGGATGGCATCACGGACTTGATGGAAGTGAGTCTGAGTGAACTCTGGGAGATGGCGATGAACAGGGAGGCCTGGCGTTCTGCGATTCATGGGGTCGCAAAGAGTGGGACATGACTGAGCGACTGAACTGACTGACTGAGTAATTTCTTTTACCACTCTTTTATAGTTTTCTATATATATGTCTTTTGTTTCTTTAGGTAGATATATTCCTAAGTATTTTATTCTTTTCATTGAAATGGTGAATGGAATTGTTTCCTTAATTTCTCTATTTTCTCAGTATTAATATATAGGAATGCAAGGGATTTCTGTGTGTTGATTTTATATCCTGCAACTTTACTATATTTATTGATTAGCTCTAGTAATTTTCTGGTAGAGTCTTTAGGATTTTCTAGGTAGAGGATCATGTCATCTGCAAACAGTGATAGTTTTACTTCTTTACCAATTTGGATTCCTTTTATTTCTTTTTCTGCTCTGATTGCTGTGGCCAAAACTTCCAAAACTATGTTGAATAGTAGTGGTGAGAATTTAGGGGAAATGCTTTCAATTTTTCACCATTGAGGATAATGTTTGCTGTGGGTTTGTCATATATAGCTTTTATTATATTGAGGTATGTTCCTTCTATTCCAAGACTGTGCAAAGAATTAAGAATTGCATTGAAATATGCATTTCATGGCAAAATGCCACGCATACAGCACAAGAGATGCATATGTCATATAATCGGGGCACGTTTCAGAAGTTCTCAAACCACAGTATTCAAGAGATAATTGAAAAATGAGTAATCCTCAGTGTTTGACAGTTTGTAATCCAGAGGGATTAGGTAATTTATCTACTTCAAATCTTTTTTTCTGAAATATGATGGTAAAGATCGTGGTCACACCATGAGATACTGGAGTTTAGGATAGAAAAGAACACAGACTTCAGAGCCATAGAGGCCTGGAGAAAATCATAGCTACCTGATGACCGAGGTCAGCTTCACTGTTCCTTGATCTATAAAAATAGATCTCCTACCTGACCCATTATGGTTTAAATAAAAATTTGTATGTCAGGTCTCTAGCCTGACAATGAATCTGCCTTCTTCTGAATATGACCTCTCCTCATAATATGTCCAGTAGTAGCAACCCCATATTGTTGCTGCCAAGACAGTCTGTTTATTGATCAGTTAAAGCAAATAAAAATATAAATCATCTTGAGTTAGCAAAATACGAGGCAACAGACCATAACAATTTCACTGACAAACTGTCCCAGACAGTGCTTCTAAAATTAGAAAGAGAAATAGTAGGAAAAAAATTGACCTAGAGAGAGGAAGAGAAGAGAAAGAGGAGAAAGAAAAGAAAGAAAAGGAAAGGCACAGAGAAATTTTCAAATGTCAGGCTCATGTTCGGCTCCATTAGTACAAGAGTCCTGTTCATCTTTTGTAGAGTGAATACTGCTTATGAAGCAGCCACAGATTTAAGGCTTAGGGTAGAATGTGGAACATTTATTAAACATTAAGAAAAAATGGAGTTTTAAAGTACATTCTGATGGAAATCCTAGAAATACCCACTTTGAATTTAACTGCTTAACAAGTAATTATATATATACATATATAACTCTTAATGTTACTAGCTTCAATAGAAGATAATTCCCTATTCTTCCAAGTTGTGTTGATAAGATCCAGTTCACCAGTGGCACTGTTCAGATTTCCATGGCCAAATATTTCAGAAGATAATCTTTTGACGGCTGAAATGCCAGCATTCAAAAGGAAGAGGAATTATGCCATTTTCCCTAAGTGTCATCCAATTGATGGCTGACGAGAGAAGATTCCCTCACACACTGAGATATGTCAGCCTTTTTAATTCACATACATACTCAAGTAGATGGCTCATAGGTCGGACTTGAATAACCATCTTAAATATTGATTATCAGAAATGTCAAATCTAGCCACTTGAAAAGTGAGTGTTTTGAAATACCAGTTTCTGTGACTGAGGGGCGGATTGACTCAATCTGTCCCCTGGCTGGTTTTGATTTGGAGACAAAAAAGTGATGCTCCAGAAACTGAGTAGTCAGTTCCCTTTTCTGGAAAGCTCGCTGGGTAAGGAGCACTGGAAGAGGCACTGGAAAGTGTGGTTCTCCCTTCTCTCAGAGGTCTCTTATTCCTATTGGAACACAACTGAAAACAGAGATTTAAGTGAGAATCGGAAAAAGATAATGCATGATATGAGTTTTTTGAAAACTGCTTTGCTGTTGATATTTTCCACAGTGAAACGGAGGTGGTGAAATCAGATTATGTTGACCCTGATGAAAGTAAGTGGGAAGAGAATATTTAATGATGTTCCATCTTTAATAATTAAAATTTAATATAGCAAATTAGCAATAAAATGCAGCAAGCAAGCAATTTTTTTGCTGTGACCACTTTTGAAAGACTTCTTTGCACCAAGGCCTGAAGGTCACTGGGGCAGTAGTGTTTGTATCACTCAGTGAGAAAGAGGTGATCCAATGGGCTTCTGCCTGTGTTTTGTCATTTATAGTTCTCTCTCTCCCCAGCCCCCCAACACACATACATACTCCTGGAATAAATAAATAGCCCCCTGGTGTGAAAGCCTGACTACCTGTAGCTGACAAATAAAGAAGAATTAATTATTAAGTACCCAAATTAAGTACCATTGATTGTCAGTCTTCCTAATTTGAAGTGTTCAACAGTAAATAATCCACTCAGGACTTTTCCTAATGAATATTGTAAATGATATGAAATAGGTTTTTGGCTAAAGTTCACAATTAATAGGTCGAAGTCGAGTATATAAGTCTTCAGAAAAGATAAGCATTATAATGCATTTTTAAGAGACATGGTGAAATCTTTAGATATGCTTAGTCACTTAGTCATGTCAAACTCTTTGCATGACTGTATCCTGCCAGACTCCTCTGTCCACGGGGATTCTACAGACAAGAACAGTGGAGTGGGTTGCCATGCCCTCCTCCAAGGGATCTTCCCAACACAGGGATCGAACCCAGGTCTCCTGCATTGCAGGCAGATTCTTTACCATCTGAGCCACCAGGGAAGCCCGAAATCTTTAGATAGCAATCTTTTTAAAAGTTGTGGGACTTTTCTAGCTGTGCAGTAGTTAAGACTAGGCAGGGCATGTGAGTTCAATCCCTGGTCAGAGAGCTAAGATCACATAAACCTTGCAGTTAAAAAACAAAATATAAAACAAAAACAATATTGTAATAAATTTTAAAAAACTTTAAAAATAGTCTACAATTTAAAGAAACTTAGAAAATGTTGCAACTGATGGTTGACCATTAGCTAGCCAAGTCATAAATACCCACTTTATAATGGATGATTTGATTTCAAATGACCTACAGATATTTGTTCAGAGGTTTTTTGTTTTGTTCTGTTTCATATTGTTTTTAATCAAATGAACCATTAAAGTAAATTTTATTTTCTGATATAAAGATACATATAGTATTACATGGAACCATATAAAGTTGCTGGTTTATGGAACACAACAGTCAAATACAGAAAATTTGATGTGGTTTAACCTAATACAACAGGGGTCTAGGTCTAGGTATGGACTTCCTAAAACTTAGGTTATACTCCAGGTTTTTGTGTAAAAACGTGTATGATATGATAATATATAGACACTTAAGGTGGAAAACATTTGAAGCCTCATGAGCATCTTATAGTCACTGACCCAAGTATCTGTTCTACAATTGTCAACACTTAAAAACAATCAGAACCCAAATTTATTCAATGATACTGAGAGTAGAATTGTTCAGGAGACTGGATATTCCTTTGGTATGGCAAAGCTATGATGTCTCTCTAAACCTAAGTAACACCTGGTAAAACAAATGAACCAAAATGAATAAGGAAACACACACAAAATATTTTTTTTAATTTAAGATAAAAATGTGTATACGGCATTTCCTCATATAAATATTTTACACAAAATGTAATGTTGTTTTGTATTTAGGGCTATAAAAGTTTTCAGAATGTCAGTACAAGCTGTCTACTCTTGTGTCTCTAAAACTGAGTCAAGCAGTTATTAGAATTAGAAGATGAGCATTAGAAGACATGAAAGGTAAATGGAATTAGAAGACATTGGGATTTACTTGCATTTTATGTAGAAAATGCCAGGCACATCAACAAGTTAAAACACCAAATCACAAGGCTTAAATTCAACCAAACTAGAAATTAATTATGTGTTTTATTCCCTCTTTAGATTGAATTTTAGGTCTTCTCTGAAGCTGTACAAAAGGCTGAATTTAGACCACATAGAGCACACAAACTTACATCTTTGATTTCACAGCCGTCATACAGCAAACAGCACCCTTGTCTCATATAGAGATTGGGAAGTCCTCGTCTCCATTCTGCAGCTGCCCCATGCCTGGGCTGGGGAAGAATCCCCTGCTACCTGTGACCTTTGAAGTCATCTGCAGTATAGACTTGTGCTGCTGCTTTAGAAGCGCAGTTCAATTCCATCTGTACAGTGAGGATGTGCCATGATAGGAATGATCTGGGGAAGTACATGAGAGTGAGGGCCACAGTCTGTTTTAACAAACAAGCCTCCAGGTTGTCTAGTGGTAGAGAACCTGCCTACCAGTGCAGCAGACTTGAGAGACACAGGTTCGATCCCTGAGTCGGAAAGATCTCCTGGAGAAGGCCTTGGCCAGCCACTCCCTTCTTCTGGCCTGGAGAATCCCATGAACAGAGTATCCTGGCGGACAGGGTCGCACAGAGTCAGACACGACTGAAGTGGCTTAGCACACACGCACACTTCCCTCACTAGTTGAGACGTCACATTCTGTTGCTCCAAATCCAAATTTGTTTCCTGGAGTGTCTAGAGCAAACCCAGAGCAAGGAGAACAGACACTATTCGATGTACTTCAGCTCTCTCAGAAGTCTTTTCTGGAGGGGCAGCTGTGCTTTAGAATGACATAGATTTTATTATTGATGAGAAACAAACTACTGAGAAGCAGAACAACAAACAGACATAAATACTGTAGAAATAAGTGGAGCTCTTTCTACTTTGAGAGAACTGCATTTTTCCATTGCAACACTGAACACAACTGGAATGATAAATTCTTGAGGTAATTCCCTCATTAAATATCTGTGTCTACTTTGCTAGAGTACAATGACTATCATGGTAGGAGCTGTGTGTGTTTCTCTTGTGGACATTATTGTGGATGTTCATTTTAAAATTATTTATACAACTTTGTATTTCTGCCATTTTTACATGAAAAATGTGTTTTAATAATTATAACTTTGTGGGGGAGAATTAATAGGAGAAAATTTCCACACTTCCAGAAGACATATTAAACATAAAAAGTATGAACAAAAAGAAAAGCATGCCACTTCTCTGTTTGCTTACTTTGAAAGAATCCGCAAAGAACTTAGCAGAGTGCTCTTGACCTTCTGAGTGATGCTACTTACGAAGAAGACACCACCCATCCCCGCTTCATACACTTCAGAACCAGGCTGGTGCTGGGGGAAGGTAAATGTCTTTCTGAAGCATAAAGAAAATGCTTGGAAACTAACAAATGTATTTCTCTTAAAAAAAAAAAAAAACAATTCTGGGAAAATGGATAGAAATTTTCCTTTCTGAGTTGTTCACCTTAGTGAAGTGGCCTTTTAGCTCTGCGCTAGAAAATACTTGGGGAAGGAAATAGCTAGATTCTACTCTTAGAAAATTGCATTGATTGTAGGTTAAGTTTTTCATTAAAATTAAATATGCAGCCTGTGGAAATGGTTTCTCAGTTTTGGAATAAATATATTTATGATATTATTAGATGATCGTCAGTATGATCCCATATTTTCAGCATTTGAAATTTTTTTTCCTGTGATTACATTACTGTATTTTAAAGACTGTTTGAAAAAATAAATAAATAAAGACTGTTTGGACATTTATTGTTGTTTAGCAATATCAACAGTATTTTCTGCAGAATGCTTATTCTCCATGAATATATTAAAAAAATGTTCTATGCTCAAAATGCTACATTAAACTGATTAATTTGCTGAAACTTTCTGAAAGTGTCAATATCAATTAGGAGAGAAAAATTGTAGTATGTACTATTTTCCAAATTTTCCAATCATAGAATTCTTTCTGGATCTAAAGTGTAAGTGTAGTTGCTCAGTCGTGTCCGATTCTTTGCGACCCCACACAGACTGTAGCCTACCACGCTCCTCTGTCTGTGGGATTTTCCAAGCAATAGTACTGGAGTGGATTGCCATTTCCTTCTCCAGGGGAATCTTCCCAACCCAGGGATTAAACTCGGGTCTTCTGCATTGTAGGCACACACTTTATCTGGGTCGGGAAGATCCCCTGGAGAAGGAAATGGCAACCCACTCCAGTATTCTTGCCTGGAAAATCCCATGGATGGAAGAGCCTGGTAGGCTACAGTCCATGGGGTCGCAAAGAGTCAGACACGACTGAGCGACTTTCTGGGTCTAGTGTTTAGCAAAAGACCCTTGAGACATAAACTAATTTTTAAAATTTTATTATCTAAAATCATGGCAAATGGAAATTAAATTTTTTCTAATGACTTCTAACTCATTGAATACTTTGAGTGATAGCACAGATCAAATTTGTAGAAACACGCTGCTAGCTTAATTTCTCGACATTGGGAGCTTTATGCTGCTGCTCTTACACCTTGGTTTTAATAGGAACAGCGAGTAGATCTATTTGAGGGTAGTCTTGATCTGTTAGTTTTATCTCTCCATTCCTAACTCCTTTGTTAGTTATATTTACCTTTTGTACTGCATATGCCATAGTTTGTTCAAATTTAAGGAATTTTTGAGCAGAAGGAAGAAACATCTAACAGATAGGAAAGGATTTTATAAAGCAAGGGGCATCTAATTAAATTGTATTGTGTCAGGTCACTAAAGTATGAGATATGAGGGAAAGTTTTTGCAAAATTTATATGTATTCTTATGACTTATAACAAAAACCAGCACAATATTCCTGATGAACACTGACGCAAAAATTCTCAATAAAATATTAGCAAACAATCCAATAGTACGTTAAAAGGCTCAAACAACATGATCAAGTGGAATTTACTCCAGGGATACAGGGATGGTTCAGTGCCTATAAACCAGTCTTCATAATCTATCAAATTAACAAAATAAAGAATAAAAATCATCTCAATAACTGCAAAAAAAAAGGATATGAGAAAATTCAGCATCCATTTGTCATAGTAAGCATTAACAAACTGGGCATAGAGGAAATGTATCTCAACAAAATAAAAACCATATATGAAAAACCAATAGCTAACATACTCAATGGTGAAAAGCTGAAAGCATTTCCTCTGAGATCAGAAACAAGACAAGGATGCCCACTTCCATCAATTTTATTCAGTATAGTTTTGGAAGTCTTAGCTATCGTAATTATGTAAGAGAAAGGATTAAACTGCATCCAAACCAGAAAAGAAGAAGTAAAACTCTCACTATTTGATGGTGACATGATACTACATATAGAAAACCCTTAGGACACCACCCAGAATCTGTTAGAACTAATAAATGAATTCAGGAAAGTCACAGGATATGAAATCTGCATATATAAATCATTGTGTTTCTGTACACGAATAGTGAACTATCAGGATGAAAACTTAAGGAAATGTCATTTATAATGGCATCAAAGAGTACAATACCTAGAAATAAATTTAACCAAGGAGATGAAAGAACTATATATTGAAAATATGACACTAATGAAAGAAAGTGAAGAAGATACAAGTAGATGGAAAGATACTCCATATTCTTCGATTAGATGAATTAATCCTGTTAAAATGTTGCCCGTACTACCCAAAGCAATCTACAGATTCAGTTGAATACCTGTCATAATTCCAATGGTGTATTTCACAGAACTAGAACAAATAATCCTAAAATTTGTGTGGAACCACAAAAGACCCTGCATAGCCAAAACATTCTTGAGAAAAAAAAGAACAAAATTAGAATCAGTTCTAAAGAGGTGGATGAAACTGGAGCCTATTATACAGAGTGAAGTAAGCCAGAAAGAAAAACACCAATACAGTATGCTAATGCATATACATGGAATTTAGAAAGATGGTAATGATAACCCTGTATGTGAGACAGAAAAAGAGACACAGATGTCTAGAACAGTCTTTTGGACTCTGTGGGACAGGGTGAGGGTGGGATGACTTGGGAAAATGGCATTGAAACAAGTATATTATCATATGTGAAACAAATCGCCAGTCCTGGTTCAATGCATGATATAGGATGCTCAGGGCTGGTGCACTGGGATGACCTAGAGGGATGGGATGGGGAGGGAGGTGGGAAAGGGGTTCAAGATGGGGAACACATGCATACCCGTGGCAGATTCATGTCAATGTATGGCAAAACCAATACAGTATTGTAAAGTAAAATAAAGTAAAAATAAAAATAAAATAAAAATAAAATAAAGTAAAATAAATTTATATTAAAATTAAAAAATAAACAAAATTGGAGGTATAACTGCATGATTTTCAAAGTAATACAAAGATACAGTAATAAAAATAGCATTGTACTCGTGCAAACACACACACAAACACAGATTAATGAGACAGAACAGAGAGCCCAGAAATAAACCGACACGTGTATGAACAATTATTTTATGACAAAAGAACAAAGAGCATACAATGAAGAAAGGAGAATCTCATCAGTAAATGTTGGGAAAATTGACAGACATACTTGCAAGAATGAAACTAGACCACTATCTTACACTATCCATAAAAATTAAATCAAAATGAATTAAAAACTTAAGTGTAAGATGAGAAACGATAGAATTTCTAGAGGAAAATATAGGCAGTAACCCATTTATATTATCTTGGCAATGTTTCTGTGGATCTAGCTCCAAACCTAAGGGAAACAAAAGCAAAAACAAACAAATGGGTTTCCACCAAACTAATAGGATTCTGCACAGTGAAAGAAACCATAATTAAAATTAAAAACAACCAACTGAATCAGAGAAATATTTATGAATTATATATTCATTAAGGGATTAGTATCCAAAATATCTAGAATTTATACAACACAGTAAAAAACAATTTAAAAGGGCAGAGAATCAGAATAGAACTTTTTTTTTTTTCAAAAATGGTACACACATGGCCAGCAGGTACATGAAAAGATGTCCAACATCACCAATTATTGGGAAAATGCAAATCAAAACTACAGTGAGATCAGTTCATATTTGCTAGAATGACTGTCATCAAAAAGAAGAAATTAGAAATGTTGATGAGGGGGTGAAGAAAGTGGAATCCTTGTGCATTTTGGAAGGACTGTAAATTGATACAGCAAATATGGAAGAGTATGGCGATTCCTCAAAAAATTAATAATGATCTAGTTACTCTACTTCTGTCAATTGAGACAGTGATGCCATTCAACCATCTTATCCTCTGTCATCCTCTTCTCCTCTTACCTTCAGTCTTTCCCAGCGTCATAGTATTTTCAAGTGAGTCAGCTCTTCATATCAGGTGGTCAAAGTATCAGAGCTTCAACTGCAGCATATGTCCTTCCAACGAATATTCAACGCTTATTTCCTTTGGGATTGACTGGTTTGATCTCCTTGCTATCCGAGGGATTCGCAAGAGTCTTCTCCAGCACCACAGTTTGAAAGCATCAGTTCCGTGGCACTTAGCATTCTTTATGGTCCAGGTCTCACATCAGTTCATCGGTTCAGTTTAGTAGCTCAGTCGTGTCCAACTTTTTGACACCCTGTGGATTGCAGCATACCAGGCCTCCCTGTCCATCACCAAGCCCCAGAGCTTGCTCAAACTCATGTCCATTGAGTCAGTGATGCCATCCAAGCATCTCATGTTCTGTTGTCCCCTTCTCTCACCTTCGGTATTTTCCAGCATCAGGGTCTTTGCCAGTGAGTCAATTCTTCACATCAGGTGGCCAAAGTATTGGAGTTTCAGCTTCAGCATCAGTCCTTCCAGTGAACACCCAGGACTGATCTCCTTCAGAATGGACTGGTTGGATCTCCTTGCAGTCCAAGGGACTCTCAAGAGTCTTCTACAACACCACAGTTCAAAAGCATCAATTCTTCAGCGCTCAACTTTCTTCCCAGTCCAACTCTCACATCCATACATGACCACTGGAAAAACCAAAGCCTTGGCTAGATGGACCTTTGTTGACAGAGTAATGTCTCTGCTTTTGAATATGCTATCTAGGTTGGTCATAACTTTCCTTCCAAGGAGTAAGTGTCTTTTAATTTCATGTCTGCAATCACCATCTGCAGTGATTTTGGAGCCCAGAAAAATAAAGTCAGCCACTGTTTCCACTGTTTCCCCATCTATTTCCCATGAAGTGATGGGACCAGATGCCATGATCTTTGTTTTCTGAATGTTGAGCTTTAAGCCAACTTTTTCACTCTCCTCTTTCACTTTCATCAGGAGGCTTTTTAGTTGCTCTTCACTTTCTGCCATAAAAATGGTGTCATTTGCATATCTGAGGTTATTGATATTTCTCCTGGCAATCTTGATTCCAGCTTGTGCTTCTTCCAGCCCAGCGTTTCTCATGATGTAGTCTGCATATAAGTTAAATAAGCAGGGTGACGATATACAGCCTTGATGTACTTCTTTCCCAATTTGGAACCAGTCTGTTGTTCCATGTCCAGTTCTAACTGTTGCTTGTTGATCTGCATACAGATTTCTCAGGAGGGAGGTCATGTGGTCTAATATTACCATCTCTATTTTCCACAGTTTGTTTTGATCTACACAGTCAAAGGCTTTGGCGTAGTCAATAAAGCAGAAGTAGATGTTTTTCTGGTATTCTCTTGCTTTTTCGATGATCCAGAGGATGTTGTCAAGTTGATCTCATTCCTCTGCCTTTTCCAAAGCCAGCTTGAACATCTAGAAGTTCAGTTTACATACTGTTGAAGCCTGGCTTAAATAATTTTGAGCATTACTTTGCTAGCACGTGTGTGTGTGTTAGTCACTCAGTCATGTCCAACTCTTTGTGACCCCATGGCTTGTAGCCCACCAGGATCCTTTGTCCATGGGATTCTCCAGGCAGGAATACTGGAGTGAGTTGCCATTTCCTTCTCCGTGCTAGCATGTGAGATGAGTGCAATTGAGCGATAGTTTGAACATTCTTTGGCATTGCCCTTCTTTGGAATTGGAATGAAAACTGACCTTTTTCAGTCCTCTGGCCACTGCTGAGTTTTCCAAATGTGCTGGCATATTGAGTGCAACACTTTAGCAGCAGCATCATTTAGGATTTGAAATAGCTCTGCTGGAATCCTATCACCTCCATTAGCTTTGTTTGTAGTGATGCTTCCTAAGACCCGCTTGACTTCATACTCCAGGATGTCTGGCTGTAGGTGAGTGATCACACCATCATGGTTATCAGGGTCATGAAGATCTTTTTTGTATATTTCTGTATAATCTTGCCACCTTTTCTTAATATCTTCTGCTTCTGTTAGGTCCATACCATTTCTGACCTTTATTGTGCCCATCATTGCATGAAATGTTCCCTTGTTGTCTCTAATTTTCTTGAAGAGAGCCCCATTCTTCCCATTCTGTTGTTTTCCTCTATTTCTAACATTAGTTCATGACCATTGGAAAAACCATAGCTTTGACTATCAGTTCAGTTCAGTTTGGTTGCTCAGTCATGTCCAACACTTTGTGACCCCATGAATTGCAGCACGCCAGGCCTCCCTGTCCATCATCAACTCCTGGAGTTCACTCAGACTCACATCCGTCAAGTCGGTAATGCCATTCAGCCATCTCATCCTCTGTCATCCCCTTCTTCTCCTGCTCTCAATGCCTCCCAGCATCAGAGTCTTTTCTAATGAGTCAACTCTTCACATGAGGTGGCCAAAGTACTGGAGTTTCAGCTTCAGCATCATTCCTTCCAGAGAATACCCAGAATACCCAGGACTGATCTCCTTCAGAATGGACTGGTTGGATCTCCTTGCAGTCCAAGGGACTCTCAGGAGTCTTCTCCAAAACCACATTTCAAAAGCATCAATTCTTCGGCGCTCAGCTTTCTTCATAGTCCAAATCTAAGATCCATACATTACTACTGGAAAAACTGTAGCCTTGACTAGATGGACCTTTGTTGGCAAAGTAATGTCTCTGCTTTTCAATATGCTATCTAGGTTGGTCATAACTTTCCTTCCAAGGAGTAAGCATCTTTTAATTTCATGGCTGCAGTCACCATCTGCAGTGATTTTGGACCCAAAAAAATAGTCTGACTCTGTTTCCACTGTTTCCCCATCTATTTCCCATGAAGTGATGGGGCCAGATGCCATGATCTTCGTTTTCTGAATGTTGAGCTTTAGCCAACTTTTTCACTCTCCTCTTACTTTCATAGAGAGGCTTTTTAGTTCCTCTTCACTTTCTGCCATAAGGGTGGTTTCATCTGCATATCTGAGGTTATAGATATTTCTCCCGCCAATGTTGATTCCACCTTGTGCTTCTTCCAGCCCAGCGTTTCTCATGATGTACTCTGCATATAAGGTAAATAAGCAGGATGACAATATACCGCCTTGACATACTCCTTTTCCTATTTGGAACCAGTCTGTTGTTCCATATCCATTTTTTTTTAATTTTTATTTTTACTTTATTTTACTTTACAGTACTGTATTGGTTTTGCCATACATTGACATGAATCCACCACAGGAGTATATGTGTTCCCAAACCTGAACCCCCCTCCCACCTCCCTCCCTATAGCATCTCTCTGGGTCATCCCCATGCACCAGCCCCAAGTATCCTGTATCCTGCATCGGACATAGACTGGTGATTCGTTTCTTAAATGATAGTATACATGTTTCAATGCCATTCTCCCAAATCATCCCACCCTCTCCCTCTCCCTCTCCCTCAGAGTCCAAAAGTCCATATCCATTTTTAACTGTTGCTTCCTAACCTGCATATAGGTTTCTCAAGAGGCAGGTCAGGTGGTCTGGTATTCCCATCTCCTTCAGAATTTTCCAGTTTGTTGTGATCCACACAGTCAAAGGCTTTGGCATAGTCAATAAAGCAGAAATAGATGTTTTTCTGGAACTCTCTTGATTTTTTGATGAACCAGTGGATGTTGGCAATTTGATCTCTGGTTCCTCTGCCTTTTCTAAAACCAGCTTGAACATCTGGAAGTTCCTGGTTCACGTAGTGCTAAAACCTGGCTTGGAGAATTTTGAGCATTACTTTACTAGTGTGTGAGATGAGTACAATTGTGCAGTAGTTTGAGCATTCTTTGGCATTGCCTTTCTTTGGGATTGGAATGAACACTGACCTTTTCCAGTCCTGTGGCCACTGCCGAGTTTTCCAAATTTGCTGGCCTATTGAGTGCGGCACAGACTGTCATTGACAAAGTGATGTCTCTGCTTTTTAATACGCTGCCTAGGTTTGTCATAGCTTTCCTTCCAAGGAGCAAGTGTATTTTAATTTCATGGCTGCAGCCAACATCCACGGTGATCTTGGAGCCCGAGAAAATAAAATCTGTCACTGCTTCCACTTTTCCCCATGTATTTTCCTCAAAGTGATGAGACCAGATGCCGTGATCTTAAGCTTTTTCCAATTTTGAGTTTTAAGTCAGCTTTTTCACTCGCCTCTTTCACCCTCATCACGAGGCTGTTTAGTTCCTCTTCACCTCCTGCCATTAAACTAGTGTCATCTGCATATCTGAGGTTATTTATATTTCTCTCAGCAATCTTGACTCCAGCTTGTGCATCATCCACCCTGACATTTCACATGATGTACTCTGCATATGTAAGTTAAAGGGATTATATTAAATGCAATATGTCACATGGAGAAAGACAAATACTGTATCATTGTGTTTGGAATCAAAAATAAACCACAAAAGCAGATCAGATTAGTGGTTATCAGGGGGGAATGAGACAAGAAGTGGCAAAATGTGTAAAAGGGATCAACTCTGTGGTGATGGATGGTGACCAAAATGAAGCAAACAGAAAACACAAGCTCATAGAAGTGGCAGGTCAGGGGCCTGGTGTGGGTGATGCTGATTAAGACGGTTAACAGGTCCAGACTTCCAGTTACAAAACACCTAAATCATGAGGATGTAATTTATAGCATGAGTGAGTGAGTGAAGTGGCTCAGTCATGTCCGACTCTTTGTGACCCCATGGACCTACCAGGCTCCTCAGTCCATGGAATTTTCCAGGTATGAGTACTGGAGTGGGTTACCATTTCCTTCTCCAATGTACAGCATGGTAACTAGTTAATAATAGCTGCACTGTATGTTTTAAAGTTGCTAAGACGATAAGTGCTAGAAGTCCTCACCACAAGAAAAAATATTTGTAACTCTTTGGTGGTGATGAATGTTAATTAGACTTCTTATGGGGACCGTTTCCCATACTTACAGATATTGAATCATTATGTTGTACAACTAAAACTAATAGAACATTGTGTGTTATTGTATCTCAGTAAAAACAAGTGTGAAAGCTGAGGGGGACATCTTTTGAAATTTATCTTACATTTTTGTGACTCCTCAGATCTTTTGAATACTTTTGTGTAACTCGCCTCTGCTTCAAGACAGACTACTGAGTTCAGTTAAGTTCTGATGCCAGTTACCTGGACTTAGTGCAGACCCTACAGAGTCGAGGCGTGGTCTCCAGGAAAACTGCCCTCACTTCCCATGCCAGTGACTACGGGGGTGGGGGTCTGTGCCTCCAACTAACTAGCTACAAATGTGGGGGAAGGGGACATTTCTGCTAACTCCCTTGGGCTTCATAATTTACTAGAATGAGTCACAGTTCAGGAAAGTATTATATGTTATTATAACATAGCAATGAGGGTCAGCCAGATGGAGAGAGATACAGTGGGAGGTTCAAGGGAGTCCTAAGCATAGAACTTATACGACTTCCTCTCCAGGGATCAGGATGCAGCGTCCTCAGGGTGTACCAGTGTGTCCACCAATCAGAAAGTTCTACACAGCATCATTTGCCAGGGTGTGTTTTTTTTTTTTTTTTACTTTATTTTACTTTGCAATACTGTATTGGTTTTGCCATACATTGACATGAATCCACCACGGGTGTACATGCGTTCCCAAACATGAACCCCCCTCCCACCTCCTTCCCCATAACATCTCTCTGGGTCATCCCCGTGCACCAGCCCCAAGCATGCTGTATCCTGTGTCGGACATAGACTGGCGATTCGATTCTTACATGATAGTATACGTGTTACAATGCCATTTTCCCAAATCATCCCACCCTCTCCCTCTCCCTCTGAGACCAAAAGTCCATTATACACCTCTGTGTCTCTTTTGCTGTCTTGCATACAGGGTTCTCATTGCCATCTTTCTAAATTCCATATATATGTGTTAGTATACTGTATTGGTGTTTTTCTTTCTGGCTTACTTCACTCTGTATAATCGGCTCCAGTTTCATCCATCTCATCAGAACTGATTCAAATGAATTCTTTTTCATGACTGAGTAATACTCCATTGTGTATATGTACCACAGCTTTCTTATCCATTCATCTGCTGATGGACATCTAGGTTGTTTCCATGTCCTGACTATTATAAACAGTGCTGCGATGAACATTGGGGTACATGTGTCTCTTTCAGTTCTGGTTTCCTCGGTGTGTATGCCCAGAAGTGGGATTGCTGGGTCATAAGGTCGTTCTGTTTGCAATTTTTTAAGGAATCTCCACACTGTTCTCCATAGTGGCTGTACTAGTTTGCATTCCCACCAACAGTGTAGGAGGGTTCCCTTTTCTCCACACCCTCTCCAGCATTTATTGCTTGTAGATTTTTGGATCGCAGCCATTCTGACTGGTGTGAAGTGGTACCTCATTGTGGTTTTGATTTGCATTTCTCTAATAATGAGTGATATTGAGCATCTTTTCATGTGTTTGTTAGCCATCCATATGTCTTCTTTGGAGAAATGTCTATTTAGTTCTTTGGCCCATTGTTTTTTTTTTCCCTTTGGCCCATTTTTTGATTGGGTCGTTTATTTTTCTGGAATTGAGCTGCAGAAGTTGTTTGTATATTTTTGAGATTAGTTGTTTGTCAGTTGCTTCATTTGCTATTATTTTCTCCCATTCAGAAGGCTGTCTTTTCACCTTGCTTATATTTTCCTTTGTTGTGCAGAAGCTTTTAATTTTAATTAGATCCCATTTGTTTGTTTTTGCTTTTATTTCCAGAATTCTGGGAGGTGGATCATAGAGGATCCTACTGTGATTTATGTCGGAGAGTGTTTTGCCTATGTTCTCCTCTAGGAGTTTTATAGTTTCTAGTCTTACATTTAGATCTTTAATCCATTTTGAGTTTATTTTCGTGTGTGGTATTAGAAAGTGATCTAGTTTCATTCTTTTACAAGTGGTTGACCAGTTTTCCCAGCACCACTTGTTAAAGAGATTGTCTTTACTCCATTGCATATTCTTGCCTCCTTTGTCAAAGATAAGGTGTCCATATGTGTGTGGATTTATCTCTGGGCTTTCTATTTTGTTCCATTGATCTATATGTCTGTCTTTGTGCCAGTACCATACTGTCTTGATGACTGTGGCTTTGTCGTAGAGCCTGAAGTCAGGCAAGTTGATTCCTCCAGTTCATTCTTCTTTCTCAAGATTGCTTTGGCTATTTGAGGTTTTTTATATTTCCATACAAATCTTGAAATTATTTGTTCTAGTTCTGTGAAAAATGTGGCTGGTAGCTTGATAGGGATTGCATTGAATTTGTAAATTGCTTTGGGTAGTATACTCATTTTCACTATATTGATTCTTCCGATCCATGAACATGGTATATTTCTCCATCTATTAGTGTCCTCTTTGATTTCTTTCATCAGTGTTTTATACTTCTCTATATATAGGTCTTTAGTTTCTTTAGGTAGATATATTCCTAAGTATTTTATTCTTTTCGTTGCAATGGTGAATGGAATTGTTTCCTTAATTTCTTTTTCTACTTTCTCATTATTAGTGTATAGGAATGCAAGGGATTTCTGTGTGTTGATTTTATATCCTGCAACTTTACTCTATTCATTGATGAGCTCTAGTAATTTTCTGGTGGAGTCTTTAGGGTTTTCCATGTAGAGGATCCTGTCATCTGCAAACAGTGAGAGTTTTACTTCTTCTTTTCCAATTTGGATTCCTTTTATTTCCTTTTCTGCTCTGATTGCTGTGGCCAAAACTTCCAGAACTATGTTGAATAGTAGCGGTGAAAGTGGGCACCCTTGTCTTGTTCCTGACTTTAGGGGAAATGCTTTCAATTTTTCACCATTGATGATAATGTTTGCTGTGGGTTTGTCATAGATAGCTTTTATTATGTTGAGGTGTGTTCCTTCTTTTCCTTCTTTCTGGAGAGTTTTTATCATAAATGGATGTTGAATTTTGTCAAAGGCCTTCTCTGCATCTATTGAGATAATCATATGGCTTTTATTTTTCAAGTTGTTAATGTGGTGAATTACATTGATTGATTTGCGGATATTGAAGAATCCTTGCATCCCTGGGATAAAGCCCACTTGGTCATGGTGTATGATCTTTTTAATGTGTTGTTCGATTCTGATTGCTAGATTTCTTGAGGATTTTTGCATCTATGTTCATCAGTGATATTGGCCTGTAGTTTTCTTTTTTTGTGGCGTCTTTGTCAGGTTTTGGTATTAGGGTGATGGTGACCTCATAGAATGAGTTTGGAAGTTTACCTTCCTCTGCAATTTTCTGGAAGAGTTTCAGTAGGATAGGTGTTAGCTCTTCTTGAAATTTTTGGTAGAATTCAGCTGTGAAGCCGTCTGGACCTGGGCTTTTGTTTGCTGGAAGATTTCTGATTACCGTTTCAATTTCTCTGCTTGTGATGGGTCTGTTAAGATTTTCTATTTCTTCCTGGTTCAGTTTTGGAAAATTGTACTTTTCTAAGAATTTGTCTATTTCTTCCACGTTGTCCATTTTATTGGCATATAATTGCTGATAGTAGTCTCATATGATCCTTTGTATTTCTGTGTTGTCTGTTGTGATCTCTCCATTTTCATTTCTAATTTTATTGATTTGATTTTTTTCTCTTTGCTTCTTGATGAGTCTGGCTAATGGTTTGTCAATTTTATTTATCCTTTCAAAGAACCAGCTTTTGGCTTTGTTGATTTTTGCTATGGTCTCTTTTGTTTCTTTTGCATTTATTTCTGCCCTAATTTTTAAGATACTAACTCTGGGGTTCTCCAACTCTTCCTTTTCTAGTTGCTTTAGTTGCAGAGTTAGGTTATTTATTTGACTTTTTTCTTGTTTCTTGAGGTATGCCTGTATTGCTATGAACTTTCCCCTTAGCACTGCTTTTATAGTGTCCCACAGGTTTTGGGTTGTTGTGTTTTCATTTTCATTCGTTTCTATGCATATTTTGATTTCTTTTTTGATTTCTTCTGTGATTTGTTGGTTATTCGGAAGTGTGTTGTTCAACCTCCATATGTTGGAATTTTTAATAGTTTTTCTCCTGTAATTGAGATCTAATCTTAATGCATTATGGTCAGAAAAGATGCTTGGAATGATTTCGATTTTTTTGAATTTATCAAGGTTAGATTTATGGCCCAGGATGTGATCTATCCTGGAGAAGGTTCCATGAGCACTTCAGAAAAAGGTGAAATTCATTGCTTTGGGGTGAAATGTCCTATAGATATCAATTAGGTCTAACTGGTCTAATGTATCTTTTAAAGTTTGCATTTCTTTTTTAATTTTCTGTTTAGTTGATCTGTCCATAGGTGTGAGTGGGGTGTTAAAATCTCCCACTATTATTGTGTTATTGTTGATTTCCCCTTTCATACTTGTTAGCATTTGTCTTACATATTGCAGTGCTCCTATGTTGGGTGCATATATATTTATAATTGTTATATCTTCTTCTTGGATTGTTCCTTTGATCATTATGTATGTGGCCTTCTTTGTCTCTTTTCACAGCCTTTGTTTTAAAGTCTATTTTATCGGATATGAGTATTGCCACTCCTGCTTTCTTTTGGTCTCTGTTTGCGTGGTATATCTTTTTCCAGCCCTTCACTTTCAGTCTGTATGTGTCCCTTGTTTTGAGGTGGGTCTCTTGTAAGCAGCATATAGAGGGGTCTTGTTTTTGTATCCATTTGGCCAGTCTTTGCCTTTTGGTTGGGGCATTCAACACATTTACATTTAAGGTAATTATTGATAAGTATGATCCCATTGCCATTTACTTTATTGTTTTGGGTTCGGGTTTATACACCCTTTTTGTGTTTCCTGTCTAGAGAATATCCTTTAGAATTTGTTGGAGAGCTGGTTTGGTGGTGCTGAATTCTCTCAGCTTTTGCTTGTCTATAAAGCTTTTGATTTCTCCTGCGTATTTGAATGAGATCCTTGCTGGGTACAGTAATCTGGGCTGTAGGTTATTTTCGTTCATCACTTTAAGTATGTCTTGCCATTCCCTCCTTGCCCGAAGAGTTTCTATTGAAAGATCAGCTGTTATCCTTATGGGAATCCCCTTGTGTGTTATTTGTTGTTTTTCCCTTGCTGCTTTTAATATTTGTTCTTTGTGTTTGATCTTGTTAATTTGATTAATATGTGTCTTGGGGTGTTTTGCCTTGGGTTTATCCTATTTGGAACTCTCTGTGTTTCTTGGACTTGGGTGATTATTTCCTTCCCCATTTTAGGGAAGTTTTCAACTATTATCTCCTCAAGGATTTTCTCATGGTCTTTCTTTTTGTCTTCTTCTGGGACTCCTATAATTCGAATGTTGGAGTGTTTCATATTGTCCTGGAGGTCTCTGAGATTGTCCTCATTTCTTTTAATTCGTTTTTCTTGTTTCCTCTCTAATTCATTTATTTCTACCATTCTATCTTCTATTTCACTAATCCTATCTTCTGCCTCCGTTATTCTACTATTTGTTGCCTCCAGAGTGTTTCTGATCTCATTTATTGCGTTATTCATTATATATTGACTCTTTTTTATTTCTTCTAGGTCCTTGTTAAACCTTTCTTGCATCTTCTCAATCCTTGTCTCCAGGCTATTTATCTGTGATTCCATTTTGATTTCAAGATTTTGGATCATTTTCACTATCAATATTCAGAATTCTTTCTCAGGTAGATTCCCTACCTCTTCCTCTTTTGTTTGGTTTGGTGGGCAACTCTCCTGTTTCTTTACCTGCTGAGTATTCCTCTGTCTCTTCATCTTGGTTATATTGCTGCATTTGGAGTGGCCTTTTTATATTCTGGTAATTTGTGGAGTTCTCTTTATTATGGAGCTTCCTCACTGTGGGTGGGGTTCTATCAGTGGCTTGTCAAGGTTTCTTGGTTAGGGAGGCTTGTGTTGGAGTTCTGGTGGGTGAAGCTGGGTTTCTTCTCTCTGGAGTGCAGTGGAGTGACCAGTAATGGGTTATGAGACATCAAAGGTTTTGGAATAACTTTGAGCTGCCTGTATATTGAAGCTCAGGGGAGTGTTCCTGTGTTGCTGGAGAATTTGAGTGGTATGTCTTGTTTTGGAACTTGTTGGCCCTTGGGTGGAGCTTGGTTTCGGTGTAGGTATGAAGGCATTTGATGAGCTCCTGTTGCTTAATGTTCCCTGAATTCAAGAGTTCTCTAATGTTTTCAGGCTTTGGATTTAAGCCTCCTGCTTCTGGTTTTCAGTTTTGTTTTTACAGTAGCCTCTAGACTTCTCCATCTATACAGCACCGATGATAAAACATCTAGGTTAAAGATGAAAAGTTTCTCCACATTGAGGGACACTCAGAGAGGTTCACTGAGTTACAAGGAGAAGAGAAGAGGGAGGGGGTAGTTAGAGATAACTGGAATGAGATGCAGTGAGATCAAAAGAGGAGAGAGCAAGCTAGCCAGTAGTCACTTCCTTATGTGCGCTCTGTAGTCTGGACCGCTCAGAGGTATTTACGGAGTTATACGGGGAAGAGGAGAGGGAGGAAGTAGACAGAGGTGGCCAGGAGGATAAGAGAGAGGAATGACAAGGAGAGAGACAAATCCTGCCAGTAACCAGTTCCTTAGGTGTTCTCCACCGTCTGGAACACACAGAGATTCACAGAGTTGGATAGGGAAGAGATGGGGGAGAAAAGAGACAGAGGCCACCTGGTGGAGAAAAAGGAGAGTCCAAAGGAGGAGAGAGTGGTCAAGCCAGTAACCTCGCTCTCAGGTAAACTTGGGTGGTGAAGTTTGGGTTTTTAAATGTACAAAATTGACAACAAAAACTTAAGAGCAAAGATTAAAAATCTAGAGTAGAGGTTGGAGTTTCAAAAATACAATATTAAAGAAAAGAAGCAGAAGGAAAAAGGAAAAAAGAAAAAAAAAGCGAGAGAAAAAAGAGAAAAAACCCACAAGAATTATTAACAAAAAAAAAAAAACCAACAAAAAACACCAACAACCACCCAAAACTATATATGGTGTTTGCCTTAAAAAAAAAAAGTAATAGTAGGTTATAGAAATAAAAATTAGAAGAGAAATAGAAGACTTAATAATTAGAAAAAAAGAAAAAAAAAGGAATGATTTTAAAAATAGTAAAAATATTTCTGGCCCTTCTCTGATGTTGTGGGCAGTGTGGGGTCACTTCCAAGGCGGTTCCCTCTCTTTAACTTCTTCTGTTTGCTGGTTTTTTAGGCTCACTAGTTCAGTCGCGCTGTGGGGAAGAGGGATGCTGCAAACAAATAGCACTGTCGTGTGCACACAGTGTCTCAGCCCCGCTGGACCTGTCCCTTCTCGCGGCGCACAAACCGCTCCGGCTCTACGATGCTTAGCCGGGAACCATCTGAGGCCGGCCCCAGGCTGCGTGCACTTCCCCGGTCTAAGCCGCTCAGGTTCGGCGCTCAGGCAGCCCTCAGAGGCACAGATTCGGTTGGGACTGTGCTTTGTGCCCTTCCTGGGTCTGAGTAGCTCAGGAGTTTGGCGAGCGCGATCGCTGCGACTTGTCGCCTTTTCTGCCTCTGCTGCTCAGCTTTCTGGGTGGACCGCTGGCGCCCCTTGTGAGGCAGATGGTGACTGTCCAGCACCCCCAGAAGTCTTAGCAAAGAAGCCTGTTTGTAGTTTGGTAAGTAAAGTCTCTCCGGGTCTACAATTGCCCCTTTCCAGCCCTTATGGCTCTGGCTGCCTGTCCCCGGTGGGGGACAGTCTGCAGCCGGCTTTTTCCGTTCCGTCCTTTGTTCTATGCTCGGTCCTGGCGGTGTCTTATGTTCAAGCTTTTCACGTGGTATCTATCCCACAGTCTGGTTTGCTAGCCCAAGTTAGATCGTTCTGGTTGCGCGTGGGGCATTCCTGCCCGATTCTTACAAAGCTCTGCAGCCCGCGCCTCCCCCGCTTCCCTGCCCTGCCCCCACTAGCTTGTGGCGGATGCAGGCGTCTGTGCTGCTTTTCCGCTGGGGGAGTTACTGTTGGGCGTGTAATCTGTTGGTTTAAATTAATTATTTATTTTTCCCTTCCTGTTATGTTGCCCTCTGTGTTTCCAAGGCTCACCACAGACTAAGCAGGGAGAGTGCTTCCTGGTGTTTGGAAATCTCTCTTCTTAAAATTCCCTTCCCGGGACGGGCTTCCCTTCCTGGGACGGGCTTCCCTTCCCAGGACGGAGCTCCCTCCCCACCTCCTTTGTCTCCTTTTTCGTCTTTTGTATTTTTTCCTACCTCTTTTTGAAGACAATGGTCTGCTTTTCTGGTTTTCTGATGTCCTCTGCCAGCCTACAGAAGTTGTTTTGTGGAGTTTGCTCGGCGTTGAAATGTTCTTTTGAGGAATTTGTGAGGGAGAAAGTGGTCTTCCCGTCCTATTCCTCCGCCATCTTTACAGTTCCCCCTGCCAGGGTTTTTATTGGAGTTTCTTACGTAGACATGATTGAGTGAATGAATGACCACATGATTGAACTCCGTCTTCAGTCCCCACCTTCCCTGAGGTCAGGCTGACTCAGGCCTCAGTCTTCTAATTACATGGTTGGTGTTGCGGATGACCATCGCCTACACTCACTCATCTCATGTAGGGGCCAAGGACCCCACCATAAATCACAAAGACACTCCTTTCACTCAGGAAATTCCAAGGACAAAGTTGAGACAAATGCTTCATTATACAATACGTGCTTACTGAATTTCTTTTTCCTACACTTTTATGAAAAATAATATAGCTTTAAACCAGAGTTCTTATTTCATGGAAGGCTGTGCAAGTTTTTCCATAACTGATTCAAGACTGTGTATATAAAACATTATTATTGCTGAAATATTATATGCATACTCATGAATCCTAAAAGGAAGTAATTATGTCCATATGAATTATATGCAATTGTATACACAGATATATATAAATGTATGTGTGTGTATCTGTATATGTGTATATACCTTTTTCTAAAATAATTTGTGTATCTACTTTGGGTACTTTTTCTCTGAATTTTCTTAAAACCCCCAAATATATCTTTGAAAAGACACTGCTACTAAACTTTCTAGTGTACTGCCAAGAATAATTATTTTGTAGTAAATTTCTATGGATAATGCCCAGGGACTTATTACTTATGCTAAAATAAATAATGTTTCTGATGGTACATCACATCCTCTAAGATCACTACAAAAATTAACTATTCTGCATAAGAAAATTTTCCGCATGAAAAAGATACTTTTTAAACTTTAACGTGTTATTGAAATGCTATAGTAAATTCAGTTTATTAAACTGAATGTATCAAGTATCATTTATACATTTTTCAGAACCAGCCCCTGCTGTTGAACTGTGCTGCCTCAGTTATATCCTTAGAGGCACACTGAAGCATCTGGAACTCCTTTTCCATTCTGGAAGACCCAGTCTGGGTTTTCTAGTCTTTCCTTTGCTGTGTGTTCTCACTTTCCCTCTTGTGGGGCAGCACTCTCTCCTCTGTCCTTGTTACCATCAGAATGCGTGCCTGAGGGGAATTCTGAGGGTTTGACTGAGGACCACACTCATAGCCTTTGTCCTTAGTTACCCTACTGCAGTCACGTGCACAGTCCACCAGAAACAGTCTCCTGGTGGCCATTTCTGTCTCAGGGTCTGCAAATTCCAAAGATAGTTGATGTCTGGAAGTTAGACATCCAGAGAAGTGGACTTTATTCTCCTAGAGTGGAACATTTGACAAGAAACGGCTGCATTTCTTTACATTTTGAATTCAAGTATGAAAATGTTTTTGAGTAAGATATTCATTTTTTTTTAATTGCTGAAACCACTTTCTTGAAGAATTTGGAGAGTTTTTGGTTGTATTAGTGAATATATCATTTTAGAGCATTAATATCATTTTTATAACAGATCCAGATATTACATTTTGGGGTTGAATTTCAATAAAGAATCAATCAGTTTTCTAATGTTAGCAGCATAGTTTCTAAAAAAAGGTAAAATTTATTGTAATTTCAAATTGAAATTAAGAAACAAATATAGTTACATTTAAAATGTGTTCAGTGTTTATTTTAAAAACTTCTTTGAAATTAAACAGTGATAATCAACTTACTTGGGAACATTATTTTTTTTTTCTGAAAATAATTTCTTATGAACATATAACCAAGTACATATAGTACTGGTTAAATGAACTAACCGATCTGTTTTACAAATGTGAGTACGCCTCAGAATACTTGATTTTTTGTTTTGCAGTGCATATATGAAAAAAGTTGAGAAGCACTTTTATAACCTGTGTATTAATATATGTATACCGAGTTGTTCTGATTTTTCATATTCAATGCATTTAAATTAACTTCATTTCCCATAATTTATTTTATTTTCCTTATAAGCCATTGCTAGTTTAAAACAGGTACTCAGCATTCTCCATTGAGATTATGTGCTGAGCACATTGGTGGCTCAGATGGTAAAGCGTCTGCCTGCAATGTGGGATACCTGGGTTCGATCCCTGGGTTGGGAAGATCCCCTGGAGAAGGAAATGGCAACCCACTCCAGTACTCTTGCCTGGAAAACTCCATGGACCAAAGAGCCTGGTAAGCTATAGTCCATGTGGTCGCAAACAGTTCGGACACGACTGAGTGACTTCACTTTCACTTTTCACTTTCATCCAGGAGCAATGCCAATACAATAACACTCTTACAGTATAATTATTCATGTATGTAATTCCACCTTGAACTTGTGACGTTTAAAGTATATTGAAGCCATGTGCTCAGTTGCTAGTTGTGCCCAACTCTTTAACACCCCATGGACTGTAGCCCGCCAGGCTCCTTTGTCCACAGGATTTCCCAGGCAAGAATACTGGAGTGGGTTGCCATTTCCTTCTCCAGTATGAAGCCATGCTTCTTGTCACTGTTGTATAATTTCCATCTCAGCATGTACACACACTGATACAGTTGGCAGTATCTACTGAGACGTTCTTTGAAGGAGAGTGTGCAAGGCTAGATCCTCTGTTTCTGTACTCCTTTCTTTACATTTGTCATCAGGTAGAGACTTTCATCAGCTCTAGATACCAAAGCTTTCCTTAGGACCACTTAGCACTTTTGTAATAGATGCATTTCCCCAATAGCTTCTTAGCACGAAAGTAATGGAAAAAGTCAAACCAGATTAACGTTTTCATAGTTTGAAGTCTAGTTCCTTCTTCTAAATTTTCTGCATTCCATTTGGATCTTTCCTTTTTTAAAAATTCGCTAGAGTACCTTCAGGTAAAAATTGTAGTTATTATAGTTACAGTTATATAAGTACTTCATATAGTAGTAAAAAATACCCACTAAATTTATACATATATTTAATAAAAATCAACTAGAAGGCAGCAAAACATTTAAAATGTTGTTAAACAATATCACATGATTATAGCACTATTGCTTTTTCTTCTATTCAAAGATTGTTTCTATTATGCCATTTCCTTGTTCTTAAAAGTAACTTACCAAATTCATGAAAATAAAGACTGAAAAGGGGTAGTTTTACCATATGTCAAATTATGTCTCAAAAAAACCTGATTTTTAAAGAAGAGATGGTGGTTAGTGGATTTTTAAAAAAACGAAAGAACAAGAAATGTAGCGCTCACTTTGCTATATACCAGTCTCTATGTCAATAGTAAGATAAAATGTTCATGAGAGCACATACATTTTTTGTCTTCTGTTTCCAAACTTTTCTGTGTTGTTGTGCAGCTTCACTTAACCTTTGAAAGCGAGTTCTGGTAAACTGGTTTAATTCAATCATTGGTGACAGATATTGAAAACAGGGGTAAAAAAGGGATAAATGTGTTGAAGCTTTTAATTTCTGTAAATACAACCCCATTTTGTTGTGCTTTGTGAGTTATCAGTGAGTTTATCTGGGGCCAAATTTAGCTCTCCGTTTCCAAACGAAAGTATTAGAAAGGATCTGGTCACTTATGAGTCCACCCCCTTACTGTCACTAATCCTGGGCTTTGGATCCAGTGCTCTTAAAAACATATCTTCTTTTCTTACACTTTGGCAGACTGGTCAAAGCGTAGCTGAGCGGCCTCTAGGAGAGTCTTTTCTGGCCTGGGCGGTCATTGACTCTATTCCAGCAAGTCTGGTGCCTGCATTCTGGCTGGTTAGGTGGGTTTTGATGCTGTCTTGGATATCGTTACAGTCCTAAAGAAGAAGATTGCTTGTTGATTTTATCCCCACTGGCTCTTTGGACACGTGTTTGCCATAAATAATGGCTATGTGGATCTCTGTTTCTAACATACACCAGACATTTTACCAGCTCCTGTTTCTTGTGCTCACGCTCTGTCTGGATTATGTGGTAGGGGTGGCCTCACTTAGTGAAGCACTGTGTCCTCTCCCAGTTCTACTTTCATGATTTCTCTTGTTCTCTTTGCCTTCTCCTTCAGGAAGATAAGCATCAGACATTCAAGAGACCATAGACCTCATGTGGGCTTCCCTGTTGGCTCAACAGTAAAGAATCTGCCTGCCAATGCAGGAGATGTGGGATCGATCCCTGGGTCGGGACTATCCCATGGAGAAGGAAATGGCAACCCCACTCCAGTTTTCTTGCCTGGAGAATCACAGGAACAGAGCAGCCTGACAGGCTATAGTCCATAGGTTCACAAAAGCACTGGACCCGATTTAGCTACTAAAAACAGCAGCAGACCCTATAGAACCAAACACAGTCTTTGAGATTTTAACACATAGACCTGATTTGGCCTTTGACTGCATGCACCAGACAGATGAGTCAGGTTGCATGACCTTAGAGCAGTTGGAGGGGCGGGCTCTCTGCCCAGTGAGTTGTTTCAGGGATTGCCAACATCCCCCCCCACCCTTAAGCTCCCTGCCTCTCCATGTGCCTCAGGGCAGCCGATCCACCAGGCACCGAGGGCCCTGTGGCCATAGCCCACCAGGTGTTTAGCTTGTGGTGACAATAACATTCAAGTCATCTCTCCAAAAGAAGCAAGGAGGCAGTGAGCCCGCGGGGTCGTCATCCACGACCGGCTCGCTTCCTGCCCTTCTGTGTCTTCTCACACCACAAGACTCAGCTCTCTTTAGAGCCCCCATAGCCCTCTGGAATTGATAGCCAAAGAATCGATGCTTTTGACCTGTGGTCTTGGAGAAGAGTCTTGAGAGTCCCTTGGACTGCGAGGAGATCCAGCCAGTGCATCCTAAAGGAAATCAGTCCTGAATTTTCACTGGAAGGACTGATGCCGAAGCTGAAACTGCAATACTTTGGCCACCTGGTGCGAAGAACTGATTCATTGGAAAAGACCCTGATGCTGGGAAAGATTCAAGGAAGGCGGAGAAGGGGACGACAGAGGATAAGATGGCTGGATGGCATCACCAGCTCGATGGACGTGAGTTTGAGCAAGCTCTGGGAGTTGATGATGGACAGGGAGGCCTGGTGTGCTGCAGTCCAAGGGGTCGCAAAGAGTCGGACTGAGTGACTGAACTAAACTGAACTGATAGCCCTTACAGCAGGCACCTACTCTGCACTGCCATTATTTTCTACTTCTTTGTCTCCGTGTGTGTGTGTGTGTGTGTGTGTGTGTGTGTGTGTGTGTGAGTGTGTGTGTGACTCAGTCGTGTCTCTTTCTCCCTGCTGCTGGTGCTGCTGCTAAGTCATGTCAGGCTGGGTTCCTTCCTGTGCCAGACCCCGATAAGTCTGGGCGTTCAAAGAGTAGGACTGGATCCTTATCTATACAAGGAGAACTCTTTGTCTCCTTAGATGCATGCAAAGAGTTCTCCTAGTATAGACAGCGATCCAGTCCTACTCTTTGAATGCCCATACTTAGTGGGGTCTGGCACAGGAAGGAACCCAGTCTGTGTTTGCAATAGGATTGAAGGGCGAGAAGTGGAGTGTGAGGCAGACAGAAACCTAAGTGTCCCTGCTTTCATTCCTGTCTGTGAGCCCTGTTCTCTCACGTAATACATTCTTGTGGTAATAACAAAGTCATCTGGCTTATACCACTTTGTCAAGAACTACTGTGATGAAAGTCCAGACAAATAAATTATCTATTTACTCCTCAAAATGCTTGGAAGCCATTTCCAGCCTGAGACTAAGTTTAACATTGTGTTATAAAATAGTGAAAAAGTTTTCTCAGAATGGAATGGTTGCTCATTCAGCCTCTGAGTCATTTATGACTGACCCTTTGGGACTCCATGGACTCTAGCACACCAGGGACCTCTGTCCTTCACTATCTCCCAGAGTTTACTCAGATAGCTGTACATTGAGTCAGTGATGTTATCTAACCCATCTAATCCTCTGCTGCCCCTTTCTCCTGTTGCCTTCAATCTTTCCCAGCCTCAGGGTCTTTTCAAATGAGTCAGCTCTTCCCAACAGTAATGAAGCTTAAGCTTCAGCCATCAGTCCTTCCAATGAATATTCAGGACTGATTTCCTTTAGGATTGACTGGTTTGATCTTCTTGCAGTCCAAGGGACTCTCAAGAGTCTTCTCCAACACCACAGTTTGAAAGCCTGAATTTTTTGGCTCTCAGCTTGCTTTGTGGTCTGACTCTCACATACATGACTACCGCAAAACCTATGCCTTTGACTATATGGACCTTTGTGACAAACTGATGTCTCTGGTTTTTAATACACTTCCTAGATCTGTCATAGCTTTCTTTCTAAGGAGCAAGCCTGTTTTAATTTCATGGCTGCAGTCACTGTCCCTGGTGATTCTGGAGCCCAGGAAAATAAAATCTGTCACTACTTCTACTTTCTCCCCATCTGTTTGCTGTGAAGTGATAAGACTGGATGCTAGGATCTTAGTTTTTTGAATGTTGAGTTTGAGTCAACTTTTTCACTCTCTTCTTTCACCCTCATCAGCTGTGATTTTTCCAGTAGTCATGTATGGATGTGAGAGTTGGACTGTAAAGAAGGTTGAGCACAAAGAATTGATGCTTTTGAACCGTGGTGCTGGAAAGACTCTTGAGAGTCCCTTGGACTGCAAGGAGATCAAAGGAGATCACGGAGTCAATCTGAAAGGAAATCAACCCTGAAAACTCACTGGAAGGCCTGATGCTGAAGCTGAAGCTCCAGTACTTTGGCCACCTGATGCGAAGAGCGGACTCATTGGGAAAGATCCTTATGCTGGGAAAGATTGAGGGCAGGAGGAAAAGGGAGCAACAGAGGATAAGATGGTTGGGTGGCATCATGGACACAGTGGACATAAGTTTAAGCAAACTCCTGAAGGTAGTAAAGGGCAGCGAAGCCTGGCATGCTGACGAGGTCACAAGACTCAGACACCTCTTAGTAACCGAACAACAACAATGAGACTCAGACAGTTTGATCCATCTCACACAAGTCAAGTAACTGGACCTTTTTTATATTTCCTTGAAAATGCTGTGTTTAACCCAAACATACTCCTCTTCCCTGGTACTTCTAATACCAGAAAGATGTTAAAATAACTGTACATTTAGGTTTCTTGTTATGGACATGACTAAGTGACTAACACTTATGATGCTTCTGTGCTAAAAGGAATTGTCTGCTGGCTGACTGCTATATATGAAGGGTTTCCTCGGTAGAGGAAAGAAGATAAAGGTGCATCGTCAGACTCTTACACACCTCTACAGGAATAGTTCACAATGAGCTGGAAATGCTCCCAACAGTTGACCGTGGTACAGTACTTGAGTAATACCAGTAGCTTTCCTCTAGCTTCAGAGAACCTTATGGAAAAGGTGGTAACTTTTTCACTTTGGGTAAAAACATAGTGATGATGATGATGATAGGTAATACTTACTTGAAAGTTTGTCATCCTGTGCTGTCTTTAATATTGAGCCTCAAGAAACAGATTTCGGAGAAGTAGGTAAAGTTGGTTAATGAGAAAACCATCATTTTTTAAACAAGGCTAATGACAGATTTTTAATTATGTCATATATATCCCTTTAATTGATATTTTTATGTATACATGTTTCACACTTATTAAACTACTTCCTATTGGAAACATGGCAAAATGTCAAGATCCCAAATGCTGGCCCCTTTAATAGTTTAGAACTTTTAAACTAAGTTACCCACAAATTAGACATAAGCCCCTTGGAACCAGTCTCCGGAATGCAGCGTTTTAGGCAGATTGACTATGCCATTATCTGGATGAAGCAAGACGGATTAATGCCCATTGAATCCTTTTTATTCTTTTTGACTTGGCACTTTGATCAAAAGGTCATTGACCAGTCTCTATCCTTCACTCCCTTTGAACCTTGGCTCCCAATTCATCTCTAAGAAATCTTCCATAATTAACTACTCAGCTCTGATCAGCCTTTGCCTTCTACTCCCTCAGTATGGATCTGGCACCAAGGTTGTAGAATTCTGCTGCGAACATAAGTTCATTGATTGTGTGTGTGTGTGTGAGATATGTGTGTGTGTCGTGTGTGTGTGTCGTGTGTGTGTGTGTCATATGTGTGTGTGTATTATGCATGTGGTTCTTCTGTGTTCTCAGGCACTGTTGGTACCTGGGCCGCGTGCAGTATCATGCTGGGCTCTCTCACTGCCTTTTCCTGTGCTTCAGAAGCTAAAGGTGCATAGTAAGTAGCTGATAGAGAGTTAACTTCATCCTCCTCAGCTCCTTGACTGAAATCTACTGCCTTCTCAGAGTTAAAAAAGGCTGAGTTTTTAAAACTTAGGGGTATGTTTTTCACTTAATCATCACGGTGACAACTGACCTTTTCCCTTATAGTATTGTGTTAAATTCATTCTCTTATAAACTACTTATTATAATTGCATGTTACTTATTGCTTTTGTCTAATAAAGTCTGGCATGTGGGATAGGGAGCCAGTAGCATATTATATTCTGTGAACATTTAATGTAACATTTAGATTAGGCACCTAGACTCTTTGATTTGCCTCCTGCCCTGTAATGATCCAGTTTTCTCCTTCATCTCCTGCATTTGTAGCAGTTAGAATGATGTCATGTTGCGTTTTCATCCTTTCCGTAGGTGCATGCTTATTTCTGAAAGTGTCAGACTGTACTTCTGTGTGCTCTTGGCTGGCCCACATAAATGATCAAACTGTTGAATGTAATGAACTGTTACGTTCTCAGTTTTCAGCAGTAAACTATGAGCCGCACCTCAATGTACAGTAACTTCTGTTATGTGATGGCTGCCAAGGGGTGCCTAGCTTTGTCCCTTTAGGCATCTCTGTCCTTCTGTGTCAGAGACAACAGGCAGCACCTTTCTAAAACAAAGGAAATTTAATTTCCTTCCTGCCTAGATGAAGTCTCAAGGTTATGATTTTAAAAGACCAAAACAGAAGAAGGGAACCCCGGCACAATGCAGCAAGATACAGTCATCCCTCATGGGTAAATCGAGCTACACAGTGCCTTCTAGAATCTGGCGTTTTCTACTGATCCATGGGCAGCCTTCATCCTCATGTTCACAATATGGCTGCTGAACCTCCAAGTATTGCACCTTTTCTTCCAAGCAGGAACAGTGGTGAAGAGAGAAAGCAAAAGGGCTTCCACTGGGTTTTCCTGCTATTAAACAGCTTTCCCAGAAGCCCTACCCAGCCGCTTATATTTACATCTGTTTGACCAGAATTAGCCTTAAGAGAGACTGGAAAATAGACATTTTTAGTTGATCCATTGTCATTCTGAACAAAACTGAGATTCTGTTGGTGACAAAGGAGGGAGGAATGGGAAGAGGGTAAACAAGTAGCTCTATCTGCTTTAAAGATAATAAATGTTTACAAAAATGTCAAGTTAACCTAGACTGAATTTCAACTGAAACAACAGTTAGGAAACAGGCACCATTTGTCTGTAGCATGAATTTCATAATGTAAGTGTTACATTCTGCAGCATGTAAAGAAATGTTAATATTTCTTTACTACCCAAATAAATGTTAGTATACTTTGACTTACACAGGCCCAACTCAGAAATAGAAAAATAGACATAAGACATGTTTAATTCTGAAAGTAACCTACAAAAATATATGATGATTTTCCTACTGGAGAAGTATTTCCTCTTCTAAAGGCCCCCTAGTTTACGAAATGGGAGAGTAATAAGCAGTCATGGGACTGTAGAAGCTGCCTCTCAACTTTCGTTCAGTTCTAAAAGACTGAGATAGACAAGCTGATCACCTTCTGTTGAATGTGCAGAGCCATCATGCTTGTGTTCTGGGTTTCCTTCTACCTTCCTGGTATGTGTTCAGGCAGAGCACTTGAGCTTTTTCCAGGTGACTATATTTTATCTCTGTTGGGGATTTTCCTGTGCTGGTGTGGTTCAGTCTAATTTGACACCAAGAATGTAAAAATTACCCCAAAATACAGTAGAAGGGTATCAACTGTTATGTTAATACCATTTATTTTACTTTTTATTCAGCTTATGCACTAATTCCGAAAGCTTCTGAACATATGATTAGGCAGAGTGGGCAGCTGCCAGTGTGATAAAATTTGGGAACTATAGGAAAGACCTCCCCTCTCAGACATGCCATCTTAGTCACGTTGAGCAGGAAGGCTACTGCAGCTTATAAGTTAAATATATACTCTCCAAAGAGAGGAGTTAATGTCAAGTTAATGTTTTATGAGACGTAAACATCTTGGAGCAAGAGTTCATCCATTTAATTATTATAAGAATGAGCATTTAGGGTAAAAGTGGAACCCAAAGCAGACAAATTCTGGTAAAAGTAAAGCCCACAACAGCATAGAAAAGTGGGACACTTCAGGGGACCCCAGCCCACCTTGAAGCAGAACTAACCATGCCCAAAGAGAGATTCTCAAAGCAAGTAGAAAGGAACCAAGACACACTCTGCCTGCTTTACACCCTTAAAACTCCTGGAAGAAACATAGGAAGTGAGCTCCCTGGCATTAGTCTTGGCAGCTATTTTCTGAGGTTCATACCAAAATCAGAAATCATTACGGGGTAAGCTTCAGCAAAGCAAAGAAAATTAACAAAGTGAAAATGTTTGCAAATCGTATTGTTGTCTGATTCCTTGTGAACCCATGTACTGTAGCATCCCAGGCTTCTCTGTCCTTCACTATTTCCTAGAGTTTGCCCAAGCTCATGTCCATTGAGACAGTGATACCATTCAGCCGTCTCATCCTTTGTCACCTCCTTCTCTTCCTGCCCCCAATCTTTCCCAGCATTGAGATCCTTTCCAGTGAGTCGGCTCTTTGCATCATGTGGCCAAAGTATTGGAGCTTCAGCATCAGTCCTTCCAATGAAGTGAAGTGAAGTGAAGTGAAGTCGCTCAGTCGTGTCCAACTCTTAGCGACCCCATGAACGGTAGCCTACCAGGATCCTCCATACATGGGATTTTCCAGGCAAGAATACTAGAGTGGGTTGCCATTTCATTCTCCAGGAGATCTTCTCAACCCAGGGATTGAACCCAGGTCTCCCGCAATGTAGGCAGACTCTTTACCATCTGAGGCACCAGGGAAACTGGCGGCTTCCAGTGAATATATCTGTTAAGAGGCTAATATCCAAAATACATAAAGAATTTATGTATCTCAGTATCAAAAAACAGTCCAATTAAAAAATAGAAGAGCTGAATAGACATTTTTCCAAAGACATAAACATGGCCAACAGGTACATGAGAAGATACTCAACATCACTAACCATCAGAAAAATGAAACTTAAAACCATAGTGAGATATCGCCTTTCACTTGTTAGAATGGTTATTCAGTTCAGTTCAGTCCAGTCACTCACTCGTGTCCGACTCTTTGCGACCCCAGCACGCCAGGCCTCCCTGTCCATCACCAACTCCTGGAGTATCAAAAGACAAATGATGGTGAGGATGTGGAGAAAAAGGGAACTCTAGTGCACTGCTGATGTGAACCTCAACTGGTGCAGCCACTATGGAAAACAATGTGGAGTTTCCTCAAAACTTAAAAATAGAACTACTATGTGATCCAACAGTTCCCACTCCTGAGTATTGGTGTAAACTAACTTGAAACACTAATTTAAAAAGGTATGTGCACCCCTATGTCCATTGCAGCATTATTTACAATAGCCAAATAGCCAAGACACAGAAACAACCTAAATGCCATCCATGGGTGAATAAATAAAGATTGGGTACATATACATGTATGAATTTGACTGTTATTCAGCCATAAAAAAATAAAGGTATTGTTCCGTTCGCAACAACATAAATGGACCTTAGGCATTATGCTAAATTAAATAAGTCAAATAGTAAAAGATAAACACTGTATGGTCCCTTTTATATGTGGAACCAAAAACCAGACAAACAACGGAGCTCCAAATACAAAACAGATTTGTGGTTTCCTGAGGTGAGAGATACCCCACGTCCAAGGTAAGAGAAACCCAAGTAAGATGGTAGGCACTGAGAGAGACCATCAGAGGGCAGACAGACTGAAACCACGCTGCAGACTGCTAGCCCTCTGATTACATGGACGACAGCCTCAGTGAAACTAGGCTGTGCCATGTGGAGCCAGCAAGACGGACGGGTCATGGTGGAGAGGTCTGACAGAATGTGGTCCACTGGAGAAAGGAATGGCAAACCACTTCAGTATTCTTGCCTTGAGAACACCATGAAGAGTATGAAAAGGCAAAAAGATAGGACACTGAAAGATGAACTCCCCAGGTCAGTAGGTGCCCAGTATGCTACTGGAGATCAGTGGAGATGTAAATTCAGAAAGAAAGAAGGGATGGATCCAAAGAAAAAACAACACCCAGCTGTGGATGTGACTGGTGATAGAAGCAAGGTCCGATGCTGTAAAGAGCAGTATTGCATAGGAACCTGGAATGTTAGGTGCAGGAATCAAGGCAAACTGGAGTGGTCAAGCAGGAGATGGCAAGAGTGAACGTCGACATTCTAGGAATCAGCGAACTAAAATAGACTGGAATGAGGGAATTGAATTCAGATGGCCATTATATCTACTACTGTGGGCAGGAATCCCTCAGAAGAAATGGAGTAGCCATCATGGTCAAAAAAAGAGTCCAAAATGCAGTACTTGGATGCAATCTCAAAAACAGAGTGATCTCTATCCGTTTCCAAGGCAAACCATTCCATATCACAGTTTCCAATCCTATGCCCCAAGTACTAATGCCGAAGAAGCTGAAGTTGAACGGTTCTATGAAGACTTATAAGACCTTTTAGAACTAACACCCAAAAAAGATGTCCTTTTCATTATAGGGGACTGGAATGCAAAAGTAGAAAGAAACACCTGGAGTAACAGGAAAATTTGGCCTTGGAGTACAGAATGAAGCAGGGCAAAGGCTAATAGAGTTTTGCCGAGAGAACACATTGGTCATAGCAAACACCCTCTTCTAACAACACAAGAGAAGACATTACACATGGACATCACCAGCTGGCCAACTACAAAATCAGATTGATTATATTCTTTGCAGCCAAAGATGGAGAAGCGCTATACAGGCAGCAAAAACAAGATCAGGAGTGCACTGTGGCTCAGATGATGAATTCCTTATTGCCAAATTCAGACTTATATTGAAGAAAGTGGGGAAAACCACTAGACCATTCAAGTATGACCTAAATCAAACTCCTTATGATTATACAGTGGAAGTGAGAAATAGATTTAAGGGAATAGATCTGATAGAGTGCCTGATGAACTATGGATGGAGGTTCATGACATTGTTACAGGAGACAGGGATCAAGACCATCCCCATGGAAAAGAAATGCAAAAAGCAAAATGGCTGTCTGAGGAGGCCTTACAAATAGCAGTGAAGTGATTGCTGCCATGAAATTAAAAGACACTTATTCCTTGGAAGGAAAGTTATGACGAACCTAGATAGCATATTCAAAAGCAGAGACACTACTTTGCCAACAAAGGTCCGCCTAGTCAAGGCTATGGTTTTTCCAGTAGTCGTGTATGGATGTGAGAGTTGGTCTATGAAGAAAGCTGAGCACTGAAGAATTGATGCTTTTCAACTGTTGTTGGAGAAGACTCTTGAGAGTCCCTTGAACTGCCAGGAGATCCAACCAGTCCATTCTAAAGGAGATCAGCCCTGGTGTTCTTTGGAAGGAATGATGTCAAAGCTGAAACTCCAGTACTTTGGCCACCTCATGCAAAGAGTTGTCTCATTGGAAAAGACTCTGATGCTGGGAGGGATTGGGGGCAGGAGGAGAAGGGGACAACAGAGGATGAGATGGCTGGATGGCGTCACCGACTCGATGGACGTGAGTCTGAGTGAACTCCGGGAGTTGGTGATGGACAGGGAGGCCTGGCGTGCTGTGATTCATGGGGTCACAAAGAGTCAGACACGACTGAGCGACTGAACTGAACTGAACTGAAGAGGAGTGAAAAGCAAAGGAGAAAAAGAAAGATATACCCATTTGAATGCAGAGTTCCAAAGAATAGCAAAGGAGAGATAAGAAAGCCTTTCTCAGTGATCATTGCAAAGAAATAGAAGAAAAACAATAGAATGAGAAAGACTAGAGATCTCTTCAAGAAAATTAGAGATACCAAGGGAATATTTCATGCAAAGATGGGCTCAATAAAGGACAGAAATGGTAGGGACCTGATAGAAGCAGAAGATATTAAGAAGAGGTGGCAAGAATACACAGGAGAACAGTACAGAAATATCTTCATGACCCAGTTAATCACGATAGTGTGATCACTCACCTAGCACGAGATGCTGGAATGTGAAGTCAAGTGGGCCTTAGGAAGCATCACTATGAACAAAGCTAGGGGAGGTGATGGAATTCCATTTGGGCTATTCAAATCTTAAAAGATGATGCTGTATAAGTGCTGCACTCAATATGTCAGCAATTTTGGAAAACTCAGCAGTGGCCACAGGACTAGAAACTGTCAGTTTTCATTCCAATCCCAAAGAAAGGAAATGCCAAAGAATGTTCAAACTATTGCTCAATTGCACTCAGCTCACATACTAGTAAAGTAATGCTCAAAATTCTCCAAGCCAGGCTTTAGCAATACATGAACCGTGAACTTCAGAAAAGGCAGAGAAACCAGAGATCAAATTCCAACATCTGTTGAATCATCAAGAAAGCAGGAGATTTCTCCTGATCAAATTCCAACATCTGTTGAATCATCAAGAAAGCAGGAGATTTCAAGAAAGCAGGAGATTTCTGCTTCATTGACTATGCCAAAGCCTTTGACTGTGTAGATCACAATAAACTGTGGAAAATTCTGAAAGATATGGGAACATTAGACCACCTGACCTGCCTCTTGAGAAACCTGTATGCATGTCATGAAGCAACAGTTAGAACTGGACATGGAACAACAGACTGATTCCAGATAGGAAAAGGAGTACTTCAAGGCTATATATTGTCACCCTGCTTATTTAACTTATATGCAGAGTACATCATGAGAAATGCTGGGCTGGATGAAGCACAAGCTGGAATCAAGATTGCTGGGATAAATATCAATAACCTCAGATATCCAGATGACACCTCCCTTATGACAAAATGAAGAAGAACTAAAGAGCCTCTTGATGAAAGTGAAAGAGGAGAGTGAAAAAGTTGGCTTAAAGCACAGCATTCAGAAAACTAAGATCATGGCATCTGGTCCCATCACTTCATGGCAAATAGATGGGGAAACAGTGAAAACAGTGTCAGACTTTGTTTTTCTGGGCTCCAAAATCACTGTGGATGGTAATTGCAGCCATGAAACTAAAAGACACTTACTGCTTGGAAGGAAAGTTATGACCAACCTAGACAGCATATTCAAAAGCAGAGACATTACTTTGCTGACAAAGCTCTGTCTAGTCCAGGCTATGGTTTTTCCTGTAGTCATGTGTGCATGTGAGAGTTGGACTATAAAGAAAGCTTTGCACCAAAGAATTGATGCTTTTGAACTATAGTGTTGGAGAAGACTCTTGAGAGTCCCTTGGACTGCAAGGAGATCCAGCCAGTCCATCCTACAAGAGATCAGTCCTGGATGTTCATTGGAAGGACTGATGTTGAAGCTGAATCTCCAGTACTTTGGTCACCTGATGTGAAGAGCTGACTCATTGGAAAAGACCCTGATGCTGGCGAACATTGAGGGCAGGAGGAGAAGGGGATGACAGAGGATGAGATGATTGGATGGCATCACCGACTCAATGGATATGAGTTTGGGTAGGCTCCAGGAGTTGGTGATGGACAGGAAGGCCTGGCGTGCTGCAATCCATAGGGTCACAAAGAGTCAGACATGACTGAGCAACTGAACTGAAGTGAACTGTGGTGAGATTCTGGTGCAGAATTGGTCAAGGGAGTCAAAGGTGCAGATTTCCAGTTGTAAAATGAAAAAGGGCTGAATGCGGATGTACAGCATGGTGACTATGGTTAATAACCCTGTATTGCATATTTTAAAGTGGCTAGGAAAATCAGTCTTGAAATTTATTAGCACAGGAGAATTTTGTAACTGTGTGCTCGTGTTAACTGGACTTCCTGTGGAAATCATTTTGCAGTATATACAAATACTGTATCAGTATGTTTTATACAGGAAACTAATATGATGTTATGTCAATTATACCTCAATTGAAAATAGAAAGTAGCAGTTATCTGTATATACTTGTTTCTTTATCAGACAGCCTTGTTGAAGATACATTCTTCTTGTATTCCCTTTCTTCTGTTTTCCTTTGTGCACTTTTTAGGGCTTCCTTTGATTTATCTCACTTTCAGCCACCTAAACCAAATAATAATTTTTACAAGAAACATACACAGTTTTTTCTCATGACCATGTATCTGATTCAAATTTAATCATACTCCCTCCTGGCTTGTATGCTTCTGATCATTTGGTAAACTGCTAAGGAAGCGAGTCATTCCATCTCCAGGATGAGATTACATCTGGTTGCTTACAGGTCATAACCCTAAGTGCTTTAGAACTGTGTTATATTGATATTTTGAAATGTGTTCCTTGAATCCAGCCAACAAAGATCCTGATATCATTGACAGAAGTATCAGGCTTTGAAAGTCTTTGGGGAGAGGTTGAATTCAACACATAGACTTGGTGAGTTTAAGACTCTTTGCCAAGAGAACTCTGTGTGGTCTCAGGTTCCTCTCAGTAACAAATTATAGCAACAATGTAGAGAACTCTGTAAATGTAACGAAAGAAACTCATGCACCAAGATCATAAAGGTTTTGGAAATTTTTTTCTCTTTTTTTCTTTCTCTCCAACCCCAATCAAAGGAACAGGAAGACAGAAGGTGTTAAATAAGTCAAGTGTTTTACTTTTTGTTAAAAATATATTTGATCCCTTTATTTGGCTTTTTCTGAGCTAAGCTACTGCAGTATTTTTTAAAAGGAGTTTGTTGTTTTTCTGTAGGTACAAGCCAATTATGATGTGGCACGCTATGAAAATATGTTCTCTGTGCTCTGGGTTCTGGAGCAACTTCTTCAAAAGGAAAACAAAGAAGACAACTCTTCAAGAACCGGGCATGAGGATCAGGAAATCAAGAAATTTCTTCAGAAACATGATGAAACTGTTTTCAAACTCTCTGATGCATTTCCTTTATTTACTTTTTATTTGTGGAGACTGGGCATTCTCTTGAACTCAGTAGAAATAGGAACTGTTGGAAATGACTCACTTCCTTAGCAGTTTACCAAATAATCAGAAGGATACTAAAGTTGAATAGATGAAGATCTTGTGCTTAAATGTTTTCAAGAATATTTTTAAATGATCATTTTAAATGGATCCCTAAAGACAGTCATTAATTGAATTTAATAATCTTAAACTGTGTATAAAAAGATTATGAGTCATATTTCTTAACTAAAATCAGCCAGTTTCAGTTGAGAATGCCCCCCCTCAGTCCTATGGAACCGTGTATTGCAATATGTTTACTCAATGCAATCTAGCTCTGTTATTCTCTAAAATGGACCATTAATTGTCTTTCTTATTAAAAAATTGCATTTTAAAAGATTTTCATTTACTAGGTGCTAAAAGGTAACAGAAGATATCTTATGTTTTGTTACTTTATCAACAGAGCATTTAAAATAAGTGGTTATAAATAAGATTTTTTTCAACTTTTTCTCTTAGTTTCACTTACTCTCTATTGTCTTAGATGGGGTTCATGTAGAAACAGAAAAGTTGTTAGCATTTATAAAGCTTTAATTTCATATAATTTCATATAATCAACATATTTGTCAAGTCCTTTTGAAAATACTAATCATTTAAAATGTTCCATTTGTTTTTCAACAAATGTTTGTTTTGAGTCTGTTGATTATATAAAATATTCTTGTTACTATTAAAATGTAGTTATTATATATAATTAAGACATTAAGGACATTTTCACAAATTCCAACATCAGTCTAGAAATATACTTTATTAAAAGTATATTTATACTTATTTAAAGTATTGGTTGGATTTCTCAGAAAAGTTGTTAGCATTTGTAAAGCTTTAATTTCATATAATCAACATATAATTTCACATAACATATTTGTCAAGTCCCTTTGAAAATACTAATCATTTAAAATGTTCCATTTGTTTTTCAACAAATGTTTGTTTTGAGTCTGTTGATTATATAAAATATTCCTGTTACTGTTAAAATGTAGTTATTATATATAATTAAGACATTAAGGACATTTTCACAAATTCCAACATCTGTCTAGAAATATACTTTATATTTATTAAAAGTATGTTTATACTTATTTAAAGTATTGGTTGGATTTCTCAGTTACACACTTCCATTAAAATTATAACCAACTAACTTAATTAGCATACATTATATACTTTTGTGTAGTGCAATGTAGCAAATACAAATTTGCTTTATTAATTATATGTGATATCGTTTCATAAGTTAATTACCTTTCCTGAATGTCATCGGTATTTTCCAAAATCATTATTATTACCTGATACATATTTGTGGAGTTATTTCTATCTTTCTACAAAAGATAAAACCTTTTTTTGTAATACTGAAACAAAATCTTATCAGTCAACTTTGTTATATAACAAAGAACCACTAAGTCTTAATGGTATACAGCAATAAAAGTTGCTTTCTCAGATGTCTGTGGGTCACGTGGGGGTCAGTTCATCTGCACCTGCTGAAAACTCTCAGCAGATCCCACTGGGTTAGACTCTGCGTTGTATACAGGGCTTTGTTTTCGTCCACATGTGCTTATTCTGGTTCCCAGGTGGAAGCAGAGAGAAGATCTGCTATGGTAGTGGCAGATAGGCGAGAGGAAAAGGGCTAGGCTGAGAAACTATACACTGTTACTTCCGCCCACATGTATGGACCAGCTACATCAAAGGGTCAAGCCCAGAGGAAAAGGACAGATAAGTACCCTCTACTTTATGTAGGAATATTTGAAGTTACATGGCAGTTGGCAGTGGATCCATGAGAAGGTAGAGAATTAGGGCAAATAATTTGTTCCACCTCACATACTAGTTGAACGTAAGAGGGATATTTTAGATCCTAAATTAGAAGGAATTTTTTTAGTATTGAATTCCTGGGAGCAACTCTGAAGATCTGTATAAATCCCATGACATCACCCCATCCTCTTTCTTCCGTAATAATTAGAAGAGGTTGGTAAATACACAAGCAACAGCAGTGGCCCTTTTCCCACTGCAGTCAGCCAACATGATTGTTACAGGGAAGAACAAAAATCTGACTCCCTGTTGGGATGTTTCTCTTCCTTTAACCTTTGCTTCCTTTTGCTTTTGTTCAGTAAAAGGATACTGTGTGTACATAATGGCCTGCCTCAATGAACCGTGCCCTTCTGTCTGAATATTAAACCAAAGTACCTTTGTTTCAGGAAACATCCTGACCCTGCCCACTTGTAGATGGCTACAGGAGGGAAGAAATTAACACATCCATTCCCTCTGGGAGGCTGGCCATTCCAGGAGATATTTCTAAGACTTGTAACCTTTTTACTTTACTTCCTCACCCCACTCTCTCTCTGAATCTATAAAAGAACCTGACATCCAGACCCCACTAAGATGGTTATGCTGAGACATTAATCTGCCATCTTCTTGATCTGCCAGCTTTCCAAATAGTCATTATTCGTTTCCCCAACACTTCATCTCCAACTTATTGGCCTGTTTTGTGGCAAGCAGAGTGAGCTTAAGGTCAGTAACATAATGACCCTAAGAATAATTCCAGTAGTCTTCACAGCTTCATGGTCTGAAAATTAGCCTAAAAAAGTATATTTATTACAAAAGAAAAGATAAGATTTTGGAGTCATCATCAGTGTACAATATGGAGATACATTTGATTTCCATTTGGTATTGGGCTTCCCTGGTGGCTCAGTTGGTAAAGAATCTGCCTGCAATGTGGGAGACCTGTGTTCAGTCACTGGGTTGGGAAGAGCCCTGGAGAAGGGAATGGTGACCCACTCCAGTATTCTTGCCTGGAGAATTCCATGCGCAGAGGAGCCTGGTGGGTTACATTCCATGGGGTCAAAAAGAACTGGACATGACTGAGTGACTAACACTTTTCACTTTTATGTAAACACAACTTCAGTCATTTCTACAATACTTCAGTTCAGTTCAGTCACTCAGTCGTGTCGACTCTTTGCGACCCCATGAATCGCAGCACGCCAGGCCTCCCTGTCCATCACCATCTCCCGGAGTTCACTCAGACTCACGTCCATCGAGTCTGTGATGCCATCCAGCCATCTCATCCTCGGTCGTCCCCTTCTCCTCCTACCCCCAATCCCTCCCAGCATCAGAGTCTTTTCCAATGAGTCAACTCTTTGCATGAGGTGGCCAAAGTACTGGAGCTTCAGCTTCAGCATCATTCCTTCCAAAGAAATCCCAGGGCTGATCTCCTTCAGAATGGACTGGTTGGATCTCCTTGCAGTCCAAGGGACTCTCAAGAGTCTTCTCCAACACCACAGTTCAAAAGCATCAATTCTTCGGCACTCAGCCTTCTTCACAGTCCAACTCTCACATCCATACATGACCACCGGAAAAACCATAGCCTTGACTAGACGGACCTTAGTTGGCAAAGTAATGTCTCTGCTTTTGAATATGCTATCTAAGTTGATCATAACTTTGCTTCCAAGGAGTAAGCGTCTTTTGATTTCATGGCTGCAGTCACCATCTGCAGTGATTTTGGAGCCCAAAAAAATAAAGTCTGACACTGTTTCCACAGTTTCCCCATCTATTTCCCATGAAGCGATGAGACCGGATGCTTAATCCTTCATTATCCTGTGTTTCTGTCTGTAACACTGTTAATTGTGTGGTATATTTAGTATTGAGGTCTAAATCTCTTGCTAGTGAAAAGATGATCAAATGAGAAACATATGTTTCAATAAAATGGTAAAAAGAATGGTGTAAGCTAGAATTAACAGTATTTAGGAATGTTGTAGCAATGAAGACTTGGCAGTCACCTTCAGCAATGAAATTGGATGTAGGATAGGATGGGAAATAAAGAGGACAGAGAAGACTACTGAAAATGGAGGAAATCATAAAAGTGTTCAGTGTTACACTCATATAGTATTTATTATATACAAAATACATATATTTGTAATAAACAGATACACTGATCTAAGCATTTTACATATATTTACTCGTTTGATTCTCCCAACAACCCTATGTGAGAGGTAATGTTATTCTTTCCATTTTAGAGATGAGGAACTCAGACAAACCAGGAAGGAACCACTTGGGTTTTGCCCCCAGGAATTTTGTCTTTGCAGTCCACTCTCCTTAACAGCTGTCCTGGCAATTCATGAAACTCACAACAGTATAATAACCCAACAACATCAATAGTTTGTCTTTGGTGAAGGAGATTATTAGGATGATGATATTTACCTAATACTGAAAAATAGATAGGATTTTTATTATTTTTGAAAGTCAATTCATTATTTTAAAATTATTTATAGTATTGGACAACACTAACTTTATCTGGCCAATAAATGGGCTACTCTTTTAAAAATTGTCTAAATACCATAGAATATGATTGATACATAGGAAATAACCTTGGTCTCTTGTCTTTCATTTAATATAAATGCGTCCTACGTTGTTTTAAGAGTCAACTACTAATAGGAAGCAAGACTTGGAAAAAAAAATTAGTCTAACATTAAAGACATCAAAATTGATTTTATAATGATCCATGTTCTGAATTTATAATACTTTGTTTTGATATTTTAATCTAATTTATGTTGTAGCTATTTAACTAGTGGTGAACTTCTGATGTATTTTAGTCCATAGTTGTATTCTCTGTGTGTGTCACACACACACATGTTCAGTCATATCCTATTCTTTAGGACCCCATGACTACACTCTGCCAGGCGCCTCTTATCCATGGAGTTTTCTAGGAAAGACTACTGGAGTGGGTTACCATTTCCCTCTCATAGCAAATCCCCTCTCATAGCGAATCCATTTTAGCGTCAAGATTTACAGAGATAACACTAACCTGAGTTATCTCCGGCATAAAGCAGTGGTTCTGAAATGTGGGCCCCAGGACAGCAGCATCAGCAACACTTGAGAACCTATTAGAAATACAAGTTCTAGGGCCCCACACCAGACTTGCTTTAGGAACAGAAAGGCTAGGGTGGAGCCCCAAATTTGTAAAAACAGGAGGGCTTGTTAGCATACAAAATCATTCAGAAAGTAGAAATTCAGTCATTCCAAATTACTGAATTTTTAAACTTCCCTAGTGAGTGCCTTGGAGAAGGCAATGGCACCCCACTCCAGTACACTTGCTTGGAAAATCCCATGGACGGAGGAGCCTGGCAGGCTGCGGTCCATGAGGTCGCTAAGAGTCGGACACGACTGAGCGACTTCACTTCACTTTTCACTTTCATGCACTGGAGAAGGAAATGGTAACCCAACTCACTCACTCAAGAACTCAGTGTTCTTGCCTGGAGAATCCAGGTACGGGGGCGCCTGGTTGGCTGCCGTCTGTGGGGTCGCATAGAGTCGAACATGACTGAAGCAACTTAGTAGCAGCAGCAGCAGCAGTGAGTGCCTTAAAATTCCGAAGGAGGATTCGGGAAAACTAAATTGTTCATGATTTACTTAAAATGAGTAGCAGTTTTATAAACATCAACCTGAATAGCACTTTAAAAATGAACATCTTTACACTTTTAGTTCCTTTACTAAAATAATTACTTTCTGTTGGTGGTATTTTAAAACATTATTATAATCTGAGTTTAAGAGATATAAACTAATTATAGCTTTCTGTATTAGTCTTAGTATGGAGCAAGAAGCAGGCAGAGATGCAGACAGGATGTTACTTATAAGATGAGATATTAAGCATCCCAAATAGTATCAGAATATTTCTTTTATTCCAGGAGATCTGTTTTTATACATACAATAAGCATAGCTTAGTTACATGGTTCTGTTTCTCAACCCTGGAGTTGAAATTCTATCTTCTTTCGCTCCTTCTGGAATATGGTGAGTTATAAATGAATAATTGGTAAACAATGGCCTGTTCTCAACGGTTGTGCTTAATTTGTTTTCACCACTTTTTGAGTCTTTCTTAAGTTACCATGATCTCCAGAGTGACCCAAGGACAGCACCCCTGATGCGATGAGGGAACCGAACCGTCACTGCTTTTAGCTTTAACAACTTGCTAAGACATTCTCATGAATGACTAATCGCTTCAGGAACACTCGAAACACCAGACACTCCACCAGCATGGAAGAGGATGTATTTGTTCTTCTTTCTCTTTCAGACTCACACTCGACTTCAACATTCCTTCCGTAAAAAGAGATCCAAACCTCTCAATACTGTCTCTCATTTGATAAAACATACCTCGTTGTCCTTAAGCGTTGAAAGTTAACTTGTATTGAGGACAGAGTGCAGTTTCTAGAGGACTCGAGGGCCAAGTCACTCTCCTGGGAGGAGTAACCACAGTCCATTAACACATGTGGTTTGTCCCTTTCCACAGTGGCACGTGACCAAGAAGTTAGCTTGCCATAGCTGACTAGGCATCTCATCAAGCAATCTGACAAAGTCTACGAAAGAGTTCCAAAGACTAGACAGAGAAAATACAGGAATTCTGATTATACCAAAAAGAAAAAAGCTAGAAGTAATTATAGAAATGTGAGAATGTCTCCAGCTCCAAATCGATGTATTGATATTATTTCCATGTGAAAAGTTAAAAATTTCTGAGGCTGGTATGAGCTTGGCTTATGACCTACTTTCCTTTTAAATAGAGTCTCTTCCACACGTAATAGCTAACCCATGTGCCTTTGCACCATCATTTATTAAGTCTGGTCATAATACTCAGCATTTAGTTTGGTATGTGCTAGACACTTCACTCAGTTCTTGACATTTATTATTTTGCTTAATCCTTCTAACAACCTTATGAAATAAGTATTATTAGCCCAGTTGGATGAGGAAGCAAGCACAGAGCAGGTAAGTAATTAGCTCATGGTCACAAGGCTGGAAACAAAAATCAGAGCCAAGATCCAAAAAGGCAATGAACAACTGAGTCAAGAGTCTGCACTCAAAACAGAGACACAGATGTGGAGAACAAACATATGGACATCAAGGAGGGGAAAGGGATTGAGGTGAATTGGGAGGTGGAAATTGACATCTACACTGCTGCTACTGCTAAGTTGCTTCAGTCGTGTCCGACTCCATGCGACCCCACAGACAGCCCACCAGGCTCCCCCGTCCCTGGGATTCTCCAGGCAAGAACACAAGTGGGTTGCCATTTCCTTCTCCAATGCATGAAAGTGAAAAGTGAAAGTGAAGATGCTCAGTCATATCCAACTCTTAGCGACCCCATGGACTGCAGCCTACCAGGCTCCTCCGTCCATGGGATTTTCCAGGCAAGAGTACTGGAGTGGGGTGCCATCGCCTTCTCCGACATATACACTACAATGTATAAAATAAATAACTAATGAGAACCTACTGGGAACTCTAGTCAGTGTTCTGTGGTGACTTAAAAAGGAAGGAAATCCAAAAAACGGGGAATATATGTGCATGTGTAACTGATTTGCTTTGCTATGCAGTAGAAACTAACACAACATTGTAAAGCAACTAAACCTGAGTTTAAAATAACACAAAACAAAAACTGCACTCTGAGCACTTAGCTACTTGTAGCTGCCATGTCCTATCTCTGCAAAAGTGGAAACTTAAGTGTACAGAATAAAGTTACCCTGACAGTAAAACTCCAGTGTATACTTTTTCTTAGGAATTCATTTTATACACACCCAGCACATGTTTGTGACAATTACAGTGGTGGGAAATTTACACTCCATTAAATATCAATCACCTCAGATATGCAGATGACACCACCCTTATGGCAGAAAGTGAAGAGGAGCTAAAAAGCCTCTTGATGAAAGTGAAAGAGGAGAGTGAAAAAGTTGGCCTAAAGGTCAACATTCAGAAAACAAAGATCATGGCATCCAGTCCCATCACTTCATGGGAAATAGATGGGGAAACAGTGAAAACCGTGTCAGACTTTATTTTTCTGGGCTCCAAAATCACTGCAGATGGTGACTGTAGCCATGAAATTAAAAGACACTTACTCCTTGGAAGGAAAGTTATGACCAACCTAGATAGCATATTCAAAAGCAGAGACATTACTTTGCCAACAAATGTCCATCTAGTCAAGGCTATGGTTTTTCCAGTGGTCATGTATGGATGTGAGAGTTGGACTGTGAAGAAGGCTGAGTGCCAAAGAATTGATGCTTTTGAACTGTGGTGTTGGAGAAGACTCTTGAGAGTCCCTTGGACTGCCAGGAGATCCAACCAGTCCATTCTAAAGGAGATCAGCCCTGGGTGTTCCTTGGAAGGACTGATGCTAAAGCTGAAACTCCAGTGCTTTGGCCTCCTCATATGGAGTTGTCTTATTGGAAAAGACTCTGATGCTGGGAGAGATTGGGGGCAGGAGGAGAAGGGGATGACAGAGGATGAGATGGCTGAATGGCATCACTGACTCGATGGACGTGAGTTTGAGTGAACTCCGGGAGATGGTGATGGACAGGGAGGTCTGGCGTGCTGCAATTCATGGGGTCGCAAAGAGTCAGACACGACTGAGCGACTGAACTGAACCGAACTGAAGTAAGATGGGGATAATCAAAATAGCCCTTTGTATTTGGAAGAATAAAAGAACTTCAGTAAGACCCAGAGATATCCAATTTGTGACATTTATGTAAATGAAGTTGGAGAAGGGAATGGCAATCCACTCCAGTATTCTTGCCCAGAAAATTCCATGGACAGGGAGCCTGGTGGGCTTCAGTCCACGGGGTCGCAAAGAGTCAGGCACAACTAAGCACACAGTATATTTAAATGAAGTAGATAAAAGTTCTTTTCTGTATCTGATGTTTTGTAAGCCAGTGTGAATAACACTTTCTGAGGATAAAGGAAGTTAAATCTTTCAAAATGTGAGGATCAAGATCAGACAACCATGTATGGATTACAGTTAATTCCTAGGCATAATATGTGTGAAGCGCAGTTTCTCTATATTGGCTCTACAATCATGTTTCTCTGTTGTAAGTATAGAAAAATGTCTCTATTTCATGTTTGCAGTTTGTGGATATGATCCAGCTGACATTTCTAAACTATCTTATGAGGTAGAAAGAAAATGTCATTATACCTCATTACATCTCGGGAAAAAGACATAGAAAATAATTTAAAGCACCTCAGTGGCATATTCCCCCCAAAAGTTTAGGCAGCGCTTGTTGACTCATTTTTCTTTGATCTGGGAAAAGAGATGTAAGGACCTTGACTGACACTCGGTCCTGTCAATCAGCTCGCACTGCATCTGGTTTCATCTGAGAGCTTTTCTGTTTTTCTCACATGAGACAGCAATGAAGCGCAGAAGGGAAGACACTGCAGATTCACAGCTGAGAGGGGAGGTGGGCTGTGGGGTGGATGGAAGGACAGAGAACAGAGGGGCCTTCCATGGCCCAGCCATCTCATGACTCGGGACAAGTTATTTATACTCTGAATTTCTCTCTGTAACGTAGAGCATCTGTGTTTCAGTTTTACAAGGGAGAGAATGAAGAGTGTTGGTATTTCTGCTCGGGAAACATGTTTCTTCTGAATGTTTGCATAAATGATTAGACTAAAATTGTTCAGTGTAACTACTCCTTCTTAATAAATGTGGCTGCCCAGCAGCAGAAGTTTTGTCTCTTTCCTCTCTTCATGGAGGTCTTCCTTGATACGTACTTTTACACCAGTAACGAAGTCTAGTGCATGGAGTTAAAAGATAAGGCCTGGCTCTATCCTTACATATAAATGAAAACGCCATTTCTTCATTGTTAACTTTTTTAAAAGAACAATTTCAAAAACCATAGGATTGTTTGTGTGAATGAAATGAAATAATGTCTTTGAAAAATACTTTGTGAACAGTAAAGTTAAAATAATAGCCCTAAGAAGTAGATGAGCTAAGACATGTATAGTGTTTATTATGCACCAGACACTTAATATATATTTGCTCATTTAACCTTCATAGCAACCGTCTAAAACAGGTCAATACTACTACCTCTATTAGCCCCATTTTACAAATGAAGAAACAGACCCACAGAGTTTAAGAACTTTCCAGAGTCACATAGAATGTGACAGTATTAAACAAACTTTATTTATATTCCTATCTCTTTTTATTCCCTATGTTCTGCATAAATTCTAAGTGGACTCATAGTTGAGCCGTCATGAAACTCTCTGCCTGAATCTCTTCCAGTTATATTAATGATAATTAATAAATGTTAACCATAATTTATGCATGCTGGAAACTGCATCGTGCTTTATTATATTCTCTAATTTAATTTGCTGACCTGCCATAAATAAATCAGTCCTTCAGGAGTCTGAAGTCTGTGAAATTCCAAAATAGTGGATTATTTAGGAGTTTGCTTTCCTGTCAACTAGGGACTCTGGGTTTCACATGCCCGCAACCTGGACAGACAATTCTTCGTGTGTGGTTCACACACCAGGCTTCCTGCACTGATTTCTGATTGTCATTCCGGTTTTCTGTTGAATCTGAATCCTGGTCCTAAATGCTATCGAGAAAGTGGACATTAGTTCCCCTGCTTTTGGAAAGAACATCTTCATTTCCTTTTGTGAATTTCTTTGTTCCATTGTGTACAATCTTTATTGAACACTGAAAAACCAAGCAAGAAGCCTTTCTTCCTAGCTGAAAGGAGTTTGCATGACACAAGCCAAGACATGTGGAAAACCCCCTCTAAACCTGAATCCCGTGCAGACTCACTGAAACGAGCTGTAGCTCACTTACCAACAGCTGCAGCGCAGGGATGAGGTGGTGGAACGGTTTTCACTACTAGATTCCCACGGCCGCCTGCTTTCTGCTTTTTCTAAAACTGATCACCTACCAGATGTCCTTCAATGGCATTAATTTTCTGTTTACGTTACCCAGAGACAATTTCTGGAGCTTAGAACTGCTGATCCCTTACTAATAAGCCCATGGGTTGCAGTCCTGTTGCTTGTTTGTTCCTATGAGCGCCCTCTAGAACGTGGCAGGACCACACTTTCAGTATTTCCTCCTACGGTTCTACCAGCATCCATCAGCACTTGGAGCTGAGACTTGTCCCAACCACACCAGAATCTGTGTGCCCTGTAACTTGACCAGTGACCTTACGCTAAAGACCAGGACTCCAGTTTGCATAAGCCACCATGATCCACCATCTCCCAGTCTGCTCTGCCTGGATGGAGCTCAAATTCTCTGTGCCCCTGGGACCTTGTGATTCCAGATGCTGACAGCTTAACTGCAGGTTCACTCCTCTGCTGTGAATAGATATCAGGTGCACTGCCTCACACCCAGGAATCTTGCAATCTAATAACATGTAAGAGCTTATGACAGAAATGCCCCACTCACTTCAAGGAGCCACCATTCATACTTTGGTGAATATTTTTAAATGTCCAAATATCTTTAACTTTAAAAGGACTTCAGTATCATTTAGTTCATTGCCTTCATTTTATATATGACAAACATATGCCAAAAAACTAAGCAGCAAGCCCAAGTCACACAATTAGTTGACTGGCTGAGCTAAAACCACTGATATTTTTTTTTAAATTAACATAGGTAGGCTTGATATTGTCTTCTATACTTTGAACACTTTTTTTTTTTTAGTTTTTTATTTTTTAAATTTTAAAATCTTTAATTCTTACATGCGTTCCCAAACATGAACCCCCCTCCCACCTCCCTCCCCACAACATCTCTCTGGGTCATCCCCATGCAACAGCCCCAAGCATGCTGCACCCTGCGTCAGACATAGACTGGCTATTCAATTCTTACATGATAGTATACATGTTAGAAGAGTCTTTCTAAACTTAGATCCTGATGTTTAGTACAATTTATCAGTAATTAGTGACTACATTATTGTATTAATTTATAAATGAACAATCATTTCCTCGTTCCCATACATTAGAGTTAGAAGCTTTGCAGCATATTCTGCAGTGGCAATCTGTTTCTCAAATTATGAAGGCTCTACACACAAGTAGGTGGATGACTATATAACCAAGGCACCCACAGCCTAAACAGCTGTTCTTTCCTTCACTTTCAGAGACAGTAACCTAATACAGGTCTGCAAATCTAGAAATGGAGCAGATATATTCTATTATGTAGAAATCTTGTTTCTAAATGCTACTTGCTAGGTAGAGAATGAGCTGAAAATCAGAAAGTGAGTTCCTCAGGGAAAAAAGTAATATTACCAATTGTGAATAATTACAGGTCAACTCACAGTACAAAGTACACTAGGTGAATCTTAGAGTAAGTTGACTTCGGGTCCTGGTGAAAATTCTTGTCTCACAATATGTAATAGAATTTTTATGTAAAATATATTCCACTTTCCAGTTAGCCTCTTTATAAATGAACTCTTGTGTCCCAACTCATTTAAGGTACAGACTGCCAGGATGTTATATATAGACTGTGAATAGAAACTTCAAAGCTTTTCCTCTCTTGACAACCATGACTTTTTATTGTTTTTAAGTAGATTACTAAACAACAGGTTTGCACTGAACATGGAAGCAACCTAAGTGTCCATCAATGGAGGAATGGATAAAGAAGATGTAGTACATACATGCAAAGAAATAGTACTCAGCCTTGAAAAAGAACAAAATAATGCCATTTACAGCAACAAGAATGACTTAGATATTGTCATACTGAGTGAAACGAGTCATAAAAAGAGAGGTATCATATGATATTGCTTGTATGTGGAATCTAAAAAATGGTACAATGAACTTATTTACAAAGCAGAAATAAAGTCACAGGTGTAGAAAACAAATTTAAGGTTACCAAGGGGGAAAGGGTGGGGGAAAAATAAATTGGGAAGTTGGAATTGGCATATACAGTAAGTGAGTGAAAGTCACTCACTCATGTCTGACTCTTTGAAACTCCATGGCCTATAGCCTGCCAGGCTCCTCTGTCCATGAATTCTCCAGGCAAGAATACTGGAGTGGGTAGCTGTTCCCTTCTCCAGGGGGTCTTCCCAGCCCAAGGATTGAACCAGGTCTCCCACATTTCAGGAAGATTCTTTACCCTCTGAGCCACCATGGAGGCCCAAGAATATTGGAGTGGGTAGCCTATACCTTCCCCAGGGGATCTTCACAACCCAGGGATTGAATCAAGGTCTCCTGCATTACAGGCAGATTCTTTACCAGCTGAGCTACCAGGGAAGCCCCATATACACAGTAATATGTATTAGATAATTAATAAGAGCCCTGTGTAGCTCAGGGAGCTCAACTCAATGCTCTGTAAATGACCTATACGGGAATAGAATCTAAAAAGTTATTATACATATATATATATATATATCAGTTAACATGTATAACTGATTCATTCTGCTGTACAGCAGAAGCTAATACAACATTATAAATCAACTATATTCCAATAAAAATTAATAAAAAAGAACAGCTGTGCATCAAGAGTTGTGTAACTATCAGTGACCAAAGTATCATATTTATTTACCTTTATGCCTAAAAGAAAATGCCATCTAAAGAATATCTTATCTTAAAGTAATTTATGTGTATTGCTCAAACATAGTGGAAAGAAGGACCTAGGATTTTCATATGGGGTTTATAATATTGTGATTGACTTGAATAAATGAATGAATAAATATTATGGGCTTTTTCTGTTGGTTTTATAATATTTTTATAACGTTTTCTTATTGATTTGGTTGTAGGAGAGAAGGACCAGGCGGCTGGTGCACTCCAGCATGGGTTGCTATATTAGTCTACACTTCGGAAACTACATGAGGGCCCTCTCTTGCCAGCTCAAGAGAAAGAAGGGGATACCAAAATGGGGATGAAAATCATACGTTTGAAAGAAGGGCTTAGTCTACTTTTGCTTCACTTATAATTGATGTTTACTGTGGCTGCTTTAAACCTATAATCATTCAAAGAACAGATAATTCCTTTCTTGCTCCTGGATACTTCTGCTGACAGGACAAAGGGTAATTCATAGCAAATGTTAATGTGCATTTGAAGGGATTATTTGGGAAAATATTTTATCTCTATTTTTTTCTCAAAATGGGGAAAGGGAAGCATAGTTGTAAATGTGATCAATTATGGCAGAATGATGGCAGGATTTATTAATAGTCTGAAGGACACTCATCAAGTCAAGCTGCTGCTCAGAGGGAATATGGAAAATCCATTAGAATGTCAAAAAGCATCTACTGTAAAGGCAGTGTTTACAAGTAAAGTCCACGTCTGAACAGGCAATTACATAACAAGTACTAGCTTGGATCCCCACTGCAAGAAGATCCTAGCTATTGTGGCAATGATTAATCAGGGAGAGATAATGCAGAAGCATTTAGTAAATCACATTTTAGAAAAATAATGAAAATGTAAAATGCTAAAATAAATGAGGCAAGAAGTGATACAGTAATGATTACAGAAGATCTTCTTTCCTGAAAATTGTCTTTATAATGGAGTAAATATTTTAAATATTTCCAGATATAATTGCTCCTTGCCTGTCTTCTTACAGCATCATATACCTGCAGAATGTTGGGCACCAGGGTCCAGCCCCCGCAGGATCCAGGGGAACCTGAAGGAAAAATGGCATCGGCGGATGATTTAGAGAGAGATAAGGAAAGAATATTGTAGATAAGAAAATAGAAGAGAGAAAGAGGCTGATATTCCTTGGTTTACATAGAAAGCCAATAAAACTCCAAGAAGTTTGCCCTGTTCACGGAGGCCACAGGTGCCCTCCCGGTCTCCCGAGGGAGTGAAGACGCAGAATGTCTTCCCGTTCAGGTCTTAGAAACCCAGGCAGATAAGTGAACGCAGGGAGCCTCTATGCTCCAAGGGATCAGCCTGAAAAAAAAAAAAGGGAGAAGGTGAGAGAATGATTGACATGGGGGTGACCAAGCTTCTTCGAGTGAGGCCCATTATTTTTATTTTCAAAAGGGTTTTTTATACCTTTACTTGAACATAAAGGGAAATGAAAGATGCAAAGTCATACAGAGTCAGCCCAAACATTACATCTGTTTTGTCTTTATCGAAACCAGGAGTTTTTCTGCAAACCTTTCCCATAGACAATGTTGTGTACATTATCTTCTGGCCTTGGAGTCCTGTGGACATTTTATGACCCTCTTTTGATAAAGGCTGCTCAACCAGAAAACTTATTTTCCCTTGAAATGTTTTTTCTTTATATTTCTAATCTATGTCAGCCTCAGAAAGTATTAAACAAGTTACATTTCTCATGGAGCAAAGGTGCAGTGAGTTACAAGAAAGAACCAATTAGCTCAAAAGTCTGATGTGGTTAATTTCAAGGCTATACTTGTTTTTCTTACATTCCAACTATGTTAACTAATACATGCCCAGGTGCACAGTGAATAAGAGATATGGGAACTTAGCAACAAGCATTGGCCCAATAATGATACTCTGCTGCTGCTGCTGCTGCTGCTGCTGCTAAGTCGCTTCAGTCGTGTCTGACTCTGTGCGACCCCATAAACGGCAGCCCACCAGGATCCCCTGTCCCTGGGATTCTCCAGGCAAGAACAGTGGAGTGGGTTGCCACTTCCTTCTCCAATGCATGAAAGTGAAAAGTGAAAGTGAAGTCACTCAGTCGTGTCCGAATCTTCCCGATCCCATGGACTGCAGCCCACCAGGCTCCTCCGTCCATGGGATTCTCCAGGCAAGAGTGCTGGAGTAGGGTGGATACTCTAATAACTTTTAACTCTTTGAAAGGCTCTATGTTTTAGGCTTCCCATGCCTCTCACAGTTGGGAGGCTGTGAATAATCATATGCCTAGCTGCAAGAGTCTGGATATACCTGCCAAGCAAGCTAGAATCCTAACAGAGGGGGTTTGATTCTAAGTATTCTTCTCATGTCCAGGAGACTTATTAGCTATAGCCCTAAGTTGATTTTCTCCAGAGAAAGTTGGTCGGGGATAGCCCCCTGTTGATGTCAGAGGAGTTGGTGAAAGTCATGAAATAGTAAAACAGACAGATTCTGGTTTTGGGGTAGATGCTTGAGAAAGCCTAGGGAACCCCTTGAGTCCTGAAGCCTTGCTTAACAGTTCTCTTCCACATGACCTTTGCCATGGGTGGGATCTCCCGTGCTGGCTTCCGGCAGTTGGGTTATAACTTTGTCACATGATACTTGATTTATAATTAAGGTGAATTTCTTCTCAGTGACTACAAACAAACAAAGAGCACCATGACCACATGAGCTTCTCAAAGTACAAGCAAGCCCATCCATAATTTTTTTCTATGTTCATTTACTATTGAAATCTTTCAAGTCACATAAAGATCATATATTTTCAAAGCACTGTTAAAGAAGAAATGGTCTTCCTATTTCTTCACTGTTTTATTTTAGCTCTGTTTAGTTTTAAATCCTAAAAACTAAAGCCTGACAAATACTCAGAGAAATTATAAACAAATATCCTCTGATAAAGCAGTTGCACTTCTAAGTCTATATACAGAAGAGACCTCTCCACATGTGTAAAAGGGAACATTTCTTAATTTAAGAGTGTTCATAGTGTCATTGCTTGTAATATCAAATCCCAAATTCTCATAATTAGAAAGTGGGTGAGTAAATTATATCTTCACTCAATAGAACACTGTCCATCAATTAAAACAAAGGAACTATAATGATATTTAGCAGTATGAATGAAAGTAAAAATTAATCAGTCCCAAAGATGACATGCAACATGAAAACTTTTCTACAGAATTAAAAATGATTAAAAATATATATTTTCATAAATGCATATAGATATTATAAACTATATGAAAGGAAGTTTAGTGAATAATTAAAAAGGATTAGAATGATGCTAACTTCAAGTTAGCACAAGGCTGGGGGCAAGGTGCTCAGACCTGTGCTCTTTGTGTGGTGTCCCCACCTCCCTGACAGTTCCGTATCCTTCTCTTTCATTGGCTTTGATTCCTCCACATGATGAGTCCATGTGAAGATCCTCGGGGGTCTACTCTCAGGATTTCTTTTTGCTTCATACAGTCTCTCTCTAGGAGAAACATTTGTCACCATTGTTTCAGTAACTGTAATTTTGCTCTATGAGTCAGAGGACCTAATTGAAAACAGCTGCACCTCAAATCTCTTCAGCAGTAAAGGAATTTATTCACATTAGAATGCTCACAAAATCAGAGAGACAGGCTGTAAAGCTAATTCCAGGAAGAGTACCCCCACTAGAAAGACGTATTAGTGAAAACGCTAGTGCCACCTCTGAAGAATAGGACAGCTCTGTCTCTAAGCTTCCCCTACACAGCAAGCTCCTCACATTTCTCACATATGCATCCAAGTCTCTCAAATTGCATCTGATTGGGGAAACTTGGATCACACATCTGTGGCTGTCCCCACTCAGACTGCAAAGAGTCAACATGTTTGAGGGCTTTGTTTTGTTTTGTTCTTTTAGCAGGATAGGGTTCAGAGTATGGAGATTATAGAAAATAAGGAGAGTGTTCTAAGACATTAGGTGACCAGAAATGGCAAAGGCAGCCCATGCTTACTGACCTGACATTAATATCCTTCTTTCAAAATTAATCATCCGAATGCAACATGCCACCACTTGTCCCATTGCAACTACCCATAAACAAATATATTGTCACCTTCTTCAGAAGGAAAAAAAACATTTCATCAATCATAGTATCCATAGGACCACTGAGTTTCATGACAGTTGGCCCACTGATTTATTACTTTTACTGAATAATGAGTTTGCAAAAAAAGGCAGAACTGCTGTGTGAGAAATCTGAACTGTAAGCATGACATTCCATAAACTCTGTGAATGGGGTGCTGAAGGAAGGAGAATGAGCAGGGAGGCAAAAATAAATCCAAATTCAGCATTTATCCTACTAAGGACAAATTTCTATGCCATAGTGGGAGCAGCCCTGTGTAATTAAGTTACCACAAAGAACTGGATAAGTTTCTTTGGGGTATAGAACCCTAGTGGGACTTCAGATTGTTTCCTGCTGCAGATAAATCAGGTAATCAGCAGCTGTGGTGTCTGGATCAGCCTTGTTGTTTGGAAATACATTGAAAGGCACTGTCCTTGGGACCATGGACACTTTATCCTAAGTCTACTGGGCAGATTCTAGGGTGGTTATGAAGGGGTCAGACTTTTATCCACTAGGTGGGTCATTCTGTCCAACTGATTACTGAGAGCTGGTTTCATGGTGTGGACCTTTCAGAGAGTATTTACTAGGGATACATGTGAGAAATAAGTCCATAAATCTAACCCCAAATCTCTTTTAACCAAAATTTCAAGTTTCTTCCATCAAATGTCAGGCCAGCTAGTCAAATTATTGCTTATTACTCATGAGTCAGCATAGAGCCAGCCTTTACCATCTCTCTCTCTCTCTAGACGGACTTCCCTTGTGGCTCAACTGATAAAGAATCCGCCTGCGATGCAGGAAACCTGGGTTCAATCCCTGGGTTGGAAAGATCCCCTGGAAAAGGAAAAGGTTACCCACTCCAGCATTCTGGCCTGGAGAACTCCATGAACTGCATAGTCCATGGGGTCACAAAGAGTCGGACACTACAGAGAGACTTTTGCTTTCCATTTTTCATTCTCTAGACTGAGAAGAACACAAAATATGTCACTTTAACTTCAGTATTTGGAGAGGATATTCCTTTTCATCATGGCCACCTCTGAATGGGTTTAATGTGAGAGCAGTCCCATTCTGATTAGTACCAGCAAGGCCACGCCACGGGAATGAAGCTCAAGTCATTTGGTAGCAGGGACTGGTTTCGTGGAAGACAATATTTCCATGGTTTGGGGTGGGGGTTTGATTTCAGGGAGATCCTCATCAGGAGTGTGCAACTAGATCTCTCTCATGCACAGTTCACAGTAGGGCTCACCAGCCTATGAGAATCTAACACTGCTGCTGATCTGACAGGAAGCAGAGCTCAGGCATGAATGTGAGTGACAGGGAGGGGCTGTAAATGCGGATGAAGCTTCACTCACATGCCCACTGCCCACCTCCAGCTGTGTGGCCCAGTTCCTAAAAGGCCATGAACTGGTACCAGTCTGTGGCCCAAGGGGGTGGGGACCTATGTAGTAGAGGACTTCCTCATGAGTTATGAAAGTAAATTTATGGGAGAATGATAAGAGAAAATCAGTAGGGCACAGGAATTATGAAGTTAAAAATGTTCTTTCCTCAACCAAAATCTAATCAGTCTCCTATGATAGCTCTCCTTGACAAAGCCTCAACTTTAGCCAAAAGGACTGAAGATGCCAAGCACTAATTATTTGTTTGTCTCCTAAACACACACACACACACAGACACAGTAAAAGACCTGAGCAGCACTAGCATAATTTCTAACAGCTCAGCAATGCATCCTGAGGATGACCCTAACCCCTAGGATGAAAGAAAATTCCAGGCTGCCCAAAGAACATACTGTTTGTTCTAGCCAAAACCACATCAGGTTGACCTTGGACCTATCTTTCTTGGCACGCGTTCCTTCTCAGTCGTGTCCGACGACTCTTTACAACTCTATGGACCCGCCAGGCTCCTCTCTCCATGGGATTCGCCAAGCAAGAATACTGGAGTGGGTTGCCATTTCCAGGGCATCTTCTCAACCCGGGGATCAAACCAGCATCTCTTATGGCTTCTGCGTTGGTAGGCAAGTTCCTTACCCACTGAGCCACTGAGTAGATGCTCTTCTTAGAGTATTTACTAAAAAATGTGTATACAATGGTGAATCCTTCCCTTATTCCTCTGAGGTAGACCAGTATCTCCTACAACTCAGGAATGTCTCCTCAAGGTCCTGAAAGTTCACTCCTTTGAAGTCTAATCATCATTAGGAATGATGGTGCCACTGTCACCCAATCTCTGTGGTAGGAAAGAATCCTGACTTTAATAATGGCCAGCTAACAGACACAGCTGGCCTAAGTGCATGTATATGGCCAGATCTTTGTAGTTTTTTCACTTCCGTGCTTTGCTCAGGCCTTCTTCAGGCCCCCACTGCACTCCCGCATTCTGCTCTTCTGCCTAGTCACATTTGTAAAAATTGAAGCTGAGTTTAGCTTACCTTGAACTTCCTTCCCTTCTGCAATAATTATGCTGCATTATATGGTGTGTGGCCTAAAAACGGACTTTTTTCACTTTACTGTCCAGTTTTACTTATTTTTTTATCTTTTTGTGGCTATATTTGATACCCTTTTAAAAATAAAATAATTGACATTTTTTAGTTATGTGAAAAATGCCACTGGTATTTTGATAGGGATTGCTCTGCAGAATGCAAGTCACTGTGCCTTCAAGGTCAAACATTCTGAGGACTCAACTTCCTGGTGCAGGCCCCCATGCTGGGAAGCCCGGACGCCTCACTCCTTGTGATTATGCTACCATTCGTAGGTCACTTACACTGGGTAATGTGTAGTTTTGTGGGTTTTTTTCCAGTCTTTTAGATTGTATTACAGTACAGGTCATTACAGAGAATTGAATGGAGTTCCCTGTGCTATATGGTAGGTTCTTATTATTTATCTAATTTATTTATTTATTTAAAAAAGAACTTTTTATTTTATATTGGAGTATGGTTGATTAGCAATGTTGTGTTAGTTTCAGGTTACAGCAAAGTGATTTAGGTATACATACACATGTATCCATTCCTTTTTGAATTCTTAATCCCATTTAGGTTGTTACATAATATTGAGCAGAATTCCTGTGCTATATAGTAGGTCCCCATTGGTTGTCAGTTTTTTTAATGTATTTATTGGAGTGTAATTGTTTACAATGTTGTGCTAATTCCTGCTATACAAAAAAGTGAATCAGTTACATAGGTCTTGACTATATTGCGTTTCCACCCCTCTAACCCATCTTTTATGGTTTCTTCTTTGTATTAATACCTTCGGTTATGGAAAATCTTTTCTGGTCTTATTGTTCTCATAGATAGTTGCTCTGTAAATAGTTGTAATTTTGGTATACTCATGGAAGGAAGTAAGGTCAGGGAATTCCTACTCTGCCATCTTGGCCACACCTCAATTTCTAGATTGTTTTATTTTTCATTGACAAGGTTGCTTATGCAACTTATTCATCTTTGGGGACCTGCTTGAGGTCAAACATGTATATGTGATTTCTAATTGATGGGCTATTGCTGGGCATAATCAGTTATATAGCTTGGACTAGTAGGTAACACCAAATTCATGAATCTAGGAGCAGGTCATTTGGTGCTCTATTGCTAGCTTTTCTGTACCTACCATAATCTTGTTTTTGTTAGAAGGCCAGAAATTGTTAATTGTAAGGAAAGAGTTACTTGCAAAAAGGTCTAAAATTTTGCTTCAAAACCTTGGGTGCCTATACTATGATTCTCCTATTAAGATTTGACACAGGCTTTATACAGCATCTCTTTCTGCCACAGGTAACTTTTGGCAAATTGGATTAGTTCTCATAGGGCTCACCAGCAGGTTGCTTTCATTGGGTCTGGTCCAACTAAAAAGCCTTCCTTTGCTGCCGTTGTTGTTCGGTCTCCCAGTTGTGTCCGACTCTCTGCAACCTCATGGACTGCAGAACACCAGATCTCTCTGTCCCTCCCCATCTCCCGAAGTTTGCCCAAGTTCATGTCCACTGCATCAGTGATGCCATCCAGCCATCTCATCCTCTGACACCCTCTTCTCCTTCTGCCCTCAATCATTCCCAGGATCAGGGACTTTTCCAATGAGTCAGCTGTTAGAATCAGATGACCAAAATATTGGAACTTCAGCTTCAGCATCAGTCCTTCCAATGAGTATTCAGGGTTAATTTCCCTCAAGATTAACTGGTTCAATCTCCTTGCAGTCCAAGGGATTCTCAGGAGTCTTCTCCAGCACCATAGTTTGAAGGCATCAATTCTTTGGCACTCTGCCTTTTTTACAGTCTAGCTCTCACATCCATACATGACCAGTGGGAAGACCATAGCCTTGACTATATGGACCTTTGTTGGTAAAGTAATGTCTCTGCTTTTCAACACGCTGTCTAGGTTTGTCATAGCTTTCCTGCCAAGAAGCAAGCATCTGCTGATTCCATGGCTACAGTCACCATCCATAGTGATGTTAGAGCCCAAGAAGATGAAATCTTTCACTTCTTCCACTTTTCACTCTTCTATTTGCCATGAAATAATGCTAAAGCTGAAATTCCAGTACTTTGGCCACCTCAAGCAAAGAGTTGACTCATTGGAAAAGACTGTGATGCTGGGAGGGATTGGGGGCAGGAGAAGAAGGGGACGACAGAGGATGAGATGGCTGGATGGCATCATTGACTCGACGGACGGGAGTCTGAATGAACGCCGGGAGTTAATGATGGACAGGGAGGCCTGGCGTGCTGCGATTCATGGGGTTGCAAAGAGTCGGACACGACTGAGTGACTGAACTGAACTGAAAGGGGCTGGATGCCATGATCTTAGTTTTTTTAGTATTTAATTTTAAGCTGGCTCTTTCACTCTCTTCCTTCACCCTCATCAAGAGGCTCTTCTGTCCCTCTTTGTTTTCTTCCGTGGGAGTGGTATCATCTGCATATCTGAGCTTGTTAATGTTTCTCCTGCCTATCTTGATTCCAGCTTGTAACTCATCCAGCCGGGCATTTCTCATGATGTACTCAGCATATGGATTAAACAGATAGACAGCCCTCTCGTACTCCTTTCAAATTCCTTTTCTCATGATGCTGTCAATAGTGTGAACTTGGTTGACACTCTCTAACATTATGAGAATATCAAGTTCCTCCGACAATAGCTTATGGTACAGAGGCATAGATGTAATGTAGTTGTGAGAGAAGATAGTCACCTGTTTGCACCAGGTCAAAGCAAACTGTTTCTGTTGCTCTCTACCATGTTGATAGCTGCATTCCCAGTGCTATGGCCAGCCTGTTTTCTAATTTCCCACATGAAATAAGACTGAATTTAGAAGATCAGTTGAAATTAGAATTAGCGCCTAATTAAATGTAGGAAAGTTTAGTGTCAACTACTCCTTTGGTGGGAAAAGAAATCCTTTAATTCCACCTGAGACATGATAACACTTTGGTTTTTAAATTTAAAGACAAAGAAAAGATCCAGTAACTTCCATTTAGCCTGTCAGAGTAGAGTTTGCTCCACTAGTTATGAATCCAATCTGTGGCTCGTGCCAGTTACTGATTGTAACTATTCCAACTCTCAGAAGGAACTACAGAAATAGCAACAGGATGTTTGCAAACCCACAGGGTCTACTTTGAAATGCTTTCATGGAAAACCTCCCTTGTGATGGATTATGTCCATAAATTGGAGCCTTAAACCCCAGTGTGATGGTATTTGGAGGTGGAGGCTTTGGGAGTGAATTATGTTCAGATGAGATCATGAGAGTGGGCTGACTATACTAGTGTCTTGTTCTTGAACAGCCCAGCCTCCAGAACTGGGAGAACAAAATCACTTGTTTAAGCCACTCAGTCAGTGGCATTTTGTTATAGTATACCGCACATGGACTTCCCTGGTGGCTTAAACAGTAAAGAACCTGCCTGCAATATAGGAGACGAGAGTTTGATCCCTGGGTCCAGAAGATCCCCTGGAGAAGGAAATGGCAAGGCACTCCAGTATCCTTGCCTGGAGAATTCCATGGATAGAGGAGCCTGGCTAGCTGTAGTCCTTGGGGTTGCAAAGTCGGACACGACTGAGCGACTAACACTTCCACTTTTAGACCAAGTTGCCTAAGATACCCATTAGTCAGGGAACATCCAATAAGCCCTGTTTTTTTAGTGAATTACAGAATTGGCTCAGCCAGTAGTATACACTTGGAGTTGGTATCCAAAACTCAACAAAATGGATATTTCTCTTTGTTTTGTATGGTTTGCCTCATAAATGGTGCAGATCCCTTAATGGAAGAGTAGCAATAGCTAAAGTTTGTGCTTGTGCTAAGTCACTTTAGTCATGTCTGACTCTGTGTGACCCCATGGACTGTATCCCACCAGGCTCCTCTGTCCATGGGATTCTCCTGGCGAGAATACTGGAGTGGGCTGCCATGCCCTCCTCCAGGGGATCTTCCCAACTCAGGGACTGAACCCTCTTCTCAGGTCTCCTGCATTGGCTGGCAGGTTCTTTACCATTAACGCCATCGGGGAACTCAGCTAAGGTTTATTGATTGTTTAATTTGTGCAAGACATTTCTAAGTGCTTTTCATGTATCAGTTTACTTAATGACTCTCTCCAGTGATTGTATGTACTCTATTGAACTCAGGAGCTCATTTCAAAAGGTGTGTCCCAAAGGACTTTGAAGACTACCAAAGACAGCCACCATCCTACTTTTCAGTGACACTGAGTCTCTCCTTCCCAATGCATTTCTACCGCTAGCTGCAGTGCAGTCTTCGGGGTCCTCTCAGGAAACCAGTTTGGGAGTTAGAGTCACCCATGATAAATTCACTCCAAAAATGTCCATAATTTACCAGATTGATTTTCTGCTTTAACTCACAGAATTTTGTACTCTCTTTACTTCATTGAGCACAGGTTGCCCTTATAAACAACCAAATGAGGAAGCAATTAAAATTTCTGATTGACTCTAGCTATAGACTACAGATAATAAGGAGTGACAAGAAGGTGCATATGGAAAATTGGCCCTGCTTGCAAGACTCTTATCTTAGGGGTCTTGAGGCCTAAAGAGACTGAAAAAGAGGTTCTGTTTTGTCTGCAAGACAACCCATGACATCTGGGTGTTTAGGATTCTCCTAAATACCTTCTTTATGACTCTGGTGTCCGACTCTTTTTCCATTCAATATGCTACTACTAAAGAATCTGACAAAGAGGTGAATTCGAGCTAATCTGATATTCAGCCACCCAGAGCATCAGGCCTGATGCTTTATCCTTAGCTATGTCAATTTCACTGTTGCAAAAAATGCTTTTGAGAGACACAGTGAGTCCCCAGTTTTCTTTCTCTGCCTTGAGCCAAGAATTTAAAACTTTGATCTTATCATTTTCTTTCAAGCTCCACAATACGGCTAGAAGCAGTCAGTCTTCTTTATAATCCTTAATCCTCCCGACCTACTCATTCTTTATCAACAGCTCTATGTTTTTCCAAAGTCTTGTCTTCCATAGGCATTTCATTGTGGAGGAGAATATAATTCTTTCACATGTTCTGCCATTAGCCACTGGAGTTCCCAGTTCCCTACTAACTAGATCTTCAATGCCTAAGAACCTAACCAGGTTAAATAACCCATTCACTGATTCCCATTTCCTTGAGGCCTTGTTGCCTTTCCTGGGATCAAATACCATATTGATATGGTTTATATTTGCAAACATTATAAAATATTCTGATTTATGTAAGGAGAAAAATAATTTTTAAAGGGGTATCATGCTGCTGCTGCTAAGTTGCTTCAGTTGTGTCCGACTCTGTGCAACCCTATAGACGGCAGCCCTCCAGGCTCCCCCATCCCTGGGATTCTCCAGGCAAGAGTACTGGAGTGGGTTGCCATTGCCTTCTCTGAGGGGTATCATAGAGCTCATATAAATTACGAAACAGTTAGAGGTTCTGTAGTTTATTGCTACTCATCCATTAGTAATAGGATGAGTAGCAATAAATTAGTTAGCATTGTTACTCATTCCGTAACATTGCTACTCATCAAGAAGCAATGATCTACACCCAAGAGGCTCCTCTGGAGGAAATACCATGGCCATGCCACTGGGGACTGACTGCCTTCACAACTGGATGCCTGGTGCTCCACTGCCTTCCTCCCCTCCTCACCCAGAAAGAACCAAACTCTCTGTCATCACACTTGCCAGAGTGTGCATTCCTCCTTTCACGGTCATCGCTTCACAATTCTAACTTTCAAAGGCAAATCTCAAGTGGGCGCGAATGACTGGAGAAATCTAGTCTCATAGCTTCATGTAAAACTGCAAGAGAGCCTGGAATATACATATTCTGTCCTCTGTCTTGGAAAGACAGATTAACATTGTGAGGAATTACCAAAATTTAGGGAATATATTGGGGCATCACCCATGACAACCACTCACCACAAGGGCTCAGTCGTGTCCAACTCTTTGCTACCCCATGGAGTGTAGCCCACCAGGCTCCTCTGTCCATGGAATTCTCCAGGCAAGAGTACTGGAGTGGATTGCCATTCCCTTCCCCAAGGGATCTTCCTGAACCAGGGATTGAACCTGGGTCTCCTGTATTGCAGGCAGATTCTTTACCATCTGAGCCACCAGGAAAGCCCAGATATAAAACCTCTTCAATGAAACCCATCCATGCCTTCTCATTTCTCTCAGTGTAAAGCTGAGATTCCTGACTGAGAACTTTAAGGTTCTGCCTCTGTCTTGTGACATCACTCACTCTCTAATGCCCTTGCACCTTCTACAAGCATGCGTGTGTACTTAGTCACTCAGTTGTGTCCGACTCTTGCGACCCCATGGACTGTAGTCCATCAGTCTCCTCTGTCTATGGACTTCTCCAGGAAAGAATCCTGGAGTGGGTTGCCATTTCCTTCTCCAGGGGATCTTCCTGACCCAAGGATCAAACCCGAGTCTCTTGCATTGCAGAAGGATTCTTTACTGTCTGAATCACCAGGGAAACCCTGTACCCTATACATCTCTGCTTAAACACTATCGTCTCAGGAAATAAGCCTTCATCCCTTGATCCTCCAGAGCAGTTATATTCTTCCAAAGTAGTTTATACTTAATGTTCACTCATGCTCTCCTTTTGTTATATATTCTCTGGCATTTGTTTTCTCAAAATAGTCTTTACATTCCATGATGAAGAAAACATTGGCTTGTTTGTTTTCATCAACGTCTAATACAACAAGGCCATCAGTAGTACCATTTGGAATGAGAGTTTGTAGTTGAATAAATGAATGAATAACTCTTAGAAGATGCTTTATCTTCTTCTGGTTTTCAGTTGTTCTACCTAAATATGTCCAGCGTTTATTTAGCTTTGTAGTTTTAAAAATTACTCGGTTGTTTGTTAGTTGCCTCATGTTGTTTGCCCATCTGTTCTTTATTTTGTTTTATTTTTCTACTTATATTCAGCTTGTTGTTTGCTTGGAATCATTTTACTTTAAATCTAAATTGTTTGGAAATGCAGGGTTGGTTTGTTTAAGTCTCATACCTCATGCACGGAATGCTGACAGTTTTTTTGGATTCAAGCATTCAGAGAAACTATTAAATACGCTTCATATCTAGGGAGATAGAGAAAATTCTGATACTTTGATACTTTGATCTTTTTCTCCTCCAAATGAAAGAAAAACTATTTTAGAATAAAAATATTCATAGTTTGATCCATCTGAATGCCCTAACCCCTACATCCAGAAAGCATTTTAGCAACTCACTCAAATATTAAAGCCTAGATTTGAAATAACATCTATCTGAAAATTGTTTTTAGAATTTAATAGGACTGATAATATCTTGTTAAATGAAACCTGTTGTTTAAATATATTCCAGCTACATAATCTTTTTATAAAACAATTTAACTAATGAGATAGGAAGAACAGATAAATTTTCATATAGATTAAATCAGGTGCAAATGTGTCTGAAGCTTAATCCATTGGTGGGATGTAGGAGAGGGGTTTAAAAGCCCATTTAAAGAGTAATTTATGAGTCCTCCAGGATATTTGGTCTGCAATCAATAAATCATGAGCCAATGGGGTTTCTTAATGAGCACCGTGTCTCCCATAGCTAGCAGCAGTCTGGCAGGTCCTTCAGCTGATTTTTTCAAGTGGCTCCAGGTCATCCGCAGACCTCTCTTAGTTTCCAACTTAGTGTTTCTTTAGGGGTGCTTGAGAGCTGTCATAATGTGTTCCTCCATACCGTTTAAAGAATTGAGAAAAGCAGCTATACAAATGCAAATTTAAAGGCATTAATGGATTTTCTCTTGAAGCTGCCTGGATATTGTTCAGTGAAACAAAGAAATAACAAGCAGCTCAGCAAACAGCAAGGGGGAGGACTTAAAATGCGGTTGCAGTGTGGTCTTCTGGCACATTTTTAAAGAGCACTTTGGTGTAATTAAAGTATGAGCTACAACAACTATTTTTTCTATATGAAGAGATTTTTTAGAAGACGTACAAGTTTTACGTGCAAATATGAGTCAGAAATTGCGTAGACCTTTACTGTGGACAAAACTGTGTGTCTAGACTTCCCAGGTGGCAGAGTAGTAAAGAATCTGCCTGCCAATACAGGAGACGCAAGAGACAGGGGTTTGATCCCTGGGTGGGGATGATCCCCTGGAATAGGAAATGGCAACCCACTTTAGTATTCATGCCTGGAAAATTCCACGGACAGAGGAGTCAGGCGGGCTACAGTCCACAAGGTCGCAAAGAGTCAGACATGAGAGCACACACACACGCACGTGCTGTGTGTCTACCCTTGTGAGCGGCTCAAAGATCCTTTTGAGGATTTTATTTCAAATAGAGAGGTTTGCAGCCTGGCCAGTTCCAAGGTAGTGTAATTATAATCTGAAACCTTGGAAATTCTCTCTTGTGGTGAAATGTAATGGAAATTTCAAACCTAATCCATACATCTATTTTGCTTATCATGGTTCAAACTCAGGGAGGATCCACTTCATATTTTTTCTGCTGGGAGTTCTCAGATGTGTGTCACTATGCCCAGGAGATGCTCTTTTGGAGACAGACATATACCTCTGTGTCTGTATTTACCATGTGCCTCTGAATCTCCAATCCCTTGCTCTGGTTCTTTGTTGGTCCCTGAGAGACTGCTCCTGCCAAGGCTAGCTAATTCCTCAAGGTAGGGAAATACTGGGCTGAGTGCACAGCCTTCATATGTAAACCAACTGATCCAGAGCCCACATCCCAACACTTCATTTCGGGCTCTCACAGGCCTCTCGCATTCTGGGTACCATCCACCTGCCCTAATCACTCCAGGGCCATGTGCCAGATAAGTAGGAATAGTCCCTGGACCCCAGAGGCTGCTAAAATGTTCCAAGCCAGCCAAGCCTAAGATGCTTCCTCTGTTCGCCCATTCTGTCCTTTGGAAACCACAGGAAAGGCTATCGTCCTTGTATTTCCCTCTCCCTTAGCCTGCTCTCCAACCCCACTTCTTCCCTACATGTCCCCCCTGTGATGCCTCTCTCCTCTGTGACTTTAATAATCTATATTTTCAAGGGCAAACATCCCCTGATCTGTTGGCTTCCTCTTTAATAACAAGCCCTACATTTATCCCAGGTTGCAATGTTCGCAAGGATACTAATGGTCATTCATTTGGTCCGAGTAGGTATTTCCATTCTAGGTGGTTTGAAAGGTGTCAACCACTTTTCTAAATCAAGACTACCTGTGCTCAATGTCCTCAAATATATACTAGTCATTTTAACTGTGATATTGTTTGAGGATGGTAATAATCCTTCCTTAGCCATATCTCATGAGAAAATTATCTCAACCCTTAGGCACCTAGCAAAACACAAGGGGTAAAGAATAGGCTGTAATGTGTGAATTTCCGTAAGTGTGAGGAAGGTGGAGGTATTCTGGATGCAAGCCCTGAGCATCCAGGAGGCTACCTGGAAAAGGAGAGAGCATGAAAAACGAGGGCAGAGGAGCTCCAGGGAAACTTTGACAGTTTCACAATTGTAAATAAGGCCCTACCTTGGCATTGCATTATCTCCAGACATATTTTCATTCACAATTGGATATTTTTCTAAAATCATTCTTTTATAACACAACCATCTGTTTTCCTTAGAAGAGCTCATGTACAATTAGTACGTTTTAATTCGCTAATCAGTGATGTGCCTTGCCCACACTCAAAGGGAAAACATTAAAGTAAAAAAAAAAAAAAAAGTATGAAGTGAAACTTGCCAGGATTCAGCTTTCAAGAGAGGAAGCTCAGGATAGGTTAAAGGCTTTGGTGATTTGAAAGGGCAAGCAACCAAGTGTCCAGGCAACTAAAGTTAAAGGAGTTTGGGAACTCAGGAGCCCGTAAAAAGCCTCCTCTCATGCTCAGTTCGTTTCCCATCTCTGGTGAAGAACTGGCTTGATCAGCATCCCATGAGCACCTCCTATTTGAAGTCCTGTCTCACCCACCTGCACCTGATCCTCGATGCAAAAGCCAGAGTAGCCTCGCAAGTGAAATAATGTCATTCCTCTGCTCAAAATCCTCTGGTGACCCAGATAGACTCTAATAAGCGTCAGAATCCTTCCATCCCCTACAAGATGCTCCACTTTTTGAAAACCCATTGTCTGTCTGATCTGTTTCCTTTCCTTCTCACCACTTCCTCTGCTGCAGCCACTCAGCCCTCATTATTCTAGAACATTCCAGCATACCCTCACCACAGGTCTTCTCTAACTTGTTGTTTTCCATAACTGAAGAAGTCTCTCACTCTAAATAACCATCTGTATTAAGGCAGCTGAAAATTGCTAGAGACAAGCATTCAACCTCACATTCTTTTTTTTTTTTTGGCCGCTCAGGCTTCTCTCTACTTTTGATGTGCAGGCTTAGTTGCTCCACAACATAGACAGAGGAGTCTGGCAGGCTACCCAGTCCATGGGGTGGCAAAGAGATAGACACGACTGAGCGACAAAGCACAGCACAGCACATGTAGGATCTTAGTTCCTGGACCAAGGATCGAACCCACATCCCCCTGCATTGAAAGGAGGATTCTTAACCACTGGACCACCAGGGAAGTCCTTAACCTCACTTTCTTGAGGTCTATTCATAAGTGCCATCTTCTCTCTGAGGCTGCTCAGACCACCCTATATTAACTTGCAGGCTTCTTCTTGACAACATCACTAACTTTCTTCCATGCTTTAATATTCTAAATATTTATCAACGTCTCACACACCACATATGTTATTAATTTTCTATTTCCTACATCCACTAGGATATAAAACACTAGGGGTTTTGTCTTTTGGTTCATTGTCTTGCACCCTAAATAAAGCACAATGAACAGTGCCTAACTTACATAGACCTCAGAAATAAGTGTTACTTGAATAAGTGAAAGACAGTTTGGTAGATACTTGAGATATAGTTAATCATGAATAGCTATCCCCACCCTTGAGGAACTCCAAGTATGGGTGGGTGGCAGAAGAAATATCAATAACACACACTTATAAATCTCAGTTCTTAGAAAAAGTTAGGTGACTTGTACCAAAGTGGTGCTGAGGAATCTTAGAGCTCCAGGGGTTGAAAGCAAAATGCCCCTCTCAGAGGAGATGGCCTCTCTCCTGGTCACTGAAGGGTGGCAGTGACATGCAGCCACTGTGAACATGAGGACTAGGCATTCTGACTGGTCAGAAACAGCCCCCTTTTAAATGCTTCCATCAGATGGATAGATGAAGATGGTTATTCCTTTTATAAAAGCACTGTAGAGATGTGCTAAACAGTGCTTCTGACTCATTTAAAATATTTGGATTTGAAATAAAAAATTTAGAACTTCTCTAGTTATTACCTACTGAGCTCCTAATCATGTGTCAGGCACTGTGCTTGGAGCTAGGAGGGAAGGAAAGATAAAGAGGATGTAATTTCAAGCCTGCAGGAACAGAGAGTATACCTGTCTATTCATGGATAATTTTAATAAGAGAATGGCAAAAGGCTCATTCCTTAAAAACCACTAATGACCATAAACTCATTAAAGTTGAATGCAAATTCTTCATGGAGATATTTGTCACCAATGAGAAGTTCAGGGGAAAGGACAGATTGTTTTAAAGCAAGGCATTATCCGGAGTTAGAATCTCTCTTGGTTTTCCCTGAAGCTTAACCTCAGAGAAACTCCACTCTTCTAAATCACTTCTCTAACAGTAATGACCACCATATTGGCATCTTCTAATACAGTTAGAAGGGCAATACACAGTTTCCCCCAAGCACACCATGCCCTGGGCTGGTCATCACATCATTGCTTTGTACACATATATTTTTCATGAAATTTCCTTTCTTTCCTTCCCCCTCAATCAAATTCCTGCTCATCTTTTATATTTTATTCACATGTTATTTCAGTGAATTACTCCCTGGATTCTCTAGCTTGCCACTTATGCCACCTACTCATCTGTGCCTCCATAATTTGTGAAATCATTTACCTGGTATTAGTTCAGTGCTTCTTCTATGTCAGGCCTATTTCCAAAAGCTAAGAATGTAAAGCACACAAAACAGAAAGAAAATTCCTTCCTGCGTGACACTTAAAATCTGGAACATGGATTATGCCATAAAGAAACATGTTGTCAAGAGGTGATAAATGGTATTTAAAATAAAGTGGTGCAGTATCATTAAAATCCTTCCCCAACTTTTATACAGAAAGGACTTGGGTAGTCAAGGAAGGATGCTGAGGAGATGGCATTTGAGCAGATACTTGAAGGCATAGTTTGCATGCAGAAACATGTACAAAGGCCCTGTGGTGGAAACATGTTTGGGAGCTCTAAAAAGAGCAAGTAGGTCAGTGTGTTCTGAGAACCATGATGGTGGGGGAGGTAGTCAGAGAGATAGTTGAGCCAAGTCATGTGTGACCTCACCAAGGGCTTCAGAATTTAAGTGTGACAAGAGGCCAAAGAAAGTTCCCAAACATGAGAATTACACAATCTAATCTTTCTTTGCTAGATTAATGTGTCTGTTATGTAGAGAAGAGTCTGGAGGGACCAGAAGAGGCTGGAGTCTGTGGAAGTAGCAAGTCCATAGGGAGATCAGTCCTGCTGAGAAACAGTCACTTATTTTTGTATTCGCTTCCCTGGTGGCTCAGAGGTTAAAGCATCTGCCTGCAACGCAGGAGACCTGGGTTCCATCCCTGGGTTGGGAAGATCCCCTGGAGAAGGAAATGGCAACCCACTCCAGTATTCTTGTCTGGAGAATCCCATGGACAGAGGAGCCTGGTGGGCTACAGTCCATGGGGTCGCAAAGAGTCAGACATGACAGAGCGACTTCACTTTCTATTTTGTATTCAGTTGCTTATCTTTTTTTTTTTTAACTGTAAATTGTTTAAAGGTGGACCCTGATTTATTCATTTTTTTATTGTCAGAATCCAGCAAATGCCTGACATTTACTAGATGTTTAATAAGTGCTTACTGAAGGAAGGAAAGAGTGAGAGAAGGATTGAGTAAATAAACAATGAATATGATGATTCTGGAATCTAGTTAAAAGAAACTCAGATGAGAATGCATTCCTCTTTCCAAACAACAATACAAAAAGAAAAAACTTCCTTCTTTTTTTAGTGAAAGGAACAATTTTTTTTAAAATTAAGATTGAAAACTCTGAGTCTACTTGTGTTCCAACACCAGAAATAAATGTGCAGCCATGAAGAAGGCTTCATTCTGTAAAAACTGACCAGTTGTTTTTAAGGGTTAAAGGAAACAGGAAGAAAGAATAGCTCACATTTATTGGAAGTGGGCACTGTATCTAAACAAGAGAAAAATAATTCTTCTTTCTCTCTTAGTGGGTGGCACTGTACTCTTCTGGGCTTATAGAAAGTCAAGGCCATTGAGCAGATGGTCCATTATTGGAATAGAGGAAAACAAGATAAATCTCTCATCTGAAATTAGTTTAATTTGGGAAGAAAATTTTCACTTTCACAGATGTACTTGAAGTTGGCACGAAAATGAGAACATGTTGAATTTAAATCAATTTCTCTGATTCCTTATGTTTTCTGTTAACTATTAGTTAAATGCTTTTCTGCTATATTTGGTGAAATAACAGTAAATAATAAACTTTAGTTCTAAACACAATGATTGATCATGCAAGAAGCATTTGTAATAAGATTGTGTTTGGGACTTCATTTAACAACCATGGTTGAGGCCCTGCCACAAAAAATTTAACATTCGAACAATAAGTTTCACTTATAAACCAATGCTTTGGACAGGAAAATCAGGAAAAATGGGCAGTGTCACTGTGTCTGAGTCACTTGACTATATTGTAAATTCAAAAACAACTAAAGCATGCAATTCACCTTGTCTAGAAAGATGAGTAATTGTAAATGGTTATGTCTCTGAGAATTTCGGATAAAAACATATCCATATTCAGACATCGGCTTACAGGACACACTCAGTGGTGCCCGAGCATGTGATAGACATTAAAAAAAATTCTACTCGGAATATCCTTAATTGCAGGCACCCTACATCACAGTCTCATTTTTATAGAATCTTTTTTAATCTTTGGGTATTTGTTGGTAAATGACAATTCTATTTTGAGTTGTTTAGGTAGACACGTTGGAAGGCTCCTTAATTGTTCTTTATCTCACATGTTTTAGTCACTCAGTTATGTCTGACTCTTTGCAACCCTGTGGACTATAGCCTGCCAGACTCCTCTGTCCATAGAATTCTCCAGACAAGAATACTGGAGTGGGTAGCCATTCCCTTCTCCAAGGGATCTTCCCACCCCAAGGATCAAACCCAGATCTCCTGCATTGCTGGGCAAATTCTTGACTCTCTGAGCCACCAGGGAAGCCCATGCTCTGCATCTAATTCATCAATAAATCCTATCAGCTCTATCTTTAAAATACATCCAGAATCGTCCTACTTCTCACCCTTCTGTTGCCATCATTATTTCTTCTGGATTATTGCCATTTTCTAGCTTGTCTCCCTGCTTCTGACTTCAGCAGCCACAGGGAGACAGTTATAAAGACATCTCTCTTCTCCTGAATTCCCACAATGGCATTGCATCAGGGTAAAAGAAAAAAATCAGTAGAATATAAGGCTCCACGCGATCTGTGTCCCCGAGACGCCTTTATCTTAACCTCATCTCCTATGACCTTCCCCTTTATTCACTCTGTATCAGCAATACCAGCCTCTTTGATGTCTCTGGCACCAATCAGAGGTACTCTTGCCTCAGGGCCTTTGCATATGCTGTTCTATCTTTCTGGTTTGCTTGTTTCCAGGTCACTTGTTGCTTTACTTCTATGAGCATTTATTGAAATGTCATCCTCCAAGTGAGGTCACCCTTCTAAAATTACAGTACCACATCACACATACCTACCTCCCTTCCCTGATATATTTTACTTCTTGGTATTCAGTCCAATGCAATAGTCTTTATCTTTTATATACATATCTTAGCTGTCATTTCCCCTACTAAAATAGAAGCTCCAAGAGGGCAGGGATTTATCTATGTTTGCTACTATATTTCATAGACACTAGAATATTGCCTGGCACACAGTAAACATGTAAAAATATTTCATTTATTTTTCTTTTTTTTTTTAATTATTTTTACTTTATTTTGCTTTACAATACTGTATTGGTTTTGCCATACATTGACATGAATCCACCACGGGTGTACATGAGTTCCCAATCCTGAGCCCCCCTCCCACCTCCCACCGCATATCATCCCTCTGGATCTTCCCCGTGCACCAGCCCCAAGCATTGTGTATCCTGCATCGAACATAGACTGGCGATTCGTTTCTTACATAATAGTATACATGTTTCAGTGCCATTCTCCCAAATCATCCCACCCTCTCCCTCTCCCACAGAGTCTGAAAGTCCGTTCTATACATCTGTGTCTCTTTTGCTGTCTCACATACAGGGTTATTACCATCTTTCATATGTGTTAGTATGCTGTATTGGTGTTTTTCTTTCTGGCTTACTTCACTCTGTATAATCGGCTCCAGTTTCAGCCACCTCATTAGAACTGATTCAAATGTATTCTTTTTAATGGCTGAGTAATACTCCATTGTGTATATGTACCACAGCTTTCTTATCCATTCATCTGCTGATGGACATCTAGGTTGCTTCCATGTCCTGGCTATTATAAACAGTGCTGCGATGAACATTGGGGTACATGTATCTCTTTCAATTCTGGTTTCCTCAGTGTGTATGCCCAGCAGTGGGATTGCTGGGTCATATGGCAGTTCTATTTGCAGTTTTTAAAGGAATCTCCACACTGTTCTCCATAGTGGTTGTACTAGTTTGCATTCCCACCAACAGTGTAAGAGGGTTCCCTTTTCTCCACACCCTCTCCAGCATTTATTGCTTGTAGACTTTTGGATTGCAGCCATTCTGACTGGTGTGAAATGGTATCTCATTGTGGTTTTGATCTGCATTTCTCTGATAATGAGTGATGTTGAGCCTTGGAAGCACAGAGGGCAACATAACAGGGAAGAAAAATATTTTAAAATTAATTGATTAATTTGTAATTTTTAATTCTCCATATCCAAATGCATTCTGTATATGAATACTAATCTATGAGGCTTAACTTGGGGTTTCACCAAGATAGAGCATTTGTGAAAATCTTTGGTCCTTTTGCTTCAAAATGAAAAATTCAGAAATATGAAAAGTGAGAAATTTAGCATAAGGAAAAGGGAACATAATATGTGGACCAAGAGGCTTGTACTCCATGACCCTTTGCTGTAACCGAGGTAAACCACGGGAGCTAGAATGGAACACCCAGTGAAAGTAGCAACCAGGCTATCATCCCTCAGTTCTGCTTCTTGTAGATGTTAGAACTGACTCAAACAGGGACTTCCCTGGTGGTCCAATGGTTAAGAATCTGCTTTGCAATGCAGGGGACATGAGTTCAATCCCTGGTCAGGGAACTAAGATCACACATGCCATGGGGCAACTAAACACATGTATTCCAGAACCTGTGAACAACAACTAGAATTTGTGCACAGCAACAAAAGATCCTGCATAATGCACTGAAGATTCTACTAGACTCAATGCAGCCAAATAAATAAATATTAAAAGAAAAAACAATGGACTCAAACAGAGTCAGTTTCTTCACATGCAATGAAGGATCTCCTAACTAGCTGGTTACCTGAAGCCTTTCCTCAGCTCTACTGATATGATTGCTTACCTAGTAAAGAAATCCTTTAAAAAAAAAATTGGTTTGCTGAGCAAAGTTCATATAGTCAAAGCTATGGCTTTTCTAGTAGTACAGATTGAGAGTTGGACCATAAAGAAGCCTAAGTGCCAAAGAACTGATGCTTTTGAATTGTGGTGCTCTTGAGAATCCCTTGGACAGCAAAGAGATCAAACCAGTCAATCCTAAAGGAAATCAACCATAAGTACCAATTGGAAGGACTGACGCTGAAGCTGAAGCTCCAAAACTTTGGTCAACGGATGGGAAGAGCGTACTCATTGGAAAAGACCCTGATGCTGGGAAAGACTGAAGGCAGGAGAAGAAGGAGACAACAGAGGATGAGATGGTTGGATGGCATCACTGACTCAATGGACGTGAGTTTGAGCAAACTCCAGGAGACGGTGAAGGACAGGGAAGCCTGGCCTGCTGCAGTCCATGGAGTCACAAAGAGTCTGACAGAGCAATAAAAACAACAACAACAAAAAGATAGATACAGCATGAGAAATTTTCACTATCAAAAGGAAATTCATGAGAAGAGTATTGGATATTTGACAGAATATTTTAAACGCCAAAGAACTAAATAGACATTTCTCCAAAGAAGACATACGATGGCTAACAAACACATGAAAAGATGCTCAACATCACTCATTATTAGAGAAATGCAAATCAAAACCACAATGAGGTACCACTTCACACCAGTCAGAATGGCTGCGATCCAAAAATCTGCAAGTAATAAATGCTGGAGAGGGTGTGGAGAAAAGGGAACCTTCCTACACTGTTGGTGGGAATGCAAACTAGTACAGCCACTATGGAGAACAGTGTGGAGATTCCTTAAAAAATTGCAAATAGAACTACCTTATGACCCAGCAATCCCACTTTTGGGCATACACACCGAGGAAACCAGAATTGAAAGAGACACATGTACCCCAATGTTCATCGCAGCACTGTTTATAATAGCTAGGACATGGAAACAACCTAGATGTCCATCAGCAGATGAATGGATAAGAAAGCTGTGGTACATATACACAATGGAGTATTACTCAGCCATTAAAAAGAATTCATTTGAATCTGATGAGATGGACGAAACTGGAGCCGATTATACAGAGTGAAGTAAGCCAGAAAGAAAAACACCAATACAGTATACTAACACATATATATGGAATTTAGGAAGATGGCAATGATGACCCTGTATGCAAGACAGGGAAAGAGACACAGATGTGTATAATGGACTTTTGGACTCAGAGGGAGGGAGAGGGTGGGATGATTTGGGAGAATGACATTCTAACATGTATACTATCATGTAAGAATTGAATCGCCAGTCTATGTCTGATGCAGGATACAGCATGCTTGGAGCTGGTGCACGGGGATGACCCAGAGGGATGTTGTGGGGAGGGAGGTGGGAGGGGGGTTCATGTTTGGGAACTCATGTAAGAAAAACAAAACAAAACAAAATGAAACAAAAGCATCAAAAATAAATAAATAGGGGTTCATGTTTGGGAACACATGTAAGAATTAAAGATTTTAAAATTTAAAAAAAATAAAAAATTAAAAAATAAAAAAAAAAATAAATAAATCAATCAACTGAGAGAAAAAAAAAAAAAGAAGCAACTCTTAAGAAAGGATGGGACTGGATCCAGGGCTTGCAGCACCCGAGTTTGAGGGTCTTTCCCTAGAGTATTGTCGTTAACTTAACTCAGCATGCAAGCCCCAGGTTCTGTGCCTTGATTCATATTCCTGAGGTAAGTATGACTGACCATGTGTGCGTCAGGGACAATTGATGTTTCCAGAGAACCAGGGCAATGTGGACCCACCATTAGGACTGGAAAACTGTTGACAGTGAAACGGTCAAGAACAGCTCCTCCAGAGCATTTACTAAAACTTTCAATTCCAAGGCACCAAACACAGCAGATTTGACATTAACACCAGTTTGGCATCACACAGTGGAGAGCATTCTAGGTAGATGATACTTTTTTGGTTCTTAAATCACCAACATTAAAGTCAATAATTCTTTTTTTTTTTTAAGTGGCAGGTTCTTGACTTAGTAATTAATTTTAGATGATCCTCAAAATACTATCTGTTCAGTCAACACTGATCTCAGTACTTTTATAACAATTTTATGGATCATGCAAATTGATTTATATGCCTTCCCCCATGAAACTCAGACCCTGCGTTAAATAGAATCCTCTTCCAGTTCAATCTGCCTCAAAGAGCCCAGTGTGTGTATGTGTGTTCGTCCCTCAGTCGTGTCCAACTCTTTGTGACCTGGTGGACTATAGCCTGCCACGCTCCTCTGTCCACAGGATTCTGCAGGCAAGAAAACTGGAGTGGGTTGCCATTTCCTATTCCAGGGGATCTTCTTGACCCAGGAATCAAACCCAGGTCTACCTGCAATGCAGGTAGATTTTTTTTTACTGTCTGAGCCAGCAGGGAAGCCCCAAAGGGCCCAATATAGATAAAATTTCCTTGACAGATATAGATATGGATGCATTTAAATATTTTTTGTTATGTGATCAGTAATGTCTTTTGTGACTAGTTATTTTTAAATTAATTGTGAAAAAATTTACTGGTTCTTCAATCCACTTTGTCTTACCATTATTGTTTATTTATTATTTCAAGTATGTAGTATGCATACCCATAGGCAGGAATTGTTTATTTGATCTCTTGCCTAAAACCTAACATCAGCAAGTATAGTAAGTTTTCACTGCCATTTATTTGGCATCTTAAAATATCATCCACTCTTTATTTTAGGATAAGTCTCTTTACCCTTTTACAGTACAAAGCTTGTCCAGCTTACATAGTGCTATGCTGGCCTCGGAGCAGATTTTGAATTCCCAAAAGAGATATATGTCCTTGTCAATTTTCTGCCAAATTAATTTGTAAATAAGAGCCAAAAATTCAATCGAGTTTATATTATAAGATTTCTATGCTGATTCCCTTGAACCAGAATTTTTGGTGTCTCTGAAGACTGAGTGTGTATTCTGGTTTCTAAGTTTCTTCTAGTAATATTTTTTCCCTCAGATAACATTGGTAGAAATTAAATGGTTCATTGCTTTGGGAAAATTTTTACTTTTTACTCAGTAGTTGAAATTTAAGGTACTTTTTCCCCTCTTGCTTTTACTTCCATTTGACAAGCTTCAGGCAGAATTTAAAGCAGGAATCCAATATACCTAAACATTGCTGTAATAAGATAGAAATGGGCTTCTCACAGAATATTTCTTTGAGACTTATTGTTTAACAGTGTCTTCTATTATCCTCCCAAATTTTATGTAATGTATAAGTAGTCTCTTCTCAAGAAAACTTCAAAATACTAGGGAAATCTCTAACATAAGTTTGGGGGAAAATGGAATTATATCAGATTGTAAGCTGGACACCAATCATTAGTGTTCAATAGACAATGACTATTTCAAAAATAGAAACTATGAATACACTTTAAGAATGTTTTGACCAGGGAATAATGGGTAAATGCTGGTAATAAATTTTACCACTATAATTAAAGTAAAGCCTATTCTTTTCTCTAAACTTTTGTCTTTTGCCTTTCAAGAGATTTAAAGTTGCAAGAATTCCTCATGAGAATTACAAAAATAATGAAAAGGGTAGAAAGTCTTCTAAGAAGTAAAGGCTCTAGGTTGATAGAGCTCAGGCAAGCCTGAGGGGTGGATTTTTTTTTTTCAAACATTTGTAGAACTGGCCTAGTATACCAGTGACCAGATGTCCTTCATTGCCACAAAGGACAAACCAAAAGACAATGGGATAAAATTCCAGTATAAACATGGGAAGATATTACTAAGTATGTAAGGCAGTAGTTTACAACCTTAGGTGTATATTGGTTCACCTGGGAGCTTTAAAAAACTACCAATGCCTCAAAAAAATGGTTAGCCTAAAAATTGGTATTTTTAAAGAGTTTCTCAGGATATACAAATATGTACTAAAGTTGAGAGTGCCAGTGTCAGGCAAGAAGGTTTTATGAAATGACGTCACTGGAGCATATTAATAGCTGAGTAAATAAGTTAGAGACAAAGTAAACATGCCTATCATTCTCTGAAGATGCTTGTTTTCAAGTCACAACCCTATTAGAAGCTCTCTCATTTTTTCCATCTGTAATTTCAGAAGGCATACAAGTGCCATTTAGGGATCCAGAATTTAGATGTGGAGTTGTGGTAGTGTTACCCACTTCCTGAAAGGGATTGCTCATTACAAACAGAACACAGCCTCCTAAAACTACCAGATGTAAAATAATCTGTAGGACGCTAAACAGCTCTGACTTTGCCACCCTGAGACTTATATCCTCCATAAAGCTGTGCTATTTTTCACTATAATGCCAATGCCACCTGTTTGGGCCCAGAAGAGCACTGCCCTGATCCCATTCTAGCACTCTGGCTTAGATCCATGTCCGTTCTCTTCAGAAGCAATCTGGAAGTCTCAGAAGGAATAACAATAAGTCAGTAAGGGATGAGCCAAAGAATGTAATACCAGACATGCTGACAAAATTCAAAACTCTATGCCACAGTCAGATTATCGGCCACACTTGTTCCAATCTACCCACTGCCTTGAGACAATTACTCTCCAGTCTTCCAATCCAGGCACAGGTTGTAAATATCTTGCTCATTTCTTTCATTTTCCTCTACTCTACCTACCCCCTACATGGTGGCTGCATGGTCTTGGCACGTAAGATCTCTTTCTACTCCCCTTACTATCTTCCTAGTTAAATCCCTGATAAGAAGATTCCGTGCTTTAGTTTACAGGAGAAGAAAGAACAGAAGGAGAAGGAAGAGGAGGAGAAGTAGGAAACAGATAAAGAAAAGAAAGGAGAAGAGGATAAAGGGATAAAGGGAAGGAGATGGAGAAGGAGAAGCAAAAGAAAACAGGAGGAAAAGAGGAGGGGGAAGAAGGGGAGTAGGAGAGGGAAGAGATGGAGGGGTAAGAAGAGAAGAAGGAAGCCTAGAATGAAGAGAAAGGGGAGGAGGTGGGGAGGAACAGAGAAACCTAAATTTTTTTTAATCAATGCTATGCACCAGATGCTTTATTTTCAGTATGTTTATATAGTAGTATAGTTATTCAAAATAACCGTGAGTATTGAGTATGATTTCCCAGACAATGAGATACAGCTTGCAGAGATGAAAAGACTCTCCTGAGGATTCATCAGTATAAGATCCAGGGTGAGATTGAACATGAGACTATCCTACTCCACAGCTTATGACCTTTCCACTTTTTTTGCTTTTCTTCCTAAGTTTTATTTCTGGGGAAAATGAGTCATATCTTCTCAGAGCTGCCACAGGTCCAGGAAATGTGATCTCATAACATTCCACGTGAGCATCACTTACAAGAATTGTACAAAGTAATTTCCATAGGTACATGTCTACTCAAATATTTATTCAGCAAATGACGTACTCTTGAAACAAGAGGGTCTATATTCCTTTCAATGTGGTTGTAATAATTACATTTAGGTAGGTCATATTCAAAGCACAGGAATGAAGAAGAATGAGAAAAGAACAAGAAAGAGAAGAAGGAGGAGGAGGAGGAAAAGAAGAGAAATTGTAAAGAGAAAAGAGAGGCAGGAAAACCCATATTTAAGAACAAGGATCAGAATTATAGTTGACCTCTTAACCAGAGAACGGGAAAGCAAGAAGAAAGTAAGTTAATGTTGAAAAAAAAAATTGTAAATCAACCTAAAAATCTGTATCTATTAAAGTTATCCTTTGAAAGTGAAGGAGAAATTTTTAAAAACCAAGAGCTGGAATTCATCACCAGGCAAACTGCTCTGCAAGAAATATTAAGAGTCATCCAGAGAGAAGGAAGCTGATAAATGTCAGAAACAAATCTACATAAAGAAAGGAAAGCACTGAAAAAAGAATAAATTAAAGTCAAATAATTTTTTTCAAATTTTTATTTGATCTAAAAGATAACTTTATAAGAACAATTTATTAGGTGATTCGGCTTCGCAGGTGGTGCTAGTGGTAAAGAATCTGCCTGCCAATACAGGAGACATAAGAGATGTGGGTTTGATGGATCCCTGGGTCAGGAAGATCCCCGAGGGGAAAGCATGGCAACCCACTCCAGATTTCTTGCCTAGAGAATCCCAAGGACAGAGGAGCCTGGTGGGCAAGGGTCCATAGGGTTGCAAAGAGTTGGACATGACTGCAGTGACTTAGCAGCAGCAGCGTTAGATAATTATTAATGGGTGAAATGAGCGACAGCAATGTCACAGGGGAAACAGGGAGAAATTGAGAATACTTTCTTACAAGGTACCTATACTACATGTAAGAGTATAGAAATTGTAGGGCAACCACTGGAGTTTTAATATAGTCAACATACTAAGATAGGAGATAAAATGATATAAAATTATCAATTAAACCCTGAGAAGTCAGACAGAAAGGGGGGGGGAATAAATACAATGAATAAAAAGACTTTCAAATATGGCAAGTATTAATCCAATTAGTCCAGGGCGCTCTGGACAGTCAGTTGTACAGTAACGTTTTGGGTCTTTCTGATGTATTGGGACATGGGAGAGGAAGATGGTGAATCTTTTCCGCCGTTGTCAGTAGTCTCCACATAGCCACAGTAGCCGGCTCAACTTTTCATGGAGTCCAGAGGAGGACGACAATGGCCTCTCACTGTGGAACCAGCAATTAGACTCATCTAGCAACTTCACTTTCACTTTTCACTTTCCTGCATTGGAGAAGGACATGGCAGCCCACTCCAGTGTTCTTGCCTGGAGAATCCCAGGGACAGGGGAGCCTGGTAGGAGGCTGTCTATGGGGTCACACAGAGTTGGACATGACTGAAGCGACTTAGCACTGAGGCCAGTGTTGCTGCTCAGCCCTCAAATAGGTTTCCTCCTCTCAGGCTACGGACGAAATATAAGACATTTAACAGGCACAGTACAGGGGAGATCATGACAAATAAGCAAAATATGAGCCACGTTCAGGGGTAATATTACACTCACCTGTGTTTTTTGTCTTGATCTGCAATACAGTTTGAGATTCCCTGGTAGCTCAGTGGTAAAGAATCTAACTGTAGTGCGGGAGACCCAGGTTCAATCCCTGGGTTGGGAAGATCCCCTGGAGAAGGGAATGGCACCCCACTCGAATATTCTTGTCTGGAAAATCCCATGGGCAGAGGAGTCTGGTGGGCTATAGTCCATGGGGCTGCAAAGGGTCAGCGATGACTGAGCAACTGAGCATGCAACACAGTTTAAAAAAACTCACGCTTTCAGTAATACAAGAGCATGTCCAAAATCAAGTATACAATGGCCGCCTAGTTTCATACCTTGGGAGTCTGAATGATAGCTACTCCATTTTGACTGTCAGATGCCTTCCTGTCCTCAATGGCCAAAGCAAATGCACACTGCTTGTCTGAACAACCACAAAACAGGCTGCTCTCGTCAGTAAAATTTAAGCTAAACTATGTATAAAGAAGAATAACTTCCCCATGCCTTACTACATGCAGATGTCTCCATCATTTCCCCTTTTGATTGCAAATCTTTCAGTTGAAAGTATTGATGATCAAAATATCCATCACTAAATGCTGGAGTGCTAGTTCCTATCCCAGGTTCACATGATGTCCTGAGGTGCTGGACCTCCATTATATTCACCTAGTCATGCACCTCAGAGACGGCAATGACACCCACTCCAGTACTCTTGCCTGGAAAATCCCCTGGACGGAGGAGCCTGGTAGGCTGCAGTCCATGGGGTCGCCAAGAGTCGGACACGACTGAGCAACTTCACCTTCCCTTTTCACTTTCATGCACTGGAGAAGGAAATGGCAACCCACTCCACTGTTCTTGCCTGGAGAATCCCAGGGCGGGGGAGCCTGGTGGACTGCTGTCTATGGGGTCGCACAGAGTCAGACACGACTGAAGCGACTTAGCAGCAGCAGTCATTCACCTTGGGGGAAAACTAACCAGATTTCCTGAACGCGCTCACAGGCGTTAATGGGGAAACACTTCATGTGCTATGCATTCTATCACTTATACCCAACTGTCACACAAGCATTGCACATGTGCTTTTAGCAGCAGACTTAAAGCAGTGTCACTTCATAGTATTTATACTCTGTGACAATTATACTAGATAACTTTCTTTCTGTCTAGAGCATCAGGGAAATAAACACAGACCTCAGTTAACAGAACTAGAATTTCACATCCACTGAAAGGATCAGTCCTGAGTGTTCATTGGAAGGGCTGATGTTGAAGCTGAAACTTCAATACTTTGGCCACCTGATGCTGACTCATTAGAAGACTCTGATGCTGGGAAAATTGAGGGCAAGAGGAGAAGGGGACGACAGAGGATGAGATGGTTGGATGGTATCACTGACTCAATGGACATGGGTTTGGGTAAACTCTGGGAGTTGGTGATGGACAAAGAGGCCTGGCCTGCTGCGGTTCACAGGGTCGAAAAGAGTCGGACACGACTGGGTGACTGAATTGAACTGCACTGAAACATAATATCATTCTTTCTAAAATTACTCTCATCTTTACCAAACATAGCCAAATTAAAACTAATTTGTTTGCAAAATAAGTCCTGTCAATTGAGCACATAGGTTCCTCCACACTGGCAGAGGGAGATGTCTCAGACTGAATTCCCAAAAGACTTCTCAAGGCCAGGACAGCCAGCCCAAAGGCCTACTATCAGGCTCTGCCTTGGTGGATTTTTCTCATCTAGAACTCCCCAAAATATTGAGATTCCTGAGTCAGTGAATTTTCTCCCTTTAACTTTGTTAGCTTCAAGTTACCAAAATCTGGAGAGATTATTTAAGACAGAGATTTCCAAAACATAGTTATTTCTATAGAGTTTACCTGAAAGCTCTTTTCTTCTCCTTTACTGTTACAAATCACATAAGATTAAAGTTCTAGAGATGCCAGAGAAATCATGTACATCTGCAAGGCACAAGAGAAATACCAATTCCTTCTAGAAAGCCAGCTTAACCAATCATGATAGTCTTACTTTGATACAGTAGCAGAACCATTAGAGGCCATTGTTCAGATCTCTTGGCAGCTCCCATTAATCAAGGACAGCCAGCGCAAGGCCCCCGATGCTTCTGGATGGCCACCCTGGGATTTCTCCTGCTGCTTTGAGGATCGCCTCCGGAACTTTCAAGCCCCACATGATAGTGGATAGCCCCTGCCACTTTTCATTCCCTGTCATATTTCCTGACGTCTCATTACTCGCAGGGGTTTCCTCCGTCTCCTGGTTGCTCAGTCAAGACCAAATTCGGAGTGTGGAGTTAGCAACAGAGTGTCAGTGGTTTAGTGGACGGGGGAGCTTACAGGTATGAGAGGCACCCTGCCATGTGCAGGGGACACAGTGGGAAGGACATGGTGGCTTGGGGAAGGAGGAGAGTACCTGTTTTGAGGAAATAATATCAGGTGGGCTCATTGTTTACCAGGGAAGCCAGAAGAGGGGCACATCCCTCACAGTCCCTTTGAAAAGAAAAATCATTAGATGGGGCCTGGGGCAAGAAAGTTAGGAAGGTCTGTTTTGTGCCTAGAGGGTAGGAGAAGCAGGCACTGGTTAGGCAAAGGATGTACAGAGTGCAAGACAAGAGCCATCTTGAGTGGCCTGACCATAACCCATCTCCCCAAAACCCATCATTGCAATCTAATCCTGCCAGGAAAAGTGAGAAACTAGCACAGCCTAGAGGAGGTGTGGAGACATCACAACTACATGCAGTGTGATAGCCCGAGTGGGATCCTGGAATAGAAAAAGGAAATCTGAAAAATGTGAGCACTCTAGCACACAGACCGAGGAAACCAGAATTGAAAGAGTACCCCAATGTTCATCGCAGCACTGTTCATAATAGCCAGGACATGGAACCAACCTAGATGTCCATCAGCAGATGAATGGATAAGAAAGCTGTGGTACATATACACAATGGAGTATTCAGTTCAGTTCAGTTCAGTCACTCAGTCGTGTCCGACTCTTTGCGACCCCATGAATCGCAGCACGCTAGGCCTCGCTGTCCATCACCAACTCCCGGAGTTCACTCAGACTCATGTCCATCGAGTCAGTGATGCCATCCAGCGATCTCATCCTCTATTGTTCCCTTCTCCTCCTGCCCCCAATCCCTACCAGCATCAGAGTTTTTTCCAGTGAGTCAACTCTTCCCATGAGGTGGCCAAAGTACTGGAGCTTCAGCTTTAGCATCATTCCTTCCAAAGAAATCCCAGGGCTGATCTCCTTCAGAATGGACTGGTTGGATCTCCTTGCAGTCCAAGGGACTCTCAAGAGTCTTCTCCAACACCACAGTTCACACGCATCAATTCTTCGGCACTCAGCTCACAGTCCAACTCTCACATCCGTACATGACCACTGGAAAAACTATAGCCTTGACTAGACGGACCTTAGTTGGCAAAGTAATGTCTCTGCTTTTGAATATGCTCTCTCGGTTGGTCATAACTTTTCTTCCAAGGAGTAAGCGTGTTTTAATTTCATGGCTGCAGTCACTATCTGCAGTGATTTTGGAGCCCATACTCAGCCTTTAAAAAGAATACATTTGAATCAGTTCTAATGAGGTGGATGAAACTGGAGCCGATGATACAGAGTGAAGTAAGCCAGAAAGAAAAACACCAATACAGTATACTAACGCATATGTATGGAGTTTAGAAAGATGATAACCTGTATGTGAGACAGCAAAAGAGACACAGATGTATAGAACAATCTTTCGGACTCTGTGGGAGAGAGTGAGGGTGGGATGATTTGAGAGAATGGCATTGAAACATGTATAATATCATATATGAAATGAATCGCCAGTCCAGTTTTGATGCATGATGCAGAATGCTTGGGGCTGGTGCACTGGGATGATCCAGAGGGATGGTATGGGGAGGGAGGTGAGAGGGGGATTTAGGATGGGGAAGACATGTACACTCGTGGCAGATTCATGTCAATATATGGCAAAATCAATACAATATTGTAAAGTAATTAGCCTCCAATTAAAATAAATAAATTTATATTAAAAAATTTTTTAAAGCCAAAAAAAATAACAATGTAATGACATCACAAGAAACGATAACCTCAGATATATGCAGATGACACCACCTTTATGGAAGAAAGTTAAGATGAACTAAAGAGCCTCTTGATGAAAGTGAAAGAGGAGAGTGAAAAAGCTAGCTTAAAATTCAACATTCTAAAAACGAAGATCACAGCATCCAGTTTCATCATTTCATGACAAACAAATGGGGAAACAATGGAAACAGTGACAGAATTTATTTTCTTGGGCTCCAAAATCACTGCAGATTGTGACTGCAGCCATGAAATTAAAAGATGCTTGCTCCTTGGGAGAAAAGCTATAACCAGCATATTTAATACAGTATATTTTTTAATTCAGCATATTAAAAACAGAGACATTACTTTGCAGACAAAGGCCCATCTAGTCAAAGTTATGGTTTGCCCACTAGTCATGTATGGATGTGAGTGTTGGATCATAAAGAAAGCTGAGTGCCAAAGAGCTGATGCTTTAGAACTGTGGTGCTGGATAAGATTCTTGAGAGTCCCTTGGACTGCAAGGAGATCAGTTCTAAAGAAAATCAATCCTGAATATACATTGGAAGGACTGAAGCTGAAACTCCAATACTTTGGCCACCTGATTCGAAGAACTGACTTATTAAAAAAGACCCTGATGCTGGGAAAAACTGAAGGCAGGAGGAGAGGGAGATGACAGAGGATGAGATGGTTGGCTAGCATCACTGACTCAATGGACGTTAGTTTGAGCAAGCTCTAGGAGATTGTGAGGGACAGGGAGGCCTGGCATGCTGCACTCCATGGGGTCATTAAAGAGTTGGATATGACTGAGTGACTGGACAACAACAATGATATCAATTCATTAGTTGTGACAAACAATAAACTACAGTAATAAGAGGTGTTAACAACAGAGGAACGCAGGTGTAGGCTATACAGGAACTCCTTGTACTTGCCTCACAATTTTTCTGTAAATCTAAAATATTCTAAAATAAAAAGTCTATTTTGAAGAAACACTGAAGAAGTTTTCTGCAATCCCTCTCTTCTACCTTAATCTCTCCTTCTGTGTTTATATTATTTATTGATGTTTTACTAAAGTCTTCAGCTGTATGGTTGAAAAAGAATTCAATTTAAAATTGCACTGTTGCAGAGTTCAAGTTCACTCTGCTCACTGCATGAAATGCCGGTGAATCCAAGAGACAACGTGTTGAGGCAGGAATATGACTTTATTTGGAAGCCAGCTGACCAAGAAGATAGCAGACTAATGTCTCAAAATAACCATCTTCCTGTGGTCTGGAGACCAGGTTCTTTTGTAGAACCAGAAAGAGAGGTAGTGGGGAAGTAAAGTGAAAAAGTAGAATAAAGAGTGGGTGGTAATGGGGAAGTAAAGTAGAAAGGGCCACCTGCCTTGCAAAATACCTCCAGGAATGGTCAGTCTTTAGAAAATATGTGTTAATCTCTTCTTTTCACAGGGTGAGATTGTCTCCCTGTGAGTTAAAGAAAGGCACTTTAGTTGAACAGTCAGGCAGAGGGGCAGAGTTCTCTGAGACAGTCCATTATGTATGGTTATAGTATCAAAAGCAGTGAACAGCAAATGTTAAAGTCCAAGGAACAGATTCAACGGGGAGTCAAAGCTGGCTCTTCCCTGTTACAGGGTAAGTCTTTAAGATTGAACACATATATGTAGGGACTGGACCTAATAATTCTTATATTTATTTCTGCATATATAAATGGTTAATACCTTGAGAGAATAGTTTGATTAAATAACAAGGAACATAGCTACAGATGGGCAGTGTGAATAGGATTCTTGAGGATTTCGTCTACTAAGAGAACTTTGGTCAATTTGTTGGAATAATTGATGACAGCCCAGCTCTCAAAGCCCATGAAAATGTATTTGTCAAGAATAAATGAAAAATTATGAGTGTCAGCTTGTCAAATCTATATATGCCTAAAATAGTATATTTTTTCAGTTCTGACTTCCCAACAAATATAAGCACTATTTCTATACTCTGCAAGTTCCTGGTGGAAAATGAAATGTCTGATCCTGAGAGTTGGAAGGACTTCACTTCCTTGTAGCAGCTTCTCTAATTCTATTAAGATTGGCCACAATTAGAATGATTCCCTACGTCTGAGTCTGTTCCTGTTTCATAAATAAAATTCATTTGGGTCACATTTTAGATTCCACATATTAGTAATATGTATTATTTATCTTTCTTTGTCTGGTTTATTTAGCATAGTAATCTCTAAGTCCACACATGCTGCTGCAAATGGTGTTAATTTCATTCTTTTTTATGACTGAGTAGTATTCTGTTGTTTTCTTCTTCATCCATTAATCTGTTGATGGGCACTTAGGTTGCTTCTATGTCTCGGTGATTGTAGACAGTGCTTCTCTGAATATTGGGGTGCATGTACATTTTAAAATTAGTTTGGTCTGGATATATACCCAAGGGCGGGATGATGTGGTAACTCTATTTTTAGTTTTTTTGAGGAACCTCCATACTGTTTTCCAGAGTGGCTGCACCAATTTACGTTCCATCCGACAGTGGAGGAAGGTTGCCTTTTCTCCACACTCTCTCCATCATTTGTTCATTGTGGACTTTTTAATGATGACGATTCTGATTGATCTGAGGTGGTACCTTACTATAGTTTTGATTTGTATTTCTCAAATAATTAGCAATATTGAGCATCTTTTCGTGTGCCCATGGATCATCTGTATGTCTTCTTTAGAGAAATGTCTATTTAGAAAAGACTTATTGTTGCCAGGGGAGAAGGGGTGAATGTGTGTGTGGTGGGGGAGAGATTGGGAGTTTGGGATTAGCAGATGCAAACCGTTATATATGAAATAGACAATAAGTTCCTACTGTATAGTATGGGGAACAATACTCAATATCCTGTAATAAACCACATGGCAAAGAATATATATATATACAAAACTGAATCACTTTACTGCACTCCAGAAACATACAATGTTGTAAATCAACTACCCTTCCATAAAAAATAAATTTTGAAAATAAACAAATGAAAAGAATAATTCCACCTCCCTATTCGGCTTCTCATTCTTTGTCCTGTCCCTAAAAAGTTTCTCATTTCTCTACTGCATAGAAGTAGAATTGCCTTGCTTTTCATTAGTGCAAGCCATTTACATGAGAAAGCAGAATTCTATAAACAGAAAACACACTCACTGGACTACAGATCTATTTCCAAAAGAAAATATATTGTGGAAGCAAATGAAAGAAATTGCACATGCAGAATTTTTAAATGCATATCTTAACAGATCTAATCTCACTTAATGATCATATTTATGGGGAATACTAATAAACTACTTCCACTGAAACCTTTCGTCTTCCCACTGGTATGTCGGAGTATATGCTTCCTTGCTTCTTTACTTGAAATAGCTTGGCCTTTAATGACATGTGAATGGGAAAGCAGGACAAAATACTTTTTTAAAGTCAACTTAGACAAAACAATCCTTTTTCTCATGTGAATTCTGTAAAGATAACATAATAACCAAGCAGGACATGAAAATATAAGAAGAGCCTGCCCCCCAAAGAAAACCTGATTAAAATGGAAAGGTTAAACTTACTTATGATATCAAATGTTTTCATCATGGGAATGGAAGTGCAAATAAATGAAAGCTGTACAAATAACCTCACTTTATATAACTAACATTTACTGAGGATTTCTCCTGTATCTCATTGACCTTAGCATACATTATAGAGTATATTTTTCCAACTAGAATTATTTTGAATGAGCCAAATGTAATATTTTGTTACAATAAATATACAGATTATTTTCAGTTGTTAAAATCTTTTAAAATATCACTGTGCATTCCTTTAAATCATAATCTTATTGCATTTAGAGCCATCTTTGACAGAGGAGGGGATGGGCTATAAAGGCAGACTGTGGAATTTTCCAACTGAGTGAAATCCGCCTCTTTGTAAGTCTCAGTGAGCTGTGAGGTGGAAATTCACACAGAGGGCTAGATAAGGTGTCTGGTCTAATGTGGCCACCACATACTCTTTCTCTATTCATATTTGAAATTTCCTCTGTCCCTTCAAGTTTACATGCAATAAAATCAAGGGATGGATAACAAAAAGTCAAAAGATTTTGATAATGAATTTGGGACTGAATAAAGTGGCTTATGCTTCCCAGATGGCTTAGTTGTAAAGAATCTGCCTGCCAATGCAGGAAATGCAAGAGATGTGGTTTTGGTCCCTGGTTTGGGGAGATCCCCTGGAGAAGGAAACGGCAACCGATGCCAGTATTCTTGCCTGAAAAATCCCATGGACAGAGGATTCTGGTGGGTCCATGCAGTTGCAAAGAATTGGACACGACTGAATGGGCACAGAGTGGCTTATGAAGAATGGGAGCAAAGAAATGTTCCTTGACATGACTTTCACATGCAAAACAACATGTTGAGACCAGATATTTATTTTCTCTACAGAGTAGATATTGCCTATCAAAATCTTTTAAAAACCAAATTACCCAATTTCTGTTCAGAAAGAAATGTTCATCCTGAAGGATTATTTCATTGGTGTTCATCAAACCCCAGTTCAACAAACTGCTAAGCATCTGTCCATGCGTTAGACCATGGCAAGTGCTCCATCAATAACACACCCACCGTCTGCCTGGTGATAGAATATATCCAGACAGAAGCAACCAGAGTGTTGGCATCAAAGCTGTAGAGATCCTATCCACAGTCCACACATGCATACATATATACTTTTGTATGTATATGCACAAAGTCACGCACACACACAAACATACATGAAATCATTATGAGGAAGAAATATGGCATACCAAAGAAATAGATTTTTGAGGAAAGTTCTTTAGACAGTAGGCTCTGAAAGAGCAAAAATAAACATTAATATATTAGGAGCTAGATACTTTGCTATGCTACTGAGTCAATTTTCATCGCCCCAGACGTCTCTTATAAGGCACACAAAAGCCATGGAAGAAATAAACCACCATGAGGAGTGACCTTGGTGCAATAAACTTCTATGAAACCAGGTGTGGAGGTTTAGAACGTACTTTTTTGACAGGACAGTTGGATTTCACATGCCAGCCCCATCTTTCATTTCCTATGAAACCATCGGAAAATCACATCATCTCTGTCCCTTATCTTCTTGTCTATGACTTGAAGAGTGTCTGTGGCAAATGGAAAAAGCTTTAAAAAGCTTAATAACTGTCACATCTCCCTTTCCACCAGTGGAAATGTTCTTTCCTTTATATCTCCAACTATTTTCATTGCTCTAATCCTTCAAGGCCTACTTCAAACACAAAAGTAATAATAATACCAGCCTTTAGAAACTCCCAAGTTCTCCAAGTCTACCCTGCACAGAACTAATTGCCCTTTCTTGATTTCAGATGGCTTCAATCTGCCACAGCTTGATGGAGGGCTTCAGTTCCTGACCAGAGATTGAGGTCAGGTTGCAGCAGTGAGAGCTGAATCCTAGTCACTAGACCAGTGATCAGTGACAAGGCCCTGGACCTTCAGCTTTGCGTAAAACTAATTTCCACAGAGATGGAAAGTAGTGAAATTAGTATTTATTAGGGAAAAAGGACAGTACATGTGGATAGACACACAGGCAGACTCAGAGAGAGTCTCTCCCTCATGGTTTTGAATTACTTTTATGGGCCATTTCTTCTGGTTTTCCTTTGGACAATCATTTTGGTGTGCCTGGTTTAGAGTCCATATTTGGAATATCTCAGGATCATCCCATGTATGTGCACTCATCTCTTAACCAAGATGGATTCCATCGAAAAGGCCTGTGGGTAAAGAGCATCAGTTAGAATCACCCCTTTGACCTCCAAGGAGCATTTCTGTGCATGTATAGTCAGAGAGGTCTCCTGACTTCAAGAATGAGAAACATGTGGTCTCTTCTATCTGGGCAGGGCCGAAGCTTCTCTCTCAATTGACCCGCTGTTCTCATCTTGAAGTATTAGTCCACAGCGAATGAATCTCCAATCACTTTACCCTTGGGGGGACCTTCTATCTGCTGTCTCATTCTCTGCTCCTAGAACACCTTGGAAACACCATCAGTTGCTTGCAGATAGGTGAGAATCCTGGTAAGTGTTGGAGTATATTGGAAGGAAGCAGGCCTTAGAAAACTTTTTCAGGAAGACCACTCCAAATTTTGATACATCTTTAGGTTGGGGTTAGAAAGGAAAAAATCCAGTCTTCTGGATATTTTGATACAAATCCCCAGTAAAATTTTTGAGGCGTCCCCTCCCCGATCTCTCCATCGCCTACTACTCCCCTAACATATCACATTGTGTTAGAAGAAAGAACAGTGACTTAACCGTCTTGCTGCTCTTTGCTCTAATCACAAAACTGAGGAACATTGCAACGTTCAGTAGAGGCTTCTTGACTAACTCAATGAAAAATTACCTTTGTTCTTTCTCTAGAGAATATATTTCTAACTTAAAATGGATTTATAGGATATAGGTAAGGGTACCTTCTCCCTGTAGCTTTAAGAATTAATATTGCCATTAGACTGACTCAAAGCTCAAAAGTCTGACTTGCTATGGTAATATATATATATGTATTTTATTTAAATATATATGTATTTTATTAAGGAAAATGTAGATGTGTTTTATTATAATATATATATAATTTTCAAATGAATACATTGATTCAGTGATGCAAACATATTTAATTAGCACTAGTCTCTTCTTTGCACTGTTTTGTCTATTTGAACATTCCCCTGAAGAGGACATGTAATGTCTAACATCTCCTGGACAATTGGATGGCTAGAATTTCATAGCGTGGGAAAAATGAAAAACTTGAATTATAATTTTATTAAAAAGATAGAATTTTGTGTTTGATGATGCCCACTACTTGGCCCAGGAATAAAAATAGAGAAAGAAAGGGTGAAGAATGAGGGGATGAGAATCAGGCTGAGGAAGAAAGCAAAATATAGGAAGTTTGGAAAGGGAAGGAAGATTTGTTTTTTCAATCTGTTTTCTTAGGTCTGCTTATTTAAGTATGTCAATGTCATTAAACAGCTTTTCAGAAAGTATGAAGAGAATGAAAATTCATGATGGTAATAAATAGTTCAGGCTCAGAATCTTTAATAGCCCAGTAAAAACACTAATCCCTGGCATTTTCATCAGCCCTTTCCAAGGCAGCCGTTAGAACCAGATCACTAGTAACTGCATTTTTAATTATTCAAGATAAAGCACATGTTTTGAGATTCAGGAATGTAAAACATGATCTTGCTTTGTCGAATACATTAGAGAGTAAATTAGGCTGAGGCCGACAACTAAAGCACGTTTCTAAATGTAAGGCACAGGACGAGACTGCTGACTAGTAGTTCAATAATTGAATTCCTCGTAGAAACACTTCTATCATCGGTACAATTAGGGCACTTTCATTTGCAAGTGTCAGAAAGCCAACTCTAACCTAAGAAATGGAATTTAATGACTTAGGTAATTGAGACATCCCCTAGGTGTGCTAATTTAAGGCACAGATAGTTTCAGGGGTTTCATGATACTTCTCCTTCTGTCTGCTCCATCATTTCTTTCCCTCTTCTCCTCCTGTCTCCTCTCTTCTCTCTCCTCACCTCTTCTCTTCCCCTGTTTCTCCTTTCTCTCTCTCCCATTGCTCCTTCCTCTTCTCTTGGCTTTCGTTTCTTCTGGGTTGTCTTCATTCTTAGGAGGCTCTATCTCTATAGTGAATATTAGCCATCAGAATTATGGAACTCAACTTTGAAAACTGAGTAAACAATACAAAGAGAGCTGCTTTTGAGAGCCTTGGTGACAGTTTCTTGGAAGATGTTGATCTGCATGAGTTGGGTCACCTAATCAACTCTGAGTCAAACCAGCAGGTCTTAAAGTGGTAGTTCTCTGATTGGTGAAGGTTGGGTCACATGCCATCTCTGTGTTTCCAGGAAAAGGCATGACCAACTCTACCCCAAACCGAGGAGTTCTTTAGGTGTCGATAAGTAGTGATATAGGGGCAGCAACACATCTCAAACTTTAATGTATATTTAATCAAACTGAGAACCATGTTAAAAATGTGGATACTTGTTAACAAGTCAGAGTGAGATAAGAAATTCTGAACTCATAACAAGATAACAGGCAGTGTTGATGCTGTTTGTTATTTTGGGAACCATTTCAAAAACAACTGCTAGTTGGTCATAGATTGTGACATTGTACAGGAGACAGGAATCAAGACCATCCCCATGGAAAAGAAATGCAAAAAAGCAAAATGGCTGTCTGGGGAGGCCTTACAAATAGCTGTGAAAAGAAGAGAGGTGGAAAACAAAGGAGAAAAAGAAAGATATAAGCATCTGAATGCAGAGTTCCAAAGAATAGCAAGAAGAGATAAGAAAGCCTTCTTCAGCTATCATTGCAAAGAAATAGAGGAAAACAACAGAATGGGAAAGACTAGACATTTCTTCAAGAAAATTAGAGATACCAAGGGAACATTTCATGCAAAGATGGGCTCCATAAAGGACAGAAATGGTATGGAGCTAACAGAAGCAGAAGATATTAAGAAGAGGTGGCAAGAATACACAGAAGAACTGTACAAAAAAGAGCTTCACGACCCAGATAATCACCATCATGTGATCACTCACGTAGAGCCAGACATCCTGGAGTGTGAAGTCAAGTGGGCCTTGGAAAGCATCACTATGATCAAAGCTAGTGGAGGTGATGGAATTCCAGTAGAGCTATTTCAAATCCTAAAAGAGGATGCTGTGAAAGTGCTGCACTCACTATGCCAGCAAATTTGGAAAACTCAGCAGTGGCTACAGTGGCTACTGAAAAAGGTCAGTTTCATTCCAATCCCAAAGAAAGGCAATGCCAAAGAATGCTCAAACTACCACACAATTGCCCTCATCTCACATGCTAGTAAAGTAATGCTCAAAATTCTCCAAGCCAGGCTTCAGCAGTACATGAACGGTGAACTTCCAGATGTTCAAGCTGGTTTTCAAAAAGGCAGAGGAACCAGAGATTAAATTGCCTACATCTGCTGGATCATGGAAAAAACAAGAGAGCTCCAGAAAAACATCTATTTCTGCTTTATTGACTATGCCAAAGCCTTTGACTGTGTGGATCACAATAAACTGTGGAAAATTATGAAAGAGATGGGAATACCAGACCACCTAACCTGCCTCTTGAGAAATCTGTATGCATGTCAGGAAGCAACAGCTAGAACTGGACATAGAACAACAGACTGGTTTCAAATAGGAAAAGGAGTATGTCAAGGCTGTATATTGTCACCCTGCTTATTTAACTTCTATGCAGAGTACATCATGAGAAACGCTGGACTGGAAGAAACACAAGCTGAAATCAAGATTGCCAGGAGAAATATCAATAACCTCAGATATACAGATGACACCACCCTTATGGCAGAAAGTGAAGAGGAACTCAAAAGCCTCTTGATGAAAGTGAAAGAGGAGAGCGAAAAAGTTGACTTAAAGCTCAACATTCAGAACGAAGATCATGGCATCTGTTCCCATCACTCCATGGGAAATAGATGGAGAAATAGTGGAAACAGTGTCAGACTTTATTTTTTTGGGCTCCAAAATCACTGCAGATGGTGATTGCAGCCATGAAATTAAAAGACGCTTACTCCTTGGAAGAAAAGTTATGATCAACATAGATACCATATTGAAAAGCAGAGACATTACTTTGCCGACTAAGGTCCATCTAGTCAAGGCTATGGTTTTTCCAGTAGTCATGTATGGATGTGAGAGTTGGACTGTGAAGAAGGCTGAGTGCCGAAGAATTGATGCTTTTGAACTGTGGTGTTGGAGAAGACTCTTGAGAGTCCCTTGGACTGCAAGGAGATCCAACCAGTCCATTCTGAAGGAGATCAGCCCTGGGATTTCTTTGGAAGGAATGATGCAGAAGCTGAAACCTCAGTACTTTGGCCACCTCATGCGAACAATTGATTCATTGGAAAAGACTTTGATGCTGGGAGGCATTGGGGGCAGGAGGAGAAGGGGACAACAGAGGATGAGATGGCTGGATGGCATAACTGACTCGATGGACGTGAGTCTGAATGAACTCCAGAGGTTGGTGATGGACAAGGAGGCTTGGTGTTCTGCAGTTCATGGGGTCGCAGAGTCAGACATGACTGAGTGACTGAACTGAACTGAACTGATAGTATATTCAAAAGCAGAGACATTACTTTGCCGACTAAGGTCCGTCTAGTCAAGGCTATGGTTTTTCCTGTGGTCATGTATGGATGTGAGAGTTGGACTGTGAAGAAGGCTGAGCGCCGAAGAATTGATGCTTTTGAACTGTGGTGTTGGAGAAGACTCTTGAGAGTCCCTTGGACTGCAAGGAGATCCAACCAGTTCATTCTGAAGGAGGTCAGCCCTGGGATTTCTCTGAAGGAATGATACTAAAGCTGAAACTCCAGTACTTCGGCCACCTCATGTGAAGCATTGACTCATTGGAGAAGACTGTGATGCTGGGAGGGATTGAGGGCAGGAGGAGAAGTGGGCGACCAAGGATGAGATGGCTGAATGGCGTCACTGACTCAATGGATGTGAATCTGAGTGAACTCCAGGAGTTGGTGATGGACAGGGAGGCCTGGTGTGCTGCGATTCATGGGGTCGCAAAGAGTCTGACATGACTGAGCGACTGAACTGAACTGAACTGTGTGCTGTGCTTAGTCGCTCAGAGTTGTCCAACTCTTTGTGACCCCATGGTCTGTAGCCCGCAAGGCTCCTCTGTCCATGGGATTCTCCAGGCCAGAATACTGGAGTGGGTTGCCATTTCCTTCTCCAAGGAATCTTCCCAGTCCAGGGATGGAACCCAGATGTCCGGCATTGCATACAGATTCTTTACCAACTGAGACACCAGAGAAACTCATAGATACAGAGCAGATAAGAAAAAGACACAAGTTAAACTACCCAGTGGGTATCCCAGCTGGCGCTGATGGTAAAGAACCCGCCTGCCAATGCACGAGACACAAGAGATAAGGATATGATTCCTGGGTTGGAAAGGTTCCCTGGAGAAGGGCGTGGCAACCCACTCCAGTATTCTTGCCTGACGAATCCCTTGGATGGAGGAGCCTGGCGGGCTACAGTCCATAGTATCACAAACAGTTGGACATGACTAAAGTCACTTAGGATGCAGGCAAATTACCCAAACAGGTTAAGACATTTTCCATTATTATAGGTTTAGGAAAATATTTTTGAAAAAAACGTAAATTTTGAATGAAAATAGGAGCAGTCCTTCGAAATGCCACATAAAACAAAATAATTTTTTAAATAGTATGTAAATAGAGACCAGCATGATTTAGATCTGGGTGTGCATCAAAGAAAGTTATGTGTACAGTTCAGTTGAGTTCAGTCACTCAGTCGTGTCCAACTCTGCGACCCCATGGACTGCAGCATTCCAGGCTTCCCTGTCCATCATCAACTCCCAGAACTTGCTCAAACTCATATCCACTGAGTCAGTGATGCCATCCAACCATCTCATCCTCTTTCATCCCCTTCTCCTCCTGACTTCACTCTTTCCCACCATCAGGGTCTTTTCCAATGAGTCAGCCCTTTGTTCGAATCAGGTGACCAAAGTATTAGAACTTCAGCTTCAGTATCAGTAATGAATATTCAAGACTGATTTCCTTTAGGATTGATGGGTCATTACATTATATTGCTTATGTGTACAACTTCTACAGATTATGAATGACCTTCACTATGCTATAAGATGAATTCTACTGTGATTCCAGATATATATTCATAAGAAAATTAAAGTATGTTTAGTTTTTCTACGTATAGTTTTACCTATCTGCTGCTACTGCTAAGTCACTTCAGTCATGTCCAACTCTGTGCTACCCCATAGACGGCAGCCCACCAGGCTCCCCCGTCCCTGGGATTCTCCAGGCAAGAATACTGGAGCGGGTTTCATTTCCTTCTCCAATGTATGAAAGTGAAAAGTGAAAGTGAAGTCGCTCAGTAGTGTCTTTACCAATTCTATACCTGTAGTTTAGCTTCTTCTAAAATAATTCCATGCGACGGTATACCAATACAGAACAAAAATTTCCGGGTCATAACTGATCGTCCTATTATTTCAAGTCATAATTCATACACTATTCCTACACAACAAAGCATTTAATCACCCAGTAGCAAATGATATTAGACTTAATTGTCTCCTAAGGTCTGTGCAATGTCAGAGCGCCCTCCTGTGGCTCCTTTGGCCAGGGTTGTTTGCATCTACCGGGTTCCTTGTTAGCTAAGTGAACTAACATTTATGCCTGCATGACTCAGAACAAATTTCTTGTTCACTGATAAAACTGTCCAAGAATTGCAATCAAGAACCTCTGCTGAAATCTGTGTATAAAATCTTATGTCTATTGTTATTTCTCCTGACTCCAAACACCTGAAAACTCAACTGATGTTGAAACGGAGTTGTTTTGGTCTGCCTTCAGCTTACTACTTGTCTGACTCTTTGGGACCCGGTGGACTGTAGCCCACCAGGCACCTCTGTCCATGGAATTTTCCAGGCAAGAATACTGGAGTGGGTTGCCATTTCCTACTCCAGGTTATAAGAAAGAAATAAGTCACAAACAAATGAGTTGATATAAGAATTTCATTTTCAGAAATATATAGAATATGGCCTATTAGGGACTGGAATAATTCAACCAAACTACTTTTTATTTTTTTGTCCAGATAATTGCTTGTTGATTTGATCCTATATAAACAAATAAATATATTTACCTGGTCGTTAAGTGTACCAAGAAGTAAACACATTATATCTTTGTTCTATATACCTTTTTTATTCATATGTATTTCTTTTTTAAATTGAAGTATAGTTGATGTATGATATATGTTTCAGGCATATGGATAGTGATTCAGAATTTGTAAAGGTTATATGCCATTCACAGTTATTACAAAATGTGGACCATATTCCCTGTATTGTACTGTATGTCGTAGTTTATCTATTTTATGCACCGTAGTTTGTATCTCTTAATGTATACCCCCATCTTGCCCCTTCCCTCTCTCCACTGGTAACCACTTGTGTTTTCTTCTTTTGTATCTGTGAGTGGTTTCTATATTACTATATACATTCATTTATTTTCTAGATTCCACACACAAGTAATATCGTACAGTTTTTGTCTCCCTTTGACGTATTACCTAGCACAGGAAATTATAGCCCTTTTCTTTTAAAGCTTTCAGTGGAGTATAATGTGAAAAATGGCCGAATCATTATGCTCTACTCCTGAGACTAATATAATATTGTAAATCAACCACATTCAATAAAAATAAAAGTAAATACATGCTTATAAAAATTTGGAAAATTTCATAAGAAATGATGAACAGGTGTTCTTCTGGGGAATTCAAAAGTGTGATAGAGGCTGGTAGGAAGTATATTATACCTTTCTGTGCTGCTCGAATTTTGCCATTAGCTTGTATTAATTTATTTAAATACTTTTAATGACTTTCTGTACCTCATACACCAATTCATTTAACAGGTATTATTATTTTGTGCACACCAAGTACTATGTGGGCTCTTAGTTCCCCAACCAGGGACCAAACTGCGTCCCTTGCACTGAAAGCATGGAGTCTTAACCACTGGACTGCCAGGAAAATCCCTAATAGGTATTATTAAGAGCCAACGTAATGAAGAAGAAACTGGGCTAGGTGCAGAGATCTTGATAACTAACACTGACTTGGGTGCTGTCCTCTTGCAGCTTACAGTCTATCTGGGCACACAGATAATAGACAGATAGTTAAAAGGGTAATAGCTAATGTAAGTAGGAAATAAAGGTACTGGCCAAAGGGTGTTATTCTCAAGATCATAGTGACAATTCTTAGTTTCCCCAAAATTGAATTCTGATAGATATCATTTTCATGTTGTATATTTGTTTTACTCTAAATCCTCTCTAAAAATTAATTTTTAAAGTGTCATTGTGCCTTCAGGAAAGCTCTCTTATGTAAATGAACATATTGATTGAATCTCATTTCTATCTGCCTAAACAGGCTTGTTCTAAAGATTACCTTGTACATGTTACCACATATGGACAATCAAAGGGCACCTCCTAAAACACAATCTTTTCAATGTTTCAGGTATTTAAATGGGCGTTTCAAGCCTCAGCACCAAACATTTAATTGCATGTGTAGCCATCATTGTTGCAATATACCTAAAGTCTCCCGCCAATAGTACTATACACCAGATTAGCTGCATGTCCTTTTCTGAAATTTATGAGAGTCAAGGATGAGCATGGGAGAGAGAGTGACTTGGAGTGAGACATTCCTCAATACGAATGCCGACTCTGCCCCTTATGTACTCAGTTACTCATCTTCTCATCTGTAAAATAGTAATATGTGCTGACAGTATATGCTGCAAAAGATTATTTGATGATCCCTTGAGAGAACACTATGTAAAGCACCTCCTGGTCCAATGTGTGTCAGTCGCTCAGTCGTGTCCGACTCTTGCGACCCCCATAGACTGCACCCTTCCAGTTTCCTCTGTCCATGGGATCCTCCAGGCAAGAATACTGGAGGGGGCTGCCGTTTATTTCTCCAGGGGATCTTCCCAACCCAAGGATCAAACCCGGGTCTCCTGCATTGCAGGAGGATTCTTTACCATCTGAGACACCAGGGAAGCCCCCAAACTTCAAAAAATGGGAACCATTTCTATTGTGTTAACTTGCATATTGTGTTGACTATCTAGAAAATATTTTTTCTCTTCTCTTGTGAGTTTGATCCTCTTCATTTTTTAAAACAGATTTTGTTGAATAGCAGGAAAGAAGATGAACAACTAAAACACTTCCCCAGACCAAACCAATGCATTATTTTTAATCCTCATAGCCAATGGTACTCTAATTCATTGCAGCTTACAATAAAGACACTCAGAGGTAGCCATAGAGTAAAGCTCAGGGTTCCAACACAGCAGCTCCAGACAACCTTAACTTGCCTAAGATGTCAGCTGGATTCAGAGGAAACATAGGGTAGGAAGAGATGATACTCAGATCTTATTTTACCCTAGGTGGCATGATCACGGACAATAGTTTTTGAACTCCCATCTGTAAAACGTAATGGATTCATTCATTAGTTAATAACTATATATCTTGAGAGCTGAATTATGTTTTTCTATGAATGAATATACTCTCTTGATTATGTCTCTTTCATTGAAATTGTGTATTAGCTTATCATTCAAAAACAATAGATTGATAACTGAAAGGGATATTTTTTAGAATAGTTATGTTTTAGAGAAGTATCTATTACATAAAAAGGGTTAGCAGTGCATGTTTATCTTCTGGGCTACAAATCATGCTTACAATAAGCACGGGTACATAAAACTAGTGTCATATATCTGATATTTTGTGCAGATTGCTCCTTTGTGACTGCATTGATCGTAACCAGTGTTAAGCCTGTGAACGTTTATGCTTTATTTGTAGCATAATGAATCAGTGTTTCTACAGGATGATCTACAAGCTCATTCACATATGTCATAAGAATAAAATGAATACATTATTGAAATATTGAGAGGTCTCTAAATATGGCTTGGTAACAGTAGGTGTTGCAGGAGGGCATCAGGGGAGACACACTGAAACCAAAATCACAGAAAACTAGTCAATCTGATCACATGGACTACAGCCTGGTCTAACTCAATGAAACTAGGCCATGCCATGTGGGGCCACCCAAGATGGGCGGGTCATGGTGGAGAGGTCTGACAGAATGTGGTCCACTGGAAAGGGAATGGCAAACCATTTCAGTGTTCTTGCCTTGAGAACCCCATGAATAGTATGAAAAGGCAAAAAGATAGGATAATGAAAGAGGAATTCCCCAGGTCAGTAAGTGCCCAATATGCTACTGTAGATCAGTGGAGAAATAACTCCAGAAAGAATGAAGGGATGGGGCCAAACCAAAAACAATACCAAGTTGTGGATGTGACCAATCACAGAAGCAAGGTCCGATGCTGTGAAGAGCAATATTGCATAAGAACCTGGAATGTTAGGTCCAGGAATCAAGGCAAATTCAAAGTGGTCAAATAAGAGACGGCAAGAGTGAATGTCGACATTCTAGGAATCAGTGAACTAAAATGGACTGGAATGGGTGACTTTAACTCAGATGGCTATTATATCTACTACTGCGGGCAGGAATCCCTCAGAAGATACGGAGTAGCCATCATGGTCAACAAAAGAGTCCAAAATGCAGTACTTGGATGCAATCTCAAAAATGACAGAATGATCTCTGTCTGATTACAAGGCAAACCATTCAATATCACAGTAATCCAAGTCTATGCCCCAACCAGTAATGCTGAAGAAGCTGAAGTTGAATGGTTCTATGAAGACCTACAAGACCTTGTAGAACTAACACTCAAAAAATATGTCCTTTTCATTATAGGGGACTGGAATGCAAAAGTAGGAAGTCAAGAAACACCTGGGGCAACAGGCAAATTTGGCCTTGGAATATGGAATGAAGCAGGGCAAAGGCTTGCCAAGAGAACACACTGGTCATAGAAAACACCCTCTTCCAACAACACAAGAGAAGACTCTACACATGGACATCACCACATGGTCAACACCAAAATCAGATTGATTATATTCTTTGCAGCCAAAGATGGAGAAGCTCTATCAAGACCAGGAGCTGACTGTGGCTCAGATCATGAACTCCTTATTGCCAAATTCAGACTTAAATTGAAGAAAGTAGGGAAAACCATTAGACCATTCAGGTATGACCTAAATCAAATCCCTTATGATTATACACTGGAAGTGAGAAATAGATTCAACAGACTAGATCTGAGAGATAGAGTGCCTGATGAACTATGGATGGAGGTTCATGACATTGTACAGGAGACAGGGATCAAGACCATCCCCATGGAAAAGAAATGCAAAAAAGCAAAATGACTGTCTGGGGAGGCCTTACAAATAGCTGTGAAAAGAAGGAAAGTGAAAAGCAAAGGAGAAAAGGAAAGATATAAGCATCTGAATGCAGAGTTCCAAAGATAGCAAGGAGAGATAAGAAAGCCTTCTTCAGTGATCAATGCAAAGAAAGAGAGGAAAATAATAGAATGGGAAAGACTAGAGATCTCTTCAAGAAAATTAGAGATACCAAGGGAACAGTTCATGCAAAGATGGGCTCCATAAAGGACAGAAATGGTATGGAGCTAACAGAAGCAGAAGATATTAAGAAGAGGTGGCAAGAATACACAGAAGAACTGTACAAAAAAGAGCTTCACAACCAAGATAATCACCACAGTGTGATCACTCACCAGACATCCTGGAGTGTGAAGTCAAGTGGGCCTTAGAAAGCATCACTATGGCAAAGCTAGTGGAGGTGATGGAATTCCAGTTGAGCTACTTCAAATCCTGAAAGAGGATGCTGTGAAAGTGCTGTACTCACTATGCCAGCAAATTTGGAAAACTCAGCAGTGGCTACAGGACTAGAAAGAGTCAGTTTTCATTCCAATCCCAAAGAAAGGCAATGCCAAAGAATGCTCAAACTACCACACAATTGCCCTCATCTCACATGCTAGTAAAGTAATGCTCAAAATTCTCCAAGCCAGGCTTCAGCAATATGTGAACCGTGAACTTCCAGATGTTCAAGCGGGTTTTAGAAAAGGCAGAGGAACCAGAGATCAAATTGCCAACATCCGCTGGATCATGGAAAAAGCAAGAGAGCTCCAGAAAAACATCTATTTCTGCTTTATTAACTATGCCAAAGCCTTTGACTCTGTGGATCACAATAAACTGTGGAAAATTCTCAATGAGATGGGAATACCAGACCACCTGGCCTGCTTCTTGAGAAACCTATTTGCAGGTCAGGAATCAGCAGGTAGAACTGGACATGGAACAACAGACTGGTTCCAAATAGGAAAAGGAGTATGTCAAGGCTGTATATTGTCACCCTGCTTATTTAACTTATATGCAGAGTACATCATGAGAAACACTGGGCTGGAATAAGCACAAGCTGGAATCAAGATTGGGAGAAATATCAATAACCTCAGATATGCAGATGACACCACCCTTATGGCAGAAAGTGAAGAGGAACTCAAAAGCTTCTTGATGAAAGTGAAAGGGGAGATTGAAAAAGTTGGCTTAAAGCTCAACATTCAGAAAACTAAGATCATGGCATCTGGTCCCATCACTTCATGGCAAATAGATGGGGAAACAGTGGAAACAGTGTCAGACTTTATTTTTGGGTTTCCAGAATCACTGCAGATGGTGATTGCAGCCATGAAATTAAAAGACGCTTACTCCTTGGAAGGAAAATTATGAGCAACCTAGATAACATATTAAACAGCAGAGACACTACTTTGCCAACAAAGGTCCGTCTAGTCAAGGCTATGTTTTTTCCAGTAGTCATGTATGGATGTGAGAGTTGGACTGTGAAGAAAGCTGAGCACCGAAGAATTGATGCTTTTGAAGTGTGGTGTTGGAGAAGACTCTTGAGAGTCCCTTGGACTGCCAGGAAATCCAACCAGTCTATTCTAAAGGAGATTAGTCCTGGGTGTTCTTTGGAAGGATTGATGCTAAAGCTGAAACTCCAGTATTTTGGCCACCTCATGAGAAGAGCTGACTCATTGGAAAAGACTCTGATGCTGGGAGAGATTGAGGGCGGGAGGAGAAGGGGACGACTGAGGATGAGATGGCTGGATGGCATCACCAACTCAATGGACGTGAATTTGAGTGAACTCTGGGAGTTGCTGATGGACAGGGAGGCCTGGTGTGCTGCAGTTCATGGGGTTGCAAAGAGTCGGACACGACTGAGCGACTGAACTGAACTGATCTGAAGTAATTGCTAAGAGTGGGGACTGCTCTTCTATCCAATATTCATAACCCACTTCAGTAGTTTGAAGTTATTTTTAATAAGTGACTGCCTTGCCATGGATTCTACTTGCCAGTCACCCTTACAACTCAGTAGGGCCTTGCAGTTAATTTGTGCCAGTGGAACAGATGTAGTATATGATACTTTAGTTCAAGGTAGTTTTGAGATGGGAATAGTTATGTATTTTTGCTGTCTCTCTCCACCAGCTGCATATCAGTCTGTGATGAATTTAGAAGACATGTGTTGATGATGGTGCTGTACGTGCTCAGTCACTTCAGTTGTGTCCAATTCTTTGCGACCCTATGGACTGTAGCCCGCTAGGGTCCTCTGTCTATGGGGATTCTCCAGGCAAGAACACTGGAGTGAGTTGCTGTTCCTTCCTCCAGGGGATCTTCCCAACCCAGGACTGAACCCTTGTCTCTTACACCTACTGCATTGGCAGGTGGGTTCTTTACCAATAGTGCTACCTGGTTGATGATGGTATAACTTCCAATATTCTGGATCCCTGAATGCCTTTAATGGAGTAGAATGCTCTACCCCACCAACCAAAATCACCTGCACAGGTCCTTATATCACTGAAAAATAAATATTTGCTGTACTAAGGAACTGAAATGTCTGTGTTGGCTTGTTAAAACAAGTGTTACCCTACTTAACACAGCAAAGGCACATTTTACCCAGGGCTCCAGAAAAAGAAGAAACTGTTTCACAAGTCATTGTTAATCTCAGTGTGAGAAGGTACAAAACATTTGAGCGCTGGCCTTTAATTAAAATGGTTAAATCAACCCATGCAAACAAACCCAAAATAAATCAGTTGATTCAGATCTAAATAAAAAAACCTGAAAGTTACTATTGAATTTTCCTAATGTTTTAAAGATCTGTTTCCTACAGCTAAATAGATCTAAGTGTTTTTAGCATTATCTTTAAATATTGTTATCACCCTTAAAAATCAGTGATTTTTTTGTGGAAGTAAAATAATATTTACATGATCAGAGAAGGCACCTGTTATAGTTATAAACCTAAAAATAGCAATTGCTGTTAGGAGTATCATTTTCTAGACATCTAGTATTATGAAAGAAAGGGTTTAAGAAGGAGATCAATTTCATTTTCCATAAAGAGGAGTTGGTATTGTTACCTGGTTTTGAGGGAACTGCTATCTTTCAACAGAACAGCTCTTTTAAAGGGCTGTTTTTGTATTACCAAATTATATCCATGCTGGCAGCTTATGCTTTATTGGAGAAATATTTAGGGTCTGATTAAAGTGGAAAGGTGGGATATATGTGCTTTACAGGGGAAAATGGGTCTTGTTAGCAGATGTGTTGTCGTTCAGTGGCTAAGTCATGTGTGAATCTCTGTGACCCCATGGACTGTAACCCACACACAGGTTCCTCTGTCCATGGGATTCTCCAGGCAAGAATACTGGAGTGGGTTGCCATTTCTCTCTCCAGGGGATATTCCTGACCCAGGGATAAAACCCATGTCTCTTGCATCTGCTGCACGGGCAAGTGGGTTCTTTAGCACTGAGTCACCAGGGAAGCTTGTTAACAGGTCAGTCAGTCCTAAATGCTCCCAGCGTGGTAATACAGAGTAAGACATCCGAAGCAGAGTCACCAAGTCTGCGCTTCTGCGTCTGCTTGACCAAGCTGTCGTTCCTTGAGCCCTTTGTTGGTTGCATCCCTCTTTTACGTTCCCCTCCATCTGCCTTTTCCACTATTTAGTAGAAATAAACGGAGTAATAAAAGTATCAACAAGAGAATGTTGCTACTTTTTGAACCTTGAGAAAGATCAGAAAAGAGACATATTTTTGTATCAGACAGCAGGAAAGAACCTAAGAAAAGTTTGAGGGTTTACCTCATTTGTAAGCTAATGAGTTAGCCTGTCACAGTTTTGTTGGTGCTGGTAAAAGACACAAGACAGCTGGGTCAGAGACAAGGGCCTTCTTTGCCCAATCTTAGTGCTCAGAGCATCAGCATGTCACTTAATTTCCACAGTGGTGTGCCTCTGGCGACATGGGCGCACACAACAGACTGCCTTACAGAAGAGCCACCCTGCGCTCAGTGAATATGGACCGTTCATACAGACAGCAGGCCAGTCCTTTGCTCTGGAGGGCACGCTATCTCTATCTTCCAAGGCTGTACACCAGCCTGCATTTGTCCAAAGATAATTTTTCTGCCGTCAAAGGATTTTTATTATATAGACATCCTTGAAAAGAAAAGAGTTCAGGGAAAAGGGGCAAATTGCAAGATGTCTAAAATGCAAGAGACTTGTGGACATGAGAATTCTCTCTTCTTCTTAGTATATGTATCAATTCAGTCATTCAGTCATGTTCAACTCTTTGTGACTCCATGGACTGCAGCAGGCCAGGCCTCCCTGCCCATCACCAACTCCTGGAGTTTACCCAAACTTGTGTCCATTGAGTTGGTGATGCCATCCAACCATCTCATCCTCTGCCATCCCCTTCTCCTCCCACCTTCAATCTTACCCAGCATCAGAGTCTTTTCCAATGAGTCAATTATTCACATCAGGAGGCTGAAGTATTGGCGTTTCAGCTTCAGCATCAGTCCTTCCAATGAATATTCAGGACTGATTTCCTTTAGGATGGACTGGTTGGATCTCCTTGCCGTCCAAGGGACTCTCAAGAGTCTTCTCCAACACCACAGTTCAAAAGCATCAATTCTTTGCTGCTCAGCTTTCTTTATGGTCCAACTCTCACATCCATATATGACTACTGGAAAAACCATAGCTTTGACTAGATGAACTTTGTTGGCAAAGTAATGTCTCTGCTTTTTAGTATCCTATCTAGGTTGGTCATAGCTTTTCTTCCAAGGAGCAGGCATCTTTTAATTTCATGGCTGCAATCACCATCTGCAGTGATTTTGGAGTCCAGAAAAATAAAGTCAGCCACTGTTTCCACTGTTTCCTCATCTATTTCCTATGAAGTGATGGGACCAGATGCCATGATCTTAGTTTTCTGAATGTTGAGTGAAAATCAAATTTTTCACTCTCCTCTTTCACTTTCATCAGGAGGCTCTTTAGTTCTTCGCTTTTGCCCATAAGGGTGGTGTCATCTCCATATCTGAGGTTATTGATATTTCTCCCAGATTCATCATGTACATATAAATATGTATATATCTTTATATATTCTCTACTTAGTATACACACACATTTACACACATCACAGACACACTAAGGCACAGAAAGGTATTTATGTAGCATAGAGTAATAAAATACTCATTTTTCACTTATTGAATTAACTATTTAGCAGCTAGACATTTAATTAAGTATATAAAATATATAATATAACATGATAATATATATTAAGATATAATATATAAATATGTAAACATAACTAATATATAATTCAAAAGTGAAAATGTTAGTTGCTCAGTTGTGTCTGACTCTTTGTAACGCCATGGACTATAGCCCACCAGGCTCCTCTGTCCATAGAATTCTGCAGACTAGAATAGTGGAGTGGGAGTGGGTAGCTATTCCCTTCTCCAGGGCATCTTCCCTACCCAGGGATCAAACCCAGGTCTCCTGCACTGCCAGCAGATTCTTTACCATCTTAGCCACCAGGGAACCCCACAATATATAATACAAAGTGTACATTTAAAATAAAATGTAAATATATACATATATATTTCAATAAATCTGTTTGGTAAAGAGTTAACTTGATCAATCAAAAATAAGTATTAAGCCCTATTCTACATAGTTAACCTTTCTGCGTCTTTCTGTAAGTCTAAGATAATAAAAAATCCATAAATTGCATTATTTTGAAGTTGAAACTATGCATATGAAACACCCCAAATTGTAGTTGGTTTATATGTATCAGTTCAAAAATGTTAGATCTTATTCTTTTGTTATTATATGAATGTTTATATTTTATTATGCTTTGAAAATCAACTATTAGTTACAACTGACTTTACTAGATAATTAATAATTGCTATCTATGTGTATAGATATATATATGATGTATGTATATATAATGCTTTGTGCTTTATAAATGTATTCTAGCTGTAGTTTTATTCAGCTTTCAAAGAAATTAACTAGAATGCTTTAATTCAGAATGTAGAAAAATCTGTTTATTTTACTATAATTAATTCAAGTAGACTCAAGTTGAAATGTAGAATCAAGGTAAAATAGAAGAAAGATACTAGTTTATGACTTTCTTGCCCCCTTCAGAAACCAGATCTTGAAGCAACATAATAATTCCTCTTCCTTGGTAGATAGAATCCTTTTAATAAACTGTGATCCATCAGGCTATCAGAAAAGCAACAGATGCAGTTTGGGGAGAAAACTGAAAGGATGTTTATGAAAAGCACTATGATTTTCCCTTCAAAGAGTGTTCATAAAGAGCCTGGTAAAAGAGAGTGAAATCGTCCATTCCTGTGCGAGAACACTTTAGGAGAAGGATTTTTTGTTGTTGTTGAGCCTTGCATCTACCAAGAGTCTCCTTTTTAATAGCAGGACCAGGTCGTGTTACAAAACAATTGCTGCAGTTTATTGCAGTTTCCTTGTTTCACGGTGGTCTCTGATCATCTTTCACTTCTTAGGGAAAGAATGCTTAAAGGAAAAGGGAAGCTCAGGTTTAATGAGCTGGAGCTCTCGGTAGTTTGTGTATAGAGTCGGGGCAGGGGCCAGGCAGGAGTAAATTCGAAATGGGGATAGCGGAAGGATAAAGTTTGTTGGTTTTATTCTTTTGTTAAATATTCTGTACGAAAATTTTCTGTCCTTGGTATTTAAAATTCCCCTCAGTATTCTGACCTCAACTGAAATTGAACAATAAAACTAACTTGCTCAATTGATGTAGGCAAAGTCAAAAAGGCTCCTAATTTCCCCAGGTTATTTGCCCTGCCTTTGTGCAAAAGCACTAGACAACCAGAATAAATGAATGTGCAGCTGCCTGTTTATAATGAAGAGCACGCCACCGCTACTGCCTACTAATTACAAGCCCAGGAGCTTAATTAAAATCTAATTATTCATTTTAGAACCATATTGCCTTAATTCTTCTGCAAAAAAGGTCAATCCATAGATACAGACAGTAGTGGATCTGTCATCCACCTGGAATGTAGCTTTTGAGGGACTTTCAGAGCACATTTGATGGATTTACTAATTTTCTTTTTATCTCTGATAAATAGCTTTTTTTGTTGCAGTAAAAAGTTCTCGTGTCTCCCAAAATGTCCATTCAATTCTCATTTGAGTGAATAAATGCTTTTTTAGAATGACATTTTCTTGGTACAATCTGAAGGCATGGAAATGCGCATATAAATACAGTTAGCTGTTGACTCTTTTATCTCATTCATGACTTAGTCTAAATGGCTTGAGATGGTTACTATTTCCTGATATTCATAGCAAAGAGAAAATCATGCAACAGATGTTAACTACTGGGATTGTAATACAAGTGTACTATGCATTGCGCTTCCCAGGTGGCTCAGTGGATAAAGAATCTACCTGCCATGCAAGAGACGCAGGAGACATGGGTTTTATCTTTCCCTGGGCTGGAAAGATTTCCTGGGGGAGGGCATGGCCACCCACTGGAGAATTCCGTGGACAGAGGAGCCTGGTGGTTTACAACCCAGATGGTTGCAAAGAGCCGGACATGACTGAGCGACTGAGCAGAGATGTGGGTATACAGAAGTGAGGGACTTCTGTTACCTATTGGACAGGCAGATCTTCCTCCTGCTTGGGGAAATTTAGTCTGAAGTATTTATTCATCTAACCAAGATATCTTGGAAGGAAAATTATATACAACTCCCACCTACCTATCTGTAACCAGTGGAGGTTACCAATATTTACTAAGAGAGCCTGTACAAGTAGTTATTGTAGCTTTGATGTCCACGTGCAGTGTCATGCCCCAAAAGCCTTAGAGTTGCAAGTTATTTTAGTAAACACTACTAATCTATACAGGTTAGAAGTGGGGACAGGTGGGGATCAATTGTCCCTTTTCTATCCAGATATCTAATGCTGTTTCTAATATCATATCTAATGATGTTTCAATGTAAATACAAAAATTTAGTTGAAAACAGGCTGAGTCACTTAAGTGATCTACAGAGCTTAGGAATGATGGTCATAGTCTATAAGTTTCATATGATCCTGTGTAAAAGGAAAATGTATTTTATGGTCGGGTCAGGGTGACTTTTGGTGACTTTCCCAAATCCATCATATTAGGTTCATCAAAGTTTAAAAAATAAAAAACACAAAAAATTTTATGTGAGTTTAAATTCGGTTTTGCTAAAACTGCCATCCAGCCGCACAAGATTATGAAGTTTACTATATATTATTTATAAATAGCTAGAAGAAAATTTTGATATCAAGAAATTTGTGATTTCCAATTGTTTCCATGCAACTTCTAAAAAATGGGGAAAAGTCAATTAAGTTAATGAGGGTTAAGGAAAATACAAGAAGAATCTGTAATCACAGATCTTTGTGTTTGTAAAACTGAAAATAATGATTACTAATATATGCATGCCCTGAATCACAAGAATATTTTTCCTTTTAGCAGTAATATAAACACCAAAAAGCATCAAAAAGAGTGCAGTTTTTCAAATGCAAATTTATCTAATGTCTGCCTACTTTGTAGAGTTCAATTTTGATTGACATCTATTAAGGGATTCTTCACCAATTCCCAAACAACTTAGGAATATTAAACATATTAGAATAGGTTTATACTATGACTTCCCAGGTGGTGCTAGTGGTAAAGAACCCACCAGCCAAAGCAGGAGATGTGCTAGACACAGGTTTGATGCCTGGGTCAGGAAGACCCCCTGGAGGAGGATATGGCAACCCGCTCCAGTATTCTTGCCTGGAGAATCCCATGGAGAGAGAAACCTGGTGAGCTACAGTCCACAGGGTCCCAAAGAGTTGGACACGACTGAAACGACTTAGCATACACACATGCATACTTTAGCTACACTCCATCCACCCCCAAATCACAACGACTTAAAACATAAAAGTTTATTTTTCAGTCATTTACTATGTTATTGGGGGTTAGAGCTCTCCAGGGCACTGAACTAAATGTGGTAACTCAGAGATCCAGATGGTTTAAAACTTGTAGCTCTGCTACTAACATGCGACCTTTCCTCTTACTCTCAGGGGGAACTGGAGAATCATTAGGACTTTTTTCCCACCGCAGATAAGAAATGACACAGTGCTTCAGGTTACCTCTCATTAATTGAGATTAGCTACATGGTCCCTTCTCCCTACGAAGGGACTGGAAAATGAGGGGGTGGGGCAGATACAATGTTAGTTGAGCATCAGCGTCTTTGTTAAATAAGATTATTTGACATTTTAAGAGCCAGTTCTGAGAAACAGCATAAGACTTCCAATATTCTGTTTCCCAAGGGTCAGTTCCTAGAGTTTACATGCAAAATGTTCTATGAGGTAGGGTAAAATTTTGATTATGTGGAATTTATACTGTTGGTGGAGAAAGAAACTGAAAGGGTAGTCAGACTTATAAACAAATTAGGTTAACCAATTCTGTGTTCTAGGCTTATTGCCTTCTACCCTTTCAGCTAGTTCTTCCTCTTAGGTTGAAGAAACACAAGTGTTTCCTACTAGACCATAATAAGAGGAGAAACAACATAACACTGCTACATATGACACCCTCTCCCAAACCTCTTCTGTCTCTCTGGTCTCTTTCTTTCTCCCCACACCCCCCTCTCTCTTCCTACTTCCATACCTCTCTCTCTTTCTCTCCCCTTCCTCTTTCTCTCTTGCACTTGAAGATTCCAGGTTCTTTTTACAAATTTATTTATTTTTTTGTGCTGGATCTTAGTTGTGGCATGTGGGATCTTTGATCTTTGCTGCAGTGTGAGGGATCTAGTTCCATGACCAGGGGTCAAACTCTAGTCCTGGCATTGGCAGTGCAGAGTCTTAGCCAGTGGACCACTAAGGAAGTCCCTCCATGATCTCTCTCTCTCTTTTAAACTTATTTTTAATTGGAGGATAATTGCTTTACAATACTGTGTTGGCTTCTGCCATACAACAATGTAAATCCGCCATAAGTATACATTGTCACCTCCTTCTTGAACATCCCCTCCCACCCCCACCCTTCCCATCCCACTCCTCTAGGTTGTCACAGAGCACCAGGTTGAGCTCCCTGTGTTATACGGCAATTTCCCATTAGATATCTAATTTACATATGGTAATGTATATGTTTCAATGCCACCCTCTACTCCATATCGCCTTCTCCTTCCCCCACTGTGCTCAAAGTCTATTCTCTGTGTCTGTCCCGCAAATAGTACCATCGGTACCATTTTTCTAGATTCCATATATAATGCTATTAGGTAGTTCGAATAGGAAAAAGGAGTCCAGCATGGCGAGTGGCTAAAAGACAAAGAAAGGAAAATGGAACAAGAGAAAACCAAGGACTGGAGTGAGAACCTCAGGTGAAACAAACAGCCTTCCTGGCTAGTCCAGTTTACAGAGGGTAGGCTCAAGGAGGGGAGGAGACAAACGTATAAAAAGATGAAGCCAAGATGGATTGAGGCCTCCTCTTTGGGGTCGGCCCACCCTCACACCTTGAGGGTGTATTTTCCTTTGCTTGCCAAATAAAACTCTGAGCTGTAACTGAGCTATAACACTGGTCCGCCATTTCAAATCTTTGCTGTGGTGAGACAGAACTGAGGAAATTACACACTCCCCTGACATCTCTGGTGCCATGACTCAGATTTAACCTGACTGAAACAACCACAGCTCTGCCCTTGCTACGTGGAGGTGGACTTGAATGGAAGCTCAACTTGGTGAAAAATTATGTGGTTGAAGCTGAACACAAAGGAAATCCAGCACAGTGGAACTGACCAGAAGCCCAGCATGCTAGAAACTCAGACAGAAAAAACCAACTTGGCAGAAGGCTCACGTGGCTCAGTCTCAGATTCCAGAACACCTCTGGTTAGGAGGTCTTTGTCCCTATGGCTGGAAGGACGTATAGCTAACAAAATCTTAATTCCTTTACACTCTCTCGTATCTTGTTTCCTTGAGCCCTTTGCGAACAGGTGAGTGGCAGTGGGTGCAACTGAGGGACTCTGGCAGGGGCTACTCCCCAGTGTGTCCTGAAGGCTCCACCATCTGCTGCGCCCCAGTAGCTGTTGCCCAAGAGGGTGAGGGTTCTCTTTTCTTAACCTCCTTTGTGCCAAGGATCAGGTCAATGAAAATTGTGGGCACAGATCAAGCATTTAGCAGTTTTTCCAGAGAGTTATGAAAGGGGTTCCTCGACACTTTTTTCCCCATTGCTTTTTCCTCCTGTCCTTCAGCTCTTCTCTCCATCTATGCCACTGCTTTCAAAGTATTGGGCGGGTCATCATCTTTTCATTTCTGAAAGTTGTGTTTGAAACTGTTTACCTAAGATTGGGACTCAAACCCATGTGGCAGGGACTCTGTGTTGTGCTTAGTCACTGTCATGTCCTACCAGGACATGAGCCTGACTAAAACCTGCAGGGCCTGATTTCAGGACCTAATGAAGCTCAGGTTCTCGATGTCTCATTGAAAAAAATTCAGTGAGAGACACAGCAATAGGTAAGTGGTAGATTTGTTCAGATTCAGAGAGAAGCAGAGTCCACAGAGTGTGTGCCATCACAGAGGGTGAGTGCGGCGGCCATGAAATGTGCTGTGGTTAGTTTTTATGAGCTGGGTGATTTCATATGCTAATGAGTGGGAGGATCTTTCCAACAATTGGGAACCACCCACTCCTTGGTCTTTTGATAGTGCCTTGGAAATGTCATGGAGCCTCTGGGTGTGTCATTTAGCTTGCAGATTTAGGATCAAGCTTTAGTTGAATTTGACTTGTCTACCATCTTGGACCCATTTGAATTTAATTGGTTTATGTTATATCCTTGGGCTGTGTCATTCTTTCAAAAGTTGTGACCTGCCCACTTCACTCCTGTTTCATGTTCTTTTCCTGAGCCCTGTCAAGGCCCACAATGTTGCCTCTACAATCTTCCAGAGGGACAACCAGAAATAACTGGCTCCTGGGAGAGAAATACTGTATAATATCCAATCCCTCTGGGTATTCAAGCCTTCAGCTTCCATGTTTCCTACAACATGTACAATAACAGCATCTCTCAGTGAACCCACTAGGGCGGGTGATAGGCACACAATGCCTGCTAGAAGTCCATCTGTTGGTGGCATCCCTTCAAGGGCAATTGGGCTTCCAGGGATAATGTTTGCCATTGGGAGTTAGCCCTGCAGGCCATTTGGGTCTAAACCCTTACCACCCTTCTCCTAAAACTACAAGCATATTACCTGGATCAAATCTCCACTCCACTTCTATGGAATATCTGGTCTGTTGCCTTTTATCATTTTGTCCTTAAGCCACTTACTAACTCCTACAACCAGGACCCTGCCCCCTTGTAGGCAATATCGCTCCACCCAGCTTATTATTAAAATACTCTTAAAGCCCCTAATAGGACCAGATCACGCACTCCCTTGTCATTACTTCTGTTATTATCTAAAGTGGGTCTATGACAATGAAATGTTTACTGTTGGAAACACCCTGAACTGCTTTTATGGAGGATTAGGGGAATAAATCAGTGACTTACATTCCCTCAGAGCAATAGGAGGATGTTATGGCTATTTCACCAGGTTCCCAGTCTAAGGACACAGGCTTGGATTGCTTTACACCATGGTATCTATTCCCATCTGCAGTGGACAAACTGGCAATGAGTTAAGATTACAACCCCTTAATCCTCCCCAGCACTAGTCATATTGGGGACCTTGGGGATGCCCAACTCCAACCTGGGATCCCAGGAGGCTGACCTGCCTTGACCTGCCTAGGGATCTCGTCCATGGGAGGTTGTCACACCACAACCTACTCAGGAATCTGCCAGTCCAGGGGTCCCAGGAGGTTGACATGCCTTGACCTGCCCAGGGACCCAATTCTTGGAAGGCCAACATGCCTCCACCTGCCTGGGCTTTTGATCTCCAGGAGTCTGTCATGCCTCAACCTGCCTGGAGATCTGCACCCTGACCCGGGGATGCCTGGCTCTCAGGTTGCAACAGTACTGGGTAGGATAAGCTTCAGAAAGACTCACCCCTAAGGAAGTCCATTCGTGGAAAGAGAAGGAAGCCTGTTAGTTGTGGGACTGTGCCCAGTCTCAGCAATAACTCAGGAGCCCAGTGAGAACTCCATTGCCTTTCTGGAAAGGCTAAAAGAGGCACTCCAAAAGTTTACCAATCTGGACTTAGACTTATGAGGACAGGTGATTTTAAAGGACAAATTCCTGTCCCAATGTGCATCAGACATCAGGATAAAGTTACAACAGCTACAGCAGCAGGGCCCTGCTGCCTTTGTAAATGAGGTGGTCCAGACAGCCACAAATACCTTTTATAACAGAGAACAAGAGAGGGAAGCCAAGGCCCAGGAAAGAGAGAGAAGGAAAGAGATAAGGCATACCCAGATGCTGGCCACCCTTCAGGGAAGCCCTGTGGCAAACCCCGAGTCCTTAAAGGACAAGGCATGAGGCAAATGCCTAATCTGTAGACAGGAGGGACATTGGGCCAATGAGTGGCCAAACTATAACATGTCTCTTAAAATGGCATGCTACAAATGCCATCAACTGGGGCACTGGGTGGCACTCTGCCCTCAGGACTCAAGAGCTTCAAGGTCAAGCGCCAAGCCTTCACTCATGATGGTTCAACAGGACTGATGCGGCCCACTCCAGCCAGCCTGCCTGTACAGATAACCATCACGGGGCTGGAGCCAAGGGTGCAACTGGATGTGGCAGGTAGATCTGAGAATTTCTTGCTTGACACAGGGGCTACCTACTCTGTCCTGACCTCCTGTTCCAGAGTCTTCTCCTCCCAAGCCTGTACCATTTTGGGTGCTACAGGAAAAACATTTACAAGAAGATTCACCTGAGTACTTCTTTGTTGCTGGGATGGACAAATATTTTCCCACCAGGTTCTGGTGGTCCCTGAGTGTCCTATTCCGTATTGGGAAGAGATCTCTCCCTGCCTTTAAAATTTTGAAACTATTGTAGTCCTGATAGAATATACTTTAAAACTCTCTCTTGGGGGCAAACTAACTATTTTTACCAGCCACCAAGTGAAACAACTCCTGAATCAGAGAGGCCATTTGTGGATGTCTCATCAAAGGATCATCAGATATCAAGTAGTGCTGATGGAAAATACAAGACTGACTATATCGCCTTGTGAGGTTCTTAACCCCGCTACCCTCCTGCCCAGAAGTGGCACGAGGGAAGCAAGCAGCCGATCAGGCAGCTGAGAGAGCAGCATTACAGAACAATGACCCAAGAGGGGTTGCCACCTTAGTTCCACAGACTAATTTTCCAGAGGCTCCTTCTCACTGAAGATGAGACTCTTCAAGCTAAGAGTGAGGGCTTTCAAGAAGATCGTATGGGGTGGTTCCAAGAGGAGGGACTGCCTTTTCTGCCTGGGAACCTCCAGTGGAAGCTGGGTAACTCCTTACATGCCACCACTCATCTAGGGGAGAAGGCCCTCCAGAGATTACTAGAAAGGTCCTTCAGAGGAACAGGCCTCCAAGCGACTATAAGGCAAGTGATCTTCTCTTATCCCATTTGCCAATTAAACAACCCCCAAGGAGCTCAAAGACCCCAGTGCATGGGACCTACCCAGGAGAGGACTGTGGACTTCACCCAGATGCCAGTTTCTCAAGGGTATTAATACCTAGTAGTCATGATAGACACATTCACAGGATGGATTGAAGTTTTCCTAACCATTCTGTGACTGCTGAGGAGGTGGTTAAAAAAAAACAAAACAAAAAAAACTGCTCCATGAAATAATTCTGAGATTTGGTCTGCCCAGGTCATTACAAAGTGACAATGGGACATCATTTACTTCTAACATCACCTAAGCGGTCTGTAAAGCATTGGGGATTCCTTATTATCTCCATTGTGTCTGGAGGCCTCAGTCTTCAGGAAAACTAGTAAGAGCCAACCAATTCTTAAAATCAGCAATAAAAAAGATAACCCAGGAGACCTCCCTGGGATGGAACGAGGCTTTACCAATACATCTCCTCTGCACCCATACTGACCCAAAGGAACAAGGTGGCCTTAGTCCTTATGAGCTGCTATATGGGAGACCTTTTGTTTATGTCAATGATCTCTTCCTAGATCCAGAGGCTCAGACCCTCTGGCCTTGTACCATGGCCATTTGACAGTTGCAACAAGATATATGCTTGAAGGGTGTCAACCAGGACCCAAAAGATTCTAAACAGTCACCACTATATGCTCCAGGGACTCAAGTCCTAATTAAAGTCTGGAAAGATGGGTCCCCAAAGGCTCAACTCCAGCCCACATGAAAAGGCCCCTACCCTGTAATACTTTCTACCCCCACAGCAGTCAGGGTATCAGGGCATGACTCCTGGATTCACTACTCATGAGTCAAGCCACGGAAAAAAGCAGAAGAGGACACTCAATATACCTATGAGCCTCTGGGAGATCTCAGATACCTATTCAGTACTACAAATCAGTGTCATTCTAATGAAAATCCCCAAAATTAAATTTCTAGGGATAAACTTTCTCAGGATAGCTCTAATGAGCCAACACAGCTTGGCAGGGGTTGTACTCCAAAATAGATAGGAGATAGATCTCCTGATCCCTGAACAAGGAGGGACTTGAGCCATCTTGAATGAGATGTGTTGTTTCTGGGTAAATACCTCAGCCAAGTTAAAGAAAGTCTCACAGCCCTCAAGAAAAACATTAAGACCCTACCAAATCTCAAATAATTAGCAGGAGAGTCTCAGGGTGGCTATAGTCACTCTTTGGGGGATCCTTCTCCTGATGAGGGGGGGTTTGGAGTCGATTAATGCCCCCACTAATCTGTTATCACCATATTGATGGTGCTTATGATTGCTCCAATGTATTGTCCATTGTCTAACCCGTTTTGTCTCTGCCGAGGTCAACAAGCTACAACATGCAGTGCCAGTTCAACATGGAGATCTAAAACTACAGCCAACCATGGGAACTATCACTCACCCCTAGACGGACTCTGCTATAAGGACCCGAGGCTTGAGACTAGCAGGAAGGGGAGGCCCAATGCCCCTTGCCTTCCCAGCTCAGCAGGAAGTAGCCAGAGAGACCTTGATGTCCCTATTCCCAAAGAATTGGGCCTCCCATCTCTTGAGAAGGGAATGGTAGGTAGTTAGAATAGGAAAAAGGAGTCCAAAATGGCGGTGGCTAAAAGACAAAGAAAGAAAAAAGCCTGTGAAAATGGAACGATAGAAAATCTGAGGACTAGAGTGAGAACCTCAGGTGAAACAAACAGCCCTTCTGGCTAGCCCAATTTACATTGAGCAGGCTCAAGAGGGGGAGGAGGCAAACGTATAAAAAGAGGAAGCCAAGACGGATTGAGGCCTCTCCTTTGAGGTCGGCCTGCCCTCACACCTTGTGGATGTACTTTCCTTTGCTTGCCCAATAAAACTCTGAGCTGTAACCGAGCTGTAACACTGGTCCTCTGTTTCAAATCTTTGCTGTGGCGAGACAGAACCAAGGAAGTTACACACTCCCCCAACAATGCATTAATATACAAAATTTGTTTTTCTCTGTCTGACTTACTTCCTTCTCTGTATCAGGAACTAGGCTCATCCACATCTCTAGAATTGACTCTGATGTGTCTTTTGATAACTGAGTAATATAGCATTGTATATATGCACCACAACTTCTTTATCTTTCATCTGTCGATGGACATCTAGGTTGCTTTCATGTCTTACCTAATGTAAATAGTGCTGCTATGAACGTTCCTCCATGCTCTCTTATAGACAAAAATAAAATATGCAATAATATGCTCCTTTCTGTTATTCTTTAATTTAAAAATTTCCTCTGCTTTATCACATTAGGAATGAGATGTCACCCTTTTATTTGTAAGTTGATAATTTTTGTTTAAGTTTCATATTCGGGAAATATAAAAAAATATTCACAAGTTAAAGGGACCATTTTTTCTCTTCAGTTCTCTTTTTATATTACAGAAAATTTCCACTTTAAAAAAATTCCCTAGGTGTATTTCATATTCACAGGTCACTGATCTCACAATTGATTGAACCCAAATATGAACAATGTAAAAACATTTAATAATAATAGCAATGATAATATAGCTATAGTCCAGTAGAAAACATTAAATTATTTTATAATTTTCTGACTTTACTTTTAGTCTTAAGGTAACAAATTATCCACTCAATAACAAAAATCACAAAATTCTGAAATAACAATTTTTTCAAAAACAATGTTGTTTTATGATAATAAAATTTTATTTACTTATACTGTGACTAGGAATTAAGATGAAATGTCTCTTTTTATTAAATATCATAGGTTGATACATTTTTATGTTTTTAACTATGATATTGAAAGAGTTCAGAATAATATTTCTCAGTTCAGTTCAGTCACTCATCATGTCCAACTCTTTGTGACACCAAGGACTGAAGCACACCAAGCTTCCCTGTCTTTAACCAACCGCTGGAGCTTGCTAAAACTCATGTCCATCACGTTGGTGTGATGCCATTCAACTATCTCATCCTCTGTCATCCCCTTTTCTTCCCACCTTCACTCTTTCCCAGCTGCAGGGTCTTTTCCAATGAGTCAGCTCTTTGCATCAGGTGGCCAAAGTATCGGAGTTTCAGCTTTAGCATCAGTACTTCCAATGAATATTCAGGACTGATTTTCTAAAGGATTGACTGGTTTGATCTCCTTGTAGTCACAGGGATTCTCAAGAGACTTCTCCAACACCACAGTTTAAAAGCATCAATTCTTTGGCTCTCAGCTTTCTTTATAGTCCAACTCTCACATCCATACATGACTACTGGAAAAACCATAGCCTTTACTAGACAGACCTTTGTGGACAAAGGAATGTCTCTGCTTTTTAATATGCTGTCTAGGTTGGTCATATCTTTTCTTTCAAAGAGGGAGCATCTTTTAATTTCATGGCTGCAGTCACCATCTGCAGTGATTTTGGAGTCCCTCAAATAAAGTGTCACTGTTTCCATTGTTTTCACATCTATTTGCCATGAAGTGATGGGACTAGATGCCGTGATCTTAGTTTTCTGAATATTGAGCTTTAAACCAACTTTTTTCACTCTTCTCTTTCACTTTCATCAAGAGGCTCTTCAGTTGCTCTTTGCTTTCTGCCATAAGGGTGGTGTCATCTGCACATCTGAGGTTATTGATATTTCTCTCCCAATCTTGACTCCAGCTTGTGCTTCATCCAGCCCAGCATTTTGCATGATGTACTCTCCATATAAGTTAAATAAACAGGGTGACAATATACAGCCTTGACAGGCTCTCTTACTGATTTGAAACAAGTCTGTTATTCCGTGTCCAGTTCTAACTGTTGCTTCTTGAAAATTTGCATACAGATTTCTCAGGAGGCAGGTAAAGTAGTCTGGTATTCCCATCTCTTTAAAAATTTTCCATGGTTTGTTGTAATTCACACAGTCAAAGGCTTTGATGTGGTCAATAAAGTGGAAGTAAATGTTTTTCTAGAACTCTCTTGCTTTCTTGATGATCCAATGGATGTTGGCAATTTGATCTCTGGTTCCTCTGGCTTTTTTAAATTCAGCTTGAACATCTGGAAGTTCACAGTTCATGTACTATTGAGCCTGGCTTGGAGAATTTTGAGCATTACTTTGCTAGCATGTGAGATGAGTACAATTTGTGGCAGTTTGAATGTTCTTTGGCATTGTCTTTCTTTGGACTGAAATGAAAACCGACCTTTTCCAGTCCTATGGGCACTGGTGAGTTTTCCAAATTTGCTGGAATATTGAATATAGCACTTTAACAGCATCATCTTTTAGGATTTGAAATATCTCAGCTGGGATTCCATCACTTCCACTAGCTTTGTTGGTAGTGATGCTTCCTAAAGGCCACTTGACTTTGCATTCCGGGATATCTGGCTCAAGGTGGGTGATCACACCATTGTGTGATCACACCATCTGGGTCATGAAGATCTTTTTTGTATAGTTCTTCTGTGTATTCTTGCTACCTCTTCTTAATATCTTCTGTTTCTGTACAGAAACAGAATATCTTCTGTATAGTTTGTGTCCTTTATTGTGCCTATCTTTGTATGAAATGTTCCCTTGGTATCTCTAATTTCCTTGAACAGATCTATAGTCTTTCCCATTCTGTTGCTTTCCTATATTACTTAGATTTTTAAGTACAGGAGTAGACTTTTTTTACTTATCTATAGATCAGCCTCCATAATGGGTTAAATAGGGGTCCCCCAGAAGATAAGTCCCCCACAACCTCCCAATATGACTTTATTTGTAGATTGTAATTGTTAAAAATCTGGACAGGAGATCATCCTAGATCTTAATCCAATGACCTATTTCCTTATAGGAAGAAAGGACATATTGATGCCCACAGAGAAAGAGAGTGTAAAGACAGTGGCAGAAATTGGTTATGTTGCCTCAATTCAAGGAATGCTTGGGCCACCAGAAGCTGGAAGAGGTGAGCAAGGATTTTCTGCTAGAGCCTTCAGAGGGAGCACAGCTTACCAACACCTTAATTTCAGATTTTTTTTTTTTTTTTTTCAGAACTGTGAGAGAACGAATTTCTGCTGTCTTAAGCCATTAAGTACATGGCAATTTGTTATGGCAGCCCTAGGAAACTAGTAGAGTCTCATAGAAATTCTGCCCTTCAGGACAAATCTTTTAAGCTAAATATGTGAGAAAATCCATCCCGTGTTAGAATCACGTATATTGGGAGTTCCATCTGGAGCTCAGAAATTTAAGACATGAGCTCCCAGCCTGGAGACTTATCCACTAGATGGTCTTTTAATTTTCTCTGTCATGTATTTTTTTTATTACAATAGTGAAGACAATTTTAAAATTCTATGCTAAAATCTCTTTTTCCCCCCTTACTGAATAAATGAATCTTCTTTGGGAAAGTGAAAAAATAAAACTCTATTGCAACTATGGTTTGAAAATAAATTTAATGTATAAACAAGAAAATTGTAATGTGCAAAGTGTGTATTTGCAGAAAGTAGAGGATTTGGCTGAGAACCACTTTCCTCATGATCTGAGGTCCACTTGATGGAAAACCACAAAGAAAATCCTTCACATTATGGTAAATTTCATTACATCACATTTTAATCTCTCTGAATATATGTAAAGCTTTTTGAAAATATAAGAGACAAACCATGAACATCTTTTTAAAAAGTTTCTTTTTCCACTTTTTCAAAAATAAAAGCCACTAACACATGACCTATATTTATATGGTTAGAAGAAAAAATTGACATTATTCCGTGTTCTGAAACTCAGATCAGCTAAGAAAAATTAATTTCCTAAGACAGCCTGGACTCGAGGTCCCCTGGTTTTTGGAGGAGCACCTATATACTGCAGTTTCTTGACATCCTTGCCATGAAGGTAGAGAGCAACTTCATGCTTAGTATTCAGTATGGGACCCACCATGGACATTTGCAAGGCACAGGGCAATAATCCAAATGGGAGCTCACAGATCTTGTGTTTAATTATTTTAGAGATATAAATCAACTTGAATATTCCTCCCAGTAGTTTCTCTTCAGCATAGGACTGTGAATTTCAAGTAGCTCCAGTTGGCTAGTCATGTGGGTTGAAAGGGTTCAGACCTGCCAACATCATTGGGTTTTCCTATAATTCCTTTCCCCTCACCTTAGAATTGGAGCCTGCAAAGGCCCCTCCCAGTTTTCATCTTTGTTAATAGATTGTCCTATCTAAATTTCTGCTGGTCATGTTGGGTCTTTTCCTGCATTCTAACATACAGTCTCTAATACCATGTAGACTCAGTTGCTGTTAGTAGTTGATCCCCTCCCAATCATATTTCAGGTTCATGAGAATTTGTGGTTATCTTGTTTTGTAGCAAATGTTGCCATGTGTATTTTGTTTGCCTATGTAGTGGCTCTATCCATTTTTGAGGGGGAATTCAGGAAAAAAAAAAAAAAAAACTTCATATGGGGTTCTTGCTTATGTGAGAATGACCTATCTAAGTCTCATTTAATTCCTCTATAAAATAGGGGTAATAATAGTATTGATCTTTTAGGATAGAGATGAGAATCAGATAATATGAGACATGTGCATTTTTAAACACTGGCCCAAAAGTAGAACTTGAACATATTAGCAGTTATTTTTAGCCATTTGGATCAAGCATCTTCAGAAAATTTTAGAATTTTTTTTTTACCATGAAATTCCAAAGAATTTTTTTTTTTAATGTGTTTTTGGAGCACAGACCAGATAAGAAACAGAAAACTACAGGTGGTGAGAGGTGCCATTACTCACAATTGCAATTACATCAGAAAGGTTCTTGACAGCCTACTATTTGAAAGAAGACACAGAAGTGAAAAGCAATAAAGAACTATTACTCCCCAGTACAATAATGGATCCTTAATGTTCACATAGAGATTATAGTGTTGTTAGGTAATAGCTTGAAAAACATATCTTTAAATAAAATCTCAGAAGTTAACTCCATTAAGTTTCCCAAAAAACTTGACCATAAAACATATTTTATTAATAACATAGAGACCTTGTCATCCTTCCTTTATTTAAATAAACAACTATAAGATGTATATGTGTGTGTGTGTGTTTATACACACTTATCAAGAGATGCAGTAATGTTCAATTCTAAAATCCATTTTTATTCTGCTTTATGACACCTTGGCACTGTGATAATCTCTCAGTGTAATCTTGGGATTATTTGACCTTTGTTTTCACTTCCCTAGAATATAAATAACTGAGTGGTTAAAGTTGACATCTGAGCCACTAAGTTTTAAGGTCATTTGCTATGCAACAATAGATAAATTGAACAGAATGAGAGTGAACCAAGTAGAAAAATTCAAGTGGAAAACATTTTACAATAAACAAGATGAGGAAAAATAAAGTCTCATATATCTGCTGCTGCTGCTCCTAAGTCGCTTCAGTCGTGTCCGACTGTGTGACCCCATAGATGGCAGCCCACTAGGCTCCTCTGTCCCTGGGATTCTCCAGGCAAGAATACTGGAGTGGGTTGCCATCTCCTTCTCCAGTGCATGAAAGTGAAAAGTGAAAGTGAAGTCGCTCAGTCGTGTCCGACTCTTAGCGACCCAATGGACTGTAGCCTACCAGGCTCCTCTGTCCATGGGATTTTCCAGGCAAGAGTACTGGAGTGGGGTGCCATTGCCTTCTCTGCTCATATATCTAGATTTAAAAAAAAATCAGCATTTTTAAAAAGATTACTTATTTATTTATTACTTATTTATTATTTATTTCAACAAACAAACTCTTTCCTTAGTAACAAACTCTGTTTTCAACTGTCCATTAGACACATCTGACCGGATATCCTGCTGGATTTTTTAACCTAATTTGTTTAAAATGAACATATCCCCTTTCCCTGAAATTGACTCCTCCTAAGTTAGTATTTATGTGAATGTTAGAGTAAGCCTGACTCATCTTATATTCATACTCTCAATAGGTACATTCATTAAATAGATATAAATTCATATACACTATGACTTTCATCTAGTCAATCAATGATTCATTCCTTCCATACACAATGAGTCCCTGAGGGGCTGAGCTAACAGAGACTACCAACCAGTCCTTTTTCCTGCCATCATGGGCCTCCTACCATGTTCTTGCAAAACCCTTGGCCATTTCATTTCCATTATCTCTTCTCTCTTTCTAGGATTATTTCTTCTCACTTGAACTAATGATCAATTTCTCTACTAGGAAAATTGGTTTTTCTGCCCCTTTTTTTCCACTGGTCTAGCTTACATGCTGCCACATTGATTCCTGTACTCTGATTACTGGATTCCTTGGCAGAAGTGATTTACTGATTTGGTTCTAATCCTCTTCCTCTTCTCAGAACTTCAATTAAACATTCAATGCAATGTTCACACAGCATCATGCCTCCTTATTGAATCCTACTTATCTTCAATAGTTAGTGTTGTTAGTCGCTCAGTCTTGTCAGACTCTTTCTGACCCCCACAGACTGAAGTCTGCCAGGCTCCTCTGTCCATGGAATTCTCCAGACCAGAATACTGAAGTGGCTGATCATTCCCTTCTCCTAGGGATCTTCCTGACCCAGGCATCAAACCCGGGTCTCTTGCATTACAAGCATATCTCAAATGTCACCTCTTCCATGGAATCTTTCCTATGTTTGAGATATGCTTTTGTTAATTTCAAAATCAGTTTCTTGAGGGGAGGGGCACTGTATATTCTAACATGTATTATGGATATACAAAGTGAGTAACTGCCCTCTCCGAATTATAGATTTAATCATCTTCTCCATGGAATAACCTTTCTTTCAATTGTTAAACTTTTTTGACCCTAATTCAACATAGTCCACGTTCATAGTCTATTTTCAATTTAGAAGGGTTTACAGCTGGATAATGCATTTCATTAATGTTAAAGTTCTGTCTCTGCAAGGTAATGCACTTACAATTGCAGCTTCTGTGAATAGAGAAATGAAAAGGATCAGATGTCTCAGAAATTTCTCTGTGAGTTTATATTAATGATTCTGAAAATCGATAAAGAAGATAAACGCTGATTCAAATATCCTTTTTCAATTTGCTCTAGAAGAAAGATGACACAGCTAAAGAACATGGTCTTTTCCTTCCTCACAGACATGCAGAAGAATATATCAGACTTAAAAAAAGGCAAGCTTCTTATTGTTCAGGAAAGTTTTTCTTTAAGTATTTCTCACAAAACAAGTGTAATGAACTGTTGTTTAGTCACAGCATTTCCCCCAGTGTTTTCTTTCTAACATTTAAAGCTATTCATATTTTCATGCAAGACTCATTCTTATTTTCTGATTTTTTTTTGTTTTAACTCTTGTATATAATTCTGCCTTAGAAAAAGAAATTCCTGAGTATTTGACTGAATTTTCAGCCACACTAATCTTTTCCACTAATGTCTTTCTAACATTAAAAGCTGCATGTATTTTCACCTGGGAGTATTTTTTCGTTAAGAATTTTTATTTAAACCTTTGTGCACAATGATGCCATAAAAACATAGCTGCCGATGATTTTGAATGGAAGCGTCCTGTGCTCCTTGACCTCCATATCCTCTGCCTGCCTTTAGTCTATGGAAAAACTTTAGCCAAAGAATAAGTTTAATCAGAGAAGTGACAAAATGCAGAAACAAAGGAGACCAAATAATATTAATGTAGTCATTAAACAAAATCAAGGACCTTTAGTTTCTTTCCCAGGGCTATAGATAATTGTGCAGACCATATTCTGAACTGTCTTGTAGATACTGATAGTCCCAACAGGTAGAGAAGTTAACTACAAGATGACCAGACTGTAGCCACAACATGAACTGCCACAGTTTCGAGAACTGGCCTCGGGGAAATGGGAACAAACCGACCCTGGGACTGAAGTCTAACTGACTTGTACCTGAAACAATCAAGAAGATGTTGATCAGACCACTGCATAATCATTTTTAAGATGACTGTCGGAGCTGACTATGCTGTTTCTGCTTGTAGCGTGTAGCCTCCTCCTTCCATCTATAACAGCTCTTGCCCACTGATTGTCGGCCTTTGGACAGGCATCCACCCCCTTCTATGGTTGCCAGCCTCCAAAATTAAAAACAAAACAAAACAAAAAACTTTCCTTTCCACCAACCTGGTCTCTTTACTGACTTTTGAGCAGCAAGCAGCTAGAGGCCACTTTTAGTTACAATCTGACTGATTTTTTTCCCCAGCTACACACACCTAGGAAAATGCACCCGAGGACATCAGTTGGTGAAGCAAAGCCCACTTGCCTGAAAGACATCCAGAAAGTGTGGTAATCCAAAGTAAGCAGAAGAGGAAAAAAAAAAAGATTCTCTTCCTGAGAAATCTGCAGTTAATGCTTACATAGCTTGATGAACAGGAGCAATATTTTAGAACATGTTTGTACCCTAGTTCTATACATCCATAATTCTAGATGTCGTTAAGTGGGTACTAAGAGGAAGCCTGACACAGGACTGTGGATGTAGAGCCTCTAGACTCCACTACAGATATTGGGAACCAGAGTGTGCTCCTCAGCACTTGCAAAATGGGGATAATAACCCCTCACCTTCGGGATTCAGATAAGAATCAGACAATACAATCAATGGAGGGGCAGCTCATCTCGTAAAGAAGTTGCAGCAATTGTAACAGAACAAAAGATTCCTGCTGTAGGAAGGGGTGGGGTGTGACTAATCATGGGAGGTGGGGGTTTTGGTTAGAAAAGATCATATTCTCTTTCCTTATTCAAAAGCACATTAGGAAAGGGAACTAAGGATGCTTGTATTTCATAAAACTATAAGAAATGTGGGGTCCGTGAAGGAAACACAACAGAACTGATGCATATCCACACCAAAGCATCCTATTCCTTGAAGCCATGCCTTTCGGTCCATCCTGATGATTCACAGCTTCACTGAATGCATCTGACTCTGGAGAGCGTATCACTGGGATGAACTCAGTGATCTTCCCTGTTATGGTCTGGCGGCTCAACTGAGTAGGAACGTGGCCAAAAACTTGATTTCCAGAGCACAGAGTCATCCATTAGCTAACTTGTCCACTGTGCTGCCCACCCTCCTCACCTTCCACTGATGGAGGTCTGTAGTGGTCCTGACTTGCAAATTGGCCTTCTGACCTGGCGGTGGGGAGCACCCAGATAACTGAAAGCCATCCTCTCACATAACTATGCTCTGGAAATCAAATAGGAACATGAGTGGTCACTAGAGCAGAAATGTTTCCACTTGATATATTATTCTGGTCTTATGGTTTCAGTTTAACTTTCTTAATGATGAAATGAATCCACTAAATCCCCAAATACCCACTTCATTGGTGGCAAGGGGAGTTGTCAATATAAGAATTGTAGAGATGGTATTGTACTAACGTGAAAAGTCTCTGCCACCTCCTGGCTGGAGTCTGTAAGCCACAAGTAGTAAGTACATTTGTCTCAGAGTAGCCACTTTCAGATCATGAGCATCCTGACACCTACCAAGAAAGACTGACTATCCCCTAGAACTGGGGCTTTGGGAAGGACACGCTATCTGGACCTGCAAATCAGGAATCCATGGGAAACGCAGCTGCCACTGTGGGACTGGAATGGTGTAGACGGGTTTTAGAGAATTTCCTTACACTTAAGAAAAACAGAATTCTTTTGGATGAGGAGAAATTAGCATGTATAAGAAGCTGCCTGGCTCTTGTTATTTCCATAAGTTGTAGTAAGGACCAGATTTTGAAGTGTGATGGGCTTGTTATTTGATAAGAAGATGAGGAGGACATATTAGAGCAAAAATGAATACAGTGTTGATGGTGATGACACCACCACGACTATCACCATATTTGCCTGTATTAGTAAATAGTCATGGTTAAATTCCAAGAAAAACCTGCACACATCTTGTGAAGGTAGAGAGGGAGGGAGTAATCAGGGAATATTTCATACAGGAGGTGACAGTCAACTCAAGATGCAGCAAATCCATGACAGTTTTGATTAATCTTAAATGTTCTTGCTCATTGTTGTTTATATGCCTGGCCAGACCTGTGTAAAAGCTCACTTATGTGGCTTCCCTGGAGATCCAGTGGTTAAGGCTCCAAGCTTCCCCTGCAGGGGGCACAGGTTTGATCCCTGGTCCAAAAGAAAAAAAGTTAATCATTGAAAGGAGAAAGTTTAAAGAATGAAAGCCCACTTATCCTTTTCACAAGCATTTATGTCTCTCTCACTTCCTCTCCAGTCTTAAGGCAGTCATTACTGGTAGAAGATCATCTAATAACTTAATCATTTTGGAGCTCTCTGGAGCTCTTCCTCCTTCAGGCACTATTTTCTCAATTAGTGTTTCTGCCAAGTAGACTTTGGTAAACAGCACTTTGATAAATGACCCTTTCTTTTTGCCTTTCTTCTCTCTGTACATCCCTAAAATTCTAACACACTTCTTACATCAAGTCAGAAACTTATTTAGACTGCACCAAAATGCCCTCTTTTCAAGTGTCTTTTATTATACTGCAAACACCCGACACAGAATTGCCCACTGTGGATGGTACAAGAGTGGAAGAAACAAACTGGAATTCCAGCCAGAAAGGCTGATGCTTCCTTGTGTCTATTCACCCCTGTTAGAAATATTCAATTTTTAGCTATCACTCACTCATCTACTTCCAAATATTCTCTGAATCTTTCACTTATGTTCTGTATGATGTTCCATTTCTTCCAGATAGCCTTCAGATTTTTTAGCATCCCATCCTCCTAACTTACAGCAATTTAATGAAATTGCTTTGGATTTTATTCTTATTTGTACCAGCCTAGTCCAATCCAGGTGCATATTTAAATTTATTCCTATAAAACTTGACAATACTATATATTTTCCTCTCAGAGAAATCCATTCATTGGCTTAATGTTGATACTTTTTAAGCATCTCCTACATAATAATACTGTGATGGCTCCTCTGGAGCTTCATAGAAGACTAATTTGTGTACAGCTATAAATTACATTAAAACCCCATGGAACACACAACTTTTCTTGAAAGATATGATGCAAAACACGAAAAAGTAAAGTTGGCAATTCAGCACAGGCTAAACATAATATGTGTATGATATAAAATCAGAGACATAGTTAATAAATGTACTGATTCCCAAAAGTAGATATCACCTATGCTTACCTGGGCTCTAGGAAGGCTTCAAGCAGGAAATGAGATTTGAACTGGCATGTGTAGGAAAGTCATAAACTTAGGGTGGCAGCAGGAAGTGAAAACGGAAACATCTGTTAGTAATGTCCAAGGCAGGAATGTGAAGAAACGTAATAGAAAAGCAGGTAGTGATTGCAGCTGTTATCTGTTGGGAGCTAAATGGGATAGAAGAAAGTAGTGAAAATGCAGACAAAAACATCACTCACAAAAATGTGAACTTTATATCCTGTGAGGCTCTTGAATGTTTGTGATCAAGAATGTAATATGTGTAGATATAATAAAAAAATTAGAAAGTCTTTCCTCTAGATTTCTGTTAACTTCTCAGCATGTATTAGGAAATACTCCCCCTACTTGATTCTTCTTAGAATAATTTGAGTAAAAGTATTACTTTTGATGTAGCCAACTTTAAAATGTCTTCAATTATCAAAGAATTTCTAAATACTGAAAGCATGGTCTCTGTTTAATTAACTTTCTTGGGAAAACTCCTTTGAATGTTTATCTAGTTATAAAGCAAGCAGAGAAAAAGACTTTGGAGAACATAAAGATGTTTTGCATATTCACTTTTATCCATTTTTATTGAAGTGTAGTTAATTTACAATGGTGTGCTAGCTTCAGGTATACAGCAAAATGATTCAGTTACACACACACATATTCGTTTTCAGATTCTTTTCATTATAGGTTATTGCAAGATATTGAATATAGTTCCTTGTGCTATACAGCAGGTTGTTTTTATATTTTATTCATAGTAGTGTGTATATGTTAATCCCAAACTCCTAATTTATCCCTCCTACCCTTTTCCCTCTGGTAACCATAACTTTGTGTTCTATATCTGTAAGTCTATTTCTGGTTTACAAATAAGTTCATTTGTATCAGTTTTTAAGATTCCACATATGTAAAAGTAATATCATATGATATTTGTCTTTCTCTGTCTGACTTACTTCACTTACTACGGTAATCTCTGGGTCCATCCATGTTGCTGCAAATGGCATCATTTCATTCCTTTTTATGGCTCAGTAATATTCCATTGTATGTATACACCCCATCTTCTTCACTATTCACCTGTTGATGGCTATTTAGGTTGCTTCGATGTCTCAGCTATTGTAAATAGTGCTGCAGTGAACAATGGTACGTATATATCTTTTCAAATTAGTGTTTTCCACAGATATATGTCCAAGAATGGGATTGCAGAATCATATCGTAGTTCTATTTTCAGATTTTTGAGGAACCAAAATACTGTTTTCCGTAGAGACTGAACCAATTTATAGTCTCATCAAGAGTGTGGGAGGATTCTCTTTTCTGTACACCCTTTCCAGCATTTGTTATTTGAAGACTTTTTAATGAGGGCCATTTTGACTGGTTTGAGATGATATCTCATTGTAGTTTTGATCTGAATTTCTCTAGTAATTAATGATACTGAATATCTTTTCATGTAACTATTGCCTATCTGTATGTCTTCTTCAGAGAAAAGTCTCCTTAGGCATTCCGCCCATTTTATATTAAGCTGTATGAGTTGTTTGTATATTTTAGAAATTAATCCCTTGTTGGTAATGTTTGCAAACATTTTCTCCCAGTATTTAGGCTGTCTTTTACTTTTGTTTATGGTTTCAGTTGCTGTACAGAAACTTTTAAGTTTAATTAGGTCCTAGTTGTTTATTTTTGGTTTTGTTTCCATTACTCTAGGAGACAAGATCCATAAAATATAGCTGAGATTTATTTCAAAGAATATACTGCCTATGTTTTTCTCTAGGAGTTTTATAGTATACAATCTTACATTTGTCTTTAATCCATTTTGAACCTATTTTTGTGTATGATATCAGAGAATGTTCTAATGTCATTCTTTTACATATGGCTGGTTTTTCCAGCACCACCTATTGAAAAGACTGTCTTTTCTCCATTGTAAATTCTTGTCTCCCTCCTGGCAGATAAATTGACCATAAGTGAGTGGGTTTATATCTATACTTTCTATCCTGCTCTGTTGATTTTCTTAATTGTTTTTGTGCCAGTTCCATGCTGTTTAGATTACTGTAGCTTTACAGTATAGTCTGAAGTCAAGGAGCATAATTCTCCCAGTTCCAGTCTTCTTTCTCAAGACTGTATGACTATTCAGGGTCTTCTGTATTTCTATACAAATTTTAAGATTTTTTTCTAGTTATATGAAAAATTTCAGACATTATGCATAGTATTTTGTTATCAAGTCCTTACTGGCATTTATTTGAAAGTCTATATTCTACAAAATTTCCGGTAAGAATTTTGCCATACTGAAGGTTCTAAACTAATATGCTGTAAAGTTCTCTGGTGGATAATGATCACAAACAACAACTATAAATAAACAAAAATTATATATCATGAAATCTTACAAACAAGCTGAGGAAGAACTTTGGTTTATAGTATTTGTTATTTCTTTTCTGAAGTAGAAACGCCACACTTTCCAATAATTTTGTAGGTAAATTTTAACTTGCTGATAGGTACACTATGACAAATACTTCCAAGGAAGCAAAATTTCAGTGGCAAGAAGGAAAAGGGCATCTTTGGGAGATGCTAACTAGCCCATCAACCTAGGAGCACGGAGGTGAGTCACTCCATGGCCGTAGTCTTCTTTCCTCATCACCTGCTCACCACCATCATAGTCAAGTATGTCTCCCAGGATTGCACTATTAGATGTTAGAATGTTATTTTTGATGCATTTTGACTTTTAAAATTTCTAAAACTTATTTTAAAGGTACTCTTATTACATGCTCAAGGTTTGGTTTTAGTGGAATATCAAGTGCATGTATGACATGGATCTCCAGATAATTAAGTTGAGAAATGTAAAAAATCATAGTGTATTGTTGCAAAGTAGAACCTTGTTTCCTTTCTCATTCGCATTTGACTTTCTGGAGCCCAAGCACATACTGAAGATATTTAACTCATTCCACATTTCAATGCAATATTGAGAGAATGATTTTGCATCTAATAAGGAGATGTTTCAAGAAGTAAATCCGGTTTTGGTGTTGAACTAAACTACTGACAACTTGTTGAAGCTAATATCTAGAAAAACCAGGCTCATGAGTCTTTGGTCTCCTGGAGGAAGAAGGCTCTGTAAAAGAGAAACATTTTCCTTATTGACCACAGAAGGGTGACTATATGAGGTATCATGAGAATCTAAAATACTGGCTTTAAGTCTACTTAGGAATTTAAGACAAATTATATAAACTTGAAAAGCCAGTAAGGACACCCCATACAACACACATTCCACAAACACCTTAAGGCTTGAAATCTATAAGTCAAACAAATATATGAGTCAGATATACAGTTCAAATGTTGAGCCTCTTTGTACATTCTTTTGTAATCTCCATATGTTCAACTGGCCAAGAGTAGGATTGTTTTCTACTGGATTGTACCATCTTTCCTTGAATAATTGTGCTTGAATTATTAGAGCAAAGTTATGAGCTTTCTAGCATATCTTTTCTAATAGTTATTACATTTAATAAGTTGAATATCTCTTTTCCATTCAGAGAAAGAAAGTCTGGTAGTAGAGAAATACATACTGGAAAAGCATGGTTGGGGAAATAAATTAGTCATGTGTTACAGATACAGTAAAATATTTTACATTAAAAACTTTTCATACTTAAAACATATTTTTGGTAAAATGGTAACAAATATATAGACTCTATAGAAATGTATTTTAAAGGGGAATACATGAATAAAACTTAAAGATAGTAATAGAAGAAGAGATTTGAATGTTGAAAAGACTGAACTACATATTCACTTGGATGATATGTAATGAAAAGAGAATAAAGGGCATTATTAATAAGAAGGGAAAGGTCCCAGAATGGAGTGTCAATCACAGCTTAGTCAAAGAGAAGTTTGGAAGTAAAACTCAGCAATCAGAGGAGGTAAATAGCTCCCAAAAGATAAGCCTTCAGAAGTGAGACAGCAGAGAAGGAAAGATAAAAGCTGCAGAAAAAACCTAGCAGATATTTACAGGTAGAACATTATGTATGTATAGAAGGGAGAGTCCAGGAGGAGCTTTGAAAACTGGAAGTGGTTTTTACATGCAGGTGAAGAGGAATTCAGCAGCCCAGTAAGCTGGTCCTTTTATTATAAACTTCCCTCACATCCCAGGTGCTCATAGTACAGTGAAAATACAAACCAGAATAATATGAATTCAGCATCATAATGCTGATGTGGAGATCAGAGGAACTTATACTTTCATCTATCAAGAAAGGGAAGTATATGAGACCACAGAATTCTAGGTGTGAAGCATTCAAAGGGTGTCAGTTGCTTGAATCTTATTTACAAATGTATCTTCCAAAAGCATGCTACTTCTAAGGCAGTCCATTCTGATCAGCATACTCTGTCAGACACATCTTCCTTGTGTTGAGTTGCAATCTCCCTGTACATCCATCACTCATTGGCTTTAACCTAGGACCTTAACTTTAGGACCATACGAAGGCTCGAGTCTTCTATACTGAATCCAGCTACTGTGCTTTCTATCACGTAGTTAATTTTGGCCTCACATAAAGACAGATCTTCTAACCAGTGTCCATAAGGTATGGTTTTAAAACTCTGCTACCATCATTGGTGTTCTTCTTTGAGCTTACTCCACATAATCCAAAATTCGTAGTTAATCTGAATAGCCTCCTGGAAACTATTATTTTATGAATGTGGTGCTCATCATTGAGTTTTGTAATAAGTCATATTATTCTGTTGACAGATTTAATTGATTCAAGTTGAATACATGCTGCTGCTAAGTCATGTCTACTTGATCCTGGACATACGTGAGTAGTTTTTTTTTTTCTTTTAATTTTTATTTTTACTTTACTTTACAATACTGTATTGGTTTTGCCATACATTAACATGAATCCACCACGGGTCTACATGAGTTCCCAACCCTGAACCCCCTCCCACCTCCCACCCCATATCATCTCTCTGGATCATCCCCGTGCACCAGCCCCAAGCATCCTGTATCCTGTATCAAACATAGACTGGTGATTCGTTTCTTACCTGATAGTATACATGTTTCAGTGCCATTCTCCCAAATCATCCCACCCTCTCCCTCTCCCACAGAGTCCAAAAGTCCGTTCTATACATCTGTGTCTCTTTTACTGTCTCACATACAGGGTTATCACTACCATCTTTCTAAATTCTATATATGTGTTAGTATACTGTATTGGTGTTTTTCTTTCTGGCTTACTTCACCCTGTATAATCAGCTCCAGTTTCATCCACCTCATTAGAACTGATTCAAATGTATTCTTTTTAATGGCTGAGTAATACTCCATTGTGTATATGTACCACAGCTTTTTCATCCATTCATCTGCGATGGACATCTAGGTTGTTTCCATGTCCTGGCTGTTATAAACAGTGCTGCAATGAACATTGGGGTACATGTGTCTCTTTCAATTCTGGTTTCCTCGGTGTGTATGCCCAGCAGTGGGATTGCTGGTTCATATGGCAGTTCTATTTGAAATTTTTTAAGGAATCTCCACATTGTTTTCCATAGTGGCTGTACTAGTTTCCATTCCCACCAACAGTGTAAGAGGGTTCCCTTTTCTCCACACCCTCTCCAGCATTTATTGCTTGTAGATTTTTGGATAGCAGCCATTCTGACTGGTGTGAAATGGTACCTCATTGTGGTCTTGATTTGCACTTCTCTGATAATGATTGATGTTGAGCATCTTTTCATGTGTTTGTTAGCCATCTGTATGTCTTCTTTGGAGAAATGTCTATTTAGTTCTTCGGCAGATTTTTTGATTGGGTCGTTTATTTTTCTGGAATTGAGTTGCATAAGTTGCTTGTATATTTTTGAGATTAGTTGTTTGTCAGTTGCTTCATTTGCTATTATTTTCTCCCATTCTGAAGGCTGTCTTTTCACCTTTCTTATAGTTTCCTTTGTTGTGCAGAAGCCTTTAGTTTTAATAGATCCCATTTGTTTATCTTTGCTTTTATTTCCAGTATTCTGGGAGGTGGATCATAGAGGATCCTGCTGTGATGTATGTCGGAGAGTGTTTTGCCTATGTTCTCCTCTAGGAGTTTTATAGTTTCTGGTCTTATGTTTAGATCTTTAATCCATTTTGAGTTTATTTTTGTGTGTGGTGGTAGAAAGTGATCTAGTTTCATTCTTTTACAAGTGGTTGACCAGTTTTCCCAGCACCACTTGTTAAAGAGATTGTCTTTACTCCATTGTATATTCTTGCCTCCTTTGTCAAAGATAAGGTGTCCATAGGTGTGCAGACTTATGTCTGGGCTTTCTATTTTGTTCCATTGATCTATATTTCTGTTTTGTGCCAGTACCATACTGTCTTGATGACTGTAGCTTTGTAGTAGAGCCCGAAGTCAGGCAAGTTGATTCCTCCAGTTCCCTTCTTCTTTCTCAAGATTGCTTTGGCTATTCGAGTTTTTTTGTATTTCCATACAAATCTTGAAATTATTTGTTCTAGTTCTGTGAAAAAATACCACTGCTAGCTTGCTAGGGATTGCATTGAATCTGTAGATTGCTTTGGGTAGTATACTCATTTTCACTATATTGATTCTTCTGATCCATGAACATGGTATATTTCTCCATCTATTAGTGTCCTCTTTGATTTCTTTCATCAGTGTTTTATAGTTCTCTATATATAGGTCTTTAGTTTCTTTAGGTAGATATATTCCTAAGTATTTTATTCTTTTCGTTGCAATGGTGAATGGAATTGTTTCCTTAATTTCTTTTTCCTACTTTCTCATTATTAGTGTATAGGAATGCAAGGGATTTCTGTGTGTTGATTTTATATCCTGCAACTTTACTATATTCATTGATTAGCTCTAGTAATTTTCTGGTGGAGTCTTTAGGGTTTTCTATGTAGAGGATCATGTCGTCTGCAAACAGTGAGAGTTTTACTTCTTCTTTTCCAATTTGGATTCCTTTTATTTCTTTTTCTGCTCTGATTGCTGTGGCCAAAACTTCCAGAACTATGTTGAATAGTAGTGGTGAAAGTGGGCACCCTAGTCTTGTTCCTGACTTTAGGGGAAATGCTTTCAATTTTTCACCATTGAGGATAATGTTTGCTGTTGGCTTGTCATATATAGCTTTTATTATGTTGAGGTATGTTCCTTCTATTCCTGCTTTCTGGAGAGTTTTTATCATAAATGGATGTTGAATTTTGTCAAAGGCCTTCTCTGCATCCATTGAGATAATCATATGGCTTTTATTTTCCAATTTGTTAATGTGGTGAATTACATAGATTGATTTGCGGATATTGAAGAATCCTTGCATCCCTGGGATAAAGCCCACTTGGTCATGGTGTATGATCTTTTTAATGTGTTGTTGGATTCTGATTGCTAGAATTTTGTGGAGGATTTTTGCATCTATGTTCATCAGTGATATTGGCCTGTAGTTTTCTTTTTTTGTGGCATCTTTGTCAGGTTTTGGTATTAGGGTGATGGTGGCCTCATAGAATGAGTTTGGAAGTTTCCCTTCCTCTGCAATTTTCTGGAAGAGTTTGAGTAGGATAGGTGTTAGCTCTTCTCGAAATTTTTGGTAGAATTCAGCTGTGAAGCCGTCTGGACCTGGGCTTTTGTTTGCTGGAAGATTTCTGATTACAGTTTCAATTTCCGTGCTTGTGATGGGTCTGTTAAGATTTTCTATTTCTTCCTGGTTCAGTTTTGGAAAGTTGTACTTTTCTAGGAATTTGTCCATTTCTTCCACGTTGTCCATTTTATTGTCATACAACTGCTGATAGTAGTCTCTTATGATCCTTTGTATTTCTGTGTTGTCTGTTGTGATCTCTCCATTTTCATTTCTAATTTTATTGATTTGATTTTTCTCTCTTTGTTTCTTGATGGGCGTGGCTAATGATTTGTTAATTTTATTTATCCTTTCAAAGAACCAGCTTTTGGCTTTGTTGATTTTTGCTATGGTCTCTTTTGTTTCTTTTGCATTTATTTTTGCCCTAATTTTTAAGATTTCTTTCCATCTACTGACTCTGGGGTTCTCCATTTCTTCCTTTTCTAGTTGCTTTAGGTGTAGAGTTAGGTTATTTATTTAACTTTTTTCTTGTTTCTTGAGGTATGCCTATATTGCTATGAACTTTCCTCTTAGCACTGCTTTTATAGTGTCCCTCAGGTTTTGGGTTGTTGTGTTTTCATTTTCATTTGTTTCTATGCACATTTTGATTTCTTCTGTGATTTGTTGGTTATTCAGAAGCGTGTTGTTCAGCCTCCATATGTTGGAAATTTTAATAGTTTTTCTCCTGTAATTGAGATCTAATCTTAATGCATTATGATCAGAAAAGATGCTTGGAATGATTTCGATTTTTTTGAATTTATCAAGGTTAGATTTATGGCCCAGGATGTGATCTATCCTGGAGAAGGTTCCATGAGCACTTCAGAAAAAGGTGAAATTCATTGTTTTGGGATGAAATGTCCTATAGATATCAATTAGGTCTAACTGGTCTAATTTGTATCATTTAAAGTTTGCATTTCTTTGTTAATTTTCTGTTTAGTTGATCTATCCATAGGTGTGAGTGGGATATTAAAATCTCCCACTATTATTGTGTTACTGTTAATTTCCCCTTTCATACTTGTTAGCATTTATCTTACATATTGCGGTGCTCCTATGTTGGGTGCATATATATTTATAATTGTTATGTCTTCTTCTTGGATTGATCCTTTGATCATTATGTAGTGGTCTTCTTTGTCTCTTTTCACAGCCTTTGTTTTAAAGTCTATTTCATCGGATATGAGTATTGCTACTCCTGCTTTCTTTTGGTCTCTATTTGCATGGAATATCTTTTTCCAGCCCTTCACTTTCAGTTTGTATGTGTCCCTTATTTTGAGGTGGGTCTATTGTAAGCAGCATATAGAGGGGTCTTGTTTTTGTATCTATTCAGCCAGTCTTTGCCTTTTGGTTGGGGGATTCAACCCATTTATGTTTAAGGTAATTATTGATAAGTATGATCCCATTGCCATTTACTTTATTGTTTTGGGTTCGGGTTTATATGCCCTTTTTGTGTTTCCTGTCTAGAGAATATCCTTTAGCATTTGTTGAACTGGTTTGGTGGTGCTGAATTCTCTCAGCTTTTGCTTTCTGTAAAGCTTTTGATTTCTCCTTCATATTTGAATGAGATCCTTGCTGGGTACAGTAATCTGGGCTGTAGGTTATTTTCTTTCATCACTTTAAATATGTCTTGCCATTCCCTCCTGGCCCGAAGAGTTTCTATTGAAAGATCAGCTGTTATCCTTATGGGAATCCCCTTGTGTGTTATTTGTTGTTTTTCCCTTGCTGCTTTTAATATTTGTTCTTTGTGTTTGATCTTTGTTAATTTGATTAATATGTGTCTTGGGGTGTTTCACCTTGGGTTTATCCTGTTTGGAATTCTCTGTGTTTCTTGGACTTGGGTGATTATTTCCTTCCCCATTTTAGGGAAGTTTTCAACTATTATCTCCTCAAGGATTTTCTCATGGTCTTTCTTTTTGTCTTCTTCTTCTGGGACTCCTATAATTCGAATGTTGGAGCGTTTCATATTGTCCTGGAGGTCTGCTGAGATTTGTCCTCATTTCTTTTAATTCGTTTTTCTTGTTTCCTCTCTGATTCATTTATTTCTACCATTCTATCTTCTATTTCACTAATCCTATCTTCTGCCTCCATTATTCTACTATTTGTTGCCTCCAGAGTGTTTCTGATCTCATTTATTGCATTATTCATTATATATTGACTCTTTTTTTTATATCTTCTAGGTCTTTGTTACACCTTTCTCGCATCTTATCAGTCCTTGTCTCCAGGCTATTTATCTGTGATTCCATTTTGATTTCAAGATTTTGGATCATTTTCACTATCAATATTCGGACATCTGTCTCAGGTAGATTCCCTATCTCTTCCTCTTTTGTTTGGTTTGGTAGGCATTTCTCCTGTTCCTTTACCTGCTGAGTATTCCTCTGTGTCTTCATCTTGGTTATATTGCTGCATTTGGGGTGGCCTTTCTATATTCTGGGAATTTGTGGAGTTCTCTTTATTATGGAGTTTCCTCACTGTGGGCAGGGTTGTATCAGTGGCTTTTCAAAGTTTCTTGGTTAGGGAGGCTTGTGTTGGAGTTCTGGTGGGTGGAGCTGGATTTCTTCTCTCTGGAGTGCAATGAAGTGACCAGTAATGGGTTATGAGACGTCAATGGTTTTGGAGTAACTTTGAGCTGCCTGTATATTGAAGCTCAGGGGTATGTTCCTGTGTTGCTGGAGAATTTGTGTGGTATGTCTTGCTCTGGAACTTGTTGGCCCTTGGGTGGTGCTTGGTTTCAGTGTAGGTATGGAGGCGTTTGATGAGCTCCTATCGATTAATGTTCCCTGGATTCAGGAGTTCTCTGATGTTCTCAGGATTTGGACTTAAGCCTCTTGCTTCTGGTTTTCAGTTTTATTTTTACAGTAGTCTCAAGACTTCTCCATCTATACAGCACCAATGATATAACATCTGGGTTAAAGATGAAAAGTTTCTCCACATTAAGGGACACCCAGAGAGATTCCCTGAGTTAGATAGAGAAGAGAAGAGGGAGGGGGTAGTTAGAGGTGACTGGAATGAGATGAGGTGGAATCAAGAGAGGAGAGAGCAAGTTAGTCAGTAGTCACTTCCTTATGTGTGCTTCACAGTCTGGACCGCTCAGAGGTGTTCGCGGAGTTATACAGGGAAGAGGAGAGGGAGGAAGTAGACAGAGGTGGCCAGGAGGGTAAAAGAGGGAAATGAAAAGGAGAGAGACAGATCCAGCCAGTAACCGGTTCCCTAAGTGTTCTCCACCGTCTGGAACACCCAGAGATTCACAGAGTTGGATAGAGAAGAGAAGGGGGAGGGAAGAGACAGAGGCCACCTGGTGAAGAAAAAGGACAGTCCAAAGGAGAAGAGAGTGGTCAAGCCAGTAGTCTCGCTCTCAGGTAAAATTGGGTACTGAAGATTGGGTTTTTAAATGAGCAAAATTGACAACAAATACCAAAAAGCAAAGATTAAAAATCTAGAGTAGAGGTTGGATTTTCAAAAATACAATATTAAAGAAAAGAAGAAGAAGAAGGAGAAGAAAGAAAATAAAAAGCCACAAGAATTATTAAAAAACAACAACCACCACAAAAAGAGTATATATGGCATTTGCTTTAAAAATAGGGTCTTTTTTTTTAAAGTAATAGTAGGTTATAAAAATAAAAATTAAAGGAGAAATAGAGGACATTAAAATTTAAAAGGTTAAAAAAAGAAAAAGAAAAGAAAAAACAATCACACAATATTAAAAAAAAAGTATGATCATAAAAATAGTAAAGATATCAGTTCAGTTCAGTCGCTCAGTCATGTCTGACTCTTTGCAACCCCATGAATCGCAGCATGCCAGGTTTCCCTGTGCATGAGGTGGCCAAAGTACTGGAGTTTCAGCTTTAGCATCATTCCTTCCAAAGAAATTCCAGGGTTGATCTCTTGCAGAATGGACTGGTTGGATCTCCTTGCAGTCCAAGGGATTCAAGAGTCTTCTCCAACACCACAGTTCAAAAGCATCAATTCTTCAGTGCTCAGCCTTCTTCACAGTTCAACTCTCACATCCATTCATGACCACAGAAAAAACCATAGCCTTGACTACATGGACCTTAGTCTGCAAAGTAATGTCTCTGCTTTTGAATATGCTATCTAGGTTGGTAATAACTTTTCTTCCAAGGAGTAAACGTCTTTTGATTTCATGGCTGCAGTCACCATCTGCAGTGATTTTGGAGCCCAAAAATATTAAGTCTGACACTGTTTCTACCGTTTCCCCATATATTTCCCATGAAGTGACAGGACCAGATGCCATGATCTTCGTTTTCTGAATGTTGAGCTTTAAGCCAACTTTTTCGCTCTCCTCTTTCACTTTCATCAAGAGGCTGTTTAGCTCCTCTTCACTTTCTGCCATAAGGGTGGTGTCATCTGCATACCTGAGGTTATAGATATTTCACACGGCAATCTTGATTCCAGCTTGTGTTTCTTCCAGTCCAGCGTTTCTCATGATGTACTCTGCATAGAAGTTAAATAAGCAGGGTGACAATATACAGCCTTGACATACTCCTTTTCCTATTTGGGACCAGTCTGTTGTTCCATGTCCAGTTCTAACTGTTGCTTCCTGACCTGCATACAGATTTCTCAAGAGGCAGGTTAGGTGGTCTGGTATTCCCATCTCTCTGCAGAATTTTCCACAGTTTATTGTGATCCACACAGTCAAAGGCTTTGGCATAGTCAATAAAGCAGAAATAAATGTTTTTCTGGAACTCTCTTTCTTTTTTGATGATCCAGCGGATGTTGGCAATTTGATCTCTGGTTCCTCTCCCTTTTCTAAAACCAGCTTGAACATCAAGAAGCTCACTGTTCATGTATTGTTGAAGCCTGGCTTGGACAATTTTGAGCATTACTTTACTAGCATGTGAGATGAGTGCACTGGTGCAGTAGTTTGAGATTCTTTGGCATTGCCTTTCTTTGGAATTGGAATGAAAACTGACCTTTTCCAGTCCTGTGGCCACTACTGAGTTTTCCAAATTTGCTGGCATATTGAGTGCAGCACTTTCACAGCATCATCTTTCAGGATTTAAAACAGCTCAACTGGAATTCCATCACCTCCACTAGCTTTGTTCGTAGTAATGCTTTCTAAGGCCCGCTTGACTTCACATTCCAAGAAGTCAGGCTCTAGGTGAGTAATCACATCTTCATGATTATCTGGGTCATGAAGATCTTTTTTGTACAGTTCTTCCGTGTATTCTTGCCACCTCTTCTTAATATCTTCTGCTTCTGTTAGGTCCAGACCATTTCTGTCCTTTATTGAGCCCATCTTTGCATGAAATATTCCCTTGGTATCTCTAATTTCTTGAAGAGTTCTCTAGTCTTTCCCATTCTGTTGTTTTCCTCTATTTCTTTGCATTGATCACTGAAGAAGGCTTTCTTATCTCTTCTTGCTATTCTTTGGAACTCTGCATTCAGATGGCTTATATCTTTCCTTTTCTCCTTTGCTTTTCACCTCTCTTATTTTCACAGCTATTTGTAAGGCCTCCCCAGAAGCCATTTTGCTTTTTTCCATTTCTTTTCCATGGGGATGATCTTGATCCCTGTCTCCTGTACAATGTCAGGAACCTCATTCCATAGTTCATCAGGCACTCTATCTATCAGATCTAGGCCCTTAAATCTATCTCTCACTTCCACTGTATAACCATAAGGGATTTGATTTAGGTCATACCTGAATGGTCTAGTGGTTTTCCCTGCTTTCTTCAATTTGAGTCTGAATTTGACAATAAGGAGTTCATGATCTGAGCCACAGTCAGCTCCTGGTCTTGTTTTTGTTGACTGTATAGAGCTTTTCCATCTTTGGCTGCAAGATATATCTGGCCCTTTCTCTGGTGTTGTGGGCAGTGTGGGGTCACTTCCAAGGCAGTTCCCTCTGTTTAACTTCTGTTTGTTGGTCTCTTCAGTGTCTGATTTCTGCCCTGACACAAGGAGGGTGGTGGTGGACCCCTTTTTTTTTTTCAGGCTCACTTGTTCAGTCGCACTGTGGGAAGGGAGGGATGCTGCAAACAAGTAACACTGGCGTGTGCTTGCAGTGTCTTAGCCCCACTGGGCCTGCCCCTGCTCGTGGCGCACACCGCTCAGGCTCTATGTTGCTCCACTGGGAACTGTCTGAGGCCGGCCCTAGCCTGCATGCACCTCCCCGGTCTAAGCCGCTCAGGCTTGGCGCTCAGGTAGCCCTCAGAGGCACAGATTCGGTTGGGCCTGCATTTTGTGCCCTTCCCAGGTCCGAGTAGCTCAGGTGTTTGGCGAGCGCGGTGGCTGCGATTTATCACCTTTCCCATCTCTGCTGCTCAGTTTTCTGGGAGTACCGCTGGCGTCCCTTCTCTGGTGGCTGATGACCGTCCAGAACCCCCAGAAGTCTTAGTTAGCAAAGAAGCCTGCTTGCATTTTGGTAGGTAATGTCTCTCTTGGGCTGCGATTGCCCCCTTCCAGCCCTTATGGCTCTGGCTGCCTGTCACCGGAGGGGGATGATCTGCAGCCAGCTAGTTCTATTCCGTCCTTTGTTCTGTGCACGGTTCTCGCGGTGTCTTATGTTCGAGCTTTTCTCGTGGTGTGGTAGCTATCCCACAGTCTGGTTTGCTAGCCCAAGTTAGTTTGCTCTGGTTACGTGTGGGGTGTTCTGGCCCAAATCTTACAAAGCACTGCAGCCCCCACCTCCCGCGCCTCCCTGCCCAGCCCCCACTTGCTAGTGGCGGATGCAGGCATCTGCGCTGCTTCTCCATTGGGGCAGTTACTGTTGTGCTCATAATCTGTTGGTTTTAATTATTTCTTTATTTTTTCTTCCTTTATGTTGCCCTCTGTTCTTCCAAGGCTCGCCACAGACTCGGCAGCGAGAGTGTTTCCTGGTGCTTGGAAACCTCTCTTCTTAAGATTCCCTTCCCGGGACGGAGCTCCCTCCCTACCTCCTTTGTCTCCTTTTTCATCTTTTATATTTTTTCCTACCTGTTTTTGAAGACAATGATCTGCTTTTCTGGGTGCCTGATGTCCTCTGCCAGCATTCAGAAGTTGTTTTGTGGAATTTACTCAGCGTTGAAATGTTCTTTTGATGAATTTGTGAGGGAGAAAGTGGTCTCCCCGTCCTATTCCTCTGCCATCTTAGGACCGCCCCAGTAGTCTTGTTTTATTTCCAGTTTGGGACCTTACATTTACATCAGATGACGTCTTATTTATCAGTCTGTTCTGTTTGTGTATTTTTGGCTCCACATTCCATCACTAGGTCATATATCTTGCTCAGTGCTGTGTCTGAGTCACCATGTTATTTAATAACGTGATATGTCATGATATAAAAATGATCAAAACAGGGCAGAGACAGAGCACATTGTCAAAAATATCACTCAGGTCTGGGGTTCCAACATTTCTAAGTGCATGATCAAGTCAAACACATTTCTTTAGCTGGTCCTCAATGACAACCTGAGAAATGTCAAATACTCTGCTACCCTGTTTCTCTCATGTGCAAGATTAGTAAGCCTGTGTAAAAGTCAGATGAGATGACAGAATATCTTCTTATTGAAATTTGGCATGATCCTAGAGGTCATGGCTTCCTAATTGTTTTCTTCTCATGCCTTAGGTTATCTTCATTTAGTTGTGTGTCTAAAATATAATGACAAAAAGTACTATGTTTTCTTGAAAAAAATTAAAGTCAGGGGCTTCCCTGGTGGCCCAGGGAAGGTGCTTAAGGAAAGTGGCTAAGAATCTGTGTTTCTACTGCAGGGAGTGCAAGTTTGACAGCTGGTTGGGGTACTAAGATCCTGCATGCTATAGTTGAGCTAAAAAAAAAAAAGAAAAATTAAAGTCACACAACTGTAAAACATAAAAGAATTTCATTCTTTCCAATGCCCATACACTGCAACACCCTAAAAGTAACACAGTTAATATTTTGGCATATATTTTCTCAAATATATTTCATTGTATCAATATATTTATATTCAAATATACAGAGAGAGGGATGGTTATAACCTATGTATATGAGCTTTGATATAGATAGAATACATAGATGTTTTATGCCATCCATTTGTCATATATCTACTGTTTTTATGAATGTATCCACTTAACTACCCAACACTTTCATCTTGTTCAGCTATTGGCCTCTTTAACTTTAAATGCAATGATTTATTTTAATGGAATAATGCCAGTTACATCTAATTCACATCAAGTGTAGATATCTTCTGTTTGCTTTTGCAGATTTGTTTGCCACTTTCTCCACTTTCTTCCATGTCTTTGGAGGCTGGCAGGCATAGACCACATCAATGGGCTCCCTTACCCTTTGACTTTCAGTTTAGTTGGTCCACAAGAAAGCATCAGGAGCATATTAGAGGGAAAGGAAGAGTGATTCTTCCCTCTCTTAAAGGTTTTCTAGGACTGGCTACCTTCTTTGACCAAAGGTCTTTGCTCCTGTGAGGTGACCCTCTCTGCTTGTCTTCTGGGGACCATCCTTCCTTCTCTTTTAGTCACAGAGGCAGTCACTGTTCCTGCTGTTTCTAGCACCATTTGCCTTGTACCTTGCTAACACCTTGCCAACATGTTTTTAAACTGTTCCTTCACTGAGATCTCAAATTACACAACTGGAGTGAGTAGTCTGTCTCTGACCAGAATTCTGGTGGATATATTCATCGAAGATTTTTAGATTCTATACAGTATTTTGCCTTAAAAAAAAAAAAGTGTCGGTGAACATCAGTGTACACATTCTTGGGCACAATGTAGGAGATTATTACTGTAAGAAATGTTCTAGAAGGGGAGTCCTCATCTTTTACAATTTTCAGATATTACCAAATTTACTATAAAATGTTATATATTTGGACTCAATGATAATGCCATGTGAAAGCCAGTGGGAGTGTAAACTGATTTCCCTGTACAATATACCATAAATCTGATGCATTTAGTAATTCATTCTAGAATTTTCTTTTAGTTTGAAAAATCACAGTTTTCAGAACCCGCTTCTAATGTTTTAGGAAAAACTGGAAAACTATATTTTTCAGCTCATATTTCCATTTTTTCCTTTTCCCAGGATCCTTCCACAATCTCTGATAGTAGATTTGCCTTCATGCCTGAATGCCTTACTCCTGGATTGGAACCCATCTCCAAGGTTAATAAAAAGCCTGGAGTGTTTACCAAACCTCTTTATCTTAGAGGGATTAAGCTCCAAATTCTTTCTTGCACTAAGAAACTGTTAATATTTTTGTTCAACACTTGCAACCATCTAGTTATTGTTTTCTCTCTGGGCTCCTTGGAGTCTCCCAGCCCATAAGCCCATCATGGTTGGATGGAGAGTTTGAAAAAAGATTTTTTAGGGTTCCTTGTCTGTGACCCCTCCTTTCTGAGATACTGCCTTCCTAATTTTCCAGCCTCTGTGATAATCCTGAAATCCAAACCCTGACTCTTCAAACCAATAACTGCTGTGACTTTGTGAGTTTTAATCTTTGGTTTGCTGTGAGGGAGGAGGGAGTGTCCCAAGAGAAAACTAATTAATATGGACTGTACACGCAAAGAGTCGGACATGACTGAGTGACTTTCATTTTCACTTCAAGGGTCATATTCTCTCTAGCTCCTGCCTGCATTAAGTTCTTTAAACACATTCTTTTAAATATTTTTTTTTTTCAGAGTTTAGTGGTAGTAGTAGTAGTATTTTAAGCCACTTAACCATTACGAGAAACCAGAACTTAGTATATGAACTTTTAACTTTCAGGAGCCAAGTAAAAGCTTGTTTATGGGCAGTAGTTCTGCTAAATTTAAATAAGTGAGGAAATCAGTGTACTCAAGTTAAAACTTTGAGATAAGTGCTATATTATCATCTGTAATAATAATGGAAATTGAAGGCTTAAAAATGCAGAACATTTAGTTGTTAAGTGTATTTATTAGTCTAACAATTAATAATAACTTTAAAATTTACTTTATCATTCCAATTTTTCTCAGAAATTCTCACATCAAACAAAGAAATATTGAAATATCTTTAACAAGTTAATTGAATGGTTTGAAAAATAACTGAAACCTTAACCCTGGTCTTCCCTGGTGGCTCAGACAGCAAAGCATCTGTCTACAATGTGGAAGACCCAGGTTTGATCCCTGGGTCGGGAAGATACCCTGGAGAAGGAAATGGCAATCCACTCCAGTACTATTGCCTGGAAAATCCCATGGACAGAGGAGCCTGGTAGGCTACAGTCCCTGGGATCACAAAGAGTGGGACACGAATTCACTTTCACTTTCACTTTAACCCTGGTCTTACATATTTTGGGGAGAATTCTAGCCTTGGGTTCAGAGACATGTGAGGCTCTCTATACTCAGTACGTTAACTGCTGAAAGTGATTAACATGAGAAAGGCTGTACTTTTCTACTAACTCAAATTCCTCATTTACCTTTATGTTATCTTCACAGAAAAGCTTTATTAAAATAAATTTAGTAGTTTAAAGAAGATTAGAGCGGGTACTTAATTTAATGGAGAGAGAAATTGCTTTTAAGCACACTTTTGCAGTTTAGAAGCACACATCTAAAACCAAGCAATCAAAAGACTAATTAGAAATCATTCTTATCTTTTCACTAAAGCATGAAGCTCATGTAAGCATGGTTCAGGATCTAACTAACTTATTTCATGCTTTGGCTTTTAGCATTTTCAAGTTGCTTTTCCTCCTGTGTCCCTTCATGACTGCTACTAATATCACAGGTAGTTGTGATTTTGAATTTACATATCTGCACCCTCTGCTTGTCTCTGTCTTACCCAGCTTCATGGTCCCTGTACCCAATATTGTGCCTTAGATGTGTTAGATACAGGGCAAAATTTGATTATAAGTAAATTTGTTTTAATGACTACATAAATTGAATGAGTATATTTTCAAACACTGTGATCAAGATTTTTGCTATTTCATATTGGTATTATACAATTATTCTGACTGATTACTATTTTTCTAAATATTTTAAAGGCAACTTCTTAACTAAACTTAATTATACCAAAAACTTGGTGTAATTAAGAAATCTGACATTATAGAAGGTAAGCTACAGAAGTTTTGTAAAGGGAGATCTGATCTCATGGGAGATCGGAGGGGAAGTTAGGATTTTAAATGAACTTGTTCTCCATCTTTCATGGCTTTCCCTTTAGCTTAGTGATTCTGCCAAGTTCAGGAGTATATCAGTGCCACTGGACCCTGCCACCTCAAAAACCTGATTTGCTGGCACAAGAAATAAAGTTAGATTCTGTATAACATCAGAATGCCAGGGAACAAATCTAAACTCTCACAGAGACTAGCTCTTTTTCCCAACTTCCGCTTCATGCATTATGGTATATCAAATTAAGATCTGAAATTTGTTTTCTGGGAATCAAATGTAACAGGAGTTAATATCAATTACAACAATGATAATAATGCTAATCAACATAAAATAATAAATAACAGCAGAGGAACCAGAGATCAAATTGTCAACATATGTTAGATCATGAAGAAAGCAAAGGAATTCCAGAATAACATCTACTTCTGCGTCACTGACTGCTAAAACCTTTGACTGTGTGAATCACAACAAACTGGAAAATTCTTAAAGAGATAAGTAATACCAGACCACCTTACCTGTCTCCTGAGAAACCTGTATTCAGATCAAGAAGCAACAGTTAGAGCCTGACATGGAACAACCAACTGGTTCAAAATTGGGAAAGGAGTACATCAAGGCTGTATATTATCACTCTGCTTATTTAACTTCTATGTGGTGTATGTCATGTGAAATGCCAGGCTGGATGAAGCACAAACTGGAATCGAGATTGCTGGGAGAAATAACAACCTCTGATATACAGATGATACCACTCTAATGGCAGAAAGCAAAGAGAAATTAAGAGCCTTTTGATGAGGATGAAAGAGAAGGGGAAAAAAGCTGGCTTGAAACTCAACATGAAAAAAGCTAAGATCATGGCATCTGGTCCCATTACTTCATGGCAAATAGTTGGAGAAAAAGTGGAAAGAGTGGAAGATTTTCTTTTCTTGGGCTCCAAAATTACTGCAACAGTGACTGCAGCCATGAAATTAAAAGATGCTTGCTCCGTGGAAGAAAGCTAAGACAAATCTAGACAGCATATTAAAAAGCAGAGAAATCACTTTGCTGACAAAGTTTCATATAATCAAGGCTATGGTTTTTCCAGTAGTCTGGTATGGATGTGAGATTTGGTACATAAAGAAGGCTGAGGGCCTAAGAATTGATGCTTTTAAACTGTGATGCTGGAGTAGACCCTTGAGAGTCCCTTGGACAGCAAGTATATCAAACCAGTTAATCCTAAAGGAAATCAACCTTGAGCATTCATTGGAAGGACTGATGCTGAAGTTGAAACTCCAATACTTCAGCCACCTGATGTGAAGAGCCAACTCATTGGAAAAGAACCTGATGCCTGGAAAGACTGAAGGCAAAAGAAGGGAGTTGCAGATGATGAGATGGTTAGATAGCATCAATGACTCAATGGATATGAATTTGAGCAAATGGGAAATAGTGGAGGACAGAGGAGCCTGGTGTACTACAATCCATGGGATCACAAAGAGTCAGACATGACTTTGCAACTGAATAACAACATAATTTATAGAGCATGTGCTATAGACCAATCTCTTTTCTATATGCTATGGTTCAATGTTTTACAACATTAACCTAAGATTCCAAACATACTCATTTATACACTAAGAATATACAAATTATCAGAACAATACAAATTCAGATCCTTTTACCAAGATCTGTTGGATCTTTTTGTAATAAACCTGTGACTAAGAAATATTACTTTAGCTACTCACACACATTGAAATGCACATGAAATCCCCCAAAAGTTAAAGATCTACTATTAAAAAATATTCCAGACACAGATTATTTTATGGAAAAGTTTTAACAACCTATATTATTAAACTATTTAGAGCACAGAAGATATAGAACAATTTGTTTTATTTGATAATTTAAAATAAATAATTTTAATATTCATAAATTATAGAAATATAATGAGCAACCAATATTCACTACTCAGATTAAACAAATATAAAACAGCTTATGTGCTTCAGATCTTTTTTAAAGAAATAAACCTGTGTAGGCTTCTTTCGCCCCTTTGCATCCCATGTCTTTTCCTCATTGTCCTTACATGTCAAGTAGTAGTGTTACTTCATATGATTTCAAAAATATATAATAAAGAAATTAATGTTTTTTCAACAATGGAATCATTCATGTAGCATTCTATGCCATGCCTTTCATTCATTTAACATTCTGACTTTGATTTTCATTCATGTAATGATGTAGATTAAGTGTATTCATTTACAAATACATTGTTATACATATCATATTAACTGTGTTTAATCTTTACAGTTATCCAGTGAAGTCTATATTACTATTGCCATTGTTTTTTCCATGAAGAAAATGAAACAGAAATTATGTGAACTCTTCAAGGTTATATAGTCAGTCAGATGGGAACCAGGATTTGAGTCAAGACCATCTGGTTCCTTTTCTATGCTTGTTGTAGCCACTTTGTTACACTGTCACTCACTATTATAATTTCTATTATATAACTGTAATGTAATGTTCCCTTAATCTTTTCATTTTTTAAAAATAAAAAAACATAAATGTTACATTTGATAGTTGCATTGCTCATACATGCCTCTGTGTATGTGTGTGTGTGTGTGTATGTGTGTGTGTGTGTGTTTGTGTGTGTGTGTGTGTGTGCTCAGTTGCTTTAGTCATATCTGACTCTTTGTGACACTGTGGACTATACCTGCCAGGCTCCTCTGTCCATGGGCTTCTCCAGGCAAGATAGAATACTGGGTTGCCATGCTCTCCTTCAGGGGATCTTTGCTACTCAGGGATGGAACTCCTATCTTCTGAATTGCAGGCAGATTCGTTCTCACTGAGTCACTGAGGAAGCCCCACATACATACATACATATATATATATGCATATAAGTGTGTACATATGAATATAAGTGTGTACATATGCATCCATGTATATACACACATTCACCATATATATATATATACACATACCATATAGCACAGCAGTCTTCAACCTTTTTGGTACCAGGGTCTGGTTTTGAGGAAGACAATGTTTCCATGGAGCAGGGGTGGAGATGGGATGGTTTCAGGATGATTCTCATAAGAAGAACTCAACCTGGATCGGTCATATGTGCAGTTCACAGTAGGATCTGCAGTACTATGAGAATCTAATGCTGTCACCGATCTGACAGGGGGCAGAGCTCAGGAGGTAATGAGAGACATAGGGAGTGGCTGTAAATACAGATGGTTTCACCTGCTTGCCCACCTCTCACTTTCTGCTGTTCAGCCCAATTCCTAAATGCTACCAGTCCATGGTCTTGGAGTTGGGGACCCCAGTGTAGCATATTAATTGTGTACCATGCAGTATTTTAAGTGCTATGCCTATATTAACTCACTTAATCCTCATCACAATACCATAGCATACATTTAGCCTCATTTTTATAGATGAGAAATAAGGAATCAGAATGGTTAAGTAACTTGCCCAAGCTTACCTAGCTAATAATTAGCCAAACCCAGATTCATAACCTGGCTTCTCAGGTATCACTAGTGGTAAAGAACCCACCTGCCAGTGTAGATAGACATGACACACGGGTTCAATCCCTTGGTTGGGAAGATCCCCTGGAATAGGGCATGGCAACCCACTCCAGTATTCTTTTTTTTAATATAAATTTATTTATTTTAATTGGAGGTTACTTTACAATATTGTATTGGTTTTGCCATATATCAACATGAATCCGCCACGGGTGTACACATGTTCCCCATCCTGAACCTCTCACCCTCCTCCCTCCCTGTCCAATCCCTCTGGATCCTTTCAGTGCACTAACCCCAAGCATCCAGTATCATGCATCGAACCTAGACTGGCGATTCGTTTCATATATGATATTATACATGTTTCAATGCCATTCTCCCAAATCATCCCACTCCAGTATTCTTGTCTGGAGAATCCCGCGGACAGAGGAACCTGGTGGGGTAGAGTCCATGATGTCACACAGAGTCAGACCCACTAAGCAGCAGCAGCAGCAGATTCATACCCAACAATCCAGCCACAGAATATCTGCTCTTAACCACATCCATTCATTTTCTCTAGCTTTTTGTATTTATAGGTGGTCAGCAGCTATTCTCTGCTCTTATTACTGAATATATCTGTATCTGAATATATTATAAGTGATAGTTATTTTCTCTCAGGACTTGAAATATTTTATTTCATTGCCTTCTAGAATTTAGGAATGCAAGTGAAATATTGCTTGCTGTTCATCTAATTGTCCATTACCTTTAGGTAATCTCTTCTGACTATGTTAGCATTTAATATTACTTTTTCTTAGCTTTTATGTCTTTAGTTTCAGTATGGAATATTTAAAGTATGTGGGTTTGATACTCTTGAATTCGGAGTTCTGGAGAATTCATATATAGTATATATTTGAAAATAGTTTTTTTGCCATTTATATATAATGTATATAAAAACATGATGTTGCTACAGTATCAAATATGCATATACTATACTATACATTTTCTACATATATATTACATGACAATATATTGTGTACATATGTATCACACAGTATATATGTATTTAGCTTATCTTTAAAATATTTTGAACATAGTTTTATCCTTTTTAGGATTTTTTTTATTAAGTTGCTTTCATCTAACAGCCACTGTTGCATTGATTCTTGTATGTTGATTTAATATATTTTAAAGATATCCTTTCCTCAGTTTTCTGTTTGTTTGTTTAGGGAAAAGGAGGAAGTCCTACATGAAAAAAGTTATTTTAAAATTGATATATGACTTTAATCCTATCTAGAGTGATAGTACATTGTTCACTTTTTCTTTGTATTTGTTTTACTAACATGTTTTGGATTATTTTTTGGCAGAGTTAACCTTAAATGTGAGTCCTGCATAGGCTCCTCATTAGGACTATTAGGATGAAATAGGATGATAATTATAAGTCACTAAAAGCAGTACTGGACACATAAGCATTTAATAAACCTTGGGACTTTCTATCATAGCTTCTGTTTAGTCTTTCCTTTGCTGCTTTCATCTGGCCCCTATGGATCTCATTCCAGACCCTCTTGTTACACTGGAGATTTGATGCAGGCTCTGGCTATAAGGCAGTATATTAATGTCTTTCTTGGAATGCACCTTTACATAAATCTGTGACCCAGGCAACATATATCCCTAGTTCTTTTCAGCCTCTTTTAATTTGCATCTTAGCCCCAGTTTCAAACAGTAAGTACCCTTCATTCTCTGTCCCATGTGGGTCACTTCCTCTACTTTGCCGAGTTAAACTCAGCTCTCCCTGACCCTATTTGCAGACCCATGGCTTAGCAGGCCCACAGTTTTTGTAAGACTTTAAACTTTGTCTTCCATGTACACCCTTGGTACAATGAGATGCTAACCTCATCAGATTTCTCCATCCTTGCTATATGATTGGAACCCAGAGATGAGGGCACAACCGGAACATGAATTTTCAATACGAGTATTAATTAAAATCTTACCAACTTAACAAGAACTAGTTGTAAGGTGACACTAGTGGTAAAGAACCTGCCTGCCAATGCAGGAGATGTTAGAGATGAGGATTTGATCAGGAATATCCCCTGGAGAAGAGAACAGCAATCCACTCCAGTATTCTTGCCTGGGAGAACCCCACCAAGAGAGGAGCGGACTACAGACTGTGGGGTTGCAAAGAGTTAGACATGACTGAAGTGACTTAGCACACATGCACACTTGTAAACTTTATTTCAAAATTTCCACTTACTTTTAAAATAGAGCTTTCTGTTCCATTCCACTGAAAATGGTCTCCAATATCTTGGTAGGCAGATCGTCAAATAAAAACATGTAATTTGATACTTGAATGTAAGGTCAGAAACTTTTAAACTCTTAGAGGAAAACATAAGCAGAATACTCTTTGACATAAATTGCACCAAGATCCTCTTTGACCAACTTCCTAGAGTAATGGAAGTAAAAACAATAATAAACAAATGGAATCTAATAAAATTTAAAAGATTTTGCATAGCAAATGAAATTATAAACAAGATGAAAAGACACATCTCAGAATGGGAGAAAATAATTGTAAATGAAACAACTGACAAAGGATTAATCTTCAAACTATATAAGTGATTCATGCAGCTTGATATCAGAAAAACAAACAACCCAATCAGAAAATGATGAAAAAGGACATCTTTTTTTTTTGATGTTAGTTCTAGAAAGTCATTAGGTCTTCATAGAACCGTTCAACTTCAGCTTTTTGGCATTAGTGGTTGGGGCATAGACTTGGCTTATTGTGATATTGAATGGTTTGCCTTGGAAACAAACAGAGGTCATTCTGTCATTTTTTGAGATTGCACCCAAGTACTGCATTTTGAACTCTTTTGTTGACTATGATGGTTTCTCCATTTCTTCTAAGGGATTCTTGCCCACAGTAGTAGATATAATGGTCATCTGAATTAAATTAGCCCATTCCCATCCATTTTAGTTCACTGATTCCTAAAATGCTGATGTTCACTCTTGCCATCTCCTGTTTGACCATTTCCAGTTTACCTTGATTCATGAACCTAACATCCCAGTTCTTATGCAATATTGTTCTTTACAGCATTGGACCTTGCTTCTTTCACCAGTCACATCCACACCTGGGCGTTGTTTCCACTTTGGCTCAGCCTCTTCAATCCTTCTGGAGCTATTTCTCGACTCTTCTCCAGTACTATATATTGGGCACCTACCAACATGGGGAGTTCATCTATCAGTGTCATATCTCTTTGCCTTTTCATACTGTTCATGAAACAGTGTGAACTAACACCCAAAAAATGTCTTTTCATCATAGGGGACTGGATGCAAAAGTAGAAAGTCAAGAGGTATCTGGATTAACAGGCCAGTTTGGCCTTGGAATACAAAAAGAAGCAGGGCAAAGGCTAACATAGTTTTGCCAAGAGAAGGCACTGGTCATAGCAAACACCTTCTTCCAACAACACAAAAGATGACTTTACACATGGACATCACCAGATGATTGATACTGAAATCAGATTGATTATATTCTTTGCAGTCGAGGATAGAGAATCTCTATACAGTCAGTGAAAACAAGACAAGGAGCTGACTGTGGCTCATATCATGAACTCCTTCTTGCAAAATTCGGACTTAAGTTGGAGAAAGAGTGGGAAAACCACTAGGCCATTTATTTTCTTGACTTTATTTTCTTGGACTCCAAAATCACTGCAGATGGTGACTGCAGCCATGAAATTAAAAGATGCTTGCTCCTTGGAAGAAAAGCTATGACCAAACTAGATAGCATATTAAAAAGCAGAGACTTTGCTTTGCCAGCAAAAGTCCATATAGTCAAGGCTATGGCTTTTCTAGGGGTCGTGTATGAATATGAGTGTTGGACCATAAAGAAGGCTGAGTGCTGAAGAGTTGATGCTTTTGAATTGTCGTGTTGGAGAAAACTCTTGAGATCCCTTAAACTGATAGGAGATCAAACTAGTCAATCATAAAGGAAATCAATTCTGAATTTATTGGAAGGGCTGATGCTGAAACTGAAGCTCCACTACTTTGGCCACCTGATGTGACGAGCCGACTCATTAGAAAAGACCTTGATGCTGGGAAAGATTGAAGGCAGGAAGAGAAGGGGATAACAGAGGCTGAGGTGGTTGGATGGCATCACTGATTCAATGGACATGCATTTGAGCAAGCTCCGGGAGACAGTGAAGGACAGTGTACTGCTGTCCGTTGGGTTGCAAAGAGTTGCACACTGAGCGACTGAACAATAAGAAATTAAAGCGTGGGAAGAATACCTAAATGGACACCTAGAACACATGCAGATGGCCAATAAACATGAAAAGATGCTCAGCATCACTCATTATTAGATAAATGCAAATCAGAACTACAGTGAGACATCACTTCACACCAGTCAGAATGGCCATCATAAAAAATTCTACAAGCAATAAATGCTGGAGAGTATGTGGAGAAATGGAAACACTCTTGTACTGTTAGTGGGAGTGTAAACTGATACAGATAGTATGGAGAACAGTATAGAAATTTCTTTAAAAAATCAGGAATAAAGCTACTGTTAAAGTGAAAGTGATAGTTGCTCAGTACTGTGCAACTCTTGGCAACCCCATGGATTGTAGCCTGTCAGGTTGCTCTGTCAATGGCATTCTCCAGGCAACAATAAAGAAGTGGGTAGCCATTCCCTTCTCCAAGGGATCCTCCCAACCCAGAAATCTAACCTGGGTCTTGTGCATTGCAGGCAGATTCTCTACCACCTGAGCTACTATATGACCCAGCAATCCCACTACTGGGCATATACCACAATAAAAAAAACCACATGTACCCCAATGTTCATTGCAGCAATATTTACAATAGCCACGGCATGGAAGTCACCTAGATGTCCACTGAGAGATGAATTCATAAAGAAGATGTGGTACAAATGTGCAATAGAATGCTACTTAGTCATAAAAAGGAAGCAATGCGAGTCAACTGTAGTGAGATGGATGAATGTACAGCCTGTTATACAAAGTAAGCCAGAAAGAGAGAAACAAATATAGTATAGAAAGCGTACATTTAGAATCTGTAAAAATGGTACTGATGAACCTATTTTCAGAGAAGGAATGGAGACACAGACATAGGGAATGAACTTGTGGACACAGCGGGGGAGGAGAGGGTGGGATGAGTTGAGAGAGTAGTTTTGACATGTATATACTTACCAAGTGTAAAACAGATAGCTAGTGGTAAGCTGGTATATAACACAGGGAACCCAGCCTGGAGTTCTGTGAGGACATGAAGGGGCAGAAATGGGTAGGGGTTAGGAGGGAGGTTTAAGAGGGAGGAGCTATACGCACACACACACACACACACACACACACACACACATATAATTATGACTGATTTGTGATGTTGTATGGCAGAAACCAACACAACATTATAAAGCAATTATTTACCAATTAAAACTTTTTAAAAGTGTACTTTGAATTAATTCACTTTATTGAATCGAGAATCCTTTAGGCAACATGGTATAAAATTTTCTGTTTATAAGAATGATAGCTTTATTTGCATTCCTTATTTTATTGAACTTTTATCTATTCAATGATATCTTTGCACCAATTTCAAGGTTATATAGTTGCTATTTTTAAAGACCACTAATTATCTTCATTTTATATCTGAGGAAAGTTTCAATCCACCAATGCCTCCTTCATTAACTAGAATGAAAACATTTTCATGAAAATGAAATTTTGAACATTAGTTTTATTGAAGTGCTGTTTCTCAGAGACAAGTGTGTGTTAATTATTAGAATAAAGTGTTTTATGTTTTTGTTTCTGCATTTAATTATGAAAGGGAAGCTAGAAAGGAAGAGGGTATCTTCCTTCTATTGTATAGTATTGCTATAGAATTTACACTGGTCATTTGGTTGTTCCAACATCTGACTCACATGAGCAGCTTTCAGATTAGGATGTTTATGGAGCTAGAGTATTTTTAGGATAAAAGAAAATCTGTTTATATTTCAAGTAAAGCTACATATGACCTTTATTCAGTTCAAATATTGCCTCATTCTTTAAAAATCCTAGCCCACACAGAAGTCTAGATCACTTGTAGGCTCTGCAAAGAAGTGGACAAAATACATTTTCTTTGGCTTTAGATTGTCATCAACTTGGTTTCCACCAGGCATCAGAGGGATTTATAATAGAAAAGTCTATACTCATGTCTAGTGTACTGTACCTCATTGTTGTTGTTTAGTCACTGAAGTCCTGTCTGACTCTTTTGTGACCCCATGGACTGTAACCCGCCAAGCTCCTCTGTCCATGGGATTTTCCAGACAAGAATACTGGAGTGGGTTGCCATTTCCTTCTCCGTCTGCACCTCATTAGCACCAGTAAATGCATGTCTGAATGACTACACATGATTGTCAATAGTCCCTATGTAAAGAAAAGGGATTTTTTTTCTATTTCAGTCTTTATCGTTGGTATGGACAGGAAGTATTTTGCTGCCAAGGCATAATCTTTTTTTTTTTTTCTGGTGACTTTAGCAAAACAGCATCCAGTCCAATTAAAAAGCTGTTCTTTTCCTGTTAGTTTAAGAAGTCAGCACCCACGCTTCACTGTGGTGTTCAGCCTTCTGTTATTAATAGCTCTCTTGGCTTCTTTAATTGGAGAGGCTTTCAGAACAAGATTAAATGACATGTATGAATCTCTTTATTTGAAATGTATTCTAGCCACATAGCTACTATTTCTATTATCTTAATTTTGTATAGCACAATGAATTATATTATTCTTTTTTCCAGACAGGCCCTCTGAGAAGGCCATTTTCCACAAAGGAAGTAGTCACATAATGAAAAGGTCAAAGCAAAATCACAAAAGAAAAAGTCTCTAATCATTAAAAAAACAAGCAAACAACATTTGTTTGAAGGAAGATGAAGCAAATCAGTAATCAGCTGTTTTTTTTTTAATAGCAATCTATGATATGTGGAGTAATAAGTTAATCTTTTCTCAATTTTGCTAGATAGATTCTCTCTACCCAGGAGTATGGTTATATTACACATATTTAGCATGGTACTATTTTTTTTCCCTTTTTTTAAAGAAATTTACTTTATTGAGATATGATTTACATATAATAAAATCTATACATTTTAGCTGTAGAGTTTAATGTGTTTGACAAATACATGCACACACACAGCGACATAATATAAAGAATGCTTTTATCACTCTCAAATATTCCTTCAGATCAGCAGAGTAAGTCTTCAGTCTCCATCCTTGGCCCCAGGAAATTGCTAATATGCTTACTCTCTACTACTAGAAGTTAGAATACTGTTTCCTTGACTCTCACACAAATGGATCTATATGATATGTATAAAAATATGTAACTTGTTTTACATTTAAATTTTTTTCTAAATAAACTTTTTATTTTCAGATAATTTTAGAATTACAGAAAAATTGCAAACATTTTTCTGTCTTTAACCTCATATTAATTAATAACACAACTGACATATATAATGCACTGTATTTGTCACAACCAATGAACCAACAGGCTTCCCAGGCAGCTCAAATGGTAAACAGCCTATCTGCAATGTGGGAGACCTGGGTTCAGTTCCTGAGTCAGGAAGATCCCCTGGGGAAAGGCATGGCAACCCATTGCAGTATTCTTGCCTGGAGTATTCCATGGATGGAGGAGCCTGGCAGGCTACAGTCCATGGGGTCACAAAGAGTCAGACACAACTGAGTGACTAACACTGCAGTAATGAACCAATATTGGTGCATTAGTATTTTTTTCACAAGTAATTCTTTTTTAAAGATTTTTTTATGTGGACCATATTTTTAAACCCTTAATTGAATCTGTTGCAAAATGCTTCGGGTTTTACATTTTGCTTTTTTTTTGGCCACAAGGCATGAGGGATCTTAGTTCTCTGACTGGGGATTAAACTCATGCTCCCTGCACTGGAGAGCGAAGTTCTAACCACCAGACCACCAGGGAAGCTCCAATATGTTAGTATTAACTGAAAAAACCCACCTTCCAATGCAGGAGACATAAGAGACCTGGGTTTGATCCCTAGTTTGGGAAGACCCCCTGGAGGAAGGCATGATAACCCACTCCAGGATTCTTGGCTGGGAAATCCCATGGAGAGAGTAGTCTGGTAGGCTATAGTCTATAGGTTCGCAAAGAGGAGGACATGACTGTGACTTAGCTTGCGCACAACATCATAGATTATGCCAATGTCCTTCATTTTTAAATTAAATTCAGGATATCACATTACATTGAGTCCTTGCGTTCGGTTGTCATGTTTCCTTAGCTCTTCATGGCTGTGCCAGTTTCTTCAAAGGTCCTTGTTTCTGACGACCTTGACAGATTTCAAGTGTTCCTCAGCTATTTTGTAAAATGTTTCTTAATTGGGATTTGACTGATTTTTTTTCTCATGATTGCACTATGGTTATGGGTTTCAGGAGGAGGACCACAGAGGTAAAGTGCCAGTCACATCATATTCTATCAGTGTGAGCTTGACTGTCGATGTCCACTTTGCTCGTGTGTCTAAAGTGGTGATGGTCATTGTAAAGTGGTTTCCCCTACCCTACTTCCACACTACATTCTTTGGGAGGAAGTCACCATCTGTAAGCCACTTAGAGTGGAGAGTCATGCACCACCTCCTTAAGTGTGCACTGTCACTATAAATTGTCCACAGTCCCCCATTTCTTTAATAAGCCATTTCTTTATATCAGTTTGGACTAAAGCAAATTTATTTTAAACTCTGAGTTACATTACAAAAATATGTTATTAATCTTGTTCTAGCATTAGCCATTTGGATCTCTTACCATTGTATTCTTTGTCCCTTTGGAATATTCTCATTATTGTGGAGAAGGCAATGGCACCCCACTCCAGTACTCTTGCCTGGAAAATCCCATGGACAGAGGAGCCTGGTAGGCTGCGGTCCATGGGGTTGCGAAGAGTCGGACACAACTGAGCGACTTCCCTTTCACTTTTCACTTTCATGCATTGCAGAAGGAAATGGCAACCCACTCCAGTGTTCTTGCCTGGAGAATCCCAGGGACGGGGGAGCCTGGTGGGCTGCCGTCTATGTGGTCACACAGAGCCTGACACCACTGAAGTGACTTAGCAGAGAATTATTGTGGATCTTTCTGTTTTACTTTGGCTCAGTTTGGGTTTTGATTTTGATTTTTTTTAGCATAACCTTAGTTTCTGGCCCTAAAAAATACTCTGGTCTTATACATTTTCTCCCTAGTTTTGGATCAGCCCTTTTAGTAGTCAATGCACATTCGTGGCCTGTACCCTTGAAAGAATATGATGGGAAAGATGCTTGCATGTGTGTGTCAATCATTTAGTCTTGTCCAACTCTGTTGCAGCCTCATGGACTGTAGCCTGACAGGCTTGTCTGTCCATGAGGTTTTTCAGGCAAGAATACTGGATTGGGTTGCCAAGCCCTGCTCCAGGGGATCTTCCTGACCCAGGGATAGACCCAGGTCTCCTTCATTGCAGGTAGTTTCTTCACTGTCTGAGCCATCAGGAAAGCCTGTATACATACATAATGGTTTCAGAATTATTTTGCACTCCTGGGGAAACAAGTGGATTACATAGAGTAAGTTGTTATGTAGAGTTCCTTTAGACTTTAAAGTATACACTGACTTTCAAAGTTCAGCATATTCCTCCCATACCCCTTTCAAATGAGATTGTTTCACACATTTGTAATACAGAGTTTGAGTTATTGGTGTGTATGAAGGTACCATTACCTGAGACTAGAAAAACCTACAGGAGGAGAAGGGATTTTTGTAAATTACATACAGTTTCATGTATGTTTAATTGAAAACATTTATTCTATATTAAGGGGAAATATCAGGCTGTCAAAAAGTGATGTTGACCACTTGCCTGGTATATGATTTTCAAACCTTTTCCCTTGGTTAATGTGCATTATTTTAATTTGATTATGATAAAATTATATAATTGCATATTTGCATTTTATAATTAAATATATTAATATATATTACATATTTTATAAAAAGTGAAAATATATGTCCTTTGTATCTATCTATTCCTTATAATTGGTATTTCAAAACTAAGATCTGCTCTGAGTGCTTTAAAATTTCATAGCAGAAAAATTCTGAATGTTATTTGTGTTGCAATCATTCTATTCTCTATCTAACTATGACTCTATGCTTCAAGTAGTTAAGATAATGTCCATACACACCCACCTGAAAATGCAGGAGACATAAGAGACACAGATCCGATCCCTGGGTTGTGAAGATCCCCTGGAGGAAGGCATGGCAACCCACTTGAGTATTCTTGCCTGGAGAATCCTATGGACTGAAAAGCTTGGTGGGCCACAGTCCATAGGGTCACAGAGTTGCACAGGGCTGAACTCAGCATGCACCACACAGATCCATATACAAAGGTGGAGGAGGAGATTGGGATTGACATATACATACTGCTATTTATAAAGTAGATAGCTAATAAGGAGCTACTGGATAGCACAGGGAACTCCACTCAGTACTCTCTACTGACCCATATGGAAATAGAATCTAAAAAAGTGGGTATATGCATATGTATTCTTGCTGGGATAATCCCATGGAGAGAGGAGCCTGACAGGCTATGGTCCATGTGGGCTGTAAACAGTCGGGCACGACTGAACACTCATGCATCCACCCCATGCGTATGTATAACTGAGTCACTCTGCTGTGCAGCAGAAACTAACACAACATTGTAAATCAATTATACTCCAGTTAATTTTTTAATTAATTAAAAAAAATAAATTTCAAGCACAGCCTGAAGGACACAGTTGTCCCTTCTCAGATCATCTGAATGGAGGGCTCCTTGGTCAGGGACTTCTATTTAAATATATCCTCAATGATCTAAAGTGAAGAAGAAAACAATTATTTTTTAATGACTTCATCTTGTATCATCAATGATTTTTTGAATGAACTTAAACATTTCAGGAGAATAAAAAAATAAATAGGTATATTTATATTTCGGGCTTCCCTGATGGCTCAGTGGTAAAGAATCCGTCTACCAATGCAGGAGACACAGGTTCAGTCGCTGGGTCGGGATGATCCCCTGGAGAAGGAAAGGGCAACCCACTCCAATGTCTTTGCCTGGGAAATCCCACGGACAGAGGAGCCTGTTGGGCTGCAGTCCATGGGATCATGAAAGAGTCAGACATGACTTAGCAACTAAACAACAACAATGGCAACAACATATTTTGATATTAGTGTATTTTCTTTGAGATAACTTACTTTGTAGACATTTATTTGGTTTATACAATGTACATGATTTTCTGCTGAGTCACTTCTTTTTCAGTAGAATTTCAAGTATCATAATCAGTACATATACAGGATATTTAAAGGGATACATGATGCCTTTATCTCTCTTTTCCATTATAAATGCACTGCTAAGTCTAATGGCATATCACTTAATTGACTTAAAGTTGCATTTTTTAGAATATTTTAGAATAGTATATCAAAAGTACAATATGTGAAAAAAAGGTTAAAATCATCTGAATATATTACAAACAAAGCTGAACTAATCCGTCACAAATCATTACCTTTTAGTCTGTTGTGATAATCTTTACATCACTAGTTTACCACTTTAATGGAAAAGATAAGAGTCAAAAATGCTAACAAAGGAGAAAATACTCAAGCGTGAGAGAGAAAACTCTTTTTCTTTTTTGAAGATTTTTTTGATATGGGCCATTTTAAAATTCTTTATCGAATCTATTACAATATTACTTTTGTTTTATGTTTTTGTTTTTTGTCCACTATGCATGTAGAATCTTAGTTTCCCAACCAAGGATTAAATCCATACTCCTTGTATTGGAAGGCAGAATCTTAACCACTGGGCTGCCAGGGAAGTCCTGAAAACTTTTTTTCTTTTTCCTTTTTTTTTTTTTTTTTTACTACTTGAAGACTATGACAGGGAATACAGCAGTGCTGTGTATGATTTGAACATGGATTTTCATCCAGAAAGAAGCAGAAGGAAATTTGAAGGGAAGCTCAGTTTATGAGTCTTTCTAAAGTTGTTATATTTTGTTAGTATTTTACTTTCTGTGACATGGAAATAGATATTTTTAAAAAGAACATGTTTATAACAGGCAGAATTATGCCATAGAGAGCTTTGAAAGTATAAGAACTTGTCACATAAGGCTCATTGTACTGAAAAGAAAAATATAGCCCTCTGTGGTTGACATGTACTATTCAGTCCTCCCACTCTTTTTGGGCTTATTAGCCATCAAATAAAATCCAAGTGGTATTTTTCCAACAAAAATGATAGGTAGGCGAAGTTAAGCTCCACTAAATATGCATGGTTTCAAATCAATGTGAATATGCTTAATTTATCAATTAATAAATGAGTTGCTCTTACTCATTACTGTCAGCAAGTATAAATTTAGCTAAATTAACACTGTTTTAAATTTTCTTTTTTGCTTTATCTATTGTATTTATTTTGCTTCTCATAACCTGAAACTACATCATCATATTTTTGCTTAAAGAAACTGCAGAATCTGAACTAAAGTAGGCATACAGTAAACGCATGATAGAAAAGTATTAGAGTTATTTCTTAGGGATTTGATTCAGTTTTCCTATGGGCTATCAGTAAGGATCCCAGATGGCACTAATGGGAAAGAATCCACCTGCCAATGCAAGAGACTTGGGTTCAATCCCTGGTCAGGAAGATCCCCTGGAGGAGGGCATGGCAACCCACTCCAGTGTTCTTGCCTGGAGAATCCCATAAACAGAGGAGCCTGGCAGGCTACAGTCTATAGGGTCATAAAAGAGTCAGACATGACAGAAGAGACTTAATATATACCTTCTTGGGGGGGGGGGATCACAATATATGTACTATAAGCAAAAAGAAAAGCCTTTATTTCCATCTATTTCTAAAGGCTCTTCCACAAGAACTTCAGCGTGTGAACCAGTCTTTCCTAAATGTCATTTAAAAAATACTGAAAGGAAAAAATTGCAAATACGATTTTCCCCTAAACATCCTCATCTTGTTTACAAATACACACACTTCTACAGCACACATCTTTTGTACATGCAAAAATCTGACCACGAGAGACCATCTGATGGTAAATGTGGTGACTGAGTTTTCATATTAAAGAAACACAAGGATGCTTTTCATCAGAATGGATCCTTTACCCCTGGAGGATACAATTTATCAATTAGCTGAAACTATTAATTAACATTTTGAAAAGAAAATAATTATATTGCTTATTATATGTGATAAAATTAAGGGTTTAATTAAAGTTGAATATCTTTACATTGTTTACCATAGGGGAACTGCAAAAAAAATTTTAGAATATCTTTTATCCAGTCCAAGTAAGTGATGACTATTAAAACTGCAGAAATTCTCATAATGGGATGGCAAACTAAAACACTGTGTTCACTTAGATCTCAACTCTATAAAATTGTATGTTTTAAAATTACTAAAATGCTGAGTAATATAGGTTATTTGCTTTCTCTTTATACTTTCCTGAGTTTTTCAAGTCTTTTAAAGTCAGACAGTAATGCTTTAATAATCAGTGAACCACATTGTTTTCTTAAAAGTTTTGTCTACTACACTAAATTCTCTTGCTCACACACTGAGAACATGCTCAATCTCACTTCAGTTGTGTCAGATTCTGTGCGACCCTATGGGACTGTAGCCTGCCAGGCTCCTCTGTCCATGGGATTCTCCAGGCGAGAATACTGGAGTGGGTTACTGTGCCCTCCTCCAGAGGATCTTCCTGACCCAGGAATCGAACCAGTGTCTGTTACACCTCCTGCAGGTGTCTGTTACGTCTCCTGCATTGTAGGTGGATTCTTTACCGCAGAGTCACTGAGGAACGCTGCTTACACATCATGCTGCCTCTAATGATTATGTCCTACACGTGAGTTTCTATCTGTGTAGGTCCTGACGGCTTGGGAGAAGTTCTGCTCATGGTTTAAAAATAACCCCAGGACATTGCCTCCATCTTATAAACAACACAGTGTCCTGTTCTCTCTGTTTTAATTTGTAAAACAAATCTGGCTTGGCACTCAGCAGGCTATTTTAATTGATACTGTTCTCATTCTGACAGTTTCCCTGCTTCTGTTAAGTTCACAGCAGATGCTGTGTTCAAAACCTAAAGAGGAATGTGGATGTGAGATTTTTGGCACAAAGGAGGATTTTTGTTTCCTCTGTGATGTTGTGAACAAGCTCATTCCTCATCTGAAAAGCAAAACAGCATGAGACCTGCTGGCAGTCTGTGGCTCAAATCATAATGATGAATGTTGTGTCCTTAGGATAAAGGGCAGAGTTAAGCAGTGCTGGAAGAGAAATCAACCCTGACAAAAGTACAGCATCATGAGGGAAAAGTGCTGTGAAGAACTGGACCTGCCTTTGAACTGGAGCTGTCATAAGGCATATCTTTATACCTTGTCTTCTTTATGCAGTCATCTATTGGTGGATATTAACGTGGTTTCCAGATCTCAGCAATTGTAAATAGTGCTGCTATGAACGTTGGTGTGCACGTACCTCTTCAAATTAGTGTTTTCATTTTCTTCAGATATATGCCCAAGAGTAGATTTGTTGGCTTATGCGGTAGATATATTTTTTTAGTTTTTCAAGGAAAGTCCATACTGTTTTCTATAGGGGGTGCACCAATTTATATTCCCACCAATAGTTTACTAGGTTGCCGTTTCTCCACATCCTCACCAACATTTATTCGTGATGTTTTTGATGACTGCCATTCTGACAGGTATGAGGTGATATCTCGCTGTGGTTTGTATTAATATCTGCATTTCTCTGGTGATCAACTCTACTGGGAATCTTTTCATGTACCTACTTGGCATCTGAATATCTTCTTGGGAAAAATATGTCTTTTCAGGTCTTCTGCTCATTTTTTTATATTGAATAGTATGAGCTGTTTGTATATTTTGGATTTTAACCCCTTGTCAGTCATATCATTTGCAAATACTTTCTCCAATTCATAGGGTTTCCCTGTTAGCTCAGTTGGTAAAGAATCTGCCTGCAGTACAGGAGACCTGGGTTCAATCCCTGGTTTGGGAAGATCCCCTGGAAAAGAGAATGGCTACCAACTCCAATATTCTTGCCTGGAGAATTCCGTGGATGGAGGAGCCTGGTGGGCTACTGTCCATGCATTTGTGAAAGAGTCAAACACAGCTGAGTGACTAACACTTTCTCCAATTCATACATTATCTTTTCATTTTGTTGATTTTTTTATATTTTGCTAAGTAAAAACTTTTGTTTAATTAGATCTGATTTGTTTTTTTCCCTTTTTTCCTCTTGCCTTTGGAGACAGATTTCCTGATAATATTGCTATGATTTATGTCAAAGAACAGCCTATGTACTTAGGCTATGACTTTGTTTTGCTTCCTTAGCTTTTTTCCCCCCATCTCCATAGGGGGAATAAGAAGGTTAGAAATGGGTTTGGCTGATTGCCATTTGCCCATGCAGATAAGGTTCTGGTAAAGTTGTTTCCTTTGGAGAAAAGTCCTTTGCCATGCTTTGAACATATTTCAAAATGGTTATTTTTCCATTATTCCTGACAGAAACATGAAGGGATTTGATTCTTTTTTAAAAAAATTATTTTTACTTATTTGGCTGTTCTTCATGTTAAACGTGGCATGTGGGGTCTTCTGTCTTTCTTGCAGCAGCATACGAACTCTTAGTTGTGGCATGTGGGATCTAGTTCCTGGACCAGGGACTGAACTCAGACCCCCCATGTTTTGGAAGTGTGGAGTCTTAGCCAATACACCACTAGGGAAGTCCCTGGGATTTGCTTCTGATCTTCACCATGAGAACCTAGTAGCTTCTCTGGAGATAAAACCCATAAAGATGAGGAGGTCTCCCTACAACTGTAACTCCCAGGAGTTTCTCAATCTCTTGCTGATTAGTGAAGAATAAGCTTCCAGAAATTTGTCAAAATAATTTAAATGTTCCACCCAATTAATGGCTTCAGTGTTTCTGCTCTGAGATGATGTTCCTTGGGTTTCTCCATATTCACCATTCTCTTTAGATTTCAGGTGACCATTTGCCCTGTGACCAAATTCTCTAATGGACCCAAGAAGTCAGTTATTTTCAATTTGTTATGGGACAGGTGACTTCCAAGCTTGTTATCCATCAGAGTTGAGAACAAAACTCCACAGCTTTCCTACCACTGATTGTTTTGGATAGAAGTTAAAAGGAAACCCACTGTTTATAATTTTCTCTACGTTACACCATGGGATTATTGATGAAATTTTTTTCAGTATCTTTAATACTTAGCATTTTATTATTCTCTTCCTGAAGTTCCTACCATCTTAGTGGGATTTCTCTTACCTTGGATGTGGGATATCTCCTCACCACCACCGCTCCTGACCTTGGACGTGGGGTATCTCCTCATGGCCGCCACTCTCACCAGACCACCTGACCTGCCGCTTGAGAAACCTGTATGTAGGTCAGGAAGCAACAGTTAGAACTGGACATGGAACAATAGACTGTTTCCAAATAGGAAAAGGAGTATGTCAAGGCTGTATATTGTCACCCTGCTTATTTAACTTCTATGCAGAGTACATCATGAGAAATGCTGGGCTGGAAGAAACACAAGCTGGAATCAAGATTGGGGGAGAAATATCAATAACTTCAGATATGCAGACACTACCCTTATGGCAGAAAATGAAGAAGAACTAAGGAGCCTCTTGATGAAAGTGAAAGAGGAGAGTGAAAAAGTTGGCTTAAAGCTCAGCATTCAGAAAACGAAGATCATGGCATCCGGGCCCATCACTTCATGGGAAATAGATGGGGAAAGAGTGGAAACAGTGTCGGACTTTATTTTGGGGACCTCCAAAATCACTGCAGATGGTGATTGCAGCCATGAAATTAAAAGATGTTTAATCCTTGGAAGGAAAGTTATGACTAACATAGACAGCATATTCAAAAACAGAGACATTACTTTGCCAACGAAGGGCTGTCTACTCAAGGCTATGGTTTTTCCAGTGATCATATATGGATGTGAGAGTTGGACTATAAAGAAAACTGAGTGCTGAAGAATTGATGCTTTTGAACTGTGGTGCTGGAGAAGACTCTTGAGAGTTCCTTGGACTGCAAGGAGATCCAACCAGTCCATCCTAAAGGAGATCAGTCCTAAGTGTTCATTGGAAGGACTGATCCTGAAGGTGAAACTCCAATACTTTGGCCACCTGATACGAAGAGCTGACTCATTTGGAAAGACCCTGAAGCTGGGAAAGATTGAGGGCAGGAGGAGAAGGGGACAACAGAGGAAAAGATGGTTGAATGGCATCATTGACTCACTGGGATAAGTTTGAGTAAACTCCGGGAGTTGGTGATAGACAGGGAGGCTTGGCGTGCTGCAGTTCATGGGGTCAACTTAGTGACTGAACTGAACCGAACTGAGGGTCCTATAACAGCATATTTTGAAATATTATAACCAAAATATTTTGATAAATAGTGTTTACAGTTAAAATATAAATATTAAAATGTGGTTTGGCATGCTTTGAATTTTAAGGATGGGAATTCAAACAAGAGGAATAGAATCAAATTGGGGCTGCCCTTAATTCTTGAGATTTATTGCTTATCTAAATTTTATGGACTTTTTAACAGAAAAATACTTTTGATTGGTGGCACAATA